>NC_090922.1:109906472-112406472 GCF_040938575.1 Ambystoma mexicanum
TTGCAGTTGGAGAAGTGTTTTAGTTTCCAATCCTGTTGTTCGATTTTGAATGAAGTGGTTTTTTTTGTTAGTTTACATACATTGCAGGTACCACAAGGGTGGTGTCCCACAATTTCACGTAGGCTCCAAAGTTCAGATCTTTGTGGTTTTTTGTTGAGCCTAGCATGGGTAAGTATATCTTTCAAGTTTTTTCCCCGTTTCAATGCCATGCGTGGTATCGGTTCCTCTGGAAGGCTGATCTGTATCAGTGGCCAAAATTTCCTAATGGCTGCTTTAAGGTGAGTAGTGTCCGGACAGAAGGTAGAGACACAGGTGATTTGTTGATCTACTTCTGAGTTGCGTATTTTTGGCGTCAGGAGGGTTTCCCGCGGGATGTATTGTGCTCTTTTTCTGGTGTTGTTGACTAATTTTTTGGGGTACCCCCTGTCTCGTAGTTTCATCTGTAGAGAGACCGCATTTTCTTTGTAGTGTTCCAATTCTGTGCAGTTGCGCCTTATTCTAAGGAACTGTCCAAACGGTAGGTTGTTTCGTAGGTTGTTAGGATGGAAGCTCCTGTAATGTAGAAGGGTATTACGGTCCGTTTCTTTTTTGAACAGGGAGCACATAAGTTTGTTCTCTTTTACTGAGATAGTTAAGTCCAGGAAATTGATATCTCGGTTGCTTTTTTCTAAAGTGAATTGAATCTCACTTGTTTGGCTATTGATCCACTCCTGAAAGTTATCTAGGGCTGTTTCATCGCCCTTCCAAATAAAGATGATATCATCGATATATCGGAACCATCGAGAGATTTTCTCATGGAAAGGATTATTAGTGTTGAAGATGAGTTGCTGTTCATATTCTGACATAAAGATGACTGCCAAGCTGGGTGCAAACGCCGCACCCATGGCGGTGCCGCTTATCTGGAGATAGAATGTTTCATCGAATGTGAAGAAGTTATTGCGAAGTGCCAATTCAAGGAGTTCTACAATGAAGTTGGTGGGTACTCGGGTTTGTTTCATGTTATGTGTCAGATGTTGTCTTATACATTCAACGGCAGAATCTTGTGGAATGCTTGTGTATAGGCTGGCAATATCCATGGTGACTAATAATTCATCCATTGGTTGAAAGGGCTGGTTTTCAAACAGTGCAATGGTGGCCATTGTGTCTCGCAAGTATGTGGGTGTCTCTTGGCTCAGAGGTTTCAAAAAGTAGTCCACAAATTTGCAGATAGGCTCAAGGATAGACCCACATCCAGATACGATGGGTCTTCCTGGTGGTTGATGTTGATCCTTATGTATTTTGGGGAGTGCATAGAAGGCAGGTGTTCTACCTTCTGATGTAGTGAGGAACATTTCTTCTTTTTCGCTGATCCATCCATGTTCCGAGGCAAAAGTCACAATTTCTTGAATGTTAGACTTGATTTCCGCTGTGGGGTCTTTTTTCAATTTCTTGTAATTGGCTGGGACGTCCAAGAGACATTTGACCATGCTTTTATATTGGTCTATGTTTTGGATGACTATGCCACCTCCTTTATCAGCTGTTTTTATCACAATTTGTTTGTTAGTGGAGAGATCTTTCAATGCCTTGTGCTCATCCACTGATAGGTTTCTCCTTTTGTCCTCTTGTTTATCCTGGAGTTTTCTCATCTCATTCCTGATGCATTTTTCGAAGGTTATTATAGATGGTGATACTCCGCATTGGTGGGCCCCACTGCTGGTAGTTGTATGGGTAGAATGGTATGTTCATTGGTGGTGTTGGGCCAGCAGTGGGGCCCACCAATGCGGAGACGACGCAACCAATGGAGGTATTAGATAGCATCCCCATCTTCAACTTATCAGGAATAGAACTTACCAGAAATGAGACTGCGGTCCTAGCTAAAGGTCTTTCCTTTGTCCCCTCGAACAAGACCAATTGGTTCAATTTGGATCAAGAATTGTCCACATTCTTCAGAACAGTAAGACGTAAATTCTATTTTAAGGACAAGGAGCCTCTATCAAGGGAGGTAGATTCAGGACTATGTGTCCCCTCTAACTTCAATCCCAGTGAGAACGAAGTATCACCATCTATAATAACCTTCGAAAAATGCATCAGGAATGAGATGAGAAAACTCCAGGATAAACAAGAGGACAAAAGGAGAAACCTATCAGTGGATGAGCACAAGGCATTGAAAGATCTCTCCACTAACAAACAAATTGTGATAAAAACAGCTGATAAAGGAGGTGGCATAGTCATCCAAAACATAGACCAATATAAAAGCATGGTCAAATGTCTCTTGGACGTCCCAGCCAATTACAAGAAATTGAAAAAAGACCCCACAGCGGAAATCAAGTCTAACATTCAAGAAATTGTGACTTTTGCCTCGGAACATGGATGGATCAGCGAAAAAGAAGAAATGTTCCTCACTACATCAGAAGGTAGAACACCTGCCTTCTATGCACTCCCCAAAATACATAAGGATCAACATCAACCACCAGGAAGACCCATCGTATCTGGATGTGGGTCTATCCTTGAGCCTATCTGCAAATTTGTGGACTACTTTTTGAAACCTCTGAGCCAAGAGACACCCACATACTTGCGAGACACAATGGCCACCATTGCACTGTTTGAAAACCAGCCCTTTCAACCAATGGATGAATTATTAGTCACCATGGATATTGCCAGCCTATACACAAGCATTCCACAAGATTCTGCCGTTGAATGTATAAGACAACATCTGACACATAACATGAAACAAACCCGAGTACCCACCAACTTCATTGTAGAACTCCTTGAATTGGCACTTCGCAATAACTTCTTCACATTCGATGAAACATTCTATCTCCAGATAAGCGGCACCGCCATGGGTGCGGCGTTTGCACCCAGCTTGGCAGTCATCTTTATGTCAGAATATGAACAGCAACTCATCTTCAACACTAATAATCCTTTCCATGAGAAAATCTCTCGATGGTTCCGATATATCGATGATATCATCTTTATTTGGAAGGGCGATGAAACAGCCCTAGATAACTTTCAGGAGTGGATCAATAGCCAAACAAGTGAGATTCAATTCACTTTAGAAAAAAGCAACCGAGATATCAATTTCCTGGACTTAACTATCTCAGTAAAAGAGAACAAACTTATGTGCTCCCTGTTCAAAAAAGAAACGGACCGTAATACCCTTCTACATTACAGGAGCTTCCATCCTAACAACCTACGAAACAACCTACCGTTTGGACAGTTCCTTAGAATAAGGCGCAACTGCACAGAATTGGAACACTACAAAGAAAATGCGGTCTCTCTACAGATGAAACTACGAGACAGGGGGTACCCCAAAAAATTAGTCAACAACACCAGAAAAAGAGCACAATACATCCCGCGGGAAACCCTCCTGACGCCAAAAATACGCAACTCAGAAGTAGATCAACAAATCACCTGTGTCTCTACCTTCTGTCCGGACACTACTCACCTTAAAGCAGCCATTAGGAAATTTTGGCCACTGATACAGATCAGCCTTCCAGAGGAACCGATACCACGCATGGCATTGAAACGGGGAAAAAACTTGAAAGATATACTTACCCATGCTAGGCTCAACAAAAAACCACAAAGATCTGAACTTTGGAGCCTACGTGAAATTGTGGGACACCACCCTTGTGGTACCTGCAATGTATGTAAACTAACAAAAAAAACCACTTCATTCAAAATCGAACAACAGGATTGGAAACTAAAACACTTCTCCAACTGCAAAACTCCTAATGTAATCTACGTTATCGAGTGCCCTTGTGGTTTGAGGTATGTGGGACAGACCAAGAGACAAGTAAACAAACGAATAGGGGAACATAGATCCCGTATACGATGCAAAACCCATACAGCACCCTTGGTCTCACACTACCTGGAATTCCAGCATGGAGTCGATGACATGAAGTGGTGGGTGGTCGACATCATTTTTAACAACACCAACACTACAAACGCTCTCAATCATAAGGAAGCCTGGTGGATTTTCAAACTAAAATCCATCACCATTGGTCTGAACGAAGCTGCCCCCACCACCTTTAGTTGAGCACCCCGCCCTCCTGCGACAATATCGCTACCCAAGGCCATCTGGGTCCTTCCAATACCTACACAAGTTCCCCTTTCAGAGCCAGGTCTCAAACACTCCACCGAAACAACGAAGTACAGCGGAGACCATGCTCTCACCTTCAGCACAAAACTACGAGCAGTTGAAGTCTCCACAGTAACTCCCTCACCCCTGTTGCATACCCTGTTTTGCTGCAAATATATATTTTTTAAAAAATAATAAAAAAACAAATAAAGAATAGGACAACTGAATACTATCAAGTTTAATATTATTCTGCATCTATTAGCAGCATGCCGTGTTATGTATCTCTTCTAGGCATGCACATGCAATTTTCTCTTTTTCCCCCGCTTGTATACACTATTGCCTTCGATAAATGTATATATGAAGATGACGCCGAGAATAACATGCAAACAGAAAAATGTGATCCCCAGTTTTGATGCTGTTATAATATGTACATATATACCAAATCGCAGAACTTACGGTTTTTTGAATGCATTTTGCAAATATGTATCTCTCTTTTGCACCAAACTAATCTGCCTTTGTGATTAGCAGTCCCAGGCTCACGTCACCTTGCCAATACGGTCTGGTTCCTTTTCGATCAACACCAAACAACCCATACATTGAGCCCAGGCTATTTTACACCTAACAAGTACATAACAAGGGGTCTACCCATTTCGATGAGCCCACTACACAACCGCACATGCGCATTTGCAAGCGCCCGGACGGCGCTCCCCCGCACACATTAGAGAGCATACTGTGGAGCCCCGTCCCCACTACACGCATGCGCACAAGCTGAGGGGGCGTAGCTCCACACCCCTGCGCAAGCGTAGGGAGAGTTACTACACAGCCCCTCCCAGCCATATACGCTGCACTGTGCAGTTCACATCGAGCTGCATCGGGATCCTGACGCTGCTTCACTCGCGCCCGACCCCTACCCGAGCTGCTGACAACGGTCACAATTTCTAAGGTAACGGCTTGAGTGGCAGACAGTGTCTCTTTCTTTTCCGACACCCAACCACTCCCCTCCCGTTTTTCAGCCACTACATTGGCATCAACTTCAGCGGCTTCTTTTCAATCCAAATCGCTTCCCGGCATGTCCTAAGCTTTATCCATTCTCTACAGAATACAACCGCACACTCTGCACCTTTTGACTGCAGCAACAGACGGGTGTCCCCGCTGGGATTCACACCAGGGTGTCCCGCCACCTCAAGCCTCAAGTTGCCGGGTCCTTCAATACCCCCAGCACAGAAACAGGTAACTTCTATCTACTCTGATCTTCTGTGGCCCTCCCAGCCACTTATAGGTTTTCACCTATTTCCACTACACGTACCCGAGCATTTACCTAATTTACTTTCCGTGTGTCAACGATCTTTTTGTCTCCATTTCATTCCCCAGACACATGTTCGAGGCCCATCCGGTACTAAGTAAACTGTGATTCACGCCATCAATTACGGAGGTTGTCTAACCACTTTCACCTCCTCCAGGCCAACCCCTTTCAGGTCAGTGTTTTAGCCAGTGCAAGCCCGACATTTGAATATTTGCAGTCCAATATTCTTTATGTCCAGGGGATAAACCCCCCCTTTTTTTAAATTTGTTTTCACGCATACCAGTATCCTGGTTTGTATGACAACACCAGAGTGTTCTTTGAACGCTAATTACGTCCTTACTCTATTCCCGTTTGACAGGGAGACTGGGTCTAAACCCTTGAAGAAGGCTTTTTGACGCCGAAACGTCCAGGGACCCTCGTTACTCCCAGGCCAGCAAGCCAGTCCCTCCAAAAACATCTGATAAACATCTTGACGTAGACCAAAGACTTGGTTTTCTCCTCTTCGAAAGACATCCAATATACCATTTGAAACTAATATTAGGATGATGTTTGTAAAGAAGTAATGTCTACAAATGTGATATTGTCTGTGCCCTACTGTACATACATACTGTACTAATTCTATGCACTAAGTTTTTTGGCACCTTCAAGTTTATGCCATGTGAGTTCTGTACTGTGGCTTTACTCTACTGTATTCAGACTCCCACACTAAACTGCTGGAAAAGTGTTGTTCTACAAAACTATCGTAATATCATGGGTAATTTATTTCCATTTTCTTTATTCTGTGACATTAGCTGAATAAATAAGCTAAGAGTCACCTGTGTTTTATTGCATCATTTCTTTATACCTCTGTACTGTAAATAGCACAATCTCACAGTCTCTAGGATACAAAAATATGTGAAATGAGAAAAGTCTCACAGTAATCAGAAAAACAAACAATTACTGTATGATAAAACATATGTGGCAGGACGCCACCCCTTTGTTTCCAATCTCTACAGCTCCCAAGTCCTACCACTCTCTTTGAGCAGTCCCTCCAGTTACGTAAACTCTTGAGGAAGCTCTTTCGGTTACCACACAACCTGAGTGTTGAATACTTGTACCTAGAGTTCTCCATTAAAGGAATTTGGTGTGCCTACACATGTCAATGTGTACTGAGTTATGAAAAGGTGGTTATTCTTGAAAATGATACGATTATTGTACCATACGTAGAAGCATATCTTCGGTTAAAAGTAAATATGCTTGTTGGTACCTTTGGCATTCTACAAAGAATATACCATAAATGGATGCCTGGGAGTACTCCTGGAATGCTCACGCTAACTGCACAAAAAAGGGACATAAAGTGTCTGAGTTCTGGGATCAGCAAAATGTTATTAACGTTGGCTTGAAGTCAAATAGTGGCTTGTTTCTTGAAGAGTATTTAACGAGAACAATGCCCCCTAAATATATCCTTGCATATCCGAGCACTAGCACTTTTCGTACCTACCTTTTAATGAAATTTAATATGACTGAAGCGCTAGCAACCAAAGGCGATACTATGAATATTCCACATGAAATGAGACAATGTCGCCTATGTGGCGATAATGTCTGAGTCACTTTATCACTTAATTATGATTTGTGAAAGTCCAAACATGATTAGAACCAAATCTTTTAAATCTTTTAACAATGGTATTGATATGACGCACACTACTGAATTATGGATGTCTTATGAGAGGTAACGATATTAATCTAATATACCACTTTATTATATTCTACGTAAAGATTGTTGCGATTTTAAAATGCATTAAAGTATTTTAACGTGGACTTGAAGTTATATATTTTTAAGAATAGTGTGATTTTAGCTTGTATTGATTACCTGTATATATTTGTGTGTTCCCTGTGTTATACAAAGCCTTTTGGCTAAAAGTATATCTAATCAATAAATACAATCGGTTACATTCTGACATACATCCCATGTGCACACAGTCTAGGAAGAGCTATCCTTAGTGAGCTACATCTAAATTGCATAAACAGGATATGATGGGTGGTGGCATATAATATGTAGGAGAAGAACACCTCTTGTTGCGGGAGCTACATCTAGATTTAATTCATTAGGCATGATAAGTGGAGACATACACATTAGGACAACTCGCCTTTTGTTGCGGGGAGCTGCATCTAAGAAGCATACATGAGAAATAATAAATGGCAGCATATGCAAAATAGGAACTCTCCTCTTGTAACGGGGAGCTGCAGCTAAATTACCTGCATTAGACATGATAGGTGGTGGCTTATACAAAATAGGAAAACTCACCTCTTGAAAGTGGAGCGTCAGCTAAGTTGCATGCAATAAGACATGATAGGTGGTGGCGGAAACCGTCTCATGGGAGGCTTGACGTTTGTAGGGGAGTTACAGGTGCTATTGCAGGACCTGAATTGGACAAGGGTAGGTGCTTGTAAACTGGAATAGGGCATCGTGCTTAAGACACAGGACCATATCCGGCAGGTGGGCAGAGAAAGCAACGATAGGAGTAAGGTGGGAGGGCCCTAATGGAATCTTAAAGATGGGCAAAGCAAGTCGAGCTGGGTAGAGGGGAACAATGGAGCAGGACTGCTAGAGAAAACCGTGCAATAGTGCAGAAATAGGTGAAAGGAAGGCAGTTATGACTAACGGTGAAGAATCGGCTGAGGCAGTCAAGCTTACAGAGACATAGAAATGTGCAAAAATCGCAGATACCAGAAACAACATTGATGTTGTAAGCACAATGACTAGTGGAACAGTACACTTGAATATTAGAGACATTACGATAAGATAAGGCTGAGGAGTTGAAAATTGAACAGCTGGAAAGTTCGGCAGTCCGGGATGCATTATGGGTCAGCACAAGAGTTTGAAGTACGGAGGCAATGTTAAGGGAGCCCTGTGTGGCATATGAGCTCCAGTGAGGATTAGAGAGTGATAGTATATACCCATACTATCCAAAAGAGAGGCCGGCGAACTGACTGGTACGAAAGATGCATTTGATCAGCCATATTGCATACAAGGTATCAGCAGTAGATATAGGGAAGATGGAGGCGGAGAGGGTTGAAGGGGGACGGGTCGAACTTAAGCGCAATGAACAGGCATGATTGCAAAATACATGTGTGGCACGGTACCTCTTACCTGGAGAAAGCACAGGGACAAATAGAAAGGGAGATTAGATGACTGGGGCTCTGTATACTCGCAGACAAAGTGGACGATGGTACCGTACCAGGTAGCCATGAAGTAGACAGGAAGAAGACAGGGTTGTAGCAAAGGTTCCTCTTGGATCGTCTGTACTTCTAATACTGGTATTATTGAAGTTACGTAAGATTGTTGGTGTAAAGTCAAAAGAAAATTTAACTACTCCTCTGTTGCTATAACGGGTCTCCAAACTGTACTTTGAATCCTATAATGTCGCTCCATAGTTAAGGACTTGAAAGCAGCTCTCCAAATCAACCACCACCATTTCACGAAAAGTGTTAATAGATAGGAAAATATTTTCCACTGGGAAATACAGAAATTAAAACAAATGATAGGTAGGAAGTCCAATATGGGGGCCAGCTTAAACCAGAGCTCCCTGTCGTAACGGGCCACGATCGCCAGGGCGTTGGCCGCTTTGATCGTTGTCACCGCGGACAAAATGACCTGTCGCCCCATGGCGTCCAACTTCCTACCCTCGCCGTCCGGAGGGGAATTCGACGTTGAGGCTCCTGACCCTGCCGCTTTCTTCTTCGCCGCCGCCGAGATGACTGAGTCTGTCGTTGGCTGGGCCCTGAGGCACAGGTGAGCGGTCTCGGGGACCCGGTATTTCTTCTTGTACCGGTCCCCTTTGGCTGGTGCCGTGGAGGGGTTCTTGAGTACCGACAGGCCCTCCTCCCAGATGTCATCGATTAGAGGCACCGCAACAACAGTCTTCCTCTTGGCCTCCCGGCGCTGATAGAGGAAACTTTCCTTTTTCTGCTCCTCCGGGCAGAGCTGGAACAATTTGGACGCCCTGGTGATCATGGCGTGGAATGAGCCAATCTCGTCGGGCGGAGAGGCCCGTGAGACGGGAGACCCGTTCCGTCGTCGTCGCCCTCAGAACCCGTCGTCGAGCCCACCGCCCCGTCATCTCCCGACTCGTGGGAGGATGAGGAGGGAACTGTAGGCCTTACGGGGGAGAGTGGAGGAGAGGGTTGGGTCCTCCGTCGTTTGTTCTGAGGACTTCCCGACGGGCCAGGTTGCGGGTCCTCCGGCCTGGGCTGTGGTAATCTCGTCCTTATCTCAGAGCATAAGGACTGGATCGTAGACAAAATGGCCACCGAGCTATCCTGAGGCCTAGGTTCCGGCTGCGCCGGAAGGGAAGGCTGCTCTTCCTCGCCATCGTCCTCTTCCTCGGTTATCTCCCGAGGATCTTCCTTACGGGATCGAACCTTCTCGAATTGGACTTCGAGATTCCTCACAGCCTCGGTCAGTTCCTCCTCCGAGGCTGACTCAGAGCTCGAGGAGGCTACCGTGCCCCCCCTCGCTTCTTCCATCATGGTGGCCATGACGATGGGCTGAAAAGAGGATTCCCTCCTTGGCGGCAGGGAAACTCTAGTCCCGGAGGCAGTCTCCGCTAGCGGGGTCTCTGCCGGCTTGGCCAGAGTCGCCGCGATCGCCTCGATAGAGGCCTTTGCCTGCTGGGTAGGGGCCTTCACCACCTTAGGTGCGTCCCGGGCCTTCTCCTTAGGGGGAGGGGTGACGCCTCGCTCCCCTTCTCCCGAGATCGGACGGGGCTTCTCCCGAAGCTTACCCAGGGTCTCGGACTTCCTCTTCCCCGAACCGGAGCGCTGGCTCGTGGTTGACGGTGCCGGGGAAGGTGCGCCCTGCCTGGCGACCGAAGAGCCTGACCTTTCGGCGCTCCCGGAGCCAGCGGACTCGCACCACTTGGCCTGGTGTTGGGCCCCGTCGCCGGGGCGCCCCCACAGGACTTAGAAGCCCGCTTGGACCCTTTCTTCTTCTTCTCACCCGTTGAGCCCTTCTCCAACCAGCTGGCGAGACGGGATCGACGGTCCCTCATGGTCCGCTCCGACAAGTTCTTGCAGAACTGGCAGTCCTTCTCTACATGAGTCTTGTCCCCATGAAGACAGAGGCATCGCGAATGTTCGTCCTCCTTAAACACATTCTGCAGCCCGCATCCAGGGCAGCTGCGAAACAGCTTGGGTCTGGGTGACAAACTCGCGTCCTGGGCCATCTCGAAGTAGGCCGCAAATCTTCTGGAATCCTCCAAAAGGTTGATTCGACGAAATCTTCACCCTTGAGGGGCGTAGGAAAATCCTGCAACGGGTACCCGTTAACGGGAGTAGAAACGGTGGAGCTTGAGGCTCGATTAACTCGAAAAATGTGAAAATTCACCTGAAAAAGCGCGAAAACGCAGCAAAAGCTCGAGAGCCAAGCATGAGGACTCCCAACACTTGAACGTGCGGTAAAAATCTGAAGATGGCTGCCAGAGGCGGGGCTTAGGGAGATGGCAGTCATTGGCTGTGGTCAGTATGACGCAGAGATCAGCGATTGGTTACTACTATGAAAGAGATCAGAAACGAAACTGATACTGATTTTTGTTTACCGAGGATTCCCAGACTGACGATGGGGAATATTCATGAGCATGTGAATCCATGCCAGACCCCATGCTGGAGAAGGTAGTGCGCCCCCCACCCTGCTAGTGAGGCATCTGTTGTGACCACTGCTTGCATCTGTGGATCGTAGAAGGGTCTCCCCTTGGTCAGATTCTCTCTCGTCCACCAGCAAAGGTTTTGTACTAGTGTTGGCGAAACGACCACTAGTTCGTCCCACTGACCGCTTGCCTGAGACCATTGTTTCACCAACCACTCCTGTATGAGACGCAGGCGCGCGTGGGGAACCAGGTAAATGCAAGATGCCATCATGCCTATTAAACGCATTGCTTTGCGTGCCCTTACCTGGCGGCCAGCCTGGTATTTGAAGTAACAAGTTCTTTACTCTCTCCTCTGAGGGAAAGACTAATCCTTCCTCTGTGTTAAGAATAGCTCCTAAGAACTGATGAAGGTGCTGGGTACCAGGCTTGATTTTTTCTTGTTAATCGAGAAGCTCAATTGAAAGAGGAGGTTGATTGTTGCCTGAATGTTTTGTCTGCAAATCAGAGGCGATTCCCCTGTTATGAGCCAGTCGTCCAAGTAAGGGTACACTGGCATTGCCTCCCTGCGCTGGTGCGCTGCCACCACCACCAGTACCTTGTTGAATACCCTTGGAGCCAAGGCTATTCCGAAGGGCAGCACCTTGAATGGTAGTGCCGGTTCGCCATCTTGAAATGCCAGAATCTTCTGTGCGCTGGGAACATTGAAATATGAAAATAGACATCTTTCATATCCAGTGTCGCCATGTAATCCCTTTTTTAGTAGAGGGATTACCTCTTGTAGCGCAGTCATGCAGAACTTTTGTGGCTTGACATACTTGTTTGCAGGGTGCAAATCTAATACGGGGCGCATTGTTAGATCATTCTTTGGCACAAGGAAGTAAATTGAATAAATACCCCTATTTACCTGGTTGGCCGGGACCACTTGTATGGCGTCCTTAAATAGAAGTGTAATTATTTCTTCTAGAAGGACCGCTGATGTTCTTCTGAGTGGATTTTCTGTCGTGGGGGGTGGTCGCGAGGACGTACAGTAGCCCCCTGCTACTGTGGACAGCACCCATCTGTCTGAGGTGATTCCCTCCCATGCGTGGGTGAAGTTGGAAATGCGTCGTCCTACTGGAGAAGCATGGGATGGCAAATGGAGCGGATTGTCACTTGCTCTGCGGTGGCGTGCAACCTCGAGCAGGGCCTCTGCCCACACCACGACCTCGTTGTCCTCTGGGATAGCCTTGAAAGGATTGGCCTTGAGCCTTGGCCTGGATTTTAGCTGGATCCTCGTTGGGAATTTTGGCTTCGAAAACGGCAAAGATTCCCGTTACCTCTCTGTCCAGTAGGCTTGTTAGTTAGTTGACCTAAAGATTTTAGAGTGTTATACTCGTCCTTTGCGGTTTAAAGTGAGTCTTCAACGGCCTTACCGAAGAGCATGTTAGGTTCCACTGGTATGTTTATTAAAGTGGCCTGCGTTTCCGGCCCAAAGCCTGACTGACGCAGCCATGCATGCATTTTAATAACGTCCCTTCTGCAATGACTCTCGTCTGCCGCATCAAAATCTGATTTAAGGAGACAGGTAGACACGGCCCTTCCATCTGCTGCCACCTGAGCTAGTTGGGCTCCTTTTGGCTCTGGGGCAGATGAAAGTAAAGCAGATATATCCTCCCACTTGTGGCAGTTATAACTAGCCAAGAGGGTTGCGTTGTTCGCTATCCTGATCTGATAGGCCGCAGAGGAGGCGACCTTCCTGCCCATGGCATACATCCTTTTGCTTTCTTTATCAGGTGGAGCATCAGAGGAAGCAAGGGGTGTGCCTGCTCCCTTTCTAGTTGTGGCGACAACTAAGGAGTCTGGTTTTAGTTGCCCTCCAATATATAAAGGGTCTGAGGGTGCAGGCCTGAATAATTTCTGCACACGTGGGTTAACAGCCCGTGTGAGATTAGGGGCTTCTAAGGATGGCTGTACTCTGCATTGCACTGATTTTAGTAGCGGGATAAACTGCCCCACTGTCTTTTTGTCCCCAAGGATTTGTTCTGCAAAGTCTCTATCCTCCTGTACCTCCTGCGTGTCAATTTGGCAGTGTTCCGCCGCCTTGGCTAAGTCTTCATTGAGGAGGGGTTGATTGATTATGGACGGGGAATCGACAACTGGAGTCTCTTGATTAAGAGGGGAATCTATGGAGTACGTGTTAGCCTCTTGGTCTGCCTCTGGGCCCTCGTCATAGCCATAATAAGGCTCATCTGTATCCTGCTCAATAAGTTGAGGGTCAGAAGTCGCCACAAAGGAGAGATCTTCTTGGTCTTCC
Organism: Ambystoma mexicanum; assembly: GCF_040938575.1. NCBI lineage: Eukaryota > Metazoa > Chordata > Amphibia > Caudata > Ambystomatidae > Ambystoma > Ambystoma mexicanum. The sequence goes on from NC_090922.1 coordinate 109,919,750, forward strand.
TGGTCTAATTCAGGGTCATATATATCTATGACCGTACTTTGTAAGGGAACATTAGAGCGAGGCATCTTAGAAGGGGTTTGAGCAGAGGCTTGAGAGCCAGAACGGGCTGTGGTGGGAGGAGTGGTGTGGAAACTCTGAAAGTAATCTCGGTTTTTCAGCATACAAATTGGCCATATTTTAGTGGATTAAATTTAAAACCCTCTGCATTGTCCACAAGGCTTTCTGGGGCCTGGGTCCAAAATACCTTCAACGATCCCTACGTAAATACTTCCCTTCTCGAGCCCTTTGCTCCTCTATTTCAAACTTCCTCAGGGTCAGCCACTTTTCTAAGAAACGTGCAGGGGGCAGATCTCGGTCCTCGGCCGGAGCCTCCCTTTGGAACGGCCTCCCACCCTGAAACTGGAGGAAAACCATCTACTATTCCGGAAGCTCCACCTTCCTCTTCGCATCTGCCTTCAACACTCTCCTCTCCTGCTGATCTGCCTCCTCTTCTCAGCACTGCCTCACCTGCCAATTGTGCCCCCTTGGCCCAGTCACCTATCCTCCGGCACTGCCTCCCGGCCACCCCTGCACTGGGACCTGTTATCTATACCCTCCCAGGTCCCCCCCACTCCTCTCCTGCACTTTTCAGATGCTACCCAATCTGACTAGACCTGCACTGCACCCTTCACTAGCTGCCCTTATCACTGCTCTTAACACCTTATTTATTAACTTATTTATCCACCAACTTATTATCCTATGCCTTGCACTTCTTTGCCCCCCCCTCCCTTTTTCTGTTGCACTTTCTCCCTTTCCCATGCACTTGCACGTTCTCAATGTCACTGGACCTAGTAAGATTGTTTTTGTTTTCTCCCATGATCCCCCTCCCTTTGCCTGGTCGCGCTCTGAAACACCTGTGTATGGGCGCGATATAAATAAAATATATCATAAAGGTCATTCTTCCCATTACTCTGTCAATATCTTGGGAAGACCATTCTCTGGAACTTGGGATCACCACAGATATGGAAGGAGAGTCCTAAGTCCTCATCAGTGGGAGGTATTACTTTAGGCCTAGAATCCTACGTTTTTTCTATGGGCTTGGATAGTTTAGGCCTTTCCTTCTGTGGCGTTTTCTCCCTAGGAGAGCTCTTGTCCTTCCGAAGGGTTTTTGGGGTCTTTTTATGATGTTTCCCCAAACCCTGGGGCTCGGAAGAGTGCTTTAGACTTATTGGGGCCTGCCGCCTTATCAGACGCCGAGCATCGAATTTCAGATGTGGGTGCCGAGGTATTATCCACGACGATCAACCTTCGGAGGGAGTTTTGCGAGCGACACCCTTGCCGTCTTTCGACGGTTGGACCCTGTCGTGCGGCGATCTTGATTGAGATTGCCCAGAGGACCAGGACTCAGCAGACCTTTCTCTGGGTGTCGAACATTGTAGAGTACTCGACTCACGTGTCGAGTCTCGACTACGGCTTATGTGCTTGGTGGTGTGTGTTTTTGTATCGCTGCTGCCACCAGGTGTAGTCACCACAACATGGCCGGCGGCCTGTCCTACGGGGTCAGGGCGTGCGCTTGAGTAGCTGAAGCTACTCAGTCACCCTCGCTGTTCCGAAAGTAGGGTATCGCTGCCATCGAGAAAGGGTCCCTTCTGCCTCCATGGCCTCGAGTTGCCTGGTGTAGTGGGCCCAGCGTTTCGTGGAGCGGTCCGTTAACGTCTTTGGCTTGAAGAGCCTGCATGCTCGATAAGACGTTTCGACATGGTCTCTTGGAAGACACAAGTTACAAACTAAGTTTGTCTAACCACGGAAATTTTCGGTTAAATTTAAAAGGTGCATTTTTCCATAATTATAGGTTATGGCAGCCGGCAAACAAAGTGTAGGAAGGGGAGAATATGCATCCTAAAATGGCCTCCCTCTCTCTCCCTACTGTCTGGGCCGAGGCCCGGGGCGGCCTTCCGAGGCCCGGGGCGGCCTTCCGAGGCCCGGGGCGGCCTTCCGAGGCCCGGGGCGGCCTTCCGAGGCCAAACGGTCCGTCGTGGTGGTCTCCGACAGGCAGTCTTTCTGTCTTCACCGGCGTGGTGTTTCGGAGATCGGTGAAAGTATAAAAAGAAATACTATCGTTAATTGTGAAAAGTCAATAGCTTTGCGCCGAAAGGAACTCCGCTATACGCGTCCGTCTAGCATGGTGGAAATCTGAGGGACCTAGACGCGCGAGGGATCATGGGTACATTGGACTTCACAGTAGGGATAGCATTACTGGCACGCCCTGTCGACATCTCTTTTCGAGTTTCGAAAACAACTGCAATACTCCAAAGCTTCCACTAGATGTCGGCCTACGCACAGCATGTGATCTAAGCTGATTCCACAAGCCTCTTGCACTACTAAAAAACCTGTGAAATTCAATGGAAAAAAGTTGTTACAGGAACATTGTGGTTACAGGTAAAACCGAAAAAACACCGAAATTCGACAGTTATGGTAAGCTAAGCAACCATAACCCGTGCCACCAGTGTGCACTGCAAGGACTAACACCCATGACATCAAAGATGCCATCACAAATTCATGACATCACTGATGACATCACATGTGTGGCTCCCTCTGTTTTGTTCACTACCATAAGTAGGGCAGGTGCTTTTCTTCACCAAGTCAGGAATAAACAATGCAAAAGGCTCCATATTTCTGTACGGCACCCTTCTCATGTGTTTACACTACTTTCCTTATGGTTCACTCACATCATATGATACATATACATATAGGGGAATAGGAAAGCGTAAAACAGCACTGGTTTCTGTGCATGAAGATAATCAGTTATGTTAGGAACATTTTTTAGCTTACTTTGATTTCCTTGTAAATGGTCATGTTTGTATGCATTGTGGTGTCTTTAGGGTTCTTGTGCAGTAGTGCAATTATGTAGTTATAAAGGCAATGGTAGCTACTTCTTACATGTTTCACAGTACCAGACACTCTAAAACTAATGCATTCAAGATTTGACTGTGTAACATGGAAAGATTTTGAAGGTTACACTTCCATGAGGTATGGTGCAGACAATGGCTACATTTGCACACACATTCTTTCATGTGCAGTGAAGAAGTGTGTAATACAATGGTGTGTATAGCAATGCATTCCTCCATGACCTACTTATCTCATGACCGTTCTTCCAACATTCTTTGATAGTTTTCTCCCACCATTACAACAACAATACCTTGTGGAGGCTTCCTATTGAAACTCAATGCACATGTGATGTCATCAGTGATGTCATGAATGAGATTTGTGATGGCATCTTTGATGTCATGGGTGTTAGTCCTTGCAGTGCACACTGGTGGCATGAGTTATGGTTGCTTAGCTTACCCTAACTGTTGAATTTCATTTATTTTCCGGTTTTACCTGTAACCATAACTTCCCATTAACAATGTTTTTTGTTAGTTAATTTCATAGGTTTTTAGTAGGGCACTTTAAGCATAACGTTGCTGTGGGGTCGTTTTTTCAGTAAAGGGAAAAGGTTTTTAGTAACCTATATAGACTTCACCTGGTTGGCGTATGTGCAATTATATGGCAAGTACCATACGGCAAGTACCCTAGGACTCCATTAGTGTCTGCATGTCAGCATCTTCAAATGCACTTTTGTAGTTGTGGAAGCGCACGTGTTTGCGTTCCACACCTAGACCCATGCATAGGTCATGCACTGTATGCTGATAACACCGCCCCTGTCGCCAGCCCTACGTATTCATGCAGTGGGCTACCACATTTAAAGTATTGCTGTCCACTGCGTGGGAGGCTCTGCAAACTTAGTAATGTGTGGCTAAAGTACTCCTAACTGTATAATGGCCACTGGTAAACAAAGAACAGCAACCTGCACTGTGACGTGGGCGTGTTAAATGTGGCATTACTTTGATTTATCTGCCACTTCCCTTTCTATGATCCGTGAAACTAATACATTGTATGTGCACTCAGCAAGGTATGAACATGTCGCGTGTTGGTTATACAGTTGTAACTGGAAGTGGGACAGTTTGAGGTATGGCTGTAAAATTGCAAAGCTGGTGCACCTTCCGCATGCACATCCTAGTGCATTTAAAGGGCAGTAAGGACACAGCAGAATAGGCAGAGCCCAAACAATCTTACTGGTTGTTAGAAAAGCATTGTATGTGCATGGGTTGCACAGAATAAATGGCTTTGTGGCATACGTAAAGAAGCTACGGTTGGCGTGGTTGTAAACATTCTTGTATTCCACAATGTATTTATATCCGTGAATGGTACAGCTAACATTAATGGAGTAAGTGTTTGTACTGCATGTGACGACAACTCAAATTAAAGGACAAAGGAGAAGTGGACCGGCTACCGCCTTTCAAAGAATGACGTTGGGTACTTTCATGTAGAGCATTTGCCACATCTGCTGCTGGCAACAAGAGGGGCACTCCTGTAGGGCAGCGGAGCTGTAAAACAACCTTTCCAAAGCATATGCTGCGCTACAGACCCTTACCCGGCAAAAGGCATTGTATTGTACTGTATTGCAATGCGCCACTGAACACAGGGACGGTACTTGGAAGTGCATTACAATGCGTGCCGGCTATATAGGTGAGGGCCACCCAATAATTCCGTCTCCTGGCGTCCTCCATGGTATCTAGGCAGGTGCTGCCCCTTCTGTACCGGACCTTTCCAATCTTTCCATCTGTGGCGTGTGTGAGAGCACGAGAATAAATAAAGATGCACTCGGGAACGAAAAAAGGCAAAAAAAAAAAAAAGAAGAAAGCACCTTTCACAGATGAACAACGTAATTGCCAATGCATGCATGTAGGGAAGGAGGCGTGACATTGTGGAGAACACTGTAGTGCAGTCGCTTAGAAAGGAGTTAGCTGTAGAAACAGGGTTCTTTACGTGTTGCAGAGCGTTTTGAAGACAGTCACAGCACAACACTTAGTACAAGAAAAGATCACTACTTGCAAGAAAGGCACCAAGCCAATTTACATGTGGTGTGCAGAAATCGAGTTAGCCGGCACAGTAAAATGAACGTTGTAGGTAGGGAAAAGTATTCATGCTGTGAACGTCATAATGCCATGGGCGAAGTGTGCCGTTGGCACATGACAAAGAAATGCACAAACACACTTCTCTGCAATACCACGTCCATTGACGGACCAAATAGAAAATGACGCTGCCACATCAGTAGCTGCATACTGCGATAGAAACTTCTGCAAGAGACCGGAAAGAAATGGATGAACTGGGCAAGTGCCGCCATCGAAAACCGCACCGAAACTTGTGTAACATGCTGTGCAATGTTCCTTGCACAATGAACTGCAATAATGTCGTCATGATTGTGCATCTCACACACAAATCAAAATCAGGCACTTCATTGTCCGTACCACTACACATGTACATGATAGATTGGTAAATGAGTAGCAAGTGCATAGTGTTTTGTATTCACTGTCACTGAATGTATGACGGCATACCCTACCATCTGCACGCTGTCCCTCATAAAACACACCCATAACGGCACCCTCTGCATTTCTGTGAACAAATACACAGTGTAGCTCCACCAATCCGTACACACCACCTCCAACAAACTTTATTGCCCAATCCCGTAGCCTCTGGAGGCCCATTTCTATGGGCCTCATCTGCAAAAGGGGCGTATGTACCACGGGCCACCCTGTAACTATGGCAATATTCGCAGGCTTTTCGTGCTGCACGTGCGTGGGAGTGGGGGAATAACTTTGTACCAGGGAACTCACGTCGTTGGTTGTGAAGGCTCTTAAAATAACCCCTGGTTTTAAAAAAAAAAAAAAAAACTTCCCTAGAAACACTTTTTGCGGTTTTCATACGTGAATGTGTGTTTTCAACGTCAGCTCATATTCCTACAGTCGGGTCTTCAGTGCAGTCTGTAGATTGTGCACAAACATTTCATTGCCACTGGCCGACAAAGACAGGCCATTTCCCTTGAAAAGGTGTATGCATTGGGAACCAATATTATCACAGGAGAACATCCCAGCAGCACTCAAGTCGTCACAAATTCTTCTGTTGACGAGACCCCACCCGACCTATGGCTAGCGACAGTAAGCATTGGAATAATGCCACGCGATTCTCTGAAGTTTACATGAGAAAAGCACCTTGGCAGTAGGAAAAATGCACTGCTTTCATCAAAATCTTCAGTTGACTGAACACACGGGAACAAGGCATGGAACCAAAAAGAAGCTTCCAAAGTGCACAATCACAACATGTACAGTTGCCGAAGAGGCTACGCGTCGACATTCTAGAAGCAGTCTGCTGAAACAGCACATTTCCATAACACTCCACAAAATGTCCACTCCCTCCAAACCTAAATTGCTAGATAGTTCTTCTTGAAGGGCATACACGCACAGATCTTCCACAAAGTAATCACCCACGATGAAAACTGTGCGTCTTGCTATGTTTGCCAGCCGCGGTACACAAAGCTCTGGAAAAGTTAATGCCTCCCTTTCCTGTGACGCACACCCAGATCACCTGATTGGCCAAAGGCCATAGTCCCATTTCCATTGGCCAACATGGTGAGAAGGGCAAAATGTGGCATGTGCCTTTCCCCAATCACCGGGGCGCCTCCCCCACGGTGAAGCAGGACTCCTCCTCCTCCTCCTCCCCATTGGTGCTTTGCTCTGTAATGTACACCCCGACCACCGCATTGGCAAAAGGTCATAGTCCCATTTCTATTGGACAGCATGCTCACAAACGCAGAATGTGGCACGTGCCTTTCTCCAAGTAAGTTCAAGGCCGTGTCCCAGTAAAGCCAGAGGAGTAGTCCTTCCTACTGGCGCACTTTCCTGAGCAACACATGATAGGGCAATCACTACAGTCCCATTTCCAGAGGCCAGCATGGTGAGGAGCATTGAATGCATTTTCGTGGCCACTACCCGCAAAATCCCTGCATGAGACTTTCATGCTGCGTGCGGTCGTGGGGGAATAACTTGCAACCAGGGCAGGGGGATTTCATAGTAAGGGGCAACTCTTAAGAGTGTTTTTTTTGTGTAGATCCTTCTACAAAAACACCTTTTTTGTCGGTTTTCAGTAGATTTTGTGTTTTCTTCTACACACATTACGTCAGTAAACTCTTCACCGCATCCTGCAGACGAGCAAACAACTGCTTTGCCAATGGATCATAACAAAATGCCATTTTCTTGGAAACACTCCGCATGTCCAAGTAATAAGGTCATTGTGGCTGAAGACCATTCCACCAGCGGACAAACAAAGTGTACATGCTTCTGTTGATGAGACAACTTCCTTCATCTGGCTCGGAACAACATCCATGAGCAGTAGGCTACACTCTGTTGTGTTATGGATGAGAAAAGCACCTTGGCGGTGGGAAAAAGCATCCACACGACATCCAGCAACATCCTCAGTCTACGGGACAAATTAAAGCAAGGCAGGTAACCCATGTGCATACCGCCGTAATAAATTAAGATAACATCTACGATTGGAGGCGATTTCTTTACAAAGTACATGCATATCGATGAAATGGCACTATGCACAGCGTTCCACAATGCGTCCACTCCTTCCAAACCAAAATGGCCGTCAAAGTTTCCTTGCAGAGCACAGTTTTGCACATCTATTACAAAGGGATCTCCTACTGGAAATACAATACGCTTCGCCATGTCAGCCACCCAACAATATGAAACCAGGCAGGGGATTCAGTCTTCATGAGTATATGTAGAAAGTTTATTTTTTATTTTTAACGTGCATTCAACTATTTATTCTTTGTATTTTCTCTTTATATGCGTTTGTTTGCCTGTCCTCACATCTTTACAACCTTCTGGTCAATGCTTTTTGCAGTGTGAAAGAAAACGGCATTACCAATGGCACTCAAATGCCATTTCTACACAACCACTGCATATTTTGCGAGCTCATGATCTCATAGTGGGTGGAGAACATGTCAGCAGTCTGCATAAACTGACGCATAGATCTGTTTATAACGCACCATCCGACCGCTGGCTGGGGACATATTACGCCGTCATGGACCCACACTGTTCTTGGTGTTATGCATGAGAAAACCACCTTGGCAGCAGGGAAAATATGCATCACTGCGGTCAGCGACCTCATCAGTAGACTGATTAATCATCCACAAGACATGTAACCCAAATGTGCACTTCCACAGTGCACCAAACAGTCCACGTTCGTAACAGACGCCACATATCTGCATAGGCAAACCATCATGCTGAAACTTCAGTCGCCCTGACAGGCCCAGAAAGTGTCCACTCCTTTCAACCCAAAATTACCAGCAACGCCTCTTTGCACACAACACTTGTGCAGATGGCGCACAAAAGGTATCACCGATGATAAGCACTGTGTGTCTCTATGTGTCAACCACCCTCACAGCAGTATTGTGACGAAATGGTAAGGCTCCTCCCTATGGACCACGCCCTAAACTCCTAATTGCCACGCCCTACAATTCCATTTCCATCCTGCTCATAATGGGCGGATGTGCGCGTGTGCTTTCCCCATCTACAGTGAGGGCCACGGCCCAGTAAAGGTCTGACAATAATTCTCCCCTTTGCATGGTCATTTTTTGCAGCACTACCCAAAATGGGTGCGGTCAGATTTCAAAACACGCATGCACCAAATCGTATACAAAACCTCTGCATTGCACACCATCATTTCTATACACCACTCCTTTACCGTTAAACCCTCCTAGCACTCGTTCCGTTTGATTGCAAAGCCCCATCACCAGAAATTTCTGCTAAATAAGGCACTATTGCAGCATCCACAATCATCCCAACACGCCTGCAGCACAACTTTAGGTATGCACACCACATTGCAATCCTTTCCACACACACCGCAACATTACACATCCAAGCAAGCAACCATGTGGGCACCTAACATTATGCACAAACATTCCATATGTAGCGCCAGTTCTACCCATCTCCCCCAAACCATAAAACACCCATTCACGAAAGCCTGCACCCCCCCTACGCACTACCATTCACACGCTATTGTGTCACTGCCAACCTATGCACACCACCTTCACAACATTGGCCCTACTTCAATAAATGTGCACACAGCAGCGTAACCAACCACATATAAGCTGCCCTTCAACCATACCCACATTATGTACGCACTGCACCCTGTGGCCACACTACCCAACTTCTCACGGCACCATCTCCAGCCGGACACCAAATAATGTGGCATGTCCAACTTTCACCACAACCATACACTCTTTGCAACTCGCTTGTCCTGCTGTAGCACGTTGGCAATGTGCTCCACACGCATTCTCCAAAGATCACCACCCTCTGCCGCATTCACTGCCAAACCTGCATAGCTCCAGTGCGTCTGCTCCTTGCACACATTCCGCCCACCGTAATTGAACGATACATGTCAGCTTATCGCCAACTACCAATACGACCACTGGCACCAGAATTCCTAACCAACCGCGACACCGCAATGGACATACACATTACGTATAAGTGTTACCATATTGTATAAACATTACACCGTCTCTGGTATCCCTACGCCCTTTCATTCACATACTATTCTCTTAGCCACTTCCACTCAGAAAGGATTGTTTCACTGGCAACGTAAACACAACATGTTTAGAACATTGCCCATACTGCAAGCATTGTGCACAGAGCACACTATCCAAGCACATATAAGCTGCCCTTCAACAATACCGACAGTTTACAAGCATTACACCCAGTACCCACACAGCGTGACTTTTCACTGCAGCATCTCCAACCACAGAGCAACGCCATGGAGGTATGCAATAACAAATTGCAACAGTTACCATAATGTACAAACAAGACACGCTCTCCTGCATCCCTGTGCACTTTCAATCACATACTATGGGCATACCCACTACCATTTACAAAGTATTGTGTCACTGCCAACCTACCCACAATCTATTTGCAACAGTGGCCTATACCGGCTTAAATGGGCTCCACACCCATTCCTTACATGTCACCACCCTCTAACCCATGCACATTGAAAAATGCATTACTAGCGTGCGTGTCCTCAAGGCCTAGGCTCTTGAATGCAAGGCCTACAGCCTTCGCCCATGTATCCAATAGCCTAGGTCTTGAACACACTCACGGCAACGTAATGCCACCATAAATATCTCCATATCAGCATCTGCGAAAATCCACATATACACTACTGCCACCAAAACTCCTACCCAACCTGTACACCGCCATGGCGCTACGCAGCAACAAATGGCAACAGTTAACATAATGCCATGTGGTCAGCTACCATTTTGCACAAACGTGCCACATGTAGGTAGCAGCACTTCACCGCAACTCGACCACGCCATAAAACACTTAATCATGAACACAGGTCGCACTTACCAGAATGTACAGACATATCACATCCTCCACAGCCATTCACAAAGTATTGTGTCACTAACCACAACATTTTCACAACATTCAACCTACTTCAACAATTCGGCACACAGCATAGGCCTTCAACACACCTACAGCAACGTAATGCTGCCATGCATTTCACCAACTACGACCATCGACATACACACCATTGCCACCAGAAGTTCTACCCAACCTGCGCACCACCATGTAGCTATGCAGCAACAAATTGCAACAGGTAACACAATGTGAAAAGAAAACAGTCTCCTATACACCATTCACATACTACAGGCGTACCCACTCCCATTCACAAAATACTGTATCATTGCCAACCTACCCACATTCAGTTGGCAGCACTAACACTACTACAACCAATCGGCACACACCGCACAATACAATCACTACCCTGTACCGGATGCAGACTGAAACATGCCTTCCTGCGGTGTGTATGTTGCAGCCCTACGCTCCTCAGTGCATGCCCTACAGTCTACGGGCTTCGGCCATGCAACCAATAGTGTAATCAATCCACAGACCCACTGCACCTTCATTAACCCATGCATGCCTCCATGTGCCCAACTACCGCATTCCATCCGGTGAACACCGCCACCCGCGCTCCCACCCAACCCATCTCATGTGGAATTCACTCCCCATCTGCAAATGACCTGTCACCACGAAAAGAGTTTGCCGCAAGCAGGCCACGGCAGAAGCTAAGGGACTGTTACAACAGCTGCCTCCAATCACCACAGAAAATACTAGCCTATATATGTCACATATAAACCACTTCTCACTCCCCAAGCCATTCCTTCCGTTATGGCTGCAAACACAATGCGTATGGTACATTTTCCAGACGGCAGCTTTCCCCAACAAATGTTGACGCACAGCACGTTTCCCTCCAGCCAACCACCGGCCGCATCCAAACTTCCGACACCACGCCGTACCACGATCCAATGACACTTCTGTCCGCTGAGCGAACATGGAATGAGTCCGCGGAGCGGACCCAGATATCACAAATTTTTTGGGACATACATGTCAGTGTTTTTTAACAAATTTACCAGTCCGATTTCCAACGAACTCACAAAAGCATGCTTTCTGGAACAAGCCCCTGCTCCTGACACATATCTGTCCAGCCGTTCGACCTGTAGCCGTAAAGTGTTTCCCCCATTCAGTCTATGTTGAAAATGTTGGAACCCCACCCCCCCCCCCACAAAACCTCGAACCTCGGCCAACTTGGCAAAAGAATTCAGAGCCGCCCATTTACTTTTTTTTGCAAAGTTAGCTGAGGAATCGTCCAGGGGGAGGGAAGTTATAAGCCGCTGAAAAAGTACTCTTCCTATGAGTTTAGCAACTTAACCATAACTACACAGCTGCTACGATACATCTATAACTGTTATATATATATTTATGGGATACATTACTCACCGTAATCGTATTTCTGATGCTTGTATCTGCTTAGATTCACATGCTGTGCATAGGCCGACATCTAGTGGAAGCTGCGGAGTATTACAGTTTGTTTTTCGAAACTCGAAAATGGGCGTCGACACAGGGCGTGCCAGTAATACTATCCCTAGTGTGACGTTCACTGTACCCATGATCCCTCACGCGTCTAGAACCCTCAGATTGTATTTTTCCTGACATGAGGTAGCATGAGGAGTAGCGCGAGTACAGATGATCCAAGCAGATAGAAGATAGATAAGACAACAAGCAGCCATGTGCCTTCTCTCAGAAGGGAGGAAGGGTGGGTCGCATGTGAATCTAAGCAGATACAAGCATCAGAAATACGATTACGGCGAGTAATGTATCCCTTCTGAGGCTTGTGGAATCTGCTTAGATCACATGCTGTGCATAGATTAGCGAGCAGTGTTAGAAGGAGGTGGGATTTGAGAAGGGTCATGAGCAAATAAATGTCTTAGAACCGCTTGTCCCACTTGAGTATCTGTCTTGGAATGGGTGTCAATGCAGTAGTGCTGAGTAAAAGTGTGAATAGAGCTCCAAGTAGCTGCTTTGCAAATGGTGTCAAGGGGAACATTTGCAATGAAAGCCAGAGTGGCCCCAATGCCTCTTGTCGAGTGGGCTCTGGGCGTAAAAGGCAAAAAGTTTTGTCAGAAAGAGTAACAACTGGATACAGTTGACAATCCACTTGGAGATGGCACCCTTAGAGACGCAATCTCCCTCTTTGCCTGTGGCTATGGCGACAAACAGTTGATCTGTTTTCCTAAGCGGTCTGGTCTTGTTTACGTGGTAAAGGACCGCCCCACGCACATCTAGGGTGTGTAGTTTAACCTCAGCTGAGCTTTGTGGGTTTTGGAAGAAAGCCGGAAGCTCGATGGACTGGTTCACATGGAATTTAGAAATAAACTTAGGTGAGAACCTAGGGTGTGTCCGTAAAACCAGCTTAACCTTATGAATAGTAAAGAAAGGATCCTGCACTGACAGAGCCTGAATTTCACTGACCCTTCTTATGGATGTAATGGCTACTAAGAAGGCAGTCTTATAGGTCAGGTGTTTGAGACTTGTCTTATGCATGGGCTCGAATGGTGGGCCATGAGTTTAGATAGCACCACGTTCAGGTCCCATCCTGGTGGTTGGTTAGATATAGGGGGATGAAGTCTCTTTACTACCTCCATGAATGCTTTAACAACGGGTACCTTCCTCCACGACACCTTGCTATGTGAGGTGGTGTATGCTGACAGTGCTGCCAGGTGTACCTTTAGTGAGTTGAAAACCAAACCTGCGTCCAGCAGGTGGAGCATGTATGTCATGATTGTGGAAGGAGTGCAATCAACTGGGTTGATTGGTTTATTCTGGCACCAGATAACAAATCTCCTCCATTTGTCGAAGTAGCAATGCCTCGTGTTCGGTTTCCTAGACCCTTTTAGGATGTCCATGCATCTCTGTGGTAAATTTAGATGTCCAAACTCTTTGACCTCAGGAGCCATGCTGCTAGGTTCATGGAGTTGGGTAGAAGATGCACCTTCTGACCTTGGTGCTGGGACAAAAGATTGTACCAGCCCGGGAGTTTGATGGGATCGCACACCAAAAGTCTGCATAGGTGTGGAAACCACGGTTGTCTCGCCCACATGGGAGCAACTAGGACAAGCGGCATCGACTCTGTTCATCTTGTTCACCACCTTCCTGATGAGGAGTTGGTGGAAAAGCGTACGCAAACATCCCTGACCAGTTAATCCACAGGGCGTTCCCCAGGGAGTCTGGTTGGGGAAACCTGGATGCGAATCCTGGGCACTGTCTGTTTTCGCTTGTGGCGAATAGGTCTATAGTGGGGAAACCCCACTGAGAGAAGAGATCTTCTACAATATCTCTGTGTAGACACCATTCGTGTTCCTCCAGGAGGGGATCTCTGCTCAAAGCGTCCGCTAGAGAATTGAGATCCCCTGGAACATGTTGAGACGACAGAAAGATGTTCCGTCTGAGTGCCCATATCCAGATTTTCTGGGCAAGTCTGGAAAGATTTGGCGAACAAGTCCCTCCTTGCTTGTTCAGGTAGAACATGGCTGTCGTACTGTCCGTTCGGATCTGCACCGACAGGTTCAGTATGTGGGGCTCGAATGCTTTAAGTGCTCTGAAAACTGCCAGAAGCTCTAGCAGGTTGATGTGATTCTTGGCCACTGTGAGACCAGAGACCCTGAGCTGTGTGGTGGAGATGGTGAGCTCCCCATCCCGTCAGGCATGCGTCCGTCGTGACTACCACCTGTATCTCGGGATCGTAAAAGGTTTTCACCTTGGATAGATTGTCTCTTGTCCCCCAGTGGAGGCTTTGTACAAGTGTTGGCGAAACGACCACTAGATCGTCCCACTGACCACTTGCCTGAGACCACAGTTTCGCCAACCATTCTTGCATGGGAGGGACGCAGGTGCGCGTGGGGGACCAGGTAAATACATGACTCCATCATGCCCAGCAAACGCATTGCTTTGCGTACTGTTATCTGGCGACCGGTTTGATATTGCGGAATTTGCAGTAGTATATTCCGAATTCTTTCCTCTGAAGGAAATGCCAGCCCCTCTTGAGTATTTAGAACAGCTCCTAGGAACTACTTGGAGGTGCTGGGCACCAGACTATTTTTTTCTCGTTTATGGAGAAGCCCAATTCGAAGAGGAGGTCGATAGTTCTTTGAATGTTTGTCCTGCAAATTACTGGGGTCTCCCCCGTGATGAGCCAGTCGTCCAGATAAGTGTACACTGGGATTGCCTCCCCCACCGCCAGTACCTTGGTGAATACCCTTGGAGCCGAGGCTATCCCGCAGGGCAGTACCTTGAACTGGTAGTGCTGAATGTCCACCTTGAAGCGCAGATATTTTCTGTGCGCTGGGAACATGGAAATGTGAAAATAGGCATCTTTCATATCCAATGTTGCCATGTAATCCCCTTTTTTAGGAGGGGAATTACCTCTTGGAGAGTAGTCATGCAAACTTTTTGGGGCTTGACATACTTGTTTTCAGGCCGTAAGTCCAATACTGGGCACATTGTCAAATCTTTTTTTGGCACAAGGAAGTAAGTTGAATAAATACCCTTGTTTACCTGGGGTCCCGAGACGAGTTCTATCGTGTCCTTTGCGAGAAGAATTTCGATCTCTTCGAGTAGGATCTTCTGGTGGTCTAAGGAGTGGTTTCGGGGACGCTCTAGGAGTTCTATGCAGTATCCTGCGGACACTGTGGACAGCACCCATCTGTCTGATGTGATCCCTTCCCAAGCTTGGGTGAAGATGGAAATGCGTCCCCCTACTGGGGAGCCGTGAGAAGGGACCCTGAACGGAGCGTCAGTGTTTTGGTGGAGGTGTGCCCCCTCCTTTATTGGGACTGCCTCTACCCCTTCCACAACCTCTTTTGTTACCCCTGCCATAACCCTGGGTAGACTGCAGGCTGTTCCATTGTGTACCCTGCCCCTGGGAATAGTTAGACCCTCTCTGGGAATTTTGTCCGCGTGGGCGCCGAAAATTGCCATTCCCTCTCTGGTTAGGGGGTTTATTGGTTAGCTGGCCTAGGGATTTGAGTGTCTCATACTCGTCCTTGGCATTTTTCAGCACGTCCTCGACCGCCTTACCAAACAATAGATCCGGCTCCACCGGTTTGTCTATCAATGAAGCCTGGGTTTCGGCTTTGAACCAAGACTGTCGCAACCAAGCATGCCTTTTGATAACAGTACCTTCTGCTATCAATCTGCCGGCATTATCCGCGGCATCAAAGGTTGCTTTTAATATGCAACCGGACACGGCTCTTCCTTCCGCCGAAACTCGTGCCAATTGGCTTTTTAAGGGTTCTGTGGCGGAATCTATGAGTGCCGCGACTTTTTCCCACTGGTGGCAGTTGTAACTCGCCAGCAGGGTGGTGGAGTTGGCAATCCTTGCCTGGTAGGCGGAAGTGGAGGCTACTTTCCTGCCCAAGCCATAAATCTTCTTGCTCTCCTTGTCGGGAGGAGCTTCCGACGATGACAAGGGTGTTCCCGCCCTCTTACGGTTGTTAGTAACTACTAGGGAGTCCGGTTTCAGATGCCCTCTTATGTACAGTGGGTCTGTTTGGGCTGCCCTGAAAAGCTTCTCAACTCTGGGGTTTACCGCCACTGTACCCATGATCCCTCAGATTGTTTTGTTCTGACATGAGGGCGCATGAAGTGCAGCATGAGTACAGGTGTATCCAAGCCGATAGATAACAGAGCTCATATAACATCTACGCACCTTCTCTCAGGGGAGGAAGGGTGGGCGCATGTAGATCGAAGCATCAGAAATACGATCACGGTAAGTAATGTATTCCTTCTGAGGCTTGTGGAATCTGCTTTGATCACATGCTATGCATAGATTAGCGAGCAGTGTTAGGAGAAGGTGGTGGGTCGTGAGAAGGAGCAGCGGCAAATAGATGTTTTAGAACTGCTTGTCCCATCTGTATCAGCTCTGGAATGGTGTCAATGCAGTAGTGCTGAGTGAAAGTGTGTACTGAGCTCCATGTAGCTGGTTTGCAAATGCTGTCTAAGGGGACATTTGCGATAAAAGCCAGAGTAGCTCCTGTGCTCCGAGTGCAGTGAGCTCTTGGTGTAAAAGGCAGTGTCTTGTTTGATAATGAATATCATAATTGTATACATCTGACTATCCATCCGGAGATGGCATTCTTGGAAATGCGGTCTCCTTCTCTGCCTGGTGCTACGGAAACAAAGATGATGTGTTTTCCTAAGCGGCCTAGACTCGTTTACGTAGTAAATGACTACCCTCCTCACATTCAGTGTGTGGAGTTTTACCTTTGCTGAGCTGGTTGGATTGTGAAAAAAGCTGGAAGCTCAATAGTTTGATTAACGTGGAATTTGGAAATTAATTTCGGGGAGAACCTCAGATAAGTACGTAAAACCAATTCATCTTTATGGATGATAAAGAAAGGGTCCTGCACTGACAATGCTTGTAATTCACCAACTCTTCTTATGGAAGTACTAGCCACTAAGAAGGCAGTCTTGTATGTCAGGTGTTTAAGAATTGACTTGTGCATCGGCTCAAATGGGGGCCCCCATGAGCTTGGCTAGTACTACATTTAGATCCCATCCTGGCAGAGGGGTTGATATTGGAGGTGGAGTCTCTTCACTCCCTCCCCGATTGCCTTAATGACTGAAATTTTCCACCACAATACTTTAATTTGATAGGTGGTATAAGCTGATAAAGCCAATAGGTGGACCTTTATAGAGTTGAATACTAACTCTGAATCTAACAAGTGGAGCATATAATTTAGAATGTATGAAGGAGTACATTATATGGGGTTTATTTGTTTTGACTGGCACCAAATTACAAATCTCCTCCACTTGTCAAAAGAACAGTGTCTAGTGTTTGGTTTTCGTGCCTCCTTGAGGATATCCATACACCGCTGTGGTAGATTAAAGTGTCCGAACTCTAGGACTTCAGGAGCCAAGCTGCCAAGTTCATCGAGTGTGGTTGCGGGGTGTGGGTGCACTGTTGTTCCTGTGTGTTGGGTTAACAGGTTGGTTTGGCACGGGAGTTTGATGGGTTCGCACATCGCCAGTTTGCACAGATGGGGATACCACGGTTGTCTCGCCTACATGGGAGGAATTAGGATGAGCGTCATCTGTTCTCGGTGCATCTTGTTCACTATCCTGCTCATTAATGGAGTCGGAGGGGACAGGGGAGCGAAAGGAAATTTCCAAGACCAGTTCAATAGGGCGTTCGCCGTGGATTCTGGCTAAGGGAACCTGGACGTGAAGTCTGGGCATTGCTTGTTTTCTCCTGTAGCGAACAAGTCTAGTGTGGGGTAACCCCACAGAGCAGATGTGGTGTACGACACTTGAGTCTAGTTGCCACACATATTCCTCTGGTAGGTTATCTCTCCTCAGAGAGTCTGCTAGAGTGTTAAGTACCCCTGGAACGTGTTGGGAGGATAGGGATATCCCCAGTCAGTACCCATTTCCCTATTTTTTAAGCCAACTTGGACAGACTTGGAAAGTGTTTGCCCCCCTGTTTATTGATGTAGAACATCACAGTTGTACTGTCCATTAGAATTTGAACCGACTGGTTTGTCAGTTGTGCTTTGAATGCTTGAAGTGCTTTGAATACTGCTAGTAGTTCCAGCAGGTTGATATGGTTCTGTGCCATGATGAGAGTCCACAGACCATGTGCTGTATGGTGAAGGTAATGAGCCCCCCACTCGGAGAGTGATGCGTCTGTTAAGACAACTGCTTGTGCTTCCTGATCGTTGAAGGGTTTTCCCCTTTAACAGGTTCTCTTGACCACCAGCGTAGGTTTTGAAATAGTGTTGACGAAACGACCACTAGATCGTCCCACTGACCACTTGCCTGAGACCACTTTCACCAACCACTCCTGCAATGGTCGCATGCGCAGACGTGCGTGTGGGACTTGATACATGCACAATGCCATCATGCCTAGCAAACGCGTTGCTTTGCGTACGCTCATCTTGAGATCAGCTTGATACTGGGGTATTTGCTGAAGCATGTTCTGCAGTCTTTCCATGGATGGAAAGGCTAAGCCTGTTCTTGTATCCAATACAGCTCCTAGGAACTGTTTTGTTGTGTTAGGTACAAGATTTGACTTTTTCCCCGTTCATTCAGAAGCCTAATTGAAAGAGAAAGTTTATGCTTCTTTGTGTGTGTTTTGTCTGCAAAGAAGGGGTATTTCTCCTGTGATCAGCCAGTAGTCCAGGTAGGGGTACACTGGGATTGCCTCCCTGCGCAGGTGTGCCGCCACCACCACCAGTACCTTGGTGAATACCGTTGGAGCTGAAGCTATTCCGAAGGGTAGCACCTTGAATTGGTAGTGCTGGTTTGCTACTTTGAACCGGAAGAGTTTTCTGTGCACTGGGAGCATTGAAATATGAAAATAGGCATCTTTCATATCCAATGTTGCCATGTAGTCCTTTTTGGCTGATTTCAGAGCGTCCGCCACCACTTTGCCGAATAGTACGGTTGGTTCCACTGGCATGTCGAGTAACGTTGCCTGGGTCTCAAGCTTGAAGCCTGATTGGCGAAGCCAAGCGTGCTGCTTGATAATGGTTCCTTCCGCAATAATATGACCCACATTATATGCAGTGTAGAGGTTGTTTTTGAGCCAGCTGCTGGCAGTGGCTTTGCCTTCCGCTGCTACTAGGGCAAGTCTACAATTTAAAGGCTCTGGAGCAGAGTCGATGTAATCTTGTGGCATTTATGGCAGTCATAGCTCGCCAACAGTGTGTAATTGTTGTCGATCCTAGTTTGAAACGCTGCCGAAGTTGAACATTTCCTCCCCGTGGTATAGAGCTTCTTGCTCTCCTTGTCTGAGGGAGCCTCTGAAGAAGCTAGTGGTGTACCTGCCCTCGTTCGAGTAGTTGTGACAACTAGCAAATCCATCTTAAGCTGTCCCCCGATATATAAAGGATCAGACGGCGCCGGGCGGAAATGTTTTTCTATCCGCGGGTTTACTGCCTGTGTTTGATTGGGCGTCTCCAGTGAAGGTTGTATTCTTCTCTGGACAGACCGATTGGGATGAACTGGGTGGCAGCTTTTTTGTCTCCCAGGATATCTTCGACAAAATCTTTGTCTTGAGTCGCCTGTGTTTGAATACCGAAGTGTTCAGCTGCTTTGATTAGTAAGTCATTGAATAAGGGCTGATCATCTACTGGAGAATCAGGCACTGGGGAATCTTGTTGAATTGGTGAAGACAAGGTATACACCTATGCATCATCATATTGATATTCCTCCTGATCACCTTCAAGGTAGGTATGGATATAATAAAGACCTTTTTGCTGGTGGCTGGGATGAGGACAGTGGCTGAGAAATGGAAGACAGGGGCTGAGAACTTGAAGCCTGAGCAGTAGGAGGTGTGATCTTTAAATTCTCTAATGTATGAAGGTTTTTTTCCAAAGAAATTAGCAAAAAATGTAATTCTCTACATTACCCTATCTATGTCCTCTGCCGACTATAGGGCTGAGCTGGAGATGACCCCAGGGTAAGGTATTGGGTCTTGCGGTGTGGTTGTGGGTAGGCCTTTATTATGTAAGGCCTCACTTAAGGGACCCTCATCCTCTACTTGTGGGACAGTTTCTACAGAAGGGGTAGACTTATCCCTACAAGTCTTGTCCTTGTCTTTATGAGACTCATTTCTATGATCTGAACTATTGGAGAAGACTTCTTGGAATCAGTAGCCTTTAATAGGCTTTCTGGTACATGTTTTTTAACCAGGTGTGATGACCCTGTATTTTTGGACTTTCCAGCCGGTTTCAACAAAATGTGTCGACTTTCAGCATTGGAAAGGACCTCCACCTCGTCTGTCGACGTTGGGTCAAAGGAGTTTTATGGGCGGCTTCCTTTGTCTTACGGGGCCTGTCATGGGGTGACCGGGACTTAGTGCCCAGAGGACAGGGAATCTATTGATCTCCCCCTAGACGCTGAATCGGGGAGTTTGTTCTGCGGTACCAACACATCGCTGCAGGGTGTGTGCTTAGTGTGGAAAAGGAAGTGCTCTTGCCGCCGGGGGTCATCCCCACAACAGAGTCGCTGGACTGTCTTCTAGGGTCAGGGGCTAGCAGTTGGGAACTTGGATGTTACCCGTCGCCCTCGCCGTCCGAAAAGACGGCGACGCTGCCGTCACTCAAAACTCCCTCCACATCCACAACGGCCTCGACCTGCATGGCGTGATGGGCCCAGCGTTTGGTTCTGCGATCTTTAAGTGTCTTAGGTTTAAAGAGCTTGCAAGATGGACAGTGACCTTCGTCGTGGTTGCGGTTCAAACACAGGTTGCACACTGTTTGTCGATCCACAGAAATGTTTTATTACATGGGGGGGCAGACTTTAAAGGGTGTCCTATCCATGTCTGGGAAAGGCAGCCGAGCGATAAAGGGAAAGGGTGGGAAAATGCATTGTACAATGACCGCTCCCCACTCTGCATACTGTATGGGCCTAGTCCCGTTGGGCCTTCACAACCGAAAGGGTCCATCGAAACTTGACTTCGTCCGACAGCGTGGTCTTGCCTTTTCCAGCGCGTCGAATATCTCGATGTCGGAAGGAAAAGGACAGAAAGAGGAACTATATTTAAACTTATCATAAGCAAATGGTGTCAGCTGAAATTGAAATCCACGAGAAGTGACTGCCCACGATGGCGGAAAAAAAACAATCTGAGGGACATCGACGGGTGAACGACCATGGGTACAGTGGACTTCACACTAGGGATAGTATTACTGGCACGCCCTGTCGACGTCCCTTTTCAAGTTTCGAAAACAACCAATACTGCGCAGCTGCCACTAGATGTTGGCCTATGCATAGCATGTGAATCTAAGCAGATGCCACAAGTCTCGGATATAGATAGATAAATAATAAATGTATATATACACACGCACACATATACACACCCTTTTCCTCAATATATATTTCTCTTAAGGGCACAAGATGCACAGGCCCTACAAGTAAAACAAGAGCAGTCTGAGGACTGTCAGAGTGCAAGGTATCAGCATTTTCTACCATTTATGTGGGAAAAGAGTAGACTAAAAAGGTGCAATAGCAGTGGTAAAGAAAAGACAAATACCACCCCCTTTATCCCTCCATAGGGAACCAAAGGAGAAAGCAATAACCCTGAAACCGGAAGAAAGTAAAAATCTGTCATGAGCGGAACATTTGGTGACATCATAAGGAATTGAGTAGAAATGTCAGAAAAACTGACTCATGAAGTAGAGCAGAGCCCAAGGATTCCATCTTGTGAAGATGTATGGCTAGAACAGGGTGCAAAATGTGCACTCCCCCTAGCCATTGGCTAGTGATATTTGACTCTCGCTGAATAAGAAATGGTGGGCTGTGTGTATTGTGATTAATCCTGCAGAATCATCACTGAACCCCAGCCTAAAGTCTCCTCCCATGTGGCCGTCGGAAGGCAGCCTCTTCTTGATCCTAACCCTGGGTGTGGTATCAGGAAGAAAGATCACATGGGAGGAGATTGCTGTTGCGGGTGACGGTGGATAGTGACTCCCTTGGAAGAGACAGTATTCATCTTCTGAGTATGAGAGTCCTATAATTCCCAAATACCCAATAGCATTGCCGTCAGTGTACACGTCCCTCCCATACATCTACCCAAAGCACATGCTATGAAAAGTCAGCTAACCAGAACAAGGTTTGTGCCTTAGTAGTTCAGGAAGTAAATATGACATCCTCTAATTGTTATGATTCTGTCTTACATAGAGGCCCAATCCCTACCATTAAATCTCAACCCTTTTCCATATCCTGCCCAACACTGATAACTCTCAGGTTTAAAAAGCAACCATAAATCAAAGGACAAGCCGTTATGGACTTCAGGATCCATAATGCCTGCAGTACTGGGAGGAAGAGGGATTCTGAGTGAATGAGAATCAAAGGTGCCATTGAATATAATGAGCGGTCTAGTTGTTGTAGAATGAGGCACTTGAGCCCAAAATAAGCTAAAATGGAAAGGAGACGAGAGGGAGACGCAGCAGCAGTCCGGCCTGCGGGGCTACAAGCAGAACGAACGCCAGCTGAAGTCCACACAGTAAGAGAATGCATGGGTCATTGCAGAGAGCGCAGCAGGGAGCAGCTTTGTGGAAGGGAAGCCCATCTGTATGGGAGACTAGCTCCCAACACGACGCGAGCTGCTTCGGTGAAGTGGAAGCA
Source organism: Ambystoma mexicanum (assembly GCF_040938575.1). Lineage (NCBI taxonomy): Eukaryota > Metazoa > Chordata > Amphibia > Caudata > Ambystomatidae > Ambystoma > Ambystoma mexicanum. The sequence goes on from NC_090922.1 coordinate 109,942,132, forward strand.
GAGACTGAACGGAGCGGTGAGAGCTCCAACAAAGAGCCGTGAAGACGGCTGAAGTTACGTGGGAGCAGGCAGCAGAAGCAGTTTATCGCAGAAGGTCCGCCGCAGAAGTAGCAGAGGCTCCACGGAATACCGGTCACTTGGTCTGATGCTAAAGGGGCCTCTGGGGCGCTCCGACCAGGACATTGGGCCGTACTCAATAAATTTGAACATTGAACATCTAAAATGCAAATGCAGAGGCGGTAAGGGCACAATTCTCCTTTTTGGGACACCAATTTAACATTTTGACAAAGTGTGGCATCATCAATGGTAGTTGCTATCCTGACAAAAGTATTCCAATTGAAGAATAAATGATGTGCTAATAATTGTTTAGCATCCTAAGGAAAACAATTGACTTGCCTTGGAACTTGTGTTTTGAAAAAGACATTTGCTTTACCAAGAAGGATACTGCAGAGAATAACTATTTAGATTTTTGAACAAGTGTTTGTTAAAGAGACATTTACTTTGCAAAGTGGAAGAAAGCAGTTGAGGGGAAAGACATGTGTTGAACTGAATAGAACTTAGTTGAATCAGAATTGTATCAAGAATATTCCTGAATTGATCCAGGGAACGGGAGTCCAACCCTGCTCAAAAGCAGGACTTGCTAAATTCTATAAATTTGAACTTTCCTCTCCTTTGTGTAACTGAAGACAGCCAAATATTCTGCATATATTTTTGTTGCATGTATTAGCGTGAGGGTCAGATACTTTCTGGACACTAGGTCTTCTTTCATTAGTTCGTTAAGTGAGAACAACCGCATTAAGACAGGAAAATATGGGTGTTTCACTCACCCCTTTTTCCTTTAATGAATGGAAAACATTGAGAAAGCTATTACAGAGACTACTCAAAGCATTTATATTTGTTAAAGATACAAGGCTAGGAAACTATTTCCACCGCAGTAAAGATCAGAACATAATTTCAAGAAACAACTTTTATTTAACCCACAAACTGTATGGCCACATGTGGTTTAACATACCCTGGCAATCTTTCAGATAGTTGTACCAAAATAGGGTATTCGCTTCCCTGACCACCATGGCTTAAAAAAATAAATGAATGAATAAATAAAAATCGAACTAAACCTGGCTACTCAAAAAATAAAAAAGTGTATTAAACATTCATTTACAGGCTTTCCTTTTGCCAATCTGTTTTGTTCTCGGGTCATGTTGCACAACCTTAATTCAACTACACCGTTCTAGGCCGGGGGCTTGAAAGAAAAAGGCACCAAAACACAAAATTAATACATAAATTGAATAGGACCATTAGTGCCTGTGCATATGTTCAAAATAGTCCCGCTTCCTACAAATATCACTTTAGATTGCATAAAATCAACATTGAGCTAGGCTCAATATTTGCATAGAAGACCAAGATAAGCAATATAATTCTTAAAGCACCGGCTCTGGATTTTGGTGTGGTGCAAGTTTACCTTTCATGAAGAATCTACAGGTGAGCCGCGGCCTCACCTTTCTGTCACTGGGATCCTTAACTTCACCTTCTTCCAGGTCATCATCCTATGAAACGGATAAAGAAAATGAAAGCTAATCAATCAGCAGCCATGAGGCAACACCACATAATTTTGAAATATAAGCAACGGCAAATTTCTGATCATTTATAGTTTACAGACTGCTATATACCTGCAAACACATTACAATTAGCGCTCAGACTCAAACATTCCACAGCTAAGAGTGCCCCATCTTAACATACAAGAAGAACAAGTTGCTCTTACCTGGTAATGTTCTTTCGATGGGATGGTCCGACGACGTATTCCATATCTTTGACAGTAAGCAGCACAGCTGTGGTGATTACTGTCAAAGATATGGACTACGTCGGAGGACCCAATCCCCTTGAAACTATCATACTAAAGGAATTTGGTGGGCTGTGGCTCAAATTAAAAAATGGCATGCTGAAATGGCAACACACAGATTTAATCTGGGTGCTTTTCCTCAAATGCATTTACCTAAACCAGATAGTGCGCCAGAAGGACCTTAAATTATGGACTTAAAATCCTGTGGGAGAGGGTGGGTCTGGGGGCAGGCAGAGCGGAGTAAGACAATGGGGGCTTGCGGATTGAATGGATGGGATAGGTGTCAGGCCTCGCAAATCCTGTTGATAAAAACCTAGCACGCCTGGATAGGCGGGATAGCTATCACTCCAGGACATGTTCGTCCTTTAGACTGGACGCAAAGTTCAGACCTAGTTTTGTCAGGATGGCCAAGGACTTGGTGGTTTGAGTGAAAGTTTTCTTCTTAATTAACTAGTCATCAGTGGACGAATGAAAATATTTGCTTCTGCACATCAGATAACTTTGTGGCGTGCATCTCATCTCGACCCCTAGGCACAGCGCTCTGGTGGCTCTATCGATGTGGGCGATTGAAGATTCGAGGAGGTCCTGCGCAATGGCCCAGGAATCTACCAGACCGGCCTGAAGGAGGCTTTGCTTGTCCGAAGAAAGGTCAGGCAGAAATTCCGAGCTCCCGCCAAGCTTCTGGTTAGCCGCAGCCAAGAGGGCATCCGATGCAGCCCCCAGATGGAGCAACAACACTTTCCCCAAGGACTCAAGGACCTGGTCCTCCTTGAAGAGGCAAATAGAGGTAGCTCCCGTGGAGGAGGATGGTGAAGACTATGGTTTAGAATACAAGGCCACAGGCACAACATAGGAATGGGGTAGTGGGTGGGTGTTCGCAGCTGCATTGCCATTTTTGTTAAAATGGCACCAGGCTTTTTTCACAATTTTGTTGTGGAAAGGTCCTTCTTGAGATTTACTCTGCGCGCCAAACCAGGTTTGGTTCCATTGATCGCTTTGCCTTTGGCAGGATTCACGAGTGAAGCCCGCCTCTGGCTCCAGGGTGTCTGGGGTAGGCGGGAAGTGATTGAGGTGCCCAAAACTCCCTGTGCTTAGTCTCCTAGCAGACCCAAATGCACTCTGTGGTGATTGGCCGGCTGACTGTCCGGCAAGTACAGCCATCCTGCTGGGTGACTGACAGCTAGGCTCGAATTAATGGGAGAGAACTGAATAAAAGGCAAGGCTTTTGGCTTGGAAGGCAGAGTCGACCACTGGACGAAGGAACCGAAGTAGAACTTGAAGACGACGCATGCTGCAACTCCTGGACTGTTGGTTTGCCTGGTGAAGCTGTGCTGCAGAGCCGAAACGCCAAGTTCGCATTGACAAAGGAGCCCCTGCAAGGACTACTTCTCCCTTGAGTTGGTGGGACCAATCAACCCCAAAGTCAGTCACCTGGACATCCATCTTGGAGCTGGTTGAATTTCCACAGAGTTGCTGCTGGAAACCGTGTAGCCAGGGAGAGGAACACCAGATTGTGTGCATTGCTTTTAAGCTGGCCAAGAGCTCCCTGAAGAGTCTCCGGACTCCCAGGAAGCAGGACTGACCGAGCCTGAGCACCAACAGACTGTGGGACCCCAGAAGCAAGGAAAGTCCATCTAGACAGCCAGCAACCGCAGTGTTACCATTTGCAGTAGACGCGAGGAGCTGAAACTCTGAACAGCCACTGAAAGTGAAGTTTGCCGGTTGCGAGTTTTGACCGTCCCAGTGCATTGGAGGAGTCTCCTGATGCACTCCCTCTTGTCCCCACGATCGAGGCCCAGGAACAGTGCGAACTGCAGAGCTGAACAGGAACACGAGTCATCTGCTTCATCTTTTCTTCATTTTAAAAGGTACTTTACAAAGTCTGAGAGGACTTACCTCTTGCTGTAGAGTTGCTTGCATCTTCTACCACTCACAAGTCTAATCAGCTTGTGGCCCTACATTTGATTTGATTCTTATTTTCTTCAAAGACTGTGCAAAGACCATTTACCTACCAGAGGTGCTTCATCCTATATAAGACTTTTGCCCATTGACTTTGGCTTAACCTATTGTACTGAATGACTCTTTCGGAGCTGGGGGGGGTGGTTGGGGGTGTGATCCAAAAGTATTTGCCTGCTGAAAAATATTTGTGCTATCTTTATGTTCCAACTAATCTTTTCCTTTTGACTTATTACCATATGATTCTAAATGCAACAGCGATATATTCATGTCCCCAGCACCCTACCAATTGAAGTCACCTGAGGGTGTAGGTAGTATCTGCGGGCCACTACCCCATATATCTACTGATTTAGAGATATTAAGTGTATTTCATCAAGTGTATTTGAGTTGTACTATTATATTACTCCCTTCTGAAGAAGTCTTATTCTAACTGACTGATAAATTAATTGTTTATTCAAGAAACGTTGAGTGTAAGAGTTTATTTGAATACTTGTAAATGTAAATCTCTGTGTAACTCCACTACAGCTCACACTGACCTCTCTTGAGATAAGCCTGGCTGCTCAACACGCTACCAAAACTGTGTAGTACAAGCTTATACCAAAGGTTGGGTTTCCTATACCTGCAGTCAGAGTTGTTTGTAGTGTTCCCATAGGGTACTGCATACAAACTTTGCCTAACAGCCGGTTTAGTCTCCAGCGTATAGCCAAACATTCAGTCTCTAACAATAGAGACCGCATCTCCTTATAAAACGCCCCTGAAACCCTTGACACAGTACCCTAAAACTTACCATTCTCCCCCGTCTTAGTATATCACCTACCCGCCACACTGCCCTTATGATCCAACTACGCCAATTTAAAGTTGTATTCCCTATCTGGATTGCTGGATTGAGCCACAGTGACGCATCATAACTCATCCATACATTTTTGTCATTTTCTACTATCGCAACACTTGTGTATGAGCGTGATACAAATAAAATATATCATAATCATAGCCAGGCAACCAGAGCGGAATAACCCAAAAAGACAAATCAAAAGTTATTTGTTCCTTTTTTGCATTTATCAAAAGATTGTACAATACAAAATTTCGAATTACATTTTTAGCATTATTTTTTACCCTTTTTGATGTTCATTTTTTACTAGTCAGGCAACCAGAGCTTCCAGAGTAGCAATAACAGAAGGCAATTTGTTATTCACATTTGGCATCTTTGCCATCCAGTTCAAGTTATCCAAGGCATAAGGAGTGAACCCATCCCTTTCTATTCTCAACCAGAGTGGTGATGCTTCCCCCTCAAATTCAAAATTATGAGCCGTTTTTGTGCAGAAATCATTTGTGGTATTTTTCAAGGTCTGGGTAACCAAAGTCCCCTTAAACGCTGTGGAACAATATGAATCGCAGAATTTTTGATTTCTTTCCAACATCCCACAAAAAATCCTATAAGACCCTTTCTAACTTTCGTAGAAGTATTTTAGGAAATCGTAGCGGAAGCGACTGCATGACATACAAAATCTTTGGTAGTAGATCACATTAATCATGGCCCAAATAAACATGGCCAGTCTCTCCCATCTTATACCCACCCAAAACATTTCCACCACCTTATTCACATTGAATTCTACAATTTTTCTGAAATCATGTATAATATGCATCCCCAAATACTTCACCTGGACTTCAGACCACTTGCAATTGCACGACAAAAGAATCCCTCTGTCACAAGAACTTGAAAAAAGGAAAATCTGTCTTGTCCCAATAGTTTTATGTCCTGACAATTTCCCCACCTCAAAAATGGCTTTCAGCAACACACCACATTTCTTTGTTCCCGTCTAATATAAGCCGCCAGCTGCTCCAAGGCAATATTAAACAAGTAAGGCGACAATGGGTAACCCGGTCTGGTGCCCGGTGTTAAAAGGAATGAATCAGTATCAAACTATTTGCCCAAACCTTCGCTGTTACTTTCAGATGCAGAAATGAGACAGCCCTGAAGAACACCGGACCAAAACCCATGTACGTGTATGGAGGTGAATGGTTTCCCCACCACTACCACCCCCCATCCCAACTTCCCCATACCCTTGCATTTATGCATCCCTAACCCTCTTTCCGGTGATCCTAAAACACACCCTACCTATACACAACCTCTCCCTAAACCTCCTACCCCAATTGGCTGTCTCATGGTGACCTGTTTGCTAAACATCAGGGACCCGTGCACAACTAAGGTTGGAGGATCATACTCCCTTTGGCTTCTGTGGTTAAGGAGAGGTTGCGGATACCACTTTCAGGTGTGAAAATTGGCCAACAACCTACCACTCATGTCACCATTCTCCCAATACTGCTTTCCAAAGATAGTTCCCCCCCCTCCCCGTATCAGCCTGCGAATTGGTCTAAAGTGCCTTTCACTCTCTGCAATTTGAGTTGGTCTTTGTCAGAATTGGATAATGCACACCTTTGCTGCAGAATCTTAAGTTCGCCCTCTAAAAATTTCAATTCCTCCAACCCTTTTTTTTCGTGACATGGGCATCCTGCACCACTGCTTTAAAACTATCCCAAACAATAAGCATATCAGCAGCCCTGTTCCCTGCCAGTATCCCAAACAATAAGCATATCAGCAGCCCTGTTGCTTTCATGCCAGTAGTCACTTCAATTTAAGCCCACACTATCAAGTTGCAACTGCAAGTCCATTAACGCGTGGTCTGAAATCCCCTGTTGTTCTATCTCCACACAAACAGTTGTACCAATGAGCCTGTCTAACATTAACAATCAATCCTTGAGAATGCATAGTGGACAGGTGGATAAACGTAAATTCATTCTTGTCTGGGTGATTCATCCTCCACATATCCACCATATCATATTTCTGAATGAAATTCCCAAAGTCTCTACTCACTCCGACACCTGTGAACCTACATGTGCTGAACGATCCATTTTATACTCAAGCCCACAATTAAAGTTACCTGCCAATGCAATACTTTCACCGTGCAAACCACACAACAGTGAACTTAAATCATTAAAAAATGGAACCCCCAGATAGCATGGACCATAGATAGAACCTACAGAAATAATTTTGCCATCACACATTATCAGATCCTCCCTATTGGGACCCCTGCACCAGACTTCTTCACTTCACTCTGGCCTTCTTCCATGGGTTCTCCCCCTGCTCCCTATTCGGAAGCCAGAAACATCAGTCATCTTCGACTCCTCTCTCTCCTTCCTCCCTCATACTTGGGACTTTGTCAAAAAGTCCCACCTTCAGCTTTTCCTTCTGAGAGGAATTCTACCTTTCCTCACCTTCCCCCAAAGACTCCATGTTACCCTGGCTCTGGTTTTCACTAGGCTTGACAATTGCAATAGCCTATTCAATCTGCCTTCGTCCACTCTGCGAACCCTCCAGCTAATCCAGAATAGGGCAGCAAGAATTCTCCTTGGCCTCAAGCCTGGGACCGCCATCTATCCTGTCCTACAAAGTCTTCACCAGCTCCCGATCGCAGCACAGATTAAAGTAAATTCCCTCTGCATCATCCGCAAGGCTGTCCGAGTCTGGGGACCACTATCTGCAACTCTTTCTGACCCAAATACTCCCCCCCCTCTAGACACCTGCGTTCCTCTAGCACCAACTCCTTGCGTGTGAACCGGTTTGCTAAAAAGAGAGCAGGTGGTCGATTGCTTTCCTCAGCAGGCTCCCTTCTTTGTTACAGCATCCCCCTCCCTCCTAGTCTTGAGCAGTACCTCCTTACATTCCAGAAAAGTCTCTCTCTCTCTCCCCTCTCTCTCCCCTCTGTCTGCCCTTTCGCTCCCCTCTCCTAATCGCACAGTAGCTTGACTGGTGTGCAGGGCCCTGGAATCAGCCAAAATGACCGATACAAAAATGATTTATCTGAATTTTGGCCGTTCGAAAAAACCGAACTGCCGAAAAGTTCGACCAAATCACGCATTGTGAGCAGGGGTTGTGGGGGGTGTCCCCCGCAGCCGTTCCGGAAAAAAATAAAAAAGGAAAGGAACCTGTGGTTCCGATACAGAGGTGATCGGAAACAGGCGTTGCAGGGACACAGCGAGTCGGAAACTAGGTAAGTGGAGGGATTGGGGTGGGGGTGTTGGGTAGGGGTGTGGGTGGGGGCCAAGTTAGGCATATTTAGGGGTGAAAAGACGGAAGGTTATTTCAGAAAAATAATCTTCAGTCTTTTCTCCCTCAAACATTTCTACTTCGGTCTTTCAACCCCGATCCCATGGCTCTTATGCATTCTCGGGTCCGGTCCTCCCTCATCTTCTCCCAGCTGATGTCTATCCACTGCACTTGCTTCGGCTCACCCTCCACCACTGAAGGTTGCACTTACCTTTCTTCATAGCACTTCACCTGCTGCTCGCCATGAGCACAACAGCACCTATTCCATACCCCCACTCCCCTTGCACGTCGTGAACACACAAGGCATAGTAGTTTCGACTTTCCCTCCCAATTGTCTCTTATTTTGTTGTATTTAATTATTTAACTTCTGACATTCTGTCCCCTCCCTCTTGCCCAGTGGGCGCTTTGAGACAGTATTTGCTTCATGTGTAAGCGCCTAGCAAGTGAACAATAAATAAATAGGGAGCGCTGAGCCTTTACAAATTAAGTGGTTAACTCAATCGGAGCATGGGCCAGTCTCTGGCTTTGAGGATAGAAAGTGACTGAAGGCTGACCAGGAACCTCAAAATTGAGCAGTTTATCAGCCCTCTGGTGTGCAAGTCAAAGAACAAGACATTGTTAAAGTGAAGAATGGAGAGCCAAAGGAATCCTCCCTTCCGGTCAGCGTTGCACTCTTGTAGGCAGTGCACAACGACTCTCAAACCTTGCTATGGTTGTTACCATTTCATGGATGTCACAGAAGACGCTAGACTCTCTCTAAAGGGGGTTCTGGGGCCCTCAACACAGAGACAGAACCAATGACTTAACCCAAGTAATGTTCTTTTGACTGGATGTTCCTCCCACGTATTCCTCATCTTTGATATATTCCATCCAGCGTCCAATGCTTTGGACATTTTTTCACAGCAGAGCGTGCTGTGCGTCGTGGATGTTGTGTCCCTCGGCCCACCGAAGGCACGCAACAAAGGCTAACCCCCTGTCCGAGCCTGTAGGAGCCGGGAGGGCTGGAAGTCTGCCAGCACCGACACCCTACGACACTTTACATCCATTTAGCTCTTGAACGGATTAGATTCACAGCACACTCTGATACTGATCTTGTGGTAAGACTTTCTACCTGAACTGAATCCTACCGCACCTACCTTGGAACATCATTTACAATGTCCGCCCACCTGATACCCGACACCGTATGCTTACCATTCTACCCGGTCATTATTACGATGACACGACTAACCCCACGCATGGTGTGCCTGAACTTTGCTTCTCAAGCATCTAGTGTAATCCACATAACCATCCCGTTATCCCACGCCATTCTGTTTCACTTTAAACCTTTGCTTGTGCTCGATTCTGAACGCTTGCCAGCGCATGTATATGAATGCACTCCATCTTATCTGAGCCTCATGCGATTTACTCTAATTGGAACATCCAAATGCATGTACACACGATGGTACCCTGCTGCATCTATTTGCTCTCTGCGATATCCTGAATTTGTGCTCTGCAACGATTTTTGAGTATCCTTTGCATTTGCATATTACTGAATTCGGCACCCGTACGATTTCCAGTATGTTACTATCTGACATGCTAGAGTTGGCTACTTATGCCTGCGTTTTGCAAACTGTATCCAGTGTAGATGTACGGCAGCCACCTAATCCAAGTGTCTACCTATGCCCGATGGCGTAAATAGTACTCAGTGCCTGTATGTTATTTGACCTACATTTGCCCACCTTTGCCTCTGTGCCATACTCCAGCAACTAGGGCATGTACTGTTACCTCACTGATATATCTTACTATTTAGGCAGCCAGACTTTTACATTCACCCGTATACTCCAAGCACTGAACTATCGCACCCATTAGCTAGTGATTTCTTTGCCACTTCCCATACTTCCTTTCCTGCACACTGACTGTGCTTAACATAGCTTGTTGCCATTGTATACCGAATACGCACCTATACACAGAAATGGCTGCACCTCTCGTTCTCTAAACCTACTTCTTAATGTCTTCGAATATTGTACAGTCTTACACATGCAAATTGTACTTGCTTAACCAGACTAACCCCTAATGCATGACCCGTCTACATGGACAATATCGCCAGATTTGCCTAACAGACTGTCCAAGTGCACTACATCACACGCTACTCGAGTGACACATTCAAACTGTGCCAGCCGGCCTCCAACCATGACCATAATTAAATTCCTTCCAATATTAATCATGGTTTCCCTTAGTCCAAAAGACTCACCTTGCACACTTGGATCATTCGTCTACGTAGGTGACGGCCTTGCACAAATATTCTGAGCACAACACCACCCCCTCCCCTGCCCTACTCCCTTTCTCCCTACCTTGAACCCATTCCCCACACCACACCAACCCTCTGTAATCACCTATCTTACACACACCAGTGAGACATTAGGCCACGTGGCCCCAATCAAAGTTCAGCCTACACAATCGATAACTGGTCAAAATCTAGGCTTTCATCCAGAACAGCTTAAAAGACTAGAACTGTCCATACACTGCCCACCAAACCAGCCACTCAGCAAGTTTCACTCAAACACCGTAAACGATAGAATCTCCAGCCTTGGCGCAACCTACCCAACTCAACAGTACCTATCCTCCAAAAAAACGAACTTACTCAGCACCCACAACTCGACAACTACCCAACTCTACCACAAACAAAATACCATATCCTCAAACTTCCATGTCACAAAACAGGAAGACAGACTCCACCGTAAACTTGAAAGGAGCCCTTATTAACGCCAGGTCCATCACAGCCCATGCCCTTGACATAGCAGACGTCATCAAAGTCCACAACCTTCACTTACTGGCAATCACTGAAACTGGCTCCACGCAGCCTCAGGTCCCACTTTGTCACTAGCAATTCCTGAGAGATGTGCAATATACAGGAAGGATAGAACTACCATGGCCCTTATAGCAAAAGACTCCCTCAACATTAGAATCGCAGGCGAACCGGCCATCATTGCTGCCAAAGTCATTACACTGAAAATTGAACTCACCCACTCCTGTACATGCACTCAACACATTGTATACAGACCCCCAGGCCCACCATCGTCCTTTGAAGACAACAGCACCCCTCAATTAGCCTACAACATGAAACCTCAATCTAAATCTACCATCCTAGGAGGCTTCAACCTTGGCCTGAATGAACCCGCCGACACACATGCAGGTTCACTCACTGACGTGATAACAGCCCAAGCCTTCTGCCATCGCATTAGCACACCCACACATGAAAAAGGTCGGACCCTAGATTGGCTTGCTGATACCAATTGTGACACGAATAGCATATCAAACACACCATCACCTTCGTGTGACCAGAATACCATAATATTCTCCACCAACATAACTACCAAACGTACCAAAGTATCCCCTCAATTACCTGTGCCCTTATCCAGAAATTCCAAAACCATCAATGGTGACAACATGCTCCCGCTCCTAACACCACTGCCAAATACCACATACGCAGAAGATGACCCAACCCTACTAGTCAAACAAGACTATGCTAATAGCCATGGACACAATTGCTCCAATGAAGTCTAAGAAAACGAAACCAAAAACTCATCAACACTTGGTTCAACTCCGACCTGCGAACAACTAAAAGAACTGCCAAATGCAACTGGCAGAAAGCACCAACAAACGCAAACAAAGTTATCTTCCATACTCTGGCCAAAAACTACAAGAAATCAATTACTAAAGCTAAAAGTAATATTCACAGTACTAGAATCCTAAACGCTCAATCAGGCCCTGGAGAACTATTTGCCATACTCCGAGAGCTTGATTCACCTGCCCCTGCCCCAGACCACACTATCAAAGATCAGTTATGGTGTACCAATGTTCAAAAAGCTCTAGCAGACAAAATGACCCTCCTACAAAATAAAATTGAAGCAAAAAAAATCAATATTTATTTATTCGAATTTGTAGGGCGCACGTCAGCCCGGGGGCATCGTGACGCTTGTTACAGACATATCCTGGTTGCATATACACGAGTAATACATAATTTACAGGGGCAGGTATGACATTTGTACAAATTTACAGTGCAGTATATTTACATAGGTTAGCGAGTGTCGCATATTATTGTGCAAGGAAGGAGGTGGAACAAGTTACTTACCTGTAACTGTTGTTCTCCGGCATGGGGTCTGGCATGGCATGAATATTCCCCGTCGTCAGGCTGGGAATCCTCGGTAAAGAAAAATCAGTATCAGTTTCGTTTCTGATCTGTCTTTCGTAGTAGTAACCAATCACTGATCTCTGCGTCATACTGACCACAGCCAATGACTGCCATCTCCCTATGCCCCGCCTCTGGCAGCCATCTTCAGATTTGGTAGCACGTGAAGTGGCAGTATGACCAAGCGAAGAGCCGCAGAGGGGTAGGCGGGAGGGTTCGCATGTGAATCCATGCCAGACCCATGCTGGAGAACAACAGTTACAGATAAGTAACTTGTTCCTTCTCCAGCATGGGGTCTGGCATGGATTCACATGCTCATGAATATAAGAATACATAGCAGTACACACATGCACAACCACGGGAGGTGGCAAAAGGCTCAACATTAAGCAATACAAAAAACTCAACATTAAGCATCTCTTACCTCCTCACCAGGCTCACCTTAAGCGAACAGGTTGCACAGCACTGCTTGGCCGACCCTGGACTCCTCCCTGGAATCCCGATTGACGCAGTAGAATCTTGTGAAGGTGTGCGTCGACCTCCACGTAGCAGCCCTGCAGATGTCCAGCAGGGGCACACCAGATATGAACGTCGTAGTAGCAGCGATCGCGCTGGTCGAATGGGCTCTCGGACGGCCTGGCAGCGGTCGGTTAGCGAACCGGTGGCAGTGCATGATGCAGCCAGAGAGCCATCTGGAAATAGAAGACTTCGAGAGAGCCTTCCCTTGATTCACAGGTCCAAAGTTCACGAATAGCTGTGATGTCCTCCGAAAAGAGTGGGCGGTCCACGTAGAACTTCAGCGCTCTAGCCACACCCAGCGAGTGCAAAGTCCTCTTGGCCGGCGACGAAGGAGACGGGAAGAAAACAGGTAACACCAGGGGCTCGTTAAGATGGAAGTCCGACGGCACCTTGGGCATGAAGGAGGGGTGCGTCCTAAGAACCACCATCGAGGCATGGAAAGTCAAGTACGGTGCTTTGCAGGATAGGGCCTGGATCTCTCCCACTCGTCGTGCGGAGGTAATGGCCACCAGGAATGCAGTCTTCCACGACACAAACTTCATCGGTGCGGAGTGCATCGGCTCGAATGTTAATTTGCATATTTAAGTAACTTTGGGTCTCACCCTAAGTTACTAGGGGAACCCAGACGTGGACCCCTTGCTCACTATTCTTAGAGAGGCACAGCTCCTCCCTACTTATGAGGTCCAACCAGACCGAAACACGTGTCTGGGGATGCTGTTGGTACTCTTGTTCAGAGGAGCATTGCCTAGCATTTGGGTGCTGGACTGCCCCAGGGCAGGACAAAGACAAACAAGTTACTTTCTTACCTGGTAACGTTCTTTCGATGGGATGGTCCGACGACGTATTCCATATCTATGACATGTAATCACCACAGCTGTGCTGCTTCGGAAACTTTTTTTCGGCGTCTGCGTCCTGTGTCGATGCGCCGTCGTCGAGGACCTCCTCCGACGTCCGACGTCATCCGATGTGATAAGTAGGACGCACGACGCCCGTAGCCTCAGTTGTAGTTTTTTCCCCCCAGAACATGTGACATTTGTCAACTGCCAGTCAGACACAAAGCCTTGCGGAACGTAAGCTGCAATCGCAAAAGAAATTCTGCAGCGGGGAAGGCAGGGCGGGAGCGATATGGAATACGTCGTCGTACCATCCCATCGAAAGAACGTTACCAGGTAAGAAAGTAACTTGTTCTTCGAGGGGATTGGGTCCTCCGACGTATTCCATATCTATGACAGACTCCCAAAGCAGTACCAGAGCAAGGAGGAGGGAAAGAATTTAGAATCAAAATTTAGAATAGCCAAATAGCAGAGCAAAGGACCGCCTTGCCAAAGGCCAGATCCTGTCCTCGATGGAATCGAGGGAATAGTGACGTACAAATGTATGTACTGAAGCCCAGGTGGCTGCATCACAGATGTTGCGAATAGGAACACCCCTCTGCAGGGCAGTAGATGCAGCCACAGCCCTGGTAGAATGGGCCCGCAAGCCAGCCGGTGGGTCCTTGCCCGCCAAGCGGTAACACTCCGAGATGGCTAAAATAATCCAGCGAGACAAAGTCTGTTTCGTCACAGCTTGCCCCAAACGCTTTCCAGCGTAACCAATAAAGAGTTGATCGTCCACTCTGACCCGGGACATGCGTGAAACATAAAAGCTTAAAGCTCTCCTAGGATCAAGCCTATGGAGCCTCTCCTCTTCCTTACCAGGATGCGGAGGAGGATAGAATGCCGGAAGAACAACCTTCTGGGCCAAATGAAATTCCGTCACTACCTTCAGAAGAAAAGGACGACGAACTCGAAGGACAACCCTGTCCTTGTGAAATACAGTGAAGGGTGGCTTAACTGAAAGTGCCTGTAACTCACTCACTCTGCGAGTGGAAGTAACCGCAACTAAAAACAGTTTTCAGAGTTAACAGCCTCAAAGTGCAAGAATGTAAAGGCTCAAATGGAGCACCCATAAGAAACTTAAGAACAAGGTTTAAATCCCAACCGGGCACCAGGAAAGGTGACGGAGGGAACACATTAGTGAGCCCTTTCAGAAACTGTGAAATTAAAGGGATTTTAAAGAACACTCTTCAGACGAGCGCTTAAAGATGGACAGCGCCGCCAGGTAACCTTTAATGGTACCCACTTGCAAGCCCCTGTGGGCCAAAGAAAGTAAAAAGGACAGAACCATGGGGATGTCACACGCAAAAGGATCCACATTCTGAACTCTGCACCAGTCGCAGAACTTACGCCAACGGCAACGGTACAGAGACTTTGTTGCTGGCCTTCGGGCCGAAAGCAACACCTCCATCACGTCTTCAGGGAGGTCCCAATCCTTATACCTCAACCTTTCAGAAGCCAAGCGTGAAGGTTGAGGGATATGACCTCTGGATGGAGAACCTGACCCCCCTCCTGTGAGAGCAGAACGTCTCGGTAGGGAAGACGACGTGGAGGGCAGATGGACAAGTCGAGAAGGTCCGGGTACCACGTCCTCCGAGCCCACGCCGGAGCAATGAGGATCATCCGGGAACCGAACTTCCGTAACCTCCGCAGCACTTGCGGAATGACGGGGACAGGAGGAAACGTGTACAGCAGCGGGAATGACCACTCCACCACAAACGCGTCTCCTGAGGCTCCTTTTGGAGGAAATTCCCACGAGCAAAACCTTTCGCACTTCCGGTTGACACCGGAGGCGAAGAGATCCACTTGAGGGGTCCCCCAAAGGGCGAAAATCTCCAGGAGAATCTCCTGAGCCAACTCCCACTCGTGAGAGATCGCGCTCTGCCTGCTCAGAGCGTCCACCGTCACGTTTTTGTCTCCGGCCAGATGAACTGCCGAGATCGAAACTTCCTGCTGGATGGCCCAGAACTCGAGCTGCATCGCCTCCCTGCACAGAGGAAGTGACCCTGCCCCCCCCCCCCCTTTTTGTTGAGGTAGTGCATGGCCACTGTGTTGTCCGTCAGGATCAGGACACTCTTTCCTCGCACAGTCGGTAGAAAAGCCTTCAAGGCTAGCCTGACGGCCCTCAGCTCCAACAGATTGATATGGAGTCTGGACTCGGACAGAGACCAACGACCGCTGACTGTTAGCCCGTTGGCATGAGCTCCCCATCCCGTGAGGGATGCACCGTCACGATCGTCACCTCCGGCCAGGGAAGCCAAAATGGAGCCCCCTTCATCAAGTTGAATTCGACGGCCCACCAGAGAAGGTCCCAGGTGACCGAGGGCGGCACCTGAACCGGGTCCAACATCCTGCCGGAGGACTGCGACCATTGCGTCTTGAGTGCCCACTGCAAAGATCTCATCCGCAGGGGAGCCTCTGGCATCAGAAGAATGCAGGATGCCATGTGGCCGAGCAACCTCAAGAACTCGAACGCTGGGAGCGTCTGGGCATGCTGAAACTTGTGCACCATCTGTTGAATGTGAAGAGCCCTCAACTGGGGAGGAAAACACTGCCCCAGGGAAGTGTCGAGCACTGCTCCGATGTACTGGAGCCGCTGTGTTGGCGTCAAATGGGACTTTTTAAATTGAGGGAGAAGCCCAGCCTGTGAAGGGAGTGGCAGGTGACGGACAGATGATTCGGGAGAGCTCCCCCTGATCAACCAATCGTCCAGGTAGGGGTAGACGTGAATCCCCCCTTGCCTGAGATGCGCTGCCACCACCACCATGAGCTTGGTGAAAACCCTCGGGGCGGAGGTCAATCCGAACGGCAGCACCCGAAACTGAAAGTGCGAGTTGCCAACCGCGAACCTCAGGTACTTCTTGTGCTTGGGATGGATCGGCACATGGAAGTAAGCATCCTTGAGGTCGAGTGACACCAACCAGTCCTGAAGCTGAAGGGCCTGGAGGACTTGAGAGAGAGTAACCATCTTGAACTTGTCCTTCCTGAGGAGTTTGTTCAAACCGCGCAAGTCCATGATGGGTCTCAATCCCCCGTCTTTCTTCGAAATCAAAAAATAAGGGGAATACCATCCCTTGTTCCTCTCCGCTACAGGTACCAGTTCTATTGCGCCTTTCTCCAGCAGGGCTTGAATTTCCTGCGCAAGGAGCGGATCCGGACTCTGCAAAGAGAGGTTCCCCGGTGGATTGTCGCGAGGCCTGTGCCGAAAGGGAAGACAGTAGTCGTGGGTTATGATCTCCAGAACCCACACATCTGAAGTAATGGCTTGCCACTCTACAAGATGCTGCGCCAGCCTTCCCCAACCGGCGAACCATGGGACATGGCCTCATGACTGAGTGGGAGCGGATGTGGCGTTACCTGAGGGCAAAGAGGCAACTGCCCGAGCGGCCTTGGCACCACGGGTACCCTGTCATCCACCTCTGGTACCCCTGCGTTGGCCTCTTTGACTGCCAGCTCCTCTCGCTTTACTGAAGGACGAGTAATAGCGAAAGGAACCACCCCTCCACTGCTGTCCCCTAGGATGAAAAGGCGGAGGTTGGCGAACTGCAGCGCCCAACGACTTCGCTGCAGCTTTTGAGGTCTGCAACCTCTCAAGGCTCTCGTCAGCCTGGCTGCCAAAAAGGTGTTCACCGTCAAAGGGCATGTTGAGGAGCCGGGACTGCACATCAGGAGCAAACCCCGACTTCCGCAACCACGCAAACCTGCGTATCACGGTGCTCGCCGCCATGGACCTACTGACGCATTCAGCTAAATCCAAACCCGACTGAACGGACTCACACATGGCATCCTTACCATCCTGGACCATAGCAAGAAAACCATCCCGTTCGTCCCCTTCGGGAATATGTTCAGCCGCTAACGCAACACAGTTCCACAGAGTGTGTGAAACGAGACAAGGCACAAATGGAGTTGGCCGCCTGAAGCGCCATACCACCAGAAGAAAACACTTTCTTCGCCCAGCCATCAAAACGTTTGTCGTCCCTATCAGGAGGGATGGTAGGGTACGACGCCTGCTTTGCCGGGGCTGTGGCCGCCTGCACCACCAAACTCTCCGGAGTGGGGTGCCTGGTCAAGTAGCAGGGGTCGCTACTGGCTGGACGGTATTTTCGCGACAAGGATCTGCCCACCGCCGGGAGACTCTCCGGAGCAGTCCAAGCCGCCGCCACCCTTCTCTGTAAAGCCATATGGAACAGCAGTACCGGGTCAGTTGGGGGACCAACATCAAGGATGTCCGTCAGATCATCCTGCACAAACTCCCCTGGGGAGTTTCCCCAAGTACTCAGAAACCCTAGCCATAAGGCGCCGGTACGAGGAATCGGCATGAGAGCCAGGCTCAGGCCTACAAAACTCCACCTCCCGAGAGGTGTCCAGTCCACTGGCATCATGCAGTGACTGCCTCAAATCGTCAAACTGACTATGGCCCGAGACAATTTCATCTGGAACCTGACTAGGAACCAGGCCATCAGAATCCTCATCCGCCTCTGAAATATAATCCAGGTGGCGAAAAGAAGGCACCCGAGAGTGCTTGCTCTTAACCAGAGCCTTCCTAGGGGGTTCCCCCGTGCCACAGGGTACCTCCGACAGGAAAGGCGTCGAGTGAACAGGCATCGGCGTCGAGAGGATCGGCGTCGACATCAGATGCAGCGCCACCAGCATAGGCGGCGTCGACACAGCCCTCGAAACCGGAGCCCCGAGCGTGTCCCTCGACGACCTGAGCGTCGACGGCTTCGATGACTTCCTCGGAGCCTCGAGAAAGCCTGTCGACGCCCTCGACGCCTCAGACATCGATGTCTTCCTCGAAGACCTCACAGGTGCACACGGTCTCGAACGCGTCGAGGACCGGGACCTGGAATGGGTACGTCGAGAACGAGTCTCCTTGTCCGAACGGGACCTCTCCCGTGACTCGTGCCGACCACTCTTGCGAGCAGTGTCTCTCGACCTCTTACGACCGACCCCACTCGGGGGCGCGGATGGCTTAGTACCCTGCGACTCAAGAATCGCCAGCATTTTCTTCCCGAAGGAAGCCCATTCCTCCGGCGTCGCACGGCTGGTTTTGGGGTAAGCGATGTGCCGGGCAGGGTCCTTCGAAGAGGACCTGGAAGACGACCGGTGTCGGTGCTTCCGAGAATGCCTCGAAGAGGCTGAGGAGTGGCGAGACCGACTCCTAGAAGGAGACCCACGAGACTTCCGACGATGACGCGGAGAGTCACCCCGCGAATCATCCGTCGAAAGCTCCGCAGACTTCGACTTCCGGGGCTTGGACACCCGACCTACCGACAACAACTTCTTGCGTTCGCGTAAGGCTTTGGACGTGAGCGACTGGCAGTTGATAGTCATCCGTGTCGTGGGCCTCCCCGAGGCACCAGAGGCAGGCGTCGTGCGAGTCCGTCACCGACATCTTGGGCCCACACTCCCCGCACTTCTTGAAACCCGGACGCGGGGTCGAAGACGACGTAGAAGACATCTTCACACAAAGGATTTTCACAAAACGAACTGGTTCGAAGAACCGAGAAGAACAGAACTCCAAAGAGTCGAGGCGTTAACCGAGATTCACGAAGCAACACGTTCGCCGAAAAAACGGAACTGAGGCTACGGGCGTCGTGCGTCCTACTTATCACATCGGATGACGTCGGAGGAGGTCCTCGACGACGGCGCATCGACGCAGGAAAAAAGTTTCCGAAGCAGCACAGCTGTGGTGATTACATGTCATAGATATGGACTACGTCGGAGGACCCAATCCCCTCGAATGATATGTTTAGGCTATTTCTTCTCTGTGAAAGATAGTGAGCTAAAGACTCTGGGTAAGTCTCTTGCAACCAGAACTAATGTCTGGCAGAGGGACTCCCAGGACCCCCCTTGTTAATTTGCATATTTAAGTAACTTTGGGTCTCACCCTAAGTTACTAGGGGAATCCAGACGTGGACCCCTTGCTCACTATTCTTAGAGAGGCACAGCTCCTCCCTACTGATGAGGTCCAACCAGACCGAAACACGTGTCTGGGGATGCTGTTGGTACCTATGAAAAATCGGGAGTGAGTTCTCCGCTCTAATGTCTGCAGGTAGAGCATTCCAGCACTTGGCAGCAATGTAGGGGAAGCTTAGGCCACCGGCTTTGGCTTTTTTGATGCGTGGGATATGGAATAAGTTGGTGTATTGCACCCTGGTGGGACGTGAGGAGGAGGGTTTGGAGATGGTCTCTGATAGGTAGGACGGGGCGGAAAGAAAGGCATTTGTGTGGGACGGTGAGGATTTTGAGTGTGATCCGCTCTTTGACCGGGAGCCATTGGGATGAGTGTCTGGCCTGGGAGATATGCTCTCTTCATGGGATGCTAAGAGTGGCCCGTAGAGCACTGTTCTGTGTGACTTGTAATCTGTTTCGGTTTTTTGCCGATATGCCTGCTAGGAGGGCATTGCAATAGTCCAGTTTGGCTCCAATGGTTGCTCTGGCTATTGAAAGGCAGTTAGGTTTTGAGAGGTAAGGCTCAATGGCGTTTATAAGTTTGGTGGTATGCGCAAATGAGGAAGTGATTGCGCCGACTTGTCTAGTCATTGATAGTGAGGAGTCTAGGTAAACTCCCAGTGTCTGGACAGCTGTGGATATGGGGATGATGGAGTTGTCAATGGAGAAGATGGCGTACAGTCTGTCCAGTTTATCTAGGGTGCCCTGTTGACCTAGTATCATGATTTCAGTCTGGTCTCCATTAAGGCACAGGCCATTAACTGCCATCCAAGCCTGGATGATGGAGTAGATCGTGTGGCGTGCCTTGGCATCTTGGTGGTATGATCCTGAAAGGGGTAGAAGTACTGGTGTCTCATCCGCGTAGTTCGTGTACGTGATACCATGTGAGTCGAGTTTGTCAAAGAGAGGCTTAGTGAACAAGTTGTAAAGTGTGGGTGCAGTGCAGGATCCTTGAGGGACCCAGCAATGGATTGTAGTGGGTGTGGCGTTAGCAGTGTCTGAGAAGACTTTCATGGCTCTTCCCTCGAGGAAGGAGGTGATCCAGAGAGCTGATTCTTTAGAGAAATTGGCTGGGTGTGTGAGGTGAGGGTCTTGTGATCAACCAGATCGAATGCGGCTGAGAGATCTAGGAGGAGCATTAGGGCTGGCCTGCCCTTATCCATGATTTGGGTGATCTGACTTCAGATCCACCAGGGCTGTTTCGGTGCTGTGTCCTTTCCGGAAACACGATTGCCTGGTCCCTCGGATGGAGTGCGTTTCCAGAAAGTGTTGGAATTTCCAGTGTGCGGCTTTGTCCAGTAATTTCAAGAGGAATGGCACTGTAGTTATCAGTCTGTATTGGGTTGTAGGGGGTCAAGGGTAGGTTTTTTTTATAGGGGGGGCTGACCCAGGCCTCTTTGACGCTAGCTGGGATAATGCCCGATTTGAAGGACGCATTGATGAAGGCCGAAAAGAGCGGCGCAAAGCAGTCTGCGCAGTCTTTGATGAGCTTGGGCAGGCATATATCGCCTTTACAAGGGGAGGGTTTGGGATTTTATTTAGTAAGTTGATAACTTCTGGTTCAGTGATGTCCCTGAAGGAGAAGTCAGGAATGGTGGGCTTAGACGAGGCGGGTGTGGATTTGGTAGGCTTGGTTCCTGTCTGTTGTTGTAATGCTTTGCAATGGTCTTTGATTATCTTTTGGAGAAGGTCAATTTTGTGTAGCATGGCAGCTTGTATACTAGCACACCAGGCTTCATCTTTGATTATTTCATTAGGTGTATTGGGGGAATTGGGGGAGCGGGATGAGCTCTTTAAAAATGGCAAAGATTTCTTTAGAGTGTGAATGGGCATTAGAGATTTGTGTGTTGAAGGCGTTGGCAGCACGGATAGCGGTTTTGTATTGGTGGGAGATTAAGTTGAATTTGTTTTTGGCACTGCTGCAGGGGTTGGTTTGTTAGTTTTTTAGTGCTTCTCTTTTGCGTGAGCGCATTGAGTGCAGTTCTTCAGTGAACCAAGAGTTGGTGTGTAGTGATTTATTTTCTTTTTTCCATTCGAGTGGTGCTATATTATTAATAGCTTTAATGATGACATCTTTGTAGATGTCTGCTAGGATATTGGGGTCATTAGCGAAAGGGGGTGCTAGTTTGGGGGTGTTGCGGTAAGGGCACAGGTTATCCTCTTTAAGCTTTTTAGAGCTGACTTGTGCAGCGATAGCAGGGGTCAGAGTTTTGAGGTTTTTAGTGATGGGAACAGAGAATTCGATAGAGTTGTGGTCGGTCCAGGGCAGTGAGGTGTTAGAGGTGATAGTAGCGAGGCAATTATGGTCCGCGATCCAATCTAGAATGCTGCCTTTGGAGTGAGTTGGACTTTCAACTTTCTGGGTGAAGCCTAAATCTTAATCTTGACCACCATCCCACAGCAGCAGCCCGAAAACCGCCTCTGCTGAACAAATTTGCATTTAGACCAATAACCACAACAGACACTATCAATATCATTAAAGGCCTTAAACCTTCCAGATGCAAAAGCGATTTGTCCAGCCACACTGATAAAGGAATGTGCGCAAGAACCAACTCCTGATCACGACCATCCTCAATACATCATTTGCCACTTGCTCCATACCTGAAGACTTAGAAAAACAAGTTACTTTCTTACCTGGTAACGTTCTTTCGATGGGATGTTCCTCCGACGTATTCCACATCTATGACAGTAATCACCACAGCTGTGCTGCTCCGGAAAAATTTTCGGCGTCGAGTCCTAGTTCGATGACGTCGATACGCTGTCCCTCGAGGGCCTCTGTCGAGAGCCGACGTCACCGGATGTTATATGTAGGACGCACAACGCCGTAGCCTCAGTTGTAGTTTCTTCCCCAGAACGTGCGGCACCAATCTTCTGCCAGTATGATTACACAAAGCCTTGCGGAAACGTAAGCTGCAATCGCATAAGAAATTCTGTAGAGGGGCAGGCTGGGAGGTTGCGATGTGGAATACGTCGGAGGAACATCCCATCGAAAGAACGTTACCAGGTAAGAAAGTAATTTGTTCTTCAAAGGGATTGTGTCCTCGGACGTATTCCACATCTATGACAGACTCCCCAAGCAGTATCAATGTATGGAGGTGGAAAAGAATTTAGAATGCCCAATCAAATTGCAGAATAGAGGACCGCCTTGCCAAAGGCTAAATCTTGCCCATGGATAGAATCCAGGGAGTAGTGTTTTACAAAAGTATGGACAGAGGCCCATGTGGCCGCTTCACAAATCTTACGAATGGGAACACCCCTCTGCAGAGCAGTAGAGGCAGCCACACCCCTGGTAGAATGGGCCCGTAAGCCTACCGGAGGGTCCTTAACCTCCAAACAGTAACATTCAGAGATCGTCAAGATGATCCAACGGGACAAGGTCTACTTGGAAACCGCTTGACCTAAACGCCTTTCAGCGTATCCGACAAATAGCTGATCGTCCACTCTAACCCGAGACATGCGCGAGATGTAGAAACTTAAAGCTCTTTTAGGATCCAACCTATGGAGCCTCTCCTCTTCTTTACCAGGATGCGGAGGAGGATAAAACGCCAGAAGAGTAATCTTCTGGCTCAAATGAAATTCCGACACAACCTTCAGAAGAAAAGCAGGACAAACCCCAAGGACAACCCTGTCCTTATGGAACACAGTGAAAGGTGGCTTGTCGGAAAGTGCCTGCAACTCACTGCGAGCGGAAGTAACCGTAACTAAAAATACAGTCTTAAAAGACAACAGTCTCAATGCACAAGAATGTAAGGGCTCAAACGGTGCTCCCATTAGGAACTTTAGAACTAAGTTCAAATCCCATTGCGGCACCCGGAAAGGTGACAGTGGAAACACATTAGTTAGACCTTTAAGAACCTGAGAAATCAAAGGAATCTTAAAATCAGAACACTCCTCCGACGAGCGCTTAAATATGGACAGCGCCACTAGGTAACCCTTAATGGTACCCACTTGCAGGCCCTTGTGGGCTAACAAAAGAAAAAAAGACAGAACCGCAGGAATGGCACATGAAAAAGGATCCACATTCTTTACCCTGCACCAGTCGCAGAACTTTCTCCAAAGGCAATGGTACAGGGACTTTGTTGCGGGCCTTCTGGCTGAAAGCAACACCTCCATCACGTCTTCAGGAAGGTCCCAATCCTTATACCTCAACCTTTCAGATACCAAGGTTAACGGCTGAGAGACTTGACCTCTGGCTAGAGAACCCGAACCCCCTCCCGTGAGAGAAGATCATCTTGATAGGGAAGACGGCGTGGAGGGGAGATGGACATGTCGAGAAGGTCCGGGTACCACGCTCTCCTGGCCCATGCCTGAGCAATGAGGATCATTCGGGAACCGAACCTCCGCAACACTTGCGGAATGACGGGAACTGGAGGAAACACGTACAGCAGTGGGAAGGACAACTCCACTACGAAGGCGTCCCCTAAGGCTCCTCTTGGAGGAAATTTCTGTGAGCAGAATCTTTCGCACTTCCGGGTGACACTGGTGGCAAAGAGATCCACTTGTGGGGTCCCCCAAAGGGCAAAGATCTCCAAAAGAACTTCCTGAGCCAGCTCCCACTCGTGAGAGACCGTGCTATGCCTGCTCAGAGCATCCACCGCCTCGTTTTCGTCTCCGGCCAGACGAACTGCCGAGATCGAAATTTCCTGCTGGATGGCCCCGAACGAGAGCTGCATCACCTCTCTGCACAGTGGGAGAGACCGTGCTGCCCCCCCTTTTTGTTGAGGTAGTGCATGGCCACTGTATTGTCCATAAGAATCAGGACATTCTTCCCCCGCACAGACGGCAGAAAAGCCTTCAGGGCTAGCCTGACGGCCTTCAGCTCCAACAGATTGATATGGAGTCTGGACTCCGACGGAGACCAACGACCGCCGACTGTCAACTCGCTGGCATGAGCTCCCCATCCCTTCAGGGATGCGTCCGTCACGATCATCACCTCCAGCCAGGGTAGCCAAAATGGAGCCCCCTTCATCAGATTGCCTTCGACAGCCCACCACAGAAGATCCTGGGCGACCAAGGGCGGCACCTGAACAGGATCAGACAGCCTGCCGGAGGACTGCGACCACTGCATCTTGTGAGCCCACTGCAGAAATCTCATCCGCAGCCTGGCATCTGGCACCAGGAGAATGCAGGAGTCTGTCCTGATACATTCTGGTTTCACCATCACCGTCTTGTGGCGAATGCTGGATTTGACTTTTATGGACTTCATTCATTCATGGTGCGTCACCCTTTCTCAACTCTCATGCTGACCTTCTTTTGCATCTTGTACTCATGGTGGCGCTGAATCATGCTGTTTCCATCTTCATTTTTGTATCCTGGCTTGCAACATTATGTGTTACTACTGACTTCTGCAATTGTATTCACTCTCCCCTCTTGCTTCTCCACTCTTGACTGCTAACTCTCTGTTCTCTCCTCCTTTCCCTTCTCCCCCATCTCTTCCCCTTACTTTCTGCTATGCACTTACTCTATCTGAATTGTCCCTGGACCTAGTAGGATAGCAACCTCGTCTGTCTCCTCCTCCCTCCCCTTCCTGTTTTTTTCCTCCCCAACCCCCCCTCTAGCACTATCTGAAATATGTCATCAGGCCTAATATGATAGTCGCTTGTTTTGTTCCTCCCCTACCTTTCGGCACCCCTCTCCCTCACCTCTTGTTTTTTTTTTCCGGCTCTACCAGAAATGTCGTCCGGCCTAGTACGGTAGTCGCCTGTCTGTTTCCATTTCCTTCCCACTCTTTCCCTCCCTTCCTTATCCATGTTTTAGCTCTTGCACTATCTGAAATGTCGTCAGGCCGAGCACGATAGTTAATTTCACATCCTTACTGTTCATGGCCTGTAAGAATGTTATTGTTGTTTCCCTTGTTCCCTCCCTTGCCTTGAAGCGCTTTGAAACACAGTTTATTAATACAGCGCCTATATACAATCATATCATATCATGAGGCCGAGCAGGCATGTTGAAACTTGTGCACCATCTGCAGAATGTGACGAGCCCTCACCTGGGGAGGGAAACACTGCCCCAGAGTTGTGTCGAGCACTGCTCCGATGTACTGGAGCCGCTGGGTAGGTGTCAAGTGGGACTTCTTTAAGTTGAGGGAGGAGCCCAGCTTGTGAAGGGAATGGCAGGTGACTGACAGAGGATCCAGAACTTGCTCGGGAGAGCATGCCCTGATCAACCAATCGTCCACCACCACCATTAGCTTGGTGAACACCCTCGGGGCGGAGGTCAATCCGAACGGTAGGACCCGAAACTAAAAATGCAAGTCACCAACCGCGAACCTCAGGTACTTCCTGTGCTTGGGATGAATCGGTACATGAAAGTAAGCATCCTGGAGGTCAAGAGACACCAACCAGTCCTGAAGTTGAAGGGCCTGGAGGACTTGAGAGAGAGAGAGAGAGAGAGAGAGAGAGTAACCATCTTCAACTTGTCCTTCCTGAGGAGTTTGTTCAAACCACGCAAGTCCATGATGGGTCTCAATCCCCTGTCCTTTTTCGGGATCAAAAAATATGGGGAATACCATCCCTTGTTCCTCTCCGCTACAGGCACCAGTTCTATGGCACCGTTGTCCAGCAGGGATAGGATTTCCTGCGCAAGGAGCGGATCCAGACTCTTCAAAGAGAGCTTCCAAAGTGGATTGTCGTGATGCCTCTGCCGGAAAGGAAGACAGTAGCCGTGGGCTATGATATCCAGAACGCACACATCTGAAGTAATGGCACGCCATTCTACAAGATGCTGTGCCAGCCTTCCCCCAACCTGCGAACCATGGGACATGGCCTCATGACTGAGCTGAAGCGGCAGTGCCTGAGGGCAAAGAGGCAACTGCCCGAGCAGCTTTGGTACCTCGAGTACCTTGTTTTCCACCTCTGGTACTCCTACGTTGGCCCCTTTGACTGGCATCTCCCCTCGATCTACCAAAGGAAGAGTAGTATCGAAAGGAACCTCCCCTCCATTGCTGTCCCCTAGGACGAAAAGGCAGAGGTTGACGTACTGCAGTACTCAACGACTTTGCTGCAGATTTGGAGGTCTGCAACCTCTCAAGGCTCTCGTCAGCCTTGCTGCCAAAAAGATGGTTACCATCAAAGGGCATGTTGAGAAGCCAGAACTGTACATCGGGAGCAAACCCCGACTTCCGCAACCACGCAAACCTGTGCATCGCGATGCTCGTCTCCATGGACCGGCTGCCAGTCTGCCACGTCGAGACCCTACTAAACAGAATCACACATGGCATCCTTGCCATCCTGAACGAGGGCAAGAAAACCATCCCGTTCCTCCCCTTCGGGAATATGTTAATCCGCCAAAGATACACAATTCCACAAAGTGTGAGTGAATCTTGCCAAGGCAAAAAATGAGTTGGCTGCCTTTAAAGCCATACCCCCAGATGAAAACACTTTCGCCCAACCGTCAAAGGGCTTGTCGTCCCTATCCGGAAGGATGGTAGGGTATGCAGCCTGCTTTGCTGGGGCTGTAGCAGCCTGCACCACCAAACTCTCCGGAGTGGGGTGCGCAGACAAGTAGCCGGGGTCGCCACTGGCTGGAGGGTATTTTTTAAGTAGCGACTTATTCACTGCCGGGAGACTCTCCAGAGCAGTCCAAGCCGCTGCCGCCCTTCTTTGTAAGGCCATATGAAATGGCAGCACCGGGTCAGTGGGTGGACCTTGGTCTAAAATATCTGTCAGGTCATCCTGCAGAAAATCCACAGGTGGAGCAGACCACCCCAAGTACTCTGTCACCCTCGACATGAGACGCCTGTACGAAGACTCGGCGTGTGCATCAGGCTCAGGCCTGCCAAACTCAACCTTCGGGGAGGTGTCAAGACCACTGGCATCATGCAAAGGTGGACGCAGGTCTTCCATCTGGCTATGACCAGACAACAGTTTGTCAGGAACCTCATGAGGAACAAACCCCTCAACATCTGACCCTTCATACACCTCTGAGATATAATCCAAAGGCTGAGAATAAATCCCTGGATGCGAGCACAGAAAAAGGCTCAAACACAGGCCTCACTGATTTACTCAGGGCCTTCCTCAGAGTTTCCATCGTCCTCAGGGGTACCTCCGGTAAAGTCTCCACAAAAGGCGTTGAGAATCGGTGTCAACGTCGAGCGAGGCGCCGATGACTTCGACAACGGCTTCGAGGTCGGAGCCCCAATCGTGTCTTTCGCCGGTCTCGGCGCCAATGACTTCCTCGACGGACATGGTGCCGATGGCCTCGATGCCTTCTTAGAAGGCTTCACAGGCTCCAACGGTCTCAAGGGCGTCGTGGAACGGGCATGGCTAGAGCGATCTACCTGTGGCTCCCGATGATCGCACCGATGGCCCGAGCCCGAAGGCGTGTGACGGAACGGGGCCCTGCCATTCGAAAATCACCACCATCTCCTTACGAAATGCGTCCCATTCTGCGAAAGATGAATGCTTGTTGGGACAAGCTACCCGCCGTCTGGCAGAGTCCTCGGACGAGGAAGGTGACCGGTGACGGTACTTCCGAGAGTGCCTAGAAGAGGCAGAGGAATGGCGGGAACCACTCTGGGACCGAGACCCCCTGACTTACGCCGACGCAGAGAGCCGCCCTTCGAATCGAATCATCGGTCGATAGCCAAGCGGATTTCGACTTACGGTGTTTGGAAACCCTACCTACAGATAACTTCTTCCGCACCCGCAAGGCCTTCGACGTCAAAGACTGGCATTCATCGGTGGCGTGGTCCTTGCCGAGGCACCACAGGCAGATGTTGTGCGGGTCCATAAGCGACATCTTGGAACCGCAGTCGCGGTACTTCCAGAAGCCCGACCTCGGGGTAGAAGACGACGAAGACATGATTCTCACAATAAACCAAGTACAAAGAACCGATTAAACAGGAGAAGAACCGAGGCGTGCCGAGATTCCGAAGCGAACACTTTCGCGGAAAAAACGTAACTGAGGCTACGGGTGTCGTGCGTCCTACATATAACATCCAGTGAAGTCGGCTCTCGACGGAGGCCCTCGAGGAACAGCGTATTGATGTCATCAACGTAGGACGCTGAAAATTTTTCCGGAGCAGCACAGTTGTGGTGATTACTGTCATAGATGTGGAATACGTCAGAGGACACAATCCCCTCAAAGCCTGGGTGTTACCCTTGCTAAAACCCTAATGTCCCTACCAATTACCGACATTTCACGACAGTACCACTCCTTCCAAAAATCCTTGACCGTGCAGCTTATCTGCAGATCCAACAATTCCTAGAAACTAAAACTGCTAGGACTAAGAGAGTCAGGATTTAGACCTGGCCATGGTACAGAGACCGCCTTATTGGGTCTAAAAATATAGATGGACCAATTCAAAGACAGAGGAGATCTTTGCATCCTTCTTCTATTAGACCTCTCGGCTGCCTTTGACCTGGTCAACCAGAACATTCTATGCCACCACCTAGAAACCGCAGTCCTGTACTCAGCTGACTAGACAACATGGATATCACATATACTAATTACGCCGATGATACGCAAATACTAATCCCAATAACAGGATGTCATGACACGGACACCCACAGTTAGAATAAAATGTACCTTGCTATCCAAGCCTGGAAAGCCCAAAACGAATTATGAACGGAGCTCATCCTCATAGGTAACAAATCCAAACTCGACAACCTACCTAAACAATACAATTCCTTCAATAACGATGGGAATAAGATCCAGGTCACCAAAGAAATAAAAACATTAGGGCTCTAAATCGACTCAGCCCTCTCCCTCACCAGACAGGTCAATGCTTATCAGATCCAGTAGACCATTTCTCTCACCCGACAACAGGGTCACACTAGCAAGAGCCTTGATCCCTTCCAGGATAGACTATTACAACTCATTATTTGCAGGCACTAGCATCAGCAACATTAAAAAACTTCAAGTTGTGCAAAATAGCGCAATCAGAGCAGCTTCAAACATTCCTAAAAATGAGCATATCTCCTCCATCAGATGACTCATGCACTGGCTACTAGTCCACAACCGGATCAAATTCTAAATTCTTACCCTTACCCATAAATCTCTAGCCAACAAAACACTGACATCTCAGTGAGCAAATTACCAAAACCCAATCCATAAGACGCACCCAGTCCTCTTACACCAACCATATCATCACCCCAAGATTCAAAAGAGTAAAAGCAGGAGGATCCAGCTTCTCGGCCATCGCAGCTAACCTATGGAACTCCTTACCACCACAATTAAGAAATGACCCCTCACTGAGGTCTTTCCGAAAAAGTCTCAAAACTAGACTACTCAGATTAGACAAAAATGACACTACTGGGTTAGACGACAGATGATAGACTGATTATGCCCTCCCTAGGGACATTTGCTAAATCCAAGTGTCAGCATTTCTACATTTGCTACCCTCCCTGTACTAGACCTATGAATGTAAATCTAAATTTTAACAAGTATCAAGTACCCATCATATGAATGCATCTGCAATCTGTAAAACGCAACAAGTAAACTGAATCTTCATAGTTACAATGTTCTTAAGTTCTAGCACCTTAATGCCTCTGGGCTAAACGCGCGGTACAAATGAAAAAATAAATAAATATTTCCGATGCATGCATCTACTTAGATTCACATGCTATGCATAGGCCGACATCTAGTGATAGAGTATTAAATGATTTGTTTTTTTCCAAACACAAAAAGGGACGTCGACTGGGCCTGTTAGTAATACTATCCCTAGTGTGACGTCTACTGTACCCAAGGTCCTTCACGCGTCGAGGGCCATCAGATAGTTATGTTTCTGAGACAAAGGTGCATGAAGTGTTAGCGCGAGTAAAGAAGCAAGGTAAAAGAGAAAAAACATCTCTGCACCTTCGAATTACAGGAGGGGAGGAAGGGCAGGCGCATGTGAATCCAAACAGATACAAGCATCAGAAATATGATTACGGTGAGTATATGCCTTCTGAGGCCTATGGATCTAATTAGATCACATGCTATGCATAGATTAGAAAGTAGTACCTGGAGAAGGGGGTGGGTTGTGAGAAGGTAGAGCAGCATATAGATGTTTTAAAACTGCTTGTCCCACCTGTGAATCTGCTTTAGAGTGCGTTTATGCAGTAATGCAGAGAAAAAATATCAAGTGAACTCCAAGTAGCTGGTATGCAAATTGCATCTAAACGAACATTTGCAATAAATGCTGAAGTAGCTCCTGTACTTCGTGAAGAGTGAGCTCTTGGCATAAACATTTATTTTTTTACATTGAGTAGCAAAGTTATAGCATTTGACTATCCTAGTAACCTACAACTAGTCAAAGGAGCAACACACTTGATGCAATCTTCGCCAACACGGCACCCCAATTCAAATACTCTGGAGCGACCCATTCCATTCATAATCACAACGGCCGCTCCAACAAAGAAGCAACAAAAAAAAACACTGATCACGATGAAAAGAAATTGGAGAACCATAAAAAACTCCAACCTAACCGAGCTCTTGGAACTCAGCAAACCACAATCAACAACCATGGAATAAACTGACCTAGACAAAAAAAAGTTGCCCTGCTCCATACCTGGATCGCAACAGCCCTAGATGACATCGCCAAAGAAAAGCCCTTCACCCCATCACGTAAGTAAACAGCAAAATGGTTCACCCCACTACTCAGCGCCATAAAAAGAATAAACGAAAACTAGAATCTGAATGGAGGGCCAACACCACCACTGCAAACAAATTGAAATTCATGCAACAGATCAGTTCATACAAAAAATAGAAAAAGCGAAGAGGAAACACTACGACAACCGAATCTTCAAAGCACCAAACACCCAAAAAGAACTCTTCAAAATCAAACGAAATAGAAAACCCACCCGTTTGCAAGAACAGGCCAATTCCATCGATGAAACTATGCGATGACCTAGGAAACCACTTCAAAAACAAAATAACTTCCATACAACACACCATACAAAACAGACCTAGCGAACACACCTCAAACCCCACCGACACCCACGAGAAACATCCAAACAAACTACGAAGCTTCCTAGAAAGATCAGTGGAGACTTCAAACTGGTAAACAAAAGCAACAAATCAGGCTCTCCTGAAGACCCCTGCCCCCCAGACATATACAAAACAATTCTCAAACAAGGAACCCCCATGGAATCCCACAGGAGTCTCCTCAACCTTTCAATCTCAACAGGTAATGTACCACAGGCCTTCAAACCGGCTTACATCAAGCCGTTACTCAAAGACAAAACAGGAAATGTAGAGGACTTACCCAACTACAGACCCATTTCCAACATACCTCACAAAGCCAAACTGCTAGAAACGTATGTCTACAAAAAACCCTAGAATTCATAGACGAGCACTGCCTAGTAGATCAGGAACAAGTTGGATTCAGACCAATGAGAGGAACAGAATCAGCTCTCCTCTCAATATGGGATGACCTAAAAACGAACGCAGACTCGGACAACAGTACCGCCCCGATTCTCCTTTATCTATCCGCAGCTTTCGACACAGTCAAGCACGACATCCTCATAAAGAGTTTAGAAGGACTAGGAATAACAGACACTGCACTACTATGGATCAAATCCTCCCTAACAAACAGAACCGAAACCATATGGATGAAACCTTTTAAGTCCATACCTACAGATTCCACGTGCGGAGTACCACAAGGATCATCTTTCTCCCCGCTTCTATTCAACATCTACATGTACCTATTAATCAAACTCATCAAAGGACACGGCCTCACATGCAACAACTACGCCGACGATACTCAAATAATCTTCAACATACAAGACAACCGCGAAGAAAATACCACACTAGAGAATTGCCTTCATGATATATTCCCCGGGCTTAACCTCAACCACCTCAAAATCAACCCAGGCAAAACAGAGATAATTGTAACAAAAAAAGGAGGAAACATCAGCTACACCCCCTGGCCAAGAGCTCGGCACCACACCAGCACCATCAATTGTAAAAAATCTAGGATTCCTGATGGATAACAACTTCACTCTAGAGCCACAAGTAAAAGCTCTACTCAGGAAATGTTTCTGCCTCATGCGAGCGGCAAAAAGGATTCTACCGTTCCTGTTGTTCACCAACAAAACACTTACCATCATCGCTCTGATCATGTCCAGAGTAGATTACACCAATAGCCTATAAGTGGGCATGCCCGAACAACTTCTAAAAAAAACGACAATGCATACAAAATGCGGCAGCCAGACTCCTCCTCAAGGTACCCAGAAGAGAACACATCACACCCGCGCTAAAAATACTACATTGGCTACCATTAAAACAGCGAATAAAGTTCAAATCCATGTGCATCACGCACAGAGCAATACACAAACAAGGCGCAGAATTCCTAAGCAATAAACTACGCCTACATCAACCGACAAGAACACTGAGATCAAGCACAGACATCCCCCTGGAACCAAAATCCTATAACAGAAGAAAACTCGGAGGATCCTCTTTCTCTCACCAGGCACCGAAAACCTGGAATGACCTAGCTAAGAATATACGGAACACAACAAACCACCTAGCATTCAGGAAACTCCTCAAATCATGGCTCTTCACAGCACAACTACAACAGCGACGCACAAGAATGCCCACCCCGCTAAACAACGATGAATGAAGATACCAACCTCGGTCACTCCCAAAATGCACATACACCAAACCCAAAGAAAGGGCCCCACGACAGACCAGAAGACATGAGTAATAGCCACAGAAGGAGGACACTATAGACGAACAAGTTACTCTTACCTGGTAACGTTCTTTCGATAGGATGGTCCAACGACGTATTCCATATCTATGACAGTAATCACCACAGCTGGGCTGCTTCGAAAAATCTTTTGGCGTCTGCGTCGACGACATCGATACGCCGCCCTCTAGGACCTCCTCCGACGGCCGACGTCACTGGGTGTTATAAGTAGGACGCACAACGCCCGTAGCCTCAGTTGTAGTTTTTTCCCCCAGAACGTTTGGCACCAGTCTTCTGCCAATCTGATCACACAAAGGCTTGCGGAAACGTAAGCTGTAATCGCATAAGCAATTCTGTAGCGGGGAAGGCAGGGAGGGAGCGATATGGAATACGTCGTCTGACCATCCCATCGAAAGAACGTTACCAGGTAAGAAAGTAACTTGTTCTTCGAGGGGATTGGGTCCTCCAAAGTATTCCATATCTATGACAGACTCCCAAAGCAGTATCAATGCAAGGAGGTGGGAAAAGAATTTAGAATACAGAAATTTAGAATACCCAATCAAATTGCAGAGGAAAGACCCGCCTTGCCAAAGGCCAGATCCTGCCCACGGATGGAATTGAGGGAGTAGTGACGTACAACAGTATGGACCGAAGCCCAGGTGGCTGCATCACAGATGTTACGAATAGGAACACCCCTCTGTAGGGCAGTAGAGGCAGTCATACCCCTGGTAGAATGGGCCCGCAAGCCGACCGG
Source organism: Ambystoma mexicanum (assembly GCF_040938575.1). Classification (NCBI taxonomy): domain Eukaryota; kingdom Metazoa; phylum Chordata; class Amphibia; order Caudata; family Ambystomatidae; genus Ambystoma; species Ambystoma mexicanum. The sequence goes on from NC_090922.1 coordinate 109,975,907, forward strand.
TGGGTACTTACCCGCCAAGCGGTAACACACAGAAATAGCCATAATAATCCAGCGAGACAAAGTCTGCTTAGTCACAGCTTGTCCCAAACGCTTTCCAGCATAACCAATGAAGAGTTGATCGTCCACTCTGACCCGGGATCCTTTCTTCCGGAGGTGGTGTCGGAATTTCATTTAGGCCAGAAGGTTGTTCTTCCGGCATTTTATCCTCCTCCCCATCCTGGTAAGGAAGAGGAGAGGCTCCATATGCTCGAAATATAAAAGCTTAAAGCTCTCCTAGGATCGAGCATATGGAGCCTCTCCTCTTCCTTACCAGGATGGGGAGGAGGATAAAATGCCGGAAGAACAACCTTCTGGCCTAAATGAAATTCCGACACCACCTCCGGAAGAAAGGAAGGACGAACTCGAAGGAAAACCCTGTCCTTATGAAATACAGTGAAGGGTGGCTTAACTGAAAGTGCCTGTAACTCACTCACTCTGCGAGCGGAAGCGACCGCAACCAAAAATACAGTTTTAAGAGTTAAGCCTCAAAGGGCACGAATGCAAAAACTCAAACGGAGCACCAATTAGAAACTTGAGGACAAGGTTCAAATCCCAACCGGGCACCTGGAAAGGTGACTGAGGGTACACATTAGTGAGCCCGTTTAGAAACTGAGAAATTAAAAGGAATTTTAAAATAAGAACACTCTTCAGACGAGCGCTTAAATATGGACAGCGCCGCCAGGTAACCTTTAACGGTACCCAATTGCAAATCCCTGTGGGCCAAAGAAAGCAAAAAAGACAGAACCACAGGAATGTCACATGCAAAAGGATCCACATTCTTAACCCTGCACCAGTTGCAGAACTTTCGCCAACGGCACAGGGACTTTGTTGCGGGCCTTCTTATATATCAACCTTTCAGAAACCAAGCTTGAAGGTTGAGGGATCTGACCTCTGGATGGAGAACCTGACCCCCCTCCCGTGAGAGCAGATCGTCTCGGTAGGGAAGACGACGTGGAGGGCAGATGGACAAGTCTAGAAGGTCTGGGTACCACGTCCTCCGGGGCCCAGGCCAGAGCAATGAGGATCATCCGGGAACCGAACCTTCGTAACCTCCGCACTTGCGGGATGCCAGGGACTGGAGGAAACGCGTACAGCAGTGGGAATGCCCACTCCACCACAAACGCGTCTCCTAAGGCTCCTTTTGGAGGAAATTCCCGTGAGCAGAACCTTTCGCACTTCCGGTGGACACTGGAGGCAAAGAGATCCACTTGAGGGGTCCCCCAAAGGGTGAAGATCTCCAGGAGAATCTCCTGAGCCAACTCCCACTCGTAAGAGATCACGCTCTGCCTGCTCAGAGCGCCCGCCGTCTCAATTTCGTCTCCGGCCAGATGAACTGCCGAGATCGAAACTTCCTGCTGGATTGCCCAGAACCAGAGCTGCATCTCCTCCCTGCACAGAGGAAGTGACCCTGCCACCCCCGCCCCTTTTGTTGAGGTAGTGCATGGCCACTGTGTTGTCCATCAGGATCAGGACATTCTTTCCTCGCACAGTCGGCAGAAAAGCCTTCAGAGCAAGCCTGACGGCCCTCAGCTCCAACAGATTGATATGGAGTCTGAACTCCGACAGAGACCAGCGACCGCTGACTGTCAACTCGTTGGCATGAGCTCCCCATCCCGTGAGGAATGCGTCCGTCACGATCGTCAGCTCCGGCCAGGGTAGCCAAAAAGGAGCCCTCTTCATCAGATTGCCTCCGACGGCCCACCACAGAAGGTCCTGGGGGCGACCGAGGACGGCACCTGAACAGGGTCCGATATCCTGCCATCCTGCCGGAGGACTGAGACCACTGGAGCTTGAGAGCCCATTGCAAAGATATCATCCGCAACCTGGCCTCTGGCACCAGAAGAATGCAGGATGCCATGAAGCCGAGCAATCTCAAGAACTCCAACGTTGGGAGACTCTGGGCAAGCTGAAACTTGTGCACCATCTGCTGAATGTGATGAGCCCTCACCTGGGGAGGAAAACACTGCCCCAAGGACGTGTCGAGCACTGCTCTGATGTACTGAAGCCTCTGAGTTGGCATCAAATGGGACTTCTTTAAGTTGAGGAAGAAGCCCAGCTTGTGGAGGGAGTGGCAGGTGACGGACAGATGATCCAGGACTTGCTCAGGAGAGCACGCTCTGATCAACCAATCGTCCAGGTAGGGGTAGACGTGAATCCCCCCTTTCCTGAGATGCGCTGCCACCACTACCATGAGCTTGGTGAAGACCCTCGGGGCGGAGGTCAATCCGAACGGCAGAACCCGAAACTGAAAGTGCGAGTCGCCAACCGCGAACCTCAGGTACTTCTTGTGCTCTGGATGGATCGGCACATGAAAATAAGCATCCTTGAGGTCGAGAGACGCCAACCAGTCCTGAAGTTGAAGGGTCTGGAGGACTTGAGCGAGAGTAACCATCTTGAACTTGTCCTTCCTGAGGAGTTTGTTCAAACCGCGCAGGTCTATGATGGGTCTTAATCCCTCATCTTTCTTGGAAATCAAAAATTAAGGGGAATACCATCCCTTGTTCCTCTCCGCTTCAGGCACCAGTTCTATGGCGCCTTTCTCCAGCAGGGATTGAATTTCCTGCGCAAGGAGCGGGTCTGGACTCTTCAAAGAGAGATTCCCTGGTGGATTGTCGTGAGGCCTCTGCCGGAATGAAAGACAGTAGCCGTGGGCTAGGATCTCCAGAACCCACACATATGAAGTAATGGCACGCCACTCTAAAAGATGCTGCGCCAGCCTTTCCCCAACCGGCGAACCATGGGACATGGCCTCATGACTGAGCTGAAGCAGCTGCGGCGTTGCCTGAGGGCAAAGAAGCAACTGCTCGAGTGGCCATGGCACCTCGAGTACATTGTTTTCCACCTCTGGCAATCCTACGGTGGCCCCTTGGACTGGCAGCTCCTCTCGCTTTACCAAAGGATGAGTAATATCGAAAGGAACTTCCCCCTCCATTGCTGTCCCTAGGACGAAAAGGCGGAGGTTGTCAAACTGCAGCGCCCAACAACTTTGCTGCCACTTTTGAGGTCTGCAACCTCTAAAGGCTCTCGATAGCCTTGCTGCCAAAAAGATGTTTACCGTCAAAGGGCATGTTGAGGAGCCGGGCCTGCACATCAGGAGCAAACCCGACTTCCGCAACCACGCAAACTTGCGTATTACGGTGCTCGCTGCCATGGACCGGCTAACACAATCTGCCATATCCAAACCCGACTGAACAGCCTCACACATGGCATCCTTGCCATCCTGGACCAAAGCAAGAAAAGCATCCCATTTGTCCGCTTTGGAAATATGTTCAGCCGCTAAGGAAACAGTTCCACAGAGTGTACGTGAAACATGACAAGGCACATACGGAGTTGGCCGCCTGAAGCGCCATACCCCACCTCCCTGAAGAAAACACTTTCTTCGCTAAACCATCAAAACGCTTGTCTTCCCTATCAGGAGGGATGGTAGGATACGATGCCTGCTTTGCTGGGGCCGTAGCCGCCTGCACCAAACAACTCTCCGGAGTGGGGTGCTTGGTCAAGTAGCAGGGGTCGCTACTGGCTGGGCGGTATTTTCGCAGCAAAGACTTGCCCACTGCCGGGAGACTCTCCGGAGCAGTCCAAGCCGCCGCCACCCTCTGTAGACCCATATGGAACGGCAGTACCGGGTCAGATAGTGGACCTTGGTCGAGGATATCCGTGAGGTCATCCTGATGAAAATCCCCTGGGGGAGCAGACCACCCCCAAGTACTCGGTGACCCTAGACATAAGGCGCCGGTACGAGGAGTCGGCATGAGTACCAGGCTCATGCCTACAAAACTCCATCTCCGGAGAGGTGTCCAGACCACTGGCGTCATGCAGGGACTGACGCAGGTCCTCAATATGGCTATGGCCCGAGAGAATCTCATCTGGCACCGTATCAGGAACCATGCCATCATCAGAGCCCTCATCCACCTCCGAAATGTAAAGATGGTGGAAAGAGGGCACAAAATGGGGAACAAAGCCATGCTTGACCTTAGCCAGAGCCTTTCTTGGGGATTCCACCGTGCCCCGGGGTACCCCCGGCGAAAGCCTCGAAAGGCGTCGAGTGAATCGGTGTCGACGCCGAACGCGGCGCCGACAGCATAGACAGCGCCGACAGGCCTCGAGGGCGGAGCCCCGAGCGTGCCCCTCGACAGCCTGGGCGCCAATGGCGTCTTCGGAGGCGGAGCCTCGAAAGAGTCCTTTGACGACCTCTGTACCACAGGCGTCGACGTCTTCCTCAAAGACGTCACAGGTGCACACGGTCTCGAATGCGTCGAGGACCTGGACCTGGAACGGACATGACGAGAACGATTCCCCTTGTCCGAGCGGGACCTTTCCCGCGAATCGTGCCGACCACCCTACTCCGACGGCGTACACGCGGTGTCTCTCGATCATGACCGACCCCACTCGGGGGCGTGGACGGACCAGTGCCCTGTGATTCGAGAAGAGGCAGAGGAGAGGCGGGACGTACTCCGGGACCGAGACCCACTGGACTTCCGTCGACGATGCGGAGAGTCGCCCCTCGAATCATCCGTCGAAAGCCCTGCAGAACTCGACTTCCATGGCTTGGACACCTTACCAACCGACAGTTTCTTCTTGCGCTCCCGCAAGGCTTTGGACATAAGGGACTGGCAGTCGACACAATCACCCGTGTCATGGGCCTCCCCAAGGCACCAGAGGCAGGCGTCGTGCGAGTCCGTCACCAACATCTTGGACCCACAGTCCCCGCACTTCTTAAAGCCCGGACGCGGGGTGGAAGACGAGGTAGACATCACGAAGGATAACTTTACAAACGAACAGATTCGAAGAACCGATAAATAACAAACTCCAAGGAGTCGAGGCGTGCCGAGATCTCTGAAGCAAACACGTTCGCGGAAAAAACAGAACTGAGGCTACGGGCGTCATGCGTCCTACTTATAACATCCAGTGACGTCGGCGGTCGGAGGAGGTCCTTGAGGGCGGCGTATCGACATCATCGATGCAGGACGCAGACCCCGAAAGATTTTCCGAAGCAGCACAGCTGTGGCGATCACGGTCATAGATATGGAATACGTCCGAGGACCCAATCCCCTCGAATGATCACATACTCAGACCTAGACAAAAGCCCTTAAATGACTCATCCACTGCCTCCAGGCCGTACCATATCCAAACCCCCAGCAGACACATTTAGAAAGAAAGTTTGTAAGAGGAGACCACAACACCTGCTCCAACACCCATGGAGGAGAATAGACACCCAACCCACATTAATTAATCCATCAGAATTAGAACATTTAAAGAGCCCGCTAGAATAGAACGGCGAGAGTGTCGCACCAACCTAAAACCCAACCCACAACACTTACTCCATCAGAATTAGAACACTTACAGAGCATGTTAGAATAGCACAAGTAGTGCGTCATACAAACCCAAAACCCTGCCAGGCGTAACCCCTACGCCCATCTTGACGGGATTGGGAGGATTAGCGAGCACCACACTCTGACAGAGCTCTGAATGTTGAGCATGTTAAACTTCATATTACCCACTAACAAAAAAACTCAGCATGTCTGCAGACTTCTCACTCAAAAATCTCACACAACCATCTCTTGCACAACAACCCACACGCACTTCACAACACTGCAACAACACATAAGCTGCACCAACAGCACACAAGGACTGACATCGATCCTATACTTGCACCAAAGCTCAGCACCCGGTGTATACTGAGTTGAAGCTGCCAACGGAACACCACTCCTCTCACTATCCTACTCCCGCTTCACCTACTAACCCATCCCACCTTCTCGTTTGCAGATCCGCCTGGGGACCAACTCCGTTGGTGACGATGTGCGGTACAAATACCTTTAACATTTAACCATCTGGAGATTGGGTTGCGTTTTCAGAAATATGATCTCCTCCGCCATGTGCTATGGGAACAAAAGGTTGATCCGTTTTACTTAGTGGTTTAGTTTTGTTTATGTAGTACATGACCGCCCTCCTTACATCTAGTTTATGGAGGCTTTTTTTTTAGCCAAATTTGATTGATTTTGGAAAAAGATAGGAAGTTCAATTGATTGGTTAAAATGGAACTTCGATATTAATTTAGGTGAACACCTAGGATGTGTTCCAAGAATCACCTTGTCTTTATGGACAACAAAAGGGTCTTTCACAGACTCGTCTTATTGAATATATATATATATATATATATATATATATATATATATATATATATATATATATATATATATATATATATATATATATATTCAATGCCTTTGAAAGTTAACCACACAACAACAATCACAGTAATACTTTTAGATCAATACTATCCTATCTAAATACATATATATACAAGACCAATGGGGTCTAAAGGGTTAATGCACAAAATGGGTCTGTAACCTAAAAGGGGAAGGAAACGGGCAGTGAAAATAGTATTTAGTCCCTTCTGCATCCAACACAATCCTAACTGAGGGGCAGTCGAATCCCTAAAAAGAGTGGAGCCTATTGCTCAAATGTACTTGCGATGCTGGCGCACGCGGTAATGTAGATGGGCAAAACTGGGTCTCTTCAAGGGTCTGTAGCTGCTCAGGAAGGGGGGTGAGGTGATGAAGAATAAGTTCACACTATTCGTGGAGGGTCTCCCCAACAGGGCAGAACAGCGTCCAGAGTTCAGGAATAGTTCGCTAGTTCGCACTAGCAGTGGAAAGGAGAGGGGCCCTCAGGGGCCACTCATGCATAAAAAGTGATGGAGGCGATAGGGGCCACTGGGTAGGGTTGCAATTACTCACCAACTCCCGGCGCACTCTGGACCAAACTTCGGCAGTCGAGTCCACTTCGGTTGCAGGTTCAAGTTCGGCAATTTGGCGGCTCTGCGGCTTTCAGCGACAAAGATACAGCGTTGATTCCCAAACGGACAGTGGCGATTTCGCCGCTCCTGGTGGATGGATCAGGGCAGTTTCACTGCAGCAGGCTTTGTGGGCAAAAGGGGCACAAAAGCAGCGCATCTGCAAAGTTCATCACCACGGTTGACCGACACATTAACCGTGTATATTCCGGTTCGGGCGCACTCACTTTACTCCAGACCTGGGAACGCCAAGTGTACGAAATTCGGTGCGAGACTGCCGTAAACACAGAGCTAGTGACGTACCAAGTTTAGAGTGTGTCCTCATAATGGCGACGGTATCGGGGCAAAGGTCCTGCGTAAGCTGGTCAGTCCACTGGTTGGGCCAGGGACACTTCCGGGAAGGCTTACTTGCAGGGTTTGAAGGTGCAGAGAATACTTGATCTCATTATTCCAATGGTTCGAAGCGTCTTTGCCAGACCTTCTAGGATGACCGGATGCAGAGGAGTCCATCGGGACAACAGTGGGCTCAGGGTGCCAAACCTTCCAGCGGGTCACAGCGGTTCCTTGACTCGGCTTCTTAGTTCCAGGGTACTTGGATCCTATCCTTCGTTCAGTGAACTCCAGAGATCGACATGGTATTGGTGTTTGGAGCCTTCTCTTATCTAAAATCTCCTTCGCGCCAAAACGAAGCGAACCCAATGGGAGATCTGCTCTCAGACAAGCATACCATACATGGACCAATCACGGACCACAGTGGTCCCAGGCATTCAGAGCACACCAGACTCTCTGGCACCCAGGATGTGTATTGGAACTAGACAGTCCAGCCCTCAAACTGGAAGCACACACAAGGGATGCAGAAGCCTGCGAAAGCTTGCCGTTTCGCGGAGAATGCATGCCCAAATAAGGACTGACCCGGGTCGCTCGACCTGGGGAAGGTGAAGGGGCAAGATGGCCAAACGACAGGACACAGAACCTTGTGGCATGGCCATTTTGGAGCCAGGCCACCTGTTCGTGCCTAACACGTTTTACTTGGCACGAAAGGGTTAAAAATATATGAAAAGATAAGCTGCCGCCAGCCCTGTCAAAGATACATCTGCACTTCTCCTAAAAAATCATTTGAGTATCTAGGGCCGTTGGAAATTACTATTGGACCCAAGTGCACTGTACTGTAAGGCACTTTGTACACTTTGTTAATGTTGCAGAAAAGTTGCAACATGGACAATAACTAAGGGAAACAGTCTCCCAGTACTGACTGTCTTTAAGGGCATGCCAGTTTCCCCATAACAAAGTGGGCGAAAAGCCCAGGGGAGTGCAGCACAAGGCTGTGCTCCTCTGGCAAAGTCAGACTATGGTGTTTAAACAAAGCCAAAAGTTGAGGTAAACAACTGGAGGGAAAGTTGCATATGAAATTGAAATCTTTCCTAACCAGTATCATGCTGGTAAAGTACCAGTAATCAAAGTGTTCATGGAAGGAGTAAAGCGACTATACCCTCCCATTTTGAATCCTCCACCAGTTTGGGACCTTAATGTTTTTCTCATAAAACTCATGGATCCACCCTTTGAGCTGATGCACAGAGCCAGCCAACAACATTGAACTTGCAAGACTTCCTGTCTTGTAGCTATCACTACAATATATACACACAACCCCCCCCTCCCCCGACTGGGCGTGATTTGCAAGTGTCCTTTACTCTGTGTGCTCATTGAGGTCTTTCAGTCACCCTTACCCCTCCTGAAACCTAGTCTTGACCGCCACCAATGCTACCTTGATTGGTCTGGCTTGTCCAGAAGGTTACCCTGTTCCAAGAAACTAGGCTGGCCTTCTGAACCTCTGCCCACCAGGTCAGAGTTCAGAAATCCATCTTAAAAATACTCTAATTTGAGACTATGTGTAAGCAGACTGAGCCGCCAAGTGTACTTTAATGGAGTTAAATACTAAATCGGAGTCTAGTAGGTAAAAGCATATAGTTAAGCATGTGAGATGGTGAGCAGTCAAACTACTTCAAAAATACCCTTATTTAAACTTCATTGCAAATACATCATTACGATTCTTCATACTGCAACACTGCTTGTAACAAATACACTTATTTCTGCACTTTAAACATTTCCTTAAATACTGCACACTTCATACTGGGAAAATTAAACTTGCATAGATGTAGTAGTTTTTTAAAATCCTGTATAGATTCTCCCCCCCACCCTCCCAATGACCCAGTGATTATGCAAAGAGAAACAGCAACTGTGCAGAACACACAGTAATGTTGTTTCAAACATAGTACTTAGAATGTACCAATTATGAGGGTCGAAAAAATACATGAATGTGAGATTGTATGCAATGAGACACTGCACACTATCCTGCCTAACATATTACTGTGTTTTTCACAGATTACCATGTACAACAAACTCAACATGCACTTAAAATTGTATTATATCACCATGTTACAAATACTGTATACTGCCCATACACTATCTATAATTACTATACACATTATAATTAGTTGTAATATGCCCATGCACCCAAGAATCTGGCTACTGGCCACAACTACCACACCTCAGCCTGAACCTCCCAATTCCAATGACGTCTGCAGACATCGAAATGGACCACCAACCCTCTTTTTCACCTATGCAAGCATCCCCATATCTATATTCCACTCTTACCATGACCAAGCCCTCATCAGTCACCAAATAACCCCAAATGTGTGTCTCGAGCGGTCTGCCCAAGACACTGTCCGGGGACTACCGTGCCATTCGTATGCTCTTTTTCCACCTATACAAAGAGCCCCATATGTTTTTTCCACTCCCCGCCCTTCCCAGCCCCTCTTTCCAAAACCAAATGACCCAAAATATGTTTTCCAGACTTTTCCCACACCAATCCATCCGCAGTCAGTGCAGCTGTCCGCGGATCCAACATGGCAGTGTTTTGGACGCACCTCACGTTTTTAATGACCAACCGGCTGGCTCGCCCGATGTCCGCAAACCTCACGTTGCCTTCTGAACCAATCGGAGGCCCGTTCGCGGACCGAACAGGGAATTGGGTCCGCTGACCGTACCCAGATATCACAAATTTCTTTTTTGTACCTACCTTTGGGCAGTTTTTAAAAAAAAACTACTGGACGGATTTACACCAAATTTACAAAAGCACGCCGTCGGGGCCAAGCCGCCGCCCCTGCCTCAAATTTGGTGAAAATGTGTCCAGCGGTTTGGGCTGAAGACGCAAGCACAAATGTATTTCCATTGCATCTATGGAAAAAACTGAAATTTTGGGACCCCCCTATAACTTTGCCACTCCTTGACAAAACCTCACCAAACTTCGCAGAATCATTCTGGCGTGGCCATATACTGTTTATGCAAAGTTTAGTAAGGATTCATCCAGGAAGGGCAAAATTATAAGCCACCCAAAAAGTGCTCTTCCTATGGGTTGAGCAACGTAACCATAACTACAGGCCTGCTACCGCACTTTGTTTCCATTATTACATCAATTTAATTTTACCCAATGGAGACCTGCAATGCACTTAATTCTACTTTCCGACTCCCCTCTGCTTTCTTGGACTTTAAGATCCTATTTTAGAACTGCTCAGGCTATTAGGAAAAAGTGTTCGAACATGAAAATGTAATTTGTAATGCCTTTAAGTAGGTTAGACTCCATCCAGAGATTTTGCTGCTATTCGAATGGTGTCACTATATGGAACTGAACTACCTTTTATGGATATTTTATGAAGTTTTAACTTTTATATTTTGTATATTTGTGTATTGTGATTTTAAGTAATTTTACTAAAATAAATCTGTTCAGCTGTTTTACATTCATACACATATATGGCACTGCAACCTGCAAATGAGACTCCGGCTATCTGAATTCCCTTATTAATGCCCAGAGTTAAAAATCAAGAAAATAATAAATAAGGTTAATTTAAGGACTAGTATGGCAACAGTGCAATATATATTTTTTATCTGAAATAGATCAGGTCCCATGCCATAGGTTTTAAAGGGGTATCAAACCTGAAAGAGTGTAAAGAGAATCTGTAGCATTTTTATAAAATGTGAAAAGGTACTCTGCTGTGCATTGCTTTGGCCTTGAATCAAAATGAACAAAACTATCAGTAGCAAAGCATGCACTTGAATATTTCATAAAATATTGGATGTGAATATGTATCGTTGCATTGGATCCACCATGTTTCTAAACATTATAACAACAAACTCCTATCACTACAAAACAATGCCCTAAGAGCTGCACTAGGCATCCCTAAAGGCCTACACATCTTGCATGTAAGACGCTCTATCAATTGGCTAGCTAAATACAAGTCACTAAACCGGACACAAATTTATTAATAACAAGGCACAGACATACCTGTCTGAGAGGTTCATCAGACATGCCTCAGAAAGGCCCATCAGAAAAGCACAGTGCAACAGCATCCGAGTCCCCAACTTGAAACTTAATAAGAACAGGAGGATCCAGCTTTCAAGTTTTGGCAGCCCAACTCGAATTCAATGCCAGATTCCTTCAGAGCCCTACGCTCAACTCCCTTTATTCAAGTCCAATGTTAAACAGTGGCTGCACTCCAGCGACCACTGATACCCACACTACTGCCTGTATATACTCCCTGCACACTTAACCCTCTATATTTACTATCCCTGAATATTGCCTTATACTGTATGCACTTTCTTTCTCTGCCTATGTACTTGTTACATATTTATTGACCCTTTACAATATAATTAACTATCTTCTACTGTGCCTTATAATGTACTGTCATTTTTAATCATGCACCTGTAACCCAAACTATTACAAGTGCCCAGATGCCTGACGGCCCGGCGCGCTATACAAATAATTACAATTACATTCAAAAGAATCCAGACAGGGGATAAGTAAAAATGATGGAAACTAAATGGCGAGTACGAGTAAAGCAAGTTACTTACCCATGGTAACCTTTCGATTGGATTTGCCTCCCACGTATTCCTTATCTTTGATATTTCCAATATGTCAGGTTTGCTGCTTCGGAAAAAACATTTCAGCAGGGGGTGCTGTGCGTCCATGGCAGTCAACTCGATGTACCTCAGAGGCCTCAGTCCCAATGTTGACGTCACTGCAGGTATATGTAGCATGCGCAGCGTCCCTTGCCCTCAGTTCCATTTTGACAAGTGGAGCTTTACCTTCTGTTGGACAGTTACTCCTCCTGAGAGAGCGTAGCCTGCAATCGCAAGGTAAATTCTACTGCGGGGCAGGATGGGAGGGGCGATAAGGAATACGTGAGAGGAACATCCAGTCGAAAGAACGTTACCATGGGCAAGTAACTTGTTCTTCGAATGGATTGTGTCCTCCCACGTATTACTTATCTTTGACCCACTCCCAAAACAGTTTACTTAATTTGGAAAAGGGGGGGGGGGGGGGGGGTAGAAATTAGTATGGTCATGTATGCACTGAGTGCCAAACTGCTTTCCCAAAAGCAGAATCTTGGCCAGAGGAGGAGTCTAGACTAACGTTTAGTGAAGGTGTGCACAAGCGACCATGTGGCATCTGCACATGTGTCTTATCGGAACTCCCCTCTGTAAGGCAGGTGAACTTTCAGAGCCCCTGGTCGAATGAGCCCCTAAATGTTCTTGAGGGTCTTAACCTGCCAGTCTAACATTCCGATATAGTGAGTATTATCCACCTGGATATAGTTTGCTTGCTAATAGCCAGCCTTAATTGTGACCCGAATAGCCCTCAAATAACTGGTCGTCCTGACGCAGTTTAGCCAATCTGGAGATGTAAACTCTAATCTGTGAAGTCTTTCCTTTTCCTTCCCAGGGTGCGGAGGAGGATATAAAGAGGGTAGTGTTATTTTCTGAGTAATATGAAACTCTGAAACAATCTTGGGGAGAAAACTAGGCTTCAGTTTTAATACCACTGTCTTTGTGATAGACCGTACGAGGAGGGTTGCAGGATAAAGCCTGTAGCTCACTCACCCTTTGGGCTGATGTTATTGCCACTAAGAAAACTGATTGCGTTAGAAGTCTTAAAGGACAAGAATATAGTGGCTCGAAAGGAGCTCCCAATAAGTAGTTTAACACCAAGTTGAGATCCCATAATGGGCCTTCAAACAGGATTGGAGATTAAACATTAGTTAACCCCTTTAAAAACGGTATGACTAGAGGAATCTTCAAATAGGACACTTCCTCTGAAGAGCGCATAAAAAGAGAAAGCGCAGCCAGATATACCTTGATGGCACCAATCTGGAGCCCCAGATTTGCTAGATTCAATAGAAAAGATAACACCATAGGTCTATTAAATGACAAAAGGATCAACATTCTCATTTCTACACCAGCTGCAGAACTTATTCCAGCGGCGGCATAAAGATTTAGTTCCTGCTCTTCTGGCCGAAAGCAAAACCTCCATTACATCATCCAGGAAATCCCAATCTTTGTATCCGAGCCTCTCAGAAACCATGCGTGAAGACCGAGTCCTGATATCCATATGGAGAACCTGACCCTCCTCTCGCGAGAGAAGTACTCTCTTTGTGGAAGATGAATCAGAGGGCAGATGGATATGTCTAGAAGGTTGGGGTACCACTTCCTCCTGGCCCAGTCCGGGGCAATTGGGATCATGGATTTCTTGAACCTTCTCAACCTCCCGATTAGGTGAGGAATCACAGGGACTGGAGGAAAAGCTTACAGGAGTGGAAATTCCCAGTTCACTACAAACCCGTCTCCTAGAGCTCCTCTTGGGAGAAATTCCCTTGAGCAGTACAGTTCGCACTTCCTGTTGGCACTGGTCACAAACAGATCCACTTGAGGGGTTCCCCAAAGGGTGAAGATGTCATGAAGGACTTCCCGAGCTATTTCCCACACGTGGCACACTGTGCTCTACCTGCTCAGAGCGTCTGCCGCCGTGTTCTGGTCTCCGGCTAGGTGAACTTGCATTGCCACAGAACCAGAGCTGTATTGCCTCTCTTCACAGTGGTCGGGACCCTCCATCCCCTTCTCTTGTTGAGGTCATGCATGGCCACTTTATTGTCTGTCATTATCAGGTCATTATTTCCCCATACAGAGGGCAGAAAGGCCATCAGCGCTAGTCCGATTGCCCTCAGCTCTAACAGGTTGATATGCAACAGAGACCAGCGTCTGCTGATTGTCAAACAGTTGGTGTGAAACCCCCCTCAGCCTCCACACCCCTGCCCCACCAACCTGAGAGGGAGGCGTCTAACCACTGTACTCTCAGACCATGGCTGCCAAAAGGGTTCCCCATTTAACACATTCTCCTCGACGGCCCACCACGGGCGTTCTTGCGCAACCCTACATGGGTTCCGTACCAGATCAGTCATCCTCCCGGAGAACTGTGTCCACTGAGTTCTGAGAACCCACTGAAAAGACCACATTCTCAGGCAGGCCTCTGGCACCAGAAAAATGCAGGATGCCATGAGACCGAGCAACCTCAGAATATCAAAGGCCGGAAGATTTGGGGCACTCTGAAATATGCTTACCATCTGCGATATGTGGATAGCCCTTACCTCAGATGGCAAAGCTTTCCCTGGGGAAGCGTTCAGGAACGCTACAATGAATTGCAGTTTTTGGGAAGGTGTCATGTAGGACTTCTTGAATTTGAGGGAAAAGCCCAGTCTGTGTGGAGAAGGACAGGTGCTGTCCAGATGTTAGAGCCTGCTAGGGTGAACAGGCTCTAATCAGCCAATCGTCCAGGTAGAGGTAGATGTGAATTTCCTCCCCCTACCCACCTTTGTAGATGCTACCACTGCAATCAGCTTGGTGAACACCCTCAGGTGGTGGTCAGTCCGAATGGCAGTACTCGAAACTGACAGCGAGAACCGCCAACGGCAAAAGTCAGGAATTTCCTGTGCTTGAGATTAATCGGCACCTGAAAATAAGCATCCTGAAGATCCAATGACGTCATCCAATCCTGGAGCTGAAGGGCCTGGAAGATCTACAAAAGAGTGACCATCTTGAACATGTGCTTCCTGAGGCACTTGTTCAAGCATTTCAAGTCCAAGATGGGTCGCAAATCACTATCCTTTTTTCAGGATCAGAAAATGGTGGACCAGCCTCGATTCGTTTGCGCTACAGGTACCTCTTCGATTGCACCCTTCTCCAACAGTGTCTGAAGTTCCTGTAGTAGAAGCGGATCTGGTACTTTCAAGGACTGGCCTCTTGGGGGACAGTTTGGTAGTCTCTTCAGAAAGGTGAGGCAATAGCCATGGGCGACAGTTTGACAAGCCCAAGCCACAGTTGTAATGCTTCATCATTATTTCAGATGCTGGGCTAACATGCCTCCCACTGAAGACAAATGCTTTTCGTTTTTAACATGGTTTTGCAGTGATGGCCAGTGCAGAAAGCAAGGACGCAGTAGCTGTAGAAGCTCCTCTGCCTGACTGACCTCAGCTGCCTGGTGGTTGTCTTCTCTGTCCCCTTTGTGTAAACTGACCTCTTGCTCTCCCAACAGGAGTAGTATCGAAATGAACAATTTCTCCATCCCACATTAGAAGACTGAGTTGGTCAACTCGAATGGCCAGACTCAAGAGATTTTGCAGCTGCCTTAGACGACTGCAATTTCTCAAGGCTTCCATCTGCTTTTGTTCCAAACAGATAAGATCCTTCAAACGGCATTTCCAACAGTCTGGATTGCAGGTCAGATGCAAACTCAGATTCTTAGCTAGGCAAAACGTCCAAGCACTGTACCAGGAGCCATAGAACAGCTCATACAGTCCACAGTGTCCAGAACCGACTGCAAGGACAGAAACCCAGCCTCTTTTCCATCCTGAATTATGCTAAAAAAAAAAATATATCCCTTTCTTCACCCTCAGGAGATGTGCTCTGATGCCATGGCAATTAACTCCCACAAAGTGTAGGTAAACTTTGCGAGCGCACAAGTTGCATTGGCTGCCTTCAGTGCATTATTCCCTCAACAGAAAACTTCCTTTCCAATAGCATCAAGTCTTTTATCCTCCCTGTCTAGAGGAATCGTGGCATAGGATGCTCCATTAGAATCGGCAGTGGCTGCTTGAACAACAAGGCTTTGAGGACTTGGACGTTTCGAAAGGAACTCTGGATCCACCGAGGGTCTGTATTTCTTAGTGAAGTCCTTGTGGAGTGCAGGAATGGTATCTGTACTCTTCCCGTTCATACTGCAGTCAAGAATAGTGTCTGTGAGAAGTGGAAGGACTGGGTCCATTACTGGCCCCTTAGCCAAGATATCAGTCAAGTCCTCTTACTCATGCGCCACAGTTCTACCCCAGCCCAGGTATTCAATACCCTTTTCCATTACTGCTCTAAGAAACATCAACCTGTCCGGAGCCTTCAGGGGTGCCGAAATCAACTTTTGGCGGAAGTGTCCAGACCACTGGCATCCTTAAGGGTGTTTACAAGGTCCCTCATTCTTGATTCATGGACATCAGTTCCTCTGGAACACCAGAAGTGGCGTACTGCTGCCCAAAACCATAAATAGTGCTTTGCTCCTCCTCCACCACCTCCTCTTAAATAGAGGCCATATATTTATGTCTCTTTTGTCTTGTGGTTTGAAAAACTTCAACGGTTCCGAAAAGCACATTGAGGGCCGTGACTCCGATGTGCTTGTCCTCGATGCCTTCAACAGTGTAGTGTGGGTCTGAGGAGGGGTATCCCTTTGAGTGGTCGAGGAAATGAGATGTTCACAAGATGCTTTCGAAACCTTCGACAACCTGCTTGCCGGGCTCTTGGGCACGCAATCAGCAGTTTTCATAGACACCCTTTCGGTCTTCTGCGCGATGGTGTCAGGGTCGTGAGTCTAACTACTTCGTCGAAAGGGCTGACGTTGCTGCCTTCTCAAACACTTCCAACATCTGCAGGTGGAATTTTTCCAGCTCTGCTTTACTAGCCCCCCTTCTTCGGAAAGCTTACCTGGTTCCCTTCGGGCGAAGAATCCACAGACGATCTGGAGTGATGACTCCTTCTCTTAGATCTCCTCGAAGACTATGAAGAGGAATGACAGGATTTCAAACGCTTGGTGCGCTTACCGTGCCTCTTGGCCTGGTGTGGAGATCTCACTTGGGCTCTTAATTTGACTATTTCTTTTGTGGGGGGTTACACAAGACTACTTTGAGGATGGTTTTCCCAAAGCAAGTGCCCCCTTCCCTCTCTTTCCAGTCAAAGCCTGGGATGAGCCACAATAGGAGACGATGTGGCTCGACCCCAAGCACCAGACATACGCGATGCGTATCGGTTATAGGCATCTTAGCTGAACTCTTGACACATCTCTTGAAGCCCATTTTAGGAGGTACGAATCGCCATTTTTAGTAACTATACAGTTATCGAACTTGCAGAAGAGAAACGTTTCGAGCAGCTGTGCGGAAAAACAGAACTTAAGCAATGGGTGCAGTGCGTTTCTTTTATACCAGTGTCGACATCGTACTCGATAAGGACGGAGGCCATCGAAGGACACAAGGTCGACGACACACAGCGCCCTCTGCTCAGTAGTTTGAGCTGCAAGCAGGATATCAAGAGTATATCAAAGATACATAGGAGAACACAATCCATTCAAAAGGTACCTTTCATAAGAGATTTAGGTATTGGAAAATGCAATATGTGCAACTGACTATGAACGTTGATCAAACAGGAATTTACTCACCAAAGCGGTGGTGTCAAAAGGAAGATCAATCGGTTTGATACAAGCATCTCAATTAGTACCATAGGACATGCTATTGTAACAAACAATAGGTTTGTTCCACTATAACGACTTCCAGGAACAATTTGTGCAAATGACCAGGAACAAAAATAATGACCATCTTGAAGCCACCCACTTCTAGGAGCGCCATGTAAACACTGGCAGGCTGTCAATTCCACAATATCAGGTGTACTATGTTTTCTGAGAGAAGGGCAATAAGAGCACGGAAAGCAAACAAGGACATTATAATAAAACCATCTGACTAAGGTGGTGCGGATGTGGTGATGGATGCACAAATACAAAAAGGAAGCAGACAACTTCTAGACACAAATTTACCAGGAACCAACCGACTAACTTACCATGCAGTACAAAAACACTCCGGAGCAAAATCAAACCCATGACGAGCAGCACTGAGGAAAAACTCTAACACCAAATACAAACTCTCAGGAACTTTTTTGCTCCCAAAGGTCCACAAGTGAGGAAATCCAGGCCACTGATCATCTCTTGAGTAAATACCTTGACCAAAGTTACATCTGAATATGTTGAAATGCTAATACCTCTGGTGATGGAACAAAGCTTTGTGCAGGACACATTTCCTCAGAAAGATTCAAGAGAGACTATATACCACCAGATTTACTCTTGGCCACACTGGATGTCACCACACTTTAGTCAAACATCCCACATGAGGATGGAATTGCAGCATGCCAGAAATTCCTGCAAAAGGTGAACACCAAGATAAGAGACTCCCCCTCCCCCACCACAGCTATCCTTGAACTCATGAGATTCATACTCGCACAATTTCTACTTCAATGGAAGGCCCTTCCTACAAAAGACCGGAACGTTATGGGCACAAAAATTGTATCCCAGTATGCTAACCTTTTCACAGCAGACCATGAACAGGAGTTCTTACAACAGCAATCCCTGAAACCACAAACATACCTGCATTACATTGAAGGCATCTATAGGTTTTGCACACAAGGCAACAACATAATCCCTTGAATCATTAAATGGCTTCCACAGATTTATCAAGTTCACCATGGAACTACCAAGAAAAGCATACATTTCCTGGAAACAACCATCTAGGTTTGAAGGAACAGCCAGCTAGAAACTGCTAAATGCAACAACAAAAAAACACTGACATGAACAGAAACCTGCACAGTGCAAGTTTCCATTCAAGTCACACGAAACGGTCCATCATCTACAGCCAGGCCTTCAGATCCCAACTCATATGCTACAACAGGACAAGGGACAACCAACTAGCCACAGGTCACTCAGCCAAAAGAATTGACAGAATTTGATCCTGCATTGAAAAGAACCAGAGAGAAAGAAGACCTGGCATGTAGCCATGCAACATCGGGAGAAACAAAACAAGGCAACAAATATGCACTGGATCTGCCATAGCCCCACAGAACGATACAGATACAAGGGTCATACAATTACCAGGTTACTCACCGTAGTGACCACCTTACACCTAGTCCATAGTCGCCTTTCCTCCATACTTGTGGGACATCTCTCCGTCCTGTGGGACGGGACCGGAGCACTTTGTAAAAAGCATCCACATTTTTTTCAAAAATGTGTCCCTCCTCTCTTTCCTGCGCGGGGCCCGGCACGCGGACGTAACCCCACCCACCTTGGCTACGCCCCACGCATCGCTCATCAGTCCTTTTCTATCGCCAGGTCAAAGACCCATTAGCAATAACAGAGGAGCCTTATTAGAGGGGACGGCGGGTGGGCGTATGGAGGAAAGGGGACTATGGGCTAGGAGTAAGGTGGTCACTACGGTGAGTAACCTGCCAGCAGACAAGGGCTGCGTATGAGCCAGTCATCCAAATAAGGATACACATGGATACCCTGGAGACGAAGATAGGCCGCAATCACCAACATCATCTTCGTGAAGACACGCAGCGCCGAGATGAGGCCAAAAGGAAGCACCCGAAACTGGACGTGCTCCTCTCCCAAATAGAAGCGGATATATCTCCTGTGTGGATTCCAAATCAGGATATGCATATACGCATCCTGAAGATCCACAACGCTGAGCCCATCGCCCATCTGTAAGGAGGAGCGTATCTGGCTGGGCGTGATCATCTTGAATTTCTCTTGGGGTAGTAAAAGATTGAACTGGGAAAGGTCTAGGGTGGTGCGCAGGCCAGCCTGGTTGGGTTTGGGCACCGTAAACAGCCGGGAGTAGAAGCCCTCCCCTCGCTCCCCAAGGGGAACGGGTTCCACAGCTCTGAGGTCCAGTAGTTTCTGAACTTCGGCCTTGAGGTAGGGTGAGCCCAACAGCTGAAAAGGAGGGTTGAGGGGTGGGGTAGGGGGTAAGCGGAAGACCGCTCGAGCGACTGACAAGACCCATCTGTCTTCTGTGATGGTCTACCACGCCTCCCAATGAGACACAATGCGTCCTCTCACTGGGGTCTCGTGCGAGCACTGAAAACCCTCATTTGGCAGGTTTATCGGTGGTGGTGCCACCTGAGCCCGATGAGGAGGCTGAGGAGCGGGAGAAAAACCATGTGCGTTTTTGTCTACGGCGGTTATTCCCCGCAGGAGTATCCACTCTGCAAGATTTGTGGTCGAGGAAGCCCCTAAAACCAGAGGAGGGTCGACTTTGTGACAATGGCCTCTTGGATTTGAAAGGAGCTTTGACTAGAACAGACAATGATTTAGCCGTCTGAGTCCTATCCTTGGTCTTGGTGAGCTCTACATCAGTAGTAGAATGAAAAAGCTCCTTACCATCGAATGGAAGGTCAAACACCTTGTCTTGCACTTCCTTAGAAAATGTAGTGGCATGCAGCCACGCCTGCCGTGAGGTATCAACCCCAAGCATCAGGCCCCCGAGCCGAGGTGTCTATGTGGTGAGCCGCAGCCTCCAGGAGATCCTGGGCCAAGACCCTGGCATCGGAAAGGCCTCCTATGAAGTCTTCCAACTTCTCGACCGGGATGTGCTCCTCAAACTCCGACAGACCTTTCCACATCCGCATGTTAGCTCCCGCCAATATCAACTCAGCGTTGGCCTGCCCGAGTTGCAAGGCTGAGTTGGCAAAGATTTTCCTCCATAGGGAGTCCAGGAGCTTGTCCTCCTTTCCAAGACCTGTAGCCGTCGTGGAGGAGGGTGCTGCAGGTCTGGATTGCAACGTAGCCGCAGCCACCACTGTGGAGGAGGGAGGCGGATAAGACGATAGGGCCACCTCTTCCGAAGAATGCAGCCTGTACCTTGCGTCAATCTTATTGACAAAAAGTCTTGCGTGTGCCTTTTCCCAGACTCTTCCCACTTTGGCCAAAACGTCCTTCTGCAGGAACAGGCCAGTACACTCCAAGTGAGACAGGGTGAACGCCCCAGAAAGCATGCCCTCCTGTGGAGCGGGTGCCTCAGGCACCGGAACATCTAAGAAACTCATCATGTCCAGTACCCGGTCATGAAAGGCTCTGATAAAGCGGGGAAGGTCCTCGTTGTCCTGATCGCCTTGAGGGTCATCTGACAGATCAGGATCTTGCTGAGCCGTGTCAGTCACAGCCTTGTCCACTGGGGACAATGGAGGCACAGGCGGAAGAGCCGGGGGAGGCACCACAGGCAAGGGAGGCCCCGGCGGAACCACCGGAGGAACGGGTGGAGCCGCAGGCGCAGGTGGACATATCTCCTTGAAAAGCCCTTTGAAATATTCCCTCATGGGGTCGGTGCGCATAAGCGCTTGAAAAGTACCGAAAAAAGCGTCCTCAGGAGATTGCTTTGGAACCTAAGGAGGCCTCTCATGAGGTGGACAAATACAGGGACGTAACGGGGAAGGATGCCACACCGGCCCCTCCACCGACATATCCACATAAATCAAAGGAGACGCCCCCGCGGGCAACAAAACATTGTGCGGAAGAGGAATCCGGGCGTTCCAATCATAAACCGGCCGGTAATGATGCGCACAAGGGACCTTAGGTTCACCCAAGGGACTGCGCCCTACAGCAGAGGCCGATGGCGTAGTTGTAGGGGTAGCACCTAAAATGGCCACCGTGGTCATGGGGGGAACGGGCGCCATCTTGTCCTCATCCGAGGGGAACTGCGGCACGTGAGGAATTGAGGCAGAGGTCCCCCGTCGAGGGATCAGGGGTCTTAATCTTAGCCTTAACATAAGGAACCTCGGCCGAGCCGGTACTATGAGGCCTGGAATGTTTTTTTGACATACCAGCCGCCAAATTAGCCTTCGAAGGAAGGACCTCGGCACTGCCGGTAAAAGAAGAACTTTGCTTCTTTGCCCCCTCAACAGATCTGGTATCACCACAACAGCAGGCACGGTGAGCAACCGCTTTCACCGACAAAGCCTTGTCCGGCCTCTCAGAACTGTTGGTAGGCTTAGCCTCTGAACGAGGGACCTCGGACCCAGGCCCGGTAACAGCCTTATCTGCATGGGCCTCGAACATCCGCTCTGTAACAACCAGCCCAGCCGGTCTGGTTTTTGAGGGAAGCCGACAGACCTCAGAGCGAGCTCCGGTAACCCACGATTCAGTAGAACTGGGTCTACAAACAGCCCCCACAAGAGGGGCCTCGGAGCATACTCCGGTGTTCACAGGCCCCTTACGGAGACCTTCAGAGAAAACTCTGGTAGAATTATTAGGCCCAACGGACACCTCAGGGCGAACCCCGGTGACAGAGCGATCAACGCCCCTCCCGGACCGAGAGGAACCCGGAAAGGTATCCCCCAGCCGGGGTGCTCTGAAAAGTAAATTACTTACCGGGCATTTCTTCTTCTCGTCGATGAACGCCTGAAAATGCGAAGGAGGAGTTCGTCGGAACACCTCCTTCCAACTCTCCAACCGACGTTGGAAGTGCCCTGACCGAAAGGGAGTCACAGTAAAAACAGGAGTCCCAACGGTGTTCCGGACCCAAACACTCTAAACAAAGAGGATGGAGATCCGCCCTCCGCGAAGCGACGGTGACACAATGAACATTCTGGAAAGTCTAATTTGAAAGACAGACTAGTAAATGAACGCTAGCGAGAGCCAGAGAGGAACAAAAGGGAAGAAAATCTTCCGAGGATGCAAGTGCGTCCGGCCCCGATCGAGCGGAGAAAATGAGCAATGCGTGGGGCAGAGCCAAGGTGGGGCGGGGTTACGGCCACGTGCCGGGCCCCGCGCAGGAGAGAGAGGAGGGACACATTTTAAAAGAAAATGTTGATGCTTTTTACAAAGTGCTCTGGTCCCGTCCCACAGGACGGAGAGATGTCCCATAAGTATGGAGGAAAGGGGACCGGACGTAGGAGTACTGCAGATCATCCAATGTCGTACACCTCATCCAATGCAAAATAGGCATGCAGGGGAATTGTGGCCGAGACCTGTAAAGAGCTCAAGGAAAGGATGAACCTACATAGATACACCATCTCAAATCACAAAATCATCAGTGGGTTAACACAACAGACATAACCAGCAAATATGGAAACTATTGGTGATTGTTTTTAAAAGGGGTCTTCTAAAATACTACACAGAATAACGTTGGAGCTCAAGGATGCTTCATCCAAAAGACAGCAGTCTGAACATAGAGATTGTTCTTATGAACACACTAAGGCCAACTTAGAGTCCACGCTTAGCAAAGAAATAAAATCAACTCAAAGACAACACTCCAGGACCATTTCACACCAACAACTGTCAGACACTACTGTTCAGGATCCCTTATGCACGAGTGAGACAGACGACAGAAATCTTGGGTATCTAAGTTCAAATGGGTGGACCCATTAGCGAGCATGAGACACGCGGAGATAACAGCAGACGCTGCACAGTTAAAAAATTGGCAAAATATTTTGCATTTGCCTTACTGTTCGCAAGCCAGGAAACAATTGAGAAGCTTGAAGCATAGTGAGGTAACACTGGTGGCTGCATCGGTTAAACCTTGAGAGCATATTTTGCAGTGCCACATTGTACACCAGCCAGGAAACCCACACTGTCCTCGCACTACATAGAAGCTGCAAAACACATTTTTAGACTCAATGAGGAAAATGAAATGCTGACCCCAATAATACATTTTCAAACGTCTCACTTCAATGTACCTTCAAAATGACATTAGAGGGCACACCTTAAGACTGTCTGGGACTAATTGAACAGTTTCATGTGAAAAGTATTTTTTTTTTGGTGTTAAATGCGACTCTCAGGATGTGCATTGGTTCCAAACAGTTGTGTTCCCTGCTTCCAGGAGTTTTATGGTCTTTTAAATAAGAATTGCTTTCTATCTTCTACTACATTTTTCACTCTGCAACAACTGCTGAAGTCTGTGAGACTTCGAATGCAAATGCTTTGTTGCATCTTTGCATAGTTGCCTGTTAGTCCAATATAAGCTATTTTTATTTAATACGCATTTAGCATTGCATATACAACATATAAAATAGAAGCTATCAAAACCTGCATATTGAGTGATTTTAAAACTGGACAACATTGCACTGAATTTGTATTTGCAATGAAAGATGGTGAAATTCAGTTACACTTGAGAAAACAAGTATCCATTTGAATTTGACATATGTTAGATTGAGGTTAGGAACCCCGCCGTTATGTTGAGGATTGCTGTGCCCACTGCCCAAATATAAAGAGATATGGTAGAGCACTTTTGTGGCGGAGTCGGAGGAGAGGATCGATTCTGGAATCAGATCAATCAACGAAGAAATACAAATGTGCAAATCAACAAATAGTAAGATTGTCACTTTTAGCAGCTAGGTATACTCACAGGGCATAGTTATGTAGGAACAAGCCCTCGGGCGTAGCTAATGTGATTGATGAAGATGTGTTTGTTTTTTAAACATATTTATGGGTTTTCTTTGATCTATGTTTTAGGACGATAAGTCAAATAAAG
Source organism: Ambystoma mexicanum (assembly GCF_040938575.1). Taxonomy (NCBI): domain Eukaryota; kingdom Metazoa; phylum Chordata; class Amphibia; order Caudata; family Ambystomatidae; genus Ambystoma; species Ambystoma mexicanum. The sequence goes on from NC_090922.1 coordinate 110,000,174, forward strand.
CTAAATAAACATGTATGTGGCAGTCTGCATCCATGAGAACGTCTTGCTTTTAATAATGCTTTGTAAAAAATATTACTGCCTAGAACATAGATACCTTCCATGAGCCAATTTGCATATCCACAATACATTTCTCAAATTTCTCAGTGGTTCAGGACTGAAGGTAAATGTCCAAGGAGGCACTAATGTGTGTGCTTGTTAGAGGGTTTTTCACACATTTTTTTTAATCCATTATAAAGTTTAGACAACATTTTAGAACTTTGTAATCCAGAATAAAACAATGGTACATCGTGGAGGAACGGTATCCGGTCATTGCATTGACAAGCAAAGCATCGACAGCCATACCATCTTAAAAAAAAAAAAACATCTAATGCATTTTTTTTTTAAGATGGTATAAAGGGTTTAGTTTAATAAAAAATTGATTTTATAAAGGTTTAAAAAAGGGGGGTTGGGGAGGCCCCCCCATTAAAAAAAATGAAAAAAATGCATTAGATTTTTTTTTTTTTTAAAGATGGTATGACATTAGATGCTTTGGCTGACAATGGAATGACTAAACCTTGTGGAACATCACTGCCCATTTTCCATTCCTTGCTTGGATTCATTTTTATAGTTTACATTCTTAAATGAAATTGTACAAAGCCTGAATGAATCTGAAATGCGTGCAAAACTAGACCACCAGATCTGATGGCAGCGCACAGTCCAAAAAAACAAGTACGATCAGCACCAATTGTATGTAAAAAAGCACCTACTTAGGTAACCGAAATATATCATTTGAGAAAATAATGTTTGCAGCTGTCTGCCAATATTTATGAACCCAATATGAACAGACTAATGAATTACTACTTACATCCAATTCTCCTTCATCAATTTCGCCTTCATCTTCCTCTTTCTTTTTCTCACTTTGTCCATCAGGATGTCCTTTGTCCTCTTCATTTTTGCTAGCATGCTCCTTCGATTCCCCTGGAGTAACAGTATTCTTCTCCTTCTCCTCTTCCTCCTCCTCATCATCCTCCTCCTCATCATCTTCATCCTCTGGCTTTTCAAGCTCATCCTCCAGTGCTGCAGTGCTCGGCTCATCTGGAACCTCCTCATCATAGTCCAACTCATGCTCATCTAGTTCCCGTGTAACAGATGAGGTTTCGTCCACCAAATCATTTGCCTTGACAACCTCTTCCTTGCGATTTAAAGCTTCCTTGAGATCCCTGCTCTGCTCATTATCAGAGTCCTGTAAGTTGGTTTCACCAAGACAATCCTCTTCACCCAAAGGACTATCTTTTTCAGGTTGAAGCTGTACGGTTTCCATTTTCGCTTCCTTCTCCTCCAAGACACTTCCTTTCCTATCTTCTCCCTCCACGGCCCCATCAGAGCGGCATTCATTCTGAGGTTTGTCACTATCTGAGATAAGCGGTTGCTCTGCTGAAGGACTTTTGTTATCTTGATGTGGGCTCTCTGGCATATCCATCTGTAGTGGCAAGACTGTAATTGAAGGGGGGAAAAAAGTTATTAATGAAAAAAGAAAATCATTGTGCATGAATTGAATTACTTTTGTTTACTTGTTGCTCATTAATCAGAGGGTGGAGAAAGTTTATAAATTGCCCAGAAAATACAAATATACTGCCCTTATGAAAGGCATTTTAAAGCAATGCCACACCTTTTTTGTCAATCAAAATGAAAAGGTCATTACATTTGAACTAAGCACTGTAGCCTCTGCCTATGCCGATACCTAACCTTCATTACCATCAAAAGAGACAAAGACCAACTCTGTATGATCTTTGGCTTGGTTCAGTGTAAACTGTATTCAAATACAGTGAAACACCATTTCGCTTTTGTGGAGGTTAATTGTGCAAGTTGGTTACACTCCACTTTCAAAGGAATTCAGGAAAAAAACCTGCTTGCATAAAAGCCGAATTTGCATGCTTAACATTTTTTAACCCACGATTTAAAATGTGAGAGAGCTGGGTGCTATATAGCCCCTGTTAATAGCCTAGAGGAGCCGGATTAGGTTGACACAAACAAACTATGAGGTACTTTTGGCTCCTCAGGACAGCTGGTGTCAGAACGTGCTTCCAATATCCTTTACACACACCTTGAAGACATTTTAAGCATAACAGGTCATATATATAGCACACACAATGTCGGTTATATATGCGGCACACCATGTACTATAGCTCCTTGAAGTCCAGACTTTGCTTCACTTAATGGGTGCTGCCTGATGCACAGAAGTTAAATCTTCTTTCAATCCCTCTGACCCCCTATATGGTGGCGATATTTACATCAGCATACTCCCAAGATGCATACAATTCTTGAAAAGGTGGTCACTTCACATTTGAGAGCAAGTTGGCATCCAATGGTCCCATTGAATCCCCTATAGCTGTTCTGCGTAATCAAGTGGTAAAGATGCGATGGCCACATGGGATGGTATTCAACAAGAGACCGAGTAGAGGAGGGATGAAAGGGGACTATTGCAGTCTCAATATGTCCTCACTCTCCTTCCGTTGGTCTACCCTTCATTGTGAGCACTTTAAGGCAAATTAAATCAGAGGCACAAACTACAAAACTCTTGCATCAGGAAACAACATGATTCTATGGCAAGGCCCAAAGCAATTTATAATGCTTGCCATAATCCAATCCTGTGGCTTTTGGCCGTTTGACTTTACTTCCTATCCTAAATTACTACTTCAGCTTGTTAATTGTTTCTTTCCTTTAATCATTTCCACGTTGTTATTTATACCCTTCATATCACAGTGTATATTCATTTTTGTCATTTGTATAGCGCCTTTCACCCTTATTATGGTCCCAAAGCGCTGTTTGGTTGAACGCCCTCGGAGGGATCGGAGTCAAGTTTGGGAGGTGCTATTATGCGCTTTACCTAGCCAAGCCTAAAGCGAGCGGGCGGGCGGGGAGAAAGCAGCCGCGGGGAGAAAGTAGGCGGTGCACCTTTGCCGGTTGACTGGGAGCGAGCTCAAAAACACCAGCAAGAGCTGGAGAGTCAACCCAAGGATAGTGGGGACCCCGGGACATATCAGTGAGCACGCCAAACAAGAATAATAGTAAACAGAATGGAAGAACTAGAGAAAGCGAAAAGACTAATTGTGAAGTGAGAAAGTGAATTGCAATCAAGACTCCCTCCCGGCCCCCATAAGCATGTGGATGTATGGAATGCAAATATATAGGGACCCTGAACCAGATAATATATCAAGAGAATAAATTAAAGAAAAGGGAAAGTGCAACCGTGGAAGTTGAGAGAAACATTGTGTGAATATAAAACTCCCTGGCAGGAGAATGCACCAGGCAATTACAAGAGTGTGAATACAAGAAGCCCTGGGAGGAGAGTATACCAAGCAATTGTAAGAGTGGATATCAGAAATGTTCATAGGAAGACTAGGAGTAAAATCCTTTGTGCAGAAGAATAAATCCAGGGGAAGTGGAGACGAGGGGCGCTGGGGCGGGGGGGTGGGGGGGGTTTCATCATCCTCTGGAAAAAGCATTGTGTATCCTTAAGGAAATTCTGTGTTAAACAAGAATCCTGGCAAAGGGAAACATCCTCTGGAACAAGGACCCGTTTGATATTTTTGCAAACCTTTTTTTGTTGTTGAAGAAACATCGAGAGGAAGGGAGTCACCCTCTTGAACAGAATTTTATTTGGAATCATTTATTTCATTGACCAACTTTTTTCCAAACACCCAAGGTTAAAGGGAATTTTCCTTTTCACCTTCTACTTTAATTTATAGTGTGAAGGACAAAATAGAACTTTTGGACACAAGGACAGTTTTGATTTTAACATACTGATAGACAGATTCTTCGTTTTGGTTTTAGGTAGGGAAAATACCTCCTAGTACAGGATCAGAGAGGTCTTTTCACAACCCTTTTATTCTTAATATAGGTCCAACCAAAAACATGGCTAACTTGTGTCAGAGCTTCATTCCCATCTCCTCACACTATCACACCATCTATACTGTACAGCGGGATATGCAGCATTCAAGAAAGAATGGGGTTTCATTCTCTCTGGTCTGCAAATTGACTTCATAATTCAATGGTACCATCATAGATTAGGAATTCTGGACATAATATAACAGAACACCTCTCTGGCATGTGTATGAAACAGGAAATGCATATGGCTTAAAGCCTCTGATGTGAACCGGGGCAATTGTGGGGTTTATTCGGGGGGGGGGGGGGAGTATAGGGACTGTTTATAGGTTTAAACTTGAAAATCTTAATTAAAACATTTTCAATCGGCAGTTCACTGTTTGAGGTATTACCTCAAGGGGCAGAAGAACAAGTTACTTACCAACTGTAACGTTCTTTCGACTGGATGTTCGTCCCACGTATTCCTCATCTTGTGATAATTTGTTATCTCCAGCTTCGCTGCTTCGGAAAAAAAATTCTCGGTAGAGGGCGCTGTGCTCGAGGTCGTGGCGTCGATTGTCCCTCGACGTACTCCGTATGTCGACGTCACCGATGGTATAAATAGCTCGAGCCGCGCCGTTGCTTCAGTTCTGTTTTTTTGATGATATATATATATATATATATATATATATATATATATATATATATATATATATATATATATATATATTACACCCAGGCGTGTCCCATGACTGATACATTCTTGGTGAGAGGAAAGTGTAAGAAACGTAAACTGTACTGTGGGGTAGGATGGGAGGGTCGATGAGGAATACGTGGGAGGAACATCCAGTCGAAAGAACGTTATAGTTGGTAAGTAACTTGTTCTTCGAAAGGATTGTGTCCTCCCACGTATTCCTCATCTTGTGATAGGCTCCCATAGCAGTATCAATTTTTGGAGGCGGGAGTACTAACTTCAGTTTGTGGACAGAATGCAGAACTGCCTTTGCAAATAAACCCTCGTTAGAGGAGGCAGTGTCCAAACAATGTTTAACAAAAGTATGCATTGTTTTCCAGGTTGCAGCTGCACAAATATCTGCTGCTGGGACTCCCCTCTTTAGAGCCGCAGAAGTAGCCATTCCCCTTGTAGAATGGGCACGAAGCCCACCTGGTGGTTCTTTTCCCGCTAATCTGTAGCATTCAACTATGGCTAATATGATCCAGTGGGAAATGGTCGGTTTTGTTACAGATCAGCCTAATTTATGACCAGTATAACCCACAAAAAGTTGGTCATCTTGTCTCAATTTAGCCATCCTTGAGATGTAAAAACTAAGAGCCCTCTTGGGATCTAATCTGTGTAATCTCTCCTCTTCTTTGCCCAGATGAGGAGGAGGATAAAAGGTTGGTAGTACTATTTTTTGTGACAAATGGAAGTCCGAGACTACTTTTGGCAAGAACGAAGGTTTATCTTGAAGGACTACCTTATCTTTATAAAAAATAGTATATGGTGGTTTGCATGAGAGAGCCTGAAGTTTGCTAACCCTGCGGGCTGATGATAGCTCCACAAGGAGGACACTTTTTAGAGTAAAAAGCCTCAATGAACATGAGTGCAGAGGCTCAAAAGGTATGCAAGTCAAGAATTTTAATGCTAAATATAAGTCCCAAGTTGGTACATGAAAAGGTATTGGAGGGTATACATTAGTAAGCCCCTTTAAGAATTGAATTATTAACGGTATTTTGAAATATGAAACCTCTTCCGAGGGCTTGAAAATGGACAGCGCAGCAAGGTATCCTTTGATTGTTCCTATCTGGAGCCCCAGATTAGCTAGATGTAGTAGAAAAGAAAGCACCATTGGGGAGCCACACTGAAAAGGGTCCACATCCTTGTCTTTGCACCAGTTACTAAACCTGTTCCAGCGACATCGGTACAAAGACTTTGTTGCTGGTCTTCTGGCCGAAAGCAAGATTTCCATTATGTCATCCGGAAGATCCCAATCCTTGTATCTCAACCTCTCAGAAACCATGCGTGAAGGTTGAGTGTCTTGACCTCTGGATGGAGAACCCGACCTTCCTCTTGCGAGAGAAGATCCTCTTTGCAGAAGACGTATTGGAGGGCAGATGGACATGTCTAGAAGGTCCGGCTACCACGTCCTCCTGGCCCAATCCGGGGCAATTAGGATCATGGTTTTCCTGAACTTTCTCAACCTCCTGATTACTTGAGGAATCACAGGGACTGGGGGAAACGCATACAGCAGTGGAAACTTCCACTCCACTACGAATGCGTCTCCCAGAGCTCCTCTTTGAGGAAATTCCCTTGAGCAGTACTGATCGCACTTCCGGTTGATCGCGGTGGCAAACAGATCCACTTGAGGGGTTCCCCAAAGGGCGAAGATCTCCAGAAGGACTTCCTGAGCAAGCTCCCACTCGTGAGAGACCATACTCTGCCTGCTCAGAGCTTCTGCCACCGTGTTCTTCTCTCCGGCTAGGTGAATTGCCGACAGAGATTCCTTCTCGTATTGCCCAGAACCAGAGCTGCATTGCTTCCCTGCACAGTGGCAGTGACCCTACTCCTCCTCTTTTGATGAGGTAGTACATGGCCACCGTGTTGTCCGTCATTATCAGGACATTCTTTCCCTGTAGAGGGCAGAACGTTGGCGAGTGCTCCCCTCCCTGTGAGTGAGGCGTCCGTCACTACAGTTATCTCCGGCCATGGTTGCCAAAAAGACTCTCCCTTGAGAATGTTGTCGTTGCAAGCCCACCATAGAAGATCCTGAGCAACTGCGCTCGGGACTTGCAGAAGATCCGACATATTCCCTGGGAACTGGGACCACTGAGTTCCGAGTGCCCATTGAAGGGATCTCATTCTCAACCTGGCCTCTGGTACTAGGAAAATGCAGGATGCCATGAGGCCGAGCAACCTGAGAAAATCGAAGGCCGGTAAATGTTGGGCATTCTGAAACTTCGTTACCATCTGCTGGATGTGGAGAGCTCTCTCTTCGGGAGGCGAGGCTTTTCCCGATGAAGTGTCCAAGACTGCTCCGATAAACTGGAGTTTCTGGGATGGTAGTACGTGGGACTTCTTGAAATTGAGGGAGAAGCCCAATTTGTGGAGGAAGTGGCAGGTGATCGAAAGATGTTCCTGAGCTTGTTCTGGAGAACTTGCTCTGATCAACCAGTCGTCCAGGTAGGGATATATGTGAATACCTCCTCTCCTGAGACTTGCTGCCACAACCGCCAACAGTTTGGTGAAAACCCTCGGGGCGGAGGTCAACCCGAATGGCAGAACTCGAAACTGATAATGAGAATTGCCAATCGCGAACCTCAGGTACTTTCTGTGCTTTGGATGGATTGGCACATGAAGGAACAAGTTACTTACCTGTAACTGTTGTTCTCCAGCATGGGTCTGGCATGGATTCACATGCTCATGAATATTCCCCGTCGTCAGGCTGGGAATCCTCGGTAAAGAAAAAACCAGTATCAGTTTCGTTTCTGATCTGTCTTTTGTAGTAACAACCAATCACTGGTCTCTGCGTCATACTGACCACAGCCAATGACTGCCCTCTACCTAAGCACCGCCTCTGGCAGCCATCTTCAGATTTGGAAGCACGTGAAGTGGCAGTATGACCAAGTGAAGAGCCGCAGAGGGGTAGGCGGGAGGGTTCGCATGTGAATCCATGCCAGACCCATGCTGGAGAACAACAGTTACAGGTAAGTAACTTGTTCCTTCTCCAGCATGGGGTCTGGCATGGATTCACATGCTCATGAATAAAGAATACATAGCAGTACACACATGCACAACCACGGGAGGTGGCAAAGGCTCAACATTAAGCATTACATCAAACTCAACATTAAGCATCTTACCTCCTCACCAGGCTCACCTCAGGCGAACAGGTTGCGCAGCACTGCTTGGCCGACCCTGGACTCCTCCCTGGAATCCCGGTCGACGCAGTAGAATTTCGTGATGGTGTGCGTCGACCTCCACGTAGGAGCCCTGCATATGTCCAGCAGGGGCACACCAGAAAGGAACGCCGTGGTAGCTGCGATCGCTCTGGTGGAATGGGCTCTCGGACGGCCAGGCAGCGGTCGGTTTGCCAACCGGTGACAGTACATGATACAGCCGGAGAGCCATCTGGAAATGGAAGCCTTCGAGAGAGCCTTCCCCCGATTGACAGGTCCAAAGTTCACAAATAGTTGTGACGTCTTCCGAAAACACTTCGTGCGGTCCACGCAGAACTTCAGCGCTCTAGCCACATCCAGCGAGTGCAAAGTCCTCTCAGCCGGCGACAAAGGCGACGGGAAGAACACAGGCAACACCAAGGGTTCGTTGAGATGGAAGTCCGACGGTACCTTGGGCATGAAGGAGGGGTGCGTCCTGAGCACTACCCTCGTGTCGTGAAAAGTCAAGTACGGGGCCTTGCAGGAAAGGGCCTGGATCTCTCCCACCCGTCGTGCGGAGGTGATGGCCACAAGAAACGCTGTTTTCCACGACAGAAACTTCAACGGGGCCGAGAGCAGAGGCTCGAACGGAGGTCCCATGAGCTTGGTCAGCACCATGTTGAGCTCCCACGCCGGGGCCGGCACCTTCACCGGCAGGAACGATCTGAACAGTCCCTTCATGAACTCTTTCACCAGACGATGAGACCACAGGGACGACCGGCCCGTGGTTCTGGTGTATCGGGAGATCGCAGCAAGATGAATCTTGATGGACGCGTGTGCCAGTCCAGCTTTGGCCAGCGTCAGCAGGTACGGCAGTACCTGGGGAGCCGTAATCCGTAGAGGGTTAATCTACTGTGCGTGGCACCAGACAGAGAACCTCTTCCATTTGTGTCCGTAGCATTTAAGAGTCGAGGACGCCCTGGCCTTTGCAAGAACCTCTCTGCAGTCGGCCGGTATGTCGTATCCTCCAAACTCTAGCGCTGCAGGAGCCAGGCCTGCAAGTTCAGCGATTTCGGGTCATGGTGGAGGATGGCGCCTCCTTCCCTGGAGAGTAGATCTGCGTCCACCGGCAGCTTGATTAGCGGGGACGCTGACAAGTCCAGAAGGTCCGAGAACCATATCTGCCTCGGCCACGCAGGTGCGACGAGGATCATCCTGCACCGTGACCTCTTGAGCTGGTTGACGAGCCGGATTAGCAGTGGCAAAGGAGGGAACGCGTAGAGGAGCAGGCCCTCCCAAGGGAACGAGAAAGCATCGCCCATGCTCCTCGCCTGGGGAAACCTGCTGGCGAACCTCAGGCACTTGGAGTTCGTCGCCGTCGCGAACAGGTCGATCTGGGGTGTGCCCCACCGTCGGAAGAGGCGATCCACTAGATCCTGCCGTAGTTCCCACTCGTGGCACGAGCGCAGCTCCCTGCTGAGTGAGTCGGCGATGGTGTTTTTTTATCCCTGCCAGATGAAACGGCACCAGAAACATCCTTTGGGCGACTGCCCAATGCCACAGGTCTTGCGCCTCCTTGGACAGTGCTGGGGACCTGGTTCCGCCCCGTTTCCTGATGTAAAACATGGTGGTGGTGTTGTCGGTGAAGATCCTCACCACCTTGCCCTTGAGGGACGGAAGGAAGGACCTGAGGGCCCAGAACACTGCACGGAGCTCCAGGACGTTGATATGGAGGGACTTCTCCGTCGGGAGCCAGAGGCCTCTCGCGTGCAGATTTTCGGTGTGCGCTCCCCACCCTTCCAGGGAGGCATCCGCGGTCACTGTCTCCTGGTGGTCTGGGGTCTGGAAGTCCATGCCCGCCGTCAGATGCGCACGGGTGCCCCACCACCAGACCGCTCGGCGGAAACTCTCGTCGAGTGTGATCCTCTCCTCGAAGCCGCCCGTCGTTTGGATCCAGCGCGCGTCCAGGAACTCCTGCAACGGGCGCATCCGGAGCCTGCACATGGGAATGAGGTAGATGCAAGAAGACATCATTCCGAGGAGGGACTTGATGGACCTCACCTTGGCCGCGTCGGAAACCAACATCCGCTGTACCTTGCCCAGGATGGACCTGGTCCTTTCCTCCGACGGGGAGGCCAGAAGGGACACTGTGTCGAGCTTCGCTCCCAGAAACAGTGCGTTTTGCGCGGGTACCAGGTGGGACTTGGCGTAGTTCACGGAGAATCCCAGGTCCGTGAGAAGTTGGACGGTCCTTGCCGTGTGAGCCACCGCGAGCTCCCTCGTCTTGGCTCGGATGAGCCAGTCGTCCAGGTAGGGGTAGACGTGGATCCCCTCGTGGCGCAGCTGCGCCGCCACCGGTGCAAGGCACTTGGTGAACACCCTGGGTGCCGACCGTAGTCCGAAGGGGAGGGCTTTGAACTGGTAGTGACGCCCTTGGACCACAAACCTGAGGAATTTTCGGTGCCCCTTTAGGATGGGAATGTGGAAGTAGGCATCCTCCAAATCCAACGACGACAGGAAGTCTCCTTCCTCCAGCTGCCCCAGGACGTGCTGGAGGGTGACCATCCGAAACTTCTGCGCCTTGATGAACTTGTTCAGACGTCGCAGGTCTAGGATGGGGCGCCATCCTCCCGTCTTCTTCTTCACGAGGAAGTATCTCGAGTAAACTCCGAAGCCCCGAAGCCTCTTTGGGACGAGTTCGATGACGCCCTTCCTGAGCATCGCCTTTACCTCCAGGAGAAGCTGAGGGACGTGAAGCTCTTTCCTGGCCACGGGGGGGGACGCGCGGGCACCTTCTTTGAAACTGGAGCGCGTGGCCCCGGGCTAAGGCGTCCAGCACCCAACGGTCGGTGGAGATGGACTCCCACACGCTGACGAAGCTCGCCAGCCGGCCTCCCACCGGGGTGCTTCGGTGGGGGCCCGACCCCACGGCCGGTTCAATCCTGTTTCGACGAGGCTTTGCGGCCTTGACCTCCTTGGCGACGACGGCGGGGTCCGCCAGACTTGCCTCGTCCTCTGTAGGCCTCCTGAGACGATGAGCGGGCCGCTTGACGGTAGGTGGAGAAACCGCCGCCGGAACCTTTGGAGGCGCCCTTGCCTCCGCTGCTCCGAAAGGGCGTCCGTCGTTGCTGCAGAACCCCAAGGGCCCGGGCCGTCTCAGTGTGTGTTTTAATGGCCTGAAGGGAATCGTCCACTGTTTTCCCAAACAGGTTGTTCCCATCGAACGGCATGTCCAGGACTCTGGTCTGTACGTCTTGACGGAAGTCCGTAGCCTTAAGCCATCCACGCCGCCTAAGGCACACGCCGTTGCCCAACTGGCGAAACCCAGTGTCGGCGATGTCCGTCGCAATAGTGATCTCCAGGGCATCCGCCCTCTTGTCGTCCGGTAGGAAGTCCAGCAGGGGAACCAGTTTGTACCATAGCTCCCTGTCGTAGCGGGCCACGATAGCCAAGGCGTTGGCCGCTTTAATCGTCGTCGCTGCAGACGAGATGACCCTGCGTCCCATAGCGTCCAATTTCTTTCCCTCGCCGTCCGGTGGGGAAGTCGATGTGGAGGCCGCACCCCCCCCCCCGCTGAGACGACGGAGTCCGGGGTAGGCTGATCCCGGAGTCACAGGGGGGCCGCGTCCGGGACCCGGTACTTCTTCTCGTACCGGTCTCTTCTAGCCGGCGTCGTGGAAGGGTTCTTGAGGAGGGCGAGGCCCTCATCCCAAATGTCGTCCAGTAGAGGCACCGCGAGGACCGTCTTCCTCTTGGCCTCGCGCCGTTGATAAAGGAATCCTTCCTTTTTCTTCTCCTCAGGGTAGAGTTGGAAAAGCTCGGATGCCCTGGCGATCATGGAGTGGAACGATCCAATCTCGTCGGGCGGAGAAACCCTGGTGGGAGGTGACGACGGTAGATCCTCGTCGTATACCTTGTCGTCCGTACCCGTCGCTGCCGTGTCAGTCCCCGTATCATCCCCTCGGGTGGACGGGGAGGAGGGCTGGACGGGGCGCGACGGCTGAAAAGGAGGTAGAGGGTGAATCCTTCTTTTCTTGGGCGGGGGAGCACCAGAAGGTCCCGGTTCAGGATCCGACGGGAGAGGTTCCTCCGTCAGCAACGGTAGCCTCGTCCTCATCTCTGAACATAAGGACTGTATAGCCAACAAAATGGCCGCCGAGTTGTCTTGCGGCGCTGGCAGAGGGGAATCTGACGGGCGATCATCGGGGATCCATCCCGACGGGCCGGTCTTCTTCCACGCCAAGGCCGTGGCTTAAGACCTCAATCAGCTCTTCCTCTGAGGTTGAGGCCGAATCTACGACGACGCCCTGCCCCCCCTTTTTCTTCCCCGCCGGGGGTTTCACAGGGGTCCTATCGATGGGCACAAAAGAGGACTCCCTCCGAGGTGGCAGGGAGACTCTGAGCCCCGAGGTCCCCACCACTGGTGTAGCCTCCACAGGCTGAGCCAGGGCCGCCGCGACAGTATCGATAGAGGGCTTGACCGGATGGATTAAGGCCTTCACCACCTTAGGTGCGCTCACCGCCTTATCCTTGATGGGGCCTTCGAGCTCGACCGGGGCCTCTCCAGGAGCTTCGCCGTGTGCTCGCCCTTCCTCTTACCCGACCCAGAGCGTTGGCTCGTGGCTGAAGGTGCCGGGGAGGGTGCGCCCTGCCTGGCGCCCGTAGAGCCCGACCGTTCGGCGCTCCCGGTGCCAGCGGACTCGCGGTGCTTGGCCTTGTGTTGGACCCCCGTCGCCGGGGCGTCCTCAAAGGTCTTAGAAGACGGCTCGGATTTCTTCCTCTTCTTCTCGCCTGACGGGCTCTTCCCTTCCAGCCAGTTGGCGAGACGTTGATGGCGGTCCTTCATGGTCCGCTCCGACATATTGCCGCAAAACGCACAGTCCTTCTCCACGTGCGTCTTGTCCTCATGTAAGCAGTAGAGACAAAAGGAGTGTTCGTCCTCCTTAAAGACGTTCTGCAGCTGGCATCCAGGACAGATCCTGAACAGATTTCCGGGCGTCGAGCTTCCCTTCTCCTGGGCCATGTCCGGGCCTGAGAAACTTCTGGAGTCCTCCAAAAGCGTAGCTCGACGAAATCTTCACCCTTGAGGGGCGCAGACGAATCCGACACGGGTCCCCGTTGATCGGATGGAGAGTCGGTGGAGCTTGAGGCTCTTTTGACCGAAAAAAAAACGAAGTTTTTGAGAAAAAATGTGAAAAAAATAGCACTAACGCTCGAGAGCAATAGCACGAGGATCCCAACACATGAACGTGCGGTAAAAATCTGAAGATGGCTGCCAGAGGCGGTGCTTAGGTAGAGGGCAGTGATTGGCTGTGGTCAGTATGACGCAGAGACCAGTGATTGGTTGTTACTACGAAAGACAGATCAGAAACGAAACTGATACTGGTTTTTTCTTTACCGAGGATTCCCAGCCTGACGACGGGGAATATTCATGAGCATGTGAATCCATGCCAGACCCCATGCTGGAGAAAGTAAGCATCCTGAAGGTCCAATGATACCAACCAATCTTGGAGTTGGAGAGCCTGAAGGATCTGAGAAAGAGTCACCAGCTTGAACTTGTCCTTCCTAAGGAACTTGTTCAAGTTTCTCAAGTCCAAGATGGGTCTCAGGCCTCTGTCCTTTTTTCGGATGAGAAAACATGCGGAGTACCAACCCCTGTTCCTCTCCGCTACAGGAACCAGTTCTATGGCACCTTTCTCTAGCAGGGTTAAAATTTCCTGCAACAGGAGCGGATCCGGAATTTTGGCAGAGTTGGCTCCCGGTGGATGATTGAGGCCTTTTTAGAAAGGGGAAGACAGTAACCTTGGGTTACTGTTTCCAGTGCCCAAGCATCTGAGATAATGCTCCGTCATTCCTTCAGATGTTGAGAGATCCTGCCTCCCACTGGCGTTTTGTGTAACAAGGCCTCAGAGGGATTTGGAGGCGGTTGCAGGAGTGGCTGAGGGTACAGATGTACTAATTCTGGGGGTGTGTCAACTCCACTGGCAGAATGTAGAGTATCACTCACGTCTCTCATTCTAGATTCCTGGTCAATAAGTTCCTCAGGAACTTGTCTTGTACCATAAGTAACTCCCAAAGGAGTAACCTCGTCTTCTTCTGAAGCACTCTTCATAGATTGCTGACACAGACTTGAAAGTCTGACCTGGGCAAAGGAGTGAATCTCCTTTCTTCCTCTTTCATCTGCTTCGAAGGAATTGGCAAATCCCTCAAAGTTTTCGAAGGGGTCTTCGAAGTCTTTGAAGATGACTTCGATAATGGCGTTGACGACGCATTTGGCGTCGAAATTATCGACGTCGAGCGCGTCAACGAAGTTATCGAAGTCTTCGACGACTTGTGTGTTTCTTGCATGGCACTGGAGAGGTGCTCGATTCTCGAAGAGTCTTCGACGGTTTTACGTCGACTCGAGGTTTTTTGGATTCCTCGACGCTACCGGTCTTATCCATGGTAGCCTTGGACTTCCCTTTGTCGTCCAATGGAGCGACATTAGGGGTATGGCTTTTTCGAGGGTCTTTCGAGGTAGTCGGGGCCGCATTCTCGAAAACCATCTTTTTGCGGAATTCTTCCCACTTACTGGGAGAATCCGATTTAGTCAGAACGAATTTCTTCGGTCGACTCTGAAAAAGATGAGCGAAATCTATGTCTCCTCTTAATTTTCTTCGATGATGACGAAGAGTGTCTCGATCTACTCCTAGATCGAGATCTCTTTGAGAGCCTATGGCGATCCGATTCCTTAGAATCAGTCGCTTTGTGTCTTTTTGACGAAACCTTTTTTGAGGCCTCCCGCCCCACCGACAGTTTACCTCTCCTCTCCCGAAGAGCTTTTTCGGTCATAGATTGGAAGACCCGCAGTCGTCGGTTTGGTGACTGGAACCGAGACACCAGAGAAAAATCCGGTGGGGATCGGTGATCGACATCTTAGATCCACAATCTGCACACTTCTTAAACCCAGTTCTGGGTGTCGAAGGTGACGACATTTTCTTCACAGAAAATAGAAGCGCACCGTTCTCGATAGCGAAGCGATCGGAAAAACGGAACTGAAGCAACGGGCGCGGCTCGAACTATTTATACAATCGGTGATGTCGACAGAGAACGGAGTACGTCGAGGGACAATCGACGCCACGACCGAGCACAGCGCCCTCTGCCGAGAATTTTTTTTTCCGAAGCAGCGAAGCTGGAGATAACGAATTATCACAAGATGAGGAATACGTGGGAGGAAACAATCCATTTGAAATGTAAATCAATCAATGACCATGCTCCGTTGGTATATATGGCCTGAAATAAAGGCAAATACCAGGGTCTTGAGACTGTTCTTAACCCTACAATCATTTTCTTTTCCGGTACGACCCCTAACGAGGACAAAACAAACAAATGTGGATTTTCTGTTCGGATATCCAAAGTCAAATAGTTTGCCAGGTAATGATATATGATATTGTATTTGTATCGCGCTCGTACACAAGTGTTTCAGAGCGCGACAAGGCAAGGGAGGGGGGAACATGGGAGAACAAACAACGATCTCACTAGGCCCAGTGACATTGAGAACGTGCAAGTGCATGGGAAAGGGGAAAGGTTCATGGGGGGAGTGGGAAGTGTGGAGTAGCGGAGAAAACAAATAAATAGATAATAGAGGCAATAAACAATGGTAGTGGAGCCAGCAAGTGGCAAGTGCTGTGTTTACGGCAGCAGACTGGGTAGGACAAAAAAAGTGCAGAAAAAGAAAAAGGGGGGGGGTGGCTGTATGGGTACAGATACAGTCCCCCAGTGCAAGGGGTGGCCAGGAGGCAGTGCAGGAGCGTGGCAGGGTGAGCAAGTACCTGGACCCAAGGGACAGAGTGTGGCCAGGTGCACAGTGCCAAGAGAAAGCAGATCAGGAGAGGAGAGGGGGAGCGAAGGCAGAAGCAAAGAGGAAGGTCTTGAGGTGCTTCCGGAGCTGGAGATGGTTCGCTTCAAGTTTTAGAGTGGCAGGGAGGCTGTTCCAGAGGGAGGCCCCAGCCGAAGACAGATCTACCCCCAGCTTGTTTCTTTGAAAAACGACTGACCCCGAGAGAGTTCGAGGTAAAGAGCGAAGAGATCGAGAGGGGAGGTATTTGCGGAGGGATAGCGCAAGGTATTTTAGACCCAGGCCCCAGAAAGCCTTGTGGACAATGCAGAGGGTTTTGAATTTAATCCTTGCATCCACTGGTAGCCAATGGAGAGATTTCAGAGCTGGAGAGATACAGTCCCAGGGCTTGAGGCCAAGGACAAGTCTCGCAGTCCTGTTCTGGATTAGTTGCAGGTGGCAGAGAGTAAAGGCAGGTAGATTTAGAAAGAGGCGGATACAATAGTCCAACCTATAGAGAACCAGAGCTTGGGAGACACTGAGCTTCTGGGGGAAGGATAGGAAAGGCAGAGTACCTCTGAGGAGATGCAGTAGGAAGTTAGACTTTTTATAGACCTCAGAGATGTGGGCGGGGAAGGAAGGTGTGGAGTCAAAGATGACCCTGAGGTTCTTAGCCTCGCAGGTGGGGATAGGAGGAGAGTCTAGATGGGCCGGTCAGACAGTGAGGGGAAAGGATGGTGAAGGTGTGCCAATGAGGAGGATCTCTGTCTTGCTGGCATTTAGAGAAAGATCATTGGCGGCACACCAATCTTAAATGGCAGTTGGGCAATCAGAGATGAGAGAGGGAGAGGAGGTGGAAGAGGGCAGCCTAAAAGTTAGTGGAGTGCCGTCAGCGTAGCACTGGAAAT
Organism: Ambystoma mexicanum; assembly: GCF_040938575.1. NCBI lineage: Eukaryota > Metazoa > Chordata > Amphibia > Caudata > Ambystomatidae > Ambystoma > Ambystoma mexicanum. The sequence continues at coordinate 110,016,614 of NC_090922.1, forward strand.
CTGAGCAGAAAATGGCAATGCAGTGGGCAAGGGTTGCCAGGTATGGTTTGAAAAGCCAGGGCGAGAGGTTAGACCCCTGGGGAACACCACAGGTAGAGAGGAAGATCGCGGATAAGAAGGGCCCAAGTTGTACCTGGGAGGGTCGATCAGAAAGGAAAGAGGTCAGCCAGAACAGAGCCTGATAAATGATACCCAGGTTGAGGAGGAAGAAGAGCATGGCTAAGGATAAAGGGTTTAAGTGTGCTACAAGGCCAGTACACCCTTGGGTAGAATGGACAAATTCCCTGGATTTGTCACAGTTGCCTCCCAGACAATTTGTGATCTGCCCTGACTTTGTTTATTAAACAAAGATACATTAAAACATGTTAAAGAATTCAAAAGGATCATGGAAATGCGCAGCATTTGACTTGCTTGTTTTGAGCTTACAAACACAAGAACGCTTCCTTAAAATATTTATATTCCTCTGGGGTGGGTTCAGAAGGTTCATGTCAGTAGTGATCAAAGATCCAACTGACACTATCCCCTTTATAGAGAGAATAAACTACTTTGGCTTAAGAATCAGAGGATCCTGACCCTTGTAAGGAGCGAATGGCAGCACAAGAATAAACCATTACATTGGAAACAAATTATTACAGTAACCATGCCATGCACTAGTTGGGATACTATTCACCACTCGGAAATGTCTGCACAGGTGATTTTACCAGCGCTTGGGCACATTATAAACAAGCACTGACAAAGCCAATTGTTGTGGCTGTTGAATGGAGAACATTTTCCGACTTCTTGCATGCTCACAGATTACACTGGGGCAGAGGAAAGAAGATAACGAAGGACAGGTGAATGAAAGAAAACAAATGAGAATTAATGAATTAAATGAGTGCAAGGGCAGGATTAGGAGGATAGATGTACAAGCGTATGGTGTTGTGTTGAAGTTAAATGAAAGTTTGAATGCCTGAAAGTATAATGGCATGTAACAGTGTAAGGATGGGCAAATGTAAATGTGATAGATATGCAGGTGAGCCGCTTCTCGAAGCCTGGCTGCCTGGTGTACCTTCAGAGCTTCACAGGTCCCAAGCTTTCCACGCCAGTCTCCTGTACTTGCCCCCGGGCCTTGCACTCACCGCAGACTACTGCACTTTGGTTACGACCCATGCGAGTGGTATCTCTATGCACTTAACCCATGCTCGGACGGGACTGGGCACACTTGTCCCTAAGCGCCGCGCCCCCCCCCATGCACTTACGTTTCTGTTCACCTGCATAATCTGAATGTACCATACCTAAGAAGATTGTTTGCCTTGTCTTCCCCTCCCATGCAATGGTTGCGCTTTGAAACACATGTGTATAAGCGCATAATAAACAATCAATGGATCATTGAATAAGCATGTAGGGATGGATGAATTATGGAGTGGGTGAATCGGTCTGTAGACCCCAAAAGGTCTGTCGCGGTATCCGTCAGCTCCGAGAAATGAGGCTAGGAAGTGTAAACGTGTGGATAAGAGAGTGACAGCCCCTTAACTGAACAAATATCATGAATGCGACAAGATGGGGGTGTGACTAAGCAGCCATGCAGTGAGGATGCTTCTAGCATAGCTCCTGCCTGATCCGACACAATCCGTGCCAAAACAAGCAGAATCCTCTAACATCCAGGGATGCACGAGTGTAAAGCTCCGACATTTGAAAGCCGCAAAACGCTGCACAGCCCAGCCAACAGGACTGACCGAGCAGCCAGAACATTCAATATGGCAAACGGGATACAGTCATCTGCTCCGACCCAGAGACAAGCTGAGATGCAGGGCACCAACTTGCAGTGGGGTGTGGGCAGCAAAAAAGAACACACCAAATGTGTGAAGCAGCCAGCGGACGGGGAAAGCCCTGCAGTGCCCCCCCCGGCCCCACGAATACCGTGACGTGTTCCTGTGGTGCTTGGACAACAATTCAAGACCCGCGGCGGCCTGAGAAGTTGGGAGCGTGCCCCACTACTTGGGGTCGGGTGCGCATAGAGATATGCGCAGCACCGGAGGGTACCCCCGACTGGCGAGGAAAAGGGACACTACAACACTGACTTCAACGCGGTGCAGATTAAGGAGAGCCTGCAGTGACGGGAAGAAGCCGAGACGTTCGATGTAAAGCAGACACTGATGGCTGCAGAACCGAAATGAAGTAACAACACAGCGGTTGTGTAAACCTGCGGCTGTGATCCGTAGGACTTCAGCGCTATCACCAGCCTCCTTAGGCACGGCAAAGAGGCCTGCCTCCGGCAATAGAAACTACACAGGGCCCTAAGAAGAAGTATCAAGCCAGTGAACACCCGTCACTGGGGGTGAGGCTGGGCTTAATGTAACAGTGACAGTGGGGGCAACCCGAAATCTACTGTGCACCACCATTACGGGGCAAGCAGTGGCAACCGGTTAGCACTGAGGTACTTCTTACACTACGCAGGACTGCTAGAATAGCCCCCAATGCAAACGTGGGAAACTTTACAAAACGCAGAGTGCGGCAGTGTTGTGCTGTGGATTTGTCGGAGCATACCTGAAGGGGAATCCCAGAAAGGGCGCTTGTGCAAATATCCATGCTAAGCAGACTGCATGCAAGTGACTGTTTCAATATAAAAAGCGAACTAGGGGGCCTCTCAACAAGGGAACACTTAAGCAGTCACGCAGTTAGTGCATGAACAGGGGACATCACTGTTCCTAGTGAGATACTACACAGCGGATATACGTTGCACCTTTAGACCACCTGGGGCAGGCAGACGGAGCGAGTAGCCAACCACCATTCTGTGCATGCGAGCATAGAGGAACGCAACAAAGAAGGCACCACACTATAGGCTGTGATCTATGATGGAGCATCCGTACCAGGCTGTTGGGGCCTAAGCAGTTGGCTGTATGATAAGCAGCCACCAGTGGAGTCTTGAACATAACAGTCAACAGCAGGCAAAGGGCAGGAACTAGAGCAGAACAACAGTTGCTTCATACATGGCGACTAAAGCCCCCAAAAATAAAGGCAAGCAGCCCACACTGGACAAGTTCATGAAACCTGCAAGCTCTAGCGCTACGACCACGCCAATGGACTCCACGCAGCAGGGAGAACCGATAAAAAGAGAACGAAGACCAGCCGTTGCTATTGGATATAGCAGCCCTGAGAAGCACACTAAAGGCCAAAATGGATGCTATTAGCATAGACGTTAACCTGCTGAGGCAAGACGTCAGAGCATTGGCTGAACGTACAGGAACCCTGGAGAAGCTGGTCGCAGTAAACCCAGAAGACTTGAAATAATCCACAGCGGACATTGCAATTTCACAGCAAAAATTAGGAACCTGGAGGGTAGGGTAGAGGATGCAGAAGGCAGGGCAAGAAGGAACAATTTAATTATAGGCCTTCCCGAAGGCGGTGAAGGTACTAACCCTACGAACTTCCGAGAATATGCTGCTGCACGAAATTGGCCCTGGCTCCCTCTCCCAAGGATTTACAGTTCAGCGGGCGCACAGATCTCTGGCCAAAAAACACCACCGGGGTGCCCCACCTCAGCCAATCATGGCCAGGATACTTAACTAAGGACAGAGAAAAGATCCTAGAACATTTTAGACAGGGCGGCACGATACGGAAGGCATTGGCTATTATTATGGCGTACCCAGACTATACCCTACAGGTACAGAAACAAAGGATGCACTTCACATAAGTGAAGACGAGACTGCGGGAATCTAATCTTAAATGTATGTTGTTGTACCCAGCGCGGATGAAGATCATACACAACTGCGGAGCAGTTTTCTTCGACACCCCGGAAGCAACGCAAAAGTGGCTAGACAGCGAGAAATTCCCGAAAGGAATGGATAATCGAAAGCGGACGCAACAGATCTGCAGACAAGCGCCTTGAAGATCTTAATGAAGCAGGAATGACCTAAAAGAATGCTAGTTGAGAGGCATACAAAACACCACATTTGGCATGACATAGTCCAGGAGCAGGAACAACTACAGGACTTCCTAGAAGGCAGAAGCACGCTAGAGCGACCTTTAACAGAGTTAGTGTAGTCCGATACTAGCAGTTACGTATCCGCCCGGCACACACTGGACACCAGTGGAGGTTAACTGGGAAGGAGTGAGAAGCGGGAATGACTGAGCACAAGGTACAAAGCTGGGCAACTGTTGGGGTGTTGGGAGGGAAAATTGAGGGGGTTCGTTGGGATTCAGCCTAAGTCACCACATACACAATGCACGCTGGACATGGCAACATTACGAAACAGCACAATAGATTTTACATATGCCAGACACTCCTGGAATGTTAGGGGGCTCAATAGCGATATAAAAAGGAACAGAGTTATGACACACCGGAGACGGCAAAAGATAGACATAGCGCTCCTGCAGGAGACTCATCTCACTGAACAGAAGCAGACAACCCTGACCAAAAATGGAGAGGCACAGTGTTGGGCTCCTCATACTCAGCATATGCCAGGGGGGTGTTGGTGTGGGTGGTGGCTTCTGTCCCCTTCCGAGTCTTCAAGACGGTTCGAGATAAAGAGGGCAGGATGATAATAATGCAGGGATTCCTAGAAAACAGAAATGTGCATTGTCAATACCTTTGCCCCGAACCATGACACAGCCGCCCATTTTCGCTCTTTGTGCCCACAGGTCGGCTCAAATACAAACACTAATATGGAGAGGAGATTTCAACTGCACATTAATCCTGCGTCTAGACAGATGACAAATGTGTGCACCCAGCCCCTGCAGCCAAAGCACTTAACACTGTGCAGAAAGAGTACAAATTAAATTAATAAACATTTGGAGGGCCCTACACCTGGAGAGTAGAGAATACTCACATTATACAGCCCGAACAGCATTTGGCACCAGGCTAGACGAACAAAATACTTACCAACTGTAACGTTCTTTCGAATGAATGTTCTTCCCACGTATTCCTCATCTTAGATATTATCAGCTTTGCTGCTTCGGCAAAAAGAAAAAAAAAATTCCACACCAGAGAGCGCTGTGCTCAATGTCGTGGCGTCGATGTCCCTTGAGGGCTGCCGCAGTGCGTCAACGGCATCCACAGTATAAATGGCTCAAGCCGCACCCGTTGGCTTCAGTTCTGTTTTTTCGATATTCTCAACTGATGAGTTGATAAGGCGTCCCCTTAGACTGTAAGCACTCAAGGAACATTGAGTGTAAAATACATAAACCGTACGGTGGGGTAGGCTAGGAGGGTCGATGAGGAATACGTGGGAGATCAGCCAATCGAAAAAACGTTACAGTTGGTAAGTAACTTGTTCTTCGAATGGATTGTGCCCTCCCATGTATTCCTCAGCTTAGATAAGACTCCCAACGCAGTGAACATTTGGAGGAGGGAGTACAAATTAATTTTACTCATGGGCCGTAAGTAGAACGGCCTTAGCAAAAAAGACCCCCTTGGGATGAGGTGGAATCTAAACAATAGTGTTTCCGCTGCACAAATATCTTGCACCGGGACACCCCTCTGAAGAGCCGTTGAAGTCGCCATGCCCCTAGTAGAATGACCCCCTTAGCCCATCTGGAGGATCTTTACCTGCCAGCATGTAACACTCTCCAATTGCTAGAATTATCCATCTGGATTAGGTCTGTTTCGTTACTGCCAGGCCCAATTTGTGGCCGGTGTATCCAATTAAAAGTTGGTCACCTTGCTGAAATTTTGACAGTCTAAAAATGTAAACGCCGAGAGCCCTTTTGGGGCCCAGCCTGTGGAGCCTTTCTTCCTCCTTACTTGCATGAGGGGGAAGATGGAAAGATGACAATGTGATCTTCTGAGACAAGTGAAAGTCAGACTATTTTTGGTAGAAATAAAGGTTTGACTTTAAGTATAACTTTGTCTTTATGAAAGATGGTGTGAGGAGGCTTACAAGAGCCTGTAACTCACTCACCCCGCGGGCTGATGTAATAGCCACTAGTAGGATAGTCTTCAAAGTAGGAAACCTTAGCAGACAAGAATGCAAAGGCTCGAAAGGATTGCATGCAAGGAATTAATATACTAAATTTAGATCCCAAACAGGGACTTGAAAAGGGACTGGAGGGTACACGTTTGTGCAATTCTCAAATGTTATCACCAACAATGGAATTTTAAAGTAAGATACCTCTTCTAAGGATCGCTTAAAAATAAAAAGCGCAGCTAAGTGTCCTTTTATTTTACCAATCTGGAGGCCTCGTGTGGACAAAATTTAATAGGAAAGAAAGTACCATATGTGTTCCACATAGGAATAGATCCACATTTTTATCTTTGCACCAGTTACTGAAATTGTTCCAACGACACTGGTACAAAGATTTTGTTGCTGGCCTTCTGGCCGAAAGCAAAATCTCCATTACATCATCTAGGAGACCCCAACCTTTATATATCTCATCCTCTCAGAAACCACACCTGAAGGCTGAGGGTCTTGCCCTCTGGACAGAGGACCCGACCTTCCTTTTGCAAAAAAAGATCCTCTCTTAGTCAATTAGGATCAGGATTTTAGTGAACTTTCTCAACCTCCCGATTACTTGAGGAATCGCGCAGATTGGAGGAAAGCCGTATAGGAGTAGAAATTCCCAGTCCACTACAAACGCGTCCCCTAGAGCTCCTCTTGGAGGAAATTCCCTTGAGCAGTACAGTTCGCACTTTCTGTTGACACTGGTCGCGAACAGATCCACTTGTGGGATTCCCCAAAGGGTGAAGATGTCATGAAGGACTTCCCGAGCTAGTTCCAACACGTGGCATACTGTGCTTTACCTGCTCAGAACGTCTGCCGCTGTGTTCTGGTCTCCAGCTAGGTGAACTGCCAACAGAGAGATTCCTTCTTGCATTGCCCAGAACCAGAGCTGCATTGCCTCTCTGCACAGTGGTAGCGACTCTACGCCTCCTCTCTTGTTGAGGTAGCACATGGCCAGTGTTGTCCGTCATTATCAGGACATTCTTTCCCCGTACAGAGGGCAGAAAGGCCTTCAGCGCTGGTCTGTTTGCCCTAGGCTCCAAAAGGTTGATGTGTAGTTTGGACTCCGATGGAGACCAATCACAGCTGATTGCAGATCGTTGGTGTCGGCTCCCCACCCTGTGAGTGAAGCTTCCGTCACTATTGTTATCTCCGGCCATGGCCGCCAAAAAGATTCTCCCTTGAGGATATGGTCCTTGCAAGCCCAGCATACAAAATGTTGAGCCACCGTGGTCGGCACTTGCAATTTTGGGACAATTGAGTCCTGAGGGCCCATTCAAGGGATCTCATTCTCAATCTGGCCTCTTCCACCAGAAAAATGCAGGATGCCATAAGGCCGAGCAACCTCAGAAAATCAAAGGCCGGCAGATACTGGGAATTCTGGAACTTTGTTACCATCTGCAGAATGTGATGAGCTCTCACCTCGGGAGGCGAGGCTTTGCTCAAGGAAGTATCCAGGACTGCTCCAATGAATTGTAGTCTTTGGAATGGTATATTTTTCTTGTAATTGAGGGAGAGCCCCAGTCTGTGTATGAAGTGGCAGGTCATGCTCAGATGTTCCTGGACCTGTTCGGGTGAACATGCCCTGATTAACCAATGGTCTAGGTAAGGGTAGACATGAATCTCAACTCTCCTGAGACTCGCTGCCACTACCGCCATCGGCTTGATGAAAACCCTGGGTGCGGAGGTCAACCCAAATGGCAGAACTCGAACCTGATAGTGAGAACTGCGAATCGTGAACCTCAGGTACTTCCTGTGCTTGAGATGGACCGGCACATGGAAGTAAGCATCCTGAAGGTCCAATGATACCAATCAGTCCTGGAGTTGGAGATCCTGAAGGATCTGAGAAAGGGTTACCATCTTGAACTTGTCCTTCCTGAGGAACTTGTTCAAGTTTCTAAAGTCCAAGATGGGGGTCAATCCTCTGTCCTTCTTTGGGATGAGGAAGTATGGGGAATGCCAACCCTTGTTCGTCTCCGCTACAGGTACATGTTCTATTGCACCTTTCTAGCAGGGTTAAAATTTCCTGAAACAGGAGCGGATCTGGAATTTTGACAGAGTTGCATCCGGTGGTAGGTCTTGAGGCATTTTTTTTTTTTTTTTTTAAAAAGGAAGGCAGTAACCTTGAGCCACTGTTTCCAGTGCCCAAGCATCTGAAGCAATGCCCCGCCATTCGTTCAGATGCTGAGAGATCCTGCCTCCCACCGGGGTCTTGTGGGTCAAGGCCTCAGAGTGGCACTGCGGCAGCTGCAGCAGCGGCTGAGGGGACAGATGTCGCTGCTGGGGCTGATCTAGCTCCCTTTCCTCAACCACCCCGAGGAAATGTTCTTTGTCCTCTTTGACTAGCCTGTCCTTTTCCTCTTCCAAATGAGGAATAAAAATGAAAAAGCCGACCCCTCCAGGAAGATGAGCCCGAGTATGAGTGTTGCTGAGGTTGTCGTATGAAGGTGCCAAGTGACTTAACCGCTGACTTAGAGGTCTGCAGCTTCTCCAAATGTTCATCCACCTTGCTGCCGAACAACCTCAAGCCGTCAGATGGCATATTGAGAAATCTGGCCTGCACATCCCGTGCAAAGCCCGACTTTCTCAGCCACAAACCTGCATAGCACTGTGCTAGACGCCATGGACCTGCTGATGCCGTCAGCAGTCTCCAGTCCTGATTGAAGGCATACCCCATAGCCTCCTTTCCATCTTTCACAATCGCAAGGAAGCAGTCTTGCTCCTCACCCTCAGGAATGAGTTCAACCGCTGCACTAATACAATCCTACAAGGTGTATGTGAATCTTGCAAGTGTGCAGGTCACATTTGTTGACTTTAAAGACATACTGCTCGAAGAAAAAACCTTGCGAGACCAGGCATCAATTCTCTTATCGCCCCTATCTGGGGGAATAGAAGGGTATGCTGATTGTCTAGTGGATGTAGCTTGACTGTCGGTCATGTCATCCTATTCGTAAGTAGGTGAATTTGTGTTCTACCCCATTCATAAGATTTCTGCGTGATCAGCAGGGTCAGGTTTGTCCAATTCAAATTCAGGTGACGCGTCTATACCACTAGCTGTTTGTAGACAGTCATAGAGGTCAGACATTTTGGACTGTGTGTCAATTAGTTCTTAAGGAACATCCCTTGTACCATATTTTACCCCAAAAGGGGAAATCTCTTCAGGGGATTGTTCTTCATAAAGAGAGGCCATAGACTTGAAAAAGTCCTTTCTTGGCACAGGGTGAAAAATGTTCTGTCCCCGGGTCAGGTATACCTCTGCAGTCGATCGTGTTCCAACGAAAACCTAGGAAAATCAAGTCCTGAGAGACCGTCATGGAGGATTTCCGCCAGTTCACCGACAGCCCAAGGTGGAACAGGAGCTGGAGGAGAGACTGAAGGTTCTTTGAGGCTGACGGAGGAGAAGGACTGCGCGGCAGCCAATCGTCCAAATACGGATACACATGCATACCCTGTAGCCAAAGAGAAGCTGCAATGACCGGCATCATCTTCGTAAAGACACACAGTGCCAAGCTGAGGCCAAACGGGAGCACACAAAACTGGAAATGCTCCTCCCCCATGGAAAACCGTAGGTATTTCCGATGCAGACTCCAAATAAGGATTTGCATATAAGTATCTCGAAGGTCCACCACGCTGAGCCAGTCGCCCTTCTGCAAAGAGGACTTTATCTGACAGGGGGGGGGGGGGTGATAATCTCGAATTTCACTAGAGGAAGAGAGAGATTGAACTGGGAAAGGTCTAGGATGGTGCGCAGGCCAGCCTGGTTGGGTTTGGGCACCGTAAACAGACGGGATTAGAAGCCCTCCCCTCGCTCCCCTAGGGGTACGGGTTCCACCGCCCTGAGATCCAGAAGCTTCAGGATCTCGGCTCTGAGGGAGGGCGACCCCGATTGCTGGAAGGGAGGATTGAAGGGTGGGGTACGGGGAAGGGGCAAGCGGAAGCCCACCTGAGTGACTGACCAGACCCAGCGGTCCTCAGTGATGGTCCGCCACGCCTCCCAGTGAGACGCAATGCACCCTCCCACCAGGGTCTCGTGCGAGCGCAGAAAATCCTCATTTAGCTGGTTTTTCGGTGGCTGTACCACCAGAACCTGAGGAGGAGGCCGAGGATCGAGAGATAAACCGTCCCCGTTGCAGACGCCGACGTGAATTTCCTGTTGGAGTATCGACTCTATGCGCCTTCCAGTCCAGAAACTCCCGAAAACCAGAGGAAGGCAGAGGCTGCGAAGAAGTCCTCTGCGCCCTGAAAGACGGTTTCACCAAGACGGACAGGGATTTGGCAGTCTGAGTGCTGTCCTTAGTCTTGGTCAGTTCAATGTCTGTCGATGAATGAAAAAGCTCTTTGCCGTCAAAAGGCAGTTCCAGAACTTTATACTGCACCTCTTTGGAAATCTTTGTGGCATGAAGCCAAGCCGGACGAGGTGTCCACGCCAAGCATGAGGCCCCGAGCTGAGGTGTCGAGATGTGCCGCAGCCTCAAGCATATCCTGAGCCAGGACCCTGGCATCTGACAAACCCGCTTTGAAATCGTCCAATTTATCCGCGGGGATAAATTCTTCAAATTCCGACAGATCTTTCCACATTTTCATATTCGCCCCCGCTAACGCAAGCTCCGCGTTCGCTTGACGCAACGGCAGGGCTGAATTAGCAAAGATCTTCCTTACCAAAGAGTCAAGAATATTGTCCTCTTTGGCCAGAACCTGGGCTGCCGCTGTAGAGGACGCTGAAGCCGGTCTGGATTGTAACGTGGCAGCCGCCACCACTGTTGAGGAAGGGGGCGGACAAGACGCTAAGGCTACCTCTTCCGAAGAATGAAGCCTATAACTAGCGTCAATCTTTTTGTTATCAGTCCGGAATGTGGTTTATCCCTGACTTTTCGGAACTCTGCCAAAACATCCTTCTGGAAGAACAAGCCAGTACGCTCCAGAGGAGAGAAGGTGGACGCCCCAGAAAGCACCCCTTCCTGGGGAACAGGCGCCTCGGGTACTGGAACATCCAGAAGACATGTCCAGCACGCGGTCGTAAAAGGCTCTAACAGAGCGGGGCTGGTCCTCGCTGTCCTGACCCTCCTGTGTGTCATCCGACACATCCGGGTCAGGCTGCGTCACTTCTGGCCCTGCTGAAGAGTTGTCCACTGGAGACAAGGGAGAGAGCTGGAGGCGGGCCGGCCGGCAGAGGCGGAGCTGCCAGAACCACTGGTACTGCGACTGGAACCAACAGCGCAGGAGCCACCGGAGGGCACATTTCCCTAATTAAACCTCAGAAATACGCTTTTATGGAGTCGGAGTGCATAAGCCTTTGAAATTTTCCGAAAAAGGCTTCCTCCGCCGACGGTTTAGGCGTGGCAGGAGGGGGCCTCATGAGCAGAGTAGCTCCAGCGGAGTAAGGGAGAGGGCTGGCAAGAAGGTCCTTATCCACTCGAATCAATGTAGATCAAGGGCGCATATGCCGCAGGGAGTGAGACGGTGTGTTGTAAAGGCATCCGAGCGTTCCAGTCGTACACTGGACGAAAAGGATGCACACAAGGAAAACTATGTTCACCTGAAAAACCACTCCCAGCACCTTAAGCCGATGGTGTAGGTATAAGGGAGGAATCCAAAATGGCTGCCATAGACCTGGCGGGAAAGGCCACCATTTTGTCAGCAACTGAGGAGAACTGCGACATGTGGCAGTGAGGCAGGGGTCTCCACAGAAGGGTCTGGGGTCTTCATTTTAACCTTGACACAAGGAACCTCGGCAGAGCCGGTACTGTGTGGCTTAGGATGTTTCGGAGACATGCTATCAGCCAAATTAGCCTCCAACAGAGGGACCTCGGCCACGCCGTTAACAGAGGAATTTCTGTCAGAGACCTCACTCTGTGCCCCCTCGACAGAACTGGCTTCACCGCCCGAGCGGGAACGATGAGTAGTAAACCTCACTGACGAGACCTTTACCGGCCTCTCAGAACGGTCGGTCACCTTATCCTCAAACAGAGGAACCTCGGACCAGCGCCCGGTAACATCCCCCTCACCCCCTCACGCGGGACCTCGAACCTTAGTTCGGTACAGAAAGCCTCCACAGAGGCCTCAGGGCATACCCCGGTGTCTGTATGGGAAGCTCCAGACAAGGAGAACTCGAAACAAGCTCCAGTACCCACTTCCTCAGAGGAGGCCTTCAGAGAAAACTCTGGTACACTTAGGCCAAGGAGGCACCTCAGGGCAAACCCTGGTAACAGAGCTTTTGAAGCTCTTCCAAGACTGGGAAGACCCTGGGAAGGAGTCCCCCGGCCGGGGTGTTCTAAACTAAAGAACTTACCGGGCATCTTCTTTTCATCGATGAAACTTTGAAAACGCGGAGGAGGAGTGCGCTGAAACACCTCCTCCCACCGCTCCAGACGACGTTGAAGTGCCCGGACCGAAAGGGAATCGCAGTAGAAGCACGAGTCCCAACGGTGATCCGTACCCAAACACTAAACAAAGGATGGGGATCCGCCCTAGCGAAGCGATCGATCGCAGGAAGAACAATTAAGAAAATCTAACTGAAACGGCATAGACGGACTACTACGCAATCGCTAAGCCGGAGCAGGAGAGAAGGACAATGCAAGGAAAAAATCTCAAAGATGCAAGTGCGTCCAGTACCGATCGTGCAGAGCAGAGGACTGATGGGCGATGAACTGCGTGGAGCTAAGGAGGGCGGGGTTACGGCCGCGTGCAGTACCCTGCGTAAAAAGAGAGGAAGGACACATTTTTGAAAAAAGTGATGTTTTTTACAAAGTGCTCCGGTCCCGTCCCACAGGATGGAGAAATGTCCCATAAGTATGGAGGAAAGGGGACAGGACGTAGGAGTAAGAAGAGGGAGATCAGTGACGCGCCTTCTTCGAAGATGACTATTTTCTTGACCGACTCCTCGAACTAGATTTCTTTAATTTACGTCTGGACTTTTCCCTAGACTTCGCCGAGTCTTTCTTCGAAGAGGCCTCCGAAGATTGCTCCCCCACCGCCAATTTACCTCTTCGTTCCTTGAGAGCTTTATTCGTCATAGCTTGACAGGAACCGCATTTGTCAACTCGATGGTCTGGACCCAAACACCAGAAGCAAACTCGATGGGGGTCAGTTATAGACATTTTCTTCCCGCAACTCTGGCACTTTTTAAAGCCAGTTTTAGTGGAAGAAGGGTTGGATGAGGAAGACATCTCGAAAGACTGAAGTGCCGTTTTCATACACGAAGCGAAAGGTTCTGGAAAAACTGAACTGAAGCCAACGGGTGCGGCCAGGGCCATTTATACTGTGGATGACGTCGACACTCTACGGCAGCCCTCGAGGGACATAGACGCCACAACATCGAGCACAGCGCCATCTGGTGTGGAATTTTCTTTTCCGAAGCAGCAAAGCCGATGATACGAATATCTAAGAGGAATACGTGGGAGGGCAATACATTCAAATATGTTTTTAAAGGATAGGAGTCCTTTGAGGGGTTATGACTGTGGAATACAAAGCATGCGTACTATCAGATCACGTGCTGCTAATAGTGGGATGGAGGGTCCTCCTCCCTCCCGCCAACTCCAAGGGCAAGCATCCCAACTTAGAAGCTTAGAAGTTAATCCTTGAGACGCAGAGTTGCGAGAACGTCTAAGGGCAGGAATTAAAGACCATTTCACACACAACACGGGAAGCATGTTGTCTGCTGTCACGCTATGGGAGGCATTTAAGGTGATCAGGTGTATTGCAATAGCCGTGGCCGGGGGCTTGCAAGCCACAATTAAGAAATATTTAGCTACAGTTGAAAACGCAGACAAAGAAGGAAATACAGACGACCGGACCAGCGAAGCTAACCGGCTGACCCACGAATGCTCGACACATTGGGATAGGCTGGGTGCTTTAAACTATGCAAAATATTTTGAAAAACATGCAGAAGGGAACAAGCAAGGACACTTGGCTAGCATGGTTATACAAAAGTGAGGGCAAGCAAGATATGATCAATACGTTTACAAATGAGGCTGGGGTAACCTGGAGGACGCAGGTAGGCATAAAGAACTGTTTCCTGGACTATTATAAAAACCTATACGAAGCTATGTCGACAATACAACCCTCCATAATAGACCAGGCCTTAGCGCAGATAGACCTCGCGAACCCCAGAAGCGTTACCCTAATATTACTTAAGGCCACAATTAAAGTGTCATCAACAGGCAAGACCCCAGGAACAGATGGATCGGCCAGCGAATTTTATAAGGAGTTTAGTGCAGATATCTTGCTCCACTGCTGGCTATGCTAAATGAAGCATTTGTAATTGATGCTGCCAGTAACAGAGAATCCCTTATCATACCACTGCTAAAACCAACTAAACCTGCTGCCAACTGCAGACCGTATAAACCACTGTTGCTACTAAATCAAGACGAGAAGATACTGACAACCCTTTGGCCAAGAGGCTTAAACTAATAATAAATGAACTTCTACATCCACACCGATACCTACTGAGCAGGAACATCACATGGAACCTGCTTAGGCTGCACCATATTATAGATCACATTAGAAGCAGCACCAACTCTTGCACAATTGCCTCACTGGATGCAGGTAAGGCATTTGACTCAGTCAGATAACCATGGCTGATAGCCGCACTGAAGAGATTCGGCACAGGACCGGCATATATTTAAATGGGTGCAGCTCCTCTACAGCACCCCAGTTGTGAGGGTCAAGACAGGCAACCAAATCTCAGAACAATGGACACTAGGAAGAAGCACAAGAAAGGGGTGTCCTTGGTCACCCATGCTATTTATATTAGCGCTAGAATCCCTAGCAATTTATCTTCGCAAAGAGTTCCAGGGAGCCGGCATAGACTCACACGGTAGATGGAATCTAATCTCCCTATGCGCAGATGATATGCTCTTATACCTACAACATCTGGCAACCAACCTATAAAATATTCTAGAAGTGTTCGAGCATTAGGCAGACCTCTCAGGAATCACAGTTGGCTAACAGAAATCGTGCTTATTCCTCTTGGCAGGATATAGTAATAGAACGGCTGACTCTTTGCCAGCACTTCCAGTGAGGTGGGAGGTTGAGACATTCAAATATTTAGGAGTAGACATCTTCCATGACCCCAAATGTGAACACGTGCAAAATAAACAGAAGGCGATAGAAATTGGTAAATCATTGGGGTTCTGGGCTAGATTGCCTCTCTTGGTGATGGGCAAACGCATTACCGAAGATGGTGGTTCTCCTAAAGTCTCCTTTATTACTTCACCAATATCCCGTAAGATATCCCAAAAGGCACCTTTAGGAAACTAGACTCTGACCCCGGGGGTTCCTATGACATAACTCGCGGTGTAGGCTATCGCTGGCAAAATTGCAGAAACCACATAACCAAGGGGGCATCAGGGTGCCCAACTTTGAGGATTATTTTATACCCTGCCAATTACAGTTCGTTACGCGATAGCTGTCGGATGAACAGATGCAGGACAACCCCTTGTTGACCCAGGACACGCCCTTGTTGATGCCTACATGCACTACCTTCTTCTTGAATGAAGTAATAAGGTTACAAGACAGACAACTGATTAGGCCTCCTCTGCTAACTGCAGTGGTTACCTGGCTACCTTATGATCTCGGGCTCAGGTCCCCTCCCCACCAGTTGCATACCTGCACTGCCCCCTGGCAACCCTTGCACTCGGACTGTTTCTGTATCCCTACAACCCCTACTAGCACTCGACACCTGATGGCTGCACCTACCCTTGCACTTGCCACCAGCTGGCAGCACTTTTATTTATTGTCCTTACTTTTTGTCCTATTTATATGATCTGTTATCCTATGAACTGCACTGCCCCTCCCCTTTCACCCTGTCCTTATCCCTTTCCCCCCTCGCCTGCACTTGCACGATCTCAATGTCACCTGGCCTAGTAGGATCTCTGTCTCTGTCTTCCCGTCGTTTCCCCTCCCTTGCCTTGTCGCGCCTCGAAACACTTTTGTATAGGCGCGTTATAAATGCCATATCATATCAGATCTCCTGTTAACGCTCGGGAACAAGATGTGGCACAAAGCGTGTCGACTATTGGAAAACAAAACACCCTAACTCACCACAAATTCCACTAGTGGCATTAGACGGTGGAGACAACACAGAATTAAACTGAGTAAATACTGGGAACCACTGTGGGTGGTGACAATAGGAAACCTAGTACGAGACGGGAAACCAATACTTTCATTAGAAACAGGTTTCCATAATGCAACAAGATGGGCAAACAGCTTTCAGCAGCTGCCCGCCATCCCAGCTTTCTTAGTGCGAATTTGAGGCGCGCAGGATGGTTGTGCTTCAGTTGCTCATCCCACTAAGAGCCAAGTCCCAGTGTGTGAGCAGCTGACACAGTTGCGACATACCCACCGTGCCAGAAGCAGATGGGATGAATGCTCTACCGGAAGGAAACCGTGACAAATGTGAAATGTTGCCCAATACTACAGAAAGCCTACCCGCGTTGCAGAAACTAGCAACTCCGATTAAAAAGTTGGGGGGTGGGTATCTGGGGCAGAGATAGTGTTACCAAAAGTGTGATGGGAGTATTCACCCAATCAGGGTCTGGTTGACCATGTCATAGAAGGGACAAAAAGAAACCTCATTGGATGAATGCTTTAAACAGCAGGAGTCTACAACATGTGGCTCTACAGATGTTTTGGACTGAACGTTCCATAATCACCTACCATTGATTATGTTGGCTTAGGCGGATGGGAGCTGTAGTCCAAAACAATCTGCCAATTCAATTTTGTGTGTAGTTTGAACTAAAATAACATTTTCAACAAAAAAACATGTTGAAGACACCTCTTCTAGAGGAAGGAAATATTAATCCCAACTACTTTGTACCCCACAAGGATGTCAGACTGGTGAAACATGTACTGGGTTGCATGAAACCTCGGGGACTAAGTTATGGTTGAAAAACTAGGCGGCGCTTTAGTGCATGAAACAAGATGGCCACCTAATATTGTGGCTCTCGAGCTCAGGGCCTTGATAAAGCGCAGCTTGCACCGCACACTGGCTGCACCCTGGTTACCCTCCGACGCAGTGCCGACATCCTCTCCTGCTCCTCATTGATGTGTCACTTTGGGCAGCTCAGCTACCATTGCCGGCACTGTATTTTGGGCTTCACACTTGGCAGCCCACCCACCCGCTCTCCCTGTGCTGCTAGCCCCCCGGTAGCGGAGCTGCTGGGGCAGACGCTCTGCGTCACCTTGTGCTGTGACCACCCCCACCCCCGCACATTGCAGCAACACCGGCCGCCTTTATTAAGGGCCATACAGTTAGTGCAGTGTCACTAAAGCAAATCCTCACTAAGCCTTATCGGTGGGGGAAGACCCCGTATAAAACACCCTTGACAACAGCTGCTCTCCGTCTCCTTATAGTCTCCACCGATTATGGATCCGAGTGCCTACCCACAGCCTGTCCATTCAGCTCTTGCTGGCAAGGCCCTATGAGCTTTATCTGGCAGCTCCCACCCGCTCTCCTTGGGCTGGTTGCTTCTGCTGGCTGGGCTGCTGTTGCCTACCTACTCCGCGCTGCGACAAACCTCCACACACCACAGCAGCACTGGCCCCCTGGGTTGACAGCCATACATGATCCCCAGCTAGAGCAGTCACTGAAGTAAATTCCCCACCACCCCCTTCAGTGGGGAACGGCTCCCGACAACACCCTTCAAATCTGCTGCACTCCCGACCTTATACTCTACTGCTACACCGATTTGCCCATCTAGCTACTATCTCAGCACTCTGCCTCAGCTGTCGTGGCCCTCTGTGCTGCATGCTCGGCAGCTACCACCTGCTCTCCCCTAGCTGCTTGCTCCCGTTGCCTGGGCTGCTGAAGCAAACACTCTGCTGCACTGACTGCTGAGCCACCTGCGCTGCTGAAAACTCCACACTCCACAGCAGCACTGGCCCCTCTGTGCTAAATTCCTTACATGATCCCCAGCTGGGCAGCAGCACTACAGCATATCATCAAACCTTGATTCTGCAGAGCTGTCCTTGACAAAGCTCCCGCCACAGCTGCTCCGCTCTCCGACTTTATGCTCATTACGGCTGTGCAGATTTTTCTACTTCCCTACCACCTCAACACGTGACTCAACCATGACCAAAGAAGAGGGGGTGGGGGGCAAGTCGGATGGTACAAGAAACACAGCTCCATCAACATGTTCACCAAAAAGAACCCAGAGACTTGGGGGAAGCGGTCTAGCCTGGAGCGGCCCCTCCGCCCCAACTATTGTGGAACCAACAGAATTACAGCGTATGATGGACTACATGCGGGAGGGGTTCACCACCCTCAACACCAAGCTTGACAACATGAGTGGCGCAATCAGTGCCATAAAAGCCTGCATGGACAAATTTCTACGCTCAGAGCCGACGTAACCTCACTTACCAGACAGGCGCAGGCTTGTCAGTAAAAAAAAAAAACACCACACTGATCTGGAGTCACCATCCTGGCGCAACAACTTGCACATCATCAGGGTTCCTGCAGACATCGAGGTCCCCATGGAAGACTTTGTAGAATGCACTCTTCTCTCTCTTCTTGATGGACCCAAGCTGCCCCCCCAGTTTGCTATAGAGCGTGCTCATCGCTCACTGACTGCAAAGCCTAAACCAGGAACCTCTCCTCGCCCGGGTCCTTAATTACTGGGACAGGGACGTACGGATGCGTGCGGCTGGGGCTAAAGGTGAACTGAAGCTGGCCTCTAACAAAATTCATCTATACCTTGATTTCTATATCACCGTGCAGCAGGAGCGGAGGTCCTTTCTGGCAGTGAAAAGAGGCTCTGTGATATTGGGATTAACTATGCAATACTGTTTCCAGGCAAGCTCAGAATTAACACTCTGGTAAAGTCTACTGCTTTACAATCCGTGAGGAGGCAATGAAGTTTCTTGATCAGCACTTCCCTGGGTGAACTGTGTGCCCTTCTTAATTTTCGCTGGCTGTTACATGTTTTGGATGAGACTGATGCAGGACATGCTACATATTCTGTGGTGTTTTGGTTAATCCTACTTGTATATTCGATATCCTCCTGCACACTGGTCACCCACATTGTATTGCGCTGGTTATATACTACACTGCTGTGTTGAAGGCCGGGGTGTACGCTACGAACAGTCCCCCCCCCCCCATGCAATGATGCAAAGGTTGTTGGTTTGGTTGGTATGGGGTTTACACACCTCGGATTGGGAGGGTGTGGGGGGTAGGAGTGGGGTTTTCAGCTTGGGGACAGTTAGTCAAAAAATGCTTGACATGTGCAACAGGGTCTTGGGTGGGCTCCCAACCTGTAGTTTTTCTCATGAGGTGCTTTTTGCTGGCCCGTCTAGGGCAAATGACCTACTGCCTACAATGGCCTGATGGCGGTTGACACTCTGATGTGCATGAGCTGGAATGTTGGGGGATTAGGTAATCATATTAAGATACAGAAAACTCCAAGCTTTACCCTGAACGACACAAGGCCCGCATCTTTTTTCTACAGGAAACGCATGCACTTGCCGCAGGGTGACAGGTTTGCGAAGAATTGGGCCACGCATCGCTTCTACCCACAGTACTCGATCCAAAGCCGCTGCGTCTTGATAACTCATTCACAAATCACTGCAATACATACATAATGCCTCCTATGTAGATCTACTTGGGCGCCATGTTATGATGCATGGTACACTAAATGGTTTAGAGGTGATAATGTTGAACATATATGGCCCCAAATGAGACGACCTAGGCTTTTAGACCTGCTGGCAGCGTACCCCCTTGTACCTGTCCTGTGCGGCAGGGACTTTAATACCTTTGTTTATATTAACCTAGACAGGTCCAGCAGCAGGGCCCCCACAATTGTATATGGCCACCCGGACCATAATTTATTTTTTAATCACTTTCTTTATTAACATTTCAAATAACAAACCAACACTCCCACCCGCCCCACCCCCCCTCGCCCCGCCTGCAACTACCCAAAGGTACAGCAATGGAAGGAGGTTGACAAGCAGCAGAATAAAGAACACAGCAGCAATACAGTTTAAATTGCGGGTACCCAAGTGCACGGAGACCACCCACACCCCAGCAAAACATCCGACTTGGTGTGCCTCCCCTCTCACTCCGGTCCTCCCGCTCTCCCTCCGGCGCAGTCAGGACCACCACCACTCCCTTGAAGAGCGCCATCCCAGCAGTCTATGGCGAGGAGAGTCCAACATTTACCACCGTCGATTGTCGAAGAAGGTATGAAGTATAAATGTCCCACATCTTGCGGTCCCTTCCCCGCTGAGGTAGCATCGCCCCCCACTCAGAGTCCATATCATAACAGTACAGAACGTCTTTTTCCCAACCCTAACCTCCTTAGAACCAAGAAGAGATATGGCCACTCTACAGAATCTAATGCTTTATTGGCATCCAAAAGGGCCGCTACCACCGGCTCTTCCGCTGGAACTACCGTCATCAAACCAAACATTCTACGCAACCCGAATGACGTGGATCGTCCCGGGATAAACCCTGCTTGATAGGCCCTAACCATCATGGACATCAACGGTGCCAACCTATCGGCCAGCACCGTGGCTAATATCTTATTATCAAGATTGAGCAACGAAATCGGGCGATATGAGGAACAATCATTGGCAGGTTTCAACACCACCACCACCACCGTCGTCACCACCACCTCCACCGCCTCCTGTAGGGACTCAGGGAGACGCCCCTCCGACACCGCCCACTGGTAGACCCTCAATAGGTGCGGCGCCAGTTTATCGGCAAAGCATTTATAAAATACGGCAGTAAAGCCGTCCGGGCCCGGAGATTTCCCCCCTTTCAGTGATTTAATGGCCCCAATCACCTCTTCCAAAGTCAGTGGCCTACTCAACCATTCCCTTTGCTCATCAGAGCACCAATATAAGCCCACATCATCCAAGTAAGCTTCTATCTCAGCCTGAGTGGCTCCCGAATGAGAGGAGTACAAATCGCCATAGAATTTATGAAATGCAAGGGCCATTTTCTCGTCCTCAAAACACTCCCTCCCCTTTGCATCAGTGATTGCCACCACTCTATTCGCCCTCTCACGCGCCTGGATAGCCCTTCTCCATACCGTCTAGGCGCTATTCTGTCCGACAGACACTTAACCGCCCTCTGAGCCAAATCCTGAAATTCCTGAAGCTTCTGCATTATTTCCCCCTGCTGGTGCCTCGTAGGAACGGGGGGCTGCCTCCTGGAGTAGGCGCACCTCCTCCTCTTTATCCGCCAATTTCCTCCATATCCGCCTTAGAATCCCAGATTCCTTACCTATATACACCCGTCGTATCACGCACTTAAATCCTTCCCACAGGACGGCCGCCGAGTCTACTGACCCCTCATTGTTGACAAAGTATGTGTCAATAGCGGCTGACAATTCCTCCCTGAAAACAACATCCGTGAGCTCCTCGCTTCGAAACCGCCAGGGTGGCCGCGTCCCCGTCCGCCCCAGTATATGAATGGACACCGGAGCATGATCAGAACAGGGTGCGAGCCAAGAGTTCAGCCCCTCGGACTTGTCCCAAAAGTGCCCGAGATACTAAAATAAAGTCCAGCCGTGCTGCGGAACCATGTGGAGCAGAGAAATGTGTATAGCCGCGGATCCCCGGGTGCCTCACCCGCCATGGGTCCCCCAGTCCCCACACCTCCAACATAGCTCGTATTTTCCCTGAGCACTTGCTGCCCGAATGTCGGCCACTGCCTGTACAATCATGGGTGGCATCCAGGACCGAGTTAAAGTCACTGGCCCACAAGATTCCCCCCCCACCCCCTAAAATATCCCCCAACTGCCTCTCCACCCACTGCAGCGAGTCCAAGGTGTCCGTATTGGGCCCATAATAACAAATGAGTATATGGCTTCCCCTGGATAATCCCCTGCACTATCAGCGCCCAGCCCTCCTGATCCTTCCGGACCCTGGTCAGTCGAAATCCCACCAAACTGTGTATCATAATGGCCACCCCTCTGGAATAGGAAGAAAAAGAGGAAAAATATTGGTGGCACCCCCAGCCTCTACCGAACCTAGACTCACTCTCAGCCGTCAGATGTGTTTCCTGGAGAAACGCCACTCCTATCTGATGATCTGATGTCGCCTTAGATATTGCAAGACCTTCCGACACTTAGATGGGCTGATAAGACCCCTGACATTCCATGACATAAGATTAAGAGCTGCCATCAAATAAATCGTGTGCCCTGGACCTCCCGATTATCTCTCGCAGTAAGTATTCCCGCATCCCCGGCCCTGCTTTACCTCCTTCCCCGGCCCCCAATAATACTCCATCCCCCAACCTCCGACCCCACCCCTGCCGGCAACCCCCCAACCCGTCAGCGATCATCCCACCCCCAACCTCCCCCCCATCCCCTTCACCCACCAAGAAACACCAACCCGCCCAACCAAAGAACCCCAACTACAAAACCCCATTCCCCCCTGCCCCTCCCCTCCCCAAGCTACCTAGCTTCTGCTTCCGCTCCAGGGGTAGCCACAAGCCCGAACCTCCACAGCACCCCTATAAATGCGTTGTCTCCCAATCCGTACATAAGCTGAAACCCAAATGGAAATGAATCTGTATCATAGCCGATGCATAACCTGATAGCCAATCATTCATCGTTCCCTCTTGATTTAGTGGCTCGCGGCAACATATCCAGGAATGAAGCAGCCTCAGCAGGTGTTTCAAAAAACAGCGTCTTGCCATCGTGTTCAACCCGCAGCCTAGCGGGGAACAACATTGCGTATTTGATATTTCTGTCCCCGAGCCTCCTCTTAACATCCAGGAACATTTTCCTGCTTGCCTGTACCGTATCAGAAAGGTCTGCAAAGAATTTTATAGTGTTGCCCTTATATGAGACCGTCCCCTTCTCTCTGGCAGTATGGTGTGCCGGTCTCGATAGTTCAGTAGGCGGGCTATCACAGGGCGTGGTGGCGCCCCTGGAACCGGTTTCCTCCCCCTCGGCACTCTGTGCGCCCTCTCCACCACTGTTACGCTCACCTGGCTCCCACAGGGGCGTCGGTCGGACCCGGACAGCTGCGGTCTCCACCCACGTGATGCGTAGTGCAGCGATGACTGACTGGATCTGCCCTCCTAATCCTGTCTGCTTAACCCGTAGAAATATTCTCCTGCAAGTGGAGAGATGGATTTAGCCACTTGTGGATTCAAGTGATGGCAACCCCACAGTCCTCCCCAACTAATCACCTCCGAAATGCCCTCACAGCAATCTCACCTTATATTCTTGAAAGATGAGCTCTCCATCCTGCGTGGATTTGCAGGGGCGCGTCGATTACAGTTACTTCACTGGTTTGAAGGCTCCGGAGAGTTCTGGAGAGTATTGACTCTGAGGTTCCTGGTGAGGACCAGTAAGTATTAAGTTCATAGAGTTCAATATGTCCGATGTTCACTCTTGTTCCCCACTTCCTTTCTTGTCTTGCAGCTGGCTCGTGAAAAGATGCTCTTGTGGCGCTCAGGTAAGAATCTGTATTACCCGGCGCTGTCCGGTAAATGTTGCACAAGGAAAACGTGTTTTGTCTCTCTTTACAGATGCGGCACATGAAAATATGGAGAGTCACAAAAGGATGCCTCTGGTGGTAAATCAGGTAAGTCTATGGCAGTAAGAATTATATTTGTTGGTTCCCTCGGCTCACCTTGTGGTTTTCTTTTGTCTCCTAGGTGCCGAAGTTCGGCGAAGAAATGATGAAGACAGCGCCGACCCGAAGGATGCTGTGAAGACTGGTGAGTATGGCGCGGCGCTGCAGCTGGAGGTGCGGCGGGTGCAGAAATGATGTTCTTTACAGGTCCGGTAAAAGATGTATCCAGAATCAGGTGTGGAATAGAAATAAGTTAGTTTTCGAACCTTGCCCCCTTCTTTCCTCTATTTTAGGAGCTCTGGATTCGAGGAGGGCGTGGCAGAAGACTGGATGCAGGCTGCAGGCACGGTGAGTGTTACGCTGCTGGATGCAGAATAACGCGAAGCGTGTTTCTGGTCGGGCGTGGTTTAAATAGCCTTAAAAGTAGTCCCAGGTAAGAAGTCCCTAGAAACACACCCGAGTAAAAAATAGTCCCTGTAGAAAAATAGTCCCTTTCAGGCTTCATGTTGGATTGCAGTCATTTGCAGCATGGTTTGCCTGAGGCAAGTAATGACTATGAGCCTGGCGCCTTAGGCGCCAGGACTGATTCCTACTATGAGCCTGGTGCCTAAGGTGCCAGGACTGAACCCAGATAGCCCCTAGCCGGGGCTGCTGAGGTTTTACTAAATGTCTAGATGCCTGCTCCCGGGGCTGATGGGCTTGGTCCGGATGTCTGGGGGTAGGCATGACAACCACACAGTATTGGGAGAAGCCGTCCGACCCCAGAGTCTCCTGCAGTATCTCCTCCACCATTTTCTCCATGTTGCCCTGGTCTCCCGACTCGGACAAGCCCACAATCCGAACATTGTTCCTCCTCGACCTGGATTCAAGATCGTTCAGCTTCTCCCTAAGCTCTTTAAGAGCTTTCCAGACTCCAGGCATTTCACTCGAAATGGACGCCGTCACGTCCTCGACCCCGGAGATCTACCCCTCCGCCTCATCCAGCCGATCCCCATGTTTATCCAAGCGAACTTGCATATAAACGACCTTAAACGTCAATGTATCAAGCTTCCCATCTAGCGATTGTATTCCGGACTGCAGCTGCAGGAGCATGCCTTTAATATCTTGAAAGGCAGCCGCCGGATCCGAATCCATCCCCGAAGCCTGGGAAGCGACTGAATCCTCCACCAATCCGCCGCCTTTGACCTGGCCAGACGGCTCGAAACTGAGCTTTGACTGCCGTTTCCCACCTTTACTGGATTTAGACATGATGAGCAGAGCGGCAGAGTCCAGGCACAGTTTGTGTTCAGAACCGCACCACTCCTTCCACCAGTAGGGCGTGGGCGCAGGCCCCCTCAGCACCAACACCGCCGCGCAGTACCGTAGAGCTGCCAGAGGGCCCCCCGCTCAGCCACTGCCAACAGCGCCACTGAGCTCCTCAGTTAGACATGGACCAAGCACACTTGCCGGGCGAGATGACCCCCCACCATCAGCGCCTGAGAGTGCCCAAAAGCACACAGGGGCCCCCGCCGACGGGCCACGGTCCAGAAGCGATCCTGCGTACCCCGATGGGTCACCCCCACTTTCCCTGGGCCAGAGTCGGGATACGGGCGACCAAGGGGCCATCAGACTTGCCCCACCCCACCCAAAACCTTCACCAAGCAGGCTTAATATTGGTTGTGCTCCATGGATGGAAATTACTGGTGTGCACAGTGTTATACGCCCCAGCAGGAGAAGATGCAGTACCGATGGATACACCACACCATTTCCCAGTTTATCCCAGGCCAGGATCAGGGCATGCCCCAGGGTGGAGGCCAAGTGAAGCGAAATATTTCCAACTCTCCACGTAGCACACTCAATGGCAATGGTTCAGCCGAAAAATGCAAGTTATCTTTGGGGTGTGCGAGGAGTCACTGCCCAAGAGTTCCAGGTGTGCGGCTGCTATGCACCCTCAACAGTTTGCCTGCGGGACCTGCCCGCCACTCGGGATCAAATACACAAACATTGTGTCCAGCACTGTCGCCAGGCCCGGAGCGCTGCCGAAGTCCGCCCAACACCCCATTGTGCACAGCCCAGCTCCACCGCCGGCAGAGCCTCCAGTCCCCTCACGCACAGGTCCTCCGGCAATGGGCCGCGCCGCCCCAGCACAGACCTGCACCCTCCTCCAGGCGCCGGCTTTCCCTCTCCCCTTCTCCACTGCCGGCGTTCCGGCGGCCTGCCAGGCAGGCGTCCCAGATCTAGCGGAGGGGCCGCCCTCTGATTCAGAGCCCCGGTCCACACCAGCTCCTCACAGCTCGTCCGGCACAACACCGAGGATCGACCGAACCTCCGAGTACACTCAAGGTTAAAAAGTCTCCACCTTCCCCCGCCACAGGAGCCGAGAGCCGGGCACCGCCGTAGTCCGCTCGTCAGGCCAGTTACGACTCCCCTCCGTTGCCCGCGCCAACAACAGCCAGATGTGCTCCCCACAGGACATGCAGCGATCGGGGGGGGGAGATCAGGTCACATAGCTCTCCTCAAATGTCACGGAGACCGCTGGATATTAGACCGGATTTGCAGGGTGCTGAGGAGTTTCACGAGTCCGCGGCCATCTTGGTCGGGCTCCCTAGCACCCCCCCACCCGGACCATAATTGAGGGGTAAACTAGGTTGAGGATGCCTGAAGATTGTTACATCCACAGTTCCACGGGTACTCTTACTCAACAGTGCATGACTCGCACTCCAGGATTGGCTGGTATCTGAAACTGGCTGGTGGGAGCAGATATACTGCCTAGGACTTACTCCGACCACTCCCTGGTCCCCCATCCTCCCCCCCACCCCTCCCCCCCCCCCCCGACTCTTACTTGGGCGACTAGACATATCTCAGGACACCCCTGGAGACTCAAACCCCAAGCACTGCTAGATCCAGCATTCGAGGCTGAACAAGGGAAGTGTGTCGACTATTTTGAAATAAACTTTGGTACCGTGGATTCCCCGCTCTACTCTCTGGGATGCTTTTAATGCCTACATCTGCAGTATGGCTCTCGCTAAAGAACCAGGGATTGTGAAGGCCATCTGCCAAAAACCTCCGGGACAGCGAAGCCTGCCTCAAGCTACTTTAAACAATACGCGGTGAACCCGGCACCTACTACACTAGGCGAAATGAAAAATGCACTAGAAACATTTTAGGAGCCTTGCTGACCGGGAATGGAAGTTCTTGGACAGCCCAGGGGCAGCAAGTCTGTACGGGAAAGGGGAACACCACGGGCAAACTGTTGGCCAGAGTATGCGAAAGGAGGATGGAGATCATCACATTCCGACCATCGAGGATGCTGCTGGTCTGATTGTCCACTCTGTATCAGACGTCAACAAGGTGTTTATATTTTTATGCGACATTCTATGCTAACAGTGACGTGGCTTCCGGCCCAGACAGATGTTCCTAGACAACCTCCCACTCTCAGTTCTCTCTGATGAAGCTAGGGAAGCCCTTGAATGCCGAGGAAATCTCTAGAGCAATAGTTGCTCTGCCCGCTAGCAAGGCTCACAGTCTGGACGGACTCACCATGGACTTACATAAAAGCTACAGACTTCGCCTCGCGCCTCACTTGTCTGCCCTCTGGGCAGAATCCTGTGAGAATGGGATGTTGCCCCCCCCCCCCCTCCACACTCAGGGAGATGGTGATAACCGTTCTCCTCAAGCCTGTCAAGCCTCGTAAGTCTGCTACAAATGTGGCTCATACCACTCCCCCCCCCCCCCCCACACTCATTAATAGTGATGATAAAATGTGTGCCAAGGTGCTGGCCCTCGGGCTCGCCCCCCTGTATATGCCATATCTAATACACCCGGATCAATCCGGTTTTGTGCTGGGCCGCTCCACCGCACTCAACCTGAGGCGCCTATTCAATTCCTTGCTTGTGTCGATCCTGGGGTGGGTGCAGTGGCAGCGGCACTTGACATCCTGAAGGCTTTTGACTCTGTATCCATGTGCTTTCTCTGGGCTGTTCTTGGAAAGTGTAATTTCGCCCCCCCCACCCCCCGTTTCATCTCATGGATACGACTACTTTACATGCAACCAATGGCCAAACCAATGGCCAGGGTTTGCACTAACGGCCTGCTCTCATCCCCACTTGACATCTGCAGGGGGACCAGACAGGGCTGCCCTTTTTCCTCGCTCATCTTTGCTGTGGTCCTCGAACCTCTGGCCGACCTGATGCACCCCATAAGCATGCATGCCCATAAGGCGTCCGGCTCTTACCCAAGATCATATCTCTATATGCAGATGACACACTACTATACGTTAGAGATCCAGAGCATAATCTTGCTTCCATCATGAGTGATGTGCTTTGCTTCGGGCGCTTATCCAGACTGTCAATAGCACCAAGTCCGAGCTATTCCCCCTTAACAGATGCCACTGCCACCCCAAGTGATCTCATGGGATTTGCAGGTCTCCCACTGAGATCAAGTACATCAGGGTCATTGTCACGAGACAACAGGCCTCACTTTATGATCGAAACTTCAGGTCATACCTGCAGCAACTTCTGCCTAAACTGCACACTTGGGTGAAACTGCCTAGCATGCTTGCTGGCCAGATATCACTCCTTCAGATGATTGTGCTACCTCAATTACTGTACCGTTTTCCGATACGGCCTGGAGCCTCACTGACACGCTGGGGGCCGCTGTGAACAGCTTCCTTTGTCACTCTGGGGCAGTAAGACTAAAATGGGCCACGTTCACTAGACCAAAAAGCTGCAGAGGATTTGTGAGAAATGCTGGCTAGCAGCCCAGGCCCAATTTGCAACCTTCTGGTTCACTCAGGGCCCACTACTCCCACATGTGAAGATCAAGCGACATGCGACAGGGTCCAGCGACGCCCGGGTCCTTAGTTTTACCCCCATTGTGGAAAGACCGTGGGGTGGCTAGTCCTGCAGCCACCACGGCTCTGTCATGGGATAAAATAAGGCACCTGGTTGACAACCCGTACCCATTCCATAGAGATTTGCCGCTTTGGAACCGGTCCCCGGAGATCCCCAAGATAAAGGAAAACTTGGGGATATGTGGGCGGATAACTGATACTACACATGAGGTGATGTGTTGGTTATGGGTTCCTTTGTTGTGCGCCCCAAACTGCCTAGGCATCCTTTCAAACAGACCTGTTGGCTACAACATGTGGGATTAAGCCGAGCGCTCAGGAAGGCATGGTGTGAATTTCCCACATTGCCCCCCCTCCCGACAAACCACTTTTGAAAATTATGGAGGGCGCATTGACCGGAGGGATAATTTCCAGAATGTATAATATACTCCAGGAGAAGGCTAGCGAACCACTGGTTCCAGGCGGCTTGGGGCAGAGATGTGGGTGTCAACATTACTGACAAAGGCTGGGAAACTATGTGTATGCAGTCTTGCTTGGTGTCCCTCAATACCAGGTTCCACCTCATACAATTTAAAAAAGGTACTACCCAGATTTCACTACACCTCGGCTAGATTGCACCTCATGTCCCACAACCATCCCCACCCTCTGCCCGCCCCAGATGCCACTCAGACAATGCTGGCTATTTTCACATGATTTGGGCCTGCCCCAGTGTTTCAGAGAATTGGGGCGGGGGGTCTGCCGATTCCTCCGAGTTCTCAACGCTTCGACAGACCCCACCGTAAACCTGCTAGCATATCTATCATTGCTGTGCACTGTATACTGCTGTTACAGCTCAAGCCTGCTAGCCCCACCGTAGAACAGTGGCTCTGAGATGTCACCTGGGCAACAGATCTGGAAGAACGCTGGTCGTCCCTGCAACCTGCCTCTAGCAGGCCCCTTGACATCTGGCCCCCCTTCCGAGCGTACTTGCATTTACTTACTGACAGTACATCTAGAGAGGCAAATCTGCACCTGATAACTTGTTGTTTACAACCATGCATATTCTTAATCCGTGTTTTGCATACCCACAATGCACTGCTTGTGTGGCCATGCACTATAGGTGAACTTCCAGTCATGGCTACGGGGTGTTGTGTGGCATGTATGACTTGGTTAAAATTGCTTATTCTAACATTGTTGTATGCTTACCCAAAAACAAAAAGCCCATATGCATTGTAATGTTCTGTCTGTGGCTTGAGGTGATCAGGTTCAACAAATCAAAATCAATCAGAAGCAATAAAACCATGCTCTATCTGTTCAATCAACTTGATGGTAAAGTTCAGTAATATTATACAGAACTTGGACACAAAGAACAGCATACCCGAGAGAGGAGTGCCCCCACCCCATTACCCCACAGATAAACCTTAACGATACATTAAATCAGATAATCCCAGTTTAGCCAGGTTTTAAAACGAAACGCGTTTCCCAGTGATACATCAAGTGGCAAAGAAAAAACAATCTTACCTCAACCACAAAGCACAGTCGTATGAAAAAAGGACGGCTGTATTACCACCAATTCCAGGGATCTGGCCATTTTTTGGTTCAGAAAAAATTAAACTGCAAATTGCCTTAGGGTTGGATAACAGGGCAATTATGTCAAAGAAGAATTAGCAGTGCTAGAAACAATTGGTGCAGTGTGCTCTCACTCTTGGGATAACATTAAGAGAAACGATGTAAAAGCTCCAAAGAAACCAATTAGAGAGACATTCATTATACAAGGCGTAGCTAGGCTTCCTGCAGTTCAGCGGGAATGCTATCCAATACGAAGAGTGCTTGCTTGCTAGAGCAGCTCTGCTGTTATGTATGGTTTAGGGGAATTGCAATTTTAATCCACTACAGAATAGAAAGTCACCCATTACATTGCTTCAGTAACCATGACAAATGTTTGTTATTCAGTGCTTATTGCACTTTAATGGATAGAGCCAGATGTGTTGTATAACACAAAGTAGCACACACAATGAGATGCCCATTTCTGAAAAGCAATGCTTTAGAAGCAATAATAAATTCTTACCACAGCACTGCACTTCTGAGCAAGGCAGTGTAGGTGGTTGAACGTGTATACAGTCTTCAATGTCAAAAAGGCATACGTGTAGCTTTGAAACAATTTATCAAAGTCTCTGGTGAATTAACAACAAGATGCACGTCCAAGATTCAAAACATGAAACGCTCTATAGGCTTGAGGTTTTCCAATGACTGACAAGTTCTATTTAATGGATCCCAAAATGAGAGGCAGAAGAAAGCAATCGCAGATTTCCTGAACCAATCTAAACAGTTCTAAAGAAGAATTCAACAAACGGACGTAGCGGTTAGCAACGTTTTAAAGTAAAAGTACTATACACATTCCACAAGACCAGTTAATCGTCGAAGAAACCAGGGCCAGACTACAAATACCCACAAAATTATCAATGTGTAGAGGTAACAGGAACATCTTACTTGTGTTCCACCACGAATTGTATAAGCAGTTAGAGAACAGATTGGCAGCAACAGCAGTATCCTATACTGAAAACATCTAGGGCCTCATTACGACCCAGGTGTTAAGGGGTTAACGGCGCCATAAAAGGTGTCGGTGCCGTTAAACCCTTACCGCCTAGTTAAGAGGTCCCTTTGCGGGTCCGGACCTTAACGGCTGGTTTTACCAGCCATTAAGGAAGGAACCCGCAAAGGGACTTCGAGGTAATTACGGTGCCGCAATTTACGGTACCGTAATTACCGCCTTCCCCATTGAGCCCTATGGGGGCAAAAACAGGAATGGGGAAGGGCCAATGGTGAATGGGGAATTACCGCCCCGCCAACCTTGGAATGGGGCGATAATTCTGCCATTCACCATGGCAGAGTTGGTAAAATACTGGTGTCAACCACGCCATGGTCGTAATGAGGCCCCTAGTCAGACTCCAGCCAATACAGCGATGCGATCACAAAGCTGAGATTTACTGATGACATTTTCTGGGCCTGAACAGGTGATGAGGTTACACTCGATGCATTCCCAATCTGTTTGATTTGACAAGACCGGAGCATGAACTTTACGATCAACTACAGATATATCTAAGGGACTGGAGTAAACATTTGCATTTCAACAGTCGCCATCCACAAACCTCTAAGAAAATAAACTATTTAGTCAATTCCGGAGGCTAAAAAGGTAACAAAAGCTCTCGCGCAGATTAGTACATTAGTTGAGAAATTATCCGAAAATCGTGCTGAACGAGGCTACCTCGACTGATAAGGAAAAGAAAGAAAAGGCAATGCAATTTCAGACAAAATCGACAAACAAACCAATCAAAAATTAGTGTGTGCAACAACGTTCAATCCTCTCAGCAATCATAAAAGCATTAATAAAGAATAAAATAAACACAAAATATTCTGAAACAACCAGCCCTAAAGACAATGGGTAATCAGCCACTTTTACTCGCTAAAAATAGGCAAATAATCCGAAAAAGAAATAATGGCATGGCAATACCCACCCCACGCATCCACCACAACCACACAAATAAAGACACATTGGAGCCTGTCCTATTCTCACCTACACAGCTCCTGGATATGTGAAATAAATTAAGCATAACTGCAGGGGAGGAAGATTGGAGGGTCCCCAGTTTACAATAGTGAAAAAGTGAGGACTTAAACCCATAAGAGGGTCCGAAAGGTGCAGACAGTCAATGCTGTCCATCAGCACCACAAACTGCACTTCTAAACCGAACATCTATAAACTACTTTCAATTACTAATATAGGGTTTATTAAGCCTATACGATAACTTGCCCATCAACAAAAATAAATGTCTTTGAACCACAGGGAAAATGGTAAAGCGACAACCAAGCAAAGATAAAAATAGTAGTGCATTAGACTAAAGATCTTTACTGCACCACTGGTAGAATAATTTGAACAAGATAACCATGAGTGGAAGGGCCAAGTTGGCTTATATTTGATTAATTCATACTCTGAAGTTTATTTCTTTATATACAGGAGGAACAATGCTCTTTTGATCACAAACGAACCGACAATAGATAAGAAATCAGATTTGACGGGAAGCAGTGAGCTTCGTACAATGGGTAGAATTTGAGGGAAATTCTGAACAGGTTGGGGTGGGGAGTAAACGGAACAGTCACTGCGGACAATACACAAGTGGACATACATAGATTAAAGACCACCAACATTGGACATTTTTAAGTGCAGGTAGGAGGTACGGCCAGCTGTGCTCGGGAAATGACCATGCTGGGTGAAGTACTAGAACGGAGGCAGAAGAATTGAGAGGCTAGGGAAAAATGTTAGCTAGCAGGAAGAGGAGAGGTAGGTTAAGAGGGTAACTGAGGCGAGAAGGTATGTCTTGACAAATCCATATTGACTGTTTCTCGGATGTCCAGGGGAAGAGAATTCCATGCAAGTGGATCATGAAGAGAGAAAGAGCAGAAGCGATATGAAGCACCGGGAGGGCGAGGAGCCACAAGGATAATAGGCAAGGAGGCAGAGCAGAGATTACGAGAAGGTTTATAGAGTTGGATATATACAGTGGTGCTTTACCGTCAATACATTTGTGAACCAGGAGAAGAAATTCAAATCTGACCCTGTTTTGCATCATCAGCCATCCAGCCTGTTGACGGTACGAGGAAGTAGGTGTGAAGTGAGGGAGTTCAAAGAGTCCTGGTAGCAAAGTGAATGATCTTGTCAAGAGGACAGAATGCATAGTTGGGGAGACAAAGAGGATGCTGGCACAGTAGTCCAGTTTAGAGAAGACAGGAGTGGTAATTTGTGGTGGTGTTGAAAGGAAGTAGGTGCCTGCTTTTCTTGATATATAGGAGATTGAGGCGAGCTGCTGTTCCAGTTTTGGAGATTAAAGTAGAAAAGGTGTGGGAAGAGTCATAGATGATGCTGAGGTTTGTAGATGAAGAAAAGGGGAGAGTGCTAGGTGGCAACTTGATATGCAGAGGAAGATCAGAAAGAGTGTTATGCAGGGAAGAAGAGTACCTCTGTTTTGGAAGAGTAACATCAGTGAGTGCAAAGCCATCCAATATTTAATGGCAGAGAGACAGTTTGAAATTTTGATAGAACGGTCAGAGGAGAGTTCAGGAAAAGAGAAGATTTAGGCGTCGCCAGCGAAGAGTTGGTACGAGAACCAAAAGGAGGAGATTAATGCCCCAACAGCAGTGTAGAGTGTAAAGAGGAGCAAAACCAAGACAGAGCCTTGTGGAACACCAACAGAGGAGTGAGTTGAGAGGTACTGTTGCTGCAGAAGACACAGCATTGGCAAGTGCAAGGCAGGATTGAATCCAGGCAAGGGCTCAATCACAAATCCCAAGAAGAAAGAGTATTAAGGAGATCAGGGTGATCGACAGTGTCAAAGGCAGCAGACAGGTCAAGGAGAATTAGGACAGAGGATATGTTTCAGTGATTAGCAGAGGCAAAGTGGCAATCATTCTCATGCGTCATTACAACACCTCAAGCAATTCAAATATATATATAAATTATACACAGCATACAAAGGGGCCGGATTGTATGTTGAATGGCAACGGCATCCTGTATGACCAGGGCCCAGTAGCAGCAGCAGAAGGAGAGTTAACACAGGAGGGGGAAGGAATAGGAGAAAAGGAAAGTCTTGAGAATTTTCCGGAACTTAAGAAGATCCTGCACAAGTCTGGGGAACGGGGGGTGAGTGTTCCAGAAGGAACACCAGCCGAGAAAAGGGATCCGACTCCCACTCTCTGCTTGGAGAAACATTTGACCTGCAGAGAGTTGGAACCAGAAGACCAAAGCACTCCGGCCGGGAACTATTTAGGGAAGGAAAGCTGGATATACAGAGGTCCCAGGCCCCAGACAGCCTTGTGGATGATGCAATGGGTCTTGAATTTGATCCTTGCGGTCACCAGTAGCCAGTGATGAGATTTTAGGGCTAGATAGATGCGGTCTCTCAGCTGGAGGCCAAGGATAAATCTTGCAGTCCTAGTCTGGATTAGTTGAAGGGGGTGAAGGGAGGAATGAGGCAAATTGAGGAAGAGGCTTTTGCAGTAGTCTAGCCTTAAGATAACCAGGGCTCTGGAGACGTGGAGCTTCTGGGGGGCGGGGAGGGAGGGTGGGGAGGTAGAATGCCCATGTGAAGGTGGAGCTCAAAGTTGGACTTCTTGTCAAGGTCCGTGATGTGTGAAAAGAAAGAGAAAGGAGTCGAAGTTGACCCCAAGGTTTTTTGCCTCACAGGTGGGCGAGTGTAGGGGGTTCAAGGAGTCTGGCCAGAGTGGGGGGAACAAGGATCAGGCGTCTCAATGAGAAGCATCTCAGTCTTACTGGCATTAAGGCCATTTTACACAAGTCACCAATTCGATGCAGTGCAAAGAATGCATTTTCCAAGCATGCTAAAACCAGAAGGAGTTGCAACACATTTGTACAACAAGGCACAAAGAGTAGGCATTTCCCAATGGTAAAATGACTGAACAATAACAGAATCCTGCATGGCATAAATTAGTTTTCAAAAATTATCAGCAGAGTTTGCTAAATAAAATGTTCATGATTAGCAAACACCCATTTGGATCCAAATTATCAAATGATCAACAATAGAGCATTTGTGGGTACTGCTGAAGTAAGATATTAGTGTGAGCAATGAGGCCTTACCAATTCTTTAAAATTCCACTGGACCTGCAGGTTAAGTCATTTAGTTTACCTACTCGACCTAAAAGAAATGCACTCCACGCATAGCAACGGGTGACAAAAAAATTGTAAAAGCGCTTTATGTAAAATGGTGCACGTCACCACAAACCCACTTTATGTTTGGTACACTGCTGACACCCAGACGCCAGCTATGCACAGTGAAACCTTTGACATTTACTGCAACAACAAAAAAAAGCAAATGTTACAGAAGTTTCAAACATCCCCTGCAAATAGTACTCGCCAAAATCTACTGGATGATGCGAGTGGGTGAGTGGACTTTGTGAGCTCCGGCTGAGTGTCTGTAAAATGTAAAAGATTAGCTGCATGAATGGAGACACAAATAAATAGATATGATAAAAAGGCTCTGAAAACAGTTTGGACAGCTCTCTCTCGCAGATGCCAATATGTAATGGAATCAGAATCGCACCGCAAAGTGAGCTCTGGAGGCTAACTACAGTGCGTGTTATTGCAGTACATGTGCCGATGTAGAGTCTGGATGGAATTATTGATCATTCTTTTGCGTAAACACCTAGTTAGCCTTCTGTATTCATTATCTAAGAGGAAAGAAACTAAGCAGAGTAGAAGGCGTAGCAGGCAGGGAACTGGTCAAACAAGGTGGAATATTGTAGTTTGCCACCATCTCAGTTTGAGGGTAATTGGTATAAAGCTGCTCATGCGTGGAACACTAGTTGCACAGATAAATGCAACCAAGTCACAGAGCTAGAGTTAGCATTAAAAGCAATTGGCTGTGTGATTATGTACATTTTCAAAACTGTTCAATGTGATGCATCTTCAGGGGTGTGGTCTGGGCTCATGGCATGAGGCCACGTTTGAGAGGAGCTCCCGCCGAGATTTTTTTTATGATCCTGTAAACACACACAAAAAATAGCAAATCAAGCATCCGTGAGCAGACCCGCTGAAAATATAACCATTTCCCTGTCCACCGACGGCAACATGA
Organism: Ambystoma mexicanum; assembly: GCF_040938575.1. Lineage (NCBI taxonomy): Eukaryota > Metazoa > Chordata > Amphibia > Caudata > Ambystomatidae > Ambystoma > Ambystoma mexicanum. Next base: position 110,052,505 of record NC_090922.1, read on the forward strand.
CCATCAATCGGTAGACGACTGTGGTAATAGACGGTGGAGAAGAGGGGCCCCTGCACCCCCAAGATGGTGGATGCAGCACGCCAGAGTTGGAGAGGGCCCGGAGAGTACCACTGGCGGAAGCGAAGGTGGGAGGCGAGGAGGGTGTTTGGGCGCCACGGTTCACCCGGATCGGGAGGTGAGACACACCAGAGAAACAAGACGCCCGAGCACCAGACGGCCTGCGGACTGCGACCCCAGCGAGCTGCCCCACACCGAAGCTGCTGAACAACGGATGCGGCGCGTCCACCCAGGAAAAGGACACCCGGCGTAGTAGAAACTCTGAGTCAGGAGTCATCGGGTGGGGGAACGGAGGAGCATGCTTCAACAAGGCGGTGAGCGAGCTGCGCAACACGCACCAAAGACGGTGGGGACCACACAAGATCCCCACACCCAGAACGAAACATTGCCCACAAGCCGAACCGGAGGGAGACCTGACCGTGAAGAGGGAGGCAACCATACGCCCAAACGCAGGTGGGCACCCAACACTACAAGGGCTTGTGGCCACTAGCACAGCGGGCATCAAGCAAGGCAGAGGACGGACCCGGGAACATCTCAAAGTCCCTGAAGAGGGGCCCTGACCCGCGCAGACTGCAGTGGCTGACCCCACTCCCACACACTGCATCAGCTGGGGCCTGAACGCAAGGGGCCGGACTGCAAAACTAAGCACCAACACGACAACCAGCTGGACGACGCGTTAGAAGAGGACAACAAGCGACAGGAGCCCCAGACCGACCCAGAGGACAGGGACGGCGCACAGAGTAGAGGAAAAACGTGTGAGCCTGCACCCACGCAGTTGGAACAATACAGTACCGGCCAAGGGGGACACGCGGAAGTCAAGGCCCGGGCACAGAAGGAAGGCAACTGCGGACCCACACTCCGAGGCAGCTGCAAGTAAGTCCTACTCAACATACCAAAACTGCACCACCACAGAGTGAGATCCGGGACAGGAAACAATCATAGGGCAAACTGGCAACCCAGGGACTGAACCTCGAGCAACTGAGGGATCCCTACACGTGGGGGACGCTGCATGAACCGACAAGTACCACGCCACTCGGACTGCACCTATTATAAATAAAGTGCGGGCACTGGTGGCAACAAGCCCTCATGACATAAGGGGCTACAACATATTGGGCTGCACAGGACGCGCACAAAGCCGCACAGGGTGCTGTGAACCGCCGCGTCACCACAATCTGCGACCAATAAAGTGGGCACCCGAACCTAAGGACGCCCCAACTAAACAACTAGGCGCGAGGGGCTCATAGCGCTAGAGCGCCTACAACACAACGACCACCAAGAGCGATAGGAGGCACACGCAACGCAAATAAAGCGAGCAGCGACATTGCACAGCAGGACGGAGTCCCTGGAATTTGAGACCAGAATCCAGCGAACAAAGCGTGAGAGCACACGACCAGCATACTCAAACAGCGCCGGACAGACCAAAAGAACCAACAAGGGAGTACTAGCCGCGCAAGCCCGCAGTGTGCGCACGACCAATACTGTACTCCAAACCCATTCAGGTTGCAGTGAAATCATGGCAACAACAAAGAACAAGAAATACGCCACGATCATGTACTCCTTCAATACCGCTAAGCAGAACGGGCAGTCGCACAGCAGCCAAGAAGCGCCAACAATAAAGGCGGACAAGGAGACCGCCACCAATGATGGTCAAGTGCTGGAAGCAATTGCAGCACTCCGAGCTTTCATGGACACCAAGATAGAGGAGGTTAAATTGGACGTACAGCTGATGGGGCAAGATGTCCGCAACCTCACCGAAAGGGTCAGTACCGCTGAAACGGAGTTGATGGAGACAACAGAAACCACCAAAAAACTAGAAAAGCGGCTAACAGAGCTGGAAAGGAAGAACGCGGCACTAGAAGCCCGGGCTGAGGACGCAGAAGGGCATGCCCGACGCAACAATGTACGCCTACTGGGGATCCCGGAAGGAATGGAGGGATACAACCTGACAGACATTGTGGAAAACATGATCCTACAGGAAATTGGAGCAGAGTCATTGTCACAGGGGTTCGTGGTAGAAAGGGCAAAAGAGACCACCACCAGGATCACATCCATGCCCCATGATAGCAAAGATACTAAACTTTCATGACGGAGACACCATCCTGAAATTCTCCAGAGAAGGAGGGGAGATTTGCCGTGACAATGCCAATGTAGCCATATTCCCGGACTACAGACCAACAGTGCAAAGGGCAAGGAACTCATTTGTGCCAATGAAGTTCAAACTCCGGAAACTGAACCTGAGGTATATGCTAATGTACACGGCCGGCTCAAGGTGCTCTACAAAGGACGGGCCGTTTTCCTGGAAACACCGGCGGCGGCCACAACGTGGCTGGAACATAACAATCTGGACGATGGTGAAGAGGCGAACACATGAATGACAGGCGGCCCAAGGGAAGAACGGGGGGGGGCAGGCGGGACTCGCCAGCAGTAAATCGGAGGGTGAGCAACACGGAGCAATGAGACATTTTGTATCGCCAAACGGCGGGAGCAAGACCGGACTCTTGAACAGAACAAGCAAACACACCCCAAGCACTGGTAAGTGTCGGCAAGTTGCTGTCGCACCACAGCCTGCACGCCAAAGGCCGGATGGGCCAAGCAGATGCGTGGGGGCTCAAGCGGCACAGATGGAAAGTGGTAACTGAGCGCAGTTTATTAGTTTTGAAGTTGTGCCGGTTGGAACCCTACACGGACAAAGTATGTGTTGAGAAACATGTGAATATGATCCTACATAGCGGGGCAGGGGCTGGGGACACCTGGGAAACAAAGCAACTGGGGAACTTGGGGAGGGCGACTAGAGACCATGGGGGCGGGAGGGCGGGGGGAGGAATCCACACACTGAAATGGCCAATGAAATCAGAGTGATAAAATGGAATATCCGAGGCCTGGAAACATACATGAGAAGGAACCGTGTGAAATCCTTCCTTAGCAGGAAGAGGGTGGACATCGCATTGCTGCAAGAGACCCACCTGACCAAGAAAACCATGGCTGCAGAACACTGGAATGGGCAGTGCTATGGTGCCCCCTACTCCAAATACGCCAAAGGGGTGCTCATTTGGGTAAGCCCGGCAATTCTATTTAAACTATTGAGCTGGGAGGCAGACCCGGAAGGCAGGTACCTGATAGTGAGAGGACGAATTGAAATGGTGGAGGTCTGTATAATAAACTCCTACTTCCCCAACCATGGGATCCCAAAGCACCTAGACACACTGGGAGTCATATTAGCCCAATGTAGAGAGAGTTTCTTCATATGGGGCGGGGGGCTCAATTGTGTCAGGGACTGGGAGATGGACAGATCAAAACCAATGGCAACTAAAAATGAAACTGCAACAGGGGCGCTAAACACATTTGTAGAAGCCCTGGACCTGGTGGATGTGTGGAGGGAACTGCTTCCCACAGATAGAGGGTACTCTTACTATTTATCTCCTCACTCCCTGCACACGAGAATGGACTATATTCATGGCCAAGGGGCACCAAACACAAATTGAATCGGCACAGTACTTAGGTAGGTCAATATCTGACCACTCGCCACTGCTGATCAATTGTAAAACATGGGGGCCTAGACCGCCCATACTGCAATGGCGCATGGCACCAGACACCTTAACAGACCCGGCCTTTACTGAAGAGCTGCGAGACAAACTAGAAGAATATGTGGAAAAGAAAGTAGGCAGCGTTGAAAGATGGGGTACAGTCTGGGAAGCAATGAAAGTAGTGGTGAGGGGCGAGGCCATCGTGGGAGCAGGGGGTATACGGAGAAAACCGAGCCGAGCTAGATAAACTGGAAGAGGAGATAAAATACAAAGAGTCAAGCACAAGGGGAACACGGGAGGAGGAGGAGGTGGTACTAGCATAAATGTGAGGCGATTGCCAAGATGAATGGGGAAGTTCGATTACTTGGCGAAAACTGCGAAAGCACACGTCGAGGGCGACAAACCAGGCAGGCTTCTGGCGTGGCTGTGCAGGGGAGAGCACACACAATCTCAGACCACAGAGATCAAAGACACAGCGGGCATTACACGCAAAAAGCAGCAAGAAATCAATGACATTTTCCGAGAATTCTACTCCCGCCTCTACAGCCACGACCACCATGTGCCACAAGTAGACATACTAAACACTCTGGACGAAATAGGCATTCCCAAAATAGATCCGACAGCAGGAATCCTTAGAGGCCGAAATAACAGGAGAAGACATCACAGAGGCAATACGATCACTCGCCTCCAGTAAAACACCGGGAAGCGATGCTCCCCCACCCCCCCCCCCCAAGAGTTCTATAAAAACGTATGAGGCAGCCCTACACCACTGCTGCTTGAAGTTTTCCGAGAGGCATACACCAATGGGGAATTGCCGGAATCCACGAGGGAGACCCTAATTATACCAATACCCAAACCCAGGAAACAAATGGATGAATGCGATTTCTATCGCCCGCTATCGATGCTAAATTACGATGTCAAAATCTTAACCACCATACTGGCCAAGCGCCTATACAGGATAATGGGGGGCCTGATGCACAAAGACCAAAACGGTTTCATACCCGGGCGTAGCACAGCGCTGAACTTACGCAGACTACAACACATACTTGAACAAACAGCGACATCCCAAGAACAGTATGCCATACTTTCCCTAGACGCCACAAAGGCGTTCGACTCAATATTTTGGGAATGGCTAGTGGCGACACTGAGGTAATTTGGGTTTGGGGGAAGGATTCATCCGACGGGTGCAAATATTATACACGAACCCAAAAGCTAGGGTTAAAACAGGCGGGCTGGTGTCTGCAATCTGGGATATCAAGAGAGGTACGAGACAGGGGTACCCACTATCACCAATGTTGTACGTGTTGGGACTTGAGCCCATAATATAATCTTAGGAAGCAACACCTGGATGCTGGCATCTGGGTTGAGGGAAAGGGACACCTGCTGTCACTTTATGCGGATGACGTGCTGCTGTATGTGAGAGATCCACACCTGAACGTACCGGTGATCCTCGACATACTTGATAACTATGCGAAGGTGTCGGGGATCCACTTCAGCAAAACCAAATCCTGCATATTCCCGCTAGCAGGGCTGAAAGCAAAGAAATTGGATGAATTACCTGCAGTGCGACTCAAATAGGAGGTGGACACATTTAAGTACCTTTGGGTGAACATTAGGCACACACCGGAGCAAATGCACAACAACCAAGGCGGTGCAGGGATTGAGGAAGTCCATGAAGTTCTGGTCGAAGCTGCCACTAACACCATTAGGTAGGGTGGCCATCACCAAAATGATTGTTCTCCCGAGGTTATTGTACTTCTTCAATAATGTGCACTGCTACGTAAGAGCATCCTTTTTCCGCTCCTTGGAGGGGCTGATCGAGCCTTCTTGTGGGGCACCAATCGCCACAGACTCTCGTTAGCAATTCTATACTTACCCCACGACAAGGGCAGGGTGAAACTACCAGAGCTTGAAGGTACCATCTGGCAGCGCAACTCAGCCACGTAACTAAATGGTTAGCAGACAAGTCCACCTTGGAAACGGACCTACTACAACACCTAGTCGCTCCCATCAAACTGAAAGAAATACTGTGGGTAAAACAGGAGGACCAGAAATACACTCCACTAATGATAACACTGGGCAGGAAGGCCTCGACGAGAGCAATTAACCTACTGAAACTGGCAAACCCCTACTCACCAGAGGTGCCAATAGCGGCTGATACATGCAAAGACAGCACAGACATGCAAGTAGCAAGAAAATGGGAAGAGATAGGGATGTACACGTGGGGAGATGTACATGAAGAAGGGGTCTTCTGCAAATTCGATTCATTGCAAGAAAGAGGGGCTGCCGAGCGGGCAATTCCTCTGGTACCGCAGAGTCCGGGAAACAGCCAAAGAAAGATGGAAGGGCTGGCCAGAGGAACCAGAGGCGAATCCATTACTGACCCGGATGTATAATCTGAATGACGGCTGGAGGCTGACCTCCAGGCTCTACTGTATGCTGATAGATACACCCAAACCCAAGAATACAGTGCTAAAAGAACAATGGGAGAGAGACATAGTTGCAAGAATACTGGGCTTCCCAAAGGCTGTATCTAGGAACCAACGCCTCAAATTAATACAACTGAACGTGCTGTATCGCACATATGACCCCGCATAGAATAGCTATGTTTAAAAAGGAAGCGAGTCCCAATGCCCATGGTGTAGGGGCGAGGATGCCGACATGCTGCATATGTTCTGGGGGTGTGTGAGAGTGCAAAGCTTCTGGGCATGATAGAGCGAGCATGCAGAAAGTCCGGAATACGGAGGTACGAATGGTCACTGGAAGAATGTTTGCTTGGTGCTTACCCCCAGATGAGCAAATACAAGCATGTGGTCAGGTTCATGGACCTGGCATGCATACTAGCCAAAAGAACCATCGCCATGGCCTGGAAAGCAGCTGCCGGGCCACATTACGAAAAGCAGTGCAAGGAATTCGAAAGGTGGGCAGAGGGCGGAGACCAAGGATTGGACGCAGATGGTACGTACAAATGTGCAGCATGGAAGGCACTGCTCTGGGACATGTTCCACCCTTCCGATATGGCCCCATGAACACCCCAATTAAGACAAGAAACATCTGAGGTGCGCCCAATTAACCACCCCCTACCCCCTGACGACAAATGACATCCCCCAATAGGGATACTGCAACTGAAGCCCCAGCCCCAAACACTGAAGCACCTGCCCCGACAGAGATCATACGTAACACAAGCACGTGTAGGAAGTTGTTCGTTAATGGTTGTTTGTTGTTGTAGATTAAATGCAGGCATGCGATACACAAACATGATTGTAACTATGCAAATGCCAATAAAAACATTTTAAAATAAACGTGATGCATCTTCCACAACAAACAAATCTAGTCCACACAGAGTTTTAGATGCACTAACCCAAACTTTACTGTAAACCATGGAGACAATGCAGTGTTTTACAGAATCCATTCTGTAGTTTGCGTTGTGCAAATAGACCTTGTCTAGCACTCCCACACAGGTGTTTGGCACCAAGAGTGAATGAGATGATTACTATTGAACTCTCTATCCATTAGCCCCATTGAACTTGCAGTAAACAGAGAAGAGGGTGGCGAGAGCCAGAGAGGAATTCAGGGTGAGTGGTGCTTTTATTGAACAGGGAATCTTAAGTAGCTAACTTTGCTACACACGTGTCAATTTAATTAGCAAACCTACAGAATTGCATAGTAAAGTGCTATGCGACACTGCTTATTGTATGCCTTTGTCATGTATTCAAGAAACTGCAATTCAGACTATCAAGCAAAATAGCAGTAGATGAAGTCCTGTTGAGAAATACATTAGAGCATTACAAAGCAACTAAAACATCAAAAAAGTGATTTAAGCACCATTGGAAATAGTTAAGGTTTAATTATTCATGTGTCGATATGCAAAAAACAAGTTGCAAAATAAAATACAAGTGAACAATATCCCACAAAAATACAACCAAACCAATATTGCCCATGAACAGAACACCTCACTAAAACACAAATAGTCAACCTGCTGAAAGTAATTGGCTAGTAACCAAAGTACCATAAAAACGTCTTTCATATACTTAGGGAATACACTCATGCAAGGCTACTGCCATATTTATTAAGTGTACACCTTGCAAAGAAAATCTGTAGAGGCCAAGAGAAAGTTTAAGATTGGGCCTGGTTGTCAGGTGCCCTACACAATCGGAGCAAACATACTAATGCATAGACGGTGTATACATCCAAACCTAATAAAAGTTTAATTAATATCATGGAATTTAAGGGCCAACACAATCTGTTACTAACTTGGAGTTAAGAAACATTTTGAAAAGTCATCAATTTGTTTTACTGATGGAAGCATGGTTGCCGGAGTGTTCCTCATTTGATGGATAGTATACATTATAGGGCTCCTGGCGACTTCCAGATCTGCCCAGGTAAAGTAAGTGATAATGTACATAACTGATCAGGGCATCCCGAATGGACAAAACAAAAAAAAAAAAAAACTAAAAAAAAAAGAAAACACTCATGACTCAGACTTTTAATAGAATGCTTTACTCGGGATTCCAAGATGGCCGCCGTGCACTGAGGTTGTATGCAGGCGGAGTTCCTCCAGAATTTTGTAATGCTGGCACAACAAACGGACGTTAAATGGCAGTTTCCCTTCCTAGATTGCTATGAAGATGCTTCACTGAATTTTGCGTCCCTCCAGCTACCGTTTGGCGGATTGTGAACTATAATCTTGGGAGGATTAGCCGTTAATTGGAACAGCCACTCCCTAGATCTTGCAAAGTGGATTTCTATTAAAGCTGCATGGATGTGCCAGATACACGGCTCGCCCATATTAGGTGAAACTGAGACAGCATCTAGTGGGAAGCAGAAGAGGGAAAGGACGAGAGGCAGACAATTCCTCCGACGCTTTGCGCGTGACGGAATAAAAGTGAATGTTACCAGCGAAATATCTCCTACAGTCACGGAGGCGAACCAGCGTGAAATGCATGTATGCTGAGGTGGCGCTTGCCTCAAATAAAGACTGGGAACTTCAGCTTCTATCTTCAAACGTTTCATGCAGAGCACAGGGACCAGCAAAGCATCGGTCAGTGTAAAGTGGCGGGGCCCCCCCCTTTCCGTCACACATGAGGTAACGGCAAGCTACTGAACTGCGGTTCACATTCTAGTACAGCACAATTTAGTACAGCGGGCAGCCCGGCTTACACCATTGTAAACCAGCGGCATTAACAAGTAAACACTACGGTGGTTCCTATTGTGGGGCGGAGCACGCTCCTGCAGATAATCAATTGGGTGGAGTCAGTGCTTATAAGGATTCTAAACACGAGTGGAAGTTGGTCAGCATTATATCAGAGACTTTGGTGGCAACTGTGGTAGTTCTATAGTTCAAAAGCATGAATGTTATGGACAAAGTATATCGATATCTGCAGTAATCTACTGTGATAAGGACCCCTAAAACAGATAAGGCAAATAATATTCCATTAGGCACTTGCACTTGATACGGCAGGAGTGATTGGCACTGGCGTACTTGCTCAGGGACCTCAAGAAAGGGTGCGGCTGCGTGGTAGAAGCTTCAATAAATAAAAGCATTGTGTTCCCGGGCCAACACAGACAACGCAAAGGGAGGCATAGTGAGGTCCACTTTCGATGAACCATGCCATTAGCAACACTTAACTTACGACTCTGGGAGGGTACCTTAACCAGCACACAATTTATAAGACACAAGATATCCCATTACCACCTCCACAGGCGTATGGCTAGTCAGTTGCATTGAACTCTTGTCTGAAGTTTTGGCTTACTCCTTGAACGCTATAGATTTACAGGGTGCTCCGCCTTAGTGTGGATTCACAAACATTGGATCAATACTTTCATATATACCTATACGGAGTAACTACTTCTATAGAGTCTGGAGTAGCTGCAACGGAGTGGGTGGTGGTGGTATACTGGCGGAATCAGACTTTGCTGCAGGCATATTGTAAGTATGTTAAAATACTGTGGGGTACCTTCTATATCCCTCAAAGCCTGGTGCCACTACTCACTCGAATTGGTACTGTCATAAGTCGCCCAGATCGGGGGAAGAGGGGGGGGGGGGGCCCACTACCGGTAAACACCATATGCCGGGAACAAAAAAGAAAGTTTCAGTGGCCAGTCCTTTATGTTGCAAGCAACGATAGAAAGTCCACTACAGGATATTTGGGCTAGAACCTCTGCGTCCCAACAACCCAATACTCCCACTCGACCTGCGGACGCCCCCGCAGCCAAGGCAGGATCAAAGGAATATTTCGCCAAGAGTTTAAGACTTTCAGAGCTCATTCAATACGACATTTCAAACGCTGTTCACAGCATTCACATCGGAGATAAAGCAAATGGTCACAGATTTCAGGAAGGATCTGATAAATCTGGGTGAACACACGGATGCAAATGAGAGCGATCCAAGATTTGACTCACAATAGGCAATCTGAGGAACTGTTGGAACACTTAGCGAGATCAGCCCACAACTTAGAGATGCAATGTGAAGGTTTAGAGAACAGGTCTTCCTGAATTAGAAAAGATCTACTGGGCAATGATGAAGAGAAGATACCACTAGATCTTGTCCACAAGGTGGGCCCGAAGAGATCTGATCAGGACATGCGCCCAAGGGATGTGCTGGCAGTATGTGGGGATTACCCACAAAAGGAACAAATCTTGAGGGCAGCTAGGCAAGCTGACCCAATCACATACAACAGCTCAAATATACAATACGAATATCTTTTCCCACTCACGCTACAAAAGCGTAGTGAAATGCAAATCGTAGTTAAAATGCTGCAATCTAGAAAGATAAAATACAGATGGAAATTCCCATTTGGGGTAACGTTTGCAATAGATGAGATAACATAGGATTACTCTCCTGCGGACGGCATGGTACTGCTAAAAATAGAAGATGAAGGCAATACAGTTTGGACTCGACTGCAATTGGGTCATCCCACGTCCGTGATATCTCGTGAAAGACTAAGTGCGGGTACAGGTCGTACACGTAATGAAGGGTCAAACTGGATCCGCTGGAACCCTCGTCTCGAAGGTCTGCAGCATATATCTACAAAGTGACTTTAACTAAGGAATGTCAAGGGAACCTTTTGGAGCAGTGTGCCAGATATGTGTAAAGCTGAAGGCTCGGGACGAGCGACTCAAACTTGGAATGAGCGGGGAGGAGTTGAAGAGGGTTTGAGGACACCCTATGGGGAAACCTGGAAGAAGTGCTGATCCGGGATGGAGGCGAGATGTTCGAAGGCTCTTTAGGTACAGTGGCTCACACCAGGGTGGGGCAGTAGGGAGAGTAAGGAAGGGGTTGGGGGTGGGGGTGGTTATAAAACATGGGGAGTTGGGTTGGGAAAAACTGCATTTGTTTAAAGAACAGGAAATGTGATCAAGGTCTAGGAACGGGCAAAGTGTATAAATATATTAATACAAATCCAATGCATTCAAGTGCATATGTCTTAATATTCAGGGGCTGAATACCCTTGTAAAAAAAATAAATTAGAGGAGTTTTAACACAGCATCGACCAGATGTATTAGCACTGCAGGAAACCCACATAAAACAGGACATGTCGCAACTCCATATACAACATTATCCCACTGTTATTCAAGATAACGCACAGATGAAAAGGACATCAGTATTAGTCGCATTCAGGAAGGGGGCTCATGTTAAAATAATCAACACTGAAGTAAAATACAATTATCAAAAGGGATGCAGAGGCCATATTGGGAGCTCTAAAAAGAAAAACGCAAAGTGCCTTTGCCAATTAATAAATGAAAAGGAAATGTCCAGCCCTACCGATAAAAGTGGCTGATGCACACCTTACTCACTAAAACATGTGCAAATACTCCCAAACAAATATAGGGAGTAAAAATATTTCCACCCTCACAGCTCCATGTGTATGTTTGGACCAGTAGTGCATGGAGTACCACAGGAAATAAATATTTTAACTGCATGATTGAAAGAAGTAAAGATGTATCTTTTAATGTGCATGAATAACACGGAGCAAAAAAATAGTTACAAAAACACTTCAATTTTTCAGTTAAAACATTTTAACTCTTATAAAATACTCTGAATTGGACTCAATTTTTACTCCCTAAAAAATAATTTTACTCTCAACTTTAAAAAATAGGGAGTAAAATACTTGCATTTCCAAACTTTAACTGGAGCACTGGCAATGCCTATTGGTTCTGAGCAAATGAATGCTTTCTCGGAAGTAGACTTCCTGCTCCATTTTCTAGAACAATGGCTCGCTGAACATATTCCTCTTCCAATAGGTGTCCCAAAATGATCAGTACTGCGCCCTGCTTTTTGGACTGGATGCCTCCTCCCTGGGTAATCTCCTCCTTCTGGTTCTCATTGTACACATTCGCGGACGATTCCCAAATTATGTTCTTTTTCACCCCTTACCCTTCACTGAGGATCTCCAACAGCCTCTCTGCATAAGACAAAGGGTGACCAATTAGTGAATGGCACATTTATAAACCAGTCATTACCATCTAGCCTTGCATGGCCCTCCCCAATTTCTTTTCCTCCTAACCTCCTCAATTACACCCTCCCTCAAGAATTGCAACCTTGTCCTCTACAACAGCGATATTGAGCTCTAGCACTTCAGAACCTTGTAGTCATACATTTGATGTTGAAGGATGCATTCACTGCTCTGTCCCCACTGGCAATTGCCACCAACCACACTTCATTTTCTGGGTCCTGCTTGCACTTACAAAGGTCATTTCTCACACTAGAGCTATGGAATTCTAGCTAACATTCTAAAGTGGTGCAAGTGCTATAAACTGTTTGCCTGCAGCGGTAACCCTAGGCCATACTGAAATAAAGTACAACAGAAATTACCTGGCTCTTTTAGGAGGATTTTACGATCCGACATCTAGTTCAGGAGAATTTTCTACCCATCCCAAATCAGGAACACACAATATTTATTAAACAAAGTTATTTTTATGAACCTGGGAAACACCAATTTAACACTATATACCCCCTACACTCTCCCCCCGCCCCCTCTTTTGGGACAAGAAATAGACAGGGTTGTCTAAGGGTCTATTTGTACAAAATAATACATTACGAACAGATCTTTACCATTCTCTGTGAAATCCCAAGGTCAAATGGTTCCCACAATAAATGATCATATACTGGTCGATTGAACTGTCAAAGCTGCATTTAACTTTAATGTAGATTTTTTTTTTTTTTTAAGAACACACATCATATGTATATTTGATTTACCATCAGCGCACATTTATCATACATTTAAGGGAATGAGGATTCAAGACAAAGCTTTAATTTTTAAAGACTACCAAATTAAATCAGAACATCCCAGCCTATCTAAATAGCAATATTTTTCATTTAAACACTACTCCCTTAATCAAGAGACATGTCAGCAGTTCAAACAGCATTCGGGAAAGTTCAATTTGAAGATAGGCTAGTTGACATAGCTCCATGTAAATTACTTGCAAAAAGAAATATGGATATTTAGCATGTAAGTTTGCTAGATTCTCTTCAATGGTATTTCTAGTGCAATGTGTAAGAAGTGTACATTTGTCATTTTCAATAGGCACTTAAAAGTGGGAAAAATGGTTGATCATTTCAATTATTTCCTGCTCTGTTATATAAACAGGGAATTACTTTAATTACATTATGTTCCTAGGCATGTGCAAGGTGAGATTATTTGGCTCCCCTTCTATACTTGGCCATTACACAGAAAAGGAATCCGAGATCTACCAATATACGCACTGTGTGTGCCCATTTTATCAAATACAAAATTACCAGAAGCCCTACACTTCTGAAATATGCACTCATTTTCCAGTATGTATAGTCAATAGATCTAGCCCCTGACCCCAGAGTACTTCAGGGCATTGGATTTAATCTATTCCACTTTAGAGTACATCTCCCCATAGAATTATATTTCCCCGTTAGCCCAAAATCAATTCCTACTTGAGTTTAATGCGGTCTCACAGAAAGGTGGGTAACCTCTCAAGGACTGGTTGAATTCTCCCTTCTAATAACAGGTGGGCATCAGATGGGTCAAGCTTCCCTCCCTTATCTCCTTCTGTATTGGGCCGGTTTGTTACCTTTCCCACCGAGGAAGGCCTGGGGTTGAATTCCATATAAACCGCTCAAAATGGTGTGCCAGCAATCTAAGATGTGTGCAGAGGTAAACAGGCACACACATTCTATTCTCCCAGACATCATCTTCCAGTCAGGCTGTCAATCAGCCCTTCAGAGTGCGAGTCCCCAACATCAATAGGCTTGGACTATTATAGATTAGAAACCAGTCTCTTTAGAGGTGTGTACCATGTCTCTATTCCAATTGGTCAATCTATGTGATTGGATATTGTGCCTAAAGTAGCATCACACTAAACATCTCTTTTGTACTCATTAGGCAGTCTAATAGGAATAACTTCTATACCCAAGTTTCCCTCCAATTTGATGTGATGTCATCTTGGGAGCGGTTCCCATTTAAAAAAATATATAGATTTCCTAAAACAGTATGTTCCACAAATGTGACTAAATTACTTATAGATTTCCAGATTTACTCCGGTGAATCAAATATCAGTTTGGCATGACCTAGGAGGTGCATGTGACAGATTTTTGCTTTGTATTCTCCAATACTTCACAAATATTCTATTCTCATCTCAGAATATCTGGCTTGCCCGCACGGATGCTAGGATATATGATCAATCACATGCAAGGTTTTGGTGCAAAAAACATTCATATAATTTTTTTATTCATTGAACAATTATTTACCTTCCCATGTGAAGGGTTCACAAAATATTAATGGCATTTCTAGTTCCTGGCCTTGCAACAAGTTATTTGATGATCGTCCCTTTAAAACTCAGAGCTGGGCCACTGATGGCCCCTCAGAGGCCTGGTTGTCATGGTATGGTATTGTTCATTTATATAGCGCCTATACACAGGCAGGTGTTTCAAAGCGCTCAAGCAGGGTGGGAACATGGGGACAAGACAACAGTCGCTCAGAGCCTTTGAAACTAAATCTGAGACAATAATAGTCTCCACAGGCAGAGCAAGTGCATGTAATACATTTAACAGTATGGGATATAGCAAATGGGCCCGACAGCGATTCTGCAATTTTTACATTACAATTTAGGGGTGAAGACAGGGGAGAGACAGACGATCTTCAGGTGTGGTGCATACAGATCATGCAAGTGCACAGAGGGTCACAAGGAGGAGAAGATAAAGTGCGCCCTGTCGGTTGAGACTGGAGTAAGTGCAGAGAGCACCACTCTTGGGTTAATGTCTCAGTGCATTGAGTGTGGGTAGAGTGTAGGGCCTGGAGGCAAGTGCGAGAGGGGACTGGTGGGGGTGCCCAGGACCAATGAGACTCTGAGGTACACAAGGCGGCTAGTCAGCATGCTGTAAGGAATACGAGGGAGAGAGGGAAAGGACAGAACTGGTTTAGCAAGATAGCAGGAAAGAGAAGGAAGAGAATAGGCGGTCTTGAGGAGTTTCCAGAAATTTCAGGATATCTGGCTCAAAACGTAGGGCAGCAGGGAGGCTATTCCAGAGGAAAGTACCTGCTGAGAATAAGGATCGCCCACCAAATCTCTGCTCGGAGAACAGGCTCACTTGCAGAAGGTTGAAGGTAGAAGAGCAGAGGGCTTGTGAGGGACAGTATTTAGGTAGACAGCGTTTTAAGGTAGGTCGGTCTCAGGCCCCAGAAAGCCTTGTGAACAATGCAAAGGGTCTTATATTAGATCCTTGCAGCCATGACAAACTTTCTTTGAAGTTCAGTTGGTCAGAGCCATTTGTTGACAGTCCAGTACGTACCCCTTAAGGGATTACAGCAACTTGCTGTGACAAATGCCAGACTTCATGTCTGAGTAAGCATGAATTGGATCCTTTGCGGAAAACTGCAAGCCCACTTCTTTTGGGGAATTGTACGACGGACCTAGTGCCAAATGGAGGTTAATGAGAAGCATTGTTCTTCCCTACAAGGCCTGTCTTTGGAGGACAAAAATAATGTTGTCCTTTTGTATATCCAAGCCGTGTAGGGAAGGCCAGAAGGAAAGGCCCATTCCCCTTCTCTGTAGCTCTGCTGCAAGGGGAATATCAGCGGAGACTTCTAAAAGCCGAGCCGTCGGAGGAAGGAGCATTGGAGTGCTCCATGGAGTCCGCCGGGTTTGATGCAGGCCACGAGGCCCCAACAGCCTACAAGATGGCTAGCGTTGTTGCTGTAGCAACAAAACAACAAAGAAAGATCACCAGAGATCATGGATTGGATCCCTTACCCTGCCCGGTCCTACCCTCCTGCTTTAAATGGAAGGGGAGTGCAACGGCAGGCAAAGCAGTGTAGGGAAGGCCAGGAGGAAAGCACCACCTCCCTCTCTGCAGCTCGACGTTGCTGTGTGCTGCACCGTCTCCAGCCCGCCCTTCTACTCAAGGTAAGGGTATTGCTTTACCTAGAAGCATCGCCCGAGTCCAAACATGTGGTGGCCCGATGGGCCCTGCAGTTACCGTGCACAGGTCTATATCGGCCTTATTAGCCACCAGAAATACGCGCCTCAGTGCGCGCACCACTTTCTCCCCTTGTATCACCTACCATCCGCCTCTGTACATGAGGAACACCCAACTTGGGGCGAGATGCACATGCCCGTTAAGACAGTCATAAACCGACAGCCAGCAGATGCGCATTCACGAAAAATGCCATACAAGTTGCATACAATATGTCTTCATTACCGGAATCCTTGTTGGCCCCCCGTCTCTCTCACTCTGAACCCTCTCCAGTACTAAATACCTCTCCCATAGTGGAAAAGTACATCCGCCCCATCATCCATTCCAAACATGCTGTCTCCCGACCCACTAGTCGCGGTACAAATCTGCTTACAGTCGTCAACTGCAGCACCGAACTTCTCTTTACGGACTCTGCACATCTCTACCAAGGGAAGCTCGGCTGCCCCACCTGACTTTATTATGTATGCACATGCGACTCTGGCACAGTCTGCCAGGATTGCCTTAGGGTACCTGTCCTCTGTATCACCAGAAGCCAATTCTTCCCTCCCCATGCAAAATACAGGCAATGCTGTACTGCAAATTACTAACACTGCTACTCCTATATTCCCTATGCCAAGTTCTACCATTTCTGCCTCGTCCGTGCCAGATAGCAATAATGTTGCTCCATTTAAAGCAGGAGGGGAGGACCGTGCAGGGTGAAGGAGCCACTCCATGCTCTCCGGTGATTTTTGTTTGTTGCTACGGCAATGACGCTAGCATTACATACGCCAAGTACTTCTAATCTTGCCATGCCTGTGCCAAACGTTTTACCTCGTATTTACCTAGTGCTGCCAAATCTGTCTTGCCTATGCAAAATATTAATACTGTTGCTCCACATATGCCAAGTACAGCCATTTCCCCCTTGCCTGTGCCAAATGTTGATATTTCTGCATCATCTAGGCCAAGTGTTGCCAATTCTGCCTTGCATGCGCCAAGTGTTGATATTGTTGCTTCAGACATGCTAAGTGCTGCCAATTCTGCCCAGTGCTGCCAATTCTGCCCTGCCTGTTATGCCAAGTGCTGCCAATTCCACCCTGCATGTGCCAAATATTACCATTGTTGCACAACATTTGCCAACTGCAGCCAATTCTGCCTTGCCTGTTCCAACACCTGCCACCACGAGTAGCATGAGCACCATTCCTGTTGGCGTCACAACGCAGGATAGCACTCTGTTGCCTCCATCACCACCTGTTGTCCCTAGGAATGCCACTACGTTGCCTACTTAGGGCCTATACCCAATTCCCCCCACCCCCTCAGATGCACCCTCATCAATGCCCGCTCCCTCCAAGTTCACGCCCTTGACGTTCATGATCACCAAGGAAAGCATTGACCTATTGATACTCAGTGAAACCTGGCTGAACGCAGCATCGGGCCCAGCCCTGACCCTAGCCATACCTTTAGCTACACTATTTTTAGGCAAGACCGCCCTCACCAGAGAGGTGGAGGGGTAGCTCTTACTGCCAAAGAGACCAATTTGATTAGAAGAGTGGAAGGGGAACTTGGATTTAGTAGTGACTATCTTCATCTTAAAGTTAACCCCTCCCCGAACTGTACCTTTGCTCTTCATGCTGTCCATCAACCGCCAGGGCCAGTCCTGGACTTCCAAGAAGCCCCGATTCACACACACACACACACTGATAATCTGGAGAAAAAAAACCCCACCAAATCCAATCTCCTGGGAGATCTCAACCTAGGCCTTAACGACCCCAACAACTCCCAAGTAGTATCCCTTAATAAAGCATTATCTAACTTGGGGTTCACTCAGGTTATTTCGAAACCTGCTTGCATTAAATATCGCACCCTGGACTGGGTTGCCAACCATAACTGTTCTCTCATGGTCAGACATTTCTCCCATTCCCTGATCTGATCAGCATTCCATTCAATTTGATCTCCATACTACAAATGGGTCCACTAAGCAAGTGACTCCACTCCCTCTCATCAGATTACCAAGAAAAAGCTCAGTCCCTACTCCTGGTGCCCGTCTTGCAGCCCGCTTTTTCCAGTGACCAGAAGATTCTTGCTAGTGCTTTTAAATCCGTCCTGAACCAAACAGTTGACGCGATCGCACCACTCACCCTAAGGAAGGATAAGCATACCAAGCACTCCAATGCCTGGTTCCCTCAAGAGCTTCTGGAGCTACGCTCCAGGAAAAGGACAGCGCTCTCCCATTGGAAAGCTAACCCTAATGACTCCTCTAAGTCAGCTTTTAAGACCATCTCTAAAGTATACAAAGCTGCCATTATCAAAGCCAAAGCCACCTCATTTAATACTAGGATCACAAAGGCTAAATCAGTGACCAAAGAAATCTTTGCTATCTTCAGAGGGTTGGAAACATCCACCCCCCAGCCCCCAAACCCTCCCCCAGTATTCAATCTGCCTTGCTCGACAAACTCAATACCCTTCAGAGTAAAATCCTCGCTCACCAACAGGCACTTAGCCATCAAATATCCAATCTTCACAGTGGCTCGCCTGGTGAATCACCTCCTGGCGCCATCAAGGAAATGAGCGAACATGAAGTCCTAGCCCTCCTTAAATCCATTAAACCTTTTCGTAAAGGAGACAATTGTGCCCCTACCCTGGCCCCCTTCCTTACAGCCTTTATCAATGCCTCCTTCCAGTCAGGCCATGTCCCAACTGGTCTCAAGGAAGCATGGGTATGCCCTCTCCTCAAGAAACCTGCACTCGACCAAACGGTCCCAGGAACTATAGTCCCATTTCTCTTAAAAAATACTCGACAAGGCAGCCTACCTTCAAGTCCAAAAATTCCTTGAAGCGAACAACCTCCTTGGCCTCAGGCTGTCTGTTGTCCATCCAGGACACGGGACCGAAACTGCACCTCAACCTTAAAAATCAATTGGATGATTTCAGAGATGCGGGCAAACCTGCTCTCCTTCTGCTCCTTGATCTGTCCGCAGCTATTGATTTGGTGGCCCAGAATACTCTTTGCCACCATCTCTCTTCTGCGGCCAACTTCTCCCCCAAAGCCGTTGCTTGGATCATCTCGTTCCTCCAGGAAAGGGTTATGAAAGTCTTTTCAGACTTAGCCTGTGCACACCCAAGCAACATCAAATGAGGAGTCCCACAGGGCTCCTGCATCTCACCTACCCTTTATAACCTATTCACAAGGCCACTGTTCAATGTTCTGGACGCGCTGGGCATCACATACACTAATTATGCAGATGACACGCAGGTCCCAATTCCCCTTACCAGTGACTATGAGGCTGATCTGAAAATCCTTAATTCCATATACTCCACCATCCAAACATGTATGGCAGAAAACGAACTTCTGTAATTCAATCACCTGCCACCCTTAAGAAACTGGACAAACAATACAGCTCTTTCATGATTGAGAACATGCTGATCCCTGTATCTCAAGCTGTCGAGACCTTGGGTGTCTACTTGGACTCCAACCTCCCTATGAACAGGCAGGTCAACGCCATTGCATCAACATACTATTCTAAATTGCTCAATGCAGCTAGACCTTTTCTGTCAGAACAGAACTGCCTCACCATTGCTAGAGCAATAATTGGATCTCGGTTGGATTACTGCAATGCCCTCTTTGTAGGGACATCCGGCAAAAAACATTACCAAATTGCAAACGGTCCAAAATAATGTCCTTAGGGCTGCCACCGATCATATCTCCGAGACTAGGAAGCAGGTTCTCTGGCTCCCCATAAAAGAATGGATCTTCTTTAAAACTCTTGCTTTGACGCACAAATGCGTCCATAACCTGGCTTCTCTCTACCTTTCTCAAAGTATATCCAAACCTATATCAGCCAGACCCACCAGATTGGCTTACACTAACAGAATCTCCACTCCAAAGTCCCGGAAAATTTGCGCAGCTTCCCCGTCTTGGCGCAACTCATTGGAACACATTACACCCCCACATTAGAAGTATTGAGTCATATCTGGCCTTCCGGAAAGCAATAAAAACTTTACTGTTTGTATAAGGGTATCTTGGCTAAACCCTTGGTCCCATTCAAGTCTGCATGCCTTTAAGCTTTATATGACGTAACCTTCCTAGTAATTGTATCGTATCCTAACATGTAACCACTTATGTATGCATCCTACTAAGTTCTCACTGCTAGGATACACGCTCACTGTAACCATGAGCCAAGTTATCTTCCTGCAACAGACATTCTCATGCACCAGCGCCTTGATGCCTATTGGCTGTAAGCGCGCTTTACAAATTGAATTGTCAAAACAGAGTTGCATTTCCTTGGGAAGAGATCTCCCCAGCACTGTGGAGGAAACCTATTTTACAATGGAACCTCATTCCTCCGTTTTTGCAGCGTCACGAATGCGAACTACAAATACTATTTCAGGAGTTCCTCCTGGCAATCTAATTTATGTTCCAGGATTTCTTGACCTCAATAGGTAAAATCAAACATTTAAATGTGCAAGTACTATTTTTATCCTTTTGCCTGACAAGGTATTTATTTTTTATTCACTATGGCACAGTAGATTAAAACATACACCAATATACAAAACAAATAGTCTCAAATATAAATATGTTCAAAAAAATATCAACAATTAAATTCACAACGGATGTTCAGGTAACCTACAGGGCGTAGTCAAGTATCAATCTTGTTTCGTGAGGTGGCCTACTCATGGTACACGCCTCTCTAATTGTTGTCAACACACCTAAATCAATGGTTTATAGGTTCAGGGGTCATAACTGCAACGCTGAATTTTTGGCCCGGTCATTTACTGTGGACAAACACTTGTTGTAGATGAGCTGCCGACATCACAATATGTGTTTTTCCAAATGCTTTGCACAGGATGCAGTCCATATATCTATTTTTAAATGTAGAGCTTTCCTGTGCATCCCTTCCTTTGGTATAGATTAACATACACTCTAGGGACCGACTTAGCTGTTCATAAGTGTGTTAGATGCACCCCATTCGGGATTCAGGGTTGACAGTCATGTGTGATGTTGGCAATCTTGTTTTTTATCAGTTCAGCTGACATCAGCAAAGGTACATAGGCTGTGACATTAGTTGGGCAAAGGTGGGAGGTTGGGCGTAGAAATCTCGCACAGACAAGGATAGCTGCATTGGTATGCATTAACCTACTGAAGATCAACAGAGCGAGAGCTGGCCTGGCCCCCCACACCGCCGTCAGTTGTCCCCAAGTAAACCTCCTCAGCCCTGACTGCAGCACAATCTATACTGCTATTCTAATAGAACGATCAACACAGCAATAAGTATATATTTCAATAAGTACCTGTAGCATCCCACCCAGTTCAGCAGAGACATGCTCAGAGTTTAGACTGCAATGTGTGGTGGGGAAGGAAGAATTGTATTGTTAGTCAAATAAATGAAGTCAGTTTAAAAGAAGATGCACTTTAAAAAGACACTTTAATACACAGGAGCTTGTAAGAGTTGGGGGGGTCATCCACAGCTGAGACCACAACAGAAGGGAGGCCCGTTGAGGCGCGGAGAGTGGCAGCAGAGTGTTGTGGTGCTGAAGGGCTGGAGGGTGCACCCTATACCTCAGCTGACAACCCCCACAGCAAGGAAGGCACCTCCTGCCCAAGATCTTCTGTATAACAATGCAAAGTGAAATGATAGGTAAGACGGCTGGCAAAGCTACCACGCAAGCAGTGGGTCATTTGCAAAAGTGCATTGAGGGGGAGGGGGCTGGGCAGTGCAAAGGAAAGCACGGTACCTGCGGTAAATGACAGCAATATTACTGACTATTACAAGCAGGGCGATATGCCCTCAGAAAAAACTAGTGGTGCTATTCCCAATGTTCACGCCTTGAAACACTTGTGTATAGGCGCATTATGAATGCCATATCATAACTGTGACTTCCGCGATATTGACAACTAATTGTTGGCCGTGTGCTATAGCAGCCACTGGTATACGAGTGGAGGGCACCCGCTGCTGAGGCTTTGATCTCGCACTCCGAGAGACCCAGAACTCCCCAACAACATAAATTAAATTACATGTTGCCCCCTATGATGAAAACCAACGGTTATCTATATCTCCTGATTTGTTTCAAGCATCAGAGCCGGTTGAAAGGGACCCAAGCCTCTCAAATGGGAGTGATGGCTTTGACCAAACGGAAGGCAACAAAAACCTGGTTGATGTGGTACATTTTGCAGTAAAGCTCTTATTGAAGCTAAGTGGGATAATACACAAGGGTGTGCAGAATCAGGAAAACACAATGGCCCTACTGGACAATCAATAAGAAGAGTTGGTGAAAGTGAGCCTGAAAGGGGAGGGTTTGAGTAACCCGGCGTGTAGAAGGCCTAACCCGCGAAAGGGCCGTATTACAATCGACCAGACAAAGGCGGGCCCTTCTGAGGCCTTAATATAAATGAGCGCATTACTGTCTGAAACATCAATACATATGACCAAAAAAGAACGAAGGTTGGCAAAGAGCACAAAAGCCAGATCTAGCACCAACCAAAATGTTGCAGTGTGTACTGAAGCCCTTTCGCCTGAACCTTTGAACTCTATGGCCATATCCCACGAGGTGGGTTTTAAAAGGAAGGCTAAGAGAAAAGAGTCCAGAAAACAAAAAGAAGTTGCCGAAAACCGCCAGACCATTGACTAGCTGGCTATTGGATGATGGTGGACCTCAGTGTCAAACTCGGATTGGCGGCTGTGTATGCGAAAGCTGCAGAAGTAGTCAATTGTGCTCTTGTAAACATTGCCACTGTGCCGATCACGGACCAGCAGAAATGTATGTGGCCATTTACCACAGGTGCCTGTTGGCGAAGATGGGAGATCACCTAGGCACCTAGATGAAAAAAATCTTTACCCAGGGAAGGGGAGCCTAGACTTTCTCCGAAAATAGAACCAACAGATCTGACCTCCTATTAATCTGTAGCAAAGTGCTCCCATTGCAGGTCTCGTCGTCAGCCGACTTTAGTTTTGTAAAAACAGTGATCCATGAGGGCAGTAACTACGTCAGGGTTCACCGTTTTACATCTGAAGTATCGGCACTTGTTCGAGCGCACCAAGACATAAAGGTGGGGTATCTGGTGGATGCACCATCTCAGGCTCGAAACCAGGAGAAAGAGCCAATACAGTTGATCTCAGGTTGTAAAGGGAGTCCAAGGAGTATTGGGTGGACTACCTCACAAGAAAGTGGGGAGGGGACAAGCTTTGTAAATTAGCACAGATGATGCCCAGGGATGGGAGTGGTTTAAAAGAGGAGAAAAAATCTCACGGAATGTGCATGAACAGTAAAGCTACGAACATGCAATACCAGGCGGCATAGTCACCTCCTGTGCAAAACTGAGTCACTGCCATTTTTTTTCCAGATTTTATCTTGGCAGGAAATCTGGTTGACAATTGATACAACTAGAGTGGTACGTGGTGTTCCAACGATTGGCGGAAATCTGGTTGACAATCGATACAACTAGAGTGGTATGTGGTGTTCCAACGATTGGCGGCAAAAGGCCCACGTGGCCGGCCATTCGTGGGACTGATTGTGCAATCGGACAAAGTTTGAATCTGGAGAGTGAGAATTTTATTTGCATCTGAAAAAATGCTGGCCATTGAGGCACGGGTTGAAGTGGTAGTGCCTGTTGCGATACCATTGGTAAACTTGTATATACCACCACTATGGCGGCTGAGCAGGAATCCCTAGACAAAGTGTGTGCCGAGCGGTTTGCCAGCAAGGGCAAGGAATGTGCAATAGTAGGTGGTGACCTAAATGCACGCTTTAGGGATCCTGAAAGTATGGAGCTTACAAGGCTCTATACCCAGTTAGTGTGTTAAAACAGAGGGGGTAAGGAGCTCCCCAGTAACAAGGCCCCGGGTCCAGATGGTTATACCGCACAATTTTATAAGGTGTACAGAGAGTTGTTGACCGCAGTCCTAACAGAATTGTTTAATACCTTCAAAAATAGAGGTAGCGTCACCCAATCAATGAATGAGGCAAAGATGGTGGTAATCACAAGCCAGGGAAAGACCCACAAATGCCAAGCTCATACAGCCCGATAGCATTGATCAATTTAGAAGCGAAGCTATATACAAAAATACTTGCCACGAGACTTACACAGATTCTCCCGAAATTGATCCACCAGGACCAATCTGGGTTTGTCCCTGGAAGACAAAACGCACGACAACATCGCAAGGGTCCTGCACTTAGTAGAGAAAGTAGGCATAAAAGGTTCCCCAGCAATAGTCCCAGCAAAAAGCGTTTGACCGTGTAGAGTGGACGCTGCTCTTTCAAATATTGAGGAAAATGGGGTTAGGAGAAAGCTTAATTGAAATGGTACGGGCAAACTACACCTCCCCGACAATGCGTATATCGGTGAATGGAGAACTGTCAGAGAACGTTAAAATCGAGAGAGGAACAAAGCAAGGGTGCCCCCTGTCCCCTCTACTATATGCTATATTTTTGGAGCCGCTACTGGCCCGCATAGGAGTCAACCGGGAAATAAAAAGGGATAGAGGTGGCAGATCATACACACAAAACTGCAGCATATGCAGATGACCTGCTGGTGATCCTGGAGGACCCGGAAGAGTCTCTCCCGACTCTAATGCACGAGATCGATATATTTGGCTCCATCTCAGGATTGAAAATCAATAGACAGAAATCAGAGATCCTGGTACTGGTGGGGGACACCACCCAAATACACTCGGTAGAATTAGACTTGCATCTTAAAGTAGCGACAAAAGGGGTCAAATACCTGGGTATCAGCCCATACTCCCAAAACTACCCCCAAATACTCATCAAATTCAATGGGGCCTAACAAAATGGAACCCCCTCTCAATCTCGTGGTGGGGCCGGATAACGGCAATTAAAATGACCATCTTGCCGAAACTGCTCTACTTATTTCAAGCAACTCCAATTAAAGTCCCTCCAGCATTCTTCAAATCCCTAGCGAAAAAGGTATCCACATACATCTAGAAGGGGAAGACACAGAGTATCAAGCTCTGTCCTAACAGCAGCAAGGAAGGACCGGGGATGTGCCCTCCCGCACTTCAAGAAATACTATGAGGCTGCGCAATTATGGGTACTGAGAGAATGGATACAAGAGAATTCAAATAAGATATGGGCGGCACAGGACAGAGCGGTTGCGACAGTACCCACCAGACACCTTCTATGGGTAGGGAAGAAACAGACACCCCAATCTACGAATAAGTGAAATAATGAATACCACCTTAGAAATCTGGGATAGAGCCACGCAGAAAAGGACACTAACCATTGACCCAGCCCCCTTCACGCCACTATTCAAAAGGGGTACATTCCGCAAGTGGGCGGAAGCAGGATGCAAAATGGTGGGGGATATGTACTACGCACAACAAATAAGAATGTTTGAAGACTGTGCATCCTTGCTAAACCTAGACAGTACCGATAGATACAGATATGAACAATTACATCATTGGTTAAGCACCCCTCGAATAAAAGACGCTGCGCTAAGGGAGCTTACTCCATTTGAAACGTACATCAAGACAAACACGGGCACCAACAAATTCATATCAGACACATACAAACTCATTAACACCACAGAGGAGGACATAATATGGGTACACAAAGCGATGGGAGAAAACACTACACACCACACTCCCTAAAGAACGCTGGGAACATGTATGGGGGATGATACCCAAACTCACCAAGGCAATACAAGCTAAAGAAATGTGGATGAAAATACTCATACAGTGGGACTATATGCCGGAGAGACTCCACGTGATGTATAGGACTCCACGAAAAAATGCTGGAGGGAATGCGGACGGGAGGGGAACTGGCGGCATACTTGGTGGGACTGCCCTAAACTTCAGCAGTTCTGGACAGAGGTGAAAGTCCAAATTCACTCAACGCTGCTTGATCCGGGGAACCAGGGAGAAGAAGTGTGGATGTGTGGGTTATGGGACCCAAAAGACAAACTGATCACCAAAACGCAAGAGCAGAATTTCATGGGTTTATTAATAGGGGCCTGGCTGGAAATAGCCCAGAAATGGAAACAAAAAGGACCCCCCCCCCCACTGGCAATAGATTGGACGAGAAGAGCCTGGTCTCATAACGATGGAGCTCTTAACATAAAATATACAAGGGAACAACCAAAAATTTAGATTAGACAGACTGGAGTACGACCCTCGAATACCTTCAAAGTAACTACATGGAACAGTGGTGCCTGCACAACATAAGGATTCTGGACCTGTTCAAATGAAAAGAAAAACACAAAAACCTCGGCCTTACAGACTAAGGCAAAAGAATACCGGAGGGAGAGGGCGGGGGGGGGGGGGGGGGGGGGGATATCAGTAAAGCTGTGTGGGCCACGAGGTGTCACTATAAACAGGCGTTACCTAATTTTGTTATGTTCAGTGTGTCCGATATGGGTGTTCGACCAAGCCAGCTAGCTCAAATAATGGATTCTCTATCACAAAAGACAGCTCGTGGTTGTGCACCAGCATAAAAATGCATTTGATTATGAAGTCAAGGTAGCAAAGTGGAATATGCGCAGCAATATAAGAATAGCACAAAGGCTGGGTGGAGCCATTGAACATATTGAGATGCAGATTAGAAAACACAAAAATCAATTAAAAAAATGGCTTATAGAAGTCATATGCCGTTAAAATACAAGAGAGATCTGGCAGCACCTGTCAAAAGCAAAGGGTGATGAGCAACGGGATCCTGTGCCAGCAACTAAATGAGTCCAATACATAGCATCTAAACATACAATCATAAGGCCGGGGGCATTGGACTATAACCCACATCTTGACCGCTACAAATTACAACAGAAGTATATACAGCGATTGTTCATCTCAAAGGATCACGTGCAGCAGGGCCAAACTGTTTGTCAAATGCCGTCCTTAAGGCCAACCATGCAGATTGGGCCGAGTTGCTGAAGATCCTGTTCAATAAGATTTGTAGTGAATGTGGGTTATTAAAAAAAATTGGCATTGTGCTATATTGTTACCGGTGTACAAAAAAGCTCACAGGGAAGCACTGTAAAATTATTGATTGCTTCCCTTACTTGATGTCTCTGAAAAGCAGAAATGGGTAGAAACGGTAGTGTTCTGCATCCCACATAAACCGGGTTCAGATCTGGGTCTAGTACCACTTACAATATCAGATTGTTGGACTCAGTGATTAAGAGAGCTGCCATGAAGAACACCACAGCAATGTACCCAATAATTGTAGTATTTGTTTCTATTAAACATGCCAAACTATGGGCCAAGTTATTTAGGCTGGGTTGTCCAGACTGGTTACTGGACATTGTTATTCGATTCCATACTAACACAAGTTTCCAGGTGAGATTAGATGACACAGGAACTCTGCCAAAGGAGGGAATGACGAACGGAAAGGAAAAACAAGTTTGTGTGTATGCCGCCCTGATGCTTAACCCATTTCTGTCAGACCTAAGGCACTAACAGCAGATGAAACTTGGTTTAAACCTGGTGGGTGTGCACTATGCAGATGACCTGGTCATTGTGGATCGTACCATAAATGGTGCAAAAGCCAAATTTAGGGGCCCAATCGATTATGTTGATGTAATTAACATGCAAAAAACGAAAATGATGGTCATAGCGGGTGGAAATACACACAGGCTTAACATGGCGTTCAAAATAGGAATGCTTGAAAAGTAAGTAGCTATCCGTACCTGGGACTGGAGCTCTCATCCTGTGGCAAATAAAACATAATCATCTAAAGGAAAAAAAGGCTGGTCAATCAACATATGCAATAAAAAGATTTGCAATCCAGTCTGCTGGTTATACCCTGTGAGGTGTTGTAAAATTGTATAAGCACAGTTTTGTACCAGTAATCCTCTACGGCCTGGAGGCCTTAGCCATGAGGGATGCGTCATGGTTGAATGTTCTGGAGGGTCACCTTTGGAGGAGGATTTTAGGTCTCCCCCAGGGACAGAGCGATATCAGCAATTTGTCTGGAACAATAAGCCCAGCGTGTAGCCTATGTTGTTTTAATGACACCTACAAACAGACTTGGGTTTGCCAAACTTTTGGAAATGTTATCAAGCAGCACAAATTCGAATAGTGAAAGATTGGTGGGGAGCAGACACTGGAAAACGGTGGGTCCAGATGGATCGTGCGATAGGAGGTCCACAGCTCAGAGACACCTTATGGCCCTCTAAAGCTGATCGCTCCCCCGATATCCACAAGAGCAAGATTACAAGCTTGGTGGAAGAAGTCCGGGACACAGCAGTTAAGCAATACCAATTCACGACATTCCCGTCACCTTTTACACCTTTGTTCTTTAACCCGCAGTTTACTCCAGGCCTTGACCCACGGGCGTTCCTTAGGTGGAAGCAGGCAGGCTGCACAGAATTATGGGACCTCTTTCAAGATAAAGATCGTAAACCATTCACCCAATGTGAACAAGAACGGAGGTTGAATTAACCTGCTTGTTTTCAAGATTTCCAGGTTCGGCACTAGATATTGGCTCTCCCGAATAAACAAAGTGGCAACAAGAGCGTTAGCCAGCGAATAAAGCGCTCATCTCAAACCTACACAAAATCATGTCTGAGGCTACCCCCAATATTTCACTATATTATAAACAACGGTGGCAGATAACGTTGGGAGAACAGATTCTGGGAACTGAATGGGAGGGGCTCTGGAAAGATATCCCCAGACTTACTCGCTCGATCCAAATAAGAGAATTTTAGTATAAGTTGTTAACTCAATGGCACTATACTACAATTTGTTTGCATAAAATGAGATTGGCTATTTCGGAACAATGCTGGAGAGCGTGTGGTTCACTAGTGGATTGGGGGCACATATGGAGGGGCTGCCCGATCTTGATGGGTTACTGGGCTGAGATCGACAGACATATGGAACATTTTCGTTTGGCAAAGCCTAGCACTCTTGGGTCCAGTGTGTTGTTGATGTTGGAGGCTTATTTGAGACTAAGTCCTAAACAGAAATGTAAAGCTTTTGTTATATTGCAGCTTGCAGCTCCCTTAGCCATAGCACAAAAATGGAAATCTAAGGATGCACCCTCGCTCAGCGAATAGTTCTCCAGAGTCTGGAACTTTGCTGCTCTTGAATGGATCACGTATTCAATACAGGGGATCAGTCAAAATGTGCACAAGATTGGGATGCCGGGCTAAACATTTTATAGAATGACTAGATCAGATACTGTCCTCAACCTTTACGAAATTCTTGGCATCTAATGACTTTAAGAACACTGCAATATGTACCATGCATCAGGAAGAGAACGGGGGTGTGGGGGTGAAGAGCTGAGGGACAGTAGGGGATTCATAATGTTTGTTATTATAAGAAATTCCAATAAAAAAAAAAAGATAAATATACAAATGTCTTTGCATACCTAAACTATCATTGTTAGTGAAGAGAGGTTGCAGGGCAACCACAGACTTCTTTTTTCCACATGAATTTTACACAAAAACCAAGCCTGCATTATTATTATCATCAATTCTAGTTGTTAATGTTATGTGCAGACTATTAGGAGCATCTTAAACTTAAGTCAGGAGTGAGAGCCCACAATAAGTGCCAGTCTTTTTGTAACTCACGGCACAATACATTAGAGGTCTCTCAAATTGACTTTGGCAAATTGGGAATCTTTAAAGTGAATGCATTCATCAATTGTAACTCTAAAGTTTGTGTATATTGCATACACTGTTTGTGGTAAATACTACATTGGTAGTAATAAGAGCATTTATCCACCATTTCAAGTCAAGACTCAAAATATCCATTGGCCACACATTGGCAAAGAAATCATCAGTTGGACAATAAATCTGAAATTAGGTTTGCTGGCATAGCAAAAGTAACTTTTCCCTAACGTGGCGGCAATTTGACCCTGAAACTAAGACAACTTGAAGCAAGGCTAATTCGCCAGTATCATACTGTATCAATCGGTCTCAATAGTGACCATGAATTTTTGGTGTTCCTTTGAAGTCATACTGTACAAATGCCTATGTTTTCATTGTTGCTGTTTACAATCTGTGCATATACATAATTTCTGTACAAGAGCTGTCTTGTATGGACAACACTGATCACCTTGTGTCTGTAATTTGGGGCAATATGCTGTAATGTAACTCATAAAATTAAGTTTATTTGGGATTGGCTGCATGGATGCACCGGCCTTCTAGGGGTGCAACTGCCGTAAATGGCACACTCAATCATTTAAATTCCGCTAACTGTGATGCTAGTACTTTGTGCCTTTCTTTTTTCGAAACTGACTCATTACGTCAGTTTAATCTTTAAGTTTCCCTTTGATCTCCTTCTTAGCCCTTAAGAATAGGTTATCTATAGATGCGTGCTATTAGATTTTAATATAATTGCTTACACGTAACTACTTCCAATATGGCTGTCCGCTTGTGCTGCGCTTCCGGGTTTCAGGTCGGCAGCTAACGGCACACGCACTTTGTATTTACAGGAGCACCGCTTACACGCGCGAGGCTCCTGTCGTCCTCACTACGTGCAGAAACGCTGGTAAGCACAGTCTTTCGCGCAGACCCCTGCTGAATTGTTCTAAGCAGGGGCCATACGCATGCGACTGTCTCGTTAGTTAGCGTGCTTTAATGAGCCCCAATTAGAACCTCAATGCGGTTTGTTTTTGTCTCCCCGTGAATTTTGTGCTGCTTCCATGCTGACCTTCACGCTTGGTACAGTCATCTGTAATTGCAACCGCAATAATATAGGTATGTTTTGCATTCCTGCATTTATTTTATTTCAATCTATATAACCAGACGAATCATAGGTAACACATACCATTTTTATATTTGGAGTGGAGCCGGTGAATGCACCTTTTATATAATTTTTCAAATCGTATTACTTCATAGGTAAGGCTATTCCTGTTAATTACTCTTATGATTTGCACAACATTAAGTTGAATTACAAATTCATCAATATATAATGTGCCCGAGGTGTTTTTACTGCGGCATGCTGATATATTATTTCCCCCTTATGTTGCTTTATTAGTTTCCTGTTTCAAGCACCTACAAGGTAATTTACACTTTTTTTGGATGGGGTAAAATTGCTGGCTAACCATATTGCACAAAGGGTGACCATGGTTGTGCATACATGATTGCGCTTACTACCATCATTTTCTTATTAATTTTATTTTTCTCTTCTGTTTTCTCTCACTGTGTGTGTGTTAATTGACCTCGACGATTGGCTAATTCCATTGCCAATACTCCATATCCTTTTCATGATTTTTCTTAATCAATATGTGGCGTTTCTTTAACTATTGGTTATTTCTGTCAATGCATATTGGATTCATTGTGTTGGGTACTTATTACTTATGTCCGATATCTAATATTATCGTGGCCCCCCCCACTCTCCCTTTGGTCGTTTGGGCCAGATTGTTTTGCTGCATTTGGTTGGTTACATATGATTATGTCAAATATGTATACTTGCAAAACTTATGGATATGATTTTGCAGCCTGGAAGAAGAGCGTTTTGGCTGTTTTTGATCTGCATTAAATAATGCTCAATGAGCTTCAATAACCGTGTTTGTGTGTGCAATTAATGGTAGCAAACCCCTTCTTAACATTTTCATTGATGTAGGCACCTTGGCAGGGTGACTACAACCTGCTACCATTTGCAGCCCCATAACATACCCCATTTCCATTCAGGGTGCCTAACCCAACTGTCCACCACTGCCAAAATCTCAAATTTCTCCCCCGGTAGCCTCTTCTCAGGTGGCCAGGGAAAGGCCATTTGCTCTTGGATCAAGACCATGGGGGGTGGGGTAAATATGCGAGGGATGGTCACCTGGGTGGAGGAGACTTGGGGAGTGGGAAGAGGACGCCCTTAAGTGAGATATGGCATCTGTGAGACAGGCATGGTATCAAGAGATGACTCGGACAACAGATTGTGAATGCAACAGTAGAATCTTTATTAAGTATCAGGATGGGTGTAATACCAAACTTGCCCTATAGCTATGGTGGGGATAGCCCTACCTAAAGAAACTAAGGAAAGTCTACTTCTGGAAGTTCAAATCAAATGTCAGTCTGTGTCAAAACCTATGCTTGCCCACATGGCTAATACATACATTTAGTGTAGGGTTATTCTAACACAACAGTGATCAACAAAGAGTCTGGAGATGCCTCTAACTCCCATCCCCAGGTTCAGGATACAGTTCCAACAATTATGGATTTAAAATGTTCGATCAAGACTTTGGTTTCTCTTCCCAAAGTTCAAACACATTTGGTTTTAGTATACACATTTTCAAAAGGAGCTCACAGGTTCCATTCCCCAAGCTTCAATCACTGGTTCACAAAAAAACCTCACAATGTTCCACTTTAACTTATTTCTGGGCGGTCGTCACAATTCTCCTGGATTTCATTTGGGCTTCCTGGTCTGGTCACAGTTGACAGGCCGCACGACGGCCTACCCATTACAGGCCACGCAACCAGTTACCCTTGCCCCAGCTTTCTGCCACTGTGACTTAGATTGGTTTGGCAGTTCACTACAAACTCGGAAGCTCACAAGTTCATAAATTCATGGTTTCTCTTTCTCAGCACTTACTTGGTTCCCTTTTCCAATTCCCCTTTATTAGCTTTTATTTACAGCATTCACTTTTGCTTGGTCTGCATTTTACTCACACTTCACTGGCTCCCCTCAGCTGCTTGTTCACAGCTTTCATTCTTGTTTTCACGACATTAATAGTTCACATTACTTTCTTAGTATCCTTGATTGATCAGAGACTTTTGAGCACGTATGATTCCTTCAGACGTGACCGCTCTGATAGAAGTGTACTTTGTAGAAACAATAGAACAGTACATTAATTTCCGTTTGCTCTTCTGCTTTGATCGCAGTCTTTCGAGAATGTGCCGATTGCAAGCGACCACTCTGATATTATAGTTGCTAAATTATACTATAAGTGTGCAGAGTTTCTCGCATTTTCAGAGACTCACCGGTCAGAGTTCTTTTCTTTAGCTTCCTTGTTGAGATGATTTCTTCTCTCCAAGTTCAGGGTCTTACCACCTGCCCCTCAGATAGCCATGGACTGGTACTTCCATTCAAGGAAACAAGCACGGTTTGGCAGCAGCGAAGGGACTGACAATCTCCTATTTCACTGGCTCCCTTGCAACACATTTCCCCTCTGCTTTTCCGGGCAGTCCTTCAGCATCTTGGCGTTCCATTCGCCTTTGGATTCTCGAAGGGTTTTGCTGGCCTTCCTGCTGCTCACTCTCTAACCACCAAGGCAGCTCTCTTGGTACTCCAACTTTTATACACTTGAGCTCCATCAACGGGTGTCAGGTGTGATCCACTTGCATGGTTTGCCTGATCCCAATTAGGCCAATTACTGGGATTTGTCTGATCTTCAGCCCTGTAGTCATCAGGATACCTCTTCTTCATCCCAGTACCAGGTACAGGTGCATGGGTAACTTTGGGTTGGGATTGTATATAACCCACAAAGGCTGAGGCAGGGTTAGATAGGTCAGTGTTAGGAAAGAGGGTGAGGGTATACCATGTCTCACCCTCAGGTCCTCTCTCCCCAATTCCCCCCCAGGCTCCCCCCTCACTCCCCTGCCCCCCCCCAAAGGACCCTCCACCCAGGTGATCCTCCCTCGCTAGTCCACCCCCAGAGGCGGGATCCAAAAGTGATGGCCCTTCCCTGGCCACCTGAAGAGTAGATCCCTGGGGAGTAGATGCGAGTGTACCTTCAGGTTTCTCACATATTCCCCCTCCCCCCCATTTCCCCATCACCACAAACCCTCCATCCCACAGGTCTACATAGACTTTTGTCAGCCCTTTT
Source organism: Ambystoma mexicanum (assembly GCF_040938575.1). Lineage (NCBI taxonomy): Eukaryota > Metazoa > Chordata > Amphibia > Caudata > Ambystomatidae > Ambystoma > Ambystoma mexicanum. The sequence continues at coordinate 110,086,219 of NC_090922.1, forward strand.
ACTGTAACTCCCCTAAAGATTCCCCAAATTGAATCAGTTTGATACTGGGACGAAGAAAAGGACAACTAAACACATCCTCCCTTCATGAAAACGAACAATCAACCAAACCAAGTACTTGGACGAGAAGGAGGAGGAGGAGGAGGAGGAGGAAAAGGACTGCTGCTTTGCTGGTAAGCGGTCTAGTCTTTACTGTAATAGAAATGGAGGCGGGAGCTTTAAAAATGGGAAGCCTGGCTGTACAAGGTCAGTTGTGGCACGTTCAGACGTGGAAGCTTGGGCAGCTCAGTGAAAAGAGATCTCTCCAGTGTGGCGGCATGGTAGTAGAAGCGCTGGAGGCCCGGGCAGCAGTGCAGAGTGTATGCAGCAGGAAGCAGCCGTAGGCAAAGCTGGAGTCGTGAGAAGGAGGCTGTCCAGAACGAAGGAAGAGGTCCCAAGTATCGTGCTTTGCCATGGAAGCATTGCTGGGTGCGTGCGAGCCACAAGAAGACCGACAGGAGACGAGGCGAGCGACCACACAAAGAACCAGGAACCCCCTTGTGGAAGAAGGAATTGCGAGGATCCTAGGACCGACCAGTGAGAGATACCAGAGGGATGGGAAACACTGGGCTGGCAGGCAGTGATATTGAATTAAGTTAAAACACATTTTGAATACCAAGCAAATCTAAAGCAAGTTGGTGCACATTTTGAATACTAAAATTGAAAACAAGTTGGAAATACTTGGGCATATTGAAAGGAATGAAAGACAGAACTGTGAACTTTACTGAAAGAAAAGTTTTTGAATCACCTGGAAATAATGAAATTCATTAACTGAAACAGGTACAAGCAAAGCCAAGAGAGCACAAGGAGTTGAATGCAAGATATAAGAAATCCAACACTGTTGCAAAGAACTGTATAAACAAGCATTAGCAAGGGCCAAGGAAACATATGGGTGTGTAATAAGTGCAAGGTGGTTAACCAAGCCAGGGGAGTGTGACACATGTGACCGAGGCCAACCTCACTGCTGAGGAGAAGCAGTGGACTGGTGTCAAAGGAAAAGCAGTCAAGGATGGATGCTGGTGGCGCGACCTCTAGTGGGCGTACCATGTGTCCGACAACTACACCTAGTCCGGGTGGCCCTGAATGGAAAAGCCACTGACAACACCTATGAAGAAGCTTGTTTTGTGCAAAGACTTTGGTATGATACTTACATCAAGTGTTATTGTGAAAGCTGGAAGAAATGAACTTGGGGAAGGGAACCCCTGTACTTGATAAACTACGTTGGACTTGGGTAAGGGGAGCTGATTACAGTCAGAAAACGAGTGGAAGCACTGAACTTTACTTTGAACACTAATCCTTCTTGATGCAGCAATGCACACACATTGTATGCACTTAGTCGTGAGGGCAAGTATATGTTTGACACAGACAGATGTTTTACTTTACACTTTCCGACGTAGACTATCCCTCTTTCTCTTTAGGTAGGGAAATCCCCACCTTAGAATAGGGCAAGTAAGCATTCATCCAATCTGCCTTTTCAGTTGAATAAAAGGTTTTGTTAAGAAAACTTGAACCTGTTGTCTGTGTCCGACTCATGATACCTTCACAAAGACTAATTTAGAAAATATATTCAGGCCTCAAAATGTGCACTCGTAACTAGCCACTGATATGATATATCACTGGCAAGTGATATATTACTCAGCACGTGCCTGCAGAGAACAAAGGGTGGGGGCGTGCGCGCCTGCGTAGAACAGAAGGGGGGGTGTGCGTGCCTGCGGAGGACGGAGGTGCTTGTGCCTGCGGAGGACAGAAGGTGGGGCATACCCCTGCGGAGGATTTAGGGGGGGTGCATGCATACAAATAACATATCTAGCCTCTAGAAACACGCAGAGGAGCCATTAGAACATGGATACGTAGTGCATCAGGAATGAGGAAAGGGATCAAAGGAAGGCCGCCACACAGGGAGAGCTAAGGGGATGGGGCAGGTGTTGGGGATGGAAGAGCCCCCCCCCCCACACCCCAGGCGACACCAAATGAGAAATAAATGCAAAAATAAAAAAACAAAAAAATAAAAAAAACACATCCAGGGAGTAGGGGGAGTGCACATAGAGGTGGGTGCATGGCAGCCATCTTGGAATTTAGGCCCAGGTGCAGCAAACAGCATTATGTTGGTTGGTATTAGATCCCTTGCATGAGTGCGGCCATCACCCCCCACCCTGGTTTCAGAGATCGATAAAATCCTCCATTATCCAAGAGGTTACCGGACCTCACGCCCTGGGAAGAATGTGTCTTGCAAGGTCATGATGAGGGAGCAGATCGCCTCTTGGCAGTGCCATCCCATGGAAAAGATAGCAAGGCCCTTCCGCCCACAACGATTCCCACATAAGAAATAAAGCTTCGCAATGTTTTCATCCCGGAACCCCCGCATGCCACAGTACCATCCAAACAGACCATAAAACCTTTCACCCCTTGATCGATCCCTAAGATCAGATGGCAAGGCTATCGTGCCTTCAGAAACGGGTCACGCGATTTGTGCAGAGAGGTGCTGGGTGGCGACAAATTATAGCTTAAAAACTGAAGGACCTTGGAGTTGCTGATCTGTCTGGGAGTGAATGGAGGATGTGAGTTAGTGTGGCCTCGGTTCTCCCCCTGGGCTCATCCCTGTATCTGCCAGACGCATTGTTACAACGATAAAATAACATTGTTTTTGCAAGTAGCTAATGGTCAGGCCAGCTTCACCGGGGATTATGAGGCCCATAAAGCCCACGTGGACGAAGGAGGACAGATGAAGACGGACCAATGGCCTGGCATACCATATAGAGCAGACCCCAACATGTATGCGACTCTTCCAACTAGTATCGTAGAATTGTACTGTATATAATTAAGTCATCAATGACGTCTTTTGTGCAGCACATGCCTACGGGGCTCACACCGTTCGGCGGCAGCAGAGTTGTTTGCTGATGCACTTCTATGTTGTAGAAATAAATACTTGGTATCCTTGCAAGCAATGTCTTGGGCTTTTTTCCCTAGCGGGTCATATTTTTTCTGATGTGAGCGTGCAGGGGCGTGCCTTCACAGGCAAAGAAACAAGCCGTGATTTTTCTCCCAAGACTTAGAATTCTTGGAGAATACAAACCCCACTGGTGGCGTATGAAAGCTTAAACACATCAGGATTATTATATAGCCTAGATTTAGCGCATAATTAGTTATCAAGCAAGGTGCGTGCTCCACTGTACTAGTCCAGAGTCATCCACTTGGAAGAGCCCTACATTTTGTGCTTACATTGCCCATTAAAGTGCACGAACAATTGGACAATCAGTTGTTAAGGAAAAGTAAACAAAGGCGTAGCGCTCTTACTTAGTGACTTTGAAGAAGAACAAGTAGTAAAACAGGTAAATGGTACTAATGAAGCGGTCTATGATACCCCACCTTCTGTACCATGAGGCACCCTGTTCATTCATCTAAAAGACAGCTATCAGCACCCAGTTACTGGATTGGCAACCCGGTGTGCTAATGGGTTATAACGGCACAGGGTGACCCTCGAACCAAACACACAGGTATGTTTGGTACCACCCAAAGGACAGAGAGCTACATACATTTAACACATCACAGACAATGTAACTGAGCTAATCGCTGCACCAAGACACTGCAATCTGGTATAGAAACAAGACCAAAAAAGAGACAGAACATTCCTATAGCTCTCCCTAATCACACCACCCACTGAACCTAGGTGTTGCTGGTGTACCACCTCTCTATGAAGAGACAGAACAAGAAAGAGCGGACCTAATGTTAATCTATTAGGAGGTCCACAAATCATTTGCAGTGTCTCTGTACAAAAAGCAAGTAAAAAATGCTCCTACTTATTTTGTGGATATTTTGCCAATTTCAGCTCCCAACAATGGCCATCAACATACCAACTTATTAAAAAGGTGTCAACGTCTCAGGCATCCTGCATTTATTCTTCCTGAATCATAGAACACTCAATTCAAAAGGTGCTCAAGTGTTAAGATTGAGAGCACTGTTACTACTCAGATGTGATCTTTTCCAGAATGAAAAGTGGACCGTTTCAATGTCATTCGCCATGTATACCCATCTTCCTCAAGACCGTCTTCTAGTCCTCTAGTGTAACAGTATCACCAGGAACAGTGCAAGTAAAAACCATTCATAATATATATGGTACTTGCTTGGCGCCGTTTTCTTTACACTAGACTGGGCCGTATGCCTAGCCTGCACCTAGGTAAACAATAAAAACCCACTTCAGTGTCTGCATTGTAACCCCTAGTTTCAGCATTTCATTACTTCTAGTCATGTTTTTAACATGAACTCGGCATACTTACTGTAGGCAATTACTACCAAACCCACATCTACGGTCTGGGGAACAGTTTTCCTGACTGCCTGCAAGAATCAATTATATCATTAATCTAAGCTGCAGAAAACCTAGTGCTGCCCAACTATGGACCCAGTTAAAGCCCAAGGTGTCCTGGAGAGAGATGGCTGCTTACTAGCAGTTGTCGTGTTATTCATGCATCTGGGCGACCCAGTGTGACACTGTGACGGATAGAGATATCAACAGATCATGCTCAATTGTCTCAAGAGTTAAGTTCTGTATAGCAGAGCACCCAGTGTTACAGACTTCTAAACAATTTAGATTGTAGATTTATTGCGCTGGTCAGTAAACTATGCTCTGCTGGAGCTTCCGAGGACTACATATCCATGTAAGGCGATGCCCGCCCTGGCACGATGTGCAGGTATGTTTGTACAGCACACCTTGGCCTGGGAAAATCAAAAAAGAGCTCCTGGTAGAATTTGGCGTCAAGCTAACCAGGCTGGTTTAAACCAATACCTCCCACCAATTTCAATCACTGAACATTTATGAAAACTGAACTTTAAGTATGGATTTGGAGACGTTTCTATTAAATCATATCACTCAAAGCATGCCAATTCAAACATGCACCGTCTATTCAACTACAAACAATTCCCTGCTCATCAACGGATTTGGCGGGCAAAGCACAATTTCGTAAACCCACCAAGAGAGTATTTTTCTGAGGCAATTACAAAGAGCAGGTGCTTCCTCAAAATAGAGCACCATCTTCCTTCCTCGCCTCCTTGAGTGAAGGAGAGCATCAATGCTGTAAAGCAAAGATAAAAGGTTATGAAAGAAAGCCAGAGAATTTTTACGGCAACTCAAAATTTGATTCAACTAATGTATGCTAATCTAATTAGCAAACAAAATATTGAAATATGTAAACTTAATCACGTCAAAAGACATTTGGCATTTATCTTTCACATCACTGCCATTTTCTTTTTATACTTCAGTCATGCATTTCTATTCTGCAATTAAAGAAATGCATGCAGAGGTAGGTGGTAACCCACAGAGAGTATTGTTTGTGTCTTTAGATTCCTTGCAGGCTTTGACTGTCAAGGGAGCGAAACATAATAGGGTACTGCTTCTGCTTAAGGACTCTCAATTAACTGGCAATAATAGCACACATGGCAGTAACTGATCCTAATGAATGGATGGAACACAATAGATTGCACTGGTTCTTGAATTCTGAAACACAAGCAAATTGTATGGTTTATCTTTTCTTCGGCCTGACAATTCACCAAATTATATGCAGGAATGAAGTCCTAAACGTCTCTCTCCCTGCATCCCATGTTCCGTTAGGCTGCAGTGACTAGGTGAACGCCATTTCAAAAGGCACGCACTTGCAAAAGGCGGCCACAAGCATTACATTATACAAAAGAAAGGGGCTGCAAAGTCTAAGACAACGCAATATCCACCCCTCAATTTCCTAGCGACACACACCCCAATTAAACCCAAAACCAAGGAACACAGTACACAGATGAAGGTGTTTCCAGTTCTGAAATCGCATACTTCGCAATGAGAAATCACAACATAATCTTGCATTTTGACAAAGGGGGAAAGGCATAACTGTGCAACAGGAGTGGCTGCTGGGACTCCTGGTGAAACGTAGGTTTTATGACATTTCAGGCTTGATTGTCTTCAAGGGAAAGACGGGAATCTACCATTCCAGAGGAGAATATCCATTTGTGTCTCAGAGCCAAAACAAGACTATGGATCTCCTGTGTGCGTTATAACCCTTAGCACAAGCAATTTCAGCTCGCTAATACTTTAAGACCTAAAGTGAGAACAACAAGTTGTAAGAAAAGATTTCTCTTGAAGCAATTTTCCGTCAGTACTGAGAAACTTTGTTTCTCGACTTTGTTGACTCTTGTTGGTAACAGTACCGAGCAATGGGCCATTGTGTTTTATGCCCGTAGACCTCCCCCCCCCCCCTCGAAGGAATTTTTAGTGACTGTACAATGTGCCTTGGAGCAGACCGATGGCAGCAGTAGCTTTTTCTTGTATTTTGGCAACTTTCCACCCAGCTATACTGCGTGTACCGCGTTTGGCTCATGACTGTGGCTAGTGTCCAACATGGCCGTGCCACAAGGTCTTGTGTGTTCCTTTGGCCATTTTGGCATTTGGTCTTCCCACTGCCCTTCCAGGTGCAGGACTTCCTTATTTTGGCAGCAGTTGCCCACGAAAGCTGCTTCTCGCAGGTCCCTGCAGGTCACGTATCCTTTGGACTCTCTGGTCCCAATCCACATTACTGGCGACAAGAGTATCTTGTGTGCAGAAGAGCATGAAGACCGCAATGGTCTCCGATTGAAGCACTGCTGGTGTGCATGCAGGGGAAGATGCTCTTATTGGATGCTTTTATAGTGCGTGCACTCGCCAGACTTTGGATAGAAGGAGCCCTGCATCCATTTCAGCAGATCAGCAACGGATCTGCAGAAGGAACCAAGTATCCTGAAGAACTGAGCAAAACAAAGGACAACCCTGAGACGCACTGAAGAGGGCTGGCACCCGAATCCCGTTCTACCGGTCGAGGCTTGCATTGCACTTGATCTCAGAAGACTTATTAAGGTGCTTCGAACCCTTGGAATCGTAGGACCAATTACTCTCGACACCTCCTCGTGAACATGCAAGTAAGCGTTTTCGGAAAGTGTCCCTGGTCCATCCAATGTACTGACCAGCTGAATTCTTGGTTACCACGCAGGAGCGCCGCCGTTTCGAGGCAAGACATTGGGGAATCCCAGCCAGTCCTACAAAGCACCCTTCTACCGAATTCTACTGTCCCAGCACCTTTGGGTCACGAGATAGGAGCCTGCGTCGTACCACAATTGGGTGGCCCTGTGCGACAGCGACGGTTACTGAAGGCGGTTTTCCTGCTTTCCTTCCAGTGCCCCGAGGTCCGCTGCACCAGTGTTCATCTGAAACAAGAGTAGCATTAACAGTCCCATACCGGACCTCTGTCCACACCCGCAGCACCAGTGCATCTGGAAGTTGAATCGAGGGCGAAAAAAAAAAAAGAAGAAGAAATCAAACCTCTGACTAGGGATGTAACTGTATACCGTTAAAGATACCGTGAACCACTCAATTGAACAATAATAACCGTCATATTGTTTATACCGTTATACCGTTTATACCGTTAAGTGTGCTTTTCAATCTGATTTGGAAAGCTGCAGTAAGCAAGTGCTGCGCAGCCTTGGTCTTGCACTGTTGGATGTGCCATCTGTCAAGTAGTTTCAGTTGGAGCAGTTTTTAATGCCATTCCATAAACCACACGTGCCTGACACAAAATCAATATGTTAGCAATAGGAAGAATAAATACAGTGCCAAGAAGGAAAAGGGTTTACTTTGGGTTGGCGGCTTTTGGGTTTATATATTTATAATGTATAATGTGTGCTAAACATATGACAATGGGAGATTTCCCTGGTTCTATCATTGAATTAACATGTAATAAGTCACACTGCGAAATTCAATCATATCTGTGGGTATTCCCTGCTGTCATACCAAAGGGTAATGTCCGTGATTACTGAACACCTTTTGGCCCACAAGTAAACTAAAGGCTGTAACGTAAAGAGAGTGTGCGTGTGCGAGTATGCGCACAAGCTTATTCTATCATCAGCCTCCATTGATCTGTGGCATGCAGGCTATAAATATGGCAACATGTTCATCTTCACCAGTAGCCAGTGGGGGAGCTAAAAGCCTAAATGACCACTTAAGAAAAGCTATTCAGTTTGCTTTGCCAATCGCAGCAGGGCTCTCCCCCCTCCTCCTCACCACACATGTGTTTGTGTTTGGTGGAAGCAAGGGGTGGCATTTCAGTGGAAAGTATGTTGTAAAGCCCAATTCTGGCCCTGGGTGCCTGGTTTTGTTTGTGATGATAAATCTGACAATTTATGACCTTTTAGAAAATATTTGTTAAGATTGGTTATCTCCACCTGCTATCCCGCGATAACCATGATATACCGTCATTTGGCAAGAAGGTTATCGTACTGTCGTAAAACTAATACCGTGACACCCCTACCTCTGACAACCACCTCTAGACCTGCCAAGTCTGGACCAAAACCAACCTAAGGGTGGCGAGTAGTAAAGTCACTTACCGGTAACCCTTTGTTCATCCAAACGCATTTACGCATTGCAGGTTATTTTGGCCTTCCTCTATGCCCAAAGTGGTCCTCTTGCAACCACTACCCAAAATATCAAGAAAAGTAGCATGCGGTCTAAGCTCCCTCCAAGGGTTGTCAGTTTAGCGTTGGGCACATCGTCATTTTTTTCATTAATGTCAGGCAAAGAGAGCAGGGCTTTGAATAATCCCATGTGGTTGTGGGAAAGACTCCCCATGGAAGCTGTGGGTGCTGCTAGAGTTCTCAGGAGCTGACGTCCCCCCCCCCCTCGCCCTGCCCCCGGGGTCACAAATAGTTTCGACAGTGACTGGGGCAGACACACTGTCATAGTTGGAACCCACGGACTGAACTCCACTTCCCTGGCACGTTGCTTGGTAACCCCCTTCCCCGCCCTGTCAACTGTTTTAAACTTACGGTTCACTTTAAAGTCTGAGAGGGCCTTACGGAAGAACAGACTTGGGGCGAAAGAGGATGGGGGGGTGGGTCGAGGAGTTCCTCCCCTGCACAACTCCGGCCATTTCTTCAGCAATGTCTAGTCCAGACCAAACCTCCGGTGCAAGAGAATCAAGGGGCTCAGATCACAAATGCGTATCTCACTTCACCACAATCCAAATGCATGGAACATTCTGCACTTTTGACATTGGTGCTCCCCTGGCAGATCGCAAACACCCAAGCAGGAGCAAACACAGGTGCCCTAACTTCTCGCGGGTGATGCCCGCTGTAGATATCCTGGTGGGGGCAGGGCTTCCGTCCCGGCAGCACGAGCAACAGAAAGCAGACTCCCCAGGGCACCCAGGCAGGAGCAAACACTTATGCCCTCGCTTCCTGCTGGCTTTCCCTGGACTGGGGGGTGGGGGAGAACAGATATTTTACATCCTACTCAAGAAGAGCCAGGGGTGTTATGATACTGGTGGATCGCTCTATACTGGATACGGGAGGTATGTGCTTGTCCACAGAATTTTCTATGGGAGGGAGGTCCTTCTGGCAAATATTTATGGGCCCAACGTGGACAACCCTGATTTTTATTAAAAGGATTTCCAACTATGCTCACAATATCCGATGGCTTCAGCGATATGCAGGGGTGATTGGAATACAATGTCATGTACAGTGCTTGATCGCACCTTGGACACCCCTAGGGAACTTACTAGCGCAGCCCATACTATTCTTACCCACATGGCCGGCCAGGATCCACTGATGTCTGGAGGTCATTGAATGATGGGGGGAGGGAATACGCATGCTATTCGACCATCCATCACAAGCACTCTCGAATAGACCTGTGGTTGGTGTCTAGCTCGTTGCTTACAGGAGCAAAAGGGTGCTTAATTCTTCCCCGCACATTGTCAGACCATTCCCGCCCATCTTGCTGTCTCTGAATTTGGCTAAGGGAGGTGGAGGGAGAGCGCCTGGCATTTCAAACCTGCAGCGCTGCAAGACCCAGTTTTTTCCACGAACTTTCACAAACACATTGCAATCTATTTCAAAATGAATATAGGCTCAGTCACCTCTTCCACCAGTTTGTGGCAGGCGTTTAAAGCATATATACGACAATAGTGTTATCAACTAAGTTTGAGGTCCTTAAGGGTATCAGGAAGGAAATGATGCTCCATGAAACTGAATTATCCTTGCTTTAACAATATGCTCAGAACTCCTGCTCCGAGACGAGATATAAAAGGTTAGGCTGGACATGTTTCGGGAAGCAGCTGACAGGGGGCTGGAATACCTGGAAAGGCCAATGGCGGCGAGGCAGTATGGGGAGGCAGATAGGCCAGGAAGATCGCTCGCTCAGGCCACTAGGACAAAGATGGAAAGCAGGCATATTACGCGTCATGACAGATCCACAGCATTTACGGACGAGGATATTAATGCAGTATTTCTTTGCTTTTACTCATCGCTCTACGCGCCTATGGGTACTGCAAATATCTCCGATATAGAGCGTTACCTGGGCAGGATATCAACGACTTTGATGTCTGAGGTTTATTGTTGAAAGGTCTTTGAATTCTAGGTATCGCCTCACCCTCTTCAGGGCCATTAATAGATTATATAACACGCCTGCTAAGCTAACAAGGTTTGGACCAGATGATGCCCAGGATAGCCACAGATGCCAGAGTCAGAGTGCCGACCTGTTGCATATGTTGTGGGACTGCCCAAGGCTGTCTGGATACTGGGAGGAGGTTTGTCAGAAAATGAATGGGATACTGGGGCAACAACTGCATTTAACAACTACAGAATGTATGTTGTGGTACATTGGGAAAATGGTTACTGTTCAGCGAAGATTGTAAACTTGAGTCTGTTACTGGCCAAAAGTGCCATCTTGATGCATTAGTCTTGGAAGGCTTCACCTACATTGTCGGACTGGCTTCAGGGCGTAATTTGAGCAAATACCAATGAAGAACTTTATGACGTAAGTGCTGGTTACGAGCCACCCCAAAGTAATTTAGCAAGGCTTTAATTTGTATCTTGCTAAATCTGCTGTCTGAGGTTTTACCTTTGCTTTTCTCTCTCATTTTCTCTTTCTCCACGTTACCTGAACTACTGGGAGCATAAGAAGTAGTACTCCACGCCGGAGTATGTCTTAAATTGGATTTTACTGTATAGTGCTAGTTAGTGGCTGCAAATCTGTGATTCATGCAACTGCTCACGAAGGGCTAAATAAATAAAGTTTGAATGGAGAAAAAAAATAAGTCATCAAGCATTAATAAGTAAACAAAATGTCTCTCAGGGATAATCCACTCTCAGGGGCTGCAGCCTGTGAACCAGGAAGGCAGGGACTCAAAAGCCTTTTACATCAGAAAGAGAAGCCTGTTAACTGCTCAGAAACAGGAGTGAGGACATCTGCAGTGCAACTTTGTCCACAAACCAGAGCAGGACAGTTTCAAGACAGGAGATGCCAGAAGGAAGGCTTTGGTCTCTGAACAGCAGTAATGCGCTCAACTTAAAGAGATGCAGCTAAAAGGCCTTTAGTCCCAGCATCAGACAGCTAACCAGGAGCTTGCTGGAGCCAAAGTCTTAGGTCACGTTAACTAAACAGTTCATGCCAACACGTTATATCAAAAGCAGCAGCGGTTTGAGGGCGCTGGGGAGGAAGAGTGTCAGAGGAGATGGGGAGATGAGGAGGATAAGTGTGAATCTGGTTGAGAGGAGGAAGAAAACACCAGAAGTGGGGAAATGAATAGCAAAAAGGAGGCAGATCAGGATTTGAAAGGAGCCGAGAAGTCATGAGGGTAGAAGAGAGCCAGCTTGGTTTGCCTTGGAACATCAAGGAGGAAGGAAGTGGAAGAGAACAGGAGGAGGGGAAAGGTAAAGAGAGAGGAATAATAGTGATTGATAGTGGGAAGCGATGGGAGAGAGGCTTGGCTAGAGTTGGACTTCTACAGAAGCCACATAGCTGGTGGAGGGTGCAAAGCTAAGAGAGACTGGCAACGCCAGAAGGAGCATACGTCAGAAAACAAGTTGACCCAAGTGATCCTAGCCAAGATCCTAAATATACTAACCACAAAGACCTCCCTTATGAGTGGCTTGTGATAGCCGATCTAATACTAAATCATATCTTTAGTACATAAACTTTTTTACACCGATCTGATGAAATTAAAAACCAAAAAGACTTGCACACAGCCAGATAACTGCATGGTTAAAACACGGTTAACCACGCAGGTACCAGGATGCGTGCAAGTCTTTCAATAAAAGACCGTCAACTGTCAATAAGACTCCTAACAGAATAACAATTTGGAAAGGTACTGGAAAGAGCAGATACAAAAAAAAAAAAACAAAAAAAAAAAAAAGAGTACATGTGAACATACTGGCATGGAAGAAAAAAGCAATTAATAATAAACAAAGAAGTCAACTTTGTTAGCAGCCCTGAAGAAGCTCACTTCAAATACCCAGAACTACATGTGGTTAATGTGTTGGCATAGGACATACAATTGATGCTAAGGCAAAGGAAACAATTATTGCCAAAAAATTCTATTAAATAAATAATTATGTTGCAAATTCTCAGTTGACATTGGTTTATATTTCATCAGATTTGTGTAAAAAAGTATTAAATATATGGTTCACTATTAGATCGGTATCACAATCAGCGCATGAGGAGCTCTTTGTGGTTAGTAAATGCATGTTAATGACACATACAGGTTGTCGGGATCCAGCTCATGCAGCAGATTAGAAGAATGAAGCCACTAACAAATAATACGTATAGATAAGTGCAACCAGGCGCTGCACTGCCGACAAGATCCTAAATAGCCAGAGAACAAGCCTTTCCTGACAACAAAAGTCCTTCACTTTTGGTGCAAAGGTTGCCTAGAATGATAAGCAGACGAGCGTCATCTTGATCAGAAAGGTAGACAAGTCAAGAAGGGAGTGCGGGGCACCAAAGAAATGCAGAGACTGCGAAGGACTCTGTTCACACCCAAGAAAGCGGAAACCCAAATGAAAGAGGCGCAGACTGGATACATGGACTGAAAGGATGTTTCATTTGGTGGGTTTGACGCAATCGTTTTTTGAAGCCAACTTAGTTTTTTGGTATAATAAAACCCCTTCAAACTGGCTTTGAGTCGTCAATGAATCCCTCCACCTGTGACCAGTGTCTACCAGCACCCCATTTTAGATCTTGCGGCTTTGAATTGTGGTTCTCTCAAGCCCATGTGGTTTACAGACAAGACTAGATTAAAGACAAGAGCCGTGACAATATCCTCTCATGCCCTGATAAAGCCTGGATTAAAAGGTGTGTCACAAACTGGTCATTGTCAAAGACAGCCCTAAAATGCGTCCTTTGAAGCCTGGGTAAGGAGATGAAGGGGAAAGAATGTGAGGGAGTGATTGATGGGTGGGGCATTTGGAGTCGAGAGGTAGAGAACTTCAATCTTGAAAGACCTAAGCAAGAGGTACAAAAGTGGTGGGATGCATTTAGGCAGTTGTTAAGAGGACAGGTCCGGGGTGAAGAAAAGGAAGGAGAAAATGAATTGAGTGCCCCCAAGAAATAGGCAGTAAGCGAAGTCAAATGGGAGAATTTCATGTAGCAAGCAACTAACAATATAATAAAAAGCCAGATGTATGTTTGTCCGATGCACAACTTTGCCTGTTTGCTAGAGGCAGCTGTTGCCTTAGGCTAAATAGTGGTCTTACTGTAAACCCGGCCTCCTCTGCATGACAAAAATGCCACATGGAGTGTCACCATCCACACTATAAAACCCAGAGTGCTGAAAGCACAATAAACAGGCTGCTGCATTAGCATGTGTGGGTCTCAAGGAGGGGTGGCCCAGATGCTGGGGGTGCTGCTTCAGGAGCAAACAGTACATACCTCCGAGCTCTCCGCAGCTGCAAGGCACGAAGCTCAAGAAGAAGCACTGGGCACTGTTCCGGCACCAGAAATAAATTAAGGTCAACAGGCCCTCGCTCTTTCGCAAGCATTCTGTTAGCAGGTGCTCTTTCAGTCTGAACCCCAGAGACCACACAAGTACCGCTGGAGAACACACAAAGCCAGAAGGGCTCCCTTGCACGCATCACGGAGGGGCTGGCTGTCAAGTCTGAGAAGCAGCGCCTGGGAGTGGGGCCGAGTGTGTGCAGCATTACTGCTGCTGCATCCAAACCATAAACCATGCTGGGAAAAAACGCTGGTCACGGCCTCCGCCACTAATTACCAACTCTTGCTCACGCCAGCCTAACAAGTGTTGAAAGGCCCACAAAGAGCGTGTTTTAGACCAATTAAGATGCTATCTGCCTCATGGCAGAATAGCCTGACCCCTGTGATCAATATGTTGAATTAACAGTTAAGGTCTCAGGTTAACCTGCAGAGGGTGGACGTTCAAAAGTCACTCGAAAAGTGCACTTGGCACACGTACACAGGCTCCTTCACTAGTCCATGTATACAATGTCACTCACCGCTCAATTCTTCACGTGCACATAGCACACCCTTTCTTACTCGCCAAAGGCAAATCCCCACATACTACTTGCAATGGCAAATTTCATGGCCCGGATCCTTGTGCTCCTACCCATTTTATCCTGAATACCCAGGCATTGTTTTTTCACTCCTGCTCAATATTTTGAATTTGGCAGGGATACTCCCAAATTTAAATGAGACATTCAAGATGTAACATACAAAAAGCGAGTGAGTGGAAAAAGTACTTCAAATCAGAGTGCAGGGACAGGATTGAAGGAGTGCCATCTTTTCTACTCTGTCACCGGGTCTTTGAATTGAGATGGGAGAATAAGGGAAAGGTATTAGTGTGGGGTCCATTGCAAGTCTGTGGCATAGAAGAGGGAAAGAAAGAAAGTTTGGGTAGGGTAGAACGGAAATGGATTGTAGCTTAGCAGCGAAACATATCTAAGGAGGACTATTGCTAAGGAACAGGTCAGTAACAAAGTACTTGGGAATTTGTTCATGCTGTGGAACACAGGTAGGAGTTAGTCTACCCCCTTGATTGGGCACTGGGCAGAAGTTACTTCGATACCGAAGTTCTCGACAGTTTAAGTTGACATGAATACAGTCTAACTGGAGGATGGGGAAAGGTGTACGCCGACAACTTGTGTTCTATGCCATAAATGACAGCTCCGACAGAGTTAATTCACTGCCAATACGTATAAAGCTACTATCCTTGCCAGCTTGGCTGGATGGCCACTGGTCCAAAGTTTCCACAGTTGGGAGAGAAGAGAGGATTAGTGCCTTGGTTTAAAAGCAGGATTTATGATCCTCTTTCATTATGCAGACTGAATATGTGAAAGTGGTTGAAATGAATGAGGGTGTTGGGAAGAGGGGTGGAAGCTATTGCAATATAAAAGGGATTTGAGGATACCATCTCATGGGAAGGAGATCCAAAAATACAAAAAGGCTATCGGAAAGAAAAAAAAAAGAAAAAAAGAAAAATGACAAAACGCTTGCAGAGCAGTTTGGATCACTTACCCTTTGGTGGTAGTGGAGATTCTTGAGCTTTGCAGTAAGGACAAAAGTTTCATTTACAGAGGTAATACAGATGTTAAATTTGCTAAGGATGAGTCCCAGGAGTGCGAGGGTTAGGACTAAAAAGCGGTGACTGAAACGGGTGCTAAAGGCGGAATTAGTGGTGTGAGGGACTACTCATTAAACAAAAGGGGGCGGGGCTAGGGTCGAGTCAGAATTGAGCAGAGCTTGCAATATGGTATGCCTTTAATGAATTCATTTGCATCCATTCCAAAATGCTAAATCGGTCGCCTTGAAATTAAATCAATTTTTCTGTACCATCAGAAAGCATTACACCTCTATTCCTTCTCCCCACTTTCCATAGCAAAGCTTGCAGGAGACCTGCTTTTAAAATTCTGAACTGTGAGGAGACAAGACATCCCTAAATCCGAATGCCACATTATTTTACCCATTGCCATGTTCCTTTCTGCAATAACATTTTGCAGCATAAAAGTCACTAGAAGGCGATTGTTGAAATATCTTCAGCTATGTGAATAACTGACTGTTGGGTGTAGGAAACGAAAAGCTGCACAAAAGCAATGTTGAAATCACTACAGAACGGGCATTAACGTGTGTACCGATTTCAGAACTGTGGGATTCATTTTCAAACAGTTTAGGGGCAAAGCACCTTACCACCATAATTCAAAAAGAAACCACAGGCCAGCAAACAGCAAGTTAACCAAGACAAAAATGTATAATACAGCAGAATAATTAAACATAACTAAGGGCACATTTTAAAACAATCTTATTTATTTTAATTTTCATCCAGTGCTGGCCCTACCCAGAGGGTGTCGGAGTGCATTACAAAGTTCAAAAGGAAGGAGATGAAGAAGTTACAATATTTTAATAACAGGCTTGAAAGATCAGGATTAAAAGAGGATGAAGTAGTATGGCTGGATTTGGTGTGGGGAAAAGGGTATATTTTGAACCTTTTTCAGAAAGCGATGGTGGAAGATGAAGATCTTGGGTGGAAGGGTGTTCCAGACTCTGGGTGTCCATTATGTGAATGTTGTTATTGTTCAGGTAATTTGTAGAGTGGGATGTGTTGGGTGTTTTGTTGGCTTGTTGAGGGTGGGTCCCAGTTTGTTAAGGTAGAATGAGGTTTATAGGTGGCTGGCTTTGTATACGATACAGAATCCAGAAGAGCTGGAATGGTGTGCAAGTGTTTGGGTAAGTGCAGGATGAGTCTTGCTGCTGCATTATGTATGGCTTGCAGGAGGGCGAGGGTGGTAGGGAGTTTAGCCGAGGATAGAGTTCGCATAGTCAAGCTGGGGCAACTAGTGTGCAGACTGCAGTGTGGAAGTCATTGGGGGGAGGGGGGAGGTTATCTTGCTTAGAAGGTACAGTGGTAGGTTTTAGTTAATGCATTGATATGGTTTTTATAGGAAAGGTTGTAGAGAGGGGGGATGTGGGTAGAGGGGACAGGGGTTGGGTTGGTCAACATTGAAGTCTACAAATTTGACAGGTGTGGAGGGGAATGTGTTGGTTGTCCATGGAGAACGCTTTGATCCAGATGGGTATGGTTGGGTTTGTGTCGGCGTGCTTAGTATGGGGAGTCGAGGAGGTATTCAGTCTCGGGTGGGTTGAGTTTAAGAAGTGGGTGGCCATGCAGGTGGTGAAGGAGGGAAATAGTTTGAGGGTGTAAAGTTCCCAGGGAGAGAGATTTGGAAGTGTATTGGTGACAACAGATGCTGTTAAGCTCTGTCCAAGGTATTCAACATATAGGTTGAAGAAGAAGAGAGAAAGGGAAGACCCCTGTGCCACCCCAAACATTACTGGTTTGGGAATTAATCAAGAGGACATGCAGACAGACAGTGCCTCGTCAGTGAGGAAGAAGGTAACAAATAGTGCCCGAGAGTCATCCTGTGGGATAAGAGGTTTGGGAGAATAGTGTTGTCAGCTGTGTCAAAGTGTTGTGGAGGTCAACCAGAATGTGAAGTTTAGCAGTCATAGTGCTATGACCAGATCAAAGGCCTGAGTGGAAGGAATCGAGAAGGCGATTGTGGCGATATATTGCTTGGGTTGGCTTATGGTAAAGCGTTCCATGATTCTGGCATGGTATGGCAGGATAATGATGGGATAGTAGTTTCAGTGAGCGGGAGGTTAAAGGCTTGTTTCTCGAGGACCTGGGAGATCAGTCCTGTTGCGATGCGATAGGCAGGAGTTGATGTGGAGCCCGGGCGTTGATGCAGCCTGAGGGGGGCATTCGTCATCTAGGAAGTATGCTGGTTTGGTGGGGCAGAATAGCATGCATGTACACCTTAGTTCCCATAAAGACGTAGACAAGAACGGCTCACTAAAGGTTTTACAAACATGCCGTCATGACCGCAGGTGCCATTTGAAGTGGCCATCTTGTCCTGCTGTATTTTCGGGGAGCGGGTAAAGAACACGAGATTCCAGGGCTCCCGCTTCTGCCTTTACAAATTGGATTGAAAGACCGCTCACAAGGTAAAGACCATACATCCATCAGGAGATCTTAATCAGGAGAGGTATCATCACATTAGGACTACATGTCCTAAGAATCTTTTACTCTTTTATATCCTGGCTCCCTAGTGGGCATCCTTTGAACTTTCTGTGAAGCCATTTGTTATTCATCGAGGAGAAGGATAATTATAATCTTTGACCGCATATGATGGAAAATGCATACATTAGGATTATCTTCATTCACCTTTGAGGCATACCATTTAATGACAGGTTGAGTACTATTACACAAATACAACTATAACCGTATAAGGGATCTGTATTTTCCACAACTAGACACTTACATTTCGTCCTGATATGAATTCCATCCACAGGAGGAGGACCACTGGATTACATTTACTCCATTCTATTCCACGTTTCATTCTATTCCAATGTTGTATTTACATTTATAGAATGCACCAAGGGCATCAGGGCGCTGGTTACTTGTACCAAATAAGTATGAGTGCACATTCTGGCAAGCCTCGCCTCTTGGTACGGGTGGCTGCATCAGATAAGTGAGCAAACATGAATGGATGGGTAAACTGACAAGTAAGGTACTATACAGATATATTACAGGTCAGACGTTTTACAAGACTAGCAGTAGGCAAAAGTCAAAAATTGGTACATTTCCAGAGGAATTGCAAGTTAAGCTCTAGGCTAAGATGTCTGATGAGGTGCGTTCATGGCATATGACAAGATTAACAATCTGCTAAAGGACAAAATCGTTACGTTTTCAGCATTGTTGCAAGTATGGTATTAGGCTAACATACAGGAATAGGGTGCATTGCAGGCAACTTGCAGGGTTTGCAATATGCGAAAGACATTGGGTTATACCAAAGGAATGAATAAAATTCCATCGTTTATGGTGAATGAGATATTTCACATGTATCTGTACTGAGATGAGAAAGTGAAGATATTATAGAGGAATAGATGCCCCCTTTTTTTAGGTGATCAGGAATTGATTGCTACCCATGTACACCACTTGGCTGCAGGTAGGAGCACTTGAGCACTGAAGTCGACAAGATTTTGAGACAGTGAAGGTTGTTATATGTTGAAGTCTGGCGCATACAAATGGCTGATTTAGTGATTATGAATGTTTATGAGTGGATCACCACAGATGAACTTACAAGACCATCTCTTATTTGATTATTTATAGAATCAACGTTATGTCAAGACCCCTGATGAAGAGTTGTTCTCGAAACGCGTTGGGTCACATTATTAAATGTATTTCTTGAACAGAAATGTACTGAAATCTCTCATGTTAGGATAACAGTTTTACATTGAATTAATCTACCTGATCTCTATAATGTTTTGATTTATTCATCATTGCTCACAGCACCAAACAGTAATGAGGCTTTGTGATCCAATTTAGTATGATAGAATTCAAAGCATCAAACACAATTTTGTCTTTTTGGGAGTGAGAGAAGACAGTGTGCACTGTGAACATGTAAATCCAACACAGCAGCCAGAACTGCTGATATTGTATGTCTCAGATTATCCTATCCTACGTCGAAAAGAAAAATTACAGAGTGCCTGATGGATTGCTCGGCACAAACAAGAAAAGCAGAAAACCTCTTAGACAAAATAGGATGAGACTGGTCCAGATGTTTGTGCACACTCTACAAAGCTTTTAGTCAGCAGAGGCCTTCCATGCGTCAATTATATTTGCTATTGTCATGTCAATGGCAGCCACTGATATGCTAGTGTAGGCAGCTGGTGAATTAATAGAAATGTTATTACGGGGCAGCACCCACATCAACTAGTGTATCTGTGAACTAATTAGCTGTCTGACATGTCGTTGAAAAACGACAAAATAGTAAAGTGTAAAACATATAAACAATTAGGCAAATTGTTGTTTCGACTTTGTGGAGACAGTACTAGCAGACCTGAGGAAACTATTGTTGTCTACAGGTAGGTTTCTTTAAGAAAGTTGTCTCTGCCAAACATTTGATTTTTGCCATTGTCGAGGAGTCATAGGCCCTTTTAGATATATCTGACCAGTTGACTAATAGCACTACAGTGGTGAACCCCAACAAAAAAACCAGCACCTATCTATCTTAGATGGCTGAGAACTGTTGAAGTACGAGCCAACATGTAATATATGCCCTGAGAGCAGCCCTAAATATCCCCAATAGAGAGCACATGTCTAAATACATAAGCGATGTCCAGTGGTTAAAAATAAATGACAGGATTCTCCTCAAAAAGTCTCACTTACGTCAAAATGCCTCAACAACCTAGCTCCACCTTACCTCTCTGAAAGAATTACCAAGAGACTCACCACCCGCCTTATGAGATCGGCCAATGCCCATACCCTGGAGATCCTGAGATTCAAACGCACCACAGCTGGGGGCGCCAGTTTCCCAGTCAAAGCAGCGCAATCTTGGAATGCCCTCCCCTTAGATCTCAGAATCGAACAACAATACCCCAAATTTAGACGCAACATCCTAAACTGACTACGATCAAATGACTCCTGACTTGCTCTATCCAGCACTAGACGACACATGTTACCCGACTCAGATTTCCCTGCCTTACTCAATACAGCCGTTATCCGTTACATTATTCAACTGCATTATGATATGATATGGCATTTATAACGCGCATATACACAAGTGTTTCAAGGCGCGACGAGGCAAAGGGGGGAAACAAAGGGAGGACAGACAACGATCCTACTAGCCCAAGTGTCATTCAGATCGCGCAAGTGCGTGGGAAGGGGGGGGGGGAGGAGAAGTGCGTGGGGGGGGGGGGAGAGGGGAAAGTGCAGTACGTGGGAAAAAGTGGAATAAATAAGAAAATAAATAAACGGCCAGCTGGTGGCAAGTGAAGGAAGTGCAGACAAAAGTGCTGGTAGGGGGACTGTAGGGATACAGAACAACGGTCCCCAGGTGCAGGGGTTGCCAGGGAGGCAGTGCAAGTGGGCAATTGACGTGGCCTGGGCCAGAGATCAGAAAGGGTGGCCAGGTAACCTGAGCAGTTTCAGTTGGGAAATCAGCAGGGGAGAGAGAAAGCCAAGGCAAAGAGGAAGGTTTTGAGGTGCTTCCGGAACAGGAGATGGTTCTCCTCGAGTTTCAGGGAGGCATGAAGGCTGTTCCAGAGAGGCCCCAGCCAAAGAGAGTAATCTGCCACCAACTTGTTGCTTGCAGAAGCGACTGACACTGAGGGAGTTGGGGGCGGATGAGCAAAGAGCTTAAGGAAGAGAGTGTTGAAGGTATTTCGGCCCCAGACCTCAGAAGGCCTTGTGTACAATGCAGAGGGTTTTGAACTTAATCCTTGCAGCCACTGGGAGCCAGTGCAGGGATTTCAGTCATGGAGAGATAGATCTCTGGGCTTGAGGCCAAGGACAAGTCTCACAGTCCTGTTCTGGATAGGTTGCAGAGGGCAGAGAGTAGAGGCAGGCAGATTTAGATAGAGGCTGTTACAATAGTGCAGACTAGAGAGGACCAGGGCTCTGGAGACAGTGAGCTTCTGGGGGGAAGGAGAGGGAAGGAAGAACTCCTCTAAGGAGGTGCAGCTGGTAGTGTGACTTCTTAGAGACGTCAGAGATGTGAGGGGAGAAGGAGAGAGCAGAGTCGAAGATGACCCCGAGGTTTTTAGCCTTGCAGATGGGAGTAGGAAGAGGGCCAAGGCAGGCCGGCCCGAGAGCTGCAGGGAAGGAGGGAGTGGGTGTGCCGATGAGTAAAATCTCAGTCTTGCTGGCATTCAGGCAGAGGTCATTGGCGGCACACCACTCCTGATTGGCAGACAGTCAGAGATGAGGGAAGAAAAGGAGGAGGCAGAGGGTAGCCTGAAAATGAGCTGGGTATCGTCCACATAGCACTGAAAGTTGGGACAGAGAGCAGCGATGCGATGGGCAAGGAGTGCCAGGTATTGGTTGAACAGCTAGGGAGAGAGGTTAGATCCCTGGGGGATACCACAGGTAGAGAAAAAGATGTCGGAGAGGAAGGACCCCCGTTGAACCTAGGAGGGTCGATTGGAGAGGAAAGAATTCAGCCATGCCAGAGCCTGACCAGTGATACCCAGGTTAACACGGAGACGGTTGAGCAGGATGGCATGGTTGACAGTGTCAAAGGCAGAAGAGAGGTCAAGCAAGATGAGAACCCACGGGGTATTAGAGTCAAGTTATGTAATATGCAATACGTGAGCTCAGTCCTGACCACTTATTGTAACTTGGAAGTGGCAGCGAATGTATTTCTCCCGTATGTATGTATGTATCTAACTTGCTCTGTAACTAAGCTTTTAAGGCACAAAACAAACTTTGAACTGTATTGTCGGATATTACCTAGTTTGTGTCCATCAGAGTGTTGTTTTCATAATTGTTTACTTAATTAAAATAATCTGACTTTGTGGTTAAGAGATTTGCTCATTGTTTATGTACGCAAGGTAGGTTGCTGTATGTTGAATTGCTGATGGCAATGCAAGCACAGTGACAAAAAGTCACCCATGTAAAATGGGAGAATTTGCATTGTTTTATAACCTAAGTACTTAGACGGCGCTGGTCAGTGGTTATTACCCCTGTGTTATAGCCATGAGATTAGTTTGTTCCAGAGCATAATGCTAGAGGAAAAGAGGTCCTGACTTGTTGTCTTTAGTAAAGGTTTTAATATTGTTTTATTCGCACATAAATTGGCCTAGTAAACATGCTAGGTCCAGGTGAGAGATAAAAAGCCAATGCGTTTTGACCGTAGTCGGTGTGGTGAGGTGACAGTAGTGACAGCATATCGGCGCATCATTGCAAGGTCATTCGTGTTTAGACAGTGATCATTGGTAATATTGATCACATCGGTGAAAATGTGCGAGTTGTGGTGGTAGTGACAGGGCAATTGTTAGTAGGTCATCATACAAGCATATAATTTAGGCAATTACAGTTAATTGTTATTTAAAAGACATTTCCATTCGGCAGTTGCCGCGATGTCAGGGTACCAAGGAGAAAAGAGCGGGGTGGGGGAGTGGGCGGAAGGGTTAGAGCATGGAGAAGCTGTGTGAGCTGAGTCATTATGGATGGGTGCTGTTGCTTACTGGAGTTGAGATGGTTGATCCTGTATAGGATGTGACAGCTGGTGCTGGTCCCCCAGTTGGGGCGGGCTGAATAGCCAATCTGGGGTTGAACAGGTAGAAGGTTGGAGAGATCTGGATAGGTATATCATTGATGCCAGAGGGGGGGGGGAGATTGGGATAGGGTGAGGCTGGATGTGGGCCTGTGGAACTTTGTCCAAATTGGGCGAACGTCAAATTCAGTGGTGTGGGGGGAGATGGGTGGAGTGGCCGTGTGTAGTTGCGGCGTCGGTGGAAGGGTGAGAAGAGCCATGTAGGGGGGGCTGACGTCTGGTCGTTTTGAGCATCCGCTGGGTAAGCGGATGCTCTGTGTAAAGAGTGAGGGCTTGAGGAGGCCACTTGTGTTGTAATCATGTTGTCCTGTAACGGGGAGGTGGGCAAGGGTCAGAGCCGTAGCATGTCCGGATGCAGAGTGCTGGTCAGAGGTGACCAACCCGGTTTGTGGTGGTGAAGGATAATGGGCGTGTTTCCAGGCAAGTACAGCGCAGGGTCGTGATGGCAAACTGCTCAGCCAGTGATGCCCAGCACTGAGCTGAATGAAGGCGTCACAGGGCTGGTTGGGGGGGATACGGGATCATCTTTGGACATTACAGTGTTTTAGATACTTTATCATCTGGTGCATGGTCTTACTTCAACTTGCAGTCAAATTTTAAAAGTGACGTATAAAAGACTGATTATCTGGATTTCATTTGCACTTTTCACAAAATGTGCAGGTAGGTCATCAATAAAGTCCCATAATAGAAAGCAGTTTGCGCATTCTTATTTTGTGCTACCCAATTTAGAGACGGCACGTTCACTGTTGAAGTACCTAGTGAATTAATATTTTGGCCAGTATCCTGCAGGTGCACAGACCGATTTATTAGGAGTTACTTTGCTATTAGGATTTAGAATTGCTAGTCTGAAAAGCCATGCGTCTAGGTAGGAACTGGCAATTCTCCACTGGCATATGGCCTGTTCCACTGTATTATACCATATACAATTCATTGGAAAGCAAAATATGCTACCCTATCCGCCAAGTTGCTGACGATAGTCTGATGGTTCCCTTTCAAGTTCTAGGTGATATTCAAAATACACTCCTTCACTCACATAGGCGTCCACAAAAAGCAAAGACATACACTGCATTTACTCAACCTACATCTATCCACCAACTCCAAAAAATGAAACTGCTCAAAAGCAGGACAACCCAATACAGTCCAAGGACAAACCACTACATAATGCGGTCAGTGAGGACTTCAGCACTACACAATCTCTCCTTCAGAAAGAGACACTGTGCCCACCCATTCATCATAAAATGTGCACCCAATCTTTAATATATAGTGCATCTGGATCCATTACGTTTGGATCGAGGGCTATGGCGTTAAATGCTCACCTTGAACGTGGGATATGTCTGCACTTTGTAGGTTTGAATCTCGGCAGCGAGGACTAAGCCCTTCATCCTTTTTAGAATTATAAAATGTATACCATTACATTGAGTAATAACAGTTATTACAGCATTCACTGCTTCTCGGCACTGTACCATTCCAGAGGAACATTGAAACCCTTTGAAGAGCAACACTCAAAATTAACCCGAGGTCATTTAGTAGTCTGTCCCACCCACTCCGATACTCGCCGATATCAAGAAAATCAAATACAAGAAACTGGCTTCCTTCAGGTGAAGTACCAAGAAGTTCTTAAGACAATGTTTTTTTTTAAACTGTTTCTTGAGCTTACCTCCATGAAGGCAATACAATACCAATACCTGGTAAATCTCAACTACTGCATTTCCATTTTCTGCTCAAACTTCCAGTGCTATGCCGACAACACCAAACTAATGTTCAGGCTTCCTTCAGCCACCTCCTCGCCTTCCCTCATCTCCGATTGCCTAACCACCATTCAAAATTGGTGTGCTGCCAAAAATCTTTGCCTAAATGCCAACAAAACAGAGATCCTCCTCATTGGGACACCTTCACCATCTCCCCCCCCCCCCACTCTCTAGCCGGTCTCCCTTGGCCCTCTTCCTACCCCGACCTGCGGGGCTAAGAACCGCCGAGTAATCTTTGACGCCACACTCCTTCGCCGCACACATCTCTGGCGTCTCTAAAAAGTCCAGCTTCTTACTGCACCTCCTTAGAGGTACTCTGCCTTTCCTCTCTTTCCCCCAGTAGCTCACCCTCTCCCAAGCTCTGGCTCTCTCCAGGTTAGACTATTATAACAGCCGCTTTCTAAATCTACCTGCCTCCACTCTTTGCCCTTTACAAGTAATCCAGAACAGGACTGCAAGACCTGTCCTCAGCCTCAAGCCCTGGGATCAGATCTCTCCAGCTCTTAAATTGCTTCATTGGCTCCTAGTGGATGCAGGGATTAAATTTAAAACCCTTTGCATTGTCCACGAGGCTTTCTGGGGCCTGGGTTCGAAATATCTTCAACTATTCCTCCGTAAATACCTCCCTTCTCGAGCCCTCCGCTTCTCCACTTCTAATTCCCTCGGTGTCCGTTGTTTTTCAAAGAAACGAGCTGGGGGCAGATCTTGGTTTTCGTCTGGGGCCTCCCTTTGGAACAGCCTCCCGACCACCTTGAAACTTGAGGAGAATCATCTCCGGTTCTGGAAGCACCTCAATACCCTCTTCTTCCCTGCTGATTTTTCTTTCTCTCTGTCCTTCTGTCCCGGTACCTGCTCCTCCTGCCTCCCTCCTGCACTGCCTCCGGGCCACCCTTTGCACTGGGATCTGTACCCATACAGTCCCCCACTCTTCTTCTGCACTTATCAGATATACCCTATCTGACTAATCATGCACGTGCCACTTGTCTGGCTGCACTACCATTTCACTGCATTTATTTTGTTTCGCACTTTCCATTTCTTTGCCTCCACGCACTTTCCACCCCGTTTTCCCTTTTCCATGCACTTGCGCGTTCTTAATGTCACTGGGACTAGTAAGATCGTATTTTTATTCGCCCTGTTCCCCTCCCTTTGCTTGGTCACGCTCTGAAACACTTGTGTATGAGCATGATAAAAATATATCATATCATAACTTTAAAAAAATCATGGAGCTTATGCATATTGCTAAACTGACATTTTTTTTTTAATATGAACAACAAAATACAATTGGAGACAAAAGGAGATTATGGAACGCTTCTGCAGACAACCAGTTCTTTCTGTCAGCGATATTGGACACAGACCCCTCACCCCACCCCAGATTCTTTTTGCCACCCAAACTCAGTATTGAAAGAGACCAACTGCCTACTCAGGAAAACCGTTCAAACCACTAATTGCTGAGAGCCTTAGTGATGGCACAAACCGACTACTTAAAGAAACTCGTCACTAAACTGAAAAATCAGGCTCCTGAAATAGAGTATAGGAAAAAGTGACCAAATTCAATACATGATGAACCGTGGACAAGGCCTACAGGAGAAAAGGACAACATTACCCTCAGAATGTAGCCCCATCAACCCCCTAAAAAACCAGCCAGAAACCGATCAGAAAATGCACGCCTGAGCAGTCAGATCCTCAAGCTACTCAAACAAGGTTGTTGCTTCAAGTGAAGGTTAAGGGACAAGTCTATGAAACAACCTCAATGATCCAAACTATCTGTAGCAGAAAACCTCTAAAAATGATTCTTCGACTAAAGCCTCCCACACCCAGGATAGCAAGTGAAGGATAGGGGCTGGAGGACTAGCCCAGCATCAAGTAAGATTCCAACCACCTGCAAATGATGACCCTTTCTTACAACATCATATGCAGTGCATTACAAAACTCACAAAATAAATACATTTCCACAAGAACCATTGAGTTTTGTAAAGGTGACACCGAGTTGAGTAATAATACCTGTTGATCCGAGGCTGCAAACAGAAATATAAGTTTTATTAAACGCTATTGTTATCGAAAAGAAACGCTTGAAATAGATGGTCCTAAAAAGCATGGACGCTAACAGTTCTGCAAGGAATTTGGGAATCAAACAGCAGAATATTTTTTAAAGAATCCTACCATGTAAAGACCAGTGCAATATCGTGTGTGCCCGAGTACAGTGGTACAACCCCTCCACAAGCTGCAACAGGGGCATACAAATTACATAGTATGGGCAAAGAGTCGGTGCTTTACCTAATAAGGGAATCACGTTTTCGAGTTTTCCCTGTCATCAGGAGAAAGGCGCCAGGGAGTCCCACCAGGCAGCAGTCAACACACAACAGGGAATCATACACGGCACTAGTCCCTCGCAGGTGCAAAGTACTGACTAGCACCAGCTACTGCATTCTGGAGCCGGGCCTGGCCACACACTGGACGACATCCATGCAACATAATTGAAATTAGAACGTACTATTTATTACAAAGGCTTGGTACTGCCAAATTGCTGCTTTGCAAGGCCACACACAGCAATCACTTAATCACCAAAAGCTCAACTGCAGTGACCACGATGCCCATTCAGAAACAACCACTTATATAAAACAGAGGTCTCTAAATGAAAACCAGTCCCAAAGACACAATGTACAGACAACAGATCTCGGAACCTGACAGACCGGTCAACTATTGGAAACATTGGTGCATGTATGAACACTACCACAACCCCTCTCCGCAAAAGGAAACGCTTGACAAGACCCCTAAAGTAGTAAGTCCACCCTCATTCCACTTCTTCGGAAATCCCTAGGCACATCTCCTTTAGCTCAGTTTGGGATACTGTCACACACACACACACATATATACATACATACATACACCTTCTCGTGCTTCCAACTGCAATGCCATTCTTTTTTTCCCACAGCACTAGTAGAGCCGTTCTCTATTTAAGACCCGCAGGTTAAACAACATGTCCTTCATTGAGGGATCCTTTTCAAACCTTTTCGCACCACGGACCATCACACAGGTGCCCTCCCTTCCAGGCCTAGGATGCTGACCTGCCAACGGGTTCTCTGCATTCACTGCCATAGTCAACTTACCCTGCCTGCCCTGCTGCCCTCGGCGCCGTCACTCTTCGGACGCAGGCGCACCAGTCTATGGAGCGCGCGGCTCAGGGGACAGTTTGCAGCAGGGTGGCGGGCTCACTCTACTCTCACAGCCCGGCCATTGCGTGACGTTATCGGAGCGCGACGTAGCACGGTGTACACACTTCCTGCCAGTACGTCGGCGCCGCCATGTCTCTTCCCTGTTCTCGCAGGGCAGACAGATCCGTCTCTATGGTTTCGAGTCCTCCAGGAGTTCTGCAGACTGCAGCAGGGAACATGATGTCTTGAGCTGTGTGCCCATCGTTGTATTTTGAGTGGTTCAAAATCTCAGGTGAATTCCGATTAAAATAAAACGTTCAAAAAGGCGATACTTTTTATGTAGCACGTTTATATATTGGCCATGAACATATTTGTGTGAGATTGTTACTTTTGCTAAAATCAAACATCGTAGGCAGTGCTGGAAAAACAGAAGTGCAGACACTCGCCAAGCTACGAAGCCGCTTCGGCGCCGCCGTTAACCCCTGCAGCCGTCCATTTGCCTTTACCCCCAATTCTTTTGCTCATGCAGACAATGCTTTAAACCCCCCATGAATTGGCATGACACAAGATTTCAATTGGCAAAATTGGCCGCAGTTTTATTTCCATGACAACAGAAGTATTTGTACACCATAGTGACCTCATTCTGTACATGTGGCGCTTGCTTGCCGGATTTCCTTTGCTTCCCCCTATACTTGGTATAGTAGGCCCCCAACTCCCCCGACCCATTGTACCTGTCCTATCCTGCCCGTGCAGGGGTCCGTGGGTGGGGAGAGCGCCGTTTGTTTTGGGGGGGAAGCTGAGCCTTATTTGTTCCTACCAGGCGCCCCCGCCGTTTAGGCCCCCAAGAGGCGCTGGTCCAGAAGAGCGAAGACCCATTCTGTTTCCTTCTGGCTCATCCGGAGTCTATCATTTGTGCTTGGTTGCCCAAACACCGCCAACTTGTCATCCTCTGACCTGGGTGCCCTGCGACAGCGACACCCGGGTGCGTCCTACCCGTATTTCGTGGGTGGGTGGGTGGAAACGAAATTCCTCTTCCTTGTTAGGTGGCGGCGACCGGGTCCCAGTGCAGGAGCGAGATGCCTGGTCCCCGATCCCGCCTGCTTTTATCCTGCAGGCCCCGCCCCATTCCTTTTGTTTACCCTTCGCGGGCTTTCCGGGCTCTTGAGTTTCTTGGCGCCGTTCCGCCCCCTTGCCCTTTACCCTTCCGGGTGAGGATCCCCGCTCCCGGCGGCATGACCCCGCAGGGGTTACCCTGCTGCCTCCTCCATTTTGTGGAGGTTTTACGTCGTCAGCTCCATAACCCCTGCAGCCGTCCATTTGCCTTTACCCCCAATTCTTTTGCTCATGCAGACAATGCTTTAAACCCCCCATGAATTGGCATGACACAAGATTTCAATTGGCAAAATTGGCCGCAGTTTTATTTCCATGACAACAGAAGTATTTGTACACCATAGTGACCTCATTCTGTACATGTGGCGCTTGCTTGCCGGATTTCCTTTGCTTCCCCCTATACTTGGTATAGTAGGCCCCCAACTCCCCCGACCCATTGTACCTGTCCTATCCTGCCCGTGCAGGGGTCCGTGGGTGGGGAGAGCGCCGTTTGTTTTGGGGGGGAAGCTGAGCCTTATTTGTTCCTACCAGGCGCCCCCGCCGTTTAGGCCCCCAAGAGGCGCTGGTCCAGAAGAGCGAAGACCCATTCTGTTTCCTTCTGGCTCATCCGGAGTCTATCATTTGTGCTTGGTTGCCCAAACACCGCCACGCCAACCGGTGGGTTCCCGTCCACCGTTGGCTCTCCCTTCATCCTCACTCCTCACAATTCCAGCAATTTGGTGCAAATGTTCCAAAAAAAGAGCTCCATGCCCTTTGGGGATAGGTGCACACCATCGGCTAGGAAATACTCGGGGGTTTTCTCGTTAATCAGACCATGCCTGATCTGATGGAAACCTCTGCCCTTGCAGAATTTTGCAACTGCCCCGTTCAGCTTCCTCCGAGATTTTTCCACTGCCGAATGGTTTGCTGCCCCCCTCCATTGAGTCCGCGGAATCACCTCGGACCAGATGATCTCCGTCTCCTCCACTTGCGCCGCTATTTCCTGTAAAGAGCTTGTGATGTCTCTCAGCAATACCCCTCTCCCTAAACTGGTCAGATCGTTCCCTCCTAAGTGTATTACCAACACCTCTGGCCTCCGCCGCTTTTTTAGCAGCGTGCGCAAATGCCCTTCCAGCTGAGCCCATTTCATCCCTGGCACCCCGTGCCATTCGATCTTGAATTCACCAGCCGTCAAGACCTCATGCTGCTGGTTCCAGCTTGCCTTTGCCCTTGTGATGAATGAGTGCCCCACCACCCATACTGTGCGTGGTCTCCTTTGGTGCGCTGCTGGTAAATGACATGGAAGGAACGGCATGGTTATCTTTACACTTTTTCAGGCCTGACATAACGTTTATAACATCCTGACGACCATCTCCCCAATCTCTTAATCTCCTCGGCCCCTAGCCCCCCGACTGATGCTGAGGTGGCGGCCCCAATCCGAAAAGAATGCGTCCCAAACTGGCCCCCTGCCAGACCCATTCTCTCCAGCCCAAGCGACATTACTTTTTTGAACTGAAAGCGGCTTAGTGCGGACCCATCCTTGTGCGTGAGCCATGGCGCCTCTGCCCCAGATGGCTGCCTCTGTCGCATAAAGTTTGCCGACGCCGCCACCGGGCAAACCCGGCTTGCCTGAATGGCATGTACGGTCAGCGTCGTGCCCTTTCCTTTCTGATCCGTCTTCGACCGCCTCACATAGATGATGACCTGAGTGCTCCCCACATGAATGTCCCTGACGCGCAAGAACCCACTCCCCTTGCCGCTCTTGTTTTCCGGCACCAGTTCGCCTACTCTAAGCGCCCCAAAAAACGCCACCGTAAATGCGGCCGAGAAGAGCACACGCTCTGATTCATCCTGACATACCTCCCCTAGGCATTTAATCAAACCGTGCAATTTCCAAATATCGATTGGCCGTCTCTCATCTGGTTTTGGCGTGCTTTGCTTCGCCCAGCCTTTCATGGCCATCATGACATAATGCTCCTTAGTGGGGTCCTTCTCCCCGTGCATTTTTGCATAATGCGCTATGGCCGCAAGGTGATAGCTTACCCACGCCCGGGTTTTCCCTGTTTTCCAGCACCAGCCTATGAATGCTCTCACCGGGTTCTCCCCGGGGTCCCCTGCTAGTACCTCTTCCTGGAACCGTGCAAACCGAATCCAACAAGCCCTGTATCTCTTGGTTGTACCGGGTGCCAGGGCCGTTTCCACCAATGCGGTCAGATCGCCCCAATCATCCCCCACCATTGTACCTCGAATGGGGTCATCTCCTCCCTTGCTTCGGGACAGCTCTCCCGGAATCGGTCCCACTGTAAACGAGACAGAGAATCAGCGGCCGTGTTTTTCACCCCTGGAATGTGTCGTGCTCTAACCTCGATGTTCAATTCTAACAAACTCCTGGTGAGTTCTCTGAGGAGCCTCAGCACCCTCAGGTTACTGGACGCTCCCGTGTTAATGATCTGTACCACAGCCAAGTTGTCTGACCATAACATGACCTTGGAATTCTGCAGCCGCCTGCCCCACAACTTGAACGCCACCACTATGGGGAATAGCTCTAGTAGCGTGATATCCTTTGTGACCCCTTCCCTGTGCCATTCCTCCGGCCATGCCATGCCGCACCATCTGTCCCCCAGGATAGCCCCAAAGCCCAGGGACCCGGATGAATCTGTGAACAGTTTGAGCCTCTGACTGCTTGCCCAGTCCGCCCTCCAGATTGCCACCCCGCTGGAACCTGATAGAAAACTATCCCACATTCTCAGATCCTCTTTTACTTCTGAACCCAATCTGACGTGCTGTGCGGCATGCTGTAAGCCGACAGTTTTTAGTTCCACACTTCTGGCAAATGCCCTCCCCGCTGGTATCACCTTGCCTGCAAAATTGAGGTTACCTGCCAGCACTTGCAACTCCCTCAAGGTTGCTTTGCTTTTGCCCATCAGTTCCTGAATCAAGCCCTTCAGTTTTTGGACCTTGTCCTGAGGGAGCCTACACTCCCCTTTAACTGAATCGATCTCGATCCCCAGAAATGTCAATGTTGTTGCCGGGCCCACGGTCTTTCCCGGTGCAAGGGGAACCCCTAGATGTTCCATTCTGCTTTGAAATATCTCCATCATGGACCTGCACTCATCTGTTCCTTCCCTCCCCACGAAAAGAAAATCATCCAAGTAGTGCAACATTCCCCCATTTTTTATCTCCTGCTTTACCGTAAATTCCAGAAAGGTGCTGAATGCCTCAAAATATGAGCAGGAAATGGCGCACCCCATGGGGAGACATTTGTCATAGTAGTACTTGTCCCCCACCTTAAAACCCAGCAAGTGGTGGCTATCCTCGTGGATTGGTAATAGACGGAAGGCAGATTCAATGTCAGCTTTCCCCAGCAAGGCCCCTTTCCCCGCCGCTTTCACCATTAGTATCGCCTCCTCCAGGGAGGCGTACTGCACCCTGCACTGTTCTTCTGGAATGCCGCTGTTCACCGACTGCCCCTCGGGGAAGGATAGGTGGTGTATCATGCGGAATTGCCCTTCTTCCTTTTTTGGCACCAGTCCTAGCGGGGATACCACCAGATCGTTCATGGGGGGTCTAGTAAATGGGCCGGCCACTCTCCCCAGCCCAACCTCTTTGTTAACCTTCTTTTCCAATACCTCGGGATTCTCCAGAGCCGATCGTAGGTTGGCCGCCTCTCTTCCCCCTTGGGAACCCGCCCCTGGGATCCTAAAGCCCCACCTGAACCCATGCCATAGCAGTTTTGCGTCAGCTTTGTTGTGGTACTTGTTTAGGAAGGGAGACATGGCAAGAAGGCTAACTGGTGTAGGCAATGCCCCTTTAATCATACCTTTGTCAATCATTGTTCCCACAGTATTGCCTTGTTTTGTCGGCGTATCAATCAACATTCCCCTTATTCTTTTGTTTCCCGCCATCCCCGGGTTTAGCCTCTCCCGGAGTGGCCCTGCGGGGGCCCGTCCCCCCGCCCTTCTGATGCTTGTACCTGCATGACTTCCCATATGAGCAATACCCCTCCGCGAACCTCCAGCAGATTTCTGGCTCCCCCTGGTGGGCTGCTGCCTTGTACACCCAGGAGGAGGGCCCGCGAAAGGACCCTCTCCCTCGCTGCGGGAACCCGCCTCTGCCTCTCCCTCCCCGAGATTTTTCCCCTGATGGCTCGTCATGTGATTCCCTGCAAGGCACCACTTTATCCATGTACCCCCCGACATCCATCTCGTCCCATGACATTGCTGGCCATATCTGCATTTTTAATCTAAAGCCCCGGTCATACTCCAGCCATCCTTCGCCGCCATACTTCTGATACAAATCATGTACATACTGCTCGTATGCTATCATCGCCAGTGCATCCTGTGGGTACCTCTCCAACATCACTGACATGTACATCCTATATGCTTTCAGCCAGTTGTTAATCGAACGCTCTACCCTGGTAGCCTCCCTGTCCCTTTTCTCTTTTTCCTTTTCAGACAGTTCCTTTAGTCCTCCACCCGTGGGGATGATCCCCAACAAGTCAAAAATGTCAATGAATTCCTTCCTCCATAACCTTTCCTTGACCGCCCATGGGATGTGCCACACTAGCGAATTCACCGTAGCCCGCATAGGTGCGAACCCTGGCATTGGCCTCCCATACTGGGTTGCCTGTCCCCACAATCCCCCTGTTTCACTGCTGCTTGGGCCTGCTGTTACTGGCTGCGCTGCGTTCAGCCCCCCTGTCAAGACCGCACATGGCCCTGCCTCCTTTTGCATCCCCTGTGCCCCTGCCGGGGACCCCGCAGCCAATTGCAATGCCCCTCCCAGGCTTGCTGGCGCCCCTGGCCCCTGGCCTGACCATTCTTGACCCCACGGGAGCCCCGTCAATTGCACCTGCTGCCCGCCTCCCATAGGTGGGCCCACGCTAGGCAGCCCGACAGACAAGAAACCCCCGGGCGGTATCCCCTTCTTCTGGGGTAACTGACTTAGCCCACCTGTCTGTGCCCAGCCTTGAGTGCTACCATTGCACCAGAGCCCTCCCAGTCCTTGTGACGCCCCTAGATGCGTGGCTATACTTCCTTGAGACACTCCCCCTGCCACCATACCATTACTGGGCAAAACATTCGGTATTTGCCCCATTTTCCCCCATGCTTGCATGCATTCTAACACCATACCTTTAACTGCCTCCAGGGATGTTGTTCCTCCACCCACGACATCCACCGTTCTGGTCACAGGCGCGTTGGGTGGGCTCACTTGATTCCCTGGAGCCTCAGCAGGTGTAGGAGCCGTTAAGGCCGCATCCTCCTGCGCCCTCCCCTTCTGCCGTGGCCTCTTGATGCTGCTGGCTTGCTCCTTGCTCGCTTTCGCCTTGGCCGTCATTGTCTTTTTTCTTTTATTCCCCTGGGTCTCCTTCTCCCTCTCTTCCTCTTCATCCCCTTGGCTGTGGATCTCGACCTCGATCACGGTGGCCTCACTGCCACTGTCCTGAAACATCAGAGGGGAGCTATCAACTCCTTGGCTGTGCCTCTCCTGGCTAGGCTGTGCCACCATCTTGGACATCCAGTCTGCGCCATGGGTTGCTGCTGCCACCCTGGCCAGTTCCATGAATGCTGCTAGATCCATTTGGTGGTCTCCCAACTTGTCCGGCCACCTGCTTCCTGCTCCCTCTGGGCTGCTTGTTGCTCTTGCCCGAGCTCCGTGCTCAGGTGTCCCTCGTGGCTGGCTCCTTGCGGCCTGTCGTGTGCTTTGGGGGGGCGGGCGTTGGGCGTCTGCGTGCCCCTGATGTTGGCCCCTCCGCTGGACGTTTTATGCTCGTGTCCGGGTGGGGGGGGGATTCGACCCGAGGGACCGGCACTCGGCTCCGATCCTCGGATCCGCTTCCGGTATGCCTTCCCCTCGCCTTGTTCCTCCGCCCTGCCTCCGCTCCTTAAATCCGGCTTCTGCCCGGCCGGCTCGTTGTCCCCTCCGCCGGAGTTTTAAGCTCGTGTGCGGGGGGGGGGTGGGTGAGCGACAGGCCGGGCGCGGGCTTGCGCAAGTCGGATGCTCTTCCGACTAGTGTTCCCCTCGCCTTGTGCTTCCGCCCGGCCTCCGCTCCTCGAATCTGGCTTCCGCCAGGCGGGCTCACCCGTAGCCCTGCACTGCCTTTGGAGCTTCGTCCCTGGTCCTGGGCTGGACCCGCCTTCTTTCGCCGCTGCTCCGCTCAGCTGTGCTGCCTCTCTCCACCTGCCGGCTGCGTTCCCCAGCTGCGCGACGCTTCCCGGTCTCCTCCGCCGACTGCCTTCCGCGTTCGCTGGTCCTTCTTCTTACTGCGAAGTGGGTGCTCCGGTTGGCAGTCCTCTGCTTCTTCCTCTTGCCACGCCGCGACCTCGGATCCGCTGAGCAACCCCTCTGCGTACACCGGCGGTCCTCCACCGGCTGCCTGTTCCAGACGCTGCTTCCTTGCGGCGTTTCCCGGCCTGGCCTCTGGACCGCCTTCCTTCTGCTGTGCTGGCGCAACGAATTCCACGAGAAACGAAATTCCTCTTCCTTGTTAGGTGGCGGCGACCGGGTCCCAGTGCAGGAGCGAGATGCCTGGTCCCCGATCCCGCCTGCTTTTATCCTGCAGGCCCCGCCCCATTCCTTTTGTTTACCCTTCGCGGGCTTTCCGGGCTCTTGAGTTTCTTGGCGCCGTTCCGCCCCCTTGCCCTTTACCCTTCCGGGTGAGGATCCCCGCTCCCGGCGGCATGACCCCGCAGGGGTTACCCTGCTGCCTCCTCCATTTTGTGGAGGTTTTACGTCGTCAGCTCCAATCGGCGATGCACCTTAGCCACAAGTCCCTTTTTAGGCTCACCATGTTATTTGCAGGCAATGCCCAGTGAGATATGTGCCAAAAATCACACTCACCTTGCTAAAGCATTGTATCTGGCATCCTTACACACAAACTTCCAGTTTGTTGTTATGCATTTTGCTAAGAAATTTTGAATATATTAAATGAGACTTTCTTTTTCGCATCAAACTAGCAGACGTCAGAGATGTAAACTGAGCTTTAGAAGGGGAGTTTTATTATTGCTTTCATTGCCCAATACATTCGGTAGGTAACTGGAACTGTGTGCGAGTTTTCAGTTGAATACCTTCCATCACAACTCCGATAACCATTTTACATATTAGAATAGGCACTCCAAAAAAAAGAACTTTAAAATGTATTTTCGCCGGCTCCCCAAATCAATACCTGCTCGGCTGCTGTATCAAAGGACACAAATAGTAACGGGTGAAGCCCACTTAGCAATCACTGCTCCGAGTCTAGTGTGCTGAGAGCAGAGTAAATGTATGTTTCTCTCTCCATTTGTTCTGCTGGGTGGGCCCTGAAGGAGACATTATGAGCACTGCAGGTAGTTGACAGAGGAGGGTGAGGTTGCTGCTTTCCCCAGCAAAGGCTGCAGAAGCTTAGTCCTTTAAGTTGTAATGAAGTGAAATTAAAAGCTTTCACTTTCACCTCGCAACATAGTTGAGTACCGGTACTCTCTTTCAGGTGGTGAGGGCCAGGTAAGTAGAATAGTCCTGTTTAAAGCACCGATATTAGGGTAATACGAATCTAAAGTTTTATTTTTTACATAAAATGCCAGTTGAGTGACTTGCAATTATCCCTTATAGGAACGTGTCAAGAATAGTTTGCTTCATGTGAACCGCATCTCGCTATTATGTTGGCAGTTTTTATATGCACACATCTGCCATTGGTATGTCCTTGGCCTAGTGCTGTGGGTTGTCTTCAAGAGCTGTTTTATACGATAGGAAGAATGACAGTAAGTGGGCTGCACGCACTCTTTGAGAGTACCTGAGTTATTTTCTTTGTCCACGTGCTGGGTGTAGAGGAATTGTTACCAGATGTTCATTACTGTGTGAATGTAGTGCCTCCACAGGTGTGAGAGTGAGAGGTGTCTGGTTATGGATGGATTTAGCCAGATTAATGCATCTCGGTAGATAAAAGGGTCACACTCCAGGCATTTGGATAAGGATTTCCAGCATTCGTGAAAAAGGTAGTAAGTGGGCTCAGTTGTTGGCACCTGTTTGATATTGTTGATAAGGGCTGGGATTCCAGAGGGAATACACGATTCCTAACTCGGCCCATCTGTTCGTTCAGTCACCAACATGCAAGTCAAATGCCTCATTGAAAATGCTAGGTGATACTCTGAAAAATTCAGCAAGTTTATATCCCCCTGTTTTAGAGGTAATTGCATCTTTCTCAAGACAATCCTAGCTTGCTTGCCATCCATTAGGATTCTTTGCATTAGACCATAAACTTCCTTAAAGATCAATTTGGATGTTTTCAGCGGGAGCATTGACACAACATAATTGACTACTGGTGCCATATTCAGCTTAATGCAATTAACTTTGCCCCATAAAGAAAGCCTTAGAAGCGACCACCGATCAATATCTGTCCTCAGCTTTGACAACAGGCAATCGAAATTGATCTTTGGCAGTGTCTTTATCTCGGGGCTGATCCAAATTCCAAGGTATTTTATCCTTTCTGCGCACCATCTAAAATCCATGTTTTCAAATATGTCACGCATGCATCGCCTGGAGACTGGAAGGACCTCTGATTTACTCCAGTTGACCTTGTATCCAGAGACCACAGATAATATCCAGATGTCTTCCATCAGGTAGGGTATACTCAGTTCAGGTTCCCGCATTACCACCAATACTTCATTCGCATTAAGCCAGAGTTTTCCGGAGCATCCAATGTTTCCAATTCCAACTATGTTTTCATTCGCCCTGAGCATTATTGCTAGAGGTTCCATTGCAAGAATGAACAATAACGGAGAAAGTGGGCAACGTTGCCTCGTCCCTCTTCTCAACTCGAATGCCTCAGAGACTAGTTCATTTGTGAGTACACTCGCAGTTTGACTTGTATACAGAAGATCTGCCCAATCTAAAAAGGTTGGGCCCAAATCCCATCATCCTCAAATATTCAAACAGGTAGAACCATTCACTCCTATTGCAGGCCTTCTCTGTGTCGAGTGAGATTGCTGCCACTGGAGTATCTAATTTGCCCATATTGTCTGCCACAGATCTTCCGTTAGCAAAGCCAACTTGATTCTCATGTACAACCTTTTGTAATCTTTTCGCTAATACTTTGTCTAGCAGCTTGCAATCCGTATTTATTAGACTGATTGGCCTGTAGCTTTCGCATCTCGTTGGAAATGTATCCTTTTTTAGCAAAACGGTCACTAGTGCAGGTCTCATGGTAGAGGGCAGAAATCTTTTCTCGAATAATGTAGAGTACACATCACGTAGTAATATGAGAGCACTTTCTGGAAATACCTGATAGAATTCCGTGGGGAGACTATCAATTCCAGACGATTTGTTGGTTCGTAGATCCATGATTGCACCATGGATGTCTTCCACAGTGATTGCAGCCTCCAATGATGCGTAAGTCCTCTGGTAATCTTGGAACTTGAATTCGGCTAAAAAAAGAAGCGATAGACTCTGACTCATTGCTTGATTCTGATTCATATAACTGCTCATAGAATTCCTTGAATCTATTGTTACATACTTGTGTCTTAACAGAAGGTTGTCAGTGTCCTCTCTCACTGCCTCAATGGTCTTCCCACACTCTGCAATTTTTAGTTTGTATACTAGTAGCCTCCCGGCCTACTCTCTGTTCTCAAAGTAATTGATCTTATTTCGAAACAGTGTGTATTCTGCTTTATCAGAAATGATCTTGTTCAATTCAAATTTCTTTTTCGTCAGTACCACATGTATAGATTGGTCACTGCTGTTGGCATATCATTGCCCAACATGTTTTGCTTCCTTTTGTGAGCTGTTTCAGCTCCTTCTTTTTATCTCTCCTGAACCGAACGGTCTTTGCCATTGGGTATCCTTGCATGTACTTCAGGGCTTCCCAGACAGAGAAAATAGAATTTGCTGCGATCGTTGTATTACCCTCAATTGGACACTGTTAGGGAGAATTCTCAGAAATGTGCTAATTCCCTCCACCTTAGAGACCCCCAGCAACTATGCTGTATTTTGAGGATTTGATTTTTTTTAACCTGGAGAGAGCGAGACCCTTTTTTTCCCACTCTCTCATGTATTTGTGTAATTTCTAAACTTTTCCTTTGGTTTTGGAGCCTGACAAACCCCATAGGCATCATCTTTTACATTGTGTCACACAGCACCTTCAGTGCAGTGGCACAGGGAAATCCTTCAGATTTCCCAAAGGATTAAATACCTTCACTGGGATAACCTACTGTTTCCCAGAGCAGTAAAGTGAAATTGACTTTACTTATATTTGTAATTATCTAGACCCAGCACACACTAACTTGTTGGAGGGGTTACCTAGTATCCCCTTTGTCTAGCTTCTCATGTAACATTTTTATATTACCCTTTCCTCACTGAATGGCTGGTGGCAGTGGTTTCATTTTCACTACTGTGGTGTGCATTTACCACGGGCTATGTTTGCAGCTGCAGTAAAGCACCCACG
Organism: Ambystoma mexicanum; assembly: GCF_040938575.1. Taxonomy (NCBI): domain Eukaryota; kingdom Metazoa; phylum Chordata; class Amphibia; order Caudata; family Ambystomatidae; genus Ambystoma; species Ambystoma mexicanum. The sequence goes on from NC_090922.1 coordinate 110,125,563, forward strand.
GTTGCCATTTTTGTCAAAATAGCCCCGGTCTTCTTTTTACGCCATTTCTTTGTGGAAAGGTCCTTCTTGAGATTTACTCTGCGCGCCAAACCAGGCTTTGTCCCATTGTTTGCTTTGCCTTTGGCGGGATTCACAAGTAAAGCCAGTCTCTGGCTCCAGGGTTTCTGGGGTGGGCAGGAAGTGGGAGAGGTGCCCGAAAATCCCTGTCTAAGTCTCCTAGGAGACCCAAATGCACTCTGTAGTGATTGGCCGGCTGACTGTCCGGCAAGGACAGCCACCCAGCTGGGTGACTGATAGCTGTGCTGGAATTAATGGGAGAGAACTGAATAAAAGGCGGGGCTTTTTGCTTGGAAGGCAAAGTCGACCACTGGACGAATGAACCAAAGAAGAACTTTGAGAGGACGCCTGCTGCAACTCCAGGACCGTTGGTTTGCCCCGTGAAACTCCAAATTCAAATCGACAGAGAAGCCCCTGCAAGGACGACTTCTCCCCTTGAGTTGGTGGGACCAATCAACTCCAAAGTAAGCCCCCTGGACATCCTTCTTGGAGCTGTTTGAATTTCCACAGAGTTGCTGCTGAAAACCGAATAGCCAGGGAGAGGAACACCTGATTGTGTGCGTTGCTTTTAAGTTGGCCAAGAGCTCCAGGAAGATCCTCCGGACTCCCTGGAAGCAGGACTGACCGAACCCCCTCAGCAGAGTGCAGGACCCCAAAAGCAATGAAAGTCCATCTCGACAGCCAAGAACCTCAGTGTTGCAATTTGCGGTTGTTGCGAGGAGCTGAAAGAACAAAGTGCCACTTGTTGGAAAGATTGCCGGTTGCGAGCGGTAACTGTCCCATTGCAGTGCAGAAATTCCCAGAAGTCCTCCCTCTTGTCCCCACGACTGAGGCCCAGGAACCGTGAGATCTGCAGAGCTGCTCAGGAACAGAAGTCATCTGCTGCACTTTTTCTTCAATACAAAAGGTACTGTAAAAGTCTGAAAGATCTTACCTCTCATTGAAGAGTTGCTTGCATCTTTTACCTCTCGCAAGTCTAAACAGCTTGTTGCCCTACATTTGATTCTCCTTTTCTTCAAAGACCTCTAAAACACTGTGCAAAGACTGTTCTACTTACCTACCGGAGGTGCTTCATCCTGTATGAGACTTTACCTTGGCCTAGCCAGAATTCTAGCAAGAATGACTCTGCTTAGCGGATCCAAAAGTATTTGCCTGCTTTGTGGTCTCTTGTTTGTTCTAGTAACCTTTACCTTTTACCAACTTCTAACAGTATTCTGAACGTAAACAGTAAGATATTAATGTCCCCAGCACCCTAGCTATTGAAGTCACCTGAGAGAGTAGGTTGTGTCTGTGGGCCATCCCAAAATGGTCTTTACTGATTTAGAAACTAAGAGTGTGCAGTATTGAAGTGTATTTGTGTTACTTTTTATGTTGCTCCCTTTCTGAAGACGGCTTATTCTAACTGATAAATACATAATTGTTTATTCAAGAAACCTTGTGTGTAAGTATTTATTTGAATACTTGTCACTGTGAATCTCTGTGTAACTCCCCTACAGCTCACATTGACCCCTCTTGAGATAAGCCTGGCTGCTCAACATGCTACCAAACTGTGTAGTAGAAGCTTATACCAAAGGTTGGGTTTCTTATTACCTGTAGTCAGAATTGTTGTAGTGCACCTTAAGTGTACCGCATACAAGTTTTGCCTAACAGCCTATGGAAGCAGCTTGACGACGACGTGTCCACAGCGTGAATGCAATGATGTCACACGCGGGCATACAGTTGGAGCGGTCATCTTTTAATGCCAAAGACCATGCGTATTTGGCGTCCCAGGATCTAGTTGGAGGATGAACTAGTATATACATCCTCATTCAAAGGTAAGCCATCACTAAACTAACTACGTTTAAGATTTTCCCTTCTCAAATCCCTTAGAACAATTGAATTGCCCTTAAAGTGTAAAGTGCATGACAATTGCAACTGATGCAAGCAATTCCATTCTTATACACACCTACTATATTATATGTCTATCTGACACAAGCCTGGTGACATATTTAGGTTTGCAAATTGGTAAGTAGACTCCATTTAATCAATGCTTAGTTTAAATAGTTCATCTCAAATATTGTAATTCAATTAAGACTCAACAAATCCTTGCATTTGTTCTTGTTTTTATTGGTCAAGCTAAATACTTTTTCTCCTGAGGATCTACATTATAAGTGTGTTGAAAGACATGTAGAGCGAAATAAAATGTAATCAATCCGCCCACAAGGCTTAGAGAAAATAGTATGGAAACAATTTGTAAAGAGACCAAATGAATGGAATTAAGAAATGTAACACAAATAACTATAAAAGTATATAGAGGATCCGTTTAACTGGCTATGATTGTATAATAGTGCAGCAATAAACTACCAAAGAAGCAGCCTTATTGTTAATTATTTACAATCCTGATATTCAATGCAGATTAACTGATTTCATTTTTATATTGGGCACACACCATAATAGAGGTTGGAGCTTTGCGACAACAGGTACTACATTTTGGAAGACTTTTCTATTTTGCCAGAACGTTGATGAATGCCTGAATCTTTAATAAACTTTATTTAGATAAAATAAGAAAAATCTAGCTATGGGGTAAGATAGCTAATAACAAGCACAATTGTTTTTTTTTAATGGTGATTTGGTTTAGATTAACACTTACACAAATGTGGAAAATTAAACTAATAAAATGTTCAATATAAAACATACATAGGAAAATATACATTCAGTTCACAAATCAAACATGCAAAAATACAATAGTATCACTTAAGGAGAATAAAATCTTAGAATATAATTCGATCATACAGATGGAAAATAAATATGACCCCCTTAAGGGATCTAAAACATCAGATAAGAATTGACATAGTGAGCGCATCAAAGAAACATTTTCCCCCCCACATACGCCTAAACCAGAATAATTATTTTGAGACTAGTGACTCCATGTTTACCCTATGTTTAAAGTATCTGTCTCTCTCTTGGATGCTAGAATGTTTCAATAGAATCTGAACCCAGGCTGAACTGACAATCTGCCGTTGTCACAGATGAGGCAGAATGTCCTCTCCAGTGGATGGTCCGTTTCCTTAGTGGGAAGCTGGTTAAGCTGAAGGCGCATATAGAGGGAGCGCATTTTCAGACAGGAAACCTGACAAATACATGAAAAATACTTGTTTTCTCTTGAAATTTAGCATATTCCATATATGTGCAATATGAACGACTAGAATCAAGGGTACAAATCCAATCATACCTAAAAGTTTAAGTTTCGTTCCCCCCTGGGCAATTGAGTAATTCTTCCTCATCCGACCCTATTGAATCAAGTAAGTCTGTAATTGTCAATGGAAGGGATCTGCTTTTCCTTCATAAGAGTATTTAGATCAACATAAAGTGAGTTTTGAACAGGTTTGAGAGATTTTGAATAGCTGTGCAGTTCTCTCCATTGGTATTTAGCTTTAAGTGAGGTAAGGGCCAACTATGCCGGATTCGGAGTGGCCGCAAGAGACAGCACCTCTTTCCGCAGTTGTGCCTGTAGTTTATTCAAAAAAGTCCCCGCAAATCCAGAAGCAAAAGATCCAAACCATACAAAAGCGGAGGTTACATTTTCATTAAATAGTATCCTAGGGCTTGCAAAATTGAGAAGTGAAGGTTGAAACCTAATTATCTGACTGCCGAAACTAGTTCAATCGGTTCACCTCCCAAGTCCACGTCATCATTTTGGGCTGTTTTTGTTTAGAAAAAACTATGATCTTTGACTCTGACCTGTTGGCCTGAAGATTGTGTTTAACACCAAATTGCATAAATATGTCCAATTTGCATTGAAGGCCGATTGGGGTACGGTCAAAAAGAATATCATCATCCGCAAGTCTACGAGTACCCAGCCTGGCAGGATGAATGTCACTCCTACACCACAACCTCTCAATGCCACTCAGATCTAGATTAAAGAGAGTGGGTGCCAGAGTGCACCCTTGCTTGACTCCCACTAGAGTTGGAATCGGTCTAGAGAGGGTACCATTACGGGTTAGACAAATTCTGATTGTGGTGGTTTTATGGAGTGGGGCAATGAGTTGAACCATAGTCGGAGGAACGCCAAACTTTTTCAATTTAGCCCAAAGAAGTTCGCGCAATACACAGTCAAAAGCTGATCTATAGACAGGCCCCATGCCATGGTTTTTCACATTATGTAAAAGATGTGCCATAACGGTAGCAGAAATGGCGGTGCCCATACTTTGCCTAAAGCCTACTTGATACCTAGACAAGATAGGTGACTGAGTTAGAACCAAGTTAAGGTCTCTAAGAAGTAGAATGGAAAAGATCCTGCTAGAATCAGTAAACGCAATTGGCCTATAGTTGTCTGGTGTTGTGGGATCGCCCTTTTTATTCACTGGAATAACAATGGATTGAGACCATAATTGGGAAATTGTGTGAGTTGAAAATATGTAATCAAATAGTACCTTAACATAAGGGATCCAGAGTTGGGAAGCCTCTTTGATAACTCGAGGGGGAATCTCATCAGGGCCATGGGCTCTGGACGGTTTCAATCTTGTAATTGCCCACTGAATGCCCACCGTATCCCATGGGCAATGACCATCTATGGACCGACCCAAGATAGGATCAAAAAGATCAATCATGGGTCCCTGTTGGAAAAATTTTGCTGTACAAAAGTCGACCCACCTATCGTCAGCAATTGGACATTCATTCTCAAAGTCCCTTCCTCCTATAGTATTATTAACGATGCCCCAAAACTGTCTGCTGTTTGCATGAGTGATGGGATATAACCTAGTCTGATTATCCTTAGCGTGAAGTTCAATGTTGCCTGATTTCACTAAGTTTCTATGTTGTTGACGAGAGTACATTTTTGGCCTTTAGACAATAGGTCAAGCTTAAACCATTTGAGGCAAGATGTTTCAAAGAACTTCTAATTGCTCGTTGTGACTTGGCGATGAAACGTTCGAAGTGATGGATACAATTTCTCTTTGAATGCAATATACGATTGTAAAATAGTAGGCTGTAGTCGGATGTAGGTTTAGCAATTTTAAGATTTATTGCGGTGTTAACTTAAACAACAGCTCTCCTTGTGCACATCAAACAGTATTAGTTTTCATGAGGTTTGGTTTCCGTGAAAGGGTTAATGCAGTCCAGAGTTCAAAAGAAGCTCCACTTGGCTTCTCGCATCTTTAAAAGGGAAAATAAAGTCAACTTAATTCTTTTTCTCCACGGACTGACTCACCCTCTGTTCACTGGGTTGAGAAAACAAAAAAAAGACAAAAATCCACATGGAAGGCACAGTCCTTGATTAATGGTTGACGGCTGGCGCTTCTCCTCAGCGAGTCCGCCTCTGATAGGGATCTCCCCTGTGCCTCTCAGTGAGCCTTCTAGTACGCCCAGTCACAATGACCTTTCCATTCCCCTCTGGTCTCCGGCTCGGCTTGCAGCTGTAATCAGAAAACCCTGGTGAGCTCTCTGTTGCTGCATTTAAGCCCCTCTCTGCTCCTCCCCTCCCTTCAGTCTCCAGCCAGTTTTCCCTCCCATTCCCCACACCTGCAGGGCGTTTTCTTTCCTCGGTCCACCCAGTTTCATGCACTGTTTGACCCCACCCTGTATGTCTCTGGGGCCACCGATCTACATGCGGGCTGACGGCATTATACCAGTGCCAATCTCTGGTACACCTATTTCCATGCTGTATGATTGGGTTGTACCTATGCCGTTTTCCCTTTTTAATTCTGTCTCTGCCCCCTCCTTGGTTTCGTTTCTCGTGGTGGTTTCTGGGACATGTAGTTTTCTTTTGATTTGCTGTGTAAACCTTTTGTTGGCTGGTCTCATTACTAGAATAGGATCCTCCCTTGATTCTGTTGCCTCTTTGACCACCTCACATACTCCCCCCCGGGAACTAGGCCGTTCGGGCATGTTCAAGGCCCTGGACAGGTAATCAGCTACTAGCTGATATTTTCCGGGTTTATGTACTGTAACAAAATGATAGGGTTGAAGGGTTAAAAACCACCTAAGGACCCTATGGTTTGAGTCTTTCTGGGTGGCTAGCCATCGAAGAGGGGCATGATCTGTAAAGATGGTAAACTTTCGACCTAGTAAATAATAACGAAGAGATTCAACGGCCCATTTTATCGCTAAACATTCTTTTTCTAAGGTGGAGTATGGTATCTCGTGTGGGAGGAGTTTTCTACTGATGAAGGCTATTGGGCAGAGGTCTTGTTCTGATCCTTGGGATAGCACGGCACCTAGACCACATCCTGATGCATCAGCCTGTAAATAGAAGGCTTTTGAGAAATCTGGGCAGTGTAGAACCTGTTGGGTTGATATTAGTTGAATTAAGTGGTGAAAAGCTTGCACAGCTTCTGGCTTGATTTGAAGTGGCCGGTTGGTTTTTAAGGCGTCTGTCAGTGGTGCTGCTATGGTAGAAAAATGCGGTATGAATCTTCTATAATACCCTACGAAACCTAGGAAGGCTCGGATCTCTTTCCGGGTTTCCGGTATTCGTAATTTTTTCAAAGCCTGTATTTTGTCCACCAATGGTGTGATTACTCCACCTCCTACAGAATAACCCAGATACTTGGTAGTTTTGGCTGCCAGCTTGGTTTTCTTGGGGTTGATATGCAGTCCTGCCTCTTGTAAGGACGTAATTACTTTGATTAGATGTTCTAAATGTTCCTTCCAGGTTTTACTAAAAATCACTGTCATCCAAATAGGCAGCTGCGTATAGTTCATGAGGTTTTAGTACCTTATCCATTAAGGCCTGAAAATTGGCAGGAGCCCCCTGCAACCCAAATGGTAACACCGTAAACTGAAATAGACCTTGAGGTGTTGCAAAGGCTGTTTTCTCCTGGTCCGCTGGGTTGAGCGGTATCTGCCAATATCCTTTGGTTAGGTCCAATGTACTCAAAAAGGATGCAGCCCCCAGTTTCTCTATTAGCTCATCTATTCGGGGCATAGGGTAGGCTTCATATCTGGAAATGGCGTTTAGTTGACTAAAGTCCATACAGAACCGGGTGGTACCATCTGGTTTGGGTACTAGTACCCCCGGTGAACACCATGCGCTCTTGGAGGGAATAATGGTACCTAGTTTCAGCATGTTCTCTATTTCTTGTGCTATTTCCCCTCTTTTTGCTTCAGGGATTCTATAGGGTCAGAGGCGTATAATCTTGCCTGCCTCGGTTGGGATTGAGTGAGTAGCCATATGAGTCCTTCCAGGTAGACTCGAGAATGTCTTTGCTACAGGGCCCAGGGTGTCAAATAATTCAATTCTTTGGGTGTCGCTTAATTGTTCCCCCAAGCCCACATCTCGTAGGTTACCAGCCGAATATGTGACCATTTGTTCCGGGACCGACATCTCTACTAGAGACGTACATAATATTGCTGAGTCTCTTTCTTTCCACAACTTGAGTAAATTAATGTGATAGTTCTGATGTTTGTTTTGTCTATCTGGTTGCTCCACCTCATAATTAACTGGACCCAACACCTTTGTTATACTATATGGGCCTTTCCATTGGGCGAGCATTTTGTTCGTGTGAGTGGGTAATAACACCAGCACTTTGTCTCCTATTTTAAGCGTCCTAAGTCTGCTTCCTTTGTCATAATACTTCTCTTGCGTTTCTTGAGCTCGCCCCAGGTTTTCCCGAGCATAGGCTCTGAGTTTTCCCAGGTGATCCCTTAGTTCATTCACATATTCCGTTAGGGTTGTTTCTTCCTGCTGTTCCCAAGTGTCCTTTAGTAAGCCCAAGATAGATTTTGGCTGTCTCCCAAATAATAATTCAAATGGGGAATACCCTGTTGAGGATTGAGGTGCGTCACGTAAAACCATCAATACCCATGGCAGTACTTTCTCCCACCCCAGACCAGTGGGGCTGGTTGCTCTTTTTATCATTTGTTTGATGGTTTTGTTATATCTTTCCACCAGCCCATCAGTCTGTGGATGGTACACCGAGGTCCTTAAATGGTTGATGCCAAGGGTCTTGCATACTTCTTTCATAACGTTCGACATAAAATTACGTCATTGGTCTGTTACAATCTCCAGGGGAATCCCCACTCTAGCGAAATAGGGTAAAAGTACATCACATACTTGTTTGGCAGACATTCCTTTTAATGGAAATGCTTCTGGATATCTAGTGGCATAGTCCACTACCACTAGTATGAACCGGTATCCTCGGCTGGTAGGCTCCATTGGACCCACAATGTCTAGCCCTATCCTCTGAAATGGCTCTTTGATCAATGGCATTCTTTGTAAAGGTGCTCGTGCTGGAATATGGGGGCTTGTTTTCTGACATATATCACACTCTTGGCAATATTTGGTTATCTCAGCGTAAACTCCGGGCCAATAGAAATTTTGCAACACCCTTTTTATGGTCTTGTTCTCAGCTAGATGTCCCCCTGTGGTGTGGTCATGTGCCAACTGAATCAGCCCTTTCCTGTAGGACTGGGGAACCAACAATTGCTCCTTCATTATGTTATCAGATCCTTGGGTTACTCGATAGATTAACCCTTGTTTCTCTTTAAAGTAGGGAGTAGGAGGTTGGACCCCACTAGTGTCTAGAGCTTGTTCCCTGGCCCTTTTTAATGTTTCATCCAGCCCTGTTTCTGTTCGAAATGAAGGCATATGGTCCCCCACCTTCCAGTCTATAATGGAAATGTCTTTATACGCTTCCTGATTCACTCGGTTTCTCCTTTTCTGGGCCTTAGATAATTTTTCCCGACTACATGCCCCCAATAGTTCTGTTTTTGAAAACGGGGCTTCTCTCAACCATCTATCGAATTCAGGTAGATCTGTTCCTATTAGCACCGGAGCAGGCAAGGTAGGAATAACGGCGGCTTTGATTGGCATCTCCTGCCCCTGTATTCACAACACAATGTCTTTAGATGGATACCCTTTTACATCCCCATGCACACACTTTATGTCAATGGTTCTCACCTGTTCGCTATCTTGCTCGCTCACATGGGGCTGTATGGCCGTCTGTCGGCTTCCGCTGTCCATCATTGCTTGACGGGGATGTCCATCGACTGTGACCTCTATCACGTAAGGCAATCGTTTCCTTCGGTATTCCTGCGCTTGTATGGATCCAATTTCCATTGGCTCAATTTTTGTTTTTTTGGAACAGAAACGCGCAATATGCCCCCACTCTCCACACTCTGGAGTGCCTGTCCTTTGCTTAAGCCAGCCCCATTAGTGGGTCGGGTTTCGGCCTTGTTCCTGGTCCTTTATAGGTTCCGATACGTACTTGGGAAGCTTCCACACTTGGTCTCAATTGGGTGGTCGGGAAAGGTCGGGTGCTCCCTGCCTTCTGATATGCTGTTGCCACGTCTATTGCCTCGGCCAGTGATAGATGGTAATGTTGCCTCACCCACCTCTGAATTGGTCCTGGTAAGGCATCAATGAACTGTTCCATCATTACTTTATCCTTAATCTGTCCTATTGTGGCTGTGCCTGTTTGCAGCCATTTTTCCGCCAAATCTTGTACTCTGTAGAACAATTGTCTTGGACTTTCACCTGGTTTCAATCGGGTTTCTCGAAACTTGAGCCTGTAGGATTCTTCATCCATGCCGAGTCTTTCCAAAACAGTTTTTTTAATCTCGGTATAAGGAGTGTCTCCGGTGGGGTTAGCCGCTTGGTATGCCCCCTGCATTACCCCTGTGAGCAAGGGAGCCAGATAGAAAGCCCATCTGTCCTGTGGCCATTGGGCTGCCCTAGCTATTCTCTCAAAATTTACGAAGAAAAAACTGGGGTCTTCTCCTACTTGGTATTTTTGTAATACCGTAGGCGGTATTACTGGATGCGTCCGGTTCATGGCCACTACTTCTCCCAGTATTCTTAAAGCTTCCCGTCCTTGCTCTTGGGCAGCACTTTGCACTTGTATGGCCTGTTGGAGGGCTTGTCTGTCCGCCTGCGCCTGGTGACTTTGCACTTGTAAAAGTTGCTGCAGCTGCTGTTGCCCTTCTGCGAGTGCCTTTACCACAGCTTCCATGTCTTCTGCTTGGGCGTTCGCTTGAATCCCACCGCTGCCACCACTGTAAAATAGTAGGCTGTAGTCGGATGTAGGTTTAGCAATTTTAAGATTTATTGCGGTGTTAACTTAAACAACAGCTCTCCTTGTGCACATCAAACAGTATTAGTTTTCATGAGGTTTGGTTTCCGTGAAAGGGTTAATGCAGTCCAGAGTTCAAAAGAAGCTCCACTTGGCTTCTCACATCTTTAAAAGGGAAAATAAAGTCAACTTAATTCTTTTTCTCCACGGACTGACTCACCCTCTGTTCACTGGGTTGAGAAAACAAAAAAAAAGACAAAAATCCACATGGAAGGCACAGTCCTTGATTAATGGTTGACGGCTGGCACTTCTCCTCAGCGAGTCCGCCTCTGATAGGGATCTCCCCTGTACCTCTCAGTGAGCCTTCTAGTACGCCCAGTCACAATGACCTTTCCATTCCTCTCTGGTCTCTGGCCGGCTTGCAGCTGTAATCAGAAAACCCTGGTGAGCTCTCTGTTGCTGCATTTAAGCCCCTCTCTGCTCCTCCCCTCCCTTCAGTCTCCAGCCAGTTTTCCCTCCCATTCCCCACACCTGCAGGGCGTTTTCTTTCCCCAGTCCACCCAGTTTCATGCACTGTTTGACCCCACCCTGTATGTCTCTGGGGCCACCGATCTACATGCGGGCTGACTGCATTATACCAGTGCCAATCTCTGGTACACCTATTTCCATGTTGTATGATTGGGTTGTACCTATGCCGTTTTCCCTTTTTAATTCTGTCTCTGCCCCCTCCTTGGTTTCGTTTCTCGTGGTGGTTTCTGGGACATGTAGTTTTCTTTTGATTTGCTGTGTAAACCTTTTGTTGGCTGGGTCTCATTACTAGAATAGGATCCTCCCTTGATTCTGTTGCCTCTTTGACCACCTCACAATGATTGATACTAAATGTTTACTCAAACCGGCACAAGCACGATTGTGCTCAGAGAGGCACAGCTTCACCTCGCTGATTAGGCCCGATAAGGCTAGAACATGCGGCTGTGGTTGCTCTTGGTACTCTTCTTCAGAAGAAAATTGCCTATCATTTCGGTGCTCGACTACCCAGGTGGGTGGGCCCAGACTGCTATAGAGTGGTTGTAGACCCTCCCGAGTGGAAGCCTACCCGTAGAACAGGTTATTTGGTCATGTTTGTTCCCTGTAGAGGGGGCCCCCAGACTGTTTTATATATTTTTAGGGACTTGGGGTTTCACCCTAAGTTACACAGGGTAACCCAGTTACGGATCCCTTGCTCATTGTGCTTGGAGAGGCACAGCTCCACCTCACTGATGAAGCACAACAAGGCCAAAACGTGTCTGGGGTTGCTCTTGGTACTCTTGTTCGGAGGAGAATTGCCTAGCATTTCGGTGCTGGATTGCCCTGGTGGGTGGGACCAGACTGATCTTGTAATGGATATTTCTCTTCTGTGAAGGGTACAGTGAGCTAAAAGCTGGTTGTAGACCCTCCCAAGTACAAACCTACCTATAGAACCAGTTATTTGGCCGTGCTTGTGCTCTATAAAGAGGCTCCCAGACCTTCTGTATAACGTTTAAAAAGTGTGGAGACCATAAATAAAGTTTAACAGTTCATTTCTACTATGGTCACACTGACAGTCTCTGGTGAGACTTGGATTGTTCTAAGGTGAGTGCGCACTACCTTTTGTTGGTAGATTGATCTTCTTGATCATCAACTTACTTTTACTAAATTCAGGGTTGTCAAGATGTGCGTCCCTAGGGCGCTGCGTGCCGGGGTCGCCAGGACGTTGCTTGTAGAACGAAAGATGAGAGGGTAACGCCAGGAACCGGCCCAGGTCCCGTCCTGATTGCAGGATTGAAAATGGGTCCGATTCCTGACGCCACGGGTGAACACTTCCCTGGATTTACGTGGCGTCAGAACAGTGCAAGCACTGAACAGGGAAGGCCGGTAAATGAAGACTGCGAGCTTGAGTGCGTTGCTGTGATGCTGCAGAATCCTTCTTGAAGATGTTGAGAGAAGCCAGCCGGGACTGTAGTATGGCAGAAAAAGGCAGACGGCAAGTAGGACCGAACAAAGGCACCGGAGGCACTGGCACCCAGCACAAGGCAGAGGAGTATTCAGGTAAGGAAGGTGGTCAGGCAGGAGAGGGAAGGGAGGTAAGGAGAAATAATGAAGGGACCGGAGGAACTAGGCCTGGACCGGACAGTACCCAACCCAGGAGAGCAGACCCCCAACCAAGGAACCTAACCACCAGGGTAAGGGAAGGCCGGGCAAACTGGAAGGAAACAAGGGAGGCAAGCGAGGAGACCAAGGAAGAACAAGGATTTCCAGAAGCGAGCGGGAGGTCAGGACCAAACCGCGTTGAGACGCGGCAAGTTCAGATCCGGAAGCCCCTTTATAATGATTCGGCACGGAAGCGAGGCTTGACCCGCAATCCGAATCGGCGCATGCGCGGAATCACGGTATTCGTGGGAACGAGGCTTGGACCACAAGCCCGTTCCCTGCCGCTTCCGCGTATGCAAGCATGCACCCAACTCGCCCGTGACCAAGGCGAAACCGCGGGTACAGCCGCCAGGCATCACCCCGCCCACGAGGACACGGCCGATCCCGATCCCGGGTGAGTGTCCTAACACCATGCCCCCTCCCAGAAAGACCCGGGGCCCCCGGTCTACAAGGATGGCGTAAATAGAACTCACGCACCAAACGGGGAGCATGGACATTCCCAACAGGTTCCCAAGTGCGGTCACAAGCCGAATACCCCTCCCAATCCACCAGGAACTGCAATTGACCCCGATGGAAACGAGAATCACATATTTCACGGACCTCATATTCAGGAACACCCTGCACCTCAATGGCCGCAGGACGAGAGCCCGAGCGCCCATAGGGGTCCTCCAGGTGAGGCTTAAACAAGGAGACATGAAACACAGGATGCACCCGCCAGGATGGGGGTAAATCCAGTTTGAATGCCACTGGGGAAATCCGTCTAGTAATCCGGAAGGGTCCTAGGAAACGGGGAGCAAATTTCGTAGGTAAGTTACGAACAGGTAAGTTCTTGGAAGAAAGCCACACCTTCCCACCAACCTTGAATATAGGTTCCGGGGTACGCCTCCTATCTGCCTGGACCTTCATGTCCTCACGTGCCTTAACCAGGGTACCAGTCACCTGGGCATGCAGTCTTCGGATCTCTTGAATCAGCTGATCAGCAGAGGGAACCGCGCTTGTTCGTACAGGAACAAACGGAAAAAGTCTAGGACTGAGTCCATAGGTACAAAGAAAGGGGCTTACTCCTGTTGCAGAATGAATCGAGTTGTTGTAAGATACCTCAGCAAAGTCCAGTTGCAATGCCCAGTTGGTCTGAGAGGCGTTGGAGAAACAGCGCAGATATTGTTCCAACGTCTGATTGGTCCTCTCCGTCTGTCCGTTGGACTGTGGATGATAGCCGGAACTAAGTGCTCGATGTCTGCCCAGGTGATGACACAGTTGTTTCCAAAAGGATGATATGAACTGGGAACCGCGGTCCGAGATGATCTTATCAGGTAGTCCATGCAACCGGTAAATGTTGTGCAGAAATGCTCGAGCCATGGAACTCGCAGAGGGAACTTTAACAAAAGGGATAAAATGAGCCATCTTGGAAAAACAATCAACTACTACCATAATGCATGTGAAGCCCTCGGAAGGTGGTAGTTCCACTATGAAATCAGTAGCTATGGTGTGCCAAGGATAGGGCGGTGTCTCAATGGGTTGGAGTAGACCGAGTGGTTTCCTTCTGGGTATCTTTACTTGTGCACATACTGGACAGCATTCCACGTATTGTTTAACTGGTTTGGCCAATCCTGGCCACCAAAACTGTCGGGCGACAAGTTCTTGTGTAGCACGTATGCCCCGATGACCCCCGATCTTCGAATCGTGAAAAGCATGCAAAATGGCATTCCGAAGAGAGTCGGTGGATGCATACAATCTCCCACTGAAGTAGAGCAATCCCTCGTTCTCACTAACTTGGGGCAATTTCAAAAGTTCCGTTCTGTAGGGGTCTGCCAATGTTTCCTTCAAGAACGTATCCAGGCAATGAGACACTGAAAACAAGAAATGTTCTGGGGATAGCAATAACTGGTTCTGGCTGTCTTGCTTGATGTCTTCCAAGGAGCGAGACAATGCGTCTGCTTTCAGATTCTGAGCATTTGGTATGTAAGTGATCGTGAAATCATAATGAGAAAAGAAAAACGCCCAACGGGCCTGGCGGGAATTGCGACATTGAAGAGATCGTAGATACTGTAGATTTCTATGGTCGGTACGGACCTCAACAGGAAATTGGCCTCCCAAAAGATGATGGCGCCATTCTTCAAAAGCCAATTTGATGGCTAAAAGTTCCTTCTCGATCACGGCATAATTCCAATCGCTCAACGTTAGTTTTCGGGAAAAATAAGCCACTGGGAATTCAACATCCGACTGCGGGTCCTTCTGTAGCAGAACTGATCCAACGGCGAAATTCGACGCATCTGCTTCCACAATGAATGGTCTACTTTGGTCGGGATGATGTAGGATGGGAGAGGTGCTGAAGGCGTCTTTGAGACGTTCGAACGCATTGGTGGCTTCCTCATTCCACACAAACAACGTCTTACTGCTGGTTAAACTGGTTAAAGGTGCTGTGAGATTGGAAAAACCTGGTATAAAGCGCCTATAGAAATTGGCGAATCCAAGGAATCGCTGAAGGGCCTTCACATCGTTAGGTCGTTTCCATTCTTGAATGGCCCGTGACTTAGTTGGGTCCATCTGTATGCCAGAACGGCAAATCACGTACCCAAGGAACTCAATCTTGTCTTGATTGAAGAGACATTTCTCAATCTTGGCGTACAAATGGTTCTGACGTAAACGGTTGAGAACTTCTTTGACATGTATGATGTGTTCCTTCTCATTCTTTGAGAAAATCAGTATATCATCTAGGTATACCCATACTGATATTCCGAATAAATCCGAAAATATGTCATCCATTAAACGCTGAAAACGGCTGGGGCATTGCATAGTCCGAAAGGCATTACACGATATTCATAGTGCCCTAAGGGTGTCTTAAAAGCCGTCTTCCACTCGTCACCAGTCTTTGTTCGTACCAGATGATATGCCCCTCTTAAGTCCAACTTAGTAAATATACAGGCAGAGTGCAAGGATTCCAGGATATCACATATTAGAGGCAATGGATATCTATCCTTCCGAGTAAGTTCGTTTAACTGCCGATAGTCCACACAGGGACGTAACGTACCCTCCTTTTTCTTGACGAAAAACAACGGAAATCCCGCAGGAGACTTGGAAGGGGTGATATACTGTTTCTGAAGGCAGTCGTTGAGATATTCTTGTAAGGCTGTTCTTTCTTGTGGGGATAAGGAATACACTCGTCCATGTGGAATCACAGATTCTGGCAACAGATCTATGGCACAATCAAAACTTCTATGAGGAGGCAGGGGTATGTCCCTAGGTTCCGAAAACACAGAGGAATAATCCGCATATTCAGAAGGTATGGTAGACAACAGGCATACGCTAGATGTTCCATTCACCTCTGTCTGCGTGGTAATTGTAGAAATCCCAACTGGTAACCTTGCGGAGGAACAATCCAGCAAACAACGATCCAAATTAAAGGTCAATGTACGGGTTACCCAATTAACCTTAGGATTGTGGTACAACAACCAGGGTAAACCCAACACGATCGGATAAGATGGTGACTTAATCACATCCAAAGATGTTTTCCAGATGTTCATTGATCCGCAACTGCAGAACTCCGGTGTGATGTTGAATGGGACCAAAAGACAAAGGTGTACCATCAATGACCTCAATCGGTGTAGCTTGCCTTTTCTTAAGTAGAGGGATCTGGTTCTTCTTGACGAATTCAACATCGATATAGTTGCCAGATGCACCACAATCTAGAAGACCCATCATTTCAGTTGACTTATCCTGCCATAGTACTTTAATTCGGAGTACCAAAAGGGCTGCGGGAGACATGGGCAGTAAGATCCCATCGGTATCCGGAAGGGCTGGTGTGAACGGTAGGCCTGTCATTGCCTTCCTTATACCTGACAGGCCTACTAGTTTTCCGACTTCCTGAGTGGTCGTAACTGACAAGTGCCCAAATAGTGCCCGGAGGCACCGCAATATAGGCACAAACTCAAGTCCCTTCGACGTTTCCTCTCTTTAGCGGACAAAGGTCCTCTGAGTGCCCCCAATTGCATGGGTTCCGGACCCGTTTCTGCTGTACTTGAAGCGCCAGTAGGTGATGGAAAAGACCTGGGGTACGGCTTCTCCAACCGACGTCTTTCCCCCTTCCGCTCAGCCAAACGGTGATCGATTCGTAGGACATGTTCCAGAAGTACCTGTAAAGTATCCGGTTCTGGTATATGAAGAAGTTCGTCCTTGTACTCCTCTCTCAGAACTCGCCGAAAAAGCGTCTTCTGTGTTACTTCTGGCCATTGAGAATCCGCCGCCAATTGACGGAACCGACCAATGTAGGAGATCAGATCACTTGAACCCTGCTTTAAATTCATCAATTGGTTTTGTGCTGTGGCGGCCAAGTTAGGTGACTGGAATACTTCCAAAAACGCTTTCTCGAAGGCGGCAAAATCACCCAGTATTGGACTGTTTGCTGACACCAAAGGAGCTGCCCATGCAAGCGCATTTCCAGTTAGATTCCCTAGAATATACCCAATCTTCGCCTTCTCGTCGTTGAAATGGGAAGCCCGGAACAAAAAATGGATCCTGCAATGGTTACAAAATTCGGCCACTCTTCTAGAATCCCCATCGAACTTCATGGGTGTCGTCTGTGCCATGGCAGAATCAGCCTGGGTTGTGGTGGTAGTCCTATGCACCACCATCTGACGTAGAGTCGCGTTTTCAAGACGAAGTGCTGTCATTTCATCCCTTAAAGACCTGATTTCGTCCCTCAGATCAGAGGTTTCCTCCATCTCTGGGTCTGAATCGGAGGTTAGGCGTCTCAATCTGTCAAGATGTGCGTCCCTAGGGCGCTGCGTACCTGTGTTTCCTGTAGGCTTGCGTGCCGGGGTCACCAGGACATTGCTTGTAGAACGAAAGATGAGAGGGTAACGCCAGGAACCGGCCCAGGTCCCGTCCTGATTGCAGGATTGAAAATGGGTCCGATTCCTGACGCCACGGGTGAACACTTCCCTGGATTTACGTGGCGTCAGAACAGTGCAAGCACTGAACAGGGAAGGCCGGTAAATGAAGACTGCGAGCTTGAGTGCGTTGCTGTGATACTGCAGAATCCTTCTTGAAGATGTTGAGAGAAGCCAGCCGGGACTGTAGTATGGCAGAAAAGGCAGACGGCAAGTAGCACCGAACAAAGGCACCGGAGGCACTGGCACCCAGCACAAGGCAGAGGAGTATTCAGGTAAGGAAGGTGGTCAGGCAGGAGAGGGAAGGGAGGTAAGGAGAAATAATGAAGGGACCGGAGGAACTAGGCCTGGACCGGACAATACCCAAACCAGGAGAGCAGACCCCCAACCAAGTAACCTAACCACCAGGGTAAGGGAAGGCCGGGCAAACTGGAAGGAAACAAGGGAGGCAAGCGAGGAGACCAAGGAAGAAGGATTTCCAGAAGCGAGCGGGAGGTCAGGACCAAACCGCGTTGAGACGCGGCGAGTTCAGATCCGGAAGCCCCTTTATAGTGATTCGGCACGGAAGCGAGGCTTGACCCGCAATCCGAATCGGCGCATGCGTGGAATCACGGTATTCGTGGGAACGAGGCTTGGACCACAAGCCCGTTCCCTGCCGCTTCCGCGTGTGCAAGCATGCACCCCAACTCGCCCGTGACCAAGGCGAAACCGCGGGTACAGCCGCCAGGCATCACCCCGCCCACGAGGACACGGCCGATCCCGATCCCGGGTGAGTGTCCTAACAAGGGTGCAAACCCGCTGTGAGGAGTGCCTCCGTGGAATGGCACTGTGGGAGACTCTGTTCAATGACCTTGGCCGTGAAGCCAGCGGTGCGGGCTGCACTCCTATAGCCACTAGTAAATGGAGTCTTTAAACTTCAGGTACGTAATCTTTTTTAAAAAAGACAAACAAAAAGAATCTCTTTTCAAGTGTGGCTGTATTTTATTCCTAACTCTCACGAGATCTTAGGTCTCTTATTCCTGCAGATGCCTATACGGGTGGCCAATGCATTTCGGAATAAATTCCTTCATCAGGGCCTGGTAAAAATCAATGCAACACCCATTTAAGTTGAAAAATCACCAAAGAGTTAAAGAGAACCCCCATTTTAGACCCAATGTTGTGTATCCATTATGCGCCAGATTGAAAAGAACCCCATATATTTCACATATAAGAGCACAGTTCAGAAATGCGCGTCTGTATATATATCCTTAGATAAAGCATTCCATAGACATTACATTATATCAGCATGTAAGTACAAAAGAAAAGTACATTCGGTTAACGATGGAAGTGTGTAAAGACAGCCCAGCGATTTGGAAACAATAAGCAAGATCAGAAAAAACAAAACGAAAGGAAATCAAGAGTTAGCAATCACTCTTTACATTAAACGCTATCTGTGTTTATCTTCCGTTCTAGCACAAAGAAAATTAAATCTGACCTGGTTTCCTAGTGAACTTGTATGCCAGCGTTTGTTTCGCTAGTTGTGTAATCACTCAGCTTAATCTGGTCTGTGAATACGTGGTAGACTTGTGCTTGTCACAAATCCAATAGAAGACATAAGAACGAGTATCTTTAGCCTATCTAATGGCTCAGCATTACAGAACAACGCGGAGCGTTGTACTTCGCTTACCTTGTGTCAAATCACAGTGCCACGAAACTTACAGAGAATTGCGGGTGCGCGCGTTCCTCTGTATGCTCAGTTGTTAAAAGTTACCATGGTAACTTGATCATGTTAAACAAGGAGGAACCGCCGGTGCACACGGCGGCCATGTTGTAATGGACTCGATCACTTAAACGGTCAGTAAAACAATTGAGCACAGCAGCCTAATGATTACCTTTCCACTATTGCAGGTCGCTCTATATTTAAATGAAAGTATGCAACATGTCATTACTATAAATATAGTAACCGGTACTGTGATTAATTTCTCTAAACAACTTCTGTTAACAATGTGTATGTCTACACTTTTTACGTTAATTTATGTCACAAATCATGCTTCAAACCTTTAGTTTATCTGATAAATTTGGTTCAAGCATATTCCAAATCTATATACCCTATATTTGACACGTGGTCTACTCCATTGTTGTGTAGAATGCGGTTCTGCATAATCTGTCATGTGAATGTACATAATGAAAGAAAAATTAGTCATGGATACAATTACAAAAAACAACTCAAATCAAACTCTTCATTAATTCCATCCGGTGCTAGGGAATCCAGTTTGTCAATCCAAAAAGCTTCCTGTTGAGCCCTCCATTTCTTCATATCCTTGTCACACTTCCTGGTGGATTGTAGCTGTAGTACTGCGAATTTCAATTGCGTCACAGAGTACCCTTTTTCTTTAAAATGTCTTGCTACTGCTGAAGTCAAGTTGTTGTTTCGAATGCAGGACTTATGTTCGTTTATCCTCACTCTTATTTTCCGTGATGTCTCTCCCGCATAATATATACCGCATGGGCACTTAATTGCGTATATTACGTTTTCTGATAGACAAGTAGCATGGTACCTAAGCTTGATTTTGGCTCCAGTTTTGGGATGCGTAATGCAGTTGCCTTTGATCACGTTATTGCAATTGCTGCAACTCATGCAGGGATACGTGCCCGGATGTTTGTCTGGTTTTCTATTAGAGTTCTTGTCTCTCGTATTCACCAACATGTTGCATAGGTTGTTGCTTCTCTTGTAGGCAAAGACCGGTGGTTGGGGAAACAGATCCTTGGTTTGTGCATCGCTTGTGAGTATACTCCATCTATTCCTGATAATATCTTTGCTTTTATTGCTTTGTATCGCATATGTGGTGGTAAACACCAAATCTGGATTTTTTCGTTCGGTTCTTTTAGTGAGCAGTTGTTCTCTTGTCCGTGTACTAGTCTTTTCTCTTGCTGTTTGTAAATCAGTTTGAGGATAACCTCTTACTTTAAACCTTTCTTGAAGTAGTTCCAATTGCCTTTCACAGTCTTCTGTGTCACTAACGATCCGCTTTATTCTCAGCATCTGCCCGAATGGTAAATTACGTAACAGATTCGGCGGGTGGAAACTCATGCGGTGTAGTAGGTTGTTTCGATCCGTTTGCTTTGTATACAGTGTAGTTACACTCTGGTGAGACTACATTCTTTTTTCTTTGTTTGATTCTTGGTTCACGATCTCATAACAAACCGTTTATTCAAAATGACACTTTCAGCAATTCAAACCACTTGCTTTTAATTAAAATATGTTTCAGTTTTCTCATCTCTCCCTAATCTTGAGTCCAATCTAGCTATAAATTAGGTGTAGACTACAAAAAACATAATAGAACAACACAAAAAGAAGCCTTATGACACCCCTAAAATTAAGGAGGTTATCGTGTCTGGACCACAATGCTTGCTTCTGCATACTGGATGCACAGGGGCTGATGCAGACTGGTTTTGGTGAAGGCAGGCAGGGCTTGCGGTGCTTCTACGTAGTGACTTCTTTCACTGAGTGCTGCCTAGTACTGTGGATGTGCTGAGGCCAGCAGGGCTAGGCTTAACAGCTTCCTGGTGTTGGAAAATCTTCTTTGGCAGAGAGTTGTTCTGCTAATGGATATTCACTCTGACCGATGAGAGATTTTTCGCTTCCTTAGAAGAATATCTTAAAATGAAAACATGCTTAAAAGTAGCTCTTAAAGATAGCAGGCACTGGGGGTAATTTCTTTGCTTGATGTTTATTTATCAAGGGAAAAAAAGAGTAGTGCTGAGGGAAGTGTTGCTGCTCGACTTCTTTTCAGAGTACTGGTATCATCGACTTAGGCAATGACTCTAATAAGCCAATGTATTTATGGCCCGCTCTGCATGAGCTGAAGGATACCACTACAAACATTTGTTTCGGGCTCTCGCTTCTGGCTCCAAGCGCCCGCTGGGGGAGACCCGCTCCAGGGACAGTGGCAGGTGGGGAGTTTGACTGGGGCGGTACACCTGGCAAACAAATACGCAGGTGTTTTTAAGGCGAGCTCAGGGACGACCGAAACCTCCCGCGGGGCAGAAGGGCAAAAGCTCACAGGATCTCGATTTTTCAGTATGAATACAGACTGTGAAAGCGGGGCCTGACGAGCCTTCTGACTTTTTGTGTTTCAAGCAGGAGGTGTCAGAAAAGTTACCTCAGGGATAACTGGCTTGTGGCGGGCAAGCGTTCATAGCGACGTCGCTTTTTGATCCTTCGATGTCGGCTCTTCCTATCATTGTGAAGCAGAATTCACCAAGTGTTGGATTGTTCACTCACTAATGGGGAACGAACGTGAGCTTGGATTAGACCGTCATGCGACAGGTTAGTTTTACCCTACTGATGTGTTGTTGCAATAGTAATCCTGCTCAGTACGAGAGAAACCGCAAGTTCAGACATTTGGTGTCTGTGCTTGGCTGAGGAGGCAATGGGGCGAAGCTACCATCTGTGGGATTATGACTGAACGCCTCTAAATCAGAATCCCCCCCTAAACCATAACGATACCGCAGCGCTGTGGAACCTCGGTTGGCCAAGGAAAGCCGGCGTCTGGGCCGGTGCATAGAGCTGCTTGCCTCGGGGCTCGAGTGTGGACAGAAGGGGGCCACCTCTCTCGCCCGTAGTGCACCGTATGTTCATGGGGAACCTGGTGCTAAATAATATGTAGATGACCTGATTCTGGGTCAGGGTTTCCTAAGTAGCAGAGCAGCTGCCTCGCTGCGATCTATTGAAAGTCATCCACTAAACCAAGCTTTTGTAAAAAAATAAAATAACAAAAAGACATACTTTTTTTTTTTTTTTTGAGCGTGCAGAGTGAGATTCACAGACAGAATCCATAGAAAGTACATTACCAGAGTGCCGAGAGCAGTAATGGGGGAGCAATCCTGTGACCTGGAAAAAAAATCCACAAAGGGGGGGGTGATTGATTGATGTGCAGTAGGTGTCCTGACCCACATGGGCTGAATTTGATTTATTTTGTCATTTCCTGATCTCTATTGAACAGACTTGGGCACAAGAGCCTGTTACAGATTCCAGGCAGCTGGTGAAGCATGTACACCCCGAGATGTGTACTGTAGGCATGCACGGCCCCAATAACTACAATATGCAATGGGCAGTTCGTAAAGATAGAAGGCAGGTCCCTGCTGCAGTATTTGTTTTTTTATGTTAGCTGGATCCATGCTGCATGTAAACAGTCCTTCGAAGTGGAAAGTTATCCAGAGTTTATTTTTCTCCATTAATCTGACCAACGCTTTATTTTTATCTTTACTAGGTGGACTTTGGTGCAGCCCAAGGTTTAATCGCCAGGGCCTCACTCAGAAGAACACAAATGTGGCCTTTAACCACGGTATAACTCGTGTTTTTTTTCTTTTTCTTTCTGACAGACATTTTTGTTTTTTGCTTGCTCTATGCTGGATGGCGAGTCGGGGAGTGAAGGTTTTCTATTGTTGGGCACTCTTAGAGGTGGCACTACAGAAGGAACAGGAACCAGATGCAGCACAAACTCTACTTCTTACACACGGCCGCAAAGTGGAAAAACAGCCTTGGACCTGAAAGGGGGTTTAACTCTTTTCTTGCTTTTGTTTCACATTCCGGAATGGGCCTGCCTTGGCAGATGACTATATTACTACAGGAGCATCAAGCTCATCAATTTCCCCTTTAATCTTCTATTCACGCTCTGTGGGTGGAAGGCAAGCAAAAGCAGAGTTCCTTTCTTAATTATGGGACAAATGTAGGAATGGGGTTATAAATGGGACTAAAGTGGGCCTGGAATTGCCTAAAAAGGGCTACCTGGAGCAGCACTGTGCCCCTCAGCCAATTTCCCCTCCGCTTCTGCTCAGAATGTAGGATTTTTTTGTTGTATATGCATCCCAGGGGTTGCACGCCGTACCACTGTTCTCAGCGGGGTGGCAGCTTGTATGCCATATTTTGCCTCAGAAGTTGACAGTCTGTCCTCCTACTGTGACACACCAAAGATGGCCATTAAGTGGATGGTCAGTAAGGTAAAAATACAAAATGGTTTCTGTGTACCTGTTGGCTTTTTCTTTAGGAACACAATGCTTTATTTAATTTTGTACATTTATTAAGCGCATAACCCTTAATGCATCGAGGCGCTGTTACAACCAGGTACATTCATCTTATGGAAAGGCAGGGCAGCAGTACAAGTGAACAAAAACAGTAGTTCTAGGAAAACAATCAGGATTTCAAAGCCGTTCTGAAAACCCAGTAGGGGTGTTCCATTCTTAGGTGTGGAGGGAGAGTTCTATTGGTGTGCGGCCATGGAGGAGAAGCTGGCGTCTCCACTTTTTGCTCGCCTGGATGTGGGAGGGACAAGTCTGTGGGTGTAGGCTCTTCTCACAGGTCTGGAGCATTGAGCTCTTACAAAGCACTGTGATAGGTAGGGGGGGCTGGATTGGACAGGCATATGTGAGGCATAATATTTTGAAGATGATTGTTTACTTTATGGGGAGCCAATTTGCTTCCTTTGAGGGATGTTGAGAGCTGCACAGATTGCATTGTTCTGAATCACTTGGAGCCTGTGGATGTTGTGAGCTGCGGCGCTGGCGCAGAGGGCATTGGAGTAGTGTAGCCTGCCACCGTTGATGGCTTTAGCAATTGTGAGGCAGCTATTGGGGTCTTGGAATGGTCTGGCCGCATTAATTAACTTGGTCGTGTAGGCAGCTGAGGTGGCAATGGCGTTGACCTGACGTGAGAGTCAGGCGTCAAGGTATACGCCTAGGGTCTTCACTGAGGTGGACAGAGGTATGCTTAGCACGTCTATGATGAAATTGGCGTTTTGTGGGCAGAGGTTTTTAGTGACCAAAGGCGGCCCAACCATCAGGATCTCTGTCTTTTCTTCATTGCCACAGAGGCTGTTCGCTGCCATTCGTGCTTGGATGGAGAGGTAGATGGTAATCGGTGCATGGGAGTCTTCCGTGTAGTTGCCTGTGAGGGGAAGCAGGATTTATGTGCCGGCATAATTTTTGTGGGTGAAGTCGAATGTGTCCAGCAGAACGAAGAGGGATGGTGAAAATGTTGTACAGGGTGGGGGATACGCATGAGCCTCGAGGCACTCCGAAGGTGATAGGGGTGGGTGCTGGCGTTTTCAGAAAAGACTCTTGTTCTACCTTCCAGGAAGGAGGCGCGGCAGAAGTTAGATGGTGGCATAGGATTTTGTGGTCCACCAGATCTAATGCGGCGGAGAGATCTGGTAAGAGCAGGAGGGCATCTAGTTGTTGTTTTTAGGTCTAATAAGGCTGATTCTGTTCAATTGCCTGGTCTAAAACCTGACTGGCATAGACCTAAGATTTGTTTTTTTTCCAGGTAGTGCTGGATTTGTGAGTAGGCAGCCCTGTCTAGAATTTTTCGCAGGAACGGCACCTTTGTTATGGGCCGGTAGTTGCTGGGCATAGTCGGATCTAGGGTAGGTTTTTGTTGGCGGGGGAGGGGACTGTGGAGAAGGATGCATTAATGAAGCTGGTGATAAATGGAATGAGGGCGTCTGTGCAGTCTTTGATGATGGGGGCAGGGCAGGTGTCGCCTTTACATTTGGAGGGCTTAAGGCCTTTGTCGATGGCAGCGACCTCAGCTTCAAAAACACGTTGCAAGTGGAAGCCATCTAGATAGTGGGGAGTTGGGTTAAGTGGGACAGTGGGAGAGGGGATTTTAATCGATGTCTGCTTGGTAGTGATTTTCTCTTGCAGGGTGGTTACTTTTCCTAGCAGGGCTTTTTGGACGTTTGTGCACCAGGTTGCATCTTTGGTGATGCATGGTGGTGGCATGGCTGGAATTTCCAGTTCCCAAGGATACAGATAAGTTCCTTGGTGTTAGACTGGGCCGTAGAGATTCTGGTGTTGTAGGAAGATGCTTTGGCCTAGTGATGGCTAGTTTGTATTTCCTGGCAGATGTTTTTAATAGCGTCCTGTTGACATCTGATTGAGATTTCTTCCAGGTGGCTTCTGCCTGGCGTTTTTTTAGTTCTCAGATTCGAGAGGTCATTGGTGAACCAGGAGTTGGCGTGGGTGAGGGGTTGGGCTTTACAGGGTGCTGGGGGGGCCACTGTGTCCACTGCTGTTGCCAGTGTCTTCAGGTAGATGCCCGCAAGAGCTACTGTGTTATTAGCCATGTGGATGAGATGGTCTGGTTTGAGGACAGAGAGCAGTGGAGAGATACTGTCTTTAGTGATTTTACGGGCGATTCGGGCCCAGGTGGGTGGCATAGGGGTGCTGGCGGGTGGGTTGTCAAGGGGTTGAGGAATGGTGAAGGTCACGATAAAGTGGTCGGACCATGGCCATGCGGAAAGGGTGTTGATGAGATCGTTGCAGTTGAGGTCCTCAAGCAAGTCAAGGGTTTGAGGGGGGGGTGTTTGCTCAGTGAGTAAAGCCTAGGGCACTTAGTGTATTTGCCAGGGCGGAAGCGTTACCATCTGTAGGGTTGCTAAGGCCTAGGTTGATTTGTCCTAGTAGGATGACTTTGGAGGTGGGCTTCAGGTTGGCGTTGAGGAGGTCTTCCTCACATGTGGCTGTGGGGGGGCGGGCTTCCAATGTACTAGGTGGATTAGTATACTGCTGGTGTGGGAGGTGCTATGAGTATCGGTACTGTTTAACAGTTCACAAGGACATTTTTCAGCTAACACTTTACTCTGTAAAACAAAACTGGCAGTTCAGGTCAATATAATAAAGTACACCACATTACATTTTGTTTCATGTTCAATACAATAAAGAGTCATTATACCGTAAACACGTTTCGGTGTCAATCTTTCATATTGCAATGGGCCATATCAAGTATGCTGACATATAAAGGGCTTTGTGGAAAATATATGAAGCCCTTTATCTGTGATTCTACAATCTCCCAAGATGCAGAGGAAATGTTGACTATGTAACTAGAAATTGGATTACCAGAAGCATACTGGTAGCGATTAGGCAGGTGTTAAAGGTGTGGAAAACAAGGAAAAAGCGTCTTGTTGAGGAATATTTTTGTGATATGAAGATTCTTTCAAAATACGAGAAATGTTTGTTATGTAAGCAGCAAAAAGAAGCAGTATATGATGAACTTTGGGGACCTTTCAATTAATTTTATGGAAATTGATAAATGAATATTGGGGTGTGAGTTATGTATTTTTGTTAGAAAAATGGGGGAGGAGGGTTAGGGGTGTGGGTGTGAGTTTATTTGTTGTCCTTTGTCTAGTCTTGGTATGTTGTTTGTTATGTGGTGTTAAATTGTACTTTAGTGAATCTGAATTTGGTTTTTAGGTGTTGGATTTTCTACTATGATTTTTATGATTATATCGCTTGCATATAACTTTTTAATGTAACTTATAGTTCAAGCTCAGTATTTGGTTGTAACATGGTTTAATGATTTAATGAAAACTAGAAATAAAGTGTTCATATAAAAAAAATTTGCTGACATATAAAATGCATATACATTGATAATGCCCATAATGTTTTAGTGGCCCATAATTTTTTTTAAGGGATAACCCTCTCCTCCCCTTCTCATGGAAGAAACATCTCCTCAAGGTTGCAGGTTACTCTCTCTGGTTTAAGGGATTGGAGGAACATGGTCTCCATACAAAGAGGGGCATACCCCACGATGGCAGGATGGTAAAAATCGTTTCTAGTTGCATGGGATAGTCTAATAGGCTTAACATAAAGGCATACCCTTCCTTTGTCATCTGGTGACCTGAATGGTAGCTCGGAAGTGTCTTCTGGGAGGCAACCAGGTTCAACCCAGAGGCTGGTCTGTGTCACGCCGCCCGCATTGGGGTCCACTTACTTGAAGCGGCGCGCCCCGTCCTGGAGGCTGTACCCGCGCTTTCGCTTAGGGGTTCCTGGGTTGTTCTGGTCATCGCGCGCTTCCGGGTTTCCTGGGCAGGTTGGTCAGCGCATGCGCGGGCGGCCATTCCGCGCTCTTCGCGCATGCGCGCTGCACGGAGTACTCGCTTTGGAGGACCTTGCGGCCCACGCCTCTCTCTGAGCCAACCAACGCTTGGGAGTCGGCTCGGCTTGCGTTCCAAGCCTCCTAGGGGTTGGCAGTCCTATTTAAGGAGCCCGGTCGTTCATTCAAACTGCGTCTCAACGCGGTTTGATTAGGATCGTGTTTCCTCGCCGGTTCCTTGTGCCTACCTTACCTGTTACCTGACTCCTGTCCTCCTTGTTCCTGGTACCCTCGGGTCCTTACCTGTAACCTGACTCCTGTCCTTCTTGTTCCTGGTACCCTCGGGTACATTCTGCAGTTGCCTTGCCTTGTCCTTCCTTCTCTTGTCCTGTGGTAGGGTGGTTCCCTTTCCCCTCTTCTGAGTTGGGTGGTTCCCCTGTGGTTATTAGTTGGTCCTTGCCTTGTACCTTGTCTGCCTGCACTTTCAGCCTCCCTCTACCTTGTGAGCCATTCTTCTACCTTCCTTCCCGGATCCTGCCTCCTACCAATCTTCACTGTGTCCTCTCCCTTGGGACTTCCATCTTCCGGATCCAGTCTTCCTTGGGACTTCCATCTTCCGGATCCAGTCTTCCTTGGGACTTCCATCTTCCGGATCCAGTCTTCCTTGGAACTTCCATCTTCCGGATCCAGTCTTCCTTGGGACTCAGTATCGTCATCTGGAAAGGCTCCCCCTGTCAGTGCTTGCACTGTCCTGACGCCACGTTAATCAGGGGTGAGCAGACTCGTGGCGTTGGGAGCTGGTTCATCTCCAACCCGGTTCCATTCGGGCGGGAGCTGGGCTGGCTTCTCGCGTCATCCACATCCACGCAGGACTCCTGACAGCCTGGCATCATCATCAAGGTCTTCAACCAGACGAACAGGTACGCAACGTCCTCGTGACGCACTCTATAACAGATTGAGACGCCTGCCTTCGGATACTTCGGACACTGAGATGGAAGAGGACCCAGGTCTTCGTATTGAAGTACAAGCTCTTCGTGCTGAGATGACAGCACTCCGTCAGGAGAACGTGGCTTTACGTCAAATGGTGACACAGAACATAGGGGCATCTCCACAGTCTGAAAACACCATGGCCCACACCGCACCCATCAAGTTCGATGGAGACCCCAGACGTGTGGGTGAATTCTGCAACCATTGTCGGATACATTTCCTCTACCGTTCGACTCATTTCAACAATGACAAAGCCAAGATCGGCTACATTTTGGGCAATTTATCTGGGAATGCTCTTGCTTGGGCTACACCCCTGGTTGTTACTAATAGCCCCATACTTGGCGATTTCTTGGCCTTTGAAAAAGCGTTCTTGGATGTTTTTCAGTCTCCTAATCTGGCTTCCACAGCACAGAATCTATTGATGGACATTCAACAGGCAAATTCCGATATAATAACTTATATCAGCCGTTTTCGTCAACTAGCGACTGATTCCCTATGGCCAGAGATAACACAGAAGACCTTGTTTCGCCGGGGATTAAGAGAGGAATACAAGGACGAGTTGTTGCATATTCCTGAACCCGAAGATCTACAGAAACTTATTGAACAGGTTTTGAGGATAGACCAGAGATTGGCCGAGAGAAAGGGTGAGAGACGTCGGTTTGAGAAGGTGTTCCCCAGGCCATCAACCCTACCGACTGGACTGCCAGTTCCTTCGGATTCCTCTACCGAACCAATGCAATTAGGCGCAGTAAGGGGTCCCTTATCAGAAGAAGAGAAGAAGCGCAGAAGGAGACTGCGATTGTGTCTATACTGTGGAGCTGCCGGTCACTATCTGAGTACCTGTCCTTTGCGCCCTATCAAGAAAGGGGGAAACTAGGAGGCCTGTCGTCTATTGGAAAGGCCACGACAGGTTCTTCTTTGCTACAAGTCCTTTCTTGTGCCAGTACGGCGTTTCCGCCTATGCAGCCAGCCGTCTTGATGATTTTGCAAATCAGTCTGAAGTGGCAGGAGAAGACAATTGATGTCCATGGATTATTGGACTGTGGGGCTTCCGGTAATTATATTGACAAGGAATTCGCCATCAACAACGGCATACCATTGCTCACCAGAAGAAATGCGATACCTGTGGAGGTCATTGATGGCACACCTTTGTCTTCCGGACCTATTCGATTGCATACTGTTGGCATGCTATTGCGAATCGAGGCTCATGAGGAGGAGATCGCTCTCGATGTCATCAAATCGCCTTCATATCAAGTGGTGTTGGGACTACCTTGGCTTCAGCGACACAATCCCTCGATCAATTGGGAGTCTCGTATTCTAGTGTTTACCTCTGCTCTTTGTATTCAGGAATGTTGTGGTTCCGGCACGTCATTGAAGCCACCAACCTCAACCTCTCTTACCACCGGTAAGAACCCGCTTGGTTTGTGCTCCTTGTCCCAGATTCCACATGCGTATGCTGACCTGAGGACAGTATTTTCTGAACCTGGAGACATACCCCTTCCACCTCACAGAACTTTTGATTGCTCCATTGACCTGATTCCGGGTGCGGTGATCCCACATGGGAAGGTTTATTCCTTGACCCAGACCGAAAGACTGGTACTTCGGAACTACTTGGATGAGTGTGTCAAGAAAGGATACATCGTACCTTCTAAATCCCCCGCGGGATTCCCGCTGTTTTTTGTGAAGAAGAAGGAGGGCACTCTACGGCCATGTATTGATTATCGTCAATTGAATGACATCACCCTTAAAGACAGGTACCCGTTACCGTTGATTCGAAACATCATGGAGTCATTACGGTCAGCCAGGGAGTTCACCAAACTAGACCTTCGCGGAGCCTACCATTTGGTCAGAATCAAGGAGGGCGACGAGTGGAAGACGGCCTTTAAGACTCCATTTGGGCATTACGAATACAGGGTAATGCCCTTCGGGTTGTGTAATGCCCCGGCCGTCTTCCAGCGGTTCATGGATCACATCTTCAGCGACTTGATTGGCATCTCGGTTTGGGTTTATCTGGATGATATCCTGATCTTCTCAGAAAATCCGGAAGAACACGTTTCACATGTACGAGAGGTCCTTCTACGTTTATCACAGTATCAATTGTTCGCCAAAGCTGGAAAATGTTCATTCCATCGGAACAAGATGGAGTTTCTGGGGTATGTAATCAGTGAGGCTGGAATCCACATGGATTCTGATAAAGTACGAGCAATCCGAGACTGGAAACAACCTCATGACCTGAAGTCCCTCCAAAGATTCCTGGGATTCGCCAATTTTTATCGGCGCTTCATTCCTCAGTTTTCCCGTATCACGGCTTCGTTGACACGTTTGACCAGCGTTAAGACTCCGTTCCTTTGGGATTCAGAGGCATTAGCAGCCTTCAACCGTTTGAAGACGGCGTTCAGTACAGCTCCTGTTTTACGTCATCCCAACGACGAGATGCCTTACATCGTTGAGGCTGATGCTTCCAACTTCGCTGTTGGCGCTGTTCTCCTACAGAAGCATCCTGTATCTAACGAAGAACACCCGGTGGCCTATTTCTCACGAAAGCTCGCTCCGAGCGAACAGAACTACGCTGTCATAGAGAAGGAACTCTTGGCCATAAAGACTGCGTTCGAGGAGTGGAGGCACCACTTGCTGGGAGGACGTTTTTCTGTAGAAGTCCGCACAGATCATCGTAACCTGCAATATTTGCGATCCTTGCAGTGTCGCACCGCTCGCCAGGCCAGGTGGGCTTTTTTCTTTTCACACTACGACTTCAACATTACTTACATCCCCAGCTCTCAGAACCTGAAGGCTGACGCCTTATCGCGCTCTCTGAAGAAGGAAGAGAAGGATTGCAGTCAGAACACTCCATTGATTTCTCCTAAGCATTTTCTTTTGACGATTTCTCCTCATCTGCAGAGAATAGTACAAGAAACATCGGTGGACCCTGATCGAGCCGACATTCTGAAGCGACCACAGATCACTGAACACAACGGTCTTTTGTTCTTTTTGAAACGTCTGTACTTACCGACGTGTTCACTCCGGTTAGACATCCTTCAAGGTTTACACGATTCACATGTTGGTGGTCATCGTGGCGTCAAGGCCACTCAAGAGCTGATTTCCAGACAATTCTGGTGGCCGGGTTGGGCCAAGGAGGTCAAGCGGTATGTGGAGAGTTGTCCAGTTTGCGCTCAAACTAAGACGCCAAGAAGAAAACCTATGGGATTGCTTCAGCCTACTGAAACACCGCCTTACCCATGGCACACCATCGCCACTGACTTTATTGTCGAGCTTCCGCCTTCTGAGGGCAATACTTGCATTATGGTAGTAGTGGACTGTTTCACGAAGTATGCTCACTTTATCCCTTTTTCTAAGATACCTACCTCCTCTCAGATGGCTCTGGCATTTCTACACAACATTTACCGGCTACATGGGTTACCGGAGAAGATCATCTCTGATCGTGGCTCGCAGTTTCTCTCTTCGTTTTGGCATCAATTGTGCAATCATCTTGGTATCCGCAGAGCCTTGAGTTCTGGTTATCATCCGCACACAAACGGACAGACGGAGAGAACTAACCAAACCCTAGAGCAGTACCTACGCTGTTATGCCAATGCTACTCAATCCAACTGGGTGAAGAATCTTGATTTGGCTGAGGTATCCTATAACAACGCAACGCATACTGCTACGGGTATCAGTCCTTTCTTTTGCTCTACTGGACTACATCCTAAGTTGGTTCCTTTTACTCCAGTACTACCTAGTGCTGTTCCTTCGGCGGATCAAATGGTTTCTGACATCCAAAAGCAGCACGACCTGGCCCGGGGTACCCTGGTTGAGACACGGAAGCGCATGAAGAAGCAGGCAGACAAGTGTCGGACTACGGAACCGGATCTCCAGGTGGGCGATCTGGTTTGGTTGTCCTCAAAGAACCTGCCAGTACGCAATCTGCCCACCAAATTGGCACCCCGATTCTATGGGCCTTTCAGGATTTCCAAACGTTTGTCCTCAGTTGCTTTTCGACTGGTGTTACCCCAATCTTGGCGAGTGCATCCAGTGTTTCATGTCTCCCTTTTGAAACCCTTTGTGAAGGATGTCTTTGGGCGTTCCAGTCCTCGGCCTTCCTCCATTCAAGTACGGGGGGTCCCTGAATTTGAGGTACAGGAAATATGTGACTCACGGATCCGTCGGGGCGTGCTCCAATACCTTGTTGATTGGAAAGGTTACCCTGCTTGTGATCGCACTTGGGAGCCCCGCTGTCATGTGCATGCGCCCCGTCTGGTTCGTGACTTTTTCCTTCGTTGTCCCTGGAAGCCGGGGGCTCCGGGTCTTTCTGGGAGGGGGCATAGTGTCACGCCGCCCGCATTGGGGTCCACTTACTTGAAGCGGCGCGCCCCGTCCTGGAGGCTGTACCCGCGCTTTCGCTTAGGGGTTCCTGGGTTGTTCTGGTCATCGCGCGCTTCCGGGTTTCCTGGGCAGGTTGGTCAGCGCATGCGCGGGCGGCCATTCCGCGCTCTTCGCGCATGCGCGCTGCACGGAGTACTCGCTTTGGAGGACCTTGCGGCCCACGCCTCTCTCTGAGCCAACCAACGCTTGGGAGTCGGCTCGGCTTGCGTTCCAAGCCTCCTAGGGGTTGGCAGTCCTATTTAAGGAGCCCGGTCGTTCATTCAAACTGCGTCTCAACGCGGTTTGATTAGGATCGTGTTTCCTCGCCGGTTCCTTGTGCCTACCTTACCTGTTACCTGACTCCTGTCCTCCTTGTTCCTGGTACCCTCGGGTCCTTACCTGTAACCTGACTCCTGTCCTTCTTGTTCCTGGTACCCTCGGGTACATTCTGCAGTTGCCTTGCCTTGTCCTTCCTTCTCTTGTCCTGTGGTAGGGTGGTTCCCTTTCCCCTCTTCTGAGTTGGGTGGTTCCCCTGTGGTTATTAGTTGGTCCTTGCCTTGTACCTTGTCTGCCTGCACTTTCAGCCTCCCTCTACCTTGTGAGCCATTCTTCTACCTTCCTTCCCGGATCCTGCCTCCTACCAATCTTCACTGTGTCCTCTCCCTTGGGACTTCCATCTTCCGGATCCAGTCTTCCTTGGGACTTCCATCTTCCGGATCCAGTCTTCCTTGGGACTTCCATCTTCCGGATCCAGTCTTCCTTGGAACTTCCATCTTCCGGATCCAGTCTTCCTTGGGACTCAGTATCGTCATCTGGAAAGGCTCCCCCTGTCAGTGCTTGCACTGTCCTGACGCCACGTTAATCAGGGGTGAGCAGACTCGTGGCGTTGGGAGCTGGTTCATCTCCAACCCGGTTCCATTCGGGCGGGAGCTGGGCTGGCTTCTCGCGTCATCCACATCCACGCAGGACTCCTGACAGCCTGGCATCATCATCAAGGTCTTCAACCAGACGAACAGGTACGCAACGTCCTCGTGACGCACTCTATAACAGTCTGATGCAACCGGGTCAGTGGCGATGAAAGCTTTTTTTATCTGGCACTGAATCCTCTTTCTCCAGTCCAAGGCTTTTGAGTGTCTTTCAGGCTCATCTGCATTTTCTGGACTTGAGTTGGGTCAATTCACAAATAACCTTCAGGTTTCTCTGTATTCTCATCCTCTGAATCTGGTTGTGGATGGAGTTTTTGTTGACTGTGGACTTTATCTGGGTTCTTTGGTTCGCTGACTTCATCATTGTTTCTCTTAGCAATGTCTGTGTCTTCTTGCGGTACAATATCTTCATTCTCCGGGCCTGTGTGGGATTCTCCAATAGGCGTCTCTGGTCTACTGCGTGTGGGCATCATTCTGGGGGGAGGAGCGGCTTCAGAGGTTTCCAGGTCCAATGCACACATCGTCTTCTAATTGTATGATGTGATTGTGGTGGTCATTCAGTTCTTCCCGTCTTCTCTTAGTTGAAAGACTGACAAACAGGGGAGCTATTAGTCGATCATTTAAAGCTGGGATTCTAAGTGATCATCCAGCCCTTTTTATTATAGGCTTCTTATGAGGGCAGAATCACCATGTTGCAGATCTTGATAACATGCTCTGGTGCCATACCCTTTTTTGTTCTTAGCGGTATTTAGCTCTGCTGCCGCTTGCATCAACTGATGGGCTTGGTTCAATTGATTTTTGGATGTCTCCAACATACTTGCTGCTGTTGCCGGGACCAGCCACATCCAAGCACAGATCTATTGGTGGCCGGGCATCCCTCCTGAATATTAGCTGGTATAGAGAGAAACTAGTGCTGTCAATTTTTGTGCATTTGCATGCTTGAACCAAGGTGGTCACATGTTGGTAGGCCAGTCATAGTTCACAAGGAATCTCTCCATTCCAGTTCCTGGTGGTGGACCAATGCGGTAGGATCACCTGAGTGAGTGGTCTTCGGGGTCTTCGGGGAGTGGAAGTGGGACACTGCATGGTGAGACACAGTATCCCCTTCCCTGTAACACCTTTACCCCATCCTACCAAGCAGGATACTTAGAAACTTAGCTTTCAGGATGGCTCTGGGGCAAGGCGCTCGCTTTGGGAGCAAGACGATGCGGAGCAACACAGGTTTGATCCCCGGGTCCACGCTTAGAAACCTCTGGGTATTGAGCGCTATTCGTGAAAGGAGGATAGCACAGGGGCAATCTGTTAGTCTTGGAAGCAAGACCATGCAGAGCAACAGAGGTTCAAATCCCGGATCTGTGCTTAGAAACCAAACTCTGGTATTTAGCACGTTTAAAAAAAAAAAATTCATAAATAAAACTTAACCCTCTACCCCCTTTCCTGAGACAAACATTTCCTCACGGACAGCTCACTACAAGAGAACACCCGAGCCGTATACCCGACACGTCCCAATACACAATGATCAGGCAGTTACTACTGACCATTACACACACCTGACTTCCATTACACTTCCCAACACGGATAAAAGACGGAGCACAAAAGCACACTCTGAGCAAGCAAAGCACACAAGGAATAAGCCGTTCCGAGATGGCAGCTTGATACAAGGCGAAAGACGGCAAAACCAAAGAGGATTGCAAGCAGGGAAAATAGGAAACATAAGACCAGGAATCGAGGCTGAAGAATCCTGCTTTGTGTGTCGGAGGTACCTGGTGCTCTGCTGCGTCGATACTGAAAGCAGGGAGAATCGTTTGCTGCCGTGGTACTGTCTTTGGCTCCTACAATAAAGCAGCACCATTGAAGTAAGCACAGCCAGTTAGTTGTGGAGACTGATACCAGACGGGTCAGTGTTGAAGTCAAGGTTGCAAGCGACATCATTGTATAGTGAAAACTCAATAGAACAATGTATGAAGTGTATGTCGCAAGCGACACAAACACAATTAAACAGCAGATGAGTGATTGAACTTTAAAGCCAAGATACAATAACGTTGATAGTGGTCCAGCACCAGGTTGGTGCTCATTCGAAAGTCTGTTGGGTATCCAGCTGAAAGGTGGCAAATATAAAGGGTGGTAAAGAATCGTAAAATCAAAGTTGTCCTGCAACGGGTCAAGCAAAACCCAGTGCACCTTCGAAAGTCTTCGATAGTTGATGAAAAAGTTATATAGGAAATTGGAATTCGTCTGAGCCCGGCGGAGGTAGATTGTGTTAAAAGAGATCTGAGGCCCACTGTGGGGGATCCGAGATCTTAGTCCAGATGAGTGGGATCCGGGGTGTATCGTGAGTCACACAAGAAAGAATATCCTATGAGAAATTGGATGCATAAATAATTTACGAACATTGTTTTGAGAGGATCTGAGCCTGGCTGAGGGGGATATGAGGTGAATGGTGAATCGACTAAGAAATTGAGTACTTGATGAAAAGAACCTTCGTTTGGAGTCCGCACGCTCGTGTCCACAACTGCCTCTTCGGCAACATTCCCAACTCCCCCCTGATCCTTTCCCACAACCCTGTCTCCTTGCCCCTGTCTCTCCTCCCCATCTCCCCTCGCCCAATGCCTTCCTCCCCACTCCATTGCAGCCTCTATACCTTCCCTTCGGGTAGCTCCCCATCCCCAGCCAGCATTCCTCCCTACGAATGGTTTCTGTTTCCCTAGTGTTTGCCACTTTCGTGTAATTTCCGGGGCTGTGAGACCAGATATTCAACTGCCGGGTGTCCTCAACCCTCTTTCACCTCCCTGCTCTTACCCCCTCTACCCCCACTCATACTTTTCAATGAAAGGTGCCCATAGGCTCTCAATATTAGTATGGGACTCGTCAAGCAAGTATGTAAGAAACGCCATATTGTAGATGGCTCGCCCCTTAGCTACCCAGCCCTTTTCACTTGGCATCGTCTGTTTCTTCCACAACTGGGCAAGGCAGCATCTGACTGCTACCAACATTATCTTCACCATGTGCCTTACTCCCTCACCCCCACGTCGGCTTCCAATGTCACCCCAAAGTGAAGCAACCATGTGTAGAGTTCTCTATTAATTCCATCAACCCCTTTGATCCATAAGACCTCCCACCAGCAAGTTTGCACCCTCCCGCAGCCCCACCACGTGTCCCTCCCTATTCCCCCTCATCTTCCCATATTTCCAACTGCCTGGGTCATACCCCTTGTACATCTTTGCCAGCAGCATCTACGGATAATGCCACCTGTGTAAGATTTATAGGGCCTGGTGCCGATATTGCAAGGAGACTGTCACACTTGCCTCCTTCTTGCACATGAATGCCCATAGAGTCATCAATCTCCCTTCCCAGATAATGTCCCCATCTAGCTGTGGCTGGGGGTGGATCCCTGGGCTCCAATACAAATATTTCTTTATACAATCTAGCTATGAGGCCCCTGGAGCCTGTTCTCGTAAACAGGAGTTTTTCAAAGTCTGTCAATCCCCTCTGCAGATTATCCCCCAGCAATCTTCCAGGAGGACTCCCTTTAGCGGCAGATAGCGGAAGATGGACAGTGTGTCAATCTGCAGGCATTCTGCTAGTCTCTCTATTGTGATGAAGGTCGCCTCTTCTCACATCTGGCCCACCCTGCGTAGCCGCGCTTCGTACCCTAGTTGGAACGCTAGTGGCTCTATCATCCCATCTCGCAGAGGTGCTGCACAGATGCAGCTCATGGGGGACGGCCATGTGATCAGCCACCTGGTTTCCCATATTTCCCGCCAGAGTGTCCATGAAACTTCCAGGACGGTATGATGTAGCACTCTCTTCGGAATCTGGGAATGGGATACCCACAACTACTACCACAGGGAGACTGGCAACAAGACTTCGTCGTCCAGCAGTACCCATTGTTTTTCCGACACCGGGTTTAGGTGATACACCAGCACCTTCAGCTGCGCTGCCTTGTAGTAGGTCCAGAGATCTGAGAAGCGCACCCCTCCCTCCTTTGGGAGGTTCAGTGTCTTGTATGCAATCATGGCTTTGGCCCCTCCCCACAGACATTTCAGCAGAACCACCCTGACCTCCTCAAACAGGGACTTCGGGACCACTACTGGGAGCATCTGAAACAGGAAAAGGTAGGACGACCATTTTTATACAGTTAAGACGCTCCATCCATGTGAGCCCCAGTCTGTTCCACCGTTTCACGTTGCTGCGTATTGTTGCCCATAGCAGTAGGTAGTTACCTGCATAGAGATCCCCTGCTTTCCTATACACCTGTATTCCCAGATATCGAAAAAATGTTCATCTTGGAGCTGGAACGGAAGTACCCTTACGTAGGTTCTCTCTATTTCAGACACCCCCTCCAGCCAGCATGGCCACTGATTTATCAAACTTGACATTAAAGCCTGAAAGCTTTCCATATCACTCCAGGCTCCATTCGGTGTGGCATTGAGGACCATGGGTCTGTACTGAACAGCAGGAAATCGTCGGCAAAGGGACTCATTTTATGCATGTGGCCCCCAACCGCCACTCCCTTGATACTCTCCGCACTCCGCTGGCCCACAGTTCCATCACCAATGCGTAGAGCAGGGGAGATGGAGGACATCCCTTCCTAGTGCCTCAATGTAGCTGGAATGCCTGTGACATGTTCCCATTAACCACTAATCTAACTGTTGGTTTTGAATACAAGGCTGCAATCCACTGCCTCCATCTCTCCCCCCCCCCCAAATCATATTGCTGTCAGGACT
This sequence comes from Ambystoma mexicanum, assembly GCF_040938575.1. Lineage (NCBI taxonomy): Eukaryota > Metazoa > Chordata > Amphibia > Caudata > Ambystomatidae > Ambystoma > Ambystoma mexicanum. Next base: position 110,163,516 of record NC_090922.1, read on the forward strand.
CACCCCCCCTCCCTCTCCACTGCCCCCCCCATAAAAGCCCAGTTGACCCTGTCAAGTGCATTCTGTGTCTAGGGCCAGCAGTAGGGCGCCACCCCCGGTGCGTGGAGAATATGGAGTGTGCCCTCTGCCTATTTACTATGACTCTGGCATGGTCAGCATGTATCGGCCCTGGCAGGTGGGCATCTAGGCGGGACGCCAGCACCCTGGTAAAGATTTTAGCATCCACATTGAATAGTGAGATGGGTCTATATCCAGCGCAGCTAGTAAGGTCACTACCCTGTTTGGGGATCACTGTGATCAAGGCGCAGAGAAATGTTGGTGGGATGGACCCTTCCCCTTTTATGGAGTTAACCAATTTAGCCAGCGGCCCTGCAAAGCGGTCCTGATACGGTTTACAAAAATCTGCAGTGAATCCGTCCTCCCCCAGGGCTTTCCCTGCCTTCAACCTACAGATCGCCAGCAGTACCTCCTCCTGTATCACTTCCCTAGCCAGCAATCCCTTGTCTTCCTCTAAATATTCACAGATCTCCTCGCGCTCTGCCGTCCTGTGCTCGGATAGAGCCCTCTGTAGAACTCTGCGAATTGAGTTGAGACCTCCTTCCTCTTCTCTACCATAACCCCATTTGCCCCCTGGATCCTGTCGATCCTTCTTGCCGCCCTATCCGCCCTCAACCTGTCCACCAGGAAGGCCCCTGTTCCGTCTCTGTGCTCATAGTATTTCTGTCAGGTGTATCTCATCCGCTTAACCACCTCCTGATGGATATCGAGTGCCGTTCCTGCCGCTTGTCCCTCATCATGGCCATGAGTTCACCCCTGTCACCTTCTTTCTGCCCTAGCCGGGCTCATAGTGTTTTCAGTTCCCCTCTAATATTGGCTTCGGCCAGGCCACGCTCCCTTTTCTTCCGGGGCCCTTCTGAAGTGAGCAAGCCCTGGAATGTCGCCTTGGCTGCCTCCCACACCATTGCCATGCCCACCTCCCCATTATAGTTGGAGGTAAAGTATTCCCCTATCTCCTTCCCCAGGAAGTCATGGAATACCTGGTCCATCATCAGTGTGTCGTTGTACCTCCAACACGCCTGCCTCGGTGGTGGACTCCCCAATTCGTGATCCGACCATGTTATCATCTCGACCCTTGGTCCTTTCACTAGCTCCCTCTGCTCCTGCGGCACCAGTAGCTTGTCTATCCTACTATAAGATTGATGTGGGGGAGAGAAGGTGTACCCTCCCAGGCCCGTGTGGTGTTCCCTCCATATGTCCACCCAGTGGTATTCCTGCAACAGATTTCTAAAATCAATATTCTCCTTGGCCGCCCTCTTCCGCCCATCCCCCTTCAGTGACCAACAGTCCACCGCCGGGTCCTCCACCAAGTTGAAGTCCCCTCCTAGCACTGATCCCTTCTGCCCAGTTTTCCATCATCCCCATTATCTTACATAGGAATTGTACCTGCCCTGCATTGGGAGCGTATACTGCAGCCAATGTGAACCTGACCCCCTCGTGGAGACCATTCACCCCCAGAAACCAACCCCCAAATTCCCTCTTGACCTGTTTCTCCACCAACTTAAACGTCTTTGCCAGTATAATACATATTACCTCCTTTTTGCAGTTTTTATGGAAGGCACAGAGCGTTTTGCCAATGTCCCTACCTTTGATTTGGGACTCTGCCACTTGTTTATAGTGGGTCTCTTATAGGAAGTGCACCGCCAGATGCTGTTCATGCAGCATTTTACCCGTCGGCGACCTTTTTTGTGAATTCCGGCCCTTGGCATTTAACGTGGCTATCCGTAGCCCAGTCATACCCTCTTTACACCTTTTTCTCATTACCCCTCTGGATGTTGTGGGAGCCATCACCCTCTATTTCCCGTGAAATTTGCTGCATGAGACCCTCCCCCTCTCCCATTCTGCTTCCGCCCCCTTCCTGTCCTTCCCGCCTGCTCGTCCCCCACCTCAAAGCCTCTGATCCCATGTTTCTCATATTGTGGTATCACAGACCAAACCACCCAGGGCAGGACCCGTGCCCTGGTCCTAGTTTTCCTCTCGATCCATGCATCTAGATTCATCTGTAACTTCCCCCATGACGTGTCTCACCTCCCCTTCTCTCCCCACCCCCTCATCAAAATTCCCCTGTCCATTCCCCCCAAGATCCTCTTGTCCATTGCTCCATTACTACACCTCTCTTCGTCGGGTCCCCATAAACCCCCCGGCCCACTAACGCACCCTGCCCAAAAATATTTGCCCCTCAGGGACTCTCGTCAGAGTTAACGTAACATTTGGGTTACAACAGTAGAACCTTTGTTAAGCCCCCTCCTTTTTCCCCTCAAGTGTCTTCCCCTCTAGGTGGTGGGGTATTAAGCTTCCAGAATTTTCTGGTGCCCTGGATCCTTTGGCATCCTCGTAGCATCCCTGATTTCGACATTTTGCCAGTCTGGTTAGCGCTCTCCCTTTCGTTGGGCCTGCTGCCGTTGTCCGGGTCTTGCCCCACCAGTTCCTCTGCGGCCCATTTAATGTACTCCTATTATATCACCTGGCATTGCTCACCCTCCCATTAAAAAAAATAAGTGCAAAGGGGTATCCCCATCTGTACTTCACTCCTTTCTCTCTGAGCCATCTGGTTAAGGGTCCACACTTCTTGCGCCTCGCGAGTGCCTGGGCGGAGAGGTCCTGGTAGATGGCCACTTTTGAGCCTTCATACACGATGTTTCCCATGCATCTGGCCTTCTCCAAGATGTCCACCTTATCTCGGTAGTAGTGCATCCGGGCAAGGACTGAGCAAGTCCCTCTGCCACCCCCCTTCAACCCTGCAGGGTGTACTCTGTCCATGGTGACTGTCTCCCCCTCCGTGGAGCCCAGGACTATCCCCATGATCTCTTGTATCTTGCGCTCCAGCCCCGCTGCAGATTCCCCTTCCAGTTCCTGCAGGTCTAAGAAACAGAGGTTGTTGCGCCGTTCTCCATTTTCGATGTGGTCTATCTTGAACCGGAGTTCCTCTTCACGCCTTTCCATTTCTTGGAGTCGGGCCCCCACCTGCGTCTCCAGGACCACAGACGAGGTGTGGTTTGCTTCAAGGCCTTCCATTTTGTCCTCTAGGGTGATCACCCTTGCCGAGAGGTCTGCCACTTTGGCACCGATATCGGTTGTTATGCCCCGTATCTCCTCCAGGATTACCTGTATGTCTGTTTTGATGGTACCAATCTCTGCAGCACATGGGTGAGGTCCTCCCTTCCCCATCAGCGTCGCCATTTCCTCTTTCTCCTGATACTGGTATCGAGAAATTTCTTTACGCCAACTCATCAACCCTGGCTGTCCTACCCCCGTTGTTACCCCTCTCCTCGCCACGAGTCTCATACCTTGATATGATATGGCATTTGTAACGCGCCTATACACAAGTGTTTCTAGGCGGTACGAGGCAAGGAAGGGGGAACAGAGGGAGGACAGAGACAATGATTTACTAGGCCAAGTGACCTTGAGATCGCGCAAGTGCAGGGGAGGAGGGAGGGGAAAAGTGCCAGGGGAAAGGTGAGGGGGCAGTGCTGTACATGGGTTCAAAACAATAACAAGAAGTGTTGCCAGCAGGTGCAAGGGTAAGTGCAGGCAGCAGGTGCCCAAAAGTGCAGGTCGGGGGACTGTAGGGTTACAGATACAGACCCACATGCAAGGGTTGCCGGGAGCAGTGCGGGTGTGCAAATGGGCGGGCAAGGACCTAGGCCTGAAATCTGAGGGTAGCCAGGGGACCAGTGCAGTATCAGACAGGAAATCAGCAGGGGAGAGAAGGCAGAAGCAAAAAGGAAGGTCTTGAGGTGCTTCCGGAACAGGGCATGGTTCTCCTGAAGTTTCAGAGAGGCAGGGAGGCTGTTCCAGAGGGGAGGCCCCAGCCGAAGAAAGATCTACCACCAACTCTTTGCTTGGAGAAGCGACTGACCCTGAGTGAGTTGGTGGAGGAGTGAAGAACTTGAGTAGGAATGTATTTATGAAGAGAGAGTTGGAGGTATTGAGGAGCCAGGCTTCCGAAGGTCTTGTGGACAATGCATAGCGTCTTGAACTTAATCCTTGCAGCTGCTGGGAGCCAATGCAGAGATTTCAGTGCTGGATGGATACGATCCCTGGGCTTGAGGCAAAGAACAAGTCTTGCAGTCCTGTTCTCGATGAGTTGCAGAGGGCGGAGAGTAGAAGCAGGCAGATTTACAAAGAGGCTGTTGCAGTAGTCCAGCCTAGAAAGAACCAGAACTCTAGAGACGGTGAGCTTCTGGGGAAAGGAGAGGGAAGGAAGAATACCGCTGAGGAAGGGCAGTTGGTCGTTTGACTACTTGGATACGTCATAGATGTGAGGAGAAAAGTAGAGTGTGGAGTCGAAGATGACCCAGAGGTTCTTGGCCTCACAGGTGGGAGCAGGAGGAGGGCCAACGGAGGCCGGCCAGAGAGTGACAGGAAAGGAGGCTGCAGGTGTGCCAATGAGGCGAATCTCCGTCTTACTGGCAATAAGGCAGAGATTGTTGGCAGCACACCATTCCTGGACAGGGGACAGTCGGAGATGAGTGAAGGAGAAGAGGTGGCAAAGGGGAGCCTGAAAATGAGCTCAGTGTCATCTGCATAACACTGAATGTTGGAGTAGAGAGCGGCACTGCGGTGGGCGAGAGGTGCCAGGTATTGGTTGAACAGCCAGGGGGAGATTTTTGACCCCTGGGTAACACCACAGGTAGAGAGTGAGATGGAGGAAAGGAAGGACCCAAGTTGGACCAGGGAGGGTCGATCAGAGAGGAACGAGGTCAGCCAGGTCAGCGCCTGATCGGTGATACCCAAGATATCATGGAGACGATTAAGCAGGATGGCATGGTTGACCATGTCAAAGGCAGAAGAGAGAGAGAGTAAGATGAGGGGAGATGAAATCAAGGTTAGGAAGCAGGTCTTCACGGATGTTCAGGAGAGCAGTTTCTGTGCTTCTGGCTGCTCTGAAGCCAGACTGATTGTCATGGAGACAACCAACAGATTCAGTGTGAAGATTAAGCTGGGAAATGGCCAGCCTTTCCAGGAGTTTGCCCAGGAAAGGAGTGATGGAGATCGGGCAATAGTTAGTTAGGCAGGAGGAGTCGGCTGAGGGTTTCTTGAGAAGGGAGTGCTTCAGTGGGGGTGTGGGGCTCCAGTGACAATGGAGCGGTTGCAGAAGTCAGCCAGGGCAGGACCGATGGTGTCAATGTGGTCCTTGATGGTTTTGGAAGAACGGGGAAGAACGTGTTTTGATGAGACCTTCATAGATGGGACTTGCCTAGAAACCTTGTCAGGGAAGAACAGAGGAAAGGAAGAGAAAAAAGGAGGAGAGGTGGCCACAGGGAGGCTGGAGGTAGAGGTGGAGGTGGAGGAGGATGATCTGGGAGGGGACAGGAGAGGTAGAGACTGCAACAGGATTGGCCAGCTCCTTGCAGATTTTAAAGCGTTCAGCCGAGTTGTTAGATGCCGCAGAGACGCAGGCTCTCTTCTTGGTGCGGACAGAGAGCCGGTATTGCCTTTGGAGCAGGCGGCAGGCCAGTTTGTCAAAGGATGCACAAGAAGCTAGCCATTTCCTCTCAGCCACCCTGCACTTGCGTTTAAGGGTGTTGAGGTCAGAGTCATACCAGGAGTTGGCTTTTTTTCATGAGCGGATCCTCATGACGGGAGCAAAAACATCAAGAGTAGCAAAGAGAGAAGAGTGGAGCATGAAAAGGGCTGTAGAAGGAGGAGGAGGGGAGGAGAAAGAGGAGGAAGAGGAAAAGTTGCAGCGAAAGCCTCCACTGACACAAACCTCAGGGTTGAATGTCAGAGAAGGTAGGTGGCAGTGCTAGAGTTGGCTTGGCCTGAGGGGTAGAGATGGGAGGAAAGGAGAAAGTGATCACTCCCGAAGTGTGCCCTGCAGAGTGTAGGGTCAAAGGGGAGAATAGAAAGAGAGAAAACACAGAGGCAGGGGGGAGAGTGTTGAAGAGGTTGTGAAATTATCAAGAGGGACAGGAAGCATCCAAGTGGATGTTAGTCTCCAAGAAGGAGGAGTTGAGTGGTCGAGGCCAGGAAGGAGGAGGAGAGGTCCGCCCACTCGGAGAGGAAGGAAGTGATCTGACCAGGTGGCCAATAGATAGTAGCCACGGTAAGAGAGTGGCCAGGAGAGAGAGGGAACCTGCAGACAAGGCATTCGAAAGAGGAGTCGGCCTACATAGGAATGACCGAGGCAGGAATCCACTCCAGGAAAATCAAGGCTACACCCCCTCCGGTTGGATCTGGGCGCAGAGAGGATCTTGTAGCCATCAGGTAGGAGAGTGTCGATGCTTGTGACACAGAGCTGGCCTTGAACTATGTCGAAGTAAGACTGAGGACATTGAGATAAAGATCTTCCCGGAGGCGGCAGATGTCGATGAGGTGTTTGACAGCTGAGTGAGAGTTGAGAGTGGCAATATGGAGAAGGTTGCAAACCTTGAAAGACTTCCGGGGAGGGGTACAAATCAGAGGTATGCCCTGTGGAGGTGTAGAAGGAGCCCGAGGGGGGGCAGAAGAGGAAGGAGGAGATGGCAAGTTGGCCAAGAGGGAGGCAAGGAAGCCAAAGAAGAGAGAGAAGGGGCAGCAGCAGAAGAAAGGAAATTGATGAGGCTCAGGAACCGTCTATCAAAGAGGAGAGCAGGTTGGCTTGAGGGCCTTGGACCAAGACTGTGCCATTCAGGTAAACATTAATGATGACCTTAAGAGGAGTGGAAGGCAGCCAAGAGGGCCTCCCGCCGGGTGCCACCGTTAATGGGAGAAGAAGAGAAAAGAGAGAGCACAGAGACCATATGAAGAGTCCATAGGTCTGGCGAGGGAATGACGAAGGATGTCAGCGAGGGTCTGTCTGGAGGAAGCACTTGTATAGGTGTCGGTGATAGGGAGGCCTGGGTTGGAGACCAGGATATCCTTTTTGAACTTCTTCCTACCAGACTTTGTGAGGAGAGCAGGATAGTCGATAGAGAAGCAATATACGAGAAACAGAGAACACCATAGAGTAGGTGGGGGAAGAAGAGAGGGATGGAGGGGAAAGGTGGAGGGAAACATTAGGGGAGGACGTAGACCGAAAGGGACAAGACAGTAGTGGACGATTGACTAAGTAGACAAGAGCTCAGATGGAAGAGCAGGCAGAAAACAAGGCAATCCGGTAACCAAATCGGGTTACCAGGGTATCAAGAACAGAGCAGTCATTAAAGAGAACCTAGAGGAAGGTGGAGCACAGCAGAACACAGAACAAAATAAAGAAAGCAGTCGACAAATGATAACCTAGAGGGAAGAATACAACAGAACAATACAATGCAAAACAGGGCAGTCAATGAGGAAGAGCAAAGGGGGCGCGTGGGTGCAGGAGGCTGGAGAAGGGGGGCGCGAGGCACACTCGATGGGGAGTTGCGATGGACCACGTGGTCAGGGACCCGCAATGCGACGAACCAAGAATGGAAGGTGCGAGGAACACGCGGTCATAGAGTTGCAAGGTCCATGGAGTCGGGAGGCACCACTGCGAGCGAACCCAGGGTGGAAATGCGAGGAACCGCGCAATCTGGGATTGTGAGGGACCACACAGACTATAGGCGCGAGCGTGGCCGAGAATGGAGAGGGCGCTAGATGGAGCACACGTGATTGCAGGATTGCGAGGGACCATGCAGGTCAGGGCTGCGCAGGTTTCAGGGAAGAAGAGGACGCGGAGGCACGCACGATTGAAGATTGTCAGGCACCTTGCAAGTCGAGGGACGCGCACGTGGAGGCTATGCAATGGAAGATTGCGAGGGGCAATGCAGGTAAGGGAGGTGAAGTGCGAGCGATAAAAGGATGGGGCGGCGAGGGTGCGTGTAGCAAGCGGGGATAGAGGTCCGCGGGTAGGTACGCGATCAAGGATTGCAAAGGGCAACCCAGGGAAGGGCAAGCCTTTGATCCTTGGCCGAGGGGGCTGTCACGACGGGATGACTTGGTTGTCCTATTTAAAGGGCCTGCCAACCAATGGGAGCGCCATGGGATGGAGGGCGGGGGGAGCGGGCCCACACGCTGCGGCTCGAGGATAAAACCTTTACAAATGCACAACTTACTGTGCCACGGAGCACCTGTCCTCACCCCAGCACCCAGTTGGCGTTGTCTGATGATGGTGGGGATGGCGTCTGGAGATAGAGGGAGTAAACACATGTTGGTGCATGCTTACCTGCTGTCTGGGCAGGGGTTTGTGTCCTGGTCCTCCTGCTTCCTCCTAGTCCAAACAGGAATTGCCCTTTTCTTCGTCTGCCCTTTGCTCCGAATTTCCGGGCGAGAGACACCCTTGTTCTAAGAGTTAAGAGCAGGAAGGAAGAGGCTGGGCTAATAATGTGGGCGGGATTAGGCCAGGTGACCTAGATCCACTTGCACCCGCTCCCCTGATGGCCTCCCTTCCGTCCAGGGGGTCCTCTTCAATCGGCCCCTGCTCTAGGTCAGCTGTCCCAGTGTTCAACCAGTGAGTACCGTCTCGGAGCGGGCTGGTCACCTCCGTTAATTCTCAGCTCCAGTCCGATGAGGTAGGATGCACTTTTTGTACCCGAGACCTGTACCTTCGGTTCATCTCCTATTACCAGGCTTCTTACTTTCCGCCTGTGTGAGGTTACCTCACCCCCTTGCTCCTGTAGAGGTTGGTTTGGGATGTCCCGGTTATCCACCCGCTGCCCCAACTAGATTCCGGCCACTGAGGTACCCAGTGCTTCCTCAGGCCTGGTGTGAGGGGCTACCGGTTCCTGTGTCATTCACCTGGTAGTTCTCTCCGACTCGCCCCTGGTTCTAGGCCCACTGCCTCCCGGTGATAGTGTCAAGGTTGGGTTCTCCTCTTTGGGGGTCCTCTGGGAGGGAGTATGGTGGTCGGAGAGCCGGGGCGCTCTCTGTGCCCTAAGACTCCATGCACCCACCTCTCCCGTCACTCACCATCCTCTCCTCGATGGGATCACAGTGCCTCCGCACTTGGCCTTTCCTGCTGCTCTTCTGGGGTCTAGAGCTGTCTCCGCAGCCACCACACTGCTGGTCCACTGTTGGATATGGCCACCGCCATATCTCTGCACTACTGTCTCCTCACAGAGCCCTCCATGCACTGTCCTGCAGGCCCTGTGATCATGGGCAGAGGGGGGGGGGGAATGGTGCTTCCCCTCTGGTCCGTGTGGCCCTCCCCCCTGCCTCTGGGTTTTCTTCATGGGAGGCTGGGGGAGGGGTGGCACAGGTCTCGGTGTGCGTCTCCACTGCTGGAGGCTGATTTACTATTCCTCAGCCCCCATCTTCGTTCGCTCCAGGCCCTGCCGGTGTGCTGTCAGCGACCGAGGATGGGAGGGCCACCGTCCCGCAGCACCTCTGGGTTGCTGCCAGCGTTGTCTGTGGCCACTGGTGAGCCCCCTATGCTTTGGGCGGCTCACAGAGTCCCCCAAGCCCTCCGTACTGCCTTCTGGCGGTCAGTGGGGGAGGGGTAGCACCGGTCATGACATCCGCTTCCTCTGCTGGGGGCCAGGGTGCTGTCCTTCAGCACCCCGCTCCTATCGCTGGATATGCCTGTGAGCTGTCCCTCACTGCTGCGGTGCCTCCTGCCGGGTTATCCGCAGCCCACGAGTCGGTTGCGGCCCTTTCCCTTCGGGCCATAACATGGGCCGTGGCATGCACCCTCTGCCTTGCGCCCTCTGGCTCCTTAGTCCCCGGCCAGTTCCGCTGCTATGTGGGGGTCGGGGCTCCCGCATCAACTCTACTCAGGGGCTGCACGTCTTCCGCTGCCCCAGGGGCCGGTGTGTGGGCACCCCGGGGTTAAACTCCACTGATGCGTTGAGTGTAACAGATATCTCTTTTAAAGCATTTACTGTGACCAGGATTTTATCAGATTGCGTGTTTTGTGGTAATGTAATGTACATTTTAGCCACTCTAATTTGTATTTTTGTGCATGTATATTAAACTGTATTACAGCATTATCTCATGGCGGAATCGAGGTTTATCAAGATTCTAAGTTTACTGTCTTGTCACTTGCACGATACGTGGGGCAAAGTTATGGTACTGTTCAGCCCCCTTTTATTTTGGATTTAACAAGGTCTGAATTGGAAGTTAAACAAAATGGATGTCTGGAGTTAGGTTGGTTTGTCTAAGTGTGCTACTGAAGTAGTTTATGGCTGCATCTCGTATGTCCTCCGGTTGGGCTTTAACTAGGACTGGTATTTCTGGCCCTCGGTGGGACCCCCCCACCTTAGGGCATGACATATGTGTGAAGGCACCAGGAATTCCTCGACAAAGAGAGGCGACCCACATGGCAAGCACATGTCCTAGTGGGCCCTACTAAAATGGCTCAAATTGTTTAAATCTTTTATCTTGGAATGTGGCAGGAATTAAGAATAAGATGAATGACCTGGATTGGCTGCAATTTTTAGATATGTTTGGAATTATTTGTTTACATTTATTTATTTTATTTTTTATTTATGTATTTGTAACGCCCCGAAAGCTCGCAAGCATCAGGGCGCGACAGAAGCACAGAGACAGAGAGTTTGCAGGACAGTACAAAGAGAAAGCAAAGGAGGAAGAAAAAGGCTCTATGTGAGCACTAGCGTGGCAGAGATGTTGATTATTTGAAGAGTGTGGTCATCAACTGTTTCCTAAATGATTGAGTATTGCTTTCAAGTCTGAGATTTCAAGGTAACTTATTCCAGTGGAAAATGGCCTTGCTGGGAAATGCTCGACCTAAGCCTGTGGATTTACTAGGGAAGCTAGATTGGAGTAGTCCTTGATTTGCGGAGCTTAGACTCCAGCTGGGCTCATACCAGCTGAATTCCTTCTTCAGGTATTCTGGGGCCGTTCCGTATAGAAAAAGAAAATACCAGTGTCAATGATTTAAAAATAATGTGTTCTTTCACCTCTAGCCAGTGGAGGTCGTTTCTGTCCTTTGTAATGTGATTACGTTTGGACTTTCTTGTGATGGACCGAACTGCGTTTTTCCGAATGATTTGGTATTGCTTTATGCAGTTGCTGTTGGCGCCAAGCATCAAAGCATTGCCATAATCTAAACGAGACAAAATAGTGGCCCTGGAGATTGTGGCACAATTTTTGATATTTAGTAGGGGTCTAATGCGACAGAGAAGCCTCTGATAATATTTGCAGTTTTGTTTCAAGTAGGAGATTTGAGCCTCGCCTCCTAATGATGATTGTAAGTAGATGCCGAGGGCTTTGACCTTGTTTGACACTGTGATGGAGGAGTCTTTTATACAGAACGAGGAGTAGTCTGGGCTTAGTTTATTTAAGGCTTTTGCAGAACCAAATGTCATAAGCTCGGTCCTGGAGCTATTCAGGCACATCCAACGTGTTATCATCCAGTTTTCTATTATATTGTAAAAGGCGGATAGTATGTTATTGTCGAAAGTGTGGTTACCACTTGAGATATGGTTGCTGCAGCCGGAAGAGCGGAATGGTTATAGTGCGTATAATTTGCTTGTAAGAAAATCGACAAGAGGCAGGCAGAGTGGGGGCCTGCTTGGGTGTTTTAAAAATACACTACTTGGCACTAAAACTGTGGCTCGATCATCTTCCTCTGATATTTTAACAGAGAAATGGGACACTGATCCCCAAAATGCTTTTTTATTATTAATATTTACGTAAGACCTAGGGAGGAAGCTATCGTCGCCCTATAAACTAATTCGGAGTTAGAGAAGATGTTATGCTTATTCACTAATAAAAAGTGCCAAATTGTATTAATGAGTGATTTTAACATGCAACTAGAAATAATAGAGGACTATACATTTCTATATAAAATGTATGATGACCTTTACAAAATTCCCCACTCATAAAGTCTGCCTTGTGCCCCCTGGGCGATACCTTCAGACAAATTAATTCGGGATGTTATAATTAAGGGTTATAGGTCTTGTAATGGCAGGTTTAGTCCTGATATTCCACCAAGACCTAATTATGTCTGTGAGAAAACTGAAGGTGTCTGCCTGATTAGTCCCAGGTTTCTCAGATCCATTGTATCTGATTACCTGGATGGGAGGTCCTCGGGAGTGGAAGTGGGACACTGAGATGTGGTATCCCCCTTCTTTTAACACCTTTTCCCCCATCCTACCACGTAGGATAGTGAAACACTCTACACCCCCCTTTTCTGACACAAACCCTTTTGCATACCACGAAAGACGGAAAAACACCAGAGCCGTTTACCTGACATGTCCCAACACAAGGGTCGGGCAAAATCAAGCAATTGACCAGAATCGCACACACCCGGCGGACCTGTCCCTTCCCCACAGAGATAAAGGGTGGAGCACGAGAGCACAATACGAGCAAGGCAGACCGCATGATGAGAGAGCTATCCAAGTCGGGTAGTTCAAGAGGAGGAGAAAAGGCAGCGAGGACCGAAGGGACGACGAGGAGAGCAGCAACCTTGCCCTTTCCAATCAAGGCCCGCAAGTCTGCCGTGGAAGGAAACGTAAGCCTGCAAATAATAGCCAGCGTGTGTTGCAGCAGATGTCAATGATACACAGAGCATGCCTACGCTGATAAACAGGACGGAGAGAGAGACGCCTGCTACCGTGATACCGTCCTTGACTCCAAATACAAGAAAAGCCAAGCGGTTCATCACAGCCAGTGAGTCGAGGGGAGTACCAATAAGAAACAGAACTGTGTTGATCGAAAGTCGCCAAGTGGCAAATTTAGGAAAGTTCAAAGTACTGTTAACCCAAAGGGAAAACCAGCTGCAGAGTAGTCCGGCACCACGTGGGTGCTTACTCGAGAGACTCTGGTTGATCCCGCGTTTGTTGAAACTACCGAAACCAGAAGGCCCTAGGAGAGCCGTGAGGAAAAGGTCAATGTGGTCATACAGGGCTCTAACAAAACCCCCTGTACAGCCGAAAGTCTTTGACCTGCGTGTGAAAACTAAGGAATATGTATCCCCCATAGTGAGTTCAAGAGAAAGAACTGTATGATTGGTAAAGAATTGGCATGAGTGTACCTGGTGGAGGGATGCCTTTAGAATGGGGCGAAGCCTGAAGTCCCAATGAACAGTTTGTTGACGAGAGTTAACCCGGCAGAGGGATGTCCACAGTGAACTGTTTAAAAAGACATTAAGACTCGTGACTGTCACAGGTGAGATTATTTTGAGAAGCTGCAGTGAACCCGACGGAGGGAGGTTGATATTTGAGAGGGGTCTGAGCCCGGAAGAGGGGGACCGAAGGGTGAAAAGTCATCACCCAACATACATGCAGAAACAAACTTTTTTTATTTATTATCCTGGACACACCAGGTCCTTGGAGGCAAGAGACCTTTTGTTGAAAAGAGACTTGACCACGGAAGGTCCTGATACCTGAGAGCGAAACTGTAGTCTCATGCTGGGAAAGCTCAAGCGTGTGCTGTGCTCAGGAGTCCTGCCTTGTTCATGCTCAAAAGGTGGGGAAGGGAGACCCCGGCTACCACATTCTGATTGATTATTTGTAAACACTTCTTTCTTGTGAATCCTATCCCACACTCTTTTTGTAAAACACCTAATCTAAACCGAAATCTAAGATGGGAGCAAGCTATGATCATCAAATAATAAGGTAGTCCTAGTGATGTCTTGTCAAATGAAAGAGCCTATACTAAGAAAATCATATTGCCAATTCTTACCTCTTAATAAAAATAGTGTGGGAAATAATGCTATAAAAAAGAAAGACGTGTTCAAAATGATATGTCAGGTTTTCAGGTTTTTGGCCTCCTTTTCCCATGTTTTTAGCACAGGATAAGGCGGTTCACTCGCATAGCACAGTCTCTGACTTCTTTAGCATGACGTTACAGTTCACACATCATCATCAGGGCCTCCAGAGCATAAGTCTCCTTGCTTCTCAAAGTCTCTTCACTCAAAGGGCCTGATGCAACCAAATAGACTACAAGTTCTTATTCTTTCTAGATTTTCAGAAGTATTCACATCGGGTGATTCAAAATCCACCCCGGGTGATTCACTATCCACTCCGGATCCCCCCCTCCACCAGGCTCTGATCCTTTTAGCATAAAATCCTGCCAGGCTTCCCTCAGCCAGGCTCGAGCCTGTCATTCACCTTTCACTTTATCGCACAATGTTGGTAGGTTCTTCCTTTTTGGGTGACTCACAGTTCACCCCCGTACCCCCCTCTCCTGGGATCAGATCCCTTCTACACAATTAGTCTTCCTCAACCAGGCTTGGACCAATGTCCATTTTATCAAGTATCAAAGCATTTTCAATGTGCACAGGGTTTGGCTTGACCCGTTGCAGGACCACTTAGATTTCACAATTCTCTTTCTTTTAACATTTGCATCCTTTTAGTTGGATACCTGACACAGGCATTTGAATGAGCACCCACGTGATGCCGAACCACTCTGTCTACAGTATCGTATTTTAGCTTCAAAATTCATTCACTCATCTGCTGTCTTAATAATCTTTTTCATACAATGTTGCCGCTTGCAACCTTAGTTTCCATACAGACCGGTCTGGTGTCAGTCTCCCCAACTCACCGGCTGTATTGACTTCACTGGCTGCTTTGTTGTAGGAGCCAAGGACAATACCACAGCGGCAAATGCTTCTCTCTGCCTTGACTATCGACGCAGGAGAGTCCCGGGTACCTTCAAAACACAATGCAGGATCCTTTAGCTCTAATTCATTGTCTTACCTTTCCTACTATTGAAGGCTCATGAAAGATGCTGTCTGTCAGTGAAAAGGTCAATGGCATTTCCCTCCTTGCAATCCTCTTCGGTCTTGCCGTCTTCTGCCTTGTATTAAACTGACATCTTGGAACTGCTGCTTCCTCATGTGCTTTGCTTGCCTAGAGTGTCCTTTCGTGCTCTGTCTTTTGTTTGTATGGGGGGAGGGGGGAGAGTGTGAGGGAAGTCAGGTGTGTTGTATGGAAAGCATGGTATCAAAGTAAGACAGACACAAGTGATCACGGTTCAAGGGTGTTTATTAAACTGTAAAAATTAGTGAGATAAACGCCTATACTAAAAAAAAAAACTATTGCCAATCCTTACCACTATGCTACAAAAATAGTGTGGGATAATGTTCATAAGAAAAGAAAGTGTTCATAAATCAGGATGTTATAGCCGGTGTCTATGTCGCCACATTTCTAGCACGGGACAAGGCAGGACTCTTGAGCAAAGCATACTCCTGGCCTCTCCGGCACAAGGTTACAGTTCCTTTTCTCAATATCGGGACGTTCTGTGTCCAAATCTCTTTCATGCAAAGTCTCTAGCTTCAGAGGGCCTGATATGCCATTTAACAACAAAACAAAAGTGCCTTCTGCTAATCTTCACGTCGGGTGGTTACCCTTCACCCTTGGATCCCCCTCAGCCGGGCTCCGATTCTTCTCTCAGTGTAAGCCTCTCTGTCTGGCTCAGACCAACCACTCACTCTGGACATCCCTCAGTCAGGTTCACACTTGTCATCACAATGTTCACGGGTGTATTATTGCTCACCCTAATTCGCAGGCATACCTCAGTCGGGTGCACATTTGCCAAAATACACAGTTCCAAAAGAAAGGCATTCTAGACCCCTTAGGTTCTTCCCTTATCTAAGTCCGCCCCCCCCTGTCAGGCCTTCCCTTAAGCCCTGAGTCAGGCTTCACACAGTTCTATCATCACAATGAATTTGCAGGCACCCCTCAGTTGGGTTCACATTTGCCCCACTAACACAGTTCACTTTGCTACCACAAAGTGTCAAAGACTTTCAACTGTACAAGGGTTTGGCCTGACCCTCGTACGACCACTTATCTCACGCCGACCTTCCATAGGGCCTCTTGGTACTTGTAGTTTCAATAATTTTAGTTAATTACTTTCCTTATTCAGTAGAGGGGTACCAGCCAGAGACATTCGAATGAGTGCCCCTGTAACGCCGGACCACTCTAGCTCTGGTACCTGTTTTACTTACAAAGTTCACAAGGGTCTCCCTCTGCCGGGCTCAGACCCCTCTTAGGGTTCACAAAGGGCCTCCCTCTTCCTGGCTCAGACCCTTCTCCCAATGTTCCCAAAGGTCTCCCTCTGCCAGGCTCGGACCTTTCTCCAAGGCTCAAAAAGGGCCTCCCTCTTCTGGGCTCAGACCCTTCTTAGGGTTCACAAGGGTCTCCTTCTGCCGGGCTCGGACCCCTCTCAAGACTTCAAAGTACACAAAGAAAACTTCCCTTCGTCGGGCTCGAGTCTCCTCTCATAATTTACAAAGGCCCTGGATCAAGGCCACGCTTCCTCTCATCTGCTCTGCTGCGAGAGCCCTGCAATGGATTCACCATGACTCCGCCGTGGAAGAAAGCACCGAGTGCTTATCAATTCCGGCATCCACAACAGCACCAGATGCTGGAACCACAACAGCAGCAGAGTGCCCATTGTCTGTTCCAGCGTTTACAGTTCCCCACGAGGAGTTTAGCCGTTGCAAAATGGCCGACTCGGTTGCCATGGGAACAATAATAAACCCTGTCGCCTACTGCAGCATCACCACCATGGCCCGGGCCCTGATAGGGCTTCAACGCCGGGCGGCCCCTCCTCTGACGCTTTAAAGGGAAAGGAGGCCGAGAATCAAAGCCACGCTTACTCTCGTCTGCTCTCTGCTGCTCGAGGCAATCGCAGAAGAGCATCGGCCAGCGGCAAAGCCCGGAAGGTAAGGGTACACCAAAGAAGCACCTTGCTATTAGCATTGTGCTTAGAAACACCCACCTTCGTCCCGCACTCATGCCTCTCCGCACCATCTCCAAGCCCCTCACCCTTCGCCGTAGAAATGAAAGGCTTGCCTCAAGTTTCCTTTGCCCTTCAAGCGCTCTTCATGTTAAAGTGGCGCCACTTCATAGGCTGCTACACGGCATCACCACCGGAACCCCTATCTGCCCCAAGCTACTACTCGCCTTAACCAGCTCCCCCAATTACATGCAGTCCCAAGTTTTCACTATTTACGTGCCACTCAGCCACGGCTCGCCATATGGGCCCATTGCCTATGTTAAGGGCAGACTGAGACCTACCTTCAGACCAATGTATCCTACCCACTTGGATACCATGCGCCCCTCCGCGAATGAAAACAGGAAGGCCATTGGGATACCCACAGCCTCATCAAGATACATTTTTGAGGCTACCAATACAGTTAGTGACATTAGCACACAAACAGCATGCTATGCGCCTACGGTCACTGCCCCTCAGACTTTGAGGATACCCAAATGTGCCCCTCTGACTGCTGCTGGTGCCCCCATGATTGCGGCTGTTAATGCCAAATGTGTCCCCTTGATTGACATCAATGCCAAATGTGCCCCCATGTTTGCTTCTGGTGCTGCCAAATGTGTCCCCATGATTGACATACACTCCAAATGTGCCCCTATGATTGCTGTTGTTGCCCCTATCCATGTGGCAGCTCCCCCTTTGTCTGCGCTCAGTTGTGCTCTCATTAATGCTCAATCACTCCCTGCCCACAAGCTAGATATCCACAACCTTATCTGCAATTCCAATCTCGACCTTCTAATCATTAGTGAAACTTGGCTTCATGAAGCGTCAGGACCGGCTCCTGTTCTGGCCTTACCACAGGGTTACACAATCTTTAGACAAGACCGGGGCTCGCAGAAAGGAGGCGGAGTTGCCTGTATCGCTAAGGAGTCCATCCACATCAGGAGATTACAAGGAGACCTTGGACAAAACTGTGTCTACATGCTCATCAAGGCTAACCGTCACCGAACTGCACCATCACCATCCACATCGTATACCGCCCTCCTGGCCTAGTCACCGACTTCCAAGATGCACTCATGCATGCCCTCGCTGACAACCTAAAAAAGAATACAATGTCTATCCTCTTGGGAGACATGAACCTAGGTCTTAATGACCCTGCGGACGGTCATGCAGCATCACTCAACAACGCCCTCTCCACTCTGGGTTTCAAACAAGCTGTGACAGAACCCACCCATATCAAAGGCCGAACCCTGGATTGGATATCCCAATATAACTGCCCTCCAACTATCCCGTCCATTACTCCAATTGCTTGGTCTGATCATTCAGCTATCCACTTTGACCTGAGATTTTCCAAAACAGATTCCCCCCCTCCCTAGCCCACTGCCGCCTGCCTTCACCAGAAGTTCTGAGCAACTCACCAAAGAAAGGCTCTTACCACACCTTTTGGTTCCTGAACTCAGCCCACTGTTTTCCAATAATCCAGACACCCTGGCTGCTACATGTAACTCCATCATCTCGCAGGCTGTGGAAACTATTACCCCTCTCACCCAAAGAAAAGCCAAGACCGCCAAATACACCAACTTGTGGTTCTCGCCTGAACTCCTCGAACTACGCACCAAGAAAAGGACAGCCCTCTCAACATGGTTGGCCAAACCTAATGACGCCACCAAACTTGCCTTTAAAAAAAATTGCAAAGGAATACAAAACTGCCATTATTACAGCAAAAGCCAACTCCTTCAACTCCAGAATAGCTAATGCTAAATCTGGTTCGAAAGAAATCCTTGCTATATTCAGGGAACTGGAAACTCCCGCACCAACACCACCCTCTATCATAAAGGACAAGGACTGGTGTAATAAGATCCAGATGGTTATGCTGGACAAACTGGACACCCTCCAAGACAAAATCATTAGCCACCAAAAAGCCTTAAAGCAACAACGATCTAATCTGCAACAACTATCCAATCCACACAATAATACGTCACATGGAATACCAGAATTCTCATTCAAAGAAATGAATGAACAAGAGGTTCTAGCAATGCAGGGTGATACTTGCCCAGCACAGATCACCAAAGACAGTGCACCGACCTTGGCATCCTTCATCACAGCGTTCATCAACGCCTCCTTCAAAACCAATTGTGTCCCTTCATGCCTTTAAAGAAGCATGGGTGCCCCCATTGTTGAAAAAGCCTACACTGGACCCGAAAAGCCCTGGAAATTATAGACCTATCACTACGGTCCAGTTCCTACTGAAGATTCTGGATAAGGCAGCTTACCTTCAGGTTCACAAATACTTGGGAGACTCATCACCAATTGGGTCTCCGAAAATCAAGCTTCCATCCCAACCATGGAACGGAAACTGCCTTATTGGACCGTAAAAATCAGATCGATGACCTCAGAGATGCAGGTAAACCCGCCCTCCTCCTGATCCTTGATCTATCGGCGGCTTTTGATCTGGTTGACCATGCTACCTTATGCCACCACCTTTCTTCTACCGCCAACTTCTCACCAAATGCCACTGCTTGGGTCTCATCCTTTCTCAAAGAAAGAACAATGAAAGTCTTCTCGGACCTAGGCTGTGCCAAGTCTGTGTTAATCAAATCTGGAGTTCCACAAGGATCCTGTATTTCGCCCACTCTCTACAACCTGTTCACAAGGTCGCTTTTCAACTCCCTAGACTCCTTAGGAATTAAATAATCCTTAATTATGCTGATGATACTCTGGTCCTCATACCCTTCACAGGAAATGATGAGGCTGACAAGTAATCACTTGATAATATTTACGCCATAATCGAAACCTAGATGGCCGAGTGTGCCTAAATAGTGAAAAAACGGAACTCCTACTCATCGGCTCAACGTATACCATCAAGAAACCGGACGCCAAATACAACTACCACTATCCCAGTCTCACAGGCAGTTAAAACCTTTAGAGTTTACCTAGTCTCTAACCTCTCAATTCAGGGAGGTTAACGCCATCTCATCCGCATCGGCCTATCATGCAAAATTAATAACTGCAGCCAGACCTTTTCTGACGCAACAGAATTGCCTCACCATCTCCAGAGCAATTATTGGGTCCAGACTTGACTATTGCAATGCACTTCTGCTAGGCACCTCGACAAAAAACATCAGGAAACTGCAGCCGGTGCAAAACAATGCCCTCAGAGCAGCCACTGGCATCTCTAGAAGAGACACATCTCGGACACCAGGAAATCCGTTCAATGGCTCCCCATTAAGGAGCATGTCATTTTCAAGGCTCTCGCTCTTACGCACAAATGTCTACATAATTCAGCACCCCGCTACCTTTCTCAAAGATTTACCTTACAGCACCCCTATAGGCCCACCAGAGCTGCCTACACCAACCGTGTAGCCATCCCCAAAAGTGCGAGGGCACGAGCAGGGGGTTCAAGTTTCCCAGTCATTGAAGCCACTAACTTGAACTCGCTTGCCCCCGCACTGAGAGGCATCGAGTCACACACAGCGTTCAGGAAAGCAATTAAAACACTTCTGTTTGTGTAATGACATGTTGTTAGTCACATGGTTTTCATGTTTCCATGATTATGAGCTGCATCAACTCAACCTGTATTCAATATATGTATTACTGTTTATCCTTAAGGCTCATGCTTCATGTAACCTAGCAGTGCCTTCTGTTTCGCGCAACTAAGACATTTTCTTGAAACAGTGCCTCGATGCCTCCGGGCTGCAGGCGCTTTACAAATGCAAAAAAATAATAAATAAATAAAGGTTTTGGGTCTTCTAGTCCCAGAATACACTGTCAGGATTTTGCTCCCACTTCTCAGCTACCCAAAACGGCACTTCCTGGCATTGGGAGCTGCAGGAGCTAAAAGGGGATAATGTTCGGAGGTCAGGGTCTTTTCTGCTGACCCTCCGAGACCTGGGTTCGCCTCACTGGCCCAGGGGGAAGAGAGTCTTGCCGTGGGTACTGCCAGGCAACCCCTGCTGCCCCGGGTCTTGCCTTCTGGAGATACGGCTCCCTCTCCACAGTGCAGTCTCCTCTGAACTCCCAGGGCCAGTGTCAGGGCGGTTTTCTCCTCCTCCAGGTCTCCCAGGGTCTCTACAGCTCTTCTGGTAATCCTCCGGCTTCTTGCACCTTTCAGCATTCCCAACTCGCTCAAAGTGGGCTGTAGTGATTGGGTTTAGGTGTGAATGGGTGTGAAGGGAGGCCCGACTTTGCCTGGCCTCAATAGTGGGACTGTCTGATCCAGAAAGGGGGGAGTCTATCTTCCGTATCCATGATGCTCTGTCGGTAATCCTCCTCATTCCAGTGGTTTTAGGGAAAAACTGTGTGGATGGATTATGGGACTTGTAGTTTTCCCAAAGAATGTGGGTTTTCGTCAGGATAAAGGGGGTACCTATAGTGTTGGGTACAAATGGGTTGTTGTGGGGCACTGTGTGGCATATGTACTTTCCTTCTCCCGGTTCTCCTATGCTTCGCTTCCGGTTTGGTATCTGTTGGAATTGGGTGGGGAGGGGGGGGTAACGGTATGGGTTCTAGAATGGTGTATGGTAACAGAGGGAATGGCGGGTAGAGAGGTGTTAATCCATGGTCATTCACGGTGAGTTGTATGTGAGGAAAGTGTGTCAGAAAAGGGTGGGGGGGGTTGAGTTTCTAGATACCTTACTGGGTAGGATGGGGAAAAGGTGTCATAAGGAAGGGTGTACCGCCTCTTGCCATCGCGTGCCCCTATCCTACTCCCTGAGGACTCCTTACGCAGGTGATCCTCCCGCACTCGCCCACCCCCAGGGTCTGGATCCAATGGCGAAGGTCGTACCATGGCCACCTGAGAAAGTCCCAGGGTTCAGACAGTGAGACACGTTCAGGTTTCTCACAGTGTGTAATGATCAGTAATTGCCTGACCCTGCCTGACCATTGTAGTGGGACATGTCAGGTATACGGCTCGGGTGTTCATTTTCCTTCACAGTGAGTTGTCTGTGAGAAAGTGTTTGTGTCAGAAAAGGGGGACGGGGTTGGGTCCCTACGTATCCTACCGGTTAGGATTGGGTAAAGGTGTTACAGGGAAGGGGATACCATGTTTCGCTGTCCGGTGTCCCACTTTCACTCCCCAAAACCCCCCATCCAGGTGATCCTCCCACAATGGTAGACCCACCCCCAGGATCTGGATCCAAAAACGATGGCCATGTCCTGGCCACTTAGATAGCAGATCCTCTGGGACTAGCGGATGAGATACCTTCAGGTTTTTCACAACACTAACGTTCTATTTCACCACTCTAGTACTGAGACGAGGCAGAGGCCTGAGGACTGTTGTGAGGGTCAGGAATGTCACAATAACTATGGTCGGGCAATGAGAATGTTGAATGGGTGCAGGTGTATAAAAGTAGAAGAAAGCAGCAGAGAAGAGAACCAGCTGGGCAGAAGAGCATGGCAATCTGAGTTAGAACAGGCAGAGTATGGGCCGGTGAAAAGGATTCTTACACAGAGAAGCCAGGAAGACGCTGATGCCGGAGCAGGGAGCAAAAGGGTCTGGAGCTGAGCAGAGCCCATTGTTGTGTGTTCCCTGTTGGGAGCGGGGGACACAGAGAAGACGCTGAACGCTGCCGGAAGGTCTGGAGGAAGCGAGCGCTGCTCGCCGGAGCTATGCAGTAGGGAAAGCGGCGCTTGCGAGAATCCGAGAGTGAAACCAGAGGACCCTGGGGAGCGGTCGCACACCGGTGAGTGACAGGAAAGCATCACTCGGGCCGGGACGCTCCAGGGGCATGGTGTGTGTAAACCGCAGATGCCTGTCAAGTGAAAGTCTATGGAAAAAGCGTCTTGCGACCCAAGCTGAACAAGTCATCAAGCATGTAATGGTGTTTTGAATGGTATGGAAAAGGGGTCTGGAGGTCAAATAGGAAATATTGAATTCCAAACAAGTTGTCACGAACGTAATTAGATTTGAATGTTGAATAAATGAAAAGATATGAGAATATCAGTCGAATGAAACAGAAAGTGATATGCATTTGCGAACAAAGTGAAACGAATAAAAAGCAAAACACTATTGGACAGTGTGGAAGCAAGGTGGTTAGTGGGAGAATACCACAAAGGAAGGAAGTGTGAGAGTCACATGTTGATAAAGGCAAGAAGCCGCTGAAGTGAACCAGAAGTATATTTGGACTTGTGACATAGATGCAGAAAGGAAACCTGTGTTGCCAAGGAAGTCCCATGAGAAAGAATGAACTGTTGTAAAGTGCCAATGGTTGCGTGACCTGTGATAAGTGCACCGTGTTGTCCGACAACTGCTTCTAGACCGCGGAGCCCTTACTTGGAGTAAACCAGAGAGGTCGGCCTAAGATTGTTCAAAATTATAGAAAGAGAAGGTAAACTGTGAATGTGAATTTGAAACCTGCGGAACTGTGTTGAACTTGGGGATGGGAACCCCGAGACCATTCTGTGGAACTGTGTTAAACTTGGGGAAGAGAACCCCAAACCCATTTTGTGGAACTGTCGAACTTTGGGAAGGCAGCTAAAAGCAAACCAGGAGCTGGAAGAAGCTTAGAACTTTAGTTTGAACACTGTTTCTTTGGTTACTGACATCCCTACACATTGTTTAGCTTCAGTTGCGATGCAGAGTATAGGTTTTGGACACAGACCGACTTTTAAGTTACTCAGACTATCCTTAGTTTAATTAGATAGGTAAATCCCACCTTAGTGTAGGCAAAGATGGGCCTTACACCATCCTGACATTTGAATTAATAAAGATTGAACTTTCAATCTATTGTCTTTGTTTTGCTTCATGATGCCTTCCCCTCCGTAATGCCCATTGTCGGAGTACCAGGTGGTAGACAGACCGAACCACCTCCAGCAACAAATACTGCTCCCAGCCAGCACTGCTCCCAGTTTCTCACGGACCTGCCGCCATTCTAACCACCAATTTGTGGAACTCTTCTCCGATCAAGTGAGGGTCTTGGAGCCGAAAGCGATGGTTATCTTAAGGTGACTTAGCCCAGTCAATAGTTTAGTAGCTATGGGCATCCAGCCCATGGGCGTCTTCAGTTAAGGGGCAATGAGGTAAAGGGCAATCTTGCAGGCTTCGCCTCTCAGGCTCTTGCCCATGAGCCATTGCTTTGCTGTGTCCTGCTATTTGTCTGCAAGTACCCATTATTGCTTCTTCCTAGCCTCGCCCAATCCTCATGCTATCTCTTCCTTTCCATTCTACTCCTCTCTGAATTCTCCTCCGCTCAGAACCATCTCAACTCTTTCCTATCATCTCTTATCAACGTCACCTCTCTTCTCGCACCACTACTCTCTCCATTCACAAAACCTACTACAACCCCAGCTTTCATTACACTTCCTCTTCTCGCATATACCCCCAGCACCTCTCTATGTGTCATACTCCATGTTGCTATGCTTCTACATCTTATTCTCTTGCTATTTTTCTTTGGAATGCACAGTCTGTAATAAAACCTCTTTTACCTCTGACTTTTTCCTTTCTCATTCTCCTTCTCTTAACCTCATTTCCCTTACCAAAACTACAATCTCTTGCTATGATTCTGAAAACTCTGCTACCCTTCATGACCCTAGCTACACCTTCAGCAACCCACTCTGCCCACCTCACTGGCTGAGGTGCTGGTGTAGGACTGTTTTCATCTCTCAAACTTCCCATCTCTCCTACTCCCACTAATTCTCCTTTTTAATACACAATCTCCACAATCACTGCCCCTACAGCATACATATTATCTCTCTATCGGCCACCTGGTCCGGAAAGTCCATTCTTTGACCACCTCACCCAACCAATTGACTCTCACCCTCCCGATCACCTCCTCATTGTCATTGGTGACTTTAACCTCCCCTCTCTCTCTGCTGCTCTATCCACTACATTTAATTCTCCTCTCCTTAACCCCTCAATCTCTTCTGTCCCTCGACCTTATTCTCATCTCCTCTCAACTCTCTGCCTCCAATATCTCCACCGTTCCTTCTTTCTCCAATCACTATTGTCTATTGTCTTTGCCTCTATCTCCACTCCTGCTTCATCCTCACTCTATCCATCTAATACTATTGCTACTAAGCGCATGTTTCCCCCCTACAAACTCCCTGACTGCCTCTTTGACCTACTCTATTCTATCTTGTATGCTGTATTTGCCTTTCCATCCACTGAAGAAGCCTTTAGTAACTTTAACACTGCACTGCTCTTAACGCTCCCTTCTCCTCTCACTTCCCCCTTTCCACAATTACTCCTAAACCCTCCCCTCCACGGCCCTGGATTATACCTCTCATCTGCATCCTGAAAACAACAATGCAGGAAAAGCTTTGCATTTGACAAAGGTCAAGACGCTCCTCAGATACCCAACTCTACCTCACGGCTCTTCAAAACCACTCCTGTGCTCTTGACTCTCCCAAATGTGACTTTTTTATTTATTTTAATTTGTATAAAGCGCCACATGCCCAAAGGCCGCAGAGTACTAACACACAACAAACAAACAGTGCAAACTCATGAGACAATGTAAAAGCAGATCAATAATCAAAAAGCAACTGGAGTTTGTGAATAATCCTAAAAACATTGGAAACCTGAGCATTCTCTCAATCCCTCAACCCAAAATCCCTTAACTCAATTCTCTCACCTCCCAAACCCTCCTCATCTCCTCACCTCGTTCTGCAAATTATCTTGCTCTCTACTTTGCTTCTAAAATTTCTACCATTTGCAGTACCCTCACTACTTGCCTCCCCTCCCCTTTTTTACCTAAATCTTGGGTTTCTACTGCTCCTCTAAATTGTCTGCACACGTGGGCACACTGGTCATGTGCCTTTCCAAGAAGGTGGGTTTCTTTTTGATTTAAACAGGCTCCTTGCCTTGCCTGCATTCCCTCCCTCCCATTGGCTGCCTGGGCTCTCATAGCCCATTCAGGGAATCCGGGAGGCGGGAGCCGGCACATCAGCTGAGGCCCTCGAGGAGGCCTTTCCCATTCATTCATTTTTCCACTTAGCCTGCTGAAGCTCCTACGCTGCTGTGGCTCTGCAGCCCCTCATCTGCTGCAATCATCCTACACACGCTCTAGTAGGATAAGACCTGCATTGTGTTGGCGAAATTTGCGCTGTTTGTGCTTTACTTTTATTTTGCATAAAATATTGAAATCGCAGCTTTGGCACCCACAAACTGCCTGGATGCAATCTTCATTTTTTTTAACCTAAATCTTGGGTTTCTACTGCTCCTCTAAATTGTCAGAACACGTGGGCACACAGGTCATGTGCCTTTCCAAGATGGTGGGTTTCTTTTTGATTTAAACAGGCTCCTTGCCTTGCCTGCACTCCCTCTCTCCCATTGACTGCCTGGGCTCTCATAGCCCAATCAGGGAATCTGGGAGGCGGGAGCCGGCACACCAACTAAGGCCCACAAAGGCCCCTGTCGGCTACCTTGTCTGCTTTACAGGCTGCTACATGAGACGTCCGCCGCAGCCAAATCCTCCATGAGGCTGCTACCACTGGACTATTGGACTACCATGACTCTCAACACATTCTGCATGGGTTAGTCCCTCCTTTCTGATTTCCTCTGTACTTCCTTCACTGCTGGTACTCTTACAGCTCTTCCCTGTTATGTACTCAATGGAAGTCGTGTCTGTACTCGCCCTTTCCATCTGACTCCCTCTTGATTCCCTAACTACAGGGCCTTCATTTAACTTGAAAGTCAAACTTGGGTGTATTTTGCATTTAACTTTGGCCATTGATTGTAACCTTCTAGCCCAGTGACTGTTCTATACTGCTGTACTTGCTTATTCGTCCCTCTGCCTCCTCTCCTTACACTCATGGCGCTTTCTGTTTCTCCAATATATTCCAACTGCTTCTCTATCAACTATCCTCCTCTTCTCACTAAATCTGGAAAGAAGAAGTTTTAAAAGAATATCTTGGCCTCCAACCTTGGTTTCCCTATTGCTGATACCTATACCAGCACCTCTTCTAGACAGACCCTCACCGACATGCTATTTGGTGTTTCTTCGCCGGATCTATGGACCCCCCCCCATGTGATCTCTGTGCTTTGACCCGTCTCCACCTCTCCCATAAATGATGGCACTTGCTGGGAAGTCCTCGTGGCTTCTTTTGACTCCTCCAGAGTCATCCTTAATGTCTACCTAAATGGCATTGTCATGGTCCAAGGTCCTCAGGCTAATCTCCTCCTCTTCGGTAGGGGGTTCCCTCGCCTCATCAACTTCCTTTAATCTCCGGCTGTTCCCTCCTCTCATTCCTTGGCTACCTTGCCCACTCTTCCCTCCTTTGCTCCTCTTCAGGCTACCTCCACAACTCCGCAGGGAGTACCACTGATTTTTACCCCTCCCGGAAGGTCTGTCAGGCTGGCAACCTTCTCCATCCTGCCTTCTCAACTCTCGCTCTGCTGACTCCTCTAACATCTGCCACCTCCTTGAAGAACTGGACCTTGATGTCCTTGCTCTTACAGAGACATGGGTCACGGCCAGCTCTGTCACAAGCTTTGACACTCTCCTCCCTGATGGCTACAAGATCCTCTCCATACCCTGACCCTCTTGGCCTGGAGAGGGTGTAGCCCTGATCTATCTTGAGTGGATTCCTGCCACTATCATTCCTACTCAGTCCTACTCCTTTCAAATGCCTCATCTGCAGGCTCTCAATCTCTACTAGCCACTCTCTGACTGCTGCCCATCTCTACCGCCCCCCCTGGTCAAATCACCTCTTTTCTCTCTGAGCGGGCTGACCTCTCCTCTACTCTCCTGACCTCAACCACTCAACTCCTCCTCCTTGGTCACCTCAACATCCACCTTGATTCTCCCTGTCCCTCCGCTTTGCTCTTTCGCAACCTCTGCGATTCCCTCTATATCCTCCCCTCTGGCCCAACACACGCTGCAGGACACACACTTGATGTCTTGATCTCCTCTGGCCTCCCCTTTTCTATCCCTCTCTCCACTCTCCTCTCTTGGGGTGACCACTGCTTCCTCTTTTCTCATCTCTCTCTCTCTCCCCACCCCAAGCCAAGCCTACCCCAACACTGCCACCTACCTTCCTGGACATCCGGCCCATGAAGCGTGTGTCAGTCGAGACTTTTGCTGCCACCTTCCCCCCCCCGCCCCCTCACCCTCTGGCTGACTCACACCCTGACACAGCTCTGTCTTTTCTCTTCTCTTCCATGTGCGATACTCTTGATGCTCTTGCCCCTGTCATGAGGATCCGACTGAAGTCCAAAGCCAAGTGCAATTCCTGGTATGACTCCAACCTAGCTACATTTAAACGTAAGCGTAGGGCAACTGAGAGAAAATGGAGGGATTCCTGTTCATCCTCTGACAAACTGGCCTGTTGTTGTACCAAGAAGAGAATCCACATTCAAGCCCGTGTCTCTGCGGCATCCAACAACTCAGCCCAACCCTTTAAACTCTACAAGGAGCTGGCCAACCTTGCTGCAGTCTCCACCCTTCTCTTGCCTCTCGGGTTCTTTGCAATGCCCTTGCCTCTCACTTTATCTCAAAAACCCAGGACATCTTGTCCACCCTCTCCTCCATTCCCGCACCTCTCCCATCTCCGTCTGTACTCACTGACCCTCCTCCAGCCTTCCCCCCACCCTCCTTCGCTTCCTTTCCTCTTTTCTCCCCTGATGAGGTTGCTAGACAAGTCCGATTTATGAAAGCCTCGTCAAAACGGGTTCATCCCTGTTCCTCTAAAACTATCAAGGGCCACATTGATACCCTCGCTCCAGCCATTGCTGACTTCTGCAACCACTTCTTTGCCTCAGGATCCTTCCCCTCCCCTCTTAAACACTACCTTGTGTGTCCTCTTCTTAAGAAACCCACAGCTGATCCTTCTTGTCCGGCCAACTAACGCCCAATTTCCATCACTCCCTTTTTGGGCAAACTCCTTGAAACGCTGGCCATCTCTCAGATAAACCTTCATTCCGATTCTGTTGGCTGTCTCCATTGCCATCAGTTTGGCTTCAGATCAGGCAAAAGCACAAACTGCTCTCCGGAGCATACGGGAATATCTGCTTTCAAACCTTGACTCTAGCATTCCCTACGTCCTCCTCCTACTCGATCTCTCCTCTGCCTTCAACATGGTCAACCATACCATCCTGCTCAACTGTCTCGGTGATAACCTGGGTATCACCGATCAGGCTCTGGCATGGCTGACCTCTTTCCTCTCTGATCGACCCTCCCAAGTCCAACTTGGGTCCTTCCTATTCTCTATCTTCCTCTGCACCTGTGGTGTTCCCCAGGGGTCTAACCTCTTGCCGTGGCTTTTCAACCAATACCTGGCAACTCTCGGCTACTGTATTGCCATTTTATGCTCAAACTCCCAATGCTACGCGGACAACACAACTCGTTTTCAGACCTCCCTCGACCACCGCCTGCACCTCTCTCATCACTGATTGCCTAACTGCCATTCAAAATTGGCGTGCCGCCAACGAACTTTGAATGCCAGCAAGACAGAGATCCTCCTCACCGGCACACCATCACCTTCCTTTCCCCTCACTCTCTGACCGGCCTCCCTTGGCCCTCTTCCTATCCCCACCTGCGAGGCCAAGAACCTCAGTGTCACCTCTGATTCCACACTTTCCTTCTCTGCCCACATGCTGATGTATCAAAAAAGTCAAAATTCCTACTGCACCTCCTCAGAGGTACTCTTCCTTTCCTCTCATTCCCCCAGAAGATCACTGTCTCCCAAGCCCTGGTTCTCTCTAGGTTGGACTATTCCAACAGCCTCTTTTTTAATCTATCTGCCTCTACTCTCCGCCCTGTGCAACTTATCCAGAAAAGGACTGGGAGACTTGTCCTTGGCCTCAAGCCCTGGGATCGTATCTCTCCAGCTCTGAAATCTCTCCATTAGCTCCAAGCGGATGCAAGGATTACATTCAAGACCCTCTGCATTGTCCACAAGGCTTTCTGGGGCCTTGCTCTAACATACCTCCAGCTATTCCTCAGCAAATACCTCCCATCTCGAGTATCACGCTCCTCTACCTCTAACTCCCTCAGGGTCAGTCATTTCTCAAAAAAAACGAGCTGGGCGTAGATCTGTCTTCGGCTGGGGCCTCCCTCTTCAACAGCCTCCCTGCCACTCTAAAACTTGAGAAGAACCATCTCCGGTTCCGAAAGCACTGCAAGACCTTCCTCTTTGCTTCTGCCTTTGCCCCCCCCCTGCTGATTCTGCTCTCCCTCGGTACCATACACCTGGCCACCCTCTGTCCTCCGGGCCCAGGTACCTGCTCTCCTGCCACCCTCACGCACTGCCTACAGGCCAACCCTTGCACTGCGGTCTGTATCTGTACCCATACAGCCCCCCCTTTTTCTTCCTGCACTTATCAGACCTACCCAGCCTGCTGCCTTAAACCCAGTACTTGCCTTGCACTACCATTGTTTGTTGCCTTATTTATTAATTTATTTGTTTTTGTTCTCATCATTCCACACTCTCCTTTTCTCCCCCCTTCTATGCACTTCTCCCCCTCCCCCTCTCCCATGCACTTGCTTGTTCTCAATGTCACTGGGCCTAGTAAGATTGTTGTTTTTGTTCTCCCCTGATCCCCTTCCCTTGCCGTGCTCTGAAACACTTGTGTATGAGCGCGATAGAAATAAAATATCAATCAATCAAGCGTGAACTGAATAACCTCAGCCCTTTAAAATGAGTAGCAATTACCCTGGAGATGGATGGGGATGCAGATTTGATTCAAACATCAATAATCGAAACAACTCGGGTAGTTGCCAACGTCCCATTGGTTACACAAACTATAGAACCCTTAATTAGGCGGTCCGCTACAATTGGTTAGCACTCTAACCTTAGCAGTACTTTTCCACCTATGTCTAGCAACACGCAGATTGGACTTCCAGGTGCTGGTGAGCTTGTTTAAAACAGAGCTTCCCTCCAATTAGCATGTCAATCCATCATCACCTCAGTGGTCTGCTGCCAATTAAGACTTTGAACTTGTCCTTGGAAGTGTTCTTAGCAGTGTTCTTAGCTCTAGAAAATTCAAGGGAGTGAAGGCACGCTCTGCCCTCATGCGTAGGTGTGAGCATATTGCTTGTGCAACTTCATCTTTCCACGTGACTGTAGACCACGATTTTAAGCTTTCACTGTCTTTAAAATACTATTTTTTTAATAGAACTCTGACGTCTTCCTTGTTTGTTCGTGTCTTTAGAACAGGAGCATTGTTCTTTCCCATGATTTGTATCCAATGTTAGTTAACTTCAGCCTGATAAGACCTTGGCTTCTTGGCTTGGCTTCATGGTTCATCTAGCCTCACCTTTTCGAGATTCACTTTTAATTCATGAGTTTTCTTACTGGGACACACTGAGAAGAGGCCTTTCTTTTTTAGTCCAATTCGTCATTGACACATAGTGGAAACATCCATCCTTTACTCTTTATGCATATATGTATATATTGGCGTATGCCACAATATATTCACTATAACGCTAGCCTCAAGAACACTTTGCCTGCTCTTGTTTCTTTTGCATCTGTACATGTGTAAACTGACTTGATATCTTCATCCATTTTATGGCATAAGCTTCTTCACCTTGATCCTAAGATGTCACTTATCCTTGATACTTTCTTGATGCCTTATAGAATATCTGCATTCTATAGTCTGTGTATCTCTTCTATGTACTTCAGCTCAGCTCTGTGTGACCTCAGCATTCGTCTTGACCATTCATTTGCTCTGCTTCTTCCGGGATTTCATTAAACGGCCATCATATTTTCTTGTATGCAGGTACGGTTTTATCAGTGGGAACCTTGGCTCCAGGATTTTTCTAGGTATCAGTATTTTCACTGGTACCGCACGGTTTTCGCATCCGGCCTCCCAACATATAGGTAATATGGGTGAGGTGGGGATAGGACTTCTTTGGGATCCATATCTTTACGACTCCCTTCAGGCATCCTGCTGATTTCACATGCTCATCTTTGTTCCATGTCATGAGGCTGCACTGTCCATTTGGACTACAATATATCCATCTTCCCACATTCTTCTTATGATTCTTTGGATGCAGGAACTTTTTTCCTTCAGGTGCATGGATACTGGCCTTCACAAAGTCTCTAATTTCTTCATCTGTCAAGTCTTTGGCCTTCCATCCTGGTTCAACATTGATCATAATCTTCATCCCTATGGCTTTCTTGGCTGTTTTATTGCATTGGGAGATTATTATCCTGATCACACAGAATCCAAGCAATGTCATTAGTATCAGAGCTACAAGGAACTTAAAAATGTCTGCCATCCATTGTGGTACCCAAGAGAAGAGTGATCCAAACCAGCTGTCATTAGTAATATCTTCTACTTCATCGATCATCTGGTCATGGAGTTTTGTCAGCATACCTATGGCCTCCCTCAAGGTTCCATTCTCGTCATAATGAGATGGTATGAATGTGCAACATGATTCTCTGATTTTTTTGCACAAACACCTCCATCCATAGCTGTGATCATGTCTAAGACATATCTGTTCTGGAGAGTCATCAGTCATATGGCTCTCAACTCTTCTCCAATAGCATTGAATCCCTTTATGATAGTGTTGATTGTCTGTAACAATTCCCATCTGGTAATCTGCTGCCATTTGTTATTTGCTCCAACCTGGACACTTGGCATGAAGATCAATGAAAACACTGAAACTGTCTGACTAAATAGTCTATGCTCCTAGGGAATAGCATCAAAAGCGTCTATAGATTTTGCTGAAAAATAGTTCTCTCTCTTCATTCTTCTTATCAGCTCCACAGATCTCTTCTTCCTCAGGTGAGCATCTGCTTTCAGAAAGCTGTCAAGGTTTAAGTCACTCTTCGGAATTACCAATGCTGGAACATGAACATTCACTAGTGAGCATCGTCCTCCCTAATCCTTGGGTAGACTCATATATGCTTTGTATCCACAAGCCCAATAGTGATCCATGATTACTGCTGTTCCAAGTATGATTCCCGGTACATCAAAGATTGGACCACTGTTCTGATTCTCTGCAACTTTTTTTGTGCCAGTATTTCTGAGGCACAGCTTTTGTCAGATGCGGGCTCACCCTCCCAATTCTCCTCACCTGATTCTTCGGAGAATGTTTCAGTGGGAACCTTGATCAGGGTCTTGCGACTTAATCTCTTCTCCGTCACCTGCTTATACTTGGGCTTGTGGTCCTTCCGGTCGTGTAAATAGGGCCTGGCTCCCCCGGAGGCCACCTTGGCAGAGATAAAACCCTGCCCTCGGAGGACCCCGGGGAGCCAGCCCCAAACTCTGGGAAAAAGCCGAAAGGCAGAAACAACCTGGATAAACTATGGAATTTCTGTAGTCCAAGTGGGTTTGACTGAATAAGGAATTAGAAATCAGCCAAAACAAGTCTCTCTCCGAGTTCTCCGTGTGGAAGATATGAATCCCCAAACCAGAAAATAAAGGTAAGTAAACAGAACGCCAGAGGATAAGGACTGGCTGTTCATAGTATAAATTCAAAGGAACGAAGAAAATGGGAATAAGGAGGAGCAAGAGTAGTTGGAAAGGAAATTGAGGAAACAAAGGATAGTCTAGACCAGAACAGGAAATTCGCCAAGTTAAGAATTAACACACGAAGAAACAGGGCAGTCTTTAGATAATCAAGCTAGACAACAGTAAGGGTGACAAAGGAAGGAACGGCAAAAGGCGCCTGAAGAAGAGCAGTGACTCGGGAAAAATCACACAAGGTACCCTGAAGTAAAGCTAAGAAATAAGGGATAGACACTGGCTATAGACAGCCGACGGTAGGAAGAAAGGTGCAGATGTTCGCAAAATGGACTGCAACTCCCCGCTCTAGCCACTGACGGCAGCAGTGAAACGCCGGAAGAAACCGAAAGTAAAAAGCAGAGCGCGAGTGTCGCGTAAACGGATAGCAACAAAAAGTAAGGCTGAAGGAGCGAGAGAAAGAGAAATACAAGGTAACGGAAATGGAAATTACAAAGGAGGGCTGTAAACACAGAGTTTAACAAGAGGGAAGGCAAGAGTAACCACGGAGCGATGTACTAAGGTAGAACACACAGATACAACGCACTGAGTGATGGGCGCAGTCTAAATTTATACGTGACTCTGTCATCTTGAGTGAGGACTAGAGCAGGAAAAGAGGTGCGAGTCTAATGTCTCCAGTGTCCATCCACACTTCCTGACAGCTTTGCACTCTCCAAAGGCACTATCTGTAAGGGTCCTCCCCTGTCTTCGACCAAGGTCAGTAGTTTAGCAAGTCTTAGCCATCCTGTACTATGTCAATGGCTGGTTTATAACCACCAATGACCACCAAGGCTCTGCAGATCACCACTCCATCTTCCCATCCATCTGGTGATAGTACTAATCTACCGATCTGCATTTGGCCTCTGTTCTTCCATCTATTAACTTTTTTCTGCAGATTTTCCTCGACTCTCCAGTCTTTTGTTTACTTCCCATCTGATTCCAGCTCCTTTTACTCCAGGCTTCTCGTATCTGATCACATGATTCTTGGTGTGAGCTCTGTTTCTTGTCTTTGTATCCTGGACATAGTCATCTTCATCTGGATCTGTATATTCAGTTGCCCATTTGAAATAAGCATCTCGGCCCATAAACTAGCCTCTTGTTCTGCAAAGTGCTATGTGGGAAAGAGAATGTGCTTTCTGGACGTCTATTTCAATAGCTATGAAGATCTTAGACTTCCCCATACTATAAGGTAGGAGTACACATACAAAGCATTCCTCCTTTGAGGTTCTTCTTCCCACTTCCCTCATATGCTGAAACCATATGTTGTTTCCCAAATGTGCCTTACTATCCAGGTAATCATTTAGTTCAAAATCATCCTCCCTAGTATCTCTGTTAGATCTTATTTTCCTCTTGTGACCTTCCACCAATAGCATAGTAATTTCTAATTGGACCAATCACAGGAACACTTGTCAGTGGACTAGGTGTATTTGCATGCATTAACTGAGTAGGTTCATCTTTCAACACCCATTTCTTTTGTCTTCCTTGTAAAGCCTGTTTCTGGTGTCCAAAAATAATCTCTAAGACACTTTTCGTATGTGACTGACTGTCCATAACATTTACCTCAGACTTAGGTGTTTACTCATCATTTTTTGGAACAGGGATAACGACATAGGGTCTTGTCTGCCTAGTAGTTGCCACTTTATACCTTCCTTATGCTTAGGAAGATTCTCATTCCTTTTTGCTCCTTGCATATCTATGTAATAAGATCTGCGCATAGTGAGTGAAAGCAGTATTATAATGATCAGAATGCAAGCATAAATAACACAGAGACATGAGAACTTGCAGCATTGATTTTATTTTTTTTACACAATGTGGACGTCTCTCTGAATCTGGCATGATGATATTGCTACTAATGTTGCCCATTTTTATTGCCTAAGGAAGGAAAAAATGAACCTTTAATTTGGCACCATTATGTACTGGTTCTGGATGCTGCTGATCTCACTTGACAAACTCCTTTGGTCACCCGACTGCTTACTGGACGATGAACACTAATTCCCAGTGTACCCCACAAATCGGCCTTTCACTAGACGACATGATGATTTTCTTTCAGCATGAAACAAGGGTTCTTTTTAGCCAGTAATCCCTCGATCTGTCCCTCAAAGGAAAGCCTCACTCTGATCTCCGAGTTCTCTCGGAATAAGCATTCACTTGCACTATGATGTCTCTCAAAATCTCATTTAATGCTGCATTATTTCTCAGGTCCCTTTTTAAAAATGTACGGACATCTGTGTGTCTATTAACAAGCTGTGGACACTCTTCAATTGGACAGTAAAAGACCAAACTGACCAATCTGTGTGCATTATCAGCTGATAGGGGCATTTGTATTTTCGCCACTGTATTCAGGAATCTGCAGAACTTACTCAATATTTGCCATGAGCGATCTACTTACAATCGGACCATTCTTAGGATCTTGCTGAAAAACATGAACGCTAGTAGTTCTCCCCACAATTGCAGGATATGTGCGTAACACAAAAAGAAAAACTTCAAATATTATCCGTGAAATTTTGTCATTGGGTACCACCATGAGCAAATCCAAACAAGAACTCTGTGTGAAATGAATCAGGATACTGTAACCTTTTCCAGTTGTCGAAAATAAAATCAAGATCTGGCATATTTTTCTTCTTATCAAGGCTTACGCATGCCTCGGTTCAATGTTAACAAAGTCTGTGTGGCTCAAGAATGGATATCTTCCATTGACTCTTTCCCAGATGACTGAAAAGAGTTTTCGAAATAAATCTCAGTCCAATGAACTTTGTCTTTACTGGTCCGCTTCTGCATCCTTCTTTCTCGTCATAGACCTAGTCTGCACGTGCTGAGGTTCTTTCCCGATGCTTGCTCCAGAAGGGTGCAGGTGAAAAGGGGTCTCTCCAGCATAGATCTTTACGTCTCCTAGAAAAGTCCATGCGCGTCTGCCCTGCACTCTGACTGCAGACGGCGTGACGTCCTCCACGATAAAAGGACTGTTGAAGCAGGGCACGTCCCACTTCTTTCTGGTATGGTTGTAGCTCAGGATCGCATCTCCGGGGAACACTTTAGGAACACATAGTTCTTGAAATCACTTGTTGAAGCATCTCCTTCTGTGTTCTGTACTGCTCCACACCCTCTTCACCGTAGTTGATCTGAAATGACAGATACTTGAGGTCATACACGTAAGATAGTCACGTAGCTCCATTCCTAACAATTCTGTCGTTGGCTGGGCATCACTTCTAACTCTGGATGAAGGTGTGAGGGGTGTCCTCATTCGCCTCCCTGTCACTATTTCATGGGGGGTAAGATGGTGGTCAGAACCTGGTTGGTTCCTCAATGCATATAATGCCAGTGGTAGGCAATGCAACCACTCTTTCTTCAAGGTAAGCTTCAATTTGGCTATTCTTTCCTTAAGGAAGCCATTAAACCTCTCACAGACCCCATTTCCTTGTGGATGATGAGCCGAAGAAAGCTTGTGCTTTATATCAAGCAACAAACCAATCTGTTCAAAAATTTGATTCAGAAAATGAGCATCATTATCTGATCTTAATACTTCACATATTCCCCATCTAGGAAATATTTCTCACACCAAAAATGTTGCTGCACATGTGGAATCTGGGTGTGTACATGGACCAGCTTCAATCCATTGTGAAAAGGGACAGACTACTACAATCCTGTATCTATACCCATTACATACTTGCAGCATATTAACATAGTCGATATGCAAATGCTGAAAGGGGCCATTAGGTCACTGGGTAACTCCTTTAACTGTGTGCAGTGTGTCCAGCGGTGAACATTTGGCAAACAATGCAATTCACTACATAGAATGCAAAGTATTCTAACAAATTTGGTACAAATCAATCTTCTGCAATAGTTGCAGCAAGGTTTTCTCTAGTTGTGTGTGTGCAGGGTAGTGTAGCTGTCCCAGCGCCATCTTTAAGGCTACAGGCAATACTGGTTTACCAGTGTTGTCTTGTCACCACAATGCTTTAGAGGGGTTTAAAGAACGCCCTCTTCGCGTCCATAGATCCTTCTCATCTTGAGGTGCATCTCCCATAACCTCTATTAATCGTGTCTTTGAAAGATTACTGTAGGATTCAGACATACTAATTGTCGCCACCATTTTTTTCATTCACATTAGGCGTATCAAATGACATGATATTTTCTGAACATGCAGCGCGTTTGGCTTCCTCGTCTGCTGCTTGATTTCCATGTGAGATAAAGTCTGTCTTTTTAGTTTGAGCTGCGCATTTAACAACTGCGATGGCTCCTGGGAGTTTTAGTGCCTTAATAAGCCTGTCTAATAAAGCAGCATGCTGTACTGGCGTGATATCTGCTCGGAGGTAGCCCCTCCTTTTCCATCGTGCTAATCCTGCGTGCACTGTCGACGTCGCGTAGGCGGAGTCACTGTACACCGTTACTTCCTGGACTGCATGATTCAAGAGCACGACTATCAACACCACTGACTCTGCAGCCTGTGCTGAATAGTGAGACGGGAGTCCTGCACTAACCAATGTTTGAAACTCCCCATTGGCTGTATGTTTTACCACAGCGTCGCCTATAAAGCTATGCCCATCATTTTGATCAATCCTTGAAGAACCATCAATAAAAACAATTTCTCCCCCTGCCAAAGCCTTTTCTTTTATGCTAGGGATTTCATCATAGAACTCTTCATAGTTCGAACAATTATGCAAATGCTCACCCTCTGCCAGTGGTTCAGCTACAGACATGAATTCACTATTCTGCATCAGACTATTTTGATCGCTGGATTTGATATGACTACGTAGTAGGTAGAAGCCCTTTGAGAAGTCAATGTCCCTTTCGGTTTCTACATGATGGCAAATAATGCATGCTCATCAAACGCATCATAGAGCAACCCATCACTAAACTTGCAGCCTTTTCAATGGCGAACGTGGTGGCTGCTAAAAGATTGTTCTCATGGAAAATGACCCCTCATTACTGGGTCCAGAATCCCAATAGAATATGCAAGGGGATTGTACCCCAATGTGGTTCTCTGTGTGAGGACTGCCGTCATAACGGTACCATACGGATGTGAGAATAAAAAGAATTCCTCAGCATAATTAGGAATGCCTAAAACTGGAGCTGTGCAAATTGCCTTTTTCAATTCCTCAAACCCTTCTTCCATCTCCTCAGTCCAAACAATGTTCTCTTGTCTTGCTTGTGCTTTCTTTAGAGCTTGTAATAAAAGCCTTTATATATGAACTGTAATCAAAGACCGATGCTCTGACATAGTTACATAGTCCCAGAAATCTTTGCATATGCTTTATCGTGTGGGGCTTTGTGGTTTTCAAAATAGCCTCAGCTTTCTCAGTAGTAACCTTTTTTCCTTCATGCAAAATCAACTGACCTATGTATAACACTTCCTGTTGACAATACTGTAACTTCTCTTTGTCAACTTTATATCCTTTATCAGCAAGCGTAATCATCAACTGAATAGAATCACGTCTGCACCTTTCCTCTGAAGTGCTGCAAACTGAAATGTCATCTACGAATTGCAACACAACACTTTCCAGATTAATATTGCTTAAATCCATCTGGAGAACTCTATTCAAAACCGATGGAGACTCACAGAATACCCTTGAGGTAATCTTGTGCTTTTTAACTTCGGCTGTCTGACGTAAATTACATCAGATCCTGCGAGTCTTTCTGTAAGGGGATTGAGAAAAACGCATTTTTCAAATCAATCACAGTAAAATATCATGCTTCAACAGGTATGTTACATAAGATTGTAGCAGGATTAGGAACTAAAGACTACTCAGCCTCTACAATCTTGTTACTCGGGGTTACACCTTTGCCATGTCTTCATCAAAATACTCGGGATGCTTTTGTGCTATCATCATTTTCTGAGGAACCTCTTCGTTTAATGGCTCTTACCCAATAAGTAATACTCATTTTAAATATTACTTCATCATCTGATGGATGATCTCCAAACATGCCCTCATCAGTGATGTCAGTCAATCTGTAACCCTCCCCAATGACAGTCACTGTACACCATCGTCTGCCATCATGATCATTCCCATCAAGCAAAGCCATTTCTCCTCGCGCTATGGCTGCTTGTAATTATAAAGGAAAGATTTGCCCTTCCTCTTCATCCATAGGTATCTTTGGCCTGAATAGAAACTCATCAGGTATTCTCATGCTTCTGCCTACTAGGCCTGGTAGTCATATCAACAAAATGCGTACCCCATAATGAAACACTTCAGG
This sequence comes from Ambystoma mexicanum, assembly GCF_040938575.1. Classification (NCBI taxonomy): domain Eukaryota; kingdom Metazoa; phylum Chordata; class Amphibia; order Caudata; family Ambystomatidae; genus Ambystoma; species Ambystoma mexicanum. The sequence goes on from NC_090922.1 coordinate 110,202,712, forward strand.
TTCGAACAGGACTGCTCTCATGGTCACTTGTCCTGCAAATGCCATAATAAATTCACTCAAATTTAAATAATGCATTCCCGGTGTTGAACACACTATACCTTCATCACTAAATAAAATTGTCATATTCAACTTTGTCATTAGACCTCAACCTAATATATTGACGGGTGTCTGCCTTGAATACAGCAATGTCACCAACATGTCACATTCTCCTATAGAGACTGCTAAGTGTTCAGTGAAAGGAACTCTTACTTGTAGCTCCTGTGAAACCTTGAGCATTCATGGCATTGCCAGACATTGAACATTTTCCCTATTTTATACACAAGTGTGTTGCACCAGTGTCTACTAAAAACGAAAAATGTTTGCCTCCTATACTGACGTCTATCCTCGGTTCCACGTGAGGATTTGGCGTCATGGATAGTATTGAACACATCAAGTCTCCCGTGAGCTGTCCTATTGTGGATACAGCCTCATTCCTATAATTGTAAAAGGATTCCCTCCCTCTTCAGTGACAACCCCTATCCTAGGAGTCATTAACTGTCCCATGCTTGTATCTGCATAGGTGAATGTTGAGACTGACCTTGCGGAGGAATTCATTGCTGCTTGCTGCGTTTGCAAATCTTGCTGCATTCTCGGTGCTTGTGCCTGTTGCACTGCTTGATTCTGAGCAAACCCATTTCTACTCTGCTGTGAATATGCAGGAAGGTTTGAAGTCCCCCCTCTTGAAAATTGACCGTTCTGCACAAACCCTTGACCTCTGCACATACAAGCTAAATGCCCTGTCATTCCACATGTCCAACATATAGGAGGAGGAACTATCCTAGTCTGCCCATCCTCCATATCTTGATTGTCATTATGTATATTTTGAAACATTTCTTGATTGCTCTGAAAGTTTCCCTGATTGTTCTACCAATTCCCTTGATTATAAGGAAAATTTCTATCTCGAAATCCTCCTCTTGCTCGTGAAGCAAATCCATTATTGCCCTGATCAAACTGCCTTGGATTATTCACCTGCAGCATGTTTGTTACCTGCTGTGAATTTGATCTGTCTCCACTAGTTATCATTGCCCCTTTAATAGCGTATTTAGAGAACATCTTTTGCACTAGCTTTGCCTCTTCGACCTTTCGTGATATCATCTTTTTTGCGATTCTTTTCCTGCAAGAGTCTGTAGTAATGTGCGATGGTCAGCTGAACTTCTGACCACGATTTTGCCTCCAAACCCACTAACTTCTTGAGCTGCTTCTGTACCAGGTCTGGCAGCCCTTGGCATAGTATATGATAGAACACAGGTATAGATTTCCCCAAGCCTTGCGTGTCTCCAAGGCCCCCTGCTCTTGGAAATTCTGAATATAAACAAGCGGATCTTCCCCTTTCTGCATCTGTTTCGTCATTATAGCTCCCATATCGGACGTGTCTGGATACAGTACTCTAAGCGCTTTCCAGACTACCGCTCTGCAGTTATTGAACAGTGCTCCCTCATGAGCAGTGTTAACCGTAGTAACACCAGCATACCCTGCTCTAGACCAAACGTCATTAGCTCTCTCTCCAAAGATGGCAATCAGGAGACCCTTAATGTCCCCTATAGCCAGTGTATTTCCTCCCGTCATCTTTTCTAATTCATATATCCATTTCCCAGCACCAGACGTTTACACCTTAAATTATCCTTGTCCATCTGGGGCCAAGGTATATACTGTGGTCTAGTTTCCCCTTTCTCTAACAAGGGAAACTGTGAAACCCCTTTCTCTCTCTCATCGTCTGACTATTCACAGCAGGGACAATATTTCCGCACTGCCTTCTTCCTGGCAGTGACCTTAATCTGCTCACATAAGGTGGTGACTCCCCCCTCTCACCATGGGACTGCCTTTTAGGTTGGTCTGACTGCGTCAATGATTTTGACGCCTCTGGTATAGGTGCGTCTAAATCTGAACATCTCACTTCCTTATCCATTGCAAAACAACACTCGGGACCACATATGTCACCTCTCTCTTCTCCACAGAAGGTGTCTCTGTTTTCATCTGAAATTTCCTGTGCCCAACTTGTATAACTTCTCTCCTCCTCATCTCTGTGTAGTCAGTTTATCTAAAGACAACTCCTTGGGCCTCGTGCTACATGAGGTTCCCTCTATATCGTACAACTGTGTACTCTTAAGTCTATCATTTTTTCCCCTTCCCTTTTAATTCTTTCTGGGCTCTCATGTCATGATAAACTTTATCAATCACTTCCCCAATGCTTCCAGAGTCAAACTCTTCCTCTAGATGTACTCTAGATGGGCCTGGTAGTGACTCATATTCCGGGAAGAACTCCTCGGTCCCCCCATGCTACTTCTGGATCCGGATCCCTTACTTCACCTTCTCCAGGCGATTGAGATTGCATGCTCTTTGCCTTCTTTTTCGGTGTATGTCCTCATCAAGCTCTCTGCGCTTTCTTTTTTTTAATTTTCTTTTTTACATTTATATAGCACACAGACAGCGCGGGGGCAGTGTGGCGCTGTTACTTGTAGGAGACTTAGTTACAGTAGGTACACGTTCAAAGCATTAGACAGCATGGATGTTATACATATTATGCATTGAAGGTCATTGTTAAGAGGACTATTTGCATTAGTGACACAATCGCAGTATCCCTGGGGAAGGGACGGTAGTCACGTCAGCAAGTAGGGTTGATCAGGCGAACAAGGTCGTTTTCATGGCCTTACGGAAGGCAGTGAGTGATGGTTCGGCTTGCAGGTTAGTGGGGAGGGCGTTCCAGTGTAGGGAGGCTAGGTAGGGGACGCTGGCGCCACCTGCTCTAGCTCTTTTGACCCTGGGTACGGTGAGCATATTGGCATCGGGTGTCCTGGTAGGTCTTGTGGAGGAGGCAGGGTTGATTCTTTGTGACAGATAGGCTGGTGGGGAGAGGTGGATGCATTTGTGGATAAGGGTCAGGCCTTTGAAGATGATACTCTCCTTTATGGGGAGCAAGTGGGATGCTCTTCTTGCTTCCTCCCTCACCCTATCTACCTCCTTTTTTTTTTTCTTCACATCCCTTCTTTCATTTGCCCTTCGTATCTCCTCATCCCTTCGTCTTTGCATTCTCTTATCCCCTAATTCTGTTCTTCATCTTCTATTCTTTTCCTTTCTAACATCTCCCTCTCAATAATTGCCCTTTGTCTGCTATCTCGTTTTCTCTGCTCCTCTGCTTTCTCCTGCTTCTTCAACTGTTCATCTTGATATAACTGCTCTCGTCTTTGTCTCTTTTCTTTTTGCCTCTTCTTCTTTTGATCGTTCCTCCCTTTCTCTATCCTTTTTATCTTGCCCATCATGATCTTCTCTTTGTCTTACATCCTCAATGCCTTTACCATCGAGTTTGAGCAAAATTTGTCCACCCATTCATTCGTTCTGTAGAAGTGCTAACTCATCAGCTTTATCTTTCTCCCTTCCATCTCTTTCTCCCTTCCATCTCTTTCTCCCTTCCATCTCTTTCTCCCTTCCATCTCTTTATTTCTCTTCCTATATCTAAAGATGTGCTTGCTTGATCATTTCCCTCCTTGTCGTGTCTCTCGTTGTCCCTCGGGACCTTAGGAATTACATCTTTCTCATTATTTTTCTCCGAGACCTCGTCACTGCTTTGTGCAGGCGACTCCTATGCCGGGTTAGTATACCCTGTTGCTGCCTTAAGCTCCCTCAATGGGTATAACCCATCGTCTTTCTTGTTTTCCGCAGTCTATTTCCGGTGGGGTGGGTGGAGCAGAAGGCTTCTCTTTCCTGCTGGTGCATTTTCCAAAGTTCTAAGTTCGCTAGTCGCTTGTCTAGCTTTTTTCCTGTGTATGCTGCATTCAAATATGTCGTCATATGCTGCAGGACTACCTTCGATAGTTACCATCCTTGCGGCCATGGCATAAACATTTTATCTGCGGTTCCCTTAACCCATTCCGCACTACACTGTTTAAGCTTGGGTGCATGTTTCGGCAATTGCTTGCAGAGATGCAAAAGTGGAGTAACATCCTCCATTTTTGACTTGTCACTTTTGACTATTAGTACTCGTTTGCTTTTGTCACAGTTTTTAAAAAAACAATGTTTCAGAAAAATAATATAATATGAGCGTGCACCAATCGTTGCAGGCTCCAATCCCTTGAAATCACGTTTGTTTACTTTAATTTTGCTAAAAAACACGATCAACTTAAATTCAAAACAACCCATTAAATTTTCCAACCTCGTGTTTCTCCTTTTTTCAACAATCACTTTTAACTATTACATCATCACCAACACATGGATACATAAAACGAACAAACACTCGACCGGTCACATATCGCTTATCTCTTACGATCTTTTCTCTAAGACTCGTCTTGCCCTCTAAATCAATACTCCTACGGAGTTTAAATCAACCACTTTAAGTTGCGTCTTTAACCAAACTCGTCATCTAATGCTTCCGCTATGGGATTTTAGGTTACGATTTCTTCTGTTACGTTCTATAAAACGCAGCTACAAGGTGTATTCTATTAACGTGACACTCTCCTCACGATACCTCTTAATTGCTTGATCTCACACAAGTCAATTTCTATTCAATATTTTAACACTCTTACTCTCGAGCTATGTTTACCCCACCTCCCTCCGTTACACTTATTTCTCTTATCTCTTCTCATCACACATTACCCATACATCATTTTGCCATCTTGCTCAGTTTTTACTCACCATTCGCATGTTCGTCTTCTGACTCTCGGGATCGTACGCCTCTTTTACTGCCTCTCCAACTTCCTGTTCGTTCATCTTCTCGTAGACTGTGGGCGGGGATTCCGTTTGAAACCAGAGGGACTCCTCACACCCTACTTGCAAGAATTTAGCAATTTAAACTTAATCACTATCTATGGGGAGCTTCACATCCTGTTAGCAGAAAGGCAGAGGTCGTGCAATATTGCTGGGACACCAAAGTTTACTTATGTCGATGGATTTTTTTAAACCATCCTCTCCGCTACCAAGTGAACTGAATAACCTCAGCCCTTTAAGATGAGTAGCAATTACCCTGGAGATGGATAGGGGATGCAGATTCTATGCATACATCAATAATCGAAACAACTAGGGTAGTTGGCAAAAAGGTAACTGTTTTATTGTCAATTATCTAAAACAAGGGAGTACAATGAACATCAACAAATTCGCTCGATCCTCTTACTCAATGAGTTTCATCAAAACTGAACTTTTATATCAAAAACTTGTCGTCATTGACGTTGACCTACATCACTACCAACGTCATCCTACGTGGCAAACTACAAAAACCTAATGGGAACTGTGATAGGCTCTTAGTGAAAATCTAAGTATACGTTCCATACTAGTATGGGATAATGAGGAAAAGTGATAGATTTCTTAACATCAGGTCTGACAACTAAGCCCTCCCTTCAAAATGGCCACTATGAACGTCACTAAATACACAATGTCCCATTGGTTACACAAACTCTAGGACCCTTAATTACGCAGTCCCCTACAATTGGTTAGCACTCTAACCTTTGTCAGTACTTTTCCACCTACGTCTAGCAGCACGCAGATTGGACTTCCAGGTGCTGGTGAGCTCGTCTAAAACAGTTTCCCACCAATTAGCATATCAATCCATCATCACCTCAGTGGTCTGCTGGCAATAAAGACTTTGAACTTGTCCTTGGAAGTTCTTAGCTCTAGAGAAATCGGGGGAGTGAAGGCACGCTCTGCCCTCATGCGTACGTGTGTGCATCTTGCTCGTCCAACTTATTCCTTCCATTTAACTTTAGACCATGATTTTAAGCTTTCACTGTCTTTAAAATACTATTTTTTAATAGACCTCAGACATCTTCCTTGTTTGTTCATGTCTTTATAACGGGAGCTTTGTTCTTTCCCACGATTTATATCCAATGCTAGTTAACTTCATCCTGATAAGACCTTGGCTTCATGTTTCATCCAGCCTTGCCTTTTTGAGATTCACTTTTAATTCATGTGTTTTCTTACTGTGACACACTGAAAAGAGGCTTTTCTTTTTTAGTCCCATTCTGCTTTGACACGTAGTGGAAACATCCATCCTTTACTCTTTATGCATATATGTATATATTGGCGCATGCCGAAATATATTCACTATAAAGCTAGGCTCACAAATAATTTGTCTGCTTGCGTTTCTTTTGCATCTGTACACGTGTAAACTGACTTGATATCTTCATCCATTTTATGGCATAAGCTTCTTCACCTTGATCCCAAGATGTCACTTATCCTTGATACTTTCTTGATGCCTTATAGAATATTTGCATTCTGTAGTCTCTGCATCTATTCTTTGTACGTCAGCTCAGCTCTGTGTGACGTCACTGTTCGTCTTGACCATTCATTTGCTGTGCTTCTTCCGGTATTTCATTCAAACGGCCATCATATTTTCTTGTATGCAGGTACCGTTTTCTCAATGGGAACCTTGCCTCCAGGATTCTCCTAGGTATCAGTATTTTCACTGGTACCCCACGGTTTTCGCATCCGGCCTCCCAACATATAGGCATTATGGGTGAGGTGGTTGAGGTGGGGGTACTTGCCTCCTCCTCTACAAGCCCATACAATATATTTGCCCCTTTATCACCACTGCACTGCAAAGGGTGCTTTTCTTTCCACTGCTTTAATTAATTCCAGGTTGGACTACCGCAACAGCCTGTTGGCAGGTACCACCACTCTCAACATTAGAGCTCTTCTGGTCACGCAGAATAATGCTGTACGCACAAACTTTGAGCTCTCTTGTCGCACACGTCTCCACATTTAGGAAAGCCTTACATTGGCTTCCCGTGACACAAAGGATCTCCCATAAAGTCCTTACGTTGGCTCCCAAGTGCTTGTCCCGTTCATGTCCAGCATACCTATCTGATAGTACCAAGAGTAACACACCCACCAAAAATCTTTGGTCATCTGCAGCACCCACACGGATCCAACCAAGATTTAAACTGGTGGGTTTTGTTGGTACAAGTTTTGATGTTCAAGTCCCACTTCTCTGGAACTCTTCCTGTCTCCATACGTCTTATGAACAATTACTCTTCCTTTAAAAAAGCCATTAAGACTCACCTTTTTAACTTTAGCCCTGACTAAAGAGTCCCTTTTCTCTCTTCTCTCCTGGTCTGATCTCTTTGCCAGTTGTGTGTCTTGTCTTGTTTCGTGTTCGCCCTGAGGTCTACAGGCATGAGGCGCGGTACAAAAATTAAAATAAATCAATAAATGAATAATGAGTGCACGGCAGGTGGCGCACATTCCTTGGAGCGAGCGTGCGAGGCATGAAAGCCTACACATCTACGCAGTTCCAATTCTCACAAGTGTGTGTGGACATGAATGCACAAAACATGATTGGCAACCACTGAGAACTATAAAGGAACCAGAATAATTCAGAGGGAGCGCAAGTCTACATCAGAGGTCAGTTTTCAGCAGACTGTGGTGCACTGTATGATTTACAAACCTAATAAACATTGAGAAATGCCCTGATAGCAAGTGTGCCTGTTCCTCAGCAGGGGCAAAGACTATCGGCCACACTTCAAATACAAGCCCTAGGGAGTAGGGACCACCATGTAGCTATCTGCAACCACAACAGCGAAGGCCAGCGTGGGGAGGGCTTCATTTCACATCCCCAGTGCCAGCTGCTGATCCAAAAATGTCGGAAAAGGAGGAACTGACAGACCCTGTCGCCTCACCAGCAGTTCTGCCTTCGAGGTTACCAGACAACACAGCCGCCCGGCGCCCACTCATTTTGGCCTGTCGGAGACCAGCAGTGTGGGTCCCAGATGGAGAAAATGGATGAGGGATTTCGAGGTTTACATCAAGGCCAACTGACCCCTTGAAGACAAAAAGCACAGCCTACTGACCCTGTCCATAGGCCCTAATGTACAGGCTATTGTGGATTAACTACCGACTAGGACAACGGACACCTACGCCAACCTCAATACCGCTCTCACCGACTACTTGACACCCCACACCAATGTAGATTACGAATGGCACGTGTTCCACAAAACTAAGCAACAAAAGGGGGAAATCAATGGACATGCATCTCTGCATTCGACTAAAACGCTGTGATTTCAACAACTACTCGCCAAAGCACTAAGATCCCCGATCATTGCAGGATGTGAGTGCGCTGATTTCAGAAAGAGGCTGCTACAGAAATCCCGATCCCTAGAAGAGATCCTGTGTCTGGCGCGGTCAGACGTGGCCCTCGCACTTCAAGTGGAGGGCTTGGGTGACATCAAGATCTTGCACGGGAAGGCTGAGAACATCCACAAACTAGAGACAATGCAACCAAGTAAAGGCAACAGAGCCACTTTGCTACCCCCATACCGGGTACCGGGTCTGGGTTCCTGGAATGGGGAATTACTGGGCCATTACGACCTTGGAGGGCGCAGTAATTCCCTTTCCCGGGACCCGGACCCGGTACACCCCCCCCCATTCCCATTGAGCCACGATAGGGCTCCATGGAAATGGGGAGGATGCTAACAATGGGCCTTTTAAACACGGGCCCGTTGTTAGCATCCTAGTCTGCTGGCGGGTCCCGCTAAGGATGCCTGGTTTTACCAGACATCCTTAGCGGGACCCGCGAGCAGACCTTGTAATGAGGCGGTAGAGGGTTAACGGCGCCAGTAGCTTTACCGGCGCTGTTAACCCTCTACCGCTCGGGTCGTAATGAGGCCCAATGTCATTAAGCATATATTCCCAACTGTTTAAATTATAGTGACATCCTGGTATTCGGACATGATCAAGATTAACACGATAACATCTTCATGAGAGTGTGCATGGCGCTTGAAGAAGCTCATCTCATGCTAAATAGGGAAAATGTGAATTCAGGAAGCAAACTCTTCATTTCTTTGGACACCTATTCTCGGCACAGGGCATGGACCTGGAGGAGGTGACTGCCCTCACCGAGGCAGACCGACCAACAAATGTGTCTTATCTACGATCCTTTTTAGGGCTCGCTAATTATTGTACCCGATGCATCCAGGACTTTGCATCAGTAAGTGAACCCCTGAGAGCATGGACGAGACGTCGTGCACCATTTGAGTGGTCAGGCGCATGTCAACAGGCATTCGAAACAATTTGACAATGAATAGTTGATGCCAAAAACATGGCGTACTTTAACATGGCAAGAGAAATGGAACTGAGTGTGGACGTTAGCCCCGTAGGGTTGGGCGCCATTTTGACACAGATTGATCCCAGGGACAGCGGGGTGCGTCACATTGTCTCATACAACAGCAGTAGTCTGTTGAGGACCGAACAAGCATACTTGAAAGCTGAAAAAGAAGGCCTTACTGTGGTATGGGCCTTTGAGCATGTTCATGTTTTCCTCTATGGGAAACTGTTCAGTGGTCACTGACTACCAAACCCTAATTTTCATTTACGGGAACCCTCAAGAAAAAATGCCCCCCAGAATTGCACAGTGTGATCTGAGACTGCAAGACAACTGTTTCCGCATTATTCAGTGCCCAGGAAAGGATGACAATCCTGCTGATTTTCTATCAAGATATCCACATAAGAACCCCCTGCCTATGTCCTCCATTGCAGGTCAATACATACACTACATTGTGCATGCAGCCACCCCAAAAGGAATTGAAATGGCACACGTTTCACAGGAAACAGAAAATGACCAGGCCATGCAAATCACCTTCAGATGCATGGAGTCAGGTTGGTGGAGGCAAGCCAGGCAAGTGGTTGTGGGCACCAACCCAGATGTCCAACAAGATCTCAGTAGTTTGGTGGCTGTGAGGGAGGAGTTGGCCCAATCCTTAGAGGGCTCTTACTCCAAGGGGCTTAGATAGCAATTCCTCTGACACTACAAAGAAAGATTCTGGAACTGGCACATGAAGGACACCGTGGGATTGTCTCCACCAAGAGAATGCTACAACAGAAAGTATGGTTTCCACAGTTGGATACGCAAGTGAAAACGCTGCTCCCACAATGTCCCACGTGTATAGTCATCAACCCTACAACATATCCGGAGCCATTGCGTATGATGGTCCTTCATGAAAAAACATGAGACGAGATAGCAGTGGACGTTTTTAGGCCCCTTGAAGGTGGGGGGGGGGAATGCATATTTGTGGCAGTAGACAAATATTCCCGATTCCCAGATCTACACTTGGAAATCTCTGGGTATTAAGCGCATCATATATCCTATCCGCAGGAGTGGGATGCACCCTATGAAGGAAATGGCAAGGAATCCAGTGAAGAGCAGGTCCGCTCACCTGTGAGAGGGAGAGATAACCACCTGTCCTTAGAGTACGTTTGACAATGTTTATGGAATGACTTGTTTCCCTACCAAAAATTAATAAAAACGTAAATTTAAAACAAAATCTGACAGAGGCCCCGGTGGGCCCAGCCCCGGCCCCAGAAACTCATAGAAAAAATGAAATGAGAAATAATGTTTTGTTAAGAAAGGGGGTTGATGTTGTGTGAAGCAGGCATCTCTGTCACGTGGGAGGGGGCAGCCTGGATCATGTGAGGAGAAGGAAGAGGATGGCAGTATGAATGAGGGACACGTTTAATGAAGACGTGTGTTACAATCCTCTCATGGTGTCCGCTTCTTTTCTTTACTTGTGGCAAGTATGGAAGCCACGTGGGTCATGGTGGTATAACATGTCAGGGTGAACATCAAACAAGCACCCGGAACATGTTGGAATCAATGAACACAAGATGCACAATGGAGTGTCGACGGCCAAAGTAAATGACATTAAGAGCGCCAAAGCCCCAACTTCTGCAACTGAGGTGAGAAGCTTCATGGGCATAGCAACCTACTGTGCAAGATTCATCCCGGACCTTGCCACCCTTGAAAGCCCCCTACGAGAACTAACAAAGAAGGATGTAAAGTAGGAATGGACAACACCGCATCAACAAGCATTTCAGCAGATAAAGGACTCTCTGCCTAGCACCACAACAATGGCGTTCATCAATGTAGAGCGAACAACTGAAGTCTTGATAGACGCCAGCCCTGTAGGATTAGGAGCTGTCCTCACGCAGGTGGACAGAGACAGCAGCATCCACCCCATAGCATTCGCCAGCCGTGTGCTGACAAAAAAGGAGCAGAACTATGCGCACATCGAGAAGGAGGCACTGGCAATTCTCTGGAGCTGCCGCCATTTCAAGGTATACTTGTTGGGACAACCAGCGAAAGTATTCACCGACCACAGGCCACTAATCCCCATCTTCAAAGGGTCTAAAGCCCATCCCCCGGCGAGGCTGGAGAAATGGATGTTACAGCTTCAACCCTTCAACATTGAAGTAGAGTACAGAGCCGGGGCAGACAATCCAGCGGACTATCTCTCCTGTCATCCGCAGCTGGCCACGAAGCTGGAAGAACAACATGCAACAGAAAAACAAGAACACTTGTGCCACGTCATCGCATGCGCACAGCCGCGATCACTTAGCGGACAAAACAAAAACAGGCACCTGCCTAGTACTCAGGGGAGTGGAAGAACTACCTGACAGCAGTGGCACAACGTACACCAACAGCCCAAGAAAAAATTGCAAGCATTGTTTGGGATCCGCCACAAGCTCACAAAATCCACCAAAGGTGTCCTGCTAAAGGGACATCAAATCATCTTGCCAAGTAAACTAGAAGATAGAGCGCCAAGGATAGCGCATGGGGGCCACCAAGGCATTGTAAAAACAGTCATACGTAAAATCCAGGATGTGGATGCCCCGGATGCACCAACGTGTTATAAGCCTAGTCGAGTTGTGTGCAGCATGTCAATCGTCAAGAAGGCTAGCAACACCAGAACCGATAATCCGTTCCCCACGGAGCAACACGAGATGGGAATCGCTAAGCATGGACTTCTGTACCATTTCTGGTGAGGGGTACCTCCTGGTCTTGATAGATGAGTTTAGCTCGACTTCTGGGTAAACTCTACCAACGTGGAATCTGTGATCACAGCTCTTGAGAAAGTATTTGCAGTGCATGGGATACCCACCAAGCTAAAGAGCAACAGCAGCCCACCATTTACCAGCCAAGAGCTAAAGCGATCCCTCCAAGATCTGAGCATCAAGCACAAGGAAATCACTCCATACTGGCCGCAGGCCAATGGCGATGCGGAACAGTTTATAAAGTCTTTAAACAAAGTAATACGCATTGCTAAAGAACACAACCACCCCTGGCTGGCAGCTGTATGCCGGTTCCTGCAAAACCACCGCCAGACTCTGCATATGTCCACAGGCGTGAGCCCGGCAGCTCTCCTGTTCGGATTACCAATACAAGCAGAGCTCCCCGTTGTGTAACCAAAGACCCTGACATACCCCTCATCGGGGAAAGGCGAGTCGGGAGGAATGAGCAAGAGAGCCAAGCACCCCATGCTCGGCACAGAGTTACAACCAGGAGACACTGTGCTGGTAACGAATAGTGCACTTCAAAAGAAAATGACGCCGAATTTCGAGTCCCGTCCATGGACGGTTCGAGACACCAAACACAGCATGATCACTGCTACCCGAGGGACAGAAGTGGTGACCAGGAATGTGTCCCATTTCCGGAAGGTGGCGGGAACAATGTGAAAAGAACAATCGGAGCACCAGAGTGCTAGTGATAGCCAACCTGCAAAGCCCAAAACAGTGGAGCAAATGGCGCAGAACTCCTCATCCCCGTCAGCAATTGAGCAATCTCCCCAACTGGACATGACAATTTCAAGCTCCCCCAGAGCAGAAGTGACTGAGATGGCCCATCCTCGATACCATCTGCGGGAGAGGCCAAAACCATCCTCCCGTCTCCATGGTTACGTCCTGCAAGGGATCTACTACAGGAGAAGTGGGGCAGAGACATGCCTGTAAGACTTTGTGTTCAAAGATATGTTTATATGTTTAAAGCTATGTTGTTCAATATTCTAAGTTTGGGAGGAATGTGGTGTCACGTGCACAATAGGAGACCGGAGTCACGTGAGGGGGCGGAGATTGAAAATCAAGGAATCGCTGGAACTGCGTCAGTCTGGGTTTAGGCAGCCACCAAGAGTGTTGTGTCGCGATTTCAGCGTGCTGTTTGTATGCGGCCCAGGTGGCATATGCTACGAGCCCCATCTTCCTGTGCTACCGGAGGCTGTGCAGTTTATAACAGAACACAGACCAGTAAGTGTGGGATTGAAGTTTATAACAGAAACAGACCAGTAAGTGTGGGATTGAGCATTGTTTTTGAGCGTATGATGCTGGATTAGTTGGGTGGGAGCCTGTGCGTGGCAGGATACTGAAGGTAGCTGGTATGCAGTTGTATAATGTTGTAGGTGCTGACAAAGCAATCTTGTCACAATGGATTAGTCCAAGCTATTTGATACGATTGGCGTACTGGATGTGATGTAAGACCCTCGTCAGGTACTTGTTTTTGCAGTAGGGGTAGGAGCCGAATATGGCATGTGTCATGTGCCAATGACACGTGACGCTGCATGTCACAAGTGACACTTGCCACTGACGGTTGTAACATGCCATGCCCCAAAAAAAGGTTTCACATGCCATGGCAAAAAAAAAAACTCAGATGTGCTGCATGTCTCATCGTTTTTCAAATTATAATCCTCCTTTAAAAAATGTTTTAAAAAATCGAATGCTCCACAAGGGAAGATCGCAAGACCTAATGATATTGTGCCTATCTCCTTAGCACTAGACCACCACGTTCTCATGGAAATTAGTCATTCAAATTCTACTTCCAATGTATAGTATCGATATTAGTGTGTGTGTTTGTACATTAATTCATGCGTTTTACGCTTAACTGTACGAACGGTGATAAATACAGTACAACCATATTCTACTGATTATATTTATAACTTATATTTCAGAGTATATTATATGCACGATCATGAAAACATGATCATTTACAAATGTTGCTAAATCTTCAGATTTAGTTTAAACAGCACTTGCATAGAACACATTCAGGATTGCCCCATGAAAGTTTTCAGAACCTCTGCAAGGTCATATAATGTAATGTAATTTGTCATTTGTATAGCCCTGCCTTTTCCCATTGATGTGGCCTGAAAGTGCTGTAGGTGAACGCCCCTGGTGGACCAGAGTCCAAGGTATGAGACATTTTTTCAGATGATTTTAGAATGTGTTTGTGTATTATGGTCAATACAAAGGAGGGTAGAGGTAGTCAAGTCCCTACTAGCTACCAATATCGAGCTGGCATGTGGATGGGTGCTATAAGATCATTGTTATAGTATGCAGGTGCGTCAGATTCATTATGTGTCCATCTAGACTGAATTCTTGTTGTTGGGGATAGCTGCATTTTTATGGCAGATGTGTTGTGCGATGTGTCTTAAGAGTTGTGTATTGGCAGATGTGTGCGAGTTGGTGGCGTTGCCATCAGTTATTTTCCATGAGCATGTAGTGTGATACATACCCGTGTGTTTCGGCTGTTTTCTTGGTTTCATAGATGTCGCGTGCATTCCGTTCTGTTTTCTGATGGACTTTATTTTCTCTGTTGCTCGTTACAATTTATTTGCAGGTTAATTTCTCCCCTGGCATACCTCGGAGGTCGTTGACTAACCCAATGTGTAGCATATGATATGATATGATATGATATGATATATGATATGACGCAAGTGTTTCAAGGCGTGATGAGGTAAGGGAGGGGGAACAGAGGGAAGGCAGACAACAATCCTACTAGGCCAGGTGTCATTCAAATCGTGCAAGTGCAAGGGAGGGGGAATAAGGAGGTGCAGGTGGGAAGTGGGAGGGGACAGTGCAGTACATGGGATAAAAGAATAAATGACAATAGTAAAGTACGGCCAGCAGGTGGCAAGTGCAAGGGTAGAGGGTAAGTGCAGGCATCAGGTGTCGAGTGCAGATGGCAGGACTGTAGGGATAGAGAAAACAGCCCCCAAGTGCAGGGGTTGCCAGGAAGGCAGTGCAGGTCTGCAACTGGCAGGGGAGGTGGCCTGGGCCTGAGATCAGAGGGTGGCCAGGTAACCAGTGCAGTTTGTTTCAGCCAGGAAATCAGCAGGGGAGAGGAGGAGAAAAAGCAGAAGCAAAGAGGGTTTTGAGGTGCTTCCGGAACTGGAGATGGTTCTCCTCAAGTTTCAGGGAGGCAGGGAGGCTGTTGCAGAGGGAGCCCCCAGCTGAGGAAAGAGATCTACCACCAACTCTTTGCAATGAGAAGCGACTGACACTGAGGTAGTTGGAGGCGGATGAACGAAGGGTTCGAGAAGGAAGATCTTTAGGAAGAGAGAGTTGAAGGTATTGAAGCCCCAGTCCCCAGAAGGCCTTTTGAACAATGCAGAGGCTTTTGAATTTAATCCTCGCAGCCACTGGGAGCCAGTGCAGAGATTTCAGTCCTGGAGAGATACGATCCCTGGGCTTGAGGCCAAGGACAAGTCTTGCAGTCCTGTTCTGGATGAGTTGCAGAGGGTGGAGAGTAGAAGCAGGAAGATTTAGAAAGAGGCTGTTGCAATGGTCCAGCCTAGAGAGAACCAGAGCTCTGGAGATGGTAAGCTTTTGGGGGAAGGAGAGGAAAGGAAGAATGCCTCTGAGGAGGTGCAGCTGGTAGTGTGACTTCTTAGAGGTCAGAGATGTGAGGAGAAAAGGAAAGTGTGGAGTCGAAGATGACCCCGAAGTTCTTAGCCTCGCAGGTGGGAGCAGGAAGAGGGCTGAGAGAGGCCGGACAGAGAGAGACAGGAAAGGAGGGAGTGGGTGTGCCGATGAGGAGAATCTCAGTCTTACTGGTATTGAGGCAGAGGTCATTGGTGGCACACCACTCCTGGCTAGCAGACAGTCAGTGATCAGAGACGGAGAGGAGGTGGCAGAGGGTAGCCTGAAAATGAGCTGAGTGTCATTCACATAACACTGTAAATTGGGGCATAGAGTGTCAATGCGGTGGCCAAAAAGTGCCAGGTATTGGTGGAACAGCCAGGGAGAGAGGTTAGACCCCTGGGGGACTGTATTGCTCTCCCCAAAGTGCATGGAACGAACACAAATCACCAATGCAATTACAGAGCAAATACTTTGAACGTAGACGGACGCAATAACTCACAGCCACGCACTCTTAGAAGATAATCAGCTCTTATACGGCTATTTACTCAAAGCTCAGTAATACATAGAAATAACTCACAAAAATAATATGGACATAAATCACAGAAGAAATAAAGAATTCAAAAGGAAATACATCACCGTGAGCATAACAGAATTCCTCATCTTGCCCAAAAGTGGCTGGAAGACCCCGTGAACAGCCAGGCTGAGAGTACCACAGCTCACAGGAAGGCCGGACGTAAGCGTCCTTCTCCAGCTGACGTCTCACCTGACCCCCTCCGAGCTTCCGCATATATACACACTCCACAAAGGGGAGTCAATTCTCGAACCTTCTGGAAATTGCACTTGCGCAGTTGAGGAACAGCCGTCGGTTGCCAGCTGGATCAATCGAGAGCTCCCCCCAAGAAGCGCAGTGCCTCCCTTCTCTAAAACACGCTCCACGGAGAACAATAGCAAACCATAATAACGTTGGCTTTCCCAGCAGAAATGTCCTTGACTGCATACCAGGTTTGGAAAGAATGTTTTTCTCGGCACCATGAATCTAACACTCAGCAAAATGTGTGCAGCTTTTCACTGCGGTATGAAGTAAATATCCATCATGGCTCTGAGCGCTCCCAGAATACATTGCGCACCAGCGCCATTTTAGATCAAGCATAACAATTCCACCCTTGGATATTTACCTTCCATACCCTGGTGGCACATGAACCGGTCTCTGAAACGTACGAAATGTTAAAACTACATTGGGAATACATTGAATGCAACAACAACAAGCAATAATATAATAAAAATGCAAGCAAAAATGTAACGTAGTGTACCCCCAATATCAGGGATCCATGAAAATAACCAATCCCACCAATTTCTATTATGATCTTGAGACACTTGAGAAATGAGATCCCTCAAACCTCGAATATGACTTTCAATAGATTGTGAATGGTCACTTAAGTTGAAACAACACATACCTTCAAATGCGTTACACCCTAAATTATGTTTTAGCAATAGATAATCTACAGCAGCTCTGTTCTGTAAAGTTGCTTTTCTAATAACTTGACTATCAAGGAGTAATTCTTCTAAAGCTTGTGAAGAATGATTAAGACTTTTCACTACTAAACATGATAATCTCATCAAAGATTTGTAACCTCCAGCAGCTAAACCCCAAACTCCCACCAATGAAAGGGTTAATGCTAGAACCTCAGCTTCTGATAACAGATGTACATGTGAATCAAAGTCAGGAGATAGACCTACAGATTCAAAAGTTGACCTTTTACCTTGAGTTATCGCTGGGTGTAAAGGAAACATCATTAGTCCTAATCGAGTTAAAGCACGCGGACCTCCAGAAATGTTAGCAGGAATAGAAGTGTATGTAATGTTACCACATGAAAAGAGCCATCCTGTTGGAAGTTCCACATGATTCAAATGACTAGCAGTTATCACTGTATGATTGCAGGACATAGTGTTATTAACACTGGTGCATTTGCGTGATACTCGAGAACATAGTCGCCTCTCAAACATTTGTCGGCATTTGCCAATTTCTTGTGCCTTGCAGGTCATAATGTAACATACATCACCTTGAGTTATATTGGAAGTAATAACACGTGTCAAATTTCTCCATTTACGGTCGGTCTCTTGGCAGAACCGACAGTATTTGTAAACTGAAAAAGATTGTCTAATATCTGAGTCTTGAACTAAAGAATCGTTGTGTGCGACGCCGAAGACATGCTTTAAAACCGGAACAGGCGTCGGCACTGCTACTAAACACGTAGTCAATAAAGCTTCAGCATTGGGCGCATCAGTAAGACAAAAGTGTGATATGTTCAGTACTTGCTGTGCCAGATATATCCACATATTCTCTCCTTGGGTAATCATAGGAGAGTGTTTTTGCCTTCCTACGATCGCATCTCGCAAGACTGGCATTAAGGTTGTTTTTACTGGCTCCTGATGTGTTTGTTGCATTTCACGAATCTATGTCTTCTGGCTGGCTGGCTTTTCGGCACTGGCATAAGGCTGCTTGGGGACATTATTCATCACTATCAGTATCCCCTTGATCACTGGCACAGATGTGACATTTTTCATTGGTAGCAGCAGACTGTTTAACTCGCCCAAATGGAGTCCATTTAGTGCCACAGTTACACCAACCAGACACAGGATCTACAAAGCAAACCCAGAAAAGAGATATCGGTGTTGCACATCACTCTCTCAGGTAACATTTGTCTGCGGGTACATATTGCCATTTCTTTCTACCAGGCTCCATAACTAAAACTACTTGATCTTTGCCTGATGCAATGACATCTGCGGGCACTGGTGGGCCACTTGGCTTTTCCACCCACACCTTTGCACCCGGTACCATACTGTCTGAAGAGCCAAAACCGCGGTCCACACGGTTAGTTAACACTGTAGGAGGCTCCCCCTTCTTAATCATGGACAATTTAATGGGAATGACTATCAATTGGGCCACTCGATCACCCTTGTGGATTGACAACAATTGATCCCCACTATTCATTAGGATGACTTTAATCTCGCCCTGGTAATCAGCATCAATTACCCCCCCCAACACTTGAACTCCCTTTAATGCTAGGCCAGATCTAGGGGCAATCCATCCCATATGCTCTGGGGGAATCTGTACTACAATTCATGTTTCAATTACAACTATTCCTTTTGGATCTAATCTGATTTCTTCATTGGAATGCAAGTCTACCCCTGCTGACTCTGGAGTTGCTCGATAGGGAGCTAAAGAGCCTGGAGTAAATTCCCAGTATAATAGTGTTTCTCTGACTGAATTGGGTTGAACCTGCAAAGTAGGAGTTATTAATCGCATCAAAGGAGTTTCATGTTCATATTCAGGCCTATTGTTTAATACTTGCACCGCATCAAACACACGATCACGCCAGCCTGCCAAACTGCCATCTCCAGATTTGCGCAACTGTTCTTTCAATAACCCATTCATGCGTTCAATTGACCCTGCAGCAGCTGAATGGTAGGGCATGTGGTACACCCACTCAATGCTCTTTTCCTGACAAAATTCCTGGATTAGTTTGCCTTTGAAATGTGACCCATTGTCACTTTGAATTTGCAAAGGCACTCCATAATGTAATATGATCTGATTTAACAACCTGATGGTATTCGGTGGGTTGCATGTTTGCACGACAAAACCATAAAATATCCCGACTATGTATCCACAATACTGCATGCATACTGACAACCTCTGCTGATTGGCATGGGACCGATATAATCAATCTGCCAAATTTTGACCTGGTCATTTTCCTCTTCTTAATGTGCCTCAAACAATTTGGGGTATAGGTCTATGTAATTGGTGTTGGCACACGGGACATTGCAAAATTATTGTTTTCACTATTTCTAAAGGAAGACCAATTCCTCGAGCTTGTGCCCACCTGATAGTAGCCTTTTCTCCAAGGTGCTCACATTTCTGATGGGCCCATTTGGCCAAACCCTCCAAATCGTCTTCCTGAGCCTCTGCATCCACTGATGATCTTGGTGTGTTCGTCTGCAACAGAATTAAACCAACGTTCTAATGAATCTGTGGCACAATAGGCGTCCACATGATATACAGTGACTTCACTTTGTAATAGCATTTCTGCAATATCTTGCCACAGCTCTTTTCCCCACAACTCTTTTGAATGAATCTTCCATCCATTCTTTTGCCAAGTTGGCAACCACACTACCAATCCATTCGCCACTGACCATGAATCGGTGTACACATAACATTGACCAGGGGTCTCTTGTTTCAATGCTTGGTAAACTGTCTAGAGTTCTGCGAACTGACTGCTCTTCCCTTTCCCTGTCGTTGTCAACATCTTTTTTGTTTTGGGATTGTACGACACTGCTTTCCAGTACCGCTCAGTTCCAACGTATCGCGCTGAACCATCCGTGAACCAAGCATGCTCTGTTTGCTCTACGGTCAAATTGCTGTAAGGGACTCCCCATTTCACGGGAGACTCACGTTTTTCAGACACTTCCGCTGGTATGTAATCTAAGGGCGGTATATTGGCTACTTGCTCATGTAATTTTGTCACTCCACCCTTTCCTGATTTGGCTCTGTCTTGAATATACCATTTCCACTTAATTATGCTGGCTTCTTGAGCATGTCCAATTCGATGCGTTTTAGGAGAGCTCAGTACCCATTGCATAATTGGTATTTCTGGTCTCATGAATACAACATGGCCCACCGTCATCTGCTCGGTATCAACAAGAGCCCAATAACACGCAAGCAATTGCTTCTCAAATGGAGTGTACGAGTTACCAGCATCAGACAACTTACGACTCCAAAATCCCAATGGCACACATTTCCTGTCTCGTTTCTGCCACACACTCCAGTTAGCATAATTGTCTTGTACAGACACATTTAATTCCACTTCTCCTTCCTTCAAGGGCCATAAATCAAGCACCTGGTGCACGGTGTCTTTCGCCATCTCAAAGGCTCTTTGCTGCTCTTCCCCCACTGAAACTCGTATTTCTTTTGTGTCACTTTGTAGAAGGGGGCCAATATCTGCCCTGAATGAGGAATGTGCTGTCTCCAAAACCCAAACAGTCCTATAAACTGCTGAGCTTGCTTTTTGTTCATTGGAGTGGTGAATTCAAGTATTTTCTGACGGGCTTTTGGCACCATTTCTCGATGCCACTGAATCCCTAGAAATATCACTGTTTCAGCTGGACCTTGAATTTTACTCGGATTAATCTCCCACCCTTCCTTGTTCCATCCTGCCATAAGGACATCTAACTGGCTTTGCACACTGTGCTCATCCTTGCCTTGGATCAAAATATCATCAATGTAATGAGAGATTTGTATGTCGGGTTTGCACGGTATCTTGTCTAAGTGCTCAGCCACCAGCCGGAGACAGATCGTCGGGCTGTGTATGTACCCCATAGGTAGCCTTGTGAAAGTGTACTGACGTTCACTCCACGAAAATGCAAACTGTTCTTGACACTCGTCAGCAATTGGCACAGAGAAAAATGCATTAGCTAAATCGATCACTGCATACCAAGTCCCCTCAAACTTTTGGACATTTTCAATCAGTGTAATAGCATCTGGGACTGCGGGCACTAAGGGAGGAGTGTGTTTATTCAACTCCCTGTAATCCACCGTCATCCTCCACGACCCATCTCCCTTTTTAATAGGCCAGAGAGGATTGTTCCATGAGGTGGTAATAGGGCGTAATACACCCGCCTCCACGTATTCTTTGATGGTGTCTGAAATTTCCTTGTGCCCCCCAGGAATGCGGTATTGTTTCATTGCTACCCGCTTGGTTGCCACTGCCACTTGTACTGGGGGCATCTTCAATTTGCCTACGGTAATGGGTGTACAAATTAATGCACTCACCCCAAACTGGTACGTTTTACTGCCAAGTCCCAAGGTTAACCCTTCCAAAATGTCAAAACCAATTATATATTCAGGTATCGGGACAATCAACACTTGGTATGTCTGCCTATTCAAATTGCCTATTTTCATCTCCACTCTCGTTTGTACTGCAGGGGTCTCCTTTCCCCCTAGACCTGTAATAGTAAACTGTTTGCCTTTAAATCGTGTTGGATTACCATGAATCAAAGAGGCCTCCGCCCCGGTGTCTATCAATGCTCGCACCTCTTGTATATTTCCTGGCCCCCAAAAAATCTTAACATCAACATAAGGCCGCCTATCCACTTTTATGCGGGCAGACACTGCCGGAGCTTGGCCGAAGCCCTAGTCAAACTTTGAATAAGTGTGACTCGACTCCGCCTCTAGCATCGCACTCACCACTTTTCTCAAATCAGCATATGTTGGCTGGTACGGGGAAGGTGTCCCCATAGACCCTTTGTCTTGTTCTTCCGCAGGGGGAGCGGAAGGTGAGGTGTCCCCCTGTGGCGTAGTGACTACTTGTTTCTTAACCTGTTATAGCGCTCTTTGGCTGCAAGTCCTCGTTTTTTTGTATAATTCATACATTACTCTGGTTTCAATGCCATCAATTTCTTCGTGTGGCATGCCATTTTTTAACAAAGCCAAAAACATGTCTTTTCGGGACATTCGGGAGTCTCTGCTATCTTGCCGCCTGCCTTCGGTTCTTCTCTCACTATGCCCCTCTCTCTCCCGTGGCTAGTTATCACTCTTATCCCACTCTCCCAAATCTGCAAGTTGCTGAATGGCATCTGCTACCTCATCTGCAGAATTTCCCATCATACCTACGAGCAAAGTCATAATGACACTTTTGTATGCGGGTGGCGCAGTTCTAATCACCATGTTTCGAGTTGAAACTGAGAGCGGCACGGCTCCCATGTGATCAGTAATATCTATGTGAATAGCCTCTTTCATAGCATGCTCTGACTTTTTGATTGCTTCTCTCAACGTATACCACTTTGTTTCTTCACTGGGCCAATCTGTGGTAATAGGTATTTACGGTTACATGCTTGGGCTACCAGGTGCAACAAAGACACCTGCGTATCTTGACCATTTGCATCAGGGGGCGGTCCTGCTCTTAAGACCTCCTGTACATTGGTGTCAATTGACGGGGGTAAAAAACGCAGTAAATCCGTAGAATCTACCAACAATCCTGCAGCACTCATCTAGTAATCTCACCATCCATGTCAGTAAAGCTTCCCCTGATTTTTGTCTCAAACGGGTAATCATTTCCCCAACCTCCTCTTGTGTGTAATCCTCCAGCGTGGTTAAATCCACCATTCCGCCAGCAGGATTCTGCGGGTAGGGTCCGGATCGCCGTCTTCGAACGGGCTTAGCAGTCACTGTTTTCTGTTTTGCCTCTGTTTTGGAGTGAGACTCATCTGCAGAACTACTTTCTAGACTGGTCGAATCAAAAATATCACCATCCCATTTATCCGGATCCCAGTCTACGCCAGCGGTAGCAATTACAGTTGCCACCTTTCTTTTATTGACCCCTCCCCGTCTTTTCCTATACTGATACCGGGCTACTATGACTGCTGCCCTCTCGGCCACTGACTGATATGCGTCGGCCTTATCTTTAAACAGTTTCATTTGAATCTGCTGCATTAACGCGGTCTGCCGTTCTGCATCTAGCTCTCTTTCTAATCGCAAGACCTCATTTTTCATTTCCACCTTCATTTGATGTATTTTCCTATAAGCATGCAAAAGAACCCAACCTCGTCTACCTAATGCCGCACATTCTTTGCCACGTTCTACTGGAACTTGTTGCAAGCATGCCATTACATCAGCCGGATCGGCATCTCCCAATCCTTGATCCCATGTTTCACTTAAACCGGCACCACATGCCCACGCTTGAGCCAACTTATCATATGAACTTAGTCCAGCCTGGAATAACAACATCAGAGCAGTCACCGCCAGCGGTAACGCTCTTCTTCCTGAACAAGCTACTCATTATCACAAACAAAATAGAACCTCGTTGAATCTATATATTTTCTTCTCGCCACGCTACAATCACTCCCACAGGCACTCGCACACTGAAACAAGGAAAAAGAAACTTCACTATTCAAAAACTTCACTTACACGACAACCAAATCCTATCTACATTTCAACAGAATCTTGAATACTCGGCACAACTCCTCACGAGCATCCTGTTCGTGACACCAAAAATGTATTGCTCTCCCCAAAGTGCACGGAACGAACACAAATCACCAATGCAATTACAGAGCAAATACTTTGAACGTAGACAGACGCATTAACTCACAGCCACGCACTCTTGGAAGATAATCAGCTCTTATACGGCTGTTTATTCAAAGCTCAGTAATACATAGAAATAACTCACAAAAATAATGTGTACATAAATCACAGAAGAAATAAAGAATTCAAAAGGAAATACATCACCGTGAGCATAACAGAATTCCCCATCTCGCCCAGAAGCGGCTGGAAGACCCTGGGAACAGCCAGGCCGAGAGTACCACAGCTCACAGGAAGGCCGGACGTAAGCGTCCTTCTCCGGATGAAGTCTCACCTGACCCCCTCAGGCTTCCGCATATATACACACTCCACAAAGGGGAGTCAATTTGCGAACCTTCTGGAAATTGCACTTGCGCAGTTGAGGAACAGCCGTCGGTTGCCAGCTGGGTCAAATCGAGAGCTCCCCCCAAGAAGCGCATTGCCTCCCTTCTCTAAAAACACGCTTCACGGAGAACAGTAGCAAACCATAACAACGTTAGCTTTCCCAGCAGAAATGTCCTTGACCGCATACCAGGTTTGGAAAGCATGTTTTTCTCGGCACCGTGAATCTAACACTTAGCAAAATGTGTAAAGCTTTTCACTGCGGTATGAAGTAAATATCCATCATGGCTCTGAGCGCTCCCAGAATACATTGCGCACCAGCGCCATTTTAGATCAAGCATAACAGGGACACCACAGCTAGAGAAAAAGATGGCGGAGAAGAAGGACCCAAGTTGGACCTGGGAGGGTCGATCAGAGATGAAAGAAGTTGGCCACGCCAGGGCCTGACCAGTGATACCCAGGTTATCACGGAGACATTTGAGCAGGATGGCATGGTTGACTGTCAAAGGCAGAAGAAAGATCAAGCAAAATGAGGACACGGGGTGTTCGAATCAAGGTTAGAGAGCAGGTCTTCACGGATGTTCAGGAGAGCAGCTTCCGTGCTTCTGGCAGCTCTGAAGCCAGACTGATTGCCATGAAGACAACCAACAGACTCAGTGTGGAGATTGAGCTGGGAGAATGCCAGCTTTTCTAGGAGTTTGACCAGGAAGGGAGTGATGGAGATTGGGCGATAGTTAGCCAGGCAGGAGGGGGTCGGCAGATGGTTTCTTAAGAAGAGGGTGCACAAGGGAGTGCTTCAGGGGGGATGGGAAGACTCCAGTGGCGAAGGAGTGGTTGCAGAAGTCGACCAGTGCAGGAGCCAGGGATGAGCCTGTTTGGACGAAACTTTCATAGATCGGACTTGTCTAGAAACCTCATCAGGGGAGAACCGGGGAAAGGCAGAGAAGGAGGGTGGAGAGGTGGCTGTAGAAGGGCCAGAGCAAGAGCAGGGAGTACAGGGAGCCTGGCAGCCCCATATGGTCATCAGAGAACCAGGTTTTGGTGATGAAAGAGAAGTCTGGCCTTTTCGAGGAAATGAGGTTGTATATGTTTCCTTTTGGGGGCAGATCTTGTGTTCATGAGTATGCATGAGAGTAAGCAGGGGACAGAGGGCCTGCGGGGGTGGGGTTGGAGGGCATTAAAGGGAATACCATGGTGGTGCCCCAGTGGGGGGGTGCATTATGAATAAAGGGGGAGGGTATGCAATTCGTGGAGGGGGGAAATCACTTATGTTATAGTTTTCTTGGGAGTGTAAAGGTTGGAAATAGGTTTTGGGCACAGGCCATTGAACTATTTGCTTTTGACTGACATTGTAATATCATCCTTAGTGTTATTTGAGGCAGGGAAACCCCTCTTAGTTATAGGGGCAGATAGGGTTTTTTGTTATTCCTTTGTTAAGTGCAAGTTTAGGCCAACAAAGATACCACCTTTGTGTCCTGCTTCTACTTCGTAACACTTCTTAGATGAAATTATTAAAATATTTTTGCACTTGTAGTCGGTTAGGATTTCTAAAGCACAGAGGAACATACATAATCGATCAATATAATTATCCTATTAGTACTTTTCAGGTGACTACACTAAGTCATTATTTCCAAGTACCTACAGTACTCCATTGAGTGAGTGTTTTTTAAAGTCTTCTTAAAAATACGAATTGCAACCCATTGCCAAATTACTATGTTGCCTTTATGTGATTATTTAATAAATATTTCTTTATACGTGCTCTCTAAAATTAAGTGTGTGTTGAAGCAGTGATTGATGATAGATTGCAATTGTTTACCCAACTATAATCTAACACTTAAGTTTGCAGCCTTCTTTTGGACTAATCCTGTTTTTCTTAACAATCTGTATTAGCCTCTGAGTTCCGCACCCAGATGTTGATTTATTCATACATAATATAACCAAAACATATGAGGGGTGGGACATTATGAAATCATGTTAACCACTGACATTGCTCTGGGCAACTTTCCACACCATATCTTAAGCATGTGTTCACTGTTGCAAAAAAGGAACCAGCCATATTTACATCAGTTTTGGTCCTACCATCAACGTAAGCGGTCCAGCATGAATTGCAGACCACCCCCTTGTGAAAACAAAATCAAATTATTGAGGCTGAGTACCGCAAAAGGAAATACACCGAACACGGGTTACAAAGGAACATACAAAGTACTTTATTTTATACTAAATCCAGTTACGAAGAACAGAGCAAAAAAAATCAGATAGCTATCGGCCCTCAGTGCAAAACAACGAACTCCAGCGTGGTTCAGTGTGTTCAGTGAGAGACGCTGTACATTAGAATGCATTGGTCTTTTATACTCTTTGTGAGCACGATGTCCAGCCCTACTTCAGGTTAATACTCCGCTAATACATCACCGATCTAGGGTTCATGCCAAGTCTCGCACATCCGCATATAACTGGTTTGCTTTTAATACATATATCAACAAGCCTATACGGCAACTGTGTATTCTGGGATTTCCCATGCAGGTCTTCTCAAACATTAATACAATGTAGTTAAACAAGTGTTCTACGTTCAGTATTTGAATACATTGTTCTTAACATCTGCTCACGGATTAGTTTTCATTGCACGAGTAATCCTTTACACACAGGTCAACGAAGGACAAGGTCTCAGTTCACGGCCTCGACAAGTGGCCTGCAGGCAAGTTACATATTAGCTACATACAGAGGTCAAGACGGCCATGTTGTATTTTGGAATGACATCGTCCACCATTTTAACTCACAGGGGGACTTTACAAAGCAAACCTAAAATGGCGGATTGGCCTAAAATGGCGGCTTACGTTGATTTTAAGGTCAGGACCTTGCAACATGGATTTCTTCCCAAACGACTTATAAGCAGCTTGGCGTAGGCCAATATACATATTTTATTGCAATAGGAAGCACAATATAATTTCTTATTTGACAATCCCTCCTTTTGGCCTATGCCAAGTGCTAAAACTACTTTGGATCTCCTTGCAAATAACTCCATGCATCATCGTCCATGCACCCTGAATCGCTGTCGGAAATATCTATTGCCATTAGGTCATTCGCAAAAATTTCTTTCATCACATATTCTTTGGAAGTTTTATCTGGGGCATACACTTTATGTCCCATCATACCTATCGCTTGTGCGCAACATCCCCCTAGCATCGAACATATACTAGGTAGACATTGAATACAGCAACAAAGAAACAAGATTCCCAAAATAATCAGCAAGACCGAAATTATCTTCCAATCCCAAGATCGCAAGAAGTCCCAGAACCAAGCTCTAAGATCCCAGTTTCCCTCAGGAACGTGCACTTCTGAACTAAGGACGTGCAGATTCTGTATTGCCTTGAAGATGGTTGGGGAGGAATCTGGTACGAAAACACAGCAAGCGGACCCCACTAATTTACACACTCCACCATGTTCAGCCAGAATGACATCTAATGCCATCCGGTTTTGAAGTGCTACTAGTCTTATCGCCTTTTGTTCTAATGTCATATTATAGAGTATATTCATGGTCCGGTTGATGGTTCTCTCCAGTACTCTCGCTAGTCTTCTGATATCTTCGGAATTCACCATCTGCCCCAAAATGGCAGAACTGATTTTGCCATATCTCCCAAGATTTGTGCTGGGGTGTCGCCATTCTCGTCCCGCCGTGGACGAGCCTTTGAAACTTCTTTTGTACTAGCTATAAACACCCCAGGTAACAGGATCCCTAAATAGCAGGTTCCATGCCAATCCCTGGGCAACCATGGGAATGCTACATTACCGCACACAAAGTAGACAGGTTCGCCTACATACAGAGGTCTGTTTTCCCCAGTCAAATTTGCAACATTGGCACAACCTAGAAAATCTCCCATTGACTGAGTTCCATTCCTCTGTATGCAAAAGGAAACTGAATCGGGGCTGTGATTAACAGTGTAAGAAGGAGGCATGGCATCCTTATTGCCTATCGGAGCCATCTTAAAGGAAATCAAAGATTGAAAAGGACGAGACAGTCTATCAGAAGGCCTAATAGAAGCAACGTTGGGTTTACTCCTGTTTGCGAAAAAGCGAGCATCCCAGGGGAGTCAAAACACGTTTCTCAAAATTATTCAAATTTGCGCCATCATAGTTCCCTCAGATGCTATCATTCCGTCGGCCAAAGAATAGTGCTCTAAGAAAAGCATAACAAGCATTTGTTCAAGGATAAAGGATCAATATTTCTGATGTTTGTTAATCTGCTTAGAATCACATGCTGTGCATAGGTCCGACATCCAGTGGTCACTGCGGAGTATTGCATTTTGTTTTTCGCAGTCGAAAAGGGGACGTCGACAAGGCGTGTCTGTAACACTATCCCTATAGTGACGTGTGTTGTACCCACAATCCCTCACGCGTCGAGGTCCCTCAGATTGTTTTTTTCCGCCCAGATACTGGTCGCCTTTACGCGGAGCTCCTCGAGAGACATTGCAGATTTCATCTCCTCGACCTTTGGTCGTTTTTTCCTATATTAATATAGAACATATCGATCCTCCCCTCGACGCTGTTGTGAAGCTTCTCCGCCGAGCAAGATCTTCGACGGAGGGGACGAGCGGAGGAGACCCTTCGGCGTTGCCGAACACGTGGCCTGGCCTCGCAGGCCAAATACAGTAGGGAGAGTGGGGGTCGTGGGACATCTCTAACTTTTTTCTGAGAATGCCTTTCCTTTTCCCCTTCCTTTCCCTTGGGGTGGTTATCACGTTTTATTGCCTCAGCTATGGAGAGGACACCCTTTAGGTTTTGCCCGCTTTGCAAGGGCAAGTTTACTTGGAAGGACAAGCATTCACGGTGTAACCGCTGCTTGCCCCTCGATCACAAGGAGGAAGGTTGCACGGCTTGTCGGCTTCTTAAGCCGAAGACTCTAAAAGACCGTAGGGTCAAAAGGTGGGCGGCCTACGCTATGTCGAAGGCCGACGCTCCACCCACCGTCGCTACCTCAGACAGTAACGAGGAACGTGATACCACGACCTCCGCTACGGAAGTCGTAAACCCCCCTAGAGAGCGCGCACGCGCTTCGTCGTCTGTCCCCGGCCCCGACGGGCTCGGCTCACGCCCTGCTTATGGGGATGAACACCCCGGCGACACTGACGCACACAAGACCACACATAAGCACACAACCCATGGCTCTTCTTTGCCGAAGGCAAAGAGAGCATCAGCGCCCAAGGAGACGCAGGTTTCACCGGCGGCCTCCTCGGACCATTCGGGTTCGAAGCCCCTCTCGCAACCGCAGCCGCGACCACCGACTGGGCTTTCGGCAAATAAGGGCGCCGCCCCCAAATCATCGGCCGGAGCGCATCAGCAGAAAGCGCATGCCGCGGTAGAGCGTTCGACACCCATAACGTCGAAACCACAGCTCCCCGCTGACAAACGAGTCGCTGAGAGCTTGGCGAGGATCGTGGTAGCCGACGCCCAAAAGCGTACGCCGAAAGACACGTCGAGCGCTACGCAAAGGTCGAAAGACACACCTGAAGGCTTTTCGGAAGGCGACGGGACACTTTCCTCGACGTTATGGGAGAGGGCGAGCCGTGTTCAGCTACAAGACACCAATTTTCCCCCGCTAGACCGCTCAGGGGTACCCCATGAAACCATGGAAAGGCTCCATCTCTGCATGGAAAGGATGGAGAGGTTTATGAATGCCCAAAACCCTCCCACTCCAAAGAGGAAGAGGATGATTTTATGGACGAGGAAGACGGACGGAACCAGGAGGAAGGTCTGGAGGACAGCCCAGACTCGGTAGGAGAAGGCTTCGGAGAAAATCCAGAAGAAGGACCTTCTCACCCCTGGCAATCACCATCAATATATTCCGACACTGATGTCCTGAATCTAAATCCTCCTGACATTTCACCGGTTAGAAACACGTCTCCCATTGACGATCAACCCACATTTAATGCCCTGTTGCGCAGAGCAGCAGCACACTTCGAACTAGACACTGGGGAGCTCTCTCCTGAATTAGACTTTGTAGAAAGGGTAATTAAGGAGAAACCCCCGGTCAGTCAGACAATTCCCCTCCTCGCTTCGGTGAAGAGAAGAATCATCCCTTTGCTGTCCACACCCGCACTAATCAGAGGGGTCAATCCTAGAATTGAAAAACTTTTCACTCCTTCACCCTCAGACCCGCTGTACATCAGGGGACATTCCATTCCGGATTCCCTGGTAGTAACCAACACAAGAAAGAGGGCAGGGGTACCACTTTCCACCAGTGAGGCACCACCTGACAAGGAGGGCAAGCGGTTATATGCCCTTGCTAAAAGAATTACATCCTCGGCCGCCTTTTCGGCAAGAATTGCTAACAACAATTCTTTGCTCGCTAGCTATGCGGACGCGCAGTGGGCCAAACTGCGCAAAGACGCCGAAGAAGCGCCGGACCCATTACGTACACGCCTGCTTTCAACTATTGGCGAAGGAACCCAGGTCAACCAGAGTATTGTGAAGAGCTCTCTGGATGCGGCAGAAACTGCGGGACGTTCCCTAGTTCAGGGAATAGTCCTAAAACGACACGTATGGCTGCGCAACTCGGGGTTCAAACCGGAGACACAGGCGTCTTTAATAAATAAACCTGTTGAAGACTCCAACCTCTTCGGGAAGGCGGTGGATGAGGCTCTGGAGATGGCTAAAAAAGAGTTCGATACAATCAAAACTCTTGACCAAATCTCTAAGCCCGCTACCAGGCGCGGATATGGCAATAAACGCTTTTTTCGTGGCCAACGCCAACAACAAAACCAACAGCAACAGCACCCTGCCACCAATTTCCAGGCCAGTAGTGGCCAGTACAGTCAAAGAGCAGCGTCGGGGCAAAGGAAGAGGGCGAGGGTCCACCCCCAGAGGTTCCCAAGCCCCTAACAACACCAAGCGACGCGAAGATTCGCGTCCCCTCCCATGCAACGCCGGTCGGGGGCCGGATAACATCCTTTCTTCCAGCATGGGAGGGTATAACGTCAGACCGCTGGGTACTTTCCACCGTAGCCCACGGATACTGCATCAAATTCAACAGTTCCCCAACATACAAACCCCGAGGGGACGACGCATGTCACCGGAATATCTTGCCATCCTTCTACAAGAAGTACAGCAACTGATGGAAAAGGGAGCCATAGAGGTCGTGCCTCTATCTCAGGTAACGGAAGGTATTTATTCAGTGTACTTCCTTGTACCCAAAAAGGATCTAACCATGCGCCCTGTATTAGATCTGCGCCCAGCGAACAAGTTTATCAAACCCCAAAAGTTTCGTATGGTGACCCTACAGGAAGTGATCCCACTGCTATCACAGGGAGATTACATGACAACATTGGACATGAAAGATGCATACTTTCATATTTTAATGTTGCCAGCGCACAGATAATACCTCTGGTTCATGATAGAGGGCAAACACTACCAGTTCAGAGTGCTACCCTTCGGCATAGCATCAGCACCAAGGGTATTCACGAAAGTACTGGCAGTGGCAGCGGCCCACCTGCGCAGGTTGTCCATCCCAGTTTACCCTTACCTCGACGACTGGCTCATAACAGGGGATTCTTACGAAACATGCTTCTCCAATACCCAAAAGACTGTAGACCTTTTGTTCCAGTTGGGCTTCTCCATCAACGAAAAGAAGTCCAGCCTAGACCCCAGCCAAATCAAACAATTCCTAGGGGCTCTAATTCAAACAAAGGACGGCCTCGTCTTCCCCTCCAAAGAGAGGGCTCAAAACATGTTGTTTCAGATCCCTCAATATGTGTCCGGTCGAGAGGTGACGGTACGCAAAGCAATGCGCTTGCTAGGCATGATGGCGTCGTGTATTTATTTGGTACCTCACGTGCGCATGCGCCCTATGCAAGAGTGGCTCAACAGCCAGTGGTGTCAGGCCAGCGGACTATGGGACGATCTAATAGTGGTCTCGCAGGCCTTAGTTCTCTCGCTACGGTGGTGGACAAAAGAAAACCTAGAAAAAGGGAAACCCTTTGCCACACCCGCGGTGGAAGCCACTCTAACCACAGACGCATCCCTCACAGGATGGGGGGCTCACCTATCCCATCAGACTGCCCACGGAGAGTGGACTCCGAGCGTAGCATCCAAACACATCAATCTTCTGGAGCTACTAGCGGTGTTCAAGGCGCTAAAAGCCTTCCAGGAACACCTACAAGGCAGGACAGTGATGGTCCTTACAGACAGCACCACAGCATTGTATTACATCAACAAGCAGGGGGGAACCCACTCTCCAGGTCTGTCCAAACTGGCCCAAAACATATGGAAGTGGGCTCTCAAACAGAATATGTTCCTCCTGTCACATGTACCAGGGGAACTCAATCTGCTGGCAGACAAACTCAGCAGAGATTTCCCCCTGCCCGAAGAGTACGAATGGCGACTGCACGAAGACATCGTCTTCGACGTCTTCACGCAATGGGGATTCCCAGAAATAGACCTGTTCGCAACCCTGGAGAACTCACAATGCCAAAGCTACGCCTCCAGGTACCCCCAAAACCAATCCAAGGGGAACGGTCTGTCGATTCCATGGTCAGGGAAATTTGTTTACGCTTTTCCCCCCGACTCCCCTTCTCAACAAGGTGGTGCACAAGATGCACCAGGAACAAGTAACCATGATACTGGTGGCCCCAATGTGGGCCCGACAGCCATGGTTCGCTCACTTGATGGAGATGTCTCTATCTCCCCCAGTGAAACTCCCCTGCCCGTACAACATGCTGTCACAAGACAGAGGCAGGACGCTGCATCCATGCCCCCAGAACATGAACTTAGCAGCCTGGCTCCTGAGGTCGTAGAATTTGGACACCTACAGCTCCCGCAGAGATGCATGGACATCCTCAGGGAAGCCAGAAAACCTAACACTCGCCACTGCTATTCTAGCAAATGGAAGAGATTTGTAGTCTGGTGCAGAGGAAAGAGCATCAACCCAATTGACTGCTCTCCCACACATATTGTTCTATACCTCACCAATTTATTGGATTCAGGTCTAGTGTTCAATTCCATTAAAGTCCACCTAGCGGCACTTTCTGCAAACACCACTTCCCAACTCAAAGTGTCGTGGTGGAAGATCCCTGTTATAAAGGCCTTCATGGAGGGAGTAAAGAGAATACACCCCCCGATAGCTAACCCAGCTCCCGGATGGGACCTTAACGTAGTACTTACAAAACTCATGGGATCACCTTTTGAACCCATGCACAAAGCAACTCTTAAAGACCTCACTCTTAAGACTGCTTTTCTAATAGCTATCACCTCCATCAGGAGAGTAAGTGAACTACAGGCTCTTTCTGTTCTAGACCCCTTCGCTACAGTTCACAAAGATAAAGTGGTTCTACGCACTCACCCAAGGTTTGCTCCAAAATTCATCTCAAAATTCCATGTAAACCAGTCTATAGAACTACCAGCGTTCTTTCAAAATCCTTCCAACTTGGGAGAAAGGACTCTGCACACACTAGATGTGTGCAGAGCGGTCATGTTCTACATGGAAAGAACCAGACCACTGAGGAAGACTAATCAGTTCTTCGTCTCGGTGGCAGCAGGAAGAGAAGGGGATGCAGTTTCAAAGTCCACTATTTCTAGATGGATTGTCCAATGCATCACTCTCTGCTATACTCTTGCTAAGAGAGAACTGCCCTTTAGGCCAAGAGCACATTCTACTCGAGACACGGGGGCGTCCATAGCATTCATCGCAAATGTTCCCCTTGAGTCCATCTGCAAAGCGGCTACCTGGAGTTCTGTGCACACCTTTACAAAACACTACTGTCTAGATGCACACTCTAGATCTGACTCCCAGGTGGGACAGGCAGTATTAAGACATCTTTTCTCTACTGTTCCTTCTCATAACCCACCGCCAACTCCGGGTACTGCTCGCTAGTCTATGCACAGCATGTGATTCTAAGCAGATTAACAAACATCAGAAGACAATGCATTACTTACCGTAAGGGCATTTCTGATGGTTGTATCTGCTTAGATTCACATGCGCCCACCCTTCCTCCCCGCTCGGATGGAAGGAACATAGACATCTTTCTACATTTCTCTCTTTTCTGTACTCACTCACGTCTAGAAGGCTCCCTCAGGGCAGAAAAAATACAAACAGAGGGACCTCGACGCGTGAGGGATTGTGGGTACAACACATGTCACTATAGGGATAGTGTTACAGACACGCCTTGTCGACGTCCCCTTTTCGACTACGAAAAACAAAATGCAATACTCCGCAGTGACCACTGGATGTCGGACCTATGCACAGCATGTGAATCTAAGCAGATACAACCATCAGAAATGCCCTTACGGTAAGTAATGCATTGTCATCAACCTAGCCCCTTATTCCCGTGTTGCGGTAAATGTGAGCAGACCCAACAGTTAGTTATTCAAAATGGCATGCGTAGCATTCATGATAAGTAGCAGAGTATTATTGTGGTACCTTTTGTTCTATGCTGAGAGTCCCTAGGGGACAGAGTATGCAAATGCACAAAGGGAGTAGGAACAGTAGATATACTTTCAGTGGGCAACAAGGATTCTAAAGGATATATTTCCTTAAGGTACCACAATCCTAAGACAGTGACTATTAAACATCCAAATATCATTATAATTTCATTATAAAAACACAGCAATATGTTTTCGGAGCCCAGGCATATTGTCCATTGTCCCGGTTGGTCACCCCCTCATTTACAAGTCCCATACGAGCGGTAGCAGGCATTGTAGTCTTCAGACGGGTACCCCCAATGTTCGTTGCTGGCGGCCTCCCGGCCGCGCGACTTCTTAGTCCTTCTACAACCCTAGCCAACAGAATCCCTTTTCTCAAATTTGGGCAAAAACGAGCCCTCGATCCTTTTCTTCCTCAAATCCACAGCTGAATCGTGCCGTAAGTCTATCAGATGCACAGCAAAACCGTGCCGTAAGTCTATTTTCATGGACGCAGATTGTACCTTACTTTTCCCAGTACTGATTGATCCGGAAACCATGTGTCGTCACTTCCTGTTGGAAGCAACGTATCAGAGACAAGTGAAGATGCCGAATTTGAAACAGCAGTTTCTGGATGCAAAACTTTTGGAGAGTGTGGAGACAAAATGGCGGCTTCCCCAAGCCTCACGGGCTCAGAAAGATTCTCCGACATACTCTCGGTCCTATTTACTGATTTGGGATCGTTGGTTGCAGCATTAGCGAGGGGTTCTGTTTCTTCTGTAACGTGTAGCACTGGGCGAGGAAGTTTCTTAACATGGGACGCATGGATCCAGTTCTTTCTTCCAGAGACCCGCACCGCTGTTTGGGTGACCAACAGGACCTGGAACGGGCCATGCCAGTGAGGCGCAAGGCAGGAAGAGTGCTCAAATGCCTTGATGAGCACCCAACTTCCAGGCCGTGTACTGTGGCCCGGGCCCTCGTATCGCACAGGTAAAGCTTCAAGCACCTGGTGATAAATCAAATACAGGTTTTTAGTCAACTGTCTGCAATAATCTGAAAGTAATACATTTTCAACATTTCTCAATTAATTGCATTTAGGAAGGTTCCAGATATTGGCAGTTCTCCCCATTACCACCTCAAATGGAGAGAGCCCAGTCTTAGTTTGAGGGGTTGTACGCATGGATAATAACACGATCGGTAAGGCGTCCGGCCATCTTAGCGAGCATGTTCTTGATGATACCGTTGTGTCTTTCTACTAGTCCGGCACTCTGAGCATGTCTGGCTGAATGGAACCGTTTCTCGATCTGTAATGCCGCACATATCTGCAGAATTACAGCAGCGACAAAATGTGGACCATTGTCCGACCAGATAACTCTTGGTAGCCCGAACCGCGGGAAGTACTCCTTTAACATGGTTTTCGCAGTAGTCATGGCTGTAGCATCTTTAATGGGGAAAGCCTCAACCCATTTACTAAAAGCACAGATCACCACCAGCACATATTTTTTTATTGTCACATCGTTCCATTTCAATAAAGTCAAAGTGGATAACTTCAAAGGGGACAGAGGGTGGCCCAAACCTTCGCTTGGGAGTTGTTGTCCCCTTTCCCACATTGTGTTGTAGGCAAATCATGGATAGCGCTGGGCAATTTTTGAAATTTTGTCATTTGCCCAAACTTTTCCTAGCATCTTTGTCATTTTCTGGGCACATACATGCGTAGGACCATGGGCCATGATGACCATCATCATAATATACGCGTCAGGGAGTAGCCATTTTCCTTCAGCTATGTCCACCCAACACTCGTCTTCATCAAG
The DNA here is from genome assembly GCF_040938575.1 of Ambystoma mexicanum. Taxonomy (NCBI): domain Eukaryota; kingdom Metazoa; phylum Chordata; class Amphibia; order Caudata; family Ambystomatidae; genus Ambystoma; species Ambystoma mexicanum. The sequence goes on from NC_090922.1 coordinate 110,238,781, forward strand.
TTTCCCCAAGCCTTTAGCCCACTTCTTAGATTCTTCTAACTTGGCATCAGCTTGGATATCCCGTACAGACCGAATGCCCTCGTCCATTGCATAAGCATTTACAGTCTCCCTTAAAACATACATCTCCTTAAAGGGATCGGTAGCAGTTTGTCTAGCTATCTGATCAGCGAAAGCATTCCCTTTCCCTATGTCATCTGTAATCTTTCGATGTGCTGCACATTTCATAACTGCTAACTGAATAGGGAGCGCAAGCGCTGAGAGTAGTTTTACTATTAGGGAGCCATGTGTGATTTTAGTGCCATGTGAAGTTAGGAACCCTCTCTCTGACCAAAGTCTCCCAAAGTTGTGAACCACCCCAAAGGCATACTGATTATCAGTATATATGTTTACTGCAAGCCCTTCCGAAAGTTCACAAACTCGGGTCAATGCTATAATCTCTGCGGCCTGCGCAGAGTTATGCATAATTCTCTTGGTTTCCATGACCGTGCTTAATGTGGTGATTGCATAAGCAGCTGTGGATGTACCATCGGGAAGTTTGAAACAAGAGCCATCACAGAACAGCTCTCCTTGCGGATTATCCAAAGGAGTGTCTTTCAAATCAATTCTACCCTTTGTTTCTTGTTCGGTAGTACACAGACAGTCATGTGACTCTTCATCGCCACAAGTAGTATCTTGCGGGAAAGGTAGGAGTTCAGCCGGATTAAGAACACAACACCTCTTAATTTGAATGTGAGGCGCAAACAAGATCAGTTCATATCTCGTCAACCGTGCGGAAGTGAGGTGTTGGGTTTGGGTTCGGTTCAGTAGAACATCTGCAGAGTGAGGCACCATCAGGGTTAGATCATGGCCTAGGAACATTCCCTCACTCTGTTTTACAGACGCAGCAGCAGCGACAGCTCGCAAACATCTTGGCAAAGCGCATGCTACAGGATCAAGGGCGGAAGAAAAGTAACCGCACGGCCTATTCTTCCCTCCATGCTCCTGCGTTAATACAGCCAAAGTACATCCATCACATTCATGCACAAACAACACAAAGGCCTTTTCATAGTTTGGTGTGCCCAAAACTGGTGCAGAGCATAATGCAGTCTTAAGCAAGTCAAACGATTGCTGGTGTTCCGCGTTCCGCAGCAATGGCGAAGCAATGCCCTTCTTTGTCAAAGCCACCATCGGTTTGATCACTGGTGAAAAATTTGGGATCCACAACCTACAGTAAGAAGCCATACCTATCAAGGCTCTAACATCCTTCTGTGTATTTGGGACAGACATGCCAGAAATGTGTTTTATTCTTTCAGGTGTCAATCTTCCCTCCTTTGACAGGAGATAGCCTAAATAGGTGACCTCCTGGCAACAATATTGAAACTTTTTAAGCAAAGCTTTGTGACCTTGCTTAGCTAGACTGATGAGCAATAACACAGTGCCCTCCTTACAGGCGCTCTGAGTCAGCAGCTAAAAGCAAGTCATCAACATACTGATGCAATGTACAAGTAGAGAGCAATTCAAGGGTATCAAGCTGTTCTTTCAAAGCCCTACTATAGAAGCTAGGACTCTGTGTACCCTTGAGTTGCACGAGTAAATGTGAATGAGCGTCCCCCTAAGGTGAACGCGAACAAGTATCTACTATCCTTGTGTATAGGAATACTAAAGAAAGCATTCTTTAGATCCACAACACTAAAGTAAGTAGCTGTAGCTGGAATCATGGTTAAGATTGTCATCACATCAGGCACAATTGGAAATTGTGGAGCGACGACTTTATTAATGGCACGTAAATCAATTATGAAACGGAACGGAATTGCATTATCGCCTTTGTTGTACACGGGTAAAATCGAACTATTACACAAACTTCCTGAAATTTCTTCAATCACCCTGCGATGCACAAAATCGGAAAGGATGCATTTCAGAGCTCGCTCGCCCTCAACTGAAATTTTATACTAGGGAATGCGTGACAGCTCGATTCCGTGTTTCAAAACTATCTTAAAAGGTTCAATCTGTAAAACACCGACATCATTGTCGTCAACAGCCCGTAAGCTCTCTGGTACATTAATGAATTCTGGCGGTAAAGGTCTAGTCAAGAATTGCGAGACAGAAAATTGCCATGGTGAAATCGTCAAGCGCACTCCATCAGAAGAACAATAAATCACTGCATTTAATTCTTTTAACAGATTCAACCCCAGCAAGTTCTCTCTACAATTCGAAGTCAACAGAAATGGACAGTGGTCCGTAAAAGGGACCCAAAGAAATGGGTACCGGCGAAGAAACTGGACAAACAACTGGCGTGCCAGAAAACCCTACCGAAACATCGGTTTGCCCTGACAGTGGAATGTTTGGAACTCGTGAATGATCAATGGAACACTTTTGTGCTCCAGTATCTATCAAAAACTGATGTCTCCTATTTCCCACCACCATTTCAAGGTAGGGACCTTTCTGATTGATGGGAATAGGTGTGGGTTCCAATCCCTGCTTCGGGCAATCCTAACGAAACAGAGTGTCATCAAAAGGAAGATCTTCAGATAAATATGCAGCGGAAGGATGATCAAATATGTTCCTGGTGTCCACACTCGAAGTCTGATTATCCTGTGAAAAAGGTTGCTGAGGATCCTGTGTAAACTGACTTCAACCAGGGCCCCCTACACCCGGGCGACCTCTGGATCTACCCATATTCCCGAATGTGTTATTCGACCTCTGTCGAAGGACGGAGCATTGAGCACGCCAATGACCCTCTTGACGACAATAGGCACACTGGTTAATGTTCACAGGACCCAAGGGCACATTCCCTTGCGGGACATACTGACCTCTAATCTGAGAACTACCCCATTGGGGCCTTTAACAATTTGCTGTAATAGCACGTTAGTCTTTAAATCACCTTTTCGTTTTTCAACTCTTTTTCATTATTGACACGATTCTCGTAGTACTGAGCCATGTGCAGTACTTCTGTTTGGGACTTCGCCTGCCAAGCGCTCTCAGAAGACATAATTTGTGACTGGATGTCAGGCAGCAATCCACGCACAAATTTGTCCACAAACAACCTTTTCCCAGACTCTGTGCCTAGGTCTTGTCCACTGAAATCCGAGAATACCTGTTCAAACCGATTAAAGAACTCGGTAACACCCGCAGACTTTCCTTAGACACAGGCCGTAAGTTTGTCCCAGATAATTCTTTTCTCTGGAATTATGGTTTTTAATTTTGCAATAATTCTATCAGGCAAAGTCAATATCACCTGAGGCGGTCTTTCACCAGCTGGCCTTTCTCCATCGAGTCTAGTTATATTCACCCATGTATCTCCCAACCCATGCACGTCGCTATTGTTCTAACTTGTTTCCACAAATCTATGGGCAGGAGTACAGGGAATAACAAATCGATATCGCCTAAGGTGAACACTGAGGATTGTAAGACGGACTCTATTTCTTTATAGAATCCTGTCGGATTTTTCCTAATATCAGGAATAGATTGTCTAATAGTGTTCACTTCCTGTCTTGGGAACGGGACATGAACAAACTGCGATACATAATGTGCAGGAATGTCCACAGCGACTTTACCCCGTGCAGCATCAGCCGCAATCTCAACCTTTGGGACAAATGTCGGAGGAACCTCGCTCATAGGCAAGTGAGAAGTAGGTGACTCTGAACGCTTACTAAGCAACAGAGCTAAGTCGAGGGCTAAAGCAGTCGAAGAAATGTTAAGTGAAAAAGCCCTCTTGTAGATGCTCAATAACTCTGTGGGACAACTAATCTTTCTTTTTACACAATCATCCTGTAGGTACTCTTATTACCTGTATCACTTTCCTCTGCATTTCTGGCGTATACTGACTATATGTGTCATATACTTCAACTGGAGTTTATCGACATATCTGAAATCCATCTAAGTGCATCCTTCGTACAAATTCATGCTTCCTCAGATATCGATTTACGACGAGGAAGGAACCGTTTCTGCACATACATACTTTCCCCCTCGTTATCCTCATTCTGCAACTTTTCCAACTCCTTTCTATTTACTTTCTCCACAGTGTCTCTAGAAAGCGCTAAAGTGTTTAGATCCCTTAACCCTTGTGGGAGATCTGTATTATTTAATTTTCCCCACATTACACATAAATGAATTCCTAAACCTTCAATAAAAACATTTCTCTCAGGTAAACGATCCATATTACAAAGTATGGCAAAACATTAGCTTGATCATCCCTCTCCATGCAATGCTTGGGCCATGCAATCAAATCACGTTTCTTCTCTGGTGGTACAGTATTGCGAGTGACCACCTTTGACCCTGCACCTCCATCGACTACAAGCGGCGGCTCAGGGCCACTTGGAAGAGAGGGAGCAGCAAATTCAATGGAGGTAATGTAACTGGTGCGATAAGAAGAGGTGGAGGAAGGGGAACATTAGGAGGAGCAGGAACAACAGGAACAACAGCAGGTAGAGCAGAAATAGCAGGAGGAAGAGGCAAAGCAGCAGAAAGAGGAACATATGGAGGTGGCGCTGAGGCACCAGGCCTTCGTTCATTTAACAATTTGTCTATGAATTCATCGGAAGCATGGAGGTCTTTGGAAGGATAGATTTTCTGATTTCCAAGTGAGAAAGCCCTATCCATATTCCTAGTCGATTCAGAATGTTTATCTTGGTCATACAATAATGCCTTTTCTGCATTCGTCTTATGACGACGCGCATATTTTTCTCTACTTTTAAGTTGCTGCAACGCTTCTTTTTTCCAATTCTGCAAAACCTCAAATGCTGCAGGTCTAACCTTTTTCTTTAATAGAATTGACTCTAAGCACTCAATACGAGGGATTTCAAAACTACCATTGATTGGCCACTGAAGTTCAGAGGCATGTCCGGTTTGTCTGTGCCAAATGTCATTAAATACTATACTTCCAATGCCATGCTAACAGTACATAGTACATGTCGACGACCCCTCCTGTGGTGCGGGACGGCTAAATTCCAAAGATTGTCCATCGCTGCAGAACAACGCCCTGAAGCAGGGAGACAATTTCCCAGGCATATCAAATTATTGGTGTTACCTGGTCAATAATTGTGTCTGCAGATACAATGCGCCAAATTCAAATTATCAGGGTTGAATTAAGAGTCGGGTCCCGACTCACCTGAACAAACCTAAGGTCCGGATTTCAAAGTATCTTACCTAACTAATCTTACCTTGTGTATGGTGATTTCTGAAAATCTGCCCGCCTCGATAAGTGGACCCTCGTCAAGATGCCGTCTTGGACCACAAGCTAATCATCCAGGGATCGGGTCATGCAGCGCTCCTGAGGTGTTGCGTCTCGTTCAGTGGGGCCCCTTTTTGTTACACCGTCCGATCCCGGTCCGATCGCCTGCGTCAACCTTCAACAATCCGGCATCAATCTTGAGGGTCCCTATTCGGGCACCAACTGTGAAAACAAAATCAAAATATCGAGGCTGAGTACCCCAAAAGGAAATACACCAAACGTGGGTTACAGAGGAACATGCAAAGTACTTTATTTTATACTGAATCCAGTTACGTAGAACAGAGCAAAAAAAAAATCAGATAGCTATCGGCCCTCAGTGCAACACAACAGACTCCAGCGTGGGTCAGTGTGTTCAGTGAGAGACGCTGTACATTAGAATGCATTGGTCTTTTATACTCTTTGTGAGCACGATGTCCAGCCCTACTTCAGGTTAATACTCTAATACATCACTGATCTAGGGTTCATGCCAAGTCTCGCACATCCGTATATAACTGGTTTGCTTTTAATACATATATCAACAAGCCTATATGGCAACTGTGTATTCTGGGATTTCCCATGCAGATCTTCTCAAACATTAATACAATGTAGTTAAGTGTTTTACGTTCAGTATTTGAATACATTGTTCTTAACATATGCTCGCGGATTCGTTTTCATTGCACGAGTAATCCTTTACACACAGGTCAACGAAGGACAAGGTCTCAGTTCACGACCTCGACAAGTGGCCTGCAGGTAAATTACATATTAGCTACATACAGAGGTCAAAACGCCCATGTTGTATTTTGGAATGACATCGTCCACCATTTTAACTCGCAGAGTGACTTTACAAAGTGAACCTAAAATGGCGGATTGACCTAAAATGGCGGCTTACATTGATTTTAAGGTCAGGACCTTGTAACACGGATTTCTTGGCAAGCAACTTATTGGCGTAGGCCAATATACATATTTTATTGCAATAGGAGGCACAATATAATTTCTTATTTGACACCCTCTGCACAGAAATGCAATCAATCCCACACGTTTCAGCCTAGATGTGGGTCCAGAACATGCCGTGCCTAGAGACCCATGCCATACCTTACCGATGATGCAGAATGAGTCTGAAATATGTCTGTGGTTGCTTGTTGTCAATGTATTTTAAAAATATGTCCTGGATAGACTTCCCCTTTTTGTGGAAGAATGGTTTATTTGTACATGGTTTTTTTGCCCTTCTTTAAAGGCTTGGCAGACATGATCATATTTAACAAAATGGTTTCTAGGGTTACACATATATTTTGCACTGGTTGAAGTGTTCTTTGTAATATTTACTCCTAATTTTAACTAGCACTCTTCCACAAAGCTAAATGGCTAGAAACGTAGGCAAGTACTAATATGGTACATCTTTTTTGGGCACATAGTACAACAATTATAAAATTACAAAAACAGCAGTTTTTATGACAAAATCCATTTGGTATTAAAGATTCAACCCTTTTTCCAGTCTCTGTGCAGATGCGTAGTAATGTTGCTTCCATGTGACAAAGGAACACTACCAAAAGCAAAAGGGTATTCTACCTCTTTCTTAGAAAATGCTGATCCCCCTCCAAGCAGGTTTTGTGGATACAGAGAACGACAGGTTCCATTGTTACGAATGCCTTGCTCCCTTTTTCCCAAATCATCTTTGTTATACGGAACAAATGTGACTAGAGTATTTCTGTAGTGCATCTGAAAGAAAGGATAGCTTTAAATAACTCATTCCAAATGCGTTGTAAAGATAATAGAGAAAGAGTCAGAGTTTTTCAAGGCTAAGCTGAGAATTTGACACCAGGCTTATTTATTTGTCCAAAAGTAATGATTAAAGAATGGCTCTCATTGGAGGATAGATGCCACTAAATATCTCATGCTAGATTTACTACGTTTTGTCTTTCTGTGCATGCCTAAAACACCATTAATGCCTCCATCAGTCTTCAGAAGGCTGATTGTTGTTAATAAGGCAATGCTTCTAGTGTGTTCCTTTTAGGCCCTATACATGTGCTTTTGCAAAGTTAAAAAGAAATGCTGCATCAGCAAGCCACATGAATTCTAGTTTTAATTTTATTTAGATTTGAATTCGTGGTGGTTTTTCTTTTTGTTATTTAATTATATTTTAAATATTGTATGTCATTCACAGATCAACAGATAAAAAAAGAAACATCAAGTTTGGATTTTCAGACCAATATGATTTCATCTACATCTGCAGCAAAAGCGACATCTGCACATTTTGCAAGAAGAAAGTACAATGTACTGAGCAACATCTTATTACACAACATTGGAAATGAGCATTCCTCTTTACTAATGGTTCAGAAGGTATAGTATTGCAACAGATTACATTTTCATAACATTTATTGTGGGTCTGTTATGGCATCTCACTTTATTAACTCTCTCTGTAATATGTTTTTAAATAAAACAGATCCATCTTTAACCCTTTCCACCCCCTAGTACCTAAGAACTGTAGATTCCACACTTGGTCGCAGTACGCCATTCCTGAGGCAACCCTTAGCATTGTTATCCCAGTAGTAACAGAACTCTATAAATAGCATAACACATCAAGGTGTTTTCTTCAGTATTGCTGTTTGTGTATTTTTATATCACAATATGCTCTTCACTATGTCATGAAGTCCACTGGTCGGAGGGTATTGTGAGGTGGCCACAGTTACCAAGTGACCCCTGCCACCATGGATGCTTAGCATGGAAGAGGTGTGTGGTGTATCTAATGCCCTAACCCACCACTCCCCTGCACCCTTAATAGATTCTCCCATTATTGGTATGACAGCAACTATGTCAGCACCTTTCTTATACAACTGTCAAAAATAGTCATACCATACATGCATAATGGGCCACCCATCTCCCAAAGAGTGTGTTTTAGGACAATTATAACTCTATGCCTGATAGTACTAAACAATTTCTTTCTTTCCTGATTTTCCCCAAAGCCCTTTTGTTCTCCAAAAGACACGCTTTATCGTGGTCTATGGTGGATGTCTCACAGTGTACTAAAAATTGTCCAGAGGTTGTTTATTTTTAGAGGTATCAAAAATTTATTTATTGAGATACATTATTTTCCATAATGAATTAATCATTAATTAATACACACACATTAAATTACATTAAAATTGCAGGAGAGCATAAGACACCAGATAATAAAAACCTAACACAACCATCATTCATCAACAATCAAACCATCATTTGCAACTCAAATCAATCAACCTCATTCACTCACAGTAAAAAATTTGGACTAAAGCTTTTAGTACAATCCATATGTGGTGGCGTTTCATAAATTAGCCCCACATAGTCTTAAATATTTCATTTCATCCACATAGAATGTGTATCAGCAGAACAATTAACCAGAAATGTGCTCTATTACACGGAGTGGGTACATTCAACAGAAAATGGTAAATCCCATCCCCGGATGTTCTTCTCTACCGGTTTCGACGTTTTTGAAAATAATTGAAATAACGTCTTCGTCAGGAGAAACAATTGAAACAATACTACCACTGTAAAAAACACAAAGATACAACAATTATATGCAGCAATCCACATACTGGCTGGCTCAAGCTTACAACATGCAATTGTTTGTACCATCAGTTACATTTAAAATACATAAGAGGCACCATGTAATGGTAAATCCCAAGGCCCCTATTGTTCCAGAGTATCCAAAAGAGGGTTTGTGAAGCCCTAAAACCAAAACAGTCCACTGTGTCTCGAGTGGAGTTGCACCGCCACCGTGTGAAGAACCAAAGACACCAAAACCCAACACAGAGGTCAGAAGGGGCCAAACTGACCTGACTCCCAATGTCATATGCTCTAAATAGTGAAACCCGTAAGTGTGACTCAGGCAATTTCAACAGGATTTCTGAATCTGAAATGACATGTTAAACATCATAAGTTAAAGAGCCATAAATTCAGTGCTGTCTTAGAGCATTGCAAAGCGCCAATCCACTTAAGTGTGAGTGACCCGCCGCTCACCTCGAGAAACTAGACTGGAATTATTCAGTGATCGAACAGCTGTTGCCGATATTGATGTTAACTCAGCACAGATGAATCAAAATTAAATTTTGTCTGTCCGGGAAAAACAAGAAAAAAGAGGGGACGGTTGGTTGCCTCAATGACATGGGGTTATACTGTTGTTCATAAAAATGATGGATGTCTGTCAGTTTTATTTTATTTATTTATTTATTTATTTCCCCATGTCTCCCATAACCTTTTAGGATCTCATAGACTTGAATAAAGCTGTTTGGCCCTCTCAGCGGCATTACCTCATCGGTAGAGACTTCTCTCCTTTTTCTACCCTGCTCGTCAGCTGATGTGCCTTTCATGCGCCGATCGGGGCCCAATCTTTGCTATGTTCTGGACTCTGTTTCTGTAATGGGCCCCTGGGCCACCACAGCTTCTGTGTGGTTGCCGCACCAAGCGAGATGGCTGCTTTACTATCTCTGTCTCACTCTCTCTACATTGGCCTAATTTCCATTCAGTATGCCAGTCTTCTGGTATCTTGATAGTGATCATCCCACTTCCACGCTAACGCCGGCTCCACATTTAGTTTGGCTCCACCCGTCCATGACATCCTCTTGTCGGAGGATCACCTCTTCGTAAGATTCCCTCGCTCTCTCTTTCCAAGTTCCTCTTTGTGTTATGTACTGTGAAGAACTCATGGTGACAACAAGTAAGACAGCCTCAAGTGATCACAGTTCAAGGGTGTTTATTAAACAATGAAAGTGGTGTACGGGTTGGAAAAATGCCGAATATAAACATAAATCTAAGATGGGGACATGTCGACCATCAAATGAAAAATAAGGCATTCTTAGTGGTGTTGTGTCAAATCAAAGGGGCCTATACTAAAAACCTATTGCCAAACCTCACAACTAATACCAAAAGGGGGTGTGGGATAGTTCTCATGAAAAGAAAGACGTGTTCTCAAAATGATAAGTCAGGATGCAGTGGCTTGGGTCTCTTCTCCCCATGTTTTAGACACAGGATAAGATGGGAGCTTGGAGCACAGTACAGTCTCGGGCTTCTCCGGCAGGAGATGATAGTTTCAATGGCTGTTCTCAGGACCGGCTAAATCTTGTTTCATCTGAAAGTCTCTTGCCTTCGGGCCTTGATGTATTAAAACAACAAAAACAAAGGTTCCTTTAACAAATAAAAACTTCATTTAACAGTTAAAGGTTTGTTCCCAATATTCGCTGGGTGATGGGCTCACCCTTGGGTCCCCCTATTGTGGGATGACCCTTCTCAATTGTAATCCAAGGTTCAGATAGGACAACGTTTCACCCCTGGGTCCCCTTCTTCTGAGCTGACCCTTTCTCCATTGTATTTCTTTGTATCTCTTATTCTTTTCACATTAAACTTTGGGTGATAGCTTCACTCCTTGGATCTCCCTCGTTCAGGCTCAGACTTCTCTCGACTGCCACCCCCAGGGTGACGGCTTGACCCCTGAATCTCTCTCTTTCGGACTCAGAGCTCTCTCAACTGCCATTGCTGAGTTTAGCTTCACCCCGGATCTCCCTCGTCCGGGCTCGGACTCTTCTTAGTTTCTTAATCTTTGTCAAACAGTTCAGTGAACCTCCCTTTTCTGGGTTCACATTAACACTGTTTCTCTGGACCTTTAGACGTCGTCCCTCTCCTCCGGCATCCCTCCTCTGAGTTCACTATTGCCTTTTAAAAATGTTCTACTGGTTTCAAATGTTTGCAGGATTCCCGTCCCTCTCCTTCATTCAAAATTCGGGACTCACTTTTTTTTAAAAAACAGTTTTTATTAGTTTTCCGACATGTCGACCATACAGCACAGTAAACCATTGCACATATTAACTTGCATATACAGTTTCATGTTGCATTTTTCTCCCCCAACTCCTAACTCCCTCCTCCCCCCGGCCTATAGTACACTCTGCTCTTCCCCCACCCACTCCTGCAAACGTGTCCTGCGCTACTCCTCCCCTGTAGAGCTATCTCGTTCTGACATTGATAGTGTCGCTACCAGTTGTCTCCAGGCGACCAATGTGTCTGCCTCCGCCTCCCCACCTGCTCCCGCCGCCTCTTGCCATACTATTGTTTCAGCAATCGTCCATTTCTGAAAATCTTGCCACCAGACCTGTGCCGGCGGTCTCTTACCCGTTTTCCAGCTCATTGCTACTCTGCGTTTAGCTAGTATATACGCCAGGTCTTTGAGTTTGCTCACATGTTTAGCTCTACGAGGTCTGTGGAACCCACCAAAAGGCATGCCCAAGGGGAGCTCAAATCTAAATTAATCTCTTTACTTGCCATGATGTGAGCCACCTCCCTCCAAAACCCTCCTATATCAGGGCATGACCAAAACATATGTACCATTCCTGCATCCACTTCCCCACATTTCGGACATGTCTGTAGACCTGCGTGGTTAAACTTAGCTATTTTCTTACGGGTCATGTATGCCCTATGGGTGACATACAACTGAATTTCTTGCAACTGTGCATTTCTCAATACCTTTTTTATGGTATCCTTGCACTCTGATCCACAGCACTTCTTCCATTGCTTCCCCCGCATCCTCCTCCCAGTTTAATCTCGTCTGGACCACCCCTTTCCCAACCTTTGCCAGCAGCAACTCATATGTGCGGGAGACCTTGTGGCCCACTTCAGACACGTGATAGAATGTTTCTAGGACTGCATCTGTCTGTTGGGCCTACACCACTTTGGGCCACGTGCCTTTTATAATCATCACCAGCCTGGAATATGTGATATGCTGTCCCTGATGTAACCCTGTGTCCTCCACCAGTGTATTGAACTCCTTAACCTTCCTGTCAAGCCAAACATCCCCCATTGTCGCTATGCTCACTGGTTCCCACTTCCTTCTGATGTTCAACCTGATTTGGTGATCTACTCTTTCTAGCACCACTAGCGTTATCTGTGGGGCACACAGGGACGGATTCTCCATTAACTGGCAAGCTCTACGCCGCGTCTTTCCTCCCAGGTCTAGCAATCTGCCCTCTCCCACCCTCCGTTGTTTTGGCAACCACATTATCTCATTCCAGAAGTAAGGGGCACTCAACAGTTTAGACTCCAGTGTTTGTTCCTCCGATAGCCACCTTGCTACATATTGGGGTTAACTAGCCAGATAGTATACTTCAAAGTTTGGCAATCTAATGCCTCCCTGCTCATATGAGTTTTGTAACTTTCATAATGCTATTCTATTCCTGGAATTATGCCAGATGAACCCCCTTGTATATGCGCTGTAGTTTTGAAAAGAATCGTTTGGGTATTGTATGTGCGACATTAGCAAAATAATGTAATAGCCTGTGCAACACCACCATCTTTAATAACGCCACTCTTCCCATAATAGTCAAAGGTAGTTTGTCTCAAAATTCCTTGTTTTTTTTTCTATTTTAGATACCACATTTGCAGTATTTTGCTTAGGTTCGTCTTCAGTATTATGATATACGTCTATACCCAGGTATCTAAACGTCTCAGTTTCTCACTTTATCGGTAATACCGGCAGTTTGTGTTTTTGCGTTCCTACGTACCTCCCCAGGGGGAATATACTTGACGTTTTAGGGTTAACTGTTATACCAGACAACCTCGCATACCGTTCCATAACCTCCAGAATGTATTGTAGGTTCTCTTCTGTGGACTGCAGGTACAAAAGCATATCATCCGCATACATCGATATCAAGTGTTGCCCTCCCATAGTGCTGATTCACACTTCCCCATATTGCTGCCTCAAGTATGCCGCTAAGGGTTCTAATGCTAGGATAAAAAGCATCGGGGACCACAGGCATCTCTGTCTGGTGCCCTTACTCAGTTGCCATTGTTCTGAAATGCTAGTGCCCATTCTGACTCGTGCCACTGGATCGCTGTATAATAATCGGACCCATCTCAGATATATGGGCACAATTCCAAATTCTTCCAAAACCGCCAATAGCCAGGACCATTTAATCGAGTCAAAGGCTTTCACTGCATCCAGTGAGATTATTGCTGCCTCTTGCGTGCTCCCTGACATAATCGATGACATGATGGCGTCTCCGTAAATTGTCGGAAATATTCCTGCATGGGACATACCCTGTTTGGTCTGAGTGTATGAGTTTCTTCATGATTGGTCTTAACCTATTAGCCATCACTGCCATCAGGATCTTACTGTCCTGATTGAGCAGTGAGAGTGGTCTGTAGGACCCGCAATCCGTGTCCGGTTTGTTGGGTTTAAGGAGAAGAATAATGATTTCCTCCCATAGAGACACAGGCAATGTGCCTGCATTAAAGGCCTCATTTAGCATTGCTACCAGTGGGGGGAGCTTTTCTGTCTTGTAAGCTTTGTAAAATTGGCTAGGGAGTCCCTCTGCCCCTGTGGCCTTGTTGTTGGGTAGTAGCTTGATTACTTGTTCTAGCTCCTCTGACGTAAATGGGACCTCTAGGTTTTCTGCCTCTACCTCTTCAAGTTTGGGGAGTGTGATCACTGTTAGAGCTTCCAATATGTCTATGTCTTCTTCTTCGGCGGAGTCTGCGTATAGTCTCTTATAGTATTCAAAAAAGCATTTGTTCACTCCTTCCTGAGTTTCTCTTATCTGTCCATCCATCTCTTGCATTGCTCTAATTGTTTGTCTGGAGGTCTCGCTTTTGTATAACCAGGCTAGTCACCTTCAGCATGCTGCCTCTCAACATATTTCCTATAGCTTAGGTTGCTTAACCTCTCCCAGTGATCTCTGCATTCTAGTTGTAATTGGTTTATGGTATTTGCCTCCTCTGGGCATCCCGTGTCCTCCTGCATCATCGTTTCTAACTTCCGCTCTGCGTTTTGTAATTCCTGTGTTATGCTTCCTTGCAACCCCTTTGATTTAGACATTGCCGCTCCCCTCATTACTACCTTAAATGCCTCCCACAATGTGCCTGCCGAATCTGCACTGCCTGTGTTATGTTCAAAATACTTTTGTATCTCCTTTCTCAGGTCCTCTCTAAACACTCTGTTTTAATGCTTCCACTCAGACTCTCCACATCGGGATTCTGGCTCTGGGTGGCAGAATCTGCCACATTACCAGCAGCGGGGCATGGTCTGAAAGGAGCATGGCTTTGTATGCTGCTTGTGTTGCTTCCTTTATCAACTCTGTTCTGATAAATATGTAATCTAGCCTTGTGTACAGGTTCTGTGGGGCTGAGTAGTGCGAGTATTCTCTGTCCTGTGGGGGCACAGCCTCCATACATTTACCAGTCGAAAAGCTTTTAACAGGGTGTTTTAGGGCCTTCGTTACCAGGGTCCGTTGTGTCACCTTTTTGTCCGATCTGTCCATCACTGGATCTACGGTTCAATTAAAGTCCCCCCGACACACCACTGCCCGTCCATATATGGGTTTATCTTGGTATAAAGGGTCCTAAAGTAGGCTGTAGCATCTTGATTCGGGGCACAAATGTTGATGAAACACACTTCTTTATTTTCTACCAGCCCCTTATCAATACCATCCTGCAGTCTTTGGCTATGGTGGACTGTAGTAGCTTGAACGGGACATGAGGCGCTATCCATGTTATAACCCCTCTAGCGTACGCTGAATAGGTTGCCCCCCGGGGTATCCCTTTCCATTTCCTTGTTATTATATCCTGTCTTTCCTTGGTTAGGTGTGTTTCTTGTAGCAATGCAATGTCTATTTTCTGTTGCTTCAAGTACATCATAATCTTGTTTCGTTTATTATAGTTATTGAGCCCCCTCACATTCCAGGTTGCTATCCTCAATTCGCCTATCTTATCCATTATCTACTCCCCTCTTCTCCACATCCGCCCCCACCCTCCTCCTCTCGCTTCCCGTCTTGTGTCTGTAAACTCGTTCCCCTTTAACTTCCCCAACTCCCCCCCCTCCTAACCTAACCCCAACAATTGCCCAGCTCCATAACTGAATCTCAGGCATCCCTGCTTCTCCATCTTTTCTTGGCAATTAGCCAGTACTACGAGTGCGACAGGTGGATACTGTGCTACCAGTATTCCAACTAACTAACCTACTTGGGGTAAGAGTGATTCCTGCGCTGCCCGTAACTCAGCACGCGTTGCTCCCGCTTTACATTCTTAGTCTCAGGTCATAGTACTGCTTGTATGATTGTCCAAGTGTCTCTTTCTCCCTTCCTCTTGTTACTCCTCCCTCCCCCAAGAATATACATTAGGATCCTCATCAGTGTGTCACTTATCACTTTCGGCTTTGTTATGGTTCTGCTGTTCTGTCGGCATGTTCTGCGCATCCATCCAGTTTTTGACGTCCTTTTGGGGTTTCAAAAAACAGGGCCCGCTCTTTGTGCAGCACCTTCATTTTAGCCGGATACATTAACATAAACTTGAGTTCGGCCGCCCGCAATCTTCTTTTAACCGCCGTTGCTTTTGTTCTACAAAGGTGTAGTCTGGGTTTGCTGTGATGGACGCCGACGCTCTGTTGATGGTGCCACCTTTCCGAAAATATTCCAGTATTTTCTCCCTGTCCTTATAATTCAATATCTTGGCTATTATTGGCCTCAGCGGGATACAGGTTGGGGTATCCTCGTCAGCGCTCTGTGGGCCCTTTACACTGTGAATCCATGGGTTAGCGAGCCCGCTCCTATTTTCTGCAGGAACATGTCCTCTATGTAGTTGGTCGGCTTATGCCCTTCCTCTCCTTCGGGGAGCCCGATGATCTGAACATTGTTGCTCCTGGCCCGGCCTTCTGTTTCCTCAGCCCTGTTTTCCACGTTTCGTACTTGTTGTTTCAAGATCGAGCCCTCCAAGGTGTTGTCCTTGCAACTTATGGTATTTGCCTGCACCTCCTTTTTCTACATCCCCGGTGCGCTCTGACAACGCATAGACATGAACCTCTTGAGGCAAGATGTCAATCTGCATTGCGTCGAATTTGAATTCTAGGGACACTTTCAGTTTGGCAATGGCTAACAATATTTGTTTGTCCATTCATCCTTGTGTGTCCCCTTCATGTGGTTCTTGGGGCTGCATCTGTGTTTCTTGCAACGCTTGGGTGGATCTAGTAAACGTGTCCAGGGATGTTTGTTTTGCTTTTTTATTATTTGCCTTAGACAACGTTTCTATCGCCTTCTCTCTGGTGTTCATTTTCCTTCCCGGCATCCGTGATGGTGCTGGCGCTTGTGTCTTGCTCAATAAGGGATCTGCCTCCAAGCGGTTTTATATTGGGCCTTGTCAAGCAGCTCTTTCTCAATATCCTTTACTCCGTGCCTGGGTCAGTCTCCCGGTTGTTACATTGTCTCCTTTAAAGCTGCTGTTGAGGGCGTGTTTATGTTCTTTGAATGTCATGCGCCTCCTTGTCTCCACTCTGTTCTCTTCACCTCGTTGTAGCTCAAGGCGGACTACTATACGAACCCCCTTTGCGCTGCCCACCCCCCTCTACTTAGATGGGGCTTTCAGTCCTGCGCTTTACTTACTTCTTGGACTGCTGCCATTGCCAAGGTGCCTTATTGGGCTTAGATTGTGGGCGCACAATGAGTTCAAACCAGCTTCTAATAGTCAGCTGGAGTGATGTCCCATTGCGCCCGGTGAGCACATGTGCGAATAGTTTTGGCGGGAGCGCTGCTCAGAGGTCTTTTTTGAGATGCACAGCGTGTACCTTTACTTGGATGTACTCTGGGCCGCCCAGAGGTTGCTCTGTTGTGCACCTGGGGTGCGCCTGCTGGGAGGACGCCAGGAATCAATCAGTAATCGTGTGGTCAGGGGCCCGCAGTGAGCTTTAGTCAATCTGGTAGATTCTGTCTCTGAACCTCATCCGGCCATAGCAACATGCGCAGGCGGGGTGCGGCCCCACAGTTCACGCCAAGTGGATTGCCATCAGGTTCATGCAGACCATGCTATACGTCCCGCGTTGCTCCTTCAGTGTCGTGCTTTGCACCCCATGTGCAGTGCAGTTGTGCCCAGGCTCTGCCTCTGGGTCCTTGTTGAGCTGTAGGTTCCAGTCCTGTTTTGATCCCTGTTAGCCTCGCTTTATTGCTCCTTGTGTCCGTGTTTCAGCTGTTGCTACAGTGATGCCTGCTTGTTCACCCATGCAGAATGTCTAGGTGTCTTAACGAACGCTTTAATCTTCTTCATTTCGTATGAGTTGCTGTTTATTCCAATACTTCCAAATAGCCCATGCTGTGCTACTTTCAGATCCTCTGGATTGACGAGCATATCGCGGCGATCATGTCAGTTTCCACACTGTGAAAAGACTGCTCTGTGTATCCCTTTATTCGCTACTGTTGCTTCTCGGCGAATACCGCGGTGTGCGCTCCCATCTTTTCTTTCCCCTCCTCGGCTTGCGTCTCAGTTCGCTGCCGCTCCCTCTTGTGGCACGCAACCCGATCCTATGCTACAGTATCTCCTGAGTTTGGGTCATTTCCATCATGATTTCTTTTCGTGCCGCCGCACTTACACACAATGTCCTCACACAGTTTCTTAGCTCACAGATCTTTCTCGGCGGCAGCTTCAGCATTATTTAGTACCGCTGGTCAGTCCTCCTGCAGTAATGCAGAATTGCATCATTCCTTCTCATATCCCCAACTCATAGCTCGGCAAACTTCAGTCGCTCATAACTCTCCCGATAGAATCCTTTCTCTCGAGCTTGACGCCATTTTGTTCCAGCTCTGACTGGAGACTCCTCGATTTTCTCTGCTTATTATTCACCGGGTGGAGCCCAGTTCCTTGCTTCAGTTAGTGCCTTCTGTTCCCCGCATATTCCTACAGCAGCTGTTCCAACTGCAGGCAAATTATTTCAGTTTACATGCATGTCTACACCAGGATCATGTAAGATCAGCAGGAGCTCCAGGAAAGCACCTTCTATCTCATGGCTCCTTAGCCACGCCCCCCCAAAATTGGGGACTCACTTCCATTGCTTTTAGCCAACTTACGAATCAGTCTTTCGATTGTACAGGGTTTTTGCTCGACCCTCACGTATGACCACTTTGAGTTATTTTGGTGGCCGTCCTAATGCTTTCTGGTTTCTGTAGCTCTATTCTAGCAGGGAATAAACAGTGCTTCTCGAGTTAGCACCCAAGTGGTGCCTGTTTCCCTCTTCAGCTGGTCTCCCCTTAACCACCTTTTACAGTTCAATCAGAATTCAATGTAATATGCTTAAACTTGCCACTTGGCGCTTTTCACTCAACACAGCCCGGTGCTTATCGATTCTCCTCTGGACTCACCGGCTGTGTTGCTTCACTTGGCTTTCCACTTTCCTTGAGTCAAAGCCGGTACCACGGGTGCATGAGCTTCCCTCATTCCTGCTTATTGGCATAAGCTTGCCCCGTGTGCCGTTCACATCTGTTGCAGGACACTGGCGCTATTGTTTGCGGTATTAGGCTCTTGTCAATGAAGGTTCCGCAGGTCTGGGATGAAAAGGGCAAGGTTACTTTCGACCTTGCCACCCTTTCGCTTTCTGCTACCTTTCTCCTTTTGAAATGCTGCGTGTTTGCCGTCTCATCGTGATGTCTGCTAGGCTCGCCTTTCTCGTACTTCACTCTTCTGCTACACCATTTATCCCTGCGAGGAAAAGGAAGGGCTGTCAGATGTGTGTGGTTCAAGTTAATTGCCTGACTTTGCCTGACCCTCGAGTTGGGACCTGCCAGGTACACAGGTTTAACATTACAAGTCTGTTGTCTGTCACACTGGGAGGAAAGGTTCAGAGTGGAAAAGGAGGGTGGTAGATTTCATGAGTGTCCTATGGGGTATGATGGGGAAGGTTTGCAAATTGGACGAAAAGGACCTGATGTAGAAAAGCACATAGGGAATTGGGGAAATTATAGTTCTCTGTCCCAGTAGAATGGGATTTTGGGAAACCATAATCAGAAGGACGGAATTGGCTGAGATTGGGAAATGAACAAAGAGGATTGTGGGAATCAGTGTTTTGTCAATGCAGTATACTGGGGTTTCGGGGAAGAATAATTAGAGGGACGTGAAGGAAAATGATGGGGAGCATTTGAATAGGGAATAGGAAAGCAAGGATTCTGAGAAAGATTGTTTCTGAATACAATGTGGTGTGTAATATGTTCAGCAGAGGTGGAGGGGATGGTGGATTCTCGAAAGGGAAGTTTATCGGGTGGGAGGTCAATTTACTAGAGCCCATAAAGGCCTCGGGGACCTTGTCCACCTCGTCCCTTTCGCCAGAATAATACCGTGTCTCACCTGGGGCATTTCCCAGAGTACGACGACGGGCTCCCCTACCCAGGTGATCCACTCCCACTAGTCCACCCCCAGCAACTGGATCCAACAGAAATGGCCGTTCTCTGGCCACCTGAATAAGGAATTCCCAGGTACTTACTGTGGGAATGCCCTCAGTTTTCCCAAAGTACGTCATGACATAGAAAAGTGGATGTTGCTGCTCTTTGACTGTTTAATACAGCATTACCTGAAGCCAAAGAGATTGAAGAAAGGTAACTATTTGTGGAGTCCAAAACAGAAGTAACAACAGTCTTCCCGATTCACATGTAGGCAGACATTTACTCTGTAGAGGGAATTACTTGCATGAATGGGAATGCTTGTTCCCAAAAGGGGAGTCACTCTCAATGTGGTCCCACTTTCCCTGACTCCAAACATGGGTCTTGTTTAGTCTGCTTACATCACTAGCCTTAAAGGTGGTGGCTCCCCTCTAGAGAGAATGGACGAATAGTCCACATTCGTCACAGCAGGTGCTCTTTGCTTTTGTTTGTGTGTGTGTGTTTACATGTTGTACATGCGGTGTACAGTCACAGTGGTACAAATATGTTGTATGTCTACCTGATTGATCCTGTTTCCATAGTCATTGATGAATGACTCCTTTCTGTATGTACTCACATTTTGTGCCTGCTTTGAGTAGACCCTTTTGGCTGCATTCCATATATGCTGCCTTTTTTGTCATGGGCTTGTCAACTGCATTTGTTGCACAAGTATCACAACCCCTCTCTAAGCCAGTCAACCACTCCATTTCAATAATTGGCTGTCCAGATGGTGGCTGGTTCCCATTTGGCAGTGTTCAGTACCTCTTGGTCCTTTTAAATCCAATAGCAGCTTTTACGCTCCAGATTTGTCCACTGCTTAGGTATACCCTGTCTCGTATCATAGTGCTACCGCGTTAATAGTTGACCTATATTTATCATACACAAGCACATCCAGTATTGTGTATTAAAAGATGAAATCCCCCTTCCATTTTTTCGAGAGTTACAGAAGGGCTGGCACGGATGAGTATCAACAAGTACTGAAACCATTATACCTATTCAACTCTTTTTTCAAATCAAATAATTGAAAACATTTTTTTGACTTTCATCAACTTAGTTGAACAATGTCTTGCTGGGTTTCTGTTTTCGTAAAGCAACATGTATTTTAAATTCTACAGATGGATACATAATTCCTTGCAATTGTTACGCAAGTTACTAGTTACGCGACCCCCAGCAAATTGTTACTAGTTATGTGACTCCCAGCTAATGTAAAGCGCTTTGGATTAAAGCGCTATAGAAACACAATAAATACAATACAATTGACCACAATTACAAATAGAGACAAAAAATTTAAACCATTGGCACGGTCCCATTTGCTTTATCCTAATAGCCCGTTCATTCAACTTAAGAAACCATTTGCGAACAAAACATGATATGTTTTTTTATATATACTGAGCAGAATGGAATAAATAAAAAACACTGCTTAATTTATTGTATTACATTCTATCAAATGGATTCAACAAATGTAATCAACTGTTATTGTTCAAGTGTAACACTCACTTCATTACATGTTTTTTTCTGCTAACATTAGCGATATGTTATCTCAAATTGCAATAAGTTCCATATTATACTGCATCTGCATTTCTGAAAGTCATTGATGACAAGTGAGTAAGCAGTTTTTGTCTCCCCAAATATATGTCCCTTTCTTGGAAGGCACAAAATGCACCTCGCTCAATTTGCTACTGATTCACCGAAAGGTTCTATATATTTTATTTGTTTAAAGCGCTGACCTACCTCGAGAGCAGAGCCGGCATTTGGGCTACCAGTTTGTTAAACTAGTTCATTACTGTGAAGTCTGTGCGTCGCTATATGCGTCCATTGGAATTAGTCCTTTGTCAGGTGTTGTTGAAAGAGTCATGTTTTGATAGATTTGCGAAATTGTAGAAATGTGTGGTCATTCAGAGCTGACACCTGGATGAAGTTCCAGAGTGTGGGTGCATGACAAGAGAAGGATTGTTTGCATGTCCTCTGTTTGTGGACGAGTTGTGATTGAAGCCGGTTGGTTGATTTGCTGCGCGAAAAGCATGTGCCACCAGATATGTGGAGCTTAGCTGCCAGTTATGCAGGTCTGCTAATCAAGACTGCTTTGTATATGATACATGAGTCTTCAAAAGTATGTAGTTCACATAGGATGGGGGTCATTCGGTCAAATTTCCATGCTCCAGCAATGCTATCCACCCTTTCTGATCATTCCAAAATAGAGGCTACAGGAATGCAGAAACAATGGGTATTCCCCCACTTTGCATGTGCAAAATGTGAGCATCTTTTTGTATTTAGCAAAGGTGCAACTTTATTCACCCAAATCATGCCTAACTTGTTCAGTTAGCTAATACAAGTCAAACCTTTAACAGATGCAATTGTGCTTCCTCAATATTTCTTTTTTTTTTAAAATAATTTTTCCGAAAATGTTTGTGTTTTACACCACTTTCAGGGACTAATTAGCTATTTGAATTCTTGAATTTTTGATTCCATACTGGTTGCCATTTTTTATATAAGTGTTTTTTTAGCATTTAAAAAAAAATCAAGGCATGAAAGCAATTAATGTTTTTATGCTTAATTTACTGCCCTGGCTCCAATGTAGAGAAAGAGCATCAAGCTCAGTTAATATCACCTCGGTGCTTTCCTTCATGTCTTGAAAGTACACTTTGTTTCCCCGCATAACAGAATTTCATGCATGTGCTTAACCAAGGGATTCCTATAGAATACTCTTTCATTTAGCACTTGCTCATAGCAGGTGGATTCCATAAGAATACATTGTAAATGGTGCTTGCAAAGCGTAATTATAGGCAGTATTTACATTTTCTTCAAAACTGAGCACAACCTTAAAGATTACAGGCAATTTCACATGGTTTTAATTATTACTTTTGGACTGCGCTTTGAAAAAGTAAAAGTTTGCATGCAGGGTACCAGCACTGTTTAAGTGCTAATCTTGCCATCCCACCCAGTGCAATTACCATTTAATTTAAAATCACCACCCCTGAGTTTTAATTACTCTGAAATGTGCCTGTGCATTGACTTACTTTTTATGTAATCAGTGGTTTGTGGATACAACTTGTGATTCACCCACATTTTTGTTTGCCTATATGAAGGTGAATAGCAATGCACCTTTAAATTGTTCTTTGCAGCAGACAAATTGTAACCTAATTGTATTTTTGCAGATATATGCTATACATTGTTTGTTGACTCCACATATTTAAATGTAACACAAATACATATCATAATTAAGGATTGCAAATCGTAGATCAGTGGTTTTGTTTCTCCCCAGCAATCAGAAACTTTATAATAGGCTAAATTAAATATTGCTTAAACTTTGACTATTACACTTCATCATCCACATGCCCAACCCTGCTGCTTGTCAGTGCCTTTCATTATTTATTTGGCTATTCGAATCTTATTGCTTCTACAAAGTTTAGCAACCACCTTTGCTTGAACTAGATGTAATCCCATCACATTTAAGTTTGAAGCCTGTCACAGATGGCTTTAAGAACTGTGATGAATCCTGTGGAGTCATCACTGATTCCCCGGTGATGATCTCTTCCCATGTGACTAGGGGACGGCAGTCGCTACCTGATCCTGACTCTGGGTATGGTAATATGAAGGAGGGTCACATGGGGGGATAGCTATCGGGTAGAAGGTGGTGACTCCATCGGATGAGAGACAGTATCCTCTACCTCCCACTGAAGATCTTTTGATACCAACGTTTATGATGGCTTGTTGCCACCCCACAAATCCTCCTTATTGTAGAATCCAGAAACCCCATTCCCTGAAAGTCACTATAGACAGAGTTCCATTCATGCCTCAATCATACATACTCATTAATTCAGTCAAACCTTACCTCTCTAAACAAAACTGCCTCTCAATAGCAAGAGCCACTATTGGGGGTGAAACTCGATTATTGCAACATACTCTTTGCTGGCACCTCTGCCAATAACTTGTACCTACTCCAAGTGTCAGGATGCCCAGGTCCAAGGCGCAGGAGTGAAGCAGTACCAACCACCCCCTCAATGGTCTCAGTGTCTGCAAGTCAAGGCTTACACAGACCTCTGTAACCAGAGCGGGGAAGGGAGGGTTAGGGTCTCGATGAGTGGATAGGTAGAGGGATTTTAGGTTAACCGGATTGAGGGGGAGGAAGAGGTTATGGATGGGACTGGGGATTTTAGGATAACGATGACTGCACACTTTTCTTAAACTGGCTGGTGTAACTGTTTTAACACCTTTACATGTAAAGGTGTTTCCCTTCACATTGCACTGCCCTTCTAACAAACATATGCGTGCTCCTCTGAACACGAAGTTAAAACAAACATGATTGGTAAAACAATTTGAGCCCAGTTACATCTTCATGAACAAAGTCTCATGCACTAGCACACTTAGCTTTTGCTTCTGTCTTTAAGTCCTGTCCTGCAAAGGCTGTCGAGTCCTGTGCCACGTCCTTGCGGTCAGATGATCAGATGCAAACTAAAAGGAAAACAAAGGACCAGCATTAGCGTGTGCTTCCTAGTTCTGTCGGTCTCTCACTCTCCCAAACACATTCTCTACACGCATTCAGCATTCTGTGCATTCATGGATTTCAGGTTCCTATTGGGTGCGCTGCCGCACGTGGCCTTTCAACCCCCAAGATCTATGTTTTGCCAATATTCGGTCTTCCTTCAGACCGAGTGCCTTCGCACTGTAATGCGCTCCCGTCTCGTGCGCCTTTCCGGCTTATGTTCCACGAGACGGAAACACGTGAAAACATCCACAATAAATAAGCGTCTTTTATCTTCACACATTCACTGAAGCAGAACTCTTTCCCCGAAGCCCGCCCACTTATCTTCTATGTGACGGCGCAGGGGCTCTGGAGGGGTTGGGAAATGCCCCCTGCGCTTCCCCCATAAATCCCAGACACTCTGTCGGCTGAGCGGTACTTATCTCTTTGAAGCGAGGGGCCGGATGGTTCCTCCGGAGGCTCTGGGCCCCTCGCGTGTGAATTCCGTGGAGCTGCTGGGCACACGTCCACTCTCCTCGATGTCTCGAGCACAAGCCCCATGCCTTGGGGCTTGCGCATTCGCGCGCCACACCCAACGGGGCTTCCCATTGGCTCGCGAGTCCGCAGAGCATGCTGGGAAATGTAGTCCTGGTGTGCCAAATACTGGGATTTGTAGTTTTGAACTGCAATATGTCTACAGAAAGGGCATAACAGCCTTTTAAAGTACAATAACTTTCTGGGTCTAGGTTTCTTCTTGGTTCCTGGCCCTACAGCTCCAACAGTACATGGTCTATGGCCAGTCCTGCTCCTGACAGTACTTCCCCCCCCCCCACGGAAGGCAGGGCCCCTGGGTTTATCAGGGTAGTTTCTGTGAAAAGTGCGCAATAATCGTGGAGCATTCACATGATGCGAGGGTTCCCAGGAGCGGTCTTCGGCCCGTACCCCACCCAATCAATCAAATAATAGATTTGTCCTTTCTTTAATATTTTGGAGTTCAAAATGGCTCATACTTCGTACTCCGGTTCCCCCTGTACGAGTACTGGAGGTGTTTTTTGGGTACGTGCGTCATGGGGTGCTGGTTTTAACAGCGATGTATGGACGGTAGGGTGGATTTTCATCTCGGATGGTAGAGCCAATCGAACTGCTACTGGGTTAATTACCTTTTCTACGCTAAACGGACCTAAATAGCGAGGTTGTCATTTTTTGGGCCCCTCTAGTCGTAAATTGCGGGTGGACAACCATACCAGGTCGTTCTTACGATACACTGGGCTGGCACGTCAATGTTTATCTGCATAGATTTTATGTCTTTTTGGCTCTTATGAGATTATCCTGCACCTCCTTCCAAACCTGCTCTATTCCGATCCGTTGTCCTGCCAATGTAGGCAGTGCTGCTTCTGCTGTTGGAACGGATAAAGGTAAGATCCGTGGGTGTCTTCCATACAAGCAGAAGAACGGGGATCGTTTTGTGGAGGAGTGAACAGCATTGTTATATGCCAATTCTGCTAGCCAAGTGTGTTGAACCCATGTTGTCTCTCGTCCTGCGGCCAAGCAGCATAGGAACTGTTCAAGCCCCTGGTTAACGTGTTCGGTTTGGCCGTCTGTCTCAGGATGATAACCCGAGGACAGTCGGACTTCCATACCGATGATGTTACAAAACTCGCGCCAGAACCTGGAAGTAAACTGTGGACCCCTATCAGTTATCACACGGCACGGGAGGCCATGAAGGCGGACCACGTTCTGTAGGAATAATTCGGCAATTTCCTTGGCTGTCGGGACCCCTTTACAAGGGATGAAGTGAGCCATTTTTGAAAAGGCATCCACCACCACCAGTATAGAGGTGTAGCCCTGCACTTGTGGGAATTCGACTATGAGGTCCATGGTGAATGTGTGCCATGGTATAGTAGGAGTTGGCAGGGGACGAAGAAGACCTGCTGGTTTCTGGTGATCGGCCTTGTTTTGGGCGCAAATTGTACATTGTCGCACGTATTGTTGAACATCAAGCCGCCACTTTGGCCACCAAAAATGTCTTGCTACCAATTCCAATGTTTTTGCCTTACCGGGGTGACCCGCTAGGGATGAATCATGGCACCAGGACATAGCCTTTTCTTGTAGATGGGTTGTGGGCAAGTACAAGGATTGTCCATGATACGGAAGCCCATCTTTAATGGTATGCTGGGAGTCTTGTTTGCACCATTGATGTAGATCGTGCATGGAGAGTTCTTGTTGGATACTCTCGAAAAGGTTAGTGGTTACGCCCACTATTCGCGCCGGAGAGACTATCGGCTGGGACACTTTTTCTATTTCCTTAAGGACTTTTTCCGGATAGCGAGACAAGATGTCAGCTTTCCGATTGTTAGTTCCGGGTCTGTAAGTGATAATAAAATCAAACTCAGCAAAATATTGGGCCCAGCGTAGCTGACGCGGACTCAAGGTCTTGGCAGTCCTAATAAACTGGAGATTGCGGTGATCGGTAATAACCGTCACGGTGTGACGTGCCTCCATTAAATAATGCCGCCACTCGCTAAACGCTGCTTTTATGGCCAATAGCTCCCTATCTGCTATAATGTAGTTAACCTCTGCGGGGAACTGAACTTCATTTGCCAGGTCTTGAAGTCTGCCTAATCCTTCATTCACCTCATCTAAATAACCCACATGGTCCCCTTTTATCGTCTCCTTACTCCTTCCATTGCCCCTGGCCCCTAACTGGTTCTTTGCTCCAATGTCCATGTTGCTCTCCACCTGTGCCCGGGTTGCAGAGCTGGGAAAGCATAACGCCCCACTTCAGACATGCCCCCTATTCTGTTGTGCCACCACCTGTATCTGCAATGGTGTCTGGCTAAAAACAAAGTCAGTTTCTGTGTTTGTATTTTTTGTACACTGAGCGTCTGCATTGCCAGTCTATAGTTCACGATGGTCTGCTCTCTCACTGGTGAGCTGCATGCTCGGTTCTATGTATCTATGAACTCTGGTTTTGGCTGTCATGAAAGGCAAGAGATAAAGTACTGGCCAGCATGTGGTAAGTCGGGTATGGGGGATCAAATGTGGTAGATGTAGAAGGGGCAGACATTGGGGCCCTTCCAGCTCCTGCACACCAACTCTCTGGCACAACTGGCTCTGGAATAGAGACTGTCAGGCCTTCTGTCCCAGATTCAGAGTGGTCCCACTCCCCATCCCCCTTTGACAGGATCACATCTCTCAGCCTGTCACCGGCCCCAGCCTACTTACTGGTTATATAATGTGTAACAGTGATACTCATTTAATACGTTAAGGGACACTTGAACAGTTAACTTTTTGTGCAGAAAGTACTCCCTGGAAAATAGCGAGTGCAATTTATGCATTATGGGATGAAGTGCCCTGCCTGATCGTGTTGGTGGATGGTGTGTATGCCAAGTGTGTTGGGTGCCCCCACAAGTGATTTCTTTATTTTGGGAGCAAAGGCAGCATCATGAGTAGCCCAGGGCTACCACCAACATGCCACATGCAGAAGCCAGGCATTTTTCATTGTGTAACCATAGCTATTCTCGTCCCTTTAAGACAAAGCAGGAGGGGTGTTCCTGCATAGCCGGCAGCTCCAGTATGCTCAGGAGCCCCGTGTGGTTGCCAAAATTACAACAGAATCCACACCAAGAAAGAGTGAGACCTGGAGAATGCCAGGGCATGTCTAGTCAAGTAGTCTCAACCCCAGCAAAATGAAAAAAGAGCACATTATGAGCACCAGCACATCAGGTGTGTTTCCTGAAGCTGTAGTGCGGCTGACATTAGATAACCACCCAAAATCAGGAATATATGACTCCCAAGTTCCCTATTTCAAACCAGCACAAATTGCTTCTCTTAACACACAGAGAGAAGGGAAGCCAGTGTTACAGTTGTTTATGCGAAAGCAGCTCCACACATCAATCCCATTACATCAAAAAGTGTCTATCCAAGGTTTTTTAAAATTACACGTGTTCAGTCATTAGCTTGTGGTTGCAGGGTGTAGATATGATTGTGTCACAAAATCATAGGAAATAATTATTTCAATACGTTTTCTTAATATTATCTGAATGTAAAATATGTAACGCTTTGTTTTACAGATTATACATTGAGAGAAAAGGATTCCAAACAAAGCAATGTTTAATTTAAATTAGCATCTTAATTTTCATTTACATTTCTACAATATAAGAATTTCAAACCTGTACTTAAATCATATGTACATTTAGACATTATGCTGTTGTGTAAGTTTACGTTTTACTTTCAATCATTTATAAAGATGCCTAAATATCTCGTGCAATTAACGTAGTTTTATTCATCAGCAATAACAGGCTTTCAATAACCATTATGCCTATTTTAATTACAGTGCATCACATACACTTGTCACATGAATCAGGGGAACAGGAAGGTACCTCTATTGAAACAAATAAGCGTGAGCAATCATCTAAAACAATACAGTGTGTGATCATTGTGATGCTCAATTTTCCATGCAGTCTTCACTGAGACGACGCCAGCAGCAAACCCATGGTATTACCTCGGATCCTGTTCACTCTGTGGATTACAAAAATTGAATATATTTTTCCCCCTTGTTAAAAGTGGACAAAGAGCACCAATACAAATACAAAAAACATCTGGTAAACAACATCTGGCTTGTGAAATTTCCGAATGTAGGGAATTTATGGCAATTGTGTACCACAGTGGACATCCAGCATTAGAGTGCAAACATTTGGAAATGGCAAAAAAAACAGACCCATTTCAGTTCCCTAATGAACTGCAGGTAAACTCATTAAAAGAAATGATGACCAAAAACCTTATTTCCTCAACAAGAGAAAAAGAATGCCAGGAAATAGTTGCAGCTGCGAGTGATGCAGGGGTTTGCGTTGTGTACCCATTTTTTAATCAAGATCAAGGTTTTTCAACTCGATTTGTATATTTCTCTGTGTATACTGATAAGCAAGGCTACTGGTGCATTTTCAAATGAACCTGTGAAAACTGGAAATTGCCACTGTCAGTGTAAAGGCAGCCATCATACGTTTCAATCTGGTGGCTTTTCCAGGAACATCCAAAGTTATTGGAAGGTAAAGACCATGAAAATATCCACAACAATATTCCTGGTATTGACCGTGATGATGATCGCTCTGCTGATACAGATGATCTAATTACTGTTGATTCATTGCTGGAAGGCAGTGAGTACCCATCAAACAGTATGCACGTGAAGAAAATGGTTGATTATTTACATATAAAAAAAGAATTCCAGAAGAACTCCCTCAGAATTTGACTATGGAAGACAAAAAAACACCATTAAAATATGTTCCACTGGAAACACATTGTCCATACTGCCCAGGACCGACAGCGCCTTTCCTTCTTCAGCCAAAACTCATTACAAAAAATGAAACTGTGTATGCAATGTTTAAGATCCAAAAAGGTAATTTTTAAATAAGCATATTTAAAATGTGATCTATATGAATGTTTATCTATGTATGTATGTATGTATGTGGCACATAAAATGTACATTTTGTTCTTAATCTGTGGAGTGCATCAGAAAATGCAAAAATATATAACAAGTATGGAACATTTGCATAGTATGACTAGATGGTGGTAATGACTGATCCATGTCTAGCTTCAGAAACATATTTCAGAAATGATTTGACCAGCCACTGCAAAACCGACGATGCGTTCCCGATCATAGATGGGCGGCTGTCCCAAAGACTGAGCTAATAATAGCCAACAAAAAAATCTTTCTTTTCTCATTTAATTTATCTCTGCATGATGTGTCTTTGGTAATTGTGAAATACTTCCATTTTCACAAGTTCTTCTGCTAGGCAAGGCAGCATTTAAGTGCCAACAGGTTTTTATACCATCTAAGCGTTCTTAATTATGTTACAGGTTTTTATTGGTAACCAGTAGGTTTCGAAATATAAGGCCATGTTATTTACATATTTTGGTGGCATTGATTAGTCTAGCTGCAATGTTATGTATCTCTTTGAGTTGTGCAAGGGATGTGGTGTGAATGCCCAGGATGTGTGCATTATCCACATTCAAATGTGATATTGACAATCATTTTACACCTGTCCTTATCTTTGAGGGTTGCAGCAACGGTTGTATTTTACATGCCAACATTAGTACTGAACTGAGATTACTGGTCTTTCAGGGGACCACGTTGCTCATGCGTTGCCAACTTGGTTCCTTTTTCTCCGCCACCTCTCTTTCTACTTGTAGCGTTCCCCAAGACTCTATCCTCTCACTCTGGTCTTTCTACCTCTAATTGGCCTCTTTGGCCCAACTCATCTCTACATTCTCCTCGAACGTTCAGTGTTAGCGGATGACACTCCGCTTTCCTTCAGGCACCCCTCAGCCTCCTCTCCTCTCTCGCTCATTCCTGACTGCCTATCCACGATTCAGGATTGGTGCACCTCCAACGATCTCTACCTTAATGCCAGTAAGACAGAGATCCTTCTCATTGGGACCCCTGTCACTGCTTTCCCTCTCTCACTCCTGCCACCCGCCTTGGGCCCTCTTCCTTTAACCTTCCTGTGAGGCAAAAAACCTTTGTGTCATCTTTGAATCCACTTTCTTTCTCTCCTTACATGTCGGACGTCGGTAAGAAGTCCAACTACCAGCGACAACTCCTCAAAGAGACTCTTCCATTTCTCACTTTCCCCCAGAAGCTCACTGTCTCCAAGCCCTGGTTCTTACTAGGCTGGACTACTGCAACAGCCTCTTCCTCAATCTGCCTTCCTCTACTCTCCGCCGTCTGCAACTAATCCAGAACAGGATTGCAAGACTTATCCTTGGCCACAAGCCCAGGGACCCTATCTCTCCAGCCCTGAAATATCTCCTCTGGCTCCCGGTGTTTGCAAGGATCAAGTTCAAGACCCTTTGCATTGTCCACAAAGCTTTCTGGAGCCGGGGCCCGCACTACATCCAACGCTCTCGTCCAAAATACCTTCCTTCTCGAGCCCTCCGCTCAGCTACCTCCAACTCTTTAAGAGTTAGACGCTTCTCCAGGCAGAGAGGAGAGGGTAGATCTCTCTCCTCTGCAGGTGCCTCTCTGAAAGGCTTCCCTGCCCCTCTCAAACTTGTGCTGAACCACCTGACATCCCGGAAGCAGCTTAAAATGTTCCTCTTCTCTGCTTTCTCTCTCTCCCTCCTCCACTGACCTACCTGTCAGCTTTACCGACTGGTTGCTTGGCTAACCTCAGAGTCTCACTGGGTCCAGGCTCTTTCTTGATCAGTCACCCTTGCACTGCCTCCGGGCCTTCCATGCTCTTAGGGGCTGTAACTGTAACCTTACCATCCCTTGTTCTCCTTCTTCTTCTGCCCTGGCTGCACTTATACAGAGCATTGCTGCCCTGTTCTGCCCTCCCCTCTCTCTTGCACTTCTCGTTCTCGCACTTGCACAATCTGAATGACACAAGGCCTAGTAAGATTGTTGTCTTGTTCTCCCTCTGTCTTCCCTCCCATGTCATGTTGCACATAGAAAAACTTGTGAATAGGCACGTTATAAATGACTTGTATCATATCATATGGTTGCATATCATATGGTTATTTTAATAAGCTTTTACAGTAAAGCAAAGTTGAGCATTGTGTGATTTTTCTTTTTTGATTTAATTTCTTGTTGGATATTTTGGTTCTACATTCAGATTTTTGAGGAGAAGGCTTTTAAGCATGTTTTGAGGAATGTGGAGAAGGTCCTTTATGATAGTGGTGCATTGATTATGTAGCTGAGGGCATCAGCAGTTGACCTTGATTCGTTTGCTGGCTGTGGATGGGAGAACATCATGCACGAATGTGGTGGGCACAAAGGATTTAAAGATGGCGCTAAGCTTCTTGGTTGAGATGAGCTTTCATTTTTGCCACTGCTTTATATTACATTTTGTATTTGGCTTGGATGCTTCTTTGGAAAGTGCAGTCTCTTCAATCTGTTCCCTGATTTTGGGGATTTTGTCAACAACAAAAAAGTTCCATGTCCTTGCCTTTCTTCACTCATTGTGTCATTTGTTAATGTTAAAGGTATGTATATAGCGCACTGTCGCCTACAGAGTTGGTCTGCAGGCGCTCAGGCGGATCTGTAAACAAAGAGGTGGGGTTTGGGTTAGTGGGTGAAGAGTGGATAGGAAAGTAAGAAGGTGGTGTCCTGTTGGCAGCTTCAGTTAGGTTTTCACTGTGCGCTGAGCTTGGGTGTGAATAGAGGATCAAAGCGAGTCCTTGTGTGCTGTTGTTGCAATCTATGTGTTGATTGTTTATTGTTGCAGTGTATTGAAGTGCGTGCGGTTTGCTGTGAGAGAAGTGGTTGTGCGGGTTTTTGTGTGAATTAAGTATGCAGAAATTTGAGGTTTTGGTTAGTGGGTTATAAGTCTCTTAATCCTTGTAGTTTTGTAATATTTATCTGGTTGTCATATTGGGTAGGTACATTCTTTCTCTTTCTTTCCTGTCTAGTTTCTAGACCGATGGCATAGCTGGTTCCTAACTAAAATATTTGAGTTCAGTATCCCAGGTTGGGTGAGCATTATGCCCTAGTTCGATAATGGTGTTATATTATTGTTCCACCTGCTCCTTCCTATCTATTTACTGTCGCTAGTCCATTGGGTAGGTATATTCTTTCTCTTCCCTTTCCTGACTGTCTAGTTTCTAGAACGATGATGAGGCTGGTCCCCAGCTAAGTTATTGAGTTTAGTGCACCCGGGTGGGCGAGCATTATCCCTACTTAGGTAGTGGTGGTATATTATCATTCCCCGCTCCTTCCTATCTATTTCCTTGCGGTGGTCCATTGCTGCCTGAGATTACAAAGTGGGCCAGGTGTTCTTGCTAGGTCATAACTTGCCTTCCTTCCCGATTGATCTGTTTGTTCTTTAGTATGATTCGATGTGGTTAATCTTTCATTTGATAAGATCTGTAGATCCTTACTTCTTTTAAGGGTCGATGGCTTAGGGAATTGGGATAAGTTCCTCTCTCAGCCTAGTTCCGCTGTGTATGCACTTATGGGCATTCTTTCTAGTTATGGGGTGAAGGAGAGGAATGGTAGGATCCTTTTAGCCGCTCGCAGGAGAAAGAAGCATTTCCTGAGTAGGGCGTTAACTTGTGGCTCTAGAGTGAATTTATTGTCCATCGGGACTCCCAGGTTTTTTACAATCGATGATGGGACTGGGGTTTCTTAATTATAAGGAGGGGAAACCCGGTATAACACTGACTAAAATAAGTTAACAGTGTATATTAAAGATGCTATGAGACAGACGTTGATTATATGTATGATCCAATCAGAATTAGGTTATGTCGTATAACTACCTTTTCCTGATGAATGTTCTACACTAATGTTTAAAAGAACAGAAACATGTTGAGACAATTCTCTGGACTAAAAACAGACATAAATCTATGACACATTTATTTCAATAGAATCTGGTACTTGACTATTTGCCTTACAAAGTACCAATTGTGTATGTTTTTTCTGTGAATTTATTTCAACTCGCTATTTAAGCCTGTTACGCACCCCCTGTTTTATATTGGATGTTAAGTATTGTATTGTGGACCATCTTATTTAATTATATGTTTTAATCTCTATGACTAACTATTAAAATTGATACTGATCTTTTAACCATAACTGGTCCCCCCTTATCTGAATTATAGTTTTTAAACTCTAGCATCTGTACACCTGCTTTGTCTCCTAATATATATTGGGGACTGGGGTTTCACCAAGTTCTGTTGGCCATGGGATGTAGAGGTTGTCTTCTGTTTTTTGTGATGATCATTATTTCTGTTTTGCCTGGGTTGAGTTTGAGGTAGTTTAAGTTCATCCAGTTGCATATTTCACGAAGGCAGTTTTCGAGTGTTAAGTTTTCTTATTGTGAGTCTTGTATTTTATATACTATTTGTGTGTCATCAACGTATTTGTATGATTTTAATTATGTGAGACAGGTAAATGTTGAATAGTAGTGGAGAGAAGGATGATCCTTGTGGAACTCTGCATGAAGATTCCTTTGGGCTTGATTTGTAAGGTGTTATCCTTATTGTTTCTGTTCTGTTTGTTAGGAAGGATCTGATCCATAGTAAGGCGTTGTCGGGGACTCCGAATTCTTCCAGTCTCATGAGGATGTTGTGGTTAACTGTGTCGAATGCCGCAGAGAGGTCTAAAAGTATCAGACCGTTGCTGCTGTTTGAGTCTGCATTTGCCTTTAGATCATCCCAGATTGAAATAAGTGCTGTTTCTCTTCCTCTCATTGGTCTGAAGCCTGGTTTTGTAGGAGGGGTTCTTCTATGAATTCTTGGGTTGTTCTATATATGTGTGTTTCCAAGAGTTTAGCTGGATAGGGGATGTTGGAGATGGGCCTGTTATTGGAGAGGTCCTCCGTTTCCTGCTGTATCCTTGAGGTGTGGTTTGATGTGTGCTGATTTGAAGGATTGTGGCACTCTCCCTGTTGAGATCGATTGGTTGAGGACGTTCCTGTAAAATTCCATTGGGGTTCCTTGTGAAAGGATTGATTTGTAGATGTCAGGGAGGCATGGATCCGCGGGGGAGCCTGATTTGTTGCTTTGATTCACCAGTTTGAGAAAAGTCTCCACTGATATGTGCAGGAAGTTTCAGATTTTGTTCCAGTGTTCCTTGCATCGGTGGGTGTATTCAGTGTGGTATGGTCTGTTTTGTAAGGTGTCTGTTGAATGCCCATGATTTTATTTTTGAAATGGTCTGCAAGGTCACTGCATAGTTTCTTCGATGGTATTGGAGCGTTGTTGCAGCCGGGTGGGTTTTTTATTTTGTTTATGATTTTAAATAGTACTTTTTGGGTGTTTGGTGCTTTGAGGATTCTGTCGTAGTATTTCCTTTTTGCTTTTTGTATTTCCTTTCTGTATGAACGGATATGTTGTTGAAGTTTTAATTTTTTTCCGCAGTCTTTATTGATCCTCCATTCTAGTTCTAGTTTTTGTTTTTTGTTTTCATGGCGCCTAGTAGTGGGGTGAACCATTTGCCATTGCTCTTTTGCGGGATGGATTGAAAGGTTTTTCTTTGGCGATCTCGTCAATTGTTGTGGTGATCCAGTTGTGAAATGTATCTATTTTAGTGTCTAGGTCAGCTTCGCCCATAGTTGTTGCTTGTGGTTTGGTGATCTAGAGTAGTTCTGTTAAGCTGGAGTTTTTTATGGTTCTCCAGTTTCTTTTCATGATGATCGGTAGCTTTTCCTGTTTCTTGGTTATTGGGGAGGGCAGTGTGATTACGAAGGGGATGATGAGGTGGTTACTCCAGGGGATCTGAATCTGTGGCGCTTTGGTAATTAGTTTTCTGTTGACGAAGATTGCGTCCAGTGTATGTCCTGCCGTGTGGGTTGCTCCTTTGACCAACTGATGTAGTTTCATTGTTAGTTGGCTGGTAAGAGATTTTTGTGAGGTTGTAGTTTCTTCATTGAACCAGATGTTGAAGTCTGAGGATAATCAGGTGGTTACGCTCAATAGCTAGGTTTGTGATTGCTTCTATGAAGGTGTCTACGAAGGCCGCATCATACATTGGTGGTCTGTGCAACAGTATGAAGTTCTGGTTTGTTCTGGGATTTATTGATGGACGTATGATTAGGGATTCGCATTTGTTGATGTTTAATGGGTCTTCCACTTTAATTTCTAAGTCTTCCTTGTGGATGATTGCCAGTCCACCACCTCTTTTGGTTTTCCTGTTTGCTTGGGCGGATTTGAAGGTATCGGGCAGGCACTTATTGAGGATGATCTTGTAGTGGAAATCTAGCCATGTTTCGGTTACGAAATGGATGCCGATGCCTCTGTCACTTAGGAGGTTGTAGATTTCGGTTGCATGTTTGGACATTGATCTCGCGTTAATTAGATAGCAGTGGATCTTTTTGGTGTCATTTGGTTTATTTGTTGTTCCTGGTTTTGATTTGTGGGTGGTCAGTTGGGGTGCTTTTATGTTGACTCAGAGCGGTTGAGGTTCTGTGAAGGCGACTTTGTCGTTGAATCGGTCTGTGAGATTGATAATTGTGTTGCTGACTTCTATTGTTTCTTCATTTCTTGTCATTTGATGTGGGTATCGGTAGTTCCCTTCTGTTCTTGTGATGTAGGGAGTAAAGGGGTTGGTGTCTGCCCATTCTCTTCTTGCGTCCACTCTTCTTTTGTTCCGTTCAGGTATTTTTTTTTATCCATCTGTAAATGTCAGTGTCGTTGGAGTATCTAGTTTCTTTGGTTGGTGCGAGGTACGGTGTAATGTATAAGGATTCTTCTCTTACAATGTTTGTTCTGTCGATAGTATTATTTTACGGGGTGCGTTTTGTATTGAAGCATCTTCTGCTGTGGGCAGTTTAGCTTGGTTATCTGTATTATTTGTACCGTGTTCCTTTCCTCTTTGTCTGTGTCCAGTGCTGCATCGGGGCATTTTGGGTCTTCGGTGGGAGGAGTTGGTCGGGTGTTGGGTTTATCGGGGGCAGTTTTCCAACTGTTGTGCCTCGTGCCAGGTTACCATTGATTTTAATCCTCTTAAACTGTTCCGTCTGGATGTTTTCCAAGGGTGTGTCTTGGTTCAGTCAGTTGGAGAGGGTTGTCCTGGGGAGTATTGTACGTTGGTGGATTGGGCGTCTGGATATGGGCTATGACTGCAGGTAACTGGTGTGGGGATTATTGTAGTGGTTAGTGTCTTTGGTGGTTGCTGGGTGTTCTGGGGTGTCGGGTTCCTAGGATTCAATTGTGGCAGGTACTGATAATACCCAGACGAATGAGGAGCAAGAGGTGGAGAGCCTACATTTAACTGGTGGTTTACAATGATATTGTATTCTTGGGTGTAGGATATCAGATATCCGAAGGGAGGTATGTTTCGGCGGTAGCCAAGCGATGATTGAACAGCTCGATTTCTGATCCTTGGACAGCAGTGGGTAGGTCCAGGTTCTGCAAATGCAGGCAGTGATCAAGAATGCAAAATCTAGCTATCCGGAAAGGGTTTAGGCTTCGACCGATGGCAGGAGGTGATCAAGTATCAGGTTAGGTACACATAGGTGACAGAGGAGGTTTAGGTTTGACGGAGGTAGGTGGTAATTAACGCCCAATTCTAAGATGCTTAGATATCAGGAGGAAGGTCCAGGCCTCTCACAGTGGCAGGCATCAATTGAAAACCTAGACTGGAGTACCTGGATAGCGGGAGAGGCTCCGGCCTCAGAGTGTAGCAGGTTTACGGTATTCGCTAGAGGTCGGGACACCTAGAGTTGGCTTTCGTGTACAGTGGCGGGCAGGCCCGCATTTCACAGTGCAGTTCAGGAACCGGGGAGTACACCTAGGTGTAGTGGTACAGGAGAACAAACCCAGATGTGGGTTCTGCGTAGTGGGAGAGGCCTAGGTTCTACAATGCAACTTGTTACAGGAGGGGACATCCAGGCTTGAGAGTCCTGCTGAGTGGGAGAGAGGCTCAAGCCTCACAATGCACATTGATACAGGAGAGTACACCTGGACCTGAGCTGAGGGTCCTGTATTGAGGTCGAGAGGCCTAGGCTTCACAGTGCAGTAGCATGCTGAGATTCGAGAGTCCTGTATAGTGGGAGACAGGCCCATGTTTCAAATGCACACTTAGAAGGTCCTGTATAGTGGGAGAGAGGTCTAGGTTTCAAATACAATTTCAAATTCAGTTTCAAAATACAGGGGAGCACACCTAGAAGGGTCCTGCATAGTGGGAGAGGGGCCTAAGATTCACAATGCAGTTTCAAATGTAATTTGAAATGCAGTTTCAAAATACAGGGAGCACAACGAGAAGGACCCTGTATAGTGGGAGAGAGTCTAGGTTTCGTATGACGGTGTCTGTATATGTTGTAGATAGAAAGTTGTTCCGACCTTATCCGTTGATGTTGGTTGAAGGCAGCCTATTTGTCGTCAGTTATGTCGGGGTGATGTGGCCTGTTGCAACTTCTGGTTTGGTGAGGTGGCTTTACAGCCACTGCTTGTTGGTTGTAGTTGTGAGGGGCTCTAGGTTTCTCTTGGGCTTATGATGTAGGGCTAGCTAGGTGGAAAGGGTGCCAAATGAATGGGGAGAGTAGCGGTTAGGGTTTAGTGTATTTTAGTTGCTGGCCCCTGGCCTCGCCTGCTGACACCTGCAGACATCGACTGGAGCCGCTACTACAGGAGCCGCCCTTTGCCATCTGCCCTTAGCCGCAGGGGCTGCCCTGGGAGGTAGTGCTTAAAGTAAATGAGAGCCAACCAGGGGAGGGGGCAGGAGGGAGGAGGGATAAGGGCTGGCCTACACAGCAGGGGATGGGATCATCACGTGCGCAAGAGCACTTTGAAATTGAGGAACACACAAATGCCAAATCACGAATATGGGCTACAAACAAATACACACAAATGCTATTTCTAATGCTATATCAATAGAAGTGCGCCACAACAAGCAGCCTCTTACCTTGGCTCCGGCAGAAAATCATGTAATTTGTTGTTCATGTAGAGGATTGTTGCTACATTGTATTGCTTTAAATGCAGCTGTGATATTTCATGCTGCCTCTTTCATTTTGAAGTGTAATATAAGGAGTTTTCTCTCTTTATTTTGAGGTGACTAATTATGTGCTATATGTGCTATATTTGCGACTTGTTTCTTCAACAGACCTCTCCCTGGCAGATGGAGTGCTTGCTGTCTTTGACATCATGGGAATAAAATGGGAAAGATGGTTACATCCTTACATCCTTATCCTGCCTCATCAGTCTATTTTCCATACAATAGATAAAAAATCATTAAAGAAATTCAAGATTAACATCAAGACAACATTCTAACTGATTTGTGAAATACGAGTTTAATT
This sequence comes from Ambystoma mexicanum, assembly GCF_040938575.1. Taxonomy (NCBI): domain Eukaryota; kingdom Metazoa; phylum Chordata; class Amphibia; order Caudata; family Ambystomatidae; genus Ambystoma; species Ambystoma mexicanum. Next base: position 110,277,343 of record NC_090922.1, read on the forward strand.
GTATTCTCCAACTTGTAGCACCCCACAGTGTACTTGTAATATTTGTTTTAAACTGTATAACAAGAATTTCATTAATCATTCTGTTATTTAACTAGATAGTCATGTTTATGTGAAGATTTGCCCAATTTGCTGTACTCAGTACGATTTCAGGAATATACTACAGGCTTCCACAATTTTAATGACCCAGTATTTTTGACAATTCCTCTCTGGATTCTTTTAAACACTTCATTTCAGGTTTGTTATTTTAATTCTCATAACATTTTCAAAATATATGTTTCATGAAGTTATTTGCATAAACCAGTTTTCAAAGTTATTACTCACGATATTGAGCAAGAGGAGCAAAATCTAGCTTTCATATTTTAAGAAATGAGCAATATGGCGACATGTTACCTGTATTAATATTTGCACCAATTGAATGTACTTTTCAGTAGTTTAGTATGTTTTTGGACTCTTCTCGATTGATGTATTTTTTTTAATTATTTTATATTTTTTAAGTCGGAAAAAGTAATTCAGACTCTCGCATTCACAGTATGTCTGTTTGTGTGCTTGTCTATTTTCAACAAATGTTCTTGTGCATTTCTTTAAGTTAGCAAGTGCAATGGATACCTAGTGTTTGCTGTATATTGTGTCCTAAATTACAAGCTACTCGTTTCTTTGTGTCATTCTTGTCAGTTGGGTGACGATGATGGTATGTTGTCTGTCAACAACTATTTAATACCAGGGGTACATATTCAAAGACTAAATGAACAATTGCAAAATGCTTTTTTAAAACCACAACTTGGTAGTCATACTAACTTAAAACACTGAAAGGTAAGCAACTTGGTAGTAGCATTTAAGCACTTTTTTCTGCTCCTATCCTTATCATGGAGTCATCCTGATGCCATTTTCACCCTACCTGACAGATTTTTGTTTTGCATGTATCCCATTTATTTTCCTATCATGTCACAATCATTTCTCCACTTTGCATCATGAAAATGCACAAAACCTCTGCATGCATAGAGATTACAGATAGCATATTGATTCACTCGGGTGTATGTCTATGCTGCATTATTTCAGGCCATATTTTAATTGTTTAATGCACAAGAATAACAATAAATTCTGTAAAATACACACGTATTCATTCTGTATGCATACAGTACAAAAACCTAGAGTAATTTATGCCATACTGCAAATGTTTTTTAGATAATGAATGACCTGGTTTTGTTCCAAATAGTATTATCTAGTTAGCATAACAGATTCTAATTGTTTTTATCAGTTTATTGCACGGGTGCACATGTTAGATAATATGGCTGCTGTGAGCAAATTCACAGTATGGTATGACCCACACTGCACAACTCTGGTGTAGAATCACAGTGAGTCATGCATCACATTGGTACTTTGAGCATCAGCATCACAGTAGGTCATGTATTCAGCAATGTTGATTTCATTTTCATAAAGATTGCTACATTATTATTAAAAGGATGTGCAGTATGTTGATAGTGCAACATATACTTTTTGGGTAATTTTATAATGGAAGTTATTTAATAATGTATCTTCACTAGAACCACACTACTATTGGACGATACCTAACAACAATAGAGGATTTAATGGGGATAAGATGTCGTCATGATACACTTAGAAAGGCATGCTTTCATTCGTCTACAAAGAGGAACTATTCCTACAACTTTTTCTGCATCCGATTTGGTCACCATCCTGCGATTTTAATAGCAGATGCAAACTGGCAACTTTCATTTGATATTCCCAGTGAGTACATGTTTACTATATAATAGTTTTATTTCTCTGTGACAGTATTTTTCATAATTGATTTAATTTAATTCCATTTACAGCTGCCTATTTTTAACATTGTTGTTTTTAGAACACATTTAAATGGCATCAGCTTTTGTGCAATTTAATTACAATATATGTTTTGTCTTAATCAATCTATCAATGGCAGCCCTTACACAAGGAATCTCACAGTGCTTTGTGGTGAAGAGGCAAGGCCTGTCTCCCCAAGAATCCTCCAAAATCATACAAAAGCTTGACTGATGCAGGATCCACAGAACAATAGATCCTTGAAAATAGTAGGCGAAGCAAATGACTTTCGCTGGATGGAGCAGAAGAACAGTTCCCGCAGGAGTGAATGACGAGAAGCAGTATTGGAGAGAGAGAGAGACACAGAGAGAGAGAGCTCTTTTTATAATACTGGTCATAATTCGGCACAAAGGTTGATGTTTAATTGTTACAATAAACAATTGTTTACTGAACTCATTTATGCTTCAAGGTATATTCTTAATTATTATATGTACTGTAATTACTTTTGTTTTGCTTTATGAACCCTCTTGATTCCAGTGTTGGTCATTCATACTTATTCTGCTTTGACTTCAGAAAGGGTAACATCATTGCTCCCATAGCTGTTAAGTTAATCTGGCTAAATTATTAATGTGAAGAAATATCCATATTACATTTTTCACATTTCCTTTCCTTCCTCCTTGTACATAAATGATGACCTCAAGGAAGCCATTGTATCCAGTTCTTTCTGCCTACAACTTGCTAAATATATCACATGCCTTGTTATATTTTTTAAGTGCACACAATTGAAAAGTAATGTGTATAAAAACGAATTTATTTCTAGCAACCTAACAATATTTACTCTTCTCTACATTATTAATGGATTTATTTAAAAGGCTGATGCTGTGTCACGATAAAGAAGAGGACTTAAATGTCAACATCAAAAATGCTTTGGAAAATGTAGAGTACAAAATAATTGCATGTGGTCTTTTCGAAGGTATGCTTTTATTCAGATGACTGCTAAAATATTACCTATTTCAAATATTTAGTTAATTTCTAACTGAAATCAAAGTTAGTGTTTTGTGAGGCAGTATACAGTGTTGTGCATTAGGTTCTGAATTATGAACAAACTCACATTTGTAATTTGGATTTACAGCCAGAGGCAGACATTTTTATTACATTGGAATACAATAATAATTCACCTAGTAGCTCATTCTAAAACAAATTGATCCACTATTTATTAATGAGTGTCTATTAAACATTCAATGGTGCAGAAGATATGACTCTTATTGAATTCCTCATTGGGTGTTTAATAGTTAATACAGTCCTAGTAAGATCCATGTTCACGCTTCAGGGAGTGGACGCCCACTTGACCCTTATCATTGGCTAATGCACCAGCTGATTCTTTCTATATCCAATCTCAAAAGCCCTCCTACATTGTCCCATGTTGGAGGTAGACTTTTAGGAGCTACCTGAGCTCTTCTTAATCATGATGCATTTCGGGTAATTTGATCTTTACATGCTAATTCCACTTCTGCTCTGTTTATTATTGCCAATGCCAGCCCTACACTATTGTCTGATCCCATGACCCACCTCTCAAACTCAGCACCTGCTTCATAGTGAAGGCAACCTTTGTGGTTGGTGGCTGAAATTAATATTACATGGTTGTTTCCTTTCTCCTATGGATCGCTCAATATAACTTTACTAAACAACACAAAATGTGTCCATGGAAAAACAGGAAAACATATTCATTTTTCTCCCTGTATTTTATGCCCCTCCTCTGAGCAAGATCCACCAGCAATATGCATCATGCCTGCACATTCTCTGTTGGCATTGCAAAACATGCTTTGTTACCTATATTTGTACTAGCCTACAAAATAGGTTGGTGTATTGGAAGCATGGAGGTGAGTATTATGCAACCCCTTTGTATTTATTTGCTCACAAATAAGAACAAAACAATGTGCATAGTTCGGCCACCAATGTTCATTGGTAGCATAGTGTCCTGCCTGTTTCCCCCACATTTAATCTCCACTGACACAACAGAAAGTCTTATTTTATTGAATGGGATGCCAGCCACTGCATTGAATCTGGAATAAACGTTGCATATAAATACCAACCTGTGACCTATATAAATCCACATCAGTGTGGGTTTGGCAACATATACACCAGAAGCCGCACCAACAAAATATTGGCATTCTCATATATTCTTTGACAAAAAATCATAAAGAGATGCTATCATAGTATCCTTCCTGCCTTCAATACATTTTCAACTTTTTTTCTTAAAATAGCATCATCGTAATTTTAAAGTGAGGCATGATAGATTATTATTGTCCATCTTAAAAGCTGGGATAAACAAAAACAGAAAGATGGTCAATAATTTTACAATAAAAAATTACACCAACTGGGCAGAGCCCCAGCGAAGTCTGGACAAGTCACTGCACTGCTGACTGTAGCTGTCCACAGATGGTAGCGGAATGGCTTCTTTCGATTCTGCCACATGTCCTCCCTTGCAACTAGTATGCTTCTCATTCCTCAATACCTCGCTTACCTCCCCCTGAGATTGTAACATGTTGTGGCTCACTTTCTCTGTACTTACACACTCATTATTTATTTATTATTTATTTGCACTTGTACACTCGCCCAGTTTCAGAATTCCTTTTTCCTTGTTTCTCTTCTCCTTTTTGTTTCTGTTACCCATGTCTTCACCCATTCCCCTTCAGCACTCATTTCACCCCCTTCTTTGCATCTATCTTCATGCAACCTATCGAATCGTACTTATCCTCCATGTCTGCACCATCCCACTCCCATTAACTTGGCTCTCTGGAGTGCACGCTCCCTTTTGTAGCAAGACCCGTTTTGCTCTTGATAAGTTCTTTTGCCTCAATCTACACTTTCTATGCTTTTCTCATCCTGGATCTCCTCACTGAAAACATCTATACCTGCTGCTCTCTCTATTACCTCTACTGCTTTTAAACAAACCACCCGCTCATCTGGCTGGGGTGGTAGTATTCTCCACCACTGCTCCTTCTCTCTTTCCTATTCCCCCACTGACTTGCCATAATTTTCATTCTTTGAGTACCAGTACTGTTTTATTAAAGGACCTTTTCTGTGTCCTTCCTCCTTATTCATCGCCCCTCTGGTCCTAGTAACCCGTTCTGCGAGGATCTAGACAGTTTTCTCTGGTCTTCTGCCCTTAGATGTTCCCTTTATCCGTCTAGGAGACTTCAACCTCCATCTTTCCTCGATCCACGTGCCTGTCCCCTTTATGTATATTCTTGGCTCTTACCATCTGTCCCCTCCCACCCTCCCCAAATCTCTGGTTCATTTTGTGACTTAATGTTTTCATCTCCCCTTAGAGCTACCTCTTTCTCTGCGATCCCAGTCTACTCCTCTGACCACCATCTCCTTTCCTTTTCTATTATTCCTGCTTCCTCTTATCCTAATACCTCTCCAAGCAACTGTTTTCTCAGTCGTGATCTTTGTGCCTTTGCCTCCTCATTGTTCATTTCCACATGCACTTTTTTTCTCCCATCCCTACCCGACATTGGCTCCCTTTTAGCTGATGCTGCTACTTCCTCTCTTTTCTGTTCCCTTTCAGTGTCTCTTGACTCCCTATATCTTGCATCTCCTTTTTCACCTACTTGGAAACCTCTACATTTTTGTCTCACCCCCAGCTTTGCTCGCTGGGTTGTAACCTTCGCCAAGCTGAACGCAGCTGACATAACTCTTTTGGTGCTTCTGACACTGATACCCTCTCTTCAATCTGCTTTCGATGCTGCCTGTTCCTCTGCAAAGCAATCTTACTATTGTAACCTCATTCATTCTTACTCATCCTCATTCTATTTTCAAAAGTTTGTCTTGTATTCTCTCTCTCACTTTTCTTGATCCTGCTCTCTCATCTTCCATTTCTGCCAGCAACCTGGCCTTGTACTTATCCTATGTCACCCTTCTCTAACGCCTGTTCACCTTTTCTATCCTCCCAATCTTCCTCTTCTTTGTCTCTACCATTGGCTTCACTGTATTCCTTTATCATCTCTCAGACACTGATACCAATGCTTTGCTGGCTAAGGCATACCCTACTTCAGCCCCTCTTGATCCTGTTTCATCTAATCTTTTTCTAAATGTCTATCCTCTTCTTCTTCTGTTTCTTACTGCCCAGTTTAGCACCTCTATCTCCACCTCTCTTTCCTTCTCCAATCAAGCATGCCACTGTTCTCCCAATCCTGAAAAAACCTCCCTGAATTCCTCTTTGCCTTTTAATTATGATCTCATATATATGATATGATATGATGTGGCATTTATAACACACCTGTACACAAGTGTTTCTAGGCATGACAAGACAAGGAGGGGGAAACAATGGGAGGACAAAATAGAGATCTTACTAGGCCTTGTGACATTCAGATCGCACAAGTGCAGGGAAGAGAGAAGGGGAGTAGTGCCAGGGGGGCGGGAAGGGCAGTTAACTCACAAGTGCAGACAGCGGGTGGCTCATGAGTGCGGAGAAAAGGGACTGTAGGGTTGCAGATACAGACCCTTAAGTGCTGGGGAGCCTAGAGGCAGTGCTAGGGTAACTGGACATGCAGGAGCCTGGGCCCGAGTTCAGAGGGTGACGAAGTGAACAATGCGCAGAGCAGTAAGGTGCATCAGCAGGGGAGAGAAAGAGAGAAAGCAGAAGCGAAAAGGAAGATCTTGAGTTGCTTCCAGAACCAGAGGTCGTTCTGCTCAAGTTTGACAGAGGCAGGGAGGCCGTTCCAGAGGGAGGCCCCAGCCAAGGATATAGATGTGCCCCCAACTCTCTACTTGGAGAAGCGTCTGACCCTCAGATAGTTGGAGGTGAATGAGCAGAGAGCTTGAGAAGGAAGATGTTTGGAAGAGTAAGTTGGAGGTAGAGCGGTCCAAGGCCCCACAAAGCCTTGTGGACGATGCAGATGGTCTTGAAGTTGATCTGTGCAGCCATGGGGAGCCAGTGAAGAGATTTCAGAGCTGCAGAGATACGATTCCTGGGCTTGAGGCCAAGGACAAGTCTTGCAGTCTTGTTCTAGATAAGTTGTGAAGATCGAAGAGTACAGGCAGGAAGATTTAGAAAGAGGCTGTTACAATAGTCCAGCCTAGAGAGGACCAGAACTCTCGAGACAGTGAGTTTCTGGGGGAAAGTGAGAAAAGGAAGAATACCTCTGAGGAGGTGTAGCTGGTAGTTTGACTTCTTACAGACGTCAGAGATGTGAGGAGAGAAGGAGAGGGTGGAGTCGAAGATGACACCAAGGTTCTTAGCCTCACAGGAAGGGACAGGAAGAGGGCCCAAAGTGGGCGTCCAGAGAGATAGAGAGGAAAGGCGGGAGCGGGTGTCCCAGTCAGGAGGATCTCAGTCTTACTGGCATTTAGGCAGAGATCATTGGGGGCACACCATTCCTGAATTGTGGAAAGAAACGGAGGTGGCTGAGGGGCGCCTGAAAGAGTGCTTAGTGTCATCCGCATACTTTGAAAATTGGAGCAGAAAGTAGCGATGCAGTGGGCAAGAAGTGCCAAGTAGTGGTTGAAAAGCAAGGGGGAGAGGTTAGACCCTTGGGGAAAACCACAAGTAGAGAGAGAGATAGAAGAGAGGAAAGATCCCAGTTGACCATGTCAAAAGCAGATGATAGGATAGATCGAGGAGAATGAGGACAGAAGGGAGATTAGAGTCAAGATTGGAGAGCAAGTCTTCACAGCTCTGAAGCCAGACTGGTGGTCATGGAGGCAACCAACAGATTCAGTATGTAGATTAAGCTGGGAGATGGCCAGCTTTTCCAAGAGTTTTCCCAGGAAAGGAGTGATGGAAATCGGCGATAGTTAGCTGGAGAGGAAGGATCAGCTGAGTGCTTCTTTAGAAGGGGGTGCACAAGTGAGTGCTTAAGGGGGGAGGGGAAAGTTCCAGTGGCAAAGGAGTAATTGCAGAAATCGGCCAAGGCTGGAGCAAGGGTGTCAATGTGATCCTTGATGGTTCTGGATGAGCAGGGGAAAACCTGCTTTGACGAGACTTACATAGATCGGACTTGTCTAGAAACATCGTCAAGGTTGAACACGGGAAAGGAGGAGCAGCTACGGCCTCATAAGCGCCAGGAGTGGCAGAGGAGGAGGAGGAGGAGGAGGAGGAGGAGGTAGAGGAATAGAGCGCGGACACGATGTCCTGCGTTTTAGTAGTGAAAGGATAGGCCAAGGCTGTGCAGAGGGCGTGGGAGGGAACAGGAGAGGTAGAGACTGCAGCAGGATTGGCCAGCTCCTTGCAGATTTTGAAAAGTTCGGCCGAGTTGTTACCTTCTTCCTTTCTTTTCTGAGGTCTTGGAGCATTCCTCCTACTTTCAATGCCATCCTTTATTACCTTCATCACACTGCTTCCTCATTTTCAATCTGCCTTTCGTCCTGATCGTTACTCTGGGAATTGTTTTCTTTCAGTCTGTAACTCTTCTTTCTGCCCCTTATGCTAAACACTCTTCACTCTTAATTATCTTTAATTGATCAGCAGCCTTTGATACTATTCGTCACTCTCTCATACTTTGTTCTCTTTCCTCTGGGGGGGGTTTCTGGTTTTCTACTTAACTAGTTTAATTCCTCTGTTTGTAATTTCAACTACTCTGTCTCTTGGTCATGCAATGTCTGTCCAACTTTTCCTCTTTGTCACAGTGTTTCTCAAGATTCTGTCCTGGTTCCCCTCCTCGCCCCCCTCTACACTTGCTCTCTTGATGCTATTATCTCTACTTTTGGACTATCACACCATTTCTAATCGGACAACACCTACCTTTTAATATCACAGTAACTATCAATGAGAAATCTCCAATGACTTGTGCTTGACAACATCAATATTATAGTTCTAATTTGTTCAATGCAATTGTTAATGTTAGAGCGATTTATGTTGAATGCTTTAGTTTATAACGTTTATGCTTTGAATTTGAAAAACAAAACTGCTGATTAGATGGTTTATTACATTCCTTTATACTGTGTAATGTGAGCATGTTTAATTACCACCCAAAGAAATATGATTCGGATTTTAATTAAATAAAATTGTTTTTTTTACTTGATTTGGATAATACAATTATCCTTTTAAACATATAACAAAAAAGAAAAAAAAAAAAATATATATATATATATACATAAAAACACATACAAGTTACCTTCAAATTCATAGAATATCGATAAGCATAAAAGAGAAGTCAAGCAGTGCATATTTCAATGCCAACAATCAAGACCACTCAGGCTATTTATTTATTTACCATTTATGGGGTCCTTTCATCAGATGGACATTTCGGAAAAATTGCATTGAGAAAATGCGCTATGGCTACACGCATGCCCGATTTCGGGTTAATTGATATTTCGTGCCAGATGTTATCCATTGACATATAGCTATAGCTAGCCAGAATGCACTTTTTTTTTAAAGTGATGTCCTCTTTCAGCAGACAACATCGGGCAATACAAAATGCAATGTTCTAAGGTTTCTATCTGTGATTTGTCGACACAGAAGCGACAAAAATTCAGTTCTCTCGATATCAGATTACATCTTGCCATGACCTCTCTTGTAGGCCAAAGATTTAATCAGAACCTTAGAAATTGCTGACTGATGTAGGGACAGGGGCATTTGAGCAGATAGGCCGCTGTTTCACAAAGAGCTTTGTGTCCGATTACGCAGACATCAAAATCCTTGTATTCTAGACAGTCTTCGGTTGTTAATCCAATCATGAGAGTGCAATTTATGTTTCGCTCGAGTTGGATTATATAACAGTATATTCAAGGTGATAGATGCATCGGCCAAAGTATCCAAGACAAAATTGCACCATGATCTGGTGAAGCCATGATCGCGTGCCAAAAGATGCTGTGCCATGATGCCCAGGGGACTCGGGTGAGAAAGGCCCAAGATGAATTTTGTGAACAGAGCACACATTTTCCATTTAACTTGAGATTCTAATGAGAGGATACCTAGTTCATATCAAATTATCGGTAATGGGGTGCTCTTAGGCAAATGCAACAATTGTTTCCAAAACCGGCCCTCAATCATTGTCCACCATTTAGGTTTTTTGGGTAGCAGCGTTTCGACATCATAGCTTATAGTTGGAATCACTTTCTGTGCGTACAACATTAAAATGTGTTTCCATGTAAATTTTCCATACTTTTTCTTTAGGACTTTGGCTTGTGTTATCAGCATGCAAAGTTTGAAATAAATTTCATCATTCATTGACAACGATGTAGAAGAAGTCTGGATGGTTATTCCCAGGTATTTATACCTTTGAACTTGTAATAACGGCTCATTTTGTAAGAGCCAACGTTATGGTTTCAATCTCGTTCTTTCATGCGGTTTGCAAATCATAATTTGTGTTTTATGAATATTAATTGTTAGATTGTTGACAAATACATACGAGGCCAAGCTATTTAGCAATTTCTGTAGCCCAATAGGCATTTGGGAAATGAGTATTAAATCGTCCGCATAAAGTAGGTAGCTAATAAGATGAGAAGTTTGGGGGAGTCAGCCATGATGGTTTGCGGGTTTATTCCTAAATCAAGCAAAAATAAATTAAAGATAGAAGAGGCCAAAATGCAGCCTTGTTTGAGGCCTCTATATGCTTTAATGACAGGAAGAAAGCTTTCCTGCTAACGATAATCTTACTTGAATAGTCGTGTTGGTGTGTAGTAAGATGATTAAATTCATCAGAGAAGAGGGACAATTGTATTGAAGTAGTTTAGCCAGCAGCATTGAGCGGTCTATAGAATCGAAGGCGGCCTTGAAATCAACAAAAGCCAAATATAATGCTTGGTTTTTGGCCGCGTACTTGGCTTTTAGTGTATTCAAGATCATAAGATTAGGGCTGGTTCCCAGACCAGCCACAAAGCCGGTCTGGAAAGGGTCCCTCAAGTTACATTGCTCAGTCCAACGATTTTAATCCCTAAGTATGATCCTCGCAAAATAAATTCCCAGAGCATCCAGTAGCGCTATGGGTCTATAGCTGGTTAAATAAATTGTTTTTGTTTTCCACATTGTATTCAAGGGAACGAAAAATAAAAAAAACATATTACACTGAATCAAACCATTCTAATTTTGTCCCTTGGATTGGGAGTTCAAGCAGATTGGGAGACCTAGTCCCAAAAACTGAAGTGAAGAAAGGACTGCCATTAAAGCTTAGAGAAACAATTGTTCATAAAGAAGAAAAAGGAATTGATGAAGATAAGGTCTGATTTCTTTTGGAATCGTCGGAGGTATCAATTCAAATTACTTACAGTTTTATCAAATTATTTTCTGCTGGAGAATGTAGCTGTTACAGTGCCACTTAAATTGTTTGTTAAAGATTTAAATGATCATTTTAAAATACAGTGAAAATGATATTCCATAATTGTTTGTAATTATTTCAATTTCCTTTTTAAAGTTAGTCTAAGAACCGTTCATCAGTTTTGTTAAAGAATGACCATATACTCGTTTCTTTAATCTAGTTCACCATCAACACCCACCCCACCTTTCTTCACATATTCCAAATGACAAACACCTTTTTATTTTATTTTTAAATATTTGAAGTAACAAGTGGGTGTCCAAATGTACCCAACTAAAGCACTCACTGGGAGAATGATGTTAATGTCAAAAATACAAATTATTTTAAATACCACAAAATTAGGAGGTGTTATTGCGTGAGCTATTTACAGCATTGTGTATATAGACATTACTGCATGGTGTAAATATGGGCCATTATCTCAATGAAGTACTTTCTCTATACCCCAATGCTAAAAATATTGCATGCAAAGAACAATAACTTAGGTGATAATTTCGAAATTGTGGTAATTAAATATGGTATGTGTTTACCTCTACGCTGTACTCCCAATGAGGCCCAGTTACATTTTTAACTCTGACTGAAATATTTGCTTTTCTATAAATACTATAAAAAAAATACTTAAATGATGGCACTTTTCATAATGTAAGGAAGGCATGGTATTGAGCAATGTACACACACACAATGTATACAAAGTTTTGAAAACCTTCATTTAGTATTTTGGTTTGGTTGGTAGAATTCCTAACTGGCCCTAACTCTAAAATGGGAGTAGTCTCTACCATTAAACAAATAACAAAGACGTCCAAGTCATTCTAGTCAAAATAAAAAAACCTATACTAATGAAACCTACCCTTGCACTCCTTCGCAAAATGACAAATGTATTAAGGCAATACAAAAGGAAAATAGTGTCTCAAAAGAAATGTTTGTTTGTTTATTATTTATGTGTATCATACCCGGGGGTAACAGGGCGCAGCAGTTACAAGTTTATGCGAAGCTTGATACACAAAATTATACAGGATACATGCAAGTAAAAAAGTTATATACAGAGAAGGCATATTTACAAGCATGGTGTGCAGTAGGAGAGTATATGGACACAGGGATATATATACAAAATAGAGTCTATAGGAGCATTAATAAACACACTGTTGTGGTCATAACACTAAGGCAAGTGGTTGGGAGGGCTGGTTGTTGGATTTTAGCCGTATGATCGTGTTGGCTCTAAACTGGTGGTAAGTTTGGTCTGTTCAAAGGCTGGGAGGCAAGGTGTTCCATAATTTGGACACTTTCACCGGGAAGCTTTTACCTCCAATTGTGGACCATTTGAAACTAGGTATAACAAGACAATCTTTATTGACCAGTCTTACTGGTCTAGTGGAGGTCTGCTTGTGAAATCTCTCAGCCAGGTAAATGGGTGCGGCATTGTTGAAGGATTTGTATGTCAGCGATAAAGTTTTTAGGGTGACTTTGTCTTGGGTTGGGAGCCAGTTATTCTGTCGGTTAGTCTCGGAGATATGGTCTCTTCTAGAGATGCCCAGGGCTGCTCGAAGGGCATTATTTTGTAGGATTTGGATTCTTTTGATGATGGCTTTGGATGATCCTGTGTAGAGGGCATTACAGTAGTCCAGACGTGACAGGATGAGGGCTCTGGCTAGGGTAATACAACTGCTTTCAGAGAGGAATGGCTTGCCAGTGCGAATCAGTTTGCACATGTAGGCTGTTCAAGATGCTAAGGAGTTGACCTGTTTAGTGAATGAGAGTCGAGTTAGAAACCAAGTGTTTTCACCTCATGCTCTACTTTTATGGTATTGCCATCATTTATGAATGAAGAGTATTTGGGACCTAGTTTTTTTAAGTTAGGCTTGGTGCCCAGGATAATGAGTTCGGTTTAATCATCATTCAGGCATAGACCGTGTGTGGCCATCCATGTCTGGATGATGATATACACTCTATTCACCAAGGCCAAATTCTTTTCATAATCCCCAGAAAGCGTGAGGAGGATCTGGGTATCATCTGCATAATTAGTGTAGGTGATACCGAGATGATCCAGATCATCGAAGAGGGGCTTAGTGAAAAAGTTATAGAGTATAGGCGAGACGCATGATCCCTGGGGTACACCGCAGGTAATGGGTATGGGGTCTGCGGCAGCTAGCGGCGAGATGACCCTCATTGTTCTGACATTTAAAAAGGATCTAATCCAAGTAACTGATTCCTCAGAGAAGTGTGCTGCCGTATTTAGATGATTGCAGAGGACGGTGTGGTCGACTAAATCGAAGGCAGCTGAGAGATCTAGGAGGAGGAGTAGTGCTGATTTCCCACTGTCTTTGAGCTTGTCGATTTGGGTCTTCAAATCGATGAGGGCAGTTTCTGTGCCGTGCTGGGGATGGAAACCTGATTGCCTAGCTCCTATCAGATGTTGTTGTTCCAGATGTTTTTGAATTTGAGTGTACGCTCCCTTATCCAAGATTTTTAGAAGGAAGGGCACAGTAGTAATAGGTCTATAATTAGTGGGTGTGGATGGGTCGAGGGTAGGTTTTTTTAAGAGTGGGAGTACCCATGATTGTTTAAGGTTAGTGGGAATGATGCCCGTCGTGAAGGACGCATTAATGAGTTTGGTAATGAATGGAGATAGATCACGGGCAGCATCCTTGATAAGATGCGCAGGGCATAGGTCTCCCTGACAATTCAAGGGTTTACGGAACAGAATGATCCTTTCCACTTCAAGGATAGAGCCCTTGGTGAAATTGAATCACGTAGATTCGTCTCTGCTATCCTTATCAGTGGTGCTGGGGGCAGGGGCATCATTTAAGCCAATTCTTTTGCATGAAATTCCCTCTGCCGGGCTCGGGCCTGTCCCTTCTTCATGGGTATTCCCTTCCCCATGTTTTATCTTGGGTATCTGTTCACTTTCGAAGACTTTCGAAACTGCAAGGATTTTACATAGACCTCTGCATGATCACTTCGACCTCTCTTTCTACAATTCACATTGTTCCTCATCTTGCAACAGCAATGCTGCTTGGTACTTGTAGTTCTTATTCTTATTAGTTTGCTTTCTTGGCCTTTTTCAAATTTAATCAACACCATTACTTCTTGGTATTTGTAATTTCGTATTGCCTTCTTCTTGCAACACCAATATTTATTGGTATTTCTTTTTCACCAATGCCTCTTGGTACTTGTAGTTATTCTCTTTATTTTGTCCTCTTGGCCTTTTTTAAAGTTCATATTCTTTGCCCACTTGGCATATTTAGAGTTCACATACTTCCCTCAATATTGATTACTTTGCCCTTTTGGCATATTCAGAGTTCACGTACTTCGCTTTCCTCTTATTCAATTTTCCATCTTTATCGCTATTACTTTCTTTCCTTTGGTTCCTGCTATAATATCTTTCAATGCTCATAACATTTCAGAGACTTTGGAATGTGCAACTTCACCTCGCAGGACTTCTGTTACTTTGTACCCTCTCCTTTTTTACAATTCAGCAATTGTACTTTCTATTTGCTTTTTATTGCCACACACAACCTTCCACTTTCGGATTACAATCTATTTTGCGTTTAACACACAGCAGGCTTTTGTTGCCTTTGATAACTCAACGGTCATGTTAATTGGTCTTCTTTCATCTTATTCATGCAGCAGTCAAGGCCGTTACCAATGCCTCCTCTGCTCCTCCACGACTCTGCCGTTCACCCAGGAGGGTCAAGGGCTGCTTTCAGGCAATAGGAAGGTTTCTTTCCTCCGCTCACTTGGTTTCAGTCTTGGAATGCTTATGGCTTCCCGAGAGTGTGGATTTCTCGCCTGGCTCTCTCTTGATCCGTGCAACTGCCGATCAGCCCGTTGGCCTTCCAACTTTCACAGCCTGGTTCACATCAGCCCCAAAATAGCTGTTCCTTCTCGTAGCCAGCCTCGCTCAGAGTGTGCCTATGCATGCCATCTTTATTCTCACAGAGCGTGTTAAGTGGCAGGTGTATATTGTTAGGACTACGGGCCTGACTCTGCCTGGCCTCATTGCAGGGATGGAGCAAATGCAAGTCAGTGGAGGTAATCTTTCTGACCTCATTCCTCATCTTCCTTGGCTCAGTACTGTTGTCAGTGTAAAATGGGGAGGAATTATGAGAGCTATAGTTTCCCATAAAATAAGCAGGGATAGTGGTTAGATGGGTTATGGAAAAAGGGGCATACCATGTCTCACCATTGGGTGCTTCTCCCCCACTCCCCGAGGACCTCCTACCCAGGTGATCCCTCCCTCGCTTGTCCACCCCCAGCGTCGGGATCCAAAAGTGATGGCCTATTCCTGGCCACCAGAGTACGGGATCTCTGGGACTAGGTTGTGAAACACCCTCTGGTTTTTCACAATAATCTTGTCCTATTTTTTAAACAGCACATGTATATTTAAATCCTGTTATTTAAAATCTCACATCATTCATGTTTTTTATTAATATATTTTTTTATTGTTTTTATATTATATGCAAGCTTTCAATACACTAGATATGGTATAATATGCTTCAATAACATTTTTTCTCAGGCATCAAAAGAGGGGAATTGGTTAGTGCTTGCCAAACTTTGGGTGTATCGGGGATGGATCCAGAACAGACCTTATAGACCGACTTCAAGAGCTTGTTCTCTACAAAGATAAGAAACCCACAGGTATGACTTCGAATTAAATTAAATGCTTTACTTATTATATTTTATAAACATTTTGGACATATCGAAGGGCAAAAAAGTATGTCAAATTTGTGGTGTTCTTGTAAGTTAACATTATATAACAAATCTATTTTAGTCTCACAAATTATGCCTCCCTACAACTCTTTAGTATTGCGTATGGCACTTTTTATGTAATTTTCAAAATAAATATAGTAATTATACATGGTGATATTTATGACATGTCTTTAATGTTTACCTTATATTTAACAATGTTTAATGTTATATTATATTTGAGGTGTTGACAGGATACTTTACAAAAAAGGCATACATAATCAGCTGAATAAAAATAATGAAATCATGTACTCCAATCATGTGTGTATTTTATATTATTGCAGGAAGCGTTCTTCACACGGGTTGCATTAATTCAGTAATATATTATAGTTCCCCTTTATGGTGGCAAGAATCAGCAAGATATCATTCTGATGGGCTATTGTTTTGTATACCTGCCTACTATTTACATTTCCGACATTGCTGGTCAAGTTGCTAGACATAAAAACAACAGAACACAGCAAGAATTATTCCAGCCTAACGATGGAAGACTTTGTGAACCAACTGAGACAAATATTAAGAAAGCCGCAGATAGCACTATCAATATTGAAATCCTGTGGATGAAGAATCTAAAATCTAACAATCCTATGCAATGCAGACAGAGTTCTAAAAGTAAATGGTGCTGGAAAAAGCATCCCATATCTGGCACAAATGAAAGATTATCATTATATGATCGTTTTCATGAAAGAAACCCGACAAGACCAGAGGAAAAGTTACAGAGCATCATGTTCATTTCTGACTTGTTGAGATTTGTGAATACTGCAGAAGCTGAACAAATGAATAGAGCACTTGCATACAACCGATACTTTGTCTGTGACATGAAAGACTTACATTTGTGTTTTCAATACGCCTTTTATTTTATTTACACAATGAAAAAATAAATCGCACTTTCGAAAAATGAAAGAAAAATATTATATCAGCTAATTTTACTTTGCTTGTCGATGGAAGGATTGCACTTCAGAGAACAGGTAAATGGAAATATGTATTCAATGGTAAGAGGAAAGTGATACAAATATTTGATTTTTCAGCAACATATTTAGATATTAATGAGGAGCAGATGGAAATCCTTAGGTAAGGAAAAGATTTAAGAAATGTGATATTTTATTTAGATCTAATGTTGTTAAATGTATAAGTGAATTACAAATGTTATTTATTGCAATTAACGTTTATCTTTATTAGAAGGGTAGGAGTTTCAACTGTTACATTTTTCATATATGTAGTGTTCATGTTCATTAATGCATTGTTTAACCCTGTTAGATGAAAACATTGAAAACCTGGTACTAATAAAGTTATTGATACATTCTTGTTGTATTTTTCTTTTTTACTTCGATATAGCAATATTTTCAGTCACTTATGGGATCTAACAAAGTGGAAAACTGAGACCCCAACACAATGGATACAGAAGGACAATGAGAGCTGTGGTGTTTTTGTCTGCAGTGTAGGTTTAATATGATATTTTTAGATGTTTTTAAAACTTCATGTGATGTGTAACCTCAGTTATAGCTAGACCTAAGCCATGCTTAAAGCAGCATATTTGAGTCATAGAGCCAGAGTCGATGCAAATGCTTACATATTTAGTCAAATGAAAGCTGCCAGATTTCCCTTAGCAACGTTAAATTAAATTGCATCAGTTTTATTTTGCAAGAATCTGTGATGAGTGCCAGTAACCTTGACGTAAAATACTACAGTCTTCTATTATGAATAAAGCAGATCCAAGCTCTCCAGGCTTTTCTGGGACAAGCACCAAGTGTTCCGATAAATAGTAAACAAGAGATAGAAAAATGAAGGAACTACAAAACCGCAGAAAGACTACATACCTCCCTCATCAGCTTTAAGCTGCTGACGGATAGAGATGAGCTAAGGGATCTGTTATTACTGGCCTGAGTTTACTGCCCCAGCTGAAAATGCTGACTTTTTTTTCTTTTTTTTGACCCCCTTTTCACAGCATATAAATGTGGTGGGACACCCCCCTCAACTCCCCCTACATTAATTATTTACTGTACCCCGTCCCCCAAATATATGTCAACATTTTTGGCTCACAGAGTAAACTCTGCGCATTAATGGTATGTGCCGGAGCTAATCAGACCTTGGATAGTTGACGCAAACTAGAGGCTTTCGCTGATTATTTTTTTTGGGAAACTTTGAGTTGCTGCATGTGCTAAGCAGACCTTGCTTGGTTGACACAAGGCAGCTGCTGTTCGCTGATACCACTGCTAACAAGACTTTCCCATCCCATTTGTTTTGACAGCTTTTGCCTGTTGCAGGCATTAACAGTGGGAGCCTACATAGTATAACTAAGACAGGCTTTAAGCACCGCCTGCAGTTGTTCAGCGGTAGAGCTGGCAAGACAACGAGGAGGCAGAAGAAGGGCTGGAAGAAGGAGAAGCAGAGGCCATTGTCCAGAAGGAAGCGGTCAAGTCACACCTTTTTTCCTTGCTTGATCTTAAACGCACTAAATAGATTTTTTGGCTTTTCTGGGACATTTGAGTCCCAAGAGAACTCTGTCTATTGACCATTAAGCAGAACTACTGATTTTAGCTGTATTTTGACTTTTCTACCCAAGTGAAAACTGCTCCCAACGTCAATTCTGATTTGATGTTTTTACCATGGTTAATCCCAATGAACATGGACTCTTTTTGAAGCAGTTTTCTACCTGTTTATACTTTTTTATGAAAAGTCCATGGTGATTTGTATTGATGGTTTTTGATTTATTTTGCATTTTTGGCATTTTTCTTGGATTCTGTGAAACAGCATCCAGACATACAGCCCACATCTTCCTACCTTCGAAAGATAGTATGTTGAGTTTTGTTTTCAGTATTGATATCACATTGAGGAAGGTATTGAAAGGGGAAGTGCATTTAGGTGCTTCTATGAAGATTATCTAGCATGGTTTGTTAGATGAGACCTTTATGAGGCAGGTCTATATTTTTTGATCACTATGATATCCTGGGTAAGGTGGACCAGTCTTAAATCCTGAGTAGATGTAGCGGAAATGAGGCAATGACAATGATTGATTGCTTACCCATTCATTTTTATTTTCATTTCAAGGGTTTTGTGCGTAGAGACCTGTTGACCATTATAGTAACAATGTTTGTTAATTTTTTTTATATCTCATAATTAAAAGTCTTATTTCATACATGAGTGTATGAAGCATTCATTGAGTGTTCATTGCTGAGTGTTTTATGATAAGCATTTGAACATGAACAAAGTCTGGGGCATCTATTTAAATGTATTGTGTATTGATGCGATATGTATGGCACATGTCTTTTAGACACATATGAAGGGTTACTGGATGGTTAAAGCAGTGGACTATCGATATAATATATGTGACATTGGTATACTCCTCCTGGTCAGGTGAAAGAATTAGCCGCCTACTGCAGGGGTTACTGCCTACTCTCCTTACTGATGCACAGCGACGTGTGTATGTTTTTCTCTTCCCCTACTATCCTACCACAGCATCTGCTGGAGCGGTCTTAGACACTCCCCTAGTGGTGAAGGGACGGCTCTGGAGGTAGGAGTGATACAAATCATGTTACATGGGCTTTACCTGATAACCTTTAATTATTATTTTAATGAATCGACAATGATTACTACAATTCGAGGAATACAAATGTCATTAGAAGAACTATCTCAGGATAACCTATGCCACCTTAGATGATATCATGCTTCATATCTTATGACTATTCTGCAACAGGAACTATGAGATTTTAACATTATTAGGAATATTCTGATGTAAAATCATGAAAAGATTATTGGAGTATATATTTTTTTTAAACATGTTTATTAATTTCAACAAGATATACATACCACCAAAACATATGGATTCAGTTACATTTATGTGCAACAGAGTACACAATATGTTCATATGCAACAATATTATAACAGCCACATCCCCTCTGAACTAACCCTACAATCATGTACAGTGAACGTCGATCTTATAGTAGTCATCTCATATGTAATCCAATATAAAAATGATTCTGACAAGATAACAGACAACACAACCAGTACAAAAATAATAATAATAAATTAAATACATTATTCATATAAATTAAAAGGACTCAATAATGAAAGTTAAATCTCTACCCGATCCCTACTTTCAAATGCTACTTTCTCATATTTAGATAGTATTTGCATTTACACCAACCAATCTTCCAGCATAGGCTTTTTTTCTACTTTTTCAGACCCTAAGAATCAACTTAACAGCAACCATCAAAGCTTTGTCAATCCATGCTTCAAATTCCCTTGCGATTAGACAACTTCCCCCTACGCAGTCGAAGGATCACACTCGCAGCCGTCCTAAGAATAGTTATATTTAGAATAAGATCTACTCTGTCCAAGGCCTCCTTCCAAAACATCTGCACTCTTGGGAAATCCCAGCAAAAATGCAGTAAGGTCCCTCTATTCCTATGACAACTCCAACACATATCATCCTCCAATGATGTATGTTTATGCATCTTTACTGGGGTCCAGTGTATTCTGTCAATTATTTTTTTTTGTCTTAGCCGTAAGCTCATATCCATTTTTATTTTAGATCCTACTCTCAGTAGATCCTCCCATTCCTTTTCTGTTATCTCCAAATTAATGTCATTCGACCAAACTTCTTTCAGCCTTTGCCATGAATTAACATAATCCAGTCCCATAGCCATCAAATTTATATAAGTGGACACTCCATGTTCCTGTCCATCAAACAATTTGCAAATCTATGTCCCTGTCAAGCATATTAATTCTCTGATTTATAAGAATAGTTAATTCTGTATACCGATTCAATTCTCTCCTACTCCAGTTATATTTACTTTGTAACTCGTCAAAGCTTAGTATATATTTTTTGACATGAGACATTTTTAAACTGATCTTCTAAGGACACGTTAACTCTGTGAAACTGTCAGCTGTGCATTGACACAAGAGATGGACCTTTCCCCTCAACCTTATAATACATGTGTGTTTTCTTTAGTCAAGGAAATTGCTAACTGTGTGGTGAGTTATTATTCAAAGGCTAAGAAGATCATGACACTGTTCAACATGAGTCATATGACACTTCATAAAGACACTGTGGGCCGTATTTACAAAATCGGTTTATAATGGTACAATCCTATTGAAAAAAACATATCAGATCCCAAATGTTGTTTCCTGGGTTAGTCCCCAGTCAGCTTTTTATTTGCTTCACCTCCTCCTTCTTGTCAAAGTGCCTGTCTCCTAGACCAGGGTCCATTCCATTCCATTTCTTTCTCACCTATGGGGGACTTGCTGCTTCTCTATGTTTAGAACCTCCACTGTGTCTTTCTCTTATATGGGACTTTTCACTTTTCTGATCTGTCTACCCCTTACTCAGGGCCTTCATCTTTAACATCTTTGTGTTTCCCTCTTTCAAGTCCTCCACATTTCATCTTATATTTTTGTGACCAGGGTTGTGGCCAGTTCTCGATTCACCTGTTTCTGTTTGTAGAGTTTCCCTTCTCCGAATTTAGTTTTGATGATGTCAGTTGCAAATATTTCAGGGTATGTATTGACCATTACTCCTTTGGGATAGTGGTTTGTTTGCTGCAGTGTTGGTATACTTTACCTTGGTTTTAATGGAGTGAGTGCCTATAGGTCATTCCGTCTCCCCTGTGTTAGAAATTCTGAGAGCGACAGGAGTTCTCTTCTACCCAGTGTTCCTGGTAATGTAAGAATGAAGTGTGCTTGTATGTGTGTCCATAAAATCTATGGTTGAGGACTAGGCTGTCTTCTGCCACTCTGGATATTGAATGGGGGAGTGGTGTGTGATGCAGATCCACCTGGGGGGGAGGTGTAAACCTATTCAGTGGGTGATCTTGGTCTTCCCAATTATCTTCCCGATTCTAAATCTGTACGCATATTTGCTAGTCCATTCTGGGCTGTCATCTGTTGGGAATTAGTGATTATGGGAGACACATTTTCCAACCTTCTTCCTAGAGTAGGTGTCCTGGCTGGGTAACTTAATGAATCCACAGTCTACCTTCTCCAGGGTCAGCATACCAGCTCCCAGGGTCGTCCCTGTTCCATTTGTAACCCTTAAGCATAGGAATTAGTTAATGAGCTTGATGATTTAAGCCAGGATCCTGAGCGTAATGTTTATTTATTAGCACAGTAAAATACTTATCTGTTGTCAAAAAAGAGTCAAAAATATAATTCTAGTCAAATGAAGTGGTTGCAGTCTTTCTGGAACTTGTTTTCAGTTTTTTACATTATAATCTATATACTGTATACTATATATATGTAACTATATTATTTTTTGTGGGGAGCGTTGCTTTTACTTCCATATGATGTTGGGAAGTACAGTTGGTTGTGAACTGGCTTTTACATTTTTTTTTTATATTAACTAAATATATATTGTAGGAGAAACAAAGCAGAAATGCACCTTCTGTTCATGAAGAAAGTAAACTGAGCAATGTGGTGTTTAAGTCAACTGAGGATGCAGTAGGAAATAGACCAACTCTAATTGATCAAGTAGAATTAATTTTGCAACCACTGAAACAAGAGAGGAAGTCAGAAATAGTATCTGCCACTGAATGCATTGCCTGCATATATCAAGAAAATAAGTAAGATATTTAATAAATCAGAATTCCAATTAATGTAAATAGTGTAAATATTTTCATTATGCCACTTTTCAGTTCAAATAAAAGTGTAATATATGACATAGTTGAACAACAAAACGTTTTCGAAAATGTAATGTGCATCAAGTGATGTTATGTTAATTAGCTTTTATACTTTGCACCTCACCACATTAGTGGTCTTAAAGCGCTGCAACCTTGTCAGTGTGGGTGAACTGTGTCTCCACCCTGGGCGCAAAGCAGACTGTGGTCTATGGGGCGAGAAGGAAATGAGGATAAAGGTATGCAGGAATTGGAAACAGTAGGGTAACGTTGATGATAAACCATAAGACAAAGGTGACAAAGGGAAGGGAGGATAACATGAGCAACGGCTGGCAGCATTAGTTGGGATGCATGTACCATAGTATGGGTTTAGACCACTATGGTGATGAAAAAGAGTAAGGCACTGTCCATAATGGGCCAATCCTGATGTCAACAACATTGTTAGCTATTGGAGGTAACCTAATAGAGAAGGTATAATAGATTGCATGTATTGTTATCTAACATGCTATTGTTCAAGGTTTATACTATTATGGTGCATTTTCACAGGTGCTTGGTGTGCACATGTTTTCCTTTGTAATCCCATTGCTAAATATTATGTGAAATAAATTGGAAATTGCACATTATACAAGTAAAGGTTGATGGTTAACTTATATTTTTCTATGTGTTTCCATGTATTGGTCATTGTACCCCAAATAACAAACACATCAGTGGATTGAATGCGAGAAGTGCAAAAAGTAGTTGCATTTGGACTGTACGATTTAGCAGTAACTGGGACTATTTTGGACATGAAATTTCCATTACCATCCGAGAGGTTAATATTGCAGTATAATATTACATTGTGTAAACATATATTAAAATGGCGATGTTTGTTGACATTTACGTGGGCTATTTCTGAGGTGTTGCAAACAGATATGGATAAAGGAAAGAAGACCCATTTTTCATTATCTGTTTGCTCACAACATAATCTTTCTGGTGTATACATGTGTAAATATTGAACAAGAATTTCTAAATAATGAGCTGAAAATAATGTGAGTGATATAGCTTGAATATGAATGTGTGAACCCTGATGACTATGGACATTGAATCAACAAACGCAAACTGTATTAAAACTGTATTAAAAGCAATGTAAAAAAAACTTCACATATTTTTAAAAGAACATAGCCAGAAAAGCAAATGTTTCGATAGTTTCAATAAGAATCTTGCATATTGAAGATAGCACTGTAGCACTGTAAGGCACAGCGATGAACATACATTGCTGATAATTTGTAATGAAAGTGTCTTCTATTTTAATTATAGATTTGCGCAATGAAATACCTTGTGCATATTGAAATGTGCCATCAATTGTATTGTTACACTGGAGTAACGTAGGGAAAAAGACATTGATAAGTGTTCTGAAATGTATACTTCATAATATTACACATGGACAAAATAAGATTTTCTAATACATTGCAGTACACTTTGTATCAGAGACTGTGAAATAATGAATTAGCTTTTAATTAAGTTTTACATAACCATGGCAACTTGCAGACATGTTACATCATTGCACAACATTTCCCTTCCAATTTTGTCAGTCTGCCCCCCCCCAACTTCCCCCACTCACCCCAGGCCTACTTCGCACCCGAAATAATATACCCTTCTTCTTCCACACTCCCTCACCCCCTAGTCCCGGTATCTTCTTGTATGAGAGTTTCTTCCATGTCTTTGTCCCCCTGTTCAGAGATGGCCAAATCCAATATCAATTGTCTCCAAGCAACCAACCCCCCTCCATGTTCCATGTCCTGTCCTACCGCTTCCTGCCACACCACCATTTCTGTGCTTTCCACCCCATCGCTGTTCTGCGTTTTGCCAGTATATAGGCCAGGTCCTTGAGCTTTCTCGCATGACTAGCCCTTTTGGGCCTTGGGATTCCGCCTAGCAAACAAGCCATTGGGGGATCCAATGTACAGGGTAATATCTACCTTTGCCAATGCTTTGGCTACTTCTCCCCAGCATTTACTAATTTCTACACATGCCCAAAACATATGCACTAGATCTGCATTTATCTCCCCACATTTCGAGCATGCTTGTGTTACCGCCTGGCTAAATTTGTCGATTTTATTTGGGGTCAGATATGCCCTATGGGTCACATATAATTGGATCTGTTGTAGTCGTGCATTCCTCGACAACTTTTTATGATACACCATAACTCAGCTCCACCCACTGTCCGATATTGGTTCTTGTAAGTCTGCTTCCCAATTCCCCCTCATTTGTCCTAAGGGTCCCAGAACTTCCTCGCGTTCAACCTCAATTCTTCGTCCACCCCTTCCAGTGCAACGAGCAGGATCTGCAGGATCTGCAGTGTTGAGTTCTCCAACAACAAACAGGCCCTGCGCCACATTATGCTCAACTGGCGCCAACAGCAAGTGCGAGCAGGTTGCACTTGGATCAGCTAGCCATATCACTTTGTTCAAAAAGAACAGTACTTTCAGCTCGCAGTAACCTTGATTGTGGTGTTTGGCCATCTGACAGCCATTTGGCCACAAATTGCAGCTGACTCGCCACAAAATATACCTCAAAATTGGGCACTTTTATACCCCCTCGTTCGTATGGATCCTGGCGCTTCCACAGTGTCACTCTACAACTCGAATGATGCCATAAGACGCTTGTGCATATACTGTGCAATTTCCTGAACATTTTTTCGGTATCGCAAACATGATATTCGTGAAATAGTGAAGGAGTCTCGGTAGTACCACCAATTTCAGTAATGATGCGTGTCCCATCATGGACTATGGCAATCCAGCCCAGAAAGACATGCTCTTTTCAATTTTGCTCACCGCCCTCGCCGTGTTCTGTATATGTTCTATTTTAGGGTTGTGGTAGATGTCTAACCCTAACTACCAAAATGTATCTATTTCCCATTTAATTGGTAACACCGGCAGTCCGCGCATGGGCTTCCTTGCGTACCGCTCACCCCCCCCCCCAAAGGGAACAGGCTCGACTTCTGCGGGTTAATACTTATGCCTGACAGTGCAGCATATCGCTCCATTACATCCAAAATGTATTGCAAATTTGTCTCCGGGTGCTGCAAGTACAGAAGCATATCCTCCACATATGAGATAAGATGCCTCCCTCCTGGTGTGCTGATGCAGTGTAGTGAGAGTATACTCGGTTCTGCGGGTACATTGTTCTCCATACATCAGCTAACTTGAATGTACGCAATAACGTATTTAGGGCTTTGGCCGAGTTGGTTGGATGGGCGAATTTATCATCCGATCTATCCCTCGTCCGGTCCAACGTACAATTAAAATCTCCCAAAGAGGTAACGCCTAGATTATTTACCAGTAACCCCATTACTCTGTTTCCTCCTGGTCTCAGTCCCTCACCCTGAGCCTAAGAAGAATGTTCAGATGGCAAGAGGGTTTTACTGTCAAGATGCGCAGCTAGCTATGCAGCACATCGTTGCAATGTACATGCACACTTACGGCTGAGTGATGTGCATGACTGCTGCAATGTTACTATGTTGTGTGATAGCAGGTTGTGCAGATTTCTGAGATACACCACTGGCCACTTCGGTACCGGTTGAACTTTGGAATTCTTCACTGTCCCTAAAGACTCCAGAAACAGAAGGAATGGTCATTTTTACAATGCAGGATATTTCTTAGGTAAACTATTCACTGAGTAGACTTTTTACAAATCCAACACGTTTACTGTGCATAGCAATGGAAATGGCTAAGGACACCTTGGAAAAAATGAATGTACTTCTGTAGAGAGAGGCAGACATTTTACACTAAAATAACCGGTATCTAGCTTGTGTGATAAAGTCAGGGGTTTGACCCCTTCTGGGGGAACCAGGAAGGGACCCTTCCCAGTTCAGGTTAGGAGGGCTACCTGGGTTTTTACCAGAGCCAGTCCTGCCCCTGAGATGGGGTGAGGTAGTTGAAGGGCCCCAATCTCTGCCCCCCCCACCCCTGCATGTGTCATGTACAATGTATATGGTGCTACCAGGCGTGTAACGTCATTGAGCTAATTAGGCTCCAGCCCCCCCTCCTCCCAAAATGGGAGCTGAGGGACTGGGCTTCCTTGCAGAGCCTTTAACAGTTAACAGGATCAGGAACATTGTTCTGGGCACATTTTTTTCCCGAAGCAAATCTACAATCTGCTCGGCTTGGATGATCAAGCACTGCCTGTTTCCCTGAGTCACAGCCCACCTGAGACACACAGGCTGTCCCGGTCTCTATAGCCAGTGCTGTAATGAGCTCGACAACACGTTTATGTTGTCATAAACTGCATAGTGTTTCTTATGCATGATGGTACATTTCCAACTGAAAGACCACCAGTCATGTTGCAAATCTGTGATAGTTAAAGGGACCGCAATGGGGTCAAAATTTGCGCCATCATATGCCAATCTATTTATGGGCTATTTTGAAATCAAGCATGCTTGGAAGCACAAGGCCTTTACCCACTCCAAGAATATCATCTTTTGGGGTAGGTTTATCGATGACGTTTTTTTGATATGGGAAGGAAGTCAATTAGAATTTGATCAGTATGTGGAATATCTAAATGGAAATGAATACAACCTAAAATTTACAGCCAATTTTAGCAAAGAAAAAATTCAATTTCTAGATCTTGAAATTTATGCAGCACAAGATAAAATCCTCACAAATTTATATGTCAAACCAACTGCTGGAAATAGCTTACTAGATGCTCAAAGCAATCATCCAAAACATATCATATCAAATATTCCATATGGAGAGGTATTGAGAATTAAGAGGAACTGTAGTACAAAAGAAACATTTGAAACCAATATTGAAAGAATGATCACAAAGTTTACACAAAGAGGATACAAAGAGAAAAAAATCAAGGAATCAATTAAAAAAGCGGAAAGAATCTCAAGAGAGTATTTGTTGAAAGATAAACCAAGAAGAGAAAAACAACCTACCAAAACGAAATTTATTACCACCTATGGCTCAGATGCCTCGAAACTAAGAAAAATCTTAACAAAGCACTGGAGAATATTGAAATTGGATAACTCTCTACAAAAACATATAGATGAAAAACCAGGTATATGTTTTAGAAAAGCGCTAACATTGAGAAATAAGCTAAGTCCAAGTCATTTAAAATCTACGGAAAAGAAAGATATAAGAAGCATGTTCCATCAGCAACCAATTTTTGGTTCATTTAAATGTGGAAACTGTAAATTATGTTCGCAAATGGTTAATGGAAAGAAAACAATTTTGTTACCCAATGGAAAAGAGCACAAAATGAAGCAGTTCATTAACTGTAACAGTAAATATGTGATATGTTATAGAATGTATTTGTGAAAAAATATATATAGGAAGCACAATAAGGAGTCTAAAAGCAAGAGTATTTGAGCACTTACGTGCCATAAGGAATCAAGATCTAAGGTATCCTTTAACACTACACTGTTTAATGGAACATAAAAACCTGAATGTGGAACAACTGAAAATTTATGGAATAGACAAAATTGGAGATCTGCCTAGAGGTGGTAACAAAGAACAGATCCTAAGACAAAGAGAATCTCGTTGGATTTGCTCTATGGATACTTGTGAGAATGGATTAAACTCAGAGAACGAGCTTTGTAATTGGCTCTAAGAGTAACTTGACTTTACAGTTCCCCCGGTTTTTTCATTTGCAGTTTGTGACATTTAAAGTGGCAAGTGAGATGAACATTAATACTTCATAACATTTACATGATTGTTAAATTTGTAAACGTGACAAATTGCACGCTAGTACGGTAAACATGCACGTTAGTATGGTATGGCAATAATATCAAAGGTAATCTGTAAATGTGACTTACTTTCGTAAGTTGTTTCATATGAAAATTCCAAAAATAAACACATGATGAAGCAAATCATGTGTATTAATGATTGCGGCATCAAAAATGGCCGCGGTCACGCATGCAAATGCGTGATGACGTCACCGCGCACACGTAAAAATTGTGCGTGATGACGTCACACGTAAATAGAATATAACGCGCGATTCACTAGTAAACAGAGCGCGAGAATAGGAGCCAGAGTGACAAGCGGATCACTGCAGCACACAAGGTAAGCTAGGAAAACCCCGAATTCCCTCTCTTGCTTAAAACCTTGTCAGAATACTGAAATGTAAATTCTTAAACAATGTAATTTAACTCCACTAGATACCTTAAATTAAACTAATGTATGCTCTCTTATTGTAATAGGGTAAAAAAACACCCCAAGAAGATTGAATAGTAAAACTTTCAGGAAATACAAAAAGAATTGAGGCAAAAAATATACTTGGTGAGTGTCATTTCCATGGTGATATATTTTCAATGATTTGCTTTTTAAACAAAAAGGTTGAAAATGGTAGAATAAAAAATAAGTGAAAAAGATGTTTTCTAAACAACTGATTTTTCTTTGGCGAATTATGCTTTACTAAATATATATGTTTTTGTTTTTTTTTAAAAGATAAAACTATTACCACATCTCTCCTGAAGATCCTTTGTGATTTAAACAAAGGTGAAACACGTGTAGAGAGGCAAAATTATATTTGAAGAAAAAAAAGAAAAAAATGTAAAAAAGAAATAAAGTATAAAGGATTTTTGAAAGAACAATCAAGTGTGGAGACAATTATTTGGCACTCATGGATAATATGCAAAGGGAAGTCGCAAGTGGAAATGCATAGAATTTGATAAATAGTTAAAGGGGAAGTTCGCTCAAAAATTGTATTGTCCCGATCGTTCGGGCATGTATTTTTAAGCACACTGTAATCAATATTAAAATGTTTTCCTATGCATCTTACCTTTTAGTTTTCCTCACTTTTACAGATGCGAAAACAACAGGTTGGGTGCAGCCATCTTGTGCTAATCTTATCTGTTGATTCATCACCCTAAGTTCAAGTGCCCTCGCAGCAAGAATACAGATCGCCCACCCTTCAAACTGACATCACTAGTCCAAACGATATGCTCCACCTATTTTCATGACATTCTAGGCCAGCGTATCCAAACGTGCCCCGTCATCACCCACACCATAATGTTACTTAACGCAGAACCAGGAAGATATGATATGGCATTTATAACGCACCTATACACAAGTGTTTCAAGTCGCAACGAGGCAAGGGAGGGGG
The DNA here is from genome assembly GCF_040938575.1 of Ambystoma mexicanum. NCBI lineage: Eukaryota > Metazoa > Chordata > Amphibia > Caudata > Ambystomatidae > Ambystoma > Ambystoma mexicanum. The sequence goes on from NC_090922.1 coordinate 110,306,828, forward strand.
ACAGAGACAACGACCTTACTAGGCTAGGTGACATTCAGATCGCAAGTGCAAGGGGCGGAGGGGAAATGTGCCAGGGGGCAGTGGAGTACAGTACATGGGATCAAAACAATAACAAGAAGTGCGGCCAGCACGTGGCAGGTGCAAGGGTAAGTGCAGACAGCAGGTGTCCAAAAGTGCAGGTAGGGGGACTGTAGGGTTACAGATATAGACTGAAGTGCAAGAGTTGCCGGGAGGCAGTGCAGGTGTGCAACTGGGCGGCCAGGGACCTGGGGCTGAAATTAGAGGGTAGCCAGATGACAAGTGCCGTATCAGACAGGAAATCAGCAGGGTAGAGGAAGAGAGAAGGTGTCATGCAGAGCCGTTTCCGTTGTAGATTGTGGTACAGATGGATGGGTATTGCTTGTATTCACGTTCTTCCTTCTCTTAACATGGCGTCTTCAGGTCTCTGCAGCAGTATAGTCTTGCGGTGGTCACATGACAGCAAGGCTTTGCCTCCCACCTCGAAAGTAATACTTCATCCGAGACACCCGATGTCCGCCTCGTTGCTACTCTTAGCAGAGAATGCTATGTGAGTTTGGAATCTCGATTACTAACCTTTTCCTACTTTGTAACAATTGCAAATTGCTCTGCTTTCTGTCTGCAGCACTCTGAGATTATCGCCACATTGAAACCCTGCTCGCATCACACCCATAGCCTTGTTGGCGTTTCCCAGTTAAGGCTCCGGCAAGGCACGGCAGTCCCGTAAAAGCCATCGGGAGACACGCTCTGCCTTATGTAAACAGACTCTCACCTATGCGGAACTGAATTACACTGCCCTAGAGAAAGGACTGTTGGCTATTAAAAAAGAGTTCGAGGAGTGGCGTCATCTCCTACTGGGATGTCAACATCCCATTGAAGTCTGCACGGATCATCACAATCTAAAGACGTTGCAGTATGCTCCGACTCGGAACAGCCGCCAAGCCCGTTGGGCGCATTTCTTTTCTACCTTTAGAATCAAGTTCACCTTTATTTCAGGGAGGTCCAGTCTGAGGGCGGATGCCCTCTCTAGGAAGGATTCCAGTCCAACCGAAAGTTTCCGTCCAGAACCTCTGTTCCCAAAGGCTGTTTTTGATAATCTTATTCTAAACTTTCTCCAACAAATCAAGGTTGAGACTTCTACTTTTCTACAACAAAACCCACAGTTCATACACACTTATAAACTAGTGGAATCTCAAGGATGTCTGTATCATGGACCATATATTTTTGTCCCGACTCCAGACACCCGTAAAGAAGCCCTTTGTTGGTGTCATGATGCCCCCATAGGGGGTCATAGAGGCGTTGCCAGTACTACGGATCTCCTGCAACAGTACTTCTGGTGGCCCTCTCTGGTTCATGACGCCAAAGATTATGTCTCCTCGTGTACTATTTGTCTACAGAACAAGACGTCTCGTCGTTGTCCGTTCAGAAAAACTCACCAAGATGCCTGTCCCAGATAACCCATGGCAAATCATTTCGACTGACTTCATTTTCGATCTTCCCCCTTCACGAGGCTGCAGCGCAGTAATGGTCACCATAGATACTTTAACAAAAATGGCTATCTTTGTTCCATTACCAGGAGTTCCTACAGCTATCAGAATGACACAAGTATTTATTGAACATGTTTTCTGTCATCATGGACTTCCAGAAAAGATAATCTCAGATAGAGGCCCTCAGTACACTTCTAGATACTGGAAACAGGTGTGTAAGACCCTGCATATTTCAAGAGTATTGAGTTCTGGATACCATCCACAGACTAACGGCCAGATGGAGAGGTTAAACCAAACTTTGGAAGGATACCTTCGTTGCTATATTTCTGCCGCTCAAGATAACTGGACCGATCTGCTTCCATTCGCTGAATTTTCATATAACAACTCTACACATGCCTCCCTGAAGACCAGCCCCTTTTACTGTACCTATGGGTTTCATCCTTCCTGCTTCCCTGATAGTAGTCCAATTCACACTCCTTTCCTGTATTTGGACCATCATCTCTATCGTATTCAACAGGGGCACAAACTAGCTTAGACCGCTCTGTTGGCGGTCCAGGAACGAAACAAAGTACATGCCGATAGGCTCCGTTCCGTTGCACCAGATTTACAAATCGGCGATAGCGTTTGGCTTTCATCTAAATTCTTGCCTCATCATCTGGTGCCTTCTAAACTGTCTCCGAAGTTCTTCATTCCTTTTTGTATTTTGGAACGCTGTGGGACTGCAGTGTATTTGTTACAGCTACCTCCCTCTTGGTCTCGAATACACCCAATTTTCCACGTTTCTCACCTTAAACCAATGGTTCCTGATCGATTCTCTAGAGCCTGTGTGTCTCGTCCCCCTCCTGTTTCCACAGATTCAGGTCCTAAGTTTGAGGTGGCAGGCATATGCGATTCACGCTATTTCAGAGGTTCAATGCAATACCTAATTGATTGGAAAGGGTCCCCACCTGCAGATCGTTCTTGGGAACCCGCTTCTGCGGTACATGCCCCTCGTCTTGTACGACCCTTTCACTTGTTTCACCCGGGCAAGCCGGGGGGGCTTCCCTTCGGAGGGGGCATACTGTCATGCAGTGCCGTTTCCGTTGGAGATTGTGGCACAGATGGAATGGCATTGCTTGTATTCACGCTCTTCCTTCTCTTAACATGGTGTCTTCAGGTCTGTGCAGCAGTATAGTTTTGGGGCGGTCGGATGACAGCAAGGCTTTGCCTCGCACCTCGAAAACAATACTTCAATCAGAGACGCCCGATGTCTGCCGCGTTGCTACTCTTAGCAGAGAATGCTATGTGAGTTTGGAATCTCTATTACTAACCTTTTCCTACTTAATAACAATTGCTAATTGCTCTCCTTTCTGTCCGCAGCGCTCTGAGATTATCTCCATATTGAAACCCTGCTCGCATCCGGAAACATGCTCTGCCTTATGCAAACACTCTACCCTCCTTTTGTCATAACAACACAAACGGGAGGATTACTCGCACTAGACTTTGTTTCTCATCTTTCAGGATAAAGTAAGATTACGGGCGGGGATCATTCCAATTCATTTTCCCATCCTCTGTTGCTAATGCCCATCACACATCTCTCTCCACACAGAAAGGTCGTGTCTCCTTCCCCTGCGATCCAAGACTCAAATCACCTTGGATCCACACACTTAAGAGTCCACCACAGGTGACATATTGACATTCCGGAATAATAGCATTATTTACTAAATACTTCTCTCCCAGAGGAAAACTGACCTTGCCTACTTTCAACTGCAGCACCTACCTAATTCTACAATCTGGCAAATTACATAAAGAAGACTTCATCAGCCATTCCTGACTCCATCTAGAGTATTCCTCCTTGAAGGACGTCCAGGTTTTTTTCCCCAGAGGGTTTCCCTGGGGGGCCTGGGTTTCCACTGCCATGTATTGGCGTGGAGGCCTAGGGTTCACAGGGAGATTCTTTATTACTTTGCAGCTGTCCTGATCCCAGTACTCCTGAAGGTGGGTCCTTGATTCTCAAAGCTTTATTGGTTACAGAAGACAGTGTTGTTGATAACAGAAGGCAGAAGCAAAGAGGAAGGTCTTGAGGTGCTTCCTGAACCGGAAATGGTTCTCCTCAAGTTTCAGAGAGGCAGGGAGGCTGTTCCAGATGGAGGCCCCAGGCAGAGAAAGAGATCTACCACCAACTCATTGCTTGGAGAAGCTACTAACCCTAAAGGGAGTTGGAGGAGCGAAGAGCTTGAGTAGGAAGGTACTTTGAAGAGAGAGTTGGAGGTATTGCGGACCCAGGCCCCAGAAGGCCTTGTGGACAATGCAGAGGGTCTTGAACTTAATCCTTGCAGCCACTGGGAGCCAATGCAGAGATTTTAGTGCTGGAGAGATACGATCCCTGGGCTTAAGGCCAAGGACAAGTCTTGTAGTCCTGTTCCGGGTGAGTTGCAGAGGGTGGAGAGTAGAAGCAGGCAGATTTAGAAAGAGGCTGTTGAAATAGTCCAGCCTACAGAGAACCAGAGCTCTATAGAGAGTGAGCTTTTGGGGGAAGGAGAGGAGAGGAAGCATACCTCTGAGGAGATGCAGTTGGTAGTTTGACTTCTTAGAGATGTCAGAGATGTGAGGAGAAAAGGAGAGTGTGGAGTAGATGATGACCCTGCGGTTCTTAGCCTCAAAGGTGGGAGCAGGAAGAGGGCCAAGGGAGGCCGGCCAGAGAGTGACAGGAAAGGAGGGTACAGGTGTGCTGATGAGAAGAATCTCCGTCTTACTGGCATGAAGGCTGAGATCATTGGCAGTACACCACTCCTGGATAGCAAACAGAGTTGAGAGAAGGAGAAGAGTGTCATCCGCGTAGCACTGAAAGTTGGAGCAGAGAGCGGCAATGCTGTGGGCGAGAGGTGCCAGGTATTGGTTGAACAGCCAGGGAGAGAGGTTAGAGCCCTGGGGAACACCACAGGTATATAATGAGATAGAGGAAAGGAAGGACCCAAGATAGACCTGAGAGGGTTGATCAGAGAGGAAATAGGTCAGCCAGGCCAGGGCCTGATCGGCGATACCCAGGTTATCACAGAGACGATTGAGCAGGATGGCATGATTGACTGTGCCAAAGGCAGAAGAGAGATCGAGTAAGATGAGGACAGGGGAGATTAGAATCAAGGTTAGAGTGCGGGCCTTCGTGGATGTTCAGGAGAGCAGTTTCTGTGCTTCTGTCTGCTCTGAAGCCAGATTGATGGCCATGGAGACAATCAACAGATTCAGTGTGAAGATTAAGCTGGGAGATTGCCAGCTTTTCCAGGAATTTGCCCAGGAAAGGAGTGATGGAGATTGGGTGATAAATAATCTGGCTGGAGGGGTTCCCTGAGGGTTTCTTGAGAAGAGGGTGCATAAGAGAGTGCTTCAGGGGGGAAGGGAGGGCTCCAGTGCCGAAGGAGTGGTTGCAGAAGTCAGCCAGGGCAGGAGCAAGGGTGTCAATGTGGTCCTTGATGGTTTTAGAAGAACTGGGAAGAACCTGTTTTGTCAAGACTTTCATAGATCAGACTTGTCTAGAAACCTTGTCAGGGGAGAACAGAGAAAAGTCAGAGAATGAGGGAGGAGAGGTGGCCCCAGGAGGGCCACCGGTAGACGAGAGAGTAGAGGGAGGAGGAGAAGATGGACAGGATGTCCTGTGTTTTAGAGATGAAATGAGAAGCCAGAACCGTGCAGAGGGCTTGGAAAGGGACAGGAGAGGTAGGGACTGCAGGATTGGCGAGCTACTTGCAGATTTTAAAGAGTTTGGTCGAGTTCTTAGATGCTGCAGAGACACGGGCTTGGATTGGCGCTCTCTTCTTAGTGATGACAGAGAGCCGGTATTGCCTTTGGAGCTGGCGGCAGGCCAGTTTGTCAGAAGATGCACAAGAAGCTAGCCATTTCCTCTCAGCCACCATGCACTTGCGTTTAAGGGTGACGAGGTCAGAGTATCAGAGTTAGAAGAGTGGTGCATGGAGAGGGCTGTGTCAGGCTGTGAGTCAGCCAGAGAAGGAGGCGGGGCAGAGAAAGTGGCGGCGAAAGTCTCAACTGACACACACTTCATGGGTTGGATGACCGAGAAGGTAGGTGGCAGTGCTGGAGCTGGCTTGGCCTGAGGGGTAGAGAGGGAGCGATGGGAGGAAAGGAGAAAGTGATCACTCCAGGAAAGAGGAGTGGTCAGAGGGATAGAGAGGGGGAGGTCTCAGGAGATCAGAACATCCAGACTGTGCCCTGCAGAGTGAGTTGTGCCAGAGGGGAGAATAGAAAGAGAGAGAGAGAGTCGCAGAGGGCATGAAAGAGTCCAGAGGAGGGACAGTAAGCTTCCAGGTGGATGTTGAAGTCTCCAAGAAGGAAGAGTCGAGTGGGTGAGGCTAGGAGGGAGGAGGAGAGGTCCGCCGACTCAGATAGGAAGTAGGAGATCTTACCTGGTGGCTGATAGTAGCCACAGTAATAGAGGAAGCCTGCAGACAAGGCATTCGAAAGAGGAGTAAGCCTGCATAGGAATGACAGAGGCAGAAATCCACTCTGGGAAGATCAAGGCTACACCCCCTCCAGAACGGTTCGATTTGGATGCAGAGAGGATCTTGTAGCCATCAGTGAGGAGGGTGTCAAAGCTTGTGACAGAGCTGGCCATGAACCATGTCTCGGTGAGACCGAGGACATCGAGTTCAAGTTCTTCCAGAAGGCGGCAGATGTCAGAGGAGTGTTAGACAGCTGAGCGAGAGCTGAGAGTGGCAATATGGAGAAGGTTGCCCACCTTTAAAGACTTCCATGGAGGGGTGCAAGTCAAAGGTACGCCCTGTGGAGGTGCAGAAGGAACCTGAGGGGGGGCAGAAGAAGGAAGAGAGGGCAATGTAGCCAAGGAGGAGGCAGAGGAAGGAGGTAAGGAAGCAGGGGAAGGGAGATGAGGGACAGCAGGAGAAGAAAGGAAATTGATGAGGCGTGGGAATCGTCTATCAAAGAGGAGAAGGTTGGCCTGATGGCCTTGGACCAAGATGGTGCCATTCAGGTAAACATTAATGATGACCTTAGAGGAGTGGAAGGGGGCCAGGAGCGCCTCCCACCGGGTGCCACCATTAATGGGAGAAGAAGAGAAAGGAGAGAGCACAGAGACCATATAAAGAGTCCATATGTCTGGCGAGGGAATGACAAAAAGGATGTCTGTGAGGGTCTGTTTGAAGGAAGCACTGGTATAGGCGTCAGTGATAGGAAGGCCTGGGTTGGAGATCAGGATATCCTTTTTGAATCTGAACTTCTTTCTAACAGAGTAAGTGAAGAGAGCAGGATAGTCGATAGAGAAGCAGTTTGAAAAGATAGGAGAAACAGAGAGCACCATAGAGTAGATGGGGTAGAGGAGAGATGAAGGGAGGTGGAGTGGAAAGGTAGAAGGGGAGACACTTGGGGAGGATACAATGAGGGGTGCAAGCAGACGAGACAGAAAGGGACCAGACAATAGTAGACAATTTGACTAAGTAGACAAGAGCTCAGATGGAAGAGCAGGCAGAAACCAGGCAAATCAGGTTAGCAGGGCATCATGAAAAGAGCAGTAGCTAAAAGAAAACCTGGAGGAAGGTGGAGCACAGCAGAACACAGAGAAATATACAAAATGACAAAGCAATCAACAAATGTAAACCTAGAAAAAGGAAGAGTGCATCAGAACACAAAGCATTACAATGCAAATCTGGGCAGTCAGTGAGGAAAAACACAAAACAATATACAAAGAGTTTTTCAAAAAAGGTAGCAGGCCCCCCTCTCCATATACAAAGAGCAGTCGACAAATGATAACCTAGAGGAGGGAAGAATACAACAGAACACAAAGCAATACAATGCAAAACAGGGCACTTAGTGAGGAAAAACACAAAACAATATACAAAGAGCAATTGACAAATGATAACATAAAGGAGGGAAGAATACAACTGTACACAGAGCAATACAATGCAAAACAGGGCAGTCAATGAGGAATAGCAAGGGGGCACGTGGGATCAGGAGGATGGAGAAGAGGGGCGCGAGGCACACGTGGTCGGGAGTTGCGAGGGACCAAGCGGTCAAGGGACACGCGATGCAACGAACCAAGGATGGAAGTGCGAGGAAGACGTGGTAGGGAGTTGCGTGGAACATGTGGTCAGGGAGTTGCGAGGGACCACGCAGTCAGGGATGTGTGCTGCGAGCTAAACCAGTGTGGAAGTGCGTGGAACCACGCCATCAGGGATTGCGATTGACCACGAGGCAAGGATGGAAGGGCGCTGAGACACACGACGATCATGGAAGTTCAGAGGAACGCACTGACGCGAGCATGGCCAAGGATGGAGAGGGCGCTAGAGCACACACGATAGCGGTATTGCGAGGGACCACACAAGTCGGAGGCTCATCGGAAGGCAGGGAAGGAGAAAATGGGGAGGCGCGCAAGTCCGGGGATGCCTAGCATGCGCAGAGGCAATGGGATGGAAGTTTGGCAGGGTCCGCGCAGGTAAGGGAGGCGAAGCGCGAGCGATGCAAGGATGGAGGTGGCAAGGGCGCGTGCATAACAAGCAGGGGTAGAGTGGGGGTGGATGGGTACACGAACAAGGAATGCGAAGGGCAATGCAGGAAAGGGCACAGGGGAGACCGGAAGGAAGGGTGAGAGGGGAGCTCTGGAGTGGTGGGAGGGGACAGCAAGATATGATTCACAGGAGGAAGGTTAGCACCAAACAAGGGACATGGGGCAGAGGCGTAGGTTGCAGGGGAGGGGAGAGGAGGGACACAGTCGGGGTTGAGCCGCAGTCGGAAGAGCTGAGAATCGCTGGGCAGGTAAGTAAAGCTACCTAACTACTTACCTGTCGGCCGCAGACAGGAGGGTGAATCGTCCGCCCTCCCTGTCTACGCCACAGACCCCTTTGTTGCCAAACACCTGCATCGTTCAACACCGTGGCTTTGTCCTGCGATGGCCTTGCCGCAGAGGGTCCGAACCTCGGATTTAATAGGCTCGGTAGCGTGGACATAACAAACGTGTTACGTGGAAATTGGGCAGCGTCTCTTGCAAAGCTTTGTCGTTCAACACTGCAGCCTTGCCCTGTGAGGGCTTTGCCGCAGAGGGTCCGAACCTCATATTTTATAGGCTTGGTAGCATGGACGTAACAAACGTGTTACATGAAAATCGGGCAGCGTCTCCTGCAAACCTGCATCGTTCAACACACACATCCTCTCACGCGTAACTTTTCTTTCTTGTCCCAAATAAGAGAGCAAAACATGTATTTTTAAGAAAACATCAATAGTCTGCAATGTAACAAGTGCTTCTATTTTTCAGAGAATGCTCACAAGAGAAGATTAAGTCCATGAAATTAACGATATGTTTTTGCAGTATAAGTTATAGCTAGCAAACTTCGCATGTTTAGAATGTTCTTTATAACTTCCTCATGATTCACCGATTGCGATCATGGATCGATCAATCCCTATACTCCAATTCTTGTGTGTCCTTATGTTACACCAGCAAAACTTTCTAATGACACACATGGTGTTCCGTTTGTGAGAGGATATGGATTTTTTGCACTTTCAAGCGCATCGCTTTCTCTTCAGCACATTTTTACATCATAAATGCTGACATATTGCTCCTTATTGCTGGTACTGCCAAAGGGCAGATTGCACCCTGTCAGTTGTCCCATGTAACGGTCATCAAATAAACACTGTTTATGACTATCCGCCAATGTTGATTGAAGAGTCCATCCGACGCTAGCTGGAACCTATGGCAAGCGCAGAACGATACTATATAGCTGTGTAGATAACAGAAAAAAGAATATATTTTAGTAGCTGTTCTGTAATCGAATATAACAAGTTATCAGAACCAGATGAAACCTAATCATAAGCACAAATCACAATGAATGATCACAGACATGACATGGGGGAGTAGTTGAGACCAACGGCATTCATGAAAGGTTAGTACTGTGCAGTAGGTGTAGTTACCAATGTGATGGAGAACCAGATGCACCCGCTTCACATAGCGGGCACTACCAGAAAATAGGGACAGAGATAGTAATGTTTTATGTTGAACCACAGACTGATGGCATTATAATGGAAGTGGTAAAATTAGTGTTCGAAAAGAGAACCATGTGCCCACGGAAAAGGTTCATCCACCGCCCCTTCTTCTAACCCCCACTCTATGGTGCACAAGGATGCAACGGTGACATCACACCAGGATATCCAACAGGACAAAGCAGTGTAGATATCATTAACCTGCATAAAGGATGTGGTTGTGGGTCTTCGAGGAATAATCATCACAATATTGTCCATCTAACAGCCCATAACTCTGCATGGAATATATTGTTGTGCAAGGCCAGTAAGCAATACATCCCAAAAAATCATACCTCTATTTACTCCTCTTTAAACTATACACAAATAACACTCATTACTAGACGGATAAACCGCAAGCTACGCGCTCGCTTGTTTATAGTGCGTGATATACATATCATTCAACATAGCATAACCTACTGTGTCCTTTTTTTGGGTAAAATCGCACGTTCACACATCGCTGAATTAGTCATTATCCATACATCACACATTGTGTTTTTAATCGCACAAATATTATGTATAGTTGAGCTTACATAATTTCAGGAAGTTCCATTCTCTCGTCACGCTGAGTAACCACTCCGAACAACAGATCGCAGAAATGGAAACTTAACATTTACTATATTGAAAGTGGACAATTATCATTTTTTGTGGGTATTCGCCAAACTGTGTCCTTAGACAGTTCCCGACTTTTGCTCAAGGCCATATAACAATAGCAGCCTATTTTCAGTGATTGAAGCCAGAGACAGGTAGGTTTCGATTTTGTGAAAGAATGCAACAGAAAAATGAAAAAACTGGACAAGTTGCTACTTCAGGCAAGTGGTTCAGAAAACCAAGGACAGTTAAAAACAGCTATTATAATAATTAATAATTAGGCATTAATATAGTGCTACGAACCCTCGGGTATCTGAGCACTGCTTATTATTACCCACGGTGTGTTGTGCTCATTTATCGACCTCGGAAGGATGAAAGGCTGAGTTTGGCTGCGCCGGGATTCAAACCTGCGTTAACAGGCTCTGCACGGATGTCAAAGCGAGCGCTCTACTCGCTGTGCCACTTGACCGGCTATGTAAGATATGTTTTGTGACAGGAACGTAAGAACATTCCAGAAAATGATGTGTTGCTGTTACCTGTGGGTATATATCATCTCTGTAAGACATTTTTGTCTAAACCCCCACCTCTCCCTCGTCCAGCATTGTTTCATGGCACAAAGCATACCCCTACACCTAGTGTGCTATATACCAACCGCCCATCATTACTATTTCCCTGTTCAGCTCTTGAATCATTTGTTTGCTACTTACACTTCTGGCATATATTGCACGGCTCTTACTATAATTTATTCATGTTCGTTCATGCTACCTTGCGCACCTGAAGCAGCCCTCTCTATCATTATGCAAGACTAGGTGACATTGCGTGCTCATACTAAATAGTTCTCCAGTGTGTTCATTCACATGTCAAGTTGCCACACAATGCAGGATGTGAACATTTGTATCGCACATTCTACTACAAAATTCTATTTCAAAGCGCCACAAGCTGAAATGGGAACGCAGTTTGAGAAAAATAATTCAGAAAACGGTAAATTACATTCATGCTCCGACTAGGCCTTGTGCCAATCGTCCATGCTAGTGCATAGGGGATGGAAGGAAGAGTCTATGGGTGTACAAGTGCTGGAGGATGGTGTTAAGATGGATTTCTAAACTCTGACCTGATGGGCAGAAGTTTAAGAGGCTACCCTCGGTTTAGTGAAACAGGGCAACTTTCTGGCCAAGCCAGACCAATCTAGGTACCTTGGCAGGCAGTTGAGACTAAGTCTCAGGAGGGGTGAGAGTGATCGGAAGCCCACATAGAGCACACACAGCAACGAACCACAAATTACTCTTAGACAAGTGTACATGAATGATATTTATACATTTATTGTCGACTGGACCAGTAGACACAAGTAAACTTTAGTTATGCAAAAACAGTTACCACACACAATACTCTACTATGCAGCATATGCACAATATGTTTCCTAATGCGACAAATGAGGAAAAAGCAGCCACAACCTGTAAGGAGAAGGGTTGGCTAACACACCAGGAGCATTAGACAATTCTTCAGAGTAATTCCCTAACTTTCTAGTCCAGCCTTAAGAAGTGGTGAGCCTTGTGCTCAACAGTGCAGTTGTGCGTAAAAGCACACAATCGCGCAGGTGAAGCAAAAAGTGGGTCTTCTTGGGAAGGCTGTAGCAAGTCAGGAAGGGGCTTGAGGCAATGAAAAATTGGTTCCCACTATTCAAGTAGGATGTGCCCTTGGCGGCAGAACAGTTTTCAAAACGTGAGAATAGCTAAGGAGCGGAGGCTAACCCAGCCAAGATCGAACACCTTTATGGGATATGGCTGCGTAAAAGGGATTGGTTGTGCCAGGGGGAAACCGGCAAGTGATGCAAGTACTCACCGACCCTCGGCACAGTCCGGACCAAGCTTTGCCAGCTTAGTCGATGTCGCAAGTAGGTTTCAATAGTATTGACTCAGAGGATGGGCCAGGGAACCTTTGGGAATCATGAGGATCTGATCAGTGGTAACTACAGCAGTTGGGTCATTTCTGGTGAAGGGAAAGCAATGTAGAAGGGTACCGTTTTTACCAGTTTGCAGAAATGTAGAGGGTGCTCCAGATCTCTGACAGTGGCATGGATCCTTTTGGGAAGACAGACACCTCCGAGGGAGAAAGACCTGCCACCCACTCTCAGATTGGAGAAGTATTCGACTGTCATGGACTTGGAATTAGAGGAGCGTACGGAGGTATGAGGGTACTATTTAGGGAAGGAAAGTAGGAGATTGCACGGTCTCAGGACCAAGAACGGTTTGTGATTGTTGCTGAGGGTCTTGATTTTGATCCATGTAGCCAACTGGAGCCATAGGATAGATTTTATGTCTGCAATGACATGCTGTTTACCCCTTTCAATTGCCCTTTCAGCAAACATAGTGTTGATGTGACACACCCCCACTTTGTCCATTTAAAAAACATATCCCTTATTTGAAGGACTTATTGCGTCTGCTAAGGGGAGGCCATCAGTGCAAGAGCCATGGATTGCATGTGTGTATGGGGTTTGGGTCTAGCAGAGGGTTTGACAGACACCAAGCCTCAGTGTACCTTTCACAGATGGAAAATATCCATTTGCGTATCAGTCTTTCTACCACACAAATGGGCATTCCAGCACCGAAATGCTCGGGCAGCTCTCTTCTGAACAATGAAGGAACGGTAAAAGATATACATTAATGCATCATAAAACCGATTATATATGCGTAGATAAATACTTTTTAATACATTTTCTAGTAGTGAAATTGCAGGTGTAATACCATTAGATTGTTTCCGTACAATGTCCGAACATTGGGAAACATGGGAAATTTGATTTTGAGTAGATTTTGAAGACGGCTACAAATCATTTAAATCTGGAAGTTCCAATTTTGGAGCACTAGGCTCATTTGCAATGTTCTGTGGCATTGTATGTGTCATGGGAACCATTCCACGAGTATGCATGACGGACACACTCAATGTCAGATATTTCACAAATTCAAACTCCATTTCCTGGTGGATTGGCTTGGCCATCCATTGTTTGCTTTGTTTTGCAAAGGCCATGAGGTAATGAAGCATTCCGAAAGTTCCTGCAGTTTTTGCTTGTTCCCTCCCAAATGTTCTCATTGTGCGCAGGTACAGCTAGTTTGGTGCTGACCTCCATACAGTCTATGCCGAAATGCTACCTTTTGTGCCTGTACTTTAGGCACATATAACGGAAGACCTCCAAATCTCCAGTATGACAGAATTCGGCGAGTCCCTTCAGGTCTCTTGTAAGTGTTTTATCGTACACAATCTTTTCAAGTGCTTTGTATGGAGGGGAACATAGCACCAACCACTTCTTCTTACGTTCCTGCTCTTTTGATAAAGGTCCATGTGCACATTCGTGGAAATGTTGGTTTTCTCTCCACGAGTGTATGTTGGAACAATGGTTCATCAATGAATGCCATTTTTTTCAAGTAGAATTTCTACAGATCTATCGCAAGTTTTGGAGCTCCACCAAAGATAGACTGAGACCACTTAAAAGGTTTTCCAAACTCTTGTTTTTACCAGAAGTTGTAATTTTCTTATGGATTGATTTGGCAACGTGCCGTACATCAAATTGATGCTGAATGTGCGAAAACTGCTCTTCCATGGCCTTACCAATTGAAACATGCATGTCAGTGGCTATCGGGTATATTTGCATTACCTGGGATTCTAGATGTTCAATGGATTTAATGTAACCATGTTTTTCCATGGCCACAGACGATGTACATTCAGACACCTGCATGATACCAAACTCACAATTGTTTTACTTTCCATGTCTTGAAGGTGGAGTACTTAGCAGAAAATCCTGGACTGTCACACTGTCTGCCGCCAGCTAACCTAATATGTTGGCCAGAGAATGTACTGTCCATTGACAATTGTTCGAGTTTCCAGGCATGAGTAATAGCGGAGAATAAGAATTGCCTCTGATATTTGTAGTACTGGGTTTTAGCAAGGAACTCCAGTCCCACAAATTGACAGAAACTGGAAATCTTATTGAAAGTGGATCCGCTGAACAGTAAAGCTGCTGAACAAAGTACATTTGCAGCAGGCACTTTACTGAGCCTGCATTATGGAGGTTGACACAGCGGGCCTGGATGTTTAGGTTGGTCCCTTGTAATACACAAGAGAATATCACCAATGGCTCCCCGCATAGTCTCCCTCTTAATTTACGATCACATTTTATCATTTGTAAAATCTCTAGCTGGCAGCAGTCGAATAAAATGGGCCTCATTCCGAGTAGGGCGCAAAGGGATACCGGGCACTGTTAAGGACATCGGTGCCGGTAATCCTTTGCGCCCTACTACGAGGTCCCTTTGCGGCCCCATCCTTAATGCCTGCTTTTACCAGGCCCTATGGATGGGACCTGCAAAGGGACTTCAGAGCTAATAATGGTACCGTAATTTACAGTACCGTTGTTAGCACCCTCCCCATTCCCATTGAGCCCTATAGTGGCTCAAATGGGAATGGGGATTGACATTTTCAATGGGGACTTACTGGTCCCGCAAAGGTCAGACTAGACTGGTAAATCCCCATCGAACCAGGGCGGACATGGTACCGGTATTAGTGCTAGTCATGGCGCTAATAGCGCCATGACTAGCACCAACCTTGGAATGAGGCCCAATGTATTTTTGCTACTTTAATAGCCAATCGTCCTGCAGTACTGTGTTTTGGGACGCGACAGTGGTGGACAATTCCCCCAACCTAAGCATACTGAAGTTGAGAGCTTGAGCAAATTAGTCAGTCAATTGCGTTGATGCTTCATGCTCTGTTAGTTCGGGCTGTGATATTTCCGCATGAATTGGAGAAACAGGTAACATTGAATGTTTAGTGGGTGAAACTTTTTTAGAGGGTCTAGATTATGTAAAAGGGTCTGCAAGCAATTGCAATGAAACTTCATTGTCTTCAGTTTCATCTGGGCGATTTTCCACAAAGTAGCAATGGTCCATGGTAACTTTGTATGGTTCGTAGGTGAGATTCCATTCAATTTCCGACCACTGGACATATGCTTCACAAGTCTGAATATTGAATATTATCTGGACCAAGCTGAGCCTCAAATAGTAGTTGCTCCATTGTGAAATCCGTTTGGCAAGTGACATCTTTGGTTTTAGTTGTTGTCTGAGTCTTTATACTCCTCTTCCCTCTGGGCCTCCAACAGATTTATAGAAATACATGCTCAATGGTATAGCACACATACAGAAGATAAGATTTTCCAACTAACAACATAATATGACCAAAACATCTGCTTAAAAACTTCTGCAAAACAAACTGGTTTGTTCTTTACCCTTGTTTTCTTAATTCGCTTAGACACCAAGGACTTTGCTTTTCCGACTGCAACATCAAGCTGAAAAAAGAGCGGTTTTATATGGTTTAAATCAAGCAAATTTCTTTTCTTTTCGAATCAAACATATGTACATATCTACAAACAGAACCAACTTGACTGACTTCAAAACATTACAACATTATACAAATGTAAGCCCAATCCAATGTGACGCTCAAGTTGTATTTCATATTATGTTATGTATACCTTTGGTCCAAGTGCCTTTTCAAATTTGACATCTTCAGTACATTCCTTGGAGAAAAGAATCATAAAAAAAAGTTAAATGTCAATCGAACTTAAATGTAAAATCTTTCATCGCACAGAGCACTTCCTCAAAAAGTAGTTTAAAATGATTGCAAGCCTTATACTATAAGGTTGGTTGTTGCAACACAAATAGAACATTTGCATGAAAATACGCTCACTGTGTACGTGATTTGCTCATAATATACATTTTAGATGTCACCTGATAACCTTCTGAGATGACACATATACTTGATCTGAGTTCACCCTTCAAAACATAGTGATTATAATGTTGCTTTCAAAAGTAATTTGCTTTGCAATGTTTCCTTTCAAATCTATTCTGCATTGAGGGAGGAAGTGTAATGTTAGAACCAAAATCAGAAAGGTTTGAAACGATGCAAGGTTACATGCATTTCAGTCTCAAGGTATATCTATTGTATGATTTACTTTCATTGTAGCAAGGAAACTGTCAGTATACATACCTCATACTCTGGACCTGTTGGAAACGAAGAAGTGATTGTAGTTGAAATTCCAGCATCCCCCTATAGCATAGCACTTGTTCTAATACGGATGTAAAAGCAAATTTAAACTGAAAACATGAGATGAAGATGATGGTACATACTGAGAAACACCCATACTTGCCACTTTGTGTAAATAACCAATACTATACATAATAATGTTCAGTATGTTGAAATACCAAGCATACCACATGCATGTATTGTTCATTGACATATAAAGGACTGGTACAATATAATTACTTGATAGGCCAGTGAGGTTGATGTTGACTCCGGAAAAGTAATTGATGAAAAATCTTGCTCCTTCATTTTTAGTGCATTGTCAAAAAAAGAGTACAATGGAACAGGTACATTAGTATTAGAAATGTGGACACATCCAAAGCTCTAAAATATCACTTAATGCATGTCGGTTGGGCTCACCATTGGGATACTAGACGTGTCGGTGGTTTTGTTACTGGTGAGGGTCTGTGCTTCCATCAGTGAGCTTTACGTAAAGAAGGACATGGCAACCAAAATATTTCTAAAACATTAGGCGACTTTTAAAGGGCACTATGGAAATTTTTAATAAGGGTCACATTTCACTGATTTATTAGAGTGTCCCGAAAGAGGGGATAGAGAAAGAAGTCCAAAGTGAAACATTTTAAAAGTTGGGTAATTCCGGTAACTAGGGAAACTTGAGTAATACAACATTGATGGAAGTATACACTGAAAACTCTAAACCGTTCATGAAGTTACTTTTTCAATACACTATTTTAAATTAATTGAGAGATCATTGAGCATACGTATTTATACAGACCACTTTCCTAGATACCAACAAACGTAACAAATTAATCATCCACTACTCACCTGAGCCAGCGTGTGCTGAAATTGAGTCGGAATTGTATCTCGAAGCAGTTTACGAAGAATTCTGGGTTGACATGTTTTGTGTAATTTGCTTCTTCGTACTTACCGCCGGTAAAGTGCAGGCTGCAGACGCAGAATAGATTGGCCCTCAGGTCTCCCAAGACAGCCTGGGCTCTACTTTCAATCTCGTCCACTGGAAAAATGCAATTTGTAATCCATCTTCTTGTTACCTAAATATCCTTTGTAAATATATGCAGGATTGTGCCCAGAGTTTTGACATGGCTCACAGAAGGGTAACCAATAAAGATACATGTAGGCATTCTTGAAAAGTCTATAAGATCTATATAAAAATAATCAATTATTACAAATAATAATAATGTATAAATGTGAATAAAGCAATTATTACACACTTTGTCTGTAAAGTTTGTTTTAAATAAAGAAAGAAAACCTGTGTAATCTAGTCGAATGAACACGTCGATAACTTTCTTCCAGAATTGATTCTTATACTGCAAATCGTAACATATTACTCGTCCATTGAATGAACTTTGAAGCATCAAAAGAAAACATGATTTTAAACATGGAACACAAAATATTCCATTCTATTACAATGCACAGTGATGCAATGTGCTATTTATCGAGATCGAAATACATCAAACATTCGATATGTTCCCCTATGGGGGTTCAAATGGGAATGGGGATGGGTACATTGAATGAGGAATTACCAGGTCCTCCAAGGTTGGAATGGCCCGGTAATTCCTCATTCAATGAACCCAGACCCGGACCCGAGTTTGGAGGCAGCCATGCCCTTATTAAGGGCATGGCTGCCTCCAAACTCGTAATGAGGGCCAAGGTATGTATAAAGGCTTAGAAAAGTGGGTGGGTATGTGAATTTGTGACGTGTTCGTTGACACCCACTCAGCCTTGATGCCAATGTTTCACATCTGCCATAAACCAATCCACCAAGCGAGCGCACAGGCATAGACTTGCTCGTACTGCCTATAGGGCAATAGGGCCAGGGTTGAACCACAAACACAAAATGCTTGTGTGGGTCATTTTTACTTTCATGAAAGTGGTCAACTTTTTTTGGGCAATGTGGGCCAGTTTGATGAGTTACTTCAATATGCGGTTAGTAGTAATGAACACTGTTGCTGAAGATATATTTTTAAAAATGCACAATTTGCATCACCTTTTCATCAAAAAACTCACCTTTTGGTAATATTCAAACTGTGTCCGAAAAGGAATGAATAGCGACTTTGAACTGTGTGCCACGTTTTCATTGGTGCCCGAGACAAACATATGGCCCAGTAGGACCCTGTTCTTAGGTGCCAACTGCCATTGATATTAGGGAGGAGGATGGATGGGAGTGAGGTTTGCGCAAAAGTTCCGGAACACTGCTCAACTGACACAAACGTATGTTGATTGCAGGGACGGGGTCTTGAAGAGGGGAGTCTGCATACACCGGGTCTAGGGTGGTGCATGTGAACAATGGTCCCTGTGTGAAATAACCCTTTGTGGTGCACGTGGTGTTTGGCACCTTGAGTGTTCCCACCCACCCAGCCCCCTTGGGAGTGCATGGTTATAGGTGTGAACTGCCATTGATACTGGAGGGGGGATGGATGGGGACGAGGTGAGCGCACAAGGGCACCAACCATTCTTTCATGACCCTCATAGACGATTGAGCATGTTCTTGACTGACTGAAAAATTCAAACAACTATTCGTATATGCTCATTTGTACTTTATTTAGTTTGGTGATATTGATAGCACAAACAAATTACGAATTGTATACTTGAGGTTGCAGCACAGTGTGTGAAAATCCCCTGTACTGTCCGCTGTCACTGGGGAATTTGGCGTGAAGGGCTCGAACGACCCCGGCGGGTATTACTCGTCGATCGCGGAATCCAAGTCTCCCATGAAGCCACCATGTAAAAGAACGATAGGCCACCAGCCTGTACCAGCTGTGAAAGAGAAACCTAAATATTTTAATTGAATGAACCAGATAAGTGTACCACCTTACTTGAAAATGCATCCTAAATTCGATGGCATAGTTGCCCTTAGAAAAGTAACTTTCTGGAAAAATGTACTTGGGCTTTGAAGTATCGACAAATTACAAAAGTGAACACCCATTCGAGCCAGCACAGTTTGGGCCATAGAGAAATATTGTTTTATAGTCGAAAGTGAAAGACATATAAGCGATGAACACTCTAATTTGCAATAAGTGCGAGAAATGTATTCAATTTACAGGCTAAATTACTTTGTGATCGATCAAAGTTACGACAATGTAGGAGAACGACATGAAATGTTAGTTGTCTCTGTGGTCAAAATGACATCACATCTATAGTATACTTACTCGTTACTTGGATTGCGAGGGCGAACTGTTGCACGAAGTGCGTGCATAAGCACCATCATAATCCTCAACACGGACCTTGTGAGGCGGGCGGCCCTGAAGTCATGCAGCTTGGTGACATATAGCTGTGGTGTCTCTTCTTCGGCTATGTAGGACAAGCATCCAGAGTTTTCTTGGCAGCAGCAGTTCTCCACCTCGGTTGGCATGACCTTGCAAGGATTGCAGGTACACCAGGTGGAAATATCTTTCATGCGACTAGGCTTAGGCTGCGTTGATTCATCTTCCGAACTATCATCCGACTCCCCATCGTTTCCACTTCTTTCTCTTTCAATCAGTTCCTCTTCGGAATATTCAGGCTCGTACTGGTAGGGCTGTACTGTTGCCATAGTTCCTGAAAATTGAATAAATACAAAATCCACAGTCAGAAAAATAAAAATGTTTTTGTTTGTATTTAGCAACTGCTGGTAAAGAAGAAGAAAATACATTGCAATGTTAAAAATACCCATAGAGCAAATAAATGCACAGTCGGCATAAACTATGACATTTCGAAATTATATAAGGTTTGGTGAAGACATTGATACATTATATGACAAATATTTAAATAAAGTGCAAGTACCAAGTTAAATCTGTTCTGCTAGTGTAAGTACCTGTTTGCAGGGCGTCGTACTAGGAAGATAGCTGAACAGAGCAGAAACAATTCATGGGCGATCAAAACTAAATACAGTGAGACGATTGAAAAAGCAACTGCAATGTTGTGTGCTCAAAAAGGGTCTGTTTATACTTGTTGAGGAAAAAGGCGTCCTGGCATTTTCATGGAGACACATCGATAGCTTGCCCACAGAGAACGTTGACACGAGACGTGCATTGGTGTTGTGAAAAGGGGTGTAAGCATCTGGTGATGTCAGTTTGAGGGCCGGGTGATCTGTATTCTTGCCGCAAGGTCACTTGAACTTAGGGCGATGAATCAACAGATAAGATTAGCACTAGATGGCTGCGCCCAACCAGTTGTTTTCGCATGTTTAACAGTGAGGAAAACTAAGGTAAAATGCATAAGAAAAAATGTTAAGATCGATTACAGTATGCTTAAAAATACTTGCTCGAACGATCGGGACAATAAAGTTTTTGAGCGAACTTCCTCTTTAAAGCAAGCAACACAATAAAACTCCCTTTTAAATATGTATTCATATCCATAATGTCTAATAGCTTGATATGCTAAAAAGTCAAGTTTAATTTGATGTACTTAGTTGAATGTTCTTAAACCCAAACATAACAACACGCCGGAGGTTTGTGACGAATCTCCAAACCGAAGTGAGTTTACTACACGACTTCTTTTATTGTGTGTCTTAAAGTGCTGCAAATAAAGTGGGTAAATAGATATTTTGCAGTTTGCATCTAATAGTTTTACATTCCCGGTGTGGAAAATAAAGATACACAGATATTATTTTGGCTCAACATGCTGCCATAAGGATTTACATGTTGCCATGATGTTTTCGATGTAATTTGTGTATTTTGCCAGTAAACGCTATAGGACAGTATTATTGCAGGCCTTGTCACGCATAACTTAAATATTTGTTCCATGTAAAGCATGGAAGAAGTTGGATGAGCCTAAATTGTAGAGTTAGTTAAAATCCCTGCTTCGCTGTTTAGCGTAAGAATGTGATCCTGTGCAAATAATGTAATCCCACCCTGACTTCAACTGCAAAGGTTGGTGTGCTTAGAAGTGATTACGTTTACACTCTAACAATTGGTGTACCCTGGTGCTCCTCTGCTAGTGGCTCCAATACTGTCACATAGATTTGCATTATTGCTGCACTGGCTCTCCCCCAGTCTCATTTCACTTGATTTGACAGGCAGACATACAGTCACACCTGCCACTCAGTGCACCCGAGATTCTAGTATAGCGGACTAACTGTGGTTGAACCAACATTACATTTTTTCCCCTCTTGCTCCCAGTCACTGAAGTTCCTTGGTCTGTCCAGAGTACTCCCCCACACTCGGCTATGTCCTGTTATGATATGATATTGAGTCTTTGGTTGCACAACAACTGCCATTTTTACACTTTCTAGGAGCTTCAGGATCTGCTAGAAATAGGGTAGGGGACTAATGCAGTAACAGAAGGATTAGACCAAGATTGCTTTGTTACAACACTGATGTGTGCAGATCTTATAAGATATGACTCTGTATGGTGAACGTTTTAGATCTTTTTTTTCAGCTTTGTGGAGCAGTGGTTACATGCATTTCAGTAGCTATGGTACTTGTTTGTGTGACTGATAGAAAACGGAAGTGTTTTGCTTCTTGTTTTTGCCACCGACTCGCCAAAGACTAAAGGAGGGATGGACCAAAGGTCCAACTTGCAAGGGAGCCAAGGACCAGAGGAGAGTTCACCAGAGCAGCCAAGGACCAGAGAGGCAACTGACCAGAGAGGTTCACTTTTACCTTAGTTTTACTTCATTCTATTTTGAATTTTGGCTGTAAGATGAACACGACTGAACTGGGGTACAATTAGAAGGGAGATGACTTGTGAGGAGGCATGCACAGCTTGAGGGTGTTTTCTTATTTACCAGCCCACTGACTGCCCATGGCCATGCTAATTCCTATGACCAATCACACCCACTACCTGCCCTTCCCAAAACACATCCTCATGGCATCTCTTTGAGCTAGCTTTATTAAGCATTAACATCAACCATTGACCTTCCAAGGTTATTTCTAAGCAGTCTCATGAGAGTTAATGGCTTAATTACACTTGTAAATGGCTTGTGGTATAATAAAAAAGCCTCAACCAAGTGTACCTTCAGCCACTTGATTTAGATATGTTCCACGCACTGAACTCCTTTTAAAAATAAGCAGTCACACTGCCAACAGTTTTGGGTTGAGGTATTAGAAAGGCATTTCCAGTTAATGCCATCATATGCCTTGGTGACCACTCCATTTTTCAGCCGTTGACATCTTATTGCTAGGCAGTACCATTATATCAGTGCCTATCCCATACTTAGACAAAAGCCCAAACTGTCGGCTTTTCCAGTGCTTATTATTCTAGACAATGTCTAGTCTAGCCACAAAGCAACAAGGGACATTGTAGATGGCAAACCAAAGGTCAACCCCCATCTGGCACAATCCTACCCTCCCCCATCTCCCACCATCCCACTCCCTCCTTTTCGGATGCAGAGTACCACTAGTTCCTTTTTTGCACTTCCACTGCAGTTCTGAATATAGCACTTTTACACAAACAAACAACTTTCTTGGCACAGGATGCAGCGCCAACTCTACTTGAACTTGCCTCCTCACTTGCAAACTGTTTTAATCGAAGAAGGTCTGGTTTTGCAATCTAATGTAAGCTTTGTATTGAATTTAAAGGCGTTGTGATGTGAATCAGGAGTGACAGTGCTGACAGGCGGGTGCAGGTCAGAAGCCCCTGAGTCTTGAGTGATGATCTTCTTCAATAGGTTTGTGGATACGTTGTAATATGCGGAGAACCTGAGGTCTGATCCCTTGAAGTTCTTTGTGGAAACCTTAGTTACGTAAAGCATTTCATTGTTAGCACCTGCATTCATATGTATACATTTTTAGGCAATTGGAATCGTCAGGTGGGGTTAGTACTTACATGCCAGGAGAGTGATTGGAAGGGTAGGGGGTACAGGGGACCGCTCATTCTCACAGCAGTCCTTAAGTGGGTGTTTGCAGACTAAAGGGAGAGTTAACTGCTTGTAACATTGAAGCTGCTGTAGAGTAGTCTCATTACAATGCGTAAAGTTAGATGCCCCTACACAAGTAAGTTTGCCTCTACCCCACAGTTTCTTTCAGTTGGCGCCTCTGCCAACATTTGAGGGTTTGCCCCGGCCTACATTTTAGCCTAGGTGCCCCCCTGGATGTGTGCACTTGCATTTTGTTAGGCTGAGAGGTGAGGGAAGACTTTCCCTAAACTGGCTGTGTTAAAGTTTTGTTTGTGCAGAAAAACGTACTTGAAGATACACAGTAAAACTTTAAAGCTGCTACTTTCAAGAAAGACTTCCGTCGCATCTCTGCATATTGTGCCTTAAAATTTAATATTTGATAGCTGGTCCCCACACCAGCATGGGCGTAATTTTAGGGGGGAACGGGGGTGTTTGTCCCCCCCGACTTTCATGGCACACTATTTTGTCCCCATTCATTTTAATGGGGCACCTTTTCTTCAGAGGTCATGTCCCCCACACCCCCCCCAACATTTTCAGCAAAGTTTCTCCACTGCACACCAGACCATTGGGGGGAGGGGCGGCAGCGGTAGAACAGTTGGGGCAGAGCCTCCAAGTTTGCCCAGGCTTTTTCCTGAAGTGGCCCCTCCCATCACCACTTTCGTTGCCCCCCTGGGTGCCACTGTTAATCACCCCATACCATACCGCTCAGGTGCTGGACCGAGTTCTTTGTCTCATTGAAGTTATGTGGAGCACAGCGTGTGCTGTCTCATAACAAAATAAAGGAGACACCCATGGGCGTCGTTTGGGCGGGTGTGGCGGTACTGCATGGCCACGGGCATTGAGCAGGTGGGTTGAAGGCCAGACAACATCCGTGCGTGTCCCTCCTCACATCTCATCCCCCCGTCAGCCCTCTTCTGGCAAAGCGTGTGCCTCACTGCGAGTAACAATGATGCAATGCATGTTAATCTTCACTAAACGATTGTATTTGTTTTACTTCACAAATATTTTTTAATATCAGATTTACAATTTGAATGGTTGGTTTGGGCCGCTAAACCTTCATTATACACGCCCTCCAGGCCAAATATTGCCAATCCTCGCCTTTGGCCTTTGTTTTTTTTTGTGTTTTTTATTTTTTATTTTTTACAAATTACCCTGGGAAAAAATGGCGTGTTAGAATGCTGTAATGCATGTTTAACAGTAGATGGCAGCAGAAGCATAGTATTCGTCTTGGCATCATTTTCTTCATTCTAGTGCACTATAACGCAAATTCTCGTCTGGTCATGGATTCTTGTGAGCAGATTTTGCTGAAACACCGTTCGGTATAGACGGGGTGGGGTGCTTGCCATTTTGCTAATAATCATGCGTAACAACTGCTAAATGTGGCTTTCTCCTAACGTTCCTTTCCTTTGGCAGGCGTTCTTTCCATAAACACTTCCACTCACTGATTTTGAGTCTGCTTAATGATAATACAACGTTTGCACAGTGTGCTTCAAGGCCGGATAGCGCCCACGTCTAAGCACTGCAATTACCTAATTTGGCCACCGAAGGATTAAGGGCCGAGCCAGCCCTGCCGGTATATGTGCAGTCTGACCCCATGCGACTGTTGAGCACTTAATCTGTGAACTATCCTCCTGCTTCGGTAAATCGCAAGTTGTTGGGGGAACGATCTGCTTTTTCGATTCTTTGGCCTAAGACGTCTATTGGAAAGATTGCTTTTAGGGAGCGGACTTGCTTTCAGCACTTAATAAAGTCTCACACATCGATATATGGTACAGTGAAACGTATACACTATGTATTATGTTTATATGGTGTACTTGTCATATAGAGTGCGCCCTGAGATACACAATTTGGATCCTGTGATGGGATGTGTATAATGGATGTTGCTATGGATCAAATACTTATTGAAATGCATACATTGTATAATGAGCTGTATGTTTTGTTGATTGACTTGTATACTGCGCAGATCACCACTGTAGGGGTCTTAATACGCCAAGACCATGTCCGAATGAGTGAACTCTTCCCCCACCCAGGGTGTGTTGGGTGAAAGTATATGCATGTGGTTTATGTGTCCCGGGAGGATAGCTCAGCGGCAGCGTGCCCGTCTTGGAAGCAAGACGACACGAAGCAACAACGGGTTCGATCCCCGGGTCCACGCTTAAACCTCTTGGTGTTTAAGCGCGTTATAAATACGTAACTAAGACAAAAAAAAAAAAAACACAATTACGCAACTAAGAAAAACAAACTATTCCTGTAACAGCGCCTCGATGCCTGCGGGCTGTGTGAGCGCTTTATAAATGTAAAAATAATTAAATATAAAATTGTAATTGTTAATTTATAACGCGCTTAATACCAACGCGCGCTGCGTTGTCTTGGCCGCGTTACGCCTGAGCTATCCTTCCTTCTCCCGTACCATGGAATGTGGTCCGAAATCACAGGCAGGGGATGTTCAAATGACTACACGATATAACGAGGAGCCAGTTTCCTAGGAGGCAGTGTCTCCCAGACAAGAAGCATTCTTAATCAGCGCCGGCTCAAGGTGCACTCACGGGTGTGGTGTCCTTCCCCCCTTTCTCCCATTGCAACCGGTTTTCCTGACACTGAGCCGAGGCTTCAGCTCAGTGTCAGGTAAACTTAAGTGTCGGTCTGGCCCAGGACCTATTAAAGGATCACGCCGCGCTCAGTGGGGCCCTTAAACGCACTTTACAAGAACAGCAAGGGGCTCTGTTCTTTAAAAACAAGTTTCAGCCAAACAACAGCACTGTGTTCTGTATTTATGGTGGGTTGGCGCGATTACTGACGAGGAGGGGGGTGGTTTAGGTGTGGGCGGAAGTCACGCACCGAAAAATCTCATACGGCGCTGGCAGACCTGGCACTGTTCTTACTTATTTGAAAATTTCCCAGAACCAGTGAGGTCTGACCCGCCCCTTAAAACCCTATCAGCCTCCAGGCATGTTAAAAAAAAACCTTCTGACAAACCCCCAGCAGTCGAAAAGTCTACAAGAATCTCTGTGCCCTTTGTCACCGCGATTGTATCAAGCACAAGGCTCTGTGCTTTTAAATTGTTCGGGAAACCGTGATAACCAGCGAGCTTGTTCACCAGTCAATTGACTTGAGACAGTTGCGCGAGAGACAGTGGTCGTGGGGTCCCGCCGTGTGCAGCCGGCTGACATTTTACAGTGGTTTGACGCCAGCAAACACCAGGTTGCTTCGCTATTATAACCTGGCGTGGACAGAAGCTCACCGTGTCCGTCTTTAGAATCACAGAGCCGCCACACTGGCCGGGAGTGTGCCAGAGACCGGTCAGAGATCTGCAGTGATTACTGGAGCCTTTATGAGGGAAAGATGGCGGATGCCCTTCTTAATGTTTTGCTGCGCGGAACCGCACTGCCAATTGCAGGACCGCGGAGCCGCACCGCCAATTGCGGCACCGCGGAGCCGCACCGCCAATTGCGGCACCACGTAACACACCTGGGATCGACAAATAGGAATTTCAATAGCCAGTCGCCAGAATTAGATTGTCGTTCGCGACCCATCGGGATGGTCTGCTGTAGGAAAAAAGGTACCTGCAATTTCAGAATGGGATGAAAAGAAGCATCAGTAGATTGGAGAGGCGAAGAAGGCGAGCAAGCAGAAAGAAGAGTGAGCAGGAAAGAATGGCAGAGTCCGCGAGCCTCTATTGGCTAGAGAGTGAAGCAAGAGATGGGACAGCGTCTATAGGCCTGCAAGGAATATAGGGAGAGGAAAGAGTGCTAGCCTGCTGGAGGTGCAGGGAGAGGAGGGAGGAAGTGGCACAGCTCTGGAGGGGAAAAGAGTGCACAGAGAAGGGGGACAGATCCAGAGAGCGAAGGAACTGGCTTAGGTCTCGGAGCGAGAAAAGGAAAAAGGTGGGAAAAGAAAGCCAAACGGGCAGTATAGCTCTGGAGCGAAAAGGAGACATTAGCAGAGGCGGGGAAAGTCCCAGAGGGGAGAATAAAGAGGTAGATTACCAGTGGAGAGGAAGAGGGAGAGAGTAGAGGAGGTGTTATAAAGCAGAGAGACCAAGAGGAGGCATATGAAGGGATGAAGAGACTGCAGTACAGTGAGATTCTAAGAAATTAATCGAGAATAAATAATGAGCTAAACAAGGGTTGGCGAAGCAGAGAATCTTGATGGTTGAAAAGTCCGGAACACCCAGGGGAGAAAAAGGTAGGAGAGGAGCTGAAGAGGGCACGTCCATTGTGGGGCATTGAGGTGGGAGAGGAAAATATAACAGGAAGAGACTCGTCCGGTAGGTCAAACACCGGAATAGAGAGATATTGCAAAGGCAAAGACGGGGGCAGAGGCTCTTGCCAGTATTTTGGAGCGCCCACACAAAGCTCACTAAGCTCAGTGCGACCCAGAGGAACATACGCCACCTCCCCATTGGGCAAAGTAGGGAAGAGGCATTCCGGGTCCATACCAAGTACCTTCTAGAACCGCTATATGCAGAGTGGTTTCTAACCTGAAGGTCACTAAGCTGACCTCTTTTCCCTCAGAAGAAGAAGACCCGTCCTTCTCAGAATGTGCCCCAGTTGATAACTACTGATTCCAAGCCCGACGTCCCTACAACCATGAAAGGAGAAACCGGATCCTGAGTGACAGGGCCACTCTGCTCGTAGCCAGGAGATCAGGATGTCCCACCCTCGCTGGTCAGCCAAACGGCATCCGGTGATTACACTGTCTCTTCCAGTCTGAAGGTCCTCTGCAAGCAATGCCTCAGTGTTTGAGAAACTGTCAGATGACTAGCTGAAATAAACAAGTGCACGTTGGAGATGGGAGACAGACATCAAGATAAGCAGCAAGTCTACTTCCGGTTGAAGCCTCATGCACTTGGGTGAGGGACAGTGGTTGGACAGCTCAGTGGACCCTCTCTGGGGCCCTTTGGGGTCCCCAGACCTCAAGAGTCAGAGGGAGCAAAGAAAGGAAACCCCTATATTATGGAGGAAAGCTAAAACTCCATCCAGCAAGACTCAATCCACTGACAGGAAATAAAGCAGTAAACTTTAAGGGACCAAAGTTGAAACTCCAACGAGCGGGGAAATGCATTTAATGCCAAGAGAAACCTTTTCCATTATGAATCCTGCTTGCATTGAATATAAAAGCCCCGCGAATACAACGTTGCATGCATACAATGGGCCACTCATTTCCATTGTACGGGAAAGAAAACCAGCATAATCCATCTCCCACTCCAGTGAACATCGTGAGTTATATAAAGCTGCAACTTCCCTGCTATGAAGAAGTTACAAATGCTCCAAACTGTTTTTCAGGCTTCTTAGGTGGTTTCTGACTGACTTGTAATTCACATGCTAAGCAAGCAGAAGGGCCCAGGGTAAAGCAGGAAATAGAAACCAAGCTTTTTAGCGGGAGGGATGGAATCCTCGCAGATACCAGGCCAGCTCCAAACTCCGAAATGGCGGTCAACCCCCTTTCGGCCCACAGAATCCTAAGAACATTACCCAATCGGAGTACAGCCCAGCCCAAACAGCCCGGGTGCAACTAGTAATCCTAATCACCACCGCAGGAGAGTGGAGGCTGGACTTCAAAAGGCATCCAGCTCAATCAGTCAATGGGCCTCATTACGAGTGTGCCGTTATGGTAACACTGGCGCCGGTATGCCTACCAGATTGGACAGCAGTCTTGGAGTTAAGGGAGAGTTGCACTGAGAAGATGCGATACTCTCAGAGGAGAGGGGGTTGTTGGCATGAGGAGAAAAATGGCCAACCAGGAGAGAAAGGAAGAGAGTGAGTCACCGGAGAGGGGGATAGATCCAGGCCATGGTAGAAAAAGGGAAAAGAGGAGGTCACCTATCTAGGTATCGAGAATATGACTTTCATGCCCTACCAGGAGGGCGGACAAGGCCTTTAATGGGCTGCCAGCCCATGCTAAGGCAGGCCTGAGAGAAGTGAGGGCCTCAGCTCTGGCTGTAGGCCGCTAAAGGCCATGTCCGCCTGACTGGCAGGGCATGAAAGCCATTTGCACCCCAGGGTTCGTCTGGGGTGCAAATGGCTTTCACAATTTTTCATCGGGAGATCTGCACTACATGTGCAGCCTATTTCCTGAAGAAAAATAAAAAGACGAGAGGAGTGCTGGGACCAGAGTGCAATGCTCCTATGCCTCAGGTATCTGGAGGGGGGGAGGGGACTAGGGTAATTTTGGGGAGGTTTATCAGGGAGAGGCTCCCTGTTGCCTCCCCACAGTGAAAGTAAAAACAAAAAGGCGCCACCAGGGGAAGGGCCTCGGGTGGCTGGGACAGCGGGCGGGGATTGTGTGTTCTCGCCTGCTGTTTCAGACACCTGATTGGCTGAGCGCCTTTCCCCGGGTGTGAATAGGCAGATTCCAGAGGCCCACGTTGGTCAGGGGTGGTTGTTGAGGCAGGTGGGCGAACGAGATAGCGCCAATATGCCGGGGAGCAGGGAGGAAATTCCTTGGGCTATCCAGGAGAGAGAAGGGCCAGATAGGGAACATTGAGAAGTAGGAGAAAGCAGAGAGTAAGTCCACGGTTCTCAGCTGAACCTTACAAGGGCACACCAGGTCATCTTGCAAGCACCAAGCTTGTGCCTGGCCTCATCTGAAATGTGTGCCACACTGCCAAGAGAGAACCCCAAGGAAGAAATCTAGGAGACATCAGTCAGGAAAACCCACAAAAAGCTCATATAACCGGCAGCCATGGGTATTTGGCCTGGGAAACCCCACGCCCCAAGGCGATAGTCAGAGAGCGAGAGGATCTCCTACGTGGAATCCCCAAGAAGGGAAGTGACACCATTCTTGGGGACTCTTATTTTGGCACTGGGAGGACTCGGAACCTTTGGAATTGCACTTGCCACTGAATTTTGGGACTCGCTAAACTTTGGACATTGAACACTTGGTGAAAAAACCCTTTGGAGCCAGAGATATGATATGATGTGGCATTTATAATATGCTTGTACACAAGTGTTTCAAGGCGCGACAAGACAAGGAGGGGGAAACAAGGGGGTAACAACATAACTTTCATTCAGGTCGCGCAAGTGCAGGGAAGATGGAAGGGGAGAATGCCGGGGGGGAGGGAAAGGGGGAAGTGCAGTTAACTCAAAGGTCAGCCAGCGGGTGGCTCATATATGCAGAGAGAAGGGACTGTAGGGTTGCAAATACAGACACTTAAGTGCCGGGGACCCCGGATGTAGTGCAAGGGCAACTGGACATGCAGGAGCCTGGGCGCGAGTTCAGAGGGTGAACAGGTGACCAGTGCACAGAGCAATCAGGTGCATCAGCAGGGGAGAAGAAGAGAGAAAGTGGAAGTGAAAAGGAAGGTCTTGAGTTGCTTCCGTAACTGGAGGTGGTTCTGCTCAAGTGTGAGAGAGAGAGAGAGAGACAGGGAGGCTGTTCCAGAGGGAGGCCCCAGCCTAGGAGATGGATCCCCTTCCAACTCTCTGCTTTGAGAAGAGTCTGACCCTCAAATAGTTGGAGGTGGATGAGCGGAGAGCTTGAGTAGGAAGATGTTTTGGAAGAGAAAGTTGGAGGTAGAGTGGTCCCAGGCCCCAGAAAGCCTTGTGGACAATGCAGAGCATCTTGAAGTTGATTCTTGCAGCCACGGGGAGCCAGTGAAGAGATTTCAGAGTTGGAGAGATACGATCCATGGGCTTGAAGCCAAGGACAAATCTTGCAGTCATGTTGTGGATAAGTTGTAAAGGTCAAAGAGTAGAGGCAGGAACATTTAGAAAGAGGCTGTTGCAATAGTCCAGTTTAGAGAGGAGCAGAGCTATGGAGACAGTGAGCTTCTGAGGGAAAGTGAGAAAAGTAAGAATACCTCTGAGGAGGTGCAGCTAATAGTTTGACTTCGTAGATACGTCAGAGATGTGAGGAGAGATGGAAAGGGTGGAGTCAAAGATGACACTAAGATTCTTAGCCTCACAGGAAGGAGCAGGAAGAGGGCCCCAAGTGGGCGGCCAGAGAGAGAGAGAGGAAAGGGAGCGGGTGTCCCAATGAGGAGGATCTCAGTCTTACTGGCATTAAGGCAGAGATAATTGGCGGCACACCATTACTGAATTGTGGCCAATTTAGCAGACGATTTAGCAGGATGGCATGGTGGACCATTGTCAAAAGCAGAGGATAGATCAATGAGAATGAGGACAGAAGGGAGATTAGAGTCAAGATTGGAGAGCAAGTCTACACAGGTGTTCAGGAGAGCAGTTTCCGTGCTTCTGACAGTTCTGAAGCCAGACTGGTGGACATGGAGGCAACCTACAGATTCAGTATGTAGATTAAGCTGGGAGATGGGCAGATTTTCAAAGAGTTTTCCCTAGGAAAGGAGTGATGGAGATCGGCGATAGTTAGCCGGAGAGGAAGGATCGGCTGAGGGCTTCTTTAGAAGTGGTTGCACAAGAGAGAGCTTAAGGTGATAGGGTAAATTTCCAGTGGAAAAGGAATGATTTCAGAAATCGGCCAAGGTTGGAGCAAGGGTGTAGATGTGGTCCTTGATAGTTCTGGATGAGCATGGGAGAACCTGCTTTGATGAGACTTTCATAGATCGGACTTGTCTAGAATCATCGTCAGGGGTGAACAGGGGAAAGGAGGAGGAGAGACGGCCTCAGATGGGCCAGGAGTGGTAGAGGAAGGAGGAAGAGGAGGTAGAGGAAGAGATGGTGGACAGGGTGTCCTGCGTTTTAGTAGTGAAATGAGAGGCCAAGTCCATGCAGAGGGTCTGGGAGGGAACAGGAGAGGTAGAGACTGCAGCAGGATTGGCCAGCTCCTTGCAGATTTTGAAAAGTTCGGCCGAGTTGTTAGATGCCGCAGAGATGCAGGCCTGGGTGTAGGCTCTCTTCATAGAGAGGACAGAGAGTCTGTACTGCCTATGGGGCAGGCAGCAGGCCAGTTTGTCAGGGGGTGCACCGAGGCTCTCCACTTCCTATCTGCCGCCCTACACTTGCATTTAAGGGTGGCGAGGTTGGAATCGTACCATGAGTTGCACTATGATTTGGGCTTCAAGTGGATCCTCATGACAGGGGCAAGGACATCCAGAGTGTTAGAGATAGAGAGATGAAGGTTAGAGAGGGCTGTGTCAGGGTGTGAGTCAGCCAAAGTTGCAAGAGGAGGAGAGAAAGTAGCAGCAAAAGTCTCATCTGACACACACTTCATGGGTTTGATGACCGAGAAGGTAGGTGGCAGTACTGGAGTCGGCTTGACCTGCAGGGAAGAGAGAGAGAGGTGGGAAAACAGGAGAAAGTGCACTCCAAGAGAGAGGAGTGGTGAGAGGGTTAGAAAAGGGTAGGTCCGAGGAGATCAGAACATCCAGGGTGTGGCCTGCAGAGTGAGTCAGGCCAGAGGGAAGAATAGAGAAAGAGAGAGCATCCCAGAGGTTGCAAAAAAGTCCTGAAGAAGGGCTGGTAGCATTCAGGTGGATGTTCAAGTCTCCAAGGAGGAGAAGTTGGGAGGTAGCGGCAAGGAGTAGAGGTTAGCCCACTCACAGAGGAAGAGGGTGACCTGGCCAGGCGGCCTGTAGATATTTCCCTCAGTGGGAGAGAGGCCAGGAGAGATGGAGAGCCTGCAGCCCAGGCATTCAAAGGAGGAGTAGTGATGCAATGGAATAATAGAAGCAGGGATCTACTTTGGGAAAATCAAGACTACACCCCCACCGGGATGGTTGGTTCTGGGTTCAGAGAGGATCTTGTAGCCATCAGGAAGGAGAGTGTTGAACTTGTGACAGAGCTGGCCGTGAACAACAGTAGCGGTGTGGAGCAGGTCGCCACATTTGAAGGATTCCAGGGAGGGGTACAGGCCAGAGGTGCACCCTGCAGAAGTGTTGGAGGTGCCGAAGGATGGGCAGAGGACGAAGGAAGAGAAGGCAGGGTAGTCAGAGAGGGAGAAGTTTGTGCCAGAGGGGTGGCAGAGGAGGGAGGCAACAGGCTGGCCAGAGAAGCATCAGGGGGTGCTGAAGAGGTGGCAGAGGAACGAGGCGGCAGAGGAGCAAGAGAGGGGTGAGAAGGGATAGCAGGAGAGGAAAGGAATTTGATAAGGTGCAGGAATCGTCTATCACAGAGGAGAAGATTGGCGTGAGGGCCCTGGACCAAGACGGTGCCATTTGAGTAGACGTTAATGATGGTCTTAGAGGACTGGAAGGGGGCCAGGAGGGCCTCCCACTGGGGGCCACCATTAATGAGAGAAGAGGAAAAAGGAAAGAGAACACAGACCATATGGGGGGTCCATAGGCCTGGAGAGGTCACGACAAAGTGTAGGTTGGTAAGGGTCTGTCTGGAAGAAACACTGGTATAGGTATCGGCAATAGGGAGGCCTGGGTTGGAGACCAGGTTGACCCTTTTGAACTTCTTCCTGCCAGACTTAGTGAGAGGGATACGATAGTCGATAGAAAAGCAGTTAGAAAAGATAGGTGAGACATAGAGCACCATATGGGGTGCAGGGAGGAAAGAGTGGGGTAGGGAGAGGAGAGCACAGGCAGGGGAGGGTAGGAACGTTCATGCAGAGGGGGGCGGGCAGACAGGGGGGATACACCGGGGGACACACGAAAGGCAGGAGGGCACAACCAAGAACAATGGACCTACAAATCAGATGCAGTACAGAACCATCAGAAAGAAAAGAGCACAACTGGGAACCTAGAGGATTTAGTGCCTGTTTTTTTAAACTCTTGTTTGCGATCCCCACATGGCCACTACAACTACATGTTAAAAACAGACTATTGGAGCTATTATCCTTACCTTTTTTTATTGAAAATTGCAGGTTATATCCTGCCATGGTATTGGTTGAGTATGCCGTCCTTACACATTCTTTTCTAGAGTGTACGAATAGGGTAATAAAAACCTTGACATGCGACCTTCTATTGAGCTATCCCATCATCATTCCAGGATCCCTGGCATGGAGGTTTGTTGCTGGCACCTTTTTGCCTCCCTCTCGTGGGAGGGAAAGGAGCCAGGCATCTCTTGGGTAATCAAAATCCCTAGAGCAAGTGGCAGTATCGTATGCTGTTAACTGGTGTCCCAAAGCTGTCCGTGTGAGTGCCTCTTGATGCATTCCTCATAAACTCGGCTGTGTCCAAGCCCATGCCATTGCTGCCATGCTAAAATTGCAGGACCACCCCCGCCTGGGAGGGAATTGGCACAGCCCATCTCCCAAAAGTTTGCCTTCTGACTACAAATTCAATCAAACCCAGTAACCCACTGAATGTAAGCTCCCTATGTCGTCCTGGCCAGACAGTGTTGGCCAAGCTCATCGAGGCGTTAGAAGCAAGCACTACTATCCAAGTACTGTGGTGGACCCTGGACAGTGGAAGCTTCCATTGTGGTTATATATGTTATGTTAAAGGTTCTTATACCGTGCACCTTTGCCACCTGCATGATCTCTTGGTGCTCTTACAGATCTGTAAAGCAAGTAGGGTGGTGAGTAAATTAGTAGGACTGAGCAGGAAAAAGAGCAAGAGAGCTGTAATGTGCTGTTGGCAGCTTCAGTTCGGTGACACTGTAAACTGAGCATAGGTGTGTTTTTAGGTTGGTAGCTGCCATGTGGTGTTGGGAAAATGTGTGATTTGTTTAATTGTTGTGGTGTTATGAAGTGTGTGCAGTTTGTTGTGCTGTAGATGTATGGTTGTGTTTAGTACAGGGTTTGGGAGGTGTATGCAGAAAGGTGAGTTTTTCGTAGGGTTAGTTAGTGGCAGTACCTTTCCTACCCCCGCTGTTGTAACTAAATGCAGCCCATATCCCTTCACCTGTCGTACATTCTGGTTTGCAGCAATTACCACCCCCACAGGTTCTTCTCGGGTGATGTGTTCCCTGTGCCCCGGGGTGTGTCTGTGCGAGATATGTCCCTTATAGCACAAGTAGGTGCAATTCAAGATACTGCTTCCCAACACAGATGGGCCAAATGCGAGACACGGCTCACCAACACAGATTAGCCAAATGCGAGACATTGCTCACCAACACAGATGGGCCAAATACGAGATGTGGCTCACCAACACAGATGGGCCAAATACGAGATGTGGTTCACCAACACAGATGTGCCAAATGCAAGACATGGCTCACCAACACAGATGGGCCAAACGCGAGGCATGGCTCACCAACACAGATGGGCCAAATGCGAGATATGGCTCACCAACACAGATGGGTCAAACGCGAGACATGGCTCACCCACACAGATGGGCTAAATTCGAGACATGGCCCACTAACACAGATGGGCCATGCGAGAAGTAAGGAAATGCCTAGATGTGAAACACAGCAGAAGTGGGGAAAGACCTAGAATTGGAATGTAGCAGTAATATGAAAAAAAACCTAGATGTGAAACACAGCAGTAGTGAGAAACACCTAGAATTGGAACACAGTGCTAGACGGGAAACATCTAGAATTGGAAGACAGTAGTAATAGGAGAAAAAACATTGAATTGGAATACTGCGCTAGAGGGGAAACACCTAGAATTGGAACACAGCAATAGTGGTAAACAACTAGAATTGGAACACAGCGCTAGAGAGGAAATACCTAGAATTGGAACACAGCAGTAATGTGAAAGAACACCTAGATTTGAAACACTGCAGGGGGCTTCACTGGAGTACAGTATGGCTGTACTCCACGTCCAACCACATTTACCTTCTCGGTCACTGTTGGTTGACTGCAGCAGGCTTCCCAGGCGAAGATGGACAAACATGAACTGGAGCTGCTTCTTCAGGAGCTGCCCCTTGCATTGTGGCCCTCAGCTGAGGGCTGCCAGGGAAGAGGCTGCCCTGGGAGGTTAGCTTAAATAGGCCTGATGGCCCATTCAGTCGTCAGTGAGGGCTGGAAGGGGGGTGGGGAAGGGAACGAAGGAAGCGACCCAGTGGAGGCAAGGGAATCAAGGGCTAACACTGAAGCAGCAGTAAATACAAAAGGTAACTTTAACAACTGTGCAAATAAATACATAAATAAGGAAGCCTCAAACGCAGCATCAAGCCACAAGGAGAGCACTCACCTCAACAGGCTTGGAAACTCAAATGACTAGGAGGGGATGAGAGAGGGGGGACAAGGCCTTCGTTGGAAGTTCAACTGGCCTGGAGGCCCAATCAGCCCTCAGGGGAGGGCTTGGATGAGGGTGTAGAAGGGAACCAAGGAAGCGACCCAGGGGAGGCAAGGGAACAACTGTGCTAATAAACAAATACATAAATACATAAATAAGGAACGTCTTGCAAGCAGCAGCAGGCCACAGGGAGAGCACTCACCTCAACAGGCTTGGAAACTAAAACGCCTGGCAGGTGGTGAGAGAAGGGGACATTCGCAACAAACTTGGATTCACCGTTGGTCTCATAGAGGATGGGGATTCTGTCAGGTATTTTAAGTCTACAAATTCGAAGACACTAGGCTTGGCATGATGCATGTAAATTGGCAGATTATTCATGTTAATACCTCAACCCCTGGAAATAAATGGTTAATACAAGAGCTCAGGGCTGGTCAAAGAGTTCCCAACCACGCTGGAGTACCTAGGGCAGAAATCTGTGTGGGGCGCAAGACTGGCTCTGATCTTTATTTCTGTTTAATGATCAGATGAATACTGAGGCAATAAGACCCGAGGTGGCGGACCAATACCACCCCAGGTAATGCCCCCGGGGCGTAGTTAACGAAGCCCCAGGGGCATTACCATGGGCGGTATTGGCCCGCTGCCAATCCCTGGCTACACAAATCCCCCACCCCCATATAAGAACACTCATGTTGTATTTGCTCCTTAACGGCAGTAAATATCCCATGCCACAGTAAAAAAAAACAGCATTGCAGGCAGCACGAATGCCCCCACCCCAATGTAAGAACACTTATGTTGTCGTTGGCCTTAACACCAGTAATAAACTACAATGCCACAGAAAGAAGACATACTCTTGCTGGCTAGCGGTAAGATAGCTCAGTGGGTTGAGTGCATGCTGTTGTAATCTGAGTGTGATTTTTAGGTTCAGATCACGCAAGGCCAACTCAGCCTTTCATACATACTTCAAAGCGACCTCCCTGATCTCTACCCTCCTCTATGGACTTGCTCTATTATGTTGCTTTTGCACCTTGTTACCCCTCTCTTACTATGTACTGTACTGTTTTCCCTGCTCACCAAGTTGTATCACTGCCGTGATACTTATGGGTTTGGGCGATGTCAATAAATGCAATAAATAAAGCTCATTAAATGAGTGCAAACTTCGGCTGGGTGATATATTTGATGTAAATATGTTCTCTGTACATCGCTTTGGTGAAAGTACTATCTATATAAATAGCACATCATCACACAAATCCCCCCGATATAGGTACAATTATCTTGCATATAGGTACAATTATCTTGCATGTATCATGTTATATTCCCCATGTAAGAATATGTATGTTGCCCTTGACCTTAAACACCAGTAAAATAAAGACCCAAGTCAAAATAAGGAAACATGTGCTCCCCATGTAAGAACACTCATCATGTTGCCTTTGACCTTAATGTGAGTACAACATTCAATGCCACAGTAAGACTCAGCCAGGTCAGCCCCACCATAGTATTCTCCCCCATACCACCCCCACTCCAACCCCGCCATCACATAAAAACACTAACGTTGGCTTTCCTTTGCCCAAAAATGGCAGTAAAACATGCCGTGCTCTTGTCAAAAAATATCCATGCTCCAATGCCCATCCCCAGATACACAGATATATGGAGACATTTAGCCACATGCACTCACACAGCTGATCTGTCATTCACACGAGCACCCAGAACATTTAGACTGTGCGCTCATTAACAAGCGCAGTCACACCATTCACACTGCATTCATTCACAGGTGTGCACTTGCAGTGCAGACAAGGCCTAGAAAACAAACATACAACAACGTTGCAGCCTGACACGTGTTTCGAGCTTCATGCTCTTCTACTGAGGCTGTTTACAAAGTGTAGGTGAAAATAAATATTGCACATTTTCAAAAACAATAGTAAAAATCAAACACAAGCACCCAAAGCCAAAACACATGGAGCAAATAGGGTGTGCCAACCACAAGTAAAATATAATGAGAGACCGAAACAACCACAATGCCGTAGTAATTGGATAGAAAGTTAACAGATAGTAAATTTGGATTAAACATGAGATAAAAAACATATTCCTTATGAAGTGCGGCATTGTTTGTCAAAGGATATCAGGTTGATGAAGAGAAATAAGAAAATAAGAAAATAAATAAAGAACATTCATTGAGGAAAAAGGGTTGCAATGGTGATCAGCCAAAAAGCACATGGGTAAAACCCAAATTATATAGGGGTACCTTAATCTTGGTCAATCTGCAAATCTCGTGCTAATGGAAATAATTACGCAATGAATTAAATTGAATAAAAGATGAGTCAAAGGATAACGAAATTTAAAAGTCAATAAAAATGGGCTTACCAGGTATTGAACCTTAATTAGATTTAAATAGTATTACGTGGGCTCCCTATTAGGC
The DNA here is from genome assembly GCF_040938575.1 of Ambystoma mexicanum. Taxonomy (NCBI): domain Eukaryota; kingdom Metazoa; phylum Chordata; class Amphibia; order Caudata; family Ambystomatidae; genus Ambystoma; species Ambystoma mexicanum. Next base: position 110,345,247 of record NC_090922.1, read on the forward strand.
AAGAAGAATATATGAAAAGGTATTTTATTTTGAAGAAAAGTTGAACTAATTTTAACAAACGCCAAATTGGCAGACATCACGAGCAAGAATAACACGTAATTACATTTGAGAAAATATAAAATGGCAACGTACCAATAACTTGCAGTTGCACGGAGAACGTTTTAGGTCAGTCAGAGCAATGCTGAAATGTATCCAGTGTCCAAATGTTAAACAAACCATAAAGAGAAAAAGAGCAAAGGAAAAGCATCAATTATCCAATTGAATGTTGCCTCCGGCGGTCGTCTAGACTAAAACAGAATTGATTAGGGTCCCCGTATAGGTTAGGGTTCATCTACAAACTAACTAAGCGATAACTTACCAGCACGTCCGCTGCTAGATGAAATGAATGGAGCCGCTTGTGTGAGGTTCTGTGTCCATACTTGAATAGAACAGAAAGGGGCGGCAACAGCAAAGAAGGCCACATGCCAACACAAACAGTGCGGTAGCAGGGCCGCCATATTGAACTAGTGTTGTGCTCTGCAATTGTGCAGAAATGAAACAGTGCGGAATGAAATATATGAGCGAGTGGCAATAGTCATTAATGATCTTTAGAAGTATAATCAGTCAGCCAATGGGGGAACCCATTTGGATAGATGGGTTATTGGAAGTAACATGTGCGTGTGGGAATTGTAGAATGTGGGCTAAATGTGGCAAGGCCCATGAGATGCACATATTGAAGTAGCAACTGGGACATACGGAACAGGGGACCGTTCATGTTATAAACTTTTTAAAACATTTTTTTTACTACAAGTGACGAGTTCCAGACTCCGGTTACGTAATCGGTTTTGATACAATAAGATTCCCAAATTAGCTCCCCCACTTGCATGTTGTCTCTGGAACTCGTCACTTGTAGTAAAACATTTTTTTAAAAAGTTAAAAAGTTCACTTGCTCCTGGAAGCCTCGTTTTAGCAAAAGGAACTTTTACCTGCTCTCAACTCCTGCCACAGCACTGCGAGCTAAGGGAAGCTCTTGCTGTGCCCAGACTGCTTCCTGGAGGAGGCGGAGTCCATCGCCGTCACGTGACTTGTCACGTGATTCCAAGTGGGCTTTTAGCCAGCCCCCAGCCACCCGAGCCTGTGTTCACTTGCTCCTGGAAGCCTCGTTTTAGCAAAAGGAACTTTTACCTGCTCTTAACTCCTGCCACAGCACTGCGAGCTAAGGGAAACTCTTGCTGTGCCCAGACCGCTTCCTGGAGGAGGCGGAGTCCATCGCCGTCACGTGACTTGTCACGTGATTCCAACTGGGCTTTTAGCCAGCCCCAGCCACCCTTGAGGCGTTAAGCCCGACGGTGTCAAGGGCGCTGACTGTTGTATGGCTGTTTGGTGCTGGGGTGCCATATAACCTAGCTACACTGGGCCCTATACAATTGAACCGAAACACTACGAACTTCAGTGGAGGTAAGGGCTGTGAAGCTGAACTTTACTATTCCATGAAATATTGCTAAGTAAGCAAACATACGTGTGATCAGGAGACTGCGGAGGCGTTAACAACCTCTTTGATCCTGGTTACCTTTTAATCGTTCAATTTGCTCAAAATTGTTAAACCTAAAACTTCCAAAACCCGCTACAACTTGCGGAGGGGTAACGGTACCAAGGACGATCATACACCTACTGTTAACCCTTTAAATGCCAGCGAGCGAGCCGGCTCATCAGTAAAAACCGCTCCAGGTTGCCACCGACAAGCCGGCTCGTCGGCGGCACTTAAGGGGTTAATGAGGGGGGAAATGTTGGCGGGTTTGGGCGGTGAATACCGCAATTTAAAAAAAAGCCATTGGCACTGGGGGGGAACCTCAATGGCACTTAAGAGGTTAAAGACAACAAGATTGTGCATGAGGGGGAGAAGCCCGATAAAGGCACTATACCTGCGTTATTCCAAAAAGTCATCCCTAAAAAAATAATAATTGGGCTCTGACCTTTTAGGTGATTCCCATGAATCTAATCACAATGGGAGTCAACCATTGGATGTTTCTAACTATGAGGATATTGATAACAACTCGCTGTTGAATCTCTGTCTGTCCATACAAAAATCTATGACCCCTCTCCCAGGAGGTGGAAATCCTGCCACCAATGGTGGCCAGACAGTGGAAGTGCAGGTTTTGCGTGTGACAGATGCATTGGCAGCATCATTCGCTGAGCCTCGTGACCTGATACCAACTGGTGGCACTATCCCTAGCAGAGTTGAAGACCTACAATCACCTCTCCCCGATATCCCATCATCTACCTCGGATAGGGACCGCCTTTCGGCCTCACCTAATCTGTGTATCGACCTGGAAGGGTCAGCCGGGGCCGATGAGATCAGGGGAAACGATAACTCCCATTCCCAAGCAACATCAATTGCTGAACTCCAAACTTCGATGGGCACCATGCAATTTGCCCTAAAAATTCTACTCAAACTTTGTGGCAGAATTCATGTTAATACAGTCCTCCATCTGGGTCTACCCGACCCTCGAATCCTGCAAGACACCCCCCATCTGGAACTTGCAAGTCTCAAAGAAATCTCTACAACTGAGGCTCCTTCTATTAATGAAGAAAGGGCATCTGCTTTAATGGAAGGGGAAGTGGCTCCTATATCCAAGAAGCAACGGAGACTGACCAGACGGTTAAATAACCAAAAGGTTCCTGTGATTATAGCCTCCACACTCCCAGCAACAGCACCCGCGCCAATAAAATCTAGGAAAGCACAGAAAAGAGCCCGCAGATCAAAGAAGCGCCTGAGTGCACAAGCAGGCAAACTAACTAGCTGGTTACTGCCTGATAAACCTAATGAGATCTCGTATGTCAGTAGCAATGATCAGGAGCCAGGATCACCAATCTATTCAGAGGAAGAATCCAATGTATATTCTACTCCACGCACGAAAGATAAATATCCACAGAAATCTTCATCAGCCGTGAAACAAAACGATAAACCTAACAATTTTCTTTTGAAAATATGCTACATTAAAAATTTGAATCAAAAGAATGCAAATAAATGGCTGAACAGATCTCAAGTGCTGGCCAAACCTCATCTAATCCCACAACTGCGGGTTATACGGTCTGAAGATTTCTCCTTTGTGCAACCTTTGAAAGTACCCAACCCCAATGTAGCTGCGCTACACTGTGAGGTACATGAAACGATCGAGCTAATTCGTGCTCATAAATCTAGTCTAGCACAGGTGGGATTGGGGGTTGATGTAAACAAAGAAGAAGAGGACCCATTAATACCAAGCGTAGATAGTACCAGGAAGACCAGTCAGGCCATAATGCCTAACCTCCCTACTAACAAGAAGGTACAACTAAGTGATATTCAAAACACCTTGAAATGGCTGGCTGACTCACTCCCTATGGTCCTCCAAAAGCAATGAACTTGTTCTCTTTTGTCTTGGAATACTCGAGGCTTCACTCATCTTCTTACCTCTCAGGGTTCTCTTCCGCTTATTGGTACTCAAGATTTTTTCCTACTCCAGGAGACTTGGCTCATGTCACCACTTCTCATGGACGGTTATGCTATACACTACTGTCCAGCTAAAAAAGGACCCAGGGGTCGCCCATTTGGTGGATTATTGATTGGAGTGAAGAATACCATCCCTAGTATCAGGCTATCCACAACCTATGAGGACTATATCTGTGCAATTGAAGCAGTACTAGGGATGGATGTCACAGCGATAAAAGTGCTCATAATCAATGTCTACAACCCCCCGGGTGCTAAGCATCGAGAACTAATACAAGAAGCACTCCACGATTTAATTGGCAAATGGAGAATGAACACCGGGTCTAACCACATCATTTTTTCCGGCGACTTGAATTGTCATATTATTGGGGCCCGGGGATCTGTTCACACTATTGGCCTACACCAAGACAGCAGAATGGAGACTGCATTAGAAGATACTGAGGGTGAATGCGGGCGTCTATTCTTCAAATGTTGGGACTTGGAGATAATGAATGGTCGAACCCAGAGTGATAGACCAGGAAAGAGTACCTGGCATCAGGGATTGTACCAGAGTACAATCGACTATATTTACACCAGTACCGAAGTGGCAACTAAGGTCCTCGATATGTCAGTAACCCAGAGCCCTTGGAGTGATCATAATCCGCTTATTTTGACCAGAGATACTATTCTTTCCATTCCTCAGAATATCCATAGCGGAGAATTAATTGTAAACTATCCAGCAAACCGAATTATCTGGTCTGACAATAATATTATTAAGGCCTCTAGGGTTACTGACCAGTGGAACTTAGACTATGCAACAAAACTAGGTGCCATGTCGCCCGATGAAATTGAAAACTGGATAACCAGTTTCTCGGGGGAACATGCGGTATGCAGACGCCCATTGGCACTGAAGGAAATGTCCTCGAATCCCCCATTTGATAAGATAATTCGCAATGCAAAACGGAAACTTAGGGGAGATATACGGAAACTCAGAACCACTAACCATTCTTTAAATCTAATTGCCCTCAATACTCGAAAATTAAAAAATAAATACCATACGTGGTTAATACACTATAAAAAAAATCTGAAATTGGGCAACTGGTGTAAAACAGTAAGTGTGCTTTGCTCCAGAAATTCCCGTAATATTTGGGCAATCCTAGGGGGAGCAAAGAGTAAAGGGAGAATCCCAATGCTGAACCCAATAGGTGCCCAGGAATGGGTTTCCTTTCTCGAAATGCGTAATGGAAATGGTGCTGGGTTCGAAGAGTCATCTGGTTATATCTCCCTAATACCTTCCCCCTTTACAGTCACTATTAATGATCTATTAAGTAACATCAAAAACTTAAAAGCTTCTCGTGCCCCGGGACCCAATGGACTTTCCAACGCAGTCTTAAAGAGTAATCCCCTATTTTGGGCACACTTAATGAAGTTACTGTTCGAGAAAGTAATAGCTGATGGTAGAGTGCCGACCACATGGCAAAGGCCATTCTGATACCAGTTTTTAAAAAGGGTAACAGACTGGACCCTTCTAATTATCGACTCCTCTCAGTGCTAGATAGCATTGGAAAATGATTTGCTTCGTTCCTACTAAAAAAGCTACAAGCATGGGTGGAAAAAACAGGGATCTTAGACCATTTTCAGAGCGGCTTTAGACCTGGTTACTCAACGTCACACAATTTGTTAGTCATGGATTCATTTAGGAACAAGGCATTACAGCCCAATAGTCCACCTTTATATGCTCTTTATGTTGACTTTAGGGCAGCTTTCGACACAGTCAATAGAGCTCTACTCTGGCACAAACTTAAAAGTTGGTCTTGTCCTCCAGCTCTCATTTACTATTTAGAGTTACTTCACACAAACACCTTGGTACAGCTACGCTTAGATAATTCAGGTAATTTAACACGCCCAGTTACACAGTTAAGGGGTGTTAAGCAGGGCTGCGTTACTGCTCCTCTGCTTTACAACCTCTTTGTCTCAGACATACCTGAATACCTTCGGGGCATACGGAATTGTCCCCCAAAAGTGGGTAAGACCCAGTGTACTATCTTGGCCTACGCCGACGATGTTGTGATTTTTGATCACACATTCAGTGGACTTCAGAGATCAGCGGTTAGGCTGTGGCAATACGCAGAGGTGAATGAATAGACCATCAATCAGAATAAAACCGAAGTACTTCTATATACTGCAGGTAAAGTTGCACGCCCCACTATGTATGTTGGCATCCTTGAAATTAATTACACAAACTCCTATAAATATCTAGGAGTGGAGTTTGATAATAGAGGTAACTATACACTCTGTATCCAGGCAAGAAAGATAAAAGCAGCTCAACGTACAGCTTTAATATGTAGGTTTACCCAGGATCAGAGTGGCTATTCAATCTGGGGTGCAAGACAACTTTATGTGCAGTGTTTCATACCTATGGTCACCTATGGGCTAGAACCATTGACTAACATGAATCTAGAATGGCTTCAGCTCTTGGAGGGGAAATTCTGGAGACGTATACTTGGCCTCCCCCAATGCATCCCGGTGGCAATATTACGTTTAGAACTAGGGCTTCTTTCCCTTAAATCTGTTGTATTGCGTAAGAGAGCTGAGCTTTACATTAAGATTAAGAACAATCCAACTAACCCCTTATTGAAATGTGTAAAAGATCTTTTGGGAGGCTGTAAACAGTCTAAATTGGAGCAAGATATGTTGGCGCTGAGTGAGGCAAGCGGCTGGTCCCCGTGTTGGGGCCAAGATAACCAAAAGATGTTTTACTGCCTGCAGAAGTCCATCGTACTTTGGGACTGGCAGGAGAATTATGTGCATTTGGCTACCCTGAAAAGTTATAGTTTTGTAACTTATGTCCTCTATACTTTCAAGAAGAGTCAATTATATCTCAATCTCTGCCCTTCGCCGGTGTTGAGACGTTTCATCTTGCTCCTGCGCATCAACTATCTACCCACATTAGTAAATAGACCTTGGGTTCATGTGTCTCGACAATCTATAAAAAATTGCAGAGTTTGTGGTATTTCATCCAACTCTGAAACAGCAAGGCATGTGTTAACACAGTGCCCATCGATGAGTCACCGTTATTCCAAGTATTTCAGAACTTATGTGCACAAAATGGATCATCTGGGATCTCATGAGTTCTGGAATTATTGTATTAACACTCTAAACTCTAGGCTCCAAATCGCACTATTTAACATCTGGTTAATTGCCGAAAAACAAATGAGTAGTTGTGATCAGTAAGAGGTATCATTCTTCACTCTGATCTTAATGACCTGTCCTAAGATCTGATTAATTTGAACACCCCCTTCAGGGAAATTTGCTTATTAAGTGTGTTACTAAGGTTTTTTTCTGTCAATATACATATTAAGTAAATGTATTTATACGAGAAAGTCCAATTAATTGATTGACATTTGATGTACTGATGTATTAATTATTAAGTAAGTATTTTAATTTCTTGTGCCTTCCTGTAAATTTGTGTTAAATGTGTAAAGTTTTAATTTCTTTAAAACTGTATCACATTACAATAAATAAATAAATAAATCAATGCCTGTTTTCTCACCTCGGAGAGCAGTGTATTTGTTTAGGTAAATACACTGCTCTCCGAGGTGAGAAGTGTGACAGGTTCATGCCGGCTGGGCCCGGGCTGGGCATAACAGCAGTGATGACTGCTCCGTCAAAGGGTGGGGGCTTTAGCCCTCCTAAACCCAGGCGCACGGGAGGGCTCAAATAACCCTTGCCATAGTGATATTAACAGGCCATTGATAGTAGCAGGTGCAAACGGTGTGAGTGCATGGGCATCTAATAGCAGTGCCTTGCAATGCCTAATACATCTACACAAGCCAAAACTGTTGACTTTGCCAATACTTGCTTTTAACAGGACTTCAGCACTGGACATAAATTTGGTGCCAGACCTGGTTAACGCATTTCTATTACACCAGTAGCATTTACAGCACAAATGAAGACATTAACACTCACAAGACAGCACTTGAAGGGCCTGCCAGTGTTGTTTTCAAAGCAAAGTTTGATGGCAAAGCTTGAACAAAGAGCTCAAAGAATTCCCATGAGGAGGTGCTTTGGCGGGGGTTGGGGAGAGGGCGAGGGTACTTGTTTGGAGGGACCATAGGAGTAAGCACGGCCCTGGGCAGTCAATGGGTGGGTAAATAACAAAACAACACATTAAAGCTTTGTTTCCCTCCTCATATGCCATCTCTCCCCATCTGTACTCCCAATGCAATAGTTTCAGCTTTTAGGAGGCTCTGCCACATAATAGCCCAAACTAAAAAGGGGCATTTAAAACAGGGGCCTGGTAGGGCATACTCCAACTCATTGTAGGGTTAGGGTGTGTCTTAGAGTGGTCTAATCAGCCACTTTTTAGCTAAGTAAATATCTGATTTGGCAAAGAGGTCAACAGACAACACAGGACAGTGGGCCAGTCAGAGAGAAAAAGGCAAGTCTAGGAAATATGGCAGTAGTGGTGCTTTAGGGCATGCTCGGATGTGAGGAAATGCAATACGTTAGAAACGTGGCACGGATGTGGGGTAGTGCAACATGGGAGCAAAACAAAACATGCTAGTTAGACGACAGAGTGCATCATCTTTACTTAGTTTTGTCAGAATGGGCTAGGGCTACAGACCTATCAGGGAAAAGGGTCTTTCCACAACAAAATAGGATATTGTTCTCTGAGAACACTAAGACCAGAGTCAGAATGGGATTTATTATTTGAGTGTCACGACTTCTAACCTAATAGGGATACTGGACACCCTTAGAGGCTTCTATTCCAGTTCACATTTGCTAGCTTATAGCCCACCTGTCCTCGAACATGCTTAGTTCTAGTCAAAGGTAGGGTTTGGGTTAAACACCTACAGGTTCAAGGGGCATTACGTTAGAACTCATAAAGGTTAATTCCCTATGATAAATATGGCAACCCCTGGAGATACATTTTGCTGACAATCCTAGCAATGACAACACTGATCTTTCCCAGGATTCCCAGATTCCTGACTGGTCTTGCCAGACCACCCCCCTGGTGCCACACACATACCATCCTCCGCTGGCTCGGAAGTGTTTGCCAGGAGCCACTCGATCCTTCACACAGCCTGGAAGCGCGAGTGAAAGCAGAAATGCGCGTGCTCAGGCTGTGTTTCTGGGTCCACTGAGCATGAGCAAATCGATCAATGGAGTGCAGGGCCACCATGGCTCTCTGATCTGATGCCAGTCCATCGCCGTGGCAAAAAAGCAAAAAAGAAAGATTTTTTTTCACACTGAACTGGGCATGTCAATATTGTTCATGCATAGTTTAAAGCGAAAAAACTTGTTTTTGTTTTTTTGCTTTTTCGCTGGGGTGGCCGATGGGCAGCACTTTTATAAGGGTAGCCACGCCCCCCCTGGCCACCCATTGGTGGCGCCCCTGACTGCTGGCACTAGGAAAGTGAGTAAATATTATGCAGCAGTTCATTGTCACAGCAAAAAGGAAGGCCTTGATAATTCCAAGGGACCTTTTCCACATTTCAGATAAACATGAACATTGGACGTCCAAAGGTAGGACACAGCCCAAAATGTACTATTTCAGTCTGGGTAATAACAGGGGCCGAGTATACAAGGGTTTGGTAACTGAAGGTATGGCCTTTTGCTCTGAGCGATGCAAGAAATGGGTGCATCTAAGGCAGCATGCAGGCTACGGGTAGTGAGGATTGCTTCCCCTATTTTAACCTTCTGTGGATGCTTGTCCTCCGCCAACCAGCGACGCAACTAGGGGTAAGGCACCCCGGAAATTGATACAACAAATTGAGCGCATCCCATGTGAGGGAGTCTCCATCGAAACCTACTGGACAGGTCAGGGTTGGAAGCCTCCAATCCCCCACTAGGATTAAAGTATAAATGTAGTGGCAAAGATCCAATCTGTTGGTTATCTGCTGGAGTTTTCAGGACTCAACGCCTCCTTCCACAGCAGTGAAGGCAGGTATGTTGGGGGAAAGTGAACCTTCCCTCAACATCCCTTGAGAACAAAGAAACAATTGCTGATAGACATAGGAGCTTGTCTTCTGCTGAGGACACCCAGATACCCAAATGGAGACAGTGTGCCTGGGGGAGCACCGTTTCACTTCACCCTGCTTGAGAAGAAGCAGAAGAGTGTGGTGTTCTCTGAAGGAAGACACGCACCTTCGGAAAGTCCAGTGATGTTACTTCTGGCATCTCGTGTTGATCAACGGAGCCCACAAGGACTTTGATCCACTTTTAAGCTATTGAGCTGCTGCTGAGCCAACCTTTGAGACATCACATTTTCACAGCAACCCACCGCTTGAGCTGTGAGCTTGCTTCACTCCGCGAAACTGAGCTATCAAGCTGCGTTGAGTCAACTGCTTTAGAGTTGCTGCTGTGATGAGCCCCTTCAAGCTCCTGCCACCAGCCACTAGTCACCTATACCATTGAGCCACTAAGTGAGGGAACCAACCCTACTGACCAGAAGGCACCATCACAGTGCGCAAGCGAAGCTGAGCCGTAAGTTAGTCCACTCGGAAGACACATAGGGTGTCATTCTGAGTATGGAGGTAGGGGGTTAACGGCACGGGTAAGGATGCTGGTGCCGTTAACCCCCTGCCGCCACATTCCGAGGTCCTTTAGCGGGTCCCACTAGGACCGGCTGGTTTGACCAGCCGTCTTTAGCGGGACCCGTTAAGGGACCATGGAGCTAATAACGGGCCCGCTATTTGCGGGCCCGTTATTAGCTCATTCCCCATTCCCATTGAGCCCTATGGGGGGCTCAAATGGGAATGGGGAATGGTTTTCGAAATGGGTACTTACCCGGTCCGCATAGGTCGGAATGTCCCAGTTGGTCCCCATTCCGACTGACCGGACCCGGACCCGAGTTTGGAGGCAGCCATGGTGCTAATAGCACCATGGCTGCCTCCAAACTCGGAATGACCCCCATAGTGTGGTAACTGAGTTTGATCAAGCAAACATGAGTTCCTTATACTAGAGGTCACACCCATGCAAAGGGCTATGAAGATGGGTCCAACCCCGCTGTGGAGTCGCCAAACAAGAACTAAGGTAGAGAACGTGCGGACTAGATATCATTTCTAACCATCCCAGGTGACAGTGAGCTTGAAATCACACTGTAGCATGCACACACATAAGGGCGACAGGACACCTCTGATGTGGTTAACACTTTCCTATATACTGAATAACTCAACGCCTCTTCCTCCCTGAGGCTCCTCCTCTTCCTCCTGCCACGCCCAGTCTTTAACCCTTGAGTGTCCACATGACAGTGACCTGACCAGCCTGCTCTGCTTTGGGCTTTATATCCGGATTGCGTCCTCCTTGCCCAAAAACATTTAGAGGACTCTTTTTGTGCTTTTTCCTTTTCTTCAGTTTCCTATTTTGCATTAGCCTACCACTCTACAATTCACAGTTTCCCAGTCGGCCTAGGGTAGCAGTTTGTGGTGTGTTTTCCTTTGCAGTGTGGGGGTGTTTCTAGGTATACTACGGGCTTTTCGTAAACATTGATATTTTTGTAGAGACCTACTTCAACATTCCTTTTTTTTTCATATTGACCATATTGTGGTTATTTTGACATACATCTCTGGAGATTATTGCCTGCTCTTGGCCCACATTGCCAAAGGCAAAGGAGGTTGTCTGCCTTCTTTTCTGCGTGTGCCTTCATGATTGAAGCACTACTGAGCCAAGCTGTGATAAACGTGTGGCTATAGGCCAGAGGAACCCCCCGCCCTCCCACGCCCCCCTGCTCCACATTGCACTTCTTCTGGGTGTAACAGGATTTTGCCAAAGATGCCTTTGCTCAGATGGTAGGAAAAACATTGGCTTTTAGCTATCTTAATGCCCTCAAGACCACTGTGCGCATGTGGTCCAGTGCTCTGAGATTACATCACTCTGTGCGCCACTCCGTTTTGTGTTCATGTCATTAGCGATGTCAGCGACACTTAAGACGATCATCCCACGCCCCCTGCCCCTTCTCCAGTCTTCAGGTTAAGCCACTGCTGATGATGGCACCTAATGTCCCCTAACTCTGGCAGTTGGTAAAAGGGGAGATGTTATCTGTGGTGTCCTAACTTCCCTAGACCCTGAGAACCGCTCGGGGCTGTAGGCTTCCTTCAAAAGACCATGCGTACACGGGCCAGTGAAAGACGACACGTCTTTATTGCACACCAGTGTACATTTAACTGAACTCCCTTCCCGGAAACCCCCTCCCTAACCCAATATTATTTCCCTCTGCCCTGGCCCAAACGTGGGACTTCCCCTCACAACGATGAGGGAGGGCTACACGCCCTTATCAACAACATGACATCTCCCCCCTTTTTAACATGCTAGCTTAATTTACAGTTCACCCCATTTCTTCGATCAGTCTTTGAGGTTTTATGCGGCATCGTTGAGGTCACGTCGGTAGGCTGGGCACACTCATATGGGGTGGCCCATCCGATTCCCCACCGCTGGTCTCCTCTTCTGAGTGTTCTCCATCCCCTAGATAAGAGTCATCAGAGAATGGATCACTTTGGTCACCTCGAGAATATTCCCACGTACGGGATGTCATGCCTTGAAGTGGGAGGAGTTCTGCGTAATGGAATTGTGTTGTTCACCATGAGCGGTTATCATGGTTATTTTCTTGTTGGTTATGACCAGCCGTTCAGGTGCGAACGCGGGGTCTTCTTTCCTCGTTCTTGGTTGACGCACAAGTACTTGGTTTCCTATTTCTATATCAGTCTCCTTTGCTCCTCGACAATTGCCTGCTCGGTCTTTCATCTTTCTCTTCTCCTCTTTGTCTCGGGTCCTGGCTTGTTGTTCTAATAGGCCTGTGGGACGCTGTGCAAAGCCTTCTGGTAGCTGGGTTCGCACAGTTCTTGGGGAAAAAAGGTTGAATGGGCAGACTTCTGTGTTGCCGTGGGGAGTGTGTCGGTATTCGCGCAGGAGTTGATACAGGGCATGCTCGATGGGTTATTGAGGATGTTGGCCACTTGTAGTGCTCTTTTGACGCTGGCCATAAACCTCTCGATGATTCTGTTAGCTTGAGGCCATCATGGTGTTATTCTCCTGTGTTGGAACCCCATGTACCGTGCAAAATTTGCAAAGTCCTGGCTGGTAAAGTGTGGGACGTTAGCTGACTTAATGACCTCTGGGATCCCATATGTTGAAAGCGTGCAGCCAAGGGCTGGTATGATGCAGGTGGCTGACGTGGATTCTATCAATTGAGCGTCTGGGAAGCATGAGTGCTTGTCGATCAGTACTAGTACTTACGCTCCGTTTTGTAGCGGGCTGAAGAAGTCTACGGCCAACTCTTCCCATACCGCCTCAGAAGAGGGGACATTTGCAGTGGGCTTGGATGAGGGTGTTGGGCCATTTGACAGGAAGTGTTGCATCAACTTATGACGTCTTCTACTATGGCATCCAGTTTGGGGAACCATAATTTCTGCCTCAGGAGACGTTTCGTGGAGACTATGCCCTGGTGGCCGTCATGCGCTAGCATGACCGTTCTCTCTGAGCATTCTAGGTTGCACCACCTGGCATCCTTTCATGATGATGTGGTCTCCAATGAGCGTTTACTCATCCTTGACTAGTTACAAGCACTGTATATCTTCTTTCACATGCTCCAACTCGTCTTTTGCTTGAGTTTCTATGTGTTTCATCTTCCCGGTTTTGATGCAGTGCGCCACAATGCAGAGGGCAGGGTCTCATTCTGATTCCTTCAGGAGGGTTTTCCAGTCTATGGGCAGGGGTTGTGTGTGATGTATCACGTAGTTGATGTATGTATCTGCAATGGGAGGGCTCCCTGCGCCAGCCCTGCGGGGTGTCTTGACAGGTAGTCGTCCAGGTTCAATTCCTTTCCTGGGCAATGGATAATGTTGAATTTATAGTCCTGTAGCCTTAAACCCCACCATGCTATTCTCGGTGGCATCTGTGCCTTTGGGTCACCACAAATCGTTAAGAGGGCCTGGTGGTCTGTGACGACGGTGAAGGCTTGGCCTTAGAAGAACAGGTGGAAATATTCACATGCCCAGACACCAGCCAGGCTTTCCTTTTCTGCCTGGGAGTATGCCTGTTCCGTGTGTTTGAGACTCCTGTTTGTGTAGGCTACGTTGAACATGTCGTTCAGGTCTGTGGGATCCCGTTGCATCAGTATGGCCCCTAGGCCAACTGGGCTGGCGTCGACTATCACTTCCATTTTCCTCTCTGCATTGAAATACGCCATATCTTCGGCTTTAGAGATATTATTGCGGATGGTTTCAAAGGCGTTTTGACAGTCTGCAGACCACTCTAAGGGCTGGTCTTTCCTAGTGAGTAGTCGGAGCGGGTGCTGATGGTTGCCTAGTCCTGGAGGTACCTTGTGTCATGAATAGCCAAATCTGGCCCTTCTGGACTTCGTGGTCCATGATGCACCACGGCATACACGCTGCAACTCTGATGAATCAGAACCGCTGCACTCTAGCCTTTGCGTGCAGTCTCCAGCTTCCTAGAAAACAGGCACGCCCCAGCGGCTCCGTGCATCTCAACTCTACCCCTACGAGTTATTAGACGTTGTTTGAGTTCGCTCTCTGCTCTATCGTGTAATCTATCTTTCCTTCCTAGTTCCTAGAACCCCTCCAAACCTTACCTTCCTATATCCCCCCTCCTGGATTAATTGACATTGTTCCTGGAAATCGAACGCTACCGGCTTGCAGCCGGCTTCCACGCTGGAACCCGAGGACTTGCGTTCCAGCTTGTACAAGTCACGGTCGGTGAAGTAGAAAGAAACCTCATCCCGGAAGACCACAAGCAAGGAGAAAAAGGTGCGAAAGAAAGAAGCTTCTGACAGATTGAGACGCCTAGAACCTGATACGGAAACAGATATGGAAGCAGCAGTCCAAGACCTCATGAGAGGTATGCAAGAATTACCTACTGAGGTTCAAAATCTCAAAGCCGAAAATGCAGCTTTAAAACAGCTGGTCTTATCCCGGGATTCTGCAGTCAAAGAAAGCATTCTGGTAGGGGGTGCTGTGGACAAGTATGATGGATCTTCTAGGTTCCTACGTTCCTTCCTTGATTCTTGTTTAGTCCACTTCACTTTCAAACCCTACTATTTTTCCACACCACGGGCAAAGGTCGGATTCATGACTTCACACTCAACGGGCAATGCCTTAACCTGGGCAACTCCCTTAGTTAATTCAGGAGATCATCTTTTGGATAACTACGAAGGATTTGTGGATGCCCTAAAAGCCATGTTTGATCGACCAGAGCTTATCTACAGTGGACAAGAAAGACTTCTTGAATTTAAGCAAGGGAGTCAAGATATGCTCACTTATGTGACTCGCTTCAAGCAGCTGGCTAAAGAAGCTGATTGGTCACAAGAAGCCAGTTTCACTCTCTTAAGGGGTTTAAATGATGAAGTAAAGGACAAGTTAGCCAGAGTAGCACGTCCGGGAACCTTCCAGGCCCTTATGGATCTTTCCTTGCAGATAGATTTCAGGATCCAGGAGAGAAAGGCTGAGAAAAAGAAGGTGTAAACATTTCCAAAGACAACCGCTGAATACCCAAGCTCCAAAGAGTGCGCTGCTCCACGTATCCCAGACCCTGAACCCATACAACTAGGTGCCATTCAGGGTCCAATTTCTCCACAAGAAAGGATCCGAAGAATTGATACTGGACTCTGCATGTACTGTGCCTCAGACAAACATCTAGTAAGAGAATGTCCTATAGCACCACCCCGGCGTTCGGGAAACGCCAGCTCCTGATCCTAAGCGGAGCACAGCTTCAGGAGAAAGATGCCTGCTCCGCATCCATTCCTTCCTTGAATACTCCAGGACAGAATACCTTAGTGATTCTCCAAACTGTCCTGACATCTACCGAGAATGAATCTTTTCCCATCCTGGCTCTCGTGGACTGTGGTGCCATGGGTATTTTCATAGACCACGAATGGGCCACCGCTCATAACATCCCTAGAGAGCTCAAAGAAGTGATACAACCCGTGGAAGGAATCGACGGTAGAGCATTGTCTTCAGGTCCCATTACTCATCAAACAAAAGAATTGCAACTCTCAATAAACAACCACCAGGAAAGAATACGATTTGACATCATCAAGGCTGCCCACTATCCCATGGTTTTAGGCATGCCCTGGTTACAGAAGCACAACCCATACATCAATTGGGCAGCGGGTTCCTTGTTCCTTGGTTCAGAGTTTTGTATGTCCCACTGTTTATGTCAGAACACGTCTCGGATTCTTCCAGTTAACTCCCAGAACCTTGAATCATCCTCCTTAAGTGTGTCCAACATTATCCAGGTACCAGAATCATATCAATCATACTCCGACGTGTTTTCAACAGACATTGTTCAAGCTCTTCCACCCCACAGACCTGAGGACTGTGCCATAGACACTGATACTTCTGCAGTGATTCCATTTGGGAGAATGTCCATATTATCTGAACCTGAAAAGAAAGCTCTTAGTGGATACCTGGGTACCAACTTGGCAAATGGAACGATCCGGCCCTCAAAATCCCCCGCCGGAGCTTCCTTATTTTTTGTTCCCAAGAAAAACACAAAAGAGCTACGCCCCTGTTTGGATTATCATGGTCTTAACCAATGTACCCTCAAGGACCGCTATCCATTACCACTCATTTCTGATATTCTGGAGGCAGTGCGCGGAGCGGCTATTTTCACCAAACTCGATCTTAGGGGTGCTTATCATCTCATCCGAATTAAGGAAGGTGATGAATGGAAAACAGCCGTTAGAACCCCTTTTGGCCACTTCGAATACTTGGTAATGCCCTTCGGTCTTGCCAAAGCTCCTGCAGTATTTCAACGATTCATGGACAGAGTTTTCTCGGATATGTTGTTCCTTTTTGTTATTGTATACCTGGATGATGTACTGATTACCTCTAAAGATCCCCAGGTTCATCAAGAGCATATCAAGGCAGTTCTGCAACGTTTGCGTGAAAACAAACTCCTGGCCAAGCCTGAAAAATGTCTATTTCATGCTCAGACCGTTCATTACCTTGGATTTATGCTCAGCCCTAATGGAATTGGAATGTATCCGGGTAAGATAGATTCCATACTTTCGAGGCCTACGCCCACCACTGTGAAGCAGATACAATCCTTCCTAGGACTTGCACATTTTTGCAGAAAATGTATTCTGACATTTTCCGAAATTGTACATCCCATCGTGGCACTTCTAAAGAAAGATACACCATTTATTTGGTCTACAGATCAAGAGAAGTCCTTTCAACAATTAAAACAAAAATTCACTGAAGGTCCTATCCTGGCTCAACCCGATACGAATCGAATCTTCCTGGTGGAAACAGATGCTTCGGATTATGCCATTGGGGCGGTCTTAAAACAAGAATTTAAGGACAAGAATGAACATCCTATTGCCTATCTATCCCGTACCTTGACGCCAAGTGAATGCCATTATTCCGTCCTGGAGAAGGAATTACTGGCTATCCGACAAGCCTTCACTGACTGGCATCATTTACTCCTGGGAGCTAAATATCCAGTGCAAGTATGTACAGATCATCGAATCTTGCAAGTACTACAGTCCCTGGAATGCAGAAACAGTCGCCAGGCCCTTTGGGCCTTCTTTTGCACTCAGTACCAGTTCCGTATTAACCATCTTCCTAAAATCAATAACATCGTCGCCAATGCCTTGTCCAGACGTCCTGACTACGAACCTGTTGAAGCCAGGGCCTTTCCCAAGATGTTTCCTAAAGCCGTGTTTGTGGCACAAGCTAATCTTCTCCTGGAAGACATTCATGCTCAAACACCTTCTTCTGATCTCTGGAAAGAATACACCCAGGACAATCAATGGAATTTGAATACTAAGGATGGTTATCTCTTCAAGGACAAATGCTAGTCATCCCTACACAAGGACTGAGAGATAAAATCATGAATCTTTGTCATGACACCTTTCATTCAGGACATCGAGGCATTACTACTACCCTTTATCTAATACAGAGACAATTCTGGTGGCCAAGAATGATTAAGGATCTAAAAACCTACATCCAATCCTGTGCTGTGTGCAATCAAAACAAACATGACAATAGAAAACCTACCGGTCTTCTGCATCAACCTACATTACCAACACGTCCTTGGGAGATCATCGCCACAGATTTTATTGTGGAATTACCACAATCCCGGGGTTATACAACTATAATGGTTACTATCGATTTGTTTACCCATGCAGCCCACTTCACACCACTGTTTAAACTACCATCCTCACTTGAACTTGCTGGGATATTTATCGAACACATATTTAGGCTCCATGGATTGCCTTCCAAGATCATCTCTGACAGAGGTCCTCAGTATATTTCCGAGTTCTGGAAGCAACTATGCCAAAAACTAGGCATACAGCGGGCATTGTCATCAGGTTACTGTCCCCAAACCAATGGGGTCACAGAAAGAGTCAACCAGACTCTAGAACAATATCTCCGCTGTTTTGAGAGCAAGGTCCAGGATGATTGGTCGCTATTGATTCCCGTAGCTGAATTTGCTTACAATAATTCCGACCATTCGGCCATCAAGACAAGTCCATTCTTCTGCAGTCAAGGGTTCCATCCTTCAGTATTACCATTTGTATTGCCACATCCAACCCCGGTTCCTGCAGTTGATTCCTGGATTGAAACATTGGTAAACGTTCAGAGGGATGCTAAGGAACACCTGGAAAAGGCCAGGATAGCTGTAAAACAATATGCAGATGCCAAGCGGAGACCTAGCCCTTCCGATTCAATAGGGGATGAAGTCTGGCTATCCTCCAAACTCCTTCCTCGACATCTACGACCCAATAAACTGGCTCCAAGGTATTATGGACCTTTCACCATCAAGGAGATCATTGACCCAGTGGCATATTGACTTCAGCTCCCTGAATCCTGGAAAAGAATACATCCGGTCTTTTACACCTCCTTACTGAACGCATATGTACAATCCAATCAGACTATTCCTAGACCTAATGCTGTGCTCATCAATGATCAGGTTGAGTTTGAAGTCTCCAGGATATGTGATTCCAGATATAGACGAGGCCAACTACAATATTTAGTAGAGTGGAAGGGCTACCCACCCAGCGAGCGTACTTGGGAACTGGTCTCTAACATGAATGCCCCCCGTCTACTGCAGAGGTTTCATCGAATACACCCGAGCAAACCTGGTGGGTCCGGGCTCAGGAGGAGGCATGCTGTCATGAATAGCCGAATCCGGCCCTTCTGGACTTCGTGGTCCATGATGCACCGCGGCATAAACTCTGCAACTCATCCAAGATGGCCGACGAATCAGAACCGCTGCGCTCCAGCCTTTGGGTGCAGTCTCCAGCTTCTTAGAAAACAGGCACGCCCCGGCAGCTCCGCGCGTCTTTACTCTACCCCTACGAGTTACTAGACGTTGTTCGAGTTCGCTCTCTGCTCTATCGTGTAATCTATCTTTCCTTCCTAGTTCCTAGAACCCCTCCAAACCTTACCTTCCTATATCCTCCCTCCTGGATTAATTGACATTGTTCCTGGAAATCGAACGCTACCGGCTTACAGCCGGCTTCCACGCTGGAACCCGAGGACTCGCGTTCCAGCTTGTACGAGTCACGGTCTGTGAAGAAGAAAGAAACGTCATCCCGGAAGACCACAAGCAAGGAGAAAAAGGTGAGAAAGAAAGAAGCTTGTGACACCTTGAGCAGTAGCTTGCAAGCTCTAGGAATGAGCAAAGTTCAGACAAAGTCTGTGGTGGCTGGGCAGTGTTCAGTGCTGCCACCTTGTCTGGGACGTGTTGCATCCCCTTCTCCGAGAATATGTGTCTGAAGAATCTGAGCGAGCCCTTCTGCAATTCACATTTGCTTTTGTTAAGTGTTAAACCCGCTGCTTCGAGTGCCATGCACACTCGGTGGAGTGCAGCGTCGTGTTCTTCTTTGGACTCGCCAGGACATCATCCTAATAGTTGAGGCAGTCGGGAACATGCTGTATGACTTTATGGATCTTGTCTTGAAAAATGTCAGTGGTGGCCAAGATACCAAAACTGAGCTGCTTGTATTGGAAAGCAGTGATATATCGTGACTCTAGAGTGAGTTCAAGTTGGTGGTAGCCTTTTTTGAGGTCTAGCTTTGAGAAGAATTTTGCACTGTGTAATAGGTGGATCATATCTGTTATCCTTGGTGCCTGGTGCCTTTCACGCTGTATTGCTTCATTCACCCTCCTCATGTCCATGCATAGCCTGATGGAGCGGTCTGCTGACTTTTTGGGGACGGGCACTATCGGCGATACCCAGGGAATGGGTACTCTCACTGATTCAATGACATGTTGCTTCAACAACTTGTCGATCTATTCTTCAACCTGCCTTTGTATATTGATTGGTATGCCCCTGTAGTGTTGGGTGACGAGCTTGACGTCGGGGTTGATGTGCATTTGAATCTTGCTATTTCTAAGTTTCCCCAGCCCTCAAAATAATTTTGGTAATGCTGTTTCAATGTCTTCCGGGCTCGCAAAATATTTGTGGACCATCATTTTGTACAATATGTGCACGAGGCTCATGTCCATAGCAGTTTTGAAACTGAGAATGCAGCGACTGTTTACTTCGGTCTTGAACATGTGTAGTTGGATCTTTGCTGCATGTGACTTGTGAGTGCATGTGGCAGTGATGACTCTGTTGCATGGTAAAGGTGAGTTTGATCCGTAGGGATACATGTCAATGGTGGATTGCTTGATGTTTTGGAGGCTGCGGGAGTGCCTTGTGCGCTTCTTCACTTATGATGTTAACCGTTGCCCCTGTGTCTATGAGGAATTCCAGATGGGTGTCATTGACGTGAAGCATGAGGCTGTGTTGCTTTGCCGTGGTGTTGTTTAGCACCCAGACATATCCCTTCTTTCGTTGGTCATCACCTGAAGATACAGAGTCACTACTGGAGGGTGACCTCATTTTGATTTATCGGACATACTGTCTGCAGCCCCAATGTTTAGACCCTTTGGACCGCCTGTGGTCTATTAGTGTGCAGGATCTGATGTATTCCCGCTTGTCCTCCCTGTGTCTTTTCGGTTCACTATCAGGCCCAGTGTCTTGTGAGCTCACCTGTGTCGCCTTCCTCCACTCCCTGTGTGATCTTCTGCCTGCTGAGGGCAGTGGTGCTTTTTTAAAAACGGTGCGAAAATGGTTGTCGCCACCGCAGGCGGCACATTTTTGCCCCAGTGCTGAACATTCTCTGGTGCAAGGATATTCATAGCCCCATTTAAAGCACGTGGCATCGGTACATCTGGTTGAGGTGTTCGCAGCAGTGTGTAGTTTGTTGACGGTCTCACCCTCGGTCACTTTGGGCTGTATCGTGACTTTGCTCAGATTGTCCAACTGTGACTCTACCGCTACTTCCATGCGTGCCAGTGCCAGAATTTCCTGCAGTGACCTCTGCTTTTGTAGCAGCTTCTTCCTAAACGCTTGGGTGTCGCATCCAGTGATGACTTGAGATCGCAATGCCTCCTCGCTGGAGTACAGGTGGAATTCGCAGTGTTTCAGCTTTATCCGTAATCTCATGACAAAGTTGTCT
Organism: Ambystoma mexicanum; assembly: GCF_040938575.1. Taxonomy (NCBI): domain Eukaryota; kingdom Metazoa; phylum Chordata; class Amphibia; order Caudata; family Ambystomatidae; genus Ambystoma; species Ambystoma mexicanum. The sequence goes on from NC_090922.1 coordinate 110,366,165, forward strand.
AGGGATTCTCCTTTGTCTTCGCGCATTGTATGAAAGATGTATCTCTTATAATCAACATTGGTGTGAGGCGCCTAGTATTCAGACAGTTTAATTTGTATGTCCTGGAAGGACACTTTTTCAAGGTTGAGTAGTTCTCCAACGATATCCCTGACTGCGGGTCCAACCGCCATGGATAATCTATTCTTTAGCCTTGCGTCGTCAGTGAGCCCAAGGACTCCTACATAAAACTTGAAGTCCCTTAGCCATATTGTCCTGCGTGACCCTAGGTTGCTTGTGTCACGCAGATCAAATGCATGCAGTAGCTGCAATCCTTGTGTTGCTTCACCTGAGGGCAGGAGGGGTCCTGAGGCATTGCCTCCTGATGTGGAGGCAACTTCGTATCCCGAAATGTTGTGTGCAATTGCCCCTCGTTCTCCACTGGGGGGGAGGAATACTCCTATTGCTGCCGGCCTGTGCGCTCCGGGAGATATCCCGTTGTGCACACACAGTGGCGGTGCTGTCTGGGGCTGGCTGGCACTGCATGAAGACGTCCCCTCCCCCTTCTCCAAAGTACCTTGTGTGCGGGCTCGGGCGGGCCGGGTCCTTCAGATGGCACCTGCGTCAGGAGGTGCGCCAAAGTGCTTTGGCTGTGCCCAATGGCACACTCCTGGACTGCACATCTTGGAATGCACTGTCACAACCTCTCGAGCCGCGTGGGCATGCGGCTCACGCCACAGTGGTCATTGCCTGGCTGGAGCGTTTGTGCTGGGTGCGCCTCCCCGCTTGGAACCCCTTTGTCACCAGTGTGGTGTCCTAACTGTCCCAACCCTGAGGCCCAACCGGGGCCTCCTTCAAAAGACCATGCATGCATTTATTGCCCACCGGTGTACAGTTAACTGAACTCCCTTCCCAGAAAACCCCTCCCTAACCCAACGTCATTTCCCTATGTCCTGGCTTAAACGTGGGCCTTCCCCTCACAACGATGAGGGAGGGCTACACGCCCTTGTCAACAACATGAAATGGTCTGCCGAATTCTCAGTCAGCTGGGCCCAGCTGACTGAGAATTCGGCAGACCATTTCATGTTGTTGACAAGGGCGTGTCAGACTTCATAATACACGATTTAGTCATTGCCACTTTGAAGCTATTCCTTCAGTTCTTGCGCCCTTTTGTTGAAGCGTACGCAGAAACATAAAGAAATAGCTTTATTTCAAAACTTATCTGGAAGCTGGGTGTATCACGTCGCAGTGCCTGTCTGGGCTCGAATGGATGTGTGCTCTGAAATACCCTACCACTTGTGGGAGGCGTGCCATTAAAACAAATAAGAAAATAAAGAGACGGGGAAGAGGGATGAAATGTTAATGGCTGCCTCTGGTTGAGAAAGTCAAACGTTAAGTGAGTCTAAAACTATATTGGAAGAGATTTTTCTGAACATGTGGGCAAATGACCTAACCTGATAAGTGGACACTCCACCCAATAACATGAGAAAACGCTGAGCTGTTGCTTGTGTTTTGAGTCTGAAGCGAACCCGTGACCCATAACTGCATGGCAGCTTTGTGACATGCACGTCATAGAACGTTTGTTCTCTTTATAGCGGTTGTTTCTGGTACAAATATTGACTGATTATTTATAGTTTATTAAAACCAATCCTTCTGTGATACATACAAACAAAGGGGGGTCTGGGAATCTCTCTACCAGCACAAACACAACCCAATGACCTGTTCTTGGGTGAATAACCCCTGGGAGAGACTCTACCAAGTCTTTAGCTCACTGTCCTTTTCACAGAGAAGAAATTTCCCCACATATCAGCCTTTGTCCTCCGCAGGGGCAGTCCAGCGCCGAAATGCTAGGCAATTCTCCTCTGAACAAGAGTACCATCAGTAACCCCATACACGTGTTTCAGCCTTGTTGGGCATCATCAGTGAGGTGAAACTGGTGCCTCTCTAAGAACTTGCTCACTGTTCTTAGAGAGGCAACAGTTTCACCTCACTGATGATGCCCAACAAGGCTGGAACACGTGTATGGGGTTACTGATGGTACTCTTGTTCAGAGGAGAATTGCCTAGCATTCCGCGCTGGGCTGCCCCTGGGCAGGACAAAGGCTGATATGCAGGGACATTTCTTCTCTGTGAAAGGGACAGTGAGCTAAAGACTTGGTAGAGTCTCTCCCAGGGGTTATTCACCCAAGAACAGGTCATTGGGCTGTGTTCGTGCTGGTAGAGAGATTCCCAGACCCCCCTTTCTTCTGTGATACATAGACTCAAAGTGTTAAGGATTTTCTTTCTTTATCGTGGGTTTGGGAATATATTCACTAGAATGGATTTTGGGGATAACCACTCTCTGGAAAGTATGCTGTTTGTTGGAATTTAATATTGCCATTTTACTTGATTGCAAGAACCGTACAGAACACTGCTTTATTTTCTTTTGCTCATGTAAAACCCATAATACAAAGTTTAATGTTGAAAACATCATCTGGCTGTTCCCTGAATTATCAGATGAGCCACAGGAGGGCGCTCGAACCAAAGAAAACGTTTCTTAATAGTAGCGCACACAGTTTCTGTTTGTAATTCTGGTCCAAGGCGCAGAGGGCTATGTTTTGAGTACAGTGTATTTGTACTTTGTATTGGGATTTTATTGAACAAAGGTGACCACTTCTATCAAAAGGATTGGATATGAGAATACAGCAGTGACAGGAGCAATCCCCAGAGAAATCCCTAATAGGTCAGAGTGAAGCTTTCTAGATTGAAGTTAAATTGACGTTAGGGCATCGAATGGAGCAACAGTACGTGTTTTAAATTCTATGCAGATATTCACAGTAGATCACAGCGGAGAGAAGAGGGACTAATGAAGGAATGCGAATTTGCTGGGGGAAGGGAGCCGGGGGCGTGAGGGGGCGGGGGTTGTTGGGGGGACGGAGGGATACTGTTGCTTTCCAGGAATGTCAGGTGACGTTTAAGGGCAGATTTGAAGGTAGGGTAAGGGGTGGTATTTTTTATACCTGGGGCAAGGAAGTTCCAGTGAAGGAGCAAGGAGGGGAAAGGAGTAGGAGTTAGCACAGATACGACCAGGAGATCTTGAGGTGCGCTGGAGCCAGGTACGGTGTCAGGGCCTGTCAACCTTTTCAAATGAAAGGGGCATTGAGCCTCAGGACCCCTCCTAGCCCCCCAGAAACTGCCCCCATATTGCCAGGCAGTGGTGTAATAACACAGCAATATATTCCTTTATATATTTCTGGGGCTTACAGTGTGCGCTTTGCAGCGCTCGCCTCACAAGCTGCGTTTACTGGATCCCGTCCGGCCGTCACGTCCATTGGGGAAAACAGAAGTGTTATCACCTCGTTGCCTTTCAACACCGGTCTCTCCCCGTCAGCCACTTGCTTACAAAGAAGGATCATTCATAGCTTTTCGGCGGGCATTCAGTGTTTCAGCTCCCTGCTGGCTCGCCCTCTCGTGATAATTGGTGGCTATTAACCTTATATTTGTCTCCATTATAATGTATGCCACCCAAGGTGCCTCAGACTGCTTTCAGTTCTAATCAGGGTCCTGGGGGGGGGACCCAATCATCATATTGAAATGGGCCCCCGCACATCTTCAGCCGGGCCTGGCTGAAGCGGAGTGTGCGAGTAGGGGATTAGCAGGAGAGAGATTCACCACGATAGGGAGAAGCCATGGCACGGTGTGGATTCAACGACCAGGAGAAGACATTTGGAAAAGTAACAGCATTGCATGTGGCCAGCCAGTGTGGCGCCTATGGCCAGAGGTACGAGAGCAACAGAGTAGATTGTATAGAGTGCAAGTGATGAAGCTTACACATTTTCTGGGGGGATGAAGGAGTAGAGGGGAGGCCAAGGAGTAGGCTTGAGTAATAGTCGCGGTGACTAAGTACGAGTGTCGACATGAGAGTTTTAGTAAAGACGAGTGTCGACATGAGAGTTTTAGCAAAGACGAGTGTCGACATGAGAGTTTTAGCAAAGACGAGTGTCGACATGAGAGTTTTAGCAAAGACGAGTGTCGACATGAGAGTTTTAGTAAAGACGAGTGTCGACATGAGAGTTTTAGTAAAGACGAGTGTCGACATGAGAGTTTTAGTAAAGACGAGTGTCGACATGAGAGTTTTAGTAAAGTGGCACATTAGAAAGTGGCAGATTTTCTAGATGTTTAGGCAGTTGAGTTTTGCTGCCGTCGCTGTGGAGGTTGTCAGATTGAGTTTGACATCGCTGTCAAACAGGCCCCCAAGCTGCTAGGAGGGTAGATTACATCACTCTTAGAACAGTTATGCATCCGACAGGGAAGAGCCATCCAAGTCGGGGCTAGCTGAGCGACAGTCGTTACAGAATTGGGTAAATTGAATGTCAAAGGTATCTTAAAAGATATGCAGTGAATTTAAAAAGTGCAGTTCATAAAATAACCACTGCATTGTTACCACGCTACACGAATCACAGATGGATAGTGGAACTGATGCAACCAAGCAACTAGATGTGTTGGGAAGGAGAGAGGGTCTTCCCGCACCCCTAGCTGATACCGAATGAGAAATAAACGCTAAGCGATCACATGCAGGGAGGAGGGGGATGCACATAATGGAGTGTGTGCGGCCACCTTAGTGCATGCATTACAAGCTATATGGTAGATTCGGGCCCAAACGCCATCTTGGCAAGTGGCAGTCATCTTAGAAGTAGGCCCAAGCAGGGCGAGCATCATTTTGTGTGTTAGTATTAGATCCCCTTGCATGAGCGCGAACATCAACCCCACCCCGGCCAGGTCTCACAGAGTACATCAAATCCTCCATTGTTATTAAGAAAGTTACAGACCCTTGCGCCCAGAAAAGAATGCGTCCTGCACCGTCATGAGAAGGGAGCAGAGCGCCTCCTGCCAGTACCATTGTGGGGGCAAGGGCGCAGGAGTTTGGCTCAAGAGGGAAACCACGCCAACATTTTCTGCAGGCTGTACTGGGCCATGTCCCACCTCACTACTTCTGTCTCAGCCTCCCCCCGGCAGGGAGAAGCCCATCGGGGGCAGGGGCACGGGAGTTTGATTCCAGAACGAGTTCGGCAAGAGGAGGAAGCGACCGGTCAGCATGGTACAGGACGGCCCCCATGCTAGGAGTGGAAGTAGAATTGTGAGAAAGTGAGATCTAGGTAAGAAGCGCTAATAATAACAGTACGCCAGACAACAGTGACTCCACTGACCAGTCTAGCAGTAATGCTATGGGGAGAGATCCAGCTGCACCCAGGCGCAAGATCCGGATAGTCAAATGTATGCTTGTGATAGCCCCAGGGTTCCATACGGGAGCAGCTCAGCACCCAGGCACCATGAAAATCACTGGAAAGGCTTACTCACTGATCAAAGAGATCAACCAATTTCTGGGCATGGAACTTGACATCAACATAACTCCTGGGGTCAAACCCATGACAAGTTCTATTAGTGCAATGCCCGAGAGTGGACTAGTGTAAATCCCAGAACCTGAGGCATTGGTTTAGAACTGTATCCCACATAACACCATTGACCCAAACTTGTGCCGAAAAATAGGGGGAGGGCGTGACATCGAGGTTTGCCTGGCTGAGTGATTTGAACGACCAAATGATCCTGATGGTTAAGATTGCCAAGACTCCATCCCCACAAGAGCCCTGGCCGTAATATAGACTGGTTACACCCACTGGCTCCTGGCCGCGAAATTGCATCTCCCTCAAACACATATGAACATGCCGCCTGACCTTGATTCTCGTGGAAGTGCAGAGGCTAATCATTGTCGGGCTAACCATCCAAGGACCAGATCCAGCCCCCCACGCCATGGCCAAGCCATGACATTTCCAGTAAACATCTCACCTCTGGCTTCTAATAACTTAAGTGCCCTGACCCCTTCGATGTTTCCCAACAAATTGACTTTGATCCGCACTGGTTCGGTTGGAGAGGAACAATGCAAACCATGTGCCTTGCTTGTGCATGAGCCAAACTGCTCTAGCAGATCTCGGTAAAGCAAAGAGGCTATTAATGATTCTCATCCAGGTCCAAGAGAATGGGGATCTTTACGGGGGCATCCAGGGGGAACATAAGGTACTAGGGTCGGCACAAGTACCAATTGTGAAACAGGGGGGCCACGATAGTTTAAAATGGATTGTGTCAAAAGTACCATAAACATGGGTGGGACGGAGAGCGGAACATACTAGCGAAGAGCTGACCCTCCTGAGCCTGCTGGAGCCACGAGCATGTCCAAGCAGGGGTTGGGGCAAGCAGTGGACTTGCATAAGACTGGGCCCCTTGGGATGGTCCCTCCAATATTGTGCAAAGAGATACCAAGGCCTGAGCACCCTTCATGTAGGGAAATGCCCCAGGCACCCATACCAAAAGTATCAAGGTGCAAGCTATTGGCTAGTACCGATATTTTTGCAGCACAAAATAATCTCCCCTCTGTGATGTCGACAAGGGCGAGTAGAATCTATCCCGGGCAAGGCCCAAGGAGAGGTATAATATACCTGCAACAAGATCCTAAAACTCCTAGCAAGTACCACGAATCAAGGGAGGCGTTGTTAAATAAGTGCCTGCATTGGATGCAAACTGTGCATGGTTGCTTTTTTGTATCCCGGGAGAGTATCTCAAACTGTACCTGACTCCATTACCAGGGAGGGATCCATGGGGAAAATAATTATGATCTCATCCGGCTGGAGCTATGGGACTACGGTTTAGCCCGTGACATCTTGCACTTCAATAAGAAAAATGCTTGAATATTTAACAACTCCATCCAAACTAGCCCCTTGCTCGATCCTAGAATCCACTACTGATCCACAGCATGGCCCTTCAACTCTGTACTGAGAGGGGCAAAGGCGCTGCCTCTGGGGAGACAACCCCATAGGAGTTGCAATAGAACAAGGCCAAGAGAAATGCTTAAGTTTGGTGGACGCTGGTGACTATCTGGAATATGTCCTGGATTGGGGGCCTCGGGCCTGAGCTTAATATATGAAGGTTGGCAACAACAGGAACAGATGAACAATCTTGTGATTAATCTATCATCTAGAAATGTAACATTGGAGGAAGTATCTCTACTCAACAAAGGTTTTAGTTTTGCACCATTTGCGTATTATGATCCAATTGATTTACAAATAGATCTCTTTAGATTCACTTGGTAATTGAAATTGAAGAAATTCTTGGCAATTCAAACAATTCAATCTTGGGAACTGTGCTATATGCCAATGCAGAGTCACCTTGTGATATTGAAAACACGTTTCTTCTACGGTCCTTAGAAGAAAGTGATGAATTTGATATAAGACACATCTTTCAGGAACTAAATATAAGACCACGGAGTTCGACATAGACAAACTTAGACCTAAATCAAGGTTTATTTCTCCAATGTCAACAGACAATGTAATCAATACTTTTCAAAGCGCAGTAGCCCAAGATATAAACAGACTAAATGAAACACAAAAGCAAAGGAAATTCAAACATAATGATAACTTATCTGGCCAGGAAGTCAAGGCACTTGAGACTCTAACCAAATACAAATCTATAGTAATTAAAGAAGATGGCAAAGGGGGGAATATTGTGATTATGAACAGATGTGATTATATGTCAATGGCACAATCACATCTCAATGCCCCAGATTGCTATATGATGCTATAATCTGATCCCAGAAAGCAAATAACAGAAGAACTAAACGAGTATGATCTTGAAATGGCATAGACAAGGGCTCATCATGGACCAGGATTTTCTTTTACTATAAAAGAAACAATTCTACCTACCATCTATTTTTTACCCAAAATACATAAACAATATCAGAATATTCCAGAAGCTAGACCTATACTAAGTAGTATAGAATGGGCGACAGAGCGGCTTTCACAATATTTGGATAACATTTTACGCCCTTTGGTGTGTAAACTACTTGCTTACTTGAAAGATACCACGAGTGCTCTTAATAAGATAAAAGACATAATGTGGGAAACACATCACCTTGTGGTCATACTTGATGTCTGGGCTCTTTATACTTCTATCAAACATATATTGGCTATCAGAACAATAGAATGTACTTTCAGAGAATGCTCAGTGTCATATTATCAGCATGTCGAAATGCTAAAAGAATTGCTGTAGGTCACTTTGGAACACAATAAATGTATCTTTAATGACATCTGTTATCAGCAAACCAAAGAAGTGGCCAAAGGCACTAAGTATGCACCAGCGCTGGCTAACTTGTTCATGGGTTTGTTTGAAGACACCTTTATATATACCGATCAAGATTTCTCGGAGAAGGTTCTCATATGGTCCAGATACATAGACTTGTTTTATTAATATGCAAAGTATCGAAGAGTGAACTAGATTAATTTATTCAGAGACTGAACCACAATGACTTTGATATTTCTTTTACAGGTAACTCCATCAATCTAAACATAGATTTGGTAGATCTAACTATTTATGTATCAGGTCACAAGTTATTAACAAGGACTTACAGAAAATGGACAGAAGTAAATTCTGCTCTCCTTGCAACTGGTTGCCATCAAAGATCAATTATACGGAACATACCAAAGGGGGATTTCATAAGAGATAGGCGTAACTGCGCAGAACTAGAACCCTTTGAAGAGGAATGCAACTTGTTAACTGAAAGATTTTTAGCAAGGAGATACCCGTTAACCACTATCCACAAAGCCAATATCGCAACGGTGGCTGGCCATCTCCTTAGTTCTAACCTTGCATGGGGCCTTAAACCAAATGGCATAGACTTTTTAGTAGACTTCTCTCGCTGGATTATTTATATGAGAGGGTGGTTGATCAGGTAGTACCCGAAACAATGCAGGGTAGAAGGGATGTTGGAGCAGGGGGTTGGTGCGAGGGGAGGGGGCAATTGTGTGGGTGTCCAGTATCTGTCCGTACCATGGAGGGAGGATGGAGTTCAATTCCCAGGAAACAAGGGTGTAATCATATTGGTGAAAGCGCACCTAATGGTGCTTTTGAACTGGCTAATCGTTTTGAGATCCTCACTTCTTGTGAGGACCTTGATTGACAGTCAGATGTCCCACGGAGTAGGGTTGCCCTGGAGGTAGGGGCAAGGGGGTTAGCTCCGTCCTTGGCTCCTATCATTGTAAGCGACCCCCAGGCCAGTATACCCCCAGTGTTCTGTTTGCTGTCTTGGTACATAGCAGGGTCAAGGAGAAAGGAGTGATATTGCTGAGTTTCTTCAAGCTAATGAAGTGATTCTTTTACAGGAAACTTGGGCATTGGAGACCCCGAAACTGGATGGTTTTGTTTCGTTTGGGATCCCTTCTATGAAGAAATTGAGGGGAAGATGCTATGGGGGCCTTGTATTTTGATTAAGATCTCACTGGAATGCAGGGTTAGGGTGGTCGAAACTTGTATGGACTTCCTACAGGTGGTCCGTCTTTCGACCACAAGGGGTGACCCAATCTGAATGATCAATTTTTATAATAGTCCGCATAAAGCAGAGGCTGACAGATTAGCCAGGGTTAAGAGGTTTATTGAGGCTTTGTTGTCTTCGGGTCGGAGCAGAAATGAATTGTATATCTGGGGAGGTGATTTTAACCTAAACATGGGAATGGGCATGGATAGGTATTTACAAGACTCTCTAGAGGATTTGTCTGTGAATATCCCTACCCCTATTTTTAGGATACAGGGGTCAGTAACAAGGGACTCCAATCGTGTTCATGGTTGATGGAATGGGGGCTATGCACGGTTAATGGCCGCTTGGCCCCAGATATCCCAGGCCTGGTGACCTTTAACAACCATTTAGGCTCCTCGATAATTGACTATTTTTGTATCTCTATGAGGCTTTGGGATAGGGCATTGAGCTTTGAAGTAATTCGGTATGAACAGTGACCACCACCCCATTCGTCTTTGTCTCAAGGGGATGCTGGGGGTGGGGGCATCAATGTATTATGCCTAATTGTGGAGGTGGCTTCTGGTGCAAGAAGAATCAAGTGGGGGACAATAAAGGAGGAGAATTCGCGTATAGACACCATCTCGAGGAATGTAGCTTTATTACTTGGTATATTGGAGGACAATTCCCCGTCAGGGTGAATTGTGGACCAATTCGTTGAACTAACGGGAGCTCTTTCAAAAAGATTTATCCTAATACATAAAGGGAAGGGCCCAGGGATACTCAAGGGTTGGTTTGATGAGCTGTGTAGAAGCGCAAAGAGAGCACTATTACTGACTTTAAAGGCCCCAACCTCTTGTAAAAGAGAGATTGCCCAGGCCAGGGCACATTATAAAGTAGTACTAAAGAGAATGAAATTAGAAATTGAAGGGGCATATTGGGAGAGCTTTGTGGACGCTGCTAAAAGCAACGACCACAAGGCATTCTGGGAGTTTGTGAAAAGGGGTCCGGGGGGTGGCATGATCAATGAGGCAAGTGGCACCCATGTGGCGGAAGCGGCCTGGCTGGAGCACTTTGGGAATTTATTCAAGGGTGAGAATATGAGGTGGTGTGTAGGGCTAAGTCCCTCCTGTTTAAAGTTTGGACTGGATTACCTAACTAAGGCCATAAGTCAGCAAGCCCATAATCGGGCACCGGGCCCTGATGCGATACCATCGGACCTGTATCAGGACCACCTGGATTTGTGGGCACCTCTCTTGACGGTGGTGTTTAATGCCTGCATGGAATCAGGGATACTCCCCATCCTGGAAAAGGGATATTATCTTCCCTATATTTAAGAAGGGGGACCATGGAGGTCCAAGTGCCTATAGGCCAATATCATTACTGGACACCTCTTTTAAGATCTTTGGGAGAGTGCTACTAGGCCATATTGAAACCTGGCTGAACGAACAGGTGGTTCTTTCTGGCATCCAGTTTGGCTTCCGCCCGGAAGTAGGCACTATGGAGCAGAGCCTTAATTTGTATCTTCTGGTGGCCAACTCTTTTGTAGGGGAGATGTGGTATATTTAGCGTTTATGGACCTGAGCACGGCATTTGACAAGGTAGCCATAGCTTTAGGAAGTGCTCAGGTCCATGGGCTGCCCGGGGGCCATACTGAAGGTTTTGATGGAAATCCACAACGATAATGAGGCTTGTGTGCATAGTGGTCCAGGGGGTCACTGCACAGCGTACTTTAGGGTCGACAGTGGAGTGAGGCAGGGCTGTGTTCTAGCCCCAATCTGTTTCTGGCTCTATATTAATGGCCTCTCAAAGGATTTGTTGACTATTTTGGTGGATATTTTTGTATTGGTGGTCAGGCATTTCCTGTGCTAGTTTACGCAGATGACACCGTATTGCTAGCCAGGACCCAGAGTGCATTGCAGATCTTGATTAATGCGTATTCAGCATTTATGAGCAATTTGGGATTAAAAATTAACTCTACAAAATCATCTGTAATGGCATGCATTGGCAGGAAACGGCCAGCTGCAATGCAACCCATGATTTGTGCTGGAGAAGTTATCACCAGGGTGAAGGTCTTTGATTACTTGGGGATTAGATTCTCGGAAGCCATCACGGGGAAGGCACACCTAACTAAGCAGTCCGCTAAAATGAGCCAAAAAATAGGGGCCTTTTTCGCTTCATATCCCGTTGTGAGGGTCAACCACTTGATGTGGTATCTAAGATATATGTCACACAATCAAAGGCAGTTACATTATATGGAGCTCCATTGTGGGGTTTCCAGAAGGCTGGTGAGTTACAAGTCAAGGAGAATATATTTTTGCGGAGATTATTGGGACGCCCTAACTCTTCACCATGCACTGCTATTCATAGAGAATTGGGCCTGGAATTTTGGGAGGATCAGTGGGCATTGGCCCCTATACTCTTTTGGGTTTGGTTATGGGCGAATGCTCATGCCTCTCTTTGTGACTTCATCATTAGTGTCCTTTATAGTAACTAGTAATCCTGTTCTAACAGTACAAAGGCGGCGAGAGCCTGTGAGCAAAATAGAAGTACTGTAAGTGAAGGTAAACAGAGATATAGACAATAGAATTGAGATAAGAAGAAACAGTTTTACCATCAAAGGAGTCTTGAGAGTTCCAGAGGAAGTCCTTGGTGGAGTGACCTATACCGCCGGCATGCGGACGCCTTCAATGGTGTCCCGTCCAGGCAACCTAACACCGACGGCATAGACACACTTTGGGTCTGGCCACAGAAGGAACAGCCAGAACAGGAAGACAGCCACCTGGAAGGAAGTGACAGAAAGAGTCACGGCTGTGGGGACTGTCCCCCGCACACCGAGTGACTACCATAAGTGGTGGAATGACCTGCTTGTGAGGGTCCACAACCTCATCTCGGCACAAGAGGGAATCTGCTGCCAAAGTAGAAGGGATGTGCCACCCCTAACCTCATGCCCTTGGGGAGAGGTGCAGCTCTATCCCTAACATGGAGGGAATAGAGACAGTTGGGACAGCAGAGGCAGGAGCTGGGACGGAAGGTAATTGTGGTAAGTACAATAAACGCCATGCAAATGCAAATGTAGTGTCCAAATACATGCATCCACATGCAGAGAAACACCTAATGGGGAAGGGAACAGGTCCAACACATGTCAGTCACGGCAACTGTCCAGATCTGACACAAACATGCCAGGGGATGCGGGTAGATGTAGCCATGCACAAGCACTGTTGCCAAAATGTACAGCCATGGACACATGGTGAGCACCCATCTGTGCCAAGGGAAAACACCACAGGAATCATAGACCCACCGCACTCACAACAAATAGCCACATTGGCAGACCAACAGTCAATATGCACTCCCACCACCCACATGTACAAGGACACATGAGAGCCGACAGACCAAGCAGGAAACACACGATGTAGCATGAGTGCAATGCAAGCCTGCAGACATGACTCCCAGAAGACTAACAGCATGCTCATGTCTCCCCGACATGCACACAGTTCTCCAAAAGTGATGCACCTGGCGCGTCATCATCAGGCCCAGCAGCTGCAGGCAGACCTGCAAAGGCAACACCATTCACCAGCAGGACCAGACAGCAGGGCAGGGCCACTAGTCCGTCGCACCCACTATCAGCCCCACCACCTCCATCTGCATCAGCCCCACCACCATCAACACCATCCCAACCCCCTTCCCCACCACCATCACCCTCCACCGCTGGTAGTGGCACATCAGCAGCAGTGCATGTGGCTGCCGCCATTACCACACCTGTGTTCAGTGGCCCCACTGTCCCTCCTGTGCCCTCCACACCACCACGGGCACAGCAGCCACCAGAACATCATGGCAGAGTCCTCACTTACAAGGAGGAGGAGGTGGACGATGACACATCCTACCTGTTGGGATGTTACAGCCCCACAACACCACACAGCCCCCCTCCACTGCCACTGTCCAGCATCCGTTCTCTTGATGCACACCTGCATGCAATTGAGTATCGCCATAGTGAAATCTCTGTAATAGCACGTCAGCAGCTGGAAGAAATGAGACACATGCAAGAAGGTATGCAGGCCTCGAGCTGCAGGAGTGCCACATGTCAAGGCAGCGCCTCAGCCACCTTCCTCATCCTTGTCTAGAAGGTTCGATATCACTTCGCTGACAGTAATTACTTTGTGGTACATTCACGTTAATAAATAATACACAGTTTTTTCTCTGAAGCACTGACAGGGCATTGCTTTTTTCCAAACAAGTGTTTACTGTGAAAGGTCATGATAACTACGGAGGTGCAAGGGGTGTGCAGAGTGGGGTGGAAACTCAAAAGAAGTTCTCAAGCAGTTCTTGGCAGGCCATGCACAAATCCCTGGCCTCCATGTGCATATGCCCGGCTGGCGCTGCATCATCATCATCATCATCATCATCATCATCATCATCCTCCTCCTCCGGTGGAGGAAGGTGGTCCAGATCTGAGGGCAGGGGTACGTTGTTCCTGATGCAGACGCTGTGCAACATTGCACAGGCCAGGACTATCTGCCCCACCTTCTCTGGCCTGTACATGAGCGCCCCCTCAGACCGGTGTAGGCATCTGAAATGTGCCTTCAAGAGCCTGAAGGCCCACTCAATGGCCACCCTGATCCCCACATGGGCCCTGTTGTATGCCACTTCTTGCAGCGTCTGGGGATTCCTCAGAGGAGTATCAGCCACGGAAGCAGTGGGTATCCAGAGTCACCTACAAAGGGTAAGGACACACGTGTGAGTAATGATGTTTGGCAGTGGTATTGTGTGTGACAGCAGCATTTCAATGGTTAGTCTGTGCATGCATGTCCCATTTCTCATTGTGCCACACCATTTCACATTCCAGTCCTTGCATGTGTATTGCACTTCTCAGGGGTTTGTGCAGTCTGACGACATAACACCTGCACACGGCTCACGGCCAACACTCATTGCAATTTGGTATCTGACTGTGAGGGTGGCATGCCAATTCAGTGAGTGGTTTGGGCTTGTGCATTGCCACCATGCATGGTACCTGACGGGAGTCTGGGTTGCATGGTCTGTGTGACACCCATGATGGTGTGTGTCATTACCTGTGAATGGAGTGCATGCCAGGTGTGATGGCATGGTAGTGCCCCTCAGTAGTTGTTTGGCAGTCTCTCATGTTATGTATGGGGGTATCTTTGGGTGACTCATCTAACGGCTACGCCATGGACAACATTGTTGTGTTTAGGCCTGGGCTGCCTGTTCCGGTTAGGGACGTGTCATTGGATAGGCACTGCTAATTGTGCATCACTGGACTGTGCTGTTCCCTGTGATGGTTCCTCTGCCAGGTTTGGTTGTTGCTTCATGTCATCTGCAGGCTTGCCTCCTGGCTTTTGGGGTGCCCCAGCACATACATTTGATGACCCTAGGTGGCCATGGGCCATTTCTACGAATTCACTGTCATAGCATGGAGGCGGGGCGGGGGGTTGCATCCTGTTACCTGAAGTGCATTGCATGTGGATGTCCTGTAGGGTTTGAAATGGCCTACATCTCCAGTCATGTGCTACTCCTGTGTGTTGTGACCTGTCAATTGTGGTGTGGCCTGTCAATTGACGGGTGCTTTGGTGGGTCCTGCATGTGCAGCATGCTTTTCGGACATTCATTTCTGACATTGGACCCCCCCGCCTTGCCTGTCACACATGCTGCAAGGTAGATGTAGCTGGTATTGTACATGTACTCAGCAAACATCCAGATCCTTTGTCCTTTTTGATGCTCCTTGTAGGCCGGCAGCGTGCTGTTCTGCAGGACCATTGTGTTGTGGGTTGATCCTGGGAATTGGACACAACAGTGCGTGATGGTAAGGTCAGCGTCACAGGTGACCTGGACATTCAGGGAATGGAGCTGCTTTGGGCATGCCAGCAATTGCATAGACATAACTCTAAATAAGAGGGGAAACCCCATGGGAACACTCTCAACAATGAGAGAATGTTTGTTCACCCTGTCGGTCGGGGAATAATAGATACCATATATAAAGTAACAGGGTAAAGAGTTCTACACAACAGCAAACCCTTCAGTCTAAGAGGTACAAAACATATACATTTTATTCAGCAATCATAAAACATGATAAAACCACATCCATTTAAAAACAAAGTGCTAGTGACAAGAACATAATTGATTTTGACAAATCACAATGCCTGAACATCATTAAATGGGTCAGTTCAGTTCCACCTTCGCTCATTCAATATGGCTTGTAAAGAAGAACTCTGTTCTCTACAGATCTTTTTCCAAAGAACCAGTCTCTAAACAATCCTGGTGTTTTGCCTCGACATGTTTCAGTTCCTTCGCGTTAGTTTAGAACCTTCTTCAGGAGGGTTTCTTAGTTAGTCACTTGAACTTGCAACACATACTAGGGGGCCATCTTGCCCCACAACATCTGAATCTGTGTTGGTAATACAGGGTTGCTGTTGGTAGACAGACAATAAAAACAAAATAGGGAACTTCTATACCTATTTGTGGACAGTTTCAATCTGTGCAAACCGGGGTGAAAGAAATTTCATTACCTCGATTTGTTGTAGTGGGTGTCTGAAAAAGGCCTGATTTCAATTTATTTAACCAGTGCTTCTTTATTCCACCTTCGAGATGGTCTCATCTATAAGAGATACATGTCAGAAAATATCAGACTATTGCCAGGGTGCCGTCACTCTACAGGTCCAATTCATCTAACAATTTGGGTTTATCACATTCCACCAGTTTTATCAGCGGAATGGGCAAAAGAATCCGCCGTCCACAAATATGTGTCAACTGCACATCTTTTTTTGTATATATTGAATATTAAAAAGTCTGATTCAAGCGTTATCGAGGAATAGCCAATGTTGAGCCAGTTGAAAGTGACAGAAACTGAGAAATTGCTCCTTGAAGTCACTGTCTTGCAAACAGAATGACAATCTATCTCTTAATAATAGAGAAAAGTAATTGCGCGGGCTAGCGTCTAGTCTGCTCCCTTATTGCTCTACCTAGCAAAAAAGATTCTTAATAGTGGACACAAATTAGTTACCTTATTCAGCTTAAATGTGGGATGATCAGATGATCCCCTATATCACTATCTCACTCGATGCAGGCCGTCGATAGTACTGCGGCGTAATTGGAGAGCGGGACAAGCTAGAAGCAAAAAGAGCCAAAAAAAGAAAACTACTGAGTTAATAGTTTTGGGCTTTCTCCCTATGGCTATGTACACGATTCGTACTATTTGCCTCACATTAAACTCCCTCTAATAAAGTTTATTGTTTAGCGTTTACCTATTGCAGCCGCCTTCACTTGCACGGATCGTGCAGCCTCGGGAACTCTCTTAATCCAGGTCGCCGTTCCGGAGTTCTGTCTTCACTTATTTGAAAGACACTAAAGAGGTTATTAAGAGAATTGAACATAAAGAACACCAGCTTCTGTTGGGTTTAGATATAGTGTCGCTGTATACAAATATCCCACAGCAAGAGACATTGGAAAAAATTGAAGAAATACTTCTTACACGGACAGACCAACACCCAGTACCAACTTCGTTCTTAATGTGGTGTATTAGTGTGGCTCTAACTAAAATCCTTTTCGAGTTTGCATGTACTTTTTACCAACAAGTTGAAGGTACAGCGATGGACGAAATGATGGGCCCAATAAAGGCCAACCTCTATGTCGAATTTTTTGAAAAGCAGTTTGTTTATGCACCCAATCCGTATGAAAACAATATCAAAACATGGCTATGTTATATTGATGATGTGCTGGTAATTTGGCAAGGCTCGAAAGAAACAGCGGAAGAGTTCCTTAGATGGTTAAATAGCCTAAATAGACATCTTCAGTTCACCATGACAGTGGAAAAAGGGGCAATTAACTTCCTAGACCTCACACTATATCATGAAAATGCCAGAATCCTTGTGAAACTGTTTCATAAAACCACAGAGAAAAACTCCTTATTGCATTTTGAGTCTCACCATGTAAAACATCTGAAAGATAATCTGTCCTAATAGTTCCACTCAACAAGCATTCGAAGAAGAAGCACAACACTTGAAGCAAAAGTTAAAAAGGAGAGGGTACCCGAAAAAACTTATTAGGAAAACGGCTAAATGCACATTTAATAACAACAGAGAGGCCCTTCTTGAGGAAAAACCGATGAAAACACGTGAAAATAAAATCGTATGTGTCAACACTTTCACGAACCACAGCTTGACAATCAGAAATATAATCTCTAAACACTGGCAACTATTGAGAACTGCAATGGCTAACCCCACTATGCTACTTTTTGCCTATACTAAATCCTCCTTGATAGGAAACAGTGTAAGCCATAGTAGATATGGCTGCACCCCTCCTACAGCGATGAGTATCACCAGCCAATGGGGCTTACCCTCAGTGACAGGCCACTCACCGTGTGGTCAGTGCGTGGTTTGTAAATTGACTACTAGTAGCAAAGAAGTAGAGATAGTTTTAACTACATTATGGACACAGAAAACATTCTCTAACTGTAACACTGAGTATGTGGTTTATATCATCACATGCCCATGCAGCCTACATTACATAGGCAAAACGAATCGTAAAATCAAAACTTGCATTTGTGAACATAAAAGTTGCATTAAGAACAAGACCTTGCAGGCTCAATGGTAAAATATTTCGTGGAACAAAGTCATGGTTGTGCAAGTTTCACATGGACAGTTCTCTTAGCAGTCAAAGGTGATAATCCAGTCATGAAGAATAAGAAACTCTTGAAGAAAGAGCAAGAGCTTATTTTCAAAACACGCAACGATCTGAGAGGTTTGAACAATTCCATTGAATGGCACAAGGTTTGGTAATAAAGTTTCACAGAAGTTGTGGCTCCCAGAATCTGCTTACCCCCCCGGGGGTGTTCTCTCATTTACCAGAGCCCACTAGGTTTTCTTCTTTCACCTAATTGCTCACTATGAAACAGCCTCTCCACATAGATTTAAAAAACTGTCTTGTGGATGGTCGGACTACAATATGTTTAAAGGATATTAGTTATTGTTCCTCATTTTGACCACCAGAGGGCCTGTATACCAGACCGTCCCTAGCGAACACTAAAAAGGGACTACAGATCCCTTGAGAGTGATTTTTTACCAGATGATCCGTAACCTACGGAAGATGGCGCTCGCTAACTAAACCGGCGTCTTACAGTGAAGACAGAACTCCGGAACGGCGACATGGATTAAGAGAGTTCCCGAGGCTGCACGATCCGTGCAAGTGAAAGCGGCTGCTGGAATAGGTAAACGCTAAAAAAGAAACATTATTAGAGGAAGTTTAATGTGAGGCATATAGTACGAATCGTGTACATAGCCATAGGCAGGGAGCCCAAAACTAATCACTAAGTAGTTTTCTTTTTTTGACTCTTTTTGCTTCTAGCTTGTCCCGCTCTCCAATTACGCTGCAGTACTACCGACGGCCTGCATCGAGCGAGATAGTGATACAGGGGATCATCCGATCATCCCACATTTAAGCTGAATAAGGTAACTAATTCGATTCCACTATTAAGAATCTTTTTCGCTAGGTAGATCAATAAGGGAGCAGACTAGACACTAAACCGAGCAATTAATTTTCACTGTTATTAAGAGATAGATTGTCATTCTGTTTGCCAGACAGTGATTTTAGAGAGACATTTCTCTCTTTCTGTCACTTTCTACTGGCTCAACATTGGCTATTCCTCGATAACGCTTGGATCAGACTTTTTAATGTTCAATATATACAAAAAAATGTGCGGTTGACACATATTTGTGGGTGGCGGATTCTTTTGCCCATTCCGTTGATAAAACTGGTGGAATGTGATAAGCCCAAATTGTTGGATGAATTGGACCTGTAGAGTGACGGCACCCTGGAAATAGTCTGATATTTTCCGATATGTATCTCTTATAGATGAGACCATCTCAAAGGTGGAATAAAGAAGCACTGGTTGAATAAATTGAAATCAGGCCTTTTTCAGACACCCACTACAACAAATCGAGGTAATTACATTTCTTTCACCCCGGTTTGCACAGATTGAAACTGTCCACAAATAGGTATTGAAGTTCCTTATTTTTTGTTTTTGTTGTCTGTCTACCAACAGCAACTATAAATTACCTACACAGATTCAGATGTTGTGGGGCAAGATGGCTTCCTAGTATGTGTTGCAAGTTCAAGTGACTAACCAAGAAACCCTGCTGAAGAAAGTTCTAAACTAACATGAAGGGACTGAAACATGTCGAGGCAAAACACCAGGATTGTTTAGAGACTGGTTCTTTGGAAAAAGATCTGTAGAGAACAGAGTTCATCCTTACAAGCCATATTGAATGAGCGAAGGTGGCTCTAAACTGACCCATTTAATGATGTTCAGGCATTGTGATTAGTTAAAATCAATTATGTTCTTGCGCTAGCATTTTGCCTTTAAATGGATGCGATTTTATCATGTTTTATGATTGCTGAATAAAATGTATATGTTTTGTAAGTACCTCTGAGGTTGAAGGGTTTGCTGTTGTGTAGAACTCTTTACCCTGTTGCTTTATTTATGGTAGCAATTGCATAGAAGCAGGCCTTGGTGGTGTTCAGCTGTGCCCGGGTAGTGAGGAGGGCAATGTGCTGGCCCACATGGCATAGGAAGACCTCTTGCACCTGCACCAGCACTCTGGAGAAGGCAGGCTGCGAAATGTTGTGCAGCTGGCTCAAAGAATGCTGGAACATGCCACTGGCCAGGAAGTGCAGCACCAACACCAGCTTTACCAGCAGTGGTATAGCTGACTTGATGCCGATCCTGCTCCAAATGTCCTCCTGGATGTGGCTCAGGAGGTCAAATATGGTCTCCCTGTTCAGGCAGTACAGGGTTAGTATCTGCCTGTCAGTGAGGGATGAGGGTGTGGCCCTTGTGTGAGGGAATCACAGAACTCCTCTGCCTCGCCACCTGCATCACCATCCTCCTCCTCAACCTTCTCTCTCCCTGCTGCTCGGAGGTGTTGTCATATCCCCCTTGGTTTTGCGGTATTACTGCAAATATCAGTCTGTATTACTGGCAAATCCAAACTTGTAATTTGCCGGTGATACCGGATCACATTTCCAGCCCGTCCGGTATTTTCGTTGCTGGTATTTCCAGCGCTGGTAATTCTGGATGACGGTGCAGTGGCAAGTCCTGCAGTGTGCACACTGGGTGCAGTGTTGGAATACTGTCAGTGTAGAAGAGGGTAGGGTTCAAGTGTATCTTCTATGTGCTTGGATACTGCAGTGTGTCAACTGGGTGCAATGTTCTAATAGTGTGTGCATAAAAGTGGATAGGGTTGAAGTTAATATTTTATGGGCTTGGGTAGTGTTCATTGCATGGAGTGCTGACTACTGTACAGCACTGTGAAGTATTGGTTTTGTGGACTGAATAGACTGTTGGGAGCAGGGCCACTGTTGTGGACAATTTTTTGGGTCGGTTGGCAGTAACAACATATTATGTGAATAAAAGTGGGTAGGGGTGCTGGAGGCTGTGTTATGTTTGTAGATTCTGCTAACTATTGCATGTTTCCATGTATAGCTGTATCACGGTGCAGAGGTTGGGTAGGAGTGCCAGTGGCAGTGGTACGTTTGTGGATTCTGGTACTTGGTCACATGTTGGCATGCATGGTTGCATTATGTTGTGATGGGTGTGTCCAAGGCCTAGACTCTTGGTTGCATGGCCAAAAGCTCTAGGCCATAGGCCATGCACCCATACAACATAGGAACGCACCGACACTGTCCCGCAAGCCGAACTTCCTGAGTAGCGATTTTCATCACGCACTCGCCAGACGCTTAGACAACAAGCGTCAGTGAGGGTAAGTCCATTAAAATATGCGAAGCATAACGCTTTTGGGACATTAGTATGGCATCTATAGTTCACATCAGTCGTTATTTCACTATTTTCATTGAAAATATATGAACATTTCAATTAAATCCGCTTTGATTTTATTTTATTGTAGTGGATGTTAGCCCCCACTTTGGCGGTCTGATTCCTGGCTGACTCCAGTGAAGGACCTTATTTCAAACACGCCTAAACCGCGACGCCCTCAGAGTCCACCCTAATATCGTTCTTGGCTGCATAACCTTGATAACAAGGTAAGAGGTAGATCTTTTCATATTTTCTTCTCTGATTAGCCCTGGCATTACTCCTTTGTAGACTGATGCCTGTCGAGTCATCACGGATTGTATGTTTTGTCCTGAATATTTGAGATAATATATTGATGAAATTCTGGCTCGTATGTACACTAATTTTGATTTTTTAGAAAGGCAGAATATGTTGATTTGGATATTGGTGCACACTCACGCTCAACAGTTGGCTTGTAGAGGTTCTAAATGGTAGTTTTGATATGATTTGTATGTATCTCCACAGATATTGAAATCTGTAAAGGGAGCACTAAGTGCCTGAAGACGTAATAACATTGAGCCTTCCCCTGTACTACTCCCACTCTGATGCTAGGTAAAAGATGCATTTGTTTCTCTTTTGTCATGCTAAAACTGATTGAATCTGTCCAATCTGTAGTGAATACTTAGACTCACACAGTGTTTTAAAATGTTTTTCAGCAGCACCAATTTGGTCTAAGCACTTTATAATGTTAATGTGCCACATTGATTCATAAAGAGAAAGTGACGGATCAAAAATACCCTCCTGAAGAAAGTTAGAATGAAAATATATGAACTGAAACATGTCGAGGCATTACACCGGTTATTAGATCTTCTGGTTTGTGTATTCAGGTCTTTATTGACCAAGAATTTTGTCCTCTCCTGTATGTGTTATACTAAGGTGTCAATAGGAGCTGTGCCCTAGTCCATTTAAAGACTAGTGATGAACTGTTACAATTTATTTGTGAGCATTTTGCTTGGTATCACTTGCAATTTATATTTTACGAAGTCTTAACACCTGTATGTTTTTTATGATGTTTTTTAAAGATTGTTAATAAAATGTATATATTGTGATATTAATTTGGTGAAGCTGATTGTTGTCTCTACTTTTGCTATTTGTAATTTGGCATGCACCCAAGAGCCAAGGCCTTGACCACACCCACGGCGCAAAGCAGTTTGGACTCTGCAACAGTCAGAGGGTGGTGACCTGTAAAGAATGGTTGTGGCGCACATTTTCAGACTTGATAGACCAGAAGTGAGCTGATCTGCATACATTGTTGGTTCCATGGGTGTGGTCATTGTTAGAACATCCTACAGTTTTCGGTGTATAGCTGGAGATGGTGCAGTGGCAAGTCCTGCAGTGTGGACACTGTGTGCATTGTTGGAATACTGTCAGTATAGAAGAGGGTAGGGTTGAAGTGGATTTTCTATGTCCTTGGATACTCTGCTTTGTGGAGATTTGTGGGAGTAGGGCCAATGTTGTGAAGATTTTGTGGTTTGGTTGACAGTGACTCAATACTTAGTGAATGGAAGTGGGCAAGGGTGCCGGAGGCTGTGGTATGTTTGTGGATTCCTGCTAACTGTTACATGTTTCTATGCATCACTGTGTTATGGTGCGGGGGTTGGGTAGAAGTGCCGCTGGCTATGTTACATTTGTGGATTGTGGTATCTGGCCACATGTTCATATGCATGGCTCCATTATGTTGTGCTGGGTGTGGGCAAGGCATAGACTCTTGTGTGCATGGCCATGGTCATGATGGGTGCCTCTCTGGATGATTTTGGATGCTGAAATCGTGGATTTTTTTGCAGAACCTTCTACTGGAGGTGCTTTGGAAGCACACGCGATGGGCACTCGAAGTGTGTAACGGTAAATTTGGAGTGCTGTACAGAAATTATAGTTTTGGATACAGAGGTCTTGGCTGTCATTGGTGCATAGCTGGGAAAGTGCAAGTGCCACATACTGCCATTCTGAGCAAGGTGGTCATGGAAATGGAACTGTGGGGATTATCCAATCAGGTGTTCAGGGTGTGTTTGGCAGGAAAGGGCGGTTCTACTTTTTCCCAATACTCTGTGTAGTGAGGTTGGTAGAAAGGGAGAGACGCACAGTGCTGATTGTGGGTGATACCTTTGTGCAACATCTGCACAGGTGTGCCGTGCAAAGAGGCGTTGCTGCTAATTTTGGGTTGGAAGGAGTGGACGCTTTGTGGGGCAGTCTGTATGAGTGCAGTTTCCGTGGGATGGTTTGCCTTTGCAGATATGTGGCCTCAGTGGCTACTCTTAATGTTGTTGTGGTGAATTATAGAAAGTCTCTATTTGGGTTACATGTCTTGTGAACGTTTGCTCCGTCACCTGAAGAAGTTGCTGAATGCAGTGATTCAGATTTTTCCCGCTGCCAAGGTCGTTTTCTCATGCATAACACCAAGAGGACTATGGGACCATGCTGGTGTAATTTGTCCCCAGCCAGAGCTCGGAAGGTGTTTTATAAATTGAAGCATATGTGAATTTATGCACACTGCTGGGATATTCTCCACCTACTATGAGATCATGAGATATCAAAATATGCAGTGGTTCCATAGAAATGGCATTTATTTGACCACCATTGACAATGCCATTTTCTTTTACACTGTGCAAGAAGCGCTGACCAGAATTTGGTAAATATGCAAGGAAGAGAAGCAATCAGAAACATATGTAAAGAGAAAAAAAGGTTGTTTATAAGCACGTAAAAAAACGAAACAAAAAAAAGATTTATTTTCAGAGCCACCACTACAGAACCAATCCCCTACTGTATTTCAAATTTCTTTCCCCCCTCCCCTTCCCAGCACGATAACGCTGTAGATTCTGCTGAAGTTTCAGGATTACACGTGCCACATCGGGCCCTTTTCAGGATGGCAGGCATGGAAATGGGACTGTGGAGGCTAACGCATTGCTCAATAAGGTTTGTGGTTGTGGTGTGTACGCAAGCATTGTGGCAGGAGGTCTAT
Organism: Ambystoma mexicanum; assembly: GCF_040938575.1. NCBI lineage: Eukaryota > Metazoa > Chordata > Amphibia > Caudata > Ambystomatidae > Ambystoma > Ambystoma mexicanum. The sequence goes on from NC_090922.1 coordinate 110,390,263, forward strand.
TTGTACAGAGACCTGCAGAAGGCTATGGTTGAAGTGTACAAAGTAAGGGGAAGGCATCCTGTTTGTATGCATGCACTGTATGTACTTGATGTATGTTGCTAAGAAACATTGAATGCTGCTTTTCTGCGATATTTTTACAAATTGTGTAGGAGATGGGTAAGTGCGGTACAACATTTCTAGCATTGTCGGAAGGCAAGAAGACAGTTACTGTTTGGACTTTCGATTGGCTAATATGGGTGAATGAAAACATTGAAAGCATATTCCGTTGCAGTGATACTAGATGGTAGGTGATGGGAGAAAGAATAGTGCGTCTTGTAAGTACACTGTGGATGTTCAGTGGCAGACAGCCTGCTCAGAGGCACTTACAACAGAGTTGTAAAAATAGTGAACAGAAAATATTTCTACCTGTACTTTGCGGTGATGAGTGCCCATGTGGATGAATGTGGATGCAGAAATCTTGGATAGTTTTACAGAACTTCCTACTGGAGGTGCTTTCGATTCACACGGCCCTTGCACTCGGATTGTGTAATGATACATATTAAGTGTTGTACAGAACTGACAGTATTACATGCTGACTTCTTTGATATGATTTGTGGATGCGTGTGTTACTATTTAACAGTAACTAATGAGGTAGTGCTGGACTAAAAATAGTGGAAAGGGAAGAAGGACTGGTCCTGCTTTACTGGGGTGTGGCCCTCGCGGTGCTTGGGGAAGTGCACGTGCCACAGTCTGCGCTTCTCACCATGCGGGCCAATGCAAATGGGACTGTGGGGATTATCCAATCAGGTACTGAGGGTGTGCTTCACAGGAAGGGGCGGTAATACTAGTTTTCGTTACTCTGCGTAGTGAGGAGGGCTGACATGGAGAAATGCATTGTATTGATTTTGGGTGATGCCTTTTTGGTAGATCTGCACAAGTATGCCCAGGAAAGGCATGTTGATGGCGTTTTGATTTGGAAGGAGTGGACGCATTGTGGTGCGCTGTCGATGTCCGCAGTTTTGGCATTATTCTTGACGTTTGCAGACAAGTGGCCAGTTTTGCTACAGTGCACCTTGTCATCGTGGACTATGGCGGCATGCATTTGGTCTACATGACTTGTTCACGTGTGTTCCATCAACCGAAGAGGTTGATCTAGGCAGTGAAGATGCTTTTTCCCACTGCCAAGGTGGTTTTCTCTGCCATAACACCAAGAAGAGTATGGGACTATCCCAATGTATGATGTGCCCAGCCAGAGGCTGGAAGGGGTCTCATCAATAGAAGCATGTGTGATTTTGTGTCCGCTCATGGGATGTTTTTCTGCAACCATGATAGCATTCATTCTCGAAATGCAGTGTGTTTCCATGCAAATGGCATTTCTTTGTCCAGCATTGGTGATGCTCTTTTGTTTGCCCATATACAGGAGGTGCTGAAAAGTTTATTGTAAGAATGTGAGGAGGAGAAGAAAACAGAAAACCCAAAAATAAAGTTGTTTCTCTAGAAGCATCAACAAAAACAAAAAAAGGCTCTTTTCAGAGCCACCACTGACGATGAAATCCCCTACCCTGGTTGCAATTTATTCCCCCACGCCCGCACACAGCACGAAAGTCACATCCGGGGCTTTTGAGGATGGCGGTCATAGAAATGGCACTGTGCAGGTTAAGGGATTGTGCAATAACATTTCTGTGTGTGGTGTCTACGCAGAGGAATGTTGTTCAGAACTGATAGTGTTACATGGAGAGCTCTTCACTATGATTGGTGGATGCATGTGTGACTATTTATCAGTACCGAATGAGGGGTTGCTGGAAAGAAGATAGTGGAAAGAGAAGATTGGCTGTTACTGCTTTAGTAGGGCACATCACTCGTGGTATGTCGGGAAATGCACATGCCACATACTTCTGTTGTGAGCATGCTGCCCGTGGGAATGGGATAGTGGGGATTATCGGTACTGAGGGTGTGCTTCACAGGAAGGAGCGTTAATACTTCTCTCCATTACTGTGCATAGTGAGCCGGGCTGACATGGTTGCCATTACTTGCAAAGGTAATGTAGCATAGCAGAAATTGTTCCAAACTCAGTTACAGCTCAAAGCTATGTAGGTTGCTATTCTGTTCTGAATAGCTGCAAACAGAATGCGGAGCAGGTCTGGGGTGTGACCTTTTGTAGGGCTGCTGCGGAGACTTTGCAACCGGAAAAGGTGCCTACATCGTTGAACCAAATATATACATGTGCAATGGTACATTGTGGGGAGTTTGTAAGCGTGCAATGCTATTGTGAAATGGGGAAGGGGTACACGTGCAGGTCGGGCAGTGGTATTTTGTTTTGACCATATTATGTCCTTGTACGTCGTTCACCAATTCCTCCATTTTGCCTTCCAGGCTGTCCAGTTTGCTATTTACAGAGTTTCTTTCCTTTCTTGTGCCCGTATGCTGTTGTCAAAAGGGTGCCGCTTGTGCTGCCTTGCTTTCCTTTCCAATGTGGTCTCTTAAAGAAAAAAAAACGGTTAGGTGTACATGAAGCAATAGATATTACATATTTTACGTTTCAGACTGCGGTGCATACCAATGGGGTTACTATCATAAGTCATTGCGTCATGAGGGACATTTTCTTCCAGCACTCTAAGGTGCTTGCCATTGCTGCGTGAAAAAAAGAAACGTTATGCTTCTCAATTGTTGTATACTGCACCACCTGTGCAATTATCCGACAAACATCAGTGTGCTTACTACGTTGTAGTGACGTTCTGGTCTTAGTACTTTTCAGTCCTTACTCTGCAGGTTTGTTCTTTGTTAACATGTAAAGTAGCAGTGCGTTAAGATTATTGAAGGCAGATGTCACTTCTCTTGTTGGTGCATTCCGTTATGGTGTACTCCCTATGCCTTTGTGCTGTTTGTTTCATAAGTACACAGTTTGCAGACCCCCTCTACTTTCCCTCACAATTCATGCACATGGTGCTGTTTGCATATGTTGCTTGGGTTTGGTGAATGGTACCACTACATAAGAAAGCCCAAGCCTTTCTGAGTAGGTTGGATGTCACCTGAAGTCCACAACCAGATGCATAGTCATCGACTGCTGTGCGCATTAAAATGGTGCCAGCAGTTTCAGTATGTTCTGCAGTACATCTTTACAAACTAAAGGTATCCTGGTAAAAACATATAAAATTCAGTGAAAAAACATTGTTAATGGGACGTTATGGTTAAGTTGCACTAGTAAAAACCTATGCAATTCAATGGAAATATGTTGTTACAGGGACGTTATGGTTACAGGTAAAACTGAAAAACCCTGGAAATTCGCCAGTTATGGTGAGCTAAGCAACCATAACTCGCGCTACCACTGTGCACTCCAAGGACTAACAGCTGGCCTAGATATGTCAGTGAACAAAAACAAGTTGTCTAGGTATGTGATGTCATCAATGACATTTGTGATGGCGTCTTTGATGTTCTGAGTGTTGGTCTTAGCAGTGCATGGTGGTGGTGCGAGTTATGGTTGCTTAGCTCACCATAACTGGCAAACTTCTGGGGGTTTTCAGTCTTACTTGTAACAATAACGTTCCTTAAACAACATTTTTTCTGTGTATATATATATGTATTTATATATTACATGGCCTGCGGTAGCGGCCATGTAGTTATGGTTAAGTTGCTAAACCCATAGGAAGATCACTTTTTAGGCGGCTTATAACTTTACTCCCCCTAGACGAATCCTCACCAAACTTTGCATAAAAAGTATATGGTCCACTCTGAATTTTTTTGCAAAGTTTGGTGAGGTTTGGTCAAGGAGGGGCAAGTTATAGAGGGGGTCCCAAAATTTCTTTTTTGCCCATAGACATAATGGGAAAAACATTGCTCACGCCTACACCCCAAACCACTGGACGGATTTACTCCAAATTTGCGTCAGGAGCGGCGGCTTGGTCCCAAAAGCATGCTTTTGTTAATTTGGTGTAAATCCGTCCAGTAGTTTTTTTTTTAAACGACCAAAACGTAAGGCAAAATAATTAGTTATATCTATGTCTGTTCCGCGGACACACTTCCCTGTTCGCTCCGTGGACAGGACACCGATTGGCTAATAGACTTGCGTCATGTCTGCAGATACACAACGTGTTCGCTGATTGGTTGGCGTGAAGCGTGAGGTGCATCAGATTTTTGGAAATGCCCGCCATCTTGGATTCGCGGACATCGGCCGGTGTCCGCGGACATCGCAGTAAAAACATATTAAAAAATACAACATTGGAATTGTCAAATTTATCAAATAATCTCTGGGGATGTGAGGGGTGATGAGGATGGGATGGTATATGGCAAGCAAAAAAATGGGTGGTTTTGGCCGCGAAAGTACGTGAACAGTTCGGATGTTTGCGAACAGTTCTGAGAAGTTTGGGCACACTTCAAATGTTTGGGGGCAGTTTTTGGATGGCTTCTAACTTTGGAACCACTCAATGAAACTGCAATTATATTCCTGACCTCATTCTGAATGTGTGTGCAAAGTTTGGTGGGATTCTGTCAAGAGAGGGCAAAATTAGAGGGGGTCCCAAAATAATGTGAAGGCTTATAAATGAGGTGCCATTTGACAAATCTACACTTAATTTTGCAAATTGATGATAGATTTAGATATAAATATTTTTGCAAAGTTTGGTGGGATTCTATCAAGAGGGGGCAAAATTAGAGGGGGGTCCCAAAATAATGTAAAGGCTTATAAATGAGGTGCCATTTGACAAATCTACACTTAATTTGGCAAATTGATAATAGATCTAGATATAAATGTTTTTGCGAAGTTTGGTGGGATCCTGTTGTGAAAACAAAATCAAAATATCAAGGCTGAGTACCCCAAAAGGAAATACACTAAACACGGGTTACAAAGGTACATACAAAGATCTTTAGTTTCTACTGAATCAGTTACAAAGGGCAAAACAAAATCAGATAGCTATCGGCCCTCAGTACAACACAACGACCTCCAGCGTGGTTCAGTGTACTCAGTGAGAGACTCTGTACATTAGAATTCGTTGCTCTTTTATACCATTTACGAACATGATGTCCAACCCTACTTTGGGTTAATATTCCTCTAATACATTACTGATTTAGGGTTCATGTTGAGTTTGCACATCTTCATGCAACAAGTTTGCCTTTAATACATACGTCAACAAGCCTACACAGCAACAGTGTATTTTATGATTTCTCTTAAAGGTCTTCTCAAACATTAATACAATGTAGTTAAACAAGTGTTCTTAGTTCAGTATTTGGATACATTGTTCTTAACATATGGTCGCGGATTAGTTTCATTGGTGCGAGTAATCCTATACACACAGGTCAGCAAAGGAAAAGGGGCCTCATTACACGGTAGGCGGTAAACCATGGTGCTATTAGCACCATGGTTGCCGCCGGTACCATACCGGTACCACCATGGAGGAAAGGGGAATTACCACCCCATTCCAAGGTTGGCGGGGTGGTAATTCCCCCTTTCTCCATGGCCCTTCCCCCCATAGGGCATAATGGGAATGGGGAAGGAGCTAATTACAGTACCGCAAATTGCGGTACCGTAATTAGCACCAAGGTCCCTTTGCGGGTCCCAACTTTAACGGCTGGTTTACACCAGCTGTTAAGGTCGGGTCCTGCAAAGGGACCTCGTAGTAAGGCGGTATGGGTTAACGGTCACCGGTAACCTTACCGGTGACCGTTAACCCTTACCGCCTTCCGTGTAATGAGGCCCAAGGTCTCAGTTCACAACCCCAACAAGTGGCCTGCAGGCAAGTTACATATTGATTACACACAGAGGTCAAGACGGCCATGTTGTATTTAGGAATGACATCGTCCACCATTTTAACTCACAGGGTGACTTTGCAGAGAGATCCTAAAATGGCGGATTAACCTAAAATGGCGGCTTACATTGATTCTAAGGTCAGGACCTTGCAACACGGATTTCTTCGCAAGTGGCTTATAATCAGCTTGGCGTAGGCCAATATACATATATTCGTTGCAATAGGAGGCACAATATAATTTTCCATTTGACAAACCCTCCTTTTGGCCTATGCCAAGTGCTAAACTACTTCTGATCTCCTTGCAAATAACTCCATGCATCATCGTCCATGCACCCTGAATCGCTGTCAGAAATATCTATTGCCATCAGGTAATTTGCTAAAATTTCTTTTACCATGTATTCCTTGGAAGTTTTATCTGGGGCATACACTTTATGTCTTATTGTACCTATCGCTTGTGCGCAACATCCCCCTTGCATTGAACATATACTAGGTAAACACTGGATACAACAACAAAGAAACAACAGAATTCCCAAAATGATCAGTAAGACCGAAAGTACCTTCCAACCCCAAGATTGCAAGAAGTGCCAGACCCAAGCGCTAAGATCCCAATTTCCCTCGGGAACATGCACTTCTGAACTAAGGACATGCAGATTCTGTATTGCCTTGAAGATAGTTGGGGAGGAATCTGGCACGAAAACACAGCAAGCGGACCCCACTAATTTGCACACTCCTCCACATTCAGCCAGAATGACATCTAATGCCATCCGGTTCTGCAGCGCTACTAGTCTTATCGCTTTTTGTTCTAATGTCATATTATAGAGTATGTCCGTGGTCCGGTTGATGGTTCTCTCCAGTACTCTCGCTAGTCTTCTGATATCTTTGGAATTTGCTATGTGCCCCCAAAATGGCACAAATGATTTTGCTACATCTCCCAAGACCTGTGCTGGAGTGTCACCATTCTCCTCCCACCGTGGGCGAGCCTTTGAAACCTCTATTGCACTAGCTATAAACACCCCAGGTAACAGGATCCCTAAATAACAGGTTCCCTGCCAATCCCTGGTGCAAGGCAGGAAGAACGCTCAAATGCCTTGATGAGCGCCCAGTTCCCAGGCCGTATGCCAGGGCCCGGGCCCTCGTATCGCACAGATAAAGCCTCTCGCACCTGGTGATAAATCAAATACAGGTTTTTAGTCAACTGGCTGCAATAATCTGAAAGTAATACATTTTCAACATTTCTCAAGGATCTATATTTAGGAAGGTTCCAGATATTGGCAGGTCTCCCCATTACCACCTCAAATGGAGAGAGCCTAGTCTTAGTTAGAGGGGTTGTACGCATGGCTAATAAAACGATCGGTAAGGCGTCCGGCCATTTTAATTTAGTGCCGGCACACATCTTAGCGAGCTTGTTCTTGATGATACCATTGTGTCTTTCTACTAGTCCGGCGCTCTGAGCGTGTCTGGCCGAATGGAATCGTTTGTCGATCTGTAATACCGCACATATCTGCAGAATTACAGCAGCGACAAAATGTGGACCATTGTCCGACCAGATGACTCTTGGTAGCCCGAACCGCAAGAAGTATTCTTTTAACATAGTCTTTGCAGTAGTCATGGCTGTAGCATCTTTGACAGGGAAAGCCTCGACCCATTTACTAAAAGCACAGATTACAACTAATACATACTGCATATTATTACACCGTTCCATTTCAATGAAGTGGAAATGGATGACTTTGAAGGGGACAGAGGGTGGCACAAAACTTCCCCTTGGAGTTGATGTCCCCTTTCCCACATTGTGTTGTAGGCAAATCATGCAGTCCTGAACATAGCGCTGGGCAATTTTCAAAATTTTGTCATTTGCCCAAACTTTCCCTAACATTTTTGTGACTTTCTGGGCACATATATGCGTAGGACCATGAGCCATGACAACCATCATCATGATATAAGCATCAGGGAGTAGCCATATCCCTTCAACTATGTCCACCCAACACCCATCATCATCGAGTTTCCCCAAGCCTTCAGCCCACCTCTTGGATTCTTCTAACGTGGCGTCGGCTTGGATATCCCGTACAGACCCAACACCCTCATCCATTGCATAGACATTTACAGTCTCCCTTGAAACATACAGCTCCGTAAAGATATCGGTAGCAGTTTGTCTAGCTATCTGATCAGCGAAAGCATTCCCTTTTCCTATGTCATCTGTAATCTTTCGATGTGCTGCACATTTTATGATAGCTAACTGAATAGGGAGCGCAAGCACTGAGAGCAGTTGTACTATTAGGGAGCCATGTTGGATCTTGGTACCATGTGAAGTTAAGAACCCTCTCTCTGACCAAAGTCTCCCAAAGTTGTGAACCACCCCAAAGGCATACTGACTATCAGTATATATGTTTACTGTAAGCCTTTCGGAAAGTTCACAAGCTCGGGTCAATGCTATAATCTTTGTGGCCTGCGCAGAGTTATGCGTGATTCTCTTGGTTTCCACGACCATGCTTAATGTGGTGATTGCATAAGCAGCTGTGGATGTCCCATCCGGAAGTTTGAAGCAGGATCCATCACAAAACAGCTCTCCTTGCGGATTGTTCAAAGGAGTATCTTTCAAATCAATTCTACCCTTTGTCTCTTGTTCGGTAGTATACAGACAGTCATGTGACTCTTCATCACCACAAGCAGTACCTTGCGGGAAAGGTAGGAGTTCAGCCGGATTAAGAACACAACACCTCTTAATTTGGATGTGAGGAGCAAACAAGATCAATTCATATCTCGTCTACTGTGCGGAAGCGAAGTGTTGCGTTTAGGTTCGGTTCAGTAGAACATCTACAGAGTGAGGCACCATCAGGGTTAGATCATGGCCTAGGACCATTCCCTCACTCTGTTTTACAGACGCAGCAGTAGCAGCGACAGCTCGCAAACATCTTGGCAAAGTGCATGCTACAGGATCAAGGGCGGAAGAAAAGTAACTGCACGGCCTATTCTTCCCTCCATGTTCCTGCGTTAATACAGCCAAAGCACATCCATCACATTCATGCACAAACAACACAAAGGCCTTTTCATAGTTTGGTGTGCCCAAAACTGGTGCCGAGTATAATGCAGTCTTGAGCAAATCAAACGATTGCTGGTGCTCCGTGTTCCACGGCAATGGCGAAGAAATGCCCTTCTTTGTTAAAGCCAACATCGGTTTAATCACTAGTGAGAAGTTTGGGATCCACAACCTACAGCAAGAAGCCATACCTATCAAGGCTCTAACTTCCTTCTGTGTATTCGGGACAGACATGCTAGGAATGTGTTTTATTCTTTCAGGTGTCAATCTTCTTCCCTCCTTTGACAGGAGATCGGTCTGAATAGGCGACCTCCTGGCAACAATATTGAAACATTTTAAGCAAAGCTTTGTGACCATGTTTAACTAGATGAATAAGCAACAACAAAGTGCCCTCCTTACAGGCACTCTCAGAGTCTGCAGCTAAAAGCAGGTCAACAACATACTGAAGCGATGTACAAGTAGAGGGCAATTCCAGGGTGTCAAGCTGTTCTTTCAAAGCCCTACTATAGATGCTAGGACACTCTGTGTAACCTTGAGGTACACGAGTAAATGTGAACGAGCGTCCCTCTAAGGTGAACGCAAACAAATATCTACTATCCTTATGTATAGGAATACTAAAGAAAGAATTCTTCAGATCCACAACACTAAAGTAAGTAGCTGTAGCTGGAATCATAGGTAATATTGTCATCACATCAGGCACAATTGGAAATTGCGGAGCAACGACTTTATTAATGGCACGTAAATCAATTATGAAACGGAATGGAATTGCATTATCGCCTTTTTTGTACACGGGTAAAATCGGACTATTGCACAAACTTCCTGAAATTTCCTCAATCACCCCACGATGCACAAAATCGGACACAATGCATTTCAAAGCCTGCTCGCCCTCAACTGAGATCTTATACTGTGGAATGCGTGGCAGCTCAATTCCATGTTTCAAGACTATCTTAACAGGCTCAATCTGTAAAACACCGACATCATTTTCATCAACTGGCCATAAGCACTCTGGTACATCACTGAATTCTGGTGGGAAAGGTCTGGTTAAGAATCGTCAAACGCACTCCATCAGAAGAACAATACATGACTGCATTCAATTCTATCAACAGGTTCAACCCCAGCAAATTCTCTCCACAATTCGAAGTCAAAAGAAATGGACAGTGGCCCGTAAAGGGACCCAAAGAAATAGGTACCGGCGAAGAAAGTGGACAAACAACTGGTGTGCCAGAAAACCCTACAGAAACATTGGTTTGCCCTGACAGTGGAATGTTTGGAACCCGTGAATGATCAATGGAACACTTCTGTGCCCCAGTGGCTATCAAAAACTTATGTTTCCTATTTCCCACTACCATTTCAACATAGGGACCTTTCTGATTGACGGGAATAGGTGTAGGTTCCAAACCCTGCTTCGGGCAATCCTGACGAAACCGAATATCATCAAAAGGAAGCTCTTCAGATACATATGCAGCAGAAGGATGATCAAATATGTTCCTAGTATACGCACTCGGAGTCTGATTATCCCGTGAAAAAGGTTGCTGAGGATCCTGTGCAAACTGACCTCTACCAGGGCCCCCTACACCCGGGCGACCTCTGGATCGTTGTCATGATCACAGGACCGTTCCATAGGACTTCCCCCAAAAGGTCTTGGGCTGCTGTGTATCATTCCTGGGCTGTGAGTAGGGAGAACCCAGTGGCCAACTGTGATTCAGACTATCCCGCTTTACTCAACATGGCCACCAGGCGGCCGTCCCTGAATCCTGCAGAGCATTCCAGTAGTACAGGCTCCCTGAGTATTTAAGCCCCTCCCCTCGGTGGAGCTGCGCTTCGCGTCCTCTTGCTGTTAGCGGACGCTTACCTCAGCTCGTTTCTGACAGGAATTTCTTGCCCTTAGTTTTCCCTTTTGTCATTGAAAATTCCTGTGCCTGTGTCACTCTCAGTTCACATTAGTTGTAGATTTCCTAGTTCCCACTTGAATTCCGTCAGTTCACAGTTTCCGAGTGTCCGGTGAGGAGGAGCGTTCTTCTGTCAGGAATTAACAGGAGAAGATGTCCGTGTTGTTTCTTCTCACCGCAAGTACAGTTTCTTGTGAAGCATTATTTTGGCATCTAGTTTTCTCGTTAGCCTGTTTGGTTCGTAAGCGAGCTTTTAGTCGCTCGTGTCACTAGGAATTTACTGTGACTGTGGTATAGCACATTAATTGTTTATTCCGTAGTTGGGCAGTCTAGTCACAGCAGCTTTTGTTTTACATGGTTTGTTCACATACACGTAGGAACATATAGTACATGTAGAGTCCCACCTTGTTGGTTCCCTGAGTCCCTCTGGTGATATAGGAGGAAATTAATTGGCTTGGTGCATTGCCTGACAGAGGGGTCTGGTCAACATTGTGTGCATGAGCAACGCACTCTCTAGTAAATGTTTCAGTGACATTCCCTTCAGATTAGGAGGGGTTTTCTCCTCATGTTCCTGGCACCCAGCGTCTCTCAGTCATTGAACCTTTTCCATCATACAACTTACCTCCTGAGGCATTAGTACTCCCGTAGCCCTTCCATTTCGAGTTGGTTCCTTTTCCTGCTCTCATTCAATCCCATCTTCAGGACTTGCGCCCCTGCACAGATGCAGGACGGATAGCTCATCAAAACATAATAAGAGGTGAGCAGGGCGAACTCAGTGGGAAGGAGTGTGGGTTGGTGAGGAGACAATTCTCAGTTATCTTAGATTCCATTGTTGACTGGTTGTTCAATTCCACAGATTCTCAACTCATAGAACTCTAAACAGGGAAGTAGTGAGAGAACCACGCACCCCGAGAAGAGTAGTAGAGGTGTTCCCACGGAGCCTAAGGTAAGCATTACAATCGTCTACCCATATTCCCATATGTGTTATTCGACCTCTGTCTAAGGACGGGGCATTGTGCACACCAATGACCCCCTTGTCGACAATAGGCACAAAGCACACTGGTTAATGTTCACAGGACCCAAAGGCACATTCCCTTGTGGAACATACTGACCTCTAATCTGTGAACTACTCCCTCTGGGGCCTCTAACAATTTGCTGTAATAATACTTTAGTCTTTAAATCACCTTTTCGTTTTTTAACTCTATCTTTTTCATTGTTGACACGATTCTCGTAGTACTGAGCCATGTGCAGTACTTCTGACTGGGACTTCGCCTGCCAAGCGCTCTCACGGGACATCATTTGTGACTGGATGTCAGGCAGCAATCCACGCACAAATTTGTCCACAAATAATCTTTTCCCAGAATCTGTGCCTAAGTCTTGTCCGCTGAAATCCGAGAATACCTGTTCGAAGCGATTAAAGAACTCGGTAGCACCCTCAGACTTCCCTTGGACAGAGGCCGTAAGCTTGTCCCAAATAATTCTTTTCTCAGGAATGATGGTTTTTAATTTTGCAATGATTCTATCAGGCAAAGTTAGTATCACCTGGGGCGGTCTTTCACCAGCTGGCCTTTCTCCATCGAATCTAGTTATGTTCGCCCATGTATCTCTCAACCCTGGTACGTCGTCTATAGTCCTCGCTTGTTTCCACAAATCTACGGGCAGGAGTACAGGAAATAACAAATCAATATCACCTAGGGTGAATACTGAGGACTGCAAGACGCACTCTATTTCTTTATAGAATCCTGTCCAATTTTTCCTAATATCAGGAATAGATTGTCTAATAGTATTCACTTCCTGTCTTGAGAACGGGACATGAACAAACTGCGATACATAATGTGCAGGAATGTCCACAGCGACTATACCCGCCGAAGCATCGGCCGCAATCTCAACCTTCGGGACAAATGTCGGAGGAACCTCTCTCATAGGCAACTGAGAAGTAGGCAACTCCGAACGCTTACTAAGCAACAGAGCTAAGTGGAGCGCTAAAGCAGTTGAAGAAGTGTCAATTGAAAAAGCTCTCTTATAAATACTCAATAACTCTGTGACTCTGTGGGACAACTAATTCTTCTCTTTACACAATCATCCTGTAGGTACTCTATCATTATCTGTATTACTTTCATCTGCATTTCTGGCGTATACTGACTGTATGTGTCATATACCTCAACTGGAGTTATCGACATATCTGAAATCCATCTAAGCGCGTCTTTTGTACAAATTTGTGCTTTCTCAGATATCGATTTTCGATAAGGAAGGAGCCGTTTCTGTACTTACATACTTTCCCCCTCGTCATCCTCATTCTGTAACCTTTCCAACTCCTTTCTATACTCAAATAACCTTTCGACATGCTCATTTACTTTCTCCACAGTGTCTCTTGAAAACGCTAAAGTGTTTAGATCCCTTAACCCTTGCGGGAGATCTGCATTATTTAATTTGCCCCACATTACACATAAATTAATCCGTAAACCTTCAATAAAAACATTTTTCTCAGGAAAATTATCCATATTAAAAAGAAAAAGTGTGGCAAAAACAGCTTGATCATCTCTCTCCATACAATGCTTAGCCCATGCAATCAAATCACGTTTCTTCTCTGGCGGTACAGTATTGCGAGTGACAACCCTTGACCCTGCACCCTGATCGACTACAAGCGGTACAGGACCACTTGGAAGATGGGGGGCAGGCAAATACAATGGAGGTACTGTTACTGGTACAATAGGAAGGGGTGGAGGAACAGGTGGAAGAGCAGCAACTGGAGGAAGAGGAACATTGGGAGGAGCAGGAACAACAGGAAGAGGCAAAGCAGCAGGAAGAGGAACATACAGAGGTGGTGCAGAGGCACCAGGCCTTCGTTCATTTAGCAATTTGTCGATGAATTCCTCGGAAACATGAAAATCTTTAGAAGGATAGATTTTTTGAATTCCAAGTGAGAAAGTCCTATCCATATTCATAGTCGACTCAGAATGTTTATCTTGGTCATACAATAATGCTTTTTCGGCGTTCGTCTTATGACGGCGCACATGTTTTTCTCTACTCTTAAATTGCTGCAGCGCTTCTTTTTTCCAATTCTGCAAAACATCGAATGCTGCAGGTCTAGTCTTCTTCTTTAATAGAATTGACTCTAAATACTCAATACGAGGGATTTCAAAACTACCATTGATTGGCCACTGAAATTCGGAGGCATGTCTGGTTTGTCTGTTCCAAATATCATTAAACACTATACTTCCAATGCCAGGCTTACAGTACATAGTACATGCCGGCAACCCCTCCTGTGGTTCAGGACGGCTAAATTCCAAAGATTGTCTATCGCTGCGGAACAACGCCCTGAAGCAGGTAGAGAAATTCCCAGGCATATGAAATTATTGGTGTTACCTGGTCAATAATTGTGCCTGCAGATACAAAAAGCCAAAATCAAATTATCAGGATATTTAAGAATCGGGTCACGACTCACCTGATCAATCCTAAGGAGGTCCGATCGGATTACAAAGAATCTTACCTAACTAATCTTACCTCATGTTTGGTGATTTCGGCAAATCTGCCCGCCTCAATAAGTGGACCCTCGTCAAGATGCCATCTCGGACCACAAGCTAATCGTCCAGGAAACAGGTTGTGCAGCGCTGCTGAGGTGTCGCGTCTCGTTCAGAAGGGGCCCCTTATTTTGTCACACCGTCCGATCCCGGTCTGATAGCGAGTGTCAACCTTCGACAATCTGCCATCAATCTTGAGGGCGCCAACTGTGAAAACAAAATCAAAATATTGAGGCTGAGTACCCCAAAAGGAAATACACTAAACACGGGTTACAAAGGAACATACAAAGATCTTTATTTTATACTGAATCAGTTACAAAGGGCAAAACAAAATCAGATAGGTATCAGCCCTCAGGACAACACAACGAACTCCAGCGTGGTTCAGTGTGCTCAGTGAGAGACGCTGTACATCAGAATTTGTTGCTCTTTTATACCATTTGCGAACATGATGTCCAACCGTACTTTGGGTTAATATTCCTCTAATACATTACTGATCTAGGGTTCATGCCGAGTTCGCACATCTTCATGCAACAAGTTTGCCTTTAATACAAACGTCAACAAACCTACACGGCAACAGTGTATTTTAGGATTTCTCTTAAAGGTCTTCTCAAACATTAATACAATGTACTTAAACAAGTATTCTTAGTTCAGTATTTGGATACATTGTTCTTAACATATGCTCGCGGATTCGTTTCATTGGTGTGAGTAATCCTTTACACACAGGTCAGCAAAGGACAAGGTCTCAGTTCACGACCCCAACAAGTGGCCTGCAGGCAAGTTACATATTGATTACACACAGAGGTCAAGACGGCCATGTTGTATTTTGGAATGACATCGTCCACCATTTTAATTCACAGGGTGACTTTGCAGAGAGAACCTAAAATGGGGGATTAACCTAAAATGGCGGCTTACATTGATTCTAAGGTCAGGACCTTGCAACACGGATTTCTTCGCAAGTGGCTTATAAGCAGCTTGGCGTAGGCCAATATACATATATTCATTGCAATAGGAGGCACAATATAATTTCCCATTTGACACTGTCAAGAGGGGGCAAAATTAGAGGGGGGTCCCAAAATATTGTAAAGGCTTATAAATGTGGTCCCCTTTGACAAATCTACACACAGGTTTGCAAAAAGATTATAGATCTAGATATAAATGTTTTCGTAAAGTCTGAATGGATTTTGTCAAGTGGGGGCTAGGTTATATGACGATTGTATGGGCATACATTTGACACTTTAAAAAAAAATAAAACATGGGTGGATTTCCAGCAAACTTTTGTAAGGAGTATTGGCAAGGACCTGAAAGCATGGTTTTGCAAAGGTGCCCGTGCTTTATTTTTTTACAAGTGTCATAATGTAGGTACAAAAAATAGTGATATATCTTTGGTGACTGAGGTGTAGCCTGTGGCCATGGGCAGTGGCTAGATTGTCTGGGTCATGGAATAAGGTCATGATCCGGACAATCTGGCTACTGGCCATGACCACGAGGGATAACACATGGGGTTTAAGTGGCCATGTCCACCTGGGACTGGCTTTGTGGTAAAGTTATTTGAAATTGGGATAGATTTGAAAGGGAAGAAAAATGTGCTTGTGGTAATAAGGTCATAGGGTTCTCTTTTCACCTTCTACAGGCTTTCATGGAAAGTGAAGAGGGGTACTGTATGGAACGCCGCCTTCCCTTTCCATGATGGCCATCTTGGAAAAGGATTTTCCTTCCTACACCGGGACGAAATAGGCATCCCGGTGTAGGAAGAAAAATCCTTTTTTTAGCACCCAGGGTGCTAATAGCCTTCATCCCCCATTACAGGGGCAGGAATGGGAGACAATGGTCCAGAGACCTGGTTATCCACCCTTGCTTCGCTTGGGCTGATAACTTGGGCTGCCGGGCCGGTAAGCACCGTTCCAGTCCCTGGAATGGAGGATGAACACCACAATATTACCATTAGCATAACACAAAATGCAAATGGAAATGTTGGAAAATCTTATTGAGTCAATGGGCCTCATTACGACCCTTGCACTCGAGTAATGAAGGGGGCCGGTATGGGACCGGCCCCCTTCATTACGGGAGCGCCGATTACGAGGATCCCTTTGCGGGACCCTGTAAGGACACCTGGTAAAACCAGACGTCCTTTCCGGGTCTCGCAAGGTGAATAGGGAGGCAATAACGGTCTAGTTGTTATGTGCCAGTTATTACCCCCCTCCCCATTCCCATTGAGCCCTATGGTGGCTCAAATGGGAATGGGAATGGTTCCTGCAAGGAGGAATTACCGGGTCCTCCTATGTCGTAATGACCCGGTAAGTCCTCATTTCAGGAACCCGGTAATGGAGCCCGGTTTGGAGGCAGCCATGGTGCACTTAGCACCATGGCTGCCTCCAAACTCGTAATGAGGCCATATGTACTTTACTGAGATATATAAAGAAGATGGAGTCTATAAGTTATTTTTTTTGTTCTATTTTTTAACTGTGAAAGGTGGTTCGTAAAGGAACATTACTTTTGTTGTTTTTGGATGTATTTTTTTTGGCAGGAGAATTAAGAACGAAAGGTGGGAAGGAAATGAGAGAAGAGGCACCAAACACTAACATGAAAGGGTAGGTGGACAGGGGAAAATGTTGCGCGTGTGTTATTTCTAAGCTAGGGGGCAGTGTTTCTCATGCTCCTTGATTACAGTAGTGGTGGTGGCTCTTGGGGAGGAGGGATGGCATTAGCTGATGCCATTCTAAGATAAATAGCAGTTTTGCTAAAAGTATTTACTGTGTACTAGATTGTTAATGGATAATGAATAGGAATAGGTGTTGGAGCTGTGCTAGGGAAATTTTGAAGTTGAAAGTTCGTAGATCAGTAGAAAATGCACTTCTGAACTGTCCGCAAAGCACGGATCTTATCGTGAAGTGCGGACAGGTTCTCAGACACGTCATCATGTCGCGTGCCAGCATATGGTCATGTGGCACTGTCCAGAAGGTCCGCAATGATGTCAGATGTTCGTAGACATCTACCGATGCAAAACGAGTTGAAATAGTTGTAAAAAGTGTATAGAAGTGTTAAAAATGTTTCTAGAAGGTGGGAAAAGGCAGAGTTTTAAGGTGACACTTTGTAAATTGGACACAAATATTGCTATATTGGGTAAGCATGATATTAGTAAGTTGTAGGAAAATAGCACACACTGGTAAAAACCTATGAAATTCAATGAAAAAACTTTGTTAAGGGGATGTTATAGTTAAGTTGCACTAATAAAAACATTTGAAATTCACTGAAAAAACTTTGTTAAAGGGACATTATGATTAAGTTGGACTAACTGACCATAAAAACTCACTTCTTTAACCTGGAAAAACTTGCTATGATTCTTCCCTTCTCTTCTGCCTCTTGTGTTTGTCCATTCTTGTCTCGTCTTTGTGTGTGCCCTGAGGTCCACGGGCATGTGGCGCGTTACAAAAATTTAAAATAAATAAAATAAAATAATAAAAACCTATGAAATTCAATGAAAAACCTTGGTTAAAGGGACATTATGGTTACAAGTAAAACCGAAAACCCCCTAAAATTCACCAGTTATGGTAAACTATGCAACCATAACTCACGCCACCACCGTACACTGCTAAGACTAACACCCAGGACATCAAAGTTGACATCACATGTGAAATACATTTTGATGAAAAGTCCCTACAAGGAGTTGTGTTTATATTGTTGGTAACAAGATGTCAAGGGTGATCGGGAGACCTACCGTGAAGTACTTAATCTATTAAAGAATGGACTCATCTAAAATCATTGTATTGGAGTGTTGTTGTTAATATAGAAACCTAATCATATACAAACATAGGCAATGACTGCAGCATGCACCATAGAAGTACACTATTTATAATCTTGTCATTTTGGATAGTACAATAATGAATGCCACCATATCAGAGTTTTGAGAAATGTTAAACATGTAATAACTAGCTAACAATTCAAGACTTACAGCACTTGTGCTGGTACAAACAATACATATGAAGAACCACACTGCATACAAACCAGAGGCACATACATGGAAACTAAAGTAAGGAAGAAAGAAAACAGCATCTTCAGTGTTAATGGCATTAAAGTGTATCTTCATGTATACAAATGAATTGTGTGTTTGAGGCCTGCTAAGTTCCCCATGTATGTGCACAATGAGCTGCGACCAAACCCTAAGGAAAGTACTTAAAGAACAAATGACAAGGTTAACGTATAGATATAGAGCACCTTTTTCAATTTTAATATTCTGACTGTCAGTGAACAAAACCACCTGGCCTATATATGTCAGTGAAGAAAAACAAGTGGCCCAGATATGTGATCTCATCAGTGATGTCATCAATGACATTTGTGATGTCATCTTTGATGTCCTGGGTGTTAGTCTTAGCAGTGCACGGTGGTGGCGCGAGTTATGGTTGCTTAGTTTACCATACTGGCGAATTTCAGGGGTTTTTCTGTTTTACTTGTATCCATAACGTCCCTTTAACAAAGGTTTTTCATTGAATTTCACAGGTTTTTATTAGTGCAACTTAACCAGCCCCCTTAACAACGTTTTTCCATTAAAAATAAAAATAAATAAATAAATATATATATATTCACACTCACACTCTATGTACGTCCACACACATGAACACACGATGAAATTTACTCTGTGGGAAGACATTTCACAAGAAGCTAAAGTACCATTTGAGGTATTTTACAGACGTCTGCAATAAAGTGTTCTGGATGGCGGGTGATTGAAAGGGTTACTGAGAGCAGTTGGTTCGTTATCTTTTATGAAAGGCAATTGATCCTGTGAGCACAGAGCAATGACACCTTTGGTACCGTGCGCCCCATCCCCCACTCAACAGACAATAATGTTTTAGCCACTGTACTTATGTATTTCATTTGTTTTGTGTAGTTCTGCATGCTTGTACATGTTTCTTCAGAGCGCATAGGGTGACCTATTAGCTATTTTGGGACACCGCTTTGAATCGCCATTTCCGGTTATTTTCTGCAGCTAGAGCTTTGGAAACACGCAACTGTATGAAAAAGCAGATCGGAAAACACAGCTGGAATGTGATCACATAAACAAAAGATTTTATATAAAAAAGAACTGGTTTTTACATCATCAGGGTCATGACAATCTCAATGTTATGACAAGAATCGCAAGCAAACCCCACGATCTTGGCTTTTGGATAATACAATTGTTTTCTTTCTTTTCTGGTACTGCTGTCCTAATTTCTGGCATATAACTAAATACTCGCTTTATGTGGCATTGCCACATAAAGCGAGTATTTCGTCATATGCCAGATAATCACACCATATGCTAGGTATTTCCATGAAATAGGCAGGTACTCACATTCTGCTAGACACTCCCATCAAATATCATTTGCTCATATCATGTGCCAGGTACTGCCATCAAATGTCACATACTGGTATCAGATGTCATGTTTTTCCGTAAAAAGTCTAGGTACTCACCATAGCTGCCTAGTCTCAAGGGTTTTCCTTTAGTTTATGGGATTCGGGCTCGGGCATCAACTCTCAGCGTCCTGGGGAGAGCATGTAAACAGTGGCAATCCGTGGCAAGAGAACCACTGTGCTCAATTCGAGGTCACTAGTAGAGAAAGTGCTCTCACACGTTTTCTTGAGCTTTGCTGCTTTTGTCGAGGCTGAACTGAGACCGGCATCTTTATGCAGACTTGACACTGAGGTTCACAAGGCCAGTCGGCCAGCAGGCCATGAATAGATGGTCCAGAGCAAGAGCAAGAGATAAAGAAATTCCCCGAGGCATCAGGGTGCAGGGGCCAAAGAAGAGGGAGTCAGCAAACCAAATCATTCAAGAGGATTACAGAGAAAGAGACATTGGGATATGGAAAAGGAGGGGGCAAAGGAAGCTAAAGAGAGGAGGAGATTGAAGGGTGAGGGTGTGAGAAGTGGCAGAGAGGGTGGGAGAAATGGGTGAGATGGAGATGGTATGAGAATGTGTGCCACGTCAAGTTATTCATGGCTTTTTATTTTTTCTAATTATTCGTAGTATTATTGTGCCTACAAACACTAGCATGCAATATAGTAACAGGCATCTTGGCTAGATGCATTTATTTTTTCCTCATCATCAATACACATTAAACAAGAGATAACTGCATCTCTCTACTGTGTGGCACTAGATCCAAATAGCATTGGCCGTGCACAAGGTTTTAACCTTACCAACCAGGTCACATAACTTTTGCCCTATTTGCACTCAATGCCATCTTCAAGATGGAGCCTGGTGTATAGTGATGTACTGTGCTGTGCTTGAAGTTAGATAGGCTTGAATGAACTTCATAACCAGAAGATTGGTAGTGGAGAGGAATGAATACTTGACTTTGAAAAGTGGAAGAAACCACAAGAGATGGGTTGGAACAATTCTGCCAGTGCTCTACCTTTTTTAATGTGAAATTGTATGACCTAAAATACCATTTTAAATGACATTAATTAAAACAAAAAAGTGAACAGTTGTACAAAATATTTTTTTATTTCAGAACCAAAGAAGGAATGCAGGGACAACGAAGACAACAAAAGCAGCCATGGGAGCTGGATTGGAACCTCTGCAGTAGTGCTCTACATTTTTCTCTTAGTTTCCTGAATACAAAGTGATAACCTGGCAAGTGGTGTCACGTGGCTGCAATCATGCAAGGTCATCATTACAACTCATGTGACCAACGTGCTGCTGTGGCAACTGTCATCCCTAGCAGCTTTAGTTAGTCCACACACCCCTCCCTCACAGCAACACACTGAGATTGATGGACGCACTGCTGTCATCGGTACTCTCTGTGACAGATCCCTTTGGCTAACTAAGTCCAAGGTCCATATTAAGAATGATTGTTATCAATAGGTGAATTAATTAACAATCATAATATTAATAGAATACTGTCACAAAATTACAAGTGCTCATTGGCTGATTTGTACAAAATTATATTTTACATCTTAACAAAGTACAGTCAACTACACTTGAAACACTTGTGTATAGGCGCGTTATAAATGCCTTATCAAATCATATCATATCATATCATATATCATATCATAAGAAGTGTGAATGCTTTGCTTTTGTCTGGTTTTTCACGAAATGGGGCAATCCTCTCTGATTCCAGGCATCAGATTTTATCGATAATTAATACAATGCCTTTCATAAAAGGAATCAGAGAGGTAATGTATGCCAACATGTGCTGATGTACTGTGTTGTTGCGGGAGAAGAATTTATATGAGATAATTTCTGGGGAGGATGTAACCCAAATGTCCAGCAGCTGCACAGCACAGTTCCTAGGTAATGGCTTTACCTCTGGTCAGCGTATGTGCTGCAAATGATGCTTGCCTGAGTGGACATGGGTTTATTTTTTTTTTTTAATTTATTATTATTTTTTTTTCTTTTGTGTATATTCAAAAGAATTTTACAAAAGAAGAGCTGTAGAAGTAAGTTTCGCGATAACTAACCAGGGAGGGACCCTGTAACGGTTATCATTTTCATCGTATGCTCCAATATTTTTACAGTTGCCAAGAGCCAGGTAATTCGTTCTCCGCTGATCAGTCTGTTCCACCAGGTGACCTCGTCCCACCCTCTATCGTTCCCGATTAGATGATTCAAGTAGGCCCCTCTGAGGATCTGATTTTTCGGGCATGACAGAAGCAAGTGTCTGATGGATTCAGTATTGTTCTCGCATAAGCGACAAGCGCTCGTGTCGGATAAACCTCGGATCTTTCGAATTTCATTTGTGGCCACCAAGTTCAGCCTTATTCTTAGAAGCGCATTCCGTGCCCCCCTATTGGGGAATTTTTGCAGGTACCTCATTGGCTCATTGAGCTTGCGGAATGTTGGAGGCAAGTGCACGAGTAGTTTGTTGTTTGAGGCAGACTCCTGGGTTTGGATCCAGTCAAGCTCTTTCAATTTTTTGAACACTCTGGTTGGATTTGAAGTGAGATCGACTTCCGAGCAGGCGACTGAATGCAGTAAGGTCAAGTTTGTTTCTTTCCATGCTGCCAGCATTTGCACCTTGCCAGAATTTAACTCCTTGCTTAGGAGGCCATGGATTTCCTCGGACTCATCCATGATGCATTTTCGATAGAGTCTCAGGGAGCTGATGTCAACTGTTGTCTTTAGAGACACTATGCTCAGTTCTCTCCTGATTGCGGCTATGGATGTTGATTTAGGAAGGGACAGGACCCCTTTCCAAAACATGCTTTCGAGTTTTTGCCAGATTTTGCTGGGAATCAGGGGCATGGCTTCTGCTCCGTAAGTAATGGAAGGGATGACTTTCTTTCTGTAAAATTCGATCACAGGGATGCAAGAAAATTTGCCGAATTTTATGTCAATCGCCTTTCCTTGAGATGTCAGCTTCTTTATTCTTGATTGGAGATTGGCCTGCATTGAACTCTCGTGTTTGGTATTGTCCATCAAAACTCCGAGATATTTGTATTCTGTGACTGTCTCAATCACATGGTCTTCCAGCCGCCATGTAAAGTTTTCTACTTTTTTTTTCTGTCCGGACTCCAGGATCATGATTTTTGTTTTTTCTTTGTTTATTTTAAGGTTATTCTCAGACGTGTAGCGCAGGAGATTTGATAATTGTCTCTGCAGGCCGATATGGGTCTGATCGAGTAATATGAGATCGTCAGCATACAATAGGTGGCTTATTTTTGCTGTGGCCAAGGATGGTGGAAAAGTCCTTGAGCGATCTACTGAATTTCCATAATCGCCAATGTAGGCTAGGAAGAGTGCTGGAGCTAAAGGGCAGCCCTGTTTCACCCCTCGGCCCGTCTGGATTTCAGATGACAAGTTTCCCATTTGTGACAGGCAGACTCTTAGGCTGGTTTCTGAGTGGAGAGCCTTGATAGGCTGTAGCAACTCATGCGGGCACCCCCAAGCTTCAAGTTTATTCCAGAGGCGGTGCCTGTCGACCAAGTCGAAAGCTTGGGAAAGATCGATAAAGGCCACAAAAATCCTCGGTTTGCCCTCCAAGACCTTGCTTTTCAATGTACTGATGGTAAATATGTTTGCCGTTGTTCCCATATTTCTTTTGAAGCCCGTTTGGAACCTATCATTGCAGGGAGCCGACTTTGACCAGGCGTCAAATCTTTTCAAAAGCAGGCTCCCATAGACCTTCCCAATGCAGTCCAAAAGGGCTATAGGGCGGTAGTTTAGTGGGTCGGTGATGTCGCCTTTCTTATAGATTGGAACGATGACCGCCTTCGTCCACGATGGTGGGAGTGATTTCTGGGCAGCACACTGTGCAAAAATGGACAGAATAAGAGGTACCCATTCCTCTACGTTTTTTTTCAAGTCGATATTTGAGATTCCATCCGGCCCCGTCGCTCTGGAGGACTTCAGCTTTTTGATGTGATCTCTAATTTCCGCCACGTCGTCTAGTTTCAGCCAGTTTTCGTTTTTCACTTTCAGTTCAGGCAGGCCTGTGGCTTGTGGAGCTTGGAAAAGGGACGAAAAGTGACTGACCCATTTTGCTTCCGCCATGGCGTTGATGGTCGTGTTATTTAAAGAAGGTGCTGATGTTTTTAATAGGGACCAGAAGTCTTTCGCTTTATTTCCACAAATTGCTTTTAGCATAAATTCTGCATCCTGCTGGTACAGATTGTGGCGGTGATTCTTTGCCCAGTTTTTGTAGGCCTTTATTGCTGATATCAGTTGGGCCTGATTTTGAGGAAGTGATCCAAGCGTCCGTTTCAACCTGCGCAGTTCGCGTCTTTTTGCCACCAATGTTGCATTGAAAGAATGTCTCGGAGCAGTAAAAGATGGAGCCGACAGTTTTGGTTTTGACCTGTATTGGATTAGAAGAGGGACGTAGTCCAAGGAATCTTGTCCATTGGAGTGTAACCCCAGCGCATATTTTGCAGACAAGTCTAGCACAGCATTCGTTGCCATATTCAGGTGATTTCCTCGTGAGTTTGGTTCCACTCCAGCAACATAGGGGGCCGGAGGTTTGAAGTGGGATTGCAGAGACATGGTGAGCTGATTATGATCACTCGCTTTTGTCTTACGAACCTGGAAGTCTTTTACCTTAGGAAGAATGTGGCGAGAGGCAAAAATGTAATCAATGGTGGCATGGTGAGCACCTTGCTCCCAGGTAGGAGGGCGGTCAGCGTTGGGAAAAACTGAGTCCAGGTTTTCCATTTTCCTTGAGGCCATTAGAGTGGACCACAGGCTCCCTCTATTTGAGGCAGGATTCGAGGAAGAAGGTTTGCCCAACTTGGAATGGTTGTCGAAGCAGTGGGCATTCAGATCGCCGCAGATAATAATAGAAGGAACCTGATGGAAGGCTTGAATTTCATCTACTAGATTTTCCATCATTGCTAGGTATGTCTGCTGGTTTATGGCTGCTGGGTTCCAGTAGGTGTTGATAATAGCGATTTGAAAGGGCCTGCAGTTTGGTTGATCTTCCCAATCAAATAATACTGCCAAGATTGAAAGGTTGGATACGAGAATGGCCTTGCTCATCAGGCCCATCCCCTGTCGGTAGGCAATAAGAAGGCCCGGCGGCCCGCTAATCCTTTATTTGCTGGAGCCAATATGATGTCAAAGCCATCCACAGCAGGAGATTTCCAGAGCCATGTCTCTTGCAAGCAGATGAAATCAAATAAAGCCAGATTGGCTTCACTCGGCATTGTTAAATGCAAATGGCCACGGGTGTTCCACGAACAGAGGCGAAGGGTAGAAGAGGTTGGGTCAGCGGTTGGAGAGTCCGAAGGCCCTTTTGGCCGACCTGCGCATTGCTATTTTTTCGTGAGTGTAAGGGCCTTTGGGAGCCAGGCCCACAGACTCTGAAGTTTGTCTTTTGGATATTCGTTTTTGTCCGAGGAGATTCTGTTTGTTGAACAATGGGCATTGTTACTAAGAACGATGGGAGCGTCGGGTATAGTTGTCACCTTTACAAAATTCGTTGAAGCCGAACAAGACCCCCGACAATCGAAGGTTTTTTTCAAGCCAGACAAGGCTGGATTTCGGTTTGTAGACGCTATGGCAGGAACTAACGACTTCGAATTGTGGTTTTCAGAAACTTGCTTTGGATCAGAATGTCTTTTCCTTTCCCTCCTATTTTCGTTTTCTCTGCCTTTTGCATGGCCACCCATGTTGCTCCCTGGGTTTCCTGGCTGGAGAGAGTGGGATTTCTGAATTTGGTTATTCAAGGTGAACCCAAGAAATGCCAAATCCTCTTCAGCACGAACAATTTCCTTTTTTACGCTCGCGGAGGCCAAGTGAATGAAAGCTTTTGCTCTGTGGTTTGAGTGATAAGGGTCCACTAGCTGTAGGTCAGACGATTTTATACCCCGAAGAGCTGGAATGAGGCTGAACAGTGAAAGTAGTCCTCTTCTATTTAGGATTATGTCGTCTTTGTTTTTGGCGTGCTGTTCTAGCTTTATAGGAGACACTCTTACGTGTGCATTGACTTTTCGGTATTTTTCGGTTTGTGAAGAAAAATGAGGTTTAGGGTGTTTCCCTCTGTCCTTAGTTTTTCCCCCCGAGTGTAGGCTACTTTGGGACCTGGGATATTTGTCGGATGCCGAGGCGCCAGGCTTCTCTCTCGCTTGATGTGTCCCGGGGTTTCGCTTTGAGCGCTCCTTGGCCCCAGGGGTCGCGAACGACACGACTCGGGAGCTTGAGGGACTAGATGGCTTTTGGTGTAATTTCCTCCTGCGATCTTCCAGGGTACTGAACTTTGGCGATAGTTCGACTTCGGATAGATCTTCAGTTAGTTTCAGGGCGGCCAAGGCGCCGGGGGCAGGGGGCGAAGCAGCGGCATGGTGCACCCGAGCTTGCTTTCCTTCCTCCACGAATCGGTGAACGTGGGGGTCATCAAAATGCTGGGAGATGTTCATCATGTCCGCATCTGCCAGAAATTCCTCCGTCGAGCGGGGTGAGGCTTAGTTCTGATTTTGTGAGGCAGGCGGAAGCACCAGAATTTGAACCTTATTTTCCGCAATCTTGGTTTGTATAGTTGGACCTGCGATCCCAGAGGGAACTTGTTTTTCTTTTTGGTTTTGTCTTTGGGCCACGCCACTTTGTGGATGAGGTAGTGGTATTGTTGGAGAGAATATCGAAAATGCACGTTCCTCTGCTCCCCTCACAGAAGTTTGAAGTGTGGGCAGTGACGGCGGTTCATCGGTGATGTCAATAACTTCCTGGGATGTTAGTCTATTTTCAGCCGCAGGGATGGACCTTTGGGTAGGAGCGGTGGTGGGTGTAGAGGGAGGGGGAGCCCACCTTTTTTGTGCGCCCGCCCCGACTTCCATCTGGTTTTCTGTGGGGGCTTCCACAAAGATTTTAGTTCTTTTGGCTGCATCCAGTTGTAAGTTTGACAGTTTGCCATCGCGGGCGGTAATATAGCCTTCTAGGAAAGTCAGTTTTGTGAGCATCCTCGCTTGAATCGAGGTGTGATCTTTTAGTGACTCATTTATCCCCTCGTACAGTTTGGTGAACGGATTTAAAGCTATGGTGACCGCTGACATAATTGAAAGGAAATCCCTCTTGTTTTGCGAAGGAGAATCAGTTTGATGCGCTACTTGCTGCATATGATTTTTCGGATTAGGGGTGGTTGTTTGACTCTCGTTTAATAGTCTTCTTACTACTGAAGAGGATGTTATCTCTAAGGATTCACGTCTGGTCTGATCCGGATGAGTCAGGTTGTTTTGAGGAACGGGTGGTAGGCCGACCTGGGCCAGACGGGATTGCTGCCTTATGTCTGCTGGGGCTTTACATAGGGCTTGAGGTGTAGTTTCGAGCAACCGAGCCTTTGTTGGTGCCACCACCTTTTGGACAGAGGAAGTGGTAAGATGTATAGGTTGTGGCAGAGCTGAGGTTGGGCAGCCCGGCAGATCCTTGATTTTCTGCTTTGTTGGATGAGAAGGACTGTGAATCTGGCCAAGTAAGTTTATTTGGTTGTCCTGGACTGGTCTCCCCATGGGAATCGAGGGAGACTTATTATTATGGTTAGTCAAAGAAGTTTGGGCGGCCAAGCCCTTTTCGCTTTGTTCTGGGGTTGAGGCTCGGCAGGGCAGGGCAGGGCGAGAGAGGGATCCTTCAGAAGTTGCGCCTGCGGCATCTGAATTGGAGAATTTAGTGCCATTTGTGGCTCAGAGGTCTCTTGCGCCTTTAGCTGTTGATCTACCGCCGGAGACCTTTTTCTAGTTTTTTCTGGAGGATGGCACAGTTTGACTGCTTCTAGAATTTCCTCATCGGTAAGGTCCTCTTTGCTGTTCCGTGTGTCCGGGGCAAAAGCATGAAAAAAGTCTGTTACTAGACTTGCCACTGAGGGCTTTATGGACTCAGGATTCCATGGTTTTTTTGCGGGTTGGCCAGTTAGTTTAGTTTTACCCGACGCTATACTTGTGAAGATTTTTTTTTGCGTTTTTTGCTTCTGTGGGCCTTTTCTTGTGAGAGAGCGAGGTTTTCTGGACTCAGATGCCTCCACCTCCTTCCAACGGCGTTTTTTGGGATTTGAGGTTTCTACACATGAAGAGGGGTGCGTCTCCGTGGGCAGACTGGGGTTCTCTTTAAGTGGTTTCTCAATTTGAGGGTCCGCGCCCCTCCGGTCCACCGAAGAGCGCAGACAGGATTCCTCCCGGAAGTCAGGGGCAGATGTATCAGAGCCCAAGTGAACTTGCGCCTCGATTTGTATCGGGGCGTTTGCGGTGAAGATGTGAGGACATGAGTCAGCTGTCAAGTCGTTGTTTTTCTTCTGCCCCGAAGGAGATGTAACCAAATGGGCGGGGAAGTGCACAGACGGCGGTTGCATTGCCGTAGGAGGGGGAGGGGAAACCCTCTCCCCACTGTTCTCACTGATCTCACTGCTCGGAGCTTCAACAGAAGCCGCCTCCCTAGCGGCTTCAACCTCCGCCCCCTGAGTGGGTCCCGATTTGCGGTCGAATTTGGGGCACTTTGCAGACCCCCCCCGCTCACGGGCCTCGGTCCTCCCTCCGGAGGCGTCCCAGGCTCGGAGCTGTGAGGGGGGAAACCGCGATTGCAAAAGTGACAACGGGAGTCGCTGAGGCACAGGACCCAGGGGTGAGTGAGTAACTTCGGCGCACTGTGAATCATCACGGTGGATTTCTAAGTCCGCCTGACTTCCTCGCACCGTTATGGCGGGAGTTTTTCTTGCGGCTGGGTCTTCATTTTCTTTGTTCTCGGCCCGCCACCGAAGGGCTTGAGGTTGTAATTGTGTTTGACAGTAAGTTGCATCCGGGTTTGAAAGACTCGAAGCACCACGGGGAAGTAGGGGCTGTCTTTGTGCGAGTCGAGGACGTGCACTTCTAAGTAAGCGGCCCTCCTCAAAATCTGTAGAATCTGGCACGGGTACAGAGGCAAGGTCCAAAAGAAGTGGAGTTTCGGAGGCGGACGCCATGACAGCCATGCACAGACTGCCAGAGACTGCACACTCGCAGCCACACTCCGCGGTCCGCTCCGCGGAATGAAGGGTTCTTGTAGGTGCAAGCAGGTAGTGGCACCTCCCACAGGATCAATAGAAACAGTAGAGTGACTGCCAGAGACTGCACACTCGCAGCCACACTCCGTGGTCCGCTCCGCGGAATGAAGGGTTCTTGTAGGTACAAGCAGGTAGTGGCACCTCCCACAGGATCAATAGAAACAGTAGAGTGACTGCCAGAGACTGCACACTCGCAGCCACACTCCGCGGTCCGCTCCGCGGAATGAAGGGTTCTTGTAGGTGCAAGCAGGTAGTGGCACCTCCCACAGGATCAATAGAAACAGTAGAGTGACTGCCAGAGACTGCACACTCGCAGCCACACTCCGCGGTCCGCTCCGCGGAATGGAGGGTTCTTGTAGGTGCAAGCAGGTAGTGGCACCTCCCACAGGATCAATAGAAACAGTAGAGTGACTGCCAGAGACTGCACACTCGCAGCCACACTCCGCGGTCCGCTCCGCGGAATGAAGGGTTCTTGTAGGTGCAAGCAGGTAGTGGCACCTCCCACAGGATCAATAGAAACAGTAGAGTGACTGCCAGAGACTGCACACTCGCAGCCACACTCCGCGGTCCGCTCCGCGGAATGAAGGGTTCTTGTAGGTGCAAGCAGGTAGTGGCACCTCCCACAGGATCAATAGAAACAGTAGAGTGACTGCCAGAGACTGCACACTCGCAGCCACACTCCGCCGATATGGGTTTACTCTTAATTTCCGCTCAAGATGTCTGCCTCTCGCTCATGTTGGGGTTCTAGCTGCCGCCACACCTGTCTGAAATGCAAAGAAACCTTCATGGCTGGAGCACAGGGACATTTGCTGAGGCCCTAGACCACACCTGAAACCCAATGCAAGTGACATTCAGGGGTAGGCGAACAGTGGCTAGAAACACCCATGGGACTGCCAAACAGTGTTTTTAGCAGACGTGCATACAAATGAAAAAATGGATGTGGTCTGAGGAAGCTATTTGGAAGAGTTGCATGAAAATAATACCATTTAGGGATGGGGTTTATAGTGAAGTAAATTGCATGGGGTGAATGAACAGTAGATTAAAGTCACCATCTGATGAATAAGTATGCGTGAAAAAGGTATTTGGTGCATACAGACTCAACTGAGCACTGTGAGAACTGAAGAAATGTACACATTCTGCCTTAAGAAGCTCTTCAATAGTACGAGTCCTCAGTGAACATTGGTCCTCTAGGAAGGATCAAACATGGGACATTATTCAATTCAGGCTAACAATCACCATCTTTGGACTTCAATAGTTTCCCTTAGGCCAACATTAACCTGCCCGAGCATGCACACCAGGATTTAAGTACCTATTGTGCGGTATGTGTTTATTGATAAGGTTTGATACACC
Source organism: Ambystoma mexicanum (assembly GCF_040938575.1). Taxonomy (NCBI): domain Eukaryota; kingdom Metazoa; phylum Chordata; class Amphibia; order Caudata; family Ambystomatidae; genus Ambystoma; species Ambystoma mexicanum. The sequence goes on from NC_090922.1 coordinate 110,420,200, forward strand.
ATTTAATTGACCCGTTTTAAAAATAATGAAAGCAGAGCATCAGTGGTGTTGTTTTATTTTGGGAAAGAACATTTTGAATACCCCCACATTAAGATGTATTATTAATAAAGAGCAAAATAAAAAATACTAATACTAATGATATGATATGATAAGTCATTTATAACGCACCTGTATACAAGTGTTTCTAGGCAAGACAAGACAAGGGAGGGGAGACAGAGGGATAACAAGACAAACAATCTTACCAGGCCATGTGTCATTCAGATCGTGCAAGTGCGACAACGACAAGTTTAGGAGGAAGGGAGAAGGGGTGGCATCAGGGAGGTGGAAGGAGGAAGTGCAATGAGTGCAGCATTGCTCTGAGTAAGTGCAGCCAGGGCTGCGTGGCTCTGGGTAAGGAGGCAGGGGACTGTGGAGGTTACAGTTACAGCTCCTAAGTGCGTGGTAGGCCCAGAGGAAGTGCAGGGAAGACTGATCATGGCGGAACCTGGTACCCTGAGTGTAACCAAGCAACTAGTCGGTGCTGCAGACAGGTGGTCAGCAGTAGAGGGAAAGAGAGAAAACAGAGGAGAAAAGGAAGGTCTTGAGCTGCTTCTGAAACTTCGGGTGGTCCGGCTCAAGTTTGAGAGGGACAGGGAGGCCATTCCAGAGGGAGGCCCCTGCAGAGGAGAGAGATCTACCCCCCACTCTCTGCCTGGAAAACCTTATGACCCTCAGAGAGTTGGAGGTAGCTAAGTGAAGGGCCTGGCATTTTGGAAGAGAGAGTTGAATGTAGTATGGGTCCCGGCCCCAGAAATCCTTGTGGATGACGAAGAGGGTTTTGAACTTGAACTTTGCAGCCACCTGGAGCCAGTGGAGAGATTTCAGGACTGGAGAGATAAGGTCCCTGGGCTTGAAGCTAAGGATAAGTCTTGCAGTCCTGTTCTGAATTGGTTCCAGATAGCGGAGAGTAGTGGAAGGAAGGTTGAGAAAGAGACTGTTGCAGTAGTCCAGCATAGAGAGAAGCAGGGCTCTAGAGACACTGAGCTTCTAGGATAACATGAGAAAAGGAAGAATAACTATGAGGAGATGCAGCTGGTAGTGGGAGTTCTTGGGGTGGTCCATGATGTGCAGAGAGAAGGAGATGGTGGAGTCGAAGATGACACCAAGGTTTTTTGCCTTACAGGAAAGTGAAGGAGAGGGCCCAAAGAGGGCGGCCAGAGTGAAAGAGGGAAAGCGGGAGCAGGGGTCCCAATGAGAAGGATCTCAGTCTCACTGGCATTAAGGCATTACGCACTATTGGGGGCATTTTGACATGGTATATTGTATTAAAATGGCCCAAAATATAGGTCTTATACACAGCTGCTTGCGAACTGAAAGCCTAGACAGCTTTAGTACACCAGCTGAAGTTGGTGGTGGTTATGGAATGCCAATAAGAACTCCCTTCTATCCTCATTCTGTTAAGGTTGCCCCAGGCCCAACCACCACCTAAAATGGCTGATGACACTGTTACTACTGTTCAATTGCTGAAATAAAACAAAATGAGAGCATGAGTGAAGAGGCTCGATCCCAGCCCTCATGGCTTCTCGTTTCCCCAGGTGATTGTGCAAACCTTTAGATCAACACTGCTCTGGTTATGAGCTGTATATGAACACACATGGTTTAGGCAAATGGTGCTCCCAGGTGTGCATTCAACAGGCATGCATGTTCAGGTGCTTTGATCCCTATTGAAAGACAAGAAAACACCTAGCCACTAACAGTGCCCCATACAGCAGTGTTGGCCACAAACCTGAACATTTTTTGAGGTGAAATATTAGTATTATGTCTTGATAAAACAGATTTTTAGTGAGGAAGAAAGAACAATGTCCCTCAAGCCCGAAAAATATGAGTGACAAAGACATCTGTATTAGAGTAAACTCCTGTCTCAATAAATTGCATTCCTCATTGTTTCTCCTGTCAAGTTGACTTTTAATGATACCGAATGCTGACCAATGCCACTTGTCCAATCTGCATTACAAACATGCCAACGTGCCCCATTCCAATTGGTAGATTCTTGGCCAGTTCTATTTTTTTCTTTGCAGTCTAACATTTGTAATCTTGGATTTAAGATGGAAAATCAGAACTACATATTCCAGAATGCTGCAAAATAAAAAGAACCATCTCCGAATTGGGGAAAAACATGTTGGCATGTACGTTTAAAGAGTACAATCTACCATTAATGTTCTTAACCACTGCCAAGTGATGTCACTACTGAAAGTGTTTTTAAAGTGTATTCTTGTCCTTCTACACTCAATGAACAACAACATTTTCATGAATATATAGTTTGCTAGGAACCCAGGTCTTTAAAACCTTACCTTTTTTAAATGGTGGGCTGGGGGTGTTGGGCAGGGATGTGAATTAACAACAGTGCTAAGGATACAGGAGGTTGCATCGTAGTCCAGATGACTCCACAGGAGGTGATGTCACACAACATCTGATCTTGTCATCAGAGTAAGGGGTGTCACATGACTTTTGACGATGATGATAGCACATACGTGTCACCCTAGAAATAAAAAACGTAATTAATCTATCAATTATTAAAACACAATTACTTTCTAAAGCAGAAGAAATACCATTTTAGTGGCCAAACACATGTTTACTAGAATACTGCCTTGATTTGTTGTTAGTGGGTTTATGGTTTATGATATGCAAGGCCAAACCTATCAGAACCACCAAAGTCCAGGTCTACTTCCTCATACGTCATTGCACCCCACATGGCCAGCTAGTTCCATCTCACATTGTGCCAGTTATGACCTCAAAGGCCAGTTATAGTCCTTATATATTCACAAGACAAGAGTTCCAGACGTGGACTCACTGTGCTCAAAGAGGCACAGCTTCACCTCACTGAGGAGGGCCAACAAGGCTGAAACACGTGTATGGGGTTGCTGTTGGTACTCTTGTTCAGAGAGGAATTGCCATAGCATTTCAGTGCTGGACTGCCCATGTGGGCGGGACAAAGACTGATATGCAAATGGATATTTCCCATCTGTGAAAGGTACAGTGAGCAAAAAGCGTGTGCTGCAAACTCTCCTCTCAGAACAGGTTACCATGCCATGTTCTTTCTGGAGAGGAGCGCCTGCTACCTTTTTTGAAATCCTTATATATTCAATGCAGCCACACATATCCAGTTACTGCCATAATATGCTAAGTGTACTCTCCCTTGTCCCCATATTCAGAGGAGTCCACCATAGCCTGTTACAGTCCCCTCTCCCTCATGACAGCTTTGTTCACATACAAGGTACAGCCACACATATCCAGGTGCTGCCATCATATGCAAGTGCAGCATATCATGCAGCAGAAATGCCTTCCAATGCCAGCAAATGCACAATATGCCCTGTAGAGTCACAATAAGCAGGAGGGAGCCGGGCATATTCATTTGCTGATATTAGATTTCCTGCACATCTTCAAATGCCCCTGTAATGACACCCAACACTAGTTAACGCGTTATATGCATGGTATAGTGATCCGATGCACTGTGCAGCCTCAAATACCTTAGTAATGCCATCCAACACCAGTGGATTTAATGTTTCATGTGCATGGTAAGGTCACCATATGTACTGTGCAATCTCGCACACACACCGCGGCTGCCATCATATGCCAAGTGGAGCTTCAAACCCCTGTAATTCCGTTTATCACATGTTAATGTCAACAGGAGGATAGTAGGGAGCTGGGGGAAGGAGAAGGGGTGAGAACGCATGAAAGTAAACAGGGTTATTTGAAGTGTCCTCTTTCTTTTTAGTTTGACACTGCCTCTGTTTTCCCTGAACCAGGAGTGACACAGGGAGTTCCAGGGGTAGCAACTGGTAACCATAGCAACCCTCACTGATGTCTGTGGTTTTGGAGATAATGGGCTAGGTACAATGGTAGTTCCAGGGTTTTTGGTGTTTAAATGTAGGCAGTCTGGCACTCGCCCCATTTTCAGGGATTGACATGAAATGGCCAGGTACCTTCTGCATGCTCACCCATTGCCAGGTGTTGCCATCAAATGCCACATTCTTCACTCTATTGACATCCATTGACAATAGAGGCCCAGTAACTCTCGCTATTTCCAGAGATTGCTCTAAAATTCTCATACACATACACCATTACCAGGGACTTCAACCACATTCTTTGGCCCTTATCATAGTCAGAGATTGCCATCAAATGCCCAGACACCCGCCCAATTGCCAATAAGTGGCATGAAATTCCCAGGGACACAGGCCATTTTAAGGGGTGGGACAGACATACAATGACCAGTTACTCATCCCATTGCCAGGGGTTGCTATAAAAGGCCCAGGTACTCATCTCACTTCTGCTTATCACTATGAAATAAGAAGGCTATTATCGCATTATCAGAAGATTGCCATCACATGCCCAGGTATTAACCCCATTGCCGGGCGTCACCATGAATCGTCCAAGTACTAAGGCCATTTCCAGTTAATGACCTTTAATGGTCAGCTTTTCACACCGAACACATTCAGTAGCCTGGGATTGACGTCAAAGAACCAGGTACAAAGACTTTTGCCAGGTAGTGTCATCCAATGTCTGTGTACGAACATTATTTACAGGCATTTCCATCCAATTCCAAGGTGCTAGCCACATTGCCAGAAATTGCCATCCAATGCCTACGCACGGTTACAGCGTGACTGCAGCAGTACAGTGATGAGTATTGGCTAAACCGCTTACCCAGAATCAAACCAGCAGTGATCCTAATGATAAAGGTGAAACAGGGACAGCCCGAAAGGTATACCTCCCTTTCCATGTGTGGTAGCACAGACTAAGGGCAGGCTTGACTTCAGGAGGTTTGTCAACAGATGACAGTAACAACCCAAACAACTTAAGTACAACGGTCCCAAAATAAAAGAATATCCAATCAAGGTGCTATAAAGATATTGGGGGTGATTACGACCCTGCCAGTCTGGTAACAACGGTGCCGGTAGGCTTACCGGCACCGTTGTTACCAGACCGCCAAACTACCAGTCTGCTGGCGGGTGCCGTTTTGCCCGCCAGGTCTGACCCTGGCGGGCGGAACAGCACCCACCAGCAGACTTTGACAGAAGCACCGGCAATGTTGCGCACGGACCACCGGGGCTGTAATGCCCCAGTGATTTCCTAAAGCCAGGTGCCAGAAAAAACCACAACTGCGGCAGCCTCAGCTATGAACAGTGTAAGGAACTCATGGTGGCAACAGTAAATACAAATACAAGTGATCACAGTTCAAGGGTGTTTATTAAACTGTATGCAGGTTGGAAAAACACCTAGGGCCTCATTACACGTTATGTGGTAAACCATGGTGCTATTAGCAACATGGTTGCCGCCGGTACCATACCGGTACCACCATGGAGAAAAGGGGATTGCCACCCCATTCCAAGGTTGGCGGGGCAGTAATTCCCCCTTTCTCCATGGCTCTTCCCCATTCCCATTTTGCCCCATAGGGCATAATGGGAATGGGGAAGGTGGTAATTACGGTACCACAAATTGCGGTACCGTAATTAGCACCAAGGTCCCTTTGTGGGTCCCAACTTTAACGGCTGGTCTACACCAGCCGTTAAGGTCGGGTCCCGCAAAGGGACCTCGTAGTAAGGTGGTAAGGGTTTACCGGTACCGGTGCCCTTACCGGTACCGGCAAACCCTTACCGCCTACCGTGTAATGAGGCCCCTAATCTAAACCTAAATCTAAGATGGGAGCCAGCAGCGACCATCAACTAATAATAAGGCAGTCCTAGTGGCGTCCTGTCAAATAATAAAAAGGGACTATTCTAAAAAACGTATTGCCAATCCTTACCACTAAGTTATAAAATAGTGTGGGGCAATGTTCACCAGAAAAGAAAGAAGTGTTCACAAAATGAAAAGTCAGGATGGTATGGCTGGGGTCTCCCTTCCCCATGTTTTAAGCATGGGACAAGGCGGGACTTCTGAGCAGAGCACACTCCTGGGTCTTGCTAGCATGAGGTTTACAGTTCAGTTCCAAAACATCAGGGCCTTCTGTGGCCAAGTCTCTGTTACCTAAAGTCTCTTGCCTCAGAGGACCTGAAGTGTCAAAACAAACAAAAAGTTCCTTCTGTAAATCTTTCACATTGGGCGATTACCTTTCACCTTCAGATCTCCTTCTGTCGGATTACAAACTTTCTCACAGGGTTGGCCTCCCTCTTTCGGGTTCACTACGGCCCTTCAATCACAAGTTCAACAATCATTCACTGTGGACATCCCTCGTTCAGGTTCACTCTTGTCATCACAATGTTCAGCTTGCTTTTATGACAGTATGGGATTCACTCTTGCTTTCCCATTAAAATCCCTCCATCGGGTTCACATAGCCATTCTAACACAATGTTCACAATCTCATCAGAAAGCAGGAGTTACCTTCTGCTAGCTTTCTCTTGGTTTCGGGTCAGAGAATTTCGATTGTACAAGGGATTTGACTTGACCCTGGTAGGACCACTGTGACACCTCACTTCGGCCTCTCCTAGGGCCTCCTGGTACTTGTAATTCCAACAAAAAGGGGCCAGCCATAGTCCTTCGAATGATCACTCCTGCATTGCCTGACCACTCTGCAGCTGGCCCTTCACTGGGCTTCCCAACATTTCAAACACACATAAGTCCTTTGTTCACAAGTCCTTGCATTCACAATATGTTGCCGATTGCAACCTTCAGCTCAATACAACCCAGCTTACTAGCAGCGCTCTCTCTGACTCACAGGCTGTGTTGAACTCCCCAGGGTTTCTTTACTCTGGAGTCAAGGATGGTACCACGGTAGCCAGCATGCTTCCCCGCCTGCTCTATCAGCGCGGGAGGTCCCTGTGCGCTGCTGCATACCATCTGTATATCCTCGTCTTATGATTCCCTTTATGGAAAAATTGCAGGTCTGGGTTGGAAAGGGCAAGGGCACTTCCCTCCTTGTCGTCATTTCGGGTCTCGCCGCCTTACTTCTCCTTTTGAACTGCCGGTCTGGTATAGCTGCTTCCTCATGCATTCAGCCTTGCTCGTTGGGTGCTCTTGTGCTCTGCCTTTTATCCCTGTGGGAAAGGGAAAGGGCCGCCAGGTGTGCGTAGTTGTTGTCAATTGCCTGACTCTGCCTGACCCTTGTGTTGGGACATGTCAGGTAAATGGCTCTGGTGTAAGTCTATTGTTTGTCATTGTGTTGGGAAGTGTTCATATGGAAAAGGGGGGTAGAGCTTCTAGATATCCTATGGGGTAGGATGGGGAAAAGGTGTTACAAGGAAGGGGTTACTGCGTCTCATCCATCAGCGTCCCACTTCCACCCCCCTGAATACCACCAACCAGGTGATCCTCCCCCACTGGTCCACCCCAAAGAACTGGATCCAACAGCGATGGCCGTGTTCTGGCCACCTGGATGACAGATCTCCGGGGACTAGCGGGTGAGACACCTTCAGTTTTCTCACAACAGACTAGCCATGAATAGCCGATATTCGAACGCAAACTGCATCACGGAAACAGCATGTGTTGTGGGGGGAGTGGGAGAGGGCAGAGGAGGTCAGCAGGCCATCATGGGTGTGTGGGGAGCAGGCACAGATGAGGGGGGACACTTGATGAGACAGGAAAGCATTTTATTCCCTTTCGTTTTTCAGACATTCGTGGCTGTAATATGACTACAGATAGGCCAAGGGCATCTATAGTTCTGTACCCGGGGCTATAAAAAAGAAAATAGATATTTGTACAGCTACAGTGAGGTCAGGGGTGAAAAATCACTGGCCATGCCGGGGTTCTTGGCCAGTGACACGATAGCCATCCAGGCCAGCCCCCTCAGGCAATGTTGCCTGATAAATGAACCCAAGTTGTAAAACCACTTAGAGAAACATGGCCTGAGGGGGGCCGGCCCCTTACTCCCTTTGAATTAAGCAGGGTCAGTCCTGGTTACTGCAGGGATGGGACACAGTCCTCAGTCCCAGATGCTGTGCATTTTCTTAGTTTTAAATATCTCATAACTGTGAGGGGTCAGAAATGTGAGGCGGAAAACATGGTAGAGGTTTATCACAAGATGCCATTTTATTTAGTCAAATGTGTTTGACAAACGCTTTACTATTCCTACCATAGGATTTCCCTGCCTATTAAATAAACTAAAGGAAACACTCTAACAAAAGCAATCTGTCCCTCACATTTATGCATACATCAGACTCATAAAGGGAATATATGGCAATTCAAATATAACAGAAAGAACAGTTATATTCAATGTAAAACTAATAACTGTTTATCCTTGTAACCTGGCTGGGATCCTAGTCCCCAGATTCAAAGCAGGATTTTCAATGAACAGTTCAAAATAGAAAAGTTCAGTTTTGCAACCAAGTTCTGATTAAAAAGTTCTTCTTGTTCCAAAAGGCTTTCTCTTGGACTTTGACCAACAGTTCAACTAGACAACAAGTCTTTGTCTCTCCGCCTGTAGCAAAGAGTTCAACACAACTTCAAAGGTTTTCCACTTGGGTTTGAACCAACTGTCCTTTTGGATGGCAAATCTTTTTCTCTCCACTTGTAGCAAAGAGTTCAACACAACATCAATCGTTCTTAGGAAACAAAAGACTTCCACATTCATCTGTGTCAACAATAATGTTTTGTCAGGGTGATTCCACAACAGTTCACAAAAATACTTTCATGGTCTTGCCACCTCTTCTTCTTCTCAACTTTTAACCACAACACAGTACTTCAATGACTCCATGTGCATTGAGGGTGTGCTCGAGGAGTGCTGTTCAGCTGGCGAGTTATTCTCTTCTGCCTATCCAGTGAACTTTGCTACAAGGACCCTCTGCAACCTTTTCTTTGGACATTTGTGTGAATAGTACATACCGCTCAGCCCATGGCCCCGCCCACTTCTGCCTGCTTCTTTAAAGCTGGCGAGCATGCGCATCAGCGCACGTGAATCGAGGGAGTGCTCATGGAGTGCTGTTCAGCTGGCGAGTTATTCTCTTCTGGTGATCCAGGTATGGAGTCCAGCAATCTTATCAACTTTTCCTTACCACATTGGAACTTTTACCTTATACTAATTTTTAATCTCATTTATAGTGAACTTTGATACAAGGACCCTCTGCAAACTTTGCTTTGGACATTTGTGTGACTAGTACATGCAGCTCAGTCCATGGCACTACCGACTTTCACCTGCTTCTTTAAATCTGGCAAGCATGCATCAGCGCGTGCGCATCTAGGGAGTGCTCATGGAGTGCTGTTCAGCTGTTAATCTGGTTAGCAGATAGCAGGGGCCCAGAGTTAGTCATTTTTACATGTTTATTTACTTTTATTTTATCTAACAGACCTGTGTATTTTTATCTGTTTGTTATTTCCTAATTGTTTTTCTGGCTACCGACTGCTCCACTATCTTCTTGCCACAAGGTGCTGGAAAACTTGTTGAACCATCACAGAGTGAAACACCTATGGTGGGGATTCACATGAAAACCTCTTGCCTAAGAAAAAAAAAATCAGTGTTCTAAATCATTGCCTGCGCGCATTAGGCACTATTGGCAAGATGGCCCCCGCGCTGCGGTTGTAGCATCACATCCCCAAGTGCGCTGCTCACCGGTGCCTGTAGAACTGCAGGTGACAACTCAGTCTACATGGAACTGTAGTGATACACGAAATTGCAACCTTGCCAATCAGGGCTTTAGATGACAGCATTAGCCGCTGAAAGCCAATAGTGTATTCAAAGTATGTGCTAAAAATGCTGACAGTAGTCTGTTGTAGCACTTCCATTATGCAGTAGTGAGCTACAAGGAATATGCAGGCCTAGTATGAGATAGGTCAAATTAAACATTGTTGATAGACAGGCAGGGAGGGCCCCTAGCCATGTAGCTAATAGGTTTTTGGAGTGTTTGGAACATCATGGCACCTATATAGCGCTTAGATAGCCAGTCTTAAGCGCTATAAACACTAAGCTATGAGTGCATGCCTTTTAGAGCTTGCAGATGGGGTTAATACATCCCTGCTTCCTCTAGAATATTCAGCCTCACTAACGTTAGCCCTGGCTCCAAGCTAATCTTCCTTTTCTCTGGGAAGGTACTGATAAGACATTCCTCAGCCAGCGCAGATGGGAACAAGGGAGGGGGTAGGAGCGAGCAGGGAGCATCTCAGAGAGAGCTGGGTTTTTTCCATGAACCAGCCTCACAGAGAAAGTTCTGGAACTATGCGTCATGGTGACTGACAGCAAGAGATTATAAAACATCCATGCACACATGGGATCAGGGGGAGATCGCCTGTGGACTTGATTCGTGTACAGTCAGGTGCCCGGAATTGGCTCTCACGGTGTCCTCCAGCCTTGTTTTTCTATGAGCGGGGCTTGTTTTACAGCTAGCTTATGAGAAACCCAGGTCTCCCAGGGCTGAGATTAAGGGACGTAAGACTGTGTTTTCTCTATGTTTCTCTATATTTCTCTATGTTTCTCTATGTTTATCTAAGTTCCATGTTTCACTATATTTTGCATTGCTCTTTGTTTTATGCTTTGTAATATTCTCTAACTTGAATCCCAAATGTATATGAAATTCACTGCTTAGAATAAATATGCTAATAACACTTTGAGGGTGTCATTTGTCACAAGCATGAGATCACTGCTCAGCACAATAGAACCTGTATTTTGGGCTGAATTGGGTATTTTTGCTCTCAAAGGGCTGGCCCCGAGGAAGATTTTGCCCAATATCAAGACATTTGGTGGCAGCTTTGTGGGATTTGTGAATAGCAGTGCCATGACATGACAAATGGTGTGAGAGAACACAGTGTAGAGTGGGGAGCAGGCTGTCGCATTTCCTTGATGGTCTCACTGCAGCTCTGAGACTTCAAAAGGCAGCAATGTTGTGTCGGTTTGCCGTGGCCGATAGCTTGTGTGGTTAAGACTCCCTTCAGTAAATCAGTCGTGACTGACTTATTGCATGGGATTGGTGCCAGGGAGTACAAGGCGATAAACAAGCGGGAAATGGCTTTGTTTAAAGCACTCCGATGAATGGTTAAGAAAGATGTATGCTCAATTAGAAAAAGAATTTTATCATGTGGTTTCCCAAGTTTAAAGTTGTAATTTGGAATGCATAATGAGACGGAGTTCTCATCTCTATTCTGTCATGAGGGCAGGAAAAAAAATAATAATTGCAGGGATTTGACATGCAAATTGTGAATAGTAATTTAACCATTGACTCAGCCCCAGTGTGATAGCGAGTGGGGGCTGTAATGTTCGGAGGCGAAGGTTCGTCTTTTTTGATATATGCTTTTGAAGGGTTGGCATTCCTGAATAATGAGGAAGGGGAATGAGCCATGCTTAGGAGAATGAGTAACATCTGTGCTGAGAGCCTAAAGAGTTTTTTCTTTCTTTTGGCAACTGTAAAATTCCATGTGCTAATGGTGGCAAATTCTGTTTAAAGGAAACACACTAAAATGGTTATATTGCATTTTAGGCTGTGCCATGCTTATATTGGGTGAGAGACTCACTTAAAAAGGAAAGTGAGTGAATGTTATTTGGATTTTCGATTTTTGTGTACTGATTTGAAATTGCAGAACCAGCTTGCAATGGTTGGGGGGAAAAACAATTTATATTTTTCTAAATTGCCCCTGGAGTATTTTTGACTGTCCCCATGCTATGCCATGGATTTGTGCTGTTGCCTCATTAGTGATGTATGCTTTGGAAATAGTGACCTGTTGACTGTGATACATGGGGAAAAATGTTGTTGACACATTAAACAGCCCACAAGCAATAGAGTGTGGGTTGTTCTTGCAGAAAAAAAAACGTGCAGGGAGCTGCACTAAATATGGCATTTTTATTTTTTAAATGCACTGAACTGAGTGGTTATAGTTTGGCAATGGTACAACAGAATGAAACATCTGTGTGTGATAAGATAGCACAAAGATTTAATGGGTTGTGAGTTCTCTTGAAAGATCGCACATTACAAGAAAAAAAGACGCTTTGACATTTTGCAAAATTACATGGAGTAGAAAAATGACAAGAAAAGTGCCGCTTTTGAAAAACAAGAGTCTTGCTGTATGTGCAGAGCTTGTGCCTTGAAGCTGTCTTGGGCGAGGTGCGTGAAGGCAAACAAAAGCAGAAACAGTACAAGAAAGAGTTAATTTGGATGAACTGTCTGAAACGAGTGAAGCCGCCACAGTATAAGAGTTATAGGCAAAAGAGATAAGCTGCGTGCTAATGGCGCTGCCAGGTGCACACGAAAGATAAACATGCCTGCATTCCTGAGGAAGGGGGAGCAAAAACAGAGAGCTGTTCAAAAAGTAAAGAATTTGCCCAGTAAACTGTGGTACGGAGCAAAGGCTTCATGCAGGATGGCAGACGGGCACATCACATCTGAACATTTACCTATGCATCTGTGAATGGGCCAAGAAAAGACAGCTGCCCATTCCAACAGACATTACTGTGCAAACCGCATTCCCATGTGATGTGATGTGAAGTGAAGTAAAGCGCTATTGCTGTGCAAGCTGCATTCCAATGCTCCATGTGATGTGAACTGAAGTAAAGCGCTGTGCACTGGAGAAGAAACCTCTAGGCGCTTTGAGAAGAGAAAATACACATCTGGCAAACTGCAAGCTACATTGCCAGGGATGGAGTAACTGACAAAGACATTATGGCCTTCCAGATGGAAGCAAAACTGACAAAAGTGCTTAGCCGTTTTGCAAGAGACAACATGCAGAGCGGGGCTTTGAAGTACAACATGAACACTGCACATTAGCCATGATCCAGAAGCCACACGGCTTAGTGCAAGAATGAATGATTTGTTGAAGCAACAAAGAAACTGACTCAGACTATCGCACTCAAAGGAGTGGTTCAAAAACAGCAAACGCCCTTTGAAAAAATGACAAGTGAAAAAACCAGAGACTTGAAAAGACACTGCTAAGAAAAGAAAGATAAATAAACAAAGCTGCTTGTACAACTGTAAGCGGTATTGGACTGAAAGACTTTACCTTTGAAAAATGGAGTGATGCCAGCAGGGCAACCTAAACCAAGATCATGGGACACTGGAAGCAAGTTGGCGCCTGGCATTTGTGATCGCTTTGGTGAAAAAGAAAAGCATTGTGCGACCTGGGTACTTACTATATGGCTTTGTAAAAGCACAGATCAGTCTGAGGTACCATTGACCAGCTATGATTGCATTGCACAAATGAGTTTGTGATTAGGCAGTTACACCCCGTATGGTTGAGTGTAAATAAGCCCCCAGAAACATGCAGAAAGGTGATAAATAATTGCAGTAGCAATGACAAAGTGTGTAGTTACCTGATGAGACTTTTTGAAGATGGGGGTGGTATTATGGGAAGGGGTGGATAACGCTGATATTGAAGTTTTGATGACATCCTAACATTTCTGTTTGTATTTTGCCTAGGCAAAGCACGACAAGACATTTCATAATATAGAGAGTGAATATGCAGTTTGTGGGTGACACTGATCAAAGAAGGGTCAGACGCATTCTCAGAGAAAGCGAGCCACTGCGACATGCTATTTCAACTTTAACGTGCCCTGCACCGCACTCAATGCTGTAACCTGCGAATAGTGTCCAACAGAGTAATAACTTTTGCTGAACTGGCACGGTGCAGACTTGGCTAATTATCAAGTATTTGATGCTACACATTTAAATGACATGTTTTGCCCTTTCTTGTTTAAAGGACTATGGACAATGAATTGTGGACTGTAACATCAGGCACCACATACAGCTGTGTGACACAGCAATTGAATGCTAACACATTGAAAAATGGTTTTTAAATGCACTGTTGAGATGAATCTGAAAAAACCAAATGGTTTTACTCTTCCAACTGAATGGCTTTAACCAGAGATGTTTTGTTTTTTGAAAAAAAAAAATATTCTACATTGCACGTAGGCAGGAGAATGATTTATGAACTGTTGGGGCAGCAGAATTATGCAAGCAGGAGTGTAATTAATTTTGAGATAAGATGAGTGCGCACATCAAAGTCACCTGTGCGTAGGTTAAGATTCTTAATTGAAGTAATGCTGCCAAGTGTATGAGCTATAATTTGAAATGGTAATCTTTGAAACACTGGATACTTTTACAGCCAGCTTAAGGCAGGTAAATGAAACCATGACTGACTTGATGTTTGATTTTATGACACAGAGTGTGACACGGTTTTTTGTTAAACCAACCAGTTTCATGTTTTTGTGGGGACAGCTGTCTCCAGCACACTAATGCAAAGAGTCACCTTTTGATTGTAAACATTTGGAATAATTCTTTGGAAAAGCGCTGCAAATGAGTATCCACATGGAATTGCTAGAGTACTGGCCTGGCACATTGTCAGGCATCTTTTGTCACTGAATGGATACCATTTGTTTAATTTGTCTAATGTGATGTTTTTCTGACCAAGAACTGCAGCGAGTGTTCTCGCCAAGATTTAATGAACTATAACTTGACTAAATGAATTTTTTCCATGGTGTGATGAAACAGCCACTGCCGGATAGTAGTATGGTGTTTGTGGCTAAAGTTAATATTGTATATGGTAGATATCCCACTTGAAGAAGGGTATTCTCCAAGTCACAGAAGGTAGACACTGTGAACCTGTTAGATTTTCCAGTAGTAAGACAACATGTAAATTGTAGACTGGTAATGCACACCTTCATTATTACAGTGCTACACTTAGACATAGATTTATCATGAGGCAATGTTTCCTTAGTACTACCAAGCTGCTACAAATGGAGTCCATTTCTATGGCCCATCACTAGAGTGCGTGTAGCTAGGGAGCTAGATTCATTAATTGCAGGAGCTTTATATGCTTGTGACATAGAAACTGTGCACAATAAGCTAGCCACTATGGGTTCTGATGCCAGCTCTGCTATAGAACTTCTGGCCTAGTGGGGCCCATTGATATGCCCAGCACTGCTACAAGTATTGACAGCCAATTGAAGATGACAGAATTTTAGACATGAAGACATTTTTGTCTGCCATAGGGCAGGTCAACAAGACTGCTAAATACACACAATGCATTGTATGGCACACATTGTTAAATCAGCAGGTGTTGGCTTTTTACTGGGTGGGGGCAACCATCCTCCACACACTGGCACGCAGAGCTACAGTTACCAGCATACATATGGATTGAATTGCTTGCTTTTTTGATTGCATGAATAACACATGCCATGCTTTGATGTAAATTAGTAGAATTGTTTTTATTTAGACAACCTGGTGCCCATGGGTTCACCTTGTTCAAGAAATTAGATGGTTTCTGGTTGGGTTCCACCTACCTGGGGGAAGTGTCTAGTCACACAGCCCATAGTCACGCTTGAATGCCCTGGGATCAGGGGGAGGGTAGGCCCTTAGGGTGAAAGGCTGCCAGGTTTTAGAATTGGTAACCATACATAAATGCAATAGTGCATTGTAGATTAGACTACACTGGATTGCCTTGACATTTTAACTGCATGCTGCTTTTTAACTGACAATCAGTTATACAAAATTGATTTAGGTATTTTTGTGTAGGCCAGGTTTTGGCTAGAGTAAATGTCCATGTTCACTTGGCGTAGGTATTTTTGTGTAGGCCAGGTTCTGGCAAGGGTATATGTCACTGTTCACTTTGTGTACATTTTTGTTTAGGTAGTGTTTTACCTTGCATGCCACGCTAACTAACCGCTAGAAGATAGTTTGCTTAAACCTCTTGCAAAGCCCCTAGGTCTTTATCACTGCACTAAATACTATGTTGATAGGTATTAGTCAGCATTTGTCGCACAAACGTTGAATAGGGGTGGAATGTAGTGATACACGAAATTGCAACCTTGCCAATCAGGGCTTTAGATGACAGCATTAGCCGCTGAAAGCCAATAGTGTATTCAAAGTATGTGCTAAAAATGCTGACAGTAGTCTGTTGTAGCACTTCCATTATGCAGTAGTGAGCTACAAGGAATATGCAGGCCTAGTATGAGATAGGTCAAATTAAACATTGTTGATAGACAGGCAGGGAGGGCCCCTAGCCATGTAGCTAATAGGTTTTTGGAGTGTTTGGAACATCATGGCACCTATATAGCGCTTAGATAGCCAGTCTTAAGCGCTATAAACACTAAGCTATGAGTGCATGCCTTTTAGAGCTTGCAGATGGGGTTAATACATCCCTGCTTCCTCTAGAATATTCAGCCTCACTAACGTTAGCCCTGGCTCCAAGCTAATCTTCCTTTTCTCTGGGAAGGTACTGATAAGACATTCCTCAGCCAGCGCAGATGGGAACAAGGGAGGGGGTAGGAGCGAGCAGGGAGCATCTCAGAGAGAGCTGGGTTTTTTCCATGAACCAGCCTCACAGAGAAAGTTCTGGAACTATGCGTCATGGTGACTGACAGCAAGAGATTATAAAACATCCATGCACACATGGGATCAGGGGGAGATCGCCTGTGGACTTGATTCGTGTACAGTCAGGTGCCCGGAATTGGCTCTCACGGTGTCCTCCAGCCTTGTTTTTCTATGAGCGGGGCTTGTTTTACAGCTAGCTTATGAGAAACCCAGGTCTCCCAGGGCTGAGATTAAGGGACGTAAGACTGTGTTTTCTCTATGTTTCTCTATATTTCTCTATGTTTCTCTATGTTTATCTAAGTTCCATGTTTCACTATATTTTGCATTGCTCTTTGTTTTATGCTTTGTAATATTCTCTAACTTGAATCCCAAATGTATATGAAATTCACTGCTTAGAATAAATATGCTAATAACACTTTGAGGGTGTCATTTGTCACTAGCATGAGATCACTGCTCAGCACAATAGAACCTGTATTTTGGGCTGAATTGGGTATTTTTGCTCTCAAAGGGCTGGCCCCGAGGAAGATTTTGCCCAATATCAAGACATTTGGTGGCAGCTTTGTGGGATTTGTGAATAGCAGTGCCATGACATGACAAATGGTGTGAGAGAACACAGTGTAGAGTGGGGAGCAGGCTGTCGCATTTCCTTGATGGTCTCACTGCAGCTCTGAGACTTCAAAAGGCAGCAATGTTGTGTCGGTTTGCCGTGGCCGATAGCTTGTGTGGTTAAGACTCCCTTCAGTAAATCAGTCGTGACTGACTTATTGCATGGGATTGGTGCCAGGGAGTACAAGGCGATAAACAAGCGGGAAATGGCTTTGTTTAAAGCACTCCGATGAATGGTTAAGAAAGATGTATGCTCAATTAGAAAAAGAATTTTATCATGTGGTTTCCCAAGTTTAAAGTTGTAATTTGGAATGCATAATGAGACGGAGTTCTCATCTCTATTCTGTCATGAGGGCAGGAAAAAAAATAATAATTGCAGGGATTTGACATGCAAATTGTGAATAGTAATTTAACCATTGACTCAGCCCCAGTGTGATAGCGAGTGGGGGCTGTAATGTTCGGAGGCGAAGGTTCGTCTTTTTTGATATATGCTTTTGAAGGGTTGGCATTCCTGAATAATGAGGAAGGGGAATGAGCCATGCTTAGGAGAATGAGTAACATCTGTGCTGAGAGCCTAAAGAGTTTTTTCTTTCTTTTGGCAACTGTAAAATTCCATGTGCTAATGGTGGCAAATTCTGTTTAAAGGAAACACACTAAAATGGTTATATTGCATTTTAGGCTGTGCCATGCTTATATTGGGTGAGAGACTCACTTAAAAAGGAAAGTGAGTGAATGTTATTTGGATTTTCGATTTTTGTGTACTGATTTGAAATTGCAGAACCAGCTTGCAATGGTTGGGGGGAAAAACAATTTATATTTTTCTAAATTGCCCCTGGAGTATTTTTGACTGTCCCCATGCTATGCCATGGATTTGTGCTGTTGCCTCATTAGTGATGTATGCTTTGGAAATAGTGACCTGTTGACTGTGATACATGGGGAAAAATGTTGTTGACACATTAAACAGCCCACAAGCAATAGAGTGTGGGTTGTTCTTGCAGAAAAAAAAACGTGCAGGGAGCTGCACTAAATATGGCATTTTTATTTTTTAAATGCACTGAACTGAGTGGTTATAGTTTGGCAATGGTACAACAGAATGAAACATCTGTGTGTGATAAGATAGCACAAAGATTTAATGGGTTGTGAGTTCTCTTGAAAGATCGCACATTACAAGAAAAAAAGACGCTTTGACATTTTGCAAAATTACATGGAGTAGAAAAATGACAAGAAAAGTGCCGCTTTTGAAAAACAAGAGTCTTGCTGTATGTGCAGAGCTTGTGCCTTGAAGCTGTCTTGGGCGAGGTGCGTGAAGGCAAACAAAAGCAGAAACAGTACAAGAAAGAGTTAATTTGGATGAACTGTCTGAAACGAGTGAAGCCGCCACAGTATAAGAGTTATAGGCAAAAGAGATAAGCTGCGTGCTAATGGCGCTGCCAGGTGCACACGAAAGATAAACATGCCTGCATTCCTGAGGAAGGGGGAGCAAAAACAGAGAGCTGTTCAAAAAGTAAAGAATTTGCCCAGTAAACTGTGGTACGGAGCAAAGGCTTCATGCAGGATGGCAGACGGGCACATCACATCTGAACATTTACCTATGCATCTGTGAATGGGCCAAGAAAAGACAGCTGCCCATTCCAACAGACATTACTGTGCAAACCGCATTCCCATGTGATGTGATGTGAAGTGAAGTAAAGCGCTATTGCTGTGCAAGCTGCATTCCAATGCTCCATGTGATGTGAACTGAAGTAAAGCGCTGTGCACTGGAGAAGAAACCTCTAGGCGCTTTGAGAAGAGAAAATACACATCTGGCAAACTGCAAGCTACATTGCCAGGGATGGAGTAACTGACAAAGACATTATGGCCTTCCAGATGGAAGCAAAACTGACAAAAGTGCTTAGCCGTTTTGCAAGAGACAACATGCAGAGCGGGGCTTTGAAGTACAACATGAACACTGCACATTAGCCATGATCCAGAAGCCACACGGCTTAGTGCAAGAATGAATGATTTGTTGAAGCAACAAAGAAACTGACTCAGACTATCGCACTCAAAGGAGTGGTTCAAAAACAGCAAACGCCCTTTGAAAAAATGACAAGTGAAAAAACCAGAGACTTGAAAAGACACTGCTAAGAAAAGAAAGATAAATAAACAAAGCTGCTTGTACAACTGTAAGCGGTATTGGACTGAAAGACTTTACCTTTGAAAAATGGAGTGATGCCAGCAGGGCAACCTAAACCAAGATCATGGGACACTGGAAGCAAGTTGGCGCCTGGCATTTGTGATCGCTTTGGTGAAAAAGAAAAGCATTGTGCGACCTGGGTACTTACTATATGGCTTTGTAAAAGCACAGATCAGTCTGAGGTACCATTGACCAGCTATGATTGCATTGCACAAATGAGTTTGTGATTAGGCAGTTACACCCCGTATGGTTGAGTGTAAATAAGCCCCCAGAAACATGCAGAAAGGTGATAAATAATTGCAGTAGCAATGACAAAGTGTGTAGTTACCTGATGAGACTTTTTGAAGATGGGGGTGGTATTATGGGAAGGGGTGGATAACGCTGATATTGAAGTTTTGATGACATCCTAACATTTCTGTTTGTATTTTGCCTAGGCAAAGCACGACAAGACATTTCATAATATAGAGAGTGAATATGCAGTTTGTGGGTGACACTGATCAAAGAAGGGTCAGACGCATTCTCAGAGAAAGCGAGCCACTGCGACATGCTATTTCAACTTTAACGTGCCCTGCACCGCACTCAATGCTGTAACCTGCGAATAGTGTCCAACAGAGTAATAACTTTTGCTGAACTGGCACGGTGCAGACTTGGCTAATTATCAAGTATTTGATGCTACACATTTAAATGACATGTTTTGCCCTTTCTTGTTTAAAGGACTATGGACAATGAATTGTGGACTGTAACATCAGGCACCACATACAGCTGTGTGACACAGCAATTGAATGCTAACACATTGAAAAATGGTTTTTAAATGCACTGTTGAGATGAATCTGAAAAAACCAAATGGTTTTACTCTTCCAACTGAATGGCTTTAACCAGAGATGTTTTGTTTTTTGAAAAAAAAAAATATTCTACATTGCACGTAGGCAGGAGAATGATTTATGAACTGTTGGGGCAGCAGAATTATGCAAGCAGGAGTGTAATTAATTTTGAGATAAGATGAGTGCGCACATCAAAGTCACCTGTGCGTAGGTTAAGATTCTTAATTGAAGTAATGCTGCCAAGTGTATGAGCTATAATTTGAAATGGTAATCTTTGAAACACTGGATACTTTTACAGCCAGCTTAAGGCAGGTAAATGAAACCATGACTGACTTGATGTTTGATTTTATGACACAGAGTGTGACACGGTTTTTTGTTAAACCAACCAGTTTCATGTTTTTGTGGGGACAGCTGTCTCCAGCACACTAATGCAAAGAGTCACCTTTTGATTGTAAACATTTGGAATAATTCTTTGGAAAAGCGCTGCAAATGAGTATCCACATGGAATTGCTAGAGTACTGGCCTGGCACATTGTCAGGCATCTTTTGTCACTGAATGGATACCATTTGTTTAATTTGTCTAATGTGATGTTTTTCTGACCAAGAACTGCAGCGAGTGTTCTCGCCAAGATTTAATGAACTATAACTTGACTAAATGAATTTTTTCCATGGTGTGATGAAACAGCCACTGCCGGATAGTAGTATGGTGTTTGTGGCTAAAGTTAATATTGTATATGGTAGATATCCCACTTGAAGAAGGGTATTCTCCAAGTCACAGAAGGTAGACACTGTGAACCTGTTAGATTTTCCAGTAGTAAGACAACATGTAAATTGTAGACTGGTAATGCACACCTTCATTATTACAGTGCTACACTTAGACATAGATTTATCATGAGGCAATGTTTCCTTAGTACTACCAAGCTGCTACAAATGGAGTCCATTTCTATGGCCCATCACTAGAGTGCGTGTAGCTAGGGAGCTAGATTCATTAATTGCAGGAGCTTTATATGCTTGTGACATAGAAACTGTGCACAATAAGCTAGCCACTATGGGTTCTGATGCCAGCTCTGCTATAGAACTTCTGGCCTAGTGGGGCCCATTGATATGCCCAGCACTGCTACAAGTATTGACAGCCAATTGAAGATGACAGAATTTTAGACATGAAGACATTTTTGTCTGCCATAGGGCAGGTCAACAAGACTGCTAAATACACACAATGCATTGTATGGCACACATTGTTAAATCAGCAGGTGTTGGCTTTTTACTGGGTGGGGGCAACCATCCTCCACACACTGGCACGCAGAGCTACAGTTACCAGCATACATATGGATTGAATTGCTTGCTTTTTTGATTGCATGAATAACACATGCCATGCTTTGATGTAAATTAGTAGAATTGTTTTTATTTAGACAACCTGGTGCCCATGGGTTCACCTTGTTCAAGAAATTAGATGGTTTCTGGTTGGGTTCCACCTACCTGGGGGAAGTGTCTAGTCACACAGCCCATAGTCACGCTTGAATGCCCTGGGATCAGAGGGAGGGTAGGCCCTTAGGGTGAAAGGCTGCCAGGTTTTAGAATTGGTAACCATACATAAATGCAATAGTGCATTGTAGATTAGACTACACTGGATTGCCTTGACATTTTAACTGCATGCTGCTTTTTAACTGACAATCAGTTATACAAAATTGATTTAGGTATTTTTGTGTAGGCCAGGTTTTGGCTAGAGTAAATGTCCATGTTCACTTGGCGTAGGTATTTTTGTGTAGGCCAGGTTCTGGCAAGGGTATATGTCACTGTTCACTTTGTGTACATTTTTGTTTAGGTAGTGTTTTACCTTGCATGCCACGCTAACTAACCGCTAGAAGATAGTTTGCTTAAACCTCTTGCAAAGCCCCTAGGTCTTTATCACTGCACTAAATACTATGTTGATAGGTATTAGTCAGCATTTGTCGCACAAACGTTGAATAGGGGTGGAATGTAGTGATACACGAAATTGCAACCTTGCCAATCAGGGCTTTAGATGACAGCATTAGCCGCTGAAAGCCAATAGTGTATTCAAAGTATGTGCTAAAAATGCTGACAGTAGTCTGTTGTAGCACTTCCATTATGCAGTAGTGAGCTACAAGGAATATGCAGGCCTAGTATGAGATAGGTCAAATTAAACATTGTTGATAGACAGGCAGGGAGGGCCCCTAGCCATGTAGCTAATAGGTTTTTGGAGTGTTTGGAACATCATGGCACCTATATAGCGCTTAGATAGCCAGTCTTAAGCGCTATAAACACTAAGCTATGAGTGCATGCCTTTTAGAGCTTGCAGATGGGGTTAATACATCCCTGCTTCCTCTAGAATATTCAGCCTCACTAACGTTAGCCCTGGCTCCAAGCTAATCTTCCTTTTCTCTGGGAAGGTACTGATAAGACATTCCTCAGCCAGCGCAGATGGGAACAAGGGAGGGGGTAGGAGCGAGCAGGGAGCATCTCAGAGAGAGCTGGGTTTTTTCCATGAACCAGCCTCACAGAGAAAGTTCTGGAACTATGCGTCATGGTGACTGACAGCAAGAGATTATAAAACATCCATGCACACATGGGATCAGGGGGAGATCGCCTGTGGACTTGATTCGTGTACAGTCAGGTGCCCGGAATTGGCTCTCACGGTGTCCTCCAGCCTTGTTTTTCTATGAGCGGGGCTTGTTTTACAGCTAGCTTATGAGAAACCCAGGTCTCCCAGGGCTGAGATTAAGGGACGTAAGACTGTGTTTTCTCTATGTTTCTCTATATTTCTCTATGTTTCTCTATGTTTATCTAAGTTCCATGTTTCACTATATTTTGCATTGCTCTTTGTTTTATGCTTTGTAATATTCTCTAACTTGAATCCCAAATGTATATGAAATTCACTGCTTAGAATAAATATGCTAATAACACTTTGAGGGTGTCATTTGTCACTAGCATGAGATCACTGCTCAGCACAATAGAACCTGTATTTTGGGCTGAATTGGGTATTTTTGCTCTCAAAGGGCTGGCCCCGAGGAAGATTTTGCCCAATATCAAGACAGGAACCCCCAGGAATCCTGTTTGATTGATCTCAATCATATTCCGGATACAAATTTATTAGCAGAATTAACTCAACCTAATCAAAGACAGTAGAGCGCTTCATTGACAAAAATGAATAATTAAAATATTAATGAAACTCTTGCCCCAAGCTTCTCGTAACAAAGGATGTATTAATTCACACAATACTCAACTCAAAAACCTGTTCTTTACTCCTAAGTTGCACAACTACCATGTAATGGGGTAACCCAACTACACTTGTGTGCACAGTTGACTGAAAATCAATTTCCCTGTCCTGTAACGAGTGTAGTTACTCCTAAGTTAGCAACCATATAGGCTCCTTGTGTACAGCTTTTACATTTATCACATTCACCGATTTTATATCCTGACTCGACGAATTCATCATCGAGTTCACCTATGCCTTTTGCAAAACCAACTCCGAGACCTCCAGTTGGGCTGAATCTGGTACCAAACCCATTATATGAGATCACATTGGTGGCAATGAATAATGGGCTTCTAGGCCTAACTAAATTGTTTGAATTACTGGAAAAGAAAACTGATGACCAAATGACACTTGTTAACATATTATTAGAGAAAGTTGATTTGTTAACTCCACAATTTGATATACAAGCTCGGACACTTTCACATGAACAAGCCACTACCACATCTAAATCGCGATTGAGCGAAGCGTCTTTTAAGAACACCCAGCCCAAAGTAATGATCATAGTTGGTTCACAGTGTGCAGAAGAAATTGTCATCATTGGGGAACCCTGCTGAACTTCCATACAGGATCCTAGACCTTCTACACCCTCTGAATCTGTTAAAACTACACAATATTTGGTTGAACCCTTATTTGACTTGTTTTAGAACCAAAAAAAATTAAAAAATGAACCTGCCTCACTTAGATTTGTATTTGTATTTTTTTTGTTGTAACATATCACCTTTGTCCAAATTGCTTCACATAACAAAAGGTAAACAGTACATAAAATCAGTAATGCAAATCAATGTTCAGATACTGCCAGTGATAATCAATCAGAGGACTGAAGCAAATTAGATTTTAGAGAAGAACGGAACAAAGAATAAGAAGTAATGGAACGAAGAAAAAGGGGGAGCTTGTTCCAATGAAGAGGAGCAAGGAGTTGAAATGAACAAAAGCGCGATTGAGCACAGGGAGGACGGGGGAACATTCAGTTAAAAAAGAGCTGAAGAACGGTGAGAGCGAGAGGGAGAATAGAATGATAGGAGAGATGCAAAATAGTCAGGGCAAGTCCGTACAGAGATTTGAAAACTAGGCAAGAAAGTTAAATTTAAGCTGGGAATGGAAAGACAGCCAGCCAAGTGAGGTGAGAGAGGAGGAGATAGAGTCTCAATAAGCTAGAAGGCAGAGTGAGTAAATAGACGAGTGATAGATTGATTTAAGAGGAGCAAGGAAGACCAAAGAATGTGACAGAACAATAAAATAAATGAGAAAAAATGTGCCAAGAGATAAGAAGTTTGGAGGTGTGGAAAGTGAGAAAAGGGTGACCTCTACGAATATTGTAGAGATGAAATCGACAGGCACGAGTTGTAAGGGAAATATGGTGGGCAACAGAGAGATTAGAATCGAAGTAAAGACCAAGGTTGTGGGCAGCAGGAGAGATAGATAGGCTGGAGGGAGGAAAGGAAATAAAAGAGGGAGGAGACTGTGGCAAGAGAGTGTTAGCAGAAAAGTCTAAGACTTTAGTCTTTCTGGCATTTAAAGTAAGAAAATGGGAGGTCATACAGGATTTAATAGCAGAGAGACAAGTTGAGAAAGTATAATGCATATGAGGTGTACAAGATGAAAAGGATAGAAGGAGTTGAGTGTCGTCAGCGTAGAAATGGTGTGATAGTCCAAAAGAAGAAATTATAGGAGAAAGAAATGAAGTGTATAAGGAGAATAGAAAAGGACCAAGGACTGACCCTTGAGGAACACCGTAATCGAGGGAAAGATAGGAAGAGGTGTTACCACCCCATGAGACAGCAAAAGTATGGTTAGATAAATAAAATGAGAACCATGATAGAACAGAACCACGGAAGCCGAAGGAGGAAAGAGAGGTCAGAAGCAAAGAGTGATCCACAGTCTCAAAAGCAGCAGATAAGTCAAGAAGAATAAAAACATAGGAGTGTTTAGAGTATAGAGCTGTGAGAAGAGAATTAAGCAAATAAGTCAGTGCTGTTTTAGTGGAGTGACGGGGATGAAAGCCAGACTGAGTAGGAGGAAGAAGTGAGAGATCAGACCCGAATGTTGAGATTTGTGAATAAACAAGATGCTCAAGAAGCTTGGATAAAAAAGGTAAAAGAGATTTAGGACGAAAGTATGAGACATGAAGGGGATTAGCTATAGGTTTTTTTTAGAATGGGAATAATAATCACGTGTTTGAAAGCAGAGGGAAAAGTAGAGGTAGAGAGACAAATGTTAAAAAATGAAGTAAGAAAGGTACCAAAAACTGATAGATTATTGGAATGAGTAGTGAAGGAATGGAGTCAGTGGGGGCAGCAGTTTGTTGGACTTTGGTTAAGAGAAGAATCACCTCAGAGATAGGGGCAAAGTTAGAAACAGTATTAGAAGGAGTAGGAAATAGTAAAGGAAAAGAATTATAAGAAGGTGATGATAGAATGTCCTGACGTAGAGAGTGAACTTTAGAGGAGACAAAATGTGCAAGATCAGATGGTGATAAGGATGATCTGTAACAAGCAACTCTAGAAAGTTAATAGATTCCCTGACTATTCCGTGGAGGAAGGTCAACACTCTATCCCAAATCGGTCGTCAAGGAAATACCGTTGACCAATCCACAAAATCAAAAGGGGAAAAAATCAAATCTCAAAATCAACCCTTGAGGTCAGCATTGCCAAGTTTTTCTCTACCAGTCCCTATCGCTCCTTCCAACCTGGACAAGACTTTTAAGATTCCCTCTGAAGATGTGGAATTGATGAATTTATCTACCTATTCCATTTTGTACCTCCTTTCTTGTCCGTCGATCCAAGAACCTTCGGAGCCCCATCCATCTATTTATGTGAACTTGGACCCTCGAGATCACCGCCAGGTAGTTGTAGAGGGCTGAAGGGTTTCCACTGGAGATAGTGAGTTCCTCACCTGAGAGCAGAGAAGGAGGAGATCCCTGAACACAAATAAAGTTGCCATTACAACTCCCAGGCCTGGAATAGTTGAAAAATATACCTCCAGATCCCGGGGATCTCCAGTTAGCCTTAGGTCCTCATCATGACTTGGCTGGTGGCCCTTACATGTGGTGGTAATGCTATTACTGCCGCATTTAAGTGTCCGCCCAAACATGAGTCTGGCAGCATTTACCCCCAGCTCCAAGCTTGGGGTAAATGCACCAAAGAAATGCCCATTTTCGGGTGCAATTAGCACATCACTATAAGCGCGCTGATTGCGCAGCAAATACCCCATTGGGTCCAGTGGACCCAATGGGGAATACCCATTACCGCTGAACCCTTTATCCGGCACTAATAGCGCCAGACCGGCTGGTGGTAACGCTATTAGCATGGGTAGTATCCCGGCGGTAATACCGCTGGGATACCGCCCAACTCGTGATGAGGCCCATTGTGTCTTAATGACTACTCATGAAAGAGACATCATTGATTGTATTCATCATAGTAGACATCCAATTTCATCTCGCTTGAAGGATAGGCCGGAGCCTTTGCACCTAAGACCCATATCTTAACAGGACCACAATCCCAACTTTGCTCAAAACTATTCCGAATTTAAAAGCCATTCATTCGCAAGATATTAAATACATTCAATTTGTGAATCAGCATAGATTTGATAAAGTAGAGTTGACAATCCCTTCTCAGATAGTGAGGGAACTTCTATGGGATGCTAAAGAACAGCTTAGACAGGGTGGCTTTAGACTAGAAATTAATAGAGGCATACCCTTCCAGACCCACTGCAAAATCTCAATTAACGGAACTGTTGCCTAAGGCAAAAACAACCTCAACTTTTGAACCCTTATCCATCAGTTGCCATGGTAACCAAGGGCATCTCACAAGAGAAGTAGCATTTAGAAATCCTGTACAAGTTCCCAGAGACACAACTTGGACGTGGCTCCAGAGTGCCAATAATGGAAATAGGACACGCTATAACCATTAGTGCAATGTGAATGCAAACATCAATACATTTACAGTCGCGGTCTGGAACACAAGGGGATTCAAACATCTCTTGACAAAGTCCGAAACCTATTCCCTATCCTCCTACGATATAGTCCTCCTACAAGAAACATGGTTAACCGACCAACCCACTTGTCCCGGTCTCCTAAGGGTCGACCATCTGCAGGCCTCTTAACAGCCTCAAAATTAGATCTCGGCTGCACGTTGCTACAATGGGCCTCCCCTCATCTGCTCATCCAGCTAACTAAACTTTGCTTCTCTAAAATGTATCGCCCATATCACAAAGATACAGCTATCCTAAATCTCTATTGGAACTCCCATGCAATTTCCGAAGATGACTTTATATGGTTAGTTGGAAATATGCTAAATGTAAGCATGATACCATTGATACCATTCTGATAGCTGGTGACCTTAATATAAACATTTTTTATATTAACTATGCCTTGCTGTCCCCTCGAGCCAGGCATTAGATGGACCTTATGGATGATAGGGGATTCACTATGCATAATGCAACCTTCCCGGCACCGTGATGCACCATTTGCTATAATTGACTACATTTCTGTCACTAAGCATTCTATCTATAGCATGGAAAAATGTGAGATCTCTGCAACTCTCACGAGTGACCATAACATTTTACTTTCAACTTGGACACAAGAGGACCAGCCTCATCATGATTTTTATAAATCCAATATTCAACTTGAAGGAGGCAGAAACAGGCTGAAATTTATGGAAAACAAGCTCCATTGTTTTAAGGGATGCTTGGCTACTGCCTTGGATTCATCGGATTTGCATGACACTACATCCTACACTGCAATCTTGAACCTCTTTGTAGAAAAAGCTCAAGTGGGACTGTGCCCTTATTTTTCCCATAAACATACTTATAAACAAGAAATTCAGGATATGAAGGCCGCGTCCAGGAAAGAACAGAGGCAGGTCACTCTGGGAACCTTACCAGAAAAAGCCCTCATGTTAAAATAAATGAAAAACAAAGTATCGAAATTGGTCTAAACAGCTAAAAGTCAAAAAGATCCAGCAAGACGGAGAAGCAATGCTTTCTGCTTGGCCTCCAAGGCTAGTGCCCAGGTTTGGTCAGTCCTAAAGATTGGTAGTAATGACAAAGCATTCCCCCTTATGATCAACACGATAAATGAACAAACATGGGTACTACATTTTAGCACTTTATTTGCTGAGATAACTCCTTTAACATTCTCTCCTCAATTCTCTAAGGATGATCTCCATCACTTGAGTTTTGACTATGAGGATGTTCTTTCTGAAATCAAGAAGTTGAGTGCAGGGCCGGTCTTTGCGTCAGGCAGTTCAGGCGGCTGCCTGACGTCAGTCAGTTTCTAGGGGGCGCTGCACCAGCAGTCCACAGTGCTAGAATACACGTGTAACACGTTCGTTTCCTAACATTGTAAAAATGAATGTGCCGAACGTGTTACACGTGTATTCTGCCACTGGCACTGCTGCAGGCTGTGACCTCGACAGTTTCTAGTCCATTTGGTGCCCAGGGCGAAACATTAGGAAAGCGCCCCCCAGTGCCCTCCACAACCCATGCGCCACTCCCAACGCACCCCGCGCTCCACTTCCGCCGCACCCCGCGCACCACTCCCACTGCACCCTGCGCGCCATTCCCAAACTACACCGTTAAGGAACTCCTACCCAAAGTCAAACAGTCCGCAACACAAGGAATGAATTGCCATTTGCAACGGTGGGCCACTTTTTCACTGGTGCCCAAGACAATTTTATGCCCCAGTCCCACTTAGGCTGCAGATAATGAGGACTGCGCACACCAACCAAGAGACCATGAATATGGCACAGGATGCAGTATATGCAACCAACAAGGAACACAAGATGCTGAAGGGGGTTTGGAGGCAACCGAAGCCAAAAGGGCAATGGCAAGGAGACACCTGAACCCAATACACAATCACTTTAACATTCTTTGAATGGGAATCAAGGGTTATGCTTTGATACAGTAAAGTCTTTACTGTTGTAAGGATACATGGACCAGGATTATTTATTTATTCATGCAATGTTTTTCGGGTACCTGCATATTTATTTATTTATGCAATGTGTGTCGGATACAGGTATCCGACACACATTGCATAAATAAATAAATTATCTGTCTCAATGTACCCGACAAACATTGTATAAATAAATAAATAAATAAACCGGTTCTTAGATTAAAGAATATTTACTCAGCAACACTGGTCAAAACTATTATCCGCATAGTGAAGTAACTCATCACCAGTGCCATGGAAGTGGTTTAAAGTGTAATTGATATATAATTTGGAAAAGAAGAGGCATGAAAGAAATAGCGCTGCTTTAAACTATTATTTTGGCCATTTTCTGGGCTTGCAGGGACGCACCATGGGCCCAAACGGGTCTCTGTTTGTACCGTGTCGGGGCCCACGGTGCGTCCCTGCAAGGCACGCACACTCCCCACAGCCCATTGCACATCCCCTCCCATTCTAATGCCAGCACGAAACCATTTAGTGACTAATCGGCCACCATTAGCAGTTTCCTGCTTATGCCCCCACCCCAAGTGGCGCAATAGTGGTCAGAGGGAGCCTCTGACTTCTGTAATGTCACTTAGTACTTTTGTACTATGTGACATTACAGTCGGAAGGGGAAGCTCCAGCACCTGGTTTGCGGAACTTTCCCCACGTCAATGCACCGCCCCACAAACTAGGGAATTCCATCCCCTCCAGAGGCTCCAGGGACTGGGGCAATTGCGTCCCCCGGGGCTATTGCGCCCCGGGAAGTTGCCCGCCTCGTCCGGGCCAAGAAACAGGCCTGGCCTCGGCCCTCCGGCAGGGCAGGGCAATTGGCAAATAAATTAGCAACATTTGTTGCTTTATCACCTTCCCCCGGCCCCGGGTGGCGCCGGCGCTGCTGGCTCCAGCCAGGCCCATGGGCGCACGCGCAGTGTGCCCTTCTCCAGGCTATGGGCGCACACTGACACTGAAGTGTGGATCGATTGGGGCTGGCTGGTGTTGTCAGCCCCGGCCATTGCAGAAAAGAGGAGCAAGTGGGTCACTAAATACTGAAGTTGTTCCCATCACAAGCACACACTGCCAAGCAGCAGCACAATCAGCAAATACAAACAGTTGCTGCATCCTGCCCTTGCTGATTGGCCTTGTTTCAGGAAACCCGGCAGTAACTACAGCCTGCCGAGGCAAGCACACTTCTTTCCTCCTGCTCCCGTCCTCGCAGGTGAGGTCTATTGCTGCATAGGCGTTTTATTTATTTTAAAATGGTATTGCAGAGATGAAGGGCCATCCAAGAACAGCCTCTGGAGGCCACAAAGCTAGAAACTTTTGTCAAGGCTGAAGTAGTCATGAAAAAGGAAGCAAGCACTGGTGGTGGACTCTCCTCAGGAGATCCAAAGGCCGGTTCTCGGAAGACCTGGGCAGAGTGTCACCGTCAGGAGATCTTAGACAGTTGCACGTTCCAGCGGGGTTGGATTGGTCGGTCCATTGGCCAGGCCAAAATCACTTCGAGTGCGAGGCCCTGGGGGCCGGTTCCACGCTTGGGCTGGTTTGGGGGTTACTACGCACCCCTAGTTCCCGCTCCCGAGCATATTGTTCGTCGTTCCCTCTTTCCTGGGCATGCACTGCTCACTTTATTTTAGTGCAAGAGTTTCATACATTTCACTGTTCGCTCAGACTTGTCTTATACTCTTCTTTGTCATTGTGCTTCTTTTGTTTGGAATTGCAATCACGCTAGTCTAACGAGATAAACAAACACCTACACGAACGCGCCTTGTGAATGATGGTGTGAAGGATGGATGCAGGCGCTGGACCAAAAGCTGAGTGAAGTCTGCACAGCAGCTGGCTTGGGAAAGCGACTCAGCAAATACAGTAGAAACTGTCTCCGTGGACGGTTGGCCCGTCTTCCGTATAATGCAAATACCCAAACTTGTAGGATGCATGCGTCACTTTCTTTGTTCCATTGGGGGCGACATGCTGTAGCATCAATTCATGGCCTTTAAAATACCCTGCACGGTGCAGCTTCGATCTCCTTTAACACAAACGCTGTTAAAGGAGTGTGACCAAACAGTGTGGAAAAGATGTTTTAGAGCGTGGCCTCTTGATGCCACCCATTTCTGCATTTGATACACCAGCAGCTGAAGACACCCTGGGGAGGCAGCTCCTTCTGCATAGTCCATTTATCTCCCAAGCTCAGGACAATGTTCTTTACCATAATGGAGAATAAGAAAAAGCACAGGGCTGCAATGCTGGGGGGTGAGGGTGGAGGGAAAAGCGCACTACGCTTTGGGTACATGGAGATGCTTCCCCTGATACCCGCAGTTCTCCAAGTCCCTTGAAATGTAATTCGTCTATACACTGCACAATGTGCAAGGGCCGCTGTTATTCAAGCAGCGCGCGACTAGTAATTTGCAAAAAGTAAACTTAACGAGTCCCAAGAAAAGGTCATCTTCCACCCTTTAAGAATTTGATTGTTTTTGTTTTTATGTTGGGATGGTAGACATCATTTTTCTTTGCGATCTTACATTTTCATGGTGCATTCGGGAGCTAAAATGAGTGATCACGAAGGACACATTTAAGAATTTTGAGAGTTCATGAGCATGAGCGAAACAAACCCCAATACTCGAACTCCCATTTCTCTGATGCGGTAATGCACTGCAGTGTGTTTCAATGTAAAGTCCACATTGTAATGTCATAATTTTAGAACGCCACCTCTCCAACATTAACATTGGGAGCTATGTTGAATTGTACATGCATGTTAACTCTCTAAATATGTTTAAAGTAGACTTTACCACTCACATGGAGTAGTGATATTGTTTATGTGTGTCCCTCCTAAATATATTTAACTTCCCGTGAAATATTTGATGCAATACATATTGCATAAATGCATGTATTTTAATGCTGAGATAGACGGGCTTGTACAGCTATCAGTGGGTATGTTGCTGGTGCTTGTACTTGGAGGTTTGAGTAACACTGTTCAAGACCAGTTCATCACCTTTTACGAGTGGCTAAATGTGTGAGGTCATACGAATGACATTAGTGTAGATCTGAAATTGTCGATTCTCTGACCTAAGTCACAGCAGCAAACTGGTCATTGTTACTAAAAATGAAGAGCAAAAGCAGACTAACATAACCAGGCCTGTTCGGGTTTGACCCTCTTATTGCTGTTTTCTGAGGTTAATGAAATTCAGCAGATGCCAGCATTGGCAATTTTGTCAACTCATAGTACCCACTCCCGCTGCTCAGCCCATGACACATGCATGAGATCACAGGTCGGGGGAGGGGGAAGCAAACGATGCTTCCCGCCTGGGGTGCAATCTGTTGTAAGACTGGCCCTGGTTGAGTGTGTCGAGAGCACCGGGCCGTGGCGTTCTCTCTAGGATGTTGAAGCCTATGGGTGTCCATTCTTCTTTTAATATTCCGCCAGGTGATTGACACAGGCTCCATTCCCCTTTCTTGGAAGCACTCAATAATCATCCCCGTGTTCCAGAAGGGAAATCAAACTACTCCGATCAATTATCAGCAGGTAGCCCTCCTGGATATTCCTGGGAAGATATTTGCTTGCTTAGTTTGAAAAGAACTTCTTAAATGGCTCACAGCTGCATGCTATCTAGTCATCTACCAGTCTGGATTTGTTCCGGGTTTAGGAACATCAGTTAATTCACTAATACTATCAACCATAAAGAAGTGTGTATTTCAAACAGGACGGCCAGTCTATTTAGTCTTTATAGACTTCAAGCAGGTATTTGATTCCATCCCTAGAGACCTGCTGTGGCTTAAGCTGTCTAAAGCTGGCTGTGCATCTTTTATTCTCAATTTATTAATACAGTTTTATTCTGGCACTTTTATTTGTGTAAAATTAAATCAAGAGGGCCTCCTATTCCAGGTGATTCCAACATATCGAGGCCTTAAACATCTCTTCTATTTAACTTTTTCATCATAGATCTCGGCCTATATATGAATGCCACTGCCTCGTTTCCCCCCAAATTAGGAAAAAGCTTTATTTCTTGGTTGCTCTATGCAGACAACCTTGTCTTGCTAGACAAGGCTCCAATAGGGCTTCAAAGAAAATTATGTGCTTTAGAGTGATATGCTCTAGCCAACTATTTGTCCATTAATGTAGTTAAATCAAACATTCTCATCAAATCTCCATCTACGTCTGTCTGGAGAAATTCATTCAAAGGTCAATAGGTAACCACAAACTAGACATCATACAGGAATATAGATATCTAGGTCAGAATATCAATTGTAGTAAGTATGATACCCCATATAAGGTCCACACCAAGTACAAGATGAAGACCATGGCAGCCCAAGCCACTATAATCCATCACAAATATGGGAAATTCTCATGTATTCCGATTACAACATTTTATAAACAAAAAGCTGTCCCCATTGTTACCTATGGAGCCCATGCCAAACCTTCTGAACATCAGTCAAATTGGGACTTTTTGGAGGGGTTTTATTGGAAGACAGTTCTGTCCCTCCTAAAGTTTGCCCATCCAGATAATCCAATATAAACTGGGGTTCTTATCATTAAGAATTATTATGGCTTGGCATTCTCTATCGCTTTACATGAAATGCATATCGAGTTGTAAATATACCTCCAGCCTCTTACCAGCTTACCAGCTCTCGCTCAAATTTAAGAAGAGCAAAGTGATAAATCTCTGACCTATTGGAACATATATTGCACTACTTTAATGACAAGAGTTGATACTGATGAAAACTTACTTCTTCTTCAGCATGTGGCCTGGCATGGATTCACATGCTCCTGGATATTGCCTGTTGTCAGGCTGGCAATCCTTGGTAAAAGAAAAAACTGTTTCACTTACATTTACAAACTGTATTTGTCCTCTAAACCAATCACTGTGCTCTGGTTCATACTGCCCCCACCCAATGACAGTCCTCTCCCTAAGCCCGTCCTCTGGCAGCCATCTTCAGATTTGTACCGCACACTTCAATGTTGGGAGTCCTCGAGTGTGCTCTCTGAGCTATTTGTACATTATTTTCTGTTTTTGATGGAAAAAGTTCTATTTTTGTTTCAAAAATGCCTGTGTGCTTTTTCCTTCATCTGCCGACAGCATGGACCCATTGTTGGTGAAGTTCCACACCCCCCACGGGCAAAGATCGTTGCAGATTCAACGGGGCTTTGGGCCTACTTCGCACCCTCTGACTATGACAGAGGAGAAGAAGGAGGGAAAGTCCCTCTTTAGGCCATGCACCATATGCAGGCTACGGAATGTGTTTGTGGAGGACAAACACTTACAATGCCTCTACTGTCTGCACCCAAACCACAAAGAGGTAGAGTGCGAGATTCACCTCAGATTTTCAGAGAAAACATTGAGGGACAAGCACGATAGGCTGGCAGCATGGCTTAACGTCAAGGCCTCTGACCCGTGCTCCGTGCAGGGTCATGACTCACCCAGGAGCAGCCAATCCGAGGAGCAGTCTTCTAAGTGCTTTGAGGGTGCATCATCCGTGGGCGCCCAAGACAAGGCCAAGAATCACAAATCTGAGTCCACCGGGTTCAACGCGAAAGCAGGTCCCAAAGTGGATAGGGCGCGATCGACATCACCTTCTGCCTCGGTTGCCAGCCTACATTCAAGCTCCTCTTCAAAGAAGAAGTCATCTACTGCGGCTAAACTACATGAGAAATCCATGAAGCGGCGGATGGAGGAGAAAAAGGCTGAACAACCTAAGCAGGTCCAACCGGCACAGGCTAAGCCCAGTCGGCGACACCGTTGATGACTACTACTGCCCCGGCAGCTAAGGGTGCTGATCCTGTGAGGGCAGCTCCCACGGCTCAGAAGGTGTTCCTACCACCAAGGTTTGGCATAGTCTGCAGGCACACCAGAAGGTGTGAAACCGGCTCAGGCCCTGGTTCAAGACCCTGAGGGGGGAAGAAAAGCGGGGTGAGGAGGCCCCAAAATAGCCTTCCCAGGCCATCGCCCAAGCCATGGAGGTCTCATCCATGTATGACAAGGATCAGGAGTCCTTACACATGGTCCATGAGGATGTTGAAGTGGAGGACGACAGCGACAATGGTGCAGGGACTAGTTTTCCTGATCTGCCTCCTCAGCCAAGGGACATTTCCTTGGATATTCTGTCAACTCTACACACCTTGGTGTTAGAGATCCAAATGAGGATGCCTCCTGCTCCTGTACCTGTGTTCCCCCAGGTTCCCGATCAGCCTCTGGCAAAGAAGAGGAAGCCTCATCTAATTCCCCCACTTCAATCTCCGCCACCACGTCGGGTCCCTTCTCCGCCAGCAGACGCAGACACGGGTACAGGGACGGATATGGCCATGATGATGGATGAGGATGAGGATATCGTCTCAGCAGACGGTGAAGCTCCACATTTGGATGCTCCACATAGGGTGTCCCCACCGGATGATGTGGGATTGTTCCACCCCATGATATCCAGAGCCTCTGAGATATTCCAGCTGGTGCCTGGGGAAACCAAAAGGAGGGCTTCTTGTACCAGAGGCACGAGGCCAAGAGGAATACGATCATGGTAGTGGCCCTTCTGGACGATGTTTGGGAAGAGGGCCTGGCCATCATGAAGAATGCTTGCATGGCTCCAGCCAAATGGGATAGGCTGGAGAAGAAATATAGGGTGCCGGATTTGCACCCAATTGCCTGAGGTTGCAGCCATCGCCAGATTCGGTGGTATCGGAGGCTACAAGGAAACGGTCAGCCAACCTGTCCTCATCATCTTTGGTCCCTCTGGACAGAGAGGGGAAGAGAATGGACTCCATGGGAAAGAAGGTGATTTATACTGCGGCGACCACTACCAATGCAGCCAATGCACTGGCGATCCTGGCCAGGTACAACAGGGAGTTGTGGTACAAGCTGGGTCCTATTCTGGAGTTCCTCCCCGATGACAAGGAGATGGAGGCAATCACTCTCTTCCAGGAAGGGGAAGTGGTGTCTGATCACGCGATCACAGTGGCATTGGACGTCGCCGACACAGGCTTCCGGCAAACGGACAACGGTGTCTGCCTTCGTCGCCAAGGCTGGATGAAAGCAATGAATTTCCATCAGGAAGTCCAGGCAAAGGTGCTGGACATGCCCTTTGAAGTAGAGAACCTATTTGGGAAGGTCATAGACGAGTCTCGTCAGGCCATCAAAATGGATACAGAGATGGCCCTTTCGCTGGGCACTCTGCAGCAGCACTGCTCTTCTTTTTGCTCCTCCAGGGGAAAGCCAAGCAGGTCTTCAAAAGGCTTCTCCACATCGTACCGTCAAGCTTCCAGATCCACAACTCAGGAAGCCTACAGAGGTTCCCAGGCCTACGGTAGAGGAGAACAGTGTCGCCATCGCCCTTAGGGCAGGAGGCTGATGCCAAAGCAACCCTGAACCGACTGGGATGTCGGGCCCCCAGCTGCGCACCCCGGTGCAAGACCGGCTGATGAAGTTCATCACAAGTGGAGAAAGATCACCACCGACAGATGGGTGCTGGATGCTCTCGCCCAAGGATATACCTTGGAGTTTCAAAGCAGGTGTCTGTGGATCCCACAGCTCCTGGAAGAGGTACGGGCCATGCTGCAAAAAAGGGCAATAGAGGTAGTTCCCCAACGGCTCTGGGGCTCTGGAGTCTATTCCCGATACTTTCTGTTCAGAAAGAAGACGGGGGGCTGGAGGCCCATCCTAGACCTACGACATCTCAAAAAATATCTAAAGTCCAAAGAGTTCAGGATGGTGGTCACGCTGCAGCATGTGCTAGGCCAACTGCAAAAGGGAGACTTCTTGACGTTGTTGGACCTGGAGGATGCCTAATTCCACGTCCCCATTCACAAGAAACATAAAAAGTTTCTACTCTTCGTGGTGGACAGCACTACCAATTCAAGGCTCCAACTTTTGGCTTGAAGTCAGCACCGAGGGTGTTCACGAGGTGCCTAGCTCCTGTGGCATCCCATCTGTGTCTACAGGGCATACACGTATACCCGTACCTGGACAACTGGTTGATTCGTACCCACTCGAGGGAGCTGGCTGATAGCCACACAGAGAGGACAGTCCAGTTAATGACGGATCTGGGATTCTTTGTCAACTTTCCAAAGTCCTGATTAACGCCATTGCAGAAAGCTCTGTTCCCAGGTGCTAGACTCAATACAGTGTTGTGGTTCTGGATCTTCTTACTAGAGAAGGAGGCGCAATCCTGAATCATGACTCAGTATTGCTGAACCTGAGGGATTGGCTCCTGCAGCCCTAGAGTTTGGAGGGTATGAGTTGCCAGCAGACTGCAGGGAATTCCTCGCCGAAAACAGGGCACTGTCGACTTTGAAGTGCAAGGGTCACGCATGGAAATGTTTTGCTACATGGTGCCAGTTACAGAAGATAACCCCTTTGAGGGTCACAGTCCTACATATCCTGCTGTACTTGCTACACTTGGCCAAGGCCGGACTGGTACACACCTCCATCAAGGTACATCGGGCGGCTATCTTCCGCTATACACTAGGTCACCAGGGAGATATTTCCCGCCATTGAAGGCTCCTGTTCCAGCATGGGAACTCAACGTTGTTCTGACAAGGCTCATGTGGGCCTCCTTCGGGCCTCTACATCAGGCCCAGCTCGAGTTTCTCTTGTGGAAAATTACTTTCTTTGTGGCCATCACCTCTGCCAGAAGGGTAGGTGAGATCCAGGCCCCATCCTGCAAGCAACCGCACCTGACTTTCCACGAATCGAGGGTGGTGCTATGTACGCACCCCTCCTTCATGCAGAAGGTTCTGTCAGAACTCCACCTCAACGAGTCTTTGGTGTTAACTGTTTTTTTCCCAAAACCTTTGTCGCCGGTGGAAAG
This sequence comes from Ambystoma mexicanum, assembly GCF_040938575.1. Taxonomy (NCBI): domain Eukaryota; kingdom Metazoa; phylum Chordata; class Amphibia; order Caudata; family Ambystomatidae; genus Ambystoma; species Ambystoma mexicanum. The sequence continues at coordinate 110,457,976 of NC_090922.1, forward strand.
GGCCTTGCACTCGTTGGATGTTGCTCATGCCCTGAAGTTCTACGTGACACGCACAAAGAGTTTTCGGAAGACTTCACAGCTGTTCATGAACTTTGGTCCTTTGAATCACGCGAAGGCCTTGTCCAAGGCTTCCATTTCAAGATGGCTCTCCGGCTGCATCACGCACTGTCATCTGTTGGCTAACTGACCGCTGCCCTTCCGTCCGAGAGCCCACTCCACCAGAGCGATCACTGTAATAATGACAGCGTTCCTGTCTGGTATGCCACTGCTCAACATCTGAAGGGCTGCTATGTGGAAGTCCATGCACACCTTCATGAAATTCTACTGAGTCAACAGGGATTCCAGGGAGGAGTCCAGAGTCGGCCAAGCAGTGCTACGCAACCTGTTTGCTTGAAGTGAGTCGTGTTCCAGGGTTAAGTGTAATTGCTTCTGTTGAGCCTTGCCACCTTCTGTGGTTGTGTAATGTTGTACTGCTATGTATTAGTTATTCATGAGCATATGAATCCATGCCAGACCCGATGCTGGAGAAGGTTTAAGTTACCTACTTGTAACTATTGTTCTCCAGCATGGGTCTGGCATGGATTCACATGCAAACCCTCCCTCTGACCCCTCTGCGGCTCTTCTTGGTCATACTGCCACTTTATGTGCTTACCAAATCTGAAGATGGCTGCCAGAGGAGGGGCTTCGGGAAAGGACTGTCATTGGATGGGGCAGTATGACCTCAGAGGACAGTGATTGGTTTAGAGGAGAAATACAGTTTGTAAGTGAAAGTGAAACAATCTTTTATTTTATCGAGGATTCCCAGCCTGACGACGGGGAATATTCATGAGCATGTGAATCCATGCCAGACTCATGCTGGAGAACAATAGTAACAGGTAAGTAACTTAAACCTTCTCAATCCTGATCTGGCCAAAAGAAAACGTTGACACTATGATTGGGGAGCCACCTGGGACGAGTGTAACCAATATAAGTTGTTTAAAAAAGGAAATTTCAAAATAAAACTGCTTCATCACATACCTATATATCTACAGAAATTTCCTGACCAAAAATACTGTAGTAGTTTTATGAGATTCCGATTTAATATATGGCCAACCAACTAAATGATAGCTACCTGTTTAAAAGTCTCCGGTGTTCGGAAGTGTTGTAGGTTTTGCTGTAATCCCAACCAGTTAGAAACGTTAGGACACTTGGTAGTACATTGTACCAATCTCGCAGCTCTTGAGGAAAGCAACCTTTTATAAATATTTTTTTGACTTTGCAATACTAACACCTCACCAAATGTGGAACATGATTTTTAATGCACAACACATTTCTTTAAATCTAGCTATGATAAACTACGTGTTACATTTGAAACTGATTGATTAGCTCCTTTTGATCAATTCTGCATCAGAAAGAATTATGGGCTTTGTAACTGTGTTAACTAACGTTTCAAATGTATCCTGAAAAACTGCTTATATTTGACTTTTAAAACTATCCTCTATTTTAATGATGTAATTTAATCTTCCGTTTGATATTAGTGCTATTGTAGCATTTGTTCATGTTTATGTCTTGCACTGTCCTTTTATATTTTGGAACTCTCCTTTTTTACAACGTTAATGTACTGTTATAATGGAACGATTTACTATGTCATTTTAATCTAAATTATTTGTACATTTTTCAACCACTACAATAAATAAAAAAATTAAAATCAATATTTTTGTGGTCCTGTCTCTTCTTCTTCTTCTTCTTCTCAACTTTTAACCACAACGCAGTACTTCAATTACTTCTTCCTGGTCCACTAACCTGCCAGAAATAAAAAGTCCCTATTCTGGTTTACTCGCCTGCCAGGACAAAAAAATCTCCTAACACTACTACAAGTACTACTGTGGTGGGGTTCACTTTAAACCACTTGGTAAAGTCTTTGACTTTCAACAACATCAAACTTTAATATTTCTTCTGGGAAAATTGGTGCTGTTGGTTCCAGTCTTGTGATTGCCACATGCAATACAGGTAATGCTCCTCTCCTCCTGAATACTTTCTATCTGGAGGTATCCTCTCCTGCCATTCTTGTTTTCCCACTTCAACATCAACCAAATGCTGACAATGTCTCTCTAGCACACTTGCTCTTCTTTGGCTTAGAAAATACTTGTTGAGGTCTTTTTCAACTATTGTCTTTTCCTCACTCTGGCACTAAGGGTTATAATTAGCTTGCTTCAATATGGCCGCTTCCTGGCTTTGGCAATGATGGTTAGTGTTAACTTGTTCTAGTATTGCCCTCTCTTGGCTTTGGCAATTGTGGTTACTGTTCACTGGTTTTAGTAATGCCCTCTCTTTGCTTTGGCAATGGTGGTTAGTGTTAACTGGTCTTAGTATTACCCTCTCTTGGCTTTGACAATAATGTAGGCCTTTATATTAATAATTATAACCCTTCCTTTCTTGTCTGTTCACAAAGTTCTTATCACGCCACTTCAACGTCATGTCAGTTCGGTATTCAAAATAATCACTAGTGGCCTGCGGGCGATTACGAAGCGTACCGGGGTTACACAACAGTGGTGAACTCATCAGTTGTTGCATACGCATCAGTTCGCTTCTTCACTGCAAATTGCTTTGTTTTGCTTCCCGCCGCCCGGGCCGGTCGGGAAAGGAGTGTTTCTTGCTCCTGAAGCACTCCGGTACTTGCCTGCCACCGGAGCACAACTCACAACAAGGAGAGACTCTCCATGGGGAAATATTCTCACAATCATGCTTTCCGCCGCACAACCTCTGGATACATGGTCATTAAGGGTAGAGACCTTCTCCGGACCGTCATCCACTCTGCATACAGCGGTGGCTCTGGTAGCTCCATTCCCCTTCTTGCTCTGCTTCCACTGCAACGTGGAGTCTCTGCAACCGCCCCACCTTCTACTTCTAATGGCCTGCACCTGAGGGGGGCATAGATATTCAAAAGTCCCGCTCAGGTGTGGCTCATTAGAACCAGATTGCAGTGGGTGTCCAGTTAAAGGATCGAATGTAAAAGGATTGAATGTAAAAGGATCGACGCAATAGGGCCGAAAACAAAAGGATCACATTTTTTTTTTAATTAAATATTTCTTTTTATTTTTTGGTTTTCGTATAGTTAAAAAAGTGGTTTTTACCACAAAAACGGGGGTTGGAGGGGACCCCCCAAACAAAAAAATGTCAAAATACATTTTTTCGATCCTTTTGTTTTCGATCCTTTTGAATCGATCCTTTTACCATTCGATTCTTTTTTTCGATCCTTTGACCTACAACCATTGCAGTGCCTCTGAATCCCTCTTCCTTGTCCCCGTACTTTGGGCATTGTGGGACTTGACATTCCCATTGTTCAAATTACCTTTTATTTTTAACGGTTTCAATTCTACAGTAAGCCATTAAGATTGTAGGGTATGTAGGGAAGTTAGTGAAGGGGTTCTCCCAGTCCTCCTGTCCCGATTCCCTCCACATGTGATCCTTCCACAGAACACCACCCCAGGGTCAGGATCCGGAAACATTCGCCTTTCCCGGGCCACATGAGAAGGGTCCCACGCCAGGTTTTCTTGGAGAATCATTTCTGATTCATCACATAACACACTAAGAAAACAAACGGCATTCACATTATTATTTTTTAAACCGTGCTACTGTCAGTTCTCAAATGTTTTGCACTAAGAAACAATTGTGTTGCCTTTTGCTGAATTCCATTCTGGTAATTGTAGTCTCACAGTCAAGATGGAGGAATAATGCCACAAGTGTACACTTTTTGCCTAACATAGTTCTATAATGATTTTTATATTTGAGTGACAGTGGCCCTCATTACGACCCTGGCGGAATCCGCGGTGCTAAATGCACCGCGGAGCATGGCGGAAAGCCGCCGATAGCGCCATGGGGGTTGGCGGATTTACCACCCCATGCCGACCTTGGCGGAGCGGTAAATCCCCAATCCCCATTTTACCCTTCCCCATTCCCATTCTTGCCCCATAGGGTATAATGGGAGTGGGGAAGGAGTTAATTACGCCGCCGTAAAGTACGGCGGCGTAATTAACAACGAGGTCCCTTAGCGCCATGGTTTTCTCCGCCCGGTAAAACCAGGCGGAGAAAACCTCCATGGCGCTAAGGGAACTCGTAGTACGGCGGACGGGTCCGCCGCGATTACCGCTGGCGGAAACCCACTCCGCCAGGGTCCTAATGAGGGCCAGTATGTTATATGTACTAACTTTTTTTTCAGAGGGCGGAAGCAACCCTTTGTTTTTTTTTGAGGTTGGCAAGCTTGCTTGAGTATTTGGCTACCAGGATTTTACTCAGTTGTTCATGTTCCCAGTGCAGACACTTACCCACAACACCACAAGCACTTGTTTTGTATTGGGATTTTGTTTTCCAGGGGATATTTCACGACATATTCCTGGGTTTAAAAGGTGGCACCTTTTATACTTTGCCAGCATATTTATTGGAACATTTCTTCTCTCACGTTATTTTTCTGGTGTTCATCACTTTTTTTTTTAAAGTCCAATGCTATTTTGTCATGCACACTTTCTTCTAAGTTGAAGGTCAATTGAACTACATTTGTAGATTTCACTTTAAGATATATGTCTGCTTACTGTGCGAATTTTCGCTATGGGGCAAATGCATCTGGGCATATGGTATTCTTGTAGCTGGTCATTTTTTTCCTTTTTCTGTCCTGCTTAAATGCAGTTAGTTGGAGTTGTGCTATGTATCGCCGCAGTCACCAAGAGACCGACCATAAAACAAGGGGCTTGTAGCATGCTGTTTATTTTTTTTTGTTATCGTTTTATTCACATTAATCCATCAAACAAGTAAACATACAATAACTTCAACATAAAAAAGCTAACACTCCTAAATTCAACAATAATCAAACCAAAACCTTCCCCCCAACCAACCGTCTTACAATATAAAGTCCAAACCTAAGATCTAAGGGGAAAAGGGAGAAGAACGAAACAAAAAGAAGAGAGGAAAGAAAAGAGAAAAAAAATAAAAAAACATACTTCTTTATAACTTAGAAAGCACAATAGTCTGATATAATCAATTTCAGCAAATGTATACATACATACTTACACATATACATAAATATACAGGACATTGAAAACATTTAATTATCTGATCTTCTTACTACTCCTTGTAAAACCAACTCAATCCAGATCCAAATTTAAAAAGCCCCCCCAAATTTTCAGAAAAAGAGCTTCCTTTTTCTGCATCGTTAGCACCAGGTTTTCAATATTGCAAATTTAGAAAATTTCTTCCAGCCATGAGTTCAGTGTCAGAAATACATCCGATTTCCAATTTCGCAATGTTGCCTTTTTTTGCCACTAAAGCCCCTTTCAAAATCCAGGTTACCTGATGGTGTCCCAACTCTTCCAGTATCTTATCTTCTCCCAAGATTAATGTCTCGAAGTCCAAATCCAAATCTTGATTCACTACTCTATTCATCAATTTGGTTATTTCTTTCCAAAAATCTTTCACCATGTAACATTCCCAAAACATATGCTCTAATGTACCTCCAGCGTGGCCACATCCGCAACAAGTGTCCGTCATACTCAAACCTTGCTTCTGCATTTGGACCAGTGTCCAAAATACTCTGCTTAATATCTTCACTGGAAGTGCTCTCGCTCTCTCTCTCCTATATTTAATGACATCCTCTTGATGTTTCCACACTGAGATTCCCATCTTCCGTTTGTCATTTCCTTATTTAGGCATGCCGACCATGCTGTCAGTATCTTTTTATTTCCCTCTGAAATCCTACTTAACAGATTGTATATCTTAGATGCCATGTTCCCTTGAAGTATTTTTATTATTCCCATTAACCCATATTAGCACAGATCAAACCAAATAGTCTATTATTCCTGTTAATTCATCCAACCTCCAACCTGAGCCCCTCACATAAATAAATGTTGCACTTATGAAATGCTGGCAGCAGCAGTAGTATCCCACAGCAAGGAGAAAGAAGGGAACAGAACGACCTTGAAGGTCACCGTCTCTGGAATGTACGCAGTGTACTCACTCAAGCCGCAGTCACCCGGAGGCTCGGCTGCACTCTGCAGGTAGATTATATTCAGAGGATCCAAATAAAGTCCTCTGGCCAATCGTCTAAAAGCTCTATGACATCAGCTGATCTTTGAGCTCCAGTGTAAATGGACCGGTTCCTAGTTCTTTGCTGGGTTTAGGAGCATCCACTCCCTGCATTTACACCACTGCATGCCCTTAATATTGTCACCTTTTTGTGGCAGTTGGTAATCGCTTGGCCAGAGGGGTTTACTTAAGGTGACCGGCCCATTTTATGCCGCTGTGGCACCATTAGTTCACTCCTGGTCCTTCGTTTTGCAACTCACCAGGCATTTCGTTTTGAAACCAAAGGGGTGTATATGGGCAGGAACCGACTAACCCCTTCTGAAAATGGGGGGCAGAGTCAGACACGTGCGATAAATCAGAGAACTGAGATGGGGCAGCCTTTCACTTCCTGAAACAAAACTTTGAAACGACTGAGCTTCTTTCATATTCAGTATAGAAACAAGTTCGGAACATGTGCTATAGGCAAAAATATCTTGCTGGAAAGCCATGGTGGAAGAGCCAACAGCTGCTTCGCAGCACAAGATGAGCCTGCCCACAGCTCTGTCATGGGTTGTATACTGTGTCTCCAGTGCCATCCCCAAGGCATTCACCCAACCGCCCCAGCTAGTGTCAATCAGCTCTGGGATTTGCCCTCAACCACCTGTGTGCAGCTCGATATCGCTCCCCAGGGCACTGTAAGTGAAAACTACCAGCCCGCTGCGTTCACCTCATGCGGGGCCCAGCGGTGTCACCAGGGGTCAAGTCCTAAAAATTAAAGTGGGAGGACTCATCAACAAACGCAAATGGGATGTGACGTCGCCAGAAATCAGCATATCAAGGTGAAAGTTGCACATTTCATAAAATTGGCTTTGCATAACCACCCAAATTGCACAGGACGAATGGCATTTGACTTTCATAAAATCAACACACACAAAACCAAGATAGGATATTTTCTTCTAATAGTGTTTTTGAAAACGTTAAAAGCTGTGCATGTTTTAAACTCCAATAACTAATAAAGCTGTTTCCCTGGAACTTGCAGTACCAAAATTACACATTTCATCTTTAGTTGTTTGTCTTTTAAATAAGGTTATATGGTGCAGTGGTGAAGTGTCCAGCCTACAAACATAACGACTGTGGTTTGATCCCCGTGGTCGGCTTCAATACATGAATTCAAAGAAGACATTTAATGTTTCTCATTTTAGCTGGGGGGACTGAGTCCACCCTCTGAAAAAAGTGGGTGGACTCCGTCCCCCCGCGTGTACCCTCGACTTGAGCCCTGGGTGTCACTGTGGCAAATGTCTGCCACGTCTCCTCAATCGGGGTACGCTGGTGTGGTTGCATCATCAAGGGCATCTCAGCTCCTTTACCCCGCTTCTCAAGTGTTGTGATATTATTGGCTGCGTATCCCGTTTCAAGGACTAAAGAACCTCTGAATTTATCTTTGCAAACATTATACAATACAATCCCTTTTATAATCATACCTGTTTGCTGTGGTGTTGCTAATCTTCACACATCATGCCCCCGGTGCCATAACAGAATTTGTATTTCATAGGCTGCCACTTCGCTGGTTGCTGCTGCCGCAGGCAACCAAGCGTTTCTAAAATATGCCTTCGACCCCACATTCTATATCCACCCATATTGCCTTCCAAGAATAATCTTCTTTTCTCCACTAATTGTTTTGGATAATCCGGGAATATTGCCAGTTGTGACTTATTATAAGAAACTTGCCCCTTTCCTTTTGCTGCCTTCAGTACTTTCTCTTTAGCATTCATCCTTGTAAAGACCATTAATATTTGTCTTGGTTTTGTACTTTCTAATTTCCCTACTCTGAAGGAATAGTCTAAATCTCCTGGGTTTAGAGTTCCTTGACCATACATTTTTGACAATATTTGGATGAATGTGCCCTCCATTTGTCCCTCTTTAGTTATGTTTTCAGGCAGGCCCATGAGTCTAATGTTTTGATTTCTGGATTTCAAGTCCAGTGTTAAGTTTTCAATCTTTATATCTTCCATTTCCCTTCTTAGCTCATTATAGGCTCTGTAACTTCCTGAAATCTCTGTAGAGAGGCCTGCTGAGTCCTTTTCAAATTGTCCAAATCTTCCATCAAGATTAGACACTTTACCATTCAAATCAGCAAAAGAGGCCTTCATCTCACCAACATCCTGGCACACCTTCAGAAGCAGAGAGTAAATGTCCTGGGCACTGGGAGTCTCCTCTATGTCAGCTTTAGTTTTCTTGGCATCAGGGGTCTCAAGGGAATCAATCTTCTTTTTGGTATTAATATTCATTGTATCTTTAGATTATCAAAGATCAGGGAGAGAGGAGCTCCTGTTTCGAGCTGCTACCTGCTCAGCCAGCATTCCGGAATCTCTGTACCATGCTGTTTAACCAAAGTGTGTGATCCTTGGCAAATGATTTAATCGCACTGCACTTTGCCTAAAAACGTTGTGAGTTCTCAAAGCCTGAATTCTTTTATACATAACAATCCCATTGTCAAAACAGGTCAAAATCAGTTTGTAAATTGATGAACGTCTTTGAGCAATGGGTTGCAAGTCTTTCAAAATATCGAGTGGCCCTGCCCAGCGGCGATGGCCTAAAGCCATGGCTCGTGGTCTGGTAGTGTTCTAAAATGGACAGTGGGCGCTAATAACATCATCTATGACATCAATGATTATTCAATTAATGGCATCAGACATAAGATCACTCTAGGTATTTAAATAATTACTTGTGAAGCTTTCCTTTGTAGCACTTTGTGTCATGATCACTGAGTCACTGCCAGGGCACTCCTCTCATTTAGACATTAAGAGTTCCCAGAACACTCATGTGGGGGCAAGATGGGTTTTGGCCTGGCGCTCCTGGCACTCCTTACAGTCACAATCACAGAACACTACTGAGGGATAAGGGCTTCCTCATCCTCTTAAGATGGGCGAGCAGGTGGCCATAGGCTTTTCCTAGAGGTGTTCTAGTCTTTGAGCGTGGCTGCCTATTTAAGCCACGCTCAATCAAATTAAAGATTGAATTCACGTTTCTGCAAGGGCCCAGAGCTATAGAACCTTTAAAGCCCACGCAGGATCCATTATTAATGCTCACACGCACCCCCATTGTTGATTTCCCTAATCTCTTCATTAGATTGAAAGTGACAGCGTCTGCACCAAAGTGAGCTATCTGATAGGCTCACTCTTCAGATTTTGAAAGGCCTGTGTCACTGCCCATTTTCAAAGTATCAATAGTATTCTAAGAAATTAACAAAAATAAAGCTTTTTAAAAAAAATCAATATTTGCCATCATCTTAACTTCTTCAGTCGAACTTTTATCATTGATAGTGTCTGCATCTTTCATAGTTGTTTCCAGATGTTACATTTCTTAATGTCACTATCAGGGACAAGACAGTTTTGGAATGACTTTCCAGCACAAATCAAGCACCTGTTTTCCCATCCTGCTCAATCGTACAACAGAGTCATGGTTTCTCAGTAAACACATTTCATATCATCTTGCCCTCCTTTCATCAGATCAGCATCTTTCTGCCGATCTTCAATTAGTGATAACAATGAATCAGTCTTACCCTGAACTTATTAATTTCCTGCCCATAACTTGCACTGTGAGAGACTGAGTTTCCCCAAGCCATCCTGGGGCCTTAATTATCTGTCTTTTAGAGATAAAAGTAATGTCCAGTGGCTCTGCTAAACTCTGTTAATAATTGAAAGATCAGATCATATTAACAGGGTGTAACAGTTAATTGAACAGTAGTAAAGCATGTTATTACGTCTCGCCCTGTGAAGGATGATTTCAGTAGGAAATCTTATTTAACTTCAGAATGGAATACCAGTAAGGAAATGTGCATTAAAAATCTCACCGAGTTTCTGGCAGAGGCTTTCAGGCATTTTAATGCAGAGCTCCCCACGAGTAACCCTGACTTACGTCCTTTCACATCAGGGGCATTTACAGACATCAAATCTATGATTGGCCAATTTCAAAAATTTGAATATAGCAATCATTATAGCATGGAATTATTCCATGCCACTGAGCATTTTTAACTTCAATAATTATGAAACATTCAGCGCAGTCTGTTTCTGTCATAGTTGCTAGTATCCATTCCAAACATGTAGTAGGAAAGCATAGGTTGCCTTAGCACAAATGTTCAAAACACTCCAGGTTTAAAGCAATGCATGCAATGATGCCAACTGATCAACGCCGTCATGAAAGCAGAAAATGTGTTTTACAGGGCAATCCCGACATATGTATGGAACTGGCTGAATGAAAACATGCGCTACGGGGCAATGTATGTGTATATTTCTGGGCACTGGGCTGGCCGCATGAAAGCGGGTCAGTACTAGTGTATTGCATATACAAGCTGTGTGATCTGCTTTGAGCACAGGTAGCATGAAAGTTTGTTTTGCACATTGCCCTTGCATATATTGGGCAATGGCTGCATACAAAATGTTTTACATGGCAATGCTGGCATATATTGTTGAGACAGGGTCCATATTATATTGTTTTACATAGCCAGCATGACAGTATAATTGAAAATACTGTTCTGTACTGGTGCTGACTTGGCATCGTTTACAGCTTTTCATGTGTTCCACTGTAGAGGCGATTGTAAAATGTAAGGCTTTTATTGACCAGATTGTCCACAAATGTGTTTTGTAAAATGCACTTAACTGATTATGTAGACCCCACTCCAGGAAGCATATGTCGATTAAGTTGATGATAGAGGGTGACCCAATAGAACAGGTCAACAGTTTTGATTACATTGGAGTGAGATTCCAGGCAAGTCCAGGATGGGTGGCCCAGACCATCAGGGCTGCCACTATGCTGGAAAGGTTTAGCAGAGTCATTCTATCTTTCTTTACCCGTCATGGGAGCGGTGCAGTATCGTCAGCACTCGAACTATACCAGAAGCAGGCTTTGTCAGCAGCATTTTATGGGTCAGAACTGTGGGGGTGTGCGATGGTTGAGAAGATTCTTGTTAGGGAAAATAACTTAATGAAGAAGCAATTGTCACTACCTGCAAGTGCATTGACTGCTCTAGTCCATTTATAATTTAGTACTGCTCCACTGGGTGTAGAAATTATGTTTAGGCCAGTATCCCTTTGGGCAACGGTGTGGACCCAACTATGTCTAGGGCAGTGCAGGGATGCATTGTTATACATTATGTCTCTTTATGGAGGAAAAACCATGAAATGGATTGCCCATGTAAAAGACCTATTGACCAATTTGAATGTGAGGGATTTCTGGGAAAATCCACAGAGCCTACGTGATTCAAGCCTGAGCAGGCTCAAGCAACTCTCTAAACAGAGAGCATGGAATCTTCTCTTGCTTGATGCCTCTAGGTTAAAGCTGGGCTTGGAGTATCTGGAACATGGGCAGGAGGTTGGCCTTAAAGCTTACTTGGACTTAATCATGCCAGCTTATGAAAGATCGCTGTACATGAGGCTTAGGCTAGGTATTCTACCCACTGTCTTTCTTAGGCGTGCATGGAAGGGTTCTGACTCTGATAAGTGCCCAATGTGTGGAGTTGCTAAGGAGACAGTCTTACGCTTCCTCTTTCTCTGTGTGTCGGCCCTGCGGTTAAGACATTTATATTTGAGACCTATCCTGCTAGTCTGGTATTTACTCGCTTGAACCTGCATTATTTTTTCTAACCCAAAGTTCCATTCCTTTAGTATTGTTTGCTGCTGCTCGTTATATGCACAGAGCTTGGCTGCTGAGGGGGAGGGCACTGATAAAGTGATGGTGCCCTTTTCTAATTTTGTGTTATTGCTATGAAATTAATAAGTGTTTTAGGCTGCAAGTGTCAGGAAAAAGGTCTGGAGCAAGCCTAGGCGCCAGTATTGTAAGAAATAGGGACAAAACTACGATTCCCAGCATGCTTAGAGGCGCAATGGTAGTCCACGTATTTGCGCTAAGAGACAGCTGGAGTTCATTAATGGTGTATTTAGCCGTTGACCGCCTGTGCACAGGTGCTGATAATTAATGTTGTGCAGCATGGGCGGCTACGACGGCATGTGTGAGGAACGCAGGATGGCGAGCGAGTGATTTATGTCCACAAAGGCGGACAAAGGCTTCCGGCAACCACGGCAGAGAGGGAGAGTGTCTGGCCCGAGCATGTGTAGCTTTGCGGGTTAACCTGGAAGGTAACGCAAGCTTCACGTAAGCTCTCCCCATAGCTCCCGGGCCGCAGCGGGAAAACCTCCTCCCTCTCAGACCTCTGCCTTCACTTCCATACGTGGCAGCTGCTCCACGGGGCGGCAGCGTCTTCACGGCGGCATACCAGAACGTCCGGGTGTACTTGTGAGGCACCCGGACTCGAAGATAAGTACACTGATACATGTTTTGTTTATTTGGCGAGAATATGTTTACTTGATACGTTAAAAGACTGGAGGAGTTACGGGCACAACCACAGGTTGTGGGTCGCTTAAACTCTATGGGAAGTATGAGGCATACTTACCGCAGAGACACGTCTACTGAGAGAAAAAGGGCAAGACTGTTCCTTCCGATTGAGAAGGGAAATCTTGGGTTATGTTCATTGCTTTTTGTTTGCTCATGTTCAAAGTCAGCCCATGGGGCCATGTGTCTGTTGACTCATGTAAGGGAGTTTCCCTTGTATGTGCCATGCATTTTGTATCGCTCTTGTCTGCCATGTGTTTGCTACATGTTATACTAACACGGCCATAATTATGGTCATGGTATAGGGTAATTAAGAACCCTAATATTCCGCTCAGGAGGCAAGTAGACAGGGAGTATCAAGCAGGAACTACTAGGTTATTTTTGGGTCAGGATTAAGTAATTGTATTGAGTTGCATGTTTTCTGTTCCCTATCTTTCCTTTGTCATTCCACCCCCTTTCCCTAACTCCGTCTTCCCCCCATTGGCTGCCACGTGGTTATCTGTGTATTTCAATTCAGACGCCCGTGCCAACCACGGTGGGAGGGTCGATCTATTCGGCTTCTGTGGTTCGGGAGAGGGGGTTGAAACCCTTCATCCCTTATTAGATTTGACAGCAAGTATAGTTCTCCTAGAATTAGTTTTCTTTTTAACGTTTCTTAAATTTAGCATGTGTTTTATTGTGTGGATGAGGGCGATGATGGTTTACGCATTTTATGATTATGATTTTAAATGTTTTTTAACATAGACCTTGATGTAATAAGTTGAGTTATGAATGAATTCTCATTTTAATGTTTATCTGTGTAGGTTTTTATTATATTAATACTATGTATTTTGTGATGTGTTTGAACCTGATGTCTTTTTGTCGAATAAAGGTTTTCCAACCAAACTATTTACAAATTATTCACATAGAGAGATATGGGAGAATTGGGCTGAGCTGCAGCACTCTCAATTTGAATTAGGGAAAAATGTGTCACTCTCAACTTGAATAAATCATCGACCATCACAATTTTATTGCTCACCTTGGATTTGTGATTCATTACATTCTGGCAATGACTGGTGTTCTCTCATGGTGTAGAACATAATCAGATCATGATGTATTGACCATGCTTACTTCTCATCATATTCATGGGTTAGGTAAAGGAATTTTTAGACACTGCTGTTAAAATGTGCACAAAAATATCAATGTGTAACATAGCCAAAGAATCTTTCAAATCTTTATGCCAGTTCCTCAATCAGTATGTGAAAGGCAAAGACAAATTCAAAATGAAACTACTACAAAATATGGACTCCTGTCCAGTGTGCAAATACACAGGATTACAAGGACATTCATTAGCCTGCATTTCTGGACCTATTTGCAAAAGCACCTTCCATTATATCAAAATTATATCAACACATCATTCAACTATAAGAAATCTGGTCCATAAACTGTACTATGTCAAAGGTCCTGCTTTAGCACTAGCCAATTTAAATAACAATCTTCTACATGGTACAGCCAAACAACTACTCGAAGAAATAGAGCATATCCAGAGAAAATATTTTGGAAGTGAAAGCCACTTACAAAATGCAATAGCTTTACAAGGGACTAGCAACAACTGTATAGATGGCAAACTTCTACTACACACATACAGAAAAGAAATACTAAAGTTTAAAAGTACATCTGCTGAAGTACCAAACCATGTGTGTATGTGTTGCCACTGGACTTTTTACATAAATAGCACAAGAACTGTAGACATAACGTACAAAATCGAAGACAATGAAGATTCCAAATGGTTTCAATTAGCTCTCTATCTTATAGCAGAAAACAAATACGAAATGACTGACCCCTTAATACTTTGCGGTTACTGCACTGCAAAACTTAACAGCCAAACACCTTCATGTGCTATCACAAATAACTTGGAATTATTCCCATTACCAAAACCTCTGCAATAACTCAACTTATATGAGAGCATCATAATTCAAACAGTGCACCCATTTCAAGCAATAATACGCCTTCAACCAAAAACAGCAAAACTACCTCCCTCTGAATTAGTGAAAGACATTCATGGCAAAGTAGTTTATTTGCCATTAGCTCTCAAAGAAAATGTACAAACTCTGGGAGTGCAACGTCCAATAGAGCAATCTTTAATTATCTTAGTAAATGGTGTACCTACAAAAGACAAAACAATTTGGCAACAACTCGTAGACTTACATAAAGTTAGAGAAGCCCTGCAATATCTAAAAGACAACAATGAATACTACAAGGAAATTAATATTGAAGAAAACCTGAGGGAAACCACCGAAATAATTCAAGAGTCAACAGAAACTGATCAAGTTCTAGTTCCTGCTACAGAATTCAATATTTTAGACCATTATACAATTCATCCATTACACTCTAAAGATACCATAGATGATGCACTGGAAACGTACCAAATCTGACAAGCCAAAGGATCTCCAATCAGCATGTGGGAAAAAAGTATAGAAGCACGTGCCTTTCCTCTACTCTTTCCTACTGGAAAAAGAGGAAGGTACGATGATAGACACACACAAATAACAGCATCAGAATACCGCTCTTTACGAATGTATTCTGAAGACCCAGATTCAGACAAAACATGGAATACATATTCCACCTTCTCTTTGAAAGTGAACTAGCAACTCTATTCTACAGAGTTGCACACACATTGAAATCAGGTACCCATTTTCAAAATATGTCCGCTACACAATTACTACAAAAAGTGCAAGAAAAAGATAAGGTTTTACAGTGAAACATTACAAATCTTTTAGCAAACATGCGTGGTCCAAAAGAATACTGGTTCTGACGTCACAGAGATGTACGTTGTATGATAAGAAACCTTGGCCCACCCACTTGGTTTGTGACATTAAGTTGTGTAGAATATGCATGGGAAGAGTTACATGATTTCCTACGCATAGAAAGCAAAAGCAAAACAAACATAGATATAAAAACGCCAGGAGAACTCTGCTCTCTAGATCCTGTAAATGTATACAAATATTTCCATCATCGCTTCATTGCTATGCTACACTTCATTTGTAATAAACCTGTTCCTCCCTTCGGAGAAGTGAAACATTTCTTTTGGAGAAAAGAATACCAAGCCAGAGGAGCACGACACATCCACATGCTTTTGTGGATTAAAGATGGTCCTAAATTTGGGCAGGACAGTGATGCCACTGTTTTGCAGTTCATCCAAAAATATGTCACTTGTGAAATCCCTTCACAAACACTTCATGCACAAATTTTACAATTTCAAAGACACAAATGTGGGAAATATTGTCATCAAAAATATAAAAACAAAGGGAAATACTACCGCAAATGCTGCTTTGGTTTCCCTAAACCAGTTTTAACAACAGGTCAAGTAAACAACTTCATGTCTTCAGTTAGACATAGGGCCTCATCACGAGTCCGGCGGTAACCGTGCCAGAGATTCCGGCAGGTTACCGCCGGACTTGTTTTACCATTCCACCTCCGTGATTGCCGGAATCACCGGGGCATTACAACCCCGGTGACCCGGTAATTTCTGAGGTGGAATTCTGTTAATCCCCATTCCCATGGAGTACAATAGGACTCCATGGGAATGGGGAAGTGGAAACACTGGCACCATGTGTAATGGTGCCAGTGTTTCCATGTCCGCCTGCAGGCGGGTGGTGTTAAACCCGCCAGGTCAGACCTGGCGGGAGTGACACCTCCCGCCTGCAGGGCTCTAAATCAGCTGGTCTGGAAAGAACGGTGGTGGCAGATTTACCACCACCGTTCTTTCTGGACCGGCAGGGTCGTAATGAGGCCCATAGTGTCACAGGTAAATCACCTAAGAACACATATTACATAAAAAGAACAGAAGAATTAAAATACATCAATGATTACAATGCAATCATTGCCCTCCTATGGAATGTAAACATAGATGTGCAGTACATTGCAGACAATTCCACTGCAGTTTCACGATATGTCACAGCCTACTTAACAAAAGCATAGAAAACAGAGCTTCAGGACCTCTGGGATGACATATTATCTGACAAAACACTATCACAGAAATTGTACAGCATAAGCATAAAAATGCTCTTTCATAGAGAATGTGGCTGCTATGAAGCTGCAGACTGTTTAACGGGTACTGCCTTGTATGGAAAATCTGAAAATATAGTATGGCTAAGTGTTGGTCCTGCTAAATCTAGAAAAAGAGTTCTCAAATAATATGAGGACATAGAAACAACAGCCAACAATGATCTCAACAGCCAAGACATTTTGAAAAACAATTTACTGGACACATACTACCCAAACAGGAGTACCACTTTGGAAACCATGTGTCTATACCACGTAGCCCAAAACTTCACATATAAAAATCATATTAAACCAGATGAAAAGAAAGGTAGATACAGAGTAGCAAATTGTGAAGGCAGCTTAGTGAAACTTATCAAACGAAGCTTAATTAATCATATCAAATTGTCATTAAAAACTCCTCAACATAAATAACTGTATTACATGTCTCTGCTACAGCTTTTTAAACCATGGATAAAAGAATAAGAGTTACTAGATAGCTATGACTCCTATGAAGATGCTTTCAAATCAAATGAAAGCACTATAACAGACGGAAACTTTACACAGTACCAAACAATGTTGCACAATGAACAGCAACATGAAGAAGAACTCCAGGCCCAACTAGATGTGGACACTCCTGACAGTAGTCAACCTTCTGTAACAGGAAGCCAACAACCACTTGGACAGCCACTAATAGCAAATGAGGCAGAGATAGCCATGACAGAAGTAGAAAACACCATGGCCCTGATTCGTGGATTATTTGAGCTGAAAAAAACAGGTTTTGTGCGCCATTCTGCCCACAAATCCCCATTTGTTAAACAGGGATTTGCGGGAAGAATGGTGCACAAATCCCGTTTTTTTTTGGCGCAAATAATCCATGAATCAGGGCCTATGTGTCAGTATCAGCAATCTACTGAAGACTTTGCTGTACTGAAATCTAAACAATGAGCGGCATAGCATTTTCCAAGAAATAACAAAACAAATTGAACATGGTGTGCAACATAAAAGTAAAAACTGTACCTGCCAAGACTACAAACCTATACTGCTATATGTGAGTGGTCAAGCTGGTTCAGGCAAAACATTCTTAATCAAAATCATGAGCAAGTTGCTCCAACAATTGACAAACATCAAACTGTCAGCTGTTGTAACTGCCCCCACAGGTTTAGCTGCCTACAACATAGACGGGGTCACTTTACACAATGACTCCTCCTTCCAGTAGAACACCAAAACAAATTAGACTATTACAAACTTTCTACAGAAGCTGCAATGGAACTACGCAGAGTTTTCAAACAAATGAAAATGGTGTTAATAGATGAGGTGAGCATGGTCTCCAACCTAATGTTGGCTTTGATTCACCTCAGATTATAAGAGGTCCTCAAAACAGACTACGAAGAGCTCTGGGAGGAAAACACATTATTTTTTTCAAAGATCTTCTTCAATTAACACCAGTGAAAGGTGAACCTATTTTTAAAACCTTAGGGCACAATCTGTGCCGTAAAACTCTTGGCAGCATAGGAAATGTCAACCTTTGGCAAAATTTCCAATACAGAGAATTAACTGAAAACATGCGTCAGTCTGCAGACCTCATATACGCCAACATTTTTAAAAGTATTAGAGTTGGTGTACTATCTCAAGAAGCACAATCTATATTAAAAACCTGGAACATCCATGCACTCTATGGCCATAACTCATGTGCTACTGGTGTCATGAAACAATTAGCACACAAAATTGTCAATTGTATGTCCTTGATGCTAACTCATGCAAGCTGTTCAAAATTTAATGAAACAATGTTAAAAAAAGAAATGCAACCAATAGTTCAAATTTGCTCCACAGACAAACAGGTCGTACATGGTATGACACTACCGATGTGTCAACAAGCCACAACAAGGCTAAACATCTTGGAAAACTCTATCTCTAACACAGCTGGTTTGGAGAAAATATTAAAATTATCTTTAAATTGTAGAGTAATCCTTAAATGTAACCTTGACGTTGACCAAGGACTAGTTAATAGAGCACTTGGTACAGTTGTTGGCTTTCAATCGTACCCACGTGACAACAACATTCAATTTGTCAATATTCTCTTTGACAAAATATCAGAAGTTAAAAGGATAGAATGCTCAACAGCCCGCTTCCTTCTTTTCAAAGACATGTATGTACACAGAGAACAATTTTCTCTAACTCTAGCATACGCAGTTACCATTCACAAATCACAAGGTCTTACCCTAGATTAAGCATTGATAGATATTGGTAGCACAGTCTTTAAAGAAGGCATGAGCTATGTAGCACTATTATGCTTACGTACACTAGACGGACTATTTCTAATCAACTTTGATGCAAGTAAAGTAAATGCTGATATTTCTTGCATTCTAGAATACAATAGACTGCGTTCACTCTACACCCCCCATCTGAAAATCTATCCTGTTCCGCAAAAAGCAAAACGTTGTAAAAGAAAACTATTTCAGACTCAAACTATGCAGGATCTCACAGCAATTCCTCCAAAAAAAGTAAAAGAAGCTAATACTTCATCAAGGACCACAACCAAAGAAGAATCTACTGCTCAAAGTAATTCAACTACCTCTTCAAAGAAGCAACGCACACTCCGGACAAATGACTTGGACACAGAACTGTCAGGTCCATTCAAATTTCCAAATACAACTGTTGTAAATTGCTATGAAAATGTAGCAATCAATATTCTATTCCAATTGCCACCAATTATTGACAACATTTACTTACACAGTGCAGACCAATTGTGTTTGCAAATGTTAGTCGTTCATAGAAATGCAACCAACAATCCCGACAACACTTACAGGGGCCGATTCATGGAACAAACGTGCGCCGAAAATCTTGGCGCAAGCAGGCGCAAGCAGGCGTTTCATGGAAGTCCCTGCGCGTGTTTTCCTCGGGATGTGCGCCAAACCCGTGCATGGCGCACACGTCACTGCAACATCCCAAACGGCGTGCGCGACGTGCACAGTGAAAGCGCACAACCTCGGCGCATACACCAGAAAGTGGGCGGAACACGGGGCGTAACGCGCGGAATGGGGAACAACGTGCGAAAATAAGGGCGTAACTTGGGATGTACTGCAGGGAAGCAGACGGAACGCCCACACGCACTCGAACCACACGTATTCATGGAATCTAATAGGGCAAAGCCGTGCACAGCCAAAGACACACACAAGCCGAAACACATCTGCCACACGAAGGCAGGCGGTAGCGTCCCTGCGCATTACAAAAGTGGCAATATACAGCAATGATGAATGTCCCATACTGCGATTGGGCCTGTGCGAGCAGGGCACGTGTATTTCGGGGGTGCACGGGAAGTTTCACACACGATTGAGTGGGGTACGTGTATTTCGGGGGTGTATAGGAAGTTTCACACGTGATTGAGCGGGGTACGTGTATTTCGGGGGTGGGCAGGAAGTTTCACACGCGATTGAGCAGGGTACGTGTATTTCGGGGGTGCACGGGAAGTTTCACACGCGATTGAGCGGGGTACGTGTATTTCGGGGGTGCGCGGGAAGTTTCACACGCGATTGAGCGGGGTACGTGTATTTCGTGGGTGCGCGGGAAGTTTCACACGCGATTGAGCGGGGTACGTGCATTTTGGGGGTGCGCGGGAAGGCGATAGGCCTTGGGCGAGCGGGGTACCACTCACCGTCTGCGTGTAGAAGAACGCGTAGCGAACACCCACCCTCTGTGAAGTAATAGCGTGTGAACCCCAACGCCTGGAAAACACACGCACCGCACCCCACGGAAAGCACGTACAGAGCAATGGAAATCCACATGGGATCTTCAAACCCTGCCAGGGCAGCGCCTGTGCGCAATACATCACAGACACGCTTACGCGCTAAGGGCCTTTGGTCCAATGAAATCACGTATGCGTGCTGACGCGCTTACGCGCTAAGGGCCTTTGGTCCAATGAAATCGCGTATGCGTGCAGACGCGCTTACGTGCTAAGGGCCTTTCCTCGAATTACACGCTGATGTGCAATTTTTTCACGTGCCAAATCACTCGGTATCAAGCTGGCCACGCGAAAACACACGGAAGACCACGCTCCTGCCCAAAAGCCCGAATCACTGCCCCCCAGAGCCCCGAGCACGCTCCCACCTGCCATCTGCTGCTGCCTGACTGCCTGCTGCCCTCGTGCCCTGCCATTTGGTGCCTGCACATCAGCCATCTGCAGGGGTCCAGTTGCGGTGCCCACCGCTGCTGGAACAGAAGACTCCCGACTGGGATACCATCGCTCCACAGCCCAGCCCCAGGACCCAGTTGCCTACCCACGCCTGCCTCGGGGGTCGCCATGTCGGGGCAAACACCATCTGAGACCACTGGCGACCCCCAGCCAGAGGGGCAGAGGACCACCAGCTTCAGTCAAAAGGAAGTTGGTGTCCTGGTGGAGTTTGTCCTGGGGCATTATGATGCCCTCTTCGGATCATCACACGCCGACAAGGAAGGACGGGACAGGATCTGGGACGACTTTGTGGTTGCCATCAACGCGGAGGGGGTGGCAACCCGCAACATCAAGCAAGTCAAGAAGTGCTGGGAGGTCTTGAGGTCCAGGACCCTCATAAAGGCCCGGCACCTCGTGGAGGGGGGCCGGGGCAGCATGAGTACCATCCAGATGAGGGTCCTGGAACGTATACGCCCAGCGCTCCATGCCCAGATCCTTGAGAGGCAGACCTGTCTGGAGTCGAGCGGTAAGTGGCCAAGCATTGCTGTGTGAGACAGGGCATGTTGCAGTGTGCTGGTTGTCTGATACTCGCCTGTATGTGTGACGTAGGCCATGTACGCATGTGTGTGTGCAGGGACATCATGGTCATGCATGTGAGACCAGTAATGTGTGAACCACACGGTTGGTGCATGTGTTTAAATGCAACATGGGGAGCCCTATGCGGAATGGGCACATGAGAGCATGCCAGTCTCTGTTCCTGGACATGGTTGTGGGTGAGGGATGGGTGCTGATGCCATGTACATGTATGGTGTCCATGTCTGTGTGTCTGACCTGCGTGTCTGTGACTTGTGAATTCCATAGATGCATGACCCATGTCTGTGACAATGTTCAGATTCACTGATGCAGCCTAGTTATCCTTGCATCCACTGTGTCTGGGGTGTATGAGGCCAGATGGATGAAACTACTGTGAAGTGTGTGCATGTGATAGGCATGACCCATGATGCATGTGAGTTCCAAAACAACATTGTATGTTTCAAGAGTCCCTTGGACATGTATGCTAATGTCCATAGCATGCGCCATGCCTGTAACTGCATGTGTTTTGCCTGCACTGACCCATGTGTTGTGGAGGGACATGATGGAAGTGATCATTGACAGTGCCACTCATCTGCTATTGCTTCCTGTCTAGGGGACCATTGTACAGTACCCTGATGCTTGTGTTCTATGTCTCCCTCTACACAGCGCCAAGTGAAGAAGAGGGCGGAGACGGCGCTGTGGAGCAAATCGGCGGGGATGCCCCCACCGCTGCAGCGGAAGGGGTGGGTGAGCCCCCACAGGGGCTTGCAACGGCGGAAGACGGTGTGGAGCCATCCAGGTTGGTGGTTTCCACAGAGGAGGAGGAGGCCGCTACTGAGCCGCACATGGGGCCTGGTGGGGGCATCCCTGCTGGTGCAAGTGGTGCAGTCCAGGGGCAGGGGCAGGAGGCAGCACAGGTCACCGTGGAGGGGCCTGTGCATGTCACTGTCCCTGACACTGTGACTGCACCACCATGCACCAGCAGGGATGCCCCATCCCAGGCCCGTCCGCAGGTAGGGGGGATGTCCATGTCATCTGACTCCCCTCCACCTGCGGACGAGGGGACCCCTGGCCGTATGGAGAAGGTCCTGATTGGTGTCGCATTGCGCACGGGTGTCATTCGTGATGACGTGCGTGCTTCCCGGGGGGAGCACGCACATCATCACGAAGAGCACTGTGCCAACGTGGCCCAGTTGTGAGCGGCCATGGTCGGGGGTTTTGTACATGTGTCGGCCACTCTGGCGACCCTCTCCTCCTCTGTGGAGACTATGTGCCAGTCGTTCTCCATGCTGTCTTCTGGCCCAGATGCCACCAGGGCCCCCCGTGGACCTGCCCCGACCAACGCAGCCAACTCGGTGGGAATCCCATCCCTGCCACAGTCGGGAGTCGGAGGTCCAGCAGGGGTGGACACACCAGCAACTGGACCCCAGCAGATGGAGGATGTGACGGCATCATCGGGCAGGGCACGTGCACGATGGCGTCGGTGGATTCCATCAGCCTGGATGCCGTTGTGCTGGCAGAGGCAGTTGCGTCGGAGGCAGCGGCAGGCTCGACGTGGGAGGCATCATGGCTCGGGGCCATCAACATCAGGTGGGCAGGCATCGGCCGGAGGGCAGGAGAACCCTGGAATGGGAGTTTCTTCCGTGTGGGAGCGGTTGGGCCAGCAGATAGGTGCGGAGCAGAGGCGGGCGGAGGAGGAACGACTCACAATGGTCAGGGCGGAGAACTCCATGCAGAGGGCGCTGAGGCGGGCTGAGTGCCTCGAGGCTATTCGCAGGGAGTTGGAGCTGGACACCGCATTATCCCTGCAAGACCTCGGGGCCAGGGAACATGCCTGCCTCCAAGCCATTGAACAGGAGTTCGATGATGCCCTGGCCCATGACATCAACCAGTGAGCAGTCGGACTAGCCCGCCGCCTTTGTATATAGTTAGTTAGGTTTAGGTTTCATTTCTTTATTATTATGATTTGGAGTCCACGGACTTTGCTCCACTTTTTGTATATAGTTGTATTTTAGATAGGGTTCTCGGTAGTTATCATTTGCTTTTGGGATAATGGACCCTTCAGACTTTCGTTTTCAATTTTCAGGACATATATATACTTTCTTTTAGTCATATTCACATGGAGTAATGTTTTTTTATGCTTTCCATCTTTGGATTTCGTTCTATGGACTTTGGGGATGCACCACTTATATTTTTTCATGTTTTGGATTTCTTTTCTTGCTTGGATTTGACTTTCTTTTTCTTATTTCAAATATTATTTCTTCATTTGCATGTGTGCTTTTCATTTTGACATTTGTTATACTTTTTAATACATTTCTTTATTCAACATTATTGGTGTGGTGTACAGTGATGATTTTGGTGCATGTCTCCATGAGCATTGGCACAGTCATGTGTTGCAACTGTGTGGCTCTGTAGGACATTTGCTGATGGGCATGCTGGTTCTTTTCAGACTTTCATGGAATGGGTGATTTACTAGGGAGTGGGTGCAGTGGTTTGTTGGGTGTTTGCACTGGGGGGGTGGGATTTGGGTTGGCATTAGAGCCATGGGTCTGTATAGTCATGGCGTGGTGATTGGGGGACATGAGTGGGGGCCTGCTGGCAGGTGCCCCACACTGCTGGGGGGTGGGGGTGCAAGGGGACATGAGTGGGACATGAGTGGGGGCCTGCTGGCAGGTGCCCCACACTGCTGGGGGGTGGGGGTACAAGGGGACATGAGTTTGTGATCAGTAGTGCAAGGAGACGTGCCTTTGCTGGGGGGCATGCCCATGTTGGGTGGGCTGCCTGCGGGACATGACCAGGTGTGCAGGGTAGTCCCCTGTGGTGTGGGCTGCCTGTGGGGGCCGTGGAGGGTGTACAGGGAACACCTGGGAGGACCCACGCTGCCAAATCATGTGTAGGACTCCCCGGCACCCCCAAAATACACGTACCCTGCTGGAATCGCGTGTGAAGCTTCCCGCGGACCCCTGAAATACATGTACCCTGCTGAAATCGCATGTGAAACTTCCCGCGCACCCCTGTAATACACGTACCCCGCTCGCACAGGGCCAATCGCATGTGAAACTTCCTGCGAACCCCAGTAATACATGTACCCTGCTGAAATCGCGTGTGAAACTTCCCGCGAACCCCAGTAATACACATACCCTGCTGAAATTGCGTGTGAAACTTCCCGCGCAACCCTGAAATACACGTACCCTGCTGGAATCGCGTGTGAAACTTCCCGCGCACCCCTGAAATACACGTACCCTGCTGAAATCGCGTGTGAAACTTCCCACGTACCCCTGTAATACACGTACCCCGCTCGCACAGGGCCAATCGCGTGTGAAACTTCCCACAAACCCCAGTAATACATGTACCCCGCTTGCTGTGCTGGTACAGGGTTAGCGCAGCCCTTTGCGCTGGATTGGGGATTTTTCCCTGCATGAGGGGCATTCTTGGGGGCGTAACTGGCGCTGCTGCAGGGTCACTGCGCCACTGTGCGCCACGGCTGGTTTTGGTAGCTGAAACCCATGAATACGCTGTGCGCGGAAATGGATTTTAGTGCACGCGGCTGGCGCAGAGATTCACTTGCGCACACTGTGCGCCAGCCGCGTGCGCCACTTGTGCGCTAAATTCTATGAATTACCCCCACAGTGTTTCTGGAATAAGGCAGGAATTAGACTACTCTGCTGGAATGGTCAAATTCACTATAAACTCACAAGAAGATCCACAAGAATTTCTAATGTACAAGTACTAGAAAACAAAAACATACCTATAAATGAAATTCTCCAGGTTTCATACATGTGGAAACATACATGCACTCTTTGCAGGCATGTAGTACAAGAAGAATTTCCTAACAAATGCTTCGTGTATGTATCCATACCTAACTGTGGATCCATTCCATTACAGCAACTTGAACAAAATGCAAACCAGGGCAGATTATGTACTACCTGCAATTCTGATATTCGTTCCACCTTACAAATACAGACACATAGTAAATACGTAATAGTAATGCTTTTACGTTATAATGCAGATGGTACCAAAAACAACTGCAAGCTGACTGGATTCACACATAGTCACGTATTCTAGTTAAGACTCTAGGCCCTGGCCACAACCACCACAGTATAACACACCCATAGAAGCAAACACCTACCAAATGACCACAACCCAAAAACATAATACATCCACCTCAAAACCTATCCACTTCAATTAACATTCTAAAAAATAATTACAACCAACGCACAAACTCTTCAATACATACACTCTTCACCCAATGCTCTACCAATGACCCAAAAGCAGCATCATAGTAAAATAAAATAGCCAGTAGTGCACCCAGTGTTTGGTATGTCTGCGGACAACTGCGGTGATCACGGACACCGTGAACACATCAAGGCCTTCTCCCATCTAAACAAATACAGCATTTGACCCATCTCTTACTCCCCCACCATGCACTCCTACACACCAACATACTTTTGGATTTATGCTCACTTCCACACCGCGCTGTCCGCGGATCCAATATAGCAGGCGCATCGAAACAATGTGACGTACCTCACGCTTTATCCCAGCCAATCAGCAAACATGTCTTGTGTCCGCGGACATGGCGCAAGCTGATTAGCCAATCTGTGTCCTGTCCGCGGAGTGAACAGAGAAGTGTGTCCCCGGAGCAGACATAGATATCACAATTTTTTTTAGACCTACTTTTGGTCATTTTAAAAAAAAGTACTGGGCGGATTTTCACCAAATTTACAAAAGCACGCTTTCGGGACCAACCCAATGCTCCTGCTGCAAATTTGGTGAAAACCGTCCAACGGTTTGGCTGTAGGCGCGACAGACATTTTCTCTCCATTCAGTCTACGTGGAAAAAAAGAAATTTTGGAACCCCCTTACCAAACTTTGCAAACAAATTCACAGTGGGCCATATACTTTTTTTTTGCAAATTTGGTGAGGATTCGTCCACAGGGGGCGAAGTTATAAGCCGCCCAAAAAGTGCTCTTCCTATGAGTTTAGTAACTTAACCATAACTACATGACTGCTACCGCAGGCCATGTATATATATATATATATATATATATATATATATATATATATACATATATATATATATATATATATATATATTTATATATATATATATGTGTGTGTGTATATATATATATATATATATATATATATATATATATATAAAACAGGGAATAATTTAGGTGGTGTTATTGTAAAAATGAAGAAAATAAATAAAAGGTGTTTTGTAAAATGGAAATGTCATGTAATAACTGTATGTTGTTGTTGCTGTAAATTCTATGTAAATCTCCCAGGGAAAAATGTGTGTAAAAAGTACTGAAACTCTTTTTCAATCTTTTATTAGAGATCTAACCTCCTTAACTTCCAGCCTGGAGGTGAGAGTCGAGTACGGTGAGAACCCCAGGGACCTGGAAAGGAAGGAAGACAGAAAGTAAGGTGGTGCTGTGCCACACCCTCCAACCCAAAGATGGAAGGGGAGGCTGGAGTACCCACTCCCAAAAGAAGGAAGAAAAGGGCATGCCATGCCATACCCCCAACCGAGAGATGGAAGGGGAGAAAGGATTGCAAATTCCCTGGAGAAGGACATTACGCCTAATGAAACCCTGCTCTTTACTTTACTTTACTTTAGATTATTTGTAAGGCGCTACCAAAGTGGCCCGGAGGCATACGGGCACCAAAGAAGGTAGACAGGGGGTAGGAACTGGAAGAGTGGCCGGCTAACTGAAGCCTGGGGATTAAGTTCTCCAAGGACTACCAATTTCTTAGTTCAACCGGCAAGACATTCCATCCAAAAAGCCCCTTTTTATACTAATTCAAGGGACACTTTTGGTATCTGCAGCAATTTAAGACTTCTTGAATGTAGAGATTAGGTTTCCACTTTGTTTTTAAGTCTTCGGCTATATATTCGGGGAAGAGCCCTGCCAGTGCTTTATAGGTGTTTGTAAGGAGTCTAAAATCTATCCTGGCAACAATAGGCAACCAGTGCAGACTTCTCCTCACCTCTGACACATGCTCACATTTATGCATCCCCATATGCGCTCTGATAGTGCTATTTTGCACTAAGTGAAGTTTGGCCAGTTCTCTTTTACCAATAATTGAAAAAGTCGGGCTGTAAAAATGTCATACAGAATGGGGGATAAAGAGGCTCCCTGTGGGACGCCATAGCACATTGGATTGGAACTGGATAAGCTTTCGATTGCTGACTACACACCCGCAGAGTCCTGTTGCTTAAAAAGGACTGAATCCATTCTTTTGCCTGATCACTAAAGTTGGCAACCTCTTGCAGATGGGACAGAAGCAGAGGATGGTCCACTCAATCAAATGCAGATGATAAGACCAAGGACATCAACAGCATGGATTACCTCTCATTGATGTTAGACATCATGTTGGACTTCAGCACCAGTAAGGATGATTCCCTGCTGAAGCCTGGTCTTAAACTTGACTGTCCAGCATTCAGGATGGGGTGGTCTTTTAAATGTCTCAAAAGTTGTTCATAGGCCACCCTTTCCATTATCTTTAACATAAATGGAGAATTAGATACCGGCCGATAGTTGGTGGCAACGTTGGGGTCCTGCCCTTGTTTTTTTAACAATGGGGTAATCCAGGCACTCTTCAATTTTATAGGCACCCGTCCTTCTTTGAAGGATTTGTTGACAATTTTCGTGATGGAGCTAATCCAAAGCTCTGAACGCGCTTTAATGGATGTGACTTGGAATGTATCCCCTTTGCAAGACGAAGGCTTAAGTTTGGCCAGGATAATGCGAACCTCGTCTTCAGTTATACTCCTAAAGTCAAATTTCGGTATAATCTGGGAAGTCGGAGGATCTTCATTCGCAGTGTTTTTAGCAGGCTTAATGGGCACACTAGTTTTATCCTTTTCAATATCAGTTTTTATTTTCTCTGTTTTGTTTACAAAGACCTTTTGAATATAAACACACCATTCCTGGCCTTTACAAATAGGTTCCTGAAATTTAACGTCAGGTTTCTCTAGTTCCTTAAAGATAGAAAAAATCACTTTGGAGTCATGTTGGGCCTCTTCTATGTGCGATTCATATGAGTTTTCTTTTGCTTTAATAATAGCCAGTTTAAAGTTCCTGGCAGACTGCTGGTAGGATATCTTATCCTCCTCTGTTCGGGATCTTTTCCACTGATAGAAGTTCTTCCTCTTAGCTACACGTAGTATTTTAAGGTACTCTGAGAACCAAATATTTTTGGGGTGAGTAATCAGCTTCCTCTTCTTTAGAGGGGCTAATGTGTTGATGGCTTTGTTCAAGTAAATCAAGAGGGAGTCAGTCATACTTTCAACATTCTCAGAGGGAGAGAGGTCCTTCTGTAACATGGGGTGGATCCACTCTTCCATCGACTCAGGGTGGCCGGCTGCATCATGAAGCCATGTCTCTGTCAGGGCACAGATGTCCAAGCCCCGCTCCAAAATGTAATCGAATATTTTGACTGAGTGTTTAACCATGGATCTAGTATTAAGCAGTAGTACTCTAAGACCCTTGTTTGCCTCACTGGGACCGCTGTGGGAGGAACTTGGGCTAGCTCCGATGGTAGACCGCAACTCTACCTCTAGTCCCTTGAGCAATTGTTAGATGACATGGTAGTGGTCCCCCAAGCAAAGTGAGCGGGCTTAGTACACGAAAAAGGAGGAGCAGGGCGAGTGAGCTTTCCAGAGTACCGTCAACACCACCCAGTTCGTCAAGGACCGACAAAGACCGGCTTGCCTCCCTCGCCCTGGCGCTCTCACGCCTGCTTTGCAAATGTGTAGTCTGAAAGACTACACGGCTTCCGGTAGATAGAGTTTGAGAAATCTAGTTACTCGAGCTATAACAGCGTCCGGTGAGTACGTTGATAATGAACGTCTGGGTTCTATGGAGGTAAACACTAAATATGTTGGGTTGATAAGAAACAAAGTGATTCTAGGTATTTATAAAAAATCGTTTTTAAAAGCCTAAAAACAGCGTATCATAAGGATCAACCAAATTACAATTTATAATGGCATGAACTGCTAGAAAAACACACATGCACGAAGACAATGTTTAAAAGCTAAAAGTAAAACACTGTAAGAGCGGCTGTTTAAATAGCCCGGCAAAGACCGGTTTGCCTCCCTCGCGCCAGTGCTCTGACGCCTGCTGTGCTCTGCCCTGCTCTTCTCCAACAAAGAGTCATGAAAGAATAGGGCGTGGCATGTGGGCTGCATTTAAAGTCCACAAACAGAAGTTCCTTTCACATAAATGGCAGGCATTTTAAATACTGAAACAAAAGCGGCCTCAACTTTGTTGCTGTTTTTCAAGTAAAATTAAAGAGCCATGTGGTGGGTCTGCCTGTCATTACCATTTGATAAGCAGCATTTTAATTTACAAAGGAAGGGGGAATCAAAGATCCCTGTCACATTAAAAGCAGGATTGCTAAACATTGAAAACAAAAAAGGCCTGCACATGTGTGCGCAAATAAAAATGGATTTAAAAAGTAAAAGTGAAAAAAATATCACTGTTCACAGAAAAATGTCAGGAAAACAAAACATGATGTGTGGGTTGACCAACATCACTGTATATTATGTTTCACCTACAAAACTCCAGTGCCATTTGAAGAGCCACTTTGTCTTCATGGAAAATGTCAGCCCAGGCAAACCCTTTTGCTGGCTGTGGAAAAAACTTCACAGAAATCTCACACTTCAATCCTGGATGTCACATCTCCCATCTAATTACCAACCGCAGTAAAAAATGTCCTGCTAAAGGTGTTGAAATTCAGTGTTCTCCAGACCTGCTGGCTTTGAAAGCAATGATTCAAGAAAAGTTACCCATTGGCTGGAGCATGACTAATTTGTGTGAAAATGGGAGCACCCACTTCAAAGAGCAAGCTTCCAGCACAAAGGAGATTGATAAAAAAATTATTCTGGGCACTGGCGGACTCAGTGAAAACAAATGGTCGGAAGGCAGGAGTCAGGGTCATTTGTCCCACATGAAAATTCACAATTCATTTAAAAAGACTATTATCATTTAGGCCTTTTCTCAGCCAACATAAGGCAGATGGAATTCAAATATGTGCCAACTTGTATGTAATTTCCAGGTGATTTGGGGGATATGAAATTCATCTGCCTGTGACTCTGGGAACTGTAATGGCCAGTTAAACTAGGTTCCTGGCTGATCTGAACATGCTCCAAATGTGAGAGTTGGTGAGCAGGTGGAAAATGAAATTAGGGATATGCTTAATAACTTACATATTCATAACTGTTATGCTTTTTATGGAAATGGCAAAAAGCTGCCACATGACCGGGCTACATAGTATGTATTGAGTGGTCGGCTTAACGAATTCTCCATGATTATCTGAATCAGAAAATATGTTTAGTATGGCAGTTGCTAGTAAAATTATGAAGTTGTGATTCATAACTAGTTTTTGCCAAAAAGTTGAAAGGAGCCATGTGTTGCTCCAGACCCCTAAACCAATCCTGACTTGGAGGCTGGGTCTGGGAAGAGAGAGAAGGTGAACTGTCCAATCCTCGTGGCAGGGATTATTGCAGGGTACTTCCCCAAGATTGTAAAATTGGTGGTGTCATTACTGCTATATAAGGGGGACTGCACTAGGACAAGGTTAGAGAAAAAGGAGAAAGACAGGACCAGCGAGAGAAGAGACAGACCATCAGGAAGGCTGCTGAAACTTACAATCTGACAGCTGTAAGGAGACACCAAATGAGATTGCTGAGAGTGCATTTGGGTGCCGCTGTCTATCTCTAGGAAGGCCTCAAAGCTGACTGGGTCCTATGGTGGAGAGCGGCAGGCCATCTTTGAGAGTGGAGTGACCAGACCCATGCCCTATCTTTCCAGAGTGTCCTGAGATGCAGCTGGCTTTCCTGAACGTTAAACAGAGGCTTGCTTTGTAAGTAGAACTGAGCCCTGGGAAACCAAAAGGTGGGGGCGTCTACTGACCCTGAATCATTTCCCTTTATATTGGGTGGGGAGGGAGGGGGGGGGAAACTATGTAGGTCCTTAGCCTATTTAACTAAAAATATTAATTTAACTA
The DNA here is from genome assembly GCF_040938575.1 of Ambystoma mexicanum. Taxonomy (NCBI): domain Eukaryota; kingdom Metazoa; phylum Chordata; class Amphibia; order Caudata; family Ambystomatidae; genus Ambystoma; species Ambystoma mexicanum. The sequence continues at coordinate 110,489,177 of NC_090922.1, forward strand.
ATTCCCCATTTGGCAGACCACTACAGGGTGAATTTTGTTAAAATTCGAAATTAACAAAGATCACTTCCCAGTGTGTGCTGAAAAATATAGTCTATACATTAATTGGGTAATCCTTGTTGTCAAGCTGACCTCGACTTCGTTAAGGAAGAGTGGTCTTAAATCAGTCCAACCTTTTTATCCAGCTTCCCCAACCCAGGCCTTTCAGAAAGGGGGTCTGAAATACAGAATTCCCCAATGCATTCCAATTTTTCTGTTTGTCTTCCCAACATAGACCAAAGCAAGGGGGAGGTCTTAAAAACAAAGCGATAGATCACTCTGTGTTTATTTTAAACCATATTTTTTTTCACCAATCTTGAATTCCTACTGCTTCCCTTTTAAGCCTGCAGAAAAATCAAATTCGCACAACATTACATAAGTGCCTTTGTTATTGATCAATGTAATTATTTTGTGAAGTAAAATTTGCAGAAAGTGAAGAATTGTGATTGTGTTCTTTTTAACTCACTTTTGTGATTTATTTATGCTGAGAGAAGTTGATTGTGTTGTGCCATGGATAAAGTGTTTTTGACATTTTTGTGCTAATTTCCGTTACTTTTAATTTAAATAAATACCAATTTCCTGCACACTGGCCTGGTTCTTGGCTCATTGTTAGCTCAGGCGAGAGGGATCCAAGGGGCATGATATGTGTCTGAGATAGGGCTAAAAAAAGAATCTGTTTACCATTTTGTTGTATAACTACATGAGTGGGGAGGGAAGGAACTCCCCGTGTTGAGGGTGTCATCTCAATAAACCGTTACAGTTCATTTACCTCGAGCTGGTGGCTGGAGGTAAGTCTCGGCTGTATTGGTGCCGGTTTTCAGCGCTAATACTGCCATACATGCACTTGTGATACGGCTGTAATTGCACTTTTTGTTGTCGGCGCTGTAATAGCGCTGACTGTAATAGCACCGGTTCCTTTTGGGTCAGCAGTATTTGCACTGACTCGTAATCCCACAGAGTAGTATGGCAGTGCTAATACTCTTACTGCCGGATTTAAGGGCTACTACCCAACTCGTGATGAGGCCCCTTGTTTTTTCTGTAACATCTTTATGTTGGCTGGGGAACATTTTTCTCTTGTCTTGCTTTAAACTGCAAACGTCAATGCAAAGTCATGTTGGTGTCAGTGTTTGAAAATCCTGCTTTTTTCACGTGAAAGGGTCTTTGCATATCTTCTGCTGCTGTGAATAAAAAGGCTTCTTTTCATTTTGTAATGACGGATAAGCCTTTTCACATAGCGAATCCTTGTGGTACATGTAGAAACCCCCAGAGTCTGCCTTAATAGGTTAATTTTCTGTGTGATGATGTTTCTTATTTTCTTTGATGAAAGCTGGCATGCCATGCTTCTTGTGGTTCTTCAGTTTTGTTTTTTTGGGGGGCTTTGATTAATTCCCACAGTCAACATAGGCAACTGATATAGAAACAGCCAAAGCCTCACACACTTCTAGCCGTCCAGATTGGTATATATGTCCAGCAATGTAGAGACATTTTATTCTCTGGCTGAGTATTGTGACCAATTAAAACTGCAGAGCCCAACATCAATTATTCGCTCAAAAGAGATACTTACTGAATGACATGTTTCAAGTTTTAAATTCTGGACATAATTATGTTCACATAATGCTCTTTGCTTTTATGCAAATCGCCAGAATTGTGTTCTATGATGAGATACTGTATTGGATGACCTGACCTGGGACCACGCCATTTGGACCTGCCCCCTCCTTTTCACGGCTCTGTCATTTGAAGGGTGAGAGGGATCCCCCAGTAAATGTTTCCCATTTTCAGCACTGACCATTACGGCAATGACTGGAAAATACCTTTGCCATATCTACACAAAAGCCAAAATTGTTGGCATTGCCAATGCTTGTTCCCAATTCCTACTGCTAATTGTGCTGTAAAATGTATTATTTAGACCTGGGGATAGATATGGCGTCCGTGCTTCTCTTGCTGTGGGAATTTCTGCCCCCGACTCCCTCCGTCCCACGAAAATCAAGATTTGTGTCTAATCGCTTAGCAAAAATCCAAAATTGCCACCCATTGCTTCCTACTGCTCCTGCCGGGGAAGGCACGCTGTGCTGTAAACAGTGGTGGAAGTGGAAAAAATGAACTAGTGGTTCTCTGGCTGCATCCAAAAAGGAGGGAGTGGTATGTACGGACAGATGGCAGGGGGGAGTGCGAGTAGGGGGGAACAGGATAACCAACCATGGCTGAACAGTGAAGCTGGGATTTTAATCCACTCTGCAGATGTGACCGCATACCTTTCAAGCATTAATCGGTACCAATAGTTTGGATTTCAAGGCCTACAGTAATACTGTCTCATAGAGTTTACTTACAAAAAACACAAATTGCATAATAAAGCCACATGACAACATGTAAATCGTTATCACAACATGTTAAGCCAAAAGATATCATTGTGGCTTTAATTTACCCATCCTGAATGGTAAACTATGAGTCCCAGAAAGCAAGATAATGCCAACCTGAATAATCGAGTTAACTCCCTGGTACTTTCAGTGATTTAAGACATGTAATAACAAAAGAAGTTGTGTAATAAACTCTGATAGATATGGAGATTCTTTGTCACAAACCTTCTGCTCGTTGTAATTCATGATGTTGCAAACATTTGATCAGTGACATAAAGCGCCTTTCTTTTTTTGCATGTCAAGATAGAAGTCATGGATATAAACAAATCTTAAAATGGGTTTTTTGTGTTGCTCACTTTAACTATCCCTGATTTGCAAGGTAACTCTTTGAGTTTGAAATGTTTCATCATGCATATGAAAGACTCTGCCACAGATAAAAGAAATGTGTTTGCAACCTGAGCACCTTAACGACCTGCAGAGCCACAGACGCTGTGTGTGTCTCTGCCTAGCTGTACCTTGGGAAACTGGCAGTGCTTGAATGTCCGACCTGGGCCTATTCTAGAGCTGGCTCAGGAGAAAGAAAATACCTTTTTTGAGCCTTTGAACTAAAGGTAAGTTCTGTAAAAATTAAAAGAACTAGTGGGAGGGCCTACCAATGATTTATATCACACTCCCATCTCTGGCTCTAAGAGGGCGTCCGGATATGTTGCCTGCTTACATAACTGTGCAGGCAAAGCACCCAGGATCTTTCCCTTCAGCACTACCACCTCAACAGGCAGGACTCGCGACGATTTCCTGGCCTGCGTGGCGCTGTCCCTTCAGCACTTACCACCGTTAGCAGAAAAACTCCAGGGAAGAGAGCCCTAGTGCTGTCCCTTCAGCACTATCCGTAGTTAGGCCAAGAGGGCGCACGAGTAGCTTACACGCTCATGATGGAGCTGCCCCTTGACCACCAATCTTAAGGCAAGATACCCCCGGGATATCTGTCCCTCTATTCCTGAAGCACACCTTCAGCACTCCAGAACATAAGCACTCTGAAGCTCATTTTAAAAGAGCTTGTAATTTGGTGGTGGGGAGCCGTTATGTGAGCACTGCTACGGACGGATCCCCGTCGCCAAATGTAGGTCCTTTGGACAGCATAGTGCAAAAGTGCATGGCAAAACACGACATACAAGCGTGTATGCTGCCTTTATGCCCTGCACTTTTGCACTCCGCCTTGCAAATTTAGTGAACGCTGCCTGCCACGTATGCATTGCAGGCAGCGTTTACAATGGATCCCTATGAGGTCTGCCTATTTTTTGCTGGCTCATCAAGTCGCAGACCCCATGGGGCCAGATTACAGGAACTTTGCACCGGTGCATGGGCAAAGTTGCATGGTATTAGCACTAGGGCAAAGTTTGCCCTATTTTTAAAAACACTAGGACATATTAGAAAACTATTGCACCATGACAACTCCACCTTGGCATTGTATAAGCAGCTGGACAAAAAATTGCCCTAGTGCAAGAAAGATACATTCTGGATGTGTTTTTGCCCCAGGGCAAAGTTTGCCCTAGTGCCATTCCGTATTAGCACTAGGGCAAACGTTGCCCTGTTGCAACAATGCAGTGAAAATCTATCTTTGTTACCCAAGAGCAATGTTTGCCCTGATCCCTATAGCATGCCAAACTGCACTTGTCATGGTGCAATAGTTTTCTAATGTGTCACAGTGTTTTAGAAAATAGGGCAAACTGTGCCCTAGTGCTAATACTGTGCAATTTTGCACTTGCACCAGTGCAGAGTTTCTGTAATCTGGCCCATGGATCCACAGCATTTGCGCTGGCATAACTTCCGTACTGGGAGTGTTTGCATGGCAGAGCGGAAGGGAGCGGGGGAAATGAATGGAAAAGTTGATTTGCTTTACTGCTCTTAACTCTGCATCTCGAAATTGGGCATTGCTGCTTATCACAGCGCTTTGGCGTAAAGCGCTTAATATATCAATACATACAAATAAATACAAATACAAAGACAGGTCCACGCCTGTGTGTTCCTGGGAAAATAGAGCTTGTTTTTGAGTCACTATGGTAGGTATGCGCCACGTTGTTACGGGTGCGCCCACTTTATTCCAGGAATAACGGCACACCCTGTATACAACTGGGGCAGGCACACATTAGCTGCCTGATTCATGGAATTATTTGCATGAAAAATTCAGATTTGCGCGCCTTTCTGCCCGAAAATCCCTGTTTGAAGTATGGGGATTTTCGTTTAGAAAGGCGCGCAAATCTGCGTTTTTCACGCAAATAATTCCATAAATCAGGCAGTTGGTGCATTCCTAGATCTGGCGTGCAACCCGTGCGTACCTATATCAGGCGTACACGCTGCCTAATCCTATGAAGGGTAAGCGTGCACCTTGCGCATCCTGGTGGGGGCGGAGGCGCATCTGTTTGGAGCACCACGTGTGCACATAACCCGGAGTAGGCGCACACGCGTCCCTGTGAGTGCAGCGTGTTTATGCTGGTAGTTTGGGCACACGTTCCCTATTCATGGGGGAGTTGCATTCCCTTGAAATCTTCGAATGAGTGCATCCCTTCTGCACGGCTGAGCATTCTGGAAGGTGCCCAGCATACGCATCCCTGCGGTAGGCAGGCACGTGCACACTCTGGGGTTTGGCTCACGTAGGTGTACATCCTGCGTGTGCCTGCTGTTGGTGTATACTTTGTACACTTGTGTTGTATAATTGTGGAAGATGCATACTCTGTGTATTCCTGCACGCCTGTGGGTAGACACACAAACAGAGTATGCCTGTGGTATATATGGATCTAAAACGGAATGAAAGAAAGTATGTCTAAAAACAGACAAAATCCCCTTCACCGCTTGTTTTGGCACTCTGAGGCTCGCGTACATGAGAGCCGTAACGTGAATGGAAGGTGTAAAAGCCTGGAGTGAGGCTTTAACGCCTCCCATTCACGCCACGGCTCCTTTTCAATCATTTGTATGGCAGAGAGGAGGGGCGGTACGTAACTTGCATTTCCACTGCCCCCTTCCTCTCTGCCATACAAATGCTCCAGCATTTGCGCCTGCATGGATTTTCCTGCCGACGCAGATGCTGGACATCTCTCTGCGGTCCTCCGGCTTTATGCACCAGCATAAAGTAGGCAGACCCCACAGGGATCCACTGTACACGCTATCTGCCATGCAAGCATGGTAGGGAGTGTGTACAATTAAAATTAAACCCTTCCCGACATGCTCACTCACTTTTCAGTGTGGAGTGCAAAAGTGAAGGGTAAAAGGCGGCTTACGACAAATGTGGAGGCGGAAACCTGGCTATGCCTAAGTGCAAAGGTAGCAGGTCCCTGTTCACAAATTACGTTTGGGAGAAAAATTGACTCTCTGTGTTGAAAACCATTTATGCATGGTTGGCAACACTTATAATGGATTCCTATGGAAACCGCTTGATTTTTGCAGGTGCTAAAAATAGGTAGATTCCATAGGAATCCACGAGGGTCATTTTTGACAGGGCAGTGTGGGACATGGAGGTATAAAAGCAAGTCATTTGGTGCTCCAGCCCATTTTCATGCTCAGACAAGGCAGAGGAGGGGCACGGAGCAGAGTTAACATCTCTGCCCAGCATTCCTTCTCTGCCTTGCATAAGCACTTAGTTTTACACCTGCATGCGATTTTCATGCATATGTAAAACAAATGGACTCTTATGGAATCCACATCGGATAGCACCCGCTAAATAGTAGATGCATAGGAATCCATTATGAAAAACACCACCTGCAAAGACTATTTTTCAGAAGATGTTTTTGCAAAAAATAGTGTTCAATTGAGGAGTAATTTTTAACACTCTGCCTTGTAAATGATGAAAATCGCGTGCAAGGGGACCCAACAGCACGTATGTACTAGCATTGGTGGCCCCCTGGATGCAATGGCATTATATTTAAAATCCCCCCATTCGTTTTATGCCAGCAAGAAAACCTCATGTTGGCATAAAACCATGTGTTATTCGAAATCAGAGCAGGCATGCATGGCTGCAATGCATATCTCGCTCTCTGCCCCCCGAAAAAGCTGAGGTGTAAAAGGCTTGGCTTTATGCATTACTTTTAGCCCTGTGGGACATGGAAAACGCTCTCTAATGAAGACGATGATTTTAAATGAAATGCAAACTGCATGCAGGGGACGGCCAGCGTTGGCACTTACATGATATTGAGTCCCCTGCACTGTATTTTCATCATTTGCAAGGCGGAGTGTGATTGTGAAGAGTTAAACAAGGCAAAATCACCTTTACTCTTTATTTTTGCAGAAAAATGAATGATGTCTGAAACATATGGTTTGCAGGCACTATTTATTAATGGCTTCCTATGGAATCTGCCTTGTTTTTAGCAGGGCGCAAATATGAGGCAGATTCTGAGAGAATCCATTGGTTTTACGCCTGCATGAAAATTTCAAGCAGGCTCAAAAAAACAGGGACTTCTTCCAAGACAGAGGAGGAAAGCAAAGCAGAGATGCCGACTCTGCTCTGTGCTTCTCCTGCACCGCAGAAGGGAACGAAAACGGTGTAGAGCATAAGACGGAGGCATAAAAACATTACACCTCGCTTTTACACCTTCACTGAACACACTGCCCCACAAAAAATGCCCCCTTTTTATCATTGAGTTGGGTGTACACCCATGGATGGCACTAGGGCCTTTCAACTTTTTTGGTTGAAAGGGGCCTCCAGCCACAGGGGGGTCTCCCATCAATTGCTCCCATGTTCCCAGTCAGCAGTCTTATAACACAGAAACATATTTCTCTCTATAGTCCTTTCGTTCTGGGCCTTTAAATGTGCACCTTGCAGCGCTCGCCTTCTAAGCTGCAGTTGCTGGAGCCCTCCTGGCCATCATTTCCCTCAGGGTATACAGAAGTGTTATCACCTCGTTGCCTTTTAACACGGGTTCCTCTACATGAGCATGTTATCCAAGATGGTGCCCTGCACACCTTTGAGCTGCAATACAGCCAATATGATTTTAAATGGTTATTAAGACTTGAAATAAGTACATCATTTGATCAACAGATAATACACACACAGGAGGATTTTCATTGGTTCACTTCTTCTTTATACTTGAGCAGTGTAGAGCACCACACGTTTCGGATACAATAGCTCCTTCATCAGGTGCAGTTTAAACCAATCTGTAAAGTAATAGCTCAATTCAAATTCATGATAGTATCGACACTTCCGGAATGTAAATCAATGAAATGTAAAAATCAAATAAATGCAGAAATCAACCAAACATTCTGGACTCAATGGTCTTGATTACGTACATCAGAACCTTAAAGGTTATTAGAAAACATTTGAAAAGGTTAACCATAGGTCAAATGAGGTGATGAAATGCCCACAGGATCAATCACGTCTCGACCAAATCAAGTTGTGAGTAGAAAGAAACACCCGTGGGTGGCTCCTTTCACCAAAGACCAAGAAAGCCACTTGCTGTCCAAGAAGGATTTATAGCTTTTCAGTGGACATAAGGGTTTCAGCTTTCTGCTGGCGGACCATCTCTCATGATAATCGGTGGCTATTAACCCTGGCTGCATTTCTTTGTCTACATTATAATGTATGCACCCCGCGGGTGCCTCCAACGGTTTTCCGCTCTAAGCAAGTGGGGTGGGGGGTCCAACCATCATGTTGAAATGGGCCACCACAGGTCTTCAGCTGGTCCTGTGTACACCTGGGGCCAGATTACAGAAACTTTGCACTGGTGCAAGGGCAAAGTTTGCACCGTATTAGCACCAGGGCAAAGTTTGCCCTATTTCTGAAAACAATTGGAAATATTAAAAAACCATTGCACCATGCCAAGTGCGGCTTGGCATGGTATAAGCACAAAGGCAAACATTGCCATAGTGCGAAACAGATACATTTTCGATGCATAGTTTGCCCTGGTGCAGACATACAGTGCAAACGTCTCTTTTTTGCACTGGGGCAATTGGCGCTTATACCATGCCAACATATACTTTTCACGTTGCAATGGTTTTCTAATGTTTCCAAGTGTTTTTAAAATTAGGGCAAACTTTGCCCCAGTGCTAATACCGTGCAAACGTTGCACTTGCACTGTGCAAAGCTTCTGTAATCTGGCCCCTGGTGCCCTCCAGTTTAATTTACCACCAGTGTATCCTTGGGATAAATGCGCAGCATGCTGTAGGTGTAAACTGCGGATGCGCGTGCTCGCCGCAAGCACCCAGGCTCTGTACCTGCCATAGGTGGAGCTCCTATGTACGTCTCCCTGGGAACAGGTGCCCGCGAGGTGAGAATACCCCTCTGCACCCCAGCAGGGTGACTCACGGGCTCCTCGTGGCACGTTGGAGTGGGGGCTGCAGCAGTCCCTCCCATAGGCTAGACGGGGATGAAGTACCGTGAGCTGAAGAGATGCGCCTTATAACCGCCGGAACCAGCGCGGGCGCCTGACAGGAGCGCAGCGCTGGCGCATGACAGGAGCGCAGCGCAAGTGAGGGCGGGAGACCCCGCCGCCAGCGCAGCGCGGAGCGTCCTCGCTGCTCCAGGGAGCCTCTGCGTCGCCAGCGGAGCAATCCATCTGCCCGGAGGTAAGCTCTTGCGGGTGAGCGGGCGTTAGCTTCTGCGCTTTAAGGCGGCGAACGCACCTCGCTTTTCAGTGTTCATTTGCAAAGAGAAATAGTTTGAACAACCCGCGACAATGTGATTGCCAGTTGCCCGTCAGGTACACACGTTAGTTATATATTGCGTCGGAATGAAGCGCTTTGAAGCGCTTCCTATATTTGCCAACAACAAAAACGGAGGTGGTGTGAAGTAATTTGACCAGGATCAGCAAAGCTGTCATGGGTGGCGGCGGGATTCGGAAGCAGCCACAGGTGGTGTATTAGCCGGTAGCCCAGGCTTCTCGGGTAAGGTCTGCGCTGTTTAGATAGGAGCTACTGGGCGAAGCTCTGTGTAATGGACAATTATATATAGCGTTAAGTGAGAGCGCTTACGCCTTCTTGAGCAAGGCGCTTAAGAATCAAGTAGAAGCTGGGGTAGACTGTAGGATAGTAGCCGAGTCTTGATTTTCCTTCTGAAATCTGGTGAGGAGGAATAATTGTCACGTGCGACCTTTCAGGGTGTAACGTTGACCCTTGGGCAGTCTGCCTGTCGCTAGTTAAGGTCCCCCAGAAGTGCACCTGTAGATTTTACAGTACATCATGGTAAAGTCGCGTTTGTTGTTGGGCGCTAACTCCTCCTCTCAGAAGCGCCCAGAGGCGATGTCCTTTCCATTCTGTGCTGCACGTCTACCCATCTGCTCCAACCATACACCGTCCGTCCAGCTGCCCCGCCATCTAAGCCCATCCTCTACCTGTCCGCGCGCCCATGAAATAAATAAATAAATCCATGCATCCATCCATCCATTGCATAGACCCAAAGCCGTGAGCCGCAAGCTGCATTGTTGCAAGTGTTGCAGTCTTTCCAGTTGCATGGACGGTTCCCTGGTGCCCCCTCCTGCTGCTTAATGGGGGGGGGGGAGAGGGGAGGGGACAGTGTGAAAATATGGAGGTGGCGAATGACGGGGAGAGTCACCCCCCTAATCCCCCCCCCCCCCCACCTCCCAGTCTCTCCCATGCTTTCTGGCTCATTGCTCTGGGGTTGCAGTTAGGAGCGTGTTTCTCGGGTGACCTGGTTTCCTGCGGCGGGAGAGTGGTTTGGTGGATGGCCAGCCTGTGCATCTTTTCTTCTGTGCTGCCATTGGGATCCTTCGGTGCACCAGGGAGGGCTACCCATGCAGTGCTGTTTGCATGTAGTGTACCGATACCGTGCTGTAAACCAAGAAAGTAGAGGACCCAGGCAGTCCCGTGTGCGTGCAGTTTACGCATGCAGTGCTGTACAGCAAGCACATCCTTGGGACACAACTAGTGCTGCATGAGCGCATGCAGTGCGGTACACCAAGAACATGCAGAGGACCCAGTCAGTGCTGTGCGTGAGCAGTGCACCCATGCAGTGCTAAAAAACCAAGAGAGTTCCAAGGACCCGGGTGTTGCTGTGTGTGGATAGTGCACCCATGCAGTGCGATGCAGGGTGATCTGGGCACACAGGTGGTGGGTGTGTGTGGTATGGTCCAGGGAGAAATGACTGCATGCCCAGCCAAGACTATGGGCACATGGTGCACGTGCGGTGCATTGCAGGGAAAGGGCGCTGCAGGGCAGCAGGGATCGCCACTGCTGGGGGAGGGGTCGGCATTTAGTCCCCATCTGAAGATCAGAAGATCCCGGATAGCCTGACAGCAACAGCTACCAGGCACTGCTTGTGACTCCCCAGGGCAGCTGAGGCCATACCCACGCATCCATGTAGCCTTCGCCCTGTGTGTCATGGCATGCGTATACAGGAGCATTGGGCGAGCGCACCCGGGAAACACCCAAAGCATAAGGGCTCATCTATAAAGGGTGCATATGTATAGCTTGCATCTCGGGTGGGGGTCACGCGCGGGTTCACTGTGCACCAGCGCGTGCTCGCGGGTCCTGCTCATCACACCTGTATTCTGATCCCGGCGCGGTGCTGTGCTGTGAGGGCGGCGCGCGTGGATGGGTGAATATTCAGTGCGGAGCGGGCGCGCGTGCTCTCAGACAGTGCGGCGCATGGAAAGGCCACTGTGCCCGCGAGTCATGGTATTCAGCGGGGAGCTATTGGGAGCGTGCAGAGTCAGTGCTGTGCAGGAAGAGTCTACATTGCACGAGGGCAGTACTGCACCCAGACAGTGCTGTGCAGCGGGGACGGGCCGTTGTGTACTGCGACGGAGCCATTGGTCGGCGTGAATAGTCATGTGGAGAGTGATCTGTGAGAGTGATCCGTGCACACACATGCAGTGCTGTCAAGCAGGGGCAGGACAGTTGTTGTGCACGCATGGAGTGCTACTCAATGAGACGGTATGCGCGCCCAGGTAGCGCTTTGACGACAGAAGAGCCAAGCAGTGGCGTGCGTAAGATAAGTGAACCGTGCTCGCAGACAGTGCTTTGCAGTAGATGCGGGCCGTTGTGCACGCCGGTTGTGCTGCTCCATGAGAGGGTATGTGCACTCAGTCAGGGCTCTGCGTAAGAAGATCCAAGCGAAAGCTAGCGATCTGTGCACGCAGACAGTGCTTTTGGGTACAGGTAGAGGCACGCTGCTGTGCACGCAGACAGTGCTTTTGGGTACAGGTAGAGGCACGCTGCTGTGCACGCAGACAGTGCTTTTGGGTACAGGTAGAGGCACGCTGCTGTGCACGCAGACAGTGCTTTTGGGTACAGGTAGAGGCACGCTGCTGCGCACGGACAGTGCTGGCAAGAAGAGAGGAATGTGCATCCAGTGGCGTGTCCAGACTCTTTTGACTGGGGTGGCCCAAGTGGGGCAGTAACTTATGCAGGGGTGGCGAAGAGGGACACCCATGCTGGTGAAGTATTTTAAACAGAAGTTGGCGATCAATCGAATCGAATGCAATGCTGAAGTCAACAAAAGCAACATAGAGATTGCGATTTTCATTGACATATTTATGTTTGACCAAGTTGAGCACAAGCATATTAGGTGCAGTGCCAATTCCTCTGACAAAGCCAGACTGAAACGGGTCTCTTTTAAATTCACGCTGCGTCCATTAGTTTAACTCTCGCAAAATAATACGACAGAACAATTTGCCAGGAGCATCTAATATGGCAATCGGACGATAGCTTTGAGGCCGCTGGCTGTCACCTTTTTAAACAATGGCACAATCACAGAATGTCTCCAGGCGGCAGGAATGGTTTGAGTGGCAATAATATTTTTGAAATTCTGAAATAAAACCTCTGCCGATCGGTTCGGATTGCGCTTGAATGTTTTGTTCGAAAGCCCATACAGCCCTGGGACTTTGGATTCACTTAGTGTTGAGATAATGTGCAATATGTCGCTTTTTGTAAAACTAAGATGGAATGGCACAATAACTCCACATTGTTGACCCGCAAGAGCCACTATTATTTTCTTTAGCCCTATCTCAGACACATATCATGTCTCTTGGATCCCTCTCCCCAGAGATAACAATGAGCCAAGAACTAGGCCTGTGTACAGGAAATATATTGGTATTTATTTAAATTAAAAGTAATAGAAATTAGCACAAAAATATCAAAAACCACTTTATCCATGGCATAACACAATCAACTTCTTTCACCATAAATAAACCACAAAATTGAGTTAAAAAGAACACAATCACAATTCTTAAATTTCTTCAAATTTCACTTCACAAAATATTTACACTGATCAATAACAAAGGCTCTTATGTAATGTTGTGGATTTAGATTTCCTTGCAGGCCTAAAAGGGTAGCAGTAGGATTTCAAGATTGGTACAAATACATATGGCAATTATAATTTCGGCCACACTTTTGGTTTATCGCTTTGTTTTTCAGACCCCGCTTGCTTTGGTCTATGTTGGAAAGTCAGACAGAAAAATTGGAATGCTTTGGACCCCCCTTACTGAAAGGCCTGTGTTGGGGAAGCTGGATAAAAAGGTTGGACTGATTTAAGAACAAAGACACCTCTCTCCCTTAAAGAAGTCGGGGTGAGCTGGACAACAAGGATTACCCAATTCACTTACAGGCTATAGTTTTCAGCACACACTGGGAAGTGAGCTTTGTTAATTTCAAATTTTAACACCATTCACCCCTTAGTGTTCTGCCAAATGTGGAATTAATTAAATCAATATTTTTGGTTAAATAGGCTAAGGATCTACACATTCCCCCCCCCCCCGCCCACTATAAAAGAAGGAAGGGATTCAAGGCAAGCAGATTCCCCCACCCTTTGGGTTCCCAGGGCTCAGTTCTAAGTACATAGCAAGCCTCTGTTTAAGGTTCAGAAACACCAGCTGCATGCTAGGACACTCTGAATAGATAGGGAAGGGGTCTGGTCACTCCACTCTCAAAGGTGGCCTCCAGCTCTCCACCATAGGATCCAGCCAGCTTTGAGGCCTTCCTAGAAATAGACAGCTCCACCCAGATGCACTCTCAGCAATCTCCTCTGGTGTCCCCATACAGCTGTCAGTTGGTAAGTTTCAGCAGCCTCCTTCCTGATGGTCTGTCTCTTCTCTCTGTCCTCCTGCTTTCTCCTTTTTCTGTTCCCTGTCCTAGTGCAGTCACCCTTATCAAGATCATAGTCGCCCACAACTTCAGGTTTTATTCTTACGCTGACAACACCCAAATGTTGGTTTGTTTAGATCTATCTGCTCAGGACACTGTAACTAAATTTTGGGGGTGTCTAGAAGCCATGAGGAAATGGATGTCTGGTGACTGGCTTAAACTCAATGGGGAGAAAACTGAGGTATTGGTGGTGGGTTCTCTGTCCATGACTGCTTTCTGGTCGGTGGCCTTCTGGCTGTCCAGCCTTGGCCCCTGTCCTATTCCTGTTTCATCTGTAAATGACCTTGGCATAGGAATATCATCATCCCTGTCAGCCATCTACAGATCGGAGCCATCTGTCAGAAAGGAAACTTTCAGTTGAATATCTTGCACAAGACTCTGCCCTACATTCGCCTTCAATTTTGCACTCCAGCTATATCATCCCTCATTTTATCTATGATGGACTACTGCAATGCCTTACTTTTGGCATAGCCTGCTTACCGTTTGCAGCGCCTGCAGGTGTTGCAAAACTCTGCAGCATGTGTAGCCACCTCCATGCCTAGTTGTGCTCACATATCTCCAGTGCTACGTCATCTTCAATGGCTTCCAGTGGCCAAATGCGTTGAATTTAAATCACTTTGCTTGGTCCACTGTGCTTTCTATAGTTGTGGAGCGGAATACCTACTGGCACATTTCTGTCCCTACATCCCGACATGTGTGCTCCGCTCCACGGATTCCTGCCTGATTTCTGTACCTAATTTTAGGGCCTCTTGCATTGGTGACTGGTCTTTTCAATTGCAGCAGGTCTGCTCTGGAACTCCATCCCTTTTTCATTGCGTACGACTGAGGATCACCTGATGTTTCATCGGTTACTGAAAACCTATCTCTTCTAGTTTCTCCCCTTCCTGCTGTAATTAGTGCCATGATGCCTTTGGGGGCGACCATGCACTCCATAAATACATTTTAACATAACATAACAAGCGCACAAGCTCTGATGTGCTGCTGGTAGATTCAGTTCTTTTTATATTCAGAGTCTATCCAAGGTTACCTTTGACTTATAGCCAAACGCACTGCATATATTATCTTCCTCTATATCCAAGTTCTACCTTGTGCACCCTTCTAACACCCCCCCCCCATTTTAAAACACTAGCCACCCTCTGACAGATCACTGCCTTGCCCATTCAATGAGTTTTGGGCTCATTACAGGTGTGCCAGTCTGGAAAAAAATGCTGGTAAAAAATGCTGGTATTTCTGGCTCTGACATTTCCGGACTGGCACACTTCAAGTTTGCCGGTGGGCACCACAGATCTCCTTGCAGGTCTGACCTGCAGGTAGATCAGGGCCCTAATGGCAAAACAATGCCACAATTACCAGCACAGGTAATAAAGGTGACAGTAATTACAGCAATTCCATTCTAGGGAATCTTATGTGGCCACCACCACGCCTTGACGTATTATGGGACTCCATGGGAATGGGAACTTAATGGCACTCCGCCGCCCATAATAACCTGGTAATACCAGGATATCGGGCGGCAGGGATTGTAAGGGCAGTTTCCTGGTATCCAGTGGAATACCAGAAAACCCTTAATGAGGCCCTTTGCATGTAGCAAGGCATATCTTTGTGCCCGCTTTATTCTTATGGGTTTCTTTTGTTTTGTATTGGGTGGAGTTTGTCATTCAGGAGTGTTCTTAGTTAGGATCGTTAAAGAGCCATGTTTTTAACAGCTTCCTGAAGTTGAGGTGGTCCTCTGTCATTCGTATTTCCTTTGGGAGCGAGTTCCAGAGTTCTGCTGCTATGCAGGAGAATGCTGATCCTCTACATTTTTGTTTGGGGTATTTTTTTGGTTCAAGGCAGATGTCGTTGTTGGATCCTAGTAGTCATGCTGATTTATAGATGGTGAATTTTTCCTGGATGAATTCTGCTCCTTGGCCATTTATCGCTCTCTGTATTATGCACAGTGTTTTGAAAGCGATTTGCTTTTTGACTGGCAGCCCATGCAGAGTGATCATGTGATGTGATTTCTTCAGGTGGGTTTATGAAGTAGTCTTGCCAATGCGTTCTGTATCCGTTGTAGCTTTCTCAACAGGAAATCCGGCATTCCCAGGTAGATGCTATTGGTGTAGTGTATTCTTGACATGACAAGGGAGATGATGGAAAGGCTCCCGTGTGTGAAGGATAGGAATGCCGGTATCTTCTTGACTGTGTGCAGGTAGAAGAAGCATACTATTAACCATTGCATTGACTTGTGGTTATAGCGTTAGTTCTTTGTCGATTAGGATTCCTAGGTTTTGATTACCTTGGATGTTTCTGGTGGTTTTCCCAGTTCTGAGGGCAATGGAAGGTGCTGATTGTTTGCCATGTCATTGGGGGTAATCAAAATTTCTGTTTTGTCTGGGTTGATTTTGAGGCTGTTGGTCCTCATCCATTGGTTTAGTTCCTTGAGACCGTCGTTTAGTGTTATATTTTTCTCTTTGCTGGCATCAATTTTCTAGATGATTTGTGTATCATCTGCATAGTTGTAGCAGGTGATGTCATGTCTTTTGATGAGATTGAGTAGGGGTATCATGTAGAAATTAAAGAGTAAGCGAAGAGCCCTTTGGCACCGCACAGGTTGTTTTTCAATGTGTTGATTTGAAAGGTGCTAGCCAAGTTGTTTCGGTTCTTTCTGTCAGGAATAATTTTAGCCAGAGGAGATCTGTGTTGCCGATCCCAATGTCTTCTAGTCTTTTGATGAGTGTGGTGTTGAAGTTGGCGCTGGTCTTCACATCCTCCCAGATGAACAGTATGGCAGTCTCCGTTCCTCTCATGGGTCTGAAGCCTACTTGCACTTGATCTAACAGATGGTTATTTTCCACGTATTCCAGGATTTGTTTGTGGACATAGCTTTCTAAAAGCTTTACCGGATATGGGATATTTGAAATTGGTTGGTAGTTGGTGAGGCTTTGGACATTTCCTGTAGCGTCTTTAAGGACTGGTTTGCTGTAAGCCGGTTTGAAGGCTCGTGGCACTCTTCCGGTTTTCAGTGAGAGGTTGAAGAGATTGAGATAGTGTTCTGCTTGTGTTTTCTGGGAGAGGATGGTTTTGTAGACATCCGGTGGGCAGGGATCAAAAGAGGAGCCCGCTTTCTTGCTTTTGCTCACTACGCTGTTAAATCTACCCATTGAGATTGGGGGAATGCGGTTTAGTCTGGTCGTTGACTCCTATGTTGGTTGGCTGGGTTGGTAATTGGGGTTGTTTGGTCTGCTTAGGATGATTTGTTGAATGTTTGCGATATTGTTCTTGAAATAATTGGCAAGGCCATCACATAGTTTATTTTGTTTATTTTGTTCTCCCTTGTTCCCTTCCCTTTGCTTGGTCCCGCTCTGAAACACTTGTGTATGAGCGCGATATAAATAAAATATCATATCATATCATAGTTTTTGTGTGGGGATTGGTGAATTGATGCACATGTATGGGTTTCTCATCTTGTTTATGATGCTGAACCTTTCCTTTTGTGTGTTGCCTGCTCTTGCGATCCGTTCGTTGTAATATTTTTCTTTGCTTTGAGTATTTCTGCTTTGCACACGCTAATCTGTCTTTGATATGTGCTTTTTTTTGTTGGTCGTAGGTTTTTCTCCATTCTTGTTCTAGTCTCCTGTTTGATTTTTCATTGCTGTGAGGAGGGACGTGAAGCATCTTGCTACTGTTTTCTTCTGTGATGGGATGAAACGTTTTTCTGGTCCGATGTCATCAATTGTTTTGTTTTAGAATTGCAGCTGTTCTTTGTTCTATGCCGGTTACGTCTGGGGTGGTGGGGTACAATTTTGCCATTAGTTTGTCATTTTGGTCCACACTGTTAATGCTTCTCCAGTTCCTTTTCAAGGCTGGAGGATTGTTGTAGGGTGCGTCTAGTGTTCTAGATGGACAGTATACCACAAAGAGTATAATGAGGTGGTCACTTCAAAGGATTTGCATTGGCAGTGAGATTTCTACCAGGTTTATGTTACTGAAGATTGCGTCTAGCGTGTGGCCTGCTGTGTGCGTTACCCCTTTTACCATGTGCCGTAGATGCATTGTCTCTGGTTGGTTGGTTAGCATTTTGGATGAGTTTATGTTTTCTTCTTCAAACCAGACGTTGAAGTCTCCAAGGATGATTAGGTGGTAATTTCTGATGGCCATGTTGATGACTGCTTCCATTAATTTCTCTGCGAATGTGGCATTGTGTGTCAGTAGTCTGTAGATGAGTACAAACGTAATATTGGTTTGAGGGTCTGAGGCTAGGTTTACTACGAGTGATTCGCAGTTTGGGAGGTTTAGTGGTTGAGCTGCTGCAATTTTCAGGTAGTCCTTGTAAGCCATAGTGATTCCTCCTCCTCTTTTTCCTTCTCTGTTGGCTTGTTGGATTTTGTAGTTGTGGGGCAGGCAGTTGTGTACTATTACCTTGTAGTTTTGAGTTAGCCAGGTTTCGGTGAGGAATAGGATGTCTAACCTTCTATTGCATAGCAGATCATAGACTTCAGTTTTATGCTTTGACACTGATCTAGCGTTGATTAGGCTGCAGTGTATGTTTTTATCTGCTGTGGTTTGTTTGGTCATAGGTTGTGAACTTTGCTGTTCATGATGGTGTTCGTTGATGCTGTAGGTTTGTTTGTTTTGGTCTGCAAAATCTGTTTCTTCATTGAATAATTTAGTTAGGTTCCAGATTGGGTTGATGTCTTCTTCGTGGTCTTGTTCTTGTTGATGTTTCCGTTTTTGGTGATGAACAGTGTGTTAATGTCACTTTCATTTGTCTTGTTGGGATGGTTTCACCTCTTTTCCCTTGTTTGTTATTCTCCTGATGTGCTTGTAGTTCTTGTGCGTCTGTGGTTGTTCGTGTGGGTGGTGGCTTGACATGTAGGCTGTGAAGTAGAGTGATTTTGGTCTTGTTTTTGTGAATTGGCTTATTTCCGTTGAGTGTGCTGGTGTTCAGTCCCGTTCCGTGCATCCATTGCCTGACGTGGTATTCTCAGGTTGTTCCCCTTCATTAGTTCTATTTTGGATATTCCTTATGCTATTGTTCCAAGTATGGCTTTGTTCTAGGGTTGATTTGTCATGAATTGTGCTTTATGGGGACTGTGTAGCCTTTTTGGTGCATTTGTCTAAGCTGGCCCTGGTGCTAGTTAGTTGGTTTCCTGGTTGTGGTGGGTATTGCTGCTTTCCCAAATTGATTCAGTGTAACTGGGTTAGCCCAATGATTAACTCATATGTTTGGAAATTGATTGTGGTTGCAGCGTTTGTTGGTTACTTTGGCTCTGGGGATGGGGCGGGAGAGGGAGGGAGGTTCTTCCTATTTCTTAGATTGACTTAGTCTCTCTGGGTTTGGCTTGGCAGTGGGTGGCTAACCTCGTTGTTTGGGACTCCATTAGGCAGTTGTTTGTGTAGGCTTCTCTGTGATTGTAGCTCCTCTTTCGTGTAGGTGTTTTCTTTAGGTGTTTTCCTGGGAGTTTCCATTTGGTTGTCCAGACGTGTGGGTTCTTGAGTTTTGCGTAGAGGTAGCCGTAAAGAGTTGTCAGTGAAGAAGTTCTTCCTGTGGTGACCTGTGTAGATATTGGTTCACAGTTGTGAAAGTCTTCCTGTGATTACCTGGGTGTGACTTTCTTTGGGGGATTTGTGGTTATTTAATTGTGGTTTCTAGGGTTCACAGTTGTAAAAGCCTTCCTGTGGTTCCCTGATTTTGGTCTTCCCTTGTGGAGACCTGCAATTTTTAAATTGTTGTAGGTGGTTTATAGTGGCGAGGAGTCCCTCTGTGGTGATTAGTGGTTGGAAGATGTCTATTGGAGGATCCTGCGTAGGATTTAGATGTTGTTGGTGCCTTCTTTGATCAGCTCTGATTGTCTTTCCTTCTGGGGTCTCTTGGGCTCTTGTTGTGTCCGGTTCACAGTGGCGTTAGCCTTCCTGTGGTGCTGTGTGGATTGGTTTGTTGTCGGATCTTGAGTTTTTCTCCCGTGGAGTCTTGTTTGCTTGTCTTTCCTTGTGGGTTCTCTTGGTTGTTGGTGGTGTTTTTAGGCAGTGTGAGCTCGATGCGTTGGCCAGGCAGCGATAGTAGTGGAATTTAGCACAATGGGTTACTAAGGGGCAGCTTGTGAATGTAGCAAGATTCAATACTCTTGCTTGTTGGGGTATAGCAGGGCTCAGCAGAGAGGATAGATTTTTGGGGCGGTAGGTTCAACACAATGGGGACCGCCCATCAAGAAGTTTAACATCAAATTAAGGTCCCAAACCAGAACAATAAAAGGAACATACGGAAAGACGGTTATCTGTGCCTTCAAGAACTGGATGACAATAGGAAGTTTAAAATAAGAGCATTTTTTCAGGTGAGCGCTTGAAAATAGAGAGTGCTGCCAGAGAACCCTTTGCACTACCCCCACATCCGCATGAACTACTAGGTAGTCTCCTCTGACCCCGTTGAGAACATTGTCCTCCTGCTCTTCCAACTGAAGAATAGAATTGACTGACACCTCCAACTCTGAGAAGACGAGTGGGATTGGTGTGGTTGCTGAATCGCTGCTCCCAACAATTTTGTAGCTGCTTTGGAAGTAAACAGCTTATTAAAACTCTCGTTGGCCTTCGAACCGAAGAACTGAGAGCCATCAAAAGGCACATCCAACAGCCTCGCCTGAACATCCGGGACAAAGACTGACTTTCACAGCCAAGCAAACCTTCTGCTGGCAGCGCCCACCGCCATAGCATGACTAATGTAATCTGAGGTGTCTAAACCATTCTGCAGACATTGGCACATAGCATCTTTGCCATCCTGCACAATGTTGAGGAAGCCTTCCCTTTCCTCACCCTCGGGGATGTGTTCTGCGACCATTGCCACAACATCCCACAAAGTGTATAAATACCCTTTTCTGCAGGGCATCAAATCTTTTGTCATCCCTATCTGAGTACCAGGTGTGCTCTTGAGGAAGACGAATCAGAGGGCAGATGGACATTTCTAAAAGGCCTGGGTACCACTTCCTCCTGGCCCAATCCAGAGCGATCAGGGTCAAGGATTTTTCCTGACTTTTTTCACCCTCCTGATGACATGAGATATGACAGGGACTGGTGGGAATGCATGCAGGAGTGGACATTCCCAGTCCACTATGAACACCTCCACCAGAGCTGCTGTCTGAGTTAATTCGTTGGAGAAGAACAGACCACATTTTGTGTTGACACTGGACATGAACAGATCCATTTGAGGGGTTCTCCAAAAGGCGAAGATCTCTGAAAGGACTTCCTGAGCCCACTCCCATTCGTGAGAGCCTCTGTCCTCTCTGACTAGGTGAACGGCTGTTAGAGCGATTGCCTCTCTGCACAGTGGTAGTGACCCTACACCTCCTCTCTTATTGAGGTATTACATGGCCACTGTGTCATTATCAGGACGTTCTTCCCCCGTACAGAGGGAAGAAAGGCCATCAGGGCTAGTCTGATTTCCTTCAGCTCTAAAAGGTTTATGTGTAGTCTGGACTCCGATGGAGACCATTGACCGCTGATTGTCAAATCGTTTACATGAGCTCTCCAACCTTTGAGGGAGGCATCCATAACTACTGTTATCTCTGGCCATGGTTGCCAAAAAGGTTCTCCCTATAACACATTCTCCTTGCAGGCCCACCACAGGAGATCATGTGCAACCTTGTTCACGACCTGAAGTAGGTCAATCATCCTACCAGAGAATTGTGACCATGGGGATCTGAGGGCCCACTGAAGGGATCTCATCCTCAGGCAGACCTCTGGCACCAGCAAAAATGCAGGATGCCATGAGATCGAGCAACCTCAAAAAATCAAAGGCCGGTAGATTTTGGCATTTTAGAATTTCATGACCATCTGCAGAATATTCGGAGCCCTCACTTTGGGGGCTAAGCTTTCTCTAAGGAAGCATCCAGGACCGCTCTAATAAATTGAAACATTTGAGAAGGCATAACGTGGGACTTTTTAGAATTGAGGGAGAAGCCCAGTTTGTGGAGGGAGTGGCAGATGATGCTGAGATGATCCAGAACCTGCCCGGGAGAATGAGGTCTGATCAGCCAATCATTCAGAAAGGGTAGCTGTGAATCCCTCCCCTCCTTAGACTTGCCACCACTACTGCCATCAACTTGGTGAAGACCCTCGGGCTGAGGTGAGTTGGAATGACAGAAACCAAAATTGAAAATGAGAACTGTCAATGGGGAACCTCAGATACTTCCTGTGCTTGGAATGTATGGGTGCATGGAAGTAAGCTTACTGAAGATCGAGTGACACCATCCATTCCTGGAGCCGAAGGGTCCGGAGGATCTGAGAAAGAGTTAGCATCTTGAACTTTTCCTTCCTGAGGAACTTGTTCAAGTGTCTCAAGTCCAAGATGGTCCTCTTTCTTGGGAATTAGGAAGTAAGGGGAATACCATCCTTGGTTCCGCTCCGCTGCAGTTACCAATTCTATTGCACCTTTCTCTAACAGGCTGATAGCCTCCTGTAAGAGCAGCGTATCTGGACCTTTTAAGGAGCAGCTGCTTGACGGATAATTCAGGGGCCGTTTCAAGAACAGGAAACAGTAACCATGGGCTACCGTTTACAGGGCCCAAGCATCTGAAGTAATGCTTCTCTAATCTTCCAAATGCTGTGTCAGTCTGCCTCCCACCACAGTCCCATGTACGAAGCCCTCAAAGAGGTTTTGGTGTTGTAGTTGACACAGATATGCCGGCCAACAATCAAAAATTGGGTTATATCCAGGAAGCCGCTGCAGGCGCAGAGCGTGATATGCCTCCCTTTGCGGAACAAATATCTTCTCCAGGGAACATCACTCCTTCTATGGAGGGACGGGTAGGACCTCCTGGTAATAGAAGCAGGATTACGTCTACATCTAACCTAAGGTTTTTGATGCTAAATACCAGATCACTACTGAAACATGCAGTAGAGGTAGCAACCCACATAGAGGAAAATAGTATCGATTTATGTGCCATCACAGGAACTTGGGGACATAGTGCAGCGGCCCCCTCTTTGAATTTAGCAGTCCCCAGAGGGTATGGCATGTTAAGACATAATGGGAGGGGGTGTGGGGTTGTGCTAATCTTCACATTATCGCTTACCATTTGGGAAATTAGTAGCCATGTCATGGATGGGATTGAAGCCTTATATATCAAAATAGGATTAAATGGGGAATCAACTATTAACATGCTTTTGATCTATAGGCCACCATCCATGTCAGGGGACTTTGTTTTGGCGTTATATAACTTCCTATTCCCCTTCTT
Organism: Ambystoma mexicanum; assembly: GCF_040938575.1. NCBI lineage: Eukaryota > Metazoa > Chordata > Amphibia > Caudata > Ambystomatidae > Ambystoma > Ambystoma mexicanum. The sequence goes on from NC_090922.1 coordinate 110,511,855, forward strand.
GAAACCAAACATCAGCTTCCTTTTAATGGGAGAACTTCGTTTTTGGTTGGGGCATGAGGAGGACAATTTAGCTACCGATCTCCAGGTGGCCCTGTCTGATCTGGGCTCTGACCAAAAGATCCACGTACCAACCCACTGTTTGGTGCATACTTTAGATTGGGTATCCACTCACAAGGCCGTCTCCACGGATTTTCAAGTGTTGCCTTGCCCTTGGCCTGATCATTTCTTTGTGGAATTCACTGTGCAGGCTGGATTTCCTGGGAAAGTGAAAGACGGAAAGATGCAAGCGGTGTTGCCTTGCAATCTTAAGAACATTACGTTGGAACAGATAGAACCCCTTCTGAGCCCAATTGCCGACCTCTCGGATTTTAATTCCTCTGATGAGTTGTCAAGGTCTCTCTCTTCTAACCTCAACTATATCACTAACATCCTCACTCCATTAAAAAAGATAACGCAGAAGGAAGTGAAAAAAAACAATTTATGGTTCTCTCTGGAATTAAAAAAACTTAAATCATCCACACTCAAACTTTTTCATAAATGGAAACTTAATTTCACCCCTCTAGCATTGGCAGCCTACAAAGGAGCATCCAAAGCTTACAGGCTAGCGATAGTAGAAGCTAAAAAATAATGTTTAAACTCCAGAATACAGAATGCACAATCAAACATTAGGGAGCTTTTTAAGATTCTTAAAGAGCAAGAAAATACGCACTCTCCTGACTGGGGTTGGCTGGTTAAGGACACTGCCTGGTGCTCGGAGATTCAGGAAGCCTTGCAGGGCATGTTAAATGGTATTAGGGCAGATATTGCTTTAAAAAAAGAGAGCCTATCGAGAGTAGCAGGAGAAGATCCTAATTTGGCCCATGTTAGGTGCCCTTCCATCCTGCAATTTAGCTTTTCTGCTGTAACAGTAGCTGAATTGGCTATCATAGTGGAACAGTTGAAGGCCACAAAATTCAAAAGTGACCCTTGCTTGGCTATCATTTTAAAAATGTGCCCACCAATTCTGTTAGAAGCCATCTGCAAGTTTGTTAGCCTATCCTTCGCTGAGGGCTCGGTGCCTCAGGATTTTAAAAATGCATGGATAACCCCAATCCTCAAAAAAACAGGACTACCAGTAGATACTCTGAATAATTACATGCCGATCACCAATACCCTTTACTGTTAAAAATGCTAGATCGGGTGGCATATATGCAAATTGCAGAGCATCTGAATACATTTCCCATTCTCAATGATCACCAATCAGGATTCAGGCAGGGGATTGGAACAGAGACGGCGCTGCTTGAACTGAAGGCTAGGCTCCTGGACCGTATGGACAAGAATAAAGCATCCATGCTGATGTTGTTGGATCTGTCTGCGGGCTTCGACCTGGTGGACCACTCCATCATGGTCATCAGGTTGAGGGATGTCGCAAACTTTACATTGGCAGCAGCTCAGTGAATAGCATTGTTCCTCTGTAACCGGGATAGCAGATTATTTTTTAAGTCGGCAGCAGCGATGCCCATAACCTTAAAATTTGGTGTGCCGCAGGGCTCATTTATATCGCCATGTCTGTACAATATCTTTACAGTACCATTCTTTGCCCTTCTGGCACAAGAGGGGGTGGTGTTTACAAGCTATGCCAATGACACGATGTGTGTCATCCCTATTACTAGGATTCATGATACTGATGAAGCCCAGCTGGATAAGATATATGCTCTTATAGAGAACTGGATGGTTCAAAATAGCCTAGCTTTGAATGGGGATAAAACGGAACTGCTGATCCTTGGATCCCCCTATTTGATATAGAAACTTGGGCCGGCATATGAGAGTTTCTACATTGGGGCCTCAACAGTAGTTCTGCTAAAGATGGTCAAGACATTAGGCATTATGTTTGATCAACACCTGAGCATGAAGGCTCTTGTTGGGATCTTGGTGTCGGCCTTATCTTAAACTATTGGCGCACCTTCACCCTCTTATCACCCAAGCCAATTCTGAGACTATAGCAAGAGCAATTGTAGGGGCCAATATTGACTATTTCTCTAGTCTGCTTGTGGGTTTTAATAGAAAGCCTGTAATAAGCTGCAGGTCATGCAGAATGGGGCAGTGCGAGTAGTCATGGGACTCGCCCGGAGAGATCATGTCTCAGTGGCTAGACGAGCTCTGCATTGGCTCCCGGTTGAGTCAAGGATCCAGTTTCAGCTACTGGTCATTACACATAAATGTAGACAGGGCAAAATGCCTGCATACCTTCAGGGTCTCCTAACGAAAAACAATTCACAGGAGACCACTTAGATCTAGTAACCAGGAGCTTTTGACGATTCCTAGGTGCAGGAATCTGAAGGCCTCAAAGGGTGCATTTCACAATGCAGCCTCTAAGGCATGGATTGACTTGTCTCTGGAACTAAGGTGTATTGAGTCTACAGATGTTTTTTTAAAAGAAATTAAAAACACTTCTGTTTGCCTAATGTGGCCATACATGCTATATTCTGGCTGATACTTTCCAGTTTATGTTTGCTATCTGTTTATTTGTTCTGTTGTGCCCTTAAGCCCACGGGTCCATGGCCTGCGCAATATGAATTCCTAAAAGTTAAAGTTGAAACAAAAGATGATAGAGGCACAGGTTGTGTGGGCAGCTCTACCCCCACACCTCATGAACTACTAGGTAGTCTCCTCTGTCCCCTTTGAGAACATTGTCCTCCTGCTCTTCCAACTGAAGAATAAAATTGACTGACACCTCCAACTCTGTGAAGACGAGTGGGATTGGTGTGGTTGCTGAATCGCTGCTCCCACGGTTTTTTAGCTGCTTTGGAAGTAAGCAGCTTTTCCAAACTCTTGTCGGCCTTTGAACCGAACAACTGAGAGCCATCAAAAGGCACACCCAACAGCCTCGACTGAACATCCGGGGCAAAACCTGACTTGCACAGCCAAGCAAACCTTCTGGTGGCAGCGCCCACCGCCATAGCATGACTAATGCAATCTGAGGTGTCTAAACCATTCTGCGGACATTGGCACATAGCATCTTTAACATCCTGCACAATGTTGAGGAAGCCTTCCCTTCCTCACCCTCTGGGATGTGTTCTGCGACCATTGCCACAACCTCACACAAAGTGTATGAATACCCTTTATTGCAGGGCATCAAATCTTTTGTCATCCCTATCTGGGCAGATTGTGGGATAGGCAGCCGCCTTTGAAGTTGATCTGGCTGTCTGAATAAGCAGACTTTCTGGAGATGGATGTCTCAATAGATATTCTAGATCCACAGCTGTGAGCATGTACTACTTAGTCCAGTCCTTATTTACTGCTGGAGTGGTATCAGGCTTTTTCCAGTTTTCTAAAACTCTGTTGCTCAGTGCCATATGGAAAGGTAGAATAGGATCCTTTGGAGGGCCTTTATTAAGGATGTCTGTAAAATCATACTTCTCATACTCTACAACAGGTCTGCTCCAGCCTAACTACTCTGTCACCTTGGCCGTAACTGACCTATAAGAGGCATCAGCATGCCGCGTCACATCTGGAATGGCAAACTCAGTTTCCAGAGAAGTATAACTTCCACAGGCATCCTTCAAGGTGTCTATCAGATCTCTTAACCATGACTCCTGAGAGATTAATTCCGCTGGAGCATTTGGAGTGCCATATTCCAAACCAAACAGAGGGCTTCTCTCTTCCTACACCTCCTCCTCTTCATAAATAGAACTCATTGGGCCTCATTACACGGATGGCGGTGAACCATGGCGCTATTAGCGCCATGGTTCATGCCGGTAAAATACCGCCACCGCCTTGGTGGAAAGGAGAATTACCGCCCTATTCCAAGGTTGGTGGGGCGGTAATTCCCCCTTCCACCATTGCCCTTCCCCATTCCCATATTTGCCCCATAGGGCTCTATGGGAATGGGGAAGGCGCTAATTACGGTACTGCAAATTGCGGTACCGTAATTAGCTTCCTGGTCTCTTTGCGGGTTGGTTTTTACCGCCTGCAAAAAGCAGGCGTTAAATTCCCCAACCCGCAAAGGGACCTCGTAGTAAGGCGTTAAGGATTTACCGGTACCGGTAAAATACTGGTACTGGTAAACCCTTACCGCCATCCGTGTAATGAGGCCCATTGACTTGAAAAAGTCATTTTTTTGACAAGGGCTTATATACCTTGGACAAATCCATTGAGAATGTAGCTGGGTTCGATGGCTTCGGTGTCAAAGAACTCAACGTTGATTCCTTTGACAGAGCAGAAGAGTATGATGATGGTTTTGACATGACTCGAGGTGCCGAATCACTCACCCTCCCTCGAGGAAGGCTCCAGAACTTATTGCCCTGAACATTAGGCGTGGGAGCAGAAGATTTTGATGATGCCTGATCAGCCTCATGTGGCACGATGGGCTCACAAGCCTTTTTTGGTTCACTGGAAGGGGTGGATGTTGCTGCTTTTGATCACCTCTACTATTTGGAGACAAAATTTCTCCAGTTCGGCCTTTGAAGCCGACTTACCTGGAAAATGTACCCGTTTCCTATCAGGTGAGGAGTCAGAGGAAGATGATTGGGGCTGATGGCATGGCTTCCTAGATTTCTTGTGCGAGGACGATGATGATGAGATTCGGGATCTCGACCTTAGCATGTTTGCTCCATTTTTTAGTTCTGTGAGACGAAACCTCTCTCGAGCTTGTCGTCCGACGACCTCATTTTTACAGAGTAGTGGAAGGGGATTTGGACATGGGTCTACCTACGGTTAGTTTCTCCCTCCTCTCCTTCAAGGCCTTAATGGTCATCGTCAGATGACAAGCTTGAGGGAGCTTTCGTCTCACAGAACTAAAAAATGCAGCAAACATGGTAAGGTCGAGATCCCGACTCTCATCGTCCTCGCATAAGAAATCTAGGAAGCCACACCATCGGTCCCAATCATCTTCCTTATGACCTACTCTCAAACACCAAAGGCAAAATTGGTGTGGAATCTGTGATGGACATCTTTGACTCAAAATCCGAGCACCTGTTGAACCCGGTCTTTAGGGTAGGCATATTGAAGATTTCGATAAACGCAGTAGGTAAATCGTTCAGGTGAACAAACTGTTTCGAGGCGTGCTGTGCAGAAAAACAAAACTGAGGCAATGGGCCTCGTTACACAGAATGCGGTAAACCATGGTGCTATTAGCACCATGGTTGCCGCCGGTACCATACCGGTACTACCATGGAGAAAAGGGGAATTACCACCCCATTCCAAGGTTGGAGGGGCGGTATTTCCCCCTTTCTCCATGGCCCTTCCCCATTCCCATTTTTGCCCCATAGGGCTCAATGGGAACGGGGAAGTGGCTAATTACGGTACCGCAAATTGCTGTACCGTAATTAGCACCAAGGTCCCTTTGCGTGTCCCAACTTGAATGGCTGGTCTACATCAGCCGTTAAGGTCGGGTCCCGCAAAGGGACCTCGTAGTAAGGCGGTAAGGGTTTACCGGTACCGGTGCCCTTACCGGTACCGGTAAACCCTTACCGCCTACCGTGTAATGAGGGCCAATGAGCGCGGTGCTTGCAACTTATACCAGCCTCGGTGTCACGGCCGAGAGCGGGATGGAAGCCGCAGAGGGACCATGGGCCTCATTACGACCCAGGCGGAAAACCATGGTGCTAATAGCACCATGGTCTATGCCGGTAACTTACCGACTCTGCCATGGAGAAAGGGGGAATTACCACACCATTACAAGGTTGGCGGGGCAGTAATTCCCCCTTCCTCCATGGCCCTTCCCCATTCCCATTTTTGCCCCATAGGGCTCAATGGGAATGGGGAAGGCGCTAAGTACGGTACCGCAAATTGCGGTACCGTACTTAGCACCAAGGTCCCTTTGCTGGTCCCTACTTTAACGGCTGGTGTAGACCAGCCGTTAAGGTCGGGTCCCGCAAAGGGACCTCGTAATCAGGCGCTAATGGGTTAACGGCGCCGCAGCCTTTTACGGCGCCGTTAACCCATTAGCGCCAGGGTCGTAATGAGGCCCCATGAGTCAACAATGCACAGCGCCCTGTGCTGTCGAAAAAGTTTCCAAAACTGCAAGCAGGATATTGGATACATCAAAGATGAGGAATACGTAGGACGATAGGATCCATTAGAAACAAGCTTCTGGGGGGCGGCATACTACCCACCTATGCAGGGTTTTTGTCTGTCTGCTCTGAGCCCTCGAACATTTTCAGACATAAATTGCTGAAAAAGTTTACAGGAACATCGAACCACCTGAAATGTTAGTGCTTTGACTTTCCCTCAAACTGGTTCATGCATGAATAATCATGACCGAGATCCATCCTGCAACTATACAGCAATATAATGGAAGATGTAAAGGCACAGCAGTTGTAGTAAGATATAGTTATTATTCAATTACAAGTACATAAAAATGTGCTGGCTCCGGACTCATCGAACTATCCTTATTAGACGTGTACTTCGAATTGCTTGTTGGGAAATATCACAATCATACCGTCTAATATTACAGAGGAAGCTATGCCCCTGGGCATCAGATGGAATGGGACCTTTTTGTTTTAAATAGCAAAGACGTAAGGTGTTTTTGAGAGTTAAAAAAATGGGACCTCCACTGGCATCTGATACTCAGAGTTATTTGTTTAGCGTGCTTGATTTCACATCCTGTCCCAGTTGTTGTGTCGAGGAGGCTGAACCATTGTTATGTTAAAGTGTTGATTGGTGTTTCTTTGGTCTTTTCTTGACCTCAGCTTCTCACCATCACCTCCTCCCCATTAGTGCCCTCTTTGTTGGGTTTGAGCACAGAGATTGTATTTTGGACTTTCGAGGTAATATTACATAAAACAAAATGCTTTTAATATGGCACAGTACTAGTGGAACACGGGTGAACCATATATGTTGGATTAGGATTATATAGGCAACGGTGTATGAGCTAATATGTGATGATAACTGTACACACTAAGAGGTGATAAGGGCATAATGATGCAGACGGTGCACAATGGGAAGACACAAATAGATGAGATATACTATTAATGAGGTAATGTACTGCCTTTTGCCATATCTAATATGAGTTTTTCAGATTTGTTTCAGATTTTTTCTTTTTCCCTCTCTCCCCAGCCAATGTATTATGTTAATCTTACCCCAGATGTCTATTATGATGAATGTGTGCTATATGATTATTATTTATATGTATGCATGTTTAGCCAAGCCTTGATAAAGACTGTTAATAGGTTGAAACGCGTATTGGCACTTGGGCATGTGCTATTTTGCAATTCACATGTGGATTTTGGAATGTGGAATTAATTGTTTAACTCATCTTCGAGTTTGACCTACGTCATTGAGCATAAAGGAAATGTAACTACCAGGACTGACAACTCACATCTGCTTGAGAACATAACTCACAGCTTAAAAGCTATTAATAGATAGGGACATGCTCATGGATTGGGGTGTTATAGCTTCTCTTAAAACTAAATGAGGGCATAGGTCAGCGTGGGGCAATTTTTCTGATTGTTTTACTGTTAATATCTATTTTTCTAGTTGTTACTGTTAATATCTCAAGCTAGCACTCTCAGAAGGTTTGTCAGCTAGTCAGGTTGTTCCAAACCCGTGTTGAATCATGCAATTCAATCCCGGGTTCGGAGGAACCAGAGTGCTAGAAGCACACGCCGGCCAACTTCCCTTCTGCCATTTCCTCCACTCCTCCCAACCCTCTCAGGTCGCACTTACCTGAGGCTACTGCATTCCTGGTGCCTCTGCGGCTCTCCTCACCCAATGCCTGTCTACAGCTGTCATTGAAATAGAAGAAGGTCTCTGCATAGAACCTTGCCCTTCATTTCCATGATGGCTAGGTTAGGTGAAGAAGTATTTGTGAGAAACAATGGGTCGCAGTGCATGAACCATGCTTTTTATTACCCAGTGGATTAGCATTGGGGTACTGTGGGCTAAACCGGATAGCAACGGTACTGGGCCTTGCATTAAAGTCCTTGCATATAACTTGGGCCCTGGGCTGTTACGACCAGAATGGGTTCTTATTTCATAATTAAATTTCACTGCTCTTTTATTTCATCTAAATAAAATGTTTTTGAGAAAATAAAATGCTTTGGAATTCTTGTTCTCACATGTTAAAGTAAATGCACATTTTATAACTTTAGGCCCACAAATTCATGAGTATGGTACTGCAGGCCAATGGGAATACACGTTCCATAAGTGTGGAGCTTAGGAATATCGGCACATGCAAGTTCAATGGCTGCCGTGCTTTAAAAGCTATGCACCCACGTGCCCAAGTAATGTAGTACCCCAATAATCCATGTGGGTATACGTTCTATTAGTGCAGTCCCTGAGAATTCTTGTGATTCATGCTCAATGTAGTGACTCATAAATCATGTGCAAATTATAACAAATCCTTAGATGTCATCACTTCTCCCCAGGGAGGAGCCCCTTCCCATGAGGCCAAGGAGGTGAGGCCTAGTGGACTCAGGGAGCCAACCGATGGCAGTAAGGAAAGACCTGGTCTATGCTGATAAACTACAGAAAGGGAATCCTGTTAAAATTGCCTGTGTGCATGGTGACCAGGAGATATATCACAGGACTCCGGTTGTCCTTAAAATCCAAGGGAGAGAAACTGGAATGAATTCAGCAATAACAACATGGCTCCCAGAAGAAACCTTTATCAGCACTGACATTCCCCAGTTTGGCAATATCCTTGAAGAAATAAATAAAGAGCCTAATAAGTATACCCCATTGAGTACTTGGGAAGAAGGTGACATTCCTACGGAAAACCCTACTTGGGCATGTGTTTTGCTCTCCCAAAATAAGTGCACAGATACATTACTTAGTTTTCTCCCCAATACACTGAATAGGAAAGCATTGTACACTTGAAACGCAAGAATTCACTCAGAACTCTCAGCTAGATTTTAACACTGTCTCCTTATGTCCATTTATTAACTCAAAACAAAAACATAGACAAGTGAATAAAATGCAATAAAAAGTAAATTAGATAAAATACATCACCGTTGGCCAAACTGTAAGCCACTTCATCCTTGCCAGGAATTTCACTGGACTGCTTCCAAACCAGGTTGGCAAAGAGAGATCTTCACAACAGGACTGGACTGGAAAGGATGCGTCCAACCTTTCTCTCAGCCCAGCAGGAGCCTTTTCTCTGACAGCCTAATCCAGTGCTCTCCAATTTAAGCTTTCCATGAAGGTGAGCATATGGCCCCTTAAGAACGGGCATATGTAATGGATGGGATCGCACCAAAATTAATCTGAGTGCAAATAACGGAACCAACTATGGAAGGTGGCAAAGAACTGTTTTATTAACAATTATCTAAAACAGGGAGGTTTCAAATACCATCAACGGACGTATGCTCAGTCTTTCAATAATCTCTACACAAAATATGGTTTTTATATGAAAAATACATCAGAGTGACATCATACTACGTGGCAATAGTGAAAAAACCTATCGGGCGTGGGGTTGGTTGAGGGAGACATCTAAGTATACTTTTCTATAGGAGCTAGGATTGTTATTGGTTGTCTATTATCAGGTGGAGAACTTATGCCTACCTTTAAAAAACATGTAATTTCAGAAACATTAGATACACAGTTTCTCATTGGTCCTTGGTTATATGGACTAATATGATTGGTTGGCCCGCTTGTGTCATGTCTGTAACATTCGGTTCATTTAGCAGCACGTAAGCCCAGCCCCAGGTGCAGGGAGACAGGACATGAAGCTACCTCGCCACCCAATTAACTCAAGATCTCTCATCACCCATGCCTTCTGCCATGAAATTGTCTTTGTACTTGGCCTTGCAGAATATCCTTGCCTTTGGGAATGCACGGGAGTGAGGGCACTATCGTGTCTGGGACTTCAAGTTCAAGCTCTATTTCCATCCTTGGCTCACAGGATACCATGATTTGGTCCATTTTGCAGCTTTTAAATGCTCTAAAATTAAAGTTTGGCATCCTTTGTGTTCTATCTTGCACCTTAATGCGGGAAGGCTCATCCTCTGAATACTCGTTCTTCTTCAGGACAGATAGGTGACCTTGCTTCTTGAATCTTTAATCCAGGTCAGGCAGCCTTGCCCTTCATCTTCACACGTCTATTATTCCTGCTGCGACACAGTTTTCTATTCCAGCTTCATGGGTTCTGGCCTGCTAAATTCATGCAATGGCGGCTTTGCCTGCATTCTATTTACTACTCATAGCAAGCTTCTATGATGACTTAATCTATCTTGCTTTCTAGCAACTGTACATTTATTGAACGGTTGTTTTTCTGCAGGACTTTGTGCCCCTGTAATCTTCCTTTTCTATATTGGGAAACTCACTTGATTCTTTACTTCGCCATTAGTGTCTTCAGCATCTATACATCGGCCCTCATTACAAGTCAGGCGTTAAGGGGTTAACGGCGCCGTAAAGAGCGTCGGCGCCGTTAAACCCTTAACGCCTGATTCATATTTTAACGCCTGCTTTTTGCAGGCGTTAAAGTCCAAGGCGCTAAGCGACCTTGGTGCTAATTACGGCACCGTAATTTACTGTGCCGTAATTAGCGCCTTCCCCATCCCCATTATGCCCTATGGGGCAAAAATTGGAATGGGGAAGGGCAAATGGTGAATGGGGAATTACCGCCCCACTCACCTTGGAATGGGGCGGTAATTCCGCCATCCACCATGGCGGAATCCGCACCATGGTCCACCGCCTGACTTGTAATGAGGGCCATCATCTTTAACAGTATCTCGAGACGTCATGCAGACTTCTTATGATTTAATTAATTCATTGGTTAGCTTCATTGGTCGAAGTGAGCGGGAGCGGTTGGGAGCGGTGCTCCTCTACTTTTTTAAATTACCTTTTACAGCTCCTATACTTTTATTTTAAAAGGAAACCGTTCCAGAGCGGTTTCGTTTTAAAATAAACGTGTAGGAAGAAGTTGAAACCTGCCCTTTCAGTGCACTGCACTGAATGTTCCCTTTAACAGCAGCTGCAAGGGTTTGTTGGTGTGTATTGTGTGTGGGAGGGGATGTGATGATAGGGTTTGTGGGGAGTGGGTGCAGGCCAGCAGGGAACATAGTTCCATTACTTCTTTTCATACACTTCGACCACTGGTTAGCTTCTTTTCACACTACTTCAGGTTTGTCCTCCTGTAGGTTATCATCACGTTTAGGGTACATTCGGTAGAGTTTTCTCAATGGTTATCTTCTTTCAAACAGTTGCTGCAGTATTAGTATTATGGCTGGGGTTAGGCGCGGCATGATTTCATGTCTCCAATACACGGGAGGTGGGGGGGCGGGATTTCCTGCAGAGGCACGCACACAGCTGCTCCTCTATAAGAGCAGGACAGTGCATTTCATGAAAGTGCACCTGTTGCAAATCTTCACTGGCATTCAGCCGAAATGTCAGATAGAAAAATCAATAGGTAAACACTTTCCTTCTTCGCATGGGAGCGCAAATTTTGCTTTGGCTCCTGCAATGTTATCAGGCAAAACTGTCCTTGAAGCACTGTAGACTAACATAGACGGTTTCTAGTGAAAAAAGTATTGAGAGCTCACATTAAAATGCAGCGTTTCACTGAGGCCCGAGGAAAATGTCAATTGCTGAGAGCACCCAGAATGCTGTTCCAATAGACTGCATGTTTTAATATATTACTTTTTTTTTTTAAAGCATTACAGAATTGGATTCAGGGGAAAGAGAGAACCGGAAATCAAGAAATCAACAACAAAACTCTGCTTTAATTCCATATGGGGAAGCCAACAGCATTAGGGTAGGGTATGTGACGAATCCTTAGATGTTGTCACTTCTCTCCGGGGGGGATAACTCCTTCCCATGAGGCCAGGGTGGTGAGGCTGCTACCCGATAGTCCTCCTGGGGGGAGGAGGTACTCAGCTGGCAGATCTTACGGGGAGAGACTCCATCTACAAGTACAAGGACGCCATCTATGGAGAACGCAAAACAACATCACTCACCCTCCACCCATATCCTTTATGTCCCCTCATTCCATGAGGCCCACCTTCTCATCCCTCACTTCCATACCAGAGGTATCTGTTTGTCTCTGCAAAACACAGTACTTAACTTCCACCAGTATGAGGAAGAGTAGGGACTACCTAAGAGAAAACATCCTTGGCTCATACTGGAACGAAGAAGAGCAAATACTGCCCAGAACTAATACAATGGGCAAGTACTGGGACAGGGAGGAGGTACATAGCTCTACCGATTATTCCTAAAAGCTCTAGTGAGCCTTCTAGTGGTTCTCTAACTCCCATTGGAGAAGCACTCATAGAACTAGAAGAAGGACTACAGAAGAGAGAGACAAATGCACCCTGGAGGAGACATAACATTCAAGGTCGACGAATGAGGACAAGCAGGGAGAACCAGAGCCAAGATGCTTGTCAGACAGCAGAATTGACCCTGACAGGTCTGCTGTGGAGGGACCAATGAAGCATGAGGAAGAACAGGCACCCAGCCGACATAGGGAGCTGCAACATGTAATCACCTGGAGAAATGCAGCCCGAAAAGGAGAAGACGTTTTGGCACTACTGCAGCCACTGGAGAAGCAGCCCGAAGCCTAAGAGGGAATGCCAGGAAGACCACAACCGACCAGAAAGCACTGGCAAGCACCCTCCATGTATCTGTGTTGCTGGGACGGTTGGTGATATAACAGAAGGGCTGACGAGTGATGAAAGACGGGTCTGGGACCCGCACCTAATAGTGAATAACCTCCTGGGACATCTTCTTTGTGGTGGTATCTGACTAAAGCGGGGAGAAGAGGAAAGCTGGGTTTAGGCCCACCACACATGAATGAAGAAATCCTTAAACTGTCTTCTTCGTGGCAGTACCTGGAAAGGTAGTGAACCAGGTTTGCCAGGACGGTGTAACTGAGAGTAAGAGAGGCCTGGGGAAGGGATACATTCCACCTGTGTGAGGGGTCAGCAATGCGAAGTGGACAATTGTTTGATATTTGTTCAAAATATTGCATTTTAATTCGAACAAAAATACCAAAATATCTCACTTACCCTACTCTACTGTGGGTTTCTCAACCTAACCAAACTGAGAGGAAACATTGTAGCACAAGAATGCTGGCCCTCCCGCTAAACATCAAATACAAAAGAAAATATATGGCAATTCAATTATCATCAACAATAACATTCACAATATATTGATAACCTTTTAGCAACCTGGGCGACCTCCCTTTCCCAGGCTTAAAGATGCATTCTTTTTCAAGGTTTGGCACATAGGTAGTAAAGTCGCAGATGAAAAGTCATTTCAAAGTATAGATATGTAAACCATAGTTCCAACAACAAATGTTCTTCTGATGGAAAAGGCCTTCCACTTCCTCAAAATAGCATCAATGTTTTTCTTAGCCACAATGCCTTTTAATCACTTCCATTTATCCAAGAGGATTTGACACAGTTCAAAAGGCAGTACAACTTCCAGAATGCTAATTGAACAAAAGTCTTGGTTAACAATAAGTATTCGTCTATTCAGGTTAGTAATCACAGTAGGTATATTTGTCAGGATGACTCCTCAGTTCTGCTGCTTCTGCTTCAGCAACTTCAGTTCTACCATAGTTTATCATGAGGACGTTTTCCTTGCCCCCATAGCATTCCACTTTATTTGAACTACTGAAGTCTTCCATCCACTGGCAACCCAAATATGCCACCAAAGCTTGAGTACTTTAAACGTAAGGACAGGTTTGGATAAGACTTTGCGTTTTAAAGACAGGTTTGGACAAGCTTCACTTTTAAAGCACTGCAAGTCCATAGAGTAGGAAAGACAGTCTTCCTCTGAATATCTCTTCAAAAAGGGAAGACTTGTTGCCTCTCTTGTCTTTCCACAACGACAACTTCAGTTTTGTATATGAGCAGCACGGTTTCCCTTCCCCAGCTTTGCCATCACCTATCTGCCAATGTCAGTCACACAATTACCCAAAAGCCTTGATGTCACCCTCTTGGCTTCTGGAAATGCTTGCATACTTGTATCTTAGGCAAGTTAGTCCTTCTATTGGTCTTACAATGGTTATTAGATTAGTTTCTGACTTTGAGAAAGGCTGATTCACTCACAATAGGGGAATACTCTTGGCTTGGGCAATGCGTGTGCTCTCTCCAACTTCCGATATTTAATTAAACACTTAACTTCTTCTAAAACCAATGATTTTTTGTTTCAATGAAGAGCTACACTTACACTCTTCACATCGAAAACGAAATTAGGCACTCACAATCACATCCGACTTTAAGTATTTAACAGTGGTATTTCAAAATGTTCGTTCTGCTTAATGATAGACATGCAACCAATAACGTTCATTCTTTCTTTAGGAAACAAAATGAGGTACATTCGATCACTCCTTCATGTAGTTTTAGGAAATGTTTGGTTTGACAATGGTGTTTTGGTAACATTCAGTTTCTACGCGGGTAAAAGAAATCCTTTCCCTTCACACGCAAGTGTTAATTGCATTGTTGCCTTGTTAGCAAAATGCATTAATCAATGTCTGCTTGCCTCTACTTGTTACACAAATGAAACAAAAACTGGATACTGTTGCCGGTAGTACTCACGCAAGGAATCAGAATGCCAGGTTTGACTCACCAGCTTCTGGTATCCTTGTTCTGCGGGTTGCACCAGTATTATTTAAATTTTATTGATCATTTGTACGGTGCGTTATGCAACAGAATTGTGTTTCAAAGCAACACAAGGCAACATGGGAAGGCAACAGGGGAAATAAGAACAGTGGCAAGAAACAAAAAGCAACAGTGATATATTTACAGTCCTGGTACTACTAGGCCTTATGGCATTCGGCCGTTCAACTGCATTGATGAGAAGTGCAGGGGAGAGGTTCGAAAGGGGAGGGAAAGGGGAAGGGATCAGGATAGTGGACACGTGCTGGCCAGAGCCCAAGAGAGAAGTGCTAAGGGGAGCCAGGAGGAGCACCTCACTAAGTGCTAGTACAGGCAACTCTCAAGGGTGGTATGTGGAGCAACCAGGCAGGGGATCGCTGGGGACCGCAGGGCAACACAGTGTGGGGGTGCTTGTAATGATAGAGAAAAGGACCTGAGAGCCTTTGAGGTTCTTTAGGATCAGGCCACCGGTCACAGCGGCAGTGGGGTGATTAGCAAGGAAGGGAAAGAGGTAGAGAAGAGCAGAGTTTTGATCAGTTTCCTGAATTTAAGGAGGTCCAGCTCAAATCTGAGAGGGGCAGGGAGGCTGTTCCAAAGGGAGGCACCAACCGCAGAGAGAGATCTGCCCCCCATTATCTGCTTAGAGAAGCATTTGACAGTCAGAGAGTTGGAATTAGAGGAGCGTAGGGATTGAGCAGGGGAGTATTTAGTGAGGTAAAGTTGAAGATAGAGTGACCCCAGACCCCAGAAGGCCTTGTGGATGATCCTGAGGGTCTTGAATTTTATTCTTGCAGCCACCGTGTGTCATCCACCGAGCGGATTGATGGTTACTTCAGCGTTGGTGGCTCCGGCGCAGACACCAATACCACTAGTTCCAGCACGTTTTCATCGTACGTGCTGTGCAGGTCTAGTTGTTGCCTAAGATGGCGGCCGCCGGGAGGTACTAATTCACTCCTCTTCCGGCGACTGTTGCGTTGCAACCCCCGAATTTAGGCTTACGCTTCTCTTTGGGAAAAATGCTAGTTTTCCACTTTCTCGGCTTCTATTTGGCCGCTCTCCTTTCCCTCTGGTTCGCGCCCCTTGCGTTCTGCCTTCCTTTCATTTCTTTGGCTGCCTCTCCTTACCTTCTCTCCGGCTGCTACCCTGCCCGCTCGGCTACTCCGCGGCGAGCCTTTCTTCCTGCTTACACCTTCCGCCTTCTATCCCCTCTCTTCTTGGGATACCTTGTTTATCTCAGTGCCTCTGTCTAGCACTCCTGAGATTCAGTTACGGGACCTCCCTCCAACTACTCTTCGGACTCCTCCTGCTGGCTCCATCAGCTGTTACCAGACATTCGACCTCTCTGGAACTCTCCATCGCAGCATAAGTGTTTTTTCTGCCGCATTGGCTTTTTCCCTTACCGGCCTGACTACGGGAACAGAGCCTCAGGACTGCTGGTTTCAGAGCATTCACTGTGGCTTCCTCTCGTGGCAGGCACTCTTCATCTAAAAAGGAAAGAGATTACCTCACACATCGCCACCTCAGCCCTGAAGATTTGGGAAATTGCGACACAGGTGAGGAGAGTGGGGAGGAAGAAAGGCTAGAAGTCAAGTCAGATCAGGTCACCGGGAGCCAGTGGAGAGATTTTAAGGCTGGAGAGATACGGTCCCTGGCATTGAGGCCAAGGATAAGTCTTGAAGCTTTATTCTGGATTAGCTGGAGGGGGCAGAGAGAGGAAGTTTGAGAAAGAGACTGTTGCAGTAGTCCAGCCTGGAAAGGACCAGATTTCTGGCAACATTGAGCTTCTAGGGGAAGGTGAGAAAAGGAAGAATGCCTCTGAAGAGGTGGAGCTGGAAGTGGGACTTTTTGGTAAGGTCCATGATATGGAGGGTAAAGGAGAGGGCGGAGTCGAAGATGACCCTGAGGTTTTTGGCCTCACAAGATGGTGAGGTTAGAGGGCCCCGAGAGGGTGGCCAAAGGGTAGGAGGAAAAGTGGGCACAGGTGTCCTGATGATCAGGATCTCTGTCTTACTGGCATTGAGACCGAGATCGTTCGCTGAACACCATGCCTGAATGGTGGACAGAGAGTTGGGGATAAGAGAGGAGAAAAAGGAAGCAATAGAGGGAAGTTTGAAGGAAAGCTATGTGTCGTCGGCATAACACTAGAAATGAGGATAGGAGGAGGAGATCAGATGAGAAAGAGGGGTGAGATAGATATTGAAGAGCCAAGGTGATAGGATAGAGCCTTGGGGACACCACAGGTAGAGAGAGTGGTGGGGGAGGAGAAAGGGCCCGGTTGCAACTTGGAAGGGCGGTTAGTGAGGAAAGAGGGAAGCCAGTCCAGTGCCCGGTCAGTGATGCTGAGGATGTCATAGAGTCGTTTCATGAGGATGGAATGGTTGAACATGTCAAAGGCGGTGGCGAGATCGAGTAGAATGAGAACAGCAGAAGAGTTGGAGTCGAGATTTGCGAGCAAGGTTTCACCGGTATTCAGGAGAGCAGTTTCCATGCCTCACGATGCCCGGAATTCAGATTGGTGGTCGTGAAGGCATCAACAAGATCAGTGTTCAGGGTCAGTTGGGGAGGACCCACTTTTCCAAGAGTTTAGCCCTCAAGGGGGTAATAGAGATAGGGTGATAGTTAGCCGGGCAGGAGGAGTCAGCAAATGGCTTTTTTAAGAGAGGGTGCACACGAGAGTGCTTGAGGGACAGAGGGAAAGATCCAATGGCGAAAGAGTGCTCACAGAGGTCTGCAAGGGCCAGGACGAGAGAGGAAATGTTGTCCTTAATGGTTCTGGAGGATCAGAGGAGCACCTGTTTGGAGGAGGTCTTCATAGAATGGGCCACATTAGAGACATCGTCCAGTGTTATGGGCAGGAGGGAGGAGAGAGAGTGGGGTGTGGGAAGGGGGGACCAACGGAAGCAGGGTTGTGGGAGAGGGAGAGGAGCTCGGTGTGAAGGAGAGTGATGTCAGGATGTCCTGTGTTTTGGATGTGAAGTGGGAGATTAAGGCATTGCAGAGAGCCTGGGAAGGAAGGAGAGAGGTAGAGACTGCAAGTGGATTGGCAAATTCCTTGCAGATTTTGAAACGTTTGGTGGTGTTATTAGAGGCTCCACTGATGCAGACCTGGATGTGGGCCCACTTTTTGCAGTGAACAGAGAGGCGATATTGCCTTTGAAGCAGACGGCAGGCCAGTTTGTCAGAGGATGAGCCCAAGGTCTGCCACTTCCGTTCAGCAACTCTGAACTTGTGTTTCAGAGATGCAAGATCAGAGTCATACATGCTGTTGTTCTTGGTGGCAGGTTTTAGGTGGCTCCTCACGGCAGAGGCAAGGATGTCCAGGGCTTTGGAGATGGCAAGATGCAGATTAGCACGGGCAGAGTCAGAGGAAGTGTCCGGAGTGGGGGAGGGAGGATGAAGGTGGAGGCAAAATCAGCAGCTGACACTCGCTTAATCAGTCTAATGATGGGGAGGGAGGCTGACAGTGCAAGGGAAGGCTTGGATAGATGGCCAAGGGGTCCCAGATAGGAGGAAAGAAGAGCGTGGTCAGACCAAGAGAGGGGGTTGGTGACTGGATTAGAGATAGGTATGTCACCAGGGATGAGGGCATCAAGAGTGCGGCCAGCAGAGTGAGTCGGGACAGAAGGAAGAATAGTGAGGGAGAGGGAGTTCCTCGACTTCAGGCACAACTTCTACTTCTGGCTGCTTAAGGACCCACGCCCGTCCTCTGTTCAGGTGCCTCTGGTTCAGCCACTCGATTAAGGAGCCTCTCTCACTCCTGAGACCTGTGACTCACCCACAGCTTCTCGCATCGGTCTCCGACACATCTTTCCAGCAACTGCGGCAATCAGGCTCACATGGGGAAAGACGGATTCACTGCACACCTTCCACCGCACAGCCTTTGCTCTTCAGAGTTTGGGGAAACAGGACCCTCTCAGAACAAGCAGGTGAATCTGTTGCATCCATGTTTCGGCAACCCTCTGGTTCTCCTACTTCTGCTTGGTTTGCCAGCTCTGTGCCTTCTTCTTTCTCCTTCTACTACTACTGCTGCACGAACTCCAGTAACAGTTCCAGCTCCCTCCTCTCCTTCCTATTGCCTGCACCTGAGGGGGCCTTTTATGCCTCCCAGGTTCCTTCAGGTGTGGGCTGTTAATTGCCTGACTGTACTGACAACATGCCTCTTCAGCCCTCCTCCTCGTCCCAGTACATATGCGATTATGAGACATGTAGTCCCAACAACAAAGTTCGTTCTTTTAGGTGTTTGCTTAACTTTAAGGGTAGGTTTACTTCCCTTAAAGTTATTTAAACATAAACATTTAGAATGTGTTGGTACAGGGGAAGACAATTCATTTAAGGAAACATTTCCATAATTGTTTACACTATACCTTTGGGAGTGAGGAACGTATGTATCCTGAATAGCTTTGAAGCTTTCTATTGGTAAGGCTTTCTTAGATTTTATAATACTCATATCCGGAATCCCAGATTCTATATGTGGGTTAGGGACACCACAATGACAATAAACCATTATGTGTTTTGGAAACCTAGAAAGGTTTTCCTTGTCACAGGACGAATACCGTTTCTCATTTCACGGGATCTCCTAACCACCATGGGCCCTGTCTCCTCCCCAGTGATCCTCCCTCAGTACATCACCCCCAAGGTCCAGATCAGGAAGCCTCTGCCTGTCCTTGGCCACCTGGGAGGAGACTTTAGGCAAGGTTTCGGTGAGTGATCCATAGGATTCTTCACACCTGGTGTTGTGAACTGTGGAACAAAGCCTCAGAAAGGCCTGGGGAAGGGAGTCCTCACCCTGGTGTTGTGAACTGTGAAAGTAAAAGCCAAGAGTGTGAGAACAGAGCCAAGGAAGGCCAGGGGAAGGGAGTCATTCCCCTGGCATTGTGAAATCATGGAACCAAGTAAAAAGAGAGTCCAGGGGAATGAAGTCATTCCCCCTGGCTTTGATACCTGGCGAATGGAGGCATTCTCCACAAATGTAATAGTGTCAGTTAGTTAAGTTTATTCGGATAAAAGAAAAATCCATCAAACATAAACAAAACACATTTTAAAAAAAATATACAAAGAGAATAATCATTCCCCAGAACACGTTCATAATTATTTCAGAGAACAAATCATTAAAAACACACGTTATCAGGTTAATAAGAGGCAGCATCCTATCCTCGTAAAAATCCCTTTCTTCAATATAGCAGACTTCAAGTAGGACAAAACGGCCCATGCCGTCAATTCAGTTCCGGCCATCAGAAGAAACATCATGGCAGGTCTATACTGACGCCTTTCGCAGTCTCCCCCCTCAGCATTAAACAGTCAAATCTTGCCCTAGAAATAAGCCAACTATGATGTTTTTTCATGGCCCGGACAAATATGACTGTATATTCGGAAACCCACTTATAAGCCTGTGACAACTGTCAGACTGTGCCACCCGTACCTCGTGTTTTACCGCTGTGGGATGATTCAACCCACTTTTTGCTCTCCATGTGGCATCACTGTGTTCTGAAAGTGCCAGAAACATCCAAATGGCCGCAAAACCCTGGTCCGCGCCAAAACCTCTGGAAATCGCGCTTTGCAAAGCACAAAAAGATGGCTGCCCAGTCTGCCACGCATGTGGTCAGTGGTGGAACAGAGATCTCACTTCTGAAATATGTCACTGGGCTCCACAACAATTGAAAATGGAGTACAGAAGGAAAAGGCAGTGCTTTGCTAACTGAAACCCCAAAATCTTGCTTTAAACCTTTTTCTTTGCTGCTGAAACTGCAGAATGTCGGTACAAAACACCCTCAAACATCCAAAATGCTTGCTGGCTGCTACAATTCACTTAGTGCAAGAAACCATTGTGAACAAACAATGTCCTGAAAAGCTGAAAGCATCAAGGGATTTCCACAGCAAAAGTGGCTCTGTGGATCTGTCAAAATCTAGGCGCAGTACCCTCGGCTGCCTGAATGACAGCTGTCAGGGGCCTGCAGGATTCAAACTTTAAACATGTATAAACTAAAATCAAATGTTTGCAAGCTAAGAGGCCTGTTATTGAGAGTAACCCATCTTGTAATTGTTTTGATTCCATGTTTTAAAATCTTGAAGAAGTATTTAACTGTGATTTGATCCCACAAGTTTGTTGTATGCTAAGGGATAATGCAACAGAATTAACATTTAAATTTAAATCTGGCTAAAGCAACCAAACTGGAATAACAACTTTCCTCACAGAGGCAAGCCCCCCCCCTCCAGCTCCCTCCACCAGGAAATCACACCTAGATGATAATTATAGGGTGGGGGAATAACCGGGTCTGCAGTGTGGAAGGAAACAATGAACAGCTGCAAAGCAGGAAAGGCTAGGTGTGAGGACAAGTCATAAAATGCCCTCTGCCAAGAGAACAGGGAGGAAACTTCTCCTGAACTGAAGGGAGAAAAAAGGAGCAGAGACAAACAACCATCTGTGGCTAAACATTCACAAAGAACATTTTGTTTAAATACCTATAACTTGCCACTTAAAATTGTCAAAAACACAAAAATAACAGAATTGTAAATCTAATTTTTGGCTGCACATTTCAAGAGGCGGCAAAATCGTGTGACATAATTTGGAGGGAAATGGCAGAAAATGTGATTTTAAACCAAATGCATTTCTGCTAAAAGTATGAAACTGTATACACTTATGCCCATGTTATACGCGCACACTTGTAGAAATTTGCTGATAAATGGGAAATTGTGTTCCTGATGAAAAGGGCGAAATTCTGGGAAAAGCAGACACAAGATCCCACAGCTATGGGGTTTGGAGGAGTAGCTGCTGTACAAAATATGTAATCTATATATGTGATTGTTATAGAGGTTGCATATGTGTAAATATGTATTGTGTCAAAAGTAGATTTTGTGTTCAAGAGGCTAGGGGTGGACTCTAAGCTTTATAAACCCACATCATAAAGATGACACAATATTTTTCTCCTCCTATCAAGGTAGAGAGGAGATTCTGACCAATCCCTGTCAAAGAGGCGAGCTTAGGCTAGACCAGCACATACACCCTCTTCAGCACAGCATGAATAGAGACAACAGAGGGCAAAATAAGACACACAGATTCACCCACTATCCGAATGCTGGCGGAGCACCCTGCTGCAGAACTTTCCATCTTCCTTGCTCCAGACTCCAGAAACTTGGCAAAGCAGAATCCATTGCATAGCTGAACCACTTTCAGCTAGGCCTCAATTTCCAGAACCAAACCCACAAACCTAAGGGGAACTAAGATACAGCCGGGCTGCGCTGTACTGCTTGCCTGCTGAAATAATTATCATCAGAACCAAAAAAGGGCAGATCCAATCCAGTCCTGTGCTGTGACCAGAGTGCATTGCAGATCAGATCGAGTCCTGTGCCGTGCGGTGTCCAGAGCGCCTTGACGCTGCCCGAATCCGATGCACCCAGCAGTCTGTCCTGACCAGAATCCCTGACCAGAATCCCTGACCAGAATCCTGACGGTTTCGTTTGAAACATATCTAGTGAGTATCTATAGATAGAACTGTGTCACTAGCCTATGTACCTTGCTTAGTTAATCCCTATATTAAACCCATCCTACCTTGTCTTCGCCCTGATATTGTTAGGAATATTTTTGAACTGTCTGAACTCTCTATCCAATCCCTCCTATCTTCCTCCTGTGCTAGTTTTGTTAAAACTATCTCTGCGCTGATCTTTTCTCATCTGAAGAAGGCGGGACCACTGCAGGCAGTCGCCTTGATCAAGTAGCTGTGTTCCTGTGTGGTATTCATTGTCTTCCTAGTTATCCTCTAGGGTAAGAAATCCCATTTGTTATTTTAACAGCGCATTCCCGTTTCTCCATTCTTGCGTCTATCTTGAAAAAATGACCTCCACTAAAACGTCCATAACTTCCTCCGTTTTCTGTTCTAGAAACGTAGCTAACATCCACAGCTTTAAATCACATCTAAAACCGCATCCCTAATCCATACGGTTATCCCGTTATCGTGATTATCGTGCAGTAAAAAGTTTGACGCAAATTCAGTTTTGGGGGAATTCTTACACGTGTAAAACAGCTTATGATTGCTCCCGACCTTAATTTTAAGATTTCAAATTGATTCTTGGTATTAAATCATTGCTTGTGTTTGTGTGCAACCATCCAAAGTGGCTCCCATAAGAATTATAACAATTTCAGCAATTTAAACCATATTTAGTGTTTATGCCCAATCCATTTTCAAGATAACTTTCAACGCCATTCAAACAACTTGACAGTCAATTCTGTTTTCTCTTGTGTTTGCTGGGGGAAAGTGGGATTATTATTTTGTTTGAATTCTGCCATTCCTGAATACCTGCTCTCTCCTCCAATCTCTTTACATTGCCTATTGGAGGGTTGAGGGGAGTGCAGGGGGAACTTTTAACCACAGTGCTATTTGATCTGCACACACACACACAAAAGTGTTATTTCTGTGCTGAATTGTTTTGCTCACTATTACTTCTGGGGTATTAAAGATATTATTCTGTGTTACATCACCCCATTGGAGATTATTGTATAACCATTAAAACATAGTGTGATTAAATTGTAAATACATAAATAAATATTTTAACTTTGCAAACCATCCTGATTCCTGGTTCAGTGTGACCGGGACAGTTCCAGGAGAGGGGCGTGATAAGAGTGGTACATCGTTCAGAATAAAGAACTTTTAGACAAAAATAAATAAGGATTTCAGTTGTGCATTACACGCTAGCGTTGACTTGGGTGTGTGCCGGATTGAAATCACTTACAGCTTGGGGGCTCGTCACGAGATCCTGAATTAGACATACCACTTGTGACAGTCTAACACAGCGTTCTAACTGACGGGGTACATACACCTTGTTGGGCTACCATACTGTGCTACACTGTAAAAACACCATTCAAGAGAAATACTCAAAGGAGTTGTGCCTGTTTTGCAAAAGTAAAATAACCCTGAGATAAGTCAGAAGGAAATTAATATTTCCGGAATGGCGAGCCTAGTGGAAATTAATATGGCGAAAGAACACCTACTGCACAAATTGTTTGTCAGGGGTGAATGGATTGAGCAGGCTGGGAATGTTTGGCTGCAGGAAATCAAACAACAAATCACTGCCATAGCATTAGATACATGGCAGGACCAGGGTCCATTACACCAGGCACTTAGTGAACTGTATATGGCCCCAAGGGTAAAAGAAGAGCAATGTAAAATTGCCAAAATAGAGGCGTACCTGTATCTCCACATTGGAGTAATACAGGAAAAATATGCCGAAAACCTAGACCTGGCAAAAAGACAAGCACAATCCCTAGAGAAGACCCATACTGATCTGGACTCTGCAGCGCAAAGGCTACAAAAGAGCCAAGAATCAGAGAGTGAAACTAGACAGTACCTGACAAAAGTAAAATAAGATCTGGATCTCCTGCAGCAAGAGAGGGTAGAGCAAGACACCAAATTACTGATACTGCAAAAAGAGTGCCCAGAAAGGTTGGATTCTCTACTACAGAGCCAACAAAAGCTGGAACAGCAATTAAATTATAATAGGGCCTGCGCAGGGCAGATAATCACCCTGGAAAATCAGATTCATGAGATAAAGGAGGAAAATAATAAATTAATTGTGAAAGAGCTCCACACTCAAACAGATTTTGATGAGGAGCGCCAGAAATGTTGTGCCATTAGAAAACAAAGGGACGACCTGGCTGCACAGAGGGGTACTCTAATTCAGGAATGGGATGCCTTAGGCCAGGAAGTCAGCCATTTAAAAACCAAGATGAAAGAAAATAACAGGCCCTTCAGGGACTGGGTGAACTCAAAATGGACTATGAAAAGCTGTTAGAGCACACCAGGAGGGTGGAAGATGCTCTGGCAAAGAATGACCAGGCCAGTAAGGACAGAACTCAGGAGGTGAGCCTCCTGCAGCAAATATTAGCCAAATACTCCCAAATCAGACAGGAAGCACAGAGAGACAATGAGGCTCTCTGTGAGAAAAATGACAGGCGCATAGACAAATAGCCATGCAGGAACAACTAATAGAGACCGGTAAGGCCTTAATAGAAGAACAAAAGGGTCCGATTCTTGCATGCCATCTGGGAGGAGAGGCTGAGAGAGATGAGATCAGATGGGAGAGGGGAAACCCCTGAGCATAACCCCAGGAACCCTGGCACCAGAGACTTTAATCTCTTAAATTCCATGGTCTCTGCCACCCCCATGTCCACTGGCTCACATGAACCAAAGGCCACGGGGATGGTAGACTTCAACCCAGTGGGGAATATGGGGCTAATAGGTCAGCGCCTCCCAGAAATGGATGGGCAGGCATCTATGTACAGGCTCCCAAGTGCTAGAGCCATCTTCTATGAACAGGGAGACTCCAGTGAGGGGAGAATCGGAGAAATGGATCCTCAGAAATATAACTCATCAAGAAATCAGGCAGTGAAATTTGGTGGGGAATTCCATGAGATTAGGCCCACCAAGAGCATACTAAAAACCTCATCCCAGCTAGGACAGTGTGGGGGGATACTCAACCAATCTGGGGAACAAGGAAGAGTCAGAAGACTTTTCTGAGCACCACATGACCCAAGGAACTAGGCCCCCACATTCTGCCAGCCATTCCCAAGCTCGCAGAATCTGGGAGAGTCTGGAAGACCAGACAGCCACCTCTGGTAGCAGTGCCTCTGAGTCAGAGGATGAGTGTACCAGGGTGACCAGAACTAAAAAGGCCAACAAAGTTAAGAGGGCTTTACTCAAGGATCCCCTGAAACAAATAAAAGCTATTAGGAGCGTCATCACGCCCTACCAAAAAAATGCTAAATATTCGGTTTGGGAGTATCTTGAATTATTTGAGCAGATGATGGAAACTTTCCATCTGAAGGACAGCCAAAGCTGTATTCAGTATGTAAAGTGGACATATTCTACTGAGTACTCCAGCTTCTTTGCGGGGCTGGAGGATCAGAACCATTCCAGATGGTCCACCTATAGGGCAGCCATCCTGAAACATTTTTCCATTCATAGGAACCCTCAAGAGGCTTGCAAGGCAGCCTACAACTTACAATGTGGGGAAGACCAGGCCCCACAAGAATTTGTTCAGGAATTGAAACGCGCCTTTGCGCAGACCACTAGAAGGGTTCACACTGACAGTAAGGAATTTGTGAACACCTTCTTTCATGCTCTCCCTAAGTATATTATGACCCTGCTAGTGAGGGACTTTCATGAGAAAAGATCACTAGACTGGGTCGTTGAACAAGCAACGCGCATCTATGCAGTACAGAGGCCGTTGGAAAGTAAAAATCTCAGCAAAAACCCCAAACCGACCAACACCCCTGCTGCTGCTAAGGTGGCTGAGGTGAAGGTTGCCCCCATTTTAGATCTGGAAATGGGGCCTAAAAACCTTCCCCCGCAGAATCCGACCAACCCCAAACCCAGAAAGCCCGCGGGCCAATCCCAAACAGGGAGCCAGGGAGGTAACCTCACAAATGGGACCCCTAAATCCCCTGACTACATCAGCCCACGCTACAAGGGAAATAGAACCATTCTGGGCTATGTGTGGATTCCTCCAGCCCAAAGGGGGGGGGGTCCAACCAGACAGCAGGAAACCCGGGAAACTTCCCTCCTCACTTTCCCCAGGAGGGCAGTAATTCCCCAAATACCAGACAAAATTTATTTCCCCGGTACCCGCCAAACTTCAACCCCCAAAACAACCCATCCTTCTTTCCCCACTTTCTTGAGTCCAGACAACCCAATCCGGGAGAGGGGAGGCCAAGGATGGAGGGGTACCCAAACTTTCCTAACCAGGGGTATTTTGCGAGAAGGGATAGTTACCCTTCCCGGGATAACCCAGTGTAGACTTGAGGACCCCGTAACAGCCAGAGCGGGTGTCCCAACAAGAGCGCCAGGTCCAGTACATGGCATGGGACCTGGTTCGCATGCTGAGGGCTCAACAGAACCCTCAGATGAGCATGGCGGCTCAGAATTCCTCAAATCCAGGGTCTGTTGCTCCAGAACAATGACGGGGGAAGAACCCCGACAACCCACTGGTTCCCAGGGAGGAGGCACAAGGGGAAGGGAGGTGTAAAGCCTTAGAGGAAGCTTCCTTCCCCACTTGTGAAAAGCCCCTGGAAACCCAGGAACCGGAACCCAAATCTCCTGCCTCCGAAAGTCTGCAACCCAAGGAGCAGAGGGTGGGTAGGTGAAATAAAGAGCCTAAGAAGACCTATTTTGGGAGGAAGTGCAAATCTTCCAGTTTGAAGGAGAGGGGTCCTCAGAGGATTCGGCAAAAAGGATCTTCTCCTTCTGGGATGGGGGAACTCCTCCCAAAGAAAAATGGGTCCCAAAAGATCCAAATCCAGACTGGGTAGATGTGGGGACCGAGTTAAAACCGCCTATCATCAGTACCCAGAATGACCAGCACGAAAATCCCCTGGTTCAAACCCATGCTGGTGACTGCCTCTAAAAAGGGGGGGCAGCCCAGAATCAGAACCAGGGGAGTCCAAAACTTCCCCCATATCTAGCTGTCACCTTTTTCTTACAGGTTCCCAAGATCCCAAACAGAATCCTGCCCAAATCACCTCTCTGTCAGTATCCAAAGCAAAGAAACTAACCCACCAGTTGGCCAAAAATGTGCATTATCTTTGCCCCCTTGAGGAAAAGGGGGGAAGATTTTATGCCTCGGTCCAAATACAGGGGCAATGTACAATTTTGGCACTGGTGGACACTGGATCCCAAGCTACCCTTCTGTCAAAAAGGGCCTTCGATCAACTGAATTCGGGAAGGGGGGAGAAATACAAAATTTTTCTCACCCCTCTTCCTGGACAACTTCAGAACTTCAATGGGAAGGAAATTCCCATCGAGGGAACTGTGGATTTAGACATTAAAATTGGGCGACACAAGGTGAAGCACCCGGTCATAGTTGTGACTCCAGAGGGCACACCTTGTTTACTAGGGAATTACATTCTGCGTATATTGTCTCCCCTCATAGATTGTGTAAAAAAGGTCCTCTGGACCCAGACTAACCGACCAATAAAATTGAAACATGCCATGTGGGATTGATAATTAAGAGATAATTAAGAGAATAAAAGATGTTGAATAAATACTGTTAAATAAAAACCTTAATAAAACCAATCTGGTATCATTAATGTTCCATTAAAATTCCACAATGAATTAACAAAACGAACAATACGTCCTTCACATTCAGAGTCCTCAGAGCTAGGAGTTATACGCCTACTGCATAATAAAAAGAGTAGCATCGGCAACAACGGCAACCATTAGACCAAACGATCGCTAAAATAGCTGGCAAATTCACCGCCCGTAACCACTACTATAACGGGGAGAGAAACTCGCAGCCACTATATTATGGTTAGAGGACAGATGACAGATGTCTAAACCAGGTCCAAATTCCAAGTCAATACTGAACGTGCAAAGCAAAGCATAGAAGCTAAAGGATGCCTGGGAGCCTACTTCCTATTTCCAATTTGGGCATCCACCCTTTTCCCCAAAGCCAAATGGGGAAGAAAGGAGCCGCCAGAGTCCGTCTCTCTCCCCACTGCCCCTTTAGGCCCCTTCAGCTTTGGGTGAGTAGATGGCTGTTTATTGCAATGTCAGTCCACCGGCACAGGCATGAGCACAGCAGAGAAAGCCGGTAGTGCTCAGAAACAATTAGCCCAAGACAAGATGAAAGGGAGAAAGCTCCAATTACAATTGAATTCAAAGGAATTCAAACAACATTTTCATTGGAGCTGCTGCACCACTACTACGCTACAGCTGCCAATACCTGTCCACGTGTCCAGCAGAAACGATAACCTTCAATGCACAAGTTTGTCAAGTTTGACGAACAGCGGGTGACTTCAACGGGCACCACCACACGGACCGCAATGACAACAAGGACTCGGCAGGACTCTGCCCGCTCCACTCGTACAGGAGGTTTTTATGTAAGTGGCTCCATCTCCAACCAGCGCCACAGAAAACAGACTGTGGCTGCACCAAAGCTCCCAATTCAACAAGGACTCGGCAGGACTCCGCTCTCTCTGCTCGTACAGGATGTTTTTATGTAAGTGGCTCCACCTCCAACCAGCTCCACGAAAAACAAACTGCGGCTGCACAGAAGCTCCCAGGACAATAGGGACTCGGCAGGACACAACTATGGGGAATAAGGAATGTTGATGTTTGGACTGGAACTTTACCTTTCGAATTTGAATTGAGAACTTTACTACTTTTGGCATTACTCCTTGAACTTTGTTTTGTGCCTTGGAAAGGGATTGAGACCTGGGGAAGGGAGTCATTCCTTTGGGTAAAGATCCCACCTAACAACTGGAACTGTGACCCGCTGTCCAGAAGAAGGGAGCAATTCTTCTGGACCAAGAAGATCCACTATCTCTTTAGTTTAGTTATAATTGTTAGCGACAGAAGTAGACTTTTTGACACAGGATGGTGCACTATTGATTTGCGTGGACATTCTGACCGAACCCTTATTATTTTAGTTGAGACAAGGAAAGGTAGGTTTTTTTTCAATTTTCATTGCTAATAAAAGTCTGTTGCACACACTATGCCAGTCACCTCCTTCTGTACCCTTACAATATACATACCTGCACCATGAGTGAAGTGCCTTTCAAGGCATGTAATGCCTTATTATTAACGTGCATATTTAGCACAAGAATGTAAACCCTCCACATTAGATGGTATATATGCTCAGTGAATCAATGCACGTGTAAGCTCAGTGATTGCATTCCCTCTTAATCAACACATGTGCATGTTCAGTGAGCATATTCACTCTGAATCAATGCGCACGTACAAGTTCAGCGAGTGCATTCCCTCTGAATCAGGTCTGACGAGTACGCGGGTGCTCCGGGGCCCGGGCACCTGCCGACAGAATGAAGTCGGGGCTGAGCCCTCACCCAGCCCGGAGAGAAGAGACGCAGTATGGATGGCCCTTTGTTCCATACATACTGTGTCTCTCTCTGGCCCGGGTAAAAGCGGTGAACATTTCTAACTAAGCCCTGCCCTCTAGGCCTCATATTGGTGGATGGTACTGGATGGGAGGGCTTAGGGGCTACCGGAAGCTTCTGTTGTTTTGCTTCCGGTTTGCCCATGGAAGGAGCAGCAGGCACACACGACACAGCGCCACCAGCCGAAGCAGAGAGCAGCATGTTCTGAAAAAACAGCATCAGGTACGTTTTTTTTCCTTTTCCTTTTACAGTTGTGTCCTCTTTTTCCTTATCCCCGACCGCCGTTATTTTTTTTCCCAACACCCCCTTTCCCTTCTTCTACATCTGTGCCTCTGTTCCTAAAAATCGATTTGGGTTGGGTATATTCTACATCTGTGCACCCCTTTTGGGAAGAGATGTAGAGGTAAATAAATGTTGGGTTGGTTGGATTTGTACAAAGGTGCTTTACCTCCATTAAAAAAAAAAATCGTTTTGGGTTGGGTGTACTTTTACATCTGTGCATCTCTTGGAAAGACGGGTGCACAGATGTAGAAGTACACCCAACCCAAAATGGATGGAGAGAGAGGCATGGACTAGGTGGAGCACTTTGCAACTCTCACACTCTGCCACCTCCAGGTAGTGGATGGCCCGGGCATGGGGGCCCTTGGGAGCCAGATTTTCTGTATCACATAGTAAGTGGTCACCTGAATGCAAAACAATCTACACCCATTAAGCCTTAATAGCGCGTTATACACTTTGCCAGGCATGCGAGGAATAGGGCTTTGAAAATGGGTCAAGGGTCTAGATCACTGGACACAGAGAGGGGGCATGGACTGCAAAAGGCAATCGGACATCCCAGGATGCGCTCCTCCACGTAGGACATGGCTCTGGCATTTAGACCCTACAAGAATGGCTTTTCTGTGTGACAGAGTGCCCCCCTTTCCTTGGGAAGGGGTCCGGCAATACACCTTTTATGGATTAAATATCTTCCGAATGGATCGTGACAGTGATTCCCAAACACACACAGTTAACAGCCCCTAGGTTTGTTTGTATGGCCCTAGGTGGCCGAGGGGGTGAAATGTAACTCCTGGTAGCAGTTGGTGCCATGCCCACCAGGCTCTACTAGGCTACAGGAGTGACCTGAATAGCTCTCTGCATTTTCGATCCTGTACCAGTGCCCAAGATGCGGTACATTGCCCCTGCTAGGGGCAACTTCGGCATCAGTTTATGTGTCTGTGTGAGTGGCCCCGTATGAAGGTTACTTACTCAACATGTGTCTGATTTAGGGGGAGTTATCCCAAGCAGAACAGTAAGCCTTCAGTTTACAGACCAGCATTTCCTTGGTACTAAATGTCATATTTAATCCTGATCTGGCTGCAAAGGTTCTGTGGAGGATAGCCATTGGCAAGCAGCCATCTTGACACAGGGTTTCCTAAAGTTGATCTTTTGCCTCTGTATGAACTCTTCCAACCCATGCACTCCACTCTAGCACCTTCAGAATGCCCTTAGCCTTAAAGTTCCCAGTGGAACAACATCTAGCTGGCTGACAGCCACCAATTATAATTGCTCCTAGGATAGCCTTGACTAACAAAGGTTCCTGCTCTAGTGCCAGCATTCAACAAACAGTAAACATCCCCAAAACCAAGACCAGCTCCATGAAAGGGTCTACCTAGATGGTTGGCAGCGTCTTCTCGGCATAGTTCTAATTGTAGTTGCTTATTTATAATTCGCTTAATACCCATAGGTTTTTAAGCACAGACCCAGGGATCGAACCTGGGTTGCTCCGCGTCGTCTTGCTTCCAATGTGAGTGCGTTGCCCCTGAGCGATCCTTCCGAGTTGCATCCACATTGCAAGATAATGAGGTTTTAAACTATACAAGCCTGCTGTTGAAAGTATGCAAGGGGCCACTGTCTCGGCTTAGAAGATATGCATGGTGGAGCCACAGGCTGCCAACACTTCAACTCCATCTTTCTTTATGTTCACATCTTTGGTCAGCAATCACTATTTTGTAGCATATCACAATAGAAAATCACAGTGTGCAGCCTGAAGGTCCTGGAGTGTGTGAAAATGGCAGATGGTGTGCAATGAAAAACTCACTATCATAGCATAACAGGACATTGCAGAGTGGGGGGGTGGGTGGGATCAGTACTCTGGACGGCCCAAGCAACTTCAG
Source organism: Ambystoma mexicanum (assembly GCF_040938575.1). NCBI lineage: Eukaryota > Metazoa > Chordata > Amphibia > Caudata > Ambystomatidae > Ambystoma > Ambystoma mexicanum. The sequence goes on from NC_090922.1 coordinate 110,543,408, forward strand.
TGGCTGGGAGCAACAGGGGAGAAAATGAAATGTTGGTTCTGCCACAGTTAGTTCACTATACTAGAATCACTGGTGCACTGACTGGCTGGTGAGACTATGCCTGTCTGTCAAATCAAGAGATACAAGACTGGGGGAGGGCCAGTGCAGCATGCAATTCTATGTGACAGTATTGGAGCCACTAGCAGAGGAGCACTAGGGTACACAAATGTGTCCCTACACTTATTAAAACTGTCCTATTGTAAGGGTGTAAACGTAATCACTTATAAGCACTTCAATTTTTGCAGTTGAAGTCAGGGTGAGATTACATTATTTGCCCAGGATCACACGCTAAACAGCAAAGCAGGGATTATAACCCAGTCTGAAATTTGGGCATGACCACCTTCTTCCACGCTTTACTTGGAACAAATATTTAAGTTTTGGGTGTCAAGACCTACAATAATACTGTCTATAGAGAATTTACTTCTTGTTTTCCCTTGAATTGGGAACTTTTTTTAGTGTTGGTACTCCACCTTGGAGCTGTACCTTCTGTTTAGCGATCATTTCATTCTCCCATCCTAGTTTTGTTGCTCTGTCTTTTGAGGGCTGCTACAACCTGGATGATTATAGAGGGGTGGAGTAGGGGCAGTGACGGCTGACTGGAATTCAACTCGAAGGTTTGCATCTCCTTCTTACTTGACTTTAGTATATGAAGTACATGCTAGCCAATGTTCCCACTGTTCTGTGCCCCCCCCCTTGCACCAAGTTGGCAACTACGTGCAAATGCGGTCATATCACTGCCGATGATGTCACTTCCTATATTTGGGTACCCCCTGGGAAATTCATAAATTGGCTCCCCTGCTCTGAATTGATGCGCATGTGCAGGCTCAGTGAGCTTATTCTTTCTGAATCCATGCACGTGCAGGCGCAGTGAGTGTATTCCCTCTGAATCATGCGCCTGTACAAGTTCAGAGAGTGCATTCCCTCTGAATCGATGCACATGTGCAAGCTCAGTGAGTGTATCCCTCCGAATCAACGCACGTGCAAGCTCAGTGAGTGTATTCCCCCTGAATCAACGCATGTGAAAGCTCAGTGAGTGTATTTCGAGTGTATTCCTTCTGAACTGATGCTTGCATGCTCCCGATGAATTGATGCATGTGCATGCTCAGTCAGCGTATTCCCTCTGAATTGACATGCATGCAAGCTCAGTGAGTGCATTCCCTCTGAATTAACGCACGCACGAACAAGCTCAGTGAGTGTATTCCGAGTGTTTGAACTGATGCACGTGCATGCTCCCTATGAATTGATGCATGTGCATTCTCAGTGATTGTACGTAGTCCCTATGAATCGATGCATGTGCATTCTCAGTGATTGTACGTAGTCCCTATGAATCGATGCATGTGCATTCTCAGTGAGTGTATGTAGTCCCTTTGAATTGATGCATGCGCATGCTCAGTGAGTGTAAGTAGTCCCTATGAACGGACGCACGTGCACGCTCAGTGAATGTAGCCCCTCTTAATGGATGCACATGCATGCTCAGTGAATGTAGCCCCTCTTAATGGATGCACGTGCATGCTCAGTGAATGTGGGCTGTCAGAGTCTTTGACATACAGGCAGTGAGACTGGCCTTGAACTTGAAGAAGCATTGCCACGTCAAGCCAACCCTTACCACTCCACCAGGCCCCTGTAAAGGAAAGGATAACCTTCAAAACACTGCGCACTGCACAAAGGCTTCTAGGCCAAGGGCCAGGCTTACCTCCAGAAACGTTCCCCCCTCAAACCCTTCCGCATCACATCTCATCTAGGGACCTGCGACTGGCCAAGGCACAAAACAGCTGCCAACAGAAGATCACACCGCATACACCTGGGGACAAAACTCTGGAGGTTCAAGGCCCCAAACTGCTGTAGGCCCTTACTCAAATATTGATCAACCAACCAAACTGCCTCGTCTTTACCTGAAATAGAAATGACAGAACCGTTCCCAGTGGCAACTCTGTATCTAATGGGGTGAAAGGGGCAAGCCGATATTGTTTGGCCCCTCCTACGTACCCGTGCCAGCTTCTCTTGTGAATCTATTTCCAGAGGCACCTGAGCCCACGCTATTTTTCTCCATGCAACAGCTCTACTGTGATAATATATGATTCTGTCCTGGTAAGCCCTTGACCATTGCCAGTCCACCCTCAATCACCTCTCTACCATCTGATTACACTCCCCACTGACAGCAACAGGATGACATGATACCCCTTCGATTAGCCTGTCTTTTTTCCATAGGTGAAAACAGTCTGGTGTGGCGACAAGACAGCACTAAGGCACTAAACAAATATCTTTAAATAAATAAATAAATGAATAATTGACTACAGATTCCGTGATTGCAGGGACGCAGGATTCATGAGCTTAGACATCCTTTTGACAGCACATTGCTCTTAAAGCAAGACCCCAAACATCCTTCTCATACATGTTCAATGTTTGCAGTGTTTATGCGTGCCAATTTTATAGCCCGTCACTTATGTTGGGAAATCAACCTCGCTCAATCAAAGAGCCAGGGTTGAGACTGCGCTGAGCCCCCGGGTACTCTTGGGGTGCATTCCACAATGCTGGGCCTTGCACAGAGGAGCCCCCAACTCCTCATGTGGTCTTCCCACTGGTTCTTCTTAGAGAAGATAATGATGACTAATAAACCTCCCGGTGGGGCATAATGGAATCCAGGTAATTTTTATTTTTTTACTTTTTTTTATTACTTGTGTGTATCAAGGTTACTTGATTTTACAAGGTTAGTCTCGGGCTGTCAGTTTCTTCTTAGATTGGCTTTGAGCTTTGATTTCTGATTATTGTCGCTTCATAAGTTGGGTGATTGACAGAATCAGGGTATCAAATCAAATTACATTCTGCTGGTTCTGTGGGCATTTTCACACGTTGTTTGTTGCCTATTCTCATTGAGTTTGTTTGCTGCATTCCCCCAGTGTCGCTTGTAGAATCTTTGCCGTGGCTATTGTCCAAGAAGTTTTGTCTCCACTCATCAAACGGGGCCACCATTCGTCCTCATCTCGAATGGTGTACGCTGCTAATACCGGGCGCAGATATGCTAGTCTGGTCTCAGTGATCGCCGGGCAAGACATTAAGAGGTGGCCCACCGATTCGGTATGATCAGTATTTTGGCACAGTCTGCATGTTCTTGTGGACGATTGGCCTCTGACGTGAAGAATTTCGTTGGTGTGCAAGAGATTTAATCTCGCTCTCAGAAAGATTTGCCTTAATGGTCTGTTCGGAAACCTTCGAAAGAATTGCAGTGTTGCATTCAGTTTCCTTGTTTGAACTGGGAGGTGAGACAGGAGCTTATTTTTATTAGCTTTTTCTAGCGTGGAAATCCAGTCCAGCTCTGCTCGTTTTTTTTTTTCTTTTTAGAGGATTTAGGATTAGATCCTCTTCCGTGCATGCAATTTGATCCAGCTGTTTTCTTATCTTTGTTGCCCAGTTTGATAGCATTTTACAGCTGCCAGTTTTTAGTTCGGCGTCAATCAATTTATATAGAGGCAGGGCTTCAAGTAGCATTGTTTTCCTGTATAAGGAGATGGTGCTTAAATCCACTGTAGCTTTCAGAGAGGAGAGTCCCAGTTCTCTTCTGATGGCTGCGATCGAGGTTGACTGAGACAGATTTAACACCGATCTCCAGAAGTGTCCCTCTATTTTTTCCCAGAAGGCTTCAGGAATTGTTGGCATTGCATCTACGCCATTGGTTCACGTGGGGACCACTTTTGCTTTTTAGAATTTGAGTATGGGGATTAGGGACAAGCGACCAAATTTATTTTCTAGCACGCGGGCCCGGGTTGTCAGAGAGCGAGTTTTTATCCAAAGGTGTCTTTGCATTCCCAGTCTGTTCTAGTGCATGTCGACTATTGCACCTAAATATTTGATGTTACTCACTGTTTCGATTTTGACATTTTCTAAGGACCATTGAAAGGACTTCGATCTCTTTGCTTTCTTTTCCAGAATCAGAATCTTTGTTTTGGTCTTATTTATCTCCAAATTCGATCGACTGATGTACTCTGACAGATGGTTCAATTGCCTTTGAAGGCCTATCTGAGTCTGGTCCAGCATTGTGATGTCATCGGCGTACAGTAGTCGCGGCACTGATACTCCCCCGATATTTGGAGGAAAGGCTCTTGTGGACGAGGTCGATTCCTTCTAATCACCAAGGAAGGTCACAAATAGGGCATGCACCAGAGGGCACCCCTGCTTAACTCCTCTGCGCGTTGGTATCTTTGCTGATAGAAGGCCTTTTTGGATGAGTTTCACCGTCATTGTTGTGGCAGCATGAAGCGCTTTGATCAGGGCCAAGATTTTTTCTGGGCAGTTCCAGGACCGGAGCTATGCCAATAACATTGCTCTGTCCACTAGGTCGAAAGCTTGCGTTAGATCTATGAACGCCAAGAACAGTCTAGTTGGCCCTTCTAGAATTTTGCTTTTGTCGATGCTAAGCAGCATGATGTTCATTGTTGTTGATGAGTGTTTTTTAAATCCGGCTTGAAAAGGATCGGCACTTGGAGCTGATATTGCCCATTCCTGGAATCGCTTTAGTAACAGCATGCCGTATATTTTCCCGATTATATCTAGGAGGGCAATTGGCCGGTCATTTTGTGGGTCAGCTCGGTCGCCTTTTTTGTATATTGGCACCACTCTCGATGAGGTGCATGATCTTGGAATCATTTTTAGATTAGAGCATCTGCCAAAGACCAAGCTAATAAAAGGAACCCACTTGGACAGAAAGTTTTTGAGGTCGACGTTTGTGATCCTGTTTGTCCAGAGGCTCGCAAAGATTTTAGCTTACAAATGATTGTAGCAATGTTGCCTTCGTTGTAGACATCTACCCAGGGTGTTTCTGAGTCTGCCTGGAGGATAGTGCCTGGGTTCGTTGGGTCTTGGAATAGCGCTTCGCAGTAAGATTGCCATCTTTCTTCACTCACGCTGTTTGAAGGCATAGTATCACTCCTAGTTTCTAGGGATTTCATTAGCGCCCAGAATTCTTTGGTGTTCTCTCCCACCCCTTTTCTCAGAATTTCCTCTGAGTCTTTCTGATAGAGAGTTGCGCAATGGTTTTTCACCCAAGCTTTATATTTCTTGGATTCTGTGGCGAGTTTCCGAGTAATTAAAATGCATGCACGTCAACGTTCGGTGAGGGCAAAACCTCTAGGGCATACATGCTTGGCAAGTATAGTGCTTCGGAATTAATCTACTTTAAAGTTTGAAAAGTGTTCGCGCTCAGAATTCATGCACATAATTGTTGAGAAGTATAACAGGCCGCTCGCATGGCATTACTCCTCTAGCATGCAAGGTACGTCTAGCGCCGTGACAGAGCCAGGAGGGAGGCATGGGGGTCGGACACCACCCCTCGTCGCCCCCTGGTGCCTAGCGCGCCCCCAGCCTCCTGCTGGCACCCTAATATCCGCCCCGGCACCAAAAGCTGCCTCTGTTACTGGTCTAGCAACACCATTCAGATCGCAAGGCAGATACGCTCTTAACGTGACAGTCTGAAGGTGGCAGGACTGAATTCAAATCCCACGACTGATATCCCTCAAACAAGACAGATATGCCTCTAACATGTCCAAGCGGCCTCTATCACAATGGCATGCGTTTAACAGGGCTGTTTGCATCTGGCCAGACTAATATGCCGGTTCCGTGTAATAATGTCCCTGCAAAAATGTCGCCTGGCAAAAAAGTCACAAAAAAATGGCAGTTTTTATGCAGGGACATTATTATATTGAACATGTGGGGCACACCCCTGCAACCGCAAGAACCTTTTTTTCAAGGGGTAAGGGGGACAACCCTGCAACCTCCGCTCCCCTTGACTCCATATATATGGTCACCATAATATATAATGTCGCCACAACCTTTTCCTGGAGACATTATGTCTGGCGACCATATGTATGGGGATCATATTACCTGATACCAATATGCCACCTCCGGCCCAGATCTGCCTTTCACATGATGGTATGCATGTAGCAAGACCGTTTGCAAACGACAAGAAATAGCCCTATGACGAGACAGCCTCCTGTGACGCTGCATTTGCCGAATATGTCTGCAGGCCTCTCAAGATACTGACAAGCCACCAATGCAAGTGCAGGATTCAACCCGGAACGAAAGGCCCAGCAACATACGGTACGCCCCTGACAGATGGTACTTCTCTTACACGACAGGAGCCATACAGCAAGACTTAATGCCCCCATGAAGAGTGTATGCCAATGTATGGGGCACTTGCGCGGGGTGCACCCTGGCTGCGTGTTTCTTTATTCGCTCCATGCCATCCTCCCGTGAGTTGCCCTGGGTTGGAACACTCTCCTGCCGTCTGCGCGCGTCTCTGATTAACAGAGACTCCCCGGGGGCCCGCAGAGGCTCCCCGTGGGCCCGCAGTGCCAGTAACATCCACAGCGAATTGCAGAACTCGATGTTATCTGCATTCTGCTCGCTCTGATGTACAAGTGCTGTCAGAAGAAGCAGGGGCACTGGCAGCGTTGCCTACTGGCAGTCACACGGCCCTGCGCCCTCCCCAAGGAAAGGTCACCCGCTTAAAGGCACAGACGCACATCCTGCTGGCTAAATGCAGGAAAGGCCTGGCCCCTCCGATGGTACCTTCAAACTCCTTGGAGCCCACATATACTTGTGTTTTACATAAGCCCTTAAGAGCACAACTAATGGCCCTTCCAATGTTTTGGACTACAACTCCCATCAGCCTAAACCAGTCTGTGGTGAAGGATCATGTGTATTGTAATCATATGAATTTGATGCAGAAGGGCTGCCAAAAGATGTGGGAAGCAGCACATTTCTTAAGGAACCTTTTAATGGGCTGTTTGTGGTGATATAGCAGGTGGTTTCTCGGGTGGAAAAGCGTGGTGCAGTTCACACCCACTATAGGTAGCAGAAGGACCTTCCATCAGAAAAAAGGTCCAGGTGGTGTATGTGCAACATCTAGGCCCAGCCCTCCTAGAATTGGTGATCCATAAAAATAAAGGGTACTGATCCTTCATGAAAGAAACGTTTAATTAGAGAAATTCAGAGTTGACAAGGTGTTAGAACTAGGGCAAAAATTGATCTAGTGCAAAAAAATGTCCATGCACTTTTGCGTTTTAGCACTATGGGAAACATTGACCTGATACAAACATGCACACTTTTTACCCTAGCGCTAGAGCAATGTTTCTGAAACTAGACCCCTGAACCTCTGTATCTCCTTCATAGAAGGAATGGTTGCCATGACAAACGGGCAACAGCTGGATCTCCCTGACTGCTCAAACCTATTGTCTAGTTATGGGTCCCGCCTGGATCGTTCCACGTCAGTTTGGGACACAGGGATGAATTTATAGAAAGAAGGATGATGGGGAATTCTGGACCACAGCTGGATCGTTTTTTATAGGAAATTGGCAAGAAAATAAATCTGTTGTGGAAGATGGACCTTACATGGACCGATCAGTGGTGCGTCATTGTGGAAAAAACAGTTCATTCAGGAAACAAAGGAACACAAGACCTACGAGTAATGTTTGGGTCTCACAGTTTGGAAGAGAGGCTCTGAATTCTGAATAGCAACTTGTTCCTCATATAGAAAGTAAGTGTAATCCCAGCTTCATGGGCAGTGTTTGGATTTCGATGAATTGGCCGTTAGCTCTAAATGAAATTTCGATTTCAGTTGCTGGTTTTGCATCTCTGCGTATCATCTTTGTTTACAAATAGTAGCTGATGAATAATGGGAAAGATTTGGATTTTGCTCGGGGGTTGATACATTGCAGGTAATATGTGAATTCCCCCCATTAGTTGGTGAATTGCAGGATTCAAGTTGAGGGCACACGAGGGTGGACCTAGTCCACCCACCTTTTTCAGATGGTGGACGCCATACCCCAATTTAGAGCCTGTGTGTAAAATGAGCAAACAAGTCTTGTCTTTTTTAAACTTGTGAATGTATGCCTTCCTCGGGACTTGAACCGTGGTACCGAGTTTCACAGGCAGGACACTTTATCACTGCACCAGAAAAGGTGTTGAAAATACCAAACAACTAAAGCTGAAATGTCATATTTCGGGACTGCGTGTTCCAAGGAAAACATTGTTATTGATCCTTGAAGTTTAAACCATGCACACCTTTTAACGTTTTCAAAACCCTATTAGAAGAACATATTCTCTGTTGGTTTTTTGTGTGTGTTGATTTTGTCCTGTGCCACTTGTATGGTTATGCAAAACCAATTGAATGGAAGTTGCACATTTCACATTGATATGCTAATTTCTGGTGACGTCACATCCAATTGCATATGTTAATGTGTCCCCTCACTTCTTTTTAGGACTTGACCCATTACATTTTTTTGTAACATTTTGGTGCTCTTGGTAAATGTCGAATTATGGGTAACATTTCGATTCCCTTGGCTGCTATTGCATTGTGGGTAATATTTGCAATCCTCTCTGCAGCTGGTGAATCATAGGTTACATTTGTATTCCCTTTGTAGTTGATGCAATCATTGGTAACATTGGAACTCCTCTCATTGATTTATGTTTACTTATTTGTTGAGTACTCACTTGATAGTTTCATTGATTCTTTAACTTTAAGGAGATTCCACTCACCTTCCTGAAACAGCTGGGTTTTGAGTTTTGCCCTGGAAAACATAAGGTTGAAGGTGACTTAGGTATTCTGGGATTTTATTCCAGAGGTGTGGAGTGAACACAGAGAGTCATCTATCCTCTCAACTCTTACATGCTTTTGTTGTGTTAGAAGTTGGTTAACCTGTGTGGAACGTAGGACTCTGTTGGGTCGGCGCCATTAGATCTTTCTTTAATGCCTGCATGGTGTGGAGCCGACCAGGCACAGGATCTCAAAGGGAATACTGGCTTGCAATGGTAGCTAATGACTGCTTTTCTTTTCCTTTATCAATTATTTATTTATTGACACAGGTTATCCAATCCAAAATCCAAAAATATCCAGAGCATATATTCAAGTTTAAAATACATACTCACAGTAAAATATTGCACAACTCTTTTATTTGAAATCATGCTCAAGCCAATACAAGAAACCAAATTGCTGTAGTATATATAGTTAAACATTTTGTAATATCTGTTCAAGAGAATCACAAATTCTTTCTCAAATTTCACATTAAAACCATTCAAAGAAAAATTATATTTTATTATTAATGTGTTACCGTTACACAAGTTAATCTGTCACATCAACACAGCAAAATGGTTAACAGCAAAATTGAATAGATTAACAAAGCTTCAAAAAGGCAGACATATCCTAAAAAAAATGTGAACATTAAAATATTTGTACAATTAAGACACGTCATTCATAAAAATAACAGTTGATTTATAAAGCTAGCAGAAAATCTAGGAAGATCTATTTAATGTCCAAATTAATATATGCCTACTCTCCTTTTAAAGACAAATTAGATCTTTAAACCTAATCCTTATCTTATTAAACACATGTTTATGTTTTTTAAATCTCAATATGGCCAAAGTTAGTGAGATCATGTCCGCTTGATAAATGGTCCCAAAATCGAATGGTGGACAGCCTTCGAATATCAGAATATAAAATTTATCAATATCAGAATTCTCATGTTGTCTAGTGCGGGGCAAGACATTACCAAATGTCTCAGATTTTGTATCGCGTTTTTGGAGTTACAAAGACTACAAATACCAGAAAGCTCTTTGGACTTTGAGCGCACTTCCAAATACTTGGCTGGTGGGGAGAACATTTAACCAAAACCACAACCGTTTTTATTTGAGTTACAATTCCGAAGTTCTTAAAAAGGGGGCAGGCCAGATGATGTCTGACTTCCTTTAGTTGGGGTCAAGCGGAAGGTATCTGTACTTCCGATTCCATCTGGACTTCATCAAGCTGGCACACGCTATTTGTGCCTGAAGAATAGAATTGTACTGTTTTCATAATTGATGCTGGAATCAAGCCCCAACGAAACCTTACAAACCTCAGGGTACCTCCCTAGGTATTCGCTCTCGGAAATTGGACTGAGGCCAAGGGAATAGTTTGGGAAATGTCCATTCCTGGAATGAAGCATGGACGACACAAATGAGTACTCAGTGCCCAGACTCATTGTCGTTTTAGCATGTATACCATTGAAGCATAAATCCGATATTCAGAAGAAGCTTATTCCCAAACCGGATAGGTACCCTGAAATCAATAGCATTGCAATTAATCCTCTTAACATCAATCTTCTAGAATTCCCCAGTGGAAAGACTCAGGTTACTAACTAAAAATGAAAGTAAAGAGGTGGACTGTGTAGTACCTAGGCAATAGGCGAATCTGAGACTGGCAGTCTAAAGTAATGCTGTAGCTGAAGTCAGTGCCTGATCCAAACAAATCTCTTGTATGAGGGTGCACTTTAGAAGGCTCAATAATGTGCTCCAAGTTTTACCTTCAAGTGGCTACGAATTAACCCTCGATTGTATGTTCCAAATTTCTGCCTGGAATATGGCCATCAGGATAATCTTTGTAACCAGAAAGATGCTGCCTGCCCCTGATTTAAAGCTAAATGCATGATATACCATAGCAGACTCTTTTCTTCCCTAAGTACTTCTCACATGAAATGTCCACTTGATGTGCCACCACTGATTAAACTCTAAACTTAGGTATGGGACTGATTTCACATGTTTGAGTTTGTGACCTCTAAAAACCATGATCTGAGATTTGTATGCTTAGTTGAAAAATGCATAGTCCCACTATAGCATTTTCAATTCAGGAAACCCTCAGGAATGCCGCAGGCAGCCAATGTACTCCAAAGCGTCCATCAGCCAATGTAGGTTTATAAGTTGCTTGGTGACTGTTTGGCCTTTCATTAAAGGGGTCGTTGGCACTAAAATGTTATTGTTTAAAAAGTTTGCCCGTGATAAAAAATATATATTAAAGTTATTTTTTCCCAAAAGTTCCTAAGTAAAATATTCAGCAAGTGAGCCTCAAAGTCAGGATTTTTTAATAACTAGGAGGCATCAATTTCGTGAAATGAACAAGCCTACTGTGTTCATGTTAACACTGCTCTTGCGACAGTAATCAAGCAAAAGCCCCCTACTGGGAGCTTTTGTATATTGCTGTCAGAGAGCACCGAATGCTGTCAGTCTCCAGCTGGAGCCTGACCGCACCCCTTAATTTCTATTTATAAATCCTCCAGGCACCGCAATCCTATATTAATGAACTCAGTTACTCCGAGTTCATGAATATAGAATTGCGGCATGAGGTGGAGTATTCGTAATTGCCGGTCAGAGGCGTTGCTGGGGGGGACTAAGGGGGCTATAGCCCCTGGTCTTTTGGTTGTAGCCCTGGATAGAATCTCAGGAGCTACAACCAAAAGGCTAGCTAGCCCCAAGTCCCGACAGTCCCGGCATTAGCTTAGCCCCGGATCTTTTCCAGACCTAGCAACACCCCTGTTGCCGGTACTTTTGTTTTAAACACCTGGGGTCTCCTGGAAACTTAAAATGAAAGTACCGGCAATTATGAATATTCTGTCGCAGTCAGCGGGTGGCATAGCGTTCATAATTGCAGCGACTTTCGCTTTTAGTTTCCTAAGCTCCACCGGGGGAACACATGAAAATTTAAACGAAAGCACCGGCAATTATAAGTATAACGCTGCCTGCCGCAACCGGCAGGCGGTGAAACTAAAGTAGCGTCAATTTTAATTTCTGTGACTTAATTGCTTTAAGTTTCCTGTGCTCCCCCCAGGAACATTAAACAAAAGTACCAGCAATTGTAAGTACTACGTTGTATGCTGCCTGCCACAATCAGCAAAACGAAAGTACCGGCAATTATAATTGCTGTGATTACGCCAGCAGGCTGTAGCCTGCCAGCATTCTCTGCTCTCTGGCAGTAATAGGCAAAAGCTTCCATTAAGGGGCTTTTGCTTGATTACTGCTGCAAGAGCAGAGTTAACATGAACAGAGGAGGCTGGTTCATTTAATGAAATGGATGCCTCCTGGTCAAGACTTTGAGGCTCATTTGCTGAATATTTTACATAGGAACTTTTTGTAAACATAATTGTAATATATTTTTTTATCATGGGCAATCTTTTTAATTAATAACATTTTGAGCGAACTACCCCTTGAAACTAAAGAGGAGCCAACCAGAGGTGATCTGGACTTTTGTAGCCGTTTGATTTGACTGTTTTGTAGTAGTTCAGCCATGAGTTTGTAAATTACCCTAACACCATTTGGTGGTTCTGTTGGTATGTAGGATAGAATTACGTGAGGACTTAAAATGAGAGAAAATGATGATTTGGCCACAGCTATGACCTCTGAATGCATCCCGGGGTCAGCATCCTAGATGAGTCCTAGGTTGTGTACCTTAGTTGATATAGGGCCCATGTTACAGAAGAAGGTGGAAGGTGAGCATCCTGGGAAGATTCCTTTCAGTAGGTGGGATGGGCTTAGAACCACAGGCCATATTGGCTAAACCTTGCACCAGTGCAAGTGCACTTGGGTGAAAAAATAGCTAACGTTACTAGCTGTAAAATGAGCAAGTCTACAAATGTTGCACACTATTGGCCCCGATTCTGCGCTCATAATAAAAAGAGGATGGAAATACAGTTTCCAGCACCACCATTCTGAAGTGGGTGAAAGCATTTGAGGGGAGATGTTGTGCTTTCCAGGAGCAAAAGCTGCTAAAATCTCTTGTTGTGGGAGAACCATGTTCTCCAGTGGCATTGCGAGTATTTCTTAAAATCTAACTTGAGAACTTTTTCTTAAACTTTCATTAAACTAGAAAAGTGGTTCTGCAGTCTAAGAAATGCTATTTATATAAAGGGGAAAAGTGTGCAGTAGAGTTTAACGGCACCTCAAAGATGTTGTATTTTTTTTCGAACTCCTTTTTTTGATGCGCTGATCCAGCGCTCCTGGACGGAGAATCCCCTCCATGTGGCTGCTCTGCCTTTCCGATGGTTGCTACGGCTGTTGTCAAGCCGTAAATCAGGCACATATAAAACCTGATGCTTTCACTTACCTGCACCACAGTCTTTCTTTATCAGAATATGGTGTATGTAAGGAAAGTGTTCCTCCTTCATGGAAGAACACTTTCATTCGTTTGCACGTACCTCAGAATCGGGCCCCTTGGTTGCGAGCCCAAGTTTCATTCATAGTGCAATATGGACTTAATTTGTATTTGGGAAATAATTGTGCTGATTGTTTGTAGGTAGTAACCTCAACTCATTTTATCAACATGTTTTTCCTTTTATTTAATCTTTTTTTGGTTCTGGACAAATGTTCTGAATTGGATTGTGTGTGTCATTTTGAGCGTATTATTGCAAACTTATCACTGTTGGTCGTGGTGTTGTGCTCGTTGGGCGCGTTTGTAAGCAGTTGCTATTGTGTATCGCTAGTGTACTGAATGATATCACACGTGTGCTACTCTGACCGTATTATTCCAAGTGTATTGTTGCCGATCATAGTGTGGGCTTGTGTGCAGCGGCGGTTGTGCACTGCTTTTGTGCTGAATTGTTTATTCCAAGCTTATTCTGAGCGTATTGCCGTTTGTCATTGTGGGCGCACATGTAATATTATGCGCGTGTTATTCCAAGTGTATTATTAGTCACACTTTGGGCTTGCATGAGCTGCCTACTGTCTATGGCTATTACTTAAATGTGTGATGTTACGAGCTTGTTGTTCCGGGCTTAGTATTCTGAGTATTTTAGTAAGGTGTGCTCAGGGGGTGCGAGTCTATGCAATGCACACTGCGCATGGCTATTGTGCTGAATGGATGTACACACATAATATGTAATATTCCAAGTGTATTGTTTTTGGTCATAGTGTGCGCTGGAATGCGCATGCGTACACCGCAACAGATTGTATAATTTCTACAGTGATTTTACTGTGCAAGTACATATATATCAATCATTTTATTTTCTTAAAAGGTGAATATCTCCGCCTTGGCTGATCCAATTTTCGAAATGTATCGAGATGCAACTTAGGTTTAACATCCGGGGGTCAAAAGAATGTACGAACAAGTGGAATAGAGCAGGACAAGATGTAATGTGTAGGCACTGCCTAACAGAAGTGGAAACAAGCAGACATCTACTGACAGCATGTGCCGCTTTGAAATCACTGTACATTAAAGGTTATCGGGGAATTACGAAATCAATTGAGAACATAAGTAGGGGCCAATTTTGGGCACCCTTGACAGGGGCAGACTTTATAATGCTGAAGCTTTATATATATGGCAATTGGTGACTCTTTACATAACTAGCTGGTCTTGGTTTTAATTAATTATGGGATAGGATACATTGTAAGTTTAATCAGGACCTGAATTCAGGAACATTGCTGCATGTGTGTTGGTTCATTTGTGTATTGACTTGTTTAAAAATATGTTATTTTTATTGTTTTTAAATGTGCAAAAATGTGTGCTTGATTGAATATAAACTAAAATGCATAAATAAAAAAAAAAAAAATAAAAAATTGTTTGCAGCACCCACCATCATTTCAAATTAAAGAGCATCCCTGTGCCAAAAATCTCGAAAATAGAGACCATTTTGAATTATGTCTCTGGGAAGCATGTTTTTTGTGGGTTATGGAAAACTCAATGTTAAACACTTTCTTTTCAAAAATATGTTCATACAAGATAACGTTTATAAAACGTGACGAAATTGGGCCCGACTGCTCGGGTCGCTCTGGATCTGTGCCCTCCCCAATTTGGGGAAAGTTCCATGGACGAGATCAACAGTTATAGCAGAAAACGTTTCATTTTCCAATGCAAAAATGCCATATGATCTTAACTATAGTGGGTGCGACGGTGACTCTATAGTGCACTTATATATGTGTAGGAAGAAGAGGCATTTGACCAAAAAGTCAGGACTTAAACGAGGCGCTGCTGATGATCAAAAGCCCTCTTTATTCGTCTGCTTGTGTCCTCTTGACTCCGCCTCATCGATTTCCGGTTAATGGAGGAAGCTTATATGAGAGTTAGCAATGGGAAGTTAATGTCATTATCGAGGGATGTGTCAGAGGAGACGAGGCCGCGTGCCGACTGCAAATCCAATAAACTCAATTGGCATTTAACGGCAGCAGTCTGCAACAGATCTGAGAGAATTGAAAGAGATTAATACAGGAGTGCACAGAACTCTCCTGGACAATCAGGGCCTGGGAGAAGCGACCTTGAAGAATGAGAGATGGGAGTGCCACGCTTTCTAACCTTTCACTGCAGTGGACCTGAACATCTGAAAGTGCTCAGAACGGGTATCTTTGTTCCTCTCCCACAATGCATCACAGAGCACAGCTGAATAAGAAATACTGGCAGGTGGCTCTCCCGGATAATAGACGAGGAGGGAGTGACCCCAACCAGGTTAGACGGTATAGCAGCATGTGGTTTAATTACCACTTACATGTAACTTTAGCTAGAAATCACTGTTTCCGGTGCCTTTTCATTTCACGGGTAAATCCCCCAGGCTGCTCCATTTGTGGCTCTCATGTTTCAGCAGCAACTTCCACATTCTTGACCCTCCCCTCCGCCCCCACCATCTGCTCCCCTCGCACCTCTGCCATTGTACATGTAATGACTGGCTGAGGTGCCCTGCACACCAAGTTGAATGTTAAATGTTAATGTCAAAGGTATTTGTACCGCGCACCGTCACCAACGGAATTGGTGCCCAGGTGCTCAGGTGGCTCTGTAAACGAGAAGACGGGTTGGGTAAGTAAGGTGAAGAGGGAGTAGGATAGTGAGAGAGGTGATGTCCTGTTGGCAGCTTCAGTTCGGTTTACACCGTGCGCTGTGCTTTGGTGCGAGTATTGGATCAATGTCAGTCCTCGTGTGCTGTTGGTGCGGCTTATGTGTTGTTTGTTTGTTGTTGCGGTGTGGTGGAGTGCATGCCCCTTGTTGTCCGAGAGGTGGTTGTGTGGGTTTTTGAATGAATTAAGTATGCAGAAATGTTGAGCTTTTTTTGGTTTGTGGGTTGTATGTCTCATAGCTGACCTTCGTAGTTTGGCTAAATGCCTAGATTTGAGAATCCTGTATGGTGGGCGAGAGGCCCATGTCTCACAATACACTAGGTTTACCCATACAACAGACAAGGATGTAGGCCCCACCTAGATTTGAGTGTCCTGCAAGTGGTGGAGAGACTTAGGTTTCATAGTGCATTACATTTCACCATACAGTAGACCACGGTGGAGGTTATACCTAGATTTGAGAGTCCCGTATGATTGTAGAAGGCCTGGGTTCCACAGTAAGTGGGTTTCAACATATAATAGACAGAGATGGAGGCTACACTCAGGTTTGAAAATTCTGTAAAGTGGGAGGGGGGCAAAGGTTTCACAATACATTACGTTTCACCATACAGTAGACAAAGATGGAGGCTATGCCTAGGTTTCAGAGTCCCATATGTGGGAGAGGGTCTTAGGCTTCACAATGCATTACGTTTCACCTACAATAGACAAAGGTGGTGGCTACCCCTAGATTTGAGAGTCTTACAGAGTGGATACGACGCAGTCTAATGTTCACAATTCTAACAAATGTGGCACTTGCTATCATTCACAATTCTGTCTCGGTGCGACGCAGGCTAATGTTCACAATTCTAAGTGTGGCACTTGCTAACATTCAAAATTCTATCCAAGTGTAGCACTTGTTATCATTCCCAATTCTGTCTCGATGCAACGCAGGCTAATGTGCAGAATTCTAAGTATGGCACTTGCTAACATTCACAGTTCTAACTAAGTGTGGCGCTTGCTAGCATTCACAAATCTATCTAGATGCAACGCAAGGCAACATTTACAATCCTGTCTAGATGCGATGCAGGGTAATGTTCACAATTCTAAGTGTGGCACTTGCTAACATTCACAATTCTGTCTCGATGCGACGCAAACTAATGCTCACAATTCTAAGTATGGCACTTGCTAACATTTACAGTTCTAACTAAGGGTGGCGCCTGCTAGCAGTCACAAATCTATCTAGATGCGACGCAAGGCAACATTTACAATACTGTCTCGATGCGACGCAGGCTAATGTTCACAATTCTATCTAAGTATGGCACTTGCTAACATTCACAGTTCTAACTAAGTGTCACTCACCAACTATCCGGGAGATGGAGCCCAACACTGATCAACTTTCTTCCCAACCTTTTCAATTTGATTGACAAGCCTGGGTTATTCCTTAACCCAGGCCTCCTCACTAGAGGGAACTCTTCCTTCCTCTGGATAAACCCCTCTGCTGTAGCCCAGTAAGACCAGACAGAGGGATTGATCAAGCGAAACACGGGTAGCAACACCGCTTAAGAACCCAAGCTGTAGAAAAAGGACAGGGTTAGTAATAACCAACAGAATGTAGCTCTTTGGTATGGCTATTAACCTGTTTAATGGGCTTGATCGAAAGAAAACAGGACTCGGATTAAGTGACCAGGTATGCAGTTTCCTAGTACCTAGGGGGTTAAGAGATGAACAATCAATCTCCTGAGTGTGGAGTCCCTATCATGTACTAAATGAAGACCAAACAAACTCTTCTTACCAGATGTAGTGATAGTACGGGGATAAGAAGTTCTGGGTATCCCGGATGACGGAGGAGGGAAGGAGAACAACGACAAGTAAAAAATAACAAAAGGGAAGGTTAATATAGGAAACTAACCCGATCGGAACCAGGGTCGCTCTAGAGTCGGGTTGGTGCACTGCGTAACTGCAGAGCGTCCCAAGTGCATGTGTAAACAAGGAAGTCCTATGTTATATCTGTAAATCACAAGTAGAAGAGGACACCCCGGAAGGTAAGTGGTTTTTTGCTGCCACAAAATAGAGGAGAAACATAAACACTTGGTACTGGAGGGAAATACCTGGACGAACGCTGGGACTGAAACTCACGAGGCTCCAAGATGAAGCAAAAGCAATCTGCTGCGAAGCCCGGTCATCAATATCCCAGCAAACTGAGGACAAAACCAGCAGACAGGCGGTAACCCAATGGGAAGAAAAATGTTCCTCGACCTGCTTGCAAACCGAGGACAAAATCAGAAGACAGGCAGTAATCCAATGGGAAGCATAAAGTGTGTCACTGTGCTAGCAGTCCAAAACAGAATCAGGAGGAAAAGACAGGCTGGTTATGCAGACTGGAATTTGGCAGGAGAGAGAGCAATGAATCCGGGGTAAAATAGTGCTACTGTAGAAATGAATTCAATCAGAAGCACCCAAGAACGGGTCAGGATGTTATTTGTATTTTCGCGCAAGGCGCCACCTGTTACGTGCACCAGCTGACATGGTTACGTGAGCGCCCCGCGCAGTGTGGTTTGGTCCAACGTGCGAGCCGGCTGCGGCTCGTCACGAGGATAACCGTCAATGCAGAAGAAACAGGGCTGCCAAATGGTGACAGAAAGGCAGAACCCTGCGGGGGCAGGAGCGAAGAGGATGAGAATGGGTACCAGATGCGACGCAGGCTAATGTTCAAGTGTGGCATTTGCTATCATTCACAATTCCGTCTGGGTATGACGCAGGCTAATGTTTTTTTTTCAAATATATTTTTATTATTTTTATATCACCAACACTCAACAAACAAAACCAATCCAACAGTGCATGTCATATTTATCAAACATCTGATGCATTTCTTCAAACTGACCACTGTCTACCCCTAACCCACCCCCCTTAACTCGTGCTCACACTCCCACGCCTCCCTCTGCAATGTCTTCCAGAGGTTCACCTTCCTCTATATCTCCAGAGGAATCCTGGTCACTTGGCCAATCCTGGGTAGACCCATACAGTGTGGCTATTAGGTGTCTCCATGCCATCAGAGTTTCCATCCCCCCCCTCCACCCCTATCGGTCGCCTCATACCATACCGCTGTTTCCACCTCTGGCCATTTCAGGAGATCATGCCACCACACTTCTATTCTGGGCCTGTAGCTCGTCTTCCAACCCATGGCAATTCTACGCTTGGCCAGTATATAAGCCAGGTCCTTGAGTTTGCTTACGTGCCCCAGATTGCGAGGTCTTGTGAAGCCCCCCACCATACATGGCCACACCGATTCCACGTCTAACTGGATTCCTTTCTCGGTTAACCGGTGGGTGACTTCACCCCAAAATTTCCCAATCTCCGGGCACGCCCAGAACATATGTACCATCCCAGCATTCACTTCCCCACATTTAGGGCAGGCTTGTGTTTCTGTATTCTTAAGTCTGGCGACCCTCTGAGGAGTCATGTACGCCCTGTGGTTTACGTATAGTTGGAGCTGCTGCAACTTCGCATTCCTGGACACTTTTTTGTGGTATCTTTGGGCACTCTCCCACAGCCCATCATGCATGGGTACCCCTAATTCTTCCTCCCAATCCCGTCTTAGCTGCGTTACCTCCTTCCCCACCCTAGACATCAAGAGTTCATAGATTTGGGAGACATCATGCCCTCCCTCCGAGATATCATAAATTGTTTCTATAGTTCCATCTGGTTGGCCCTCTAGTACTGAATCAGGCCATGATTCTCTCACCCGTCGAACCACTCTGGTGTAGGTAATATATTGCCCCGGGTGTAGTCCGGTTTGAGCTCAGCGAATTGTATAACCTTCCCCTCCCGCCATAGGTCTCCCACTGTTGCGATGGCCATCGATTCCCAATACTTGCGAATCATCTTACGCAGTTGTTCGTCCACTCCCACCAATGCCACTAGCGGCACTTGCGGGGAGCACAGAGTCGGGTTTTCCATGGTCTAACAGGCCTTCCGCCATACCCTCCAACCCAATTCCAACAGCCTCGATCACCCTTTCAGTTCTGATTTGGACACCCATATCATTTCTTTCAGGAAAAACAGAGCACATTTAGACCTTAGCAATCTGGACTCGGCTGTGGGGTCTTCCGTTAACCATTTACCCACATACTGTAGTTGGCTAGCCAAATGGTAAATCTCAAAGTTAGGCAGTTTAATACCCCCCCTGTTGTACGTGTTTTGCAATTTCCATAAGGCTAACCTGTTTCTGGTGTTGTGCCTTATGAACTAAACAGAGACGATGCCCTATGTGCTGAAAAATTCAATAAATGTGTTTCAGAAAACGCATGCTGAGGAACAAGAGAGTGTGTTCTTATTAAAAATATATAATTTTATTCTGTTACAATTTCATAAACCAGTGTTCGAAGCAATTGGAGTAAGCTTATAGCAAGTTTAAAGTCTTTGGGGGCCGGTGGGTCTGATCTATCCCAGACAGGGTCTGGGACCCCATTGAAGTCCCCTCCTATGATGATGTGGCCTTCCACAAAAGGGAGGAGGGTCTTGCCCGATGCCTCATAAAATGCCTCTTGTCTCTCATTAGAAGCATATACCGCTACCAGAGAATACAGCTGTCCATATATAAGGCCCTTGACTGCCACGTAACATCCCTCCGGGCACCGCAGGGTTCCTAATATTTCAGGTCGGGTAGCCCTGGCGAAGAGGATGGCCGTACCCCCTTTTTTCGTTCCATTAGACGCCAGGTAGTGGAACGGGAAATTTCTGTCACAAAGGCGTGTAAAATCCAAGGGCAGCAGGTGAGTTTCTTGCAAAAATACCACCGAGCCTTACGTGTCTTGAAACCACTTCAGTGTGGACTTCCGTTTAGAGGGGGAGTTCAGGCCTTTAGTGTTCAGAGAGATGAAGTTTACCTTCTGGTGTGGCGGGGGCGTTCCTGGGGCCGGCTGTGGGGACGTGGCTATGGGGGCTTCAGTCACCTTCAAGGACTTCCATCATCCTGTTGTTGCAGTGCAACCGGGGATTTAACTTGAGCTTCAAACGTGAAGCAGTAACATCAACCTTGTGGGAAGCTGAATTTTTTCGGACAGCTTTACCCTTAGCCAACAGGGCTAACACAGTTTGTGATGTACTCCAAGGGCTTCTAGGTGACATTCACCTCAGAGTCAGGCATGGGCCGTGCGAAGCCGCTGCAGATGAGCGATTCTTCCGTGTCCCCAAACATGTCGTTATTCCATTGTTGTATAGAGGGTGGTGAGCCCGGCATTAGTCGTTACTCAAGTTATGGCTCAGTGGCTCTCCGGGAGGTCATAGTCCATTCTTCCCCTTCTGGACCTTCATCCAGTTCGAACGCTTTGGTTTCGGGGGGAGTTCTTCAGAGCCACTCATTGGCAAGTCAAGGGAGGTTCCATTCTTCTTCTCAATTGAGATGGGACGCAAGATCGAGTCAGCATCTTCCAGGTGGCTAATTGTTCGGGGTACTCCCTTGTAAGTGAACTGGAGAGCGGTGGGGAACAGCCAACGGTATCTAAAATCTTGGTCCCCAAGAAATAGTAACAAGGGCCTCAGGGCCCTCCACTTCTGGATAGTTGCCATAGCTAGATCTTGGTAGATTTGAAGAAGGGAGCCCTGAAAGGTCAGGTCGTCCTGAGAATGCCCTATCGCCATGATAGCTTCCTTGGTCGTGTAAAAATTGACCCGGGTGATGACATCAGGGGGGAGTCAGAGTCCACCCCTCGCCAGGGTCGGAGTCTGTGGGTCCGGTCCAATATGAGTTGGGACTTATCCAAATGGGGCAAAAGGGACTTGAAAGAGGTCACCCACATATTCTGCCAGCTTCTGGTCTGGGACTGAAGAGGGGACTCCCTGAATTCGCAGGTTATTCTGCCGAGCTCTGTTCTCTAAATCTTCCTGCTTGTGTTGTAGGATTTCATTTTTGTCGAGTAGGACTTGCACCGTGCGCTGTATTTCCAGGAGCATGGCCACATGTTCTTGGGTCAGGTCTTCCACTTCTCCTATCTTTGTTCCACCTCTATGACCCTCTGCTCTGTTTGTTCCACTTTAGTGGTGAGCTCTGTCATGCAAGACCGAAATTCAGATTTATGTTCAGCATAAAAGCCTGGATGTCTCCCTTAGTAGCCAGTTGACTCGCGCTATCCAAGGAAGCTTGTGGCTGGGACCTCAGCATTTCTGTCTTTTCCCCCTTGTCGGACAGGAGCAGCTTGGTGGCAGAGATTGGTAGATGAGGGGGAGTGAAAGCGATTTTGAGGAAGGGGCCTGGTAACTCTCCAGAGTCTCACGAGGCAGGCCCCTCAAGACAGGTCCCAAACTGTGTGAAGATGGGTGGTAGCACCCCAGCCCCGCCAGCCCTTTGTCTGTGGTAGAGGAAGTTGCTGTGTCTGGGTGATGGGGGTGAATAATGTCTTGCTGTTAATTCGGGCCCCAGTACCTGGTGGGTCCCCCTCGCTCAGGACCTGAAGTAGCGCTCGACATGGGCTACTGTGCCTGGATCAGGAACGTTGAAGCAGCTGTTAATTAAATGTAGCAGTTATAATGAAAAAGCGTGGGCTAATCGTTCAGGTGTTACAGGCCAAGTGAGGCAGAGGGTCTCAGAAACTCTGGGCTTTTGCCAAGTGCAGAGAAGTTAGAAAGCCTGGAGGTTAGAAAGTGTAGGTAGTCCAGCTGAGATCAGTGAGGGAACCCTTCCGGCGTTATGTTGGTTCTTTGCGGGCCTCACCACAAGGCTACCCCAGCAGACAACTCAGCGTATGGGCAAAGTAACGGTGGGTAGAGGGGCCTCAGGATGTAGTTGCTAATCAAGGTGTTAGGGTCAGAGAAGAAGAGCAATGGACATGGTCCCCAAAGTGGTGGCTCTGAGTTGCAGGGCACCAGGAGGGGTTCGCAGAGGATATCCTTTACCTCACGTGCATCTGCACAGACATGTGGAGCTTATCTCCTCGCCTCCGTGCCTCAGCAGATTCCAGGTCCACTGCGGCCCCCACAGGAGGGCTGCCACAGCTAACAGAAAGCACGTAAGGCTCGGGAGCGCTGCCAGCAGAAACAGCGCAATGATGGGTTCAGTTCCCATCGCTGTAACAAGCATTGGCTCCGGTGTAGTTTTCACCCAGGGGCCAGGGCTGTGACATGCTCCTCGTTGCAGGGGCGCATACTGACTCCCGTGAGATCTCGGGTGCAGAGAATTCAGTCCCTGGACCCCGGTCCACACGGGCCACAGGGTCAGCACTCCACGAGTGGTCCGCTCATCATGTGGCACCAATAGAGGCTCCAGCCCGCCCTCAGGCTGCGGTGGGCCCCAGCTCCACAGTCCACGGCCCCAGCAGGAGAGCCAGGGTACCTCCAGGGAGCGCTCACCAAAGTCGGAGGACCGGAGGCGGTCCTCCGAGGATGCAGGGTGCGTAGGTCAGCTCGGGCCTCTCGGGAAAGCAGCAGGTCTCCGTCTCCATCACGTCCTGCACCCGGGGGTCGGGGCCACGACGCACTCTCCTCAGAGGCAGATGCCAATTTGGTTTCAGCTCAATGTAGTCGCGGTAGCAGCCGGAAGGGCAATTCACCGCTGAGAAGTAGGGCCCCCCCCCCCGGGCCTCCACCAGACCGGGACGGCCGGGCTGTGAGCCAAGTCTTCTCTGCTCTTCGTCTCTCGATGCCTGTCTGCCATTTTCGATGTGCCAGAGCGGAGTCAGGGGAGCTAGAAATCCACTGCAATCCGGGAACAAGAAGCGAGCCAGAGCCTTACATCGCCACCATCTAAGCATCATATGTTGGGGCTCCTAGGATCACCTTTTATTACGAATTTACTGTGTGGAAACAGGGTCATTATAGGCAGAATAGCAGGCTTCGAATGGAGGCCATTAAAGGAGCTGCCTCTTCCGCGGTGCTCCAGGCCTCACCCCCAGTATGTTTAGTTTTACTTCTGACACAGATGGTTTGATATACCTATACCTGAGAGTACATTTATAATGGGCGATTGCTAGTTTTGAGTATTCCCTAAGAGATTGATGCAGGTGACATTTGCCTGGCAAGCTATGTTCTGAAGTAAGGTAATGTAGCATGGCAAGGCTTTCTGGAGTAGAGGAATTGCTCTACTCCCCACCCATGCCACACTTACTTTGGTGGTTGCTGCTAGTTGACGGCTGGTCACTGGCTTCCCCTGCTGACACCTGCAGACCTGCAACGGCCTTGTCGTTTATTCAGAGACTCTCTGGCACTTCCCACCTAGGAAGCTTGCTGTCAGAACCTAGCAGGGAATGCTTTGTGCTGGCTCCCTACTGGTTCTCTGGAGGGTGTCCGGTCAAATGGTCAACAGACAAATGGTCGACAGGACAATTGGTCGCCACAATTTGGTCGACAGGTCAAATGGTCGATTTTTTAAAAAATGTATATATATGTTTTTTAGGTTTTCGTTTAGGGAAAAAAAAGGGTTTTTAGCAAAAAAAAGGGGGTAAGAGGTGGACCCCCCAAAAAAACAAAATGGTGAAAACACAAAAAAACAAAATTCGACCAGTTGACCTGTCGACCTTTTGGTGTCGACCAATTGTCCTGTCGACCATTTATTTTCGACCAAATGACCTAGAACCGTTCTGGAGGGGTCCTCTGAGTCTGGTATCTTCCTCTGTTCCCTAGGAGATGTTTAGGGGAGGAATCCTTCTTCCCTGTTTGAAATTCTGGCCTTCCTTCACTGACAGATGTTGTAAGGCAGGCTGTACCTTCAGCCAGGATCCAAATGAGCTCTTCTTCTTACTACTTTCGAAGCTGTCGGATGATCTGCTAAGTGTGGAGCTCAGCTCTCTTTTAAAGCCAAATGGGCCCCAGTGATTGGTGCAGGCTAAGCCTACCTTAATGACCAATCCCGGCTCCCTACCAACAATCTTCTATTATGCATGAGTTCAGGACCAGAGTGCTTTGCAACAGGAAAGGTAAGAGGTGATAAGCCCCACCCATCTTCCTGTCTGTTGTAGATCAAAGTGTCTCTCTGGTTAACTGAGCCCTCTGTGGCTCTTGATCGAAGGGCAGGTCTCCCTTGAGGTTTGTGGTGAGAACAGACTTCTGTGTCCCTCAAATGACATACTTCGCCCCTCTGAAAGGGGTCTGCTCTGCAAAATAGTGGACCCAGACATGCCCAGACATGTCATTCACTGTCCTTCATACAGAGGGGTGGGAACTAGCTTCAAGCTGACACATTGCTTATTCAAGAGGTGTTAGTCCTGCCTTCCTCGTGTCCATTCTGCGATCAAGCCTGACACAGGCCTGTTCCAATTAACTAGTAATAGTATGCGCTACCACCAGCAGTTTAGACAATAGAAAGGCAGATCCATGGAGCCTTTGATATTTAATTAGGCTGCCCATGGCCAGAGGAAGGTGTCGCCTTACCGCTTCTTGAGATGCTTTGATGTAACAGTGGCTGTCACATTCCAGCTGAATATGACAGGGGGTGATGGCGCCTTTAGGTTGTGTCCTCCCGGAGTACACACGACTAAGCGTGCAGTGAGAAGGGAAAATGTGTGCAGAATGGCCTCCTCATTTTTGGAGGTTGACCTCCCATCATTCATTATAATTTTCTTTAAAAACCAAAAAGCCCAGGTGGGCCTACACTTCCTGTGCGGATGGTCGAATTCCTCACAGCTGCCATTCTGGTTATGGAATTCGGAACCTTCACGCCAAACGCAGATATAACAGCAGGCACATCAACCTGGCATGCTGTCTCACTGAGATTCATAGGAATAATGTTCAATCAAATGAGAGGCATGGAATCTCTGGTTTACTGATTTGACATTATTTGTTTAGTCCGAGCTAAGTACAGTTTCTCTAGAAACTTGCAGAGAAAACTTAAAAAGTAGTAACAAAAAACCATTGTCGTTGGTTGCAACTAATGTTTGTAATCTTACGCCAGGGCAAGAGTTTTTTTACATTTCACTTCTGTCAAACTCTACACTGGAAGAATCGTGTCTGTGATTGATGACCCTCTTTGAGATTTGCCTGCCTCCAATCAGCAACAACAGGCGGGTCTTCCTACTTGTTTTTTCTCACTAAGCTTCCCATGAAGCTGTGTATAGGTCAGACTTCTCAAATAATTGTAATACATCAATAAACCAGACCCATTATCCCAATGATTCTCAGTTGCCTGGGTAATATTCCTGCTGTTGAGATGTGTGTTTACCTGATGATCAAAAGTTCCAGAACCAGAATGACAGCTCAAGGGGTCAATGTGCTTGGCAAAAAACAGTGACTAGTCTGTAGTTTGTAGCATCCAAGACTAGTGAGATAGCATGGCAGGGTAATGCACATCCTGCAGGTGTTTGCGTGCATGAGGCAGAGAGCGAGAGCGAGAGAGAGAGACAGAGGGGTCGAGGGAGGGAGAGAGAGAGAGGGATGGGGAGGAGGGAGAGAGAGAGAGAGAGAGAGAGAGAGAGAGAGAGCTGTGTGGGTGTTGAGAAATGAGGATAGAGACGCAATTCTCTTTTTCGGATGATTAACCCATCAGAAGCCTTTCCAGGGAGGGTAGTATCCAACACCTATAGGCACTGGGGAAATACTCCATAAAGAGAAAGGAGTTTCTATGAAAACTGAGTCCAGGACGAGCAAACACAAAAGTGGGATGGGGTAACCCAGTTCTCTTGCAAAGGGTAGTCTTTTCCTATTCTTAATAAGAATCTGTCTTCTTCAGGATATCCTAGTATACACACAAAATGTCCAAAACAGTGAGCAACCACAATTGAAACCTGATTCTTCAAAGTCCTGCTATCCCCATGTCCAACCCTCAATCTAGAAAAAGAAGTTCAAGCCAACTCAAAAGTTCAAATGTTGTATAAAGTACCTCTTTTAGGTGTTGCCTGCCTAAGGTACTGACAGTTCAGATCCAATCGTCGCAATTCTTTACTTTTTTCCCTCAGACCTTGTTTCTCTGGAGGCCTATTCGTATTTGTTTTCTCTGGGCTCCTTCTTGGTTCTCTGAAGGTCTCTCTTCAGACCCAGTGCTGCTTGTACTTCTGAGAACCCTCCACTTCTCGGGAATGAATATATCTCCTCCATTCATTAAGGGTCCTCTTCAGACAGCCAATCTTCTGTTGCCCTCCTGCCATGGGTCAGATCTATTAGGGTCACTGTTCCAAAACCCCTGGCTCTGGCTTTCCAATTCCACAAGTGCTTAGGGGGCATAGTAGTACTATTCTCTGCACGTTGCCTTTTAGAGGGTCTCTGGGGTTTAGCAGGTTTCTACCTCTCCTGCCAGTCTCTCCATGCTTTCACTACCTTCCTCCAGTAAGCTGTCCTTCCAGCATTCCTCTCTTCAGCAATCTCCACTTCTATCCAGGTAACCTCAGCATGCACGTCAGCTTCCTCCATGCCCAACACACCGAATAACCTTTCCAGTCTCTTTTATACCCATGAGGCTGAGAGGGATGTTCTAATGCTGGTTCTTCTCCCTATACTCTTGTCTCCTGGGATTGGCTACTCCCCTTACCTCACATTATTTTGTAATTATCAGTTTAGGTTAGTGATTGGTTCATGGGATAATTGTTTCTGTTATGTTTTAATCGTAATGGCAAGGTTTTATAATTGGTCTCAACGTGCAGTGCTGCCTTGGAAATATGTTGGATATTTCTGCTGCTCTCCAGCGTAGAGATGTTTCCCTTGGTGAAGATTCATGGAGGAAGAAGTGCTCACATTTCATTCCTTTTTCATGCTCTTGATCGGCTTCTCCTTGTAGCAGGGAGCATGCCCTGCTCCTCTGCTGCATTGTTTTCATATTTCTTTGCAGAGTGTCTGCGCTTCTCTTTGGCATTGAGTTCAGGGTTTGGGAGTACCAACGTGTTTCAGTCCACAGACATCAGAGACTCGCAGGTTGGGTGATTCTATGCTTGCATTTCCCTCACTAAACATGATGTGAGTGGGTACAACTCACCACACAGCTGAATTGTGCGTAAAATAGAAAACAATGTTGTGTGTCACAGATGGCCTCCAGGACACACCAAATCTCAAAGACAGCTCAAGGGTTTTTATTTGAATGTTTGAATAGGGCCTCACCAAGGGCCATCTCTCTCTCTTCTCCCGCAGGGTTTTCCCTCCCTAGCCCAGGTGTCCCTAAATCCAAGGTGGTCACGAGACATCGGTAACCCCTACTCTCTATGATCTGGCTGGCTACTCGTGAGGGCCACAAAGCAATCACCTTCTCTATCCAGCTCCCTTTGGGAATTTCTAGGTGGATCCTAACCAGGGATCCACAAAGACTAACAGATCTTAAGAAGTGGTGCCTTTGAATTACCCTGGTCTCACATAGCCTTGCCCTTTTACACCTATGTACTCCTCGCCTGGATGTTATCGCCCTTCTTTCTACTCTCCTCCTTTTGTCCCTCTCTCTAGCTCTTTCCTTGGGCTCTACTACTCCCCCCTCTCGATGCGAACACTCTGCCTGTACACTGCACTCCAGCCTCCTTCACACACAGGCATCCTTCTTTCACTCTCCCAATCACCCGGTAGTCTTCCTCTCATAAACAACCCCTACTCCTACACTTAAACTCAGTCAATCTCTTCACACACGATACATGCATTCTCACACTAAAGTAACACTGTCTCTCACCAACCAATACCTCACCTTGCACACAATCCTTACCACCCTCTCTCATGCTATTGTGCACCTTCCTTCCTCTCCTTGGTCTCTCGTTCTGCCTCCTCCTCCTTTGACATTACCCGAACATCCCACACTGCATGGTTTCCTGTGTTCCCCTTTCTTCTACTCCTCCCCTTCTCATTGGTCTTGGGGCCCACTTGGTTCCTGGACCAATCAGTATCCTGTTTTACCCCTGGGGTCATGTCATACAGGTACGCGGCTTTAAAATGCATTTAAAGCCCTGCGTTCACACAGGTCCGTCAGAGTTCTGCAATGGTGGCCAGTGAAACACATAATTAGTCTTAAGGTTTTTATGCGCATGATCATTAAATGCAGGCCACTCTGAATTCTGCCATGGCAGCTCATGATAAGCACAGTCCCAGAAGTTATCAGGTGCCTGGTTTGGAGCCTATGGGTTGCGAGTTCGCAGTGCGTACTGCTCAGCTGCCATGTTGCTATCTATCGGCTTGCTCAATGGTGGATCGTGTGCCCAGTCCTCTGCCACAAAGATTTATGGATTTTTCTGTCCTAGAAGAGAAGAGAAAAGAAACTGATATAGCAATTCATATGGTAGTGATGGGATTATAACAGGTGATACCTGCCCTTTATAGCCTAGGTATTATAAAGTAGAATAACCAACACTCCTGTAGTTTGTATCTTCTTTATTAAGGATCATTGCAAAAATGCAGCAGCACCTTCTCTCTCGCCAATGACAAACTCCAACTGTCTCCACATCAGTTCCTACTTGACATTCCTAAAATCAAAACATAACAATTCTAAGTGAAACTCCTATGTAGGATTCTAACATTGAATTCAAAATAGATGAATGAAATCAACATGATTAACTATATAACACATCTCCTTCCCTTTCTGCTTGTTAACATTGTAGATATCTATGTACACAAATGAAATGGTTTGCTACTAAAGTGAAAACCGAAACCAACTACTGGCTGTACAGACACACACCACGACAATAGTACCTAAATATGCACTTCCAATCTCAAATGTGCCACTATCTCCTTGCTCTACACTTCTCCTCCACCCACTCTTAGAGCATTGCTATAATCTTTAACCACCATCTTCTCTCCTAAATACTTCAATTCACACTTTCCTTCACCAAAACTACCTGCTTTACATCAATGCTTCCAGTCAAACCACTGTTTGGACCTCTCTCTTCTCTTCTCAATGTGATCCCTGATGTGCCAACCATTCTACTCCACCACCCTCGATATACATAACCAACCCGGCATCAACAACGTATTGGGTTTGCGACCCCTGAACACTTCATATGGCAAGATACCCCTGTTGTGTCTTGAGGGTTGATCCTGTATTGAAATACCGGGTGCATAAAATATCCCTGCCAATTCTCATTCATGTTCACAGACATCCTGATTCCATCCATAATCATTCTGTTGAACCTTTCATCACATCCGTTGCTCTGCGGATGATATAAAGCTGTCCTCTTGTGTTTAATTCCCACACTATCCAGCACTGGCTAGACTCACTCTGCAGGTCACAAACTTTCTGTCTTGATTTCCTCTGACCTCCCCCTCTCCATCCCGCTGACCACTACTCTCTCCTGAAGCGATCACTCACTCCTCTCCTCTCATCTATCCCTCTCTCCCCCCCAGGCAAAGCCTACCCCAATACTACCACCTACCTTCTCAGACATCCGGTCCATGAAGCTTGTGTCATTGGAGGCTTTTGCTGCCACCTTCTCTCCCCCCCCACTCCACCTCTGGTTGACTCACATCCTGACACAGCCCTGTCTCTGCTCTGCTCTACTCTTCTATTTCTGATACTATTGATGCTCTTGCACCTGCCATGAGGGTCTATTTGAAGTCCAAAGTCAAATGCAATTCTTGGTATGACTCTGACCTAGCTACACTTAAGCGTAAGTGTAGGGTGGCTGAGAGGAAATGGAGGACTTCTTGTTCATCCTCTGACAAACTGGCCTAGCGCCTGCTCCAAAGGCAATACCAACTCTCTGTCCACACCAAGAAGGGAGCCCATATGCAAGCCAATGTCTCTGCGGCATCTAATAACTCGGCCGAACTCTTTCAAATCTGCAAGGAGCTGGTCAACCCTGCTGCAGTCTCTAACGCTCCTGTCTCCTCACAGGCTTTTTGCAATGCCCTTGCCTCTTACTTCATCTCAAAAACTCAGGACATACTGCCCCCCGCTTCCCCCCTACTCTCCCTTCTCCTTCTGTGAACACTGACACTCTTTCAGTCACCCCCCTCCCTCTTTCACGTTCTTTCCAAAGTCACTAGACAAGTCTGATCTATGAAAGCCTTGTCTAAACAGGTTCTTCCCTGTTCCTCTAAAACCATCAAGGACCACATTAATACCCTTGCTCCGGCCCTTGCCAATATCTGCAACCACTCCTTTGCCTCAGCAGCCTTCCCCTCTCCTCTGAAGCACTCTCTTGGGCACCCTCTTCTCAAGAAACCCACAGCGGATCCTTCTTGTCTGGCTAATTATCACTCAATTTCCATTACTCCTTTTCCGGGCAAACTCCTGGAAAAGCTGGACATCTCTCAGCTTAACCTTCATTCTGATTCTGTTGACTGTCTCCGTGGCCATCAGTCTGGCTTCAGAGCTGCCAGAAGTATGGAAACTGCTCTCCTGAACATCAGTGAAGATCTGCTCTCCAACCTTGACTCTAACATTCCCTCTGTCCTAATCCTACTCAATCTCTCTTCTGCCTTCGACACAGTCAACCAAACCATCCTGTTCAAATGTCTCTGTGACAACCTGGGTATCACCGATCAGGCTCTGGCCTGGCTGACCTCTTTCCTCTCTGATCGACCCTCCCAGGTCCAACTTGGTCCTTCCTTTTATCTATCTCCCTTTCTACCTGTGGCGTTTTCCAGGGTTCTGACCTCCCCCCCTGGCTGTTCAACCAATACCTGGCAACTCTCGCCCACTGCATTGCCATTTTCTGCTCCAATTTCCAGTGCTATGCTGATGACACTCAACTTATTTTAAGGCTTCCCTCAGCCACCTCATCTCCTTCTCTCATCTCTGATTGCCTAACTTCCATTCAGAGTTGGTGTGCCTGCAACAATCTCTGCCTGAATGCCAGCAAGGCAGAGATCCCTCTCATCAGCACACCTTCACCCTCCTTTCCCCTCACTCTCTGGCTGGCCTCCCTTGGCCCTCCTCCTTCCCCCTCCTGCGAGGCTAAGAACCTTGGGGTCATCTTTGATTCCATGCTTTCCTTCTCTGCCCATGTCTCTGATGTCTCAAAAAAGTCAAACTTCTTACTGCACCTCCTGAGAGGTACTCTGGCTTTCCTCTCCTTCCCCCAGAAGTGTACTGTCTCCCGAGCCCTGGCTCTCTCTAGGTTGGACTATTGTAAGAGCCTCTTTCTAAATCTACCTTCCTCTACTCTCTGCCCTTTACAACTCATCCAGAACAGGACTGCAGGACTTGTCCTTGGTCTCAAGTCCTGGGATCGTATCTCTCCAGCCCTGGAATCTCTCCACTGGCTCCCAGTGGATGCAAGGATTAAATTAAAAACCCTCTGCGTTGTCCACAAGGCTTTCTGGGGCCTGGGTCCAAAATACCTTCAGCTATCCCTCTGTAAATACCTCCCTCAGGGTCTTTTATAAGAAAAGAACTGGGGATAGATCTCTGTCTTCGGCTGGGGCTGCCCTCTGGAACACCTTTCCTGCCACTCTGAAACTAGAGGAGAACCATCTCCGGTAGCACCTCAAGACCTTCCGCTTTGCTTCTGCCTTTGGACCTCCTCTCCCCTGCTGATTTTTCTCTCTCAGAACTGTGCACCTGGCCTACCATCTGTCTTCTCGGCCCTGGCACCTGCTCACCCTGCCACCCACCCGCACTGCCTCCGGGGCAATCCCTGCACTGAGGTCTGTATCTATAACCATACAGTCCCCATCCTTTTTTTTCCTGCACTTATCATACATACCCTGTCTGCTGCCTCAACCCAGCACTTGCACTACCACTGTTTGCTGCCTTATTATTTACTTATTTTTTATTATTTATCTGTTTTTCCTTTCCTCTGCACTTTCCACTCCCCCTTCCATGCACTTTTCCCCTTTTTACTTCTCCCATGCACTTGCGCGTTCTCAATGTCACTGTGCCTAGGAAGATTTTTGTTTCCTTGTTCCCCTCCCTTGGCTTGTTGTGCTCTGAAACACTTGTGTATGAGCGCAATACAAATAAAATATCATATATCATATCACTCCTGAAACTTTCTCGATGTGAGGACCATTGTCACTCACTACTTGCGTGGGAAAGCCCTCTCTACAAAAAACTCCCTCCATTAACTGCATTATGTTACTAGACATGGCCTTTAGAACCACCCACACCTCTGGTCACTTTGATAGCAGATCCATGTCGCGGGCACCAGCAAAATTCAGTCGACCCAGCAAATCAATAGCAACCATCTCCCAAGGAACACCCAGTGCCTGTGCCATATCCATAGGAGGCACCCTGGAATCTCACACCTTGTCACTGTCCCTGCACTCATTGCACTCCTTCACCTGCTGCTCAATGTACGCCTCTATTTCTGCCCACCATAAATCCGTTCTTATCACTTATTTGGTCCTGGAAATCCCCATGTTGCCCTCATAACCCAACTTTACTACCACTTCTCTCATTCCATCAGGAACCAATAATTGTCCTCCCTTACACACATACTCACCTTGAATACTCAACTCCTCCTTTACTCTCCTGAACTTCTTTATGTCTGGGGCACACCCAGCTCCTCATCCATGCCACTTGGCTCTAACCTGCCTCCTGACCTCTTGATACACTTAGTCATCATCACATGTTTTGTCTCAAAATCCTCCTGACTGAGACAGCTTGAAACCCTTATAATGTCCTTTATGTCATCACCCAACTTCAACTCACTACCCTCATCCTCCACGACCGTATTCCTGGAATAACTATTTGCGACTGCATTCTTTTTCCCTGGCACATGCTCAACCACAAAATCTTACCCCTGCAACGTTGTCACCAACTTGGCAATCCTCCTGGAAACTCTATCCAAACCCCTCTTATTGAAAATTACAACCAGCGGTTTGTGATCTGTCCTCACCACAAATGACCTACCATAGAGAAACTCTAAACCTCATGACCACCCACACCTCAGCCAGAGCCTCCTGCCCTATTACAGAAAAACGTTTTCCTGCATCTTTGAGCATCCGGGACACAAATGCTATGTTAAACTCACTCCCACCTTCCTCCTGCATTAGCACTGCTCCTAATCCCATGTCACAGGCATCTGTATATACAATAGTCTTCAGCTCATCCCTAAAGGCTTTCAATAAAGTTGCCTTCACAATATCTTCCTTCATGCCATTGAATTCACGGTCACACTCATCAGACCACAAAAAATGCACTCCCTTCTTGGTGAGTTTACTCATATTGAAAGTCAAGCTTGATAAATCCTTGACACATTTTGCATAATACTTTGAGCCCAAGAAACAATGACACTTCCATTTTAGTCTTGGGAATACTCATCTCAGTAATGGCCAGCACAGCACTCACCTTTGGTTTAACACCTCCTGCAGATAGACTGAAACCTAAGTAGTCCACTTCTGACCTGCAAACCGTACAATTCTTAACTGTCAACGTGAGCCCAGCTTCACTTAGCCTCTCCAGAACTGTACACACCCGAGCATCATATCGTACCTTGTTGCTCCCCCAGATTAAAATGTCATCCTGATCATATTTAACACTTTCAACGCCTCCAAGTATACTGTGCATAACATTCTGAAACACACTTGTGGATGAAATCAATCCAAACAGCATTCAAACACATTTAAACATACCTACATGCTTAGTAAAAGTTGTCACCTCTGATGATTCAGGATGCAATCTAATTTGATTGTATGCTGACCGAAGCGAACTAGAAGCGAAGAACAATTTTGCACCTGCTAGATCTGTAACCATCTCATGAATCTTCAGCAGCGGAAACTTCTCTGCTGCAACATTTTTCTTGACCTCCCAGAGATCTACACAAATCCTAATAGAGCCTGTGGCCTTCCTCACCACAACAATGGACTGACCCATTCAGACGCATCCATCTGTTCTATCACACCTTCCTTCACCATCCTGCCTATTTTGAATTTCACTTGCTTCCGAAGCTCTAAAGGAACAGCCCTAACCTTCGCTACCACCGGCATTGCGCCTTGCCTCAACTTAATCTGATGAAGACTTTATGATATCCAACTTCGTTTTCAAAAACACCTGGCACCCACTTATCAATGTGTCATTTTCCCATACATATCCAGTTGTATTGATATTCCTAGAGACCCTTTCTCAGATCCTCCTGCAGGCTCTTTCTCCTCCACACTCCCCACAGCTGCTACATTCTTTTCACTGCAAGTACACACTTGTTCCTTGGCATTAGGATCAAGTTTTATACCTAAAGCTGCTTGACATCCCCAAGATAAAAAATTCCCACCAACATTCATCACAAATACTCTGCTTATGTACTCCTACCTGGGAATCTCCACTTAACATAAATCTCACCTATTATCTCAATGTGATTCAATTCATATGCATTGGCCTTGACAGTGTCCTCTTCAAGTACACAACATCCCAATCTGGTTTTCCACGTGTCTCTCCCAATAAGCGTATAGTCCACTTCACTGTGGATCAACATCACAATCTCAATTCCATCAACCTTGATTAACAATCTTGGTTTCTTTATTCTGGCACACATGACCACATTGACTACTTGTATGATCCTTAACCCTTCATGAATGTTGACTTGTACATCCTTTTCATAAGAATCATTCTCATTCATATTCTACACATGCTACCGGATAAATGTCTGTAACATTTAGCCAGAAGGCTTCTTTTCCCACACAGCCTGCATTCAACATACACTGCATGCATTATTTATCATTGCAAAAATGCTGTTAACTCTCACACCTAAAACATTTCCTGGATTGGCGTTCATACTTTTGTCCACGTAGATGCCAACCCCCTCTCCTTACACCAGACCCTCTCTCTTTCCCCTTTCTTGCTTCTCCAATCAGAGTCTCACTTGACCCCTTGAATGGCATTCTTCAAATTCTTTCCCTTAGTCCCAACATTGTTCTCTCCTGAACTCTTTGCTTACTCCTTATTGAGCTCCCTTATATTATACATAGTGCCTAGCAATTTCTATAGCTCTGTTTTAGTTGGGATCTTTCTCCTTCCACAACTCCTCATGCACATGGTCATTAGTGCACTTGAACATGAGCTAGTTCCTTAGGTGTTCCTCCTGATAGTACCCAAATTGACACTTTATGGCAAGACCCCTTAACACTGTCACAACCTCCTCTATTGTATCCCAATTCTTCTGTTCACTTGTTGCAAAATGGTACCTAGCTATAACCTTGTTTTCCATCACCTCAACATTTTTTATCTAGCTTGGCAATGCTGCTTTCAAAGCTGTTCCAAACCACTGTATCAGGCCATTGCACCAGGTCAGGCAACCTTTTATGTATTTCCTGCCCAGCATGCCCCAGGTAGTGATACAAAAGAGCATCCATTCTATCAACAGTACAATTGGACCCATAAACTGCTAGTACAAAGTTAAAAGGTCCTCCTTCCTATTTTTCCACCTTACCGCATGTTGACCTGGTTGAGAGAGAAACAATGCTGAATCTGGGATGCTCACCAATCGCTAAAACAGGCAAGGAAACCTAAAACATACAACACACAAACAATTATCAACTATGTGCACAGTGAAGTACTGTTGACCCTACCAGTACTCACAGCACTCCCATGTCTCCACTTGTTCCTCCGTACATCCGAGCCCAGACGTATTCCGTTCAAGTCGTGACCAATGTAGTCAAAGGGGTGCTGCACTCTAGAACGAAACTGAAGCAACGCTCCAGCTACTTTCCACAGTGCATCCCTGCTGCCCTGACAACCAAGCAATGGCTTGCAAGACGCTGTTGCTGCCTTGGCAACCCAGCAACGACATGCCGCAAATGCTAGCGTGATGCTCCAGCAACACACAGAGCTCAATCGAGTCACTCTCTGCAGCACACCCTTGCTGCATTGGTAGCCAACACGCAGACCTCGATCGCGTCACCCTCAGCAGCGCGTACTTGCTGAATTGGCAATCCAGCAACACGTGCAAGACACCCTTCACAATGCATTCTTGTTGCTAGGACAATGCACCAACCAGTTCTCTTCCAATGTCGCTGGTCCGAACAAACACTGGCCTGCATATAAACTTCAGGCAACAGGCCAAGCGAAGCAGGCTCAGAGCACCCGGGCCTGTGCTTCGATACACTCTCTAACCTATACACATTGAACACTCCCAGTACCCTCCACTCTCACTGCAGCACAGCAAAGCGCCCCTCTCTTGAGCCTCTGCCTCGCTCTTGTGTCTCTCACTCCAGCAGTCCATCAAGTACCAAACATGACCCGGCAGATGGGCCCTCGTGGGTGGGTCCTCCACAGCCTGGTCCCGCTCCACTGCAGCCGTCGGGGAAAACGGGCGCTCATCGCCAATATTACAGTGTAGAATCACCAACACTCCTCTAGTTTGTATCTTCTTTATTAAGGATCATTGGAAAACAGCTGCAGCACCTTCTCTATCTCCAATGACAAACGCTGATGAAAACATAACAATTCGAACTGGAATTCCTCTGTGGGGTTCTAACATGGAATTCAACATAACTAAAGAAATAAACATGAATAACTATATAACACCAGGAACAAGTAGAAGGGCATAGACTGTGGCCCTCCCAACTCTGACACTGCACCTCTGGGGCAGGACTGGTTCTGGCTCACACCCCGGTAGGCCCCCTGGCTTAGGTTGAGAGGATTCCTCATCCCCTCTTGACAGGTTCAGGTCTCTCACCCTGTCACATGTGCTACAATACAGTTTACCCAATGCCAACACCACTACATCAAAACCAGAATATTTGTGCCAGTCTTTCGAAAAGATTGCTTTGCCGCCCAGCTCACAGAAAAAAAGCTTCAGAAGAACTACTACAGTTAAACATTTAGTGTCATTGAAAACAATTGCTTTTAAAATAAATATATTTCCTTGTGAAACAGCTGCATTTAGGGTATCCTCTAAGGTGGCACAAAGGATTTGCTTGGAAATTTAAAAATAGCTTGACAGTTCAACCCGTACCTCATTTTACTAATAACTTTCTCTAACACTTCTTCTATTACTATCTGTACAACATCGCAAATTAATTAGTGTCGATGTTAGCATCTTCAGCATTTCAGTAAAATCTTCACTTATTACTGAATACATCAGTTATTCTTTTCAGGTTATTAATGGGCCATTTAACTCATTTCGCAACATTTACCCATAGAAAATCACATTTATTCATGTCATTCCTTCAAGGATCATTAGCTTTGCATGTGAGCTATGTATTGATTTTGCTTTTCCATGCTGATAATGTCTAGAAATAACCCTAAAACTAAGTTCCTAATTCTAATGAAATTGAACGTCATTTTAGATTTCGTGTAGACTTCTCTACTTTACATCGTTCGATTATGTTGAATGCTA
Source organism: Ambystoma mexicanum (assembly GCF_040938575.1). Taxonomy (NCBI): domain Eukaryota; kingdom Metazoa; phylum Chordata; class Amphibia; order Caudata; family Ambystomatidae; genus Ambystoma; species Ambystoma mexicanum. Next base: position 110,581,138 of record NC_090922.1, read on the forward strand.
AGATACTCAACACACTTCCTTTTACAAACAGTTAATAGTACACCTTCCCCTGTTATTGCTTTTCATCCACAATCTTGACCCCCTGTCAAGAATCCTTGGATGTCGTCACTTGTCCTCTAAGCCCAGGGAGGGAGCCCCCATATGGGATTAGGGATGACTATCCATGGGTAACGTGGTGTACTTTCCATCAATCCCCCCTCACCTAATAATGCTCCTTTACCTTGCTCATCCAATGTACATGTGTCATGTATATAGTTGTTCGTGTTCTGAGACAAATAATAGGCAGGTCCACCTTAGCGAGAGCTCTCAAGGAAATAATGAGACGAGGAAGAGGCATTGTGGAGGCATGAAGAGCACTCCTCAAAATACTATTGAGCAGTTTAGTGTTTCATGAATTCCCACAATTCAAAACAGAAGAGGAAAAACAAAGCAGAGACTTAGATCCTCCCAGGAGGATCTGTGAGCCTGGAGGATGTCCAGTGTGTAGCAGCGAGGAAGCCTCTGACTGGGATGCAAGAATGGAAGAAGAGGCGTCCCTATTTGGTCTGCAGTACCCTGGTGGACTGCAGAGCTGGAAGAGAGGAAGTCCGATGGAGGAGAGCCACCGGACAACACGGTTGTGGCGAGATTTGCCACCCGCCCAGCACCAAATGCTGTGGAGCCGAAGCAGTCGCGCAACCAGAGAGAGAGAAAAGCTGAGCAGAGCTAAAGAAGTGCTTGCAACCTACGAACAAGACCCAACAGACACCCAAACAGATGAATGGAGGGCAAGAAAAGCCTGTAAACCATAGTCAGGGACCATACATAACTTTAGAGACTGCCTTAAGTAATCTGAGACTCAATAGTAGTAGGCAGGATAGTGAACCAGTCCCATCACCAACAAGCTATAAAGAGGAGAAAAGGAACTAGGACCCACAACGGAAGAAGGAGGTCATCACAACCACTCATCATCATCACAGTAGCTGGCAAGGAAGTGAACTAGATCTGCCAACAGAGATCTGGGACCCACCAACATAGATAGAGCATCACAATCACTCTTCCTCGTTGTAGTACCTGGCAAGGAAGTAAACCAGGTCTGCCACCAAGGGTCTGGGACCCGCATCCAAAATAAAAAGCCTAAAAAGGGGCTTGGGAAAGGGAGTCATTCCTCAAGCCTTCGCATACTGTGAAGCCAGGAGAGATCAGGGGAAGAAGTCATCCTCCCTAGCGTTGTGTACCGTGAAGCAAAGAGAGACCACAGGATAGAAGCTATATGCCCTAGTGTTGTGTATGTGAACTCAAGAGAGATCAGGGGAAGGATGTCATACACCCTGGTGTTGTGTACCATGAAGCCATGCAGAAGAAAGCACAGGAAGGGAGTCATTCCCCTTGCACTATGAAAGTATTGAGGACAAGATACCTGGAGAAGGGAGACATTCTCCAGGGACCCTAAAGTGAAGGAAACTATGGGCAATAAGGAATGATGTTTAAGTTGGTACCTTTCCTTTTTGATTTGGAACTGAGAAATCTACAGCATCACAAGCTGGAACTTTGTTTTGTATCTTGGAAACAATCTGACCCCTGGGGGAGGGAGTCATTCTCTCAGGCAACGTGCCCACCTGCAATTGGAACTATAGTCCCTTGTCCAGATGAAGGGAGCCATTTTTCTGGACCAAGATAATCCACTACCTATTTAGTATTAGTTACAAGTGTGCAGGGGTGTTGCTAGGTCTGGAAAAGATCTGGGGCTACGCTAATTTTGGGACTGTGAGGACTCGGGCCAGCTAGCCTTTTTGGTTGTAACCCCTGAGCTTCTATCCGGGGCTACAACCAAAAGACCCGGGGCTATCACCCCCTCAGCCCCCCCACCCCAAGCAACGCTTCTGCAAATGTGAAGGACAGAAGTCATCATTTTGACACATGACAGTGGAGTATTTTTCATTTACTGAGACATTCTGACCTAATCCTTAGTTCCTTAGTTGAGGTAGGGACACCCCTCTTAGAGTTAGGGAGAGGTAGGCTTCCTCTTTATTTTTAAATACATGTTATGCCAACAATCATGCCACATACGCGTCACTCTCGTATTTCTGCACCCGTACACCCCTAATAAAAATCCACACAACTATCCAGTGCCAATTCAGTCATTTTTGTGCTGATCCTTCACACAGAAATGCAATCTCATTGATTCTTAATCTAATTTAATTGTGTACATGTGCAGGACTAGCTTCTCACATTCTGCTTCACAATTCTTATAATGTAACAGAGCATGATATCGTACAGCAATTTGTAAGTCTTGTCCTTTGGGAAAGAGCCTGTCTCCCTTCTAAAAAGGCAATACCTAAACTCTGTGCACAGTTTTAAGGTGAGAGAAAACCTCCATCCTCCCCCACCCCTTGGCATTTTGCCTTTAGTGTATTACTATGAACTTCTGGTCCACTAGAACTGGCTTTCCATCACTATCAAAGCTAGCAGAACTGTGGATCTCTTCAACTCTTGGAATAACACTGCTCTTCTCATAAACTCGTAGCACTCTCCAGCTAACTTGAGAAAAATGCCTGTAAGATAAGAATGTTTCAAATGTATGTCATGTATACTACTAATATGCAAATGGTATTTTCTCTGTAACTAAGCCACACACAAGTAACAGCGTCGCAATACCTAAGGGCTGCATGAGCGCTATACAAATGTAAAAAATAAATTAAATAAATAAAGAAATAAACTTCACATACTTGCAAAAGGGAGATCCCACCCCAGCCCTCTCCCTCATACTCCCAGCCTGACCCCACCACTCTCTCCAGTGCCATGTAACAATGTAATTTTGTATATTGATATATTTGGACATACTTTTAAAATTAAAAAAAAATTAGTAATTTGCTGCACCAAATAGGTGGAAACAATCCCATGGCTGGGACTCAAACTCAGGTCGTGTGGTTGAAAGGTGAAACTCTGAATCAAGAGAACACACAAGGCCCTTGGCAAAAGCTGTGTAATTGCTTTATTAAGACTGGTGTGAAAGACACATGCCAGTCTAATGAAAGCAATTGCAGCACTGTGTTCTTTAGAGTTTAATTCTAAAGACCCAGTAAACATGCCCTGTTTAGCTGGATGTGACTAGAAATTCAGCTGCCAGGACATGTTGTTTGATGTGCCTTTAGAGTTGAATTCTAAAGAAACAGATCATTATCCTCAATGCTTTAGTGTTCTCACTTACATAGTACTGAAAAACGACAACTGGTCAATAAGCAGTGATGTTTGCACATGAACAGGTCGAGCGAGAGAACAGAAGAGTACTTTACTCGCCTATATATCACCTTTACTCACTTATAAGTCACTACAACCAAAAGGACTGAATTTTTGGAAAGTCCACATTATGAATTGCTATCCCAAATGCAAAATAAAACACGCTACTCTGGTGATGGCCGAGCAATGATACCTATGACGAGACCTTGGTTATGGTTCAAACTATATGGTTTTATTGATATGAATTTCAGGATAGAAGTTGTGCCTAATGCCTAAAGGTACTGGGTGTTTCTAAGAAGGGACATCTAAATATAAACAGTGCTAGGAAAAGGGCAACATAAAGTTAAGGTGAATCATTGTTCCAGTATCTACCACACCATGTGGTGTACGTCCAATTATTAAAGTATAACCTGTTCTAATAAGTCCTTGTCCCTGCTGGTACCCACTAATCTACAACACAGGATGATATGAAGACGGCCAACGGTGAGTTAAAATCTTGTACTTAATACATCCTCAGACTTTTGCCTGCACTAAGCTATAACAGAAAATGACCCATCCGGTGACCAACAAAAGAGTTCACAAATGCTACTCTTAAATCTCCAACCCTATTCTAACACAAGATAACAAAGGGTCCCCCTGGATAGGCTCTTCCACTCAGTACTCATAGTCTGGGCACTTCTTTGGTCTTCTTGCTTTCACAATATCTCATAAGACCACTCTCAGGTTTCAAAGTTCTCAATCTTCTCTCTGTAGACTTCTTCTAAACCTCTAGTGCTTACAGTTTGTGCTTGGTTTGCCTGCAGCATGATATGATATGATACCCAGAGGTTTCTAACCACGGACCCGGGGATCGAACCTGTGGATCGAACCTGTGTTGCTCTGCATCGCCTTGTTTCTAAGGCGAGCATGTTGCCCTTGAGCTATCCTCCCAAGACATTCATTGCCATACTCAGCATTCAGTTTAGGTCTCTCCCAAAACTTGGGGTTCTCAGCATTCACTTTAGGCTTCTCCCCGATCTTGGGTTTCTCAGCGTACACTTCACCACCGCTTAGATCTATCTTCTTTTAAGTCTGATAGGAGGCTCTTGCCTTCAGGCCACCTTCTGCTTTCAATGCTTAGATCTGGGACCATTCTCTATATCCAATCATGGTTATTGGACAGTTATTGATTTCATATACAGCGGCATGAGAGTCTTTTAAAGGGGGAGGGGTCTAGTTGTGCCTGATAAATGAACAATAGAGGTTTTACCTGTGCCCAATGGTAGGTGTCTATGTGTCTCTGATTGAGGACTCTTCAGCACATTTGAGAATGCAGTAGCAGGCCCTGTTGGGGGTGGCAAGCCTTCTGGGCCCAGTTCTTCCTCTTCCTGGGAGGCATTTCCGGTAGTGGCCCGACCAACCTAGTACCTAGCAGCTCACCCCCTCACACAACAAGACAGTAAAAAAGCAACTTGCTTGTTATTTTGGTATACTTATAAGCATCTGCTTTTATGTCCTCACTATAATATGAATGCACCCATCATGGGTGTTAAGAAACTTATGTAACATGCTCCATTGTAAAGCCATACACTATGTAACCTTTGTTTAGCCTTACCACCTCTATGTACACATCGCCAAGTACCCTATATGTTCACCTATCTGGAAATGTAACAAACTTTGTCTGTAGCAGCGCCACGTTGCCTAAGGGCTGCCTGCACACTTTATAAATGCAAATAAATAAAAAATAAAATACTGTGTTATATCTAATGCACTACTTTCTAGTATTTGCTGTGTGGATTCTCAGGATTTGAATGCACATTTTCCGTACAGACATAAACACAAAATATCCATCTGCATAGCAAGGTCAGAGCAATGGGGCAGTCCGGAGGCTCGGGGCAGTCTGGAGGGTCGGTGCCACAGGGCTATCCAGCCATTTAAAAAATGAACATTTGATTGACAAGGCAAGGATGGAAAAGTCATTACCAACCCTACCAGTTTCAAAATTAGGTAGGTGAAACAACATTAGAACCCAAAAATATCCCGCCCTCTGAAATTCTTAGTAGATCTTTGCAAAGGTATCTGTGCACGTGCACCGATAGACAGATATACACACACACACACATCCACACACACGCGCACACACATGCATGCATCCCTCCCCCAGCCCTTCCTCGAAACTTCACAGGAGTGCAGCTGGTGCAGTGGGCAGCTGTGTTTACTCAATAGGAGCCATGTTCTAAAGCACGCCCTAGATCCGTGCAGCGTGGCAGGAAGGGGTACGGTGAACTCAAGATTTGCGCCTGGATGGGCGCGATGCTGTGTGCTGCACACCACCCACAGAAGCCAGACCTTGTTCATAGATAACTGGATCAGTGCTATAGATTGGGCCCCGCTGGGGTCTGTCCATGGCTGCTGTGGCTTGGCAAGCAATTCAGTTCAAGTAAGGCATCCATAGAGGTAACTAGAAGATGCTCTTTCATCAGCTTCACAGATCATCAAGGCTGCATGTGCCGTCTGCTGTCGGATCACACTAATAGACAGGACCAGCTGCATGGCGAGCCACTGAAGAGCACCCTTTCCTCTGCTGCCCCTCCAGCCACTTTTTTTCGAGAAAGACAAACATTGTATCATGTATTTGTGCGTGCGTGTATAGGATGAAGCGGGTAGGAGTTTCCCAACCTCCACTAATCTGTGAATGTATTTTCAGGACAGGCGCCCTTGATGGTAAAGGAGCTGGGGCTGGTGAAAGCCCATGCTTTCGATAGTATGTAATGTGGAAGCGCACGCACACACACACACACACAAACGCGCGCACACACACACATGCACACACTGCCACCTCATTAGGTAGCGCCATGGGGATGAATCAATGCACATAACATATAAAATAACGCAACACAGCATAGCACAGCCCTATACAATACAACACAACACATAAGGGGGGCAGAAAGTTAATGGAAAGCGTAAAAGCTGTGCGTAGTGTTTTCATGCCTTCCATTAACCTTACCCACCCCCCATTTTCTATCATTTATATGGCAACAAAGAGGGGTTGGAACGCAACTCGCCTTTCCTCTCCGCCGTACAAGGTTGAAGTGTGGGCAGTGATTACAGTAGATAAGGTGAACTTTAGATAAAGTATTTATTGTTATACATATAACTTATAAATATAGTTAATTGGGAAATGGAGACGTTATGTCGAGCCCCACCAACTGGCAGCTGTTGATATTCGAAATGTTCGCATTCCCCAGTCACGAGCACGTCGCTTCATTCCAGGGCTGACTCTCGTGCAGCCTCATCTCGTGACTGGCTTGTTAGCAGCACAGCCAAGTATTCACATTTGGTGCATACTACACATCTCCCCTCCTTAAACTCCTTCGAACAATGAGAAGTCTACTTTGCAGTCTTTCTGCATGTTCCACATTCCCACACAAAGTCCTTCATTAGGCGAGGATTGTAAATGATTCTTCCTCTCTTCGATTTGCGCAAAGAATCTGATTTGGGTTTTTGCAAGGAAATCTTTGACAAGCTTTTCCCATGCATCACATCTCTGCCACGCTCTTCACCATCACCAACACCCTCTCCACTACCCATATCTTTGGGATCTTCATGACCATGATGTTTTGACACACCCACTCCAAGCGATTTCACCACACATACCCTCTCCATGTTCCAGATCCTTCCATCCTCAACCCTCACTGCATGTCTAAAGACTTCAACCACACCAACAGGTTTGGACCATTTGCACGGACCATCCCTCAAAACAGGTGGAAGTTTGATCCTCACAAATCCTCCAACTGTTGGTTGTACTCCCTTAACGTTACCATTTGTAGATTTGCCGTAAACTCTCTTGTTCTTTAACAGCATTGCCCTAATGTTCTCACAAGCATCCCCAAAATCTTTCTTTACAACAGTAATTCTCTTCATCCAAGAAGGAGTTAACTTGGTGTTGACCTTGCGACCTCTGCTCATTTCAAAAGGGGATAACCCTGTTGTGCAATGTGTTGTGAAATAGGGAGCATTTATTTTCTGCTTGACTGCTTCTTCCCATTTCAACCCATTTGCCCATGCCCATTTTATGGCTTCTTTCAATACTCTGTTGAAACGCTCGACCACCCCATTGGTCTGTGGGTGATATATGGCACTTTTCTTGTGTATAATAGAATTCTCCGCACAGGAAATTCTGCATTTCCTTTGAACAGAATTGAACTCCATTATCCGTCAATATACTCTTCGGGAAACCTTCCCTTGCACAGATTTCAGATAGAAATTTGACAACCATTTTTGCAGTCATACATGGTTTAATCATGATCTCCACCCACCTAGTCAAAAGGTCAATAACCACTAAAGAATAATGCTGCTTCCCGTCACTGTAAATTGGACCCAATATATCCATACCCAGATCATCCCAGATATTTCCCGGAATGTCTGTGACCACCATGGGATATTTCACATTCACACAACCTCTATCACTCTCTTTGCAAAGGATACATTCTCTTATAACTCTCTTGATCTGCAGGTCGCATCCTGGCCACCAGAATTCATCACGTATTCTTTGCTTCGTCTTCACTATTCCCTGGTGGCCCTCATGACCCAATTCGATGATCCTTTGGCGTAAGCTTGCAGGTGGAATAATTCTGTCGCTCCTCATAACTCTGTTCTTCTCTACTTTGAGTTCATTGGCAACTCTCCAATATTCTGTGAGATTACTCTCCTCATATTTGCTCTTCACTATAGAGTTTCCATTTTGAATGATCTGTCTCAATTGTAATAACATACTGTCCAACTCTTCTGCTTCCTCCCATTCCTTCACCGATATGGAAAGAGCTTCAACATTCAAAACAACTTTTGGTTCCATTCCATCATCATTATCTATCTCAGAGATGTAAGTCGTGATAGGCAGTCAGCAGCACGATTCCTTGTGCCTGGTACATATCTCACTATACAATTATATTCTTGCAGGAGTATCACCCATCTTCTTGTGCGATTGGACACTTTATCTAGACCTTTTCTCATAATGACATGGACCAACGGTTTGTGATCCGTGCAAAATTCTACTTCTGCACCCCAGATGAAATTCCGAAATTTTTCAGCTGCCCACTTAATGGCTAGTGTTTCCTTTTCTATGGCAGCATAGGACTTTTCCGCACCTTTCAACAGCCTAGATGCAAAAGCAATCAGCATTTCGTTCTGATTACATGAGTAAAACCTTGCAGACACCCAATTTCATTCTTGAAAACACCTTTCATAACTTCATCAATGCTCTTGGTTACCCTGCCCATCTGAGGTTTTATAGCACCACTTTCAATATTCAATACTGACTCATCAGCACCGGCATCCAATTTCACTCTGAGTTTGCTTTGATGAGTCCAACTCAGTAAAGGTGTCCTCCCAGCTCTCGTGATGTACACTTTTCCATTCGCTTTTCTATCTTTGAATTTTAATGTGCTCCAAAACCAGCCAATGACATCTATTTTAACCCCACCATAGGCTCTAGGCCTAATGTCGGGTTCATGCAGGTACTCATGTTTGTTCTTATCCCACATAGTCTGCAGCACAAGAGTATATTTGGCACCAGAGTCGATCATCATGTGCATGTCCACTCCATCCACAAACACTGTGGCTTTTGGACTCTCCATCTCTTCCTCATTTTCTTCATCTGAATTGTCGTCACCAACCCAATTTGCAGAAGCATTCTGTATTCTGCAACATCTGGCATAATGGCCCTTTCCCTTGCATTTACCACATATCATTTTCAAAGCTGGGCATTCAGGGCTATCTGCCCAATGATCTGTACCATCACATCTAAAACATGTCCAAAGCCTCTCTCTCACCTTACTGCTTCTGCACTCTAACATGAATTGATCACATAATCTCTCATCTAACTGTGCATTAAATTTACAAGTTCTGGCTAATTTCCTCAATTCAGTTTTGTATTGTTCAACGCTCTCACCTTCTTCTTGTATCCTTTTTCCAAATTTATATCTTTCCAGAATAGTGCTGACTTTCTTCTCATAATGTTTGCTCATCTTCCTTACTGAACATTCATATTCATTTAATTCTGCACTTTCGTCGGGAGGTAAATCAGGTAAGTCTTCACATTTTTCTTGTCCAGCTGGGCCAAGGCAGTGTAGCAATAGTGACTTTTTTTTTCCACACTACAATTTTGGCCACATACCGCACCTGAATAATGTTCAAAGGCCTTGATCCACCTCTTCCACGGAATAGCTGGCTCACCCACATCTGACAGGAAAAACATTGGAGGTGGAACACCACTAAAAGACATGGTGAATTAGTGATCCTGATTCAATTGCTCCGATTGAATTATATAGGAGCAGAATATGATGTGAAAGTGTTTGTACAGTTTCCTTAAATTGTCATGCAATGGACTTTGGAGCAGAGTACAGTGTCTGAAGCCTTGTCTATATTTGGAAGTGAATATGCCATAAATGTACAACTTGTAATGTTCCTGTTGCTCTGCTGCGATATGCATATATATTCACCACATATTTAATTTTCATCTGCTGCTGTAAGGCCTTCCTCCGGCATACAGTGCCCTCCTATACACGGTTGCGAAGCTTTCTTTCAATAGACAGTGCGCTTCTATAAGGCTTAATACTGTTACGCTCACCTGGCTCCCACAAGGGCGTCAGTCGGACCCGGACTGCTGCAGCATCCACCCACGTGATGCGTAGTGCAGCGATGACTGACTGGATCTGCCCTCCTAATCTTGTCAGCTTGACCCGTAGAAATATTCTCCTACAAGTGGAGAGATGGATTTAGCCACTTGTGGATTCAAGTGATAGCACCCCCACTGTCCTCCCCACTAATCACCTCTGAAGCGCCCTCTCAGCATTCTCACCTTATATTCTTGAAGGATGAGCCCTCCATCCTGCGAAGCACACAGGGGCGCGTTGATGACCAGTTACTTCACTGGCCTGAAGATATTGGAAGAGTTTTAGACGAATCCTGACTCCAAAAGGTCCTCGTGAAGAGCCGTAAGTATATAGTTCATTAGAGTTCAAAATGTCTGGAATTCACTCCTGTCCAATTCCTCTTTTATCTTGCAGCTTTGACCCAATAAGAAGATTGACAGCTGAAAGCGCTCCGGTAAAAGTCTGTGTTACCCAACACTGTCCGGTAAATAATGCCAAGGGTTAAACTTGCTGCTTTCTCCTTATCTTACAGGTGCGGCACAAGAAGATGTGGCGTGCTGATGAATTATACCTCCGGCGGTAAAATCAGGTAAGCATATGGCGGCTAAAGAAATTGTCTCTGTCTGTTCTCTCTGCTCACCTTGTTGTTTCTTGTCCCCCTTAGGTGCCGGGATTCGGCGATGTAAAGATGGAGACAGCGCCGGATCGAAGAGATGCTGCGTGGAACCATGAGTATGGCGCGGCGCTGCTGCTGGCAATGCGACGCGTTTAAAACAAAGTCTTTCCTCTGGTTTGAAGATGCGATGAATCCGGAATCAGGTAAGAAATCAGGTAATACTCTTGTTCTAACCTTTGCTTCTTTCATTCTTTCTAGGTGCTCCAGGTTCGAGGCGGGCGTGGCAGAAGGCTGGATGCTGCTGCTGGCACAGTGAACGTTACGCTGCTGGATGCAGAATAACGCGAAGCGTTTGCTGCTCTTCGGGCGTGGTTTAAATAGCCTCCAAAGTAGTCCCAGGTAGGTATTCCTCCCGACCACACCCGAGTAAAAAAATAGTCTCTAAGGTAAAGTAGTCCCTTCCAGGCCTCACATGGGCTTGGATCTTCTTGCAGCATGGTCTGCATCAGGTAAGTGTGCACCTATGAGCCTGGCGCCTATGGCGCCAGCCAGGACTGATGTCCCATATGACCCTGGCACCATAGGCGCTAGGACTGAACCCAGACAGCCCCTAGCAGGGATTGCTGGGTTTTCTCAAGGCGACATGATGCCTGCTCCCGGGGCTGAGGACATGGTCTGGATGCCCGGGGGTATGCATCATGATAGCACTCCCCCTCAAGGCCCCTCCTAAAGTCGTTCATCCCCTTGGTCCTGGTTTGTCTGGGAGGTCCTGATGGAATCTCTTCACTAATCGTGGTGCATGAACGAGGTCACTAGGCTCCCATGACCTTTCCTGTGGCCCGTAACCTTTCCAATCGATTAAGTAAAAAAGTTTTGATTTAACCACCTTGGAGTCCAGGATGTTTTTCACCTCGAATTCAGGTTCTCCATCTATCAAGATAGGTTCTGGTGGTTTGGTTAATCTTGTTCCTGGTTGAACTGGTTTTTAAAGTGAAACATGAAAGACAGGATGGATTTGCATATTGGAGGGTAACTCTAGTTTGACGGCCACCGGGTTGATAATGGCCTTAATGGTGTAAGGTCCCAAATATCTAGGATTAAAGGTCTGAGTTCCTTTCAGAGGTATGTGTTTTGTAGCTAGCCAAACCTGATCTCCAATTTGGTACTGTGGAGTTTCACTTCTATGTAGATCAGCATTTTTCTTGTATTTCTCTTTTGCTTGCTTCAAATGTTCTGTCGCTTCCTTGAAGGCTTGTGTAATAGTAGAATGTAAATGACTAACTGCAGGCATTTCTAAGCGCTGAGGCGAATCGAGTTCTGAGGTTCGAGGGTGGTGTCCATATATGGTTTAAAGGGGCTTTGTCCGGTTCCTGAATGTACAGAGTTATTGTATGCATATTTGGAAATCCATAAAATATCTTTCCAATTACTTTCGGTCTGGTGAAGCATGCAACAAAGGTACTGTTCAAGCGTCTGGTTGGTCCTCTCCGTCTGACCATCGGTCTGGGGATGGTGACTGGTTGATAACCTTACGTCGATTTGCGCCAATTGGCAACATTTCTTCCAAAAATGTGAAATGAATTGACTACCTCGGTCAGAGACCAATACGGAAGGAAACCTGTGTATTCGAACGATGTTTTTGAGTAACTCCTTGGCCAGAACTGAAGCAGAAGGTAATCCCTTCAAAGGAATAAAGTGGGCCATCTTGGAAAAAAGATCCACGATAACTAGAATGGTGTTAAATCCATTACATGGAGGTAGATCAGTAATAAAGTCTAAAGATAAGGTGTGCCATGGTGTAGGTGGAATATCCAAAGGTTGTTAAAGGCCAGCTGGTTTTTTCTTCTGACTCTTGTTTTGGGCGCAAATGCCGCAAGACATCACAAATGACTTTATATCTTTTCGCCAGGTGGGCCACCAGAATTGTCTCTTAATTTTAGGTTCGGTTTTTGCGATACAAGGGTGACCTTCCATTAGGGTATCATGATAATTGGAGATGACAAGTTCCTGTAATTCCTTGTGTGGTAGAAATAGTCGTCCTTGATAGTAGGGTAGGTCATTGATGACTGAGTAATCCGGGCCTTTCTTTACCCAGTCCTGCAGGGCTGCTGGATTGAAGAGTTGTTGGATTTTTAAATGGATTTCTTCTAGTGTTTGTAAAGTAGTTATGCCAAGAATTCTTTGTTCAGAAATTATAGGCACCGGCTCCAGGTTCGCATATGCTTCCTGATGCTACGTGATGCGTAGTGCAGCGATGACTGACTGGATCTGCCCTCCTAATCTTGTCAGCTTGACCCGCAGAAATATTCTCCTACAAGTGGAGAGATGGATTTAGCCACTTGTGGATTCAAGTGATAGCACCCCCACTGTCCTCCCCACTAATCACCTCTGAAGCGCCCTCTCAGCATTCTCACCTTATATTCTTGAAGGATGAGCCCTCCAAAAGGTCCTTGCGAAGAGCCGTAAGTATATAGTTTGTAAGAGTTCAAAATGTCTGGAATTCACTCCTATCCAATTCCTCTTTTATCTTGCAGCTTTGACCCAATAAGAAGACTGACAGCTGAAAGCGGTCGGTAAAAGTCTGTGTTACCCAACACTGTCCGGTAAATAATGCCAAGGGTTAAACTTGCCGCTTTCTCCTTATCTTACAGGTAAGGCAAAAGAAGATGTGTCATGCTGATGAATTATACCTCCGGCGGTAAAATCAGGTAAGCATATGGCGGCTAAAGAAATTGTCTCTGTCTGTTCTCTCTGCTCACCTTGTTGTTTCTTGTCCCCTTTAGGTGCCGGGATTCAGCGATGTAAAGATGGAGACAGCGCCAGATCGAAGAGATGCTGCGTGGAACGGTGAGTAGGGCGTGGCGCTGCTGCTGGCAATGTGACGCGTTTAAAACAAAGTCTTTCCTCTGGTTTGAAGATGCGATGAATGCAGAATCAGGTAAGAAATCAGGTAATACTGTTGTTCTAACCTTTGCTTCTTTCCTTATTTCTAGGTGCTCAAGGTTCGAGGCGGGCGTGGCAGAAGGCTGGATGCTGCTGCTGGCACGGTGAACGTTACGCTGCTGGATGCAGAATAACGCAAAGTGTGTGCTGCTCTTCGGGCGTGGTTTAAATAGCTTCCAAAGTAGTCCCAGGTAGCTATTCCTCCCCAACCACACCCGAGTAACAAAATAGTCCCTAAGGTAAAGTAGTCTTTTCCAGGCCTCACATGGGCTTGGATCTTCTTGCAGCAAGGTATGCATCAGGTAAGTATGCACCTATGAGCCTGGCGCCTATGGCGCCAGCCAGGACTGATGTCCCATATGAGCCTGGCGCCATAGGCGCCAGGACTGAACCCAGACAGCCCCTAGCAGGGATTGCTGGGTTTTCTCAAGGCGACATGATGCCTGCTCCCGGGGCTGATGGACGTGGTCTGGATGCCCGGAGGTATGCATCATGACAAATACGGCAAGCAGGAAAAGCCCATGAGAGGTTGCTGGGACGCTGCAAAACCGAAAGCCAGAGTCAGTGAAGTAACATAGCGCTGACTTACTTGTGAAGATTTACGGCCGCTACAACGTTCATGCGAACGGAGCGGCCAGCTGTTCCCAATCTATCAGGGAACAAACCGGAGCAGGGCGGCAACAGGGCACTGGGTCGCCGGAGTCACGAAAGAAGGTAGCAGCCGTTGATCAAAGGAGGCGGTGGGGCTCGAAACTATCCTCGTCGCCAGTTGAAGTGTGGGCAGTGATTACAGTAGATAAGGTGAACTTTAGATAAAGTATTTATTGTTATACATATAACTTATAAATATAGTTAAGTGGGAAATGTTATGAAAGGTTATGTCGAGCCCCACCAACTGGCAGCTGTTGATATTCAAAAGGTTCGCATTCCCCAGTCACGAGCACGTCGCTTCATTCCAGGGCTGACTCTCGTGCAGCCTCATCTCTTGACTGGCTTGTTAGCAGCACGGCGAAGTATTCACATTTGGTGCATACTACACAGTGCTATTTGTGCCGGCATGGATTTTCATGTCGCTGCAAATGCTGGAGATCCCATGGGGGCTGCCAGCTTTGCATAAAGCAGGCAGACCACATAGGAATCCATTGTAAACGCTACCCAACATTTATTTTTCTTTGTGGACACTGCTTATCTTACATGCATGGTAAGCAGTGTTCACAAATGAAAATTAAACGCTGCCCGATATGCGAGCACGTCGGAGAACGTTTATTGGTAGTTATGCACACTGGTTGCCATGCGAGCTTGGCAAGCGGCACTCAGAATGCCAAGCAGCGTTTATTCAAGCAGCGTTTATTCACTCTACACTGCCGAGTGCAAATGTGAATGGGCAAAAGGCGGTGTACACACTTGCATGCTGCCTTTTGCTCTTTACATTTGCACCCCGTAGTGCAAATGACTAAAATGTGGCTTACGTTTAAGTGAAAAGATAACGGGTCCCTGTCGCCAAATTACTTATTTTTTCAAAATGACCTCCATAATATATGGTCACAGGCTGCACTTGTTCCAGTGTCCTATACAGTTGGGAACTTTTTCTAAGTATTATTTGAGTGTTCAGCCTCATGACTGGAACCAACCTAGGCTTAGCACTCAGTCTTATAGGATCTAATAACTTCCTCTCTCTGTGCACCTGCCTAACTCCTCCCACTGCTACTTACTTTCTACCTTCTTCCTGTCTTTCTGGTCCCATTCCTGTATCCTATCACCCGTATTCTTCTACTAAGAACAGGTACATGTAACCCATCACTTCACTCTGATCTTAAGGCCTTGCCATTTCTACCCATGTGTTTTGTTACATGCTTTTTGAAAATAAGGGCTAAAAAGCAGCCAAAATGCAATAATTGTGGTGCTATGTAAAACACCCCAAATAAATAAATACATAGGCCCTCATTTTGAGTTTGTCAGCATCCCACTGGCAATTTTGGCGAGATACTAGCAAACTCACCTACCGTTTCCACCGCCTGATATACTGGTACTACCGGGATATTACAAGCAGTGGAAACACTGGTAAATTCCCATTCCATGGATTCCCATAGGACTCCATGGAGGGGATTTCCAGTATTTCCTGCACCGGTAATTCCGGTGCAGGAAATACCAGCATTCACTTGCCGGTTGGGGCCTGATTTACCTCTAGCTCTTTGCTGGAGGTATATCCGGGAGCCCCCGCTGGCAAATTTGTAGTTTCCCAGTGCAGTAAAATTACTGGTGCTGGAATTACCAGCACTTTTACCAGCATATTTCCTGCACCAGGAAACGTGGACTGTGGGCCATAGATTGTATGCCCACCTATGTGATGTGGCATGTCAATATACTACCTTTTGTTATAATAAGGTCATTACTTGAAAGTATATATAAGAATACATTTCTCTTTTTTTCTCCAAAAGAAGGTGAGTGACCAAAGGTACTTTGCATTAAAAAAAAAAAAATAAAAAAAATTCTATAGCGATGAACAGAAAACCCTCCTGCAGTTATATCTAAAACATAAACAAATTAGCTTTCACTTATTCAATGTCTGGACATATCTCACGCTTTCTCTTGCATTCGTACAAAACCATAAATGATTACATTGAAAAACATTTAATGTATTTTTCGAGAAGAGTACTAATTGAATACTCGAATCTTAGAACAATTGTGATCTGCCTTTTTCCTTTTCTTGTAATAAATTTTGATGTTCAATTTTCATATTAACTGAGAGTATTTTTGCATACACCAATATGTTTTGACTATTAGGCAATTAACATCACCAACTCTTCCTGTTGAAGCAGGGCCCTCCCTTGCTGCTTAGAAATTGACTTGCTCCAATAGCAGGATTACTATCTCATTGGAAGAGGTCTCACGTGCTATCGAAAACTACAAGTTAGGAAAAGCCCTCGTGCCGGAGAGTATCAGGTCAGATATCTATAAATAGTTTCTTGGATGGTGGACCCCGATCTTGCAGAAACTCTTCAATGTGATAGCACACACACTGGCTGTCCCTGCTTCTTGGAAAACGAGCACTGTTACCCCTGTTTCTAAGAAGGGCTCACACACTGACCCCCCACTGCTATCGCCTGATTTCTTTGCTTGATTGTGCTTCTATGATTTTTGCGAGCTGCTTGGCAGCAGGGCCAGCTCTATGCGCAGCAGAAAATGACATTCTCCCTCCTTTCCAAACAGGATTTAGGAAAGTTTATATCACAGTAGATCATGCTTTTGTCCCTAAAATCATATTTGAAAAGTATGTTTTACTAAGAGGCGGCTGTGTTTACGCTCTAAGGCATTTTAATCTGTGGACCGCTCCTTATTGTGGGGTAAACTGAAGAATTTGGGTGTGCCGCTCCCTCTTTTACAGCTGATTATCTGTCTTTACTCTGGCTCAAAGCCCTCCGTTGTCCGGCAACCAGGTCAAGGGGTACCCACAGAGTTCATGGTTAACAAAGGGGTAAGACAGGGCTGCCCAATGGCTCCCCTTCTTTTTTATCATGTTTTTATCTGATTTTTAACCCCAGCTTTCAATCGGGAACAACTTTTTCACCCTTTTTAAATAGTGTTAGCTACTCCTCTCTGTTATAAGCAGACAATGCTATTTTACTTCACCTGACTCCAAAGGGACTTGGTTGCTGTCTGAGTTATGCAGCTAGCTACTTCGAGAGAAATGGTTAGAAACTTAATCTTGCGAAGACCAGAATAGTGGCTTTTGGAGGCAAAATACCCAAATTCACCTGGTTGATTAACAGAGTCAAGCTAGAAGTAGTGAGTGCCTATCGACACATGGGGATGGTTTATTGAGGTAACTGTTCTCGGTCTCCACACCTGGAGCAGGTGGTAAGTCGTCTTTGCACAGGTTTGTGAGGCCTGTCGAGATTCTTTTACAAGTTTGGCGGCCACCAGCTCGACAAAGGTATTCAGATCCTGGGGGCCAAGGTTCACTCGGCCGCCCTCTATAGTAGCGAGACCTGGGGTAGCAGAAATGATTTTGCCCTGGATCGCATACAAGTGTTTCTCAAGAAGGTACTGGGTTTGTGCCCAAGTGTCTCCGGGGTGGCATTAAGGCTGGAAACTGGTACCCCACATATTGGCAGGCTGATTGAATTATCCTTTTTGGATTTCTGTTGGAAACTATTTTCAGGTTCCTCAGAAAATCTAAATATTCAAAATGTTTTTGTGTGAACTAGCGCTACAGCAGAGGCGTCGCAAGTGACTTGCCCCATTTTCTGTTAACATGGAAGCTGTTGCTGGTTTTAAGGAGGCAGTGGTTGCGTCACCATTTTATTTGTAATAATGTTAGAACTATTTCAGGGGCAATGCAGCTCATCTTGTCTTGTACTGATGGTGGCTTTCTTTCCCACTTATGTGAATATGTTAATACCGCTTTTGAGTGCCTGGCAAGGACATTTTTTGTTTTTTCAGCAATTTGTACATTTTAATTGGATGTGTGTCTTTGAGGGTAATAATTAAATTGAAAGTCTAATGTATGGTTGTATTTTATTGTAAACAGCATTTTGTATAATATTGTAATGGTGAAAGCTGTATAAAGTCTTACTACTACTCTGAAGAAGGGTTGAGACCTGATCCACTGACTTATAGTCATGGAGTGAAGCGATGTTGGGGTACAGCCTTCACTGATACACTGTGATGTTGGGAAGGTCCATGTATTATTTTCTTGTGCCCTAATCAAATCCGTTGACTTGCTCAGATCTTTAAATGATCTGTTCTGAAATGAATGCAAAGTTTTGGTTGTTGTTATTTATTGGTCCATTTTCGCTTTTTTGTTGCAGATGGCGACACTGGCCTCTGGGATAGGCACCTCACCAGAATTTCAAACCTTTCAAAAACTCATGAAAATTCCTCCAGTTCATGAAATGTTTACGACTGCTCCTTCTGATGCATTGCTCCCACTAACCACTAAAGACGTCATTAGTAAAATGGCTGCCCTCATTGGGAAAAACTCTTTTTGATTACTCAACCGTAGCATCCGAAGACTCACCATGGAGAACATCAGTAAATTCGACAGTCCCACCAACATCTCCCTGGCCAGCAATGACATAACACTGGGCATGATTGAATACAAGACCATCTCAGTGTTCCTGGTTTTGGTGATATGTGGGGTTGGCATCATTGGCAACATGATGGTTGTTCTAGTGGTGTTCACTACGCGGGACATGCGGACGCCAACTAACTGCTACCTGGTCAGTTTAGCTGTAGCAGACCTCATGGTGCTGGTGGCTGCCGGCTTACCCAACGTGTCGGACAGCCTGGCTGGAGCGTGGATTTATGGGCACGCTGGGTGCCTACTTATCACATACTTTCAGTATTTGGGAATCAACGTATCCTCCTGCTCAATCACAGCGTTCACAGTCGAGAGGTATGACCAAGGTTACGCTATAGACTTGAGAAATGTTGCTATCTATCTGACATAGTTAAAAGCATGGCTCTTTAGCTACCTTTATTGGAATAGATGTGAGTTAACATATAGTGGAAATGTTTGACCATACAGTAACTCACGTTGGGCAATTCATGAAGAGTGATGGGCAACTCCTTCAAAGAGTTCTAACTTTTAGGGTAACACCACTTTGCAGGCTTTGGCTCGAAGTGCAGCACTTAATATGGGAGCAATACAACAACAAAACCCAAAATACAAAATGTGAGGGGAATTTAAATTCAGATGTGCAAATTTGGAGAATTTGTGAATGCACAGATATGCATCTGTAGGCAAGTGGTTCTTGAAACGTGTACCTCTCGATCCCTCAATCCTGCTGATCGGGCTTGGAGCCCCAAACACTGGAACTTGAGTTGAAAGCTTTCAGTTGGGTGGATCTGTTTACAGTGTGTTGCATACCAGTAATGAAGGTCAGTCCTCTTTACTGTTTGAGATTACGCTGCTCAACTGCGTGCTATTTATCCAATGGAATATGGGTAGGTACGAAATATGCGACTGTTCCCTGTTTAGGGGGTTTCAAGCAAAGCCTGAGTACTGTATGATGTCATTGGAAGCCCGAAGTGGAATACAACCCTTCGTTGAAAGCTGCCCATCCAAAATTGTTTGTTGTGTGTGGCCCACTTGCGTCCCCTTTCCACTGCCTGTGCTGCCCCCATGAACCAGCATTTCAGGGGGTGAAGAGTGGAGGCATGAGGGAACTGCATCCAACTTTAAAACTACCAGATTCCCTCACTCCTAACCCCAGAGCAACCCAAAAATTAGAATAAAATACCTGGCAGAGAATATGCTGTACCCCCCACCATGATGTCACTGCAGTTCGCTATGAATTTTATAATCCTCTGCCATGACCGAAGATACAGGGGTCGGAAAGGGATATTGCTGGTTATGGCTTCCTATGGAAGGCCTCCACGAAATGGGAATTGTACGTCTCCCAGGAGTCCTGTGACCATGTAGCTGTCCATGGCCGAAGGCAGAGTTCCTTCATAAGGTGACAGAGTTCAGAAGATAATTTTCATACCTTTTCTGCTACAATCCGGGCTGATTTGTCCTTTATAGTAAATGGTGACACCTTACAATCCTTGGCGCCATGTCGCCAAGCGTTCTAGGATGCAAGCAAACCAATCTGCAGATCATAATAAGTGCCCGACAACTGTCTTAAAGCATTTAATGTAGGCCTCTTTCAAATGAAATTGGACTGCCTGTTATAGCACAGGCTTTGGTATCATGCGTTTGGAGTCCAGTTTTCCCATTTTAGACTCCTGAAGTGCCCTAATGAATTTGAGACATTTTGATCAGCTGATGACTGAGGACTGTCAGAGAAAGAAAGTTCAGAAGAAAGCATTGGAAAGACATGGACATCCCTTTAATGAAAGTTGGGAGCAACTTTGCACATTCTACTTTTTCTGTAAGTGGGCACTGTGACACCCAAACTCAACGGTAGTACTCTACTAAAGTAAAGCAGAGACCGCACCTTTTTTTTCATAGTGAGGTCAAAGCTGGACTCAAATACCGAAATCACATCTGTCCTCCTTTTGATGTCCACTTTGCAGGTGCTTTGTTAAGTTAATTAAATGCATCAGGTCAGTAACTTTGTACTCATAAGTTACTTTAAAAAAGAGTAGTATATTTTGTGTGCATGAAATAGGGCTCTTCGGAGTTGAGTAACTCTCCAGGGGAGCAACTGATCACGGTAAAGAGTGATATTCTACCCATGAGTGATTATTGTAAGGGACAGGGGATTTCAAAACAGACTGAAGAAAGGGACCGACCTATTTCAAAGTGATCCTATGTGCTTAATAGGATTCGATTGGTAGATGTTAAATATGTCTCTCAATGTAACAAGAATTGCTTCCAATAAAACCAGCACCTGGCTAGGAAGCGACAGAGCACACAATCCAATAAAGACATAGGATTCAAGGTCGTGCCCAGGACACATGAAATCCTGAGCTGGGTTCCCGCTCGTTTTACGTTCCCCTGTGTTATAGTGGATGTCACGCTTAGCACTAACTTTAAGTGTTTGCATTATTTTTTCTAAGTTGTTCGAGAGTGGCATATTTATAATAGAAGGCAGCAGTTCAAAAAATGGTGTTACCCAAATTGACCATTTATAATTGAGCTTTTGTCCTAATCGACCTAATTATAGTGGTCCTAATTGACCTTCTGCACAATTGACCTTTATATTATTTTAGTTATTTTATATATGTATTGGTTTGGTTTTGGATTATAAATAATATAAGGGATTTGGGTGTGGGGTTGCGGGGGGTTTTGGATTGGGTGTGGGTTGCGGGGGTTTCCCCCCGCATATATGTTGTAATTGACCTTTTAAATTAGGTCAATTCTCCTGAGGTCAATTCTCCCGAGGTCAATTGTGAAAAAATCAATTAGTATGCATCCCAAAATATATCGCTGCCAGATATCTGAATGGCGAATTTGCAGCAAGGTATATCATGTTATAATGGGACCCCTGATTTTTAGTTGCAATGACAGCGGCACTAACTATTAAATCCTCTTGAAACAATGCAGCACATCCTTAAGGCCCATATTGCTTTACAAAGAGCAGCAAAGCCAGTGTTTTTGAAGTGTAAATGCTGGATCTATGTGATATCAACGAAAATCATAACACCGAATCACATCGAAAGTGAGTCGATATATTTTTTTTAAAGGCACTAATCCCCCTCCCCATCATATTTTAGGACTGGTGCAATTATGTAATCAAACTCCAGTTCTAGAATATTTGGGGAAAATGTTGGATAGTGCCTTAAAAAAAAAGATTGAATCACTTTCGATGTGATTCGGTGTTATGGTTTTCGTTAATATCACTGGATACCGTAAAGGTCATCAACTGTAATGCTTTCAAACTCAAGCCGATACCTAGATTGCCACTGGAGGCCAATGCTGAATGGACACCCTAACTGATGACCAATGAGAACACCTCAATAACACCCCACAGATGCTCCCCACGATGAAGTCAACAGGAGCTAGGACCGAAGAGTTACAAATGGTAAAACACCTCAAAATGGCTTCCGCTGGTATGACAGTGTCATAGAAATGTCTCCTATGCAGACAGAATGTTGACATCTTGGGGACAATTCGGAAAGTTATGAATAAAGGTTACACCATAATTATGCTGGGAAAATTCCTGCCTTGAAAATCCTGGAAGCAGTGAGGGAAAGTGAGCCCAGATAGGTTTTCAGTCCAGAGAAGATGAGACCCCTTCCCCTCCATCACTTTCTGCACTCGCGCTGGTGTAATGAACTGTGAGCAGCGACCAGACGGCTTACGGCCCCTGGGGTTTCCAGGTTTCGAGAACAGGAGGCGGACCATTATGGGTGCCGTGGGAGGGGCGGGGCCGCAGGGTGATCCGGAGTGGCTGGAGCCGAGTGACAACCGTGGATGCTAAGCTTGAGCAGGTGGCCTTGATGCTGGAGTTGAACTATTGAACACGTGCCATCGTTGCCTTGGGTGCTGGCAGCTCTCCAGCCTTTTAAGCCAGTGCATGAAGTGCACTTGGATCACTGCAGCCCGCAGGCAGAACGGCTGCTCCCACCCGCCCATCCATTTTCTGAGGCCAGGAGACATTCTGGCGTGTAGCTGCCATTCATTTCCTGATTCTCTTAGTCGCATTTTTTTAAAAAGTGTGTTACAAATATCTTTTTAAGTATTAATTCATTAGTTTTATTTCGGTTTTGTATTTTTTTAGGGTAATTCTTTTATTTTGTTCATAATTAATATTAATATATTACAGCACACTATGAAACAGTGATACAGGAATAATTTAAACATACGAGTCATGCTATAAGTACTTTAAAAACATTATGAAAGATACGTAAGTCCAACACGGAACTAATCATTTTTAAGTCTATTAAAATACCAAATAGAACATTCTAAAAAATATATTATACTATAGGTGTATAACTATGCCAAGTATTAATATCTTAATATAGCAACATTCAATAAAACGTGTCTTCTAATACATAATACTACTACAGTTAGTTTTAATTCACTAACAAATATTAACCATATAGTTCCTATGTTTTACTGTATGCTCTAGCTCTGTTGGTAGTTTTCAGCCTCAGGATAGTGGCTACACGTAAAGCAGCTATTCCTGTTTCCCTGCCATAGGGGTGGAAATCCCCACTAATAATGAAGGATCTGATAGGGTTAATTATCGCTGCAGTGAATCCGTCCCCGGTGCTGAACCAAACTGTTGATAGTCCTAATGCTGGGTGTGCGAGATTCAGAAGACACAGTATAAGGAAAAATGCTCTTCCCTCAAGACCCCCCTTGTTCCTATCAAGGTGGATCAACGAAGGAAGTTGACAGATGTATTTGCTAATGTTAGACCGAAGTCTGTAGAAATATGAAACACAGATACACTGTTCTCTGAACAGAAGGAACCAAACAAGTTCACTAGTGAGAATGCAGTGCCCGTGCCTGGGAACTGTGTCGCTATATGCCCCGCTGCATGTAGCAATAGATTTGCCTGTCTGATGATGGGGCTGACGTTATGCACGCAATAGTGACCCGGTCCGCAAAGAAAGGTGCCAGTAACAAGTTACCGGCACCTTTTTCCGGACCGGGTCACTGTGAGACTGCCCGTAGGGGCCAGACACTACCGGCAGGCCTGACCTGCCGGGAGTCCAGGCGCCTACCATCAGGTTTTTAACTGAAGCGCCGGCATCGTTAACAACACTGCCGGTGCTTCAGGGTTCCCACTCCCATGGTCTCCATGGGAATGGGAATTTACTGTACCACCGCTGCCTGTGATATCCTGGAAGCACCAGGATGTCAGGTGGCGGTAACAGTAATACAGGTTTGCCGGCAACCCACTGCCCGCTGGAAGCACAGACGGGTTACCAGCAACCTCGTAATGAGGCCCAATGTCAGCCGAGGTCCTTGCTGTGCCAATCATCCAGTCATTTACTAAAACATCTAAATAATGGCAGTGGCAAAAGCAGATATAAGCAATGCTTTGTGCATGAAATCGTTGATGGGACGTTCACCATTTGAAGGAGTGTCCCATTTTCACTAACTAGAGATTCAATTCTGTAACAATGTATGCTGGCTGCCTTAAATCTCCAAGAAGCATAGAAAGATACCAGTCTGATAGGCAGAACTATATCATCCGTAAATGCTTCAGCAGTTCTACTCTTCATTTTAGAGATGTTCACCTGTCGCACTGTTAAAGGACATTCCTAGAACTGGAATAGTTCCAATCCGCCAGTCCTGTTCAGGAAGGTAGCTGCGGTGCGCATTCATCAGAGAGATGGAACATCGGCTTCCTAAAGTCCAGGCATGGAAAGTCGTCTCCTTGTGGCTCTCTGGCATCGAGGAGGACCTCCTGGTGACTACTCATTGGAGACGGGATCCAGCCCCTCCTGTGGACACATGTGACAGCCTTGGGCGCCCTTCTGATCCTAACGTGTACCCGGTATAGACAATAAGTGGTACCTACCACCATAAAGTGTCATCCACCTATCCCTAGACCATCCCCTTGATATGATTGATATGATTGGCTATTTGTAACGCGCTTAATACCGGTTTCTAAGCACAGACCCGGGGATAACACCTGTGTTGCTCTGTGTCGCGTTGCTTCCAAGGCAAGCACGTTGGCCCTGAGCTATCCTCACCTTGCGTGGTGTTTAGGTGCTGGTGTCTTTGATCTTGCAATATGTAACCACACTGGATCCTGTCATGGTGGTGTGGAAAGCCCTGATGTCTCAGGTGAATATATGGTTCTGCTTAGCATCCAGATGCCACATGGGTGATGGCAGAGCAGCCACATGTGTCATTTGCAGTGAGAACTGTTTGTGTTCTTAGAAGAGAGTTCCACCTTGTGCGCAACCCTTCCTTTTGTGAACATTGCTTATGTCCCATTGACTGAGGAATTGTGCAATCACTGCAAAGTCCTGCAAGGGCTTTGTGCTTGTGCATGCGAGCATGTAGCTTCTCCGTAGACCGTCATTGTGAACCTCTCAGGCCCTTGTGGTAAGTCAGACATAGGAGACAGATAAGATGAGTATTGTTGAACAAGTTACTTTATTAAACAACTTAACGAAAACCTACTCTAGGCCCTATTCCTCCAAAGAATTCCCTATGCAAGAAAACAATAAACAGATGCTCATCAGGACGTCCTACAAAAGTAAACTCTGTTCTCTGTCAAAGCTATACTAACCTATCTCTGCCCTACCACTATGAAAGAAAGAAAGAGAGACTAAGGGCCTCATTACGAGTTTGCCGGTAACCCGCCTGTACTCGCCTTACCGTTACTGGCACCCGATATGCCGGCCACAGCAGTAAATTCCCATTCCATGGAGTCCGATCGAATGGTGCTGGTCATAGGGGCATTTCTTTGCTGGTAGGGGTCTGAACTCCCGGCAGGTCAGGCCTGCCGGTAGTTCACTGACCCTACCGGCAAACTCAGAGTGTGCTGATTTGGTAACAATGTGGGATCCGTTATTACCAGCATTGTTTCCTGCATTTTTACCGGACCGGCTAAGTCTCAACTTAGCCTTTGCTCACCCTTGGAAAATTATTAATGGCTGGTTTTTCTGACCTCCGCCCACAATGCTTTCACAGTGTCTTCCAGCTCCTAGATTTATATACTGTTCACAAAGAAATCCTGCTAAAAAATAAATATATTTCTCGGTTTTGGCTGATGCAATGGCCCTCATTACAAGTAACACCAGGATATTACGGGCGGCGGCAAAACAGTAAGTTCCCATTTCCATGGAGTCCCATATGAGTCCCATATGAGTCCCATATGACTCCATTGGAATGGGAACACAGAAGCACCAGCACCTGATATTTCTGCAGGTAGGGGCCTGAACTACCGGCAGGTCAGACCTGCCAGTTGTTCACATCCCAAACCGGCAGACTAGCAGTGAGCCGGTCCAGAAAAGGTGCCGGTAACGTTGTTACCGGCACCTTAATTCCGGATTGGCTCAGTCGTAATGAGGCCCTGTCTTTGCCAGGTATTATAAAAAGTGGTCCCACTTATGCTTCCTTCTGGGATATATTCTCCTGACTTGGGTAGAGGGTTGTTCACATCTAAAGAATCAAAGTTCCTCTCTGTTGTTCTGAAACTGTTCAAAGATGGAGCATCAGGTGGGGCGTGGGCCCTCTTTATCTCGTCTCTAGGCCACTCGTGAGGTTTCTAATCTCTCAGCCCAAGGTGGGCTATGGCTTATTTCCGCCCTGCACCGTGCAATTCTTTTACCCCTTCACAGAGTCTTCTTTTACCCCTTCGCAGGGTTTTCCGTCTCTCAGCCCTGTGTGTGGTGTGGGCTCAGTCAGCCCTGCTTGGTATTGGCTTTGCTGCCCTCCAGCCAGTCCCCCATCGTAGCCGTGTACCTTCTTCCCAGTGGTGGACTCAGTACTGGAGGTAGAGCCTCTGACTCCTGTGGATCCACGCCCTTCTCCTCTTGTTTGACTTTAGATGAAATGTTACACATGCTGGGGGTCAGGGAGCTTAAAGGAGCCAACCTCTGGACCGCCCCAACTCTTCCTGGGATTTTTAAACTCATGCTCTTACAGATGTGTACGATAGGAATATGTTTCAATGGGTTACATGTCATAACAGTGAATGGCTCTTTAATGTGAATGGGCTTTCTAATAATAATATTATTATTAAGACTAATAATAATAATAATAATAATAATAATAATAATAATAATAATAATATATATTTCTTATATAGCACTAGACACCCTTTGGTCTCAGAGTGCTGAAATAACAGACGACAATATTATCTCAAGGAATGCTAAAAATATTTCCTCTTAATTTCGGTTTTTATTTTGGAAAACATATTGTGTTCCTATTTTTTACATAGACACATGTTCCCTCCCCGCCCCTTCAAGGCACCTGCCTTCTCTTCCTTCTTGGAATTTGTTTAGGCCCCATCATTATAAGTATACTTGTATACCCTTTGCCAACACTCTTTTGAGGTGAAATGCTGGATTCTCAATGGAAGTTTCGAACTGGGGACTGCACACACTGCAATGCACTGGGTAGAGTGTAGGATTGGGTAAATAGTAGGAGATCGTGGAAAAGAAGGGGTGAGGTTACTGTGTCCATATGTTCTACTGTATGACAGTTCTTAGCGATGTTGGACAGTCGCTCTTCAAAGAGGTGCACTGATTAAAAGAGCTATTGTCTGAGCTGTAGGATAATAGGTTCGAACCAGTTGTTTCAGATGTTTGGAACACAACTCTTGTTGGGAAGAAGGGGTGCACATTGAGCCAGTTGTGACATCTCTTCCCTCGAACTTGCCTCTTATAAAAAGCTTATCACTTAGCACAATTGGATCGCAAAGGAGAGAATTTTAATGAAAACCTATTGGTGCAGCTGCCATTGTGTGTAAGCCAGACATATCTTTCTGTATAATATCAAATTAAATCTCGTTTGATCTTTCCTAATTAATGCAATGCAAACATGTCAGGATTTTCTCGGTTAATGTAGTCCCCTATGCAAACCCTTATGGATGGGGAAATTGAACTTTCACATTAAGTGTAAAAAATATTAATACTGGCAAATCCCCGGATTTGTCAGTATTGAACTATTTATTTTTGCCAGTGGGTTGGCAGAATTACCTCCAGCTCATGGCTGCAGGTAATCCCGTCCACCATTCCAGAAAACCTGTACTTTGCCGGTGTGGAAACAAGGCGGTATATGTAAATACTGGCATCTTCATTCCGCACCAGGAAAGCTGTAATGAGGCCCACTTTGCACGGTCTCTGGGGGTTCTACGGACCACCCATACCAACTAAGCATCCAAGTGGCACCGGGCCAGTTTATCTCCATCATTTGGGAGCCCAGGTTTTTTTACAGCTGGTTCGGCGCGCTGCTCCTGGATTTTCCATACAATGCTTTTTTACTATATTACTATATAGAATGCACATAATTATGGCACCTGGGGGTGATCTCAAACATCTTGTGCCAGTCAATAGTCTTGTGGCAATTTGAATAATTTGGTATGGGAAATTTAGATAATTATTCAGTGAACCAATGCTGCCTTCCAAGCCCACTGAAATTGATGGAAACCACATTTCTGCAACAATTCCGCTACCGGTAACATAATGCTTTGCTATAGATGTTAGGTTGTATATACATGCACATATCCTAAAAGCAGGAAAAGGGTCAATGGTGATGCCAACTCGTCATGCCAGCAAACATTTCCACATGTTTGCAACGAGCAAAGGACAGATGTCCTCACCCAACCCCTAGACACAGACTCTTCTTTATGGAAAAGAGACCTTGGACCAGTTGGTGGATGCTGCCCATAAATGTTTGGCCACTCTGCCATGCACGATGTCTATATTTTTAAGGGAAGAAGAAAAGGTCAGGTGCACCCCGCTGCCTATCACCCTAACTGAACCTTGGAACAGAGGTTCTTACTTCTACTCGAGCACTGCCAGCTATGAGATACCCCTCCTGCCCCTGGCCTGTTGGCCGCAGAGGAAGGCTACAAAATGCGGAAAAGTCAAAGATCTAACTAAGCATCCCAAAATCTGTTTACGATAACTGATTTGATGCACATGCCGCAACCCTGGTAAATGTTATGTACTGAAACTGCCCTTCCAATTTCAAGATTTCTGGATTTTTAATATTTTGATTAGCTTCAACAAACAGTCTTTGGTCCCAGGAAAATGGGAAGTAGGAAATTGGTAACACAAGGATAATATGTTAAAACTTTTAATAATGGCATCCAGAATGTTCATTGCTGCAGGGTAAGTGCAAATGAAATGTAAGGCAAAGTTGAGAACATACCTATGTTGAGTGACGTTTTTCTAATGCAACACATGAGGCCAGAGCTGGGCATAAGCACCGAGTGGACTATATTCTGACTCACAGATGAGGGGGACTTGGAATTTCGTCTGGTTTGCTTGATGGTCATAGGTGTGTCCATTTTTCAGCTATGACCATCTCTTTCTTCAGAAATTATCCTGTTTGCATCCATGTTGATGTCAAGGATCATACCACTAGGTAGCAAGAAAGAGGCCTCCTATTGGGAGTGTGAGTGGGGCCTAGGCAAACAAGATACTCTGTGAGTTAGGGTGAAGCCCAAGGACAGCTGTCTTCAGATCATATGAGATGTCTCTTTAGTAATGCGACTGGACCAGAAACCTTCACGAAGTCAGCACAAGGGGATTGGCAAACAGCTGCTTTTGCTTTGCCAGAAAAGAGTACAGATAGGGCACAGTGGGTGGCTCCACATAGTTGGTAAGCTGGTGCCGGAGTCTTTAGTGCCATCTTGCGCATTGACATGATAGAGTTCCAAACGACTCTGCTATGTAGCGAGTTTAAAGATAATTTGTGCCGCAGTATCATCATTGATGTTGATTGTGGCAGCCTTAGCACGTGTCGCCAGAAAAGCCCTTCTAGCATTTGCCAGGTTTCTTTGCATTTTCCACCCTGCCTCAGCGCCAAAAGTTATGACTGGCACAGCTTTTTGGAAATAGAATCTTAAAAGAGATTCCAATGAGAACTTTCCATAGTTCCTGTTGATTTTCGCAGCTTGCCGAGCAAGCATCAGCATTTTTGATTTTAATTCTTCAACCCAATGACGTTCGCAGATAGAGTTGTTACATTCGATGCCTAGGTATCTTATGAAGTCCACAGAAGCGATTTGGGCATCCGCGACTTTCCATCTGAAAGCTTTGTCTTTCTTGGATTTTAAGTTTCCAACTGATATGATTTTTGTTTTTGCTGTGTTTATTGCCAGTTCATTTGCAATCATATACTCCTGCAGACTTGTAAGAAGGCGCTGAAGACCTATTTGTGTTCTGTCTATCAGCACCAAATCATCTGCGTATATGATGCATTTAATCGGTATTTGATTAATCGTTGGCGAGAAACAGGGAACCTGCTCGAGATGGATTGGCAGATCTGCCAAGAATAGTTTGAAGAGCTCCGCCGCAAGTGGACAGCCTTGTTTGACACCTTTGTGGGACCAGAGGGTATTAGATAACAGGCTGCAGTTGTTTAGTGGCACTCTGATTGATGTTTGGTCATGAAGGGCAATTATTGGTTCGAGAATGGAATTCGGACAATGCCATTTTGCCAGTTTTGCCCAGAGTAGGCCACGATTCACAGTATCGAAGGCCTGTTTCATATCTATAAAGGCAAAATGAATTTTTCCGTTTGCCTTTAGAGATTCTAGTTTCAGAATGGTCAAAATCAACAGATTTACGTCAACACCGACACCTTTCGTAAACCCGGTTTGGCGTGTGTCCACAATCAGTGAGATCTTGGCCCAATTTGCGAGTTTTAGCCTTAGATTTGAGCCAAATAATTTGCCAATCATGTCTAGCAGGGCAATCGGGCGATAGTTGTTAGGATCGTCCAAATTGCCCGTCTTGTGGATTGGTACCACTATTGCAGTAGTCCACGAATCAGGCAGTTTTTTTAGCTCTGCAATTTTGGTGAACAGATACGCAATAAATTGTGCCCACTCACTTGAATGTTTTTTGAGGGCAACATTGGAAATCAGGTCAGGTCCAGCTGCACGCGATTTTTTTAGTACTTTTATGGCTCTAACAATCTCCTCGTGTGGCATCTCCACATCCCACTGAGTGTCATCAGTGATGGTCAGTGGAACCGTCGCAATATTGGACTTTTGGAGTACCAAAGAGAAGTGCGTATCCCATGCCTCTCCTGAAATTGTATTCGTTAGCATTGGAGTGCATTTTGAAAGGTCTGTATTCAAGATCTGCCAGATTTCGCGTGTGTTTCTAGTCAGAAGTAGATTCAACATTAACTCAGCTCGGTTTTGAACGATGACAGTGACGTGTGATTTTTCCCAGTTTCTATAGAGAGCACGTCTTTCTTTCACCGCATCTTGTATTTTTGATCTTGGCAGACATTTTCTTATTATTCTTAGATCTTTGCGTAATGCTTTTTTTGCTTCGTGTAACACTTTACTGTAACAATGTCGATGCGACTGCCCATAGTACATGGATAATTTTGCGGCAGAAGTAAAATCTGTTAGCCGTGGGATGTAGTTGATACCTTGAATCGCTAAGTTATTCTTTAGCCTCATCCCAAGTCCTTGGATCTGCTTTCCATTCAGTCGGAGACGATTGCCCTTGCAATTTGTTTCTAGGGCATTCTGATATACGGCAGCCTCAGGAGTCGTGGCCATCATGCAGCTGAAGTGCAAAAGACTGTGGTCACTGTGGTTCATTTTTAGAACTTGAAGGTCTAAGATCTTTGATTCAAAGCTTCTAGATACCCAGATATAATCGAGTATACTGTGCATTTTTTGACGGTGCCACGTTGGATTTGGAGGAACGTCGCCTTTTACATGACCGTTGACCATATACAAGTCACGCATCGTCATTTCTTTTTGCCATCTCTGCCCCCTAGCCACAACGGCGACATCAGTTAGTCACTTATATATCTGTAGAGATTCATCAAACTGCAACCAGGTGCAGTTTAGGTCTCCGCAACAGATTATTGTCAGGTTATTGTAGGCTAACATAGCCACGTGTGTTAGCTCTAAGATAGCGTTTAGAAAGTCCTTAGTGCTAATTTTTGAAGGATTCCAGCATCCATTTATGACCAATAAGTACTTCCTTAGTTGAGGACTTTTAGCCAACGTATGGATAATGGTGCCTTGCACATATGGGTTTGGATTTGTCATGACTGGGGCTGACCATGTTTGCGTTATTCGCACCATTGTTATTAGTCCAGAGCTTGGCCTGCCTTTAGCATTTTTTTCGCAGGGCTTAAGAGAATAGTGAAACCGTCGCAAATTGGGGTTTTACGGAGCCAAATTTCCTGTAGACATATCACAAAATCATGTTCCAAGGGGAATTCAAATTCATTAAATAAATGTTTTAACCAACGTGTGTTCCATGATAAAAACTCATGCAAGGTTTCGTCTTCTATCAGTCATGTCTATTGAGAGCCCCTGTACTTGCTCAGATTTGCTTTTTTCGATGGAAAGTTTTTTAGCAGGTTTCCTTCAGATCTTGAATTTTAGCTAATACTCATGGACAGCCGTAGCGCTTCAGAGTCCACATGTTTCGAATGATGTTGATTTGGCTTCATTTCCTTGTTGTGTTGTGAGAAGTTTTCCTGATTGGGTTCAGACAAAATTTCAAATCCAAAGAACAAGAGGTCATCACTGGCTCTTAAAAGCATGTTTCTAACTTCTGCAGAGTTTATGTGTAGAAGCACCTGGTCCAATGATTTTTCTGTTGCATATTCAACAATCTTTATGTCATCAGATTAAATTGTGCGCAAAAGTGGAATACACTAGAACAGTTTCATAATGTTTGTTCTATTTAGGTTTACTTCTGTTGCATCACTGTGGATATTTTGAAGACGTAATTTGCGACACGAAAGTGCACCTTTATTGTGTTTGATTTCATGAACCCTTGTGTCAAAGTGCACACGCTGATTACATTGATTTGACGTGAATTTTGGATTCATCATAGGGTCAGCACCCAACGCTGTATTAGCGTTTACTACAGCTTCAGTTTTTGTTATAGGTTGCATGTCTTTAGATCTTAATGTAGAAGAAACTGCTTTATGTGGCTTCGACTGATTGACCTGGATTATCGCAAATCGGTGGCCGCTGGAAGCAAGAGACTTGTCAAGCTCCTCATGATTCGAGTAAGTTGACAGATCACATAGATCGATTGACGAGGATACGGTTGAAGAGTCGCTTGTCTGGGAACCAGAGATTATTCTTTGTCGCTTTAAAGCCATTGTTTGTTTGTATTGACCAGTGAGTGCTTGCGCCCCTTTTTTTTCTTTTGTTGTGGTTTCTGGCAGTTTGTTAGTTATGCCAACATCACGTTTGAATAGGCTCAGCTTTAACGGGGTAGATAGATTCCTTATGAATCTCTTTGTTTTTGAGTGAGTAGATAATTGACCTTTTTTATTGCTTTCCGAGAAGCGGCTTTGTCCACTATAGTGTTTGCTGCCACCACAGATGTGGTAGCAGTTGTTTTTGCCGCACCCGTAAATATTCCAAATGATGAGAAAGGATTTTTTGTCGTAATCATTTTCGCTTGAATTTCTGCATGGTGAGTTTTGTCTAATACATCTTTATTTCCCTCGTCACTGCATGAGCTTTTCAGACCACTGCAAACTGTTTCATTTCCTGCTTGAAGTTCTTGCACCGATAGGTGTTGTGGCATGTCGCCGACCAATGTTGTTATAGGATTTGACAAGGACGGCGGTGGTTTTTCCGTACCTGCTTTGCTCAAAACAGCCTTGTCACTCAAGGTTATAGACTCGTCTAAATCGACAATTTCTTGCGGCACATTCGGGACATTCATTTAACTCTCCTCTGGCAGTCACCAATACGAGATCCAAGGTTAGAGCATAAATGCTCACGCATCCACTTGAAAGTTTCCAGCATGCTTTCAACCATATTCTCGCTTTGGCAGCGCTGTTGATTGGTGATCTCATTCTGCCTTTGCTGCCACTCGGCATTAAGGGCAGCCTCTGCAGTTACCTTTTCTTTTAGGTAGTCGTTGAATTTTTCTATTAGTTCCATTTTGTGGTTCAGGTTTTGCAGCATTGCACTTTGGTCTTGAATTCTTTCATTTACGTCTTCATAAAGTTTCATGAATGGAATTAGGGCAAGTGATGGTGCGGCCAAGACGTTGTTATGGATCTGCATTGCCGCAGCTGATGAAAGACTGGCCTTTGCAAGTGTAAAGCCTTGGTTATCGACCCCATTGTTCGAGTGTCTCGATATGTCATCCACTCCATGTACATTATTGTGCGCTAACACTGGCCTTTTGGCACTGTTGCTTTTCCTTGTCGGCGCCATTGGTGTGATTGTCTTGGACTTGGCATGTTCTGGCACTTGAAAGGGCGAGGCAGCGCTCAACGATTTCATTAATGACATAGGCATGCTGCTTGAACTCGTTTTTTCTAGGCACGATGTTGCAGCTAGAGCTGCCGAAGCCGGTGCAGTTAGCAAGTTCAAAGGGTTCCGTGTAATGTCGTTGGGTGGCAATTTCTGTAATCGGTTGTAACAGCCTCGATTTGACAGAGTGGTGTCCATTTGCGCAGCAGAAATTGAAGGCACTGTGGGTAAAAAAGCCAAGGTAGGCTGCATACAGCAGGTGCTGTGCTTTCTATGCCTGGCATCGTCACAATCAAAAATCTCACAGTTTTCATCCCGCAGCAATTCTGAGAAGTTTGGCGAATTTCTTGAGGACTTGTGATGAATGTAATTACTAGGCATTGCATGGTATCGTAAGGTCCTTGTCCCATTTGGTGCCTAGCCCTCTTCAGTAGCGTCGAATTGGATCACATGAGAACTTTTCGCAGGGGCACTTGAGACACCATGTAAATGAATTGCATGCAAACTTTCCACAGAGACACTTGAATCACCATTTCCGCACACGATACCGTCGGACATAACATCAAGTTTGTTTGTTAAGACGCTACATCTGTCCGGTCGTGAAGATACCATTTTCACTACTGAAGGACTGTCCGTTGAACTATATACTGACGGTAATGTTAACTTTCGGCTCATTTCTGTATGTAGTAGAGTCATTAGAGTTTTTCACAATTGGTTTTTCGGCTTCATTCAAAATGGGTTCAGTGTTTGGAACTGTCATCAGTTCAGCGTCAGTGATATCAAATGGTGAGTAAAAGAGTTCTGGAGTTGCAGGACTAGAAATAGTCTCCCGGAATTCACAAATCAATTTGGAGACAGGTTCTAAGTTGTTAAGAGTTAGCATCGAAATTTGTGGAGACATAGACGTGGGTGGCATTTGTTGCTTAGTTGAAATACTTGGGTTTCCACTTGCCATCGGAGAACCGCTGTTACAACTGTTGTTAAGTGTAGGCAGTGTATCGGAGAGTGTCATTGCCGGAAAAGCAACATGTGAGTCAGGTTCCACTATGGCAGCTGTAGCAGAGTCTAGAGAGTCAGTGACTGCTACACTTGCCCCCCCCCCCCAATTGGGCTATCTAACGGTAGAGCAACCGGTAAAGCAACAATCTGTTTGCTTACCTTGCTGTTTCTGGACTCTGCCTTGCTCGTGGCGGCCCAGGGATTCAGCATCTGGCGCTGTTGCAGCGTTTTATGTCGGGTCTGTGCACCAGATTTTTTTAGCGGACAGTCAGCCATGGACGCGTCCTGTGGCGGACTGGGGCAAACTGGGAACTCGGTACCAGAACTCTGCGCCGTGCTCTGCGCCCACAAGCAGTTTTTATAGTGAACACAAAGAAGGGACACAGACTCCAAAACACGTCGTGCAGCTCCTCAATCAAAAAGCACAATGGGACTGGGGCAGACTGGGAACTCGGTGCCGGATGGGAAAATTATTAAACCAGGATTATTGTTGTAGTTGACCTTGATAAAGTTAATCTCAAGAGTGCTGTGGAGCTGAGGAGGCATTTGCTTGCGTACACTCCTATTACGTTGATAGTAGTGTGGCCCTGTTTGTTTCTGAATCTAATTTCCCAGTTGAATATGCCTGCATATTTATGTGGATGCCCTTCACTGGTATACTTGCAGTGTGGAGGGCACGAACATGGGTTGTTGGTCCATTTTCCCATACTCTTCTGTGTTAATGATATCAACTGTAGCACCCGTGTTGATCAGACATGTTATTGATTATTGGTCTTTGAGCAGGTCTGTTTCGGGGCTGGATTGTCTCACTTGTTTTGAAAAGTGAGGTTGATGTAGAGCAAGGTGCTGAATTACTGAATGTATGTAGTGCATCACGTCTTTTAAGTCGCATGATAAACTCGTCTTTCGTCCCGCTCTTCTGTTGTCGTATCTGATTGAAGGTGTTGCGTTCAGAGCCCACACTGTGTTGTGGATTGCATTTTTTGTTCACTGACACAATGATTGACTGATAGGAGGTGGTGTCATCGGTTGATAGAGTTTGAACGACTGTTTCTACTACCATGTTGATAAATATCTGTAGTCTCAGAGTGATGTCATTTTCAACTAATGCTTTCATGAAGTCCTCAAACTCTTATACTCATTCACTTCATCTGGATCTCCTGTTCTGCAAAGACAGCAATTTGAATGCCGCTAGCCTCCACAGAAATGTCACCCTCAGGGACACTGTGTGTGTCTCACTTTGGCTACCCACTTCATTGTCCTCACTAGGTATCTGCAGTTGCCTTGAACCTGCTTGTGACGCTTGCACCTTTGCTTGTGATTGTTTGCAAATTCGTGAACTCGCTTGTGTGTGAGGACTTGCTTGTGCTTCTTTCTTTTGACTGCTCTTGAATGTACATGTTACCTGCAAATGCATGTGACTAGGGGTGTTCTTCTGCAGAGAATATGCATTGTATTGATTTAGTTGGGGCAATGGCCAGGTTGGAACGTTCACGGGTGGTCCGTGGGTTAATTACATTAATGGAGGCGACAATGAGCTGGGCCTGCATACAAGCACATGGCCCTTGCAGGCACTTTCCACTCGTCACAGTACGGAAGCTGGTTGAGGTCACAACAGTGCCTTCCACTAGAGGACATTAAGGCAGCCAAAGGAACTTCGACAGCCTGAAACCACCACGGCCTTAAACTCTGTTTCTGCCTGGAAAAGAACCACCAATTACTGAATTCACACATTCTATGAATTATTCAAACACCGATGTTCATAATTCACCAGGGCCTCATATACCTGAAGGAAGGTATGCCCAGGCACCTGTCTACTGCCTCAACACTCTGCAGTACCCAGATGAGAAGCATCAGAAGAACTGAGGTGACTGTGGACCCCAGGAAGTGCTGTGCCCTCAAGAGGCTACTCTGTTCTCAGTAGCATAAGGAGGCTGACCTATATTGAGTTGAATCTGGTCTTGCACCCATTGCACCTCAGTATGAGCTATCGGGGATGAGGGCCACGCTTGCAAGTTCTCCCACTGCCGGCCCTTTCTATTTGAACTTGCAGATGCAGAGAACTGCTGCCATGGGAGTTAACATTACAGTGAAAACCCCGGAAGGTGTCATATCTGATTTCAATCTGAATTTTCTAGTGGCAAGCTCACACAGAGGAAAGCTGTGTGGGGGCATTGCTGGAAATCATTTGGTTTTAGTTGGAAATCTGGTTTCTGCTGGGGATCATTTTGCTTTGCCAGATTGAGCACCCTTGCGGAGCCCCACACTCGAAATTATAGAACCCAAGAAGTCCCTCACCCGGCGATCCTGGTGCTATGGAACTTTGCTTGTGAACTATATGCTGAATATAATCACATTGCCCATTGCTTCAGGGTTGATTGTTTCATATCTATGTACATGAATGGGGCACATCTATCCCATAATGGGATTGTATACACTTGTGGTAACTTGACTCCAAGCTAAGCTAGAAATTATGTTTCATTATGAAAATATCATGGCTGGCTGTTTAGATTTATCTTTAAGGTGTAAATGTAGCAGTTCATGCTTACACTGGTATCCTCATTAAAATGCAGTAGAGCACTGGGCTGGACATTCTATTATAGCCCTTGGACTGTTCATGCAGTTCTGTCATTGGACAGTCTAAGGGCTATACAAGCTAGTA
Organism: Ambystoma mexicanum; assembly: GCF_040938575.1. Taxonomy (NCBI): domain Eukaryota; kingdom Metazoa; phylum Chordata; class Amphibia; order Caudata; family Ambystomatidae; genus Ambystoma; species Ambystoma mexicanum. Next base: position 110,618,512 of record NC_090922.1, read on the forward strand.
TAGACTGCAGACTCCTAGCTTGTAGATTGCCCAGCACAGAATGTTCCGAGTCCACCGGTGGCAATGCAGAGCTCCCAGTCAATGCCTCCCGACCGCGCATGGTCCATGGGCTAGTCGCAGGCCAATGCATAGCCATGTTCATTTTAATACCAATGCTGGTTATAATAGCTTTATAGACACATCATGCTGTTCTAGATTCTATGGGCCCTTCCTGCTCTCAGGCGCTTAACTTGGGCTTCATGGCCCATAACTCCGGGTCTGACCCTCCGTCCAGGTCTATAAAGCTGAATGTAAGAGCATTCTTTTCATTTGATGGGATTGGTTTGGAAATGGCAAGTTTTCCATTAGAGTAGGATGCTCATTTGTTTGTTGACCATTTCACTAGGTTGCTTCTTTAAATGCATTTTATTAATTACCTTAGGTTGATATTTAGTTGATATTTCATGCTAGAATGCCTTTTCAATTTGAATATATTTGATATTGGTGCATGAGGTTTATTCTATTATATTGTTTATTTCTTTGTTCACTGGCCATTGGATGTAATTGTTTATTAGATGCAGGTGATCAACCTGATGTTTTATTAGATACCCTGTTTTTAATTGTACTCATTGTTAGATTGCATTTTTCCCATTCAATTATGTTTGTTATTGGAGTTTGTGTGATTCATTTGATTGTTAGATTATATTTTAGTGATTGGATTAGATTGGTCATTGTTGTGCATTGTCTTCAATGTGCTTTAATTGGAAATTAAATGTAATTGAATTACATGAGTTCTTAAACTGCATGTGTTTCATAAATTAGATTGGTTAATAGATTGCTTTTTGAACATTGACTCATATTGGTTCTTAAAATTAGTTTTTATCTCTAAAATCAATCAATCATCACACACACTGTGCTGTATTCAGATAGAAAATACATACAAATGAATGCATAACAACATCAACAACAGCAGAGCCGAGATTTCTGCCGCGTTTTTATCGCGTTTTGCTGTGTTGCTGTGTTGTGCCATGCAGACAGACAGGAGTCTGTTTTCCATGACTGTTGAGCTTACAAAAGCTACCCAGCTGGCGGTGCCTTGGCGGAGCGAGCAGAGCCGGGATTTCTGCCACATTTTTACAGCGTTTTGCTGTGGTGTGCCTTGCAGACAAACAGGAGTCTGTTTTCCATGACTGCTGAGCTTACTAAAGCTACCTAGCAGGCGGAGCCTCGGAGGAGCAAGCAGAGCCAAGATTTCTGCCGCGTTTTTACCACGTTTTGCTGTGTTGCTGTGTTGTGCCCTGCAGACAGACAGGAGTCTGTGTTCCATGACTGCTGAGCTTACAAAAGCTACCTTGCAGGTGGAGCCTTGGCAGAGTGAGGCAGAGTGTTTTGGTGTTTGATGGGTTGGCATCCGGCGACCAACACGCTACCTCTCTGCGCACTGCACCTCGAACATTACCATCGTGAGTACCTGGAGGCACTTGGAAATACAAAACGGAGTTCGGTGCAGATTTCAGTCTAACCCAGTGCCTGCTTGACCTGTGTTCCACAGAGGGCTACACGGGAGCTGCAGCTACGGTATTATTTGGAGTAGTGACTGTGACTTTAATTTCAAAGACAACCCTTAAAAGTGAACTTCCTGCGTGGAGCGTGGCGTGGATTTTGACGCAGAGTTTAGTCTACCCCAGTCCGCCCAAGACATCCAGTTGATGATGGCAGGAAGCGAGGGCTTGCACGGTCCCCAAACATGTCACAAATCACTTCAACACCGCTGAAAATTGGAAAATGGAACGCCCCTTGAGGTAAGCATACACCCGATGAACACTGGTGGTGATGCGGTTGGTTTTGTTGCCAGCGACTGCATTTTACCCTCGCTTGCCTCATTAGTGCATACAACCCTGAATTTGTGTTCCGTAAAATGCGAGAAAAATCACGCTGACACACAGTTAACAAACTCAGAACATGTCAGTAAACTAGCTAATTCATCAGCTGTGTTAAATGAATTGAGGCCACCGTCCTCCGTCTATGTAGACACATGCAATGCTCCTTTTGATTTTGATATAACAGACATTACAGACTCAGACCTATTAGAGATCCAGCTATCCCCTGATGTAGCACCGACGGAATTTATGTCTCTCGCTGATGGCGCCTCAGCTAAGTCAAATTGCTCACGAGTGCAAATAGGCGCAAAATGGAATAATGAGATAACATACAAACCTGCTCCTCCTCCCTTTTCTGAGCAGATTGCAATTTCACCATGCAAAAAGATTCCCTCGTGTACATCCATGGAGGCTGACCACAGAAACAACTCTTTGCGCCCAGGCTCTGAAGAAAAATCAGTACGTGTAGCCAGCCATGATCAGTCTCTAGAAAACCACTTTCTATGGTAGTCGGCAGCGATAAAGGAAAAGAAACAAAAGATGCAAATGAAAAAAACACAATGGGTAAAAAGATTGTCGATTTGCCCATAGTAGACATGATACCTAGTCATACTATAGCAATTGATGTAGCGGCCTGGGAAGCCTGCCTATTAGAAAAACTAAAAGCTGATTTTCTATTGATGCGAGAGCGCCTAGATGCCGGCTACTTACAAAAATATGCAACAACGCCTGAAAAAGCACATAAAGATTGCTTAGCGAAATTGGATAAGCATCTTACAAACAGAAGTACCCCACTTACAAATGCTTGGTCTTCAACTACAGCACATGCTCACTTGGATTCGCCAGATTATAGGCAAATTGTGGAAAAGGGAGTTGATATAAATCGATACCCGCCCAAAAAAAGTACATGCTGTGCGTGCAAAAGAACCTTCTACACCCAGCCCACAGACTTCAACAAATCAAGGAGAAGCTGGAAACAAATCAATTAACAAACAACGTATTGGCAGCCACTTCCATCGCCCTCTTACCATTTATGAAGGTGTACGAGTCTTTAAATGACTCAGTGCGCAACCAAGGTTCCCTATTGCCAAAAGCAAATAATAAGCTTCTGGCTCTGGAAAAATTCACTGAACACCTCACTCAAAGGCTCGACCATGAAGCTGATATATCTCGAAAATGCCAATATTGTCTTTTTGAGGTTACAAGACATGAGGAGAGTGTAAAATCTGATCTAATGGAGGCAGTGGTGGAATGCACAAAGTGGATGCGACACAATGTGTCAACAAGACCGTCGGGCAGCTCATGCGCATGCAACTGTACATACGAAGAAAAAAGTCCCAAGGCACCGGCACACAATCTACAAGTGGCTACGCAAAAGGCGAACGACAACCGAAACAATCTGAAGCTCAGCATTAGTATTGAGGCACAAACTGTTTGACCCAATACAGGAAATACACTTTTTTAAAAAAAAAAAACTTTTATTAGTGGCAACACAGAGATACATGACACTCCTCCATCTTCAACATACACATCTAAAACAGATTGTTGTCATCATGATCATGACATTATTATACCATTATACAGAGTCATCGTCATCAGAGACCAAGTTACATAAATAAGTTCTGAGTGGGCCCCATATATCCTTAGGCCTGCAGACTGTGGGTCTTGACATAACATATTGTTCCTCTGTCTCATTCACATACATTAGTTCACGAAGAAATTGGTTCAGGCTGGGTGGGTTCACGTTTTTCCAATTCAATAGAATTTATTTCTTAGCAATTGCACAGGCAACATTGAACAATCTTCTCATTTTCTCTGAACATTTGCCTATGTCTCCAAAGAGGTACTTCTGAGGCTTAAGGTCAGGGGGGGACCCGTGTAATTTCTTCCAACAGTTCAGCCACCTCTCTCCAAAAACCCTTCACCACCCGACACTCCCAATACATATGATAGTCTCCTGCCTGTGGCATATTACATTTGGGACATGCATCCGAGGCACCGGGGGTAAATTTTGCTATTCTGAGTGGGGTATATAGTAATTTATTCAGAATCTTGAATTGTATTAGAAACAGGCTTGCATCAGGGAGACCTTCTTAGTCAGTAAGCAGTCTCTTTTCCATTTTTCATCTTCAATGGGCCCCTGTAAGTCCCTTTCCCATTTATCTTTTATGTTGTTGACAGTGGGGGTTTGTGTCTGTACTGCCGCATATAGTTTAGAAATTCCCAGGCCACCCACAAATACAGGAAATACACTTGATTCTCAAGGTCCAACAATCGAGGGAGAAGAAATTGTGCCGAAATAATTTAGTCGAAGCACTTGCAGATAAAGTTGTCCCTGGTACAACTGGAACTTTTAATCAATCAATGCAGGGTGACCTGAACGCCCAGAAACACCCAGTGGATTATGATAAAGGGTGACGTCCAACACGCCCTGAAATCCAAAATTTGAATTTTTACAGGAGCAGCAAAAACACTACAAAAGACAACTGATTCAAATGCTAAAGTAAAAGACAAATGCAATGGTCTTTTGAAAAAGTCCAATCTAAGACCAGTTGCTAAAAGAGCTCGTACAAACGAAGCAAAGAAATTAATCAGAAACCTTACTAAGCCACCTCGGATTGGGATATTCGAGCGCAGCAGCAAGGAGTCAAAAACATCAACTCAGCAGCCAACCATACAGAATGAAGTCACTGAAATTCAAGCAGCCTCTAAACCTCATAAAAGATCAAGAGTGGAGGCTGAAGTATCAGATGATTCAAATTCTAATTCATCTATTGATCTCTGTGAATTCTCAACCTATTCAATAGATGAGGACTCGGAATCAGTAGACGCTGGTGTAGACATTTCTGGCGGCGATCGAGACACTCTGTTAATTTCGAGTCACTCAGTCAAGCAGAAGCCAACTGCTAATAATGAACAAATTGGAGTGAGGCCAAAATAGGAAACCAATTCAAAAGTACCAGAAAGTCTGTTCAAGGGGAAAAGAGAAAATCAAGTTAACATACCCAAGAAAGATGAAAACCATAAGACCATAAGACAACACACATAATATCAAAGCTAATCCCTAAACAGACTAAAGCCCAATCTTTAGAACAAGAACATTCATCATATGAATTTGGAAGAAAGTCGTCAGAACGGTCAAAAAAATCGGCTGTGGAAGCTGGAACTAGAAAACATTCTAGAGGAAAAAAATGAAGTAAATCTAAACAGGAACAACATAATGAAGCTGCTGCATAGCATTACGGCTCTAGGTACAATTAGATCAGACGACATAGCAATTGTGGAATACAAGTTGGAAAGTCGCTCAGACTGGGTGATTTTGTACATGAAAACCAAGTTTATTGCCAAGTCTTTTACTTGAGGCAAAAGAAGATCTGATATTTGTTGGTTTTGATTTGGCTCCACATGATGAGGTGTCTACATCTCAAGAGTCATCAGAAGACTCACAAGACTCGCAAATAGAACAAACTGCAAATGAACAAAGAAGAGAGGAACTATGGGAGCAATTTAAAGTAAATTCAAAATCAGTCACGGCTAATTGCTAAAAAGGACCAAATTCGCACACTGCTCGGCCAGCACTAAACCAGCGAAAAAATCAAAATGAGCAATGAAATGAAGATATTGAAGCCACCAACCTGTTGACCTCATGGAACACTTGAGGCTTTGTCCATCTATTCCAAGATGACTGCCACTTCAATGACAAGAATTTTATAATCTGTCTTCAGGAAACCTGGCTTCGAGAAATTCCAATACGGGATGGCTATTCAATTTATTTAAATGCTGCTGGAAAGAATTTATTTGGACGGCCGTTTTCAGGACTAATCCCAATGATCAAACACAACTGTAGTTGGAAGGTAATTAGCTCGTCAAATCCAAATCTGTTTGTACAAATTACCATTTTACAACACAGTTTCATCATTGGGTCGAAACAGAAACAGTTAATGATCATAAATACTTATTGGAACCCTGCAATGATCTCCCAAATAAAATGTATTTCTTCAGTAACTGCACACATTTACGACTGCCTGTTAGCCTTTGATGAACCATTCATCTTAATATGTGGGGATCTGAATTATTCTTGGTTCAATGACTCAAAAGATCGTATTAATCCAAAGGAGCAAAATAATTCTGTCCATCGGTCAGATCGTGGCTCTCGATGGGCAAATGAGATGGCTCTAAGACAAAGCGAAATGTTAAATGGTTGCACTAAAGGTGACATCCCAGCAGCATTCACCTGGCACCGAGGCTCACGTAAGAAGACACTGGACTACATCTGGGCCTCAAGAAACATGCTAAGTAAAATCTCTGAATTAACAACGTTGATGACGACAAAGAGTGACCATGATGCTTTGATCCTGTCCTGGTTCTGGGTTGAAGAATCTGTGCATGTAAGTTACAACACACGCATGTCTATTAACAGTGGAAAAAATAGACTACGGATAAATGCTAATTAAATAAGCAAAGTAACATCCAATTTCATTAATGCTGAGGATTTTGATGACTAGGTCAACTATGCGCTGCTGCTGGTGCAATTCAAGACCAGACAACACAGTGACAAAACTGAAATAATAGGCAGAAAACATCCCTACAGCATGTCAGCTGAAAAAGAGAAGAAGCTGTTACTAAAGGACCTAAGGTGCATAAAGAAAACCAAAAGCGAAAAATGTGCGGAGTTGAGAAAAAAAAAGCGTCAGCGTTATCGAAACTGGCTGAAATCCTTTAACTCAATTTGTGATCAGGAACAGGCCGAAAAAATGCTACGATTGATTACGCAAAAATACAGCAGGCACATCTGGGAAATAATAAACACTGGACAGTTAAATCAAGCATCTGCATTGGCAAATGGAGTGAATGCATCCATCTGGGTTAAACATTTCTCATCAGTCTTTGACGCCAACAGTAATACAAAATCATCTAACATGAAATTAACTTCAAGTTGGAAGGTCATTGAATCACAAGAAAATATCGAAATGGCAATTCAAAAATTAAAAATCTCACGTGCAGCCGGTCCTGATGGAATATCGAATGTGATGCTTAAGCAAAATAAATCCAAGCGGGCAACCTTAATTAAGGTACTGTTTGATCGAATTGTGGTGACACAGGCTCTTCCAGATTCTTGGAGAGGGGCAGTGGTGGTACCGGTGTTCAAGAAGGGCAATCGAGATGATCCCACAAACTATCGTCCGATTGCCCTTCTTGACACCATGGGAAAGGTATTTGCAACCTTTCTGCGAGAAAAACTTGCAAATTGGGCCGAAGGTGCAGCCGTGGGATGAGCAGCAAACTGGGTTTACGAGGGGTGTTGGAGAATTTGATGCTGCTCAACATGGTAAAACTAGATGCCTTGAAACGTGGGAAAAAATTGTTCCTCGCGTTTATTGACCTGAAACAGGCATTCGACAGCATCAACAGACAAGCCCTATGGAACAAACTAAAAACTTGGGAATCCCCAGATAATTGGCGCTATATTGAAACACCTCCATTCAAGTACGCTTAAATGCACGAGGCGAGTTAACTGAAGAAATACAAACGAAAAAGGGGGTTAAACAGGGTTGCCCACTGGCAGCACTGCTGTTTAAGCTTTTCATCTCAGACTTACCAATAGCACTAAAACAACCAAGGACCTTTCCCCCAAGAGTAAATGGTCAGCAGCTTTGTTGGGTCATTTATGCCGATGACATTGTGCTCCTGGACTCAACACAAATAGGACTACAAAGACTACTCAGAGCCCTACAAAGGTATCTCAAGCACAATGACCTAGAAATAAATACAAAAAAGTCAAAGATAATATCCTTCGGCCTAACAACTCACAAACGTGATAAAATTTCACATGGCAGGTGAATAATGAATGGCTTGAACTGACTGACAACATACGTTACTTAGGTGTCATATTTAACATCTCAATACGTGAATGGAGTTGGATGGCAGATTTATACAAACTTCCCATCAAGTTGGCACCAAAATCTTGCGTCAATGTTCCATCCTGCTTCGCTATTTATACTCACGAATGCAGATGTTTTCCCTACAAGGAGCAAAATGACATGCCATGTACGGCAAATGTACACTGATACCGGTTCTCGCATTCTACCTCCAAAAAGTGGTGCCTGCAATAACTTTTGGTAGCGAAGCAGGATGGAACATTGACGCAAGATTTTGGTGCCAACTTGATGGGAAGTTTGCCGAAAGGTGCTCAAACTACCTCAAAATGTGTCGATAAATGCAAATCGCTACGAGTTATGCATAGAATCTGTATTTGGTACAGTTTTATGGAAAGCAATTTCAGCTTTGCGCAAAATGCGCTTTGTTTCTACAGTGAAACCATATAAGATACTAAACGTAAAGAGTAATCACACTTCTGCCGACCTATTTGCAATCTGGGAGACCAAACTATTAAGGATTCTACGTGAAGCAGATGTACCAATAGAACAAGTATTGCAAATGCCGCAGATAGCTAAGAAACAAATCCGTCGTTGGAATTTGATATTAAATAATGAAAAACGCAAGAAATTATCCACAGCCTTAGATTTCGGAACCACCATGCATGAAGTTGGAGAACTTCCAAAACATCTGTCAAAATTTCCATCGAGATACCATCGAGGTCAGTTCATAAGACTACGCTTGAATCTCTATAAAACCAAAGAGATTGTGATCATAAAGCATGACAGTAAAACACAAGACAATCATTGCTGCTATTGTTTAAATGCAGTTGAATCAGTAAAACATCTAGTCACTGTACAAAAATTTCATCTCAGCGCTCATTACATTTGTTACAATTTGCTCCAAAAAATTACAACATGGACGAGTGGTCGAGTTATTTAATTTCTGGCACAAATCTACAACTGACTTGTGGAGTTGTAAATTTCATGGACGAAATAGTGATTGACTTATAATGCTGGTATTTGATCATCTAATTCCGAAGGTGGTTGGAATTTGCAATGAAAAAATGATGTGACAATAAGTTTGTTTTCTTTTTCATAACTAATGTTACAATAAAAAAACATCAACAACTTCATCATACAATACATTTTTGTCAAAGGATTTAAATTACTTTTAAATATAAAAGATATAATAACAAGCCCAAAAATGCAATTCAAAATCAAGTTATTATAACGTATATTGACCACTAGCTTAGATTAATTTTTATTTTGTCACAGGTCTTTAGAATGTATTGGCTATTAAACTGCACACTGATCATTAGATTGGAATGTCATTTGAGATGTACATAATTTATTTGATTAGTTTATTTCTAGGTTATATTTTGTTACAGTAGAATATTTTTCCTATGTGATTGCATGCGGTTTTGATAGCATCTTTTGGGCATTATGATGCATAATGACTTAATAATTTAAATAAATATCACTAAATGAATCACACAGATCAGTTTCTATGAATTATAAAAAAGGTCTCACTTAATGAACTTTGTATCCCCATCCAGCCGCACTTACTTTGATAACATCTGCTCTGCTAATTCTGTGGAGTGATATTTATAGCTTTATCTGCAAGACCCTGGGGCATGCGCAAATAATTAACATATTTTTGTAGTCCGAGAATATTATGTATTGTATTTCATAATGTTAACGATTTTGTTTCCTTGGCATTTGTGCAAATGCCATTTTCACTTAAATGCTTGTTTTTATTGCTGATTGACTTGGATGACGTTCATTATATATTCCATTGCTCTGAAGAGGTTCGTGGGCGGGAGCCACTCAGTTGAAAGATGCTATTTGTTGGTTGTGAACCTTTGACGGCTGTATGACTGGATAATAAAGTGGTACATGCTCTATGTGACAGTGAAGTGTGGAATTCCGTAAAGTTGTCGCAGGAAGGCGGGAGACCCTGTGACTTGCTCTTGATGACTTGCGCGGCAATACAAATCCATACTTTGGCAGCCATGTTGAGGATCAAGGCCCTTTTCAACTTCCAGATCTGATTCACACTAAGATTTAATTTTGTGATTATTATTAGCATCAGCTTAACTCTTAACACCCAAAACCAATATTTCAATAAAAATGTTACGCGTATGTGCGTTACTCTCCCATTCCCATTTTGCTCTTTTTCTCTCGCTACATTTCATGTTGAAGAAACAGGCAATCGCGTCAGCACTTCAAATTTACCAATATTTATCTAATCCCTCTGCATTGAGCCAAATCATGTCATCCTGTTCATGTGTTTGCACTGATTGCATGTGGATGCATGTATGCTGCTTTGTATCTAGCTAAATTGTTGACCCGCTGTGGTTATATCTGCTCTGCAGTCTTCATATAAGAGTGTATCGAAACCAGTTGGTTTCTGTAGCTGGTATTTTTCAGAAGAGGCCTCACTGTATAAGATGGCAGTCTGCAGACCTTGCACTCACTTTAGTGTTACTGAGATATACCAGCTGTTGACTGTCTTAATCCATCCTCCTGTGTCTGAGGTGTTATGGCGTGCAATTCGGGGTGGTGATCCATTTACCCACCACTCCCACAATCTCTGGAGATTCAATCTACACCTCACTCCCCCTCCCCACTCTCCCCTCCTCCTGCCCACACCCAGGATATTATACAAAAATGGACAAGGGAGATCTACCGTTTATGGTTTTGCTATAGTCACCCTGGGTCAGATGGATATGCTCAGACGTGGGTCCCGAGCCTGCTGGGGGTAGAGACCCAAGCTACTCATGGGCGTAATTTTAGGGGGGGGCGGGGGTGTTTGTCCCCCCCAACTTTCATGGCACACTATTTTGTCCCCATTCATTTTAATGGGGCACCTTTTCTTCAGAGGTCATGTCCCCCCCCAACATTTTCAGCAAAGTTTCTCCACTGAAGCTACTCCTCACTGATGAGACCAAACAAGGCTGAAACATGTCTGGGGATGCTTGTGATCTAGTGCAGAAGGAATTTGACCTAGCAGTTCGGGCTGGACTGCCCATTTTGGGGTGGGACCAATCCTGATCTGCATATGGTCTTTCCCCTTCTGGAATGGCTTGGCAGGCAAAGAACGATGATCTGGAGGGTTACCCAGAGCTGTGCCTGTGGTTATGATTTAATCAAAACCATCCAGCCATCAACCTTTGGTTTTGAGATAGAGTCCAACCCACCTTTTGTTTGCGTCTAAATAAAACATTATTCTGGGTTTGTATTTCAGTTGGGAATCACAACCTTAATGTGCAGGTTCAAATCCCATCTCTCACCATCACCTATTGGGACTAGCCCTATTCTGGTGGTCTGGGGGTGACAGCTATCTGTTTTTGTGTGGGAGTCGAGCGCTTGCTATGTAGGCGCAAACCCCACTGGTGTTTTTCGTGTCTGAGGGGTGCACATCCTGCCAGAACCTGTGGGCTAAGCTCCTTTGGAATGCTCAGTGCTTTAAGTTTATGTTTTGCTGGGAGCTGTGCCATTGCTACACATGATGAACTCTCCCTCCCATTCCCCTCCTTCCTGCCTGGGTGCACCCATTCTTATCTCCACAGGACCTGCCTGTGCCCAGACGCAGGATCACCCATCCGCTTCCCCCGTCCAAGAGATTCTAGGCCGCAATCTCTAATTCAGGACTTGCTATGCCAGGCACAGACAGAATGAACTGCCTGGCTGGCATTGATCAGCGTGCACACACCATGCCTTCGGAGCAGACTCTGTGGTGCTTTGCTGTGTGGCTGATGGGCATCCCTGAGCCTGACCTCCTGAGATAAGCCACTTCATGTAACCATCATGTTAAGAAAGTAGTAATGTTTTCTGTAGCCTGTCCGAACATTTGAATACCATTTCAGGCTTAGAGTAGAACCAGTGAGCGATGTCTTGCCGGGTCGGGTGGTGCTTTAATTATGTGGCCAATTTAGTTTTTTCGTAGATGATGTGCTTTTTTGAAGAGGGGCATTTCACAAATTCCTCACGGGTATCCTCATTAATGCAGATGCTGAGCAGTCACCATAGAAACGAGACTGTATTTGCAAACAGCTGGGCTCACCTAGCTTGCCTATTCCCCTGCACCTTGCACCCTGCGCAGCACGATCTTGGGCTCTACGCCTGCATTGGTTTTGGAAACGTTGCAAATGGTGCTTAACCAGAGCCTGCATCCTCTTCTGGAAATGTGCTGTGGGGCACAGGCACAACATTGCAGAGATTTGAGAGTATGTTGATCCAGTGTGTCTATGGGAAATCGTTTGCTCTGTGACGCTGCAGTGTGCATTGTGTTTCTCCTTGATCCATTCATTAATCACCGAGGATGTTCCTGTCTCAACCCCCCTTTTGTAAATGGAAAGGGGTGTATTGCCTGGAATCTTTAGAGCGCCCATCAGGATGGATGCCATATGGCCATGTTAAATCATTTCGTTTTTTAGAACTTTTAATTTAGTTTTCATTTGTAACAACATCTAAGATTTATCCCAAGAATGAATACTCAAGGATTCGAAAGAAAACTGCAGGAGCCGTCCCAATCTCCATTGCCTATAGAGTTTGAGGCATTAATGCAATGAATTGCTCCAACAAGTTCTTCAGTTCAAAATACCTGGTCAAAAAGATCTATTGTGACTTCCACACTGAAGACCTGTAACCAGAAACCGGAGAACTTATGCTTGCTCCCGCATTTTTTTAGCTGACTTCTCAGCATATGCAAGAGTCAAGGATGATAGAGCGGACCATTCTTTAAACATGTCCCCTGCGCTTGACCGCTTCCAGGGAGCATAGCTTCTCCACCTGGTCACCAAACCTTCTTATGTGTCTGGGGACGCATCCATACTCAGGAGAGCCAACTCAGGAGTAACCAGTGGAGTATTTGGAATGGTACTGTGTTTCTGTGATCTGCTTATTTCTTTGTCTTTTTCCTGATTTCTCTTGTAGGCGTGTACTTTGTATCATATGGTGTAAAGAAAGGGATGTGACAAGGTATGATAAGACAGCTTTATTGTCTTTATTTCAGATAGCGTATTAAGAGACCCCAACCCAGGCAACATCCAGTGTCCAAATGACATAAATCAAGTAACAACACTCTGATCAATAGCATTCCAGAACATATGACACATAAGGAATCTATTATGGAATAACACAGTAACATTCTTAGCTTGTGCAGCCCTGACAGGAGCTGCAATAGTTACAACATCAACAAAGAGAACATTTAAGCATAAACCTATATACAACACACCTCCCCCTCTAAATAAATAAAACTTCTTTATTATCAAAATAACACATTAACATGGATGAATTTATCTTTTTACCTTTGCAACTCTAGATAAACTCCAGATTTGGCCACTCTCCACACACACTGCATTCTTGAAAATTCGTACAACCTTAACAGGATTCGTAAAGAGTGGCTCTCCTTTCCTGGGAACAACTGCTCTCCTTATCCGCACCAAATCTCCAACCTCAACCACGGTTTTTCTTTCAGGATGTTTCTCATTGACACTTTCCACCCTCTTACCCTTGCGGGCATCCATCTTTTTCCTCACGGCATCCACAACCACATCTGTTTCTCTCGCCCTGCCCAACCATGCTGGTGCCACACAAGTGTTCGCTTTGCGTCCTCTCATTAATTCAAATGCACTAATCCCTGTCTCAATCCGTGGAGCCATCCTTAATGCACACAGTCTATCTCTCACAGCCACTCTTCTGTCAAGTCCACTCGCATTCGCTCCACGAACAGCCTCCATAATGCATCTGTTCACCCTTTCAACCATACCCTTTGCTTGCGGGTAATATAAAGGTGTCCTTTGGTGTTTGATTCCACACCTATCAAGATACTCCACAAACATTTTCCCCACGAATTGTGGGCCATTATCGGTGAGGATACTTCTGGGTAAACCTTCCCTCTCAAAAACATCTTCCAGAAATTCTATTATGCACAGACAAGTAACTTCCCTCAAGATCCTAAATTCAGTCCATCTTGAAAACATATCAACCAGTACGAGAATAAACCTTCCTTTATCTGTACCCATATCAAGTGGGCCCAAAACATCCATAGATAGATCTTGCCACACTCCCACTGGGGTGCTGGTTTTTCCCATTGGTTGAGACATAGCAACTAGATTTTTCCCTGACTTGATACAGTAAGTGCATGCACCCACAACCTTCTCAATTTCACGATCCATTCCTGGCCACCAGTAATCAACCTTAATCACTTCTTTTGTCTTACACACACCTATATGTCCTTGGTGGGCACGACTTATTAGTTTTCCTCTCAAACACCCCGGAATGACCAGCTTGTTCCACCGTTACAACAACTCTCCTTTTAATGACAACTCATTCCTCACCTCCCACATTGACCTTTCCTCACCAGATAATAATCTTTTCTCTGGCCATTCACCTTCTAAAAAAACTATGATCCGTCTCCACATTTCACTTGATTTTAAAGCCTGAATCCACTCCTGTTTCTGTATAATGCCTTCCACAGTTGCAAATACCATATCATTCTCACCACACACACTTTTTCTCTATCACTCACACTATCCTCAATCTTTACTCTTGAGGCATGATCAACCTTGATATTCTCTTTGCCAGCAACTACCTCAATCACAAATTTGTGACGCTGCAGTCTCGTTACCCATCCAGCTACTCTCCTCGATATTTTGTCAAGTCCTTTGTTTTCAAAAATTGACTTAAGTGGCCTATGATCGGTCCTTAGAATAAATTCCTGACCCCAGACAAAATTCTTCATCTTTTCTATACCCCAATGGCACGCCAAAGCTTCTTTTTTTCCAAAACAGAATCATTTAATTCTGCACCCCTCAACATGCGGGACGCAGGCATCACCACCATTTCATTTCCATCAACATCTGGCTGTAGCATCACCACTCCTATGCCAGTGTCACTGGCACCCACAGATAAAATTGTCTTCTTCCTTGTATCGAACATCGACAAGGGTCTTGCCATATCAATTTTTCTCTTCATTTCTTCAAATTCTTTCTCGCATTCATTGCTCCACACAAATTCATCACCTTTTCTTAATAGTGCCCTCAAACTCGTTATGCAATCTGTATAATTCTCAACAAATCAATGATAAAACTCAATAGTACCTAAAAATGATCTTAATTCAGCTTTATTCTTTGGTGACTGCGTTTTCATAATAGACTCCACTAAATTCCTTTTTGGTCTGAGACCTTGTTCAGAAATCTCGTGACCCAAATATTCTACTACCTGATTCATAAAAACACACTTCTCACCCCTTAAAGTTATTCCTCTTGACTTAAATATCTTCAAGATCACATCAAGCCTACTTCTCAATTCTTCCTCATCTTTGCCACAAATCAGAACATCGTCCTGAAAACACCAGACTCCACTGACTTCCCTTAGTAATTTGTCCATCACCTTCTGGAACACTGAGGAAGCAGATACCAATCCAAATGGCATGCGTTTAAATTGATATATGCCTTTATAGGTAATAAAAGCAGTCAATTTGCGAGACTCTGCATCCAAAACTATCTGATGGTAGGCACTTGCCATATCAAGCTTTGCAAAATATTTGGCACTCCCAATCCTACTTAATAGCTCACCCATATTTGGTAGGGGATGGCGATCTGCCACAACACAGCGATTGAGTTCTCTCAAATCAATGCACACCTTCAATTTCCCTTCTTCACCACAACCACAGGAGATATCCATTCTACAGCCTTGGCTGGCTCAATAATCCCTTCCTTTTCCAATTTTACCAATTCATCGCGTACAGCTTTCCGCATTGACAGCGGTAGCGGTCTAAGCTTTGACGCAATTGGCTTACTTCCTTCTTTTTTTCACAATCTTGTGAACCATTCCCTTAAGACATCCTACTTTTTCACAAAATACTTCAGGGTATCTCGTTACCATTTTGCATTTGGCTCTCTTACCACTGGAATCTGGAGATTGGACAACATTGAAAACTTGTTCTTCACCATTGGGATCCAACTTAATTTTTAAGCCTCTCTGTTCCCTCCAACCCAACAATGTCTCTCCTCTCTTAGTAACATACATTTTTCCATGCGTTACCCTCCCTTTAAATTTGAACTCTGCATCACAACATCACAAAATTTCTATTCTATCTTCATTGTACCCTCCTGGAGTTTTATCAGACGGAAATAAATGTTCAATAACACCTCCAACCACATTTTCAAAAACCATTTTGGACATTAACGTGATTTTGGAACATGAATCAGCAAGCATTTTAACAAGATGACCATTCACTTCTATCCATGCTGAAGGATGCTCACACTCATCTGATCCAAGACATGTTACCATATGCACCGTAACAATTTCATTTTCTGAAGTATTAGCCTCTTCAGAGCAGGGGCCATCATATTCCTCAATCAGGAGTGTTGCTTTACCTCCTGCTCCTATCCGATAATCTTTACAGCAATTTTCAAAATGACCCCATTTCTTACATATATTGCATTCGGCACGCCTCCCTGGACATATGGGAGATGTAGATATATGGCGTGCACTCCCACAACGAAAACATAACCTATCTTCCCTTTTTGCATTGTACTGGGAATTATCCTTCTGGGTGTGTTTATTAGCTTGTTCAGATCCCCCACCTTTTGTTTGGGTATTTTCATAACACCTATTGGACCTGATTTTCTGCTTCTTCTTTTCTTTGGAGTAAGGTCCCTTTTTATCCCCCACCCTTAACACCTCAGTTCCTGCCACGGACTTACTTTCCTTCACAGATAGTTTTGCTACACACTGCAATGTATGTTCAATTCTTTTTGCAATGCTAATAACCTCCTCTAAATTGGGGTCATCTTTTAACCAAATCTCCTCACTTATTTTATCATTCGAACAATGTATCATAAATTGATCCCTTAAATGTTCTTCCAAACCACCACCAAATTTACAATGTAAGGACAAATGTCTCAAAGCAGTTATATAATCTTCAACAGATTCTCCTTCATGTTGCCATCTCATGCCAAAATGATATCTTTCCAACACCGTACTGGTCTTAGCTTCAAAATGCTTATCGAGTTTGACTAGAGCAAGGTCAAAATCATTTGCGCCCTCTTCAATATCTAATTCAGCAACATCAGGTAGTGTGTCATATATCCTCTGACCTTCATAGCCCAAAAAATGCATTAACATAGTCACTTTACGCTCAACAGACATTCCATTTCCACATGTAGCTTTAACATATTGTAGAAAACCCTTTTTCCAGGGTGCCCATTTAATCCTCGGTGAACCCGGTGAGGGCATGAACACTTGTGGACCGTGAACTCCAGACAATGCCATGTCTTCTGTTCCTGATGTAGTGACACAATAGTAACCTTCTCTCGAAATGAGTATGCAGTACTGTCAGGTTCTACAAATGACCAGGTAAGTTACCCCCAAAGTGCAATCAAAAGTTGCGGTATGGAGGATAAGCGTGGGTCACTGTAACATGCTCCTGCTGTTTTATTATGCAGTTTATTATCCTTTCACCAAAAAAAAATATTTATTCCAACATCACAAACCGTGGAAAACACGGATGGGGCAGTCAACGTACTCTTCCTCACCTGTGATGCCCCATGGAGGTCCTAACCGAACCTGCCTTCCCACAAGGGGCCCGGGGCAGATCGTAGACCCCTTAGTTTTTCTCCTAGGCTACAGAAGTGCTGGAATCACGCCGGATAAGATGTGACGCCACAGCCACATTCAGGATGGAGCAGACTACAACTCTCACGCTGCTCGATGACCAGATTTCACGTGATTTGCCAGGTGATGGGAAAGGGGCGTGATGCGTCACGTGCATGGCCCAATTGGCAGCCTCGATGCCAGGAAACTTAACTTCGCGGCAGGCAGCACCGCTTCCACGTAATGGGGGGGTGTGGCGGCCACTCACCCAGCCCGCCTGTTAGCTCGGACGGCTGTGGGCTCACCTTCCCAGCTGCCTGCGCCGTTCCAACAGGGCGTCGCCTCCCAAGAGCTTTCGCTGAACGGCACTCCGCCGTACCGCCTGTGCCGCGGTCTGCTGCTCTGCAGATTCCCCCACGACCTCCAACGTCGCTCACAAAACGATTCCGCCTCCGGGCTTGCGATGCACAGTATCGATAGCGTCTATGCCCGCTCGGAACTCGGTCCACTCCAAGGCCGCCAAAACAAAACACGACAGCGGCGCTGCGGAGCTAAAGCCGGGTAACTATCAGCAGGGCAGCCTCCTGGATGTTCGTTTCCTCCCTCGTTTCAGTGGCACAGCGAAACACGGCCTTTCCACACACAGTGATGGTCGGGGGTCTCAGCTCAAAGGTCGCCTTCAAGAGAGATGGTGTGTTTATCCCATCCTCGTCGCCATTGTAAAGAAAGCGATGTGACCAGGTATGATAAGACAGCTTTATTGTCTTTATTTCAGATAGCGTATTAAGAGACCCCCAACCCAGGCAACATCCAGGGTCCAACTGACATAAATCAAGTAACAACACTCTGATCAATAGCATTCCAGAACATATGACACATAAGGAATCTATTATGGAATAACACAGTAACATTCTTAGCTTGTGCAGCCCTGACAGGAGCTGCAATAGTTACAACATCAACAAAGAGAACATTTAAGCATACAACCTATATACAACATATGACATCTCAGTAAAGCAGTTGGATGTCGTTCATCCACGCAATGAAGACCCTTGATGGCTAAGGTAATGATGTCTGCAGTATATGGAGTTGAGGGCCCTCAACCTCATTTTGGCTACCATTTTCCTGCAGCTCTCTCACCACTAAAAAATCTTCCTTCCCTCCTCTCTTGGATAAATCAATTATTTTTTTATTAATCCATTTTTTAAAGAATTGGCTTTGTCGTTTTCCTGTGAACTAAGATTTAGTCTGAATGAGTTAAGGGTTTATTAAGGATAGTTCGAATGTCCTGAAGATATGCATTGTCCATATAGGATATGAGAGAACATTCTATGGGTTTTTGAGTTTTGATCCCACTGGTCCATGCCTGGCTACTGGTGCTTGGGGCTCTCATAAGTAAGTTTTTCTTATTGCTATATATAAGTCGTTTTAATGCCTCTTTCCTCCATATTAGGAGTGTTCTTCCATTTCAGGATTTAAAAACCATGTTTTAGCTTCCAGGGAATATATGGTAAGAGTTGCTCTGAGGTAAGGTCCCTTTTATACAGCGTGGATCGAGTAACTGTAATTGGTTATGTGCTTATTTCCCAGAGGCTTCTAAGCGCGGACCTGGGGATCGAACATGCGTGCTCCACGTCGCCTTGCTTCCAAGGCGAGCGCATTTCCCCTGAGCTATCCTCCCGAGACCTGCTGTTACATATTCTTTGGTTTCTTTGATTTAGGGTGACCAGACGTCCCGGTTTTGGCGGGACTTTCCCGGTATTTGGTGCTCTGTCCCCCTTTCTTAAGATTATGTTCCCATAAGAAACTGCAGTGGTCCTGGTTTTTTGTAGTAGGTCTTCATAGCTGGCAGGCAGGAATGCACAGAAGAAATGTTGCATTTTAAAACTTAAGATAGTGTTAGTTTGTGATAAATGAATTATAATATGTGTTTCTTTGAACAGTAACACTTAAACCCCCTTCTCATCCAAACGCTACTGAAGTGTAGTACCTTGATAGCCACTTTCAAGAGTTAGTCCTACTTTTATTTTAGTTACCCTGTCACGGTTTTTTTACTTTTTAAATCTGGTCACCCTACTTTCATTGTCTTTGAATCTGGTACTGTGTTGCCTTTTTCTCCAGTGCCATTGGTGGAGCTGGAGCTGGTCCACTTCTGGGGAGGTGAACACGACCCTCTGTGGGGTCCTCATGCATGGTAGCCTCGAGTCCACTGTTAGTAAGTGACTAGGCGGGGCTTGTTCCTGTTCAGAGTAGAGTCTCTTTTACAGGGCAGATATTTATTTGCATGTGCTGAATGTAGGACAGATTTTTATTTGTCTTTGTTTTACAGGCCTCACTCAGATCATCCTGATGAATGGTTTGGGCCTTATTATCATGGGAGTGGTGCCAGCTGCTGCGCGCCTTTTTGCGCACCTGGTTTTGCAGGATAAGTACCTTTTTGGCACTTGATGTTTCATGAAAAGGAGTCTGTTCTCAGCGTTCTTTGTTTTATGATTACTTCCTTTCCATGCACACAGTGAATAGGGCAACATATTCTTGATTCACTGAAAGTCAAATTTTCTTCGGGTTTTGAGGTAACAAAATCTTTTGGGCAGAAGGCTTACAACCCCACTGATGCTGGAGGTCCTTGTTACAGGTCTTATACAATAAAGCACAGTTTGGTTCTGTGGTGGGCCAACAAAACATGTGCCACAAGAAGTAAGGGTTCAGACTTAATTCATGTAGACAGTGTTTGGGATAAATGCGTACAGGGTCTGGGAGTTTATCAACAACACTATTTACTCCTCTTCTGGAATGGTTGAAAGGGCCAAATAACATGACTATGTTCCCTTGAGGATTGTTGAAGGGGTCCAGCTCCTAAAACCTTGCCTCAGCCTCACCCACAGAAATTGTACCAGGCTGGCCAGTTGTCAGAGAACCGCCAAGATCTCTGTTCTCTTCAGTCTTAGATCCCATTTACTACTTCCCTGCCGTGCCCCTGGCTTTTCTCTTTCTTTCTTTCTTTCTTTCTTTCTTTCTTTCTTTCTTTCTTTCTTTCTTTCTTTCTTTCTTTCTTTCTTTCTTTCTTTCTTTCTTTCTTTCTTTCTTTCTTTCTTTCTTTCTTTCTCTCTCTCTCTTCCACTTCAAACTGCTGGCTCCTGAATGACTGCACCTCCTCTTTCCAGTTCACCTGCTTGTGCTGCCTTTATCGAATCTCCCGATTCTACCTCCTTCTACACCTCTCTTGCTTCTGACACTTTACAGACCTCACCGGTTTTCCCCTTTGCCCATTTTAGGCTCTACCTCCTTGTTTCCCTTCCATTCTGTTACACAAATGTTCTTTTTCCCCTCTTTTTGTGTTGAACCATCCCTTTGGTGAGTTGATATAATTATTTTCTTTGCCCCATCTTTCCAGGTCTGTCAGCTCTGTAGTTGTTAAGACGCCCAGTGGCCATCTTAAAGTCAGGCAACAAAATATTTGCAGGTTGTCGCTGAACACAGATGCATATTGATTGTGGGTTTCAGGTTTTTTTGTAAATTGAAGTTTATTGATTTTAAACAGAGCCAAGCTTTAGGTAAACAGAGCAACGTGAGGGATCAACCCTCTACAAGCACTTCAATCATCATGACTTGCTCCCCCATTAACTCCCCGCCCTCCCCCAAAACCCCTGTGTTTCAGATAAACTCCCCCTTCGGCAGCCTGATATCATAACTTTGCCCTTATATTTCAGTCAAAATCCAAGTGGGCTTTAAACATTTAATACTTGCCTTATCGGGTTCAGTGGTGCGCCTTCCACTCTTATTGTCCTTTCGAGCCAGGCCAATTCCTTCTTTAGGAGCGCTCTTCCACCTCTCCCCCACCCAAATGCTTTGCAAAAACAGTTTTGTGGTACAGAAGATGAGGACTAATCAACATGTTCTACCCTACTATGTATAGGGTATGGTCTCCATTAAAGGCACGGCTTTGAATGCTTTATAAGACATATGTGCTAAATGATCCCTGTGCAGTGAGGGTGAGGGCCTCAATCCTCTCTTTGGAGTGTCTCTGTCCCTCTGGTGATGCTGTTTTACTGTAGTAACTCTTCCTTACATTTCAACTCCCTGATACATTGGTACATCTACATTTCAGCATCTAGTGTTGACCTTTTTGTTTAGTTGCTTGGTCTTCACCACTTGTATTGTCTTTCATTGTGTAGATGCTCATGCCTGCAGCATCCTTCTGGAGTCAGGCTTGGGACTGTTCCCTCTCTTGCTGCAGCATGGGCTCTGGTTCTTGGGCTTCTTTTTGGATGTGAATTGCAAGAGCATGTGTGTGTGCAGAGGTCTATATACTTTGATCTTTCCATTTCCAATCGGTGGTGTATTGTAGCTCAGTTTTGCTTGGTACTGTGGGCCATTTTGGGCCATGCTCTGGTCTATGAAGCCTATGTGCTTTGCATTTCAGTGGACCTATAAGGCAGGGCGGTGGCGTGGCCCTGTTCAGGTGGTTTTTTTCTACTGCTCTGCTCAGTGCACTAGGATCTATGGTTGGAATGCCATTTTTGTGTGCCACTTTGTTTGCATCCAGCCGCTTGGTGTTTGTGGATTGTTGGCCTTTTCTAGCATAGGGTATGCTGGTTTCCCAGTATCTTTTTTCCCCCTTTGGCGGTCCTCTTCGTATGTCGGGGGCTTGGCAGCAGCATACATGTCATGTGTTTGTCAGAGGAGGATTTCTTAATTCCTTTGGAAGTGCCCTGGCAGATGGGCAGGCTACTCTTAGTTGCTTTGCTTTGCTATACTTCTAGGTGTTCACTTTTCACTTGACCATATACTTCATGTTCCTTCCTGCAGTTGATGAGTGTGAAGTAGTCGGATTTATACCTCCAATAGGCTTTGATGCTTCATTGCAGGTGGCAGTGTAGTCTTTCCACCTTGTGAGTTTACAGTAACACTTCTTATGTAATAATCAATTGGTTGTTCTATCAATCATAAATCTATATGTTTTGTGTGTAGAAAGCAGCGTTTCCTAATGAGTAGTGTTGTTACTTGGCTCATAGTCTGAAGTGGAGGACTGTTGGTGAAAGACTTGACACTGCTTGGTATAGCAAGGGCTGTCTACTTGGTGGTATTCAAAATGCCCGTCTCGGTTTCAAGGTTGCAGCTAAGCGTGATTTCGGCTCAGTTTGCATTTCTGTGCACGCTGGCAGGGATGCATTGGTTACATGTGAGGTTAGTGCAGGGAAACCACTAACCCAAGCCCATATTGACCCACACCAATATAGACAGGTTTGATTGCTCTGGCAAGGGGCAACTTAGTGGGAGGGCCAGTGCCCATATTAAGTAAATTGGGAAGTTGACAGCAGTGTGGGTATGGTGGGGTTGTTGGGAGCAGGCTGGAGTGGAGGAAGAAAAGTGGAGGAAGGCTAAGGAAGGGAGCTGGAGAGAGGCTGGTGGTGGCAACAGGAGAGCAGTGGTTTGGGGATGTAAGAGAGAGGAGGCTGGCAGAAGAGGGAGAAAGGAAGGGCGAGCAAGTATTTATATAGAGAGAGGGAGATAGGCCGGGAGGGGGAGAGGCAAAATTTGTTGTGATATGAAGGAGAAGGGGTAACCTGGAAATGCCAGGAAAAAAATAAGTAATTTTCAGGAAGTGGAGAAAGGCGGTCAGAGGGAGAAGAGAAGGGGAGAACTTAGAGGTGTGGGCAGAGGAGAGAAAGCTAAACGCGAACAAGAAGAGCATTGAAAGAAACATTAAGGAGAAAGGGAAGAACGCCAAAGAGGGGCTTGAAAGGAGAGACAGAGAAGGGTTTAAAGGATATAATCAGAAGAAAGAGAAAAAAGCACTGGGGGTGGAGTGGGAAGGAGATACAAGTAGAAGATTGCAGGAGAGGGTTGAGGAAAACAGTCAGGAGTAGGGAAGAATGGACATCTGGAGAAAGGAATGAGGTATCCAAAAGGCCTGAAGTAGTGTCAAGAGGAACAAACAGAGAGAGGGTAGGGTGGGGGAGATGTTCAAGGGATATAGAAAGGGAATTTCAAGGAGGTGCGGAGAAGAGAACAGGAGGAAGTTGGAAGTAGAGAGGAGGAACAGGAAAACCCAATAATTGAAACGGACGAGCCTGGACGGTGTAGAGGAATGAGCACATGGACAGGCATCAAGAAGGTGCAAGAAAAGAGCAGACTGGAGACGTAAGGCGAGTAGAGGTAGGCAAGGTTCCCTTCAGTACGGAACTGCTGTGACCCACCGAGGAGGAGGGTAAGGACTCGGGTTGGTGAGAGGGAGTCCAGGACCCTGAACAAGGAGGAGGCAAGGAAGCGGAACTGAGGCCTGAGAACCAGTCACCAGGGCTCCCAGACGACTTGGATGGGAAGCAGACGGGCTAAGTGCACCAACCCGAGGAGACAAGGGATACTTAAAACACCAGCACTGTGAGTAAACCGGATTTGACCAAACATCATAGGGATAACCGTGGATTAGGATTAGCAAACTAACGTGCTTGACTGTTGCCACAAAGGAGAAGCCATCCTTTTATCGTGAGCCATTATATGTTTTTAGTCTAGCCTAAAACTGTGATCTTGCACAGGCCTACTGGTGATTGTTCAGGAGGTGAGTGCTCCTGGAAAGGGGGCGGCTGCTACATAGTTTTGTTCTCTTTAGAGGGCTAGCGTTGCGGCCTGTTTCCTCTGCATCATCGACCCTCATATTGACAAAACCGGGACCAGGACAGGCGTGCTCGGTGTGATGAAGGAGGCTGGTCTTTGATCAGAGAATTCCTGTGTGCAGAGGCGTGACTAGTGGGGGCTTAGTGGGCTACAGCCCCGAATCTTTTGGTTGTAGCCCCAGATAGAAGCTCAGGAGCTACAACCAAAGGCTGGCTAGCCCTGAGTCCCGAAAGTCCCGACATTAGCATAGCCCCGGATCTTTTCCAGACCTAGCACCACCCTCTGCCCTCATGCAATGAAAGTTCAAGTCAGGCTTAATCATTCTACATTCGGTGATCCAGCACTCAAGAGTGCAAGTCTTGACAAGGGAATATTAACCGCAAAGTGTTTGATAGAGTAGATCATTAAGGTGAAAGGTTGAGTTAAATGAAGAGATACACTTCCTTCAAGGGGCACCCAGACCTTGTTTGAAATGTAATTTCTTATGCTGTGTATTCTAAGTTGCAGGTCCCCAGCCACAGAGAATATCAAGTGAATGGATGGGGTAGCATTGCCATCTTTGGAGAGTATGGGGCCTTGTGCATCAGCATAGTCATTTCTTATGTTTCTGCCTATGGCTTTAGGTCTCACATTTTACTGCATGGTGCTCACCTTGTATGTTAATGAGTGGAGTGATCACTGACACTGTGCACCAATCAAGTAACTGCACTTCAAAGTTGGGGTGTTTTTATTGACTTGTCCCCTTTATTAAACAACTTCGGAACTCTGAATGGGGTTTGACCTCTCCACGGTCTCCTGTTACTCAAATGCTCTTTGTAGTTCTAGGAACATTGCTATTTGCCCCCCCCCCCCTTGCCACTGACTCCCATTTCTCACATGTGATTTGTTTTGCTGGATACATTGCTATTTGCCACCCCTTGCCACTGACTCCCATTTCTCAAATGCACTTTGTATTACTGGGTATATTGCTATCTGCCCCCCACCCCTTGCCACTGACCCCCATTCCTCAAATGTGCTTTGTATTGTTGGGTACAGTGTTATCTGCCCCCCCTTGCCACTGACTCCCATTTCTCAAATGCACTTTGTATTGCTAGGTACATTGCTATCTGCCCCCCACCCCTTGCCACTCACCCCCATTTCTCAAATGTGCTTTGTATGTTGGGTACATTGTTATCTGCCCCCCTTGCCACTGACTCCCATTTCTCAAATGCACTTTGTATTACTGGGTACATTGCTATCTGCCCCCACCCCTTGCCACTGACCCCCATTTCTCAAATGTGCTTTGTATTGTTGGGTACATTGTTATCTGCCCCCCCTTGCCACTGACTCCCATTTCTCACATGCGCTTTGTGTTACTGGGTACATTGCTATCTGCCACCCCATGCCACTGACTCCCATTTCTAACATACGCTTTGTATTACTGGGTTCATTGCTATCTGCCACCCCTTGCCACTGACTCCCATTTTTCGCAAGTGCTTTGTATTACTGGTTACATTGCTATCTGCCACCCATTGCCACTGACTCCCATTTCTCACATGTGCTTTGTGTTACTGGGTACATTGCTATCTGTCACCCCTTGCCACTGACTCCCATTTATCACATGCACTTTGTATTACTGGGTACATTGCTATCTGCCCCCCTTGCCACTGACTCCCATTTCTCACATGCGCTTTGTGTTACTCAGTACATTGCTATCTGCAGCCCCTTGCCACTGACTCCCATTCCTCACATGCACTTTGTGTTACAGTGTAAATTGTTATCTGCCACCCCTTGCCACTGACTCCCATTTTTCACATGCCTTTGTGTTACTCGGTCCATTGCTATCTGCCACCCCTTGCCACTGACTTCCATTTCTCACATGCGCTTTGTGTTACTGGGTACATTGCTATCTGCCATCCCTTGCCACTGACTCCCATTTCTCACATGCACTTTATATTACTCTGTACATGGCTATCTGCCACCCCTTGCTACTGACTCCCATTTCTCACATGCGCTTTGTGTTACTCAGTACATTGCTATCTGCAGCCCCTTGCCACTGACTCCCATTCCTCACATGCACTTTGTGTTACAGTGTAAATTGTTATCTGCCACCCCTTGCCACTGACTCCCATTTTTCACATGCCTTTGTGTTACTCGGTCCATTGCTATCTGCCACCCCTTGCCACTGACTTCCATTTCTCACATGCGCTTTGTGTTACTGGGTACATTGCTATCTGCCATCCCTTGCCACTGACTCCCATTTCTCACATGCACTTTATATTACTCTGTACATGGCTATCTGCCACCCCTTGCTACTGACTCCCATTTCTCACATGCGCTTTGTATTACTGGGCACATTGCTATCTGCCACCCCATGCCACTGACTCTCATTTCTCACATCCGCTTTGTATTACTGGGTACATTGCTATTTGCCCCCGCCCCCTTGCCCCTGACTCCCATTTCTCACATGCAATTTAGCAATTTATTTTGCTGGGTACATTGCTATTCCCTCCCCACCCCCTTGCCACTGACTCCCATTTTTCACATATGCTTTTTATTACTGGGTACATTGCTACTTGCCACTGACTCCCATTTCTCAAATGCACTTTGTATTTCTGGGTACTTTGCTATCTGCCACCCCTTGCCACTGACTCCCATTTGTCACATGCACTTTGTATTGCTGGGTACATTGCTATCTGCCCCCCCGCCCCCCACCGCTTGCCACTGACTCCAATTTCTCACATGTGCTTTGTGTTACTCAGTAAATTGCTATCTGCCACCAATTGCCACTAGCCCCCTATTTCTTACATGCGCTTTGTGTTACTGGGTACAGTGCTATCTGAAATCTCTTGCAACTGACTTAACTTTTCTTTCATGCGCTTTGTTGTACTAGGTACATTGGGAATCTGCCACCACTTGCCACTGACCCCCATTTCTTACATGCGCTTTGTGTTACTGGGTACATTGCTATCTGCCATCCCTTGCAATTGACTCAACTTTTCTCACATGCGCTTTGTGTTACTGGGTATATTGGCAATCTGCCACCCCTTGCCACTGACTCCCATTTCTCACATGCGCTTTGTGTTACTGGGTACATTGCTATCTGCCACCACTTGACACTGACTCTCATTTCACACATGCGCTTTATGTTACTGGGTACATTGCTATCTGCCACCCCTTGCCATTGGCTCCCATTTTTCACATGCGCTTTGTGTTACTGGGTACATTGCTATTGGCCCCCCCAACCCTCCTGCCACTGACTCCCATTTTTCACATGTGATTTTTAGTACTGGGTACATTGCTATTTGCCATCCCTTGCCACTGACTCCCATTTCTCACATGCACTTTGTGTTGCTGGGTACTTTGCTATCTGCCACCCCTTGCCACTGACTCCCATTTCTCACATGCACTTTGTATTGCTGGGTACATTGCTATCTGCCCCCCCCCGTCCCCAGCGCTGGCCACTGACTCCCATTTCTCACATGCGCTTTGTGTTACTGGATACATTGCTATCTGCCACCCCTTGCCATTGACTCCCATTTCTCACATGCGCTTTGTATTACTGGATACATTGCTATCTACCACCCCTTGCCACTGACTCCCATTTCTCACATGCGCTTTGTATTACTGGGTACATTGCTATCTGCCACCCCTTGCCACTGACTCAACTTTTCTCACATGCGTTTTGTGTTACTGGGTACATTGCTATCTGCCACCCCATGCCACTGACTCCCATTTCTCACATGCACTTTGTATTACTGGGTACACTGCTATCTGCCACCCTTTGCCACTGACTCCCATTTCTCACATACACTTTGTATTACTGGGTACATTGCTATTTGCCCCCCCCCCCCCCCCTTGCCACTGACTCTCATTTCTCACATGCAATTTGTTTTGCTGGAAACATTGCTATTTGCCCCCCCCCCCCCTCTTGCCACTGACTCCCATTTTTCACATGTGCTTTTTATTACTGGGCACATTGCTATCTGCCACCCCATGCCACTGAGTCCCATTTCTCACATGCACTTTGTATTGCTGGGTACATTGCTCTCTGCCACTCCTTGCCACTGATTCCCATTTCTCACATGCGCTTTGTATTGCTGGATACATTGTTTTTGTATTGCTGGGTACATTGTTTTTTGCCACCCTTTTTCATTGCAAAGTGTATTGCTATTTTCCACGCCTTGCCACTGACTCCCATTCCTACCATGCTCTTTGTATTGCCAGGTACATTGCTATTTGCCACCCGATGCGTGCCCAGACCATGTGTACTGTGTCCCGAGCCAAGCGGATCATCGCCATCGTCTGGCTTTTCACCTCCGTCTACTGCACGCTGTGGTTCTTCTTGGTTGACATCAACATCAATAAAAACCAGCATCTCGAGTGCGGCTACAAGGTCTCGCGCAACCTCTACCTCCCAATCTACCTGGTGGACTTTGCTGTCTTCTACGTCACCCCTCTCTTTGTGGCCACCATCTTGTACGGACTGATTGGGCGGATCCTCTTCCTGAGCCCCATGTCCCCCCGTGTCGACAACAACACTGAGCGCTGGAGGGAGAAGAGTGCCAAACAGAAGAACGGCTCAGAGTTAGAGGCCAGCAAAGCCAACAGTCGCTCCAAAAGCAAGGGTGCCCTCTCATCCAGGAAACAGGTAATGGAGATTTTGGTTTTCCTACCAGCACAGTATCTGTTTAAATTGCTTTATTGTCCACATCAGCGACCAGCAATCACCAATTTTCTGAATTAGGGATCCAGTAATGACCCTTCTTCTTTTCAGTTGCACATCATCTCTACTGGAGACAACCTCGCCATTTGACTATGTTGGCTGCAAGCGGGTTTGATGTCTCAATCTTCTAACTGTTACCTAAACACAACTCCGCCCCCATTGGCTTGGGCGTGGCAGCTGTCCCATGCACAAAGTTTGACTATGGGTACCGTGAAGCTTCTATTGTCCCTCCCGCTGCTGCTTCCCGCACAGGGGTGTCGCTAGATCTGCAAAAGATCCGTGGCTATGCTAATTTTGGGACTGTCGGGACTGGGGGCTAGCTAGCCTTTTTGGTTGTAACCCTTGAGCTTTTATCCGGGGCTACAACCAAAAGACCCGGGGCTGTAGCCCCCTCAGCCCCCCCCCATCAACGCCTCTGTTCGCGCTACTGAAGATCATCCGTCTTTTTGGCGTTTCCTGAAAACGCATCTGTTTTAAATCTGTTAAGTTTCCGTTAGTCCACTGCCCTAGCGTTGCTTAAGCGCCAAGGTGCCCTTGGGTGAATGCTGCGCTCTATAAGTACTCATAACATAACATAAAAATAGTAACCCTATAGCAGCTCCTTCTATTTAAAGGGAAAGTGACTGGTGACCCAATGTCTGGGGCTCTGGCAGCGCTTACACTGAAATGACCTGCAGGGGTCACTGTTCTGGTGTGGCCAATGCTTGTTCTCTCAGGTGCTGTGGGGGTGACCTGGGCTGCATGTCCTAATTGGCCGGAACCAGTACAAAGAATATTCAAGGGTCACACATTGTGTAGGCAGTGGGCCTTATGCCTGATGGAACATTATGTAAAGTGGCCTCGTTCGTGTTGGTGAGAAGTGAGCAAGGGGAGGTTGGAAGAAGAGAGGCGAAAGAGGAAAACCCAGAAATGGATGCGGGTGAACCTGGAAGGTCTAGAGGAATGAGCACCAACACGAACAAGGCCATCACTGGATGAAAGGCTTATTGCACTGGGGTTTTATTCCTGATACCTGCTCAAGGCCATATGCAACAGATGACACCATCACGTGGGCTTGAGTTCCAGCAGAAGTCATGTGCGATGTAATTGGTGATACAATGGGGAAGGTGATTGGTACGATAGGTGATGCTTTGAACGAACATATGAGTGCAGTTGTGGAGAAGAGATTGGTACTACAGTGGGGGCTATCATTTGAAAGTAGCGGGTGATGTGATGCAGAAGAATGGGCATTACAGTAATGATGGGTGATGAAATGGAAAAGCGATAGGTGAGACCACTGCTTCTGGGAATGGTTGACAATGAAGGTGGGACAAACTTAATCTGGGGGAACCTTCACACTAGGTCCTCTTTGTCGGGTGGAGTTTTTGGCACAAATACCGCCAGTACTAACTACCATCACCCCTGGAAGTATTTGCAAAATTCCATCCAATTACACATGTATCACTGCCCCACAGGAGTATTCCAGAAGGGCCACTTATGGTTGTTTTGTTAAAAAAAAAAATATAGCGTATTCATACCACTGCAGTACATTTGATTTATTGCACAAAAGGGTTCATTCTAACCTAACATGGGAAAGGTGGTGAGATGGTGGGAACGAAACGTCCCTTTCTCCCCCATTGTATTGTCCACATGACAAGTTTTTTCCCTGTATTGAAGGGAGGCACTTCTGTACAGTGAAAAGACCTTTAAATAACTGTGGTATTTTTCAATGTTTACCTCGACCTCTGGGCTGGAGGTAAAGATTGACAGATTTTGAGGGTGCAATTCTACCGTGTTATGTAGAGATATTCAGCACCAGCACTATTCCAATGGAATACCACCAGCTGTATCTAACTGTGACCTGTAATTGGATGGGAGTTATGACCCATAATGTAATGACCCTCCTTGGACTGATATTTTGCTGCATCTCGAGCTTGCCATGGCTAATTCTATTGAACACCAAGCTACCCTCACTGCTGCGAAGGACAGTTTTGCCATTGTATGCAATAATGTGAAGTTTCCTCATAACCCAGGGTAATGCAACAAGGGCCCTCAAAGACATCAAGGTAAATATTGTTGATTGGACAAATGTTGCTAAGGAAGCCAATTTGATCCTGTCTAAAGCGAGAGATGGGCAGATGCCCTATAAGGATATGGTACGAGCGCTCTGTGTGGAATATGAGGCTCTCATAGTGAGGAACAAGGGGGAATCTTGTGGAGGGTTTTGGGGCAACCTGTTGATTGTATCATAGTAAATCCTATATGATTCCTGATGGAAATGCTAGGAAATCGCAAAATGATAGTCTTTCCTATAGGAAAGTAATATGCTTTCCCTAGTGCGAATACGCCGCAAAATTGCTCTGAAGATACGCTTAATACCCAGAGGTTTCTAAGCACAGACCCAGGGATCGAATCTGTGGTACTCCATGTCATCTTGCTTCCAAGGCGAGCACTTTGCCCCTGAGCTATCATCCCGATCCTGTGCAAGGTTTCTGCAAACTGGCCCCTGATAGTCAGTGATGTTGCCCACAGATTCTCATGGTTAATGGTCACCAGAGAGATGCTAATAAAAAATAGGGGTACAAAACTGCCGCACAACCTAGATTCAATATCCCAGGAAGAATTAAGATCTGCAGAAATACTGTCTTGGATCCATCTGAAGAGGAAAGAGAAGCACAAGAACTACAGAAAAAATGAAATGAAAGGCCTTGTCAAATGAAAGTGTTTGGCCTCTGCAGTAAAATTTGCCTTTGTGGCTACTGGTCTTTAGAAATGTTGATGCACCTCTTTTTCTTTTGTATAGTGGAGCAAAGAATCAATTACACCAGTTCTGGAATGTATGCGTTAGAACTATATTTAAGACTAAGAACAGCTGTTAGGAAAAAGCATCTGAGCGAAAAGGCACTGCGGAGCACCAGGGCCGGCCTTAAGGGCAGCAGCGCCCTGTGCGAACTGGCGCACCCCCCCACACCCCTGCGCCGACTGGTTAACAGGGGGCGGGGTGAAAGGGGGCGGGGCCAGGATGGGCAACTTTTTTATTTTTTATTTTTATTTTTTATTTTTTTTACCTCCTCGCTGCGGCGAGGAGGTTAAATAGGTGCCGTTAGCACCCCATTGTCATTGAATGAGCCCGCCATCGCGGGTTCATTCAATGACAATGAGGCACCTGCCACACCTTCTGCCACCTCGCCAGCTCGGGGGAGCGCTTGAAAGACTCCCCGGAGCTGGCATGGTGGGGGGCTAATGGCTCCTTTTCTTGTGAAAAGTGTCCACGGCGGAGGGGCGCATTTAAATGCACACACCGCCGCGGGCAGCTTTTACAGTAAAAGGCCGCCTGCTGCGCCTTGGCCCACAACGCCAGCTCGGGGGAGCCCTTGAAAGACTCCCCCGAGCATGCGTGGCAGGGGCAAAAGGCGCCCTAGGGGACGTGGCGCCCAAGGCGGTGGCCCGGCTCGCCCCCCCTAAGGCCGGCTCTGCGGAGCACGATAGATCAATTGGAGGATGAGGATCATATGATGCATTGATACTGTCTTGTGATGTATTGCTGCACCTCTTGAAATATCCTTTGCATATTCTTATTTTCGAGTCTTGTACGTTATAACGTGTTGGATACCTGGCTGCAGTTTAAGGAATATTTTATACTCGAAATAAACGACTACTTGATTTGATTTAACAGTTTCAGTCGAGGAATAATTCAAACGGGCTCTCGTCAGGACTACAGACAAAATTGCAACTATTTGAACACATAAATGCGACAATGCAAGGTGCTGTTAGCAGGTGTCATGGATTGCAGATATCAGCCATTACACATAATGACAATATAAGCATCAGCAAAGCCATCAGTTCTAGCTGTCATGACCGAAAACAATTGGTGTTTAGTTTACATTTTCTGTGGTGGTTTAATACATTAATTGGGAAACCACTCGAACCGTCAGCACATGAGACCTGCTTTCATCTAAATCGGGTTTTATTTATTTATTTAATATACCATACAACATACAAAACATACACATTGAATTAAAATTACACAAGTTTCCCCAACCTTATGCACAGTTGGTGTAACATGAATGCATTGATTATCCTGAAAGATTCGGTCTGTTACAATTAAAACGTTCAATTGATCACAGTAAAACCTTAGACTCAATAAATAGTACAACACACTTAAAAATAGTAAAACCTCTTAGTAAAATGCTTTGTTACAAAAGTAAAATACATTATCAAGATACAATGTTAATATTTCCGCACTCTTGCAGTAAAATAGAACTAAATCAAATATCAGATTAGCATCGCAGCCATTTGAAAACGTAGCCCAAATAAATGTTAGATCCTCCAAATTGAGATTGTTGTTATACACTTTCAAGTAGCTAGATCTTAAACCCCCTAAACTGTCACAATCTAATAACAACCCTGTTTTCATCTAAATCAGGTTTTGGTATGGAGTACATGGTGAAGGTTTGCCAGTACTGCAGAAACAATAAATATAGGCGGTCAAATCCGACAATATCATTGAACCATACAATTCAAATGATGCTAGCAATAGCTACTGTATGGTACTTTAACTAATTAGACACGTCACTCTAACTTATGATCCAACAAACAGAATAGTCAGGGTTAGGATTATATAAATGTATAACAAGTACTAAGGGAAACTCTACAACCAAAGAACTACATCTAAATGAAATGGTGTCAGGCTGGGTTGAACCCAATTGTGATCCCTTATTGTCCTTGTTTGCTCCTTTTAAACAGCATACTTTTTGAATAGCCAGTCAGTCTTAGTTGTTGCCATGCTCAATGCTCCCTATTCAACCCCACCCGCTTTTTTGTTAAAATGAGGGCAGAGTCCCCTTGAAATCGTAAGAAGAATGCCAGGCTTCCAAGTTATCTGTTTAACTGCATCCAGAATTGTAGTAGGAGATCAGAATTTTGGGTGACATTGAGAACCAGGTGGTTATGGTCTAATATTTTGCTTCTCTTGTTTGTGTATTGCATAGCCTGTGGACAGCGTGGTCAGTGCTACAGACCAAAAAACAGTCAAGTAGTTAGTGTCCTGATGAACGCCACAAATTGAACGCTTGCAGAAACCGGTCAGGCATTCTTGGGGAATGTCTCAAAGAGAAATGTGAGACTTTCCCCTCTATTTTCATTAGTTGCCTCCCTCGGAATGTTTAAAGCTTGCAAACATGGAATTTAAAATGGTTTGTTTATAAAAAATAAACTAATATTTTATGTTACATGTTTAGTGGGCTAGGAATGGTTGGAGGAATTCTATCCCTTTTGGGGAGATGCTGCACACATGTGTTGCTTTAGGGAAAGAGCTCACAAAAGAGAGAGTAGAGTTCTTCAGTGTCTTAACTTAGTTTAGCTGGTGGGAAGTAACAGTTCCAAGGTCGGTAGGTGGCCATAAGCTTGGAAGGGCTCTATTCTTAAGGTATATATGGACCCGGGAAGGTTCATGCCCCTCGCAGATGTTTCTCCTATCTGACTCTAGGATATCATGTATTTCCTATCTAGCAGGATTTCACAACATGCCAAGAGCACACGAGTGTGGTCTGCTGTCTTTGAACTTGGAAGGATCAATTAGGCTGCTTGTGGACATGTGCTCTGCCTCCCTGCACCATGCCTGTCTGTATTTGCTGTTCTGTACTGCCTTTCAAGGTGTCTGCATGTCATCTGTTTTTCTCTTCCTTTTTTTACAGCAGGCTCTCGCCTGCAGTCCACTCCCTACCCCTGAAAACCTTGGAACACATGGCATGGAGTTAGCAAAGCTTTCCAGCAAGATGTGGCGAGCTTCCCACCCTCTCTACCTTCCTCTCCACTCCCCCTCTAGATTGGTGCTGTGTACCTCGGTTATCCAGACTACTTTCTCTCCCAATGGTCTAATGGAGGGGGAATCGTCCTACCTCTCACTGTATTCAGGAGGGGGTTACCACTGGTGATCATTTCTAATTAGCAGGTTGGTGCATCGGTTGTATACGAGCTAATGGAAGACCAGAGGGACTCTCGAAAATCCCCCATATACCGCCACCAGTGGCTGAATCGCGTAGTGCGTGCTTTCTCTGGTACTCGGAATCCTCTGATCTCCCTCCATCACTCCTTTAAATGTGATTATATGACCCATCCCAAATCCCCTTTAGCGCCCTGGAAGGCCATTTCAAATTTTATAATCACTTGGTTGCATCCAATGTGTAGATCTTCTGATCAGGCTCCTGTTTGCAGAACTTTAAGATATTTGGGCAAATAAGGTCGTGATCTTTAGACATCTCTGGCCGAGGCATCTGAGTGTCATTTGTGATATGGTTCACCACCTTGTGGCCATTCCACACAGAATCGGACTAACAAAAAAAAATAGACCTGGGCCCCAAAACAAAAGTGTCCAACATTTCCAAAATAACAATTAATCACTGTTCTGACTGTGCAGTATTTGGGTTTGGTTTTTGGGAAACATAGTGACAAATGGTGCATTTTAAATCACAGTACTGCAGTGCAATTGGTCAAAACTAAGAACACACTGCTCAATTCACCAAGTCATTGGGCTGGTCCACATTGTCTCAAGAAACCAGGGCCAGGTTGATAACCTTACACAGCCGAGGCGCTCACTATTATAGGAATATGTTCCTTAGTAGCGTATTTATAACACGATTAATACACGGAGTTTTCTAAGTGCGGACCGGGGATCGAACCTGCATTGCTTCTGTCGTCTTGTTTCCCAGGTGGGCACGTTGCCGCTGAACTACCCTATGCCACGCTGAGCTGTGGCTGCACTTGGACGTCGAGGTGTGACTCGCTAAAGTCAGCCTTTCGTGACACATTTTGAAAGCCTGAACCTCGCTGGCAGAGTCTGCAATTGCATTCATAGGATTACAAAGAAAGGAGGGCAAGAATAAAATAGGAGAAATCCCATCTCGCCGAGTCTTATTAAAAAGGCTTTTGAAGCGGCGCCCCAGAGTCTAACTGTGCTCATTGTGGTAGCGAATGATGTCCTCGCGACCTCCATTGAAAGCCGAGTGGGCTTGTAATCAGTGTAAAAACCTGTGATGGTTTTATTAGCTGCGATCCCCTGGGGAGTGAGTGCCTGGGCCCAGGGGTCATCCCGTTGGAGAAAGCCTATTGACCCACATGAATCACTCAGTCAAAATACTTTATTTCGGATGTAAGCCATAAAAGAGAGCACCCGCAATAAATAAAGGCGGAATTGAACTATCGCACACACATTAATAAATAGTTAACAATTGAATGAGGTTGTATAAATGTGTATATATATTTGTATATTTTGAAGAAAGAGGAAAAGTAAATTTACTTTTCCACAGAGGGACAGCACTCCAAGCGGTCAGGACGCCAGCATAAATCTCCAGAAAATAAATCAATCCATCATTCGCCGAAGTTCTTGTGCCATATCCAGCTTTATTGAAGGCATTGCAACCTACGACGCATTTCGCAATGCTCCTGTTGCTTGTTCACATATAAAAAACAACAGAAAACTGCACAATGATTTTATATACAGAAGGGTTCAATCTCTATGGTTCTGCCCAACACATTTTGTCCCTTTTCTCTTTCAACTCTTGCAATGTCCCATAAACGTTCTATGTTGAATGCATGCGGCCATTTTGGAATGTGTTAAATCTCACTCTTAATGCGTTTAAGCTAGTGCTTTACGTATTTGGAGATATCACATTAATCTTTTGAAGCCGCTCAGTGCACAGTGACAGGTTTTTATTTTTATTTGCATTTATACGATAATTTACATTTATTGTCGCTCTAATATTTATTGATTAGAGTCAAAACCTGCTCACTCTGCACTTGCACATTTTTTTCCAATTGAGGCCTAGATTTACAATTCGATACTGGCATCATAAAATGATAAAAATGGTTTCACACTGTCACCAATTAATTTCCTATTTGCCAAATGTATATGTGTGAGGAGACATAGCATTCCGATCCTTTGATCTTTTTCAGGTTTAGGATTATAAAGTGCATAGTGCTGTGTTTATTTGTATATATTTAAAATGTTATATTGTGATATAATTTTATAAGTGTTTATGGTTTAATAAATTGGTTAAAAAAATAATGGAATGAGGTTGTAGCCAATTAAAAAAATAAAATAATACACCCGTGGGAGATGAATTGGCAATACTGTTTTATGCGATTCTTTCCTGTCCAAATCTAGAGACAGAGTTTGAAGACATGTTGTGTTAACGTTTCCTTGCCACTTTCAAACCCCATACCCCATATGGCATTGATTTAAATGGCGTAAAAGGACTTCAGAACTGCCATCCGATTCCCCTGATTAGGGTTACTTGTCCTCATGGTGTCCCAGGAGAATGCCTGGGTCATATCAACTGCAGTATCTGCCAGTAGTTGTTATCTTACTTTAAAGAACTACATTTCTGAATATGCCACCCGTTATTAGCACAGCTTTATTTCATGTTACTCGCTCTGCGATTCTCATGTGCCCTAATTTATAAGAAATGAATATAGCCATTGTCAACGTCTTTTGTCCCATTGACCAAGCTCTGACCATTGACTCACAACGGCATAGTCTCTGGAGAATAGCTCAGGGGCAACGTGCTCGCCTTGGAAAAATAGATAATCACAGAGCAGCGCAGGTTCGATCCCCAGTTCCGTGTTTAGAAACCTCCGTATTATGTGCCTTATAAATATCATATCATAGACTATGAAATCCTCCTCTGTCCAATAGCAGTACTCCAGTGCCTGCCTGATGTTTCTAGTTCCATATTTCATAAATATCCGCCTCCGATAGGTTTTCCTTAATTTCAAATAGGTTGCACAAATTAATAGTATTTGGAGTTCATTATCAATTATTCTGCTGCAGCAATAGCATTTGTCTGTAACATTTGTCTTCGGGCTGCTTATGGTACAATGCCCATCTTGGATTTGATCTAAAGTGGAGTGCACATTTTGGTGTCAGCACATCCAAGTATCATTTGAACAGTACACCCCATTTGGGCGTGGCCAGTCTGGCGCGACCAATCTGGGGCAGGGATCTTTTGGCCCCAGCTCGTTTCGGTGCTGTAATTCAAGGATTGAAATTTCATTTAAAAAAATTAAGTATTAATACTGTCTTGAATCCTGGCATGCAGGGTTGTGAGACTGACGAGGTAACCACTAGGCTATAAAGACACTATCAATCTCACACGCACCAGTTACTTCTTTTAACGTGGGTCATTCTGAATATGTTATGCTTAATATAAGCAACTGTCGCATATGAAGTTACTAAGATACACCATTGCCTTGTGGTTAACTGTTCAGTCTCGCAATTCTATATGCCAGGGTTCGTCACTGCCCTAAAACTATATATATATATTTTTTTGTGTTTCAATTAACATTGCAATGTAATGTTCATTAAACGTGCACAGATCTGGCCGTGACAAACTGGCCGCGCGTACCGGACTCGCCCGTGCCAAATCGCCCCATTCCGAACAGGCGTCTCCCAAATGTCCTGCTCCGCCATTTGAACCCAGAGGAATGCTTCCTACTCCAATATACGTCAAAAGTCTCAGAGTTGATCATTCTACTCCTCATTTTAGCCTCTTCAGCCTGACTATATTTTCTTTTGATGACCACCCTTGGCGGTCTTGTTCATAGATTGTCGATTCAGCCAACATTCTTCGCACCTTATATTTTGCAGTGTTTCTTTTATATACTTGCACCATTTGTCTGCCTGGCCTTCCTCCTGGGATAAGAGGTCCTTTAGTGCGTCCCTGTAAACTAGGAGGGCTGGCGAACTCCAAAGTACCCCCCAATAACGCAATGGGTTCATCTGTGATAGGCTCTCTATATCCAGTTGACCAACTTCCGTGTGTAAGGGTGCTGTGGTTGTATCTGTTGGTAGGCCTAATATCTTTATTAGAAGACTATTTCCAACGGTGAGAATGGACCTGCAATTTATGCTGCCCTATAATTCTGAACCATACAGAGCTTCCTGTAATGTATATGCTTCCAGGGAAACCCTGGCTGCTCTATCGCTTTTTTTCCTTGCAAACCCAGTTATAGTGCCGCTGTATCTTGCCAGGACAACCCTCGCCTTTTCTATATGGCAGCTGTAGTTGTCATTCTCGGTTGTTCTCATTCCTAAGTAGTCGTAGCTTTTTACTTGTTCAATTGACTCGCCCGACACATTGGGATTCAGTTTAGGTCGCTTCTTCCCATTCCCCCTGAATAGCATAACTTTTGTTTTCCCACTTTTTATATTTAGACCATTTTTGCTACAAATCCAACAGGTTAAGTTGTTTCCTCAGACCGGCTGGAGTTAGGGACATTAACACTGCATCATCATCAAAAAGTAATACTGGGTATCCCACTCCCCCCAATAGATGGAGCATCTGTAGGAGTTGCCATAATTTGCCTAATTACACAATTAATAAATATGCAAAACAGTTGAGGAGCTTATACGCATTCTTGACGGACACCTTTTTTAATCTTAAAAGGCCTAGTAACTTAACCCTTAGTGTACCACCTTACAGTTGCTTCATTATTTGAATATATCAGCAAAGGCGATAAAGGTTTGGGGGGATACCCAATACCTTAAAGGTGTTCCACAGGGCAGCACGTGGTACGCTGTCAAAAGCCGCCTGCAGATCTACAAACAATGTGCAAAGGTACGTTTATCTTAGAGGGACATACTTATCGACCAGTAGGTGTAAGTGAAAGCACTGAGCTACTGTACTTATTCCAGATTGGAATCCTGCCTGTAAGTGGTTTATCTGCCCGCTCTCCCGTACCCAATCTCCTAAATGGGCTAGAATTGCTCTCGTTAATATCTTCCATCCAGCATCTAGTAAGGAGACAAGGTGATAATTAGATGGTACCTCCCACTTGCCCATCTTGTAAATAGGGGCGATTTCTGCTTCTAGTACCACTCCACGAGCATTTACTGTACTGAACAGTCTTGTGACCTGCAGTGCCCAAATAATACGTTCCATCTTACACGTGCCCTCTGGTATTCTGTCGGGCCTGGTGCCTTGGTGCTTTTTTGAGCTTCTGTAGCCTTTTTATCATCATTCATAGAGAAGACTAAATGTGTCGAGCATGAGTCCTCTGAGATCTCTCCCTCGCCAGACTGTTGGCACATCAGTCGTGCTCCTTTAGAAGGTCCCTTGAAATGGTCATTTCATATAGATGCTACCCTGATAGTTGATAGCTCCTCTGCCTTCCCTTTACTCATCGGCCTCTAGAATCTTGCACTATCTTCCTCCTTTATTGCTGAAAGGAAATTATCCTTGTGTTGAAAATCGGGGAGAAACTGAAGCGTATACGATAGTTCAGTGGTGTGAGTCGGGCTGCAGAGATCATTGTGTTACCTCCAGGAAGGAGTGTGATAAATGGCATGTTGCAAACTTGGAAAACACATTAAAAAAAAAGAACCGAAAAGTTGAAGCTGCTATTATCAATCCTAACATGCAGTCTCTTGCCATCTAGTTTAGTTGGAAAGTAAGTTTCAAACCTTGCTTGCTGCTCAAATAGAAATGTATACATAGTTTCTGTCCAGGGTACATTTGAGCTGTGTGGACTCCATCTTCTGACTCTTCCCCCACTCCTATGCCAAATGTGCGGGAGTACTTTCCCTGAGAGGCTGATATGGTGGAACAGGGTGAAACACACATAGGAAAGCCTGACATGTGACAATCTGCCAAAGAAACCTACTTTCCACAACATTTTATTCCACACCCACTTTCTGCACCTCCTTCCACTCACATTCGAGGATGCAAGGCTAAAGTGCTTTTTCTATACCTCTCTTTCTTCTTCAATTCACCAACCCCACAACTCTGGCAGATACAGTGCTCCTATTCCTCCGTCCACACCAAACACTGCTCTCATCTCTCACAGATATACTGTTGTGGCATACTGCCTGCAATGTGTTTCAAAGGATTTCCTAATAAGCAAACTCAATAACGGATGGGAAATGATGTCATCCTCATCTTGCACTGCCTGACCTGTAACTGACCCTCCACATACATATGAGCCGAAAGGTGGCCAACCTGTTGAGAAGTCTTCTGATTTCCAAAGCCCCCTGCTCCTACCAATTTCACCAACAGAGACTAGCTTTCTGACTATGCCCCATACAAACAGAGTCCTCACACTCCTCTGCTAGACTGGTCCATAGGGGAACTCAAAGGATTTCCCATTATGGGCTTCTTTAAGAGTGTGGCGGCATTACCTCCTGTAATACCACCAAAGCCCCCTTGCCCCATGTGGTAAGCATGCATTGACTTGAAGTGTCTTCATGAGTCACAGTTATGCCGACCCTCAGTTTTTCCACATTTTACAGTCCTGTGGGAGTCCATTGGGAATTTGCATATTAACACATACAGTGATTTCCACATGCAGTAATATTACATTCGATTATGTTGTTTCATGAAGACATTTCTCCCACACCAAACCAGGTGGATTGTAGAGTTGCTGTACAATTTCTTAATTTGGTGGTGTGGTAAAAGTGTCAGTAATCTCTATAATGCTACATTTTTTACCATACCACTGCACTCCTAATGAGGCCCATGAAGTTCCTCTAAGCAGACTCTTGAGCAGTGGCAGGTCACTGTGCCCGGCATGTAACTGAGTACCGTAGCCCTACTGGTCTCCACTCCCTATTGTGAATCTTAAAGTTTCTCCATAGGTATTTCCCATAGGAACATGTAGAAGGGTAACTCCAAAATCCAAAATGAAAAAACAGTTCCAAAGGAGTGAATACACTTTATCAGAAAATCGAGTTTGATGACATGTAAGACGGCCGGAAGGGGTTAGTCAGCTTTGAGAAGCTGAAAAGTAACAAATCTTTGCTGGGATCAAAACACTTACAGCTTTCATAAATATAATTACACATTCTAGTTATATCATCCCACAATCCCCATTGGAAAACCCTTTACATAAAATCTAATTAAGCCTTGCATTCTCTAATCCCATTGGATACATGTTACTAAGCACAATTCCCTTTCCATGTGGCCCCTGACAGCCTGACTGCCTGAAATATAATTAGTTTATTAACTCAGAACAGTTAACTTGTCCCATTAATCAGAGAAAATGTAACCCTGTAAGTCACGTGCAAGGCTTTTGTCAGAATGCTTCAAAACAAGAGTAGGGAGAGAAACAAATAATTATTCCTTTGATCAAGCAATAAATGTATTGACATCCCTGACATGCTGGTGTCCCATATTATTCCTCTACATTCCTTGACGTCTCATTATTTGCGACTACCTTCTCATATCATACAGCCTCCAGCACACATCCTGATTATCCTCCTGACCCCAATCGAAACCCATAAAGCACTTGTTAACTCTGCTATTCAGCACCCTTTCATGGGTTTTGTTAACTAACCCCAACTCGACCCACCCTTTGGCCGGAATTAACAACAAGGCGCTGTGCTACCAGGAAGATGATTCCCTGTATCCAAAAACCCATCTAGTCATAAATCCACAACCTAATGGCACTTCATTTCATCCTCGCCTCAAGTGACAATTTGATCTTATCAACATCTTCCCAAATGCAATCTGCCCAAATGCAGCCCGCTTCTTTCCTACTTCCTTGACCCAATCACCCAGCTCTCCAGGCCAAGCATAGTTCATCACCATAAACCAAGGACTCTGCAGCCTACACAAACTCCAGCTATTAGAGAACTGTGATCTGCGATATTTCCATATTACTCGCAACAAGCTGCTACTTTCATCATATCCGAAAACATTTCTTCAATCTGAGCCATTGTCAAGTCCCACATATACATTGTTCAAGACTATCACATACCCTCACTGTGGTGTTTCCCTTCAGCAGACTTCTATTCCTGCATCTGCAAAGCTCCTCGCTTCCAACCTCTAGGCACTGCACGATGCGCATCACCCAATAATATTGTCCGCTCACAACGTCTGATTATGCTACTACATGATGGTAATCTAAAATGTATCCAGAAATAAACACAAAGTAACACAACCCAATTCCTTTAACCACACCAAACACATACTAAATTGCAACATTGCATCTAACCCAGCTGCACCATTGATCTAATACAACGCGCACAATGTAAACATCTTTCCTGCGTTGGGACATCGAACGTACATCCCAACAAACAAAAAATGTTTATCTTGCCATCCTCACTATGTCTTCTCTCCACCACAAAAACATATGCATCTTATTCTGATATTTAATGAGAATGTTTTTAGACAATTGTGCAGATTCTCAAAACGTTTTGGGCACTAATGATGAGATCCGGGAGCAAGGTAAGGCAGCCAAGCAATTCAGCCAAAACTGCAACAGTAAACATAGCCAAAAGGGTTTATAGTGAGTTTTATCGACAGTCATAGTTTCTAAATACCAAAGTTTCGACAACAAAGCATCGAAAAAAATGTTTTGAATGCAATTTTTGTTTCTTTTTTTAATGGGGGTTTCCCCCCAACCACCTGTTTTTTTAAAAAACACTTTTTTTTTTAACAAACTTAACAAAACGAACTCTTTACAATTAAAAACAATGCATTCAAGAAAAACAATTCTAAACTTTGTATTCGAAACTCTGGTATGTAGAAACGTTTTTTTTTCTCACAAGAATGACTTGATACCAGCCAAAAGCACTGAAAAACAGGAAAATCACTGTAGCAAGAAATCAAGCGAAAATCCAGGCAGGGAAGTTCATCCAGAACTTTTACAAGCTGGAAGGGAGATAAATAACCTGGACTGAAACAGTGATTTATGAAGCAGTACCATGTGATGCCCTAAATGCACCAAGTGTGCATTGTTGTGCTCTAGCAGGACAGCAGGGATGCAGGAATCCCTCCAAATAGAACTGTCACAAGAATCCTCTGAGTATGAGTTGACCACCCAAAATGGCTACCTTATCCACCAAAAGCAAGATTGCAAATACATCACTAGCCACCCCTGCCATAAAGGACTGTCAGGGGGTGTGCACATGGTGGCTGAAGGGCCATCCTACAATGTGGGTGAAGCCCTGGCTCCACTCAAATACATGCATTAGTTGAAAGGACTCGCCAAGATTTGCTAGGACTTGGATCCTCACCATGGACACTCCTGAAAAACATAATTTCAAACCAGACACAGTGTAATACTATGATATGATATGATATGATAGTTTATTTATATAGCACCTATACACAATGTGTTTCAAAGCGCTTCAAGGCAAGGGAGGGATCAAGGCAAAAAACAATGACATTCTTACAGGCCATGAACAGTACGGATGTGAAATTAACTATCGTACTCGGCCTGACGACATTTCAGATAGTGCAAGAGCTAAGACATAGATAAAGAAGGGAGGGTAGAGTGGGAAGGAAACGGAAACAGACAGGCGACTACAGTACTAGGCCTGACGACATTTCTGGTAGAGCCGGAGAAAAACACAAGGTGAAGGAGAGGGCTGCAGAAAGGGAGGGGAGGAACACAACAAGTGACTATCGTACTAGGCCTGACAACGTTTCAGATAGTGCTGGAGGGAGGGGGGGGGTCGGTAAGGGGAAGGAGGACCGGCAGATGAGGTTGCTATCATACTAGGTCCAGGGACAATTCTGATAGAGTAAGTGCGTAGGAGAAAGTAAGGGGAGGAAGGGGAGGAGATAGGAAAAGGGAGAGGGGAGGAGAGAACAGAGTGTAAGCAGTCAAAAAGAGTGGAGAAGCTAGAGGGGAGAGCAAATACAACTGCAGAAGTCAGTAGTAACACACAGTGTTGCAAGCCAGGATACAAGATGAAGATGGGCACAGCATGATTCAGGGTCACCATGAGTACAAGATGCAAAGGAAGTCCAGCATGAAAGTTGAGAAAGGGTAATGCACCGTGAACCAATGAAGTCCATAAAAGTAAATTCCAGCATTGGCCACAAGACGGTGATGGTGAAACCAGAATGTATCAGGCCAGACTCCTGTGTGCGGGAAGGGGGGGCACAAGGGAACAACACGGGGGGACCAGAGAGGGTGGGGATGGCCTGTGGGGACAGAGGGTGTAAACACATGTTGGTGCATGCTTACCTGCTGTTTTAGCAGGGGTTCTGGTCCTGGATACTCCTGGTCCAAACAGGAATTGCCCTTTTCTTTGACTGCCCTTCGCTTTGGATGCCCGGACGAGAGACACCCTTGATCTAAGAGTTAAGAGCAGGAAGGAAGAGGCAGGGCTAAGAAGGTGGGTGGTGCTTAGGCCAGGTGACCTAGATCCACTTACACCTGCTCCCCAGCTGCACAAATAAAGCATGCATGTCCAAGAGGGTGTCTGCAGTGATTTCAAGACGTTGCTTTGAACCTATATGCCAAGTGGTTGTCGAGATGTGGTTGAAAGGCAGCCGCCAGCCAACCAAGTCCCTGTTT
The DNA here is from genome assembly GCF_040938575.1 of Ambystoma mexicanum. Taxonomy (NCBI): domain Eukaryota; kingdom Metazoa; phylum Chordata; class Amphibia; order Caudata; family Ambystomatidae; genus Ambystoma; species Ambystoma mexicanum. The sequence continues at coordinate 110,663,460 of NC_090922.1, forward strand.
TACCAGTAAAACCAATAGCTCTTTTAAAGTCGTTCTCAAAAGGAGATGTAATGTACTTTGTAGATCCCCAAAGCAGCATAGGAATTTCCCTGTAGAGCACCAACAAGGCACGCTTGGAATAAACTAGCATCAGCTATAGTCAACATAAATATTGCAAAGCAAAGGTAGGAAGCCAGGAATTCTGCTTCCATGGTATGCAACCTCAGAGAACATCAAAAGCCCCAGTGTGTGAGCTCTGCACGTGCTTTCCTCTAGGCATACAAAGGGAAACTGGCCAGCATTATAATGATGCTCATCTGCACGTGTCCAAACATCATGAATGTTCAGTGGCCATCTTTGGAACGGCCAGTTATTTAAAAAAAAAGTGTTCTTTAGAATAAAGTCCAACCGCAACTGCTAAAGTTTCCATTTCATTCTGTGTGCTGTGAGACAATATTTCTTGTGTTAGTCTTAATTCTTCGGTGCGTGTGGGTGGAAGTCATAATTCTTCGGTGCGTGTGTCAATCACCTGATCTTCAAATGTGTTCCATGCAAGAACCACTTTTTCTTCACTCTCCGTCCCTCAGCCACAATGTCTCATCACAGCCACCCTTGCATGGTTCAAGAGAGCTCCAGCACCTTTGCTCCCCAACTGCCTTGTCTGGGCTCACAAAGGAATTTTGTCACAATTCACAATTAAAGTTCTTTCTCTATGCAAACATGGTCATTGAAGCTATAGAATTTCAAACCAGCACACAGGCCACCATTTCTGACCCTTCCAACACTGTGTCCAGGAGGGGATGCTTCCATGCTCTTTCCGTCTTCTGACATGGACACAGCACAAATGCATTGAAGTAGGGAAGATGGTGGATGCCTACCATGCCACCCATATGCGGTCTGAACGCTACATATGCCACCAAAAGTGTCCCAGGCCCCACTACCTTTAGTGCCTAAGAAGCTTCTCTTGCAGAACGCCTACCAAAAGTTAACAAAAGGGATCAGACCACAAAAATCCCAGTGGGAGGCAAGATCTTCCCCAAAGGTAACCAGGATAACGCATCCACCAAGGGTTCATGTCACAGGAAACTGGCATAACGCACCCACTGAGGGTCCATGTCACAATGTGAGGCCAAATCTTCCCCACAGGAAATCGGGATAATGCATCCACTAAGAGTTCATGTCACAGGAAACTGGCATAACGCACCCACTGAGGGTCCATGTCACAATGTGAGGCCAAATCTTCCCCACAGGAAATCGGGATAATGCATCCACCAAGGGTTCATGTCACAGGAAACTGGCATAACGCACCCACTGAGGGTCCATGTCACAATGTGAGGCCAAATCTTCCCCACAGGAAATCGGGATAATGCATCCACCAAGGGTTCATGTCACAGGAAACTGGCATAACGCACCCACTGAGGGTCCATGTCACAATGTGAGGCCAAATCTTCCCCACAGGAAATCGGGATAATGCATCCACCAAGAGTTTATGTCATTATGCAAGGCATGTTCTTCCCCACAGGAAACCAGGATAATGCACCCCTCAAGGGTTAATATCACTATCCAAGGGAACATCTTACCCATAGGAATCCCAGATAAGGCTCCTTCAAGGGTTCACGTCACTATGCAAGACAAGGTCTTCCCTACAGGAAGCTGGATATGGCATCCACCAAGGGATCATGTCTCTATGCATGGGTTTTGGCAGTATACTTGAAAAGGGAGTGGGAGACTATTCCCAAAATTGCATATCATGGGCTGGTCCTGAAATGCAAATTCGCAATATATTGCATTGAGAGTTTAGGAACCAGGCAAGGTCCTAACTCTGTCAGAAACATTGAGCTTTGGCTGTCGCCCCCATGTACGTTATCCTAGCGTTGTATCAATAGCATGGTGCGGCATATACAAAGGAAAAGCAACAATCCTAGGACAATGAAAACATATAGGGCCTGATTCATGGAATTGCGCGCAGAAATCCTGCAAGGGCTGTGCGCTGAGAAAGACAATGCGCGAGCCTGCGTGCAGAATAAAAAATGCACACCCCGCATATTCATGGAATTTTTCAGGCAAAGTAACCGTATTCGCAAGTCGTGGCCGGTACGCCCCTGACATGACCACACGCAAAGCATAACCAGCGTGATCAGCTACCTTGGCGCACTGCCCCGGTAAATACACATACCCTTCAAACAGTATGTGGGGTCCCCCGCAAGCAGACCTGCATCCCGGGGACCCTGCACAGGGTCCCCCGTAACTGTTCCCGGCACACTGACAACCTGCGTATGAAGAATCATAACTCGGTCTAAACTCAGGAATTCTGTTTGCGAACCACGTAAACAGTTCCTACACCATGCTACACTGCTCATGCGCACCCCTAAATTACATCGGAACCCTGGTAGAGTACACGCACCCCAAAATCCGAAATGCAAGCCCACCTATGTGCTGCGATTCCTACACACAAGTGTACTTACATCTGCCTTCGGTGGGCGGGGTGGATACTATGAAGGACTTGCATGGCCATTTCCCCGCCGAGAGGTTGCACGATCAAATCCATGAATATGTCTCATGCTGCGCAATTGTGGGCATGCGAGGGGCTGCCTGCAGGCCGTCCCTCGGAACGCCCACATTTTTTAAAGTTATTCCCAATTTCTGGTCTTCTGCCCCCTTCCCAGCCCTCTGCGCAAGACGTGCCGAGCAGACGGGAACGCCACGCAAGTCCAGGAAAAGTACTGTGCATTCAATTCCATGAATTGACTAACGTGATTTTGCACACAGTTGCGCGTGCAATGCCCTATTTTCAGCACAAATAATTCCCTGAATCGGGCCCATAAGCTCTAAACGTTGTCATAGCTCTGGCCATTCTGAGGATATTCAACTCTCACCACTAAATGTAAGCCTGTGTCAGGGCTAGTGCCAGCAATAAAGCGGGATAGGCGGTGGCCCATTGCACCCTCCAACACGGGGTGGCATGGCATAGACCATTCTGTACTCTGAAGCGTGAGATGGAAGAAGGGAATAACCAGCTGCTCCGAGCTGACAGGAAGCAGCAATAAGCGCCCCGACTGCAAGAACAATTTCCCCCTCACCATACCTATCCCCATCACACTGCGCCCCTGAAGTCCTGCTCTGAGCAAAGTTGACAGGGCCCGCTGAAGCTGTGTGGAGGCCTGTTTCAAAATGGCGCCCGTTTGGCCACAGCTAGAGGAAGCCGTCTGAGGCATGAGTGCTTAGATTATAATGAAGACATGTGCATACCAGAAGCCGCTCCTTGCAGCTTCTTCCTGTAGCAAAATCCTCATAACGCAATAGAGGGAAGAGGGATCACAGGACAGGTTTATTGGTCTCTGTGCAGCAGAACAAAAAGCCAGCAAGTGTATTGCTGAAACCTTGAATGACCAGTCAGCAAAGTGTTCAGGTAGTCGCCAGGCCAAGGTGATAAACACCACCACACTGCTGTATGCTTCCAGACCAGGGGCAGGGGGAGAGGTAGTAGGGGGCGAAGTGGGGGCTGTTTGAGCGTTCCAGTAAAGGGCAGCCTGTAATGTGTGCGCTGCAAAGAACACATTTATGCTCATATTCACAGAGCGTTTTCCAATGGGGCTTTGCCAGTAAAAAACAGCTCCTGTGAATTAGGCCCACAATGCACTGCACTGAAGAGGTGCTTTACTTTATGATAAGGCTGCCAACATGGAGGCAGCAGCTCAAAGCGCCCCTGAGGCTTCATGCCGATTTAAACTGAAGACGTTTAAGGGCCCTGGCGCTGTCCCAACACGGCACTGTAGAGATGAAAGGACGTCGTTGAGGGATTCCTTTCTGATTTCACTTTCTTTGTTATTCATCTTTCCATATATATATATCTAGGGACTCCATAGCAATGTTGCAACGGGTCGGTAGCAACGCCCAAGCACAGTGGCAAGCGAACTGAAAAAGATGTTCTGGAAACCACGGTGGGAGGCAGGTGGAAGAGGCTCATTTGTGGGCTGGGGCTGGAAATAGAAGCAGGTTATGTCCGTGTGACTGGCCGAAGCATTTGACACACCTGACTGCCTTAATCACCCAGGGGTTTAATGAGAGGAGACGGCGTGCACACGGAGATTGACGAGATCCCAGGGTGAGAGGTAGGTGATGAGCCTGCCATCTGCACGCGGATTCCACATGTGGAAGATGGCGGGGGCAGAGACTGGGCCCATGCCAGTCTGTGCCGGTGTCTGGGGAGGAGCCCATGGAGTGTCTTAGAGGAGCAGCCCCGACTTAGCAAAAACCGGCTTACTCCGTGCAGCCAGCTAGCCCACGTGTTTTTATTTATTATTTTTTATTATTAAAGACACTCAATGCCTAATTTACCCAACGTTTTTCAATGGGATTGGGCCAATGTAACACGCTTTTGGAAATCGGTCCTTATTCTGTGGTTCTGTGATGCTTAGTCTATTGCTTTCCTTCCAGGTAGGATGGCATGCAAGCCCAGATCATGAAGGTGACGAACGGGTGAGCAAAGAGAATGGAGGAGGCACCCCGATAACCGGGGCAGGGGCCTTCCTCCTTCCGCTCTCTCGCCCCTCCCCCCACAGGGGCAGGGGAGAGGGCGGCAAGGTGAGCAGAGGAGAGGGCGCCAAAAGCCCACAAAAGCCCGCGAAGGGTAACAAAGGAAGAAGGAGGAGCTGGGGCTACATAAGCGGCGGGCGCCCGGCACAGGAACACTTGCAGCTCATCCAGCAGCCGGGCGCCCGCCAAAATCGGAGGATTTCGTTTCCAGTGGAGGACTTCGTTGTTGCTGTTTGTGAGTCTGTGATCCCGCGATGCTGTGGCTGCAGGAGTGCTTTTTTCGACCCAGAAAGACGGAGAGTGGCGATGTCCAGTGAAGTGTTCCAGCAAGGAGATTTCCAGCGAAGGTGTGGATGGTGTTTCGGCAAGGAGTATGCTGCGGGTAAGGATCGGGGTGTATATAGCGCCATATACGCGCCGTTGTCGCTTCAGAAGTAGCTGGGTGCGCTTCCGGATTAATAGGAGAATAAGGGAGCGGGTCGGCGATCGAGGTTAGGTGGGTTGCTGCAGGGGTTTAAGTTTTAGCGCTTTTAATGCGGCGGCGGGCACATAGGGGGTTAATTCCGTGACGAGCGGTCTCCTCAGTTCATAACCCCTGTGCTACTGAGTTTGGCAATGGGAACTTCCACTCGGGAAGAAACGCGGCGTAAAGTATCTGTTTCAAGTGGCACAGCGAGTAGAACGCTCGCTTTGACATCGGTGCAGAGACTGCTAACGCAGGTTCGAATCCCGGCGGGGCCAAACTCGGCCTTTCACCCTCCCGAGGTCGATAAATGTGCACCACACACCGTGGGTAATAATAAGAAGCGCTCAGATACCTGAGGGTTCGTAGCACTATATAAGTGCCAAATTATTGTTTTCTTCGCGGGCACATAGAGCAGAAGCAGGCTGCCCTCATTACTCGAGTTACCCGTTGTTATGTTTCCAGGTGCAGCGTCAGCGGTTTGGATGGCCTCTTCATTAGGTGGGTCCTAGTGGGGTCGTGTGGCGGCGAGCCCGATTGATTTTTGTGCTGCAACACAAGCAAACCTAAATGTTACTCTGGCTTAGTTTTGGGGTCACGACATCTCCGCGCTGGGTCTACGTCACGCCGGGGTGTATGTCCCCTCGGGGTACGCGCTCGGATTAAACGACAATAAGGGAGCTGGTCGGCGGTCGATCGTATGGGAATTGCTGCAGGGGTTTAAGGTTTTAGGTGCTTTTGATGCAGGGTGTCCAGTCCAACAGCTCAGTCGGGCGAAGCGGCGTTAGGGCAATCGTTGTGGAACTAAGTAGGAGTATACAACTAAGGAAGAATTGTGGGAGTAGTGGTACGATTCGCACATTAATAAGCGCTGCAGCAGAACTTGCGGAGTAAATTACATATGGCATCTTAGGGGTCGGACGTGGGTACCGATCTAATGCCCACCCAGGTGGCACATTTTGGGGTAAGTTGAAGTTGGGAGCTGAGGTTGTCCGCAACATGCAGAGCAGGCAGGTGGTTTCTGTTAGCACAGCACTGGGTGGGTTGTCACACACGAGTGGTCCCGGTGGCCTAATGGATAAGAAACTGTTCGCCTAAACCGGCGGTGGTTCGGGGCAATTTGGTTTTAAGGCGGCATTCTTACTTTATAAGGAGGAGGATAGCTCAAGGGGTAACGTGCTCACCTCGGGAGCATGACGGTACAAAGCACTCCAGGTTCGTCCGCGCATAGAAGCCCCTGGGTATTAAGCAGGGTAGGAGTAACCTAACATAGTTCATACACAATTATTAAGAGGTTCTAGAAAGGAGGGCATGAATTCTTCCATTGCGGTTGTGCGGGCAGTAGTAGTTGTGGTCAACGGGTTTAGTATTGCAGGCACGGGAGGGCGTCAAGAAAGTGACAAGGCGTAGAAGCTACTATGGTGTGTTACTTCACTGTGCGCCTCGGAGTTTTGACCAGTTACTGTACGGTAGTCGTTAAATTGCACAACGTACGACACATGTTACTGTCAAACGCCTCCTTGGGAACTATTTAAACTGTCGGTACGAAAAGGAAAGATCTGACGTTTGCAACGGCGGGACAAGCAGATACGACTCTTTCCAAGGGATGGGGGAGGCCTCTGGGCAGGGACTACAAATGGGCACTATAAACAGTATTGAATGACGCCTTACATTATGTGTGGGAGCGCCACGAGGCAGGTAGCACCCAGTGGCGCTACAAGGATTATGGCATGCCTCTTTCCAACGTTAGGGGGTGCATCACGAGGCAGCGGGGACAAGAGGTGGTTAGTAAACACTATGGCTGGACTCTGGTGTCGGGTGTCGGAGCACCGCGAGGCAAGATGGTAGGACTGAGTTGCAGGATAGTGCGACATGGGCACAAATGTGGGCTAAGAAGTTTAGCAGGGACGTAATAGCAAAGTGCGGGGGAATTTTATGATAGGGCAGTTGTAACGCACCGGTACGCTAGTGTTTTTAAGGCGCGATTTTGCGTGTAGGGGTGGCCTCTCCCCCCATGTTTCTGTAGCTCAGGGGAGTAACAAAGATATTGTGGTTGTAATATAACTGGTCAGTTCACTACTTACAGCGGTATAAGCAGGTGTGAGGTGCATTTGGGACGAAACAGGGCCAGCTTTTCACTTACGAGGGTTCGCTTAGGGTCAAGGGGCAATGCACAGTATGGTATAGGCGCAGTGTTCGCTGGTATGGTTGGAGGCCGTGATTGCATAAGGAACGGATAACCCCTAAGGTTGGTGTGGCAATGCGGTGCCTTTACAAGTGAGGTCCAGGTACGGGCACAGCTTTAAAGAACTGCTGCAATACTTGCGGGCTGAAATGAAATGGGGCCAGTGGCCGTGTTTAGGAGTTTGCGTCTAATGTTTTGAGCCCAGTTGGGTGCATTATGGGAATGGTAGTTGGGCACAGGATTGGTATCAGATTGGCTTTTATTCGGTAAATTAATGTATGCCAGATGCAGTCATGCCCTTGGCCGGGGTTTTAGTGCCCTGTATACCTGCAAGACTAAGTCCCAGAATGCATTTAGGCATTTGCCATGCGCATTGCTAAGTAAGGCGGATTCCATGCAGCTGCTACGCATTGGTCAAGGTGCTCTCTATTGTTTTGGAAATGGAAAAATGGCGGCTTTACAGTGAAGACATTTTCTTTCATTGCACAGGCATGGGATTGGTTTTTCCTCCAAAAAACAAAAGTAATCAGTTGGTTTCCAGTAATGTCCACACGAATAATGGGGAATACTTGCTACGAATAGGGATTTTCTGACCATTGAGGTTAGTAGGTGCAAACATGGTGTAAGTGCATGGCCACGGGATATGGTTTCCCGTGGTATTACTGTACATTGATGGTAACAGGTGTATGCACAAGGCCATGGAATATTGGGGTATTTACTAGCCATCGATGGTAGCAGGTGCAAGAAGGGTGCATGGCCAGGGGTTTGTACCTGGCGTACCCCTTAGGCGTATACACAGCCCACAACTGTTGGTTTTGAGAGATGGGTGCGGGTATATCTCCTGGGTTGATCGCCGTGGCTTTACGGCAGGGGGGCATATGGCCAGGCGATTGGGGGGACAGCCCCGGGTACTGTTGCGTGGGGGGGGCACTGCTGCGCGTAGTGAGTCACTGGTCCCTCCCGCGGGATAGCACGATAAGGGCACGGAGGTAGATGGATACCTTTGTAGGCGGTCATACTTGAGCAGAAACTGGTGTTCTCGGTATAGGGTATATTTTAGTTGACCAGGGGGTAAAGGCTGCTGGGGCGCTCAGGTCAGTTGCGGGGCCACCGAGGTGGATGCACAAGAGGGCATACCCTGCAAGGCAGGAGGTCCAGGTTGGGGGCATGGTGGGGTACCTTATCACGGCATGACCTGGTAGTTGCAAGGGCACCAAAGCGTGGGAGATGGCTCAGGCTATCCATTGGGCTGCTGAGGTGGCCACGAAGGAGACACATCGCAATTTATTGGGGATTGTGTGCACGGGTCAGTTAGGTTGGAACAAGATAACACCAGTATGAATTGGCCAGGGAGTGAAGGTTGCTGGGGCACGCAGGTCAGTGGCTGATGCACATGAGGGCATACCCTACAAAACAGGTTGTCCAGGTTGGGGCTTGGTGGTGTACCTCATCACTGCAGGGCCTGGTAGTTGCAAGGGCAGTGATGCGGGGGAGAGGGCTCAGGCTATCCATTGGGCTGCAGAAAGTGGCCACGAAAGTTACTAATACACATCGCAATTTATTGGGCTGACGCACATGGGTCAGTTCGGTGGAATCAATATAACATCAGTAGTATGTAGCAAAAGGGGGATACGTTTTGAGCCAAAAGACAAGTCAGTATGTACAGTAGCTTCGGGTATAGAATCCACTACTCGGGAGTTGGACCAGCGCCTCTTGGGAGCCTAACACGGCAGGGGCGTCTGGTGGTGGCAACGAGGGCTCCGCTTCCTCGAACAGATGGCTTTCTCTCAGCCCGAAAACACCTGTAAGGGCAGGGAGGTATCAGGCACGGAGGGTGGAGAGAGTTGTGTCCACGAAGGGGATGGTTGGATAATGCAAGGAACGGAATCGGACCAGCGCCGCTTGGGAGCCTAAAAACGGCAGGGGCGTCTGGTGTTGGCAACGAGGGCTCAGCCTCGTCGAACAAATGGCGCTCTCACACCCCTAAAACACCTGCAGGGGCAGGGTGTTACCAGGCACGGAGTGTTGGGAGAGTTGTGCCTAGTAAGGAGATGGTTGGAAGAGAAGGAGGCAGTTGGCTTCAAAGCAGTGGTAGAACCAGGAGCCGGTGGTGCGAGAGCAGGTCAAGGAGGATGGAAATGTGGGGTGGGACTGAGGTACCCCAGGAGCAGGCACAACTGCCTAAGGTGACATCCCTGGTCAAAGAAGGATAGAAGGACGGGCACTGGGCAGCAAGGTGTACACAGAACTTCTAGAGCTACAAACTAGGAAAAGGGGGAGCCACGGTGGGCGGTAACCCACCTTTGGCGTGGCGGGTTGTGGCAACCTATGATAAGACAAAGACTCCGAATGAGCCATTGCTAAACCGGAAGGGGCTTCGCCCATTCTAGACAGCGCCTCCTGGGAGCCTAAACGGCGGGGGTGTCTGGCGGTAGCAATTGGGGCTCAACTTCACCCCCAACAAACGGCGCTCCCCCAGTCCGCAAAGACCTGCAGGGCCAGGCGGTTTCTCAGACTCGAAGGCCTTGGGGGAGTTGTGCCTGCAAGCAATATGGAGGTAAAGGGGGAAGCAGGACGAGGAGCAGTCGCCACACCTTTTGGAACTAATTTTTAATACCTGTTTGCAGTGGTTATGTATATGTAAAAATAAATCTGCGGCCTTGTTATGCCAAAACAAGAGAAATGTCTCATGAAGCACCTTACTGGAGGGGAAAGGAAAGGGGCTTGCAAAATGAGAAATGGTTGATACAAATGGCATAGCTAATGGACAAATGCCCAGGTTATGAAGGTGACGAACGGGTGAGCAAAGAGAATGGAGGAGGCACCCCGATAACCGGGGCAGGGGCCTTCCTCCTTCCGCTCTCTCGCCCCTCCCCCCACAGGGGCAGGAGAGAGGGCGGCAAGGTGAGCAGAGGAGAGGGCGCCAAAAGCCCACAAAAGCCCGCGAAGGGTAACAAAGGAAGAAGGAGGAGCTGGGGCTACATAAGCGGCGGGCGCCCGGCACAGGAACACTTGCAGCTCGTCCAGCCGCCGGGCGCCCGCCAAAATCGGAGGATTTCGTTTTCCCACCCTCCCACCCTACAGTTATGAGGAAACCTGGACGTCGTTGTCGCAGGATGACCAGGCGGGTTGTGGCAACCTATGATAAGACAAAGACTCCGAATGAGCCATTGCTAAACCGGAAGGGGCTTCGCCCATTCTAGACAGCGCTTCCTGGGAGCCTAAACGGCGGGGGTGTCTGGCGGTAGCAATTGGGGCTCAACTTCCCCCCAACAAACGGCGCTCCCCCAGTCCGCAAAGACCTGCAGGGGCAGGCGGTTTCTCAGACTCGAAGGCCTTGGGGGAGTTGTGCCTGCAAGCAATATGGAGGTAAAGGGGGAAGCAGGACGAGGAGCAGTCGCCACACCTTTTGGAACTAATTTTTAATACCTGTTTGCAGTGGTTATGTATATGTAAAAATAAATCTGCGGCCTTGTTATGCCAAAACAAGAGAAATGTCTCATGAAGCACCTTACTGGAGGGGAAAGGAAAGGGGCTTGCAAAATGAGAAATGGTTGATACAAATGGCATAGCTAATGGACAAATGCCCAGGTTATTAAAGGCACGTGCAGCGGGTGTTATCACTGGTGGTTTGTTTTTGTTTAGTGGGCTGCAGGCATGCAGACGGAAACCTGGCTGACTAATAACATCAGGTGTTCCTATAGCGCTCAAAGGTGGATTCCTCCTGCTTCTCGGCACTGTAATGACATCAGTTATTATTACCCAGTTTAATGGTATTCCAGCTGTCGCCATCTGGAGGATGAGGGTCAGGTCAGGCTAGGATTTCGGAAGGCAGGCTGACCCAGGCTTGCCTCGTTAACCTATTCGCTGCCACATGCATTCATGATAGATTTACTATACAGTAAACTGTGTGCAGGAAGTTGTTTCCAGAGCTTCCAATATTAGGTGGAACTTTTCAGGTACTTTTGGTATAATTCATAGGCGCTGTTCTCTAAGGCTAGCGCCTCGTTCGGTTACTGCAGTCTCCTGATGTCTAGCAAGCTTAAACCCACCACGCGCATCATTCTACGCTACCACTCATCCGATTTTAAGTAGTACGCAGGAAAAAGACTGGGATCAGGAGCCAGGTAGAAATGAGCGATGACAAGATACCCATTGAAACAGAACAGTACTTTAGAGCGGGTCCATGGTATTATGTTAGTGCGCTGGGAGATATGTCGTTTTCAATGCATTTATTAGTGATTTATAGCCCGCTTAATCTCTGGGGTTGCCAGTTTCTAAGCGCTGAACTGGAACCCATGTCGCGCGGCTTTGCCTTTTTTCCCAAGACGAGCGCATTGCCCTTGAGCTGAGCACCTGGCCCATCGACTCCCGGGGCAGGTTTTTCTGCAGAAAAGTACATCAGGAAATCAATAACCTTTCTACAGACAACTCAAAACATACATGGCCCGATTGCAGATGGAGTGTTATTGCTAGCACTAGCGGTAAATACCACTGCAGCTAAAATACCACCAATGATAAAACTAAAAACTCTCTCCTTGCCTTCCGAAAAAAACTCCAAACTTCCCTCTTCATCATTCTAACCCATTGTAGGTTTCTCCTGATTAATGCCTGTATTCAAAATTGCTACTGTTCACCTTACCTGTAACTAAGTAATCTGTCTGTAACAAGCGCCACGATGTGCCTGGGATGTTGTGTGCTTTGCAAAATCAGATAAATAAATAAATAAATGACACAAGGGAAAACATTGCTTGCCTGAAAATTCGGTGTTGACTGTTATCAGCCAACATTTTTAGTTTTATCACTGGGGGCATTTAGGGAGATGCAGAAAATACAGAAAAATATATATGTTCCACCAGAGTAATTTTTACCACTGACAGTAGTTGTTATCAGTGGTAATGCCCAACACGGGTGGCAGCATGTTATCACAATCCTGCCCTTGTTACCGCTGTGTTAAGCGATAAGGCCTGAGGTAATTTATGACTCGTGGAATTTCTTCCTGAATGAAGCACTTATGCTGCTCTGGCAACATCCTCAGGCTGAAGCAATGCTCTAACAAAGTTTAGCAAAGAACACACATAACCTTTTAACTGGAATAGGGCATATTTCCTCTTTAATTCTAATACTATCATCCATAACTGGGATTTAGGAACCTTTTCTAACTTCAGTCTCTTAATAAACCAAAGGGCATGATCCTTAATCTCTATATCCAGGAGCACCAGATACAACAACAAGGGAACTACTGAGGATGCCTCACAAGCAAAAGCATACCTCATACTTAATGTCGGTGTCCGGTCAAAGGGTCGACTACAAAGGGTCGAATGTTCAAAGGATCGACACCAAAGGACCGAAAACAAAAGGATCACATTTTTTTTTAAATTATATTTTTTTTTAGGGAAAAAAAGTGTTTTTTACCACAAAAAAGGGGTTGAGGGACCCCCCCATAAAAAAATGTAAAAAAAAACCCCTTTTTTTTTATCCTTTTGTTTTCGGTTCTTTGACCATTCTATCCTTTAGTTGTCGATCCTTTGACCTATAACCCTTAATGTCTCCAAGTTACCAGTAGGCAGTGGTAGAAGGGTACCAAAAAAAGTAGTGGAACTGTGGTCTCGGCAAGGGAGAGGGTAGGCGGAAGCCTAGTGCAACATGTGACAAGTGCTGCGACCGGGGCATTGCAATAGTCTAAGTGACTAGTAACTAAGGCTCCTATTACAACTTTACACTGGCACAGGGACATAAATGGACAAGTCCTCTATATAGAATGGTGAATATGGTCGTAAAAAGTAGAGGAATGCTAAACAGATACAAAATAAAATTAGTGGAACACCACTCCCGACCGTTCCCGCTCACTTCGGTCACTGCCAGTAGTGCTCCTGGAAAGCCTGGTGTGACACATCACACTTACACACAATCTAGGTAAATGCAAAGTTAGTGTAGGTTCTCCTAGGCACAGAATTTCCCTGAGGCATCATTGCCTCCTAAAGTGAGGACCATGCTTGGGGTACCCTAGCGCCCTCCAATCAAGACACCATATTAACTTAGAACTCAGGCAGAAAGATCCCTGAAATATTCTCTGTATCCTGTAAAGATACAACCCACCCCCACAAAGCAACAACCGACCATCAACTTCACTCACAACAGCCATTGTTGTCCTGACACCTCACGTGTACACAGGGGTCCACCTTCTAGCACCGCCCGTATACGCACCCTCTCAGGCGTAGAAAACATATTAGAGGCTCTATATCCGGCAGGAATGGCCACATTCGTTCAGTCAGTAAATGTATTCACTGTTTTTTATGGAAATGAATCATTTCAAAATGTTCAGTTTTGTAAAAAAATATAGATCCTTCGATTCTTCTTCTAAAATCTTCTAAACTCAATATTTTAATTGCAGAAAAACAAGCTCAACGTGTATCGGGACCTCGGCCCCTTCTTCGGGGGCAAACAGTAATCAGTCTGTGGAGTTAATAATAATAAGGGACTTAGGTCCCGAAGCGTTATGTTGTACCTGTTTTTCCCCTGGAATTCTAAGGTGTTTCTTTAAACACAACGGAAGTGCATTTCCCCTCGTAATCTGTTAGACCTGTAATAGCTGCCATTTTTATTTGATTATGCGCCGTCTAATGGAATGCAATGATTTGGGGTCTTTGAATTTCTTCAACCTAAACTCGATTGCCAAGGCTAGCGCAATATCCTGGCCACATTTTATGGTTTCTTGGGACATATCATTGGTCAAAATATGACCTACTCAATGTAGTAACTTGGACAGGGGGATCTTCCTCATCTTGGATTGGTCATATTTCTATATCCAGATGTCTTGTCCCTGATAGTTCTGGACTCTATACTGATTTTACTGGCTACGGAGATAACACCATCATCTCCTTTCAACTCAAATGTTCCTCACCTACTGTTTTTCTTCATAAATACTCACCAAATCTGGCCTTATTGTCACTGCATGCTGGAGGACAAAAAATGAAATGGAATGTTATCCTTATAGAAAAATGTAATAATGCATTAAACCTTGAGATGAGATACAATGGTAAATCTAATTGTGACTTTATTCTAGGGGATGGTAGTTACAGAGAGACTGTACACACATTGTTATCTAAGGTAATTGGGAAAGGCATAACATCTGTTTCAAAATATATTCTTCATGTGTCCAAAGAAATGCAGTAGCAAAAAGGCAAAAGAGGGCTACTAGCAAATACCTGAAGAACCTATATGGCCCTAATTCTCAGGCCGATACTATGGGGAAGAAGAATGCTCTCCAAACAAATCAAAATCTTATTAAGAGACTATAGACTTGTATTGTATGCGGCTGGTAGCCAAAAAAGGCTCCTCTTACTAAACTAAAGGGAAGAAAATGATCTAGATTCTGGGAACTTGCAAGAAAGTCAATTATTAACTTACATATTATATACAATCTTCATGGAAATTGTTGGAAATCAGAAAATTCCACCTGCAAGGCATTGCTCTAATATCATTCCGATTTATAAAAACGGAGAAAGAATGGACCCAGCAAATTACTGAACGGTTGCATTTTCTGTAGCACTTCGCACATGTGTAATCTTCTTTTCCCATCTGAAAGTTTACCCGATTCTTAACTCCATCATCATTTTCTGTAAGATCCATACATTCTCTTCAGCCTATATTCTCAAGGCGTCATACTCATCTCTTGTGACGTCACTAGCTTCTCTCTTGACTATTTTCATATTCCTTCAGGGTGTTCCTCCCTCAGATTGTCGTCTCTTCTGGGATACATTTGATAGGGTTTTCTCAGTGGATATCTTTTCTCGAATATTCGCTGCGGTATTGGCACAACTGTTGGTGTCAAACATGGCACAGTCTCAGACTTCCAACATACAGGAAGTATGGGGGCGGGACTTCCAGAAGAGACATGCAGCTGCTCCTCTACAAAACCATCAATCAGCCCCACACCTCCAGTACACCAAAAGGGATCCAAACAGATTGGAAACGCAAGTAAATTATAAACCTCCTTGTCGTGTTTTTGTAACGTGGATGGAACAGCAGGCTTATCTCCGGGCTTATCTCCGCAAGGTTGTGGATCGTTGGTTCGTTGCAACACAGCGAAAATACAGTTATTACCCAATGATAAAAGGGACTGTCCAGTCAAAGTTGTATAAAAATATCTACTTTATTATTATCACAACAGACAGTTCTAGCAATGCTACAAAATACAACCCACCCTGTATAGGAATGCTGCGGTCAGACAGCTTCAAAGAAGGAAAAGGGATGCACTCTGGATCCTGACAGGAGGGTAGTCGGTAAAGTAATTAATTGCAATAGCTCAAGGATTCTTAGTTTCAACACAAAGGGAGCAATGGGTTGTAAAATGTCACTAGAGTTCTTGGTGCTGGACAGCGTTGAGTCGGTTTCAGGGTGCTTTTAGCTTCTGCCACAGAGTACAAGATGGAAGATCAGGCAGAAGCAGTTCGGCAAGCGAGGCTGGACGGACGGATGCTGGCTGACCTACATGGGAGCTCGGGGTCAGGAAACGTTGTCTCTCTGCTGGTCCGCTGGTCTGAAGCACTGGTCGAGGCATCTCGGACGGCGTTATTGACAACAGCGTTACAACATTCAGCTGTTCAGTCGGTTGCAGCTCGAGAGGCTCAACTGGCTAGGAAATGTTCTATAAGGCGGACTTCGGTGGATGCTTGTCGATGCACTCCTCCTAGCTTCTTCACTGGGCTTGTGTTGCCAGACACCAATGAGCTAGTGCACTCATGAGCTGTCGGTTCAACAGGAAAGGAGGGCACTTCCCACAAAACACCACCTGCATCTGATAATATTGGAGTGCATGAAAGGGGCCACCCCCCAGCTTAGAAGATAATTTTCCCAATGGAAATGTAGTCTGTAAAGATTGGTTAGTGCGAACTGTGGCCACCGGGTAGGAACATAGCATCCAAACACACTTTATGTAGTAAGGACCAATGCAAAACCGGCGGAGAACCTGACATAAGTAGCACCAAGAGACCGAATAAATGACTTTTTCTGTATCTAATGATGCCGCAAATGCTTTGGCCTGGTGCTTGATCTGTGTAATCGCTCAACAAACGCCTCAGATTTAAGGCTGCAGATCTAGTCGGAATGAAGCCTGTCTGGTCTGGGTGTACCAGCTGGGGCATAAATGGGAGCAGACGCGTGGCCAATATCTCAGCAAAAACCTTTGCACCTGTATTAATTAAAGATAGGGGTCTATAAGAAGCCACATCATGAGAGGGTCTGTGAGGTTTCAATAATACAGTAATAATGACCTGCCTCCTGGACAGGGGGTGCTCACCCTTCACAAGGGACTTTTCCCACACCTCTAGCAGTCTGGTCGTTAGTTCCAGATGGAATTCTTTGTAAAGCTCTATCCCCAACCCATCAGAGCCTGGCGCCTTCCCAGAGGCCAAAGACTTCACTGTTGCTACTATTTCCTCAACAGCTAAAGACAAATCCAGCAACTGGAGTGCCTCTGGAGATAATGTAGGTAGCTTAATACCCGCCGCATAGCAGGCGAGTTTGTCACAGTTAGTATAAAGAGTAGAGTCGAAGTTAGAAAATGTCTCATTGATGTCGCTTTATTGCACCCGCATTGTACCCCTCCTGCCCCTGTATGCTAGTGATAGGCTGTAGAGAGGTCTCTGCCCTAGATAACCTATATAAAAGCCTGCCCACCTTATCCCCCTACCCATACCAACTACCTCGGATAGGAGTAACAGTATGTAGGACCTCCCGATCAGCCAGGACCTGGAACTCCACCAGCTTCTCCCGGATCGGACCCAATACAGATTCACTCTGCGTCCTCCCATGCTCATTCTCTAGTTCTCGTTGCCTATTCTCAACCCTGTTTAGTTCCCACCTGATGCCACTGAGCATGCCTTAGATTCAAGCACCCCTACCATCCACACTTTTAAAGTCTCCCTGAGCGTGGAGTGCAGCACCACCAATCCCACATTAGAAGCAAAGAATTGAGCAATGTTGCGATGCAACGACTCTACAATGATGGAATCTTTCAACCCCGCCATGGGCATTCTCCAGAGCAATTGCTGCATCGGGAGATCTTCAAATATCAATGATCATTCCAGAGGGGAATGATCAGATAAGATCCGGGGTTAAATGCTGCAACCCCGGGCCATTGACAGAACCACAGGAGTAAGTAACCAAAAATCGATACGTGACTCAGAGAAATGGGCTGACGTGTAAAAGGTGAACTCCCTCTTGTGTGGGTGTAGTGTCCGCCAGGCTTCTGCCAGGGGGAAGTACTGCATCAAATGGTGTAGCGTCTGGGGCACCCTGGTCAACACTCTAGGGGTACTAGATCTGTCAAGCTGATTTTCGAGGATTGTATTGAAATCACCTCCCCAGATTATTCACCCTCCATCAGTTGTAGCTAACATATCACAGATCTGTCAGTAAAATTCAAGGCTGTCTTCATTTAGCCAGTGTGATCATGCTACCAGCCACAGCGCCCCCAACTATAACATACCGGCCCAGCATATCCACACTGCTCCTGGAGACCCGGAACCCCAACAAATGATGGATAAGTGTAAGTATGCCCCGCGACTTCAAGGAGTAATCAGTGTGACACCTCAAGGGGCCCCAGCTAAGTGCAAAGGTCTTGTTCATCCTCCTCAAACCATGCGTCTCCTGAAGCTTCAGTATTTTAGGCCCACGTCTTTGAACATATGAGAGGATCTTTCTGGCCTTAACTGGGTTATTCAGCCCACATACATTCCATGTTAGTAACATAACCGGGAGACCTCCCCCAGCCATCCCATCAGCTGCCATATGCAGTTAACAGCACCAAAGCACTCTGCACATCCAACAGTAACCAGTGTGCGGCTGCCCTCCGCATGACTGTCAACATTTTAACATTTTAGCCCCTTCCAAACCCTATCTCCCCCCCATGACTACCATCCACCCCAACTTGATAGTGTACCCCAAAGAAAACCTTGTGTGCACCATCAGGAGGCACATTGCGACCAACAACTAAAACCTGATTTCTTTGCAACGTTCAGCATGGCGTTCAGTGAAGCACTGCAGAATATGACCACATAGAGCAGTAAGAAATATAGCCAGGCATATCAAACCCATTATCAGTCACTAGATGCTGGCTGTTCCATTGACAAAAGCATGGTCCTTCCGTCGAGCCTCAGAGCCCCGGTCTGCTGGTATGGCTATGGATCATTCAATGTATACTCTGGCCTCCTCAGAGGACTCAAAGCAGTGTGCCCTTCCTGCATGCAGTATGTGCAGCTTGGATGGGAACATCATGGCGTACTTCACTTGTCGGTCTCACAGGAAACGCTTCACATGGTCAAATGTTCTCCTTGCTTCCTGAACCACAGTGGAGAAGTCCAGGTAAATGTGCAGTTTAGCCAACTCATGTTGGAGTGTTCCTTTCTCTCTCGCCAACTAGAAGACCAGGTCCTGGTCATGATAGTTTAAGAGTCTAGAAATAATCGTGCAAGGAGGAGCCCCGGGCTTTGAGAGAGGGGCCAGTTAATGGTGTGCCCTTTCAACCAGGGACTGTGCAGAAAATTGGGTCTAGCTAAAAACAGACCACAGAGCACCCTCCACAAACGGCTTCATGGGGCCTTGGACTGCCTTCTCAGGAATCCCACTATTCTAATATTATTCCAGGGGGGTCGGGATTCTAGATCATCACATTTTGTGCGTACTTCTAGGAGCTCCTTCCTGAAGGTCTGAAGATCTTGGCCATGTGCCCCTCCCGTGTCCTCCAAGTCGCCAACACCAATTTCAAGTGCCGTGATCCGGCCCCTCGCCTTATCAAGTTTTGTATGCAAGGAGTTGATGTTGGATACTATGTCATTAAGTATAGAGTTTACTGATGCAAACCCAGCTTGCATAACTGTCATTTAAGGGTCCATGTTGGCAGCCGGAGGGAGGGCCCCCACAATCACACCCGGTGCTTTATCTATCACCACAGCCTCCCTCTGTGGGGTGTTCATGTAGGAGTCCGTTGGGCCCCTCCTGTGCTTCCCATTCCTTTGTGTCATGTCTGGCAGAATCAGATTGAAAAAAGGGGGAACCACCGCTGCACTGGAGGACACAGCTCCCTGATATGCCAAAGGAACTATGTGCTGGACCCAGGATGAGCTAGTGGATCATTGGGGGCAAAACACCCCATTGCTCTCCGGTGCATGCATGCTGTCAGCTGTTATCAGTGGTGTGACCACAAAGCCAGAAAGGGTAGCAGGATTCATGTCACCCCACTTTGAAAAGGCCCATACCAGGGTCATAGAGGAGGATGAAGACCGCAACAGTGTTGACAGTGTTGCACCAGTGGTCAATCAGTAGTCAGGTGGACGCTTCCCACAGCGCCAGAGGATGCCAATATGCCAATGGTGCAATATGTTAGCCTTGAGAAGTGTTAGTGAGCTGCCAAAGTGCACGTGTGCCCCCCTGCCGCAAGTGGAGGGTACCCAGGGTGGGAAGGGGTATACACCCTCACGACAGCCCACTATGGGAGTATATGGGTCGTAGAAGAGGATCAGGGCAGCAAAGAATATGGCAGTGACACTCCTATGAATCACACGCCTCAGGCAAGACACTCCAATGTCAGGAGACCTCGCTTGGCAGCATCAGATGCAGGGAGCCTGATCACGGCTCACACAGACAGCGCAAGCACAACACTCACCCAGAGCAGAGCATGAACCGCATCAGAAACCAAACCGCTCCCTGCCACTCACACCTCTAGGTGGGTTCTGCCAGGCACGCCACAGGGCCCCTGGGGAATAGGCTGTATCTGCACTCTGCAAACCTGCTGGCGGTGCCGCACTTCCTGGCCCCCCTTGCTGCAGGGTATTGGGCAAGCACGCCCCAAGCACAGTGTTAGGCACCGTCGTCCACGTCCTCTGGCTCAGCCAGATACCGCTGATCTGCTCCTTCACCTGGCACTGATCCCGGGCCCAGGCCTGCACACACCCGCCCACCCAACACAGGATCTCTGGCTGGTCGAACACGCCACAAAGCAAAACGGTGCCACCATGTGTCGTATCACAATGAAGTTCACCCAAACTGCTTAAGCCGCCCTGGTGACCAAAGCATTGTCTTCACTTCAATCAAATATTCTGTAACAACACAATATTTATTGAAAGGATGTTGATGGACACGAGCTGCAATATCAGGCAGCCATTTTCATCGCTGATCAGCAGCTCCCCCTTTAATCCTATTTTTAAATGATACTTAGACAGATGTTATCAATAATTTGGTGAAGCTCAGAATCATACTATGGAGCTTGTGAGCTGTGCTCTAGATTTTTCAGAGGTTTCATGGGTTAGAGGAACTTGGCTCTAAAATGTTACATTTTATACTTTGATTGGGGGACACATTTTGTATTGTGTATGCAGCATAAATATTAATAGATTGACTTGTGAATTTTGCACAATTTAATAATATTGGCATGTTCTTCAAGATGCTTTAAATTCTTTTAGACAAATGGCCACATTTTTGCATCTACAAATGATGAGTATTTTTTGTTGTTATTCTTATTTAGATTAAGATTGATGAATTTTTCTTTTTCTCTCTTCTACTTTTTCTTTATCCTTTTTATATAATTGTATATATTTTGTGACTAAACCAAGTCAAGTTAGGATGCAGTTAAGCTAACTATAGGGCTCGGTATATCAGATAGACACCATATGCATCTAAAAGGCTACAGAGGGTAGCAGGTTCTCTGGGTTTTGAGGGGAACCCAGCCCAATTACCTCATGTGATTAACCCGGCAAATTGTATAAAGCTACCTCTATGAAAACTGTAAAGTTTGCATGACTCAGTAAATGTGTAAAAAATGCCAGAACCACATAAATTAGAGATGACCTTACATCCACCCGTTGCCATGTTTGGAAATTCAATCCCGTCGTTGCACCATAGAATTGAGTCGGGCCCAAATCCAGCATTTCTCTGCATAAGGCAAGTCGTGCACCACACGAGTCAATGCGCTATTCCAGATGTTGCGACCCAATTTAGAGTAAATGAAGCTGCGCTACTGCCCCCAATTTTATAACCTCACCACTAAGGACACATCCCCAGGTCCTGGAGTGCTCTGTTAAACCCAACAGCGATTTCTCTGTATTCTCACCCTGATCCATCAACTGGCCAATGAGTTGGAGTTGCAAAGCAAGACAAGTGGAAGTCAGGAACTTCAACCCCTCCGTGCGACCCTATGCCTCCCCTCTCCCCAAATCAAATCTATAAGCACGCCATCTATAATCCTGAACATGCTCTATGGGATTTAGATGGTAGGCACCAGCAAAGACATGGAAGCGCCAACGGTGGCTCAACATCTGAGATAGCCCTATACACCCAAACATGGATTGGGGGAGCTTCATCCAGAGCCCCATTGCCCGATTCAATCATCGGCTCGCTCTATCCACATTGTTTAGATTGGGTTACCGGTTTGTGCTATGTGCGAATTCCCAAGTAAGTGATCCCTGTTCACGTCGAAGGGGATTTTAAAGGAGAGCGTCACGCAGCACTCGCGTTAAAGCACTAATGGGAATAGATGCTCTAGTTGATGCCCCAGTTGATTAATAAGCCTGAACAGATGCCATCTTTTTCTACAGTCTCCAACATCAACGGGATCCCGCAGGATGGGGCACTCAGAAGGGGTTAGTTCTCCCAGTGACAAAGCTTCGTTGACCCCTTAAGTGCCAAGCTATTATGCAAGTCTATGCAAAAAGGACAAGCATGCTCGTCCTTGGCACTTAAGGGAAGAGATTTACTAATCTCAGGGCTAATAAATCCTCATAGTTGGCAGAGAATTCTCCCGGTAATCTGTCTCCACCGGGTGCCTTCCCTTTCCCTAATGCTCTGGTGGCATTAAAAAGTTCCTGTTTCAAAATCTGAGACTCCAGGGCCTTGCTATTGGTCTGAGATAATTTACAAAGAGTATCGGACTCTATGACCATGGCCTGGATTAAAGCATCATGCTAACAGAGTTCTGCAAGTTCTGTTGGTTTAAATGTGTCTAGCGCCTCGTTCCATTTGTGATGGCGTCCAATCACTGTAGGCCGAATGGCCCTTTGGCAGACCATGGTCTGAACAGACATAAGAAAAGGAGCAGGCCTTTGCACCAAGTAGTGAATTGGAATTAAAGCACCTGTTCAATAATGAGCTGAGGTGGCTAGTGAAGCGAGGCTGTGGAAACCCGGGAGTGTGGAGGTGCAGTGCGGATCGCTATATCAGACTCTATAACAGCTGGACCACATGTTTTGTGTTTCCATGGGACTCAGACATGTCTTATGTGGCCAAGCGCCAGAGGAGGAAAGGGAGCTCATATAAATCAGTCTGTAAACCCCAAGGGCAACTGTCTACAGTTAAAGGATCTGCTATAATTTACATGGAGAACACATGCACGTTTAATGAAAGGCAGCTACATGCAAATGACATACTTAACTATTTATTTTATTACATTTATATTGCGCACCAAGTGGCCCGGAGGCATACGGCGCAGAACGAACAAAGACAATAAACAGGTGATCCAAGAAATGTCACAACTGGAAACTTCAGGCAGGCCTCGTCAGCTGCTTCGCGGTGGACGGCCATCTAAAGAGCAAAGCTTGAAGCTTCGTTTTGAGCACTTCAGTGGATGTCATTGCCCTGAGATCCAGGGGTATCCTGTTCCGGACTTTCATTGCATGAGGATGGGGAAGATCCACGCCTAACATGCTGCAGTGGCTCGAGATACCCGCACTCTTGCACGGATTGCGAGTCTGTGTGAAGTTTCAGCAGTGATTCACTGTGCATTTTAGTTCCTCTAGTCCTGAGATTGTTATCCTACTTTTGTTAGACCATTGCCGTATTCTGGTGGCATAGATGTTAAAGATAAACTTGTATTATTTGACATAAGTTATCCATCAAAGCGGTAAACGTATCTGCTTTCCATACCTTCATGTGAAACAATGCCCAGATGCAGGCCAGTTTTTCACTTGCCTTTCCCTCTCCTTGAACATTGTGGAGAAGTCCCCGCTGTAACCCGAATGTCTAGACGAAAGAGACTGGAGAGAGAAATACAGTTGATTCTAGATCCCAGGTTACTAAGTATCAGAAGAACTCTCAGACTCCCAGCAATAGCTGCGGGGGAATTCCCATCTCTTGAATAATAGGTTTTTGTTCTGCGGACCTGTGAGCAGTAAGGCTCAATGAAGATAGGCCTAGGCCTGTTTAGCTGAGGCTCTCGCTGAGCTGTGACAGGAGAATTCCCACCGGCCAGTGGAAGCTCCAGAAGAGCCTGCGTGAATGCTGCCATCTTGACTAGAGTGGTTATTAACGCCCTATAGGGTGCAACACTTTCTATCTGAGCAACCGTGAGCATGTTGACTGTGTGCCTCTGTGATTTCCCGTCTTTGTGCTATAAGTGGAACTCACTCTTGATGGGTAATGTAATTGGTTATTTCTAACGCGCTTAATACTCAGAGGTTTCTAAGCGCGGACCCGGCAATCGAACCTGTGTTGCTGCGTGTAGCCTTTCTTCCAAGGCGAGCATGTTATCCCTGAGCGATCCTCCCAGCAATTGTCAACCATTAGAATGGCAGGACCGGCCCATGTCCGCTTTGCTAGAAGTTGGTAACAGTCTTTGTTCCGGTATTGGTCTGTCAACACCCTGATCGTACATGCATCTGTAGCTGTCTACCAGTGGCTATTTGACCTTGAGGAGACTGAGTCCATTCCGTTTCAGTTGTCAAACGATGCTGCCTTTCCTAGAAGAGCCCATCTTATGCTGATAGGTCTGCTTACATATTTTCCCTAAAGGCATTGCCTAGAGGTACCTTCTTTGAGTGCCCGTCTGCGGGATCTCCCTCACACTTGACAACGGCCTACCTTGCAAGGCACACCCCCTTAAATGTTGTCTGAAAGTGTGCGTCTCTCTGTGGTACCATGAGTAGTCAATCTGACACTGCGACTGTTGTCTAAAGTGTAGCTTTTGAGACTTCTCTGCATTGAGTTCTGGCCTTGCAGTGAAGAAAGTCCTCTTTTATGGAGTCTTTCCTGTAGATTCGATGCGACATAGTGTCAGGTGCCATCGCAGCAGATATAAAATGCCCTATTATATACGTCACAGCCGTCATCAGTGACAAAGGATCTGCAACACCATGAATTTGGCCTGAACTCTTAGGTTGAATAGCTTTGGCAACTGTTGGTGCCCTGGTTCACCTCTAACACCTTGTGGACATCCTGTGTGCTGTTCAGCTTTTAATGGCTGAAGATCACACTGTCAAGTAATCACTCTGCTGCCCCTGCATCGCTGTGGCGAGATCTTTGAGTGGTACACGTTATATTTTGAAGACAAGGAACAGATTAGACAAACTTGTGATAATAGCGATGGCTTTATTAAAAACAATATTTCTGTCTCCAATCAGCAGTCTTTCTTCTAACTCAGTTGGGGTGTGCCCGTTATGCAGCATTCATGCACAGTGGTGCACCAGCGGCTCATTGAAAGTGCACCAAAGGCAAGCCTGCGGTGCCTGTAAGCTCCCTCCAACATCTCATATGTTCCAGTTTCAGGAATTGTGAGTATGGTTATGTATTCCTCTGACTCTCTGCTTACGCAGTGGGTCTGTGGTGGTCATAGAATCTGTGCTTACGCAGTGCATCTCTTGGGGTCATAGAAGGTGTGCTTATGCAGTGGGACTGCGGTGGCTATAGAAATTATGCTTACGATGTGGTCGAAGGAACTGTGCATACGCAGCGGGCATCCAGAGGTCATAGAAACTGAGCTTATGCAGTGGGCATCCAGAGGTCATAGAAACTGAGCTTATGCAGTGGGCCTCCAGAGGTCACATAAACTGTGCTTATGCAGTGGGCCTCCAGAGGTCATAGAAACTGCGCTTACCCAATGGGCCTCTGGGGATCCACACTGAAACCCCTGACGTACCTCAACACCTCTGCCATCAGTATACAGCGACATCCGATAAAATAAAATGTGGTCTAGCTGGGCAACTTGTAGAAACATTTTTGCCTGGTCTTTAACACTGCCATAGTATCACATCCATGCAATCAAGAGACCAATAGAGGTTCTGGGTTAGTGCTCATCCTTAAACATCCCAATGAAGTGTGTTTAATAACCATTGTGGAGGTCCGGTTTCACTTTGTTCCAACCTTGGCCTTTGCCACAAAACACACCTTCTCCTTCATCAAACAATGCAATAAGTGGGCTTCATTGTCTTAGATCTGACAGTATCACTCCTGTGATAAGACTTTACATTGGCTCCCTGTAGAAAAGTGGGTGCAGTTGAAAGCGATGAGTTTGTTGCATTGCGTCTACTGTGGTGGCGGGCTCTCTTTTCTTTCTTCTTGTCCCTGTAGATGCCTGTTAGGCCACTGCGTTCATCTTGGCCAGCATCATGAATATCTCACAGATCAATGGGAGCAGGACGCGAGGCCGTTCTTTTTCCTATCTGGCCCTGCAGCTATGAAATAACCTGCTCTCACACCTAAGAGCTAATGTGAATAGCCTAATATTTAGGAAGCAGTGTTAAAAACAAGTCTCTTCAAAGATTGCCTATTGGTTGTCCACATTTGCTTCTCTCTTAGAGCGCCAAGAAGCCCCTTGTGTCACCCAATCCGCTTTACAAACCTCATTTCACATATATCATTACCTATGTTAATTATCTCCCAGGCTGCACTTTGTATTTCAGCAATTCCTGTTGGTTCTGGTATGAGAAGTGCCCTGTTGGCTAGGGTGATCATATTCAATTCATGTACCAATGGGGAAGAATCACAGTTCTTATTATGTTATATTAATGTGCTTTTGTACTGCACCAAATCACCATTGTGGTAGTCTCAGAGTACCTAGGCTTGACAGTGTAGTGGTGTACCGCCCCCCCCGTAATTCCCCCTCTCCGCTACCTGGAATTTAACCCGTGAAAAAGTCATATTGAGCAAACAAGTACAGCCAGTGTGCTGGGTGTGTACTTCAAAACTTCACGTCCCAGAGTACTTTTACGTTTTTCTGTTTGGTTCACATTTCAAAAGTGGCCCATGTCCCTAGCAGTACAAATCTCAATTCAGAACAGGGCTGCTTCATGGACAAGAATGCAATTTCCATCACAGAATAATTACGCTTTAATGAAGCGAGCACGCAGGACTGATATAAAGATTCATGCTCTGACTGATCATCATTCTGAACCTGCAACCGGACCGCAGGAAAACTACAATATGAAGTGTCAGTCTTTAAAAGAAATGGCCTGCTGTTATTCAGATGGTGAATCGCAGAAGTAGAGGCCTTCCTAGCAGCGCTCATCTAATGACAACTACAGGGATGTCATTTCACCAAAATGCCAGGGGCAGCGGAAGTGACATCACAAAACCTTGGACCCCTGTAGGCATCACAGGAAGTGCGCCAAATGCGAGAGACCCACACATGCCACAGCAACGCATTCCAATCTGAACAGCACTAGGAGTGTTGTCGGCTTTCGGGACATTCCATCAAGATCTTTAATCCACCCAAGCACTTCATCCAAGAACATCCGGACCTTCACGCATCCCCACCACATATGCCAATAAACCGGCCTGGCCCCCGCACTCGTGCCAACAGAGAGGGCTCACCTCTGGGAACATTTTGCAAAGTTGGACCAGGTCATACTGTCACCTGTGGAGCAGTTTCATGGCGTGCAATTTATATTGGTCCAAAATGGAGACCTTATATGCTTTATGACACATTTTTCCCCACAGTGACTCATCCACCTCTGTCCCCAAATCCCTTTGCCATTTCTTCCGTAGTCACTCTGGACGCCCCCTTCCCACTTCCACCAGCCCGCCTTTTGGGAAGGAGATCAGCTCCTTCATTTCTACTTGTGAATCCAGACTTTTCTCCACTGTTGTGAGGGCCCTCTGTATTTCATCCTTCCAAACCTTCCGTGTAAGCACTCCGTTCAGTTGAAGGTAAGAGAATACTGATAGACCCATCACCCCCAGTATTTCTTCCAACTCCACTATTGTAATGAAGTGGCCCTGCCTCCACAGCTGTGCGATGCGCGCTAGGCCTGTCTCAAACCAACTCTGGAACCTGTCAAGGTTCGGAATGTGGACCCTCACCCCTGCGGCCCATAGATGACTAACGGGAACAATGGCAAGCAGGGCAATATCAGCTAGGTTCCTTACAAGGGGGGTATCAGGTCACTCCCGTCTGCTGGTTAATATACGGGGGAGGAAGGGTGCAGTGAGGGGATTGTCGGCTCAATGCGTTTTACTTGAAGGAGATCACAATAGCGGAGGCCATCAGGGAGGAATCAGAGGCATATTTCATGAATAATGCAGGGATGGTAGATAGGAAATCCATCATATGGGAGGCATGTAATGCAGTGTTAAGGGGGAAGGCGATGCAGGTGGTTCGGCAGCATCTCAAGAGGCCTAGGGAGAGAATGGACCAGCTGGAGCAAGAATTGGAAGAGGCGGAGGCCACGCACATTCGATTGAACACAGATGAGAGTGGTAGCGTGCTATCCAAAGTGATGGGTCTATATGGCAAGGTGGTGCATGAAGAGGCTAGGACCGAATATTGGGATAAGCAGGCAAGAGTGTTAGACTCTGGCGACAAATGTGGTTGATTACTGGCCTGGCTGGAGTGAAGGGATGAGGAAGCGAGGTGGGTGAGGGAAATATGATTGCTAGGAGTGGGTATGGTCAGGGAGAACAATGAGATAGCCGAGGCATACAACAACTATTATCAGGGCTGGATGGGGAAACGCAAGCAGCGGATAGGGTGAGGATATCACAATATGTTGTAGGAAGTGAGTTGCCACAGTTGAGTCAAGAGCAACGGACACGGTTGGACCTTGACCCAACCCTAATGGAGATTCAAGCAGCTACGTCGTAACTCCAGGCAGGTAAAGCACTGGGGCCAAACAGGTTTCCTGCAGAGTTTTGGAGGCTAGTTGGGCAGGGGCCAGTGGAGGAAATGAGGGCCATGTTTTTGGAGACCCTGGAAGACGGTATATTGCTGGCGGATCTCCGACAGGTTATGGTTGTGCTGATATACAAACAGGGGAGACCTGCAGACCGATGCGGGGCATACTGCCCCATATCGTTGATCAACGGGGCGGCAAAGATCCTGGTAAAAGTGCTTGCCAACAAACTATTGCCAATAATAAGCAAATGAATCTATCCGGATCCGTGTGGGTTCGTACCGGGTAGGGCAAATAGAATGAAAATGAGATGCCTACACAACATGCTGGACGTGACGAGAAGATGGTAAAAGTGAACGGCAGAACCTCTGTTATTTTTCCTCTCCATCAGGGGACTAGGTGAGGCTGCCCGCTATTGCCCGCTATTGCCATTGTTGGTTTTGCTGGCAATGGAGCCCCTGGCAGCACAAGTGTGATCGGACCCCCTGTTGCAGGGTTTTGAGAGGCCGAGGTGGGGGGAGAAGACCACATTTCTTTATATGTGGACAATGTACTAATCTATTTGAAGGATCCCAAGCTCACCAGGTCGTGAGTGATGGAGGTCTTTGATATGATATATGGATGATATGATTGGTTATTTATAACGTGCTTAATACCCCGAGGTTTCTAAGCGTGGACCAGGAATCGAACCTGTGTTGCTCCATGTCGTCTTGCTTCCAAGGTGAGCACATGTCCCCTGTTCTATCCTCCCGTGACAAGGGGATCTCAGGATTTTGGAGCGGTCAGTGGGCTATGGATCATCAGGGAAAAGTCAGTCCTTATACCAGTCAAGGAAGGTGACACAGCGATCCCAGAAGGGTGCCCCTTTGTGATAGATAAGTCTTCCTTTAAGTACTTGTGTATCAAGGTAGCACTGGACAGTGCACAGTTTTTTAGAAATAAGCTGGACCCAGTGCTAGATCGTCAGAGAAGCGATGTGAAAAATTGGGCAACACTGCCGCTATCCTTAGCTGGAAGAGCAAACTTGTTCAAGATGATGTTGCTACCAAGGCTTCTATATGTGTTGCAAAATGTTCTAGCTCGGGTCCCCCCAGGGATTTCCAGGACCATAGAGCGCCTGAAGAGGGGGTAACATGGGGAGATCAGACCCCACTGGTAGCACTGAAAACGCTGTCGAGATTGGTTTTGGACAAGGAGGTTGGTGGTCTTGGATGTACAACAATATAATTGGGCCTCCCAGCTGGGAGAGAGCTGGACATGGGATATAGAATTATGTGTGGGGGATTGGATTTGGGAATAAGCGGGAGTGGGAGGGTAGAACGGACTTCACTGGGGGCAATAACAACTTTGGGGGTGGAAATGAGGCGGGTGTGGGATAGTGGGAATGGATGGGAATGGGGGGTGCAGTATGCTTTTGAACATGACCGGATCGACCTGTGGTTATATTGGCTGGAGTTAACGTCTATGTTATTTATGATGAAAATCTTGTTTTATTAAAAAAAAGAAATGTGTAACAGGGTTGAATAAACCCTTTCGAGCACTTTAGAGTAATGCGGAAGAAGAGACACAGTGCGAAGGTTAGCTGGTAGGATCGGGCCAGCCCCTTTCATTTTTAGGCGAGGGATGATCGTGGCTGTTTTGAAAATCAAGGGAAAGTAAGCAGAGTCGAAGGACAGGTTGAAGAGTTCAGCGAGGTGAGAGGCCACTAAAGGGGCAATAGGCTTGACTAGCTGAGGAGCAAGAGGGTCTGATGAGGCACAAGAGGGGTTAGCCTTTGTCAGTAGAGATAGTACTTCGCCAGTATTAGAGTGACTAAAGTGAGAGATAGAGGCAGAGGAAGATGGTAGAATAGGTAGTGTAAAAGGTAGGAGGAGGGAGTGTGAGAAAGATAAGGAGAGAGTCTCTAAATTTGGGAATGTTTGCAGCAAAGTATTTAGCCAGGCCATTAGCTGTGAGGGAGTTGATAGTGATAGACTTAGGAGTACTGAGGAGTGGGTTTAGGGTTCCCAGTATCCGGCGAGGATGGTTTGAGTGAGAGTTAATGAGGGTGAGGTAGAATTCCCTTTTTGGTCTATCCAGAGTGGACTTGAGAGAGTTTAGGGCAGAGAGGTAGAGTTGAAGGTCCTTGTGAGTAGGTACACCTCCATTTGCACATCAGTCAACTATTGTCTGTATGGAGAGGGTGTATAATTGGGGTGATCCATGGTAGAGGATGCTAAGACTTCGGAGTGAAAGTAAGCAGTGGGAGGTGAAAGGAGAATGAGTCATATGGTAGGGATTGCAAGCTGGAGAATGCAGTGTTGGTGGAAGAGTCATCAAGTGTGAATGATGAGAGTGAGAGCTGTAGGTCAGAGAGAAAGGGGGGAATGGCAGAAGGTTTACATTTCCGTTTAGTAATAGGTGAAGCAAGTGTTGAGGAAAGGTTAGAGGGTGGAAAGGAGATGGTGGTGGAAACAATTGAGAGATCTGATATGGATGGTTTCACAGTAGCATTAGTGGCTGAGAGGCAGGTGGACACGAATAAGAGATCCAAAGAGTTACCCCAGTGTGGGTATTTAGGTTATGGATAGAGTGGGGAGCGTAGTAACTAAGACTGAAGATCAGATTTCTGAGAGGTGGTTAGAAAGGGAAGGTTAAACTCACCTAAGAAAATGAGGTGATGTTTAGTGGAAAGAGAATCAAGCAGTTGCCCAAGATAATCAAAGATTTGTCCAGGGGTGTTGGGGGACGATAGATGAAGATGATGTGTACCGAGTGAGGCAGGGCAATATAAGAGATGGTGAATTCAATAAAGATAGGAGCGGACGTGGCATTGGAGATTTGTGAGGAATTGAGGTGGGAAGAGAGTAGGTGTCCAACGCCTCCACCAATGCCAGACAGTCAAGGAGAGTGAGTGAAGGATAATTTGGAGTTGTGTAGGGCCAATAGATTGCCAGCGTCAGATGGAGAAATCCAGGTTTCAGTGATAGCAAGAAGGTCTAGGAGAGGAGCGCTGGGGCGAAAGTAGTCAGTCATAAAGGAAGTGTTGTTGCATACAGACAGAGCATTCCAGAGTGCAATGTTCAGTTGATGAGGGAAGGAAGAGTAGAGAAGTTGAGACTCAGAGGAAGAGAGAAAGTTGCAGTCACGGTGCTACCAATGATGTGCCTCTTTATTTGATTTAATTATACTTTTATACATTTTAATTAGAGACTTACAATACATTATCAGGTTAAAATTAATAAATAAGATATATTGAATTCATACAAATAAAATAATTCATTACAAATATTAGGTATGAATAAATGTTGTAAATTAAAAAAAAAATCACCATAATACTTTTATATCCAACTTAAGACTAAACAACAAGAATGATTTGATACATGAAATGGTGACAAATCAGAATTAAAAAATAAGGGAACTTATCGGAAGCAGTTAAGAATACATATCATATGCTTTTCATGTTGATAAGTAGTCATTTCAAGACGCAACTGTTTAGTATACATATACCTGATAAGTGCTCCACAATTAGTTTTTCATAAAATATTTAATTTCAACCTCAACAAAAAAAATTGGTGACCCACCCCGTTTCAAGACAAACTCTCTTCATCAGGAGTCTTAAAGTAATGATTGATCTACAAAACGATTAACAAAGGTAATTAATTAATCAAAAATAAGGCTAATAAACAATCACTTTCTGATACCACACTAGTAGTAGTTCAATGCTAGACCATGTTTCTAAATGGATAACGCAAACAGAGTCAGAATAGACCATGAGCACAACTGGCATGTAATCATTTAACATAGAATCATGTTGCATAATGCCACCAATGTATGGGGAAGACCGTACCTTACATGCAGTCAACCAACAAAAAGGGACTCAAGGACTCTGAGTTAAGGCTGGATTTTCAGTAGCACCAATGTTCTGATTCCATTTTGATACCCTAGTGTGTAATATACAAATGTTCACATGTACATCGTGCTATGGATGTATTACCTTGTCGGCAATCACTTTCACTTTTGTCAAGGGAACCCACTGCACCATATTTAGTAGCATGCCACTGCCCCTTACATTACGCTACGTATTTATTACTTTGACTACATTAGTTCTCACTGTTGACAAGGGCGCTCACGGCACCATATTTGGTAGCATGAAACGGCCCCACTTTCGCAACCATCCATTCTGATTGAATTTCTAACGCGGGATGACTGCATTGAATATTTCACCTATGAGCCCTGAATCCATGATGTATTTACGCAAACAGGGGTACAGTTCCTCGGGATAACGGCAGGATCCAGCACACATGGCAGTACCCACGTGGTCTGTGGGACACCTATGGCCTTTTTTTTGGCTCTAAGGTTTGCCTTCACCTGGGCACATAATTAGTGCACAGTAATACTCACCAACCTTAACAGACTGTAGGGCCTCATTACACGGTGGGCGGTAAGGGTTTACCGGCACCGGTATTTTACCGGTACCGGTAAACCCTTACCACCTTACTACGCGGTCCCTTTGCGGGCTGCTTTTAGCAGGTGTTAAAAAACGAACCCGCAAAGGGACCGGGGTGCTAATTACGGTACCGCAATTTCCCATTATGCCCTATGGGGCAAAAATGGGAATGAGGAAGGGCAATGGAGGAAGGAGGAATTACCGCCTTCCCAACCTTGGAATAGGGCAGTAATTCCCCTTTACTCCAAGGCGGTACCGGTAAATTACCAGCATGAACCATGGCGCTAATAGCGCCATGGTTTACCACCTACCGTGTAATGAGGCCCTAAAACCGCTGTTTTACTAAATCACAAATCACCATGATCTACTGACCGAAATGCATGCTCAGAGTTCAGACCGGCTAGAGAACGGAGCACTCCATTATCGGATCAAGTACATGTCCATTCACCAATTTGGCACATGCCCATAGCTCCAACCTTGTTTGGCTATGGCATCTAACACAGATGTCGGGAGCATTACTGAAAAGCCTGTATTTGTTTGTTTTTTCAGTATTTCTTTACCAACCAGATTAATCCTTGAAGAGTCTTTAGCCTTCAAACCTTGATTGGAACCCTCCAGCACTAAGTCAAGTGGATTCCCACAGACACTGTGTTGAACAAGGAACACACAGTAAGCACCCCCCATGGGGGAATCTCCACAACAATGATAAGCATTAGGAGCTGACGATAACAATACAAATTTATTCAAGAGATCACACAGCCCCTTACACACTCTCCTTTGCTCTATTTTTCTGCAGAGCAATGCAGGTTTCTAATTGCTTCACTACCAAAATTATTTTGTCTGTCCTGATGAAGGCCACTTAACCACAACCACACTAGATCAGCTACCAGTGGCCGAAACACACCTGTGTCAACATCCCTTTTCTCAATGTTTAATGTCAACATTGTCGTTTTGTAGTTGTTTAGGTCAACCTGTTTGGAACTAGATTGTATTGTCCCAGAGGTTGGGTGGGTACCTATTCGCTCTTTTGACTTGTACAAAATATACTGACAACAATGTCTTCGATTTTATATACCACATCTACAGTTTCCAAACCTTTGTGTCGTGGGTAATTCTGATTTGTCACCATTTCATGTATCAAATCATTCTTGTTGTTTGATCACTAAAATTTAATTTATGAAACCCTAGGAGAGTGGTATTTATTTATCATAAGATTCCTCGAGACACAGGGGTATGTGATTTTTTTTTTGGACACCCTGATCAATTGCGTTTTTCATTATTTGACCTACCTTGGTAGATCAGGGAACCACCAGGAGCTCTATGGAACATACAATTTAAGACCAATTTGTGTCAAAACATTAAAAACAGCATTTAATAACACCCTCGAGTCTGTCCTCCATGTGCCATTGTGGATTTTAGAATCGAAAAAAAGCAATAATATCCATGACCAAAATAAAAGTCACAAACATTCCCCCAAAACCAGGCAGGAGTGCACTTAGTAGTTGTGGCAACCTACCTGGTCCTGCTGTGAGGGGTCCCTCAGCAGAGCTGCTGTCAGTACGGCACCTCACCAAGCAGTATAGTCACATTGCAAATAAGCATTGGCAAAGCCAACAGTTTTGGCTTTTGAGTAGGCATTGGATAGGTATTTGCCAGGTACTGACACAATGGTACTACCTGATCATAGGATAACGGCTTTCAAATGATGTGAGTGCATGGGCATACTATGGTAGTGCCTGACAAATAACTATTGGCATACAAAAGAGCCAACACTGTTGGATTTGCTGCTGCTGGTTTTTAACAGGAAATTCAATGCAAGGAACAGATGCAAGGAAACATATATTGCTTAACAAACAAGTGGCTGAAGACAATTCATTAAGACATCTTTATTACAATAGGAGCTGATTTGAAACTGCAATTGAGCCATTACCTTTGTACAGATTACTTTGGAAAAACAATGGCAGCCCCTTAAAAGCCCATTGTTTGATGTTACTGAAAGATAGAGCTAGCTCAAAGAGATCCTCGGAGGGCCTGTTCTGGTTGGGTAGGTGCGGGTAGTGGATGAGAACAGCCATAGGGATTAGAATGGCTATTGGCAGTCAGTGGGTGGGGAAAAACTCAAAGAACACCCGCAGTCTATGTGTCCAACCTCACATCCCATCCCCGGTCTAGCTGTACTCCGATGCCATTAGTTTGAGTTTTTAAAGTGGCACTCAAGCACCACCCAGGCACGCAACGCCATTGAACTGCTGGGCTTCAGCCACCTGCCCCTGAAATGTGCGCTGAGGGGTGGGGCTTCTGGACATAGCTTTGCATTAGTCAGAGAGGGGAGGAAGCCTTTGCTAAAACTGACATCTTTAAAGTGTCACTGTGTTCGTGCAGAAACATTTATTTGCACAAACGCAGCAAAACGTTAAAGCTGCTGGTTTCTGGAAAGGCTTCCATTGCTGCACTGCATTACACAAATGAAATGCACACATCATCCCTCTCCCCCAGTAGTGTAACACAAAATGTGGGGGCCATCCTGCGAGCTATGGTGAGGGGGCACCAAATCACCAGTCGCGCCACACTCGGCCCGGCTTAGATTATCACACTTGCGCAATACGCACAAATGTGCTGCTGAAGGGATATGCCCCACACTGCACTAGGAGAAAGATATATATATGTGTTTTAATGCGATATACAGCACACTTTCTGAGAAAAATTGGCTAAAAAGCACGTGTTTGCAATTGTTTTGTAGGGTAACACCAATCCAATAGATGCAAGTCACCAACAGTGCACAGGAACATTAATGCTTTGTTGTTAAAAATGCCATGCCACAATGAAAACATGTCCAACTGGCTGCACAATGTAGACCAGTGTAGACATGTAATAACGTTACAGTAAAGCATGCCAGGCCACATTTAGACATGCATAGACTGGTTGCACCAAAATGACAATCAAAGCAATAACACCCATCAAGAAGAGAACACACATTCAAGCCCGTGGCCTCTTACAACACGGCCACACTCTTTAAAATCTGCAAGGAACTGGTCAATCCTGTTGCAGTCTTTACCTCTCCTGTTCCCTCCCAGGCCCTCTGTATGGCTCTGTCATCGCACTTCTATGCTAAAACTCAGGACAGCCTGTCCTCCATCTCCTCTTCCTCTCTCGGACCCCCTTAGGCCATCTCTACCTCTCTTCCTCCTTTCTCCTCTTTCTCTCTGACAACACCTGACAAGGTTTCTAGACAAGTGTGATCTATGAAAGTGTCATCCAAACAGGTGCTGCCTGCTCCTCCAGAACCATCAAGGCCCATATTGACAGCCACGGCCGATTTCTGTAATCACCCTTTCGCCACTGAAACGTTCCCCTGTACCCTTTAGCACTCCCTTATGCACACACTCCTCAAGAAGCCATCTGCCGATCCTGCCTGCCAGGCAAACTATCGCCCAATCTCCATCACCCCTTTCCTGGGCAAATGGTTGGAAAAGCTGGCCCTCTCCCAGCTTACTCTCCACATGGAATCTGCATGTTGCCTCCATGACCTTCAGTCTGGCTTCAGAGCTGCCAGAGTCACGGAAACTGCTCTCCTGAACACCTGTGAAGATCTGCTCTCTAACCTTGATTCCAGCATTCCTTCTGTCCTTATCCTCCTTGATCTTTCCTCTGCTTTCGACACGGTCAACCACGCCATCTTGATCAATCCTGATCAATCGACTCCATGAGAACCTGGGCATCACGGAGCACGCCCTTGAGTGGCTGACCTCCTTCGTCTTGGATAGTCCCTCCCAGGTCCAACTTGGTCCCTTTCTCTCCGCTCCATCCTCTCACCCTGGTTTTTCAATCTCTACTTGGCCACTTTGGCCCACCTGATCTCTACCTTCTCTTCTAACTTTCAGTGCAATGCGAATGACACTCCGCTATCCTTCAGGCTCCCCTCAGACTCCTCTTCTCTCTCGCTCATTCCTGACTGTCTATCCGAGATTCAGGATTGGTGTGCCTCCAACGATCGCTGGCTTAATGTCAGTAAGATGGAGATCCTTCTCATTTGGCCTCCTGCCCCTGCTTTCCCTCTCTCACTCTGGCCGCCCACCTTGGGCCCTCTTCCTTCGCCTTCCTGTGAGGCAAACAACCTTGGTGTCATCTTTGATTCCACTCTCTCTTTCTCTCCTCACATCTCGGACATCGCCAAGAAGTCCCACTACCAGCTGCACCTCCTCAAAGGGAATCTTCCCTTTCTCACTTTCCCCCAGAAGCTCACTGTCTCCAGAGCCCTGGTTCTCTCTAGGCTGGACTACTGCAACAGCCTCTTTCTCAATCTGCTTTCCTCTACTCTCCACCCTCTGCAACTAATCCAGAACAGGACTGCAAGACTTTTCCTTGGCCCCAAACCCAGGGATTGTATCTCTCCAGCCCTGAGATCTCTCCACTGGCTCCCAGTTGCTGCAAAGATCAAGTTCAAGACTCTTTGCATTGTCCACAAGGCTTTGGGGCCTGGGGCCTGCACTACATCCAACGCTCTCTTCCATAATATCTTCCTTCTCGAACCCTTCGCTCAGCTACCTACAGCTCGCTAAGAGTTAGACGCTTATCCAGGCAGAGAGTGGGGGGTAGATCTCTTTCCTTTGCAGGTGCCTCCCTCTGGAATAGCCTCCCTGACCCTCTCAAACTTGAGCCGGACCACTTGAAGTTCCGGGAGCAGCTCAAAACTTCCCTCTTCTCCTCTGCTTTCTCTCTCTCTCCCTCCCCTGCTGGCCTACCTGACCTACATGCTTTCTGTACTGACTGGTTGCTTGGCTACCCTCAGAGTCTCACCGAGTCCAGACTCTTTCTTCATCAGTCACCCTTGCACTGCCTCTGGGCCTACCATGCACTTAGGGGCTGTAACAGTTGCCCTACAGTCCCTTGTTCTCCTTGCACTACCCAGAGCTGCGCTGCCCTGGCTGCACTTACTTAGAGCATTGCTGCCCTGTTTTTCTCTCCCCTCTCCCATGCACTCCCCCCCCTTTCCCCTTGCACTTCTCGTTCTCGCACTTGCACGATCTGAATGATACAAGGCCTAGTAAGATCGTTTGTTTTGTCCTCCCTCTATCTTCCCTCCCTTGTCTTGTCACGCCTAGAAGCACTTGTGTACAGGCACGTTATAAATATCATTTGATCACAGCTGCCCAGAAAAAATATACAATGCCGCAGTAAGAAATGGCTAGACTGGCAGCACCCACATGGCAGTCTAGCCAAGTAATTCACTTAGCAGGACTGCTTTATCAGAAATGCCCAGTTAAAAAAAAGTCATACCAAACTGAGGAATGACAAGAGTGGCTGCAACAAAATGCCTCTCTAGCCACTAATACCACATATCATGCCTGGTTAGCCTGGATATGCACAGCCATTATGATTTGTTGCACAATCCTGCCCCCATACATCCCCTCTCCCCCCAACCTCCAAAATCAGCTCCTGGGCCCAGGATTACCTCCACATCCCTCTTCCTTGTCCCAGAGCTTATGTTTGAGGCTCTTTGCCTCCTAGGTAAGTACTGGGATAAGGAAGAGTGGGACTAGTAGTAATGAAGATTACAGGTAGCTAAGTCAGGCATTACCTCCATGCAACTCTACCTCATCCCAGTACTTGTGTATGTGGCAGAGTGCCTTATACACTAGTACGGTCTCATACACACTGGGACGAGGAAGAATAGGGCTAGGAGTAATCAAGGCATTAAACACAAGTATTGGTGCAACACCATTGAGTTGACTGGGATTCAGCACTCCGCCCCCCTCCTAAATGTTGGGCTATGTTGACTCGACCTGGCTGACCTTCAGAGCAGTTGCCAGACAGAACGGGACACAGATGTTAAATGGCACCTTGGTTGCGCTGTTAACAAGAGCCCAGAAATTACTAACATAAAGCATTTCACTGTTAGTACCTGCATGCAAATGCCACTTTTTTTAGGCAATTGAAATTGTGATGTGGGGTTAATACTTGCATGCCAGGGGAAGGGTAGAGAGGGAACAGGAGACCACTAATTCTCACAGCAGTCCATAAGTGGGTGCTTTCAACCTTAAAGGAGAGAGTTAATTGCTTGGAACATTGAAGCTGCACTCGAATAGTCTAATTTTCTTTTTTTTTATTAAGCATTTCTTTTAGTTTATAATTTCAACTTTGTAATGCTATTTTTTCATTAACATTGAAAAAGAAAGAAAAACATTTTTGAAAAAAGTTAAAACAATTTACAAGAGAGAGAAGGTCCAGAAATCTCAAGTGAGTGCCACTTGTAACAGTTGCTCTCTATCCAGCTTAATCATTGTCTCATTAAAATGCGTAAAGTAATGAGATGCCCCCAAACAAATAAGTTTGCCCTTCCCCCATCTCCCATGAAGTTAGCGCCTCTCCCAACATTTGAAGGGTTAGTTGCACCCCTGAACGCAAGCACACACACCATTCACCATATACACACACGCACACCCAGCCATCCATACATTTAAGTGTGCACCCTTTCACCATACACTCACACAGGCAGCCACCTGTACATTTAATAGCCTGATTCATGGAATTATTTGCGTGAAAATGTGTGGCAGAATATCCTTAATAACGTTAAAGGGGATAGGAGCAAAATGAGAGGCTGACTTCAGTTTACTAACTGCTCCAGAGACATTTTCAGGGGGAAAAAACAGGGAAGTGGGACCATACCTGAGGACTAGCAAGCTACTCAGTAATTGCCATACGTCCCATATTGAAGACGGTTGTAGTAATAAGATTGTGAATATCAACAATCTCAGTCTCAAAGAACTCTGAGAGTCACAGGGGCTTTGAGTAGATTTAACACCAGGTACGAAACAACTTGCAGCGGAAAGGGATTTGACGACCGAAAATAGAGCTTTAGACTGATTGAGTGCAGATACAACCTTGTAAGTAAAAAAAGCCTGTTTTGCAGTCCGGATGGCTGTGTGATATTGACGTGTAAGGTGTTGGAACACTTTCCTCTCCCCAGGGTATAGGCCACACGCCATTTACGCTAAGCCTGCCTGACCTTCAAGCCGCAGAGTATCAGTTCCTAGGAAAACCAAGTGGCAGATGAACATACCCTGCTGCAGCCCTGGGGCCTCCCCTCCCCTCCTGGACTTTGTTTACTGCACTTGCTTTATCTGAATATCGCAAGGTCTAGTGGGACCGTTGCTTGTTGTTTATCCTCCCCTGTTCCCCCTCCTCTTTTGTCTCGTGGCGCCTGGAAGCACTTTTTGCTGAATAGGCACCATTCAAATGTCCAATAAATAAAATAAATAAATCCTATTACTTCTGAATCGGTAACTCAAAAGTACAACACAGTGGACACTTTAACTGAGGGGTGCAAATAAGCTGGAGTGCTTGTCTTTCAACCTAATTACAAATCACAACCATCACCTTTATTGGGGCAAAAACACTTATGTATGCCATTAAACACTATTACAAAAAAATTTTTTTTTAAAGGGAACTGTGCTTGTTTCAGTCCTAATTGAATTGTCCTGAATGTGGTGGGTTCACGGTGCATTTTGTCCTTTTAGTGAGGTGGGCAGAGTAGCCAAATTGTGGGAGTGTGTGCAACGTATAAGTGACCCTCGTTCCCACTTTGAAAAGCTGTAGAGTGACCAGATGTCCTCGACAATCCCGCAATAAGGCCCCTGTCCACCGTCGAGGGAGGTTTTTTTTTTCATTTAAAAACCCTATCCAGGTTTTAGTAAAGGGGGTAATCATTGCTGAGATGCAACAATTCAAGGTGGCATTGATACCTAATAAACAGACTCCTAGACACACCTTAGTCAGATTACTCCCACCCCAAGGAGGTCTAGAACAGTCAACCTTTCTCTTTAGAGATGCTGGCATTTAGGGATAGCACCACGTTAAGAAACGCTCACAACAAAGCCTGTAGTAACAATCAAAGCAAAAGCCTCTGCATTTAACACCCTCACTGTCACAGCCGAATCTGCAGTTCAGATATTTGTTTTAATGTGGGATCCAAGGGGGGAGTCTTTGAATGCGCTGGAGGCACCAGTCCTACTTTTATGTTTGTGGCATGTCCCGTTTTTTAATTTTCAAAATCTGGCCACCTAAAAAGTTGGTCAGGGAGACCAGACGTCCCGGAATTGAGCCCTTTTAATTTAAAAACCTGCTCCGGTTTGGGGTGGGTGTGGGGGGAGGATGACAGTCTTGGATTTTTTTTTTAATGGACAACATTTATAAACTAAACAAGCATTGCTGGATTTTCTGAATGTTGACATCTGAGGATGTGTGTGAACCCCCGATCTTTCACGTGCAAGCCACACGGATTGCCTACTTGCACGAGAGACAGGCGGCGAAGCCTGGCAGGTGATGTCAAACAGAGCAGCAGCGCCTTTGTTATTTACGCATGCTTTTTTAAGTGTTATGATTGCTCAGCTTTTCATACTAAATACCAATAACAATCAAGTTCATTGTCTACACATAACATTCCAATACATCATCAAATCAGTATCACTTAAAATATATCATGCTAATTATACACGTGCTTTTATCCACAGTCAAAACCGCACAATTTGAATGCCGATATTGTGGGGTGGTGGAGGAGGGGACGGGGGTAATGGGTTCAAGGAGGCGGGGGTCCCCCTTATCTATGAATTAACACTACACATTTTGACCACGCCCCGAAATACTATCCACGGCCTTATTCTTTAGGATTTGAGTGCATCAGAAAAACATGTTATTCGGTGTAGTCACGATCCCTAAGCGCCATTATCCCCTTTCTATTAAAAAAAGCACTGATCCAAACCCATCAAAATAGCAACAAAAGCACCTCCCAGTATCCGCAGCTTGAGGTCGGCCCCGGACTGGCGGCCATTGGGAGCATCTACGCGGCTGCCAATCACCGGGCGGTAAAAGGAAGAACATGAAGTAATGACGAACTGCGCCGCAGAAACCTTGCTGGAGCGTCTCAACGCAGAGTACGGCCTGACCCAGAAAAGACTTGACGGACACGTGGTCCCAGAACGGGCACAGTTCCACCACCGTGCCCTGTCTGCAGTGTCGCCATCAACCCGCGTCAGCGAGGCACAACGCAAGGAAGCAGAACGGGCCGTCTCCCAGGGGGCGAGGTGTCAAAAAACACTGAAAGCCCAGGCTCTCCTGGGAATCCAGATGTCCGGAAATGCTCTCACTTGCATGTGGTTA
Source organism: Ambystoma mexicanum (assembly GCF_040938575.1). Classification (NCBI taxonomy): domain Eukaryota; kingdom Metazoa; phylum Chordata; class Amphibia; order Caudata; family Ambystomatidae; genus Ambystoma; species Ambystoma mexicanum. Next base: position 110,705,084 of record NC_090922.1, read on the forward strand.
TCCTCCTTCTGTGCTGACGAAGGCGGCCTAGAAACGGTAGAATGGGATTCTCTCCAATGTCCAGGGGGCCATGGCACGCGCATTTCTGTTGACCACTTAAAGAGACCTGCCTACTGTGACCGAAAATGTTTGGACAGGGGAGATGTTGAGGACCAATGGATGACCTCTCTCTAGACACTCAAAGTGTGAGAGATCTATCCATTGGGTGCATGGGTCACTACAGTGCATGAGGAGGGCCATGTGCCCGGGTGGTGAACATATCATGGAATAAGGAGAATTTGTGGTATACGTAATCTCTTTTTCGTTTCAGCTATTAGGTGGTGCCGGGAGTTCAGCAGAACCTGCATTGGGGGTAGGAAGGAGGCTAACTCAGTGGTCTTCAAACTTTTTGGCCGGGGCCCCCCTGAGCAAAATTTGGGCAGGTCGGGACCCCCCAGAAATGCCAAATGGAAAGTATATATTGCGCGCCGTCACCTGCTCCCATCACAGTCGCTGGGCTCCCTCATCCCACTCCTACACAGTCGCTGGTCTCTCCCCACCCCATCACACACCCTGGGCTCTCCCCACTCTGCTCCCACCACTATCCCATGGTTCCCACCCATTGTGCTCCCACCATAGTCCCTGGGTTCCCCCATCCCGTTCCCAACACAGTCTGAAGGCCAGTGGCGGCTGGTGATTTTTTTTTTTTAAGTGGAGTGGCATAACTATTTCCACCAAAAATGCAATAGCGACCGAGCATAGTGAGGGAGCTCGAACCAATAAGAAGGGGTTCGGGGGGGTTTCCCCCTGTGAATTTTTTTTTAAAAAATGTGTTAAAATGTTGCATTGTAGAGCATACTTTTAACAAAACATGGGTAAATAGCCAAACCGTTTGCAATTGGTGCTGGAAGTCCAGGGGGCAGGCATTGATATTGATATTTATATTTTATTTCTATCGCGCACGTACACAAGTGTTTCAGAGCGCGACAAGGCAAGGGAGGGGAACAGAGGAGAAGAAAACAGCGATCTTACAAGGCCCAGTGACATTGAGAACGTGCAAGTGTGAGGGGGAGGGGAAAAGTGCATTGAAGGGGGGAGAAGTGGAAAGTGCGAAGCAGAGGAGAAACAGATAAATGACAATAAATAAATAATAAAGGCAACAAACAGTGGTAGTGCAGCCATCAATTTGCAAGTGCTACGTTTAAGGCAGCAGACAGGGTAGGTCTGATAAGTGCAGGAAGAAAGATGGTTCTCAAGTTTTACAGTGGCAGGGCGCTGTTCCAGAGGGAGGCCCCAGCCGAAGACAGAGATCTACCCCCAGCTCGTTTCTTTGATAAATGACTGACCCTGAGGGAGTTGGAGGTAGAGGAGTGAAGAGCTCGAGAGGGGAGGTATTTGAGGAGGGATAGCTGAAGGTATTTTGGACCCAGGCCCCAGAAAGCCTTGTGGACAATGCAGAGGGTTTTGAATGATAGATGTCCAGTAAAAAGATACCATCCCTGTCCCCACGGCCCCACTGGTCCTAACACAATCAACATGATTATGTGTGTATGCAAGGCGCTGCACATTCATACAGCAATCACTCTATCATTCACATGAGCATCCATCACCATACACTCACTCATAACATAAGCATACACGCATCCATACACATGTTTAAATAAAAACAATGAACATAAACGTACCTTCTGCATTGGCCTGCGTGTGGGTGCTGAAACGGCCTGCTCCAGCTGCTCTGTCCGTATGTGCAAGGAGGCGCAGGAGCTCCCCCTCAGACATACAGACATGCAGTGCCCCAGCCAGCATTTCCAATGAGCTATGCAATGCTGGCAAAGCAAAACGCTCCAGCACTTGCATGGCTCAGTGAGCATGTGCGGCTGGGGAACTAAACTGAATTGTCAAAGGGAAACAGTGTTTCCATTTGACAGTTCAGCCAGCCCAGGAGCACTCCATTAGCTGGATAAAACAGCTGAGGGAGTGCTCACTGTTTCACTGGGCTGGCTCCTTAGCTCCTCCATAATGGGTGAGGGGCCACTGGGTGCGCGTCCCCTCGCCATTATGGATGAGCCGCCAGGCTCGGACAGGCCTATAGGGCAATGCCTGTACCAAAAATGTAAAATGCTAGTGTGGGCCAGTCAAAATGGGCCACCATTTTGGCCAATGTGGACCAGTTTGATGAGTTACTTAACTATGCAGTTAGTAATGTTGACCGTTGTTGCTGAATATATCACAATTTACTTACATTTTAACACAAAGCACCCCCTTGGGTACTATTGAAACAGTGGGCTTCATTACAACTCTGGCGGTTGCTGTGCTGGTAAAACCGGCACGGCTGCCGCTGGAGTTGCATCCGCGTCCGGCACCTGCAAATGGGCAATTACCAGGTCATGCCGAGTTAAGCGGACATGATAATTGCCCTTTCGTGGGTGCTGGTACCGGTAGATCCCCATTCCCTTTGAGCCCTATAGGGCTCAATGGGAATGGGGAGCTCGGATGCACCGGCACCGTTAATAATGGTGCCGGTGCATCCGACGATCTGTGCTCGCGGGTGCCGCACGGCCTGCCAGGTCAGACCTGGTGGGCTGTCAGGCACCCGCAAGCACAACTCTTACTATGGCGGTACGGTAGCAACGGTGCCAGTAGCTTACCGGCACCGTTGTTACCATACAGCCATAGTTGTAATTAGGCCCAGTCTGTGACTAAAGGAATTAATATCCATTTACAACTGTGGGCCACTTTTTCATTGTTGCCTGAGACAGTTTCATGCTTCAGCCCGACCATGTGAGCCACCCCTGCCCATTTCTTCGAACCTAAAAAAAAAAAAAAAAAAAAATGTTCTGTAATTTAAAAAAAAAAAATCATGCTGAGCTCTCAGGGTCCCCCAGGGATGCACCCTCAGACCCCTAGGGGGTCGCGACCCACAGTTTGAATACCGGTGGGCTAACTGGTGATGGGCAGGGCCCCATCAGAACCTGGGCGGGGCAAACTTAGAGGCTCCGCTCCCCTCTGTTCTACCCCAGGGGTTGTCTGGCTTAGAGCCAATATATCCTTCTTTCCCCACATGTCCCTCTACCACCAACCCCCACACATCCCCACCTCCCAACCTCAACTTGCCAGAATCAGCTCCTCAGCCCAGCATTACACAAACACACACACATTTAAACATCCCATTGACCGTACACCTGGTCATTTATATGTGCGCCCAGCCCCAATACATCATACACTCATTCACACGCAGTAATTTCCACATACATTACATGCACACTCTGAAGTGGGAAAATGGAAAAACAGGCTCCCATCTTCCCCCTCTCGCGCTTGGCCTAAAGGTTCACGGCCCAAGCACCCGCCACGAGAAGAGTTTGCCCATCTACCATACGACCAGATACCCTGGTACAGGAACATAAGGATGTGTCCATCTGCCTGCCCAGCAGCCCGCCCTGCCCATGCCGATGCCTGCGGCATGGATCAACTAGACTAAAACCTATACGTCGTTAGAGATGCCATGACGACCTAGCCAACAGATAGCACACCTGTGCCAATATACACACTGGACACTCCCGCACCAATCTACACGAAGAATATACTCAGTGCTATGACGTAGGCGACAGACATACTCACGGACGTGCATCTTTATTATTTTCCACATAGGCTCTCAAAATGCAGAAACGCAAGACGCACCATGAACTCATCTAAAGAGCTTGCTTATGCTTCTTCTAAACCTAGGTGCCATAATGAGAATTATAACGAAGACACGATACTGGTCATAAGACAATATGAGACTATAACCTAAAGCGCCTGTGCACCAAACGGTTCCACCTATACACCAGGCCTAAGTAGGCCGCAAGCAAGAGCTCCCGTGGACGTTAACAGAACAAGAGTCAGGTTGCTGATCCTGCAGAATGAGCCTGGCGAAAGCAGACAGCCAAGGTCGTAATGTTGCAAACCCACATTCCAAAAGCAGCCCATCAAGGGCACGATGTTGCAACCTTGTGCGCCGTGCACCAACATCAAAGTCGCACCTGCAAATTAAACCAGGCACACAGTGGAAAAACAATATTAATTGTGCAGAATTCTGCCTCAAACACGGTCCCACCTCACGTGACCAAGCCGAACCTGACAAGATGCCAAGCTCAGGAGGAAGGAGGCGTCTGGATCCCTCGTTACAAGACACAGGCAGATACACTTGAAAGGATAAATGGACATCTGCGACAGTGGGAGTAGTCGGCCGTCCAGCTCATGAATAAGTCTTCACATTGTCTGCATATACCCACAGTGAAACATTGTTGCAAATTGCAGGTACACCGAGAGCTGGGAACAGCGATGGTCCCAGGCTGGGAAGCTCACGGGCGCACCAATCAGAACATGGGGCTCTTATCACTGACGCCATTAACATTAACCAATCATTAGGAGTCTTCATGTAACAATTCTCATGTATCTAATTGTAGGGACAACCCAGATATATCACCTGACTAACCCTTGTCCACTCATATTATTCTCTATACGTATGCTATACTAACCCTACCACTCGAGCAACCAATTAAGAGTGGCGATAGGTTTTTTGTTAACTTTCTAAAGTGACGCAAGTAGCGCGTCATACTACCGTAAAAAGGGCCTGCAAGCCCCACGATTGTGTGTGTGTCAGGTCAGACGCGTATGATCCCTGACCCATCCCTGCCGTTTGTGTTTAATACACAGCAGAGCACCTTGCTTCTTGTGTGTCTCTCATACTCTATCTCTTTTGGGATATACGGGAGGAGTTGGGGCCTCCCTGCCCGGAGGTCTGCGGACGGCCCGGCCGACCCCGGCAGAATTTCCCCCCGACAAGTTGGAGGCACTGCTGAGATCTGTTTAAGATCGACATTTTTTTTTTTTTTTTACTTTTTCCAGGCACTCCAGTTGCGAGGAGGCCCGGCGGCGCGGCCCCCTCTGCCGTCGCCCCCTTCTGAGGACTACAGGACCATCGCGGAACTGCGAGAAGACCGGACAGCGCAATCCGGATATTGGCCCTCGGGAGCCGGTTGAGAAGTATCCCGCCCGTGGTTGGTGAGTGTCCAGACGTGGTCCAGACGAGGGGAGGTGCCGAGCCGCTCGGAGGGGTGCACGCAGTCGAGCGGCCCCGCATCAAGAGAACTTGGTGAGCATGCCACGCACAACAAACAATGTGAAATTGTGAGGGAGGGGGGAGGAATTAAATACGGGAGGCGGGAGGTGTTGCACAGGTGAACGGCGAAGGTTTGACAATTTAGTGTTAGAAATAGAATGAATGGTAGTTGAACAAGCGCGAGAGCAGTTGGCTACGTAACGCGAGGGAAGGGGCGGAGCACGAAAACATCACGTGCGGCAGCTCGTAGAAACTGATTGGCCTAGGTCGCGACTACGTGTAAGGGTGTGTGTGTGTGTGGTTTCCTACGATTTGGCATTTATTGATCAATGAGTAGTTGAGGATTCCTATTGTTCGAGCAAGACACTCGATAGGTAGATGACGTTTCCCTGTAGGCGGTAGCTAGCTAGTTGCCCAATACGGAAGATAATTGGCTGGTTAAGCCCTCCTGTCGAGGGGCGTATCACACGCGAGGCGACGCCGCGTGCGCAGTCCAATTATATTGTTGATTTGATTACCTTGTTCCAGGATTGACAGGAAGACAGCTGTGGGGTTAACGGGGGTAGATTGGAGGTGTATTTTGGATTTAAAGAATATATGAAGAATTTACCAGTAGCTCTAAGAGATCGGTGACGTCACCAGTAGGGTTTTAATAGGATATCGCAAGCACGAGGCATCCTCGTTTTGAGAGTGGTGGGGAAGAGAACTGTGGTAAGGGAGTGGAAACGGAGATAAACGGTAAACGAGTTGATCGAGGAAAGGCGAAACGGGGAACGTGGCTGCGCACGGAGAACGCCGGCCACGGCAAGTGTCGGAGGGGGAGGAGCACGTGAAAACAGGACGACTGTATAAGAACGTAATAAGGGGTACGCAGCCGCAGGGGGGTGCGTATGCCTCGGCCGCAGGGGGCCGTAAGGGTGTTGTATAAAGGAAGAAAGGCAGAGGAAAATCTACAAATGTAACATACTATATTTTTATAATTTTCCTTAAGCGGACTATCGTAAATCCCCAAACTTACGGGGCCAGGTAACGATATAAGGCTGCATATTGTAAACTATTAGTGGGATAAACTGATACCAGATTAGGGAAGGGTAGCAAGTGGAGCGCTACTATGTCATACGGAACAGGATCGGGAGGGTGGGGGAACACCCTCACCACGCCACTACAATACATATGCACAACACTGCCTCCCCATAGGGAGAAACTGATTAAGTATAGCATAGAATGGACCCAGGGGACGGATAACAAAATGCTAACACCGTGGCCGCCTAATGGTAGCTTTGATCCATATGCCCAACATTCACTATTAAATCATCTGCACAATACATATAAAGGGAAGAAGTTGGCAAACCACGTGGAGGTGTTTAACTTATGGAGGATGTTCCAGGGGTCCCGACCAGGACCAAATGGAATATTCACTATGGGGGAAATACAAGAAGAAACAGAGATTAAGGAGGAAGGAGAGGATGGGAAACAGGGGAATGAGGACCCAAAGAACACGGGAAACAGAGGTGAGGGAGGAGAAAAGAATAATAAAGCAGATGAAATAAAAAAGGAACCGAGCAATGATATACCCCTAGCAACGGGAGTAAAAACAGAGGGAGGGGGGTTGTACCCTTTAAGAGAATTGGGAGAAATAGAAAGAGGACAGTTAAGGGCGGCTGAGGGATACTCGAACCCGGCATACAGCCCTCCACCATATGTGGCTCATAGGAAAATGCCAGCAGGGGAGGGGAGGACTGGAGAAGACCAGACTGTGGAAATAGGAAATGATGAATGGGTAGCTGCACAGATATTATTAAAATTACGAGGTTCATTAACAGGAGAAGAGAAGGAGGTAGTAAAGAAAACAGACAAGGATAATGCCAGGGAGAGTGAATTGAGGGGGGAAGAGCTGTTAAGACAAAAAGAAGAGATTTTGGAGGAACGATTAGCAAAATTAAGAGATGAACAGAATGAATTGATCAAGCAGCTTGAGAGGGAGGAGAGAGAGAGAGCGAGGAAAAGGAAAGAAGGTAAGAATGAATTGGAAAAAATAAGGGAGCGAACTGAGGAGCAAAGGAGAGAAGCTGACAGGGTAAAAGCAGCAACAGAAAGGGTATCAAGAGTAGTACTGCGGGAAAAGAAAAGGGAAGAAGAAGAAAAAGAAAAAGAAATGGAAATATGGAGGAGGAGGTTACTATCAGAATCAACTAAGAAATACGAAGAAGGGAGGGTGATGGAGAGTATAGTAGAAAAAGAAAGGGCAAAATGGGAAAGGAAGAAAAAGGATGAAAGAATATTAGAACAGATGAGAAGTGAAGTGATGGAGGAATTGAAAAGGAAAAGGGAGGAAAATAGTAAGGAGATGGAGGAAAGGTATGAAGGAGAAAGAGGAGATAGGGGAAGGGAGAGTGGAGCATGGGGGGATGTATATGATGACACAGAAGTAGCAACAACATCAGCACAAAGGGGAACGGTTGATAAAGGAGAAAGAGGAGAACTGGACCTAATAGATTTACAAACAGTAACGATCAAGGGGAAAAAGACCGAGTGGGGGGTGCCGTTTATGACTAGCTTTTGTAGTGAGGAAGAGGGAGCGGAAAATGAAGGAAGAAACAGTGAAAGTGAAAGCTTAGATAAACTATACATCACCCGGACCAACCTAGACTCTCCATGGATCAGTAGGAGAAAGGATGAGATGGAGAGAAGTGAGGAGGGAAAGCAAGGAATAGAGGAAAGACAGGCACATGAGGCCAAAACATCCCCATCCCCATCACGCCCTCCCCTATCGCACCCTACATGCTCAACCACCTCTCGTTCGTTACGCAAAATAAAACTAGCGCCCTTCACCGACGAACTGACACCCTATACATGGCGGCTTAGAGACCTCCCTAGTCGCAGGCAAGAAAGAGGTATACACATGCCCACATTAAATACAGAGAAAGATGGAAGAAGGGGAAAAGATGGAGAAGAAAGAGGTATGAGCAGGGGAAATACAAACGAAAGTGAAAATGTGGAAGAAAGGGAAGAGGAGGAAGGGTGTGAGGACTCAATATTATGGAACACAAAGGGTGAAACGAAACATAATTTAATGCCACTTTTGGAGAGAGGTGGGGTTAGACCACAGTATGTTCCTTGGAAGCATACCGATAAAGAAAATATAAAATGTAGGCTCCCATCATTAAGTGGAGGTGCGGGTAAATGGATATATGAAATGGAAAAACACACCGCAGGACAGAAGCTGGCAGTAGGAGATGTAAAGGGCCTTTTAATATCAATATCAGGGGATAGAGCGGATGACATCTGGAAGAGAGCGGGATTTCATGGGCTAACAATAACAAATACATCGCACGATGGGGCACCGTTCGCAAACTGCAGACATGCACCATGGCAAGCACTGAGGGTACAGTACCCAGACACATCAGATATAGGAGCAATTACATCCCGCAAGATGCATGAGAACGAAGATCCTGTTGATTATATCCAGGAAATCCAAGAGAAGTGGCGCATGGAAACTAGAGAACAATGGGATAAAACACCAGCAATATTTTACCATATACTGGTACAAGGGCTCCCAGAAGGAGTTCAGAAACAACTAAAGAAAGTAGTAGGAATGGAAGCAAAACCATGGCCCGAAATACAACTGACTATAGTGCATCATTGTAGGACATGGCAAGGAAAAATGAAACAAAAGGAAGAGGACAGGAAAACGGAAGAGGGTAAATTAGTACAGAAAAAGCTTACTAAATACACAATGGAAGGGGCACTAATAACTACACCTACAACAATGACCCAAAGCCCCACACAAGTAGTGGCTGCACAAGATTCCTCCCAAATACCACCTTCACAGACTACAACACAACAGGTGCCGCCACTCCAACCATACACGCCCAACATGGGAGGAGGATACCCAATGCCAGGAGCTGGGTATTATAATTACTACAGGGGGAGAGGAGGAATTATGAGAGGGAGAGGGTACGGATATGGCACCCAACCGCAGGTGGGAGGACTTAGAAATTCCTACCCCACAGGGCAACCAGTATACCAGGAAAACACAGGGAGCTTTCCATGGCAGAATAGGGAACCACCGGTGTGTTGGAGCTGTGGACTATTGGGGCACATGTCACGCACATGTAGAGTTAGACCAGGAACACCATCATGGAGTGATCAGGGACAACCAAGGCCCTCACAGGTACAGCAGGGCATACCACAACAGCAAATGTTGCAACAAGGAAATGAACAACAACAACAATTAACACAACAACAGCCCCAAACACTGCCACAACAACAGGTAGCGATGACACAACAACCCCAAATACCACAAACACAACTGGGTAGGGTGACGGTTTTGGGACACAACCCTTATACCGGAAATGGCCAGTTGTTGTACCCCCAATAGGACAGCCCACAGACGGCCTTGGTGTGTCCCATCCTGTCAGTAACACCTAATAGTGCGGAGGAACCACGCATAGAGGTAACGATAGGTGACAAAAAATTATCATTCCTTGTTGACACCGGGGCGACCCGGTCTTGCATAAAGGAAGGTAAATTTAAGATGTCAGGCGAGACCATGAACACCCAAGGATTCTCTGGGGCTAGAGGGTTGGTTCCCTTTACTGATAACATTACCTTATCTATTGGAGATTACGATCTGTCAGTTCCACTTTTATATTATAGTGCCTCACCAGTAAATATACTGGGGAGAGATATAATGAACAGGTTGAATATGACGATCTCCTTTACTGAGAACGCCATCATTTGCTCTACTCCAGGGATTAACATGCTCACAGCACGACAGATTATGCAAGCATACTGTGGACAGACAGCGATTAGGGCGGAGCCAGTAGATGGTGAACTCTTCCAGTATGGAACGGACATGGCAATTGCATGGATGCCAGGGATAGAAGGGAAAATATGGAGACGGCCAGCAGCCTATCTGTTCAGACCAGAAACACCTGTTAATGAACAAGAAGGGAAGGTGGTTTCAATGGATATTGAGAGCATTATTGCAACAGCTGATTATATTGCTGTACATGCCCAAGACAGAGAAGGAAGAGCATGGAGGGCAGTGATAGCATTAGCAGAAGGATGTAGGCTCACCCAGGTGTCAGATGAGGAGCTGTTTTCAGATGAAAAGGAGGAAGGTGAAATGGTGTTTATGATGAGTGTGGAAATATGGCTAAGAGTGGCCTACAAACAAGTAGCACAGAAAATTGCAATGGCACTTGAGGCACCCGCATGCACCCCGGTCCCTTTCTTTAAGGACGATATGTCAAAAGTACCCAAATCATTGTGGACTACTGGCCCCTATGACGTGGGCTGCATAAAAAGTATAGGGGGAGTAAAAATAAAATTGAAAAAAGGTGCAATACTCCCTAGAGTAAAACAGTACCCACTATCAAAAGAGGCAGATGAGGGCATATATGAAACCATAACGGCCCTTATAAATAATGGTATATTGGTCCCCTCAGAATCACCATGTAATACGGCTGTGTACCCAGTGCGCAAGGCTAAAGGGGGGTCTTGGCGCTTTATACAGGATCTCAGGCCCTTGAACAACATAGTAGAAGCGGAATATCCCGTAGCTGCAAACCCGGCCACAATCTTGTGTGGCATTCCAGCAGAAGCATCACGATTTACAGTGATCGACCTTAAAAATGCTTTTTTCTCAATACCATTACACCCAGACTCACAAGATCTGACGAGCTTCACTTACAGAAACACTAAATGGAAGCACACCAGATTGCCTCAAGGGTATTGTGAATCACCTTCAATTTTCAATAGAGTGATACAGATGGATTTGGGTAACATTGAAGTAGAAAGCACGGTGTTGCAGTATGTGGATGACATAATAATTTGCAGTAAAAACGAAAAAACATGCAGAGAGGACTCCTTAAAGATGTTGACAATATTGGCTGACAAAGGTTACAAGGTAGACATGGAAAAGATACAGTACTGTCAAGAACAGGTACTTTACATTGGTCAACTTATATCCCAACATGGAAGAAAGATCGCACCACAAAGAGCACAAGCTATTTCGACCACTCCAATGCCACAAACTGTAAGGGAACTGCAGCAGTTCCTGGGGCTCTGCAACTACTGTAGAGCTTGGGTATTTGATTACAGTTCGTACATAGGACCCCTGCTTGAAGCGTTACGGGAAGCTAATAAAGGGGAGAAAAAACTGGGGTGGACGATGGAAATGAAAGAAGCTTTTGATGAATTAAAAGATGCGATATCAACTGCTCCGGTACTGGCATCCCCAGACTATGAGCGGCAATTTTTTATATTTTCACATTGCGACTCAGCAGTAATGAAAGCAGTGTTGGCTCAAAAAACAAGCATGGGCTACAAACCAGTAGCATTTTACAGTGGCCACTTAGATCCTGTAATGTTAGGCCACTTCCCCTGCGAACAAGGTCTTGCCGCAGCTGCTTTTGCGGTGGAAAAAGCATCAGCAATCACCATGGGGTGCCCAACTACACTATTTGTGGAACATGCACTTTTTGCGATATTAAATAAACCTAAATCCACCCTAACCACGCAAAGAGCATCAGGTTATGAGATCATTCTATCCAGACCCGAACTATCAATTGTTAGATGCAGCACGGTCAACCCTGCAAGGTTCCTAGCAGAAGTAATTGAGGAGGGAGATTATGCCCATGACTGTACACAAATAACTGAAATATACTCATGTACTAGAAAAGTCGAGGAAAAAACACTAGATGGGGGTGAGCTCTTATTTATTGATGGGTCATCAACTATCGATCAGAAGGATGGTGTGAGGAGAACTGGGGCTGCTGTGGTAAAAATGATGGAGGTACCGGTGTGTGTGGCAATGAAATGTGTACAATTACCACAGCATTACTCCGCTCAAGCAGCTGAACTGGTCGCACTGATCTTGGCGTTGAAGGAAAGCTTTGACAAACGGGTGACCATATATTTCGACAGCGCATATGTTACATCCATTGTACACTCAGGGCTGTCGAAATGGAGAAGAAGAGGGTTTAGGAGAGCTGATGGCACTCCAGTGCAACATGCCCTCTTATTGGCTGAATTAATTGAAGTAATTAATGACCCCCAAGAATTAGCTTTAGTAAAATGCACCGCACACACCAATGGTGAGGACCACGTCTCGAAGGGAAATACAGCAGCGGACGCACATGCGAAGTATGCTGCATACTTTGGTGAGATATGGAACCCCCCAGAGTCACAGAGAGGGAGAGGGAGGGGAATGGCTAAGGAGATGTTGATAAGAGAAGGGTACACCCATCTCCCAGCCACGCAGATTATGGAGTTACAAGCGGCTGCACCAATGGCCGAAAAAGAAATATGGGTAAAAAGAGGATGTACAATGTCACCAACCGACGCACTATGGCACCAGGGTGGCACTGGAAAGGTTGTAATACCAATGGCACTTTTGAACACCGCCCTGAACCAACTACATCATCCAGCCCACACAGGCAAGGAAGTAATTGCAGCACGAATTAGGGAAGACTGGTTCTGCCCTGAGTTAAATTCGCATGTGTCAAATTTTATCAGTAATTGTCTCACATGTCAACAGTTTACGGCCGGCCACACTCTAAAGGTGATAAGAGGTACTATACCCCGGCCAGAGGGACCTTTCCGGCATCTCCATATTGACTATGTTGATATGATCAATATATGTCAAGGAAATAGGTATATGATTGTAGTAGTATGCCCATTTTCTAGGTGGATTGAGGCAGGGCCCTGTTCACACCCAGATGCATTTAGAGCAGCTAAATTCCTAGTGAGGGAGGTCTTCCCCAGGTGGGGAGTGTGCGAGGTATTAAGGTCAGACAATGGCCCACATTTCGCAAACGAGATGTTTCAGCACATTACATCACTGCTGAACATTAAACATAAATTTGCATGTGCATACCACCCACAGGCCAACGGTGTATGTGAACGCCTGAATGGCCTATTAAAGGAGGCAATTGCAAAGATACAGCAAACAACAAAAAGGAGTTGGTTATATTGCCTTCCATTAGCCCTATTTGAGCTAAGGAATAGGCCAGGGTCCGACCACCACCTCACTCCCCATGAGGTGGTTACCGGACGTCAAATGCGCCTTCCCCTAACGCCAACGTCAAGAGCATTTACCGACCACGAAAGCACAGCAAGTGTCCTTGGTGATGAAATGTACCAATATGTGTCTTCTTTGATTACTAGTGTAGTGTTTGTGTCTCAACAGCTCGAGCGCACACGGGGCGGGTCTAATAGAAGCCAACAAGAAGACGCGGATAAAGAACTGGAAAAGGAGGGACTGTGTAAGATTGCTAAAGGTGACCACGTACAACTTCGCAACTTCAATAGGAAGTGGAACAGCCCACGCTTTACCGGTCCCCATCTGGTAGAGGAGGTATCAACAAGAGCAGTAAAGCTACAGGACAAGCGTGCATGGAACCACCTACACGACGTAAAGATCTACAAACTACAGACCCGCCCCAGCGCCATCGACAGGTCCATTGAGAGAACAGCAACAACATCGACAACGGAGGAAGAAAGTTGTACCACAGCCATACCTTGTCACTCCCCAGACTCCCCAGAGACAATAACTGAAGAAGAAAGGGGTGATCACCATACAGCCCACCCCATGATCACACGCTCAAAGAGTAAAAGCCACGCCCACCAGTTGAGCCCAAAAACCCCCTGCCCACCATCCACTGACCCCTGTCCCCATTACAGTAGTAACTGAACTGAAGGACATTGCCTTACACAAATACACATGTAAACACGTGAATGCTCTCTTTTTTTCTTTTCTCTCGCACATGCAGGAACCGCGTATTATTGTATTGCTAAGAAAGTAGATAACTAACAAATTCACTGCCCAGGAGTAGATGGTACCCTCAGACGATAATTACCCAGAAGAATTGTCACACCAATTTGTATATGAAATAAAAAGGCCAACGTACCTGAAAAGGAAAAGGGTACGTATCTACTACACAGCGTTCCTTTTGGCCATAGAATACTCGATGCCCCACCTCCACCCATACTTGCCTGCCCTAAGAGATAGATCGCTTAGATTAGCGTGGGAACAGCTCTTCGCCTGGGCACTGAATGATTATTTGATAGGGAGAGCTTAAAAAACAACAACTAACATTTAATAACCAGCATATTGAGAATTTTCACGCGGGCAACTCTAACGTCGCAAGTATACGCTGCCGGACTGCAGCAAGGTAAGAGCAAAATGCCGGTGAAATTAGCATATGTAATAAAAGTAATAGGGATTTTGATAATCACCGGGTTCGTAGCTGCCTCTGTATGGCAGTACAGCTGTGCTATCAATATTATTGCTGTACCCAAACCTAACACACCCCCATCCCCAGCTGCAACAGGTGTTACATCAGGTGATATTAGTAAAATTGCGCCCAAGCAAAATAGAGTTCAACGCAGCACATACTCAGATAATAAAGGTATTGACAATTATATACAAGATTCAGCACACGTCTCAAACAACATATGGTATCAACACATGACCCGCATTGGTAAACAGACAACAGAAGACAGCTGCTACGTTTGCTCATTAATACCATACGCCATGAGCGCTTCTCGAACATTTGTTGCCACAGAAATAGACGAAAAAACAGCACGATGCATAATATACTTGGCACTGTTCCAAACGAAAGGAAGATTTCAAGGAACAGTGGTGCATATGACGTGGAAAACATGAGACTCATACCCATACGAAAATAACTTCCTCAAGACTTATTTGAGTTACCACAAGAGCAGTTTACATGCTGAAGCATTCAGATACATAACAAGTGGTCCTGCAAAAGGAGAAACAAAGAAAGTAACACTGCAGTATTTATCATGTGATTGGTACGCCACTGAAGTTCCTGGTAAACTAGGATGCTGGGAGAGGCCACTGGTGACGATAACGGGGAAAGTGTACTTGGACAACAAATGGGAGATAGGAGTGGTTGGCAGCAACATGGTAACAAAAGAAACTATTTCAACTATCGATGCACACAACCACAGATGTTGGACGACTTGGATCAAATACGTGCCTATGCTCACATGGATAGAAACGGATGAAGACCCGATAACAATACTGCCGCTGACTGTGCCTAAACTTTGCTACCAACAATAAGGAGAGGTGGACGTAGGATACAACACCAATTGTGGAAGCGTGATGGAGTTACCTGAGGGGGGAGCAGGAACAGCAGTGATAATGGACCATTACTGGGCCTGTGGAGAAAAGGCATATCACACACTGCATGCTCTGTGGAATGGTGTATGCACGATGGTGCATGTCAATGTACCACCGCTATTGGTACCCCAGAAGCATGTGAATGTGGCGAACTTTCCCAAAATGGATGAAGGGGACAAGAGAAATAAGAGATCTGCACCACCTCAGGAGGGGCCAGGGAACAGGACCAGCGGCAATGATACTGTCCTAAATAGACGGAAAAGACAAGGAGAACCTCTGACAGGAAATTACCTATGGGGAAGGTCGGAAACGGCACTCACTTCAATCCCGCCAGAACACAGACTATTCAGCAGAGCAGCAATGTTCTTCTCCTCAATAATCCATCCAGGACTACAGGCTTACGCAAACGCAAAATGGCTCCAGATAACTAGATGGGAACTTATGATGACCATCAATTCTACAGTGAACGGATTCAACGCGATAAAAGAGGAGCTGCGAGCAATAAGGATGGTAGCACTGCAGAACATATATGTATTGGACCTCCTCACTGCCATGGAAGGAGGAGTTTGCGCAAAGATAGGACAATCATGCTGCACATTCATTCCTGCCAACGATGCTGACAACGGTACACTGACAGAAGCAGTTTTACAATTGGCCCAGTTGCACTCCAAAATGGTGGATGAAAGTAAAGGTGTGAAAAAGGATGAGAACTGGTTTTCGCTATTATGGTCATGGATGCCATCTTGGCTGTCAGATGGACTGAAAATTATAGTTGGTTGTATTATTTTGGCTGGAGCTACATTGATCATAATAAGATTTTGGAAAGCACGGAAGGCACATACCACTGACGAGTTGCTTGAAATGGTCGGTATGCACCCACTGATGCCAGCAGATGACGGCCAACACACAGGCATAATTATACAAGAGAGAGAGAAATTACGCAACCAGATCATCACCAACCACCTGGACCCACCATCGGTGAAGGTCGAGATCCCAAGAAACCCCAGGAGTTGCATAGGGAAATGGGTATACTGTACTCCTGGAGGAACCTGTGAATATATGTATTGGTCATTTGAAGATCATGTTAACCATTATGGACATTTAGGAGGAATAACTAAAATATGGAGAGTAAGAGGAGATAACGAAAAGGATATGTTTGTGGTCGACAAGTCGACCAGAGGGGGGACTGAAGTGGGAAAATGGAAAAACAGGCTCCCATCTTCCCCCTCTCGCGCTTGGCCTAAAGGTTCACGGCCCAAGCACCCGCCACAAGAAGAGTTTGCCCATCTACCAGACGACCAGATACCCTGGTACAGGAACATAAGGATGTGTCCATCTGCCTGCCCAGCAGCCCGCCCTGCCCATGCCGATGCCTGCGGCATGGATCAACTAGACTAAAACCTATACGTCGTTAGAGATGCCATGACGACCTAGCCAACAGATAGCACACCTGTGCCAATATACACACTGGACACTCCCGCACCAATCTACACGAAGAATATACTCAGTGCTATGACGTAGGCGACAGACATACTCACGGACGTACTTCTTTATTTTTTTCCACATAGGCTCTCAAAATGCAGAAACGCAAGACGCACCATGAACTCATCTAAAGAGCTTGCTTATGCTTCTTTTAAACCTAGGTGCCATAATGAGAATTATAACGAAGACACGATACTGGTCATAAGACAATATGAGACTATAACCTAAAGCACCTGTGCACCAAACGGTTCCACCTATACACCAGGCCTAAGTAGGCCGCAAGCAAGAGCTCCCGTGGACGTTAACAGAACAAGAGTCAGGTTGCTGATCCTGCAGAATGAGCCTGGCGAAAGCAGACAGCCAAGGTCGTAATGTTGCAAACCCACATTCCAAAAGCAGACCATCAAGGGCACAATGTTGCAACCTCGCACGCCGTGCACCAACATCAAAGTCGCACCTGCAAATTAAACCAGGCACACAGTGGAAAAACAATATTAATTGTGCAGAGTTCTGCCTCAAACATGGTCCCACCTCACGTGACCAAGCCGAACCTGACAAGATGCCAAGCTCAGGAGGAAGGAGGCGTCTGGATCCCTCGTTACAAGACACAGGCAGATACACTTGAAAGGATCAATGGACATCTGTGTTAAGCTGTGCGTCTCTGGAGCGCTGCGTACCTGAAGTTTCAGTCGCTGGTCTCGTCGGTGATGCCAGACTGGTAAACCTCCAAACTGAATGCAGAAATTGTAGCTCTAGGAAGCGACCCCGACCCAACCCTAATGGAACAGGGATGGATTGGAATTACCTCCCAACGCCACTGGGTCACCTCCCTGTGGATTAAAGTGACGTTGGGACAGTGCAAGCACTGACAGGGAGGTGATGAGGTGGTGAGTTGATCTGATCCGGTAGAGGTTCACAACTGGAGGATGAGAGGTCCACAGAAGATGTCCAGGCACGATCCACCAAGGCAGTCGATAATCAGGAAGGCTGGTACCCAGAGCCAATATGACAAGAGAGATCCAGGTAAACAAGGGAATCAGGGAAAGAGTGGAGCCAGGGAGCAGGGAGGCCCAAGGAGAGGGAGAAGAAATGAAAGGGAACCCCACAACCTCCTAAGAGCCACAGAGCCAAGGGAAACTAATCACACTAGAAATGAACCAGGGAGGGGAAGAGAAGCTGGAGGGCAGGAACCAGAAGGAGGGGACCCAACAGGAACTAAGGAAACCCGAAGGCCAGAGAAAAGGACAAGGAAGCAGGAACCAAGGAGCAGGAACCTGATGCTAGGCACCAAGCGACGGTAAGTGGGGAACAAACCGCGTTAAGACGCGATCAGCAGAGGGCCGGACGCTATTTACAGCGTCCGGCACGAAAGCGAGGCGTGGAACGCTAGCGGGACCGCGCCTGCGTGCTGGCCGAGCGGGCACCAGAACGAGGCTTTGAACACAAGCTTGTCTGCCCGTTCCTGGTTACCCACGAGGTCCGCGCACGCAAGTGATCGCCGGCCCGCTGCCCACGGACACGCTTCCCAAGCCGGTAATATGGGTATAGCTGCCACATCCGGGAACGGATGCGATGAGAAGGCCAGGTGAGTGTCCTAACAATCTGCGACAGTGGGAGTAGTCGGCCGTCCAGCTCATGAATAAGTCTTCACATTGTCTGCATATACCCAGAGTGAAACATTGTTGCAAATTGCAGGTACACCGAGAGCTGGGAACAGCGATGGTCCCAGGCTGGGAAGCTCACGGGCGCACCAATCAGAACATGGGGCTCTTATCACTGACGCTATTAACATTAACCAATCATTAGGAGTCTTCATGTAACAATTCTCATGTATCTAATTGTAGGGACAACCCAGATATATCACCTGACTAACCCTTGTCCACTCATATTATTCTCTATACGTATGCTATACTAACCCTACCACTCGAGCAACCAATTAAGAGTGGCGATAGGTTTTTTGTTAACTTTCTAAAGTGACGCAAGTAGCGCGTCATACCACCGTAAAAAGGGCCTGCGAGCCCCACAATTGTGTGTGTGTCAGGTCAGACGCGTATGATCCTTGACCCATCCCTGCCGTTTGTGTTTAATAAACAGCAGAGTCACCTTGCTTCTTGTGTGTGTCTCATACTCTATCTCTTTTGGGATATACGGGAGGAGTTGGGGCCTCCCTGCCCGGAGGTCTGCGGACGGCCCGGCCGACCCCGGCAGAGTTTCCCCCCGACAACTCCTTGCACACATGCATACATACATACATAATGAGCTAACATGCAACACCCTTTAACACTACTAGTTCCAGAAAAGGCTTCCCTCGCCTCCCTGCGTAACAAAAAGCAAGTGCCCCCTCGCCTTGGATGTGAAAGCACACATAACATTGTTATATGTTTGCTTGCATCCGTGGGGAGGGTGCCAGGATAAGCCTGTCTTATGACAGGAGTCAATCTCTCGTGTCAGCATGGCTTTATTCCTAAAGAACTTAAACAGGCTATTGTCATCCCGCTTTTGAAAAAACCCTCACTTCATATCGCCACTTTGGCTGCCTATCGCCCTATTTCACTTCTTCCGTTTCTAATGAAACTACTAGAATCTCTTGTCTCCCCTCTTTTATCTTCATTTCTGAGTCTTCTAATTTCTTACATTCTTTTCAGTCTGTTTTCCGGCCAGGTCGGGGGACCGAGAGTGTCCTGGTGTCCATAGTTGATGACCTTACCATGCTGGTTGACCGGGTAGAGCGGGAGCTCTGATATTGTTAGACCTCTGTGCAGCTTTTGATACTGTAGACCACGCCACCCTGCTGTCCCGCATGAAGTCTGCTGGCTTTTATGGCCCAGCCATGACCTGGTTTTCCTCTTTTCTTACAGATAGGTCCCAATCTCTTTCACTCCCCCCGTTAAATTCCACTTCCTGTGCTCTTTTCTGTGGTGTTCTTTAAGGATACGCCTTGTCCCTGATGCTGTTTAACATCAATCTTCAGCCATTGTTGGGCCTCATCTACACCCACGGTTTCCGGTGCCATTCCTATGCCAACGACACCCAGACTTTAGTCTGTTTAGATCTGGAACACTCTGAGTTGTCAGGACGGCTGTGTGACTGTCTGGCGGCGGTGCAAGAGTGGATGGGCAGTAACTAGCTGAAGCTCAACAGGGACAAGGCAGAGGTTCGGGTGGTAGGGTCCCCCACTGACACTGTTTTTTGGTCAGCTTCTCTATGGCCCACTGCCTTGGGTGCTGTTCCTACTCCTGTGTCCTTGGTAACAAAAATCTTGGAGTATATCTGTCTGCTTCACTGTCTATGTCGGCTCAAGGCAGTGCTGTCTCCAAAACTGCCCATTTTCTCCTACGGTTACTTCGAGGGATCTTGCCTTTTCTCCCTGACCATCTGAGTCCGCTGGTGGTAGCTTCTGCTGTACTTGGTCATATCGACTATTGTAATGCATTGTTCTTAGCACAATCCATGGGGCTGGTTCGTAGGTTGCAGCTCCTTCAGAATCTCGCAGCTAGGGTGGCCACATTTACCCCCTACGTGTCCATACCACTCCATCACTCTGCACGCTGCACTGGCTCCCTGTTACTAAGAGGATTGATTTTAGAGCCCTCTGTCTGATACATGGGCAGGGTGCTATCTCTGTGAAAAATGTCTACCCATTGTCCCGGGTAGCACTCTTCGCTCCATTAACACACTCCTGGTGACGGTTCCGAAGGCTTTTTCTCTTGCAGCTGTCAAACTGTAGATTGAATTACCTGTCACCTTTAGACACGTCAAGAATCGCCTTCAGTTTCATTGTCTTCTGAAAACTTGTCTCTTTTAGACTGCTGTTACTTATTAGCATTTCCCTCTGCTATCCGCACACCATGATGCCCTTTGGCGACCCAGAGTGTTATAAATGTTGTTAACATAACATAACATAACATAACATAACATAACATAACATAACATAACATAACATGACAGGATAGCCCAATGAGGGCAACTGCTTAGGGAGACGGGTACAGGTAAAAGTGTGAGGGAAGGGGTGGACCAGGCTCAGTAGGCTAGTCAGGGAAACGTGCTTGAAGGCAAGTGCTGGGAATAGGGTACTAAGGAAAACTGGTAGGAGGAGGGCCTGGCCCCTGCAAGGCTCAGAAGGGACCAGGCAGCCAGTAGTAGCAGCAGGGGGGCATTAGCAGGGGATGGGTAGGGGAAAGGAGGAGGAGAAGAGAAAAGTCTTGGGGAGCTTCCAGAACTTAAGGAGATCGGCTCAATATGAGAGGGATAGAGAGGCTATCCCAGAGGGAGGCTCATGCCGAGGAAAGAGATCTACCCCCCACTCTCTGCTTGGAGAAACGTTTGACCTGCAGAGAGTCAGAGCTAGAGGACCAAAGGGTTCTAATAGGGAGGAATTTAGGGAGGGAACATTGGGTATAGCTTGGTCTCAGGCCACAGAAAGCCTTGTGGATTATGCAGAGGGTCTTGAATTTGATCCCTGCAGCCATCAGGAGACAGTGGAGAGATTTTAGGGCTGGTAAGATGTGGTCCTTGGGCTTGAGGCTAAGGATACATCTTGCAGTCCTAGTCCAAAGTAGTTGAAGAGGGCAGAGGGAGGAAAGAGGCACGTTGAGGAAGAGGCTGTTGCAGTAGTCCAGCCTGGAGAGAAGAAGAGTTCTGGAGAAATTGAGTTTCTGGGGAAAGGTGAGGAAATAGAATGCCTCTGAGGAGGTAAAGCTGAAAGTGGGCCTTATTGGCAAGGTCTGCAATATGAGGTGAAAAGTAGGGGGAAGAGTGGAAGATGAATCCCAGTTTTTTTCCCCACAGGAGGGTGAGGGGAGGGGGTCAAAGGAGGATACCCAGAGATTAGGGGGGAAGGAAGGGGCAGGAGTTCCAATGAGAATTATCTCGCTCTTGCTGGCATTAAGACAGAGATCGCTAGCAGTGTACCATGCCTGAATAGCAGTCAGACAATCGGGAATGAGAGAAGAAGGAGATGAGGTAGATGAGGGCAGCTTAAAGGAAAGCTGTGTGTCAACCACATAACCCTGGAGATGATGAGAGAAGGTGGAGACCAAGTGGGCAAGAGGGGAAAGGTAAATGTTGAAAAGCCGCAGCGAAAGGATAGAGCCCAAAGGAACGCCACAGGTAGAGAATGAGGTCAAGGAGAGAAAAGGGCCCATTTGAACATGGGAGGGCTGATTCGAAAGGAAAGAAGTCAACCAAGCTGGTGGCCAGTCCATGATGCCCAGAGAATCGCAGATACGATTTAAGAGGTTGGCATGAATTATAGTTTCAAAGGCAGAGGATAGCTCAAGGATGATGAGAACAGAGGGAGAGCAAGACCCGAGATTAGAGAACAAGTCATCACAGGCATTCAGGAGAGCATTTTCTGCGCCTCTGGCTGCTCTGAATCCAGATTGGTGGTTGTGGAGACAGTAAACAGCTTCAGTGTGGTGAGTTAGTTGGGTGACAGACAACATCACCAGTAGTTTGCCCAAGAAGGGGGTACTGGAAATAGGGAGGTAGTTAGCCAGGCAGGCAGGAAGGGTCAGCAGATGGCTTTATTTAAGAGGGGGTGCACAAGGGAATGCTTTAGAGGTTGTGGGAAGGAGCCAGGGGCAAAAGAGTGGTTGCAGACTTCAGCCAAAGAGGGAGCGAGGGTGGCAATATTCTCCTTGATAGTTCCAGAGGAGCAGGGAAGCAGCTGTTCGGAGGAGAATTTCATAGAGCGAACATTCTTGGTGACCTCATCTGGTGCTATGGGTGAGGAGGAGGAGAGTAGGAGAGAGGGGGAGAGAGGGGCCAAGGGAGGCCTGAGTGCTAGTGGAGGTGGGAGGGGAGAAGAGAGTGAGGACAAGATATCCTGAGTTTTGGAAGTGAAGTGGGAGACCAAGGCGGTGCACGGGGCCTGGGAAGGAAGAGGAAAAGTAGAGACTGCAGTAGGGTTGGCAAGTTCCTTACAGATTTTGAAGAGTTCAGCCATGTTGTTAGTGGTCCCCGAGTTGTGGCCTTAGATATGGGCCCGCTTCTCGGTCCGGATGGAGAGTCTGTAATGCCTTTGGAGCAGGCGGCAGGCCAGTTTGTCAGAGAGTGTGCGAGAAGCCAACCAATTCCGTTCTGCAACTCTGCACTTGCTTTTCGGCGAGGCTAGGTCGGAATCATACCAAACGTTTCACTTGGAGGCAGGCTTTATGCAGATCCACATGGCAGGAGCAAGTATGTTCAAGGTGTTGCAAATGGAAAGGTGAAGGTTAGCAGGGGCTGAGTCAGAGTGAGAATCAATAGAAGGGGTTGGGGGGGGGAATGAAAGAGGCAGCAAAGGCAGCTACTTGAATGACAGAGAAGGAGCCTGGGAGTGCAGGCAGAGGCTTAGCTGGCGAGCACTGGAGGTCCAGGTGAGAGGAGAGGAGAGGAGAGAATGATCAGACCAAGAGAGAGGTGCAGTAAGAGGGTGAGAGTGATGTCAGCTGAGATGAGTGCATCCAAGGTGTGCCCGGCTGAGTGGATCGGACAAGCGGGAAGAATGGTGAGGGGGAAGAGTCACAGAGGTTACAGAAGAGTGAGGAGGCAGAATTAGGAGAGTCAATATGAATATGAAAGTCTCAGAGGAGGAAAAGCTTAGCGGTAGAAGTAAGGAGAGAAGTGGTGAGGTTGGCCCAGTCTAATAGGAAGAGCGGAACGGGCCCAGGGGTCCTATAGATGGTAGTGAGAGTGATCGAGAGGATAGGAGAAATGCACTGCTTGCAGACAAGACATTCAAAGGAAGAGTAGGATTGAGTGGGTATGAAAGTAAAGTGGACCCATTAAGGGAAGACAACGGCCACTCTGCCCCCGGGCCGGATGCACTGAAGTACCCTGTGATGTTGGAAAAACTGTTCTGAGAACGGGTCTTCACTAGCAGGGACCTTCCTGACAAATTGAAACAAACATCAGTCATTAATATATGTAGTGATGGAGCAAACACAATTATCTGATGTTAAATTTAACCCAGTTGTAAACCTTTGTATATCAGTGCATGTTTATTTTCAGAAGTCTCAAATGATATCCTTTGTTTTTCAACCCAGCCCACCAAAAAGTGTATCCCTGGCAGGAAAGCACTTAAATCTGGGCTGCGAAATGTGCAAACTTTAGGTGGTCAAAGGAGGTCAAGGCTTTGTCACTGGCAGAAGCTGACCTCAGTAAAGCCATTATTCGTAGATGAGAGGTTCGCTTTGCATGTAAAAGGTTCATCACATTAGTAAGTGATGACCTTTTTACTCAGCCTGCCCCGCTTTTGGGAATTCCTGACACGTTTGCGGCTTCAAGGTTTTTTTTTTTGCAGGCCAAACCCACGAATCGTGGGTCAGTTCACAGCTCCGACTATGTTTGTATAGTGCAACGTGGGGATTCTAAGGGCTGTAATCACTATTCAGTGTTTCTCCCAAGGATAGAAGGCTAAGTTAAAAACCAACATTAAAACCTGCAGCCACTTCTCTACATTCACATTTTGTCAGGAGACACTGTGAGCTGCCTTCAACTGTTTCTATTTCAAATAGTTATGCATATTAAAATACTTTTGTGACAAGCTCAAGTACCGCAGTTTGACATTCCCTGAAATATATGTCTAAAAAGTGATAGTGCATGTTGAATTAGAAAATAAACGTTTGGACGATGAAATGTTGAAAACAAGTTGGGCAACACCTATTTTTGAAAACTAAAAAGTATACAAAAGGGTGGCTCTTCAACCTTTTTTTGTAGATTTAATTTTTAAACTTTGGCGTTTTAAACTTTGTTTTGAGACCTATACTGATAATAAAAGATACTTGACGTGTTACAACTAGAGCACACAAAGAGTTAACAAGCAACTGAAATGGTATTGGGGTCTGGGGGCAGCCTGAAAGGAAATACCCCTGGCCACAGAAAGATCTGGTCCCACAGCACCCTGATTGCAAGATGGACACTCTCTCTATAATGCAGGCCATCCCCAAATAGTACAGGCATTAGTGAGGGATCCTTTTATCCCTTGTCCATAATACCTTTCGCAGGCCCCTGATATAATGCGATTCACAGGGCAACAAGTGGGCACTCAGTGATCTTATGATGCTATATTTTTATTCTGGTGTATTACATTTTCTACATATTTTGTGTGGCTTCATATGGTTTACTTTTATGAAATAAAGCTTCCCTTTTCATTGGCACATCAGAGCAATTTCCAGAGGTTTGGGCCTAGGAAAGAGATTAACTGTTCAATATTCGTGCACAGTTTCCAAAACCATGTAACTCTCCAGGTTTTGTGCTGAGTGGATTTTAACAATGGCAGGATTCTCTCTTGCTGGCGCTACAAACTCGACATAAGATATGTATCTTATCATGAGTTTGTAGCACCAGCAAGAGAACATCCTTCAAGGGCTTAGGCATTCAGAATTGATAATAGTGTGCCTACGAAACCACCTGTAAGGAGCACTGTGGCAGCAGGTGGGGTAAATTGGGGCTGGTGGGGTGGGATGGTAGAACATATTGTGGATTGCTTCCCCCTTATCTGAATTGGAATTTATTTTGCACCTCTATTCCCTCTGCTCTCCATGTCATGTGACCTGTCTCTCTTACATAACCTAAAGACGCCCATTCCATCCCAGGCCCAGGCCCAGCACTAACAGCTATTTAGAAAGACAATTTTCAGAAGCACTTCAACCCGCTCATGACCTCATACTAATCTCCACCCAAATATTCGGTGTACCCGTGGTGAGAAGTAGCAGACTCGGGCACAAAATACACTAGTACAAAGAAAGTAGTGCTGCTACTGAGAGAGGTTTGTCCTGATTATTTGTCATTGAATAAAGCATGATATCTTGAATAAATTGACCCAAAGAAAATGTGCAGAGGAAAAAATCAACATCTACTACAAGGGCTGTGACAACAAATGTCTTGTATTGAAAACACATACTTATAAATATATATACAAAACATTTTTAGCTTTTTTGATTGTAAACAACAACAAATCAAAATATTTACAAATAAACAATGCAGCTTAAACAAAGTGTTGTAGAGAAAGATCCTGAAATAAAACATGTAATAAGAAACAAGCAAAGAAAAAACAAAGAGGTGTTTAGAGTGTGCAAGGAATATAGCACATATCTATATTAGTCGACAGCTTGTGTTCTTTAGAAGTATTTTTGTGAAAAAAGAATTCCTGGGTTGTTCCAGTAGTCTTGGGACTTTCTAGTTGGGTAGATTCTATCTGGGTACCAATGAACAAATGTCTGTGCTGGTAAGTTCTATTGGGACCAAGTGAGCCCAACTAGCTGTAATCTCACCACCAATTCCATGAATGCCTTGGACCGAGAATGATCTTTTTGGGAAGTGAGATTTTTTAAAGATGAAGCATCCTCAAAAGACCCAGGTTCTCAGAATTTAGAGAGTGTGGGTGCACGCATGCGGCGGGGTAGTTTCATATCTGGATACTCCGGAGCAAGACACTAATAAAGATACAGCCATGGGACCTACAAGGGTCACAGTGGTGATTTGGGTCATTTATAACTGTGAAGTGTGGTTCACTGGAATACCTGCATTAAACTCATACGAAAAGTCCAAGTGGCACTTGCCTCTGTCTCCCACCACAAGTCCTTGCTCAAAAGAAGGGACTACAGGAACAACCTTTTCAATGGATCTAGACCAAAAAGGACACATCAGTCGAAGACAATAAACTGGTCTTCCAAAAAAATATCCCTATCACCTTGTTCTTAGACGGATTTCCGGAGCTAAAACATATTGGGATAGGAGTGTTAGAAGGCATGCGGTGCAGTCTGACAGGGATCCTAAGAAGATCACCTCTTTTTGGCGAGCCTCAAGCTAATGCCAGTTCTTCCACATCTAGTGGTTAGTGGCATTCAGGCATCTAATCAATCAGTCGAATCAATCTGATCTGAAATCCACTGCTAGACCCAGCTGAGCATCACCTGTATATCAGCAGGTGCCCAGAACAAAGGGGAGAGGAGAAGCATTGACAGCACTATGGACTCTTTGAGCAGAACTGATGAAACTGGGCAACTTTGTGGGACCCGGAACTTGATTCTTGCAGAGGAACAGCTTAACTTGTCAAGCTCAATTGAATAGGACCTGCCAGTTGATAACAAGGAAAACCCCTACATGGCCAAGGGCCTGTCATTGGCGACCGCCGATAATGGCTATTTAAAAAATATAATGACACAGTATTTAAGACAATCTATACGTACAACTGAGCAAGCAAAACAATTAAGCCTGGATCTGATATAGACGATATCCCAAACCTCAATCAGCCTTTTACCAATTTCCCTATCAAGGCCTAAATCCTGATACATTTTATAACTAAGTAGGATGGTGTAGTGAAAAAGGAGAACCCGCACTTCCCTGGGACCAGCCCTTAGTGCAATAAAATCACTCCTAATCACCTTCCCACACAAGTAAGTTTATGCAAAAGCACGATGAACTCAGTCTGGAAGAAAGCCAATCACACAGAATATATGATGCTTGCATTTATTTCTACAGTGTCTAATGAGAACTAAGCAGCATTTTACAATAATATGGGAATGAAAGTGCAAGCTGTATAATGGCAATTGTCAGTCACAGATGAATATGCAATTATTTTGTCTTACGCTCCTAGATAATGTAGATGAAGGTACGATCGGATCACACCCGGGACCCTCGCCGCTACAGGTGCCCGGCACTCCTCAAGAGAGGAGGGGAGGACTGGCCAAGCCCCCCACAGTCCTACACCAGACTGGGGATGTGATGCTAGGAGTCTCGGCCCAGATAGTGCACGGCTGGTCGTCCAGGCGCTGTTCCTCTTTGTGCGCGCGTTTCACCAGCAGCCCAGGATGAGTCCCTCCCTCACTGGCCCAGGTATAGTTCTCTTATAAGGGGCTGCGTGTCAATCATTATGACGTACCAGCTCTTCGAGAAGCTTCTAGACTCACCCTTCCAGGCAGCAAACATGTTTTCCCCTGGAAAGTTACAACTCAGAAACAGCCAGTCTTGGCTCCCAGGCCCGTGTACGTTGTTTTGGCATTCCTGTGTTATCAGTGCACCTGACTCACAGGGCGAAGACGAGCAAGGCTGTGAAAAGCTGTGCCTGGCTCCCAAGGGCTGCGTAGAGCCTCTTGCAAAAGCTAGATGTTTATGTCTTCAAGAAGGGCCTTCGCAGTTAACCCCTTACAAGCATACGGGCTCACCCAGATCGAGAGGCCTGGCTGATTGCAGCATTTTCCTCCATGCTTTGAATAAACTCTAATACGCACAAAATAGCTCAGTAGGTTAGTGCAAGTGCAGGTTACTGCAAGCGCTTAAAGACTTTTCACGACATTCCACCCCTTTCGAAGTGAGGCCTGAAAAAGCTGACTCAGTTCCATGATTTAGAAGCATGTACGTACGGTGTGCTGTAGGCCGATTAAGCGTTTTTATAGCGCAGTCATTCTAGTATAAAGGAAAGACATTCTGCGCAAGAGCCCAATGAAAACGATAAGAATAAATATTAGGGAAATCAGCAGCCACAGCAATGGATGCAGCATTATATTAAGCAGCTTAGTGGAGGAGGGAGACCATCCAGTTAATACATCCCACCAGTGGTGAGTAGTAACCGATTGCAGATGGTCAGCAGTTTTGATTAATTGATTCCTATCATCAGCTTGCACTCTGCGGAGATAACTGAGGTAGCTAGCATCTGGAAATCTTTCCAAGCAGTTTGGGCAAATTGTCTAATAGCTTGAAGCCGGGCAGTAATCAACCCATAGGGTAGAGTCCAGTTAAGCAGATGCGTGAGCTCGGCATGCAGAGTAGTGTGAGACCACTGGGTTAATGAATATAAGGTGTGAGTAACAATGTCTAAGATAGTCACAACCTGATCTACGCAAAATACTTGAGGATTCCCTAGTAACCTATAATTGTTAATAAGCAAGGAATGATTAGTAACTATGCAGGCTTTATGCTGATCTATCTGGAAAATGTCAGTCTCATTAATGTGGTATTGCATCCAGGTGCACTCCCCTGCTACGGTATGCATGCATGGGTCCGGAATCCTTCCAGTTTGGGGACACACCCACCCCTGATCCCAGGGCATTCAGGTGTGACTGTGGATGGTGTAGTTTTGGCTGTCTAACCATTCCCCTCGTATCTGCGGAACCCACCAGGAACCATTAATTTTCATAGGCAATACTTTAAAAGGACACCATATTTCTAAAGCATAAGCGGTTCTACTAACTTGCATTAAAGCATGGCATGTGTTATTCATGCAATCAAAAGCAAGCGGCTTAATCCATATGTTTGCTGGTAACTGTAGCTCTGTGTGCCAGTGGGTTGAGGATAGTCGCCCCCATTCGGAGCGAAAAGCCAACACCTGCTGATTTAACAAAGTTTGCCATAAAATGCATCGTGTGTCTTTAGCAGTCTTGTTGATCTGCCCTATGGCAGAAAAAATGTCTTCATAGCTAAAATTCTGCCATCTGCAGTGGTTGCCAATACTTGTAGCAGTGTTGCGCAGGTGTAGGGCTTATCAATGGGCCCCACTGGGCCAGGAGTTTTATAGCGGCGCTGGCATCAGAACCCATAGTGGCTAACTTAGTGTGCACAGTTTCTATGTCAAAAGCATTTGAAGCTCCTGTTCCCACCCCCGCTGCTCCCGCAATTAATGAATCTTACCCCCTAGCTACGCGCAATTTGGCAATGGGCCATAGAAATTGACTCCATTTGTAGCAGCTTGGTAGTACTAAGGAAACATTGTCTAGTGATAAATCTATGCCTAAGTGTACCTCTGTAATGATAGAGGCATGCATTACGTGTTTGCAATTTAAATGTTGCCTTACTACTGGAAAATCTAGCATGTTTACAGTTTCTACTTTGTGTGACTTGAAGAATACCATTCTCCAAGTGGGATGCCTGCCCTATACAGTATTAGTTTAAGATACAAACACCATACTACCATCCGGTAGTGGCTGTTTAAACGTACAATTGTATGAAATGCATTTAGTCAAGTTATAGTCCAAAAAATCTTGGAGAGTACACTTGCTGCAGTTCTTGGGGCAGAAGAAACATGAAACATCAAACAAATTATTGGATCCATTCACTGAAACGTTTGGGCCTAGGATTTCATAAGCACAAGTCATATGAGTCAGTGACAAAAGTTGTCTGACAATATGCCAAGCTAGTACTTTTGCAGTTCCATGTGGATACTCATTGGTAGCGCTTTTCTCACAGGTTACGGTGCGGTTGTAGTTATCACGCAGGACTGGAGCATCAGATGTAGTGCATGCGATTCTCAGAGTCCATGTAGCGTCTTGCATCAACCCATTCTTTACAGAGAAAGCGTTTGCTTGGCAGGCCAGGAGCACCCACAGCAAGGTAAGTCCCATCCCCTTCATACTGCTCTACGTTCGGGGTGTGAGCCTAGTAGCGGGAATATAAACAGGCATGTCAGCATTTTGTGAAAGTACAACATAAGTACTTCCAACACCTTGACTTAACACTTCCCCAGCCTCAGGCTTTTTGTTTGGATGGTGAACCCACACCTTTTTCCCTGTGTTACCGAAGCCTCCTTCCCCCCTTAGTGTAGTGTCTGGGGATTGCTTACTTTCTACCACTATGGGAACAACTGCTTGCTCACAAATCAATTGTGTAATTCGGTCATATTTGGTGAATGGTACTGCAGATGCACCAGCGTTATGTAAGAGTACCGAAAAAGTCTCTCTATAATAAGGATCAATCACACCTCACAAAATGTCAATGCCTTTTTTCGCAAGGCTGGATCGTGCAGCAATGCGTCCATAAGTGCCAGCCGGCAATTTGATGCCAATACCCAGCGATATGGATTTGGTTTTCCCCGCTGGTATAACATCATCTTCACAGATAGATAGATCAAGCCCAATGCTGCCTGCAGTAGCTTGCACAGGCAGCTTTGCTTCTTTGTCGGTTTTCCACACAACAAGAGTCTTTGTGGATTTCACTTTCTCACTTGTCAGTCTCACAAAGGGGGTCTGCCGGTTTCCCAATAGACGATTGCTCAGTTCAAACAGCGCTTGTGCCAGGTGTTTGGACTAGCCCTTGAGAGTGTGAGTCTTAGTCAGTTTCTTTATTTGTTGCTTGAGCAGCCCATTGCTGCGCTCCACCAAAGCAGAGGATTCTGGGTATCGACTAATGTGCAGTGTCCATTTGATGCCTTGTTCTAACGCCCAGTCTTGCACATTGTGTCCAGCAAAATGGCTGCCTTGGTCTGATTGGATTTCATCCGGGATGCCATAGTGTCTGATGAGGTATTCCATTCCTTGCAAGGTAGCCCGTTGATCTGCATGGGCGACTGGATGAGCTAACAGCAGTCCAGAGTATGTGTCTACCATGGTTAACACATAATGCTTTCCATTCACGGGCGGTAAAGGGCCAATGTAGTCAACTTGCCATAGGCTAGCAGCTCTTTCACCTCTTCTCAAAGGGCCTTGAGGCTTCCTCTCCAGAGGGTAGTGCTTCACTTCACAGCACATGGAACATTGGGAGGCAGCTTGTCTGACTTGATCCATGGTAATGGGCAATGGTCTCCTTTTAGCCCATTGATAAGTTCCTGTTTGCCCTAGATGACCTGAGGTTTGGTGTGCCCAGTCCGCCATTCCTCGCAGTACCTCAGCTTCTTCAGGTGTTGTCACTGGGCAAATCTTTGCCAATTGATCCACTTCGTTGTTGAACAGGGCAGCCAGTGAGGTGTCAGGGGGCATGTGTGCATCGACATGCCCAATGCAGACTTTGCACCTCTCACCTTTGCACCACATCTCTTCCCAGATGTCCGGCCCTCCCCAGATCGGAGTGTTCTTGATCTGCCAGCCGTCTCTTCTCCATGCGGGTGCCCAATGCGTCAGGCCTTGATACGTGGCCCAACTGTCCGTGTATATGTATGCAGTCTCTGTCTCTTTCACCTGTTCAATCACGGAGGCCACCGCCTGCAGTTCAGCATATTGACCTTCTCTCCTTAGCAGTGTTTCTCGGTGGGGCTGGAATGCAACAGCTTGCCAGTGTCTCTGTCCTTTATCATACTTTGCGGTACCGTCCGTGAACCATGCAGACTTTTGTCCTTCCTCTGTCAATGTATCATAGGCGGGTGCGACTTTGAAGGGAGATTCTGGCAGTGCCACAGGGGTGCTCGGTTCAGGCATCGCTTCCAAGTTCACTGCCTCCAGCATTGTTCTTGCAGTCTGGAAACCCCTGTGCGGCCAGCTTTCGCACGTTGCTGTAAATACCATTTCCATTTGACATGAGTGGCGTCTTGATCTCTGCTGCTTGCAGCAGTGTCGCGCACCCAGCCCAATAATCGGAATTTCTGTGCAAATTGTCACTGGTTGCTCGCCTGTGATTCTTTCAGTCTCGACTAGTGCCCAGTACACTGCAGCAACTTGTTTTTCAATCGGAGTGTATCTTGTCATTGGATCTGTAATCTTTCTTGACCAGAACCCTTGCAGCACTCTTTTCTGTCCTTGCTTTTGCCACAGGCTCCACACATCAACATCATTGTAGACAAGAATTTCCAGTTCAAAAGGATCAGTTTTTGTCATGGGGCCCAGCGTGATGTAATTCTGCAAAGCGTCCTTAGCCTGCTGAAAGTCAGACTGTTGCTCTAGGCTCCATGTAAAATCATGTTTCTTTCTGGTGACTTTGTAGATGGGTTTCAGTATCAGGCTTAAATGAGGTATGTGATTTCTCCAAAAACCCATTAACCCAATGAACCTTTATGCCTCTTTTTTATCTGCTGGTGGAGACATCTGCTGAACCATGTCAATTACCGGGTCGGGAATTTTGTTAACTGACCCAGACCAGATTGCACCTAAGAATTTCACCTCTTGGGCAGGCCCCTGTACCTTTTTGGGATTTATGGCCCACCCCAGATTTGCATGTGTGTAATCAATTTTTCAGCAGCTTTTTCGAAATGTTCTTTCTAGGCACTGGTCAGCATGCGATCATCAATGTAATGAGTAACATACACATCATCCAACTGCACCATCTTTAAGTCTCTGGCAATCTATCCATGACACAGAGTGGGACTATGCAAATACCCCTGGGGCAATTTAGTAAAGGTAAATTGTCTGTCTCCCCAAGTTATAGCAAATTGGTCTTGTGATTCAGTGTCAATATCAATGGAGAAAAATGCATTGCCCAGGTCAAGGACCACATGCCATTCACCCACTTATTTCGTAAGGTTTTCAATCAGGGTGATGATGTCTGGCACCGCCGCAGCTAAGGGTGGCACCTTCTTATTCAAAATGCGGTAATCAATTGTCAGATGCCACGCCCCATCTGGGCGGCGGACAGGCCAGATAGGCGAGTTGAATGTGCTGACTGCCAGCCTCATTATACCAGCTTTCACCAATGACTCAATAGTTTCACCGATCTCTTTGTGCCCTCCTGGCAACCTGTTCTGTTTCACGCATACTGGTTCAGCAGGAGGAGGTAAATGCAAAGGGGACCATTTTGCGTGCCCAACCACCACGGGGTTAACAACTCTCACATGGGTTTTTCGATTGCCAAAAACAAATTCACCTAAATCTGTAGTCACACTTTTGCCCAACAACACATCCATGCCAAGAATATACTCTGGTATGTCTGCAATCAAGACATTTGCGGTGAAAGGCAATCCCTCGCCAATTGACATTTTTACCTCAAAGGCTTTTGCAACAGTTTCTGCTCCCCCATAACCATTGACTAAAACTCTGGGGCTAGATAATTTACTGGGATTGCCATTCAAAATGGTTACCTCAGCTCCCGTGTCTAATAGAGCCAAGACGTGTTTTACTTTCTCATCCAAATACGTTAGTGGAAAAAAAGGGCGTCTGTCTCTGGGACTGGTTCTCTTTATTAACCGTACCTCAAAGACAGAGTCAGCCCTTCAATCAACAATGGGGTCTGGGACCTCCCACTTGTCCTTTGCCAAATCAGGGTAACCTTTTGCTCGCACTTTGGGCTTCAACACCTCTTCTTCAGAGGGTGCAGAAGGCTTAGTTTTTCCTGATCCCTGTTTTCTGAATTTCTTCCATTTCTCAAGCAGCACAGGGGCGGGTTTACTGTCTATCTCTTCCCTTGGAATTCCCGCTTTTAGCAGGTCCACCCACATTTGTCTGTGTGTGACCTCAATGGTGTCAGTTTTCTCTTTAAACTTTACATTTTTGCCACGCTTTTTCTCTCAATCATTATTCGCCGCCACTAGGCGCCCCGCTTTGCGCACATCCAGCCCTTCTAATTGACCTAACAGAAGTGCCACTTCACCAATGGCTTTGCCTTGCGCTGGTACCAAGCAATGAATTTGAATCCCCCTTCATATTACTCAGAGTAATTTCTCAACAAGAGCGCGCGCGCATTCCAGCTGTAAACAACTCCATGTCAGGCCCTGCAAAATTTGCACTGTACAGTGCGCACTGTAAACCCATCTCTCTAAGCTGATCTGTCGCTTCCGTTAGTGACCCCCAAACGCCCCAATTCTCTTCTATATCCACCGGACTCGCATACAGATTCAATAGGGCAGTTTGAAGCCAATTAAACAAGGAATGCGAGCCTTGCTGCCCTAGCGCACCACGCACTATCTGCCCTAGCATTACATTAGTAGTGAGTGAACCCATCTTTAACAATTCTTCTGGGGTTAAGAAGATGCTATCAGCACCCGCATCCCACAAACGTAGATACCACTTCAGAAGTGCTTCACCTGCCCTCTGTCTAAATAACTTAACAATCTCTAAAAGATCTGTCTGTGTATAATCGCGGACAATCCTAGTATTCTGAATGTTTGCACCGCCAGCTTGGCCTTTTAACTTGTTAGTGATTAACGGCCATGCTGGATAAACACATTTCTTTGGAGCACATTCCAGCTCCTCTTCGTCAGAGCATTCTAACTCTGCAAGCCTGACTTCAACAGATTCATTCCAGTCAAATGTTTGTTCAGTTTCGCTGTCACTCTCTTTCCTAATTAGTGCACAAATCCTTATGTTTGACGGATTGCCCCGCCGCTGTCTGCGCTTGTGCGTGGCTACACACACAGCTAAAGAGGCACACCTGTCCTCCATCTGATCGGCCCGCTTAACGGACGATTCAAGGGTCTCTCTCATAATGATTTGTTGCTCCTGGAGCAGGGAAATCTCATCAGTTAATTTGCGAATCTGTGCATCTTCAAGCAATTCATTCTCATGCAACATCCTGAGCGCCTGCAGGAATAACCAGCCTATGTTTCCTGCTGCTTTTAGCTCCCGTCTGAATTTCCCAAGCGGTAAACTCTCCAAACACTCACTAATTACCGCCGGGGAAACATAATTTTCAAGCATGTCCCATGCCCTCGGTGCCGAGTACCAATGCAAAATGTCTGCCACACCCGACCCGGCATTTGTTGCTGGCAATCCTGGAATGTGACAGAGTGCACTATCTCCCACATTGCATTCCTCCTTTGCTTGTTTCTTCCAGAAAGGCATTGTGCTCGCAAAACCCTGCTCCCAGCGCCAAATGCAGTGAAAAAGGGGAACCCGCACCTCCCTGGGACCAGCCCTTAGTGCAATAAAATCACTCCTAATCACCTTCCCACACAAGTAAGTTTATGCAAAAGCACGATGAACTCAGTCTGGAAGAAAGCCAATCACACAGAATATATGATGCTTGCATTTATTTCTACAGTGTCTAATGAGAACTAAGCAGCATTTTACAATAATATGGGAATGAAAGTGCAAGCTGTATAATGCCAATTGTCAGTCACAGATGAATATGCAATTATTTTGTCTTACGCTCCTAGATAATGTAGATGAAGGTACGATCGGATCACACCCGGGACCCTCGCTGCTACAGGTGCCCGGCACTCCTCGAGAGAGGAGGGGAGGACTGGCCAAGCCCCCCACAGTCCTACACCAGACCGGGGATGTGATGCTAGGAGTCTCAGCCCAGATAGTGCACGGCTGGTCGTCCAGGCGCTGTTCCTCTTTGTGCGCGTGTTTCACCAACAGCCCAGGATGAGTCCCTCCCTCACTGGCCCAGGTAGAGTTCTCTTATAAGGGGCTGCACGTCAATCATTATGATGTACTAGCTCTTTGAGAAGCTTCTAGACTCACCCTTCCAGGCAGCAAACATGTTTTCCCCTGGAAAGTTACAACTCAGAAACAGCCAGTCCTGTCTCCCAGGCCCGTGTACGTTGTTTTGGCATTCCTGTGATATCAGTGCACCTGACTCGCAGCGGGAAGAAGAACAAGGCTATGCAAAGCTGTGCCTGTCTCCCAAGGGTTGCGTAGAGCCTCTTGCAAAAGCTAGATGTTTATGTCTTCAAGAAGGGCCTTTGCAGTTAACCCCTTACAAACAAACAGGCTCACCCAGTTTGAGAGGCCTGGCTGATTTCAGCATTTTCCTCCATGCTTTGAATAAACTCTAATACACACAAGATAGCTCAGTAGGTTAGTGCAAGTGCAGGGTACTGCAAGCGCTTAAAGACTTTTCACGACAGATGACTGAAGGTAAATATTTATTGTTGATTTATTTGGCACCACCCACTGCATTGTGTAGAATGTTTCATGCTGCCCTCGGGGGAAGAGGGCAGGCCAGGACAAAGAGGAAAGGGGAGGAATATATGCAGGTTACTCGCAGTTCTTTGGCATCTCACTATAAAAGAGAATGGGTCAGGAGAATGGGAGAAGCGCTGATCAGGAACATTTGAGGCAAGTGCTAAGCAACACATTTATAATTGTAGGGGGGCCTGTGCAATGGTGGCAAACCCCAAGCAAACAGACAGAAATGTGCGATCCTGAGTTAATGCTGAAGGAGTTTGATGGGCCGAGGTTATGATCAGCTGCACCGACCCCCCCAAACCATGCGGAACATACCGCCCTTGGACCTGCTCATCTTTCTAACATATCGCATAGGGTATACAATTATTGGGGAGCCTGAAGGTGGCCAGTTCATGGAATTCAAGGTGGGTGTCTACAGAACAAACCTAATAATCCTGAGCATGAATGCACTGGGCACCTGCCCCCTTAGGAAGCACAAGCTTGCAAGACCAGAGCAGGTACCGGAAGCAGCATGGTCTCTCTGGGCTGTAGACACTGATGTAGCGGCATTATGCAATTCCCCGGCACATGTGACATCTCAAAATAATGATCCTGCCAAGTCATTCTTTTGGCAGGGGTATCCCAACCACCTAAGAAGCAAGTATCCTACCTTTCTCAGACCCAGAAGAAAAAGTCAATCACAGGCCCACCCCAAGGATCATCACCCACCAAAACATCTCCACAGCATTCCTGTAGGATCATGGAATCTCAGATCTGGCTGGGCCCAGTATGTCATGTGGGCATGTTTTGTGTACCTTTTTGTGTAGGTAGATTTAGAATCAGGTGAGTTAAAAAAAACTCCCTAATAGACTCTCCCCGAAAAAATAAATGTTCTCTTTTTTTAATATGACCTCTTCCTGGGGGTTACAGCTTGTCCGTGATCCCCTGAAAGGACCATTCGACACCAGGTATGCTTTCCCCATTGAATACTCTCCTAGGGTAACCTGGATACGATGATGGATCTTGGATGTCATGATCCATTATGCAAATTGACAAGGGGGGTCCTGGGAGTCCCTCTGCCAGACATTAGTCCTGGTTTCGAGAGACTTACCCAGAGTCTTTAGCTCACTATCTTTCACAGAGAAGAAATATCACAAACATATCAGTCTTTGTCTTGCCCTGGGGCAGTCCAGCACCGAAATGCAAGGCAATTCTCTTCTGAACAAGAGTACCAACAGCATCCCCAGACAAGTGTTTCGGTCTGGTTGGACCTCATCAGTAGGGAGGAGCTGTGCCTCTCTAAGAATAGTGAGCAAGGGGTCCACATCTGGATTCCCCTAGTAACGTAGGGTGAGACCCAAAGTTACTTAAATATGCAAATTGACAAGGGGGGCCCTGGGAGTCCCTCTGCCAGACATTAGTCCTGGTTTCGAGAGACTTACTGAGAGTCTTTAGCTCACTATCTTTCACAGAGAAGAAATATCCCAAACATATCAGTCTTTGTCCTGCCCTGGGGCAGTCCAGCACCTAAATGCAAGGCAATTCTCCTCTGAACAAGAGTACCAACAGCATCCCCTGACACGTGTTTCGGTCTGGTTGGACGCTCATAAGTCCCTCGTAACCAGGACTAATGTCTGGCAGAGGGACTCCCAGGACCCCCCTTGTCAATTTGCATGATCCGTTATGCACCATTAGGCACTATGCCTTGTATTACTTGCCTGGGAATCGTATCCCTACAAAATATCCCCACCAAAAATATTGCCGTACATATGGTTGTTTGTCTCGCCATAGGTGATATTTTTGGGGGGGATAATTTGTGGGAGTGCGGGTTGCGGGGGTGTCCCCCGCACATTTTAAAATAATGCAGGGGTTGCGGGGGTGACTCCAGCAGGGTCCATTGGTCAATATCACCGCAAAAATATGGTGATATTTTTGTATCGCAATATTTTTGCGGGGATATCAACACATGGAACCCTTGCCAGTGGACACTTCCCAGACGACCGGACAAAGCCGAATTGAAACACAAGGAAGGTGCAGCTGGAAAGGAAGATGCCCCCCTTTTCAATCATCATTCTTTGGCTAAGGCCATTCCAGAGGACCACAGCAGAGTCCATTGGCATAAATACTTGCCACAAATAAGCGCGAGCGACCGAGTACAGCGAGGGAGTCCAAACCAACCAAGGGGTGTTTTGCGGTGGTTCTCCCCCCGAGACCATTTTTTATTAATGGATATACAGCACACTTTCTGTGAAAAATTGCGTAAAAGCCAGACAGCTTTTTATAGGATAAAGCATACAAAAAGCCAATAGGTGTAAGTCACCATCAGTGCACAGGAGCATTTCCCAACGCATTTCCATGATGCCTTTCCCCACAATATGCGCCAGTATAAAAATCATCCAAAACATGCCAGTTATCCCATTAAAGAACATACTCATGTTTGCTTTGGGCATAATGCCTGTAATGAATGCTTATTTAACAAAACATGTGCAAGCTGGCTCTGCCAATACATTTCAGTACCTGCACATAAGAACATACTCCTGTTGGCTTGCTATTAAAAATGCCATGCCACAATAAAAAACCATGTCGGACACGTAATAACACTTATCATGTTTGCTTATAATCAATGCCACAGTAGGAAATGGCTAGACTGGCTGCATCTCATACCTGTCTACCATAATAACACTTATAATGCTTGGTTTATCATGAATGACCAGAAAAAAATGTCATGCTACTGTAATAAATAGATAGACTGGCTGCACGAAAATGCCAGTCTAGCCACATGATAACACTTATGGTGAGCAGGCCTCTGATTCAGCTCCAAATCAAAATCCTGCTCACCAGCATGTGAGCTGGGCTTCTCTGATTCATCACAAAATCGAAGTCCTGCTCACCAGCATGGTAAGCGGCGCTAACCGTTCTGGTGAGCAGGTCTCTGCTCCATTCATTCCCCAGATCAAAGTCCCACTGACCAGCACGGTGAGTGGTGCTCACTGTGTTGGTGAATGGGCCCCTGATTTGGTGCACCCCCTACCTCTGCACTTCCAAATCAGAAGCCTGTGTGCGGTCCTCTCATTTTGGGATGTGGAGCTAAGGGATATATTTTTCACACAATTACACATGTTGCTCTCTGCTCCCACATAGCATGAACAGGAACCAGGAAGCGAGGAACACTTACTGGTTTCGGCACAAGCATGAAGGAGCCTCTGTGCCCCCTGGAGGACACCCAAGACAGATCTGAATGTGCAGGGATGCGCAGGTGCGCCTCCTTGCCCATTTAGAGCTGCAGCACCACAGCCAGCATCCCCAATGGGCCATGCAGGGCTGGGAAGGAAAATGCACCAGGTCTTGCATGGCCCATTGGGCATGTGCGCTGGGATATGAACTGTCAAAGGGAAAACCCGTTTCCAGCCCAGGAACAGCTCTCAGCTGCAAGAAGCAGCTGAGGGAGTACTTAGCAGTGGTTAGTCCAAAATGGGTGAGTCGACGCTACATCAAGCCAGCACTGGCAGAGTTGTGATCTTATGGAAGAAGTTCTAGACACCAAGGGAAACTGTCGTAATTAGTAGAAGTTGATATCCCCTGGGTCACAGGTGCATGCCCAACCATTTGATATCTGTCGAAGAAATCCTGGGGTCCCCTGGCTACATCTGATCATTGCACCTCGGCACCTACAACCCCAAAGGATTCCTTTGACAGTAGATTAGCTGACATTTACCTTGGGGATAGATGTGGCCAAGGAAGAGGCAGTCTCTCTGAAAAATAATAACATACACAATGTGTTGTTTGAAAGGCGGTATTGCATGCTTCCCAGAAAGCCCTCTCATGATGAATATAATTCATGGTCGTCACTAAAGGACCACAGTCCTGTGAACTATTCATTTTAGAATAGTGACTGCCTTTGTCATAAGGAGGGTAACTCTAGGGAAGAATTCAGCATGGCAGGAGCGAGGGGATGAACTATGGAAAATGTTCTAGGTTTTTGGTGGATGGTTTGGGAAGAAATTATTCTGCCAAAGTGTGGCCAATGGAGGAACAAGACCTAACCAGTCGTCTTCTTTGGCTCAGCGAAATTCACAATGCTGTCCTCAACACTGTATGCCAGCACTGCCACTGCAAACAATATTTTCATCCTAATTGTCATCAAAGCAAACCATGAGGCCTCTCTACACATTGTATTATAGCACAATGTGAATAATCCACAACCTAGTATCAGCCACGTTAATTCAGGCGATCTTGTTGGAATGGGAGAAAGAAGGAAACTTACAGAGAAAAACAAGCAAAGATCTCATTCTCCTACTGAATATCTACTGGAATCCTGCCATAATCAAAACGACCAAATTCCTAGCTGAGATAGAAAGAATATTAATAGTAGCTACAACAACGTGTAATGTGGACCACATCTTAATATGTGGGGACCTGAATGCTACCTGTCCGGTGTCAGATGACGCAAATAACATACTTGGAAACAAAACTAATTCCTGCTCAAGATCGATAGCAAGAGGCCTCACCTGGTCTGAGTTGATGGAATCCCAAGACTTGTACAACCTAAATTCCCTAGAAACAGCAAGACCCAGGATCCCAACCTGGAGAGCGAAGGAAACACAAGTACAATAGACTACATCTTTGCTTCTAAGGGTTTATATCTACTAATCAAAAGTTTCGAGATAGTGAAATCTACTCGGAGTGACCATAATTTACTCAAAGAAACATGGCACGCAAATAAACGCCCGCCGGTGACAATACGGAATAAGTTAGAATCAAACGCACAAGGAAACCGGCTGAAAATGACAAAGGAGGCCATTGCCTCAATTACATTGACTTACAACCAGGAAAACAGATGCAAAAACATGAATAATACTTCAGAAAATGTGGACTACCTCCCGCTTCTCATTCCTTATCTATGCCCCAGGCATATAAGAAAAGTAGAAAAAACACACCGTCATAAATACAACGATGAGCTCCGACTAAAGAAATCTGATTTACGTAAAGTGACAAGGCAGGCACAGAAAAACCCTACACAAGAAAATACAGACCTGGCAACTAAGCATAAAAAAAGTTATAAATCATGGCTTCAAACAAAACAATGGGAACTATACCAAGAAGACGCAGAGACCATGCTTAGAGCAGTCTGCAAAAGGAATTCGAATGATTTCTGGACGACAATAAAGAACAACCTATCAGATACAGTAAAGACCATTACCAACAATGTTTCCGAAGACAAATGGGTAAAACACTTTACCAACCTATTTAAAGAACCAAGGTCAATGGAAAACACATCAGACAAAAGAGATACAAATAAATGGATAGTATGTACTGAGCAGGAAATTCTAGAGAAGATTAACAAGTTGAACAACTCCCGCGCACCAGGTCCTGGCGGGATTTCAAATTTCCATCTCAAACAGGAAGCGAAAACTTGGGTACCGTTAATTACGGAAATCTTCAGAAGATGCAGGAAATCAAGATCTATTCCTGCAACATGGAAAACAGCAAACATTGTCCCAATTTATGAGAAAGGTTTAAGGGACGACCCAAGAAACTACAGACCTATCGCACTATTGGACGCCCTGGGAAAACTCTTCGGATCCTTGGTGTTGGACAAATATCAAGAATGGCAGAAAGAGGCAAAGACAGCAGACCCATTACGATCAGGGTTTGAAAAGAATTTGGGCACTTCGGTTAACATCATGATGATCAGCATCCTGAAGGCCAGAGTCTTTGAGGGCCATCCAAAAATCTTCATAGCCTCAATCGATCTGGTACAAGCGTTCGACCGTGTAAACAGGGGAAAACTATGGAGAAAACTGGAAAAACAAAAGTGTCCACCGTCACTCCTTGAACCAGTTAAAGCACTGTACAGCGACACCTCAATCAGAGTACGCCTGAACGAAGGAGGCCTATTGTCAAAATCCATAAAAACAGCCAGAGGTGTCGAACAAGGTTGCCCCCTGGCTCCAGCCCTTAACAAGGCATACATGGCGGACATAGTAGATGCAGAAAACGACACCCGTTCCTTTCCTCCTAAAATAGGAGAGTCCAAAGTGACACGACTGCTCTATGCGGATGACATCTTATTGCTGGATCAAACAGCCATTGGTCTGCATTAAGAGGGGGTGTCGGGATTCTCTACTATGAATTATTGTTAGCCGTTTTGAGGTGCACAATTTTCTTAATGCTATTTTCAGTTGAGCTGCTTGAACCTGAACCAAGCGCAATATGCCAGCGTTGCCCCCTTTAATGTTCATTGTTCACAAAGACGATCAGGAGGCTTGATTACAATATTGGCCAGCACTGCCTCCGTTTCATGCTGTGCCAAAAGCTAATCGTGAAGCCTGTCTCAACAACACATGCCAGTATTGCCCATGCAAAGCACATTTCTATTATGCTACTGACCACCATCAATCTGGAGTGATAGTTGAGGAGCAACATTCTCACTTTGAGAACAGGGTGATGCCTTGAAACATGGGTTTGATCCCTCATGCGTGCGCTTTGAAACTTGAAGAATCTGACATGTAGCACTGTACAAATCGCCAATATAATAGCAATGCATGCCATCATTACAGCTGTAAAATACATTTTCATGCTACCAGGACCCAAAGTGTATATTAGGCCTGTTTCATGAATATTTAACCGTGCATGTATTCCCCATTCTTGTTGGCTGTGCCCAAGAGAACTCATGTGGTCTGTCTGAACAGTATAGGCCCAGTGTTGCTCTCCCCTTTCATGCCACTTGTGCCCACATCAAATCATGATATCTGTTTCACAATACACGGCCATGATGCTCCCCTCCTATCATGCTGGTGTGGCCATATGACACTGTCCATTCTAGCTCAACAACATGTCCTTGCGCTGCTCCTCCCTTTATGCTGCTAGTGCCCAGGGCAAATCATGTGGTTTGTCTCAACAATGTATCTATACTGGCCCCAGTTCTGCCCTGTGACTCATGGTGTCCACAAAATGGTGCAACTGCAACCCCCACGGAGACATATTCTCACAAACATTTGTTTTTAAATGTTACCTTTTTTAATGTCTAGTCCCTTGGCATTGCGCTGATCTACGCTAGAACTGGAGGTCCTGCCTCAGAAGGTCCCACAGAAGTAGGGTGACCCGTTTTAAAAAGTAAAAAACCTGGATAGGGCAACTAACATAAAAGTAGGACTAACTCTTGAAAGTGGCTTTCAAGGCACTACACTTCAGTAGAGGTTGGAGGAGAAGGGGCTTTAAGTGTTACTGCAAATAAACACATATTATAATTAATTTATCACAAACTAACACTATCTTAAGTTGTAAAATGCAGCATTTCTTCTTTGCGAGATTGTGCATTCCTGCCTGGCAGCTATAAAGACTGACTACCAGAAAACCAGGACCACTGCAGTTTCCAATGGGAACATAATCTTGAGAAAGTGGGACAGAGCACCAAAAACCGGGACAGTGCCGGCAAAACCGGGATGTCTGGTCACCCTATACTGGTGCCACTATTGCCTCGATCCTTTCTCTCTTGCTTTGCCACTTTCTCTGGTGGTTTACCCTCATCCCTAGCAACCTTCTGCGGTGGTCCCTCGTCCACTGCCACCTCGATCCTTTCTCTCCTCTTGACCTGCTTCACCACCTTCGCTGGTGCCCCCCCCCCCTCAAACCTCCAGCACCTAGAACTTCTCTCACCCTTTTGGTTGATGCTCCGTATTTCAAACTCTTACCTACAGCCTTGTTTTTGTCCTTCTTGCTGTTCTCCTTCATCCCCTTGCCACCGTGGCTCTCCCCCCATCTTTTCCTCCAACCTGATCTGTCTGTCTCCCTATGTGCCCCCTTTTCTCGTTCTTAGCTGCTACTTCTGTTCTAGTTGCATTTTCTCTCTGAATTTGCAGCCTGGGCCTCCTCGTGCTCTCTACTCCTTTCTGCACCACTGACCCTGGCTCATGGCCCTGTGCTGGGTCTGCACTTCCTTACCTACCTTTACCCTTGGTTTGGCTCTGGACCCTTGCTTGTTGCATTGCCTCCCTGCAACCTCTGTCTGTCTCTGGATCCTGGCCTTTTTGCATTGACTTTTCCTGGCACCTCCGTGTGACTCTGGTTTCTGAACGCGCTTCGCATTGTCTTACCTGCAACCATGGATCACTCTGAAACCCTGTGATGTTTTGTGTGCCTTCATGCCTGACCCAGTCTGTAGTTACATACCTGCCTGGTCTTAAATACCTGCATGCCTGACGCAGTGCCTCAATCCCTGAGGCGAGGCTTTCCCAGTCTGCATTCACCTACCTGCCTGGTCTTAAATACCTGTGTGCCTGACGCAGCGCCTCAATCCCTTAGGCAAGGCTTTTCCATGTTGTAGTCACATACCTGCCTGGTCTTAAATTCCTGCATTCCTGACGCAGCGCCTCAATCCCTGAGGCAAGGTTTACCCAGTCTGCAACAACCAACAGGAGTAACAAGGGATAACAGGCGTATCTCAGTCCTATGGTCTGGCCTGTATATAACCTAATATTCATTTAAACGTCAAAGACCATAGAACTCGTGAATCTGTGTTAGAGAGTTCATGTCTACAATTGGTTAGCAAAAGTTCATTTGTAACCTATATCTAAACGGGAGGACTACATATCCATATTTCACGACAATGTGTGAGGAGAAAGAATTCAATTCTACTCACTAGGACATAATACAATCATAAATATTTTATTCATATATCAACTTTATATATAAAAAAAACACATAAAAATCCATTTTAAAGTCCTAAAAATTCAAAAATTCATCAGAAGTACCTATGACAGTG
Source organism: Ambystoma mexicanum (assembly GCF_040938575.1). Lineage (NCBI taxonomy): Eukaryota > Metazoa > Chordata > Amphibia > Caudata > Ambystomatidae > Ambystoma > Ambystoma mexicanum. Next base: position 110,750,017 of record NC_090922.1, read on the forward strand.
CAAATCTAGAATCAGTTAGTGATCAAATAACTCATCTGATAAGGTACCACAACAATATCATATCTCAAAGTAAGAATACCTCAGACATACTTCATTCATACACACTCGCACATTCTAACCTTATCATTTTTATTACATTCAAATCTAAACAGTTATATCACAAATATAAAACAAATATCTAAAATACAATTACAGGTCACTATTGTTCGGAAAAAATGACAAATCAACAACCTTCTGAGGTATAAATCGCTACTGCTGTTGTGATTTGATCTAATTTTAACAATACTATACAACATAGGATTGATTTCCCCAACCCAACATGTTTCTTTCTGTACTCGGATTATTATGCAGAAATTCTTCAGGGGTTAAGTATATCTTGTGTATTCAGAACTGAGATATTTTTCAATGTAGACCACCGTACAGTAGCATGAACTCACCTATAAAAAACAAACAAACACAGAAACATACTCAATCAGGCTACAAATGCAATAATTTACTGATTGATATAAGCTAACTTCGTACTATTAATGAACGAAGTGCACAAAAGAGGTAATTTCTAACCCCTCCAACATCGTCTTCTGAACAGAAGAGGTCACTTTTACCAAATGGTAAAGTAACTACGAGACCAACTCAATTGGTCTAATCCTAACATACTACCACTATTGTGATCATCGTTAGACTCACCCATATCACCAGAACTATATGGTAATTTTAGACACATTGTGGTGGTGTCTTTAATATTTTAATCATAGTTGTCATACGACATACGTCACAAATGAGGGCGAACAATTACCTTATAACCCCATCACCAGATATGGTTCTGTGTTACATAAAACCAACAGGTGGATATTAAAACACAATGTGTCCTATACTTCAAAAGCATATTGAACTCACTGTTAGAGAGCAATTCCAACTCTTTAAGGTTTATATCTCTGAGCAATTTCGTATCTCGGCATCAGTTGGTTCCAGTCTACTGTTTTATAAATCAATGTAGCTGCTATTCGGCCCCTCGTAATTGGAGAACTTACGTGTCCAGTATACTTTGGACAATCTCTACAGAAAAGAAAGAATAACAAAACAATGGCATGAAGGCCATTTGAACCCTTTTATGATGTCAAGTTTCTTTTTAAAAAGGGTATACAGCCAGGATCTATTATTAATACAATCTATCTTACGATCTTAACAGGGTGGCCGTGGCAATACCCACCTTGTCACTGACTGTGATCAATACTGGCAGTATTCATTGTGTAGAATATCAACTCAACAATAAGATGTCATGGGCAACCAGTGGAGCGAGTTTTCCTCTTATTACGTTCCTCATTTATGCGTCCAATCTGTGTGTATGACAAAGCGGGAACCATATTATAGTTCGAAAGGTTCAAACTCGAACTCTTTTTTACATTTTAAATCCCTTCTAAGTTATGTTAGTTGTCCGATAACTGTAAGGCTTTGCGTTTTAGTAAAACAATCTAGATACGCATACGTTCTCAATACACAAAAGAGTATCAGTAATTCCATAATCTATAATTACACTTACCGAAAGACATACGTTGTGTCCATCGTCAGTTCTTTTCCGTATAGCCGACTCCGTCTGCGAAGCAGTACTTGGGCTTTAAATACGTTCTAAGGTCTAGCGTATAATCACATGACCGTCGCGTATCGAGCGTCATTAGATCCAAGGGATCAGCAACAAATGCACGATAGTTCGTGCGTTTCTGACATCGGTGTCAGACCCATCCGCCTATCTAAAATTTTCACTTGGCATTAGCGAGCCCCTCTATGTTGTTATTGTCAGAGGGCCCGGGCCCTACTCCCTGTTATTTACGTGCAACAAAGCGCGGGCGGACAATATAACGGGATCACTACGTTTCTCAAGCGTACAACTCTTTATATCGTAACATGTGAGTATCATACCTCTGTACATGTCGGACTATTATTCATATTGTCATTCGTACTATGGTCATTCTAGTACGGTAGGAGATAAAATGATGTATTCCAATAGTATAAATTATATATTCCAGTTTATTAATTCGTTTAGGCCGGTCACATGACTATTACTCATATAAATGAGTTTCAGTTCCTCTCTGGACAAGATTTGTTTATCAGCAGCTCTATTATTAGTAATAGGGAGTTTTTTCAACACTGTCCACTTTAGGTCATTACAGTTGTGGTCACGCATTATAAAATGGCCAACCATCGGAGCCGTGAGGTTTTTAGTCCTAATACAGCTTCTATGCTCATTTATACGGATCTTAATTTTTCGCTCTGTTTTGCCGATATATAATTTCAGACATGGGCACCATATAGCATAAATTACATTTTGGGAGTTGCAATTAGAAAACATTTTCTGTTCCCATGGTCTAGATAACCCAATGTCAATTTCTGTAGTTCGACTAGTGAACTGACAACATACACAGGCACCCAAGGTGCATGTCCTCTAGGTTTGACATCCCCCATTGTTGAGTAATGGTCATTTGGTCGTTATTTCTGATGCTAATATCATTTCTGCTGATCAGTTCTTTGATATTGTGGCCACGTTTAAAAGCGCAACGGGGGACTGGAATAGATATTTTGGCTTGTGCTAGTAAATGCCAATGTTTTTTTATTATTTTCACCACATGGTTAGATAAATGGTTAAATGTGCTAACAAAAACCAAAGGATCGGTATTGTTGGAAACTGTTTTGGGCCGATATTCCAGAAGAGCATTACGATGGTTGTTCGATGCCCTTTTCAAAGATCTCCTTACAATTTTGGCTGGGTAGCCTCTATGGATCAAATTCTGGCTAAGACTAAGTGCTTCCGACTGAAATATTTCTTTGCTACTACTATTCCGTTTCAGTCTGAGAAATTGGCCAAACGGTAAGTTGTCTCTTAGAGCTTTAGGGTGGAAGCTATCATATCTCAACAACGAGTTCCGGTCTGTAGCCTTGTGATATGGTTTAAGAATCAATCGCCGAATAGACTGATCAGCGCAGATTGTCAGATCTAAAAAGTCTATCGAATCCCTGTGGTAACTGATAGTAAATTTAAGAAAGGGATTTACCCCATTTAACCATTGAAAAAAAGCTAAAAGAATCATTTCATCTCTGTGCCAAATTAATAACACATCATCGATGTATCTCTTCCATATCTTAATGTGGTGTTTATAGATGTTATTGTCACTGTAGATACTCATTTGCTCAACAAAATCTACATATAAGTTAGCCAGGGAAGGGGCTACGGCTGATCCCATGGCAGTCCCGTGGACCTGTTGGAAAAATGTCCATCGAACTGGAAATAGTTCTCTGTCAGTGAAAGCTCAGTACACCATAGAATAAACAAATTGGGCGTCATACCTGTAGATCTTTTTGTGTAAAGTAATTCTTCTATTACTTCAAGTGTTGCTTTTTGGGGAATCTTTGTGTACAAAGAGACGATATCTAAAGTCACCATGATATCTTCGTTTGTGTTGAAAGGAAAATTCTCCATTAGATTAATTACTGACATCGAGTCTTGAATATAAGAAGGCATCTCTTTTACAAATCCTTTCAAAAAGGAGTCTGCGAATTTAGCCAGAGGTTCCAGAATAGAATTAGTTCCAGAAACGATGGGTCTCCCCGGGGGATTTGTAAGAGTTTTGTGGACTTTCGGGAGATTATAAAACAGGGGAATATTGGGATCCTGTTTAACAAGAAAATCTGCTTCTTTGCTAGTGATCCATCCTCTGTCTCTAGCTTTCTCTACTTTAAGGGATATTAATGTCTTCAGTCGGGTGGTAGGGTCCAGTGTAATAGATTTGTAAAATGTAGTGTCTGCCAATTGTCGTTGACATTCTTTCACATAGTCTGTGCGGTTCATAAGAACAATTGCACCACCTTTGTCAGCTCTTCGAATGACTATAGATTTATTGTTTTTAAGTGATTCGAAGGCTTTCTTCTGGGCTACAGAACAATTTTGAAATGCATGCCGAGATTGAGACCTTTCTAGATCTGCTAAATCTGCCAGCACTCTTCTTTCAAAAACCACAGATTCTGGGCTGTGGCTCGTAACAGGGGGTGAGAAAGATGAAGGGTTGTGTAAACTACTATTGGTTTCTTCTACATCAAACGGTTTCTCATGAAAAAATTGTCTTAGATGAATCTTTCTAAACAAACCCTCAATCTCCACTCTCGAGGTAAACCGATCATATGAGACTGTAGGGACAAATCCGAACCCCTTCTCAATGACTGTCATTTCCACGTCTGAAGGTGTAAAATTCGACAGGTTGATTAGTAAGCTCTGCTGCTTCTTGACACTGGTGGTTCGTAGTTCCAATTCTGTAGGTCCTGGTCTAAAAAACCTACTGTTTGTCCTCTCCCTCGTTGGGAGGGACGAGAATTCTGTGGTCTGCGTCTGTTAGAATTACCACGGCCACGGGTATTGCCTTTTCTTTGGTATCTACCTCCCTGGTGGTTAATCTGGGTGTCATCATCTGAGCTATGTGAACTATACGATGTATTTCTAAACCTTACGTTCTTTTTCTGTTGTTGTTGTTTCTGTGCCCCGTCATATTGTTGGTCTGGTATATATCCTTCCTGAGTATAACAAAAAGCTTTTTCATGGGAGAAATTAGTAATGTCTGTCTTCAAGCGCCTAATACGGTCGCGAACTGTAGATTCCTTGAAATCGTTCATCTCTTTTATAATTTCGTCCAATCTTTTAGTATATACTTCAAGGGGGACTAATTTTTTAATAGCTTCTTCCAATTTTTTAAGTTCCTCCAATTGTTTAACTGACATTTCTTTCGCAGTATCTATTATAGGGAGGAGCCAATCGCGTCTGCATTTATTAGCAATATAACTCCACCTTATAATAAAATCTTTATTATCTAGGAATAGTCTGGGTTCGTTTCGAACGACTAGACCCTTTGGTAGAACACCATTGCGTAAATATTCTAACATTATTGTCCCATGGAGTTCTGTACGTATTGACCTCTTTCTAAGTTGGAATAATTCATCCCAATTACTGATATTAGTGAGGGGAGAACTATCCCCATCTTGGGAGAAAAGAGAAGATTGGGCCAACAAATCTGCCACATATTTGTCATCATAACTACGTGTTTTATCGGCAGCCATATTTGAACCAAAGTCAGTCTCACAACCCGGAAATTTTAGTATTCACCTACGTGTGTTTCAAATAGTTCTAGAATGAGTATGGATAAGTAAAGCGATAACGGCACAAACGTGGTATCTGAGTATCAAAGAAAGACGATATTATATCCCACGGGCGGTAACAGTGCATAAAACAACAACCAACAGGAGTAACAAGGGATAACAGGCGTATCTCAGTCCTATGTTCTGGCCTGTATATAACCTAATATTCATTTAAACGTCAAAGACCATAGAACTCGTGAATCTGTGTTAGAGAGTTCATGTCTACAATTGGTTAGCAAAAGTTCATTTGTTACCTATATCTAATCAGGAGGACTACATACCCAGTCTGCAGTCACATAGCTGCCTAGTCTTAAATACCTGCATTCCTGATGCAGCACCTCAATCCCTGAAGCAAGGCTTTCCTAGGTTGTATTAATTTTTACCTACTTGTCCTAATTGGATGACTGGTTTCTGCTTATCCAGTTTACCCACCTGTTCCTGCATGTATTAACTGTTTGCATTTTGTACTTCTTACCTTTTCCCCTTCCTCCCCCTGACGCCCCTTTTATGTCTCAGCACTTGCATGTTCTAAATCATCTCACGACCTAGTCAGAGCGTTTTCTTTGTTTTGACTCCCCTTTCCCTTCCTGCACCTCCCCCACTCTCCTGCTCTCATGCTATAGCACTTGCACTTTCCGAATGTTTCAAGACCTTTTAAGAATGTTTTTATTTTATCCCCTGTTCCCCTTCCCTTTTATCCCCCTACCTTGTCCTGATGTGCCTTGAAACACATTTCTGCTGTATAATGCGCATAAAAAATAACCAATATATAAAATAAAAACATGATATGGGCCTAAAAACCTGGAAGGTCTGATTAGTTCACTCTTGCAAATGAACACATTGAGATCTCTGCAAACTGCCCCAAAGGGCCTAATACGTTCAATACCTCAACATACTACAGAAGAACCTTTGCGATAAACCCACCTGCTTCCTGTTAAGCAAAGGCATGCCTCTTTTTGCACAATATTTGCACATCAAACAATCAACACTGACCTGAGTTTAGACTTTTGAAAGGGTCACTCCTACGCTGTTCCTGCTAACTGCTGCAAACATTATCTAAACTGCTGCCCATCAGACGGGCATTGCTGATAAAGTGTGAAGGGACAGGCTTGACTGGACAGATGGCATAGATCTTCAAGAGGAGCGAGTGTTAAGGATTTCAATCAGGCAACACACCTTGGTCTCAGCCTAGTATGCAGCGCACGACTGAAATGCTTATCTTTTTATATTGATTCAATATTGAGATGGTACACCACTCATATCACACCCCCTTTTCAAATACCCCGGGTCACAGTGGACCATGAACCAGGCTGGTTGGTAAAAGGCAATATTTATTTATTTACTTTAAAATTCAAAAGAAATCATACACTTTTTAATATGGGGCAGCAATCACCCATGGGGTGATAATGACTATGAGAATGTGAGCAATGCACTGGGTTTAACTTTCTAGTGAAACATGTACACAACACAGTGGAATAAGAGCACTTTTGGGTTTAGAAAAGATAGCACCCAAGTTAGAATATCCCCTGCAATGTTCCCTCAACCCACAAATAATCAATTTGGAGTGGATAAACAGAAGCAGCAGGTAATCGGGAATAAAAGAGAAGAATTGGAATCCAAATCAGACCTTCCCTCCCCAAATAAGAGAGAAAAACAGATTTTAAACCCCTTGCAATGTTATGAAATGAAACTCGAAATTGCACAAATAAATAATGAATGTGTGTTAAAAACCTTGAAGCAAATATAGTTCCTCACTAAAGCAACAGTGCAAAGACACTAACAATCACAATGAATGGATCACCAAAAGCATACAGTCCGAAAAGGAGTGGAAAGTTTAAAACAGATTGCAGCAAAATGACACGTTGGAAACGTTGCAATTTTGCAATTCCCATCTGAAATTACCCAAAAGGTTTTTAATAAAAACGGGTGGAATACACTGATTTGGAGTACAGTTGTGGGATAGCTATAGATCACAGGTACAATATGGAAGTGAAAGTAAGTCTCTAGCTGGTAAATTGGATGAGTTATGCAAGATCTAAAAAGGTGTGCTTTGAGTAAATGGAGCAATGAAAAAGGAAAGGAAATCAGTTGTGACAAGAACAGTTTTACTTTACACTAGAGTATTCAGGCTAGGCCACCAAAGAGGGACACAGTAAGCTCCAGGGTTGATTTGCAAGTTCAACCCTCTCACCCCAGCGCCCCACCCTGGCGGAACCAGTCTGATCACTCGAAATAGGACTAATGGCTTAGGATTACACATGACAAAATTACTAACGAGATGGCTCTAGCACTAGAAATCAAGGGCAGGGTGGCAAGAATGATTCTGACAGTTTCAACAAGTTATCAGGATAAGGATAGGATGATTTAGAGAGTGAGATAAGGACAAATACAAGATAGCCTCTGGGCTTTAGATGGGGTGGCGATTATACTCAGAGTCCCCTTTTAGTTTGGAATATTGGACACTCAGCGGTCCAGGTCACTACACGGCAGGGCAGCTGGCAAACAGCTGGGCAGTTCTGGTCACCGGATGGCACTTCTGGAATGGCAATTCTGGTCACTGGATACTAAAGGTCAGCTGGATGGCAGGTTTGCAGCGTGCATGCAGTTAGTGGTATCAGGATAGGTATCTGTTCTTGGATAGATAGGGCAGCATTAGTGGAGCAGCATCAGAGAGGTGGGCTTAAATGTGAACGGCATGGAGCGGGAGACGCAGTCAATCAACCAGTAAGAACATGATTTTTTCCAATATAGTTAATGTGCTCTATAAAATATGTACATTTATGTTCGGCCTCAGGGTCAGACTGAGGCATAACATTGTCTCGGGCATCAATTAAAAAGTGGGTCACAGGTGCAAATGGCAATCCATTCCTTTTGTGACAGACTGTTTGAGTAGTACCCAAGAGGGAGGTTTTTGTGAGGTTTTTGATACAATGTGACGCAAATTGTGCATTTAAACAAAACATCATTCAGTAACACTGGTCAAAACTACTGGCTGCATTGTGAAGTAACTTATCAAAGTGCCCCACATGGACCAAAATAGTGGGACATTTTGACCCAAAAAACTGGCACACACCAACATTTTGCATTTTTGGTTCAGCACTGCCCTATTGCCCTACAGGCCAGTCCGAGCCTGTTCGCCTTTTGCAGTCCCTGTATCCCGCTCATTGTGTCTGAGACGAGCTCTGCATGCAGCAACGCCGGTGCAGGGGAACGTGACCGACCTTGTCACGCATTACACAACGACTACATGAAAGGTACGCCCTCCTAGTCTCCGCACTCTTGTAGATTCCTGATTTAGGCGCTAGACAAATAACGGAGTCATAGACCCAGCAGTGCCCTTAAATATAGCTTTAATGATACAACAATGCCAGCATTGGATTCCACAAAAGTGCGCAGACCAGAAAGGAGTACCTTTCAAATAGTCGACATTACGTACACCTTTCCACTCTTTAATTGACCACTGTAAATGCACGAGTGCGCTTGCTCTTCGGACGTTGACCTTTGTAAGCTGTATAATGTACTATGTAGCTGGTGAAATGGTAAACACAAGGAAGCAGCAGTGGCGCGTTTCCAGCAGCAGACCCTTTTTATATCACTACGCAAAGTCTTGCTGCCTATTATAAAGGTATCGCGAGATCCTTCCAATGAGCTGCAGTATCATCATAGCTCAGTGGGCATTCTGCTCTTTGCTGCTTAGTAAAGCAAATGTACTCTTGGGCCATGGGTCTGTAAATTGACAAAGCCCAGACTTATTTGAATGGCTGGAGAGGAAGAGCCCAGCCAGGCAGGTGAGAGTAGAGACAGGCAGCAGAAGCGAAAGCCAAACCCTATGGTGCCATTGGAGGAGCTGGGTGCATAAGGGAAAAGGACTGCAATGACCAAAATAAATCTGTTTTATAGCAAACACAGCTTTTCCTTTTTTGTTTTATAGCTCACAAACTCTCTATTAGCAAGGCAGTGACCGATAAATATCTATTGTTATTGTAATTGGATTTTTCTCTGTCTTTCATCAATAAATACAGGCCTCAGCAGCACAAGTGCAGCACAGTAGACAGGCATCAGCATAACCCATACCTCTATTCCAATTCACAGGCTGCAACCCCTGGTCAACTCAAATTCCCTTTCTTCGATGGTTGCATTGGTCTGAGTTGGACCCCCATTGAACTCAAGCCACCTTCATATGGAGGTCTCATCCTCATTTCAGTAACAAAAAGCAATTGAAGTAGCACCTTCCCTCTCCTCTACCCTCAACCAAATTAACCCTATGTTATCACTTTTCCTCTCCCGCATCCTCCTCCTTTCCCACTGCAGGGGCTTGTCAGCCATATAGGGCCTCATCAGCATGGCCATCCTCCCAGTAGAGTTGTGACAAATCAATTTCCGGGGCACCAGTGGCCCAGGGATGAATATCGGTTTCTAAACCATCAATCAACCCCACACCTCTAGTACACCAGAAGGGATCCGAACAGTTTGGAATACAAGTCAATTATAAGACCTCCTTGTCCAATTTTGGTAATGTGGACGGAACGGCAGGCTTATCGCTGCAAGGTCGTGGATTGTTAGTTAGTTGCCCTTGAGACAGAGTTAGTGGCAGGAGACAGCTGCGGCTACCAGGCAGCAGGCAGTTCGGCAAGCAAGGCTGGACGGACGTCTGTAGGCTGTCCGGTGTGGCGGCTCAGGGCCAAGAATCCTTATCTCTGTGCTGAGTGGCGGATCTGGAATACTGGTCGAGGCGTCTCGGATGGCTCTGGTCACTACGACATGACAACAGTCAGCAGTGCAGCCGGATGCGGTTCAAGGACTCGACTGCCTCAGAATTTTCCTTACAAAGATTGACGCTAGATGATGCTTGTGTGGCACTCCTCCTAGCTTCTTCACAGGGCTCACATCCTTTCAAGGCGGATGGCCCAAAGCTCAGGAGGATGTTAGCAGGCAACAGACTTGTCCTTTGTCCAGAGACTCTCCGGCACTTCCCACCTTGGAAGCTTGCTTTCAGAATCTAGCAGGGCATGCTGTGTGCTGGCTCGGTACCGGTCCTCTGAGTCTGGTATCTCCCTCTGTTCCCTGGGAGATGTTTAGGGGAGGGATCTTGCTTCCCTCATGGAACTCTTGGAACACTTGGCTGTCCTTCACTGGTAGAAGATGTAAGGTAGACCCTACCTTCTGCTCAGGTCCAAATGTGTCCTTCTTCTTACTCTTTACAAAGTCTTCAGATGATCTGCTAAGTGAGCGGTTCAGCCCTCTTTTAAAGCCAAATGGGCCCCAATGATTGGTGTAGGCTAAGCCTACCTTAATGAACCAATCCTGGGTCCCCACCAACAATCTTCTTTTATGCATGAGGTCAGGACCAGAGTGCTCTGCAACAGGACAGACAAGGGGGTGACAACAAATACCTAAAACCCAGCCATCTTCCTGTCTGTTGTAGATCAAAGTGTCTCTCTGGTTTCTGAGCCCTCTAGGAATCTTAATTAAAGTGCAGGTTTTCCCCTGAAGTATGTTCTGGGAGCAGACTTCCTGTCTCCGCCAAACCACATACTTCTCCCCTCTGAAAGAGGTCAGCTCTGCAGGGGTTTGCCTATTGTAAATAGTGGACCCAGACATGCATTTCACTGCCTTTCATACAGAGGGGTGGGATCTAGCTTCAAGTTGACACATTGCACACCAAAGGGGTGCTAGTCCCGCCTTCCTGTTGTTTCTCCTGCAACCAAGCCCACTCGGCAACCTTGCTTCAATTATCTCTCATTAGTATGCACTGCCACCAGCCGGAGAGCAAAGGAATGCAGATCCATGGAGCATTTGCTTTTTTAATTAGGCTGCTCGTGGCTGGAGGAAGGAGTGCCTGCCCCCTTCTTGAAATGCTTTGATGTACCCAGGGCTATATGACAGGGGAAGATGGCGCCTGTAGGCTGTGTCTGCCCAGAGTACAGGAGACCATGTGTTTGGTGCGGGAAGCAGCTGAAATAGGTGCGGAATGGCTGCACTCATTTCTCTGAGGTTGGTCTCCGATCATTCATTTTCATATATCAAAAAAATCAAAAAAGCCCCGGCGAGCACACTCTCCCTGTGTGGATGGTCGAATTCCTCCCAAGAGTCCTTTAGCTGACTGTATTATGAAGAAGGCTGTCACAGCTGGTGTCCTTTAGGACTGACAAGGCACCACACCACTGGAGGAAGCGTGATGGCAAACAAAGCTCACACCTCAATAGTCTTTGACTGAAATGTACTGTAAGGGAAAGTTCATACTGCTAGAATCCAGCAGGTTACATGTGGGACTGGTAATTCTGGAGATCTGATCTGCGTTTTGAGCATACCCACTCTGTTAAAATTTTGCTGTGTTTTGATTATAGCCAATGTGTTGAATTTAGCTGCGCTTTGAATTTTGCCACTGTGTTTTATTTAGCTGCATTTTGAAACCATCCAGGACACACGGGTAAATATCACACTCCATGCTTACGGAAGATAGCTGAAGGTATGGCCACCCACCTGCATGCATCTGCTATCATAGACTACTTTAAGACGCATCGCAGAATACCTCTGCCATAAGAATGTAGCTATCCCCCATGACAAAAATGTGTTCTTGCTGGACACATAATCAGTCTCCTGCACTCGCATACTCTCCAGACTACCTCACCGCTCCCATCCACATGGCAGCTTGACCTGGGTAGCCAACAGGGACTTGGCCACCCCCACACCTGCCTCCGTATTTGCTAAAGTGCAGACATACGTTCTAACCTCCTCTGACACATTTCCCATACCTTGGACTTCGGTCCCCTTGGGGTCTTCAACTACAACACATTGAGGCTATACCACTGGGAAAAGGCGCTATACAAATGACACTGTCATTACATTACATCTATGCATGGTGTTGTGTGCCAACGCTATGCATTAGAGACATGCATGTTGACCAGTGTGGCCCTTGCAGAGAGAGTAATAGTTAATTAGCGATTGCTTTATGTTAACGCACAGCATACCTGCAATACATTGTTGAAACCAAGCCAAGATAGGCACATGCAATATAGAGGTGTAACTGTGCAGAGGCTAGGTGTGTTCCGAGGGCAAGTGAATAGGACTGTGTGTGCTGTATGAGTATAACTGCACAGGGAAGTGTGTATTATGGAACTGCTATATGCACAGGTATACATGAAGTCAAACTACACAGACCTAATGTGTGGGAGTGTAACTGCACAATTCTTGTGAGACAAAGGGATGTTACAGCATAGTTGTGTGTATGTGTCTGTGTGTTTTGTATGTAATGTGAGAATATGTCAGAATGTACCCAAGTATTAACTGAAAAGGATACAATACTCAAAAGGATACAGGAGGTAGGGTCTTCCGGATCCCTGTTCACACGATTTGATAGTTGTGAAGTCAATTGAAGACCTTCCAAATGATACAACCCTCTGGCTGATAAAACAGGCAGAGCGATGGATCACTGGAAAGGGCGTGGGTAAGGTATAGAAAGCCAGCCTAGAACAAATTAAAGTATCATGAATAACTGCTCCAACCTGAGTATGATGAATTAGATAATGACAGGAATGTTCACACTGACCTTTAGTTTAGGGTAGAAGAATCCAGAAGTCTCTTGATGAAAAATGAAAGTAGAACAAACGGCAAGGAAGGGAAAATTAGTAAGGGAGACTTATCCCGAACGGAACGAGGCTCACGCTAGATACGGGTTGAATTCACCACAGGATAGCGTCCAAAAGTTCAGTTCAATGTCACCTTCCAATAATCCTTGAAAAGCTTCCTTCCCACGTAAAGTAATGTCTAAATGTAGGGATCAATCCTTCTGTTAATCTCACAGATGCAGGAGTTAGAAATAGCGCTCTTTTTGAGGAAAAAACAAAGTACACGCGGTTATAAACAGCCGCGAAGAAAATAACGTGTGCGTGTGGATACACGCGGGCAGGATTCACGCAGTCTTGGCAGCTGCGCTTGAAGACAGAGTGCGCGTGTGGATTTACACGCGGGCAGGATTCACGCAGTCTTGGCAGTCGCGTGTGAAGACAACGTGCGCGTGTGGATTTACACGCGGGCAGGATTCACACAGTCTTGGCAGTCGCGTGTGAAGACAACGTGCGCGTGTGGAATTACACGCGGGCAGGATTTACGCAGTCTTGGCCAGCCGCACTTGAAGACAGAGTGCGCGTGTGGAATTACACGCGGGCGGTGTTCCCGCAGTCCGGAACAGCCGCGTTTAATGACAACGTGCGCGTGTGGGATTACACGCGGGCAGGATTCACGCAGTCTGGGCCAGCCACACTTGAAGATTGAGAGTGCGTGTGGATTTACACGCGGGCAGGATTTACGCAGTCCGGGCCAGCCGCGTATGAAGACAGAGTGTACGTGTGGATGTACACGCGGGCGGGATTCCCGCAATCAGGACCAGCCACGCTTGAAGACAGAGAACGCGTGTGAATTATCACGACCAGTAGGAATAGCTCCAGGAATCAGCGTGCGGCGGAACACACGCTATAGAAGGTCCATAAGTAGCTGTAGAAATATGCCAGGATGCAGATCAGAGGTTCAGCTACACAACGCCAATAGATTCGATCAGAAGCAGCGAGTGAATATTCTACGCTGCTTAAATACGTAATACCGTAGTTCACGTGACGAAGCAAGAGTCACGTGAAGTTAGCGACGTGCGAAGTGCAAACGTCGTTTTCCCGGTAACGTATCGAATAACCTCCATTTTGAATAGAACGGTCTAGCTGTTCTACGAGCGTAGCGTCCAGCATGCATGATCCCCCAAAGGGGCAACCTCTCCCCTTCTTGTGTGAAAGCGCTTCAATAAAGCAGGAGCATGAATATTAGAAAGAGGTTCCCAGGACCTATCTTCGGGACCATAGCCCTTCCAATCCACCAGATAATAAGGTCTACCAGAACGTAGTTTCATATCTAGTATGTCTTGTACCTCGTATTCATCTGAACCCCGCACAGAAATAGCAACAGGCCGTACAGGCAGTCTAGTAGCTTCAGAAAACGGCTTAATGAGTGACACGTGGAATACAGGATGCACTCGCCATCGTTGTGGCAAAGCCGGACGTACAGCAGCAGGATTAAGTACTTGGAGCACTACATACGGACCAATGTATTTAGGCAACAATTTCCTTTTGCCTGGAATTCTTAAGTTCTTAGTGGACAGCCAGGCTTTCATACCAGCCTTATAGATAGGTGCGGGTGCTCTATGAGCATCGGCATAGAACTTGTCACGTCGTTTAGCCCGCTCCAATTGCTGCTTCACATTTCTCTGTATTCTCTTCAGATCACGAAAAGTACGGCCTGCGGCAGGCGTGTCCAAGGATAGACCGGAATCCAGAGGTATTGATCGGGGGTGTTGTCCATAGAGAGCATAGAACGGTGAAGTGCTTATGGCACTATGATAAGAGTTGTTATAGGCGAATTCAGCCGCCGGCAGTACCGTGAGCCAATCCGATTGGTATTGCAAACACAGACACCGCAGATATTGTTCCATAGTGCAATTGACCCTTTCAGTCTGTCCGTCAGTTTGAGGATGATATGCACTGGACATTCTATCATCAATCAGTAATGCAGATGTTAAAGCTCTCCAAAAGCGGGATGCAAACTGTGAGCCCCTGTCTGTAATGATTACTGATGGTAGACCAAAGAAACGAAATATATGTTGGATGAATAGATCAGCCAGAACAGCAGCAGTTGGTAAACCAATACAGGGAATAAAAAGAGCCAATTTAGTGAAATAATCCACTACGACCCATATGGTATCATATCCCTGATTTGGGGGGAGTTCTACCACAAAGTCCATAGATATCATGTCCCATGGTTTGTTAGGGACAGGTAGGGACTGGAGTAAGCCCACTGGTTTACCAGGAGTGTTTTTACGTTGGGTGCATATAGAACAAGAAGATACATATTCTATAACATCTTTTGCCATGGATGGCCACCAGCACCACCTTTTGAGCAGTTCCAGTGTTTTCTTCCGTCCAGGATGGGCTGCAAGCAAGGAATCATGATTCCATTTGAGGGCTTTATTCTGCATTGAAGGTGTTGGTAGATAAAGTACTCCTTGTGTAAATGGTAAACCGTTATGTACGTCCATATTCATATCCTGGACAACTTGTGGATGATTTTTTACCCACTCTTGTATTTCGGTTTTTAAGGATGGTTGAACCGAACAACTACATATCACATGGTCTGCCAACAGCTTAATCTGTACTTGTTTGTCTTCAAGCGCCTCTTCGCTCATACGGGACAAGGCTTCCGACTTAACATGTTCTCGGGCAGGACGATAGGTGACCTGGAAATCGTATTGGGCAAAAAAGACATGCCATCTGGCCTGACGGGCCGTAAGGCATTTCATGGATTTGAATGCTTGGAGATTTCTATGGTCAGAGTACACCAACACCTGATGTTTGGCCCCAAGAAGATGATGACGCCATTCTCGGAAAGCATCCTTGATAGCCAGTAGTTCCCGCTCAGTGACGGTGTAGTTTCGCCCATATGAGGTAAGTTTGCGAGAGAAGAAAGCCACTGGGTGTTCCTCCTTGGTTTCTGTGCAAACTTGTGAGAGTACTGCACCTATAGCGACACTGGAGGCTTCCGCTTCAACTAGAAACCGGCGATCTGGATCCGGATGTTGAAGCACGGGTGCAGTGGTAAATGCTTCCTTCAGCTTTTCGAATGCTGCTTGGGCATGTTGGTTCCAACAGAAAGGAACTTTAGAACTAGTTAGAGCCGTCAAAGGAGCTACTGTTTTGGAAAAGGAATGAATAAATCTGCGATAGAAATTCGCAAAGCCTAAGAAAGACTGTAGCGACTTGACATTATGCGGAATCGGCCAATTCAAGATGGCCTTCACCTTGGAACGACTCATTCGAGCACCTAGATTGGTAATGTCGTAACCAAGGAATTCCACTTCCTGTGAATGAAAGACGCATTTTTCGGCTTTCACATAAAGATGGTTCTCCCTGAGTCTTTGTAGGACTGCAGAAACATGTTTGACGTGTTCCGATAAAGATGATGAGTAGATCAGAATGTCATCCAGATAGATAACCACAAATTGGTCCATTATGTCTCTGAATATATCATTCATGAAGAATTGAAATGTGGCGGGAGCATTGCACAGACCAAAAGGCATCACCAAATACTCGTAAAGACCATACCGTGTCTTAAAAGCGGTCTTCCATTCGTCGCCTTCACGGATGCGAACCAAATTGTATGCACCCTGCAAGTCCAATTTGGTGAAATAACTGGAATTGCCTAATTGATCCTATAGAACGTTTATCAGTGGTAAGGGGTATTGGTTTTTGATGGTGATATCATTCAGTGCCCTGTAATCAATGCAAGGCCTGAGATCTCCCTCTTTCTTAGGAACAAAGAACAGAGGAGATGCAGCAGGTGATTGTGAAGGCCGTATAAAGCCCATTGCTAGCGCTTTATCAATGTAGTCTTTTAACACAACATCTTCTTTAGGTGTTAGTGAATAAACACGGCCTGTAGGAATGTTGGCACCAGGAATCAATTCGATAGGACAGTCGTACTGTCGATGGGGAGGTAATTGTTCTGCCTGGCCTTTATCAAAGACATCAGCATAATCAGCGTATTCGCATGGTATGGTATTGTCGCATTGATGTACTACGCTGATAGTTGAATCCTCCACCATAGAGGCCAATATGTGTTGTTTATTTGACACCTCCTGACTGGTAAAGCAATGTTCATTGCAATGAATCGAAGGATATTGGAGCGATCCCGAAACCCAGTCAACAGCAGGATTGTGAAGGGTTAACCATGCAAGACCAAGTATGATTTCATACTGTGGAGCAGCAATAACATCGAAGATGATTTCTTCTGAATGGTTATTCGATAATGTCATCTGCACAGGTACCGTCTCCTGGGTTACCATACCAGAAGTCAAAACAGATCCGTCCACGGTGTTCACCGTTTCAGGTTTTTTTTTGTTTACAAGGGGTAAGGAACAGTTCTTGGCATAAGTGATGTCTATATAATTGTTGGTGGCTCCAGAATCAACCATGGCCTTGGAAACCACTTCTCGCTCATCACAACGTAACGTCACCTGAACTATTACAGGTGCATGTTTAGGAATGGTACTGGAGTCCGATGAAACACTCGACATAGGGACTCTTGCTATTGTCGAGTTTTGGCGTTTCCCGAACGCTTGATGGGTTTTTTAGGACATGTCGCCAATAAATGCTCGGAAGAACCACAGTACATACATAAGTGGTTTTTTCTTCGGTTCTCCCGTTCTGCATTGGACAATCGGCCTCTCACGGCGCCAATCTGCATGGGTTCAGGGTCGTTAGAGATGACTGCTGGTGTCTCTGAACGCCCCGAGACTGGCATGAAGGGCTTTTTCTCTCCCTTTCGAGCATTCCTTCGGGCGTCGATTTGTAGAACCAAATCGAGCAACTCTGGAAAACCCGTAGGAACCACAGGAACTGTAGATAATGCATCTTTCAGTTCTTCATAAAGACCCTTGTAGAAAACAGCCGTTTTCTTGCTGTCAGGCCATTGGGTTTCCGCCGTCAGTTGATTGAACCGGGCAACGTAAGACATAAGGGGTTGGTTGCCTTGTTGTAGGTTAAGCAACTCTAAATCTGTGGCTTGGGTAGAATAACGCATGTCAAAGACTTTACTCATAGCAGTCAAAAGATCGTCACAATCGTACAACAAAGGGCTATTCGTTTCTAACAAAGGGTTAGCCCAAGCAGCAGCTGTGCCCCCTAAATGGGAAAGCACGAAGGCTGCTTTTGTGGTTAGATCAGGAAAAGATGTAGGACGGCAAAGGAAATGGAGTCGGCACTGATTTACAAAGGTTCTATAGGTTTTGGGATCACCCGTGAACCGTTCCGGAGGGGCCAAGGGAAACTGAGTGGGCATAACCACGTTAATAGTTTCCTGTGGGGGTGCCGTAGTCCCAGATCCAGATGCCGTAGCCATTGGCACCTGTGCTCCCTGAGGACTACCATGCAAGGCGTCTTGCATAACGTCCATACGGTGCCGTAACATGTCCTGTGCTGTAACCATTTCGTTTCTCAAATCGCTGATCAACTGTGTCAAAACAGCTAAAGGATCCGTACCCTCCATGGCTTCTGATTCTGTCAGAATGTACCCAAGTATTAACTGAAAAGGATACAATACTCAAAAGGATACAGGAGGTAGGGTCTTCCGGATCCCTGTTCACACGATTTGATAGTTGTGAAGTCAATTGAAGACCTTCCAAATGATACAACCCTCTGGCTGATAAAACAGGCAGAGCGATGGATCACTGGAAAGGGCGTGGGTAAGGTATAGAAAGCCAGCCTAGAACAAATTAAAGTATCATGAATAACTGCTCCAACCTGAGTATGATGAATTAGATAATGACAGGAATGTTCACACTGACCTTTAGTTTAGGGTAGAAGAATCCAGAAGTCTCTTGATGAAAAATGAAAGTAGAACAAACGGCAAGGAAGGGAAAATTAGTAAGGGAGACTTATCCCGAACGGAACGAGGCTCACGCTAGATACGGGTTGAATTCACCACAGGATAGCGTCCAAAAGTTCAGTTCAATGTCACCTTCCAATAATCCTTGAAAAGCTTCCTTCCCACGTAAAGTAATGTCTAAATGTAGGGATCAATCCTTCTGTTAATCTCACAGATGCAGGAGTTAGAAATAGCGCTCTTTTTGAGGAAAAAACAAAGTACACGCGGTTATAAACAGCCGCGAAGAAAATAACGTGTGCGTGTGGATACACGCGGGCAGGATTCACGCAGTCTTGGCAGCTGCGCTTGAAGACAGAGTGCGCGTGTGGATCTACACGCGGGCAGGATTCACGCAGTCTTGGCAGTCGCGTGTGAAGACAACGTGCGCGTGTGGATTTACACGCGGGCAGGATTCACGCAGTCTTGGCAGTCGCGTGTGAAGACAACGTGCGCGTGTGGAATTACACGCGGGCAGGATTTACGCAGTCTTGGCCAGCCGCACTTGAAGACAGAGTGCGCGTGTGGAATTACACGCGGGCGGTGTTCCCGCAGTCCGGAACAGCCGCGTTTAATGACAACGTGCACGTGTGGGATTACACGCGGGCAGGATTCACGCAGTCTGGGCCAGCCACACTTGAAGATTGAGAGTGCGTGTGGATTTACACGCGGGCAGGATTTACGCAGTCCGGGCCAGCCGCGTATGAAGACAGAGTGTACGTGTGGATGTACACGCAGGCGGGATTCCCGCAATCAGGACCAGCCACGCTTGAAGACAGAGAACGCGTGTGAATTATCACGACCAGTAGGAATAGCTCCAGGAATCAGCGTGCGGCGGAACACACGCTATAGAAGGTCCATAAGTAGCTGTAGAAATATGCCAGGATGCAGATCAGAGGTTCAGCTACACAACGCCAATAGATTCGATCAGAAGCAGCGAGTGAATATTCTACGCTGCTTAAATACGTAATACCGTAGTTCACGTGACGAAGCAAGAGTCACGTGAAGTTAGCGACGTGCGAAGTGCAAACGTCGTTTTCCCGGTAACGTATCGAATAACCTCCATTTTGAATAGAACGGTCTAGCTGTTCTACGAGCGTAGCGTCCAGCATGCATGACAGAATACCACTGTGTATGGCAGTGTACTTTGAAGGACTATTCATGCACCCAGCTGTTTGTGCCTTTTGGTGATTGACTGCACTGTGCTGTCTGCAAGTTCATTTCTTTAGGCTTTTTGTTATGTTAAGTTTAAGTATTCTTGTAAATCACAATGTTCGCCATTTACCTGGGTGCCCCTGCATTTCAACTTGAAAGCTCCATTGGGTCCAAAACACAGCAACTAGTCTCCTCATAGCCATTGGCCCCAGAGAGCACATCCCAACCGCCCTCCGTGTCCTCCACTGGCTCCCTGTCGGGCGACAGGTCCACTTTCATAGCCATGTGCATCACCCACCATGCCCTACATAAGACAGGCCCAGAATACCTCCAACAGAAGCTCACCTGTTACCAACCCAATAGAAACCTACGATCAAGCACTGCACTCCTCCCGGTCACCCCTCCCTTCAAATCGACATGAATAGGGGGATCCTGCTTCTCTGTCCAAGCTCCCACAATCTGGAACTTAATTCCCATCAGCATCCACCGCTTAGAGGATCACCTTGCATTCCGGAAGGCCCTTAAAACCTGTCCAACCCCACCCCTGCATCCTTACGAACCCATGCCACACTTCAGGTTATTTAACCCCCTTGTCAGATAGGCCAAGCCATCAGTCAACTGCTCATAGAAGGTACTGAGCGACAGAGAGAATACACTCCAGCAGACCACAGAACGGAATCTGCGCCACGTCTAATAAACCAAGAAACCAGCCAGGACACATGGGTACGTATCGCACTCCATGTCGATGAAAGATAGCCGCAGACACTGCCACCCACCCACACACATCTGCTATCATACACTATTTGAAGACACTTTGCACAACTCTTCTGCCATTAGAATGTAGCTATGTCCCACGACAAAAGTGTGGTCAAGCTGGACACATAATGAGTCTCCTGCACTTGCATACTCTCCAGACAACTTCACAGCACCCATCCCCATGCCAGCCCACCATGGAGCTAACAGGGACGTGGCCACCCCTACATACCTTCTTATTGGCTAAAATGGACATACACATTCTAAACTCCTCTGATACATCTCCATACCTTTGATGTCGCTCTCCGGAGGGCATTCACCTGCAGCGCTCTGTGGCCATACCAAAGG
Organism: Ambystoma mexicanum; assembly: GCF_040938575.1. NCBI lineage: Eukaryota > Metazoa > Chordata > Amphibia > Caudata > Ambystomatidae > Ambystoma > Ambystoma mexicanum. Next base: position 110,770,903 of record NC_090922.1, read on the forward strand.
GAAAAGGTTTACATATTATAGTGGTGCTGAAGACTGCCACGGGGGCAAGGGTTTAATTTGCAACAGGGAGGTTTCCCCTCAGGAAAGATTTCCCTAAGGGGGGAGTAGCTTTGCAACATCCCAGACACCCGAGAGAGGATGTGATTATGTCTTGGGTTCAGCAGTGGTCAGACCTGGGTGTCTGCGTGGGTATGGGTGTGGATTTTTTAAAAGAAGGCACAGGAGACAAAACTCCCATCTACAAATTCCTAGGATCTGAATGGCCAAATCTGTGTGAGGAAAGGCTTGCTCCTCTGGGTGCAATGGTGGAGCTGGCTGCCATCTTGAGACCTTCCAGGAGCTATAGTGGTGTGGGAATGTCAAGCCCTCTGGGGCTGAGGTTTGACTCGTGAGTTATTTGCATATATTCTACCCTTCCCTATCCAGAGTGCTGTAATCTTGCCCTAGTTGAAGGTAGTAAATCACACTTTGGGTCACCCCTGTGTTTCACCTTAAGAAAGGATGGAGACCTACTTTGAACCGCGGAATACATCATAGTCTCAAAACGTAGGAAAAGTAGGTAAACCTGCCACATCTTCGTATATGAGCACTGTGTTCCATAGAGCTTTGTTTCATAAGATTAAAGCTGGGATCACACAACAGAATGGTTTGTAGGTTGTCAAACAATGCAAACAGTATTTTATTAGTTTACAAAAGATAACATTATTTCACGAACTTAAAACCATATCATCTGGAGAGCAAACAGAAACTTAGTACAATTCTTTTCAACAGTGAATCAGTGTGCATCAAGGTAAGTAGCCAAAAAAGTGCAAGTGCTTGAAAACGCATTATTGGTACTCATGCATGCAATGTTTGTAAAATGGAGGGAAACCAACAGCAGAAACCACAGTTGTATAATTAACAACATCTTTGTTACAATTTCAAAGACGAATCATACTGACTCTGGCCTGGCCATGTGGCTAATTCAGAAAAAGGTCTGTTGTACAGTCCTACGGCTCAGTTGTTCCCACTGAGGTGTAACAACGACCCCCCTGGATGGAAATTACATACAAACTAAACTAAAAACGTTGACACTTTGTGGTTCGGCCTATATTGCATGGGGCCCACCCATCCTTAGTGTCCCCGAAGCATAGTGCCTTCATCAGGACGCAGTACATACTTGCGAGTGATCACAAAACTTTGGCCCCCTTGTGGTGGCTCAACTCTCCACTTTCGCTTCCTACAACCAAACGTATATTTGTATTACTTGGTCCGTCTGCAGTGTTAACGACTTCATATGTGAGCTGTACCCCAACAATATTCGGACAAACCTTACTAGGATCTTCATATTCGCTGTGGGAATACGCTCACTTCACTCGTTGGTCATTTTAGCGTGTCCCCCGACGGATACTGCCGTCATTATAGAGGGAAGACACTGTAACAAATACAATGTTTGTTGCACTGCACGATCCGAATCCTCCGTGCCTGAAGATCGCCAGTCTGTTCTGCCTTGTCTTCAGCCGCTAATTGCACTGGTAAAACTGCAGAAACGCTGTCAAGCCTATTTGCTGTGTCTCAACTGTTAAATGTATTTTACACACTTACTCTGCCTGTGCAGACTATTATCATCTCAGAAATCCAAGGGCTCTGAGCGACTGTGTTTTTTTTCCCTGTGTTACCACCCCCCCTGAGCGCTTTGAAACACTTGCCTGTGTATAGGTGCTTTATAAATAAACAATACCATACCATACCAAAGTTCCATATTAAAATGATGGAGCTTCAAGCGATTTAATACATTAGCTCCCAACGTGGAGGGATATAGCTTAGGTGAAATCATTCAAATTACTTCAATCTAAATCATATTGCCGCATTTTAAAGAGGGCTTGACAACTCCAGTCCCAGTATCATGCCTGATAATGCTATCCTACAAACTGCTTCTCTCATCAAATCAGGACAACAGATTGACGGATCTGAAATAGGTAATAAATCCTCAGTCTTGTCAAGCAAGCACATTCAAATAAGTAAACTGCCGTTGCTGGAATCATCTCCATATCGTACCTGAGTAATACAAATCTGCACCCTGTATGATGAAACCGGTGCAACGTCCACATGCGCGGGGACGGAAAACCTTGCATGTTGACTGCTGTGTTTATATTCTGGGTCGACTGCTCAGATCGCCATGCAACGTATGCTGACGCCCGTAAGTGGAGAGGCGCATTCCGTCTGTTAACCTGATAAAAATGTGACGGTGCAAACGTGCACAGTCTTGGTCGGGGGTTTCCTTTGCACTCCTACTGCATGAGGCTTCTACATGGATTTGGGTGTCACATGAAGTGTACTAAGGTGCTTAGTATTAAATATGTGCACATGTATGTTACGAACAATTTCTCCTTATAGCAGCTTTCCCTCCATTTCTAGGGGCCCTCAAACATTTTGCTTTTTATTTTTGAATCCGACTTGAACTTTTTACAGTGCAGTGAAGCCTTCAACTCCACTACACTGGCTTTTGCTCATTGTTAAGGGGAATCTGACACGTCCTTCAGGCTGTCAAGACTGAGAAACTTTGTTTCTCTTACTCTTTCAACTTTGTTGCCACTTTTTGGTATCATTTACCAAAATCATTTACCAGTACCGCGCAATGGGTCATCTGCGTTTTATGGCCCTAGACACTCTCCAAGGAACTTTTGGTGATTGTATAATGTGCTTCAGGACAAACCGGTGGTAGTAGTAGCTTGTTCTCTTATTCGTAGAACTTTTTACTGAGCCTTACTGCATTCACCACACCTGACCACTGACCTGACTTTTGACTGTGGTTAGTGGTCAACATGGCCCTGCTACGAGGTCCTGTGTTTGTTCTTTTGGCCATTTCATCTCCTTGCTTTCGCTCTGCCCTTCCTTTTCTTTTTTGGGCATGCATTTGCCTGCGAAAGCCGCTTCTTTCACAGGCCTCTGAAAGTCATGTGTGGTGGCACCCAGGAAGTGGACTCGGACTGTCAGGTCCCAATCCACATTACTGATGCCAGGGTGTCTGGGGTGCATGAGAGCACAAGGACCCCCTCCCTAGTTGGACCACATGGGGTGTGCAAGCATGGAGCAGATCCTACCATCGGTGGGCTGGGTGCAAGCATTCACTAACTGTGGATAAGAGAAGGGTCCTGCATTCATTCACCAGATCTGAAGAAGGAGCTAAGTATTCTGAGGGGCCTAGCAGAACAAAGGAAGACCGTGAGACGCGCTTGAGGAGGCCTGGCACCTGGATCACACAGCTGTCCCAGTGAAGTCCTGCTTTGCGCCTGATCTCAGAAGACCTGCAGTGGTGCTTCAACCCCTTGGAGTGGTGTGGCTAATAACTCTCGATGCCTCCTAGTAACCCTGCGAGTGAGCCTGTTTTGAAGTGTCCCCGGGCCATCCAGTGGGCTGTCCAGCTTGAACATAGGATGCCGTGCAGGAGCGTTGCTGTTTCAGATTTTGACCTGAGACTTTGAGCAATCCTGGCTTGTCGAACAAGGCATCCTTCTGCCGAAATTTTGGGCAAGAGATAGAAGGCTGCATCATACCGCGAAAGCTGGGTCCCTTTGTGCCATTGTACCTCAGTGACGGTTGCTGAAGGCAGTTTTCCCGCGTTCCTTCCAGTGCTCTAGACCGTGCTGCATCAGTGTTTTCTTCTTTTCTTCTCGGTATCGAGAGTAGCAGCTTCCGTGTATAGCCGACCTGTACCTGGACCCGCAGTGCCTGTGCATCTGGAAGCTGAATGGAGGCCGGCAAATCATACCTCTGGTGATCACCTCTGGACCGGCCAAGTGTGGACCAAAACCAAACTAAGCGTTGTGAGTAGTGAAGTCACTTACCAGTGGTCCTTTGTTCATCCAAACGCATTCACTCATTTAAGGCACATTTTTGGCCTTCCTGTTGGCTTAGGTGCTTCTTGCTGCCTAGAGCTCTCCAAAAGTTGGGAACAGCTTTGTTCGCTGTAGCAGATCCCCTCCTGACTCTTGGGACCCGTTTCACCATTCAGAATTCTTCTAACTTTTTCCTGCTCCCTAAAAAGTACTTGTGAACTTTACGCATGACCGCACGCATTACGTATGCATTGAACATTGAGCACCAGGCTCCACTCATTTTAGGGCTGGACTCTTGAAGCTAGGATTGTCATATCTGAAGGCTGTTGGTGCTACACAAGTTCCTCACCTTTTCCTTTGCAGGTATTGGTAGAGTTATTATCTTTCTCGCACTGACTCCAGTGATTGTGTATATGTTACAGAGTGTCTTGTTTTTGTGGAATTTTACGAGAGCTTTTTATTTTTCATTGTGTTGTTACGGAAACCAATGGATAAAAACACGCTACTACATTTTTCCAGCTTTCTTCCTAAATGGCTGAGAGAAAGTCTCCCGTATGGGCAGTTTTTATTTATTAAATGAAACTGCACCACGCTGAAAGAATTTGAAAGACATGTTGATTTCCTACAAACTAGACTTCATAGCCCAGGGTTTTCTTCAAAAGCCAGAAAAAGAGCAGAACACATGAATAGAGACCCAAGTCTTATTAAATTAAAACGAATCGAACATCCACTGGGCAGTTCATGAATGTCACCACCTGTAGTCCAGTGAGCGACCACTTGAGTAAAATCATTCTGAAACAGTTACATATCCTTAAGACACCAGGCGTTGATCCAAAAAAAATATGTTTCGCTTTTAAGCTTTTTCGAAAAACATCTGACAACATTTAGTTCACACCATTATTTATTTATTAGGGCTCTAAATGACTTGCCTGCCTTGTGGATAGTTTCAGGTTAAAAAGTGTGGGCCTCATCTTGACAAGTCACCATGGTTTCCTTATCAGATGATTTTTTAATTTGGCTGGGATTGATTGCAGCCAACAGAGTGTTATTCTATTTGTGGGGTCCAGTCCCTTTGCAGAATGGTTGTTTCCTGTTATTTACGTTATTGTACTCATAATAGGTACTTTTACCATTATAAATGCCCAATTATAGGTACCAGAATGCACTCTGCATCGCACTTCTGCACTCGGAAGACGCTCCATGTGAGAGGCATCCTCTTCTGAACTTAACCCAGGTCCCTGATGGACTTGGCGCACTTGTTCCCCCTCCCCCTCACTTGCACTTCCTGTCTGCACACTTGCACGACCTTGAATTCCCTAGATCGTTTTTGTCTGTCCTCCCTTTGTTCTTCCTTCCCTAGCTTGGCTGCGCCTGAAACACTTGCTTTGAGGCATTATTCATGATGACCTATCATCATTCAACATGAAGGTCGCCAGGCCTAGCACCTAGTTTATTGTTCTGTATGCAGTGGTCGAAGTGTACGAAAAGAAGTAGTGGAACTATGTTCCCTGCTGGCCTGCACCCACTCCCTACAAACCCATCGCCACTCCCCCTCCCACACACAATGCGAACCCCCAAACACATGCACCTGCTGTTTAAGGGAACGACCTGTGCAGTGCACCGAAAGTGCAAGTTTCAACTTCTTCCTACACTTTTATTTTAAAACTATACCATTCCAGAAACGTTTCTTTATAAGATAAAAGTTTAGGAACAGTAAAACTTAATTAAAAAAAGTAGAGGAGCACCGCTGCCGACCGCTCCCGCTCACTTCGATCACTGTCTGTATGTCCTTTTCCCCCTGTTTTCCCCTACACTCCTTGTCATGCCCTTACTATCTGGCAAGTCATTAGGCCTAGCAGGCAGCTTATTGCTTGTTTTCTCTTCCTGTCTCCCCTCCCTCCTGTCATGGACTTGCACTAGTAGAAATGCCTCTGGCCTAGTACACTAGTTAATTTTTGTTAAATCATTCGGAAACTTCAAGGCCTAAAAATGACTACTGTTTTCGCCGTTCCCTTCCTGCCTTGAGGAGCTTTGAAGCACTTAACCTCTGTATAAGCTCTTTACAAATAAACAATTACATGGCATTGAACCACCTGAGCTGTCGGTGGTACTTGATTGCCCTGTGGCAAAGCACAATTAAAGTGATGGTGTGTGCAGCAATTTGATACCCCAAATGATCTAAGAATGCCAATGAGAGGAGCGATTGGAGCGGCCAGTAGGGTTTGTTTCTTTGCATTCTGGTACTCGTAGTTTTACCTTTCCATTATAATGTGAGTCGGCAAGTGGCAGAATGCAAGGATTGGAGGCTGGAATGGATGTGCTATTCACAATTCATTGGAACAGTCTGAGACCTCTGTAAACTCTCTTCGGAGTTGTGTTAAATAGTTACCTGCGTTTCTCATTGTTTGAAGCCAGTGTGGAGCTTGTAGCTGTGCGTTAAGTGAATAAAATACGGAGGCATACAAACACTTTTTTCCCCTTGCCTGACTCTGCTTACTATTGTGTTTGTATGTCATTGCTTTTGTCCCTTTGTGCCCACTGAGGCCTTTGGGCGTGATGCCATATAAGAAATTAAATAATAATAATAATACATGAAACCAAAATGATTTGGGATTTTATTAAAAAAAAAGTAGTTTATTTTACCTTTTTTTTCTGGAATTAAACAACTCCAGGCTGTGTCCGGGTGTGACTATAAGATTGAGATGGCCCCTCACAGAGTTAAGAACACTAACATTGGTACTTTTCGGAAAGGTTTGGGCCACGCCACACCAAAGATCACTGAAGATGATGTAGCCACAGGACCTGTCTTCATTAACTGCTGCCTGACTGGCAGCACTTAACCAACACAACATCGATACAATATTATAGCATGTACACTTTGAAATAGGAGGCCCAGTCATTCTGTGACCCCGCCTTACCCCACAGGACCCTCTTCTGATGACGCCACGTGGAGCGAGAGCCCTGCACACCATTCATGCTGTGCAGCGGGTGTTCAAAAGGTCATTTGTGAAGTCTTGCTTCTCATGCTAAGACTGCCTGGCACAGCATTAGTTAAGGAAGAAAGGAGGAGTCTGTACCAAAGGGCACCTTTCATCAGTTGAAGCAGTCAAGTCACCCTTAACTCCCTAGTGATTGTGCCTAGGGGTGAGCTGCCCCTCTGCCCCTGTGGTCGTTACACTACTGGGGAGACACCTTTGGAGTTAATTTGCTTTGAAAGACTGCACACCCTTACAGTACCTATTCATTCTAGCCTGTCATAAAAGTGTAGTAGCTCCGTGCTCAAAGGATTGTTTGTTGGTGTTCTAACTTTAACGCGAGGGTCCCATCAGGGTCAGAGAGGCGGCCTTCCTGATGGATCGAACCAACAGAGAGGATATGCCTTCCTAGCCGCCTTCCTTGACCTGTGGTAGCCTGGCTTATAGGGAGGCTGCACCAAAAGAAGTTTCACCTGATGAGACACTATGCATAAAGGATCAAGGAAGCCACAGTGACCACACAGGCAAATCCACCATCCCACAGATTCCACCTAAACCGTCTATCCCACAGATTCCACCTCACTCGTCTATTCCACAGATTCTACCTCAGCCGCCTACCCCACAGATTCTACCTCAGCCGCCTACCCCACAGATTCCACCTCAACTTCTACCCCAAAGATTCCACCTAAGCTGTCTATTCCACAGATTCCACCTCAGCCGCCTACCCCACAGATTCCACCTTGGCTGCCTACCCCACAGATTCCACCTCAGCCGCCTATCCCACAGATTCCACCTCAGCCGCCTATCCCACGGATTCTACCTCAGCCACCTACTCCACAGATTCCACCTCAGCCGTCCACCCCACAGATTCCACCTCAGCAGTCCACCCCACAGATTCCACCTCAACCTCTATTCCACGGATTCCACCTCAGCCGCCTACCCCATAGATTCCACCTCAGCCACCTATCCCACAGATTCCACCTTGGCAGCCTACCCCACAGATTCCACCACAGCCGCGTACACCACAGATTCCGCCTCAGCCGCCTACCCCACAGATTTCACCTCAACCTCTATCCCACAGATTCCACCTCAGCCTCCTACCTCACAGATTCCACCTCAGCAGCCTATCCCACAGATTCCACCTCAGAAGCCAATCCCACAGATTTAATTTCAGCAGGCTGGCATGACTGTAGGTTCCAGATAGGATCTGCAGGCTCCACAGCGGTCTCCCACATGCCCCACAACCGAAGGCTTCTGGCGTGAATTTCCTTTCACGAAATGAACTGCGGTCAAAAAAGAAATCTGAAGCCACCCAGAACAACTTAAAAATCTATCTCCTTAGTTGTAATTACATTGACTGCCGTAATCCTTCATGCGCCTGCAGCCGTTCCTCCGAGCTCCCAAATTAAAACAGATTTCTGCTATAGTGGGGTTGACAATCTGCAGCCATCCAGTCGCATCGCAGAGTCCAGAGGCAGCTGCATTGCGAAGGCAATTTAACAACTCACCTTGTTTAACACGGATGGAAAGCGAAGCAGTGCGCTTTATTGGAAAACACAATTGTGCCTTGATTGCAGAGCTGGTGCCCGCACCTGCGCTGATGATGATCCATCAGGTTTAATTTGAGCAAGACAATGTCAGGAGGTGGGTGGCTATGCTGCACCATGGATGGGCACAGAGACAAGGCTAAGAGATGGGTGGCTATGCTGCCCCATGGATGGGCACAGAGACAATGCTAGGAGGTGGGTGGCTATGCTGCCCCATGGATGGGCACAGAGACAATGCTAGGAGGTGGGTGGCTATGCTGCACCGTGGATGGGCACAGAGACAATGCTAGGAGGTGGGTGGCTATGCTGCACCGTGGATGGGCACAGAGACAATGCTAGCAGGTGGGTGACTATGCTGCACCATGGATGGGCACAGAGACAATGCTAGGAGGTGGGTGGCTATGCTGCACCATGGATGGGCACAGAGACTATGCTAGGAGGTGGGTGGCTATGCTGCACCATGGATGGGCACAGAGACAAGGCTAAGAGATGGGTGACTATGCTGCACCATGGATGGGCACAGAGGCAAGGCTAAGAGATGGGTGACTATGCTGCCCCATGGATGGGCACAGAGACAATGCTAGGAGGTGGGTGGCTATGCTGCACCATGGATGGGCACAGAGACAATGCTAGCAGGTGGGTGGCTATGCTGCACCATGGATGGGCACAGAGACAAGGCTAAGAGATGGGTGACTATTCTGCCCCATGGATGGGCACAGAGACAAGGCTAAGAGATGGGTGACTATGCTGCACCATGGATGGGCACAGAGACAAGGCTAAGAGGTGGGTGACTATGCTGCCCCATGGATGGGCACAGAGACAATGCTAGGAGGTGGGTGGCTATGCTGAACCATGGATGGGCACAGAGACAATGCTAGCAGGTGGGTGGCTATGCTGCACCATGGATGGGCACAGAGACAATGCTAGGAGGTGGGTGACTATGCTGCCCCGTGGATGGGCACATAGACAATGCTAGGAGGTGGGTGGCTATGCTGCACCATGGATGGGCACAGAGACAATGCTAGGAGGTGGGTGGCTATGCTGCACCATGGATGGGCACAGAGACAATGCTAGCAAGTGGGTGGCTATGCTGCACCATGGATGGGCACAGAGACAATGCTAGGAGGTGGGTGGCTATGCTGCACCGTGGATGGGGGCTATGCTGCACCATGGATGGGCACAGAGACAATGTTAGGAGGTGGGTGGCTATGCTGCACCGTGGATGGGCACAGAGACAATGTTAGGAGGTGGGTGACTATGCTGCTCCGTGGATGGGCACAGAGACAATGCTAGCAGGTGGGTGACTATGCTGCACCATGGATGGGCACAGAGACAATGCTAGGAGGCGGGTGGCTATGCTGCACCATGGATGGGCACAGAGACTATGCTAGGAGGTGGGTGACTATGCTGCTCCATGGATGGGCACATAGACAATGCTAGGAGGTGGGTGGCTATGCTGCTCCATGGATGGGCACAGCTGCTCCATAGATGAGCACAGACACAAGGCCAGGAGGTGGGTGACTGCGCTGCTCCATGGATGGGCACATAGAAACTGCCAGGAGGTGGGTGGCTATGCTGCTCCATGGATGGGCACAGAGACAATGCTAGGAGGTGGGTGGCTAAGCTGCTCCATTGATGGGCAAAGAGACAGTGCCAGGAGGTGGGTGACTATGCTGCTCCATGGATGGGCACTGCTGTTCTATAGAGGAGCACAAACACAACGCCAGGAGGTGGGTGACTGCGCTGCTCCATGGATGGGCACAGGGACAATGCTAGGAGGTTGATGACTATGCTGCTCCGTGGATGGGCAGCATAGACAATGCTAGGAGGTGGGTGGCTTGAGGTGGGTGACTATGCTGCCCCATGGATGGGCACAGAGACAATGCTAGGAGGTGGGTGACTATGCTGCTCCATGGATGGGCACAGAGACAGTGCTAGCAGGTGGGTGACTATGCTGCACCATGGATGGGCACAGAGACAGTGCCAGGAGGTGGGTGGCTATGCTGCTCCATGGATGGGCACAGAGACAGTGCTTGGAGGTGGTGGCTATGCTGCTGCATTGATGGGCACTGAGTTTTCTATGCAGCCAACAAAAGTTAATGGGAGGAAATTAGGTATTGGAAGAGCCAGTGTTTCTGTGGAGTGAAATTGTTTTATTTATTTTGTATTTATTTGTTGGGTATTTGTAATGCGCCTATACAGCAAAAAGGTGTTTGAAGGCGCCACAAGACCAATAACCGGGTGGGTGGCAGAACAGTGATGAAGAATAACAAACAAAAAAACGGTCCATCTAGGACTTGTGTCATTCCGATCGTGCAAGGGCAGTGACAAAGTGCAGGAGAGTGGGGGTGGTGGGGAGAGCCGGTCAGAGTTGAATGCATTAAGCTAAGATGGGAATGCAAGAGTGGAGAGGATGCAAGTGCTGGAGGGAGGGAGGACGGGAGGAGGGCCCCTGGGCTAGGCGGGTGCTAAGGGGAAGCCAGGTGGGCGAGTGCCAGGGGAAAACAGGGAGTGCAGGGAAGGGGGCTCCACGTGCTTAGTGCAAAGACAGGGCTGGATTGGGCTCAGTAGGGGTGTAGGCCTTGCCAGGCTAGTACAGTGCTAGGGAGCCAAGGTAGGGCAGGGGCGAACGAAGTGCTGGGATAGACTGGGCGAGGAGGGCCTGAAGTCCTGTATGAGTCAGAAGGAACCAGGTAGCAAGTAAGAATGCAGCAGAGGGGGACATTAGCAGGGGAGGGAGAGAGGGAAGGACGAAGAGAAAAGGAGGGTCTTGAGAAGCTTCCAGAACTTGAGGTCTGGCAGGGGCAGGGAGGCCATTCCAGAGGAAGTCTCCTGCAGAAGAGATAGATCTACCCCCCACTCTCTTTTTGGAAAAGAGTCTGTTCTGCAGAGAGTTGGAGCTAGAAGACTGAAGGACTCTAGCAGGGAAGTATTTAGGGAGAGAGAGAGTTGGAGGTAGTGGGGTCCCAGGCCCCAGAAAGCCTTTTGGATGATGAAGAGGGTCTTGAACTTTATCCTTCCAGCAACCGGGAGCCAATGGAGAGATTTTAGTGCTGGAGAGATGCGGTCCCTGGGCCTGAGGACAAGGATAAGTCTTGCATTTCTATTCTGGATTAGTTGAATGGGGCAAAGGGAGGAGTTAGGCAGATTGAGAAAGAGGCTGTTACAATAGTCCAGCCTAGAGAGGACCAGAGCTCTGGAGACAATGAGTTTCTGAGGGAAGGTGAGGAAAGGGAGGATGCCTCTGAGGAGGTGCAGCTGAAAGTGGCCCTTCTTGGTAAGGTCTGCAATATGAGGAGAGAAGGAGAGAGAGGAGTCAAAGATGACACCAAGGTTTTAAGCCTCAAAAGAGGGTGAGGGGAGGTGGGGCATGGAGGGTGGCCAAAGAGTAGGACGGAAGGAGAGAGCAAGGGTCCCAGTGAGAAGGATCTCAGTCTTACTCGCGTTAAGGCAGAGATTGTTAGTAGGACACCATGCCTGACAGTCAGGAATGAGAGAGGACGAGGAGGAGAATGTGGTGGGAAGCTTGAAGTAGAGCTGTGTGCAATCTGCATAACACTGGAAGTGAGGAGAGAAGACAGAGATCCAATGGGCTGGAGGAGCAAGCTAGTGGTTGAAGAGCCACGGCGAGAGGATAGTGCCCTGAGGGACGCCGCAGGTGGAGAGTGTGATGGGGGAGAAAAAAGGGCCCAGTTGAACTTGCGAAGGTCAGTCAGAGAAGAAACGGGTCAACCAGTCCAGTGCCAGATCCAGGATGCCAAGGTTATCATGGAGCCAATTTATAAGTGTGGCATGATTGACTGTGTCAAAGGCAGAGGGGAAAGGACAAGAAGGATGAGAAAGGAAGGAGAGTTGGAATTGAGATTAGAGAGCAGGTCTTCACAGTGGTTCAGGAGTGCAGTTTCCGTGCCTTTGGCTGCTCTGATGCCAGACTGGTGATCGTGGAGACAACCAACCGATTCAGTGTGGTGGATTAGCTGGGAGATGACCAGCTTCCCCAAGAGTTTGCCCAGGAATGGGGTAATGGAGATAGGGTAGTAGTTTGGCGTGCAGGAGGGGTCGGCAGAAGGCTTTTGAGGAGAGGCTGTACAAGGGAGTGCCTGAGGGGTAGAGGGAAGGTGCAGTGGAGAGACACCAAGCCTGCAGACAAGGCTTTCAAAGGAAGAGTAGGTCTGAGTGGGTTTGATGGTAGCAGGGAAACATTCAGGGAAGATCAGGCCCACTCCACCTCCAAGCCGGTTAGACCTGTGCTTAGAGAGGTTCTTGTAGCCCTCAGGGAGGAGTGTCAAATATAATGTCAGAGCTGGCAGTAAACCCTGTCTCGGTGAGAGCGAGGATGTCAAGGTTGAGGTTTTCAAGGAGGTGGCAGATGTCAGAGGAGTGTTTAACAGCAGAGTGAGAGTTGAGGGTAGCTAAGTGGAGCTGGTTGCCACCTTTGAAGCTCTTCCGAGGAAGGGGTACAGGAGTGTGGTATGCCTGTTGGTGGTGGCAAAAGGACATGAGGGGCAGCAGAAGGAGGAGTGTCAGGAGAAAGGGGGGAGTTGATGACAGATGGAAGGTGCCTATCAAGAAGGAAGCGTTTGGGCTGAGAGCCCTGAGTCATGACAGTGCAATTCTGGTAGACATTAATGACGCCCCTAGAAGATGGGAAGTGTGCCAAGTGTACTTCCTATCGGGTTCCACCATTAATGGGCGAAGATGAGAAAGGGGAGAGAACTGAGACCATAAGGGGAATCCAAATGGCAGGAGAGAGTACAACAAAGAGGATGTCAGTGACAGCCTGCCTGGAAGAAGCATTGCCATATGTGTTGGTAATGGACAGGCCTGGATTGGAGACCAGGAGATCTTTCTTGAACTTTTTGCCTTCCAGACTTTGAGAGATAGGATAGGTGATAGAGTAGCAGTTAGAGCAGATGGGAGAGATGGAGAGCACCATGGAGGGGGAGCGAAGAGGGATCGAAAGGAGTAGAAATAGAGGGATGGAGTGCAATTGGTTGATGCTGGTCGCAGAGTGTGAACTCAGAAGTGTACGGATGCTAGTTAGCCTTCCTATGGAAAATGCTGAGCACACGAAGAAGATTCCTTGCAAAGAGAAAGCAAGAACCATAAACCCTGCCAATTAAAGACACCATTCATACATGAATGAAAAATAATTGTAAGTCCCTCAGGGTCATTTTAAATGGGGCAAAGTGGTAAATCAGGATGTAAAAGCAAAGCGAAATTCGTTTAGGTCTTGATTTACCACTTTGCCCTATTTTTCAGCACTAACAAGGTGGTGGAGGGGCAAGAAGCAGAGATAAGATTTCTGCCTTGCTGACCTCCTCCATCTTGTCTGTGAATTTCGTTTTATACCTGCATGAAATTCTCATGTAGGTGTAAAACGAATGGATACCTATGGAATCTGCCTCGGTTTTTGCACCTGCTAAATAGAAGACAGATTCCATAGAAATCCATGAGTAAATGCTGCCTTCAAACCATAGATCCTAGGAAATGATATAAGCTCTACATTTACATACAGGGGCATGTAGTAGGAGGAACTGGCTCAGAGATTCTTAGCCTACAATTTGGGATGTAGCCACCTACGTATTATGCACCACTGTGAAAGACAATACCCTTATAATTCTACTGGGATGGTAGCTGACAGCAGACAGGCTGCATGAAATGTTTCTAGGTATTTCTCCCACTTGCTTTTGGGGGTCCGTGGGTAGGGAATCCATGTGTCAGCCGTTTACTTCTTTGAGGAGAAATAGGAGCAGGGGGACTCTCCTTCATTGGTGTTGGGTGATTTTGAACGCTCTCAATGACAGCTATTCAGCAAAGGCTTCATATCAGCCATATTGGGTACAGGCTGTTGATCATCATTTTCAGGGTGAGACTCTCATTTGTTGGCTATGGGGGGCAGTGGCGTGTCTAGACTCTTTTTACTGGGGCGGCCCAAGTGGGGCACTGACATATGCAGAGGTGGCATGAAGTACGAGCGACCACACACACATAGTTATCATAGTTTAGGATAATCGGGTGGCACATGCGGTGGGCAATCATATTCCAGGGGTAGCACGTGCCACCCCGGCCCACTCCCTGGACATGCCATGTTTGGGGTAGGCTAACAGCACTACTGAAGAGGCTTGCAATGAGTGGATTGTACAAGGCTCTCAATCAGCTCTACTGGGTAGGGCTCTTGATCGGCAACATGGCAGGATATTGTTGATCTGTGGTATGGAAGATGGTTGTAGAAGTAGGTAGCTAAAGGTAGGTAGCTAAAGGTAGGTAGGCCGGGACAAGTCTCTGATAAAGTATTAGGACGAGGCTACGGCCATGCTTTACTAGGAGTTGAACCAATCAGCGGTAGTGTACAAGGACTTTCAAAAATGGCCCTCAAGCAGCAATATTGGGCAAAGAATATTGATCAGCATATTTAGGGCAAGACTCTCAATCAGTTGCACTGCAGATTCGCTCCATCTGCAGTTTCGGAGGAGGCACAGTGATCCAGGGGAACTATAAATGAGCGTTATTGAGGGGGGCTCTAAATGAGCAGTCCAGGATGCCCGTGAGCAGGGATAGGCAAAGCTAGCACTGGAGCTGTGGGTTTGAATAAGCTTTCAATCGGCGGTAGGTGGGGACGCTCAGTGTCTGGCAGGGGAAGGAGGCTCCTGAACAGTGCTAACAGTAGTAGGCTCTTGTTGAACAGCGCCCTCAGTGTGATGCTGGGCCCTGCAGAAAGAAGGCCTCCCTGCCAACATGGTAGCAGCCAGGGCGCAAGTCGAGGGAACACGGGGGGGGGGGGGGTGAGAGAGGAGGTGGAGGTGGGGCGTCCGTCCCCTTTTTTCAGAGAGTGGACGCCGACTCCCACATAAGTTTTCAATTAATTGAAACCATTTAAAAAAGTTCTGCCACCACTTGATAAAGAGAGTCGTGCCTGGGATTAGAACCCGGGTGGAGCAGCTGAGAGACAAGGAATGTAGATGTGGGAACAGAAGAGTTTCTAAACAGATGGTAGCATAACACTCTTTGTAGCACACTTTTGCTTTACAGGACATGTTTTCGTACATGCTTTAAGACAAAAGTTGAGAACTTATTCTATTTAGCAAGCAATGTTTTAAGAAAGTATGTTATCTTGGCTAATGCTTGCTTGTTCTGTGCACTTTCTTGAGTTGGGAAAGACATCCTAAAATTAAATATTCAAATGTCTTTCAATTTACCCTTATTGCTGTGACGCCACGTCTCACTGCATATGTCAAAGTCCCCACACTTGGTTTTTTAGGACTTGATCTCTGGAAGCAGCTCTTCTTGCATGGTAATGTTTGCCAAGGGCTGAAAGCATCATAATTATCGAGTACTTGCCACAATGCTCAATGGCTGAGGTGACATTGTCAGAGGTTGGAGGAGGGTACAGTATGCGATCATACCCCCCAAACCCGCCCAAACCGTCCCCCAATGCCACTCAAGTCCAAGGGGTTAACACGCGGGACGATGCTTTCTATATTCAGCCTAGCACTAGAGTGGTCACAGCCCACCGGAGAGTGACCGCTCAACCTTGGACATGCTAGATTACTTTTCGCTGCCCCTCTGCACCTCTAACCATAATTAACAAATCTTTGAGCCAGCTCATGCGATGTGGGCCATTTGTTCCACACCAAAAACAGGGGGCACACCAGGAAGACGAGGGATCAAACAGAGGTCCACATCTGGGATTACTTTCATCTTTGGACCCTGCAATCATTAAGGAATGTTGGGCGGAAAACGCCACATCTCCTCAGTCAAATAACACTTTTGAATCAACATAATCTCCCGATAGACTAAAAGGGATTTGTAGACATCATGACTGATTTACCAGCAGAAGGTATGGCATCTACAGGAGGCGCCCCGGGGTAGAGGGGCAACCTTGCCCGTGGGACTGATGGATGGAGAGGGGTATGCTTGCAGGAAACAAAACCCACATTAACTTCAACTTTAGGCATACTGGTCTACCATTAATCTCTTGGGCACTAAATACATTTTCTTCAAAGAAAAATACTATTGGTAATGGTCTCTAATGTCTACTGCTCTCTGTCCCCTTTTTATATCCATGAGGTCTGACACCCTATGCTATATGCCGGGTACCTCCTCCAGAAAGCAGTAGGCTTTGAAAACGAGAGTGGCGGATTGCGCAGACAGCAACTGACTTTGAAAAATAAAGTGTAAAAAAAATGTGCGCAGTCAGAAGCTGCAGTGTCAGGCAGTGTGAGTCTTCCCGATTTGCTTTTAATTCGTTTGTGGAAAAGTAGCAGAAAAGCAAAGTCTTGTTCAAATTTGAAGGAACGAGTGGTATATATTGAATCTTGACGGTGACGGATGGTAAAACGCTCCTGGCCTGCATATAGGCTCCTTTTGGAAGAGCCATGAAATCCAGAATCATAGTCTGCTCAGTAACCAGGTTTCCAAACTTCTTCAGGGCATTTTGGCCACTTCCCGGCAGGGGTGGTAAAAAGGCCACCCCGGTCGGGGAATGAGCGGTAATGATGGCCACCATACATATATGGAGCCGTTATCAGAACAAATCCCACTCTATTCTGCCTACGTTTTGCAATTATAAAAACCCGGCAGAAATCAATAGGGATTCATGCCACTCCGGCCGCAGCAAAATTAGATCTGTGTCCTTGGCGGTTTCATGAAGAGGGAAAAAACACTGTGTGTGGTTCTCACTCCATCTCGTACAAATGCATGAATTGGAAAAAACATCCAAAGATCTTTCTGGGCATCCACCTGCCCATACACCTGAAAAAAAAGTATGGGTTATGATGTGCCCCTTAGCCAACATGTCTGCTGCAAAAACATGTACACTACATATGAACCTCTGCTGATCTAGTGATGAATCTGCGGAAAATGAACCCAAATGATATTGCGACCTGCTGCTCTGGCTCTTTCCCTGCATTCCGGTGCATCTCCAACAGGGGGAGGAGGGGTAGTGATTAATATCCTGAGCATGGTGAAGGGTCTGGAAATTTGAGATCCACCTTCTGGGCTCTTCACTCGGGGTGGAGGAAAATGGCTAATTCCATTCCACAGGAAAATTGGCAGATCCCTCGCAAATTTCTCACAATCTGGAGCAGAATTGGCAGGTTGGGGCCTTTTCCTGGCCATTTAAAAAAAAATCGAAATCTTGGGCAGCAAAGGGGTGTTTTGCCAATTGACTTTTTTTATTTTTTTTAGCAAAGTTTTTTTTTTTTGTTGCAGGGTAGAGAGCTACGTATAGTGATACCATGATTGCATCCTGCAGGAAGGAGCAAAGAACATGCCACCTCTAGGAGGGATGGATCCAGTGAGGACTGCCCTTCACTTAGGAAGGATGAGTCTTTGAGTTACGCCTTTCCTGGAAAGCAGGAGTGAAGGGGATTTTATCAAGCCCCATGGACTCTGACCTGGAAGATTGATGGACTCGAGAATTGCCACTTTTAGGGAATGGGGTCTGGTGATTTGCTCATGGACAAACAACCTTTTTTATCCTGTTGGGGCGGTTGGATTATCGCCTTTGGTACTGGGCAAAAACACTACATTTTCACCTCTGACAAGTATAGATTCTACCCATGGTCCCAAGTACAAACCTTTGCATTTCACCTGATAGATCTTGAACATTGTCTCACCCAAAGGAAGTATGTGTAAAGTGATTGCCTGTTGAAATAATTGGTTTGGGACAATTTCCAGGTCCCAGAACAAAGCATGACCTATTACCAGAAGAATGGATAGTGCGATAGATCTATAGATGGATAATTTGTCCCTTATAGAACGGGTTGATTGCGGGAATATTTTCAGGGACAAAAATAACTTTTCTCTTGTGGTTAGTGTGCGTTTTGAGGTTTCATCCATGGGCATAGAGCCTGTCAACTCTACGATGGGTGGATTTATGAGATATGCTGATGGCCCAAGAGCCATCTACCTGTAGAAAGAATGGGTTTTGGAGATCAGCACAATGACAGAGAAACTGTCTTTAAAATATGAAACTGCGTCAGTAAGAGCTAGACCAACATACGTAACTGTGATGTTGGAAGAGTTGGTTCTGGTGATTAACAAAGAGGTCGCGAGCCAGTCCCCAACAGGCAGGGTTGGTTGTTGGTAGTGGGCCCAGAATAATTAGCTAGTTATGTGCGGGAGGGAAGGGCTTTAGGGATTCACCAGAGACGGACAAATTGGCCGACTGCAAGAAGGATCGCCTTTGGGGCTTAGACAAAGAGCGCGAACCTGTGCGGAACGCACTGGGAGACAGGCTCTAAGCTTAAATACTCAAGTTTGGGAGGATAGCTCAGGGGCAACGTGCTCACCTTGGAAGCAAGACAACGTGGAGCAATGGAGGTTCGATCCCCGGGTCTGCACTTAGAAACCTCTGGGTATTAAGCGCATTATAAATAACGGATAATTATAATATAAACTGAGCTTCCAAAACACCCTAGTCAACCAACCAGTCAGAGACTGGTCAAATACCCAAACAAAGTACACCTAGCTTACATATAGCTAACATAGACCATGCTCAAGATCTCTGACAGATGTGGGGGTGGATTAATGGCCCACAATATCAAAATATTAACGCTATTAACACAGGGAATACATTCTGTCACCTGTATGAAGGATGAATTTTGGGATTCAATCACCCAGGGATATCAAACATACCACTCAGAGGAACACCTTGTTTTGTATCTTTGTTCTATGATGGACAGCACGTCATCTTTAGTAAGGACACGTACTGGGGCGTCACCCTGGAATGTAAAACAGGTTAACGCTAGCAAATGCTGGTTCTATGAGTTCACACAGCTGGTGGAATCTGTTGACCCTGGAAAGGATGGAAACATGTGAGGCGATGGAGAATCTTCCATCTACAAAAATAATGAGTCTCTAGCCTTTCTCTAAACACTGGGGACTTTGCCTGTAGGAAGCATGGCCATCTAAGAAAGAACTCAGGGAAAATGGAACAAGTCACATGCAGAAAGGATGGTTGTTGAATTATGTGCTTGCTTCAGACATCT
This sequence comes from Ambystoma mexicanum, assembly GCF_040938575.1. Classification (NCBI taxonomy): domain Eukaryota; kingdom Metazoa; phylum Chordata; class Amphibia; order Caudata; family Ambystomatidae; genus Ambystoma; species Ambystoma mexicanum. The sequence goes on from NC_090922.1 coordinate 110,790,237, forward strand.
GTATTTAGCCTAGAGAACACAGATTTGGAGCCTGGCAACTGAAACTTTTCCCGTCCCCAGTTTGAGGTTCATACATTGAATACTATTAAAATGGCTAATAACACCTATTACCACAGGTCTTAGAGGCAGGAGCAATCCGTATGGCTCCTTACACAAAAACAGTGTTTTTAATTTGGTAGCAGAGAACCTCTCAAAACATTATAGTCCACTGGAATTAGAACATAGGTACATTGCCTCCCATCTCACAGGATGGAGGGTCCAGAGCACTGTCACAGGATGCAAAAGCTCTCCCTCCAACACAGGATTGCCTGAAGTGGTTAGTCCAGGGATGCAGAGCCTTTCAAATATAGTGCCGGATAGGTTCCATATACTCGGCACATATACAAAGTCGTTCACCTCTATTAGCGGATAGGTCCAATAAGACTGGAAAGGGACAAAGGATTTAACCAAAAGACAGAACTTCCCCTCTCCTCTGGGAGTTGATGTGTTCAGAGCTGTGCCTAGGAACATGGGGTCTGTCAATATTACAGCTATGACTGCATGTGTTTAGGAAATTGATACAGGGATCAACCCCCATATTAACACCACCCTTAATTATGACTAGACACATTTATGGGAATTGCACAGGGATTGCCCCATTCAGCACAGCAGTGGCGAAGGGCGGAGTGTGATATTTGATGGGGGACCAAAGTCAGTGTCACATATTTTGAGGGTGTCAGGACACTCCTAACCCCCCTGGTAGTTGTGGCTATGCACCAAGGGCAGATGCCATGCTCTTATTGATTTACAGACACTGTGCCTTAACTTGGCAAGCACAGGAGTACCCGGTTCAATCTGGGCAAACATGTGGGTATTGGCATGCACATGCATCAAGGGTTTCTGCATGGATGTGGGAACCTGCACGAGATTTCTGGTCCGGTGGATGCAGAGAAAATCAGCGCAATCGTGCTTCGTGTGGAGCTTTCTACATTTCTTCAGTAGTCAGCATGAGGCTCTTGGTCTCCAGCTCTGTCGCTGTTCTTACGCTGTGACTATATTTCAAAACCATTATGGTCATTATAATTATGACCACTTTCTTGGCTCAACTTTTAACACAGCACATTCTCCTATGCATTCTCTGTTACACAATAAACTCTTAAACAAGACAGTTCAAACACATCCCCTGTAACCAGCACCCAAACACTTCTCCCCATTACATAATGACACCACCATTTATTTTGTCAGTGGCTTTTGTAAGTTTGCCCAATAAAAGGAAGGCTGCTCTTTTAGAGAGATATTTTCCTAATCTGTTCCTGTGATGAGGTCTGCGGGGTGGTGTCTTGTGGGGGCTGGGGGGGTTACTCTGCTGTCATATCGATCTCCATCATCCCCTTGATCCCTTCCTCCGATCAGGCTTCAGGAGGGTCAGGGGGGGGGGGTGCGCTGGAACATCTATCTATGCCTGTCCCCTTGGCCTGCTCTTCAAGTACTAAACTGAGAGATTCAGAGTCGGGGAAGCAGAGGCTGGATCTGGAGACGCTGCCAATGGCGTCCATATTGACTTCCAAGCGTTCCTCTGCGACAGGTGTGCCATATGGCTGGGTTGCTCGCACCGTATCCATGATGCAGGCCACCCCACCAGGTCTATCACGAATAACCACACCGAGAGCAATAGCCTCACATTTTGTATTCTTCACACTGGAGACACTATGCCCGGAGTCAGCAACCTTTGGCACTGCAGATGTTTCGAACTTCATCTCCCATAAGCCCTAGACAGCATAGTCAATGGTGAGGAATCATGGGCGTTGTTTCAGCAAACATCTGAGAGCCGCAAGGCACAGACCCCTGCACTGAACAATATGCATTCAAGAAACTATAATAAAAACACGAGACATTTTCGGGAGTGAAAAGGAGATCAAGCTCGGTTGCTAACATGTAACATTGCCAATATTCTGCATAAATATTCACACAAAGACAAGGTTTTAAAATATATTAGTTTCACATTATGAAATGATTTAAGATCCAAAAGAAGGCTATTTCAGAAGGTTCTTTGTTGAGTCTAGGCAATGGCACCATAAATGTTTGAGTCCACTTAGGTATTGGGAAGATAGTTTATGAGATAATGTGAGGTCAAGTTATTTGAGATTGTGTTGAACATGGTTCTGGTACAGAGGATTTAGTACTATAAACATGTTATATTGTTGCCACTCACATTGGAAGCCTGACAGACCACATTCAACATCAAGCAACATCCAGACAACTGTGGGAGGAGTCCAATGTTGAGACAAAAGCCCGAGAATTAGGATTCCTTTGCTAGGAGAGTGCGTGCCCACCATTTGCTTGGACTCTATGTATTATACCTGTTTGAGGGGTGACACCTTGAGAAAGCGAGAAAGAAGTCAGGGTGAGAGCAGACTGATTATTAGGGTAGTGTGCAGTGATCGAAGTGAATGGGAACGGTCGGGAGTGAAGGTTTTCACTGTTAACAGTTCCACTGCTTTTACTACTAAATGCACCATTCCGGATCTATACTTTTTGAAGTCAATGCCTACCTCTTCACTTTACCACATTATAGCAGTTGCAGCTTAACTGGAATGTGACCATATATTTATGAAGCCTAAGTGAAACAGCGTGGCTGGATTCTAGCTGGCTTCATCTTATCCATGAGAAGATGGGCGAGGTACTGATAAGACTACGAAGGAATCTCTCCTCGCACTCCGTATTGTCACATGTCACTATACTCCCGCCGACCGCATCCTCGGCGGAGGTCACAGTTCTATTACCTTTTTCGCTACACTTCTACCCCTGGTAGTGTAACTGGGTGGCCTCCATGTACACTCTCAAGGGGCATGTGGTCTTTGCACTTCTAATCTGATTATGGAAAATCCCCAAAAGGATCTTCTAAAAAGACACAGTTGGTGATTGTTAGGAATATTTCATAATTGTAGGTAATTTTCCTTCCGTGTGGCAACCCCTAAACTTTTTGCTGTTGTTTTCACCCTGATCTAGACTTTGCCAGAGAAGCGCAGCCTTCTGCCGCACTCCTCTGGGCTTTTGCTCCATTTTTACGGGGAAACTGATATGCCCTTAAGACAGTCAGTACCGGGAAACGTTGTTTTCCGTAGTTCTTTTATCATGTTGCAGCTTTCGCGCAACATGACACAAGAGGGCACCGTAAGCTAAGTTACTGCTCTCTTGGGTCTCTAGTCACTCTACAGGCCCTAGACACTCTCTTTGGATTGTTAATGAACGGTGCAAGTGAATCACAGACTGGACTGGTGGCAGCGATCGTTTCTTTGTGTTTTGAGATCCTTTTGGCTGTTTAAGCGTGTTTCTCGCGCTTAGTCCAAAATGGTGGCCTGGCTCCCAAAATGGCCAGACCACGAGGCTCTTTGTCCTGCCCGCTGACCATCTTGCCCCCTTCACCTTCCCCAGGTCGAGCCGACCCGGGGCCTTCCTTATTTGGGCATGTACTTTCCCGCAAAACAGAGATGCTTTCGCGGGCTTCTACAGGCCTTATGGTGCCTCCAGGATGTGGGCTGGGATGTCTGGTCCCAATACACATCCTGGGTGCCAGAGAGTCTAGTGTGTCTTGAATGCCTGGGACCACCGTGGTCCGTGATAGGTCCACGTATGGTGTGAGTGTTTTGTGAGCAGATCTCCCATTGGGTCCCCTCCGTTTTGGCGTGAAGGGAACTCTGGATAAGAGGAGGCTGGAAACACCACTACCATGTTGATCTCCTGAGTTCTCACGAACAGCGGATACAGGAGCCAAGTATCCTGCAACCAAGAGGCTGAACCGAGGAATCGCTGGTGACCCGCTGAAGGACTGCTCCTCTGCACTGCTGTCGCTCTGTGAAAACATACTGCCTCTGATTGAACGAGAAGGTCTGCACTGGTACTCCGACCCTTTGGAATAGTGGGAACAACTATTCTCGGCATCCTCATCATCTCCTACACGTAAGCCTTCGGAAGCGTCTCTGGGCCATCCAGTGGACTGACCAGCTTACCCAGGAGTCTTGCTCTGTAACCGCCGTCAGGTTGCTGCTATATTCCGAGTCCTTGACACTCTCACACGATTCGTACACTTGGCATTCCCAGGTCTGAAGTGAGAAGTGTACATTGGGCTGAAATACACACGGCCGCTCCGTTGCCCTGCTGTGGTAACAAACTGTGCGGGTTCACTGCGTTTGGGACATCCTCAACTCTAACTTCTGCTACCGCGGAATCTACACGACGCCGAGGCGTCCCTTGCTCGGATCTGAACCTGCCAACACTGAAACTGACGCAAAGAAGCCTGGGTCTGCCTGCATCGGGACCGGTGAGTAGCAACGCTAGGAACTGGTCGCCCTCCTGCAGTAGCCCGTAGCTTTTCCTCGCTGTGTTAAACAGCACACCTTTTTCGCACTCGCGCTCTGCTTCTGCCCACAAGTGGAGGCCGCGCTTGAGTAGCAGAGATCTGTTCGCCCTCCTTTGTTCACCACTCTGAACTGCCTGACTTCCTTGAAGAGACTCACTTTGGCCCATCGGCACCAGCGTGTGCAGGTGCTTTTGAGCACAAGGCTCCACTCTTCGTAAGGCTCGGACTTCCTTCTAGTTAGGTGGCGTCTGAAGGCGAACTGGGTCTAAACGATTACTTGCACTGCCTGTTTTCCTCCCCATGTAGGTGGTCTGCATATTTCGTGCTTCTAACTCTTTAGACCCGTTGGTAATTGTATATATATTGTATTTGATTGTGATGTGTTGGTTTACTTGAGTTTTATCGTGGTTCTTTGCTATGGTCAATATTACAAAGGCCTTATAATAAATGTGTCTATATTTTTAATATAACACCTGCTTGGAGTAATTTGTAAGCGTCCTTGCTCTGTGTGCTCATTGCGGGGTTTCAGTCACCCTCACTCCTCTTGAGACCTAGTCTTGACCGCCGCGATTGCTGCCTTGATTGGTCTGGCTTGTCCAGAGGTTACCCTGTTCCAAGAAACTAGGCTGGCCTTCTGAACCTCTGCCCCTCCAGGACGGAGTTCAGAAATCCATCTTAATAGTGATGCATACAGCAAATATTATTTTTAGAAAGACCTAACCATTCTACAAAGCAAGTATAGGGTTAAAACACACCAACAAAGCACATAGAGAAGAGAAGGTCTTTGGCTTTAAAAAAAATGTAAAGTTCGGAAACTTTGGGTATTGACCAGATTAAATGATAATAGGACCACTATCATAAGCTTGAGGCATATGAGCATCTTGACGCCCAGTTTTCGCCCTTCACCTGAATTTATGAAAGGAAGGATGTCCCTACCCTAACCTAGACATAGAGGTGGGGTGCGGATGGTGGTGGTGGTTGGGGGCAGGGACATGGCAGGCAGTTTTACATATCAACCAATAGGTTGCAAATTCTCATTGGCCGAAGGCTTCAGAAGGTGTGCATGCAAGTTGTGGGTTGTGGCAAACTAACTGTTCAACCAGTGTTGCAAACATCCTTGCACCAGCCATGTCTCTGACAATGAGACGGATCATTGAGTAGAGTGGAAGAGAATCAACATGCTATCATCAGGTATCTGGTTGCTTAAGCGAGTGGGTTGGGTTACATAGCCACCGTGTTAAGACATGTTATGCTTGGATTATAGACCTGTATCACAATCCTGTGATAGGAGAAAGAAATATCAGATATTCTGGAATATTCTGGACCACCAACTTCCCTTGCTGCAGCTCTAAACCCAAAATGGTTCCAGAAATCCCTATGCACTGGCACAGCCTCATGACTGCAATGCTGAAGCCTGTGCCGCAGATTGAAAATAGGGGCTTCCTGAACTGGACTTTACACTGTCTGCAAAGTGCAAGGGAGATAACCTAGCCCAGATGTTCAGAAATGTTGCACTGGCTAAGAAGGCTTAGAAGAACCCGCCACTGTATCGAAGACTAGTTAGGGCTAGTTATTTTTACTTTTGTTTATTTGAATTTATAAAGCGCACAGCAGCCCTTGGGTATCGTGGCACTGTTACAGAAAACTGTCATTGACATTATTGCATTCCAGGGAAACGAGCACAAATGTATTATTTTCAATGTCAAATATAGCAGTTCAGGAACTGGTCCTCAGGAACTCACATGAAAGATGATGGCTTTTGGCCAAATTGGAAAGTCCAGTTGACCCTAGACCATGGAACAGACTGCATGGAAGTGACTCAAAGCCTCCAAAGATTCACCTGATTCCTACTGAAAAACAGTCAGAACCTCCCAAGCAAATCAATGGCATATTCGGACCATTGACCAGCTCAAACCACCAGACTCATGCTCGGCCGGTTCAAAGACAATCTGCGGTGAAAGACCCTGATTACCATTATGTCCAGGATAGTGGCGACACTCACCCCTGTACCCCATGCTATCCCTTGTACTTGCCCTCCTGGCTTCACCTTAGCACTTGCATAGCCCCTGTGGACTTCTTCTACCCTCCTCTTCCCCCTCTTTTTTCACTTGCACTCTCTCCTCTTTACCCTGCACTTCCCTTCCCACCTTAGCACTTCGCATTTCTTGAAAACCAACACCCACCCACTCTCACCCTCGCACTTCTTGTTACTTCACTTGCACGATACGAATGTCACAAGGCATAGTAGGAACATTATTGTTATCTTTCTCCCTTGTTCCCCCCACTTTTGTCTTGTGGTGCCTTGTAACACCATTTGTTGTACAGGAGCCTTACACATATCCGATGAATAAATACAAAAATAAAATAAAAGTCATTAACAGTCTTGCAGCTAGCGCACTTTATGAACGGCCTGAAGTGTTATAAGGGTGATTTTTTTCATGCCTGATCATGCAATAATCGGGTTCTTTTTATATATAGTGCCAGGACCTCTGGGTGTCTTTTCAGCACTAGGTGTCTGGCATAACAGCACATTCCTTCCTCTCTCATTCCCAACTGTCTGATTGATATTCAGGCATGGTGTGCTGCTAAGGATCTCTGCCTTAATGCCGGTAAGACTGAGATCATTCGCAATGGGACTCCTGATCCCTCCTTCCCCCCTACTCTCTGGCCGCCCTCCTTGGGCCCTCTCCCTCACCCTTGTGTGAGGCAAAAGACCTGGGTGTCATCTTCGACTCCATTCTCTCTTTCTCACCTCATATCGCTGACCTTGCCAAGAAGACCCACTTTCAGCTTCACCTCCTCAGATGCATTCTCCCTTTCCTTAAATTCCCCCAGAAACTCAATGTCTCCAGAGATCTGGTTCTCTCCATGCTGGACTACTGCAACAGCCTCTTCCTCAATCTGCCACTTTCCTCCCTCCGCCATCTTCAACTAATCCAGAATAGGACTGCAAGATTTATCCGTGACCTCAAGCCCAGGGACAGCATCTCTCCAGCCCTAAAATCTCTCCACTGGCTCCTGGTGGCTGCAAGGATCAAATTCAGGACCCTCTGCATCATCCACAAGGCCTACTGGGGCCTGGGACCTCGCTACATCTAACCTTCTCTTCCTAAATACCTCCCTGATAGAGTCCTTCAGTCCTCTAGCTCCAACTCTCTGCAGACCAGATGTTTCTCCAAGCTGTGAGTGGGGGCCTCCCTCTGGAATAGCCTCCCAGCCCCTCTTAGACTTGAGCTGTATCTCCTTAAGTTCTGGAAGTTCCTCAAGACCTTCCCTTTCTCCTCCTCCTTCCCTCACCCCCTCCCTTGATAAATGCCCCCTGCGACTGCGACTGGTCCCAGGTCCCTCATGTGTCTTACAGCTACCAGGTCCTCCTCAACCATTCTCCCCTAGTACCCTATAACCAACGCTTGCCCTCAGGCACCCTTCCCTGTCTAGCCTACTGAGTCTGGCCCACCATGTTCTCGCATTAGTTGACCCTCACCCCTGTTCTCCGGGCACTTGCCCTCTTGGGCTCCCTTTAGCACTTGCCCAGTCTCTGGCGCTCCCTCCCTCCTGCATTTCCCCTCCCCTCTCCTTTATTAATCCCTGACCTGCCTCCCCCTTCCACTTCCTATTCTGCACTTGCACGATCCGAATGTCACAAGGCCTAGTAGGACCGTTATTGTTTTTCTCCTCTGTTCCCCCACCCCCGCCTTGTGGCACCTGGAAACGGCTTTGGCTGTATAGGCACCATCCAAATGCTCAATAAAAAAAGACACAAATAAAACAGTGTTGATTGGTTGGCACTTTAGGATTTCAATAGAGGAGTTTTAGCCACTTTCTTAAATGGAGATGATTTCACATGGCTGTCAGAATTAAGGGGAGATTATTCCAAATTGTCCTGGCAAGAGTGGTGGAGCTTCTGTCTCTTGTCAAGCTTTTTAAAATCTGATATGCCTCAGAAGATAGGCCACAGAGAGTGTAACCTTCTTCCTGGGTAGTATTTTATTAATCGTTCCTTTAGAAACATGGGCCCTGAGTTATAGAAGGCTCTTTGCACAATGCATACACACTTAAAAATGATCCTTTTATGTATCAGCAGCCGATGTAGCATCTAGAGAACATTTTATAACAAATCTCTGTGTATCGTAGAAGTAATCAAATGAGCCACTGCATTCCCAAACCTCTGAAATCTATGCATCAGATATGCCGGAAGGCCAAGATAAATGCTATTCCTGCAGTCTCCCGTGCAGAAGATGCCCATATTCTCTCCCCTTGAGGCATCCTCGGATCAGTTCAATGCCAGTACCATCAATGGGGATAATTGTTCCCTACAGGCTGTTGGGATTACTTGTAGCTCGTCAGTTATTTATCCTGGTCCTGGTCAGTTGGTTTCCCCCTTAGGGTTTCAGGAATTAGATCTACAGAAGAAAGCGCTTAAATATCCACTACTCAACACCAGATTCTTGCTGAAACACTCAACTGAGGTCGCTGATTTCTTGACAGAGCATAATATCGATATTTGTTCAATAATGGAATCATGGCTTCATGACGCAGCAGGCCCGCTCTAGCACTGGCCATTCCTCAGAACTGTACAATCCTGAGAGCCGACAGAATTGTTGGAAAGGGTAGTGGGGTGGCTCTTGTTCAAAAGTCTCTTAATATTTGCCCTGTGAGTACCTTGTGCTCCATCAATGACTGTGAGACTATGCACGACAATCTGCTGTTGGATTCTAATACCACAATAAACATCTTTTGGATCTGTCGTCCCCATATAGTATGTCAGAATTCTTAATCTAATTTAGTGATTGGATTTCGGCATCTATAAAACCCCACTCTAAGGTGCTTGTACTAGGAGATCTGAATATGGGATTTCACGACCCTTATGATGCCCCAGCTAAATCAATGCAAGCAATATGAGAGGGATGGATATTTCAGCAACAAATTCAGAAGCCAACTCATAAAGGTGGCAGTATCCTTGACTGGGTGGCCTCTCACTCATAGTCTGGCAGTAAACAATGCTACTGTAATCCCCTGTCCTTGATCAGACCACTGTTTCATTCTTTTCCAACTTCCGAGCATACTTCCCCTTGTAAAGAAGAGAAGTACACCACAAAAATGGATGTGCCGCAATCTACGCAAACTGACACTTGCCGCATTGCACACTTTCTTGTTCCCAACGGTGAATAATCTCTCCAGTTTTAACTCACCAACGAAGTTGGCAGTGGCGTATGGAAATATGATGACTCAGGCAGTCAACACCCTGGCTCCATTAAAACAAAGACTAGTTAACACTCAGCCTTCCAAACCCTGGTATTCAGAGGATATCCACAAATTAAAATCTGCAAAAGATAAAGCATTTACAAAACTGCCAGAAAATCCCTGTCCCCAGAGGATAAGGCTAGATACTTTGCAGCTGTCAAATTGCATAAATCAGCCATCTGCGAAACCAATAAAAAATATTCTAAGAGAGTAGGAGTAATGCTGCATCCTCTAATTGAAGGCAGCTGTTCAAAATTCTGAATGAATTAAAAGACCCTTGCCCTCTCCCTAACACCCTTATGAAAGATGCACAATGGTGTCAAAATATACAAAACTCTATGCGCCTCTAAGTGGAAAATATCAAAGCTGTCATTGCCAGTAATTTGACTTCACTATTGAACAAAACTCCAGAGAGTAGCATGGAGAAATTCACTGCATATACTCCTCGTTTCATCTTCAGAAGTAACAGAGGCTGGAGTCTTGGATACATTAGAAAAATTGAAGCCAACAAACTGCAAGGGTGACATCTGTCCTGCATCAATTGTAAAATCATGTGCCAGTCTTATGGCTCCCATGATCACCAAATTTGTCAACCTTTCATTCAGGGAATGTGTTGATCCAAAATCTATCAAACAGGCGTGGATTGCCCCCATGTTAAAAAAAAACCTCTCTCGATCCTTCGGTGGCTTGCAACTACGGCTCGATAACTAACACACCCTTCCAGCTAAAGATCCTGGACAAAACTGCCCAACAAATCCAGGCCTTTCTGAATAGTAGGAATTTCTTAGGCTTTAAACAGTCAGGTTTCAGAAGTCATCACAGCACGGAGTCCACCTTGTTGGACCTGAAGGCAAACATCTTTAAACATCTTGATAATGGTCAGACCACCCTGTTGATGCTTTTGGACTCGACTGCAGCGTTTGCTTTGGTTGATCACAGCACATTAGTAGCTAGGCTGCAAGATTCAGCTGCCTTTTCTGTGGAAGCGGCAAGCTGGGGCATGTTGTTTCTTTTGGATCGTACAGCCAGACTGTACAGTGAGGAGGCGGTGGCAGAAGGATTCATACTGCCCAGTGGCATTCCACAGGGATCATGCGTATCGCCTATGCTTTTCAACATCTTCACCCTGTCTCTATTTGAAATGCTGGACGCTAAGGGCGTGACTTACACCATATACGCCGATGACACCCAGTGTCTTATCCCCCTCACAGGCGACTATGCCAAAGATACTGAGACAATCAATACCATCTACAACTACATACATAGCTGGATGTTGTCGAACGGACTTGCCCTGAACAAAGCTAAAACTGAAATAATGATCGTAGGCACTTCTCACAGGCTTCGCAAACTTGACACTCTTTAAAAATCCATTAAAGTGGCAGATTGTTTGCTTGAAACCTTACCTAAAGTTAAAACCTTAGGTGTCATATTGGATCAAGAGCTAAATATGAAAGCTCATGTGAATCCCCTAGTCTCATTTTGATCCTACCAGCTAAAGCTTTTAACCCTCATTCGTCCTTTCCTTCAGCCAAATAGCTGTGCTATGGTAGCTCGAGCTATTATTGGGGCTCGCCTGGACTATTGCTCGAGTCTCTTGCAGGGCTTGGGACAAGGAAAATGTAATTGTCTCCAGGTGGTTCAGAACAACGCTGTCCGCGTTGTTTGTGGGCGGGCTGCAGAGACATGATGATATATCATCTCCTAGGAAATCTTCACACTGGCTCCCAATCATGAAACACATTGGGCCTCATTAGGATCCAGGCGGTAAGGGGTTTACGGCGGCGTAAACAGCGCCGACCCTTACCGCCTGATTCCGAGGTCCCTTAGCGCCATGGAGGATTTAACACCTGCTTTTAGCAGGTGTTAAAATCCATGGCGCTAAGGGACCATGTTGTTAATTACGCCACCGTAATTTACGGTGGCGTAATTAACGCCTTCCCCACTCCCATTATGCCCTATGGGGCAAAAATGGGAATGGGGAAGGGTAAATGGGGATTGGGGACTTACCGCCCCACCAACCTTGGAATGGGGCGGTAAATCCACCAACCACCATGGCGTAAACGTAGTTTACGCCATGGTGGTAAAGGTACGACCCAGACGGTAACTTACCGCCTGGGTCGTAATGAGGCCCATTGTGGTCTGCACACTTTGCATTGTCCACAATTGTCTTTTTGGAAAGAGTCCGGCTTATCTGTCATCTCTGCTGGAACGGCTCCCAGTCAGGCATACTCTGAGATCCAACAATACCAGCCTGCTGGTATTCCCCAAAGCTAAACTGTGACTATTGTGGGATGGCTGCTTTGCTATGACTGCTCCCTGCTTCTGGAATGCTTTTCCCCCTGATCTCAGGTCTTGCCCTAAACTGGCATCCTTCAAGCATGGACTCAAGACCTTTCTGTTTGAATAATCTGTTGTTCTCTTCTCTACTCTAATTCGGTGCCCTGATGATATTGTTTATTTTGTGTGTGTTTGTCCTGTCTGCGCTCCTATGCCCCCGGACCTTGTTTCAGCGCCTTAGAAATAAATTAAATAAATAAATGCTGCTGGTGTAATCATCATGAGAGATTAATAGTGTTAACGTGCAGGGTCGGACTGGATCATACAATTGTCTCGGTCACCAACGAAAAAGTGGCCCACAGTTGCAAATGGCAATTCATTTATTTTGTGACACTGCATGAATAGTAACCAAGGGGGAGTTTTTCTATAAAGTGTGATGGAAATTGTGCATTTTAAAGGTTATTTATCCAGCAACACTGGTCAAAACTACTAACCGCAGAGTGAATTAACTCATCAAACTGGCTCAACTTGGCCAAAAAAGTGGCCCATTTTGGCCAAGAAAATTCGCCTACATCAGCATTTTGTGTTTATGGTTTGGCAATGGGCCTATTGCCCTATAAACCAGTCCGAGCATGTTAAAGTGGCTTAAGTTGTATGCTCTGGGGTAAGAAAGGGCACTATGCTTTTTATGAGTTTATGAAAACCTGTTTTTGGCACAGCGATAATCTGGGGCTGAAGTGACAGTTTGGCATTCATAAAAATTCCCCGGTTTTAGATTTGTGTTACACAGGGAGGTCAAGGATGCAGAGTGGACGGGCAAATGTGTGATGGACACTTGACTCAGGGTCCCCCCACCAATAGGATTTCAATCTGAGAAGCATTCAATTTTAGTCCGTTTCAAGTCATCCAAGAGTTTTTCAGCCAACCAGATTGCGAAATTTGCTTGGGTTGAGGGAGATGATGTGTGATGCAGTCTAAGGTGAATATGGAATGGCAGATGTTTTTTGGTGGGAATGTCAGGAAGGACAATCGGATACCTTGGTAACAATTGTAATTCTAGAGCGAGGTGGCTGCCGTTCATGACATGTAGGCTATTTCGTAGATTTTGGCCGGGGATCCTCAATCATAATATGTGTGTTGTGTTATTTTGGCATCCTTTTAAAGTTCAGCACAAGCCACAAGAGTGGTGTCTTGTTACAAACGTCATTAATACTGTGCCATAGGCTAGGGAAGATATTAAATGGGAGAATATTGAATGAAGGGCTGCGTTTTGAGGGCTTGTTGTATCTGATAATGATCCGCAATGTCTCGGCGTGATTTGGAATTTGTTTCCATAGTAGAGCAGATAGGAGGGGGACGATTCTGCCTCTGGTCCTTGCCCACCTAAAAGAGTGAATATACAGCAGATTCTGTGAGGCACATTCTAAAGGATGGTAAAGGATATTGGTGCAGTGGAAACCAGCATTCCAATCACTCTTCTGCAAAATAAAATTGAAATTAAGAAAACAAAACTCAACCTTTACTCCCCCCTAACCACCACCCCAAATTTAGAAGCACAAGTTACCTTTAAATTTGCATTCACGCCCGTGTCCACGCTTGAAACCATCAATATTATCAAAGGATTAAAACCATTGAGATGTAAAGGTGACACCTGTCCCGCCACCTTTATCAAAGAATGTGCCAACGAGCTGGCACCCTTCATCACCACACTCATCAACAGTTCATTTGCCTCTAGTTCAGTACCTGATGACCTAAAAGAAGCCTGGGTACTACCATTGCTAAAAAAGCTCATTTGACCCTAAAATTCCAACCAACTTCCGACCTATCACCACAGTACCAATTAGAGCCAGTAGACCTTTCTTATCGGGAGATAATAGCATTACCTTGGCAAGAGCATTGATCCTCTCTAGGATCGATTACTGTAATTCTCCCTTTGCTGGATCTATTACTAGAAACATCAGAAAACTCCAAACAGTACAAAATAATGCTATTAGTGCTGCCTTGAATATACCTAAAAATGAACATATATCATCAACGAGACGACACATTCACTGGCTGCCGGTCCAAGACAGGATCAAATTTAAAATCCTTTCTCTCACCCACAAATGTCTCTCCATTAACGCACCAGCATACCTTAGCAACCAAATTGCCAAAACCCAATCTAATAGACCCACACAAGCCTCATATTCTAACCTCATTGTTACATCCAAGATTCAGGAGACAGAAAGCAGGTGGTTCTAGTTTCCCTGTGGTAGCGGCCAAACTGTGGAACTCTCTGCTCCTATCATGGAGAAATGACACCTCGCTGTGGTCATTCCGAAAAAAAGCCTAAAAACCCGGTTCTTCAGCTTAGATTCACAGCAATAGACACAGGCCCTAGCCTAGATAGCCTATCCCAAACCTAGTGTTCATTCCCACAAAGAAGATAACTAGGTAAATCTAATAAAGTATTAGTGCCTGCAACCCTAAGTATCATATGTTATGACTGATACAATTTCATGATGTGCCACAACTGTTCATTGTGACTCACTAGAGCCTTGTCATTCTATGCATTTTATGCCTGATATGTATATATGTATACCTGTATGATGTGAATACATGTAGTACTGCACTTGTATATGATGAAGCTCTCTTATGTAACCAATGTCCTAAATTCCAGCGCCTAGAGTCCTCTGGGTAACGTGCGTTTTATAAATGTCCAAATAAATAAATAAATAAATATATGACTGGATAGCTTGCTGGTTAAGCTCTTGTCTGACATGGCGGCTGGTTGCAACTTGGAAGTTTGAATCCCTGCTGACTAAGCCCTTCATCCTTCTAAGGTTGATACATTTTGCGCCATTAATTTGGGAGTAATAATAAAAGCTATTAGAAGTGGTGCATCCGGCATGAAGTGCTATGTACAAATCTAATATGGTCATGTATGTTCACATGGCCTTCTTAAACCTCTGTGACATGAGACCCAATGAAGAGATAGCAAGTTGCTGTGCTTTGATTTTGCCTCTTGGCGTGAGTCAATGCCGGTGCAATCATGCCCAGAATGTGCTAAATTCTAGCAATCAAATAAGTGGCGAGCCCAAAATGGAGGTTATTGTCCCAATCCAGGTGGATGAAATAATTGTTTACTACTGAAAGCATAGGTGAAATAGGAAATATAGACTTGCCCAGGCAAATTGAAAATAGTAATACGAGCCACACAGATGGTACTGGCAGCAGGGGCAGTCTCTAATTGATAATGAAACCAACATTCTTACCAGATGGTATTAGAAAATGTCATGTGTCTTCCTCCTGAAGTTTGAAAGTCATAGTTCCAGAGTAATGGTGGATACCAACAACTGGGTGGACTTTGCAGATTCTTTGAATTTGTTTGTGTGAGCACTTTAAAGCTTCTGTGAGCTTGATGATCTCATAGCCCTGGTGATGTTAACCAGTATCTCAGCTGCCATCTCTACTGCTTAGCCAATTAGGGGATGTCTTCTTTGTTTTGATTTGACTAATTGTAAATGTTTTCCATTCTCGCTGCAGGTGACTAAAATGCTGGCTGTGGTCGTGATCCTCTTTGCTCTGCTCTGGATGCCCTACCGGACCCTGGTGCTGGTCAACTCTTTCATGGACAACCCATACTTGAACCCATGGTTCATCTTGTTCTGCCGGATCTGCGTCTACGCCAACAGCGCCATCAACCCAGTCATCTACAACCTGATGTCCCAGAAGTTCCGTGGCGCTTTTCGGAAGCTCTGCAAATGTGGCCAAGGGGAATCACAAAGGCGGAGCGCCTACCTAACCATGGCCAACTGCAGCATGATGAGAGACGCAGGCCACAGCAGCGGGCCGGAAATAGAAAAAAAGGAGGACAAGCCCTGCACTGAAAACCCAGTTGATGTTCCACAGAAGCCAGGCACTTCTGCCAATGAGGAGGAACTTTACTCTAGTGTAGTTTAACCCTTCCCAGGCACTGCTGCCAATGAGGAGGAACTTTACTCTAATGCGGTGAAACCCTTCGCAGGCACTGCCGCCAATGAGGAGGAACTTTACTCTAGTGTGGTGTAACCCTTCCCAGGAACTGCGGCCTTTGATGGGGAAAACCACTCACGATGCATAGGACTCGCACACTGCCCACCTCTATATTGTATCCCTTGTATATACACACACACACACAGCAGGAAGAGGCTGTTCAAATAGGCCAGCTATTGGAGCCAACATTAATTCAAATCTTTTCTAAAATGCTGAAGGAAGTGACAAGGATGCGCAAAGCTAAGTATGTTCAGCACTGCATGCAGCTTAGCCCAAGAGATTCACACAGATTTGCCAATGTAAAAACTGATGATAAGACTCCAGTGTGTGAGAAACTGAATGGCATCAGGTCGTTCCCCAGACACAATTGGGTGATCTTGTGAATATCACTTAACACATCACCTGGAATTATGCATCAAATCTGCATCTCTTGCATTATGGAGGGAGTCAGCTCTGATTCCCGAGCACCTGAGTCGGGCCACCTATGTTGGGGTACAAAATCACTTGCACACCTAATACAGGTTTCCCCCTGCTGCATGCCCATTCGTGAAGGAGATCCTCCATGCTCCCATCTTGAGGCAGCACCCTGACTAACCAACACCCCGAGGAGGCTCACCTCAGATTGCACCTTGTGAAGTTTTGGAAAAACACTTGTGTTGGATGGACTTGACTAGAGAGTTTACTTAGCCACTATTTTAGAAAGGACGGGCAGTGGTGGCGGAGGGTAATGCCAAAGGGAGGGACTGCTTTTGAGAGGCCCTCTGCACCTCGTGCTGTGATGCTCTATAGGCGGCCTGCGCACTGCATGGCAGACCTGCTCATCTAGCCCAGGCGTCGGCGATCTTTGGCTCTATAGGTGTTTTAGACTACATCGCCCAACCGTCCTGGCCATCTTACTCAGGGATGATGGGAGTTGTAGTCCAAAACATCTGGAGAGGCTCGGGTTACACACCCATGCATCAGATCCATTTAATACAGGCCTAGACATGTGCCTATCAATTGCAATCATATACTCTCACACGATAACCTGTCAAGGGCAAAAGTAGAGCTGGACCCTAAGTGTGATTTGTCCGCAGAGTTTCAAAGTGCAAAGTGGAGGGCAAGATGGCACAGTGCACGAAACGTAAAACCTTCCCTGAGGAATCCCGGCCATTAGGAAGACGGATCTAGGTCCTGAAAAGCTATGTACTCCCAGGTCTCCATGTGACACCCAACATGCATAGGAGTGTACATAACTTACACGGTTACCAGTCATTTGGTCGAAAAAAAAGGTCGACAGGACAAATGGTCGACACCATTTGGTCGAAAGACAAATGGTCGAATTTTTTTTTTTTTGTATTTTCACTTTTTTTTTCCCCACCCCAACCCCCTTTTTTTAAAAAAAAACCTTTTTTTCCCTAAACGAAAACCTAAAAAATATATATATAAATAAATAAAAAAATTCGACCATTTGTCTTTCGACCAAATTCCGTCGACCATTTGTCTTTCGACCAAATGTCTTTCGACCAAATGACTGGACAGCAACTTACACACAATGTTTGTTCTTCTCCGAAACGGTCCTATATGGCATGCAGCGAGAACCTGTGTTGGCAAGAGACTCCTGGTGTACTCATGACTTCTCGGCGTGTTGTCTGAGGTCTTTAAAAGGCAAGGCAGGACTCTGAGCTAAGCATGTGTCTGGGTTACTATCTCCAAGGTGAGTTGCTCTGCTGTTTCCAGAGAATAATATGCGCACTCCGCATTGTAGATCTAGGAGGCTTTAGGCACACGTTCTTGACTGAACTTTTTAACTTCCCTCTGCCTAGTGCACAGTTCCCTGCCACTCTTTGACTTTAGACTTGCTGTTCTAGTTCCTGTCTTAGAACTTTCAAAAGGATGTACGGCAGTAGACGCACGCCGGTGGGGATGTCATCCATTTTGAAGGTTTGGCACCTTTGTAAAGGCCTCCTACCAAACGGCTTTCTTCCTATTGACCCGCAGTCATCCTTCCTAAGCATGGAATTAGTCAGTATGGACAGGATAACATAGCCCCCTCTCAAGCCATGACTAATTCAGTGGCGGCTGCGGCACGGGCTGACTTGCAAAGTATGTAGTTGCAAACAAAGGTATCTGTAGAAATGACTGAATGCAAAAAAAAACGAGGTAGAAATGATGAGTTGTTTTGATCGAATTTGGTAGGGATTTTTGGTTTTTGATCAAAGAAATTCGGTCATTTCTCCTTTTGTTTTTTTATTTTCAATTATTTCATGGACAACCGCAAACAAACACAGACTCAGCACTTCTTTGCTCATGTGCAGTGTACGCATGTGCGTGCACTGGTATGGTTTGCATGTGTGTTGCCCTATGCAGTGCTCGTTCTTTGCCTTGGGTTCATTTTTCATGTAGTTTTTACACCGTGGATTCAGGATTTTTGTATTACTCGTGGAAGTTGATGAGACTCGAGCTAAACTCCAGGGCATTTACATTACCAAAGATTTTTCATCCTGCATTCATGGATATTCAAAACCCCAACCAAAAAACCCACCCAATGCTATTAAAACACAGCATGGTGGACAAGGGGCTCATTAAATCGTGTTGTCCCCTGAAGGAGTCATTCTTTACAAAACGTGTAGAAATAAAGGACACCGGAGGTGGTTTAAGGATGACATATTTCTTCCAATTGGACGTTCAAAGGCGTTTAAACCCCAGACACCAACGAGTGGTGAATGGAAAGATCTGGATTAGTCCTAACCACTCACAATACTCTCGGTGGCTACCATCATTGCAGTATTCAGCCCGTCTCTACCACTACTGAAAGGGACCAGCCATATGCAAATCAGTCTTCATTCTGCCCATCGAAGGGAGCAGTGTTCAATGGTACGGCCGCCAGTGGGAGTAGTGACCAGCAGGGTTGGACCGGGGCATACAATTGGCCTAGGGGCAAGATTAAAAAAGTGGGCAACAGTTGCGAACAGAAATTAATTACTTTTGTGACAGAGTGTTTGAGTAAACTTAAGGGAGAGATTGTTGGTTAAATTTGTCTCGGGAGGATAGCTCACGGGCAACACGCTCGCCTTGGAAGCAAGACGATGCAGAGCAACAAAGATTGGATCCCGGGTCCGCGGCTTGGAAACCTCTGGGTATTAAGCGCAATATAAATAACCAAATACAATTACAAAAAAATGTGTTGTAAATACTGCACTTTAAATGATATGTGCTCAGAAACCCTGTTCAAAACGACTAGCCGCATAGTGAAGTAACTAATCAAAGTGGCTCACTTTAAACAGGCCCATTTAGACCTAAAAACCTAAAAACGGTCCCACGCTAGTGTGTCGGACATGCAATTCCCTATAGACGAGTCCGAGCCCGGTGACCAGTAGTAGTAGGAGGGCGTGGCCTAGCTTGTGCAGCTAGGCCATGCCCCCCGCACAGGAATATAAGCAATCCAGGTCAGGCTTCAGCCCCATCAGTTGGGTGACGCTTGATTTCCTGTGGCAAAGCGAGAATGCAGCCTATGTCTGGGCATACCTTCTGCCACTTAGGGACGACATCAAAAATGTTCTGGGTGTAAAGCTTTGAGTTAATCATAACCACTAAACTTGCCCTTGGCAGCCTCCATTCCGTTATTTTGTAGTTTGTATGTTCTATTAAAGGAGGAGACCCGCATTAGGCAAGTCATTCTTGGTGCTTCTATCAATGGGAGTAGTCCACCTTAAACTGATATGCCACGCGCCCTTGGTTTCAAGGACCCATCCTCTCACTGGGTATGTGCCACCTGGGGATAGTGATATTCCCCCAAACCATGTACAGAATATTAATATGAAAGATTACCAGCCTCTTAGGCCCGATAAGACTTGCTTGGGCACAATGCCTTTGTTTAGACCGCTACATAAATTGCTTATGTAGGTTGTAACTGCCAACCATGTTGACAGGTTGACACTGTCAAGCCACGTCAGCAGATCACTCCCGGTGTTGGAGGCCTCAGCCTGTGATTGAGAAAGATTTATCTCGAAGAATGATTAAGGTGGCAAACATGTTAAACTTGGCCAGACCGGAGCAGCTCTCCCTTCTGCAGCAAGAGATTCAAACCTAGCCTGATTGTGAAACCCTTGGAGCCTTCCCTAAAACGACAGTGAGAAGGGCAATGTCAGAGAGGAACCCCGCTGTCGACTGCAGAGATCTGGGGAGCAGGCATGGGCACAATTTAACAGAGATGAGGTAGAGTAGTGGAGTTGAGACGCAACGTATATTGGTTGTATTAGGTGTATGCCCCATCCCTGCCCTTCTCCAGTTATGTTATGTTTCTATGCTTTGTACTGCGCCATTTCACCACTGTAGCCAATACTGTGAGCAGTGAATGCTGCCTGAGGGCAACTGGCAGGGGGAGACTGGTACCTATGAGTGTTGCAGGGTTGGCCAGCCAGACCCTGATCTTTCACTGCAAATGCCTAAAGAAAAGCAGCAAGTAGGAGGGCAAACACAGACCTTCTCCAGCAGAGACCGAGCAAGGCAGTGGGTGGTCTCCAACAAGCTCAATCTCTGGGAGGGTGCATCCTGGTCCCTCGAGACAGTGCGCTCTTCAAACCATTGGAGGCCATTCACCGAACGGTGGGCATCCTAGAAATTAAGACGTGGGCACGCTGGGCGACCTGATTGAGTGGCAGAGACCTGTCTGGGAAGATGAAGCAGATTGATGGAGTGGTGTTGGAGGTGAACAGGCTGAGCGATGGCACAACCAAGGTATACCAGTGTGCTTTGCAAAATATCATTGAGTTGAAGGAAAGAACATCAAGGGTGCTGGGCTTTTCCACCCAAGCCCGTGCTACGGACATTGGAAACTTTATGGAATGTTTTTAAAGACCATACTGGCTTTGGCTCATTTACACCCCTAATACAAGGTGTGCAAGGCAAATAGGCTTTCATCCAGGCAATAGAGGAGAAAAGGAGACCAATTGGGGAGCTCAACAGATTCGGCTGTTCCTGATCTCAATAGCCGATTACTCACAAGGCAAGCAAACTAACCAAGCTCTTCACCGATCTGGTGAATAAGGGCTTCAGCCGCTAGGTTCAGTTCCCGGCATGACTCAAAGTAGCTCACAGGTGGAAGCCATCTGTTTTTACAAGGCAGGAAGTGTCGCCACCTCCATCAATGGCAACGCTGGGCCATCACTCAGGCCAGCTATACAGGGAGGCAGAAAGTGGCTTCTCGGGGTCATAGCTTCATCCAGATGGTCTAAGCAGAGTATGCTCTCGGCTCTGCACAGACAGATGTGTTCCAGATTGGGCCTTAGGAGGAAGACTCGTTGGGGCAGCTAGCATGCATGGTCAAGCAGGGTATGCCTTTCTGCAGCCCTAGGAGGAAGACGCGTGGGTGCAGCAAGCATGCATGGTCAAGCAGGGTATGTCTTTCTGCAGCCATAGGAGGAAGACTCGTGGGAGCAGCAAGCATGCATGGTCAAGCAGTGTATGTCTTTCTGCAGCCCTAGGAGGAAGACGCGTGGGTGCAGCAAGCATGCATGGTCAAGCAGGGTATGCCTTTCTGCAGCCATAGAAGGCTAGCAACGTGTCAATCAGAGATTCTCTTACTGCAGCCCATGCTGTGGGTGTCCGTTTGTGTGTCCAATTTTCTATATGGCCCTTAATGCTGGACTGAAGCCTGTTTATACATGCCCCCAGTTTTAGCAGCTTAACAACTCAAGCCACACTATTATGAAATGAGCCATCCTGAGGCCCCAGATTCAGCTGTGGGTGTCCCTGAAAGTTATGCCTCTACTAATGGTGGAGAGGAGCGGATTCAATACATTGCCTGAGAAAATGGCTACACCCATCATTGCTCCTGACACAGACATAGTTTTATGCTTGGTTTATCTTGGCAAAGAAATATTGAATATGGAGGGCAAGACGCTGCCGAAGGTGTCAATGTTAAAGAGGCAATTCTTGAAGGTGGCCTACTGTACAACACCAACCAAACTAAGAAAAAATGAAATATCCCTGGTGGAAATTCCAATTGACTCCATTTGGATTGTGCAACAGGTTTCTCATGGCATTAATTTGTATTTCTTTTGTCTCATGCTGTCTTTTGATTTGAGTTTCTGTTTTTAGTTAACCAGTGTAACCCCCAGTGTTTATTTCACTAGTAATCTCTTGCCCTGGTCTTAGGTAGATGGCCAAAACCTTTCATGCCAACTGCATCAGGCAGGGACCCTTCAATAACTGGTAAGAGGAACTTCTGCTATCAGCGTGTATACACACACACGCGTGTGCAAGACAGTCAATTTCTGTTATTTTTTGATGGATCGTTGAGGAATACTACCAGAAGAAGCACAAGCCCATGTGCATTCTGCCTACTTCTCATTTACTCTTTCTGTTATTGTGCCCCATTCTGGTCAATGGATTGGGAGAGCTCTTCCCTGCATCAGAAGAGCTACTCGCATACCGATCCTAGGATCAAGGGCAGTTGCGATTCAAGACCGCATGCAGGATTCGGGCGGCCATGTTCTTCTTTCCAACCGGAACCAAGGAGGGCATCCTATCTTGGAGACCAGGGTCAAGCCCTATAAAAACGCCAGAAGTTGTCAGACTAACTTTGAACTGAACTTACATTCCTTCAGAAGGACCAAGGAAGCAGCAGCTGGTCATTGGGCGTTGCAATGAATAATTACACTTCAAAAGTGACTTTGATAATTGTTTAATTGGCGTTCAAGTGCCCTGTAGCCCAGGCGTGTTGTATAAAATACATTTGTATCTCTGTAGATAACATACATGTCATATTGCTCTGTGCTCCATGCATTTCCTCTCTCTCTGAAGGTTCTCTCAATGTACAGTGTTCTCTTCTCGAAGGTTCTAGGACTGCTCTCATACGGAGTGAAGATTCTCGGCTTCCCGGACAGGCCCCCTGAGGTCTAAATAATGACAGAATTGCCAGGTGCAGAGGAAGAAGGACCAATGAAAGGGTGTGGCCTAAACTGGGAGGCTCGGCACCCATTTGCTTTTGGACATCCAAGAGATGAAAAGGCAAGCTGGCATTTTGTAAACTGGAAGACTCACTAAGAAACAGGGGGTCTCTGTGAGGACCGTAGGGCTGGGCAAAGACAGTTACATGTGACTGACTCTTCTCCAGCCCTTGGTTATGTGAAACTCTCCCCATTATCCCACTCTACATCTTGTTGGAAGGCATTGACCGATGGGTCCCAAGATGGTTGCCGTATCTGCCCACGATCCCTCTTCAAGTAGAAGAAGTTAAATATGATTTGCTATGTTTTTGTTTGCTTTTCCCCTTTCAAGCCCTATCTATCCCCAACATATGCTCATGTCGAGGCAACTGTTCACATCTAAATTGATTACCAAATGTGAAGTCCGTAAAATTGTAGGGTCTGGGAGATGTAGGTTGCCAGCACTCCTACTGGCAGTTTGGACGTCACGCCTGGGGTTCACCCAAACCAGGTGATGGAGAGCCCAGAAGGTATTGTTCCGTCTTGAGTTTAGGTGC
Organism: Ambystoma mexicanum; assembly: GCF_040938575.1. Taxonomy (NCBI): domain Eukaryota; kingdom Metazoa; phylum Chordata; class Amphibia; order Caudata; family Ambystomatidae; genus Ambystoma; species Ambystoma mexicanum. The sequence continues at coordinate 110,813,579 of NC_090922.1, forward strand.
AAAAAAACTTTAGTTGTTGTTTTACCTTCATTGAGTGAATTAAAGCTGTATTTCATCCTGACGAATTTGTTTTTGGACCTGGCACGGGGAACTGAAGGCACCCATTTGTCGTTTTCCTGTATAGGGAGAAGGGACAACACAAGCGTGCTTTCTATTTTGCTGTCATGACATCTTACATGCTTTTGCCTTGTACCTATTTGCGTGTGTGCAATTCTATTCTCGTATAAATGATATTTATTCCCCCCCGCCCCCCCCGAAGTCTCCTTGCAGCGTTTTGTTGTCTTCTTTCTGGTTCCGCCATCTTTATCCCACTCCTGGGGATGGCCTGCACAGTGTTCCTCACTGTCCTAGCTGACCCACTTCTGAGTGCATAGGGAGGACTTGCGGCTTGGGAGATCCTGCACAATGACTGAGCTACATCGGAAAATATGCTGCTTGTGGCAAAGCAATATGCTTCAGTTCCTGAGAAGACCTAGGGGGTGGTGCTAAGAACAATACAGTCCTGACACGTGTACTTGTGAAGCTACAGGGCTTGCAGAAGATTTTACAGCCCAATATCATAAGTTTAACTTCATTTCTTTTATCCAGTTCAGCCCAAAACATGGTTCCCATTCAGGACCTCTGCTCAGATACGTGGTACTTCCTTTGCCCGTCTTGCTATCACCTATCTGCGCAATTTGAATTTCTTTTCATCACATCATGGTTTGGTGGCCATTTCCCGCTCATTTCTGCTCAGTAATAATTTTCAGCACATTTTGGCAAAGCACCCATTTCCCTTGCTGCTCTCATGAATAGGATTTGCCCTTACAGTTCTGCACGTTGTGATTTTCCCACTTACCATCTGCACAGTATGATTTTCCAGTGTGATTTTCCCACTTTTGCACAGTATTATTTTACTGTGCAGTGTGATTTCACTTTATAATGCAGCATAACTTATTCTTTATCACATTTGTACTCCACATGACATGCCCACATCATTCCCCAAAGTATCATTGGTCCCGTGTTGCTCCCAGGGGCAGAGCTTTGACAGTATAATTGGGAAGCTGTGGCTTTATAATTCATGTATAAGTAGTGAAGGTCCTGATTTCGAGTGTGGTGGTCATACTACGGGTCGACTGCCCAGGGAGACGCTTGCCGTTCATCACCCTAGGATGTCTGCATACTGGCGTATCATAAGCATTGCGCCATCGCACGAGCAACTAGCAAACTGGCCAAGGTTGGAGGCATGTGTGTTGGGCCACTCTCCACTCCGCCCTTGGACCGAGTGATGGCAGCATTCGCATACATCAATAACGGCAATGTTAGTACCTTAAACTGCCCAAAATCCACAGAAACAGGGTTCTGAGGAGACATCAAGAAAGGGGACAGTTGGGCAGACAGAAGCCACAGGGCTTGGGTCAGTCAAAATGTCAGGTTCAAGGGCCCCTGATTCACAGCCACTGAACAGAAGATGATGGCGGAGAAAAGGATGGCCGTGGAGGCTCGCCTCAAGGGTGCTGGACCCATACCACCACAGGCATTGAGAAGGGGATATGTGAGCAGCGCAGACAACGCAGTGTCCATTGGTCCTCATGACATGGAGAACATGAGGTGGAGGTGGAACAACATGAATCACGCAATGCGCAAGAAGATATCACACAGGAGGCCAATGACTCCACTGGCGAAGGGGGACCCAAACACATGACATGGACTGCATGGGAGTCGAGTGTACTGCTCCTCATAGATCTGTCTTGTGACCAGCTTGAAGGAGGGTCACCACAGAGGGGATTGAAACATGCATACACACATGACATGCCCAGCAGGACCAGACCCCAAAACAAAGCACACCTATATGTGCCTACACCACAAAGCCTCCGACAGCTAGAAAATAATTCCTTGGCACCTGCCATGGAGTCAGTTAAAAGCAAGTACACAAAGGAGAACTGTGTAGACATGTGGTGGAACATCAAACAGCCCTGCAGTTTCCAATGCAAAGCTCCCTGATAAGCACACAATGATGGGAAAGTAGACCCAGGGTGCAGGAAAACACATTTATACCAGGATCACACACAGGCCAAACATCTGACGACATTCATGTCTGCTTCTCTCTGAACAGTCAGAACCTCACAGCAATCCCCTAGACCAGATCCCACTGGCAAGCATTGCAAGAAGTAGGCACAGATGTAGAGGCTACACAGGGTAGGGCCTGAGCGGGCAGGGCCTACCGACAATCTGTTAATGCCCACTCAGCAGCAGCAGGAACAGGAAGGAGCAGGACTCAGCCAACATGTGCGGCCAATTAATAATTTATTCAGATAAAAGACAGAGCTAGAAGTACAGGTGCTAATCTCAAAACATATAAAAAGAGAGGAGTACCAAACGCATCTAAAAAACTATAACATTAATTTTAATAGTGGGTCAGATTGTTCAAAACATGATTAAATTCAGTAGTCCACAGTACAACACTATACAATAATATACAAAAAACCATAGGGGTAACGTAATTGGCAGTCAATGCTGAATTGTACCAAGATCAGAACAAAACTCGGTACATCTAGGACAACCTATTGTGTACCATATTCCATTCTGATTATTATATCATATTATCACTTCTCTGTTTTATATCCAGAGGGTTATCTCAACTTGTTTCTGTTCACCGACGTAATTAACGAACATTCATCAGGAGAAAACAATAATTAACACGAAACAGAGAAGTGAGAATATGATATAATAATCCGAATGGAATATGGTACACAATAGGTTGTCCTAGATGTACCGAGTTTTGTTCTGATCTTGGTACAATTCAGAATTGACTGCCAATTACGTTACTCCTATGGTTTTTTGTATATTATTGTATAGTGTTGTACTGTGGACCACTGAATTTAATCATGTTTTTAACAATGTGACCCACTATTAAAATGAATGTTACACTTTTTTAGATGCATTTGGTCCCCCTCTCTTTTTATATGTTTTGAGATTAGCACCTGTACTTCTAGCTCTGTCTTCTATCTAAATAAGTTATTAACTGGCCACACATGACGATCTAAAGCTGTCTGCTGAGGCAGAAAGAGGTTGATGCAACAGAGGCAGTCCATGCATCATCCAAAAGGGGTGGCACACAAGCAGTGCCTGCCATCAGCATCCTGCCTTGTGACCAGAATCTGGACTTGTTCCGCCTCTCTTGATACAACCAGGAATGAATGACCTCAGCAGGACCTTGTCCAACAGACACTTGTACAATCGCAGCAGTCCAAGTCTTCGATGTTACGTGTGTAAAGCCTGATGTGATGACGTAGATTAATACGTCATTACTACCTTCTGCCCAAGCCCTGCTCCATTACTGCATGGGTGAGAAACGTTACAAGTTGAGACAGCCTTATCACCCTGTGGATCTAGGGGGATTAACAATATGAGTTAAACTAAGATCCACAAACCAATATGTTTAACCAAAGTGAATATGTATGCAATCTGCAAACTGCCATAACAGATTATTTAGGGTGCATGACACAAGTAAGGACTAAAGGTAGGTTGTAGGGTGCACAACTAGTGTACGTTATAAATCGTGCAACACAATATAAAAGGACAGGAGGTTCCTGTGTACCAAGAAAGGTACTCACTACACCAATAGGGCAGGTGAATTAAAGGTAGATAAGATGCTGAAAACACAGGCAAGGAAATCATCATATAACATAAATACAGGATGGATAGATGCAGATAAAGTTCGCTAATATGGAGACAGGAAAACTGAACTGCAGCCATTTTCCTAACGCAGCAGACCTAAAAGCCAGCAAGGACTCAGACCAGATGCTGAATTTATAAAACGTGTTTATTTGGAAGCTCGGAGCTGCTCAGACATTAGCTTGCAGAAAGTGCCATAGTTGGAAGGGAAAAGGGAGTATTAAATTAATGGAACACACGCATTAGATAACGGTTCCCAGGACAAGAAGTGGTTTACTCCCAAGGCAGTTAATTTTAATAAGAGCATAAACATCCACTGATGGTCAGATGCCCAGGATCCATCAAGCCAAAGGACTTTATAGAAAGTAACTGACTAGCACCATAAGTGGCCACAGAGAACATAACTTGCACGTTAGAATTAGCTAAAACCTTAATACATACGAGGAAATACACTCTCAGACACGGTACCCTAACATGTGATCTACATACAAGAAACACTGGCTATTAAATATGAGCCAAACAAAGATAGGACACCTGCAGCATGCACACAGAAACCAGAGAGCACACAAGGCCAAGTTTAAAGTATAAGGAAGGTCTCATCACCTCAGGATGATTAGGAGTATTATTTTAATTGGAAATATGGCAGACCATGGAAGTCTCTTCCCCCACTTTTGTTTCATTCATATCTTGATGCCATGTCAGGGTGCCAAGGTTGGAAAGCTAGATGCCAACCAATGAGAAGTCCCCTTGTCAGACTGCCTATGTTGGATGGCACCAACCAATCAACCATCCCTATAATGATGGAGCAGAAGTATCATCAATAGTGAATGGGTCCAGGAGGAGCCATCAGATAGGTATCTACCAATAGAGTGACTAACCCCAAAAACTCCTATATGTAGTTCAAACCACTCAACCCCACTTTCTTGTAGGTTTTGTAAATCGATAGTGTTATGTGATGTCATTTTTGACAGTCTTGTAACAAAACGTGTTTGCAATTTTTGGACACACGAGGGCTATGAGATTAAATGCTTTTATGCTGTCCTAGGCTTGGATTTGTGGTTTGAATAAAGCTGGGTGTTGACATCCACCTCAGTCCTCCATCAGTGAGTGACTATTGTGTGATCCTGGGCACCACCTTACCACAGACATAAAAGAGCCATTACCATCATGCAAGAGGAGCCACTCCACTCCCCCAGCACCATTCAGGCACCATCTTCAAGGAAGAGGGTACACAAGTAAGTTGTCAGGGAACCAGGGAGAACCCTCACAATGTTTACCAGGGAAGGGACATATGCTTGAAGGCACTAGAGGCATCATATATGGAGCCAGGAGACAACAGTCCTAGTTGGGCACCAATGCCGGCAACCTTACCATGGCATTCGAGGCAATGAGCAAGAAGCCAGCAGACAAAAGCCTCAGTTGGATAACAATGCAGACAATTATACCAGGGTATGTGAGACCACATGGCTGGAGTGAGTAGACCACAGCCCCAGTTGTTCAATGCTATTGAAGGGTGAAATGATTTCCGCACCAGCTGATGTCAGGGTACCCAAATGGTGGATTGTGGACATGTCCAGGAGGTACTATTCCTTCTTCATAGCATTGCCTTTTACCTGAATGATGTTCATACATGGCTCACAATGGGCTAATGTGAAGTGCAGAGTGCTTACATCTGTCCTCATTGGTTATTGATCTGAGTTGGGTCAAAATGTGTGGTGAGAGGCTGTCCTTACGGCAAAGGGCTCACATGATTATCTGGTATGTGCAACCAGTCATGCGTTCTAGCAGTACCTTTCCAGTTGCATGTGTGCCTATGCCAGGCTGTACCACTCAGCCCCCTCCCTGGGTGGTAACTATGACGAGTGGCTGCAAACTCATCTTCCAAAGTCATCACAGATCACAACCTCTCACATAGCAGTGTATTTCAAGTCAGTAGTTTTGTGACACAGCAATATATTCATTTCTGTATGTTTGTTTGGGGTTTAAAATGTGTGCTTTGCGGCGCTCGCATTGCAAGTTGCATTTTCTCTTGCCACAGGATATACAGAAGAGTTATCACCTCATTGCCTTCTAACACTGGTTCTTCCACATGAACCACCTGCTGACAAAGAAGGGTTTGGAGCTCTTCAGTGGGCATTTAGTGTTTAAGCTCCTTACTGGCTGGCCGTCTCATGATAATCGGCAGCTATTAACCTTATCGTTGTCAGCGTTGCAATGTATGCCCTAAGCAGGGGCCTCTCAACCATCATGCTGAAATGGGCCTCCTGACATCTTCAGCCGGGCCTGATCCTGAACATTCAAAAGGCACTCACAACACCCAAGCGGGATCCAGGGAAAACATGTCTAAACTAGGAAATATTTGTTTTTTGCACAGCCAACACTCAAGGCCTTTGGCAAGTACTTATATAAGCAAAGTGTGAATGTACAGAGGGATCTTCCCCCACACAGCCTGCACCTCCATTGGACATCCATGGGTTCTCATGCTCCCATCCATCAGGCAGAGACAGGAAAAAACAGACACCTGGAAGTCAAAACGTGTCATTAATCAGCAAAGCGTGAATGTACAGAGGGACCTTCCCCACACAGCCCACTCCTCCATTGGACATCCATGGATTCTCATGCTCCCATCCATCGGGCAGAGACAGGAAAAAACAGACGCCTGGGAGTCAAAACGTGCCTTTAATCATCAAGAAAAAACAACACACTCAATGCATGTCTGCATCCAACCTATCTTCATAGTTTTTCCAAGATTACGCAACACTTGTGTGCAAATTAACACTTTGCAAATGGTAGGCTTTGATAGGCTAAGTTAATTAAAGGGCAACTATCCCTTCGTCACCATTGGTTAACTTTATCACATGCGCACAACAAATGTACATTAGCATAACTGGCCTCCCCAGCTTTTCTCTGACACACAAAATTCAGTAGCCTATTTTAGACGTAGTTGGACACAGTTATGAAAATGCTCAACTCCTGCCAAGAACATTCTTCATGCGTCAATATCTGCACCATATCTACTTCCTGAGGTTATGCCAAGTTTGGTACACAACACCGTTAGAAAATACATATATATATCCTCAACTTATGTTGCCAAATAATAAAGCTTGTACACTTTTTCCACAAGAACATTGATAAATGTACCAGAAGCTTCTATTCATTGCCTAACCTTATCTCATTCTTGTCTGATTTCTATGCCAAATCCATTTTTAACCTACAAACATCATATCTTGCTACAAGATGCTGCCAAAACTGGTTACTCCCATCATCAATAGTTGTAAATGTTCCAAATTGCTAATTTTGCTGCCACTATCCGCGCATCAGTCCTTCTTGCTTATCTCAAAACACTTGGGATGGTTTATAGTTCCCCACACCTGGCTTTATTGGCATGGAAACCATTTGCATCTGAGTATCCATTTAAAAAGTATTTGTATATGACACTGTGCTTTTCTTCTATCAGAAAGCTATATTCTGCATTTATATAAGCATTTTCATTTTGTAGACACAGTATTCATAATATATCCCTGTAGCAGCTATGGAGTGCGTCTAATATAAACTCACCGTTCACTTCCCGTGCCCCCCCAAACCTAGTATGTGCCATGATCCCTATTTCTAATGTACTTTGTACTTTTAATAAATGCAATCTAATCCTGATTTCTACAATGGTGGACAGGAGAGTGAACTATTTGACATACTTACCATTTTATCTATATATCAGTTGAGGAGGGAGGTGTTGGCACCCCTGTACATGAACCATGAAAAAAACATGCATCAACACTTGGGCAGAACTACTTTATGCACCTGCACGTCTGAATGCAACCCCTGAGCTCATTGCATATGTGAGAGTCATTATGCACTCTAACATCATACAAACCAATCAAAATATCTGCAATTCTGAGTAACCACATCTGACTGAAAATGTAGGTTCCTGTGATCTATAGTTCACTGACATTGCTAGGAAACTCAGTTTGTTTGTTTGTTTGTTTATTTAATATGGCGCGCAAAACCCAGAGGTAACAGGGCGCAACAGAGAACAGGAAAGTAAGATTACATAAAAGCTTAGTTGCAGGATAAGGCACAGGTGAGCATAAAGCATAGCATTACATTTCGTAAAAGCTGGTGTATATATATATATTTATATATATACAGTTAATTACATTACAGTGGGTCAGTTAAGGAATGTACATAAATACAGTCAGGTTGGCATGGTTCAGTCAAGGGAATCATTGGATCGTAGCCAGGAGAGAGTGTTTCGCCTAAAGCTATAGTAGGATTGGTCTGTTCTGATGTTGAGTTGGAGGGCGTTCCAATGTTGAGCAGCCATGACCGGGAAGCTACTGCCGCCCGTTTTTTCTGTCTGAATTTGGGTACCTGAAGGCAGTGAGAGTTAATCATTCTGGTGGGGCGGGTGGAATTTCTGTTTACTATTCTGGCTGCAAGGTAGGGGGGTGCTGCATTGTTAAAGAATTTGAAAGTGAGTGATGCTGTTTTGAGTGAGATGCGGTCACAGATTTTGAGCCATTTGTGTTCTCTTCTTTTATTGGAGATGTGTTCCTTGGAGGGTAGGTTAAGGGCTATTCTGAATGCGTTGTTTTGCAGTGTTTGAAGTTTGTCGGTTATGTATTTGTTGGCTCCTAGGTACATGGCATTACAGTAGTCAAGTCTGGGTACTATTAGGGCATTAGCAATGATGATGCAGCTAGCTCAGGAGAGGAATGCTCTACTTGCCCTGATTAACTTGCATGTTTAGGCGGTAGAGGATGCTAGTGAGTTTTTTTAGATTGGTGTTTGATCCGAGGAGCAGGATTTCGGTTTTATCATCATTCAGGCATAGGCCATGTGCGGCAATCAATGCCTGAATGATGAGGTATATTTTGTTTACCAAGGCCGTATCTGAATCAAAGTTGCCCAAAAGGGGTATGAGGATCTGGGTGCCATCTGCATAGTTAGTGTATGTGACACCCAATCTGTCCAACTTGTCAAATAGGGACTTGGTAAAAATGTTGTAGAGGGTGGGGGAGACGCAGGAACCCGGGGTACACCGCAGGTTATTTTGATAGGCTCTGCTGAGTCTAGTGAAGAAAAGACTCTCATGGTTCGATTGTCCAAGAATGATTGGATCCAGATTATGGCATCATTCGAAAAGTGGGCAGCCGAGACCAGGTGTTTGCACAGGAATGTGTGATCTACAAGGTCGAAGGCCACCGATAGGTCGAGGACTAGTAGCATGGCAGTGTTTCACTTGTCATTGATCTCATTAATTTGGGTTTTAAGATCGATTAAGGCCGTCTCAGTGCCGTGCTGCAGTCTGAATCCAGATTGTCTGGCGCCTAGTAGTTTGTGAGTTTCTAGATATTGCTGGATTTTCAGGTATGCTACTCTGTCTATTATCTTTAATAGGAAAGGTACCATGGTGATGGGCCTGTAATTGATGGGGATCACGGGGTCTAGGGTTTGCTTCTTGAGAAGAGGCAGAACCCATGATTCTTTGAGATTACTTAGTATGGTGTTGGAGGGGAAGGATGCGTTGATCAGTTTCGTTATAAAGGGAGTTAAGTCCCTGGCAGCATTCTTGATTATCTGGGGTGGACAGTGGATGCAATTGGATGGTTTAAGTGAGGCGATTACTTTTTCTGCTTCTGGGATGGAGATTTTAGCGAATCTGAAAGGGTTCGGGTCAGAAGGATTGGTTGTTTTGGCATGGTTGCTAGGAGATGATTCGTTAGTGGTTAGGGAGTCTTTTTTCAGTGCGATTTTAGATTGGAGAGTTTTGATTTTGTTGGTTAGAGCGTTTTGGACGCTGGTACACCATTGTTTGTCTTTAGTTATGTTATCTGGTGGGGGTATCAGGGATCTAGTTCCCTTAGTATAGTAAATAGTTCCCTGGTATTGGAGCTGGATTTTTTGATTCTGTCATTGAATAGGTTCTTTTTGGGAGCAAGATTTCTTTTTTGTAATTGATAGCGAAGAGTTTAAGTTGTAGTTTTTTTTCTTCTGTGGGGGTGTTGCGCCATTGGGTTTCTAGTTTGCTTTTGTGCATTCTTAGTTCTTTCAGATGGGGGGTGAACCATGTGTTCAGGTGAGCTTGTTGTTTGCTTTTTTGCATTTTTAAAGGGGCAATGATGTCTAGTCCTTTTTTCATAGCCTTGTTGTAGCTTTCTACTAGGCATTCTGGATTTAGGTTGTCGGGGAGAGCATTGAGGGTTGGCAGTAGAAGTGGTAGGAGGTTTTCAGGAGTTATATATTTTTTTGCTCTAGTGGGCAGTGGAGGTGCCATGATCTTTTCTTTGCTGACTTCTTTATTGAGTGATAATGTGAAGTCAATGAGGTAGTGGTCTGTCCAGTGTTGAGGAGTGGTTTTGGTGATGGTGGTGTCGCAGTTCAAGGCGGCGATCCAGTCCAAGGTCCTACCTTTATTATGGGTAGGGGTAAGCACTTTTTGGGATAGGCCGTGTTCAGCTAGCATGTTGGCTATGGCTTGTGCTGGTTTGTCATCAGGGTCATTCAGACCAAGATTCAGGTCGCCTAATAATAGTATTTGAGAGGTGTCTTTTGTATTGTTGGCTATGAGGCTGGATAGGTCTGCCTCGAATGAGCCAATGGGACCAGGTGGCCTATATATATATTAGGTAGATGGTCAAGGTGCGGCAGTTGGAAATGGGTATTTTGGCTGTGAGGAGCTCGCATGATTTGAGGGGTGATTGAGTGAATGGTTTTAGCTCGAGATTGGTCTTTGCTATGATGGCCAGACCGCCTCCTCTTTTATTGGGTCTGTCCATTCTGATTATTTGGTAGTTTTCAGGGATGGCTATTGAGAGTGCTGGGCCGGCTGCTTTGTGTAACCAAGATTTGGTGATAACTAGTAGGTCGAGGTTGTTGGTGGATAAGGTATCTACTATTGCCATGGCGTGGGCCACTAGGGATCTAGCATTGATCAAGGCTCCGGATAGAGTGGTTGTGTTGGGTGAGTCCTGGATAGTTATAGGGATGGGTTTAGATGGGGTGGAGTTATTACAGGGCATGGTTAGGTTAGGACATACTTTAGGGTGTCGTGAGGTAGATCTCAGAAGAGGCTTAGGGATTTTGTTGTGGCAGGTGGGCTCATAAAGACGGGGTAATCTCGCGCAAAGCCTGATGTTTCTTTCTGTGGTTGGACAAGGTACATTTCCTGCTGGGTGCATGTTTGCTTGAGCAGTAGAGGTGGTGAGGTGTAATAAGGGCATGAGGAGGTACAGTAGGGTGGCTGTTTGACTCTTGCTAGCGCACAATGTATAAACAGTGGTTGTCTCTGGTTACATTTGGTAGAGACAGTAGAGATATAGCACATCGACTAGCATCAGGTGGGACGCAGCAACTCGTGTAAGGCGGTTGTGAGTAACACAATGGCTGAGTGGATGCAACACAGTGGCTAGCATGGGCTCTGGTTTATCTAGATTCGAATTTCACATAAACAGCATAAATCACAGTTGGTCACAATGTTAATTAAGTCGGGGGGATGTGTCTCATCTAGATTCGAATTTCACACAAACAGCATAAATCACAGTTGGTCACAATGTTAATTAAGTCTGGGGGCTGTGTCTCATTTAGATTCGAATCTCACACAAACAGCATAAATCACAGTTGGTCACAATGTTAATTAAGTGTGGGGGCTGTGTCTCATCTAGATTCGAATTTCACACAAACAGCATAAATCACAGTGGGTCACAATACCTTGTTAGACATGGCAAGCATGGTAGAGTGGGGAAGCTCTGTGTTGAAGGTTCTGCATGTTCAAGGTGGCATGCCTGATTAAATTGTTTGTTCAAAGTTAGAAAGTTAGACAATAGTGAGAGTTGTTACGGTTATGCTGCAGTAAAGGTGAGGGAGCATAGGCTGCAGAGCACGCGTAACATGTGCACCCACGGTTGTTGTGTCTGCGAGAGACTATAAGTGGATTTATGCAGAGATGGATGGTTGGGAGCATAGTGTTTCAGGTGTGTTAGTGAAGACTTTGCAGAGGGGCACATTGACATGAGTGTGGTTGCACTGGCGCCGCATATGGGGGTGACCAAACAAAAAAAGTTGCAGTTACCCGTAGATAAACTGCACATCCTCCTATTATTGATTCCAATAAATTCATACGTAAAGAACGTTACCTACTCCCCTCCAAAACAACAACCCTATTTAAAGAGAGAATGTTTAGGACACAAGACAGCATGTCAGAACTCATTTCTTTCAGGTTTATTTCATCATATTTTAATTGTAGAAAACTTTTACAAAAGAGCATATCAAAAATATTAATAAACCATCTATAAAAAAGCCAATTGTCAAAAAATACACATTTTGTCACATCAACCAAAAAGAATCTCACATCTCACATATAATTCCTTACGTATTCTTTCATCCCCATACATACAAACAACCACTCATACTTGTGCAAAAAACGCAATCCTGGTAGTTTTGTTCTGTGACTCAGAACATCCCAACCATTGGTTTTGACACTTTGATCATTCAAAACATGCCTATTTGACACTATTTTGTTTATAAAAATATATAAAACACAGGGTGGATATTCCAAGGTGATTATTAATGGACACATATTGATCCCCATATTTTGTCTAAATGAACCCAAGTTAAAGCCAGCTCTGGGAGGAGTAGGCTCTATGGTGTTGTCGACTCGAGTTTCGGGCCGCCACAACGGTCTGTACAGCTTCCGCCTGGTGCACCTCATCAGGACATATACATTACAAACAAAGACAATTTCTAAAAACAAAGTTCCGATTGATGTGATTTGACAGATTTCATTCAATTTCCAAGAGCTAGTTTCTTTTGCTTCACAAAGTATTACAAATGGTAATCCAAGTATATTTTTTCTTCAGAGAGTCGCTTCTTGATCCGCAGAAAGGTGGTATTTCACCCCGCCAAATATATTGCAGGCCGGTTGGGTCGAATGTGTGAAACCAATGGCGAGTGATCCCTGTGTTCTTTCCAAAAGAAGAGACACTGGATGTGGACAGTGTCACACACACAAGGTGTCGGCAACCACTTGTGTGTTTTCTTTGGAATCGGCCAGCCATTGACATGAGTGTGGTTGCACTGGTGCCGCATGTGGGGGTGAGACATAGACACTAGCTCGATATAGGGCGAGGGTTATGATATTTGGCATATGTTACCTCTATTGGCGCACACAGGGGGCCTCACTTTCTCAGGGCGTACAGGCAGTCTCCTAGGGTTCTCCAACTCCAGGCCCAGAGGGCCGGAAACCTGACAGGTTTTCATGATATACCTTCTTAATATTCAAAAGGACAAAATGTGCATACATTTAGAATCATTTTATGCTAATTTATCTCATGAATATTAATGAGGGTATCATGAAAATCCAACATGGATCCGGCCCTTGAGGCCTGGCGTTGGACAATAATGCAGAAGCAACACAGAATCAAAAGACATTGTTTTATGGCTGGCTCCCTTAAATATGAACTCCCTGATTAGGACGAGGGTTGGCAATGGGTACCCCTATGGACATTAATAATTCATCGAATACAGAACTAAGCTACATTTTGTCAAACTTGTTTATATGTTTCCTATAGATATACTTCTTTATATTCATGTAAATATCTTTCTTTATTGGTTTTCACAACAGGTAAACAACCAACAACAATACTTCCCCCAAACACATGACCCCCCTCCCCACCCTACCCCTTACTTCCGACTCATTGGCATTATACACATGGTGTATGTGTCCTAGTCCACATATTGTACTGCAACAATGCTGTTTACATTAGCAACATCACGGTGGCATCATATCGTCATCCTCAGGTTGCCAGTGTTCATGGTGTAGGTATAGAACCTGTTCATGGTGAGGCCTCCCTTTAGTATATGCTCATCGTCACCTTCACCCATTCCCATTATCTATGAGGGCCGTTCCTTCTCTTGCCCTGGGGCTTGTACCTGAAGGGCCTTCCCCCTTCTGTTGATTTCCCTTGTTTCCACTCAGAATAGTATTGGCGGAACGGGGGCCAGTAGTCAATTGGTCTGCTACTGGCCGGGAGTGTCTGTGCATATCTTGTTTCTCTTTGTTCACACATATTCATAGTCTCTAGCCTTGGGGAATTGCGCTTCCCCCATGCTCTGGCTATCAGGTATCTAGCTATCAAAGTGGCCATCCGCAGTAGCTTTGTTTCACATCGGCGAAACCTTCCCAATTAGCGCTAGGTGCCATAGCTCTGGTGTGTAGTTCCACTTTGACAGTGACATTACGGTCATAGCTTCTTTAATCTTCCCCCAAAAAAGGGCAAACCTGTACACATTCCCATGCCACATGATAAAAGTCCACTGCTTCAATCTTACACCTCCTACATACAGAGGACCTCTCAGGGTAAATCCTATTTAGCTTGGCTGGTGAATAGTACACCTGGTGCAGGAACTTGTAATGAATCAATCTAAACCTGGTGTTTATGGATATAGTGCGTGTTTGCATTCAGATTTCTTCCTACTCACCATCTTATATATGGTTGACACCAGTTTCCTTGTTGACAACGGTTTAAGCACATATGGAAGTATGGGATTGCGGGTGGGTGCTGGGGGGAAATCAGGCCATTTGGATCTCAATTTCTCCCTAACCCTATAATACATGAGATGGTTACTGCTGTCCATTCCCCCCTTGTTTGCAGCGTTTTCCATGTGATAAACCATCCTTCATGATTTAAATCTCTTAGTACTTGGATCTCTAGCATCCGGAGGTATGTCTGAAAAGATCTCTCATGTGTGAGCGATATCCCGTATACGTTATATATTGAGAGGTCTGGGGAGTAGGGGGTCTCGGTGCTGGTTATGCAGATGATCTGTTCTCAAGCCCTACATGTCACCATGGCGGGTTGTATTTCAGACCGTGGCGCATTCAATGGGGCACCCCACAACATTCCCATCAAATCATCTGGGAACACCACTTCTTTCACCAGCAGATAATGAGGCTCATCCAGGGCTGGGGATCCCCATCCAGCTATCTATTGAACCTGTTCTACCAGGCAGTACAGATATAGATCCGGGTATTCTAGTATACCCTGCTCATATGGCCGTATGAGGGTGTCATAGGCCATCCTGGCGTGCCTGCCCACCCAGATTAATCGTATCATTAAACTTTTAGTGCGTGTCCAGAAACGCTGGGGGAGCCAGATGCTTACATTGTTAAAAATATAAAGTAATTTGGGTAGAATAACCATTTTAGCTAGTGACATACATGCCGCCTGGGATATGGGTAGGAGAATCCATGATTTTACTTTATGTTACAGTTGTTCATCTGTCTTCATCTAGTTGCCCGCGTACATATCTCCCATCCCAGTAGTCACATGGATTCCCAGATATCGTATTCGCTGCGGGCACCAGAGAAAGTCGACTCCGACATTGGTCAGTTCTACTCCTGGGGTTAAGGGCAGTACCTCAGATTTATTCCAGTTAATTCTCAGCCCAGAGAATTCCCTGAATTTTACTATTTCTTGGGTTAATGGCTGAAGGTTTGTTCTAGGGTGTTTGACGTATGGTAAAATATCATCCGCATATAGTGAGATAATATTAATATGTGATTTTATCCTTAATCCGCGGTGTGCATGCATTTCTCTGATGTGACAGGCTAGTGGCTCCATTACTAAGGCAAACAATATCGGTGAGAACGGGCATCCTTTCTTGTGCCTCTCATCGGGTAGATATAATCTACCATTATCCCATTCGTATAGACCGCCGCTCTGGGGGCTTTGTATACAAGTCGGATCCACCGTATGAAGGTAAGGCCGAGCCCGGAGCACCAGAGTACCTCAAAGAGAAAAGGCCATTAGATCGAGTCGAAGGCCTTTTCAGTGTTCAATGCGACCACTACTATAGGGATTCTGGGATCTACATTATGCATGAGCATGAATAGTCGTCTCAAATTATGTTGGGTGGACCGGCCGGGGATAAATCCAGCCTGGTCCTGGAGGACCAGAGCTGGCATGTGTGGAAGGAGCCTGTCTGCTAGTATCTTGGCAAGTATTTTATTATCGATATTGAGTAATGATAATGGCCTGTAAGACGTGCATTTTCGTCATTGCATGGGGCTTTACCGTTCAGGAGGGAGAGTATTGGCTTGCTGATCTCCTCTACCATCACTGGGGTGTTTAGTGCTCCACCCTGTTCCAGGTCCAACCATCCCAGGGCCACTTCGTCTAGGTACTGTGTCATCGTATCATGTTCCACTTTTGAGTGGGACGTGTACAGCTGATTATAGTACTCCCGGAAGACGCCATTAATACCCATCAGGTCTTTAGTGAGGCTGCTGGATTGATCCTCCACCTCCATAATAGGTGTTAACTGCCTTTCCTGTTTTATTGCCCAAGCCAGAGTTTTACTGGGACGGTCCCCCTCTCTGTACCTAACAGCTGCTTTTGGATCGCCCATAAATCTTTCTTCCCTCACTGCCAGTTGGCGTAGATCCTCTCTTTGCTCCCTCAGGTGTTCACATGTGACTTTTGTGTCCTGCACCCCCTATGTATTCTCTAGGTCTTTATTGGATCTCACCAGCAATCGAATAGACCCTCGGATGGCCCTCAGAACCCTCCCTTCGTTAGACATACAACATCCCCTTATATATACCTTAAAAGTTTCCCAGATTATGCCAGGGTCCGGGCCCGAGTCTATGTTGGTAGTAAAGTAAATCTGTATATCTTGAATAATCTCTTTGTGGAACGCCCCATCCTCCAAGGCTGAGGTTCTGAACCTCCAGCATAGCTGTCTAGGGGGTCCTGTTGAACCTGTTATGTGAGTGAGGACTGGCGAGTGGTCTAGGAGTGCACAGGGGAGTATTTTCACCTCATTGACGCTCCTGCCAACATCAGAGGAGGACATAATATAGTCAATTCTGGATGAACTACTGTGGATCCTGGAGAGGAAGGTGTTCTCCCTGTCTGTTGAGTGCTTTTCCCGCCATATGTCATGTAAGTCATGATATTCCGCTATGACTGACCAGGTTTCTGCAGTGTGTAATACGGTTTGTTGTGTTGTGTTGTATTTGTCGAGGTCCAACGCGAGGGCCATATTAAAGTACCCTGCCCAGATAGTATCATAACCCAGGAATTTGTGTATATGGTTGTCCCATCTGTGGTAAAATTCAGGGGAGTCGATATTAAGTGCGTATATATTTATCAAAAGGAGTTTTGACCCAAGGGTTTCCCCAGCAAGTATTATATATTGCCCTTCTTCGTCTCCTATCTGTTCGTGTAGCTTGAAATCTAGGGAGCTATGGATATAGACCGCCACTCCTCTAGAGTGTGTGGTGTATGAGGAGCCTTATCTGTGTATGCCCCAGACTGTTAGTCGTGGTGGAGGTGACCCTCGGGCTAGGTGCGTTTCCTGTAAGCACAGTACATTTACACCGTGGTTCTTGCTATAATTTGCTATAAGTAAGGGTTTTTTCTGATTTGTTAGGTCTGTACTTTCCAGGACATTATTGACAACCTGCTATTCAGCCTCTCTCCCATGGTTGACTTCCCCAGCTCGCACATTAGGTTGTGTGATGCATAGCTGCATTAGGATGTATTGTCTCCGTGTGCAATGTGCCCTTGTGCCCCCTTATCAACTACCGATGCCTTACTTGCATATCTCTCCTGTGCATGTGTCAATGAGTCTCCCCTTTTAATAGGCATATTTTCAGTGGTGCGTGACCACCTCTGTTCCTCAACCCCTTTTCCCTCCCCAAACCTCCCACGCCAGAAACAATAACCTACCAGTTTCCTACCCCACACCCTTCACCTCCCAAAACCGTTCCTCATCAACATATTTCAACTATTTCGCAGTTTGTGTGGGATTTGGGGCACCATGGGCGGCCAGTACACTCCCAGCGGCGATGCCCATTGTCATACTTTTTGCACCCTCATCCAGTGCTCCGTGCGCCCGGCTGTCGGGCTCATATGACCTTATTCATTGGTGCAGATACATGAAAGGCTATGGCAGTGACATTGGAGGAAGTAATTTGACTATCTCCCTGGGTCTGGAAGATTTGCTGCAAACCGATCAGCCGCTTTGGGCGAGGTAAAGAAAGACATTGAGCCATTATGTTGCACCCTCAGTTTAGCTGGGTACATCATGGCGTATTGTATTTCTTTTTTGCACAGTACATTTTTGGCTGCTTGAAAGGTCTTGCGTTGTTCCTGCATTGCTGGGCTGAAGTCTGGGAAGAGCCGGATCGAGCCGGATCCCCAACACAGTTCTCCCTTCTCTCTTGCAGTGCGGACTAGGATGTCCCGGTCCCTGTAGCTGAAGAGTTGAGTGATGATGGGGTGCTCAGAGGCTCCTGGGGGGGCTTCACTGCCAGCGAGTGGTATGCCCGTTCTACAATATACATATTTGTTAGCTGGGGGCTCTGCAGGATCTCTACTGACAGCTTTTCCACAAATTTCTCCATATTGACAATCTGCGTTGTTTCTGGGACACCAAGGATGCAGATGTTGTTGCGCTTGGAACGCCCCTCCAGGTCTTCATTCTTTGCCACTACATTTTTGATGGACTGCTGCAGCTCTGCCACCTCTCTCTGTAGTATTGCCACCTTGTCCTCACTATCACCTATTTTCTGTTTCACCTCTGTCATTTGTCCACATAGCTTGTCGATTTGTACAGCGGATATATCGACCTTACATGTGAGTGCATCGATCTTCGCCCCAGGTTGTCCGTACTGCTCTTCAGGGCAAGTAATGTTTGGTTTAAGGCAGACACGTCCACTTGAGCCACTGTCTGGTTTTGTTGGCTGGACAAGGCAGGCTGTGGTTGATATGCTAGTGCGAATTGCTCCATTTTGGCTTGCTTTTTGGGGTTGACCATTCTATTTCTGTGCCTGCGCCTTGCCCCTATGTGGACCAGTATGCTGTTTTTGTGATACGCTGTTGTCAAGTGCGCAACACAGTCCGGTATGGTCCGAGGGCGGTATAGGCAGTCATCTCGACAAGTCCTTGGCTTAGGCGAGGCGGGCCGGCCTCGTGCAGGATCCAGGCTACCCCCTGTCCTCCCACTTCAGGGTCTGCCGGGCATAGAATGGGTGTGCTGCTGTCTCGACTGTTTGTAGCTGTTACTAAAGGGTAGTTACTGCCTACTTTATTGACTTGCAACTATGAGGATAATTCCGGTTGGCACAGGAACCCAGATTGAGTGCAATCTCTATGCAGAGTTTATTGATCAGCTAAATCAGCCTGTTGAGCTGTGTATGGTGTCCAGTGGGCTTTCCACCATCCAGGGTTCTCAAAGATGGCTCTTACCTCAAACCGCCTATTCCAGAGTCATTCAACTCACCATATTCTATTCCCTTCAAAGGGCCTTCTACGTTGTTTCAGTTCTTCTAGGTCAGCCCCCGGGGTCTCTGCACTGCCCAGGGGCGGGTAGCCAATGTAGGGCCCTTGCCGGTCCTAATGCTGAGTTTTAGCGAGCCTAGGGTGGTTTGTTTTTATCAACACCTCTGTATGGGGAGGTGTCTCCATAGTGCAACAGGGTATGTCAGGCCCATTATTGCCAGCTGCAGCACGCTATCCCCCGCTGTTTCTTGGGACTTGTATTTCACCCTGATTCCTTCCAGTCAACATTCGTAGTACGCAGACCTCTCTCAATTGGTTTCACCAGTGTACCATGCGCACTGTAAGCTAGCCTGGGGTCCACCTCTGCCTGATTACCCCTTTGTGTTGTTGATGCAGGCTGCACTCCTCCTTTGGTGATTGGAGGCTCCCTGCACACCCTGTATACTAGCTCTGGGTCCGCAGCTGCTTAGTTGCCCCCGGGGGTGTTGCAGTGGGGTTATTCTCCTCGCTGGTTGTCCCAGGCCTGTGAGCCGTGCATCTGTACTACGCGTCACTCTTGAAGGCACTCATGGACATCCACCCACGCTGGGCTCGGGGGACACGTTTTTATGACCAGGCTTTCCCCTCTGCTGAGCCACTGCCTCCCACTGATGCTCTGCATGACTACGGGCTGGGGTTATTCTGCCTCACTCACCAGTGTCCTCGGTACAGGGGTCTGCGATCATCCTCTGTGTTGGGGAGGGGTGGGCCTTCGCCGCCTGGGCCGCTCCCCTCAGCTCGTGGGGTACGTTTTGGGGTTCCGGCAGCCTTTGGCCGATATCTGGTGGAGTGGATGCCTCGCCACGTATCACCATGCTGTGGCCGCGTTCCGGTGTCCCTCTCTGCCTTCAGTTACCTGGTGTTCTGTGGGCGGGGCTCTTTTCTGCCAGTGCCTCCGCTGCTCGGTTCTCACTGTTCGCAGGCATCTATCTTCTCAGGATGGGGTCACCCTTGCCCCCTCTTACGTGGCCCACTCGAGAGCACATCTCAGTGCGGTCTCTGCTGTACTCGGCACAGGGGTCATCCTGGTCTGCCACTGCTTCAGGGTATTCCCTACTATTTCAGGGGTATTTTGAGCTGGTGCGTGGGGGTGGATGGGTCAGCAGGATACTGGATATTTTTAAGGATTTCTGTGCCGTCACCGAAGCCTCTAAGGCGGCGGCCTAAACTTGTCTGTGCCATGCAGTAGTGGTTAAAAAGAAGGACCACTTCAATTGAAGAAGTCACTTAATGCAGAATTTTATTTTGGGGTTCTGGATCCATAACTTTAAGGAGTACCTCATATTTTGCTCGCTTCCATGGTTTTTCAACTTTTATTTTGTGGCCAGATGAACTTTTGCTGAAGTCCCCCTGCCACTGAACCCTTCTTCTGGAATGCAGGCCTTAGCAGCCCAAATCACCAGGATGGGGATGCTTTTTAAGCTCCTCATTTTGGCACCCGGATGATTCCATTATGTGTGGCAGCTAGGATTTCGTTTTGGCTACAGCAGGGTAGTAGATACCGGTACCACATTAGTATCACAATGCACTTATATACTAGTCATTGGGTAACCCTGCTTCTGGACATTTTATTTATGTGGACCCAGATGGCCATTTTGCTAACATAGGCTCATGCTGAAGCCACAAAGACCTTCTGGTTTCTAATTTAAACTTGTGTATACTGGTTTAAAATCATCCACACTTCCCAATCAAGTGTGTGAGTACCAGCGCTTTGGGAGGTTTTTAAAGCCAGTATGATTGGTTGGCCACCAAGACCTTAGTGTGTATGCCTGGATTGTGATTGGTGGGTTGGTTTAGGCCCACCTGTAGGTGAATGTATTACCAGTGACAGACCCTGTGCATTCCTTATACTTAAGTACTCCTGGAAGACTGCTGTTAATTATGGACTGCTGCTGATGGCCGTGGAATAACCATACTGGCTGGGCCCGAGCACCTTTATTCTTGCACCGCGGTCCTTCTATGCTGGTGGAATCCCATCCTGTGGTCTTCTTTTGATTCCCACTGTCCTTCTGTCACAGTCCAACGATCTTTAGCATGATCGCTGTGTAACTATCATAGCTTTGCAGCCCCCTTCTTGCAGCCTTGACAGTTGCCATGGCGTCTGGGCCGAAGCAGCGCATACACACAACGTGCCTCAACCATTGCGCACTGGCATCAGGTACAACCTCCTGTCACTATGTTACCTGACGCGAGGTTCGACATCAGCACATTGTACATCTGCCCACATAAAACATAAATGTACGATCCTGCAATGGCGCCGATGCTTCTGATCAAACCTAAGTGCCTGCTTATTCTTTTTTGTGTTTCCGGAACTACTTATCTTGACCTGTACTCTGTGTCCCGGAATGCCTTTTGGATTTCGATTTTTTCTTCGTATTGATTGCATACCTGACAACTAACTATTTTCTGTTTAACGGATTGGCTCTTGGATTTTCCTTGACTGCTGCATTGCTTCTTGGTTTTCACCCTCGGATTGTGGACATACTTTTCCAGAACCTGAAGAGTTGAAGTATAGTCCTTGGACGCTCTGCTGTGCGGATTATTTCTGTGTATCGTCTTGCCATTAGTGTGTCCTCCTGCCGCCCAGGGTTAGGTAACTACTAACCTTACTAAACCCCTCTTTTTCCATTCCTCTCCTCCTTGGATCCTTCTGTGTTTTCTTGGAATTTACCTTACTCACTCTTCTGCCATAGACTTCACTCTTTTTTCTAAGAGTGAAACAGAGTTTGTTTTGCCACCGGATGACTCATAGGTTTATCGACAATGCCCCAGCCTAATCAGGTTAGAGTTACCCCCTGCCTTTGTTATGGTATACGAGTATAAGTACTAGTAGCAAATCCTTTCTTTATTTTCACAGCCTGGCGTTTACCTGGTGGTACTTTCTCTGCTCTTTCAATGTAATTACATCTCTGTTTGTAGAATTAAAATGAATAGAGAGATGGATCAAGGGAAAGGTCACCCTCATTTGAGGTGACCCTCTCTTACACTTGAGTTACCAGTCCGCAGACCCTGAAGGCTTCTTGTCTGCATCCAACCTATCTTTATAGATTGTCCAAGATTACGTAACATTTGTATGCAAATTAGCACCTTGTAAATGGTAGGCTTTGATAGGCTAAGTTAATTAATGGGCAAACATCCCTTTGTCACCATTGGATATCTTTATCACGTGTACACAACAATTTTACATTAGTATAACTGGCAACGCCAGCTTTTCTTGATGCACAAAATTAATATGCCTATTTTAGACTTGGCTGAACACAGTTATGAAAGTGCTTAGCTCCTACAAACAACATTCTTCATGCGTCAATGTCTGCACCTTTTCTACTTCCTGAGGTTATGCCAAGTTTTCTGGCACGCAACACTGTTATATATATATATATATTTATATATATCCTCATTTTATGGTGCCAAATAATACAGCTGAGCTTTGAAACTAATTTAGATGACACGGCTTGTACACTTTCTCCACAAGTACCCAAGGACATAGATAAATGTGTCAGAAGCTTCTATTAATTGCTTGTCTGATTTCCATGCCAATTCAGTTTTTAACCTGCAAACATCATATCTTGTTACAAGATGCTGCCAAAACTGGTTACGCCCATCATCAATAGTTCTAAATGTTCCAAATTGCTGATTTTGCTGCCAAAATCCGTGTGTCAGTCCTTCTTGCTTGGCTCAAAACCCTTGGCAAGGTTTATAGTTCCCCACACCTGGCTTTATAGGCCTGAAAACCATTTGCATTTGAGTATCAATTTTAAAAATATATTTATCTTACACTGTGCTTTTCTTCTATCAGAAAGCTATATTCTGCATTTATTTAAGCATTTTCATTTTGTAGACACATTATTTATAATATATCCCTGTAGACGCTATGGAGTGTGTGTGATATAAACTCACCGGTCATTTCCCGTGCCACCCCAAACCAAGCGTGTGCAGTGATCCCTATTTGAAATGTACTTCTTACTTTTAATAAAGGCAATCTAATCCTGATTTCTACTATGATGGACAGGAGAGTGAACTATTTGACCGACCTACCATTTTATCTATATATCAGTTGAGGAGGGAGGGATTGGCACCCCCTGCACATGAACCATGAGAAACCATGCATCAACACTTGGGCAGAACTACATTATGCACCTGCATGTCGGAATGCAGCTTTTGTGCTCCTTGCATATGTGAGAGTCATTATGCACTCTAACATTATATGAACCAATTAAAATATCTCCAATTCTGAGTAACCACATCTGACTGAAAATGTAGCTTCCTGTGATCTATAGTTCACCGACATTGCTAGGGAATACAGTCTCTTAGGGTTGGCCAACTCCAGGCACGAGGGCCGCAAACCTGGCAGGTTTTAAGGATATATTTTGTTAATATGCAAGAGGAAAAATGTGCATACATTTAGAATCATTGTATGCAAAATAATCTCATGAATATTAATGAGAGTATCATGAAAATTTGACATGGATCGAGTACTCGAGGCCTGGAGTTGGATAACCGCCCTCATAAAATAATGCAGGAGAAACACAGAATCAAAAGACATTGGCCCTCATTCCGAGTTTGGAGGTAAGTTCCGTCCGTTACGGCATGGCACAAATAGCATGTCCGAGCTGGCAGAAGCCCGCTAAAAGCATGCTATTACGACTTCGCGGGCACGAGCTTTGCACCATGCCGGTAAGGTACCTAGCGCCATGCCGCAAAAGGGCCCAAAAAAGCCCTTACAGGCATGAAGCGCACCATAGATAACATTATCGCCATAATCCAAAGCGGAAATAGCGGTGACCGGAAATAGCGGTGACCACTAATTACGTACCGGCTATTTACAGTCACCGTTAAATAGCGGAACTGGAAATAGCGTCACTGCACAGGAATGGGAAGGAGCAGGGCGGCCATCTTTAAAAACACAATCCATTGCCACCCTCACCACAAAGGACCCCTGGGACAGTGGTGATCGTCTGGAAAGTTAACCAAACCATCCAGGAATGCCAAAAGCACCCAAGAAGGGATCTGCCCACCTCCGAAAGGAGCGCTTCAGCCCAGATGAACTCCAGTTGCTTGTAGACACCCTACATGAGCATGCTGGGATTGTGTTCAGCAGCGACATGAGGAGGGAGGCTGGGTTGCGAAAAAAGTAAATCTGGGAACAAGTATGCCAGAAGGTCAGCGCAGTGGGCAACACTCCCCACACGGTCAAGGATTGCCGCAAAAGGTGGGATGACCTGCGGTTGAGGGTGCGGAATATTCTTTCTGCAAACCGTGCCCAGGCCTTGGAGACCGGAAGAGGAACAGGTTCTCCAATAAAGCTCACAACGTGGGAGGAAACATGTGCGGCCATGATTGGGGCAGAATCCATAGAAGGAGTCAGAGAGATGGAGTGTGGCGGCACGTCATCAGCTGATGGAGGTGAGTGTCCAAAGCAAAAGTTGCTAATCCTAAAGTGATGAAAGTCAAAGGCAAATGTCTGTCCAAAGAGTGACGCCATGGTCGGCCACACACACACTCCCTGTAAAGTATGCCGAAGAAAGTGAGATACAAGCCGTTGCCTGGTGCAAGGCCGTAACGTACATGACACATACCACACAAAGTAGCAAATTCCATGAGGCACACAGCGTTCATTATCTGAATAGTGTGCATGTCAGACAGCACAGTACCTGGCCAACATGAGTGACACCGACATATGCCTGCATGTACCACCCATGTATGGAATGACTTGCCGTTCCCTACACAAATGCCTATTACCCACAATTGTGTGGATGTGCTATTGTACCAATGTATGTTTCCTGGCTATCCAAACATCACTCATGCCATCCCTCTCTTTCACCCCCACAGGCAGTGAGCATGACAGTGTGGAGCAGCACAGCAACCGTCCCTCCACATCCAGGGGCCAAGCCAGGGGGTGCCGTGTCCCAGCAAGGAGGCCACCACTGGGACATATTCCACCAGCAACAGCAAGGCCTGTGGAGGGCACACCACCCCCACCCCAACCCCTCACTGCACTACCTGCAGACACCTGTACAATGCCACAGTCGGTGGAGTCCAGTGTGGCTGGGGAGGTGGCAGCCACGGGCCCCCTCGCAGTTGAGGACAGCCCCAATGACATCTGGGGAACCATTGAGGGTGACCATGTCGAAGTAGTCCACACCCCAGCACAATTGTCCAGCCTCCAGGTATCCATGAGTGACACTGGTGATGCCAATACACCGGAGCAGTCTGGGCAAGAACAGAAACAGGGACATTTCAGTCCCAGAAACAGTCCCGTGGAGCATGAGCCGGCAGGACATGGCAGCCCGATCCCCAGCAGGGCCACTGGTGCAGCCGCAGGGGCACAGCGGGTTGAACAGCTCTGTGCCCTAATATCTGATATTCTGCAGGACAATCAGCAGGCCAGGGAGGAGTGGCGTGCGGATTTGAGGGCACTGGGTCAGTCCATCACCGAAAACACAAACCGCCTCTGTGAGATGCTCGGCTGCATAGCCAAAGCTTTGGAGGCTGCTCTTCCTGGGCAACAGCCTCAGCATGAGGACACACCGTCCACAAGCAACTCCACTCAGACCAGCCCGCTCCGTCGGTCGCTCCGTGCATAGCGCCAACGGGATATCCCTCCCCCTGGCTCTGGCATGAGGACACACTGAGGACTACGCTGAATGACCGTAGTGGCAGCCTCATGTGGGCTCCGTGGACCCTATGGGACTAGTGTGGGGTTGTTGTGGTGGAAGGGGGAGGGAGGTGGCGGGTGTGTGGGGGAGTTGTGGTGGGAGGGGGAGGGGGTGAGGGTGTGTGGGGGAGTTGTGGGGGGAAGAGGAGGGGGGTGAGGGTGGTGGAGGGTTTGTTATGCACGTTCATATTTTTATTTTCAATACACTGGTTGTGATACCAGAAAATAACCAGAGTGGACATTCGTCAATGCTCATGTGTCATTTAATATTGCACAGTGCATATTGTACATGTATCCCCACACCCAGTGCCCTATGTCCTAACATTATGTCACCCTCTGCTTACTTGTGTGTCAGAAATATTGTGCGATCACTGACTGCCGCACAGCACGTCCCTCCTGTGCATCGGCACCGTGATGATGTCCTGCCACATCTTCCTCCTCCCCTTCATCATCATCAGGTGGTAGCAGTTCCGTGTCAAGGGGCAGGGGCACGTTCCAGCTTTCATGATGCCTACCCCTGGGCATCCAGACCAAGTCCAGCAACCCCGGAAGCAGGCATCATGTTACCCAGAGAAAACCCAGCAACCCTTGTTAGGGGCTATATGGGTACAGTCCTGACGTCTATGGCGCCAGGCTCATATGGGGGAAAAGTCCTGGCGCCATAGGCGCAAGGCTCATATGTTAAAACTTACCTGATGCAGACCATGCTGCAAGAGATCCAAGCTCATGTGAGGCTTGGAAGGGACTACTTTACCTAGGGACTATTTTGTTACTCGGATGTGGTTGTGGAGGAATACTTACCTGGGACTACTTTGGTGCTATTTAAACCACGCCCGAAGGGCAGCACACGCTTCGCGTTATTCTGCATCCAGCAGCGTAACGCTCACTGTGCCTGCAGTCAGCATCCAGCCTCGTGCCACGCCCGCCTCGAGTCCAGAGCTCCTAGAAAGAAGAGAAAGAAGAAGAAAGTATAGAACAAGAACATTATTGGGTTTCTTACCTGATTCCGGATTCATCGCATCTTTGCACGAGAAAAATACTTTATTTTAAACACGGCGCATCGCTAGCAGCAGCGCCGCGCCATACTCACCGTTCCTCGCAGCATCTCTATGATCCGTCGCTGTCTCCATCATTAAGTTGCCGCATTCCAGCACCTAAGGGGGACAAGAAAACAAGGTGAGCCGAGGGGAACAAATAAGGACAATCTCTTGCCACCACATACTTACCTGATTTTACCGCCAGAGGTATTATTCACCAGCACGCCAAATCTTCTTACGCCGCACCTGTAAGAAAAGAGACAGCAGCGAGTTAAACTTTGGCATCATTTAACGGACAGTGTGGGATAGCACAGGCTCTTACCAGAACGCTTTCAGCTGCCACAGAACTATCTTCATTTGAGTCTAAGCTGCAAGATAAACAAAGGAATTGGACAAGAGTGATTATTCATTCATTTTTGAACTCTTTAGAACTATATACTTACAGCCCTTCGCCAGGAGTTTTGGAGCCAAGATTGTCTAGAACTCTTCCAATATCCTCAAGCCAGTGAAATAACTGGCCATCAACGCGCCCCTGCGTTCCTCGCAGGATGGAGAGCTCATCATTCAAAACTATAAGGTGAGCTTGGTGAAAGGGAATATCAGAGGTGATAAATGGGGATGCAGTGAGGGGCTATTACTCAACTCCACGGGTGGCTAATTCCCTTTCTCCGCCTTTAGGAGACTACTTCTACGGGTCAAGCAGACGAAGCTAGGTGGGCCAGTCCAGTCAGTCATCTCTGCACTACGCATCACGTTGGTGGAGACCGCGGCTGTCCAGTTCCGCCCGACACCCCTGTGGGAACCAGGTGAACGTAACACCGGCAGATGCACATATTGTGCAGTATTACACATGCCATGGCGATCTTGCCCACCTTCTCATGGCTGTAGAGGAGTGCCCCAACCGACTGGCTGAGGCAGCGAAATTGTGCCTTCAACAGGCCAAAGGCCTGCTCAATTGCCACACATGTACAGGTATGGGAACGATTGTAGTCCTCCTCGTGCCTGTTCTGTGGGTTTCAGACAAGGGTCAGGAGCCACGGCTTCAAGGGATAGCCACCATCACCTGAATGAGAGGGGAATGAAGGTAAATGTTCGCACATTCATGTTGGACAACTGTACTAGTCTCACATGGCTGCAGGTAATTTGTGCCCACATGCACACGTCCCTGGATGCATTGACCCCATTTCAGGTCCCGCTATGTGTCCTGTGCAATGTACTAATGGTGTTGGTTGCATATTCAAGATCATTCATGGTGTGCACTGACATCTTGTTGCACCTGCATCGTATATGCATACAGCAGTGTTGGAGTAAAATCAGTGATGTGTTGTGTTCTGTGAGATTTTGTAGTAGGGAGCGTTGGCTGTAGTCAGTACAATATTGGGCATTCTGCACTGATCATTTCCATGGTGACATGCAGCTCTCTTATGGATGTGCCGAACCAGTGACACACTGTGGTATCCCTGGTTGGCTCAGTTCAATGCACTCCCAGGGATGATTGTCATGTGTGGTGATTTGCGGGAGACAGCAATATAGTGCATATGCACTGCATAGTGCAGGATGGCTTTACGGTGTGTGAGGGCCGCTGATGAGTGGTGCATGTGTTGTGGGATGTGGCCTGGTTACCTGTTAGTAACGTAGTGATAGGTGTCGGCCTTACTTCATCACTATGGGATTTGGGTGTCATGTACCGTTTCAGATGCTTTGGGGTGCAGTGTGCACTGACATCAACATTCCCACCCAGGTGGAGTATGCATTCCCCCCCATTCCCACCCAGGTGGAGTATGCATTCCCCCCCCCATTCCCACCCAGGTGGAGTATGCATTCCCCCTCCATTCCCACCCAGGTGGAGTATGCACCCCCCCATTCCCACCCAAGTGGAGTATACATCCCCCCCATTCCCACCCAGGTGGAGTATGCATTTTCCCCACCCCCATTCCCACACAGGTGGAGTATGCATTCCCCCCCCATTCCCACCCAGGTGTAGTATGCACCCCCCCCATTCCCAACCAGGTGGAGTATGCAGCCACCCACCTCACAACCCCGATGCACTGCCATGGCCCAGTCAGGCAACTCACCAAGCAGCTATGCACGTCGTCCATATGTCACTCCATGAAGCATTGTAGCGTGGAGTTCCGCAGGAACAAAGAGTCATGAGTTGATCCGGGATATCGGGCACAGCAATGTGTGATGATCTTGCTGGCGTTGCATACCATCTGCACATTGATGTAGTGGTATGGCTTGCGGTTGCGATACACCACCTTCATGGCATGTGGGACCACCAACTCCATGTGGGTGCAGTCGAGGGCACCAACACAATTTGGCATGCCTGCCAGTGCATGGAAGGCAACTTTTGTATTGAATATCTCCTGGGGAGTCCGGGGTAGGGATATGTAGTACCTTTTGTGCTTGAGGAGGGCATCCAGCACTTGGTTCAGTATCTGGGAAAATAGGGTTGTGATATGCCATGCATGTGCCCCACTGTGTGCTGGTTGGTGCCTGTGGCAAGGAATTGGAGCACAGACACTACCTTCAGTAGAGGGGGGATGGTGGTGCGTATTTCTGTGAGGCTCACTATGTCGTTGTGTATCAGGTCCACTATGGTGGTGATGGTGTCCGGTCACAGACGGTACAGGGTGTGGATCTGCTCAGGGGTTAGGTTGCAAGGACTGGCTCTGATGCGAGAAATTGGGGGCTGCCTGCGTGGTAACGGTGGCTGCACTGGTGGGGCATGCTGGGCCTGTCTCACCCTCCTTCTCCTCCTGCGTCTCCTCTGTGGCGGCAGCTGTTGTTGTTGTTGATGTTGAGGCATTGCAAGCAGGGTCTCCAGCTCCAGTAATGCTACTACTATTGGTATCATCTTGGTGTGGGATTGGGTGTGGTTTGTGGGTGTGCTCCTTTTGTACTCGCCATGATTCCATTGTCTCCACCTGTGCTGATTGTGTGCACCTGTGGCACTTGGAAACACTGCTCAGGGTTCTTTACGCCTAGTCGGCGATGCCAGTATTTACACTATGCCGGTATGCACTTTTTCCACCTTCATGAGGCCGTTATTTGCCTGTTCGCCCCACTTCTGATCTACTCCGGTTTACGGCATGCCGCTAATGCCGGCATGGTGTGTCGCGTGTGTGCGCCCAGACCGCAATTTACGGCATCGTACTTTACGATGCCGTTAATAGCGGACTGATTGGTCAGAATAGCACGTAGCGGTAAGCGATGCCGGTAATCTTTTACCAGCATCGTGTTTGCCTTACCTCCAAACTCGGAATGAGGGCTATTGTTTTATGGATGGCTCCCTTAAATATAAACACCCGATTTGGACAAGGGTTGGCAATGGGTACCCTATGGATATTTAAAATTAATCCTATACAGAACTAAGCTACATTTTGTCAAAATTGTTTTTGTGTTTCCTATAGATATACTTGTTTGCATTTATGAATTAAAGCTGTGTGTATCACAATATGTCGGTGTGCACTATGCATTGTCTGTTAGATAAAATGTGTCCATTCTTTAAATTATGGCATCATACTTTGCTCTGATACCAGAATGTGCCAAGCAAATATATGCTATCTATATCAACAATCACGTAAAATAATTGTTATCGTTTTTGTAATACATGTTTGTTTGTTGCTCATATTAAGTGTATGTCTAAAATGATTTTGTAAATTGTCACTGTGAAATTACTAAGAATGCTGATGTAAAATCCAAGGGGTTCAACTACCTGTTTATAAAACATGCCCATTGCAAGGGATTGCCATGAAATAAACACGCAGGTACTCGTCCCTTGAAATCAACTCCCCATGCACTTCTCTGATTGCCAAAGAATGCCATCAACTGTCTAGGTACTTGCACAATTGGCACGGATGATTATCAACCATCCAGATAGTTACCCCATTGCCAGGGATTGCCTTCAACAGTTACAGCACCCTTCCCATTGCCAAAGATTGGCATGAAAAAGCTAGGGTACTTGACCATGGTCTAAGAATTGCTGGCATCTGCCTAAGGTACATGTTCCATTACAATGATTAGCATCAACTGTAATTGCCATTGATTTCCTGGGTGGCCACCCACTGCTTGTGATTGTCATCAAAAGTCCAGGCACCCATCTCATTGCTAGGGATTGACACTAAATGCTGAGGAACCGGCACCATTGATAATTATTGCCATTTAATGCTTAGGAACCTGTCCAATTGCAAGGATTTATGACAATGACCTAGGCATGTGTCCTATTGCAAATGACTGCCATTAAATGCAAAAATGCGGGTGGCATTGCTCATTGGTGCCGGTAAAATTGTAAGGGTTTGGTCTTAAATGTTGTTATCTGATTTGGCTAAGAGAGCATAACAAGCAAACTCAATCCAACTCAGCAGGCTCCAGGGGGGTTCTCCCTCAGAATTATTTTTTTCTTTTTAAATGTAAATGGTTCCTTTTATATCACAAACTTCAGAGAAAATGGGTACAAACATCAATTACGTAGGGAAACACCTGAAATGCAGCAATAAATGCAAGTTCACCAACAGTACCAGGGGCATCAGGCAACACTTTTTCATACCCGCTCCCTCCTTTCCTGTCACTCTCTGGCCGCCCACTCTGGGCCCTCTTCCTGCTCCCACCTGCAAGGCTAAAAACCTTGGGGTCATCTTCGACTGCACACTCTCCTTCTCTCCTCACATCTCTGACATCTCTAAGAAGTCACACTACCAGCTGCACCTCCTCAGAGGTATTCTTCCTTTCCTCTCCTTCCCCCAGAAGCTCGCTGTCTCCAGGGCGCTGGTTCTCTCTAGGCTGGACTACTGCAACAGCCTCTTTCTAAATCTGCCTGCCTCTACTCTCCGCCCTCTGCAACTCATCCAGAACAGGACTGCAAGACTTGTCCTTGGCCTCAAGCCCAAGGATCGTATCTCTCCAGGAATGAAATCACTACACTGGCTCCCAGTGGCTGCGAGGATTAAGTTCAAAACCCTCTGCATTGTCCACAAGGCCTTCTGGGGCACAGGGCCTCAATGCCTTCAACTTTCTCTTCCTAAATATCTTCCCTCTCGAGCTCTTCACTCATCCACCTCCAACTCCCTCAGGGTCAGTCGCTTCTCCAAGCAACAAGTGGCGGTAGATCTCTTTCTTCAGCTGGGGCCTCCCTCTGGAACAGACTCCCTGCCTCCCTGAAACTTGAGGAGAACTATCTCCGGTTCAAGAAGCACCTCAAAACCTGTCTCTTTGCTTCTGCTTTTTCTCCTCCCCTCCCCTGCTGACCTCCTGGCTGTAATCTGGACAGCACTGGTTACCTGGACACCCTATGATCTCGGGCCCAGGTCCTCCCCCGCCCGTTTCACACACCTGCACTGCCTGCCTGGTAACCCCCGCACTTGGGGACTGTTTCTGTATCCCTGCAGTCCCCCTACCAGCACTTGACACCTGATGTCTGCACTTACCCTTGCACTTGCAACTTGCTGGCCGTTACGTTACTTATTGCTATTATCTATTCCCATGTACTGCACTGCCCCCCCCATCCATCCAATGCACTTGTGCGATCTGAATGACACCTGTCCTAGTAGGATTGTTGTCTGTTCCCCCTTTGTTCCCCCTCCCTTGCCTCATCGCGACTTGAAACACTTGTGTATAGGCACGTTATAAATGCCATATCATATATCATACCAGCAGTGACCAAAAAAAAGGTGAAGCCTCATCACATCAACATATGCCAGTATTGCCAAAGAAAAGCATAGGTGCTAATAAACAGTATATGCCAATGTTGCTCCACCTTGAAGCTGGCTGTGCCCATATCAGATCATAACGACTGTCAACATAATCGCTCTGGCTCATTTCATGCTGATTGTGTCTGAAGCAGATCATGAAGCTTTTCAACAATAGATGCCAGTGCTGCCCTATTTAAGGTTTGTTTCACTTAAGGAAAGCCAAGAGGCTTGTCTCAGCCACACATGGCAGCCTGTGTTCAAAGAAGAGTATGAGGCCTGTCTGCAGTATATGCCAGCACTCCACCCCTTTCATGCTGGTTATGCCCAAAGAAAGTCATGAGGCCAGCCTCAACAATATATGCCAACATTATCAGGGAGTGAGCACTTCCGGATTCTTTAAATGAGATGCACAATTGGAACTTATATAATAAAGATACATAGCCTCTCTTCGTTTGGATGAAATGTTTTGGTACCACTGCTGGTGTATTACCTGAGATCAAATTAGACAAAAGAGGCCAGAATGTGTATACAGCTGTGTAAAAAGAGTTGAAGGTCAGACCTCCAGCAGCGAGTCTGTTGCACCACGATATCAGCCTCTGTTGCCACCAACTTGTCTGTGCCATGCAGTGGTGGTTAAAAAGAAGGACCACTTCAATTGAAGAAGTCACTTAAGGTAGAATTTTATTTTGGGGTTCTGGATCCTTAACTTTAAGGAGTACCTTATATTTCTCTGGCTTCCATGGTTTTTCAGCTTTTCTTTTGTGGGCAGAAGAACTTCTGCTGAAGTCCCCCTGCCACTGAAACCCTTTTTCTGGAATGCAGGCCTTAGCAGGCCAAATGCGCCAGGATAGGGATGCTTTTTAAGCTCCCCATTTTGGCCCCCAGATGATTCCATTATGTGTGGCAGCTATGATTTCAATTTGGCTACAGCAGGGTTGTAGATACCTGTAGCACATTAGTATCCCAATGCACTTATATACTATTCATTGGGACACTGGCGCATTTTTAAGCCCTGCTCCTGGACATTTTATTTTGGGCCATTCCTTTGTTTATGTGGACCAAGATGGCCATTTTGATAACATAGGCTCATGCTGAAGCCTCAAAGACCCCCTGGGTTCTAATCTAAACTGGTGTATACTGGTTTAAAATCATCTGCACTTCCCAATCTACACCAACTGTGTGAGTACCTGCGCTTTTGGAGGTTTTTAGAGCCAGTATGATTGGTTGCCCACCAAGACCTTAGTGTGCTTGCTTGGATTGTTGTGATTGGTGGGTTGGCTTAGGCCCGCATGTAGGTGAATGCATTATCAGTGAGGGACCTTGTGCATTCCTTATACTTAAGCGCTCCTGGAAGACTGCTGTTAAATATGGACTGCTGCTGATGGTCGTGGAATAGCCATACTGACTGGTCCCGAGCACCTTTGTTCTTGGACCCGGGTCCTTCTATGCTGGTGGAATCCCATTCTAAGGTCTTCTTTTGGTTCGCACTGTCCTTCTGTCACAGTCCAACAATCTTTAGCACTATCGCTACGTAAACATTGTAGCTTTGCAGTCCCCTTCTTGCAGACTTGGAGTCTGGGCCGAAGCAGCGCATGCACACAACGTGCTTCACACATTGTGCACTAACGTTGGTTAAAACCTCCTGTCACCATGGTTACACGACGTGAGGATCGACGTCAGCATGTTGTACATCTTCCCACACAAACATAAATGTACGATCCTGCAATGGCGCCGGTGCTTCTGATCAAACATAAGTGCCCCCTTATTCTTTTCTTGACCTGTACTCTGTGTTCCCCACTGCCTTTTTGATTTCGATTTGGTCTTCATATTGATTGCACACCTGACAACTAACTATTTTCTGTCTAACGGATTGGCTCTTGGATGTTCCTTGACTGCTGCATTGCTTCTTGGTTTTTACCCTCGAATTGTGGACATACTTTATCAGACCCTGAAGAGTTGATGCATAGTCCTTGGGCACTGTGCAGTGCAGATTATTTCTGTGCACCCTCTTGCCATTAGAGTGTCCCCCTGCTGCCCAGGAGTAGGTGGCTACTAACCTTACTAAATTCCACCATCCCCCTTTTTCCGTTCCTCTCCTCCTTGGATCCTTATGTGTTTTCTTGGAATTTACCCTACTCACTCTTCTGCCATAGACTTCACTCTTTTGCCAAAGAGTGAAACAGAGTTTTGTTTGCCACTGGACGACTCTGAGGTTTATCAACAACGCCCCAGCCTAATCAGGTTATTGTTTCCCCCTGCCTTTGTTAGGGTATACGAGTATAAGTATTAATAGTAAATCCTTTCTTTGTTTCCACAGCCTGGCGTTTACCTGGTGGTCTTTTATTCTGCTCTTTCAATTGAATTAATCTCTGTTTGTAGAACAATTAAAACGAATAGAGAGGTACATCAAGGGAATGGTCACCCTCATTTGAGGAGAACCGGTCTTAGACTCTGGTTACCAGTCTGCATATCCTGAAGGCTACGGTCGGATCACTGCGGGGGTTTGGTGAGTATTGACACCTTCTAGCTGACTGGATGTCCTGTTCCTTCATGGGACATCTTTCTAGTCTGTTGTGCTGCCTCACTGGTAAATCTGTCTTGCTCGTGAGCCGTCTTTCTGGCCTGCAGATCAAGTGAAATGCTGCTGCTCCACCTCAGCTCTTTTTTTTTTTTTTAGACATCCTGGGTTCTCGTCTGAAAATGCCCCTGGTCTTGTGAGGGTAGCTGAGGGACAACACGCTCATCTTGGAGGTAAGACAACACGGAGCAACACAGGTTTGATCCCCGGGTCCGCGCTTAGAGACCTCTTGGTATTAAGCACGCTATAAATAACCAGTGATAATTATTTTGGAACCTTCTTTTCTTTCTGGCTGCCCCTTCCTGCTCCCTTGAACTGACCTGGAACGTTGGCCATGTACTTCCACCTCCTCTGGCCGTCCTTGTGGCTGCCTCAGGTGTCCTGGTTGTTGCTCCTAAGGTGCTCCAGATTCTTGCTGAGCCATGGGTTCTGTACAGAGTCCCTAACCACGGCTAGTCAGACCTAAACCTGACACCCAATCTCACCTGTGCATCTTCCTCGTTTGGGCCAAATTCTTCACATTCAGGGCTGTGAGTACTTGTGCCTGGGCATGGGGTCCTGTTCCTGTAATTAGTTCCATCTGTAGGGGTCCCCTAGATCTGGGAGTAGTGGGGTTTTAAACTCCCCCATAACTCTGAATCTGATTGTCAGGGGTGGGCTTTCTGCTGCCTCTCCAACCACCTTTTCCTGACCTGCTGGTTCTGAAAACCCTGAGCTAGAACACTTCTTGGGTGTCCCCTCTTGGGGTTCTGCTGCCTCTATAGGATACAATGGGAAATTAGTGTTTTCCTATGACAGCCAAAGACCTATTGGATTCTGCTCCATTGCTTCGTATTGCAGAACTCTTGGGTGCTCTTTAAAGTGACCTGCTAAGGTACTTACCTGAACTGTGACATTGTTTCCTGGTCCCCCATAGAACCCTGCAGTTTCTAGAGCAAAGAGTATCATTTGATATTTATATATTTATTTATATGCATTGTTTTATATAGCGCCTTAATCCAAGGCGCTTCATAGCGCCTTAATCCAAGGCACTTAGAACGCAGTAGCGATTTATTGCAACTTCCTATGAGGAAAACACGATATTAGAGTAAGTACTAGTGGTAACATTAATTCGAAATGCTTATTTAGTACCTATTCAAGACCGCTACTGTAACTTTAAGTGCACCGACTGTCTGTTGCCCCTTTTGGGTGTTTCCAATAATGTACTAACCCCTTGTATAGTCCTAGCACTCAACCTTTGGCTACGTTTTCTTTATTGTAAGTCCTAGAATGACTGACCTATACCTTTCCTGTTTTGCTATATATTTATTTTGGTGGTATATTTGAAAGTGCTTATTTAAATTATTTATTTCACAGTAAGGAATGTAAATGTATATTTGTAGTACATTATATGCGGTGCATTTTATTGTGCATGTGAGTAATGGGTCTAACATGGCGGACATGCTGTTCTCACTCAGGATATGTCAGTTCACATCCCTCACCACAGGGCTGTGGAAAAAAACTCTCTAACAGAGTCCACCCGGGAGCTTTTTGCCAGTCGGCAGAATCAGTGAGTCCATTTGAGAAGATGGGTTTAATGGGTAGCTAATGCCAGGTACCCGACTACTTAGGACAGGACATTTTAACCCAGTGACAATCATCACATAGCATATTGCATCTAGCCTACACAGCCACAGACACAGGAGAATCCTCATGTACCATGCTTGCAGAGTTCAAAAAGAGTGGACCTGTCTCATTCTCAGATAAGCTTTAAAAACTGTTAAAACAGTTAAAAAGGCCAGCATTTGGACATGTGTGACTTGCTAACACACACAGCGTGTGACTTGCCATAACATAATACCTGTGATCTTGTTAGAACAATTGCAAGCTTGGCAGTCATGGGAAAACCTTTTAATATTTTTGAATACCGGATGTTTTTCTATTGTGAGAAATTCTGATTTTCACATATGAACTTAGAAAAACTGCCTTCTATTGTGGAGAAAATTCCCCCCACACAAAGGCGTTACAAGAAGTAATAATATGATTGCCCCCAATAGAGGATTTGCAGGACTCAGCATCTTGTGGACCCTTCCTGCTACCACATGTTTAAATGCAGGCACAGTGAAGGAGTTTGGCGGTATTAATGGAAGTGATAATGAAAACTCATAATGAGGCCTCAGTGCCCGGAGAAGACCACAGGAAGTATCTGCTAGATCTTTGTATTGTGAATATGAAAGGGTTCATTAAGTGCCTAACTAATGCCAGGCATCACTTATTTGGAGGTGGCTGTGGTATGTTAATAACGACACCATCATTAACTTACATCTTGGGATGGAGGGAAGGGGTTGCTCATGCCGTTGGTAGGCAGATTCATTTTGTTGGATTTGACTTTGTTGATCAACTACATTTCCCTTCCAATTGGAGGCTAGGACATTTGTGTCGAGGAATGTACACACATACCTGCCACTGCAGTGCTCAGAAGTGGATGAATGTGGCTGAGTCGCTATACGAGCACAGGATATTATTACCACGCGGGCGCACAGCTGCTCTGCCCATGCTAGGGATTCTGGCCCTGCCCTGGATCTGGACAAGGCTTCATTTGCCGGATGTTTTGTTTAGGAGCCTCTAAGTGAGGAAGCATTTCTGTGGTGTGTGACGGGGTGGTCCGTCACCAATAAACATGATAACTCTGGTAGTAAGTCCAAAGGTGTTTATTTGGGACTTTACAAACACTTTAGGCCAAGGGTTCTCAGGTAGTTCTCAGGTGTGCATGTGTTCTTGGGGAATTGTCACTATGGCCATCCCTCTCTCACCCACCCCGGCCGTTACTCTTCTCCCTAACCCAAGCGTCCTTAACGGGTGTTAGCACTATTGATCAGTGCCGTGTGTAAATTCTTGTAGTCACAAGCTTCTATGAAAACTAGTCGCAGCAAGGTAACCAGGAATTCCTACTATTTTACTATTATCAAAACCAACAGTTCTAGCCCACTACAACATATTACTCTCCCTGTAAAGGTATGCAGAGGACAGACAGTTTCAATGAAGGAAAAGAGGTGCACTCTGTATACTGACAGGAGGGTTGTCAGTATAGTAATTAATCACAATAGTTCAAGGATACAAAGGGAGCAATGGATCATAAAACGTCACTAGGGGCCTTTGTGGAAGGACCAGCGGGACAGAACCACAATGTACATTGTGCGGTCGAGTCCGTTTCAGGGCTCTTTGCAGCTTCTGTGATAGAGTTTAAGAGAGGAGACAGCTGCGGTTATCAGGCGGCAGGCAGTTCGGCGAGCAAAGCCGGACGGGTGGCTGCAGGCTGGCCCACATGGCGGCTTGGGGTAAAAAATAGTTGTTTCAGTGCTGGTCAGCGGTTCTGCAGCACTGGTCGAGGCATCTCCGACAGCTTTAGCGACTGCTGCATAACAACAGTCAGTGGTGCAGTCAGTTGCAGCTCGAGGGGATCTACTGGCTCGAAAATGACCTTTAAGGCAGACATCGGTAGATGTTTGTCGATGCACTTCTCCTAGCTTCTCCTCTGGGCTTGTGTTGCCCTTTAAGGCGGACGGCCCAAAGCTGAGGAGAGTGTTGCAGGCAGCTTCCTTGTCCTTGGTTTGGTTCAAAGACTGTCTGGCACTTCTCACTTAGGAAGCTTGTTGCAGAGCCTAGCAGGGCACATTGTGTCCTGGCTGGGTACCGGTTCTGGAGCTGCTGGAGTGCCCTCTGGATTTGGTATCTTCCTCTGCTCCCTATGAGATGGTTAGGGGAGGCATCTTGCTTCCTCTTGGAGGTCCTGGCCTTCCTTCACTGGCAAAAGATGTAAGGCAGACTGTACCTTCAGCCAGTGTCCAATGATGAGTTCTTCCTTTTGCTTCTGTTGAAGCCTTCAAATGATCTGCTAAAAGAGGGACTCAGCCCTCTTTTAATGCCAAATGGGCCACAGTGATTGGTGTTGGCTAAGCCTACCTTAATTAACCAATCCTGGGTCCCCACCAACAATCTCCTGTATATGTGAGGTCATAACCAGAGTGCTTTGCAACAGAAAAGGTAAAGGGGTGAAAATATTTAATACTGAGTCTACCCATCTTCCTGTCTGTTGTGGATCAAAAGGTCCCTCTGGTTAGTGAAGCTCTGTGTGGTTCCTGATTAAAGCGACAGGTCTCCCTTGAAGCTGTGGCGAGACCAGACTTTCTGGCTCCACCAAATCACATATCTGAACCTTCTGAATGGGGCCCCCTCCGGGGATGACTACTGTAGACACGCAG
The DNA here is from genome assembly GCF_040938575.1 of Ambystoma mexicanum. NCBI lineage: Eukaryota > Metazoa > Chordata > Amphibia > Caudata > Ambystomatidae > Ambystoma > Ambystoma mexicanum. Next base: position 110,852,760 of record NC_090922.1, read on the forward strand.
TCCCAGACATGACATTTCACTCTCAATCGATACTGACGGCGGTAGCTGGCTTCAGGTTGGCAAAGTGCATATGAAAGGGTGTTGGGATTTCCTCTGTTAGTTTCTGTAGCCAGGGCCCATTTGGGCCTGTTTGAAGTACATTCTAATCATATGTTAATTATGTCAATCGCTTCTACCGGCTGCAGGCCTCACCAAAGAAAGGGTGGATCCATGGAGCCTTTGTTAGTTAATTATGCTGGCCATGGCAGGGGGAAGGTTTGTCCCTCCCCCTTCTGGAGATGCCTTGTGTACTCCACCTGTCAAATCTCAACTAAATATGACATGGGGAATGCACCTGTAGGCTGTGTCCACCCAGAGTACAAGGGTCTATGCATATGTCATGTGGTGAGCATAGGAAATTGTGTGCGGTTTAGCCTCACACATTTTCCTGAGGTTGATCTACCATCATTCCATTTCATTAAACGTTTTAAAAGCCCAGTTGAGCGCACAACCACCACGCAGATGGTCGAAAAACCTCACAGTGCCTTGAAATAATCAATATATAAAATAAGTAAATTGTTCCAATCACATAGCCTCTGAAGAATTGGCAGGCTATACCAGTTTATAGCACGAATAGGTGAAAAATAAAGGCGTTAAAAAAAAATACACCGTCTTATAAAATGAGGCCCTACACTTTAAAAGTCCTCCCCTTGCTACATGAGATGGGGCTTGGTTCTCATTCAAGTCACAAGTCCCAAATGAACCATTTTCAGCCAGGGAGTTAGGGGTCTTTTAGGTAGGCTGAACAAGTTTTGGCAAAGCCAACAGGCTGTCAGTTTGTAAGTGTCTTAGAAGTTAAGAACCAAAGAGGCAAAGTTCTTAGGAGTTCCTCTCCCAATTCCGCCACCTTAAGGGTAAGCCATGGGAGGAGCCTTGACCAGAACTCCACCAATCACAGTGAAGCAAGAGAGAGGTAGGTGTAGGACTTTGCTCCTGCTGAACCCTGTAGTGCTTGGGGAGAAGAGGTGGAAACAGATAGGATAAATCACGCCCGGTGCTTGGATTTTCTCAGGAACCACTGCTGGGGCTCCTGATGTCGCTGGGCCAACTTACCTTGTGCTTTGGTTCTGTTGGGGGATGACCAGGGGTCACTGGTGCAGAGGTCACTTTTGGCTTTGAGATTTAGTTCTGGCTTGTTGGCTATTTCACGCTGTGGCGAGACAGGTCCTAGCACTGGAGAGCTGATGACTCTTGGTACGATGAAGTAAGGAGCACCACTTTGTCGACAACCTTGCAGGGCTGCCAGGAACCGATGCAGGCAGGAGACAGCCAATGCAAAACCCTTCAAACTGAGTAAGACAAGCCTCGTATTGGAAGAAAAGATACTGCTCCGGCAAGGACTATCTTCATGCTGGAGAGCTGCAACTGAAGAGGAGGCTCCTTCGTCCACGAATCGAGGGTCTGCAGAGTCCAAAATCAAAAATTTGAAGCACAATGGAGGCTTTCTGGAGATGATTAAAAGAGCAGGGATTTGCCCGAATGGTCGAAGAATGCAATGATGGTTGGATGCAATGACAACAGGGTGCTCCTGTTCGATGGGGTCTTGGCTCCATCACGGATGGCCTCTGGCCACCATAACTGGCCAGCAATACGCACACCTGGCCAGCATGTGGATTGGGATCAGACAGTCCTAGCCCCCACATTCGGCCACAAAGGCTTTACCTGGGAATGTGCTTACCACATATGGTAAAGCTGGCCCTGGAAGGCCAGGAAGAAGGCCAAGCTACAAGATGGCCAAAGGACAGAAAAGGCCAGATCTCCTGGCACGCCCATTTTAGAGTATTTGGAACTCTTAGAGGCATTATGATATTAAATGCAACAACGCAAGTGGACATGTTAAAAAATAGGGTACGCAACTATCTGCTGCAAGCAGCCCACCCTGGACGCATCATGCAAGAAAATATAAAGTTACTAAACACAACGAGAAAGGGATACAGAGAATCCCCATCTCACTTCAGTGTAAGGTGGTGTGTGCAGTGCAAAACAAAAAGGATTTCCGTAAGGGAGGATAGGCCCTCCTGCACTGATTGCCATTAGGACTGATCAGTGGCCCCAAAACAGATGAGCTAAGCAAGGTCAGTAAAGAAAAAAGGCACAATTTACCAACAAGTCAGGTCATTTTCAACATAAAAACAAAAGGTTGTGGAGTTCCATAAATGTCTATGGTGGGAAGGCAGTGAAAAGAAACTCTTTCCTAGTGTTCAGCATGTTTCAATTTAGCGTGCAGGCCGACTTTTCGTTTTTGGGTGGCTTCCCTGACACATCTGGTGGGGGATTTTTAGTTTATCTTCATCAGTCTTCTCTGTTTTGATGTCTTCATGGTTCATGGTCGATGAGTGCCTTCTTACCATTTGTAAACAGGTGCTTGATATGGTCTCTATTAGTACTTTTGATGCACTGTTAGGTTTGGCAAATAATGCTGATACCTTGGCATTATGTATATCCTGATGCTGTTTTCTCGTAGAATGAGGATGTTGCCCGGGTGCGTTTTTGATTCATAAGACTTGTGCGCATTCTTCCTCTCTGAGTTGTTGCACAAAGTGAATGTCCTGCGTTGCTGTCCCAGCATCCCATGTCGCCAGCCAGAGTGTCCTGAGAGTTTTAGTTGTCAGGCCTGGACCTGGCCTCTTCACTTGTGCACTGGTGCAGCCTCTGGTCATATTCTGTGATGGTGAACAATGGGATTGACAGCCCTGGAGCCAAAAGTGCTGGGCTGTCGTTTTTTAGGCAGCTTTGGATAGTTTTGGCTCTGTCCACCTGCCTTGAGCATTGTCCCTCAGCCTGGACTCTCAAGGGAAACAAGAACAGGTGGCAACTCTAGTGACCAACCCCCACCTCTTCAGGTCCCCCTTCTTCTCCCTCTCCTGTGTCCCCTCACGCTCCTTTCCCATCCCCCTATCAACCCAAAGCACTTTGACATGGCTTGATGGCAGCATGATATGCCTACAGTGCCCAGTGGACCTTGACTATGAGGAGCCGGGTGAGCATTTCTTCTAATGCTGCATAATGACTTGTACATCAAAGAAATGTATCACTAGATCTCAGAAAGCGATCAGATTTACAGTAGAATCCTTTTTGGTTTTAGGAGCACTTTAAGGGTGATTTCTGGTGAACAGGAGAGGTTAGTGATAATAAATTACATATTTTAGAATTGTTAAAGAGAGAAGAATATATTAAAGTAACACAACACTACCTTTTGTAGGTATACTAAGGAGAATTCCAGTTGTTATATGAACAGAGAAGGACAGCTTAAAATCCCTGAAGACGGATAACATAATGTATCCGAAACATGTTGGCATACAGGAGAGCTGGTTTTGTCGACTCAAATTATTATCCTATACCAAATGTCTAGAATAGTTTTGATTTGATTTGTCTAGGAGCTGAATAACTCAGGAGAGTTTAAGAGTTGGTTGAACTCTAAATTTCTATTTCGGTTTTTGCACCTAGTAGAAGTCTTTTTAAAACTAAATGGTACCAGATTTTGTGTTATAACCACATTGAATGTGATATTAAATTTACTTTCGTTATGAAATCTTGTTAAGAGTATTTTGAATCATGAGGGTAGGACAGTGTCCTCTAGGTGGGCACCTGGGGCGCATGGGGCAACAACAGGCTTCTTCTCATTAGTGTCTTGGTAGTGTTCTCAATACCCAGTTGCCCCTGAAATACACACTTGTTTTTTTAAACGAACGTTCTTGGGCCAATTGTGTAATTTCTGTATAAACTGGTTGGTGCACCTAATTTCTTATTTATGCTGCACAAGGAACCTCCATCACTAGATAAGGCTGCAATGCTGGAGTTCAATTTAGTAGCTGGTGTTAATGTTAGCAATCAATCAACATGTCTGTCAAGCATGGTGACGGGGTGACGACGTCACCACGCTGGTAATATAGATACACTGGACCGCGCATGTGCCCATGTATTTCTTGCAAAGGTGCAGCAAGTGTGCTCGTCCTATCTAATAGCCGGAGGTTGTCCTGACCTCTATCAATTGCTGCCGCAAATTCATTTTGCAGAGTGGGAATGCTCCATGTGACAGGTGGGCCTTCACGCCAAGCTGCAGTCTGCACACGTCACTACGGCAGGGGAGTGTGGGCATTAGGAAGCTGCAGACACAATCACCAGTTCAACGCTGGGTGGCATGGGGTTGGTGCTCTACATTGGAGTTCTTGTGTGCGCCCAATGGCTAGTCAGTGCGATGTTCATTAAACTGAGCCTCAGCCCTCAGGTAAGTTTCACAAATGCTATGCGTTCACCTGGAAACTACCTGCAGGGTTCTTATGCTTTAGCGAGCTGAAACCCATGCCTTGGTGATTTCAACTCTTTACATTTCCTGCAGTGCTGTCCTGCCAGTGGGAGACGGTTATGATGGCAGATGGTGTGGGGATGGCACCAAGGCAGGCTGCCCCTGCCAGGCAACAGGGAAGAATTGAGGCAGAATTTGCTATTCTGGAAGGGCTGCCTAGTCAAGTCCAGAGATGGAAACTGTAGGTAGAAAGACTTGAAATGTACTTTGATGCCACAAGATATGATTTTTGTGATACCAGAAAGCCTTCAACCCAACAATATATGGCTGGCTGAACAGTACAAAGGATTTTCAAAACACTAACCCCCCTCGATAGACGTAATGAAGCTGCCATGGTAGAACTGGAAATCCATTTTAGTCTCAATGCGGACTATGAACGGTTCCTGTTGAAAGATGCTAAGCGGAAGGAAAATGAGACCATTGATGTATTTTACACTTGGCTTCAGCATTTGGCGTTAACATGCACTCTCTTCAACGAGGAGGATAGAATAAGAGTTCAAGTAATTCAAAGGTACTTCTTTGAAAAGCTGGGGGAACAAATCCTGCGAGAGCAGGGAATCGCATTTACAGAAAGTCTTGCAATTAGGAAGGGATGCTGGAGGCTGCAAGAGTAGCACACATGAGCTTGACCCTCAAGACCGTGAAAATGGAAGATGCGTGGGCTGTGAACAGGCCGTGTACCAAGACCAGTGGTGGATTTGCAAGACCAGAACTTCACTTGGCAACAACAACGTCGAGTACTTGCGACTACTGTAGAGGTGTATTGCCTCATGATGGAAGCATTCCTGCAAAGACTTGTGGGGGGAGATGCGGCATACCCAATCAATTTCACTCCCAATCCCCTCAACCATGTACAAGGGCATGACCGGCCACTGCAAAAGGGATGCACGAGACCAGGACCTAGCTTACTCTGCAGGTGGTGCTGGCACGTGGGAGTGGCAGTGATGACCATGATATTTCAGGCTGGCATCACCAGCCATGTAGAAGTGGTGAGGTGTTTATACAGTGTTGAGCCCTCTGTCTACAACAAGATATGGTTTGCCTTGACAGACGGGTTAATCTGCTGGGATCCCTAATGTATTCTTGAAAATAATATATGGCAAGACTATAGAGAGGTTTAACAGTCAAGTGATCCAAGCAGTAGCCTGTGCACGTGACAAGACTAGTTAGGCAGTACACACCTGACTACATCCAAGTTATTCAGGGTCTGCAAATCTAAGAGTGCCTTCTCTTTTTCTTCTCAGGACAAACTCCTTCTCAAGACATCACTCCAGTAGCTTCCTAAGCCCTCTGTCACCCTCCCACTGCCATCAAGCAATGGGCAGTAAAACAAATAAAACCCACACCCAGCAGTGCACAGAGCACATTGTTCTTGATCCAGGGAAGGATTTTTAAAATATTCCACTTATTTCCCAGTGCACCATCTGATAAGTCTAAGGGACTTTGAAAGCTTGTGCATTTTTCCACCACTGCATAATACTTCCAATTAGTCCAGTAAAATGTTTTGCGTCTGTAAAAGATGTCAAGAAATGATTACACACAGAGTAATATTATTACCTAAAGATGTATACTATTGGCCATGGCTGAGAAACATCAAAATCGCAGTGTGGGAGTCGGGTTTTAGTTTTCTCGCAGGATACCACACTTTCACACTCTTTGAACTGATAGGCCCTGATCCATGGAATTATTTGCGTGTAAATTGGGGATTTGCTGCCATTCTGTCCTCAAATCCCCATTCGTCAAACAGGGATTTGCCGGTTGAATGGCACGCAAATCCCTGTTTTACATGCAAATAATTGCATGAATCAGGGCCATAGTGTAGGATAATAGCCTGTCTGCAACTGCATCCACCCATACAGGCGACTTCCAAGGATACAAATCACAGTCCAGTGTCGATACGCCATTCATAGGGTTCAGATTGCTGGATAATATGGGGAATTTAAGAGGTGGGAGAGTCAGAGAATTCATGGGCAGAGATGAGCCGGAGCAGAGCCAGAGGGCCAACCATGAGCTGAGCCAGCAAAAGACCCATGACACATGGCATCGTTTCCCCCTACTTCACAACTGTGAAAAACCTGAAGGTATTCTCCCAAGTAGACCTCGAGAATACCTTATTCAGGTGGCCAGGGAAGTGATGGAGGTCTCATATCCCAAACCTGGGGGTGGACAAGCAAGGGAGGATCACCTGGGGAGGGGAGCCCGGGATTATGCGCGAGGGAATCCCCAGGCAAGACATGGTATCATATTAGAGAAGAAGGCGAGGAGTAAGAGGTCACTGAGGCTTTTGTAGGCTGCTCCAAGTCTACCTCCCTTCCACCCAACGAATCTCCCTTGCCCGTGTCCAGCAACCCCTCTGCATCCGGTGAATCTATTGGGAATTCAAACCCCGTAAACTACATCTTCCCAAATCCCTGTCTTCCTGTTGCCCACTAGGGTGGTCTTAGTCGTTCTTCTCCGCGTCCTTCTGATTGTTGTTTCTCAAACTCCCAGTCTACTCTGACAAAACACTACCATCCCCACATTCCCCCCAATTCATTTCACAAGCCCTACTAAACTCACCCTTCCAAGCTTACCAAAACACCTAGGATGAGTGATTTAATTTCTTATAACACCTTTTCCCCATCCTACCCCGTAGGATATTCAGACGCTCTGCCCCCCCCCTTTTCAAAACAAACACTTTCCTACACCGAGACAGACAACAGACCAACACCAGGGCCATTTTCCTGACATGTCCCAACACAAGGAGCAGGCAGAGTCAGACAATTAACAATAACTATGCACACCTGATGGCCCTTTCCCTTCCCCATAGGGATAAAAAGCGGAGCACGGAAGCACCCTTCGAGCAAGGCCAAATGCATGAGCAAGCAGCCATTCCGGATTGTCAGTTCAAGCAGAGGAGAAAGGCGGGGAGACCTGGAGGGATGACGAAGAGGGAATTGCCCTTCCCCTTTGCAACTCTGATCTGCAAAGCCTCCGAAAGGGAAAGCATAAGACCGGGAAGTCCAGCTGGCGTGTTGTGTGACAAGTGTCCGTGGCAAACGAGGCCCTGCTGCGCTGATAGTCAAAGTGGCAAGAAGCGCTTGCCACCGTGGTGCCATCCTTGACTCAGAGACAAGAAAACTCCAACAGTTCAGCACAGCTGGTGAGTCGAAGAAGACAGATAATGAAACCGAACTGTGCTGGGCCCAAGGTTGCAGGCAACAACCTTGCTGAACAATGGACTTGTGTATCTGAACTTTATAAAAACCCTAGTAAAAGATTCAGGAGCAGAGTGGACAGTGGGGCGCTCATTCGAAGAACTCTGACTGAAGCCCTTTTGGGTTGTGTTGTTTGGTGGAAACTACAAACACCAGGAGGCCTTAGGAGTGGCTGGTGTGAAGTGTCAACGTGGTCCCACGAGAGTCGAGCAAAACCCCTTGTACACTCGAAAGTCTTTGACACAGAGAAAAACGGAACTGTGTTAGAATGGCTATGTGAACCCGACGCAGGGATGCCAAGGGAAAAGCTAAGAGAAGTAAATCCTGCATTATGATAAAACTGAGTGAATTGTGAAATTGGCAAATGTGAACCCGACAGAGGGATGCCTGCAAATTGGGAGTACACAGTGATATACTCATTGAACATTGTGGCGACAAGTGTGAACCCGGCTGAGGGATGTCCACAATGAATAGTTGTTGGAAAAGACAGTGAGACTGTTGTGTGTTACGTTTTGAGTGAAAGGCTGTAGTGAACCTGATCGAGGGACGCCCACGTTGCTAGAAGGATCAGAGCCCGGCTGAGGGGGATACAAGGGGCGAAGAGCAATCGCCCAGCGTGAAAGATTACCAAAGGAGCTTTTGTTTTGTTTATTGTTCATGGTTCAGTATTCCTTCTAAGGCAAGAGACTTTGCTGGAAAGAGACTTGGCCCCAGAAGGTTCTGGCAGTTTTGAAAGGAACTGTAACCTCGTGCTAGCGAGGCCCAGGAGTGTGCTGTGCTCAACGGCCCTGCCTTGTCTCATGCTAAAAACGTGGACAAGGGAGACCGCTGGCTATAACATCCTGACTTATCATTTGTGAACACTTCTTTCTTTTCTTGTGAACATTATTCCACACTCTTTGTGAAATTAGCTGCAAGGATTGGCAATAGGTTTTTATAGTATCAGCCCTTTTATTTGACAAGCCACCACTAGGACTGCCCTTATTATAATTTGATGGTCATGGCTTGCTCCCATCTTAGATTTTGGTTTAGATTAGGCGTTTTTCCAACCTAGTTATTCAGTTTAATAAACACCCTTGAACTGTGATCACTTGTGTCTGTCTTTACTGTTTCCACTATGATTCCTTACACAGCACTAAACCCAGACATAGCATCCCACATCCCTATCCTGCTGTCTTGCCTCCTCACCTCACCATGCACCACCAAAAACCATACCTGATCTCTTGCCACCCCACCCCTCACAAACAAAAACCATACCTGATGCCTTGCCACCCCTACCCCGCACAACCAAAAACCATACCGGATGTCTTGCCACCCCACACCACACAACACAATAACCACACCTTATGTCTTGCCTCCCAGACCCGCACATCACAAAAACCATACCAGATGGTTTGCCACCCCGCTGCCCCCTACAACCAAAACCCCTACCTGATGTCTAGCCAACCCACCCAGCACGGCGCAAAACCCCTACCTGATGTCTTGCCACCACACGCCGCACAACTAAAAACTTATTTTTTTTAATTCTTTTTTTTTATATGCACTTTTGTTTGAATACAAACCTTTTTGCTATATGCCAATCTAAAATCAAATATACTATGTCATTACATCAAACCATCTTTATCCATAATACATCATAAAATAGTGGATTTAATGCCTGTAAAAATGTTTTGTCTGGTTAATAAAATGATCCACCAATCCTCTGGGACAATATTCCTAGTACTGTTTACAATTCTTTCTAATTGCAAAGTGTGCTTTTCTGTTAAACTTGAGCAAAGTAGCACTATGCGTTTGAGTGTCTCCTTTTCTCCCTGTCTCTTACACCGCCTACAATTCATATTTGTGTGGTCTTTTATCTTGCGTGCCATCAGCATTTCTATAGGTAGACATAGGTTCAGACGCAATCTTAGACATTTCTTCCTATAAACAGGGCTCAGGAATTTCATTAGATACCAGGTATCACATTCAGTGCTCCAGCTTCATGTGCCAATTGGTAGTAGAGTTGATATGAATTAGCTGTCTTGTAAGTTCTGATCCAGTCATTCCTCCATAATATTTTTTACCTGCATCAGGATTATTTATAATGTCGCTTTTGTCATATCCGATTTGATTACAATTTCAGAACATGCTTGTCTACCAATATACTTTCTTTCTCATTCTTTAATAATACTTTTAAAATTTGGAACATAGATTCAGGTCAATTCAGCAGACATTTCCGATAAAGGGTTAAGGCTTTCCAACTAACCATTGCAGAAAATGCTAAAAGACCCAACTCCAGCCTGATCACCTGAATCAGCATTCCGTTTGGGAGGGCTAAAATTCCAGAAGCCACCGTCTGGGTTTGGCTATGTCTTATCTGGTACACTAAACAAACGTTCGGCCTCATAAGTGAGTATTGCCACAATTTTTTGATTATAGAAGGCAATCAAAGGATCAAACCCAGCCAAGTGGGGTATGTCAAAGGCAGGAACATCTCGGCCAATGCGAGGCTACTTTTTGATGCCATACATATTATCTCAAAAAGGACAAAAATGAGAAATTGGTCTATGCTGCTGTTGCTTTAGATGCTGAGAAAGCCTTTGATCGGGTCAATTGGGAATATTTGTTCCAGGCCCTGCGTTGGCATGGGTGTGGGAAGGGCTTTATATCTTTAGTTAAACTTCTATATTCTGAATGGAAATCCTCCATATACATTAATGGTCATTCCTCTACTTTTCTCCTCATTACAAAGAGGTACTAGGCAAGGGTGCCCCTTCTCCCCCATTCTGTATGTGTTATCCCTTAATTCCCTTTTAGAACATCAAAACATGTGTAATGGGCGACCCTCTATGTGAACGAACACGGCAAAAATGACCTGTCCTATGTGATGGTTCCCACTCTAGAGTCCGCAGCCACATTTTAGTTCACTGTACCTTTCACAGATGGGAAATATCCATTTGCATATCAGTCTTTGTCCCACCCACATGGGCAGTCGAGCACCGAAATGCTATGGAAATTTTCTTCTGAACAAGAGAACCAACAGCAACCCCATACAAGTGTTTCAGCCTTGTTGGGCCTCATCAGTGAGGTGAAGCTGTGCCTCTCTGAGCACAGTGAGCAAGGGGTCCAGGTCTGGATGACCCTATGACACTTAGTGTGACTAAACCTAAGGCCCTTGAAAAAAAGCAAAACATTTGTCATGGGTGCCCCTCTATGAGAACGAACACAGCAAAAATGGCCTGTTCTATGGGATGGTACCCACTCTACAGTCTGCAGCCACATTTTAGCTCACTGTACCTTTCACAGATGGGAAATATCCAATTGCATATCAGTCTTTGTCCCACCAACAATGGCAGTCCAACACAGAAATGCTATGGCAATGTTGGTGGGACAAAGACTGATATGCAAATGTTATTTCCCATCTGTGAAAGGTAGAGTGAGCACTATGATGTGAAACCCAGGCGCTAATATGCGGTTTTGTTTGCCATTCCAAGGATCCCGATTCGGTGGTTGAAATATGGATTTGATGGCACCTTCTGTGCATCAGGCCTCACCCAGCAAGCCAGAGCTGTCTCTGGGGAACCAGAAGCGAGTCCATATGCAATTCCAAAACTTATTTCAACATTATAAACCTTTTGTCCATTATATACGGCAACGTAATCTTTGAAAAGGCCTCAAAATTTGAACTTTTCAATCGTCATTTGTTAGTGATAAGGGCCTCATGGCGAGTAAGAAATATTGTATTATGAGCATGATGTCAATTTGTTGCCATCTGATTCTTTTTGGCTCTTACCTCACGTGGGTCATAAGGCTGGCCTCCATTTGGATATTTTTTGACATGTTGATTGGTCTCTAAATGGTAAGCGTTTGGCGTAATGGACGTGTCACGGGTTGTACAATTTGATGTCCAGCCCCAAGGGTCAGAGACTACACTCAGTGCTGCTGTTATGCATCTATACCCATCTCCTTCGGTTGGGGCCAATAAGGCTTAGAGGCACACATCAGCTGGGTTAGTTATCTCAGCAAAAAAAATGCACGAGATACTAGAACATTTTATAGATTAATTGTGTGCCTGGTAGGATCACAGTGGATTGTGCAGGTTATGCAACAACACAGTAAATTAGACTGGTTATACACTGGGTAGAGAAGTGCTTTTGTAATTTGCAGGAAACTAGGGTTTATTACGGATTTGTTACAGTAGCCAAGTTAATCTGACTGATAGACTGGAGCGGATGGAACTGATGGAGCGGATGGAATGATTGGAGCGGATGAAACGGTTGGTGCGGATGGATCGGTTGGTGCAGATGGAATGTTTGGTGCGGATGGAACTGTTGGTGCGGATTGAACGTTTGGTGCGGATGGAATGGTTGGTGCGAATGGAACGGCTAATGCGGATGAAATGGCTAGTGTGGATGGAAGAATGGATGGAGTAGACGGAACGTATGGTATGGATCGATCGCATGGAGTGATGGAACGGATGGAGTGGACGAAATGGATAGAACGGACGGAGTGGACGAAACGGACAGAGTGGCCGGAACAGATGGAGTGGATGGAACGGATGGAATGGATGAAGCGGATGGAACGGATGGAGCGGATGGAACGGATGGAGTGGATGGAACAGATGGAGTGGATGCAACGGATGGAGTGGATGAAACGGATGGAATGGAAGGAATTGAGGGAGTTGATGGAATCGAAGGAGTCGATGGAACCGAAGGAGTAGATGGAACCTTTGGTACGGATGGAATGGTTGGTGCAGTCGGAACGGCTGGTGCGGTCAGAACGGCTGGTGCGGATGGAACCATATATAGGTATATATGCATGTCGCTCCACTGTCCGGCTCACATGCCCGGTCTCAGGCACTTGTACTGCTAGCCACCACATCACACCACTATGCTTACTCTCTTCTATACACCATCATTCAACTAGAACACAGCTATATCATAATAATTCGGCCTAGCTGTCATCATACGAACACAACCCCACAAACACCTCATCACCCTAATAAAACACAGCTAGCTGAGCACATTCCGGCTAGCTTAGGCGTTCCTCTGGCCTAACTCAGCCAGAACCCAGTCTAGATGTCCACCCACCAGACTGAACACATCCAACTGATTTCATCAGCACCACACCTATCGCTATAAAGCAGCTATCATCCAACAACCATACCAGCTGCACACGTATCCGGTGCACACACGCACCATACAACACTCTTTCTCTCTACTGACTTGAACTACGGTTCCCGAGGGCGTTCAACCTACTAGCGCTTTGAAATCATACCAATGATACATAAGGCGCTATATAAATGCCAAGTAACATAACATAACATAACATAACATAACATAACATAACATAACATGTGTGTATGTAGCTGCCAGCAAGTTAACACTTTGCTTGCAATGTGATGTGTGGATGACTTTATGAGTTGCAAGTTCATGGTGGAAGTCCAGCTACATGCTACCATAATCCCATGTAAAGCTGAGTGGCACTATGGTTGTATTTGGGGCGCCAGGGGGCCATCAGAATGGATGACCCGGGCAATTGACTACACATTGTGGGCTCAGAATGGGTGCCCTGGATTGCATAACCTGACAGAGTAGGATAGTGTGACTTAGCCGAATATCACATCATATAGCATAACACGGCTAAAGAAAAAGAGGTGTTCATTAATATGAGCAACTTATTGCAACCTCTTTTTATGTTTTCAGAGTCAAAATGTTTGTCTGATATTGGGTGACCTGACAGGCAAGGTATGACAATAACCACTTCTAAATCGACCCTTCAACCCACCATAACCAGAAAACAGTCACAAGTGGGTCATAGTTTTCAAGTAGTGTTGCTGTGAGTAAGCCAAGAGAAAATAACTGGTATGGAGTGCAAATTATAACTGGTTACTATTGTTATTATAAACAAAACAACACTATTTTCATTAAAGCATCTGTGATACTTTTTCAGAATGGTGAACAAGTCACTAGTGATTTCAAATTTTGTAGATAAAGCCCAGTGAGATGAAGTGATGTGCATAGGATAAAACAGTTTGCTTAAGCAGTGAAGCTGGGACTTGAATCCACTCTGCTATTTAGGCACTTAACCACAAGACTTCAGAAATCTACCGAGTAAACATATTTAAGTTTTGGTTTTCAAGGACTCAAATAATACAGTCTTAGTGGTTACGCGCAGAGTACAGAAATCACACAGTAAAGGAACCCAACAATGTACAAATACATATGGCTCACGCCTTCAGCCGGCCTGTTACAGGTTACTGGCCATGCTTGATTGCAGTGCCTAAATCTTTGCCAATCTTCTATTAGATATGATCCCAGCCTGGACTTCTGCCAGTCACTTACTACATAATAACCAGATAGTTTTTAGGAAAGGTTTCGGCACCACCCACTCCACATGGGTTCTCCTCACATTAATATCAGATACGTATCACAACCCGGAAACTTCAGCATTGACTAGTGTTCTACCTTCCAAATTATGGAAAGAATTGGAAATGTGGGGAATAGACCCCTACTTGCTCTACTTTATAAAATCATTATATAGTGACACTAAGGTCAGAGTCAGGATGTTGCAGGAAAGTACACTTTCCCAGTCCTTCTCTACAAATATCGGTCTTATACAGTGATGTGTCCTTGTGTCTGATTTCGACTTGGCATTGAAGTCAGTGTGAAACCATCAGCCCCATTTTGGTAGTGAGGACATTGCCTAGCATACGTGGATGATACTGTCGTTTTGGAAAGGACCACAGTAGGTCTACAGCATTTACTTGATGCCCTTCATTTCTACGCGAAAACTAACGGTCTGCATATCAACACCACTAAAACTAAAATCATGTCCATTGGCAAGAAGGCCTACGGTGGCACCTCCTACAATTGGCACCTAAGTGATACTCCATTGGAATAAACCAATATGTTAGTACCTGTGCACCCGTATCATGGCTTCTCTTTCCTTCACGTACTTAGCGGACATTATACCTCGGAAAGTATGGAAAAAGTGGCTGGCAATTAGAAAGGTTATCAAAACTGTGGAGGCCGCTCGATAGAGGCAAATATCATCGCCTATAAAGTCTCCATTATTCAGGGAATCCTGTACGCATTAGATGCTTTGCCCGAGAAAGCCATCTCTTGGTTGCCTAAGATAGAAGCTAAAATTCTCTGCTCCTTGCTGGGTCTACCGGAGTCAGTCCCTGCAGAGGCCTTCAGATTAGAATTGGGTTTACAATCGCTGCTCTCCTTGAGGAAAATGTTGGTATGCAAGCTATGGGTCAATATTAACTTTAGGAGGAGTATCAATGACTCATTACCGCATCATTCGATGGACCACGCTAAGCGCTATTCTGGCAGTTTCTGGTTTAAGGTTATGGAGAATTTGGTGATTCTCATTGTCGGACTATCGACTTGGTTTGCTTATCGGCCCAAGTGATGCCCCTGTTCCTAAGTAGGCTGGTTCTTCGACTCTGTATGGCTGTATCCAGTCCCTAGCGCATCTGGCTGAACTACGCAAATACCCTGATTACGCACAGCAGGGGATGTTCTGTGAAAGCCCACGCAAGTATTGAATAAAATTGCGCACCCCAGCTCGGACCCGTTTCATCTTGTACTTGCGCTTTCACATTTAACGGAGCTTGGAAGGGCATCCCCAAGAACGAGCGGATTTGCCGCCTATGTAAGCTCCAAGTGGAAATAGTGCGCCACATATTGACGCAATGCATAGTCCTCGGTGCGAACTATGGAAAAGGGCCAAAGTATAACTGGAAGCAATCACTAGGTAAACCAGCTATGGGATCTGGCTGGGTAAGAGGTAGACCCCACTTTTTAATATTATCCTATTAATTTGCTACTATTGACTTTTCTCACATAATATTTATAAAAATGTAGTTATGTTTTAACTGAATGTGAATATGCACATTTTGATTGTTTTAGATTACTAATCTTATGATATAATTTACTGTTTTGATATTTATGTATATTCCTTTTACAGTGTAAAAGGTTGATTAGAATGCAACCGTATGCCCTTAATAAAACAAAAGAAATCCTTATAGGGACATGCTATGCAAAAGGAGTGTGATTGTAACTTCATTGTCTATTCCCCGAGTGACAGACTACCATTAACAAAATGCCAAGTAAAGCAAGTCTGGGAAATCTGCACTGTGTTTCACATTTGCAATATCTAGTCTTAAAGACACACAACAATAATAATAATAATAATTATAATAATAATAATTTGGTGATGAATATAGTGAGCAATTGATTACAACCGTGCAGTCAATAGAGCCTTTCCTGCACTGACCTTTTTGTAAAATCAGAATAAGTGAAGAATTGCTGCTTTAGATTCACTCTATCTTTTCAGGCTAATAAATGAAACTTTATGTAGTTTTTACAGGTATCTGGCGTTATTTCTACAAATCATGTTTGAGACAATTACATCATGAACTCTTCTGTATTTGTATTCATCATAGCTCAAATAATTACTCTTGGAATTTTCTTTTTACAAACACAGATTATGTTACAGATTCATTTGACAACCACATAGTCTTGAAATTCAGTCTTATGTCATATACTAATGTCCATTACACATATTTCACTGCCTACTTGCAGCTTCCACAGGAGGAATGTATAATATGAGGTTATTGTTATTAATTCTCTGTTCCTGGTGCTTTTTAGGGCAAGTCCAAATGTGTGTGCAAATGATATATTCCATATCAATTCAGTTCAGTTTACTTCGGAAGCACATTATCCCAAAAATAGAAATATTATTGAAGAATACATTAAATATAACGAGTATGCAATAAAGGAATAAAATAAATAATATTCATTAAAACTTAGTTCAGGAATTTGCCTCTTCTATTTCAAGAATCCTGTAATGCGACAGTCTACACAAATCCAAGGCGTCGATTAAAGTGCGTACTTTAAAGTGCTTGAATAAAGGTAACAACCATTTTCTTCTAGCATCAACCCGCATTGCACACCAGAATAAAAAATGGTATACATCATCATTACAATGCTGGCACGTAAGGCATGATTTCGAATTTTATGATGGATTTTTAATATAGGATTTAGCTGCTTTTGTCCAACTGCCAGCTTATGTGCAACGCCACAGAGTGTGCCCTCTCTTTGGCATTCCATAAAAGTGGTCAGTGAGGCACATGCAACCAAATCTTTCTTAAGATACCGTGAAGAAATGTTCTGGAACATATTTATTTATTTATTTATTTTTACATTTGTAAAGCGCAAAATTGGACTTGCCCAAACTGTTGCCATGAACAGAGAATAAACTGATTTATGTAGTGCTTTACACCAGAATCTTGCAGGTTATCAGCGTCACCATTCTGACCCACTTGCGGTATGTAATTTATTGACCTTAGGAGTGTATGAGTTGGCCTTCCCCAGGGTATCCAACCCATGTCACATGACTGTTTGCTCTACACCAGAGCATACCCTCAGTCTTATGTGAGCCGACAAACCAGTTTTCCAGGGCCCAAATTCCCACCCGTTGTCTTTGCGCTTAATAACGTTGAACAAATGAAATGTCCCAATAAGAAAACACACCCTCCCCATGTAGGAACACTCCTCATCTTGTCTTTGCCATTAATGGCAACAGAACATGCTGTGTCACAGTAAAATAATCTCCAGATGGCCTGCCCCAACGTAGTACCCTCCATCCTAAACCAGCCTCTTCTCCACATATAATACTCGTCTGGTAGGCTTTGCACAAAAATGCCAGTAAAACATGCCATGGCACTGTGGGAAAACGTCCATGCTCCCTGCACCAATGTCTTCCATGCCACACACACCCACCCACACACACACACACACGCACACACACATTCATACCCATTCACCCACTAGTCATGCACCAAACAGCTTCAGACTCAATCATTCAAATGTGCACCCATGATATTTACACTGCACTCTCATTCATACCGCACTTACACTGTAAGTGCCTATATACACAGTCACTTCACCTCATACACACACACACGCATACACTTCCTTGCACACATGCGTGCACACAAACTAAAAAGCTTAATTCTTTTTCTGATCTGTTTCTGACCGCAATTCCACCTCCTCTCTGGGCTTCCGCTCTCACACTCCGCGCAGACAGGAACTTGGAAGCAGGGAGACCTTCCTGGCTTCTGATATGGTGGTGGAGCTGGAATGACACCCTCTCACCAGCCAAGGAGGCCTAAATGTGTGGAGAGGAACAATAGCATCCCCTCATTTGGCTCCGCCATTCACCAGCCTGCAACCCCAATGGGCGTTGCAAGCCTTGTGAAGCCAGACGATCCAGCATTACATGGCCTTCTGGGAAGTCACACCGGGGCTCCTTGAAAATGTGGCCATTTACAGATTTTGGGCATACTATCCTCAATAGTGCCTTATACTGTCTACTCCCATGCCAGACAGTGTTTATTGCACAGATATAGATATAATGTATAGACAAGATGAATCCATCTGCATAGATTCCACTGCTGCGCGTGAGGTGGAGGCACTCTGGCTCCTCCATCTCCCAGCTCCAGAGTGCCTCTACCTCGAGGCGCAAAAGAAACAATTTCTTTCTGATGCAGCGTGAGATGGAGGCGCTCTGTCCTAGTTTCTGTCTCTGCATTGGAGTGCGGTAGCTGGATGCCTGCTGAAGAGCAGTGCCTTGGAGGGTGGGGTATGTTTATGATGTACGTGTGTATGGAAGTATGGTCGCGTGCATACAAGGTTGTTTTTATGTATTTAATGGTTGTGAATGAGTGAGTATGAGGTATGGGTGTCTGGGGGCACGTGTGAGTGAGCAAGAGTGTGTGTACAGGTGGCTGGGTGCATGTTTGTGTTTGTGCTATGCTGAGAAGCTGATTTTGATGGGTGGGGACGGAGGGAGTAGAGGGTGGGGAGAGGCAGGTGTGGTCGTGCACTACTACTGCCTTTTTAATGGACATGCATGGTAAAGCAAGTTTGACATGTGCTATTACATGTCTAGACTGACATTTGTGTGCCATTCTTTACTGTGGCATGTTATTTTTTACTGGGCATATATAATAAAGCATAACAAGTGTTATTACATGGCTAGACTGGCATTTTGGTGCAGCCAGTCTAGCCATTTCTTAGAGTGGCATGACATTTCTAATTGGCATATATGATAAAGGAAGTGTGATATGTGTTATTAGGTGGGTAGACTGATCTTTTTGTGAGGTCAGCTTAGCTATTTCTTGCTGTGGCATGACTTTTTTTTACTGAGGATCTATGAAAAAGCAAGCATGGTAAGTGTTCTTATGTGTCTAGACTGGCATTACTTGCATTATGCACAAAGTAAACGTGAGTATATTCTTCTATGGGAATACTGGCCTATATTGGTGCAGCCAACATGATAATGCATAGGCACAGCAAGCATGAACATTATTTTTTATACTGCCATATATTGAGGGGGGAAAGGCATGACAATGGGTTGGGAAATGCTGCTGCGCACGTTTGGTGACTTTATTGGATTTTTTCATAAGTTACCTTACAAAACTGTTACAAACTGTCTGGCTTTTTACCCAATTTTTCACAGAAAATGTGCTGTATAATGCACCATTTTAACCCATTATTCCAAAACGTTTCCTAGGTGGGGAACACCCCCTGCCCTCCCTTTCATTGGTTCAGGCTCCTTCGCTATGATTGGTCACTCCTGCATGCTTGTGGCAAATATTTACACCCCCTCCAATTAAATACTGGTCAGCTGGTACATTTGGATGCCAGGGACCAGGCACCTGCCTTGTTATAATGCTAGGTGAACAATGTAAACTTTAATTTAAAAACATACTTACATCTTTCATCTAGTGCAGTGCCCGTGTGCCTCTGCAACAGTATGATCACCATGGCATTGGGTGGGGGCCCTCATAAGAACACGTCGGGGGGGGGGCGCAAATGTTGTGTTACGCTACTGCACTGGGGTGTAAATATGTGGATGTGGGAAAAGGGGGAAAGGCCTTGTTTGTGGGAGTCACTATCACACTTTACTGCTATCTTCTTCAAGCTTCTCATAACGTTTTGCTTCTCTCTCCATAATGCTAAGTTAACAATAGACGAAGTTTTGTAAATTGTTTGCACCTCTTTTTCCTTTCATTACTCGTCAATCACTGATCCAAAGCCATTTCCAGGCCTCCTACTCCCTATTAAGGCCTAAAGAGACGGCCTTGCTGGCTAGTTTTCTCCTCGCTGCTGCGAACAGTGGGACGTGCTGTTCTTCTCGCGCTGAGAACATGAATTGCCCGTTGGCTCCTTCACATTACTCATTAATGAGTTATGGACAGGAAGCAAGTCTGTGGTCACAGTGCATGATTTGCTTATTGTAACATTTAACGTCTCTGAGAGCCCGCGGCGCCGTGAAGGGCAGCTGGAGAGCGCGCCCTTTCTAATTATCTCCCAGGTCTATAGACAGCATAGCCCTTTAGCTTCGGAAATACAGTTTCGAAAAAGAGCAGAGAATCCTTCTCCAGAAAAAAGGTCAGGATTGCAGAGTTTTGATAATCCCCCTTACACACCCGGCACGGGTCTGAGAGCAAGACTTAAAGGGGGGAATGGTGGGGGCAACGTTTGGTGTGAGGTAACACCGTCAGGGAAGGGCAAATGTGGGGCAGTGAAGAGAAAAAAGACAGAATCTGGAATAAAGAGACGGAACACGAAACGCATGTGGTGGTCAAAAAGAACGTGATGGTTCTTCATAGAACCTTCTAGAACAGTGGCCTGCAACCTTTGGGTCTCCAGCAAATGTTCACAACAACGCCTATCAATCTTACTGGTAATGGTCAATGGCGAGTGATCAGGAAAGTAGGAGTCCAAAACATCTGTGGTCACAGTGCATGATTTGCTTATTGTAACATTTAACGTCTCTGAGAGCCCGCGGCGCCGTGAAGGGCAGCTGGAGAGCGCGCCCTTTCTAATTATCTCCCAGGTCTATAGACAGCATAGCCCTTTAGCTTCGGAAATACAGTTTCGAAAAAGAGCAGAGAATCCTTCTCCAGAAAAAAGGTCAGGATTGCAGAGTTTTGATAATCCCCCTCACACACCCGGCATGGGTCTGAGAGCAAGACTTAAAGGGGGGAATGGTGGGGGCAACGTTTGGTGTGAGGTAACACCGTCAGGGAAGGGCAAATGTGGGGCAGTGAAGAGAAAAAAGACAGAATCTGGAATAAAGAGACGGAACACGAAACGCATGTGGTGGTCAAAAAGAACGTGATGGTTCTTCATAGAACCTTCTAGAACAGTGGCCTGCAACCTTTGGGTCTCCAGCAAATGTTCACAACAACGCCTATCAGTCTTACTGGTAATGGTCAATGGTGAGTGATCAGGAAAGCTGGAGTCCAAAACATCAGGAGAGCTGAAGGCGAATGTCAAACAGTGCGAATCGGCTAAATAGAACGCTTTTTAGCCGATTCACACCCTCTCGAACAATACAAACTTTTGCAAGTGACGCACTACTCGCTAAGATATTTATTTTGAAGGAAAACAAGGCTTCTGAGGTTCTGATTGTAATGTATCTTTAAAGTAAAATCAGACGACGTTAGTGTATAGTAGCTTCGTGGGTGAGGCAGGAGTGGGCACAGTATTGTGGGAGTATATTGGTTTAAGCATGGCCGAGGCTTCCATACACACACTGAGCCTCTTTATAAATGTACGGTGGTAACAGTAAAAATATATGAGGGCTCAGTTTCGATGCAGCGGAACTTAAGAAAAATGCGTAAAAGCCTTGCGTACTACATCATGCCTCATTTTCAGGGGCGAACGAACGCGGCTCACCTTTCTCTCGCCGACACACAAATCCTCCAGCATCTGCTCGGGCATGCATTTTCATGCTGGCGCAAGTGCTGAGGATCCCTATGGAATCTGCTGGCCTTTTGTGCTAGCAAAAAGCAGCTGGGATCCATTGTAAACGCTGCCTACACGGTGTACATGGCAGGCAGCGTTTACTCCAATTGGCACAGCGGAGCGCAAAAGGGGAAGGAAAAGGGCGCTGCACAAGCGTATAATGCACCTTTTGCCCTCTCTTTTGCACTCTGCCTGGCAAATCACCAGAATACGGTGGTGAGGGCCTGCCTACACATAACCGGTCCCCGCCTCCGATTTATGCAGAACTCCAAAATGACCCCCTCACCATTTTGAATACCTCCTATTTTTTAAATACCACCTGATCAGGAGTTGGGATGAAATGGGAAAATATGGGCCTCTAAGGGGGTCTAGCTTTGCTCCAAACTTTGGCTCCCAGTTCCTGCCCATCCGGGGGGTGAGCTCATTTCTGTCATAGCTTTTGCTGCACCCGCATCTCCTTCTGTTTCTTAATCACAGGCTCAGACCCCCACAGGCAGCCATCTCTAGGGGCTGCCTGCGGGGGTTGAACTGTGCAATTAAGAAACAAAGGAGTGGTGAATGCGCCAAAAGGTATGATGGTGCGCCACCTCTACTTTTGATGCTTAATTAGAGGCAGTGACCCCCTCAGGCAGCCCTTTCTCTCAACAGAGCTTCGTAGTGAAAGGTGTGTATGCAGAGGTTGATGTCACTAGGGCTAGTTTGGGGAGCCTGGCAGAGCCCCAACTCAGCAACACTTTTTGGAGACTGCCAGCTCTCTGCCCAGCCTGGCCCCAGGCCACTTAAAGCCCTGGGTACATGGAAACTTCTGTACGCGGTGTATAGTCAATTTCCTACTGCTGTTAGTATTAGGTAGTTTACATCAGGTGTATGATTAAAGATGGGTCTTCTGAATTAGTGGTCCTGTGTAATTTAAGGTTTAGTAGCATGATGTACTTTGCTTAGACTGAGTGTTTGTAACCTAAGTGTTTGAAGTATTGTATATTGAAGATTTTACTTTTTAGTTAATTTGGAGTATTTGTGGTAACCTTAATAACAAACATCTGTTATCTGTCATTAGCGACAAGATGCCCTTCGGGGGGCGAAGGTGCGCTCCACAAATACACCTGTTGTGTTAACCTTAATGTTAACTTTTCCAACGTTTACAGACTTTACTTTTTCGCAGATGGTAATATATAACCAGATATATGGTTAATCCACAAAGTGGTTATGGTAAAACCTTAACTTCAAAAGTTTTAAAAGTTTTAACGTAACTCCACAGCCAGGCAAAGTTGTAAAATTGAGAAATTGGCACAACTGTGTAGGCCAAACTTAAACGTAGTATGTGCACCCTAGCTGAGGTCCATATCACGAAGGCTGCATGCCGCTGGGAATCGCAGCCAGTGCCGCAGTGCCCCTTCATACCTGCCTCTGTCACGCCTGGGGTGCAGCATGAAAGACCTGCGGTCTAACCCTTGGCTCCGTCCTGGCGTGCTGCGAGATACAAAATTCGAAAAAAATGGGAAACACAAACTCAAATGCGCCAAACTTAGTAGTATAATGTTCGTGAGTGAGTCAAAATACGATGAGAATTCCTTCATAGTTAACAATCTTTTATTCAACCACGTAATATCTTGTGTTCATAAATGCTATGCCATGTGTCGTCATCACACTTCTTTAGTTGCCAGTTTTCACAGAGTTCTAATCCAGAGTCATAGAATAATTTCAAAATAATAATATCTTATTCATAATATTTCGCCAGGTGTTATCATCACACCTGTTAATAGCATAAGCATTTTCTCAGAACTATAGTTTCAAATAACAACATTTCTTCAAATCAAAAATGTCCTCTCAACAAGTGTTTCCCCATTGTTAGTCACAATGGTTCATCAGGAGAGAATGGTTTACTGAGAGAGGAATAAAACAGAAACGAAATAGGAAAAAGGATGTCAGAATGATTACATCATTAAAGGTTTCAGTCTTGATTTAAGAATGTAGAAAAAATACCAAAAGACCAAGTATACATGAAAATTAAAGATTTGTAAGGGTTTGACTCACCTTATCTTGTTTTGTTCCAATCCAATTTTTATTAATTTCCAAATTAAATGTTTCTTCAAATTTTGAGGAAATTATTCTCCACAAATTTCCTTTGTTTGGTTATGGAGTTAAATCCTATTTGGATATTGATTGGAAGAGGGAAGAGAGAGGGCGATTCTATTTAAATGATAAACTTTTACTGGATAGTGGTTAAGTTAAGAATTATCTTAAAATTAAATAAATAGCTGCTTGCAAGCTTACCTCCTGGTAGTGGATTGCATCCCTGCTATGGTGAGCCAAGGATACCGGTCTGGCTTGTGTGCGCTGTAGCAAAGGAAATGCACACTTTTTATAGCGGCTAATAGACGCAGCGTGATGACATCATGACATCATGTGCGTCTTTTTGCCGCTGCCTCATGACTTCATCACGTGCGTGCGTGATTGCAGCCATTTTGAAGGCGCAAAAAACACTGTGTTGTACTTTTTGTAAAAAAAAAACTTGAAAAAGGCTTGAAAAAAAGCTTGAAAAAAGAAAAGAAAACGGTTTAGGAGGAATATTTGATTACTTTATTTTGTAGCTTAGGTTGTTTTTGATGCTAGGGTCCTGGCATCATGTTATTATTTTCCACTCTTGTTAAGAATATATTTCAATATTCTGTGTTGTTTTTCATATTTGGGCCAATGATTCGGTAGACTTTTTGCTAATTTGACTTGAAAGTTGGGTCTCCAGAAGAAAAACTGGATTGGTTTGCTACCTATCTTTATAGTACATGAAGGATTGTTGTTGAGAGACAACATTTGTATAGGATTTGTAAAGAAAGATAGAGATAGAAAATAGACAGGTCATAGGGTCAGGCAAATAGTGGAATTCTCGAAGATAAATCAGTTGTCTGAAGGACACATTTCAGCTTAGGTGCCTACAACCTATTAGAATTTAGACTGTTATAAGAACAAACGGTTAATTATACAATCAGGCATATGGTACAAATATTAAGATTCCATCATTTGTTAGAGTGACTCGTTACAGTTTCGGTGCCTATAGCCAATTGTACATTTCTGAATCGCTGTTTAAACCTGATGCACAGGTATCCATAATACAAACCCATTTGCATTCCTTTTTGCGAAGAAGTTCCTCCTTTATACCCCCTCTTGCAGGTAATAACATTTTTTCCAAGCCAAAGATTTTGAGGTCTGAAATGTTGAGGTCAGGGTGTTCTGTGATTACATGAACCGATATGGTGAATCTACAATCTTTGTTCCTGATGGCTCCTAAATGTTCAAAAATTCTCACCTTGAGTTTTCTAATAGTGCTGTCAATATAAAGTCTTCCACATATGCACTCTATTCCATACACAACATAAGTTGAGTTGCAATTGATGAGGTGGTTGATCTGCTTAGTCTTCCCATTTGGGAGTTGAATTTCATTTTTACCTTGTTGCAAACATGGACATAGTTTGCAATTTCCACATTTCCGTGTTCCTTTGATAGTTGTTTGGAAAAATGTTTTTCTTACATTCGAAATCGGGCTAAGAAAGCTTGGACTAATTAAATTTTTGGTGGTGGGTGCTCTCCAATAACAAACTTTTGGCGAGTTATCCAAATGTTTTTGTAAACTGGAGTCTGTCAGAAGGATGTTCCAATGTTGGGTCAGAATTTTCTTGATCTTCTTTGCTTCAGTACTATAAGTGGTTATGAAGTTTGTTTTGGAATTAGTTGTGCAAACTCTTGGTTTATTGATGAGAAGAGATTCTCTTGTTATTAGATCTGCTTTATTGATGGCTTTCTTTATATTCCATGAATTGTAACCTCTCTGTTTGAATTTGAAATAGGTTTTTTTACGTAGGTTATCTTGGTAGGTGAGAACTGTACTGCAGTTTCTTTTGATCCTGAGAATTTCCACATAAGGGATGTTATTAATTGTATGTTTGGAGTGATGTGATGTGGCAAAAAGGAGACTGTTTCCGGCCAATGGTTTAGTGTAAAGCTTGGTTTGAATTTGATCATTTTCCACAAAAGGTTCTAGATCCAGAAATTCTATATTCATTGCACTGGCTGTTTTTGTGAAAGAAAGGTTATCTTCATTATTGTTAAGATGGGTAACATCTGTTTCCAGTTGCTAGTGTCACCTTTCCAAATGATCAAAATGTTGTCTATAAAACGACCCCAAAATTTGATATTGTTAAGAAATGATGGATATTTCCAAGCATGTTGTAGTTCAAAAAAGCCCATGAATAGATTGGCGTATATCGGGGCAAATGTTGACCCCATTGCAGTGCCTTGAAGTTGTTTATACAAGTTATTGTCAAAAGTGAATATGTTGTTGTAAAGACAAAAATGTAACATCTCAATAATCATTTCATTTTGCTGTAAAAAGGAAACTGATCTGGTTTTAAGAAAAAACATTGAACTTTCTAGACTCTTATCGTGTTGAATACTGGTGTAGAGTTGGACTACATCTAAGGTCACAAAAAGGTAGATTTCTTCCCAAGGGATATGATTGATTTGTTGAATAATGTGTTTCGAATCCTTACCAAAAGAGGCTAGTCCTGCTGCTAAAGGCTGAAGATGTGAATCAATATATTGAGAAATGTTTTCTATGATAGATCTTATACCATTGATGATGGGATGAAGTGGTGGAAAATCTTGATATGTTTTGTGAACCTTTGGCAAAAAGTACATTGCTGCCATAATGGAGTTTTTGGTTAGTAAACCGTGATATTCATTGTCGTTGAGAAGGTCTTCCTCATACCAAGACTTGATCATGCCGTTCCATTCTTTTTCAAGATTGGGTACTGGATTGGCTGGTAATTTCTCATAGCAATCTACCAGGGTAAGGTGTTTCAGACCTTCCCTGATGTAATCCATTCTGTTGAATAGGACAAACTTGGCTCCTTTGTCAGCTGCCTTTGTTACTACCGTTTTGTCCTCTGACAATTTGCTAATGGCTAATCTTTCTTCTTTAGTTAAATTGTTAGTTGATTTTGTGTAATTATTACTCAGGTAGTTTTTTCTGATGTTGTTGCTGACTGCTTTATGGTAAATATCAATGACATTTTCAGAAGAGAGAACTGGTGTGAAGAGTGATTTTGGTCTGAGATTGGTTTTTTCTGATAAATGTGTTGATATTCCTTGTTCTTCCAAAAAAGTTTCTTTAGTATAGTATTGGTCTTCTTCAATATTGAGTAAGTCCACTGTGTCTTCAACCATTTTATCTGTAGGTATGGATGGAATGGGTGTTGGGAAATATTCTTTTCTCATTGGTGTTTCTTCGAAACATTTCCTAAGTTTAAGTTTCCTGCAGAATTTAAATAAATCCAGCTGTGTTTGGAAATATTCTCCTCTATACGTTGGGCTTAGGAAAGCCCTTTACTAAGAGCTGTTGTCAAAGCTGGGGTGACTTGAAAATTTGACAAATTTATGATCAAATATATCTCCTTCTCCCTTGTTTCTGGGCTCTTGTTTCTACTCCTAGATTTTCTTTTGCACGTTTTGCTTCCTCCTCTCTTTCCTCTAAAGTGTTTTGGTGAGAGATATTTTGAGTTTGTTGTTGATTTTGTGGTGCACCACGAAAGGTAGTTTTGTTTGTAAGAGAACTTTTTCTGTGCCTCAATACTTCCTCCAAAAAAGGACATGTTTTAGGTTTGGGTATTTGAGCAGTCGGAGGGGTTGGAATATTGGTTTGAGTTGATGGTCCTGAGGTAGGTTCTATCTCCCATAGATCCTTATCACTCGAAGTGTCTATGTCTGAAGAAGATGGTGTAGAGAGACTGCTGTTTGCAGTCGGATTTTGACCTTTCTTATATTGTTGTTTAATATTAGTATCATATTTCCTTTGGAATGTAAAGATCCTGTTATTAATGTAAACATTTTCGTTCCTAATGAATCTTCTTTCTTTTTTGATTTTGAGTTCCTTTTCATAATTGCCAAGAAAGTCGTCCAGAATTTGATAATTCTTGAAGGTGATTTCGGGACATTGTACTTTTGTAAATTTCCTTCATTATTTTTTCATGTGTAAGTGCTGCTTGATTGATCATCCGCACCATCATCTCTTTTGATGTATTATTCAATAGATCAACCCATTCATTTAAAGCTGTTGTGTCATCTTCATCAAAAGATGGGAAGATGCATATCCGAAGGCCTCTTGCGACCCAGTTCACTTCCATATACATTTTCAATGTTTTAATCTCCCACCATTTCTTAAGTTCTTGTTTACTGAAATTTTTCAATTGTTCAAATAGATATCTCAAGGAGTGATGATTTTTGTTGTTGTGCAGCTGCTGATTGTCCAGTTTGATGATGTCTAAGGAATAGCTCTTCTTCTTCTTCTTCTCTAATATTGAAAGTTTCTTCCTATTTAAATATATATTTCTACTAGTGTCAGCCTAGGGGTTTATAGAAAATTGAAAAACATGAAAATGTATAAATTGCAGCCTTTGAAACAAGCTCTCCCGTGGCGACTTAGAACATGAGGGTATGTAAAATAGAGCCTTAGTGCAGTTTAGGTGCTCATTAAAGTGGATATGGTTGTCAGCATGAGTATTACGCATATTTCCCTCTCCTAAAAAAACCATCTCTCGACCCCTCTATCCCAGGGAACTACCGTCCCATGACAACCGTCCCTTTTCTGTTAAAGATCCTGGACAAAACAGCCTAACTGTAGGTTCAAAAGTTTATTGAAGACAACCACCTCCTTGGGCTACGCCAGTCTGGCTTCCACCCTCGACATGGTACCGAGACGGCACTACTTGACCTACAAAATCAAATAGATGACCTAAGAGACGCAGGCAAACCAGCTCTCCTCCTACTCCTTGACCTCTCTGCGGCATTCAATCTGGTCGAGCATAAAACGCTATGCCACCATCTCACAAACTCAGCCCACTTCTCAACCAAAGCATGTGATTGGATCTCCTCGTTCCTTCAGGAGAGGGTTATGAAGGTCTTTTCTGACTCCGCTAACGCGACGCCCAGCTCCATCAAATGCGGAGTCCCAAAGGGGTCCTGCATAGCACCCACACTCTACAATCTCTTCACGAGGCCTCTCTTCAGGATACTGGATTCCCTGGGCATCACATATACAAACTATGCAGATGACACACAGGTCCTCATCCCCCTGTCAGGTGACTACACCACAGACCTGGACACACTTAACAGGATTTACGCCACCATCCAATCATGGATCGTGGAGAACTGGCTCTGTCTAACTAGTGATAAGACCAAACTCCTGCTTGTCGGCTCCCCATCTACACTGGGCAAACTTGACACTTACTACCAATCTTTCACCGTGGATAATATTCCCATCAGAGTCTCCCAAACCATTAAAACATTGGGTGTTTATCTAGAACTCAGCCTCACCATGGACAGACAGGTCAATGCTGTCGCCTCCTCCGCAGCATATCACTCCAAACTCATCAATGCCATCAGGCCCTTCCTATCACGGCAAAACTGCATCTCAATTGCCAGAGCCATCATCGGCTCCAGACTGGACTACTGTAATGCGCTGTTCATTGGAACCTCCCAAAAAAACATTGCCAAACTCCAGATTGCACAAAATAATGCCTTAAGAGCTGCTACTGGCACTTCAGGTAAGGAACACATCTCAGGGATCAGCAGGCAGGTACACTGTCTCCCCATCAAGGAAAGGGTGGTCTTCAAAACCTTGGCCCTTGCACATAAGTGTCTGCACGATCAGGCCCCCCCATCTGACACAGAGGATAATCAGACAGTCACCACACCGTCTACAGTAGCCTATGCTAACCGCATCACTGTCCCGCACACGCGCAGAGTGCGTGCAGGAGGCACCAGCTTCCCCTCTATGGCGGCGACTTTATGGAACAACCTCCCAGCTCAGATTAGATCAATTGATTCTCACACTGCCTTTCGCAAGGCCTTAAAAACCCAGCTCTTTGTATAAAGAGCCCGTCATTCCAGGTTTGCACCTCCACTGTATCACCTTGCATAGGACACTCTCTGTCATGCCTCGTGCTACCTAGAAAAGAATATGAGTAACTAAATGTAACTTTCACTGTATATCCTCTGTAACCATGTAACTGGACTGTATATCCTCTGTAACCATGTAACTGAATCTACTTAAGTATACCTTCTGGGGCCGCTTATTGTAACCCTCAAGCAAACCTTCTTTAAATCTCCTTATAGCGCCTCATTGCCTCTGGGCTGTAGTGCACTCTACAAATACTAAAATAAAATAAATAAATACATATTGTGCGGCTGCCTCACAAGCAATGTGCAAAATAAAAAAAATAAAAATGGGAAACACAAACTCAAATGCCCAAATGTGCAGCGAGATACCATACCCTTTTAGAGTGGGTGCAGGTGATGACTGCCCACCCTCGTGGGAGGGCCCCCATGCTTTCCATGGACGTGTAATTTAAGATGTCTTTGTCACTGTGTCAGACTGCAGCATTAACATCATGGGCTTGACTCTGCCCCAGGTGAGCATTCAATAGCAGCGAAGACTAGTGCAATGTCAGTGCCACGATTTCCCTCAAGGGTCGTAAATTGCACGTTATAAATAAATAAAAATAACACACCATAAGATAACATGGGCTATGCTTTAGCCAGCTTTACGTTAATGGTCAGGCAAGTTGCCCTTTTTAGGCAGGTCTTCATGCTTGATCATACAATATGTGCCCTGCGACAGCAAGCTTTCACACAGGCCCCACAACCCACATCGGAAACATGCCACAGTCACTCACTGAGCATTAACATGTGCAAAATGAAGCTGCAGATTCATTTTACACATATGGAGGTGGTGTAGGGTGGACAATAGGTGGTAAAATACATACACAACAACACACACAACATACACACAGGCATGCACACACGCGCGCACACACACACACTCTCTCTCTCTCTCTCTCTCTCTCTCTCTCTCTCTCTCTGTCTTTTTCTCTCTCTCTCATCTCTTTCTCTCTCTCTGCCTCCCCCCACCCACACAGGCTTTTTAAACATAGAGGGCACGATTCATAGAAAAAGTCCTGCAAAGTACTCTGGGTGTAAAACAATGTTGCGCCTACCTGCAGGCAAAAGTATGTTATTCACTTTCTACGTCTTCATGGAATTCTAACCACAAAGTAATGCTAGCCACAAAGAAAAAAATAGTCGCGCATGGAAAGCCCACGACACACCCATGTGCAAACTAAAACCAGCAACATATACCAACCTTTGTGCCTACATTATCTCCACCATCAAGCACCCCGGCAATACTGCGCCACGTCCCCCCCCGGAACCAAGGCAGCACCCCGGCGACACTGCATAAGAACCCCTGTAAGCCAACACTGCAGCTCGATAATCTGTGTACCATTTCGGATAACTCATGGCAGCACCCAGTTAAACCCGAGTACAAACCTCTGTAATTTAAGGCAGCACCGCGCTAATCTGCATACAATCACACCTAACTCCAAGCGGCATCTCAACTACGTGCCGTCATTCCTGGATTGCGATGTTAACATTACCTTTGTGCGTTGGATCCTATGCACATAGTGCTTTGTGCCTCCTATTATGTGGCAGTGAGTTCACAAGGTTTGCGTGTGACTTTTCCCGACATGAAGTTGCACATTGAAATCCAAGAATTCGGTTCGGTTTGCGCTTGACTGGGTCGTGATTTCTTTGCATGGTGCGTCTCTCAACACATCCACGTTATTCCACAGTTTGTCAGGAAAATGGGGAATATGCATGTAATGCCCCCTATTTATTTCTTTGCATAGGCCCGTTGCACACTTTGCAAGGAGTGTCGCACAAAGCGCACGACTGCACGAAAAGACGTGATGGACTATACACGTGAAGTCCGATTCATGCATCGTGAAAATGAGTTTTGCGTGCTGAAAAGTGCGCAAAGTCACTTTTCAGAGCGCAAAGAATTCCATGGATCAGGCTCAGAGAAACAAAGTGCAAAACCAAATGAAACTATGCACTTGTACTTTATTAAATACTAACCTTTCCTCATGCCCGTGAAGTCCCTAGACATGAAGTAAAAGCATGCCACTTTCCCCAAGACTACAACATGCCCATAGCGCCTTGCACCAATCAACAATACATGTTCTGCTATGCAATTACCTAGATATTTGACAACACAGATTCAACTGTACAAACTAAGAAACAGGCACACACATAAACACACCCAGTTGTAATCCCCATGTTTTACAAGTAATTTTTAAACACACATGATACAATTACTCCCTTCACTTATGCTATAGCTCCTAAAGGTCACAGCAAATGCATGTCGCAGACATTTTAACTCATTTCTTTAAAAACCTCGGAATTTAAGAGAAAAGCAGGCTGTGAGTCACGTCTTCATGATAATTTAAAACTATCAGGCATTTTTCTTTCCATTATGTTTCTCTCGTTCCGCAACACATTCGGGGACAATATCGCTGCATGCTGTTGTAAAATCAGATCTTATTATTTTTCATAAAAAGATCCCAGATAGTGAAACTTGTCAAGATATGAAATGTTCACAGCCTTGGAGTGGAATCCTCGCCTCCCTGGTCCTTATCGCATAGCTCGCAGGATAACACAATGTCAAAATGCAATTATAGAACTCATCAGTGTGTCAGGCTGGTCCGCATGAGGGGAAGAGCGTTTTAGGCCGGGATTCGATTAGCATGGCTTGCGTGCCCTGGCGCTTCACTTGGGTTCCGAGCCAAACAAGTTCAGTCGGGGCCTCCCTGAACCGACACTTTGCCAAATTGGACCCTAGGGGGCCGATTTACAAAAATGTTTTCAATGGGGCTTTCCAATGTTGTGTTATGTTCAAGGTATTTGTACCGCGTACCGTCACCAACGAAATTGGTCCCCAGGTGCTCAATGTTAACATTTTTTAAGTCAGGTCCTAGGTGTCTAAAAATGGTTCCATGTCATTTCACCACAGGATGTTTTTTCTTTGGGTTTTTTACCGCGATTTGTTTTACGAAAAAAGCCATCAAATTATTTTTACATTATTTTTAGGGGGGATTCCCCTCCAACACCCATTTTCTTTCATTTGTATTTATTCCCAAACACCCACACCCCATAAATATAATTTACTAAACCCCCCTTAAAAAATTCGATGGGTTTTTTCGAAACAAAATGAGTGGTAAAGAAACCAGCGAAAAAATATCCCAGATTGAAAGGACGTCGTACCCTAAAAACGAGACATGTAGAAATA
Organism: Ambystoma mexicanum; assembly: GCF_040938575.1. Taxonomy (NCBI): domain Eukaryota; kingdom Metazoa; phylum Chordata; class Amphibia; order Caudata; family Ambystomatidae; genus Ambystoma; species Ambystoma mexicanum. The sequence continues at coordinate 110,885,292 of NC_090922.1, forward strand.
GAGGTGCTTTTTTTAATGCTCATTTTTGGAAAAGAGCATTCCACAATATTCACAAAAGTTAATTGTGCATTTCCAAGGGGCTGTGCATTGACTCTAGCAAAAAGGGGCTCTGTGCATCTATCTTCCTTTTATACCTTAGTCTCGGGAGTGCGCTCCCAGAATCCACCTGGTTGTTGGGAGCACATTTCACAGTGACCCTTAAAGGATGTGTCATTGTGAAATGATTAAAAAAGGGGAAGAAACACAAATGTCTATCCCTTTTTTATACTGCTGCTCTCTCACTGAAAATAAAATGCATGAAGGTTGTCAGAATTGGCCATTAAATGCACTGTGCATTCCCCTGTGCCTGTTCCCAACAGGCTCACAGGGATGCCCGTTGTCCATGTATTTCAAAGTACATCCCACCTGTGAATTCAATATGTGCTTTGAAATTTGCAGAAAATACTGCTGCTCTGTGCAAAGGCAGGGTAACTGCATCCGACTATACGGGGCCAGATTATCTAAGATTTGCACTTGTGCGAAAAACAGAACAAATGTATTTAGCACCAATTGTGTTTCTTTGTTAATAGAGAATGGAGCAAAAAGGTTTAGCCCCAATCAGTATTATCTAAAATGTTTTAACCCAGGGAATATTGGAGCAGGCTGTTTTATTTAAGATGTGTGCTGTGCAACATGAAAATAAAGGTAGTAGATACCTTTTGTTGTGCGTTGTGCAGCGAACATAGTACAAGCAAACAGCCTGGTTCATTGTTTGCCTATGTGTAAACGTTTTTAGATAAAAATGGACTTTGACAAAATCTGTTGGCTCCATTTTGTATTATCAAAGCATTTGCTCACTTTTTAGCACCAGTGGAAAGCTTTGATAATCTGGTCCATGACTTGCATACTCTGATACCGTTTTTAAATTCTGTGCAACTTTTTCTTGGACCTGCACTGAGCCCGGGAGGATCAGGCTCATTGGGGCCCAATGCAGGCTGTGGTGGCATTTTGTACTGCCTTATGCAGGCGTCCAAGAAAAGGAAGGCAACAAGAGGTTAAAAGTGGCCTGCGCTTTGAAATGTCTTGCAGCAAAGAGGGCCCTGCAAGATCACCTTTGGCTGTGGCCTATGGGAATGGTGGTGGACAGAGAGTGAAGACACACTCTGCCTTGCTTGAATGGAAAACAAGATTATGGAACACAGCGTGCAGGAACTACAGGCACAGCAGAGCTTAGATTGAGGGAGTGTGGACACACGGACTGGGAGACAGGCTCATATGATGCATCAGCACAAGTGCCTGAGGCAGCACCCTTCAAGAAGTTGACAGAGTTTACAGGGAACCTTTGTTTAATGAGGTATTTGGAAAGGTGGCTTTATAATTATAATTGCTCTTTTATAACACGCTTAGTAACTGAGATTCGTTTCTAAGAACGGGATCAGGATTCAAACCTGTATTGCGTTGTCTTGCGTCCAAGACAAACGCGTTGCCCCTGAGCTATCTCTGCTCACCTTTCTGCAATGAATCACATAGTGGCCACCAATCTTCAGATACTTGGCTGACAGGCCCATTTTAAGGAATTTTGGGCTCCAGGGCTCAGACACTTTCGAGCTCCCCTCTGAACCAAAGAAAAATGACAGGATCCTGAATCCCTGCTTGTGAGCTTGCCCACTTCATGACAACAACCCACAGATTGATTTTCTGTCCTGCAGCAATGAAAACATAGTGTTAAGAATGATGGCAAGGCGCACACTCTGGTTCCCAGTGAAGTTTTCCTGCTGTAGCAACAATTTGTCTTCTCATTCAAACGTTTTCTTGACTCCATCAATCATCAGAGAGGCTGTGTTTGTGTTCCTTTTCAGGCGTGTCTAGTTACATTTCCTTTTCAGGTATTTCAGGTTAATTCACATTGATGTCTCTAAGGATTCTGGTACTTGTATTCTAGCACTTTTTTCAATTGCAAGTGACTGGGAAACAACTCCCTCCAAAGCACACATTTTACCCTTGATAGGGGGAGGGGGAAAACCATGTTCATGGCTCTCCATAATAAGGCATGATGGCTGTTGTGATGCTTATTAGTAAACGTCATGTTTAGAATGTTACTTGTCATAGGTTGAGGGATGACGTGGGATTAGAATGTGGAATGTAAAGGGGAGTCAGTTAAGATTAGAGATTAAAGGATATTGACGTGATGACTGTGTTCTGCGGTATTTTTAATAGTCATATATTCATTACTGCTACATAACAATGGCGACGAGGATAAAGAGCAACAACAAGACGGAATAGATGAATGGCCCAGTAACGAAACGAGAAATACGAGGAAAAGTGGAAGGAAACGCTGATGACACGAACGTATGGAGATCGGGAGCTGAGGAGATCGGAAATGGACTACAAATGGACAAGCAAATGCTGGTAGGATGTGCGCTTTGATCTATTAAGATTTACGATACATGCCAAGGAACCTACAGCGATTTGATTTAAAAGATAACAATACGAACGTACCCCGTACGAGACGCGGCTCGAGCAGGGCGCAAGCGGGTTGAAGTCAGCCCATTCGTGACGTAAGCTCGCACGCTCACGTGCCGGTTTAGAGGAAGTCACCGAGCATGCCGGTGCGTGCGGCCATTTTGGATGAGCCGAGAAAAAAAAAAAAAGTTACTGTAGCGATGCTGAATCAAAGCAACATACGGCAGTAAAACGAAGACGTTGAAAATGTAACTATTACATCCTGCAAACTGCAATCAGACAAACAAACACATGATTGAGACAATAGTAGTGTGGAAAACAGATAAACGTACACACAGCTGTACATAAAAAAAATTACAAAAATAAATAAACACTCTCTTTATCAGAACAAGCGAAAACTCAAGCTGGGATATAGGCAATACACATCTGTCATTGGGGAGAAACAGATTAAAAGATGTCTTCTAGCAATGAAAATGAGAGGGGAGACACAAGTGTGGCGTCACAAGCAATGCCAGGAGCATCGGTTATATCGACTGATCCGACAATTTTTTGAAGAAAGCCCCCTCCATTCAATCTAGAACCTCAGGATAACCAGGGCCAGAGATGGCAAGAATGGTTGGATGACTTTGAAGAATTTCGGAGAGCTGTGGGCAGCCAAAACGCTGTGAATAAGCTGGACATTTTCACAAACTTAGTATGGAGGGAGATGAAAAATGTCATCATGACAATTCCTGAAGAAGAAAGGACCACATACGCATTATTGATAGCTGCAACAAATGTGAGATCATTGTTCCACCGAATCGGGACTATGAAAGATACATTTTTAACCAGTGCACTCAGAGCCCGAGTGAAACAATCGCACAGTTCGCATTGCGGCTGCAACGTATAGCTATATACTGTGATTTCTCCTATTTTAACGAGGATGAGGCGATCAGGTTAAGGATAATTGAAGGCTGCGTATCGTCACAATTCAGGGAGCATTTATTGAAGAAATCACTCCCTCCAGAAGAGATGCTAGAGCTAGCACGGGTCTACGAAAGAATAGACACCCAGGTAGCAAACATAGAGAACCCCAAAGGGATCGATACAATAGCAGCCATGAGTCAAAGGCAAAATGTGCAGTGGCAAAAAGGGAATCCAAGTGAGATACAATGGCACAATAATAGTAGAAGCTATGGAGAGAGGCACTGCTACAGATGTGGGTATGAGTTCCCGCATAGGGGACAATGCCCGGCACTAGGTCACACTTGTTCACGCTGTGGCCAGGACAATAATTTCAAAAGCATGTGTCGAGAAAGGCTGTCGTGGACACCTGCACAGAGATCAAACCCTCAAGTAACGCAGAATAGGAACACACCAACCACATGCGGAAACACATTTGACACAACATGCCTCACCAAGGGAAATCGTGAGTATTCATCTATTATTACAAGCAAATATCCCCCTTCCTCCAAGGGACCGTAGAAATCCATAGACACTCTACTCCAGGGAGCATCTGGTAATGGCACGATTTAAAGAGGACATGTCCTGTCATCCAACTTTGATACCTGACATGTAAAACATCTCCTTACAATCTCTTCAACCATTGTATCCTTCCATGCGAATCAGACATGATTTCTTAATATCTTCTTCATATTGGTTATGCCTCTGTGTCCCTCATGTGCTAACATCACTAGCGATTTCCTTAAACTCATAGGCGCTACCAGCCTATTACCTCTCAAGAGCATGCCATCATCTGTTGACACCAACTCTCCACTGATCTTCGCCAACCTTTGTAATTCTTTCATATCCACCTTTCCAGTGGTCGTCAAACGTATCGCCTCTTGAATAGTTGGATCAAGTTTACTCTTTTCACTAAACAATGCCCTTGAAATCATTGGTGGTAAGGCATTAGTGGACACATAGGATGCGTAGTCTTCTGCTTCAACTTTCATCTCATTCTCTTCTTTTATTTCCGGGTTTGTCTAGATAGGTAATCCGCGGGGTTGGCCTCTTTCCCTGGCTTGTGTACAATGGTATAATCATACTCTTGTAATCGTATACCCCACCTCTCTATTCGTGGTGGCATCCTCACCCTTGGGTTTCCAAATAGGGATATTAATGCCTGATGATCTGTAATAAGCACAAACGGTCTTCCAACTATAAATGATGAAACTTTTCACAAGCCCATACAGCAGCCAAACTCTCCTTTTCCGCTTGTGAGTATCCCTTTTCAATTCGGCAGAATTGATGATTCGTTATAGACCGAAAACGAGAATGTGTCAAATGGAAGACTATACTTTGGAAGAGGACAGAGAGATAAGAAAACGGGATGAAGAAAAGAGAAAGAAAATCAAAGAATGGACTGATTGCAGGAGGAGAGCTAATGAGAGTGTCATTTGAGTGGGTGACAAGGTACTGGTTCGTCAGAAAGAGCAATCTAGATTGGACACTAAATACAAGCCAGTGGTTTGGAGAGTAAAAGAAATAAAAGGTCCAATGATCACTGCTGTAGATGAGGACAGTCATGAAGTCACACGGAATGCGTTGTTTTTTAAGAGGATGTTCCAGGTAAACTTCATGGATGATGAACTAGGTGCAGAGAAAAGTGGCCAGGGTGAACTGGATGATGGCCTACCCTGGGACAATGTGTCATTGGAGAACCAGAACATTGCAGAGACAGCTAAACAATTGGGAAGTAGTGACATTCAAAGTGGTTTTGATTTTGTGGATATTGGTGGTGTGGCTAGTGGCAATGGAGAAGATGATAGTGAGAAAGTTGATGATATTATCAGAGAAAAAGTGGTAAGCAGTCGGCCTCGTCGAGTAATGCACAGGCCGGAGCGGCTTATTGAGCAAATATAATTTTCAAGTTTGGTTGAAGTCAACAAACTGTAAATTATTTTATTTATGCAATTGTCAAGTTGACAAAATGTAAGTTATTTTATTTATATAAATGTGTTATAATGTTAAAGTTGTAAGAAGACAATGATAAACTGAGATAGTTGTTAAAAGATAAGTAAGGGGGATTGTTGTGATGCATATTAGTAAATGTCATGTTTAGAATGTTACTTGTCATAGGTTGAGGGATGACGTGGGATTAGAATGTGGAATGTAAAGGGGAGTCAGTTAAGATTAGAGATTAAAGGATATTGACGTGATCACTGTGTTCTCCGGTATTTTTAATAGTCATATATTCATTACTGCTACATAACAATGGCCCTGGTGCTGCAGCCTCTTGAGCCCGGGACTCCTGGAACATAGTGTTAAGAATGGTGGCAAGGCCTGGATACTCCCTCCCGGTCCCCTTACCTTCTTCAGATGTGCTGGAATCAGAATAAACAAGCAGCATTTGATGGGCAAAATTTTCAGTCCATGGTGAGAGTACTTGTGTTCAAGCATAGGTACAGGACACTTTTTAACTATAGCAGCTACAAGAAAGGTGTAGTTCAGTTGTAGGACACAAATGAACAGCCGTGTGAAAAGGGCACACATAACCCAGCATAGAAGGAAGACTCAGATTACCAGTCTCGCTAAATGTAAAAGTGCTCTAGCATGTACAGAGATTACATAGATTGTGTATCTAAATGAGAAACTATGGTTTTCATGTGGTATTGCTATTAGTAAGCAAAGAAACAAATAACTTTGTAGTTTGCAATATATCAATGGTCACTATTATTATATACAATGCAACACATTAGACAGTTAAACCATGAGCGGGGCTCTTTTTGAAGAGCATAACCTCAGAACTAAATTACTAATAGAGTCTGGCAATTTCCAAACTTTTACAGACTAGCAATGTTGATAGTTTAGGCCAAATGGATATTAAATGAGTTGCCCAGGATCACACATGTTGGTGAACAGGTGAAGTTGAGATGTGAGTCCAATCTGCAATCTCTGAACTTGACCACATTCTTTTACAGTTCTTCTAATACAGCTAGGTGCAATTATTTGTGAACGTTTCACTTTTCTGAACTAAAAAAAATACCCCATGTTTTAAGAACTGACTTGAAAAATACAATAATTACACAATAACATAATGACCTAACATGACGTTTTAAAACAAAAGCACCTAGAAGGATTGTACGGAAAAGGACAATGATTCATGAATCAACCATATTTTAGCAGACAAATGTGACAGGCGCACGCCATAAAACCAAAGACACATGTGGAAGATTTAACCCACACTAAGTAAGAATAAGAAATGTGGGAGACCACCCCCGCCCTGGCCTGTGCGAGCACTAGACAAACTAGGCGGCTATGGAGCCGGTAAGCAGAGGGCTCCAAAAGCAGATCTCCCCCCAATGCTTACAAAAGACAATAGAGAAGTAATCCAATCTGAGTTACAGTGGCTGCATGGTGTCCTCTTGCAACAGCCATTGCTTGCAGGTTCAGGAGACACTACCTTGGAAGTGGAAGCAGGGATGTTTTCTACTGAAATCTGTTGTCGGAGTGCACATCCCATGGTCTGGTTCAGAGGCCTACCAGGTTCAGAGCCCTGGCCCACTCAGGTGAGGGTCATGGTGAATCACTTCTGGAACTTCTGAAAGAAGAGCATGGGCCCGGCCCGCCGAAGCAGACACCTCACGGGTGGAAGCAGTAGGGAGAAGCAGCGGGAGGAGGGACTTCATGCAAGTTCAGCAGCAAGGAGCACATGGAGTTTCCCACACTACCTCTTGGAATAGGGCGAAGGGGGTTGTGCGTGCAGCCCATTTTCTCTGAAGCATTTTCATTAGTTTGACCAACTTCATAGATATACCCTTTTCATCAATGTTGGAAGAGCTGCGTCTGGACACTGAGCACATGATTGATTGGTTGAAGCATTCAATCTCAATCTGAAGTGTGCTTAGTCATGCAACCTTAAGACTGCTGCATGAATTAATGGACTGTATTTTGGGCGCATGCGCTTCTTGTAAGTTGCCATGCTTTTAGGTGAATCCTAAGCAGCATTACGTAGCATTGCTTGAAAAGTCAGCACTCAAACTTCCCAACTGATTAGCAATGTTCAGCACTTGCCTGTGTATTAGTGTATGTTTATGTAGTGCACGTTATAAAACCATGATAGGCATGCTAGCTGAGAATATGTGCACAGTGAAGGTAAATGCACAAGGCCACATTCTCAAAATGAGTGCAAGTGAAAGGAGGTCACATTATTTGCAAAGGTGATCTGAGCATTTCAGATGGAGCTGCATAATAGTGCAAAGATGCGCTGTCCAGCCCCCTTGCATACAATAGTGTCAGGAGCGAGCCTCCGAGATTAATGGATTAGAGGTTCCCAGCAGCCACGTGGCTGTTGGGAGTGCATTTCACATTGACGGCCCCTTTAAATAGCCCGTCCCTGTGTAATGCCTGAGAAAAAAACCTGCGACTGCCACATTAAATAAAAAAACCATTACATGGTCAGAAAAGACCTTGGGCCTCATTACGAGGCTGGCGGTAGCCGTCCATGTAATACAGGCACGGCTGCCCCTGGTATTTTTTTTTTTCCGCCGCCCAGGAATGGGCAATTACCAGGTCATTACGGCCTTGCCAGACTCGTTAATTGTCCATTCCTGTGCGCCAGAAAATATTCTTCCCCATTCCCATTGAGCCCCATAGGGTAGCCGGATGCACCGGCACCGTTATTAACAGTGCGGGTGCATCCGGCATGCTCTGCTCGCGGGTGCTGGTACGGCCGCCAGGTCAGACCAGGCGGCCGCAATGGCACACGTGAGCAGAACTCGTAGTTTGCCGGTCCGGGAACTACGGTACTGGCATGCTTACCGGTACTGTAGTTCCCGGACCGTCAACTTATAATGATGCCCCTCGTCATAATTTGCGTCTGTTTCAAAAGGTGCAAAGGGATGGCCCTAATTTCAGGGCCTTTAAAAGCACATCTCATTAGTGAATTTGGGATGCACTTTTAATTGCCCTGAAATGCCCCCTTATATACAAAAATGAGCATGAGGAAAGGGCATCTGATGCGCTCATTAAGATGCCCTTTGTGAATTGGGCTTCTCCTTTTTATTTGGGGGGCAAGTGAGGAGATGCGTTAGCGTCTGTGCCCCAAAAGGTTTTGAGAATCTGGACCAATGGGCCAGATTCTCATAAATGAGTGCAAATGGAAGGAGCGCAGAGAACGCACCTGTTTCATTTGTGCTTATTGATGAAATGCCCAGGTTACCTTATTCGCAAAGGTGACCTGGGCATTTCAGCGGGGATGGACAATCGTACAAAGAGGTGCTGTCAAGCCCCCTCGCCAGGGGCGTTGCTAGGGGGGGGCTAAGGGGGCTATAGCCCCTGATCTTTTGGGTGTAGCCCCGGATAGAATCTCAGGAGCTACAGCCAAAAGACTAGATAGCCCCCAGTCCCGACAGTTCCGACATCAGCTTAGCCCCGGGTCTTTTCCAGACCTAGCAACTCCCCTGCCCCTCGCGTACATTAGTGTTGGGAGGGCGATCCTGGCACTAATGTATGACAAGCTCGGAGCAACCACCGGGTGCTTGGAGCGCTTCTCACTGAGACGTGATGTCAAAGGGCCCATCTCTGTGAAATGCTGGAGAAAACAAAACAGCATTTCCATCCCAATTTGGGGTATGGAAAGGCCAGTCTGACAGCCGCAGTTTAAACCGTGGCTGGCACACTTAAAAAAAAAAAATCATGAGAGGGCCAGTAATGACCCTGCTATGATTTGCGCCTCCCCCTGTGCCTGTTTGAAACATGCACATGTTCTGCACATTGAAAAGCTCATCCGTATGTGAATTTGGGATGCACTTTTAAATGCACTGAAATGCCCCCTGATATGCGCAAATGTGCAAAGGGTTGGAAAATGAGCGCATCTAAGATGCCCTTTAAGTATTGGGCTGCATCTTTTTTGGCGCATGTGAGGAGATGCACTGCCGCATCCTCTCATTTTTGCCCAAAATAATTTCAGACTCTGTCCCAATGTGTTTAACCTGTGGAAGTCTTATGTGGGTCATCTGACGTTGTATGAAATGTACAATTAAAGGCGTTGAACGAATTGAACATTTTGAAAGTTCTTTGCAGTATACTGGTAATTTGGTGATAAAAAAGTTCTGAACCTTCAAACTGGGATCACATAAAAGCAGGGTTGCAGCAACTAATATGCCATTGGGGTGACAATTAATATATGGGACGCTGGTTGTGCTTTGCCTGAAGTGCACTTGTGCACTTGCAGGTGCGCGCGAGTGCGTGTGTGCGCGCGCGCGTGCCCGACTCCCACCCCATTGTTCTCACCGTTTACTCCCACACAAGAAGTAGGACTGGCAGGGAGATATTGGGCCTCATTACATGGATGCTATTAGCACCTTGGTCCACGCCGGTAAAATACCGGCACCGCCTTGGTGGAAAGGGGAATTACCGCCCTATTCCAAGGTTGGTGGGGCGGTAATTCCCCCTTCACCCATTGCCCTTCCCCATTCCCATTTTTGCCCCATAGGGCTCTATGGGAATGGGGAAGGCGCTAATTACGGTACCGCAAATTGCGATACCGTAATTAGTTCCCTGTTCCCTTTGCGGGTTGGTTTTTAACGCCTGCAAAAGCAGGCGTTAAATTCCCCAACCCGCAAAGGGACCTCGTAGTAAGGCGGTAAGAGTTTACCGGTACCGGTAAAATACCGGTACCGGTAAACCCTTACCGCCTACCGTGTAATGAGGCCCATTGTCTAGAGAGACTGCAGAAAGCAGACTCCTTATATCTGCCCCACTTCCCAGCTAGCTTCTGGTAAGAGCTGCTGATTGGAGGAGAGGGGCATATGAAAGAGGAGTGTTCTCTGTGCATGGTAGCAGGCAGTCTGCATGGAGCCAGTGTTGATTCTTCGCAAAATGAAACTTCCACTGGCACTATCTATTCTGCGTCAGTTGTGTTTGGTAGAGGAGCTTGCCCTGACTCTGCCCGTGCTGTAATGTTCCCATTTTAAGCTTGTTTGCAATGGCCTGACCATGCACCTGCAGGCGTTTAAATGGGAAGCTTGCACCGGACTTACACATGCGGTACATGTACCAGGGTGTGAGGGAAACTCACAATGTTCCTAGTTGTGATATAATTGCCCCCATTTATGAGAGATGTTTGCATAGGCTCTTGCAGTTACCTTGCAATGCTGTACTTGTGCATGTTTGTAATGTTTGTAAGGGAAACTTGCACTGGCTCTGGAATACTGTACTAGTACCTATTTGCAAGGGACTTGTACTGGCTCTGCCCATGCTGCACCTATTTGTGAGGGAAGCGTTCAGTGGCGCTCATTACAACACTGGCGGTAACCCATGGCGCTATTAGCACCATGGTTGCTGCCGGTGTTGTAACGAGTCCGCCATGGTGCAATGGGGAATTACCACCCCATTCCAAGGTTGGCGGGACGGTAATTCCCCATTGAACATTGGCCCTTCCCCATTCCCATTTTTGCCCCATAGGGCTCTATGGGACTGGGGAAGGCGGTAATTACGGTACCGCAAATTGCGGTACCGTAATTACCTCGAAGGTCCCTTTGCGGGTCCCTACTTTAACGGCTGGTCCAGACCAGCCGTTCAGGTCGGGTCCGGCAAAGGGACCTCATAATTAGGCACTAAGGGGTTAACGGCGCCGCAGCCTTTTACGGCGCCGTTAACCCCTTAGCGCCAGGGTCGTAATGACCCCCAGTGACCCTGCAAATGATGAATCTCTTTTTGAGCTGCATTGGCACTGGCCCTGCCCGTTCTGTACCTGTACCAACTTGTGAGGGAACCATGCACTGGCCTTGTCCATTCTATGCCCGTGCCTGTTTGTGAGAGAAGCTTGCATTGCCCAGGACTATGGTGTGCTTTGTGTAAGACGTCTTCCACTTGCCCGGGCTCAAACGTTTGTTTCGCCTTTCCCACGCAGTAGCTATTTGGGGGTGAATCTTACACTAGGCCTGTCCATGCTGTATATGTTCTTAGTTGTCACAGAATCCGGCAGCGGGGGTGCACATGCTGTGCTTATTTGTGAGGTAAGCACACCTGGTGGATTTTGAGAGAAGCTTGCACTAGCCCTGTCCACACTGTTCCTGATGAGGAACGCGTGCACTGGCCCTGCCTATGCTGTGCCTGTACGTGTGCTATATGTGAGCGAATGCAGTGCTTGACCTACCCACTAGTAACCACATCTGCTATGTTTGTGAGGAAAGCTCTTACTTTTCGGAACTTTGCACTGCTGCTGACCATGCAACGTCTGTTATGGGCTCTTGGCACTGCAGTGATCCATGCTGCAATAGCTGACAGTGCTTCTGTCCATGATGTACCTGTCCAGTGTGTGGTGTAAGCTTTCAACGATGCTTCCTGTGCTGTACCTGTTGCTTGGGTGGGTGTCACGTGTTCCGATGATACCCATACCTCCCTTTCATGTATGTTAGGGAAGTCCAAACCCCTTCTGCGTGTGCTGTGTTTTCTGCTAGTGAATGAAGTTTGCATTGTTTCTGCAAGCGATGTTACTTGTTTAGTTTCTTTATTTGTACAGTGCACCGAACCCTCAGGTAACTGGGCGCTTAGGAAGTTGTTAGGAGGTTTCATTCATGAAATATAATTCCTAGCTTTATAGAACAATCTGAGAAGTACCAGGGTGATCGGGGGACTTTTTTTGGGCCTGGTTTCTGGGAAAATTATCCATTTTATAGACTTTTGCGCCATTAAAATTGGTTCAAATGGACAGCCGCACAGTGCCCTAAAGCCCCTCTTTAGGAAACCTAGTGGAAGAAGAGCCTCTGCCGCTTTTCTGGTCCACCTCCTGCCTTCCAGGTCACTGCCCCATTTTCACAATCTGTGCTAACCACTTCCCATTGGTGGTAATTAGCCTGGCGGAAAACATTAACAGCACTGCAATATGGTACCTCCTCTTCAGGGCTGGCGAGGGCAGTCCCACTCTATCCTTCTCCCAGGAATCCAAAATGCCAAAGGAATTCCCTCCAATCGGCCAGGAATGCACGGCTGAGCAAAGGGTATTTCTTTGCCATCTCTAAAGCCTGTAAGGAGGGGGACAGTGGGGATACGTCTTGGGAGGATAGCTCAGCGGCAGCACGCTTGCCTTGGAAGAAAGACGACACTGGAACAACACAGGTTTGATCCCTGGGTCCGTGCTTAGAAACCTCTGGGTATTAAGCGTGTTATAAATAACATACCATATCATATCATATCATGCAACAATCCCTGAGCTAGAGGTAGTGGCAGTAAAGCTCCTGCCAGCCACCAAAACCCTCTGCCTGTCACTGACTTGCTGCTCGGTTTAGTGGGGGCGGCATCATAGTGGGGGGAGGCAGGGAAAAGATACTGCAAGCAAAGGCGGCAGGAGCTTCACATCAGAATTTGGTGCTGCTGGAGGAGAGCCAGGGGTGTAGGTGGGAGGAAGCCGAAGCCTCCTTCCGCCAACCTTCAAAGATGCCTCTGCATGTGTGAGTTTGTATACCATCATCATCCTCAAACTTTATTCGGCGTAAGCCATGAAAGTTATAAACAAAAGACAAACCTATGATTACACTTATTTTCAATCAATTGCACATAAAAAACATACACAAAGCTTTTAAAAAGATAAAAGAATAAAACAAGATCTAAAATTCAATAGAGCCTTAAAGATCATTACTACACCAGGGACAAATCAGCAAACAGCAGGGGCCAGAACATTTCTCATTTTGGCCCTCCTCAACCATGCTCGGTGTACACACTTGGTAAGGTTAGAGACCACAGTTAGGTTGCCACAATTTGTCCAAAGGGCCAAGGCCATTTACTAGCCTGCTTAAATAGCGCAACAAAGTGTAGCAGCAGTGCTCTAGGTCGCTGAGCCAACTTCAACTTAATTTGACAATTGCTTCTTTCTGAGAAAGAACATTCTCGAGTGCCTGCTATCAGCAGATGCAAGGCCAAGGACTGTGAGACTCAACAGGCCAATTAGTACAAGGAAAAAGAGAATCCCCCCACGCCTGCTGTAAGGCGCTCAGTGGCTATAGTATTCAAGCTCAGAAATCAACGAGTAGGAGTATACTTATTTATTCTGAATCAATTAGTTAAAGTACTGCCCAAAAAGCAGGGAAGTTTCTAGGTCTGGAAAAGACCCGGGGCTACGCTGATGTCGGAACTGTTGGGACTGGGGGGCTAGCTAGTCTTTTGGCTGTAGCTCCTGAGATTCTATCCGGGGCTACAACCAAAAGATCATGGGTTATAGCCCCCTTAGCCCCCCCCTAGCAACGCCCCTGCCAAAAAGCCAACAATAACTATTTGGCGCACTTACGTATTGTTTCTCCAGAATACCATCTTCCTCTACGCTTAAAGGATCAATCTAGAATCAAATAATTGTTACATAATTCAACAAAAAACTGTAGGCTCTACAGTTCGTGATTATTTCAACAGAAAATAATGTAAATACAGAAACATTGGAGTCATTGATTTCTATAATGTGTGTATCAGCTGTAGGAAACAGAACAAAGGTAGAAATGGGAGAAAACCAAGTGTTACAAAGAGGATCATATAAAAAAAAGTAATAAACTGTACACATTTCTCATGCATGGACATATGGGAGAATGCCCCAGTAAACTCATTAAGAGACATTCATGTAAGTCCATCATAGATTGTAACCATATTTGTTTCAATATGTTAACATATGCTAACGTTTGATTTTTTTTTTATTGTTTAACCTTTTAATTAATGTTGGTTACATAGACCCCGATGGATCACTACCTGGTCTTAACCAAAATAGACTCCCCACTCTAGGCATTTAGAAAGAAGATAGTAACACTACTTATGAGCATAAGTACCTCTTAATTGGATGTTATTATACATGTAAAATACTGAGATCTATCTGTCTAATTTATTATTTACCTCTTGTCAGTGAACTGATCCCTACCATTGTTATTGGGTAAAATAATTCAATAAGCTGTTGAATCTCAGGGCACCACCAGGATTTGAGCCTGCAGCTTAATTTGACCCAACACGGGAAACCTCACCCGGCCCGGACACAGAAAGGATTGAAGATTGATAGCTCTTTCTCGATTCTAGGGGTGGTGGTGCATGGCCGTTCTTAGTTGGTAGAGCAATTTGTCTGGTTAATTCCGATAACGAACGAGACTCCTCCATGCTAACTAGTTACACGACCCCCAGCCTAATGTCTTGTACATCAAAATTGATTGCATATGATATTAAGTTCTGAATCATCACATTGACAAATAAATACATACTATTTCACCAACCGTTTTATCGAATTGGACCCCATGATTGTTTGACCCACCCAATTAAATTAGTGCATAGCGTGGCTCAGGGGAACCTTTCCAAAATGTACATGGAATTGAGGAGGGCCTCTCTCCCTCTTACCTGTGATTAGTGAGATATTGTTTCAAGAAAATAGCGGGACGAGATATTTAATTCTAAGGTCTTCATAACCTTTGCAACAAAAACTAGAAATGGATGATGGATTCCTCCATAGCACCATAAGCTGGACAAGTTGCACCGTAGGCCCCATGACAATTCTGGGTACACAAACCCAGTTTCAGAGTATACGCACAGGTTAGTGGTGTGGGGTGGGTATGTATTATCATCATTATTTCTAATTCTACTGGATTATCATACATTTTCCCTAATGTCGCTTGATATTCATATTTCTAATCCTGCCTGAGTGTTCTGGATTCTGGAGTGTAAGAGAGTGATTTCATTTGACCTTGTTATGAAAAGGTCTAAAACATAAATGCATCTAATTCACAGCATTGCATGTAATTTGCATACAATCGCATTCTGCACTTGACTAAGCCCGAAAGTAACTGGATGTAACCAATTCCTTAAGCACAAAAGTATGAGTAAGCCTGAAAGTAACTGGTTTTAATCAATTCCTATGTATAATTTATGACTAAGCTGAAAATAACTGATGGCAAGCAATTTCTGCATTTTCAAGACCGTTTGTACCTTGACTGTAACCATATTCTTAAGCACCAGCTCCCAGATACCTCAGGGTTAGGTGCGCTATATACATGTAATACATAAATAAATAAATAAATAAACAAATAAATAAATAAATAAATAATGCCAAAACAGCTTATAAACGTGGTGGGCAGGACCTGCATGTGAAGAGGCGAAGACGCGTTTGGGTGGATGCTACAGTCAGGACACATGTGGTTGGTTGTGGTGGGGGGAGGAGCAACACGGTCTTGTGCTTGGATACCAAACAAACGTGCGCAGGCCATGCCCCTGCCTCATCAAACTAAAAAACAGGACATGGCAAATCCAGCCTGCATCAAAGCAAAGGCCAAGAGATGGGATCCCCGCAAATTATAAAATTATAATTATAATTGTTCTTTTATAAGATCAAAACTGTGTTGCATTGCGTTGTCTTGCTTCCAAGACAAACCCGCTGCCCCTGAGCTTTCCTTCCTCCTGCCACCCATTAAACTAAATACCAAGAGATGGAACACGCCTCGGCATCAAACTAAAGACCAAGCAATGGTTGTCCTCCCAATCTCTTGCGTCCACTAAAAAAAGAGCCAGAAATGCGGCTTTCACAGTTTCACTCATCCTGCACCAAACGGAAGAAAGTGTGCCAGACCCAACCCAGGTTGAGTGGACGCTTCATTGTAAGACCCTCACTGCTTTAAATGCAGTCAATGTGGCATGTCTCATCAAACTGTAGGGTATTTCAAATTGAGAGTGGAGAAGTTACAGACCCATGCTCTGTCAAGCCATGAGTAGGGGGCAGGAAGAGCACAGCTCCGCGCATGAACCTAAAGACAGGGTGGCATTCCCAAATTCAGGGATCGGAGGGCAAACCTACCCTTCAGCAAAAGGACGAAGCACTAGTGGCAGAGAGAACCCACAACAAAAGAGAAAGACCTGAAGTGGTGGACACACGCTGTGCAACAAGGTCAAGATACTTGGTTTTGTACCCACAATGCCTCGAACCGAGGCATGGAAGTTGGCAGGACCAGCATGCATACAACTAAAGATGCAAAAGTGGTAGGTGCCCATTGTTCCACTCAAGATTAAGGTGGCAGGACCACCTGGCACCAAGCTGCGGACCCAGAGGCGGATGCTTCTAAAGCATCAAACTGATGATGAGTGGATGGGAACACCTTGCGTGAACATGAATATGATGAACAGTGATGAATTCTGCCATGTAAACAGTGAGTTTATTTATATTGGATTACTTTTGAAGATAACAATCAAGTGTTTTGCCCAATCTGCCAGAGTGCTATGTTTTATTCTGTAATTTTATTTTGAGATGATTATTACTGTATGAATGTGGAGAAGGTTGAACGCTTTTCCGTTTCACTTTTGTAACTGTATAATTTTAATGGAATGTCATATTGCATTCAAATCCTTGTTATCCAGTATCGTTTGGACCCAATCATGCCATATCCGCAAAGATGCTCGATAAATAAATGTCGGTTGTCTGGGAGACAGGGAGCAAGTCAACAGACTACAAAGGTTGGCTAACCATTTTTCCTGGCCTTTCTGCTCTTTATAGCAGCATTGTCCCATCCAAACATTCGATTATTCGGCATGGAAACAATATTTCCATCTTTTATTAACCTGAAAGGCTGTAATAGGCCGGAGGACTTGGGGGGCTCGCATCAATGATATCACAATTCAGCAGAGTATCTCAGGCCCATCAAAACCTCCCCTTGCAATAACAAAAGACTCAGCCATTCTAAGTGTGCCAGTCTGGAAACAACGGTGCCGGTAAGCTTAATGCAACATTGTTTCCGCACCGGCACACTACAACTCTGCAGGGTGGGTGCCCTCCCGCCCAGCAGGTCAGACCGGACGGCACCCACCCACAGAGTTTTCACGGGAGCATCGGCACCGTTAGCAACGGTGCCGGTGATCCTGTGTCCCCATTCCCATAGAGTCCTTTTGGAGTCTATGGGAATGGTGACTAACAAAATTATTGGCACCTGAATTCTCAGCCACCGGACTTGGAATACCTGGGTAGCACCGGGAAGTCAGGTGCCGGTCATTTTTTACGGGTCTGGCAGCAACTCGCCGGTAGCACCGGCAGGGTTACCGCCGGACCCGTAATGAGTCCCACGGTCTTTATTCTCCAATAGACAGGGATCATACAGGAAATCACAAATCTACAGCAATCACAGCTCCTAAGTCGTTGTCACCTGGTTTTGTACCCCAGTGATGTCACAAACATCAACTCCATCCCAAAAAACCTAAGGGCTATCCCAATTGGTTAGCTCAAGTCTATTACTTATAGAGCCAGTAAACATTTGAATCCTCATTGATCTAGCATGTCAGGTGGCTTTGCCGGAGATGTCCCCCAAAACTATCTATTACATGGTTGCAGGGTCGAACGAAGACCCTTGGCCTGTGCAACCCTTGGCCTGCACACCACCCCATGACCGGAGCATGTGGATTGGCTAAAGCGGGTCCTCCCAGGCCTGGGACCCTATTCTGTTCACAGAGCTCAGTGTACCTTTTCAAGGTAATGTGAAGGCTTATGTGGCCCTAGTTGCCACTGGTCTGATCACCTAGCCTGAGAGAGTGCCTTCAGGTGGCAGGTGTTGGTGGGCAACACATTTATCAGTCTTCTCTGCTTTGCTGGGAACTGCTTCTCTTCTCACCACGAGTAAGCAGGCATTGTTCGCTCTGCTGGGTCACGAAGCTCTTCTGTGTGCAATTATGAGGATTTCATTCTGAATTCTTGCTGGAGGCTCACTGTCTCGGGAATCAGGAATTTTCCACCTGCCCTTGTCCTTGGCCACGAATACATCTCTGTGCTTCGTGCTGCAGAGTCTGTATCTCTCCTTCCATGTATTTGGCGCCTGTTGTCTCACGTGTATTCACTACAGTCATTCTATGATTTCCCTATGTGTTCTGATATCTTCTTAAAGGTTAGTCGTGATAGAGCCCTATAGGTTCCTTATATGTTCCCGTAGCTCCTGATGATTAGTTGCAATAAAGCAGCTGCAAGCTTTGGCCACGTACGTTTGGCTTTCTTACATTTCTGCATTTGGCTAAAGAAAAAGAAAAGCTTTTGGCAGAATGTAAATGTATCTGTCCTCTATCTACAGGGGGCATAAGCGTGTTCGTCATGTATACTTGTGTGTGTCTGTGTATCTCCTTTCAGGAATGCAAATTTGCTTCATGACTAACGCTGCTAGGTCGTGTTGTCACTAGTGGCATCATCACGGTTGGACTTCGGTGCTAGTCAACTTGGTACATTGATGGGACAGCTGTTTTCTCGAAGCCATCAATAGGATATGGTTTGAAAGGTCGTCTGAGAGAATATCTCTTTGCATGTATCAATCAATCAAACAAACTTTTATTCAGTATTAAAAAACCTTAAAGTTATGAAACAACAGAATAAAATACAGTTTTAATGGTAGACATCGTAAGTATACAATTGGCTAAAAGTATGATAAAAAGATGGAACGTCGTCTAATAAAAACCTTCATTCATAAAACAGCAGCAATGATTAGGTACCAAAATATCAATAAAATAAGTAAACACACAGAGTAGAGTCTCACTTGGTGTAGGCCATGGATCCTAAATCCTCACCACTGGCCAAATAAGTAGAAACTGGCGAGGAGAGTAAACTCACAGCCCCAATGACTGTTCCACAAGGCTGTGTGGACTTAACTCCTGCACCTGGAGCCTTTAAAACTTGTAATCTGTGCAACCACGCTCTGTGGGTATCTCTGGCAGTTGCAAAAATGTTGTGTGGTTGCAGAGACTGGAACTTGACAGCCTCCCCTGTACGACGAATCCCCAATTAATTTAATACTGGCTTCAGGTAGCAGCGTCTCAGGTTAATTGTGCAAGGGCATACCAATAAGTGATGAGTTCATTTACACATGGGGCAAAGTGCAGAAGCATTTGCCTGCAAATCTGTGGGGTCCCAAATTTCAAGCGGAAATGTAGTGATTCTTCAAAAGCGGGCAAAATGTGATCAAGATTGGTGTGTTGGTTGCCTGTCGACCACTGAGATAGGTAATCCGTGCCCAGTTTTTCCCAGTAATCTCTCTTTGATTTTTATTTTTATCGCCTCCTTCAGATTCCGTGGCCTTGTACCTGGGTGGTATCTAAAGTGGTATCTCATGTCAATTATTCCCACCACGCTCAGTGTGTATTTCAAGTGTGTAATCCATTTAACCTGCCGGCCCCCTCCTTCCAAGGCCCACAGGAACAAGGCTGGAGCCTGTTCTCTGCCTGGGAGTTGCTGTGGACTCCATCTGATGAGCAGGAGCTCATCCCTCAAGGCCCCGACACTGCCGGAGCAGCGGGCCGGGCCAGGAAGCCATCCAGGATCAGCTGCTGCTACCCGGTAAGCGCTGCCACATTGCGCTCATTTTTAATCCATCCAAGTTCGATTTAGCAAAATTGCTACATAAATGCTCACAAGTGCTCTGAGTTGCCCCATTAAGGACCCAGGCAACCTGCACCTGCCCCGCACCTGCCATAGCACGTTTTGCCCCGTATCCTGCACCGAGGCACACGAGGTACCCCCTTCCAAGATGGCTGCCGCATTCAGGCCTGCTTCACTCTGTGCCTTACCAGGCACACATCAGTAGCCTTGCCCTGTCTGATTGGCTACAGCGTCCACAACCCCTGCCACTAGGCGCCGGCAGGCGAAGCCGGCCCCCTCTTTCCAAGGCCCACGGGAACAAGGCTGGAGCCTGTTCTCTGCCTGTTAACTGCCGACTCTGCCGTCTGCCAGACCCCCTGCTCCACCGTATTCACCGGCCAAGGTAACACTGTGCTTGCTACATCAACGCTCCGCCGAGCCCACAACCTACCTGCCCTCACACTTGCATTTGCATTGTGTTGTGCCCTATGGTCGCCTCCAGACCACATTTGCATTGTGTTGTGCCCTATGGTCGCCTCCAGACCACATTTGCATTGTGCTGTGCCCTATGGTTGCCTCCAGACCTCATTTGCATTGTGTTGTGTGCCTTCTGACCTCATTTGCACTGTGCTGTGTGCCTTCTGACCTCATTTGCACTGTGTTGTGCCCCATGATTGCCCCCTGAACTCATTTGCATTGCGTTGTGCCCTATGGTCGCCTCCAGACCACATTTGCATTGTGTTGTGCCCTATGGTCGCCTCCAGACCACATTTGCATTGTGTTGTGCCCTATGGTCGCCTCCAGACCTCATTTGCATTGTGCATTGTGTTGTGCCCTATGGTCGCTTCCAGATCTCATTTGCATTGTGCATTGTGTTGTGCCCTATGGTCGCCTCCAGACCTCATTTGCATTGTGTTGTGCCCTATGGTCGCCTCCAGACCACATTTGCATTGTGTTGTGTGCCTTCTGACCTCATTTGCATTGTGTTGTGCCCTATGGTCGCCTCCAGACCACATTTGCATTGTGTTGTGCCCCACCTATATCACCAAGGCCCCCTACTCGCCACTCCTCTGTACATCACCCTAGCCCCAGCATGCTACTTTGCCTGACCGCGATCATGTTCCCTTTCTGTGTCATGCAAAGCAACATACATTGCACTGGCAATAGTTACTTAGCCTACAACAATGGTCTAGTCAGACCTGCCTGCCCAAGACATCACCCGATCACCTGCCCCACACCATTCCTGCCCACCACACCGGCCTTCCTCCCTGAACCAAAATCCGCCTATCCTACCCATAGCCATGCACACTCTCCGGAGGTCCCAGCTATTACGCACTCAGCTGTCCACAAGTGGACCCCCTCTGACACGAGAGCATCATGCCCCACTCTCGACTTCAGCACCTCCACAATGGCTAACCCAACTATCTCTCGAACCACTACCTTCATCCCTTCCGATCGGAACATTAGACTAGGCGACAGAACCCACCACAGATCTAGCAAAGGCCCAGCCAAATCACCTAATAAGACCAACCCTCACACTGTAACACCTATCAATGCTATCCCTCCTATTCCTAAAGGAGCTCTCCTAAATGTTAGATCATTAGTCGCCCACTCCATAGAAGTCGCAGACATTATTCTAACAAACAACCTGGACTTCCTTGCTGTAACCGAAACCTGGCTGCACGATGCTGCAGGACCATCTCAAACCTTAGCCACACCTGATAACTACACCATCCTTAGAGCAGATAGACCGAACGCTCGAGGAGGCGGTGTAGCCATTATTTTTAAGTCCACGCTTGACATCAGACTAGCTTCCTCTCCTCTACTTAAATCCTGTGAGCATCTCACAATCAAATTACAAACGTCCCCTAAAAACACTATCACGTTGCATTTAATTTACCGACCCCCGGGCCTCACAATCAAATTACAAACGTCCCCTAAAAACACTATCACGTTGCATTTAATTTACCGACCCCCGGGCCCACCTGGCTCATTTGAGGAAGACATCACCTCACTAGTTGCTGAAAGTTCCAAACCATCAGCACAAATGATTATACTTGGAGACTTTAATCTTGGGATTAACGACCCTCTCGACACCCCAGCCATTGCCCTGGCCATGGCATTAGAGGAGCATGGCCTCCAACAACTCTGCTCCAAACCCACCCACTCGAAGGGCAGAATCCTTGACTGGATAACTGCCCTTAACTGCAACATTACTGTGAAAGATCCCACACAACTCATCTGGACCGACCATTACCTCCTCCCATTTGACATTAATACCAGCAATTTAGTGCATAAAAGGCCCATTATTGCACCTGCCTGCTCAACCAGGAAAAAGAGCAACATCACAGCGGAAGCCTTATTACCTTTGGTGATCCCTACTTTGAACGCACTACCTGCTACAACGGACTTGAACCAATTGGTCAACGTCTACAACGATTCCATGGCCAAAGCCATCGACATCATTGCCCAACTGAAACTGCGTAAAGGGAAACCTAAAGCGCACCTGAACACATGGTACACCCCGGAGCTCAAAACTCTCCGTCAACAAAAAAACAAACTCGAAGCACTATGGAAATCAGTGCCTTCTGTAAATAACAGAACTAATCTCACCAATATCTCCACTCTCTACAAAAATGAGATTACACGCGCCAAGAAAGAATCTCTCAACACTAGGATCTCCCAGGCAAGCTCCAGTACAAAGGAGCTCTTTAACATACTAAAGGAATTAGAAAACCCCATTGCTCCCACTGACTCTTGCACTAAGGATAAACCTTGGTGCACAGGGATACAGAATGCCCTAGCTAACAAAATCACAAGGCTCCAAACTAAAATTGACAACAAACGACAACAACTCACTCTTGATCCTACCTCCAGTCCCATTCCGCCTCCACTTACTGACACTAGCTCAGGCTTCACCTTCAAAAAGGTATCCATACCAGAGGTTCAGAAAATCATAGCATCCTTGAAACCCTCGAACTGCAAGGGGGACAGCTGCCCCACACAGATCATAAAAGATGCAGCTAGGGATCTCTCCCCATTCATCACTAAACTAATAAGCCTGTCTTTCTCCAATAACTTGGTCCCCAGTAATCTGAAACAATCCTGGGTCCTACCTCTACTAAAAAAAACTACTCTCGACCCTGACATCCCCACGAATTATAGACCCATTACCACCATCCCATTCTTACTAAAAATTCTGGATAGAGTGGCCTATTTACAAATCCAGGACTACCTTGAGGCAAATCATTTACTAGGAACTCGCCAATCTGGCTTTCGACCACAACACGGGACAGAAACGGCCCTTGTTGATCTCAAGTGCCAGATAGACGAACTCAAGGATAAAGGCAAGGCTGCCATCCTTCTTCTCCTCGACCTTTCCGCTGCCTTTGACCTGGTCGACCATAAAATCCTGTGCAACCGTTTGTCATCAGGAGCACACTTCTCCCACTCTGCGGTCACATGGATCCAATCTTTCCTGGACAATAGGACCATGCGGGTCTTCTCTCCCCTAGCAGCGGCTGACCCCATCCCCATCACCTGCGGTGTCCCACAAGGATCCTGTGTCTCACCCACTCTGTACAATATATTCAAAAAGCCCCTATTCGATAAGCTGGACAATCTGGGTGTCACCTACACGAACTACGCAGATGACACCAAGATACTCCTCACTTTATCAGGTAACTACAACGTGGACGCCAAATGGATCAATGAAGTCTTCTCCATCATTCAGGCATGGATGGCCACACATGGCCTTTGCCTGAATGATGATAAGACCGAACTGCTTCTTGTCGGCTCACCTAACACCATCCGAAAACTCTGTCCCGTCTACACTAGCTTTACTATTGACGGTAACACCATACCCATCGCCAAGAGCGTAAAAACCCTCGGTTTCTACCTAGACACGAATACCAACATAGCTAAACAAATTAATATGACTGCCTCAGCCACTGCCTACACTGGTAAATTAATTAGGGCCTGCAGACCATTGATCTCCCCTAACAACTGCCTCATCTTAGCCAGAGCACTCATTCAATCCAAACTTGACTACTGTAATAGCCTCTATGTAGGTGCCAACAAAACAGTAATCAATAAATTACAAGTCCTACAAAACAACGCACTCCGTGCCGCCCTAAATCTCCCCAGAAGAGAACACATCTCTGCCACTAGAACTGCATGCAAATGGCTTTCCATCCAACAAAAAATAGACCTGAAAACCATATGCCTTACATACAAAGCTCTTAACCATCTTGCCCCGCCCTATCTCTCTAACAAATTTACATTAAGACAGAACACTAGAACTACCAGATCGTCTAACACACTA
Organism: Ambystoma mexicanum; assembly: GCF_040938575.1. Classification (NCBI taxonomy): domain Eukaryota; kingdom Metazoa; phylum Chordata; class Amphibia; order Caudata; family Ambystomatidae; genus Ambystoma; species Ambystoma mexicanum. The sequence continues at coordinate 110,909,312 of NC_090922.1, forward strand.
CAACTAACAGTGTCCAAATACTCCCTCAAAAGAGCCGGTGGATCCAACTTCCCAGCTCTGGCATCACAACTTTGGAACACTATTCCACTGGATATCAAATCTACACCCACTTTCCAACCCTTCAGAACTAAGGTCATCACTTGGTTACTCAACAAATAACCTACCAACTATGTATGTATGCATACCTAATGTTCAAATGTTTCCTATGTTGTTTGCCTATTATTATCTATGCACTAACTGCCTTCCTGTCAACCTTCTTATGCCTTATTACTACTGTACCATTGTCCCCTTCTGTTACCTGTAACCTGATGTTCAAAGCGCACATATACCCCTGGGTCAAGAGCACTATACAAATAAATAAACAAATAAACAAAACAAACAAAACAAACCTTGTACACTCTATTCAGAGATAACAAATTGTTTGCTGCTTTGCGATAAATGGTCAATTCGTCTGTTTTCCACAAGCACTCCCAAGTTAATGCTGGTTTGAACTCGATTAAATCACATAACAGGGCAACATTAAGTTCAAGCTGTCGTAATGATGAAGGTGTACTACTTGGCAGAAGGACCAATTATAAAAAAAAAATGTGCTCTATACTGGCCAGTTTCCTGGTATTGGCATATTCCCAGAGTTCAGATCGATATGTGGCTGCAGATACAGCCTGTTTGTTATATATTTCCAAAGCCAGGGATATTGCACCACTGCCATGCCTTCTGTGTGATAATTGAATTGTCCCACTGTATTTTTCCAGAGTAATCCCTGATTTTTGAATTTGTTGTGACCATGCCCCTGAGTCCTGAAATCTTACATCCAGGTATTCAAAATATTTAACCTGCTCCAGCTTGACATTGTTACATTGGATCGGCATGCAGCAGTACTTGGCAGATTGTGGTTTGAACACCATGGCTTTTGTTTTTCCTGCATTCAGTGCGAGATGCAAGTATTTGCATTTTGACTGAAAAATATTCAATGAGTTTTTCAAGCCCATCAGTCTAGTGGCCAGAATAACTGCGTCATCCGCATAGAAAAGTGCAGGAATCTCCACGGATGCCATCTTTGGGTGTTCAAAGCAGCCCCTCACTGGGGCATTTATTATCTCCTGAATGTAGATCCAGAACAAAAGGGGGGCAAGGACACATCCTTGTCTCACCCCTTTGTTTACAGTAAAGGTGTCAGTCTGCCCCGCCCAGGCCATAGCGTGCAGTGGATTGATTTTCCCCATATAGTTGCATTATGGAGGTCAGCAGTTGAGTGGGCAGAATGCAATTTCTTAGAATTTGACACAATAAGTACTTTGACAACGTATCAAAAATGGCTTTTAAGTCCAGAAATACAGCATATAGTTTCATTTTTACGTAACACTCTATAGTTCTGGATCACTGTGAACAATAAGAAGCAGTGTTCAATTGTGCTGCTTTTTAGCACAGAAACCACCTTGCAAGTCACTCAACACATTATTGTTATGAATCCCTTCTTGCAATTGATTGAGAATCACCCTCCCAAATATCTTACCCGCACAATCTAGTGGGGAAATCGGATGGTAATTCCCAGGCCACTCTCTGCCTACTTTTTTATATATTACTGCATTCAGCTGGACCTGGAGCTAAGCACAGCGTTAAAAAGTATCATCAGCACTGGGGCCCAAATCACTGGTTCGCCCTTACAGAGATCCAACGGGATCAGAGCAGGACCTGCCGCCCGACCACTTCTCTGTTCCTTCAGCGCCCTCACGACTTCATCAATTGATATTTGTAGCCCAGAAGATATCTAATTCCCTGGGGAGCAGGGCTGACTAGCTTGATGTATTGGACCCTCCTCGCTCTTGTATAGAGCACTGAGGTGGGAGTGCCATGAAAGACCAGATATTGTTTTTTTATCCCCTTCGATTCTTTCCCCGTGACCAATTTCCAAAATATAATATAATCTCTATCAATCATTCCTTTTGTGAGAGCAGCCCAGTGATTGACCACAAATTCACTTTTTTTTCTGTGTAATCAGGTTTTTGTATTCCCATCTAAGGGGGCGTAGCAAATTTGTGTCCCCCCCATGTCTGATTGTACACACCCCATTACATTCTTTTTTGCTATAGCACAGCCATCATCAAACCAGCCAGTAACTAGATGGACTTTCTTCTTCACTGCTGTTATGGGCAGAGAGATGTGCAGGACCAGATGTTCTTTCAGGAACTCAAAATCCTTTATTACTTCAGTATCAGTGGCCTTACCATTACAAATAGTCTCCAGGTGACCCTGAATCGCACTATTGAGTGCAGCTAGGCCTCCGTGTTCTCTTATTCTGTCCTATTGTATTGATTTGCGCCCCTGGTCCATCAGAGAGGTGGTGTACTGCCTCGTAGAATTACATGCTATCTTCTTGACCACATCTAACAATAACATGCTGACAACCAAAGGTTAGTGGTCCCTTTTGGGTCTGACTCGAAATCCTGAACAATTTCCCATCTATAGCCTGCGATCATAATGTAGTCATTTAGAGATGACCCCGGTCCCCCAGTAAAGGTCAATTTGGCCGGCCGGTCCATGGCAAAGCGACCGTTACATGCTCTCAGATTGAGAGCCTGTAAGACACAAAATGATTCCTCTGCAAATGGATGGATTCTCTTGGGGACGGGCAATGCAAATGTAGGATACATTGTGACAGTCGGTGCTGAACCGAGAAAGCAGGATGCATCTTTCATTCTTCATTCAGCAGGTTGACATTCGCATAGGGGACATGAGGGCTACTCCAGGGACAAGCCCGTCACCTCTTCATGCTTCAAACTGAAGGCTGGGGTGACCTACATAACCGACATCAATCTGAAGAAAATGAGGGGGCAGTCCCCACCTCGTTAAAACTGCTGCTATCCTATAAATACCAATGCAGAAAATAAAGGGTTTTCTAGAGATGGTTTTGCTTTTTTTCACAGAGTTTAAATTCCGTGCACTGAGGTGGATGCCAGACAGAGAAGAGGAAAGCTGTTGATGGGCCTTCTCCGTTAATCTTATCAAAGGACCTTTTTACACGGCAAGGATGATAACATGTTTTCACACCTAACCTTGGCTAAAGGCCACTCTGCCAACTAAGGTCATGTTAACTGTGCTAGAGAGGATAGTCAAATGTGCTTTCATTCAGAAAAAAATCAAAAAAATAAAATGGATTGCAAGCCCCCACTGCACGGGAACTCTGGCCGAAATGGCTGAGTTTATTATGCAGTGATATCAGAGAAGGGCATACGGACCTATTGGAGGTAGCATTGAGTGCCCTACGCCGGTCTCCAAGTCTGAGTTGCTGCTTGCGAACGCCTGTGAATAGTTTGTAACCGCTGTAAATTAACCAATCTGTGTAATCTACTATTAGAAATATTCCTTTAACTTTTGCTGTGGGCTTTACTAGCTTATTGTGTGTTTCTCTTGTTGTTAAATCCTGGAGGTAAATTCTCTCACTCATCGCTGGAAAATTGGCAGAATTAACTGAACTACTGAGGTAGAAATTCCACTGCGGTAATTCCTAAAAAAAAAGAAAAATCACATTGAGCCCAAAGAACTCAAAATAATTCTGCCAGATCAAGTGCCGGCAATGGTAATTCACAGGGTAATTCATGGAAATTTGCACAAATTTGCACAAAAGTGGCGCAGGCGGCTGGCGCACAATGTTCCTGTGCGATAGACTGCGCCAGCCGCGTGCGATAAAATCATTTCAGCGCACAGCGTATTCATGGATTTTAGCCTCGAAAACCAGCCGTGGCGCAGAGTGGCGCAGCGACCCTGCAGCAGAGCCAGTTACGCCCCAAGAACGCCCTCGCGCAAGGAAAAGGCATCAAAATCCCCAATCCAGCGCAAAGGTCTGCGCCAACCCAAAACCAGTTTACCGGACTGCCAAACAGCAAACGCCAAGCGGAGAACGTGTATTACGGGTTTCGCGGTAACTTCCACATGCGAAAGGGCCTGTGCGAGCGGGGTACGTGTATAACTGGGGTTCACGCAAAGTTTCACACGCGATTGGCCTGGGTACGTGTATTTCAGGGGTGTGCGGGAAGTCTCACACGCGAATGGGCTGGGTATGTGTATTTCAGGGGTGCGCAGGTGTTTTCACACGTGATTGGGCTGGGTACGTGTATTTCAGGGGTGGGCGGGAAGTCTCACACGCGGATGGGCTGGGTACGTGTATTTCAGGGGTGCGTGGGTGTTTTCACACGCGATTGGGCTGGGTACGTGTATTTCAGGGGTGCGCGGGAAGTCTCACACGCAAATGGGCTGGGTACGTGTATTTCAGGGGTGCGCGGGTGTTTTCACACGCGATTGGGCTGGGTACGTGTATATCAGGTGTGCGTGGGAAGTTTTACACGCGATTGGGCTGGGTACGTGTATTTCAGGGGTGCGCGGGAAGTCTCACACAGGCGAATGGGCTGGGTATGTGTATTTCAGGGGTGCGCGGGTGTTTTCACACGCGATTGGGCTGGGTACGTGTATTTCAGGGGTGCGCGGGTGTTTTCACACGCGAATAGGCTGGGTACGTGTATTTCAGGGGTGTGCGGGTGTTTTCACACGCGATTGGGCTGGGTACGTGTATTTCAGGGGTGCGCGGGAAGGTTTACACGCAAATTGACAGTGTGTGTCCTCCCAGGTGTCCCCCCACCCCCTCCACGGCCCCTGCAGGCAGCCCACACCACAGGGGACTACCCTGCACCCCTGGTCATGTTCCACAGGCAGCCCATCCACCATGGCCATGCCCCCCAGCCAAGCCACATGTCACGTTGCAATATGATCACCAACCCATGTCCCCCAGCACCCCCAGCAGTGTGGGGCACCTGCCAGCAGGCCCCCACTCATGTCCCCCAGCACCCCCGCCCCCCAACAGTGTGGGGCACCTGCCAGCAGGCCCCCACTCATGTTCCACTCATGTCCCCCAGCACCCCCGCCCCCATCAGTGTGGGGCACCTGCCAGCAGGCCCCCACCCATGTCCCCCAGCCAACACGTCATCACAATCTAGATCCCTGGCCCTCATGCCCAGCCTCCACAGGCCAAAGACCCACCTAAGTATTGCATACACCCACATAGAAATGCCAATCACATGATACAACCCCAATGACAAGTATCCAAATGAACACATGTCCCACCCACACACACAATGGGTGCAAGTGAATGTCAAAACTCATATCATGACATGCATGAAACCAATGACACAATACCACTAATAGAAGTATCAAAATGAATATATTAAATAAAACATGAATGTAAAACCACAGAAACACACAACAAAGGGAATATGAAAATAAAAGGTCCATGTCCGATAATAAATGCAAAACAAGAAATCATAATCCAAAGAAAAACCAAATGAAATGTTGTCCAAAGTCACAGACCAAAAAATGAAAAATCAAGGGAAAAACCAAAGTAAAAACATTTGCTCCATGGTGAACACATAAAAAAATTAAAAAATAGAAGAATCCAATGGCGAACTATGTACATCAGAATAATCCAGGGTCCATGAGCCCAACTCAATAAATGAAACCTACAAAAAATACTACCTAATTTAAAAACTATACACAAAAATTTGGTCCATACAACAAGCGGTCCAAAATAAGAAAAAACAAAAGGAAACCTAATACTAACTAACTAACTACAAGGGCAGCGGGTTAGTCTGACGGCTCACTTCTGGATGTTCCCGGCCAGGGCATCATCGAACTCCTGCTCGATGTCGCGGAGGCGTTCCTCTTCCATGTACCTGAGTGTTCGCAGGGACGATGACATCTGGACTCCCAGGTCCCTGCGAATCTCCTCGAGGCACTCGGCACGCCTCAGGGCCCTCCGCATGGAGTTCTCCGTCCTGACCATCGTGAGCCGTGCCTCTTCTGCCCGCTGCTGCTCCGCACCTATCCGCTGGCCCAATCGCTCCCACACGGAAGACACTTCATGTCCAGGGTTCTCCTGCCCTCCGGCCGATGCCTGCCCCTCCGATGTTGATGGCCCCGAGCCATGATGCCTCCCACGTCGAGCCTGCCGCTGCCTCTGACGCCTCTGCCTCTGCCAGCACGACGGCATCCAGGCTGATGGAATCCACCGATGCCGTCGTGCACGTGCCCTGCCCGATGATGCCGTCACATCCTCCATCTGCTGGGGTCCAGTTGCTGGTGTGTCCACCCCTGCTGGACCTCCGACTCCCGACTGTGGCAGGGATGGGATCCCCACCGAGCTGGCTGCGTTGGTTGGGGCAGGTCCACAGGGGGCCCTGGTGGCATCTGGCCGGAAGACGGCATGGAGTACGACTGGCGCATAGCCTCCTCAGAGGAGGAGAGGGTCGCCAGAGTGGCCGACACATGTAGGAAACCCCCGACCATGGTCGTTCCCAACTGGGCCACGTCGGCACGGTGCTCTTTGTGATGACGTGCGTGCTCCCCCCGGAAAGCACGCACCTCATCACGAATGACACCCGTGCGCAACGAGACACCAATCAGGACCTTCTCCATACGGCTGGGGGTCCCCTCGTCCGCAGGTAGAGGAGTGTCAGATGACATGTACATCCCCCCTACCTGCGGACGGGCCTGGGATGGGGCATCCCTGCTGGTGCATGGTGGTGCAGTCACAGTGTCAGGGACAGTGACATGCACAGGCCCCTCCGCGGCGACCTGTGCTGCCTCCTGCCCCTGGCCCTGGACTGCACCACTTGCACCAGCAGGGATGCCCCCACCAGGCCCCATGCGCGGCTCAGTAGCGGCCTCCTCCTCCTCTGTGGGAACCACCAATCTGGATGGCTCCACACCATCTTCCGCCGTTGCAAGCCCCTGTGGGGGCTCACCCACCCCTTCCGCTGCAGCTGTGGGGGCATCCCCGCCGCTTGGCTCCACAGCCCCGTCTCCGCCCTCTTCGTCACTTGCCGCTGTGTAGAGGGAGACATAGAACACAAGCATCAGGGTACTGTACAATGGTCCCCTAGACAGGAAGCAATAGCAGATGAGTGGCACTGTCAAACATCACTTCCATCATGTCCCTCCACAACACATGGGTCAGTGCAGGCAAAACACATGCAGTAACAGGCATGGCACCTGCTATGGACATTATCATACATGTCCAAGGGACTCTTGAAACATACAATGTTGGTTTGAAACTCACATGCATCATGGGTCATGCCTATCACATGCACACACTTCACCGTAGTTTCATCCATCTGGACTCGTACACCCCAGACACAGTGGATACAAGGATGACTAGGCTGCATCAGTGAATCTGAACATTGTCATAGACATGTGTCATGCATCCATGCCATTTACAAGTCACAGACACGCAGGTCAGACACACAGACATGGACACCATACATGTACATGGCATCAGCACCCATCCCTCACACCCACCCATGTCCAGGAAAAGAGACTGGCATGCTTTCATGTGTCCATTCCGCATAGATCTCCCCATGTTGCATTTGAACACATGCACCAACCATGTGGTTCACACATTACTGGCCTCACATGCATAACCATGATGTCCCTGCACACACACATACGTACATGGCCTATGTCACACATACAGGCAAGTATCAGACAACCAGCACACTGCAACATGCCCTGTCTCACACAGCAATTCTTGGCCACTTACCGCTCAACTCCAGACGGGTCTGCCCCTCAAGGATCTGGGCATGGAGCGCTGGGCGTACGCGCTCCAGGACCCTCAGCTGGATGGTACTCATGGTGCCCCGGCACCCCTCCACGAGGCGCCGGGCCTTCATGAGGGTCCTGGACCTCAAGTCCTCCCAGCGCTTCTTCACTTGCTTGATGATGCGGGTTGCCACCCCCTCCGTGTTGATGGCAACCACAAAGTCGTCCCAGATCCTGTCCCGTCCATCCTTGTTGGCGCGTGATGATCTGAATAGGGCATCATAATGCCCCAGGACTTGCTCCACCAGGACACCAACTTCTGTGGCCGTGAAGCTGGTGGCCCTCTGCCCCTCTGGATGGGTGTCGCCAGTGGTCTCGGATGGTGTTTGCCCCGACATGGCGACCCCCGAGGCAGGTGTGGGTGGGCAACTGGGTCCTGGGGCTGGGCTGTGGAGCGATGGTATCCCAGTCGGGAGTCTTCTGTTCCAGCAGGGGTGGACACAGCAACTGGACCCCTGCAGATGGCTGATGTGCAGGCACCAAATGGCAGGGCACGGTGGCAGCAGGCAGGCAGGCAGGCAGCATCAGATGGCTCGTGGGAGGCTGCTCGGGGCTCTGGGGGGCAGTAATTCGGCCTTTTGGGCAGGAGCGTGGTCTTCCGTGTGCTTACGAGTGGCCAGCTTGATACGGAGTGATTTGGCACGTGAAAATTCTGCACGTCAGCGGGTAATTCGAGGAAAGGCCCTTAGCGCGTAAGCGCCTCTGTGACGTATCTCGCACGGGTGTTGCCCTGGCAGGCCTTGAAGATCCCACGTGGATTTCCATTGCTCTGTATGTGCTTTTCGTGGGGTGCGGTGCGTGTGTTTTGCAGGCGTTGGGGTTCACACGCTATTACTTCACAGCGGGTGGGTGTTGGCTACGCGTTCTTCTACACGCAAGGCAGACGGTGAGTGGTACCCTGCTCCCCCAGGCCCGATTGCGTGTGAAAACACCTGCACACCCCTGAAATACACGTACCCAGGCCAATCGCGTGTGAAACCACCCGCGAGCCCCTGAAATACACGTACCCACTCCCCCAGGCCCAATCGCGTGTGAAAACACCTGCGCACCCCTGAAATACACGTACCCAGGCCAATCGCGTGTAAAACTTCTCGCGCACCCCTGAAACACACGTATCAGCTCCCCCAGGCACGATCGCGTGTGAAAACACCCGCGCACCCCTGAAATACACGTACCCAGGCCAATCGTGTGTAAAACTTCTCGCGCACCCCTGAAATACACGTACCCGCTCCCCAGGCCCGATCGCGTGTGAAAACACCCACGCACCCCTGAAATACACGTACCCAGGCCAATCGCGTGTAAAACTTCTCGCACACCCCTGAAATACACGTACCCGCTCCCCCAGGCCCGATTGCATGTGAAAACACCCGCGCACCCCTGAAATACACGTACCCAGGCCAATCGCGTGTAAAACTTCTTGCGCACCTCTGAAATACACGTACCCGCTCCCCCAGGCCCGATCGCGTGTGAAAACACCCGCGCACCCCTGAAATACACGTACCCAGGCCAATCGCGTGTAAAACTTCTCGCGCACCCCTGAAATACACATACCCGCTCCCCCAGGCCCGATCGCGTGTGAAAACACCCGCGCACCCCTGAAATACACATACCCAGGCCAATCGCGTGTAAAACTTCTCGCGCACCCCTGAAATACACGTACCCGCTCCCCCAGGCCCGATCGCGTGACCCGTGCACCCCTGAAATACACGTACCCAGGCCAATCGCGTGTAAAACTTCTCGCGCACCCCTGAAATACACGTACCCGCTCCCCCAGGCCCGATCGCGTGTAATACTTCCCGCGCACGCCAGGAATACACGTACACGCTATTTTTGACACAGCGGGTGTCCGTGTTTGTCGCGTACCCCTTTGCATGTCATTTGTCCTAGAGGGCCACAGTATGGGACATTCATCATAGCTGTATATACGTGATTTTTGTTAGCGCACATTTTGGCGCACATTTTTTTCCTGCGCAGGGACGCTACCGCCTGCTTTCGTGTGGCGGACGTGTGTAGCCCTGTGCACGTCTTTGCCCGTGCGCTGGTTTGCCCTATTCGATTCCATGAATACGTGTTGTAGGCGAGTGTGTGGGCGTTCCGCGCACTTGCCTCCTGTACTTCCCCCGTGACGCCCATATTTTCACGAGTTGTTCCCCATTCTGCGTGTAACGCCCCGTGTTCCGCCTACTTTTGTTATGTGCACCGCGCTATGTGCGATTTCGCTGTGGCCTTAGCGCACGCCGTTAGATGACCTGTGCGCACATCCCACATTTTACTCGCGCACGGACTTCCATGAATAGATGTGCGCTGGTTTTCCTGCGATATTCGCGCTTGCACTGCGATTTTTCAAGTAACACTGCGAATCGCACGTTTTCGCACGCGTGCACCGATTTTTTCAGCGCACATTAATTCCATGAATCGGCCTGTCAGTTGGGCGGTATTCTGGCAGATTTACCACAGGGATTCCGCCCACCTCGTAATGAGGCCCAAAGATGCTAATCCGAGGCCTCGATTATTCGATCATACATTCGGAGCAGCCATTGTGGGGGTAAAGGGTCACGTGATGTAATTTCTATCCCAATAAGCAGTGAAATTATCCCTAACGACAATGTAATAATGTGCATAATATAAGCAGTAAGGTACCTAAAATAGGAACTAGCCACAGACTCACTTTGAGTGTCCTTGGGACACCCCTCCAGTGTCTCTGGTCTGTTACTGATCTTTTGTACACAGACATTCCACCACCAGTCGAGGAATACAGGCCAATTGAAAAAGTAGAAGAGCTCCCTACAGGCCAGTTGCTCTAAGTAGCCAGTAGGCCAGTTTCCCTCTGGTCATGTGTTCGAGTCTAGGAAAACTTGGGAGTTAGGAATAAGCTTTGGGACGTATTCAGTATCATTAAGTCTCAGACCCAAAATCACCCTTAATTACTATAGCACCTATAATTTACGCAGCTCATACGTCATATCATACTCAATTGTGTCACGTGTGCTTTAAATAACATGCTAGTCTTGCTAAATTCAATGATACTCTTTGTATGAGCCCAGAAGAATGAAAGGCTGAGCCTGCTGAAAAGACATTTTATCCTGTGTTCCGATATTTGCAGTATGAGCACAACCGAATTTGATGTTGGAATGACCACATACAAGTGATGTGGCAAACTTTATTTATTTATTTAGTTTATAAAAAATCACAGTGAAAGCTATACATTTTACGCACAAAAACGCATACTAATTTACCATTGATAACAGCGCGGAGGACATTGGTCCTTTACTATGGGGTGAGAGATTGTGACTTGAACACCAGATGTTACACAGGGAGGTGGAAACAGAAACCAGGGACGCAGACAGGACAGAATGACATAGGAATGGGACAGTGGAGAAAGTGCTGAATTAAGGATGGAGGGGTGACGGAAAAGTGCTGTAGGATTGTCCATGAAGGGTAGCGAGAGAGGAAAACAGGGTGATGCGGTAGCATCGAGTGCTAGGAAACATTTTCTTCAGAAAGAAGGAGAGCTGTGATTCAAATAGTGGTAGAGTTGGAGTAGGACAGAGAGGGAGAGGAAGAACATTTCAGAGTAGAGGAGAGAGGAGAGAAAGAGAGAGAGAGAGCATAAATGAGGGAGCACAGGGGGCTCGAGTGCTAGCAACGAAGTGAGCTGAGGGTGATCTTAATGAGTGAGGAGGAGAGTAGGGAATGGGATGAGCAGATAGGTACGGTGGGGCAAGCCCATGGTAGTTTTGAAGATGATGAGAAGGAATTTATACTTAGCACTTTGTTTCATAGATATCCAGCCAATCTGGTGACGGGGAGAGGAGGTAGGCATAAAGCGAGAAAGGTTGAAAAGTGTGCAGACTGCAAATTTGAGGTGAAAAAGTATAGTTGGGAAGGCCATAGAGGAGACTGGCACAGTAGTCAGGTTTAGAAAGGACTTTGGAGGAGATTAGCTGTTTAGCGGTATTGAAAGGAAGAAGATGAGAACATTTTCTGATATTGAGGAGTCTGGTTGCAGATTTGGAGATGAAGAACAAGACACCAAGGTTATGAGCGGAAGCAGAGTAAGGAAGGTAGTCAGGAGAGAGTAGGTGAAGAGTAGGAGAGGAAGAGATAGCTTGTTTGGATTGGAAGTAGAGAACTTCAATCATTGGGAAGTTGAGCATGAGTGAGTGAGACGTCATCCAATATTTGATATTTGAGAGACAGTTTTACATTTTTGACAAAAGCTTGTTGGGTAAGGAGTGAAAGGAGAAGAAGATCTGAGTGTCATCAGCGGAGAGATGATCAGAAAAGCTGTAAGAGGAGATATGGACACCAAAAGCTCAAATATAGAGAGTGAAGAGAAGTGTGCTAAGCGCAGACCCTTGGGGAACTCTAAAAGTAAGGGGGTTGAGTAGGAAGGTAAGGCTGTTCCAGGACACCAGAAAGTATCTGGGGCCGAGGTATGAAGCAAACCAAGCGAGGGCCTTATCTCTAATGCCAAGAAGAGATCATTTAGAGAGAAGGTCAGAATGGTTGCTGGTATCGAAGGCAGCAGAGAGGTCGAGAAGAATAGGAATAGAAGGAAGGTTTGCATGCCAAGTAGATGAGATGAGGTTGCTGACATTGAGGTGAGCTGCCTCGGTAGAATGCAGAAGTCAGCAGCCAGATTGAAGAGGGTCCCAAAGGTTGAGTATCAAGGAACTCAGTGAGTCAATTTAATACTACTCGCTCGAGGATTTTGGAATGGTGTGGTAGAAGAGAGGCAGGGACGAAAGATGGCAGGACAGTGTCATGTACCTGATACCAACACTGCTGGGAATTGATTCTAGATGGATGCCTCAGGACGGACTTCCACCGTTCAAGCTGATCCTCTGGTCCGACACACTTTACCGGGCTCACCTTGGATGTTTTTATCTCCTCAGACATCCCCCTCTCTAGCCCTCTAATCACTGCTCTCTCTTGGACCGACCACTTTCTACTGTCCTCTCACCTAAAACTCTCTGTCTCTCAGGCAAAGCCCACTTTAGTACTGCTTCCTACCTTGACGGTCATCCGACCGATGAAGCGTGTGTCCGTGCATGCCTTTGCCTCTACTTTCTCTGCTGCTCCTACCCCTGCAGGTGACTCGCACTCTGACAAAGCCCTCTCTAATCTACATCTCTCTATCTCCAACACTCTGTACATCCTTGCCACTGTCATGAGAATCCGTCTGAAGTCTACCTCCAAGTACAATTCCTGGTATGACTCCAACCTCGCCTTGCTGAAATGCAAGTGCAGGATGACTAAGAGGAAGAGGGGGGTTTCGGGCGCATCCTCTGACAAACTGGCCTCCCACCTGCTCCAAAGGCAACCCAGACTCTCTTTCCATTCCAAGAAGAGAGCCCATATCAGGCCTGTATTGCTGCAGCTTCTAACAACATGGCCAAACTCTTGAAAATCTGCAAGGAACTGGACATTTCTGCTGCAATCTCCACCTCTCCTGTTCACTTCCAGGCCCTCTGTACGGCTCTGGCTTCTCACTTAACCACTAAAACTCAGGACATCCTGTCCTCAATCTCCTCTTCCTCTTCCTCTCCCTCTCCCTCTCTTGGCCCTACTCTGGTCGACTCTCCCTCTCCTCTTCCTTTCCCTGCTTTCTCTCTGACTACACCTGACAAAGTTTCTAGACTAGTCCGATCTATGAAAGATTCATCCAAACAGGTGCTCCCCTGCTCCTCCAGAACAATGAAGGACCATATTGACACCCTTGCTCCAGCCTTGACCGATTTCTGTAATCACTCTTTCGCCTCTGGATCTTTCCCCTCTCTCCTGAAGCACTCTCTTATGCAGCCCCTCCCTAAAAAGCCGTCCGCTGATCCTACCTGCTCAGCAAACTATTGCCTGATCTCTATCACTCCTGGAAAAGCTGGCCATTTTCCCGCCCACTGTCCACACTGAATCTGTTGGTTGTCTCCATGACCTTCAGTCTGGCTTCAGAGCTGCCAGATGCACGAAAACTGCTCTCCTGAACAGCTGTGATGATCTGGTCTCTAACCTTGATTCCACCATTCCTTCTGTCCTCATCCTCCTTGACCTTTCCTCTGCTTTTCACATGGTCAACCATGCCATCCCGATCAATTGACTTTGTGAGAGCCTGGGAATCACAGATTGGGCTTTGGAGTGGTTGACCTCCTTCCTCCTGGACTGCCCCTCCCAGGTCAAACTCGGGTCCTTTCTCTCTGCCACCTCTATCTCCACCTGTGGCTTTCCACAGGGTTCTATCCTCTCACTCTGGTTCTTCAATCTCTACTTGGCCCCTTTGGCCCACCTGATCCCTGCCTTATTCTCTAACTTTCAGTGTTATGGTCAAAAACGTCCTGCAAGATGAGGCATGCCGTGCACCTCGACGGATGTCCGGGTGCTTCACTTCGGATTCCGTGGTGGCCCCCTTCTCCGGTCGGCAGCCTTTAGAGGGTCTGACTTCCAGGGAGCTTTGGCAAAGATCATCTGGTGCACGATGGTCCCTCGTAGCTCGGGAAGAGGTCTCCTTGCTAGGTCCTTTCTTGGATCAGTTTCTTGAAGGCACAACGCTTTCAGATTACGTTGAAGGGACAAGCGGTTCACCTTCTTCTTCGAGCTAGGCTTTGAGAGTAAGCATCAAGTATCGACTTCAGCTTCTGAATGATTTCCATCAGTGACAGAAACCCAGATATACTGTTTGGTCTCTCGTTCACTCTGCTGAGTCACACTCAAGCAACCAATCATTCAGAAGGGCATTCATGCAGTCAGGCAGCCAATGAGGCTCACAGTGCATTCAGGCCATTCTCCTCCTTCCAGACACTCACAACCCGGAATATGGATTTGGACAAGCACTCTGCCATTCAGCACTCCACACTGCATTCATCCCAGTTTCGGGCAGGACTGTCTCAGTCTTTGTCTCACACACCAGATACTAGACACCCATAACATGAAATGCGTATTCGTCAAACACTCCATTCACCCAGGTCCCACCCCATGGGCGTACCCACAACATACAGTCATTGGGAAGTCTCCAGCCAGTCTGGCCTGGACTTCCCCAAAACACCATATATGGAACTTCCACCCAACAGACAGTCAGGTGGAAGGGACAGAGTCAGGCCTTCCTGGGAGTTCAGGAAAACAGGGTAACAGGCAATAGAAAGCAAGAGGCCAGAGGGGCCATCTTGTTTCCTGTCAGGAATCAACTGATTCCAATGGCAAGGCCTGGGTATCCCAAAATGGAGGATACTCAGTGCACCTGTCAAGTTCAGCATGGAGCTGCCACCAGCCCATACCCTGCTCTGTGGGCCACCCACAGGTGCCCAAAAACATACACTAGTAGTACAGGGTTTTACCCCGACCCATGGGTGCCTCAAGGGTATCCCAAGGGTCTGTTCACCACAACCAATAAGAAGAAGAGCTGCACTGCCAGGAGTCCCACATGGACTCCTCGGCAGAAAACAGTACAGAACACAAATGAAAACACATAAAGGACAAGGATATGGAGGGCCTGTCCCTCCAATGCATTTCCAGCATCACAACCACTACTTATAATCTGGCGGTAATTCCGCTGGACCAAGTAGTGGTAACAGTAATTCCATTTGGATAAATTCCAGTGGAAAAAAATAACAATTATAATTATAATTTACCACCAGACTACTGCCAAACTTGTAATGAGGCCCAGAGTCTTTGAAACGGTGACAAGAAAATGACAGCCGTGTTTTTTAAATTAATTTTGTCTTCTTTATCAAGTGTTCTGTGGTGGATGGAGGGAGCAGAGGAGCACTGTTCACAGCAAATATTGGAAAAGGATTTCTCCTGGTGTCCCTAGTTCCTGATGAATGCTGGAACTTTCATATAGCTCAGAGAGTGGAAATGAGGAGTTTCGGACGTTCCAAATGAGCTCAGTATTCCTTTAAGTAGAGGATTTGCCAAAGTGCTTGAGAGTTCATTTCTAGATAAAGACAGTAAATGGAGAAAATTCGTTGTATTGCTTCTTTACAGAACGCGTGTGGGAGTGCCAGAGGTTTCACGTGGCTGGGAAGCGTGTTCTGTACGTTGTGGGTGTAGACTGAGTAGGCCTGTGTCCCGGTCTCCTTTTTTGCTTTGAGGGCTTCCAGTACAATGGTATTGGTGCTGCGGATGGTATGGGCTTGTCTGGCATGGTGTAATTTTACTTTCAGATAGTCTGAATTAGTAAGGCATGTGCTTTCGATGACAAAAGAACGATACTTGAGGCACAACTAGTACATGGTCTAAGGATCATTTAGGCTACATGGCCATCGCAAATTCTCCCAAGAACTAAAGGTGCACTTTCTTTGAAATGGCTGCGTAAGAAATGTTTCAATCTGTTATATGTATGGCATGCTCTTTGTGTCAAAATAAAATTGAGTTGAATTCAATCTGTACCATATATGCATGCGATATTATATATTATTATGTAATATTATCTTATGTGTCATTGTAAGTGAAGCAGTGTAAATGACAATGGACAAAATGTGTAAGTTAATGAATGCTTCCCACATCAGAATAAATTGTCCTGTGCCAAAGCAAGAAGGCCCAAAGAAAGTTGACTATTAACTAATACAGCGAGTCTTGGAAAAGGGATATAGCTGACTGGAGCGTGACCCAGTTTCTGGCTAGTGACATCCTCCAAGGGAATGAAATAAGCTCCTGGCCGATATACAGCGCAAGCCAACAAGCAGAGCTTCCCTGCCTCCATTATTTACAGACCATCCCATGTCAGTGGCAATGATTTGCCATTCGATGCATATTGTGAAGACAGCAATGTGAGCCTTGAATCCAAGCAGTTGCTAATCATCACATTCGATCAGCAACTCTACTCATTAGCAAAACAAATCCAGTGCAACTGGCCGGCAAACATTTATTGTAATGTTTGGTGGGATCCACATTGAGATGGAAGTTCTCAAGGTACTTGGAAATCTTTGGGGTGGAAGTGGGTTGCCTTAAGCACTTGTTAAGACTGGTGGCACCACAGCTGGAAAAGAAGATCAATTGATCAAAGAGTCCCATATGATAAGCAACTCACAGGGCTCTTCAAATAACAGCCAGTAGTCTCTATCCACTCCTCCGGCAGGTCTATCATGAGGGTAGCCAAGACTAAGAAGATAGCAGTCAGGTAACATCACTTGAAGACTGGTATTAGGAAAGAATTGTTGCATGCCTTCAGTTTCAATTCTGGTACATCACTCTACTATAGGAATTTCCCTATATGATTTATGTGAGAGCGATACAAAAGGGATACTTTAGGCTCTATATAGAGGACCTATTCAAGATTATTTCCTAATTCTTTTCTTTGGACCATACCCACCATAAAACTCAGTTTGTGATATGGTTTCACTTAAAGACCACGATTGTAACACCCATAAAGTATTCATGCAAGGGACTTTGTCATAGAAAAGTCAAAACATGCTTTCTCTGCTATTGCCGTTAAACAGTCTCTTGAGCAGAATAATGCATCTGTGAGAGGTGATGGTGGGGCTATCGGTCAGACAGATACCCCAATACTTCTGCATCATTGGATGGGTTCTGGTCCTGAGATGGCATGCTTCATTTTAGAATTTGAGAAATCAACCAAGAAGAGATGGAACACGGATGAGCATCAACATGAGACCAAAAAGCATTGACAGATGGCATGTGCAAAAGATATCAAGTCCCTCACCCAATCAGTTGGAGATGTGGCAAACCCCCTCTAGTGAAACATGCTTGGATCTCCTTGAACTTGACAGTAGACGTTTAGTAGGACCAGCAGCAGCAGACACAGTGCTCAGGTTTGAGAAGCTTACAGTTGACCAATATGCAGGGAGAGGCTTGTTAACCAAACCAGACTTATTGTGCAGATTCTATAAAAGTGAATAGCCGCCATATCTTCAGCCATCCTCCAATCAGAGAAAGGTCAAACAAAAGTCACAACTGACATCACAAAAAAATAACTGCTCTCTACTCTTTTTTAGACATCCTAGACATGTAATGGTGATCTGGAGGACTGCTTTCGGCAGGAAAATCATGGCTATCTTCCAGCATGTCAAGGATGGGGAGTCAGAGAATGGATACAAAATCTGATTAAGTGATTCTGTTCCACAAGGGTCTGATAAAGCTCTAATACACACTGTAGATACCAACGTTGCAGTTCTAGCCATAATGTTGGGATATCATCTGAATGTTGATGAACTATGAGTTGAATTTGGAGTTGGGAAGAACTTTTGGTTCTTTGCTGCTCATGAGTTAGCAAGAGCTCTGGGTTCTGATCGTTGTATTGCCTTGCTGATGTTTCATGCAATTACTGGGTGAAACACTGTGTCCTTTTTGGAGGCTTGGGAAACCTAGAATATATATGGAGGTTGATGTCACCTCAGCATTCTGTGCATTGGCTGACAGGCCAAATCAACAATCAGTAGAAGAGTTGCTGAAGCCATTAGAGAGATTTGTAGTTTTTTATATAATGGTACCAGCAGCAAAGATCATGCCAATGGAGGAATATAGTAGATGTTCATACTGGGAACGTGGATAACCCCCCAGGGAGGGAGGAATTCGATTCCTATTGTATTCCGCCATAAAGGCAATAAGACAATTGTGATCGGGGGGATAATAACCTAGTATGGGAGGAGTCTTGGAGTAGTGTTGGATAACTGTAGTGTTATTTGCTTATATGTTTGCCAGAGAGTTTGCTATTTTTCTTTTTATTATAGCGGAATTGGATAGGGAAATTCCTTCTCACTTGCTGTGAGTAACGCTTCTTCAGAGAGTCCCTCCAAACTGGCATGCTCTATAAGACTGCTGAACCAGCACTTTTGGAGGCTCTTGGGTGCACTGGGTCAAGGCCACCTGAGCTCCCATCTTGGATTGGCCGGCCTAAACTGGTGATAACAATAGACCCTTATTCTTGACTGGAAGGGCGCCAGGGGGCATTGGCCCAAGACCTCTCACCTGAGGAGAACTACACCGGATATCGTCAGACCACAGCTACTGGTCTGGTCAAGGATCACTTGACTATGACGACAACGTAGAGACAGAAGATGGACTGAGGATGTAGACAATGAACATTATTGTTTTACCATGAGGGTGGTGGGAGGCCAGACGGATATGACGGGTGTTATGAGAGGCCAGACCAGGAGGGAATATAAGGGGAAGGCGGCTTGGAGGCGGGGTGGGTTAGTTTGGGCGGTTGGCTGATATGGTGTTGTTGGTGTATGCGGTTTGAAAGACTGTATTAAAGGATATCCTGCTTTGTTCATTTCCAGTACGACTCCTGAGTCCTTTTATCTGATTTTACATTCATAATACAGAAAGGTGGAAAATTGACAACCTACCTCCTGCACAGGATACGCTAATACAGCATTTCTAAAGAGCTGCGTACCAGGATGGTCAATGTTGGGCTCAAATGATGATCGCACAACCGCAGCTTCCCTCGCCTAGTGATTGCGGGTGGAAGAAGAGGGACAGTTGTGGGTGGGAAATATCCTGGGGAACCCTACCAGATGCTACTCAAGCTTGTAGGAAAGTCAAATAATGTGGATACAAAGAAAGCTGTACAGGACATTGCAGTTGTTGTAAGGCTCCCCCATAGAATACTACTCTTTGTGGTACACTTTGCACTGACTTTACAAATATGTAAGTAGGGAGGGAATATCTAAGTACATTTCAATTTGATGAACCATTTATTGTAGACATGGTAAGGACAACTTTTTTTTACATGGAATAAACAGCAATCTTTGCTCGTTTTTGTTTCTCACTATGATGCCTAACCATTGAAAACAATGGATGTTATAAAGTGGACACATTTCATTCTCTATTATCTACTACAAGGCCTTTTTTACACAGCTAATGCCTAAAACAGGCATCACAAATACTAAATTATCAGGGCTCAAGTCGAGGGTACACGCTGGGATACAGAGTCCACCCACTTTTTTCAGAGGGTGGACTCAGTACCCCTCCCAGCTAAAATGGGAAACATTGAATGTCTTCTTTGAATTTATTAATTAGAGCTGACCTCGATCGAACAGCAGTCGTCAGGTTTGCAGGCCGGACACTTCACGGCTTCACTTTATAACCTGATGAAAAATAACAAACAACTAAAGGTGAAATGTCCCTATTTCGGAACTGCATGTTCTAGCGAAAACTTTTGTATTGGTTCTTGGAGTTTAAAACAATGCACACCTTTTAACGTTTTCAAAAAACCTATTAGAAGAAAATATTCTCTCTTGGTTTTGTGTGTGTGGCCAATTTAATGAAATGTGCTTATTTCACCTTGATATGCTAATTTCTGGCGATGTCACATCCCATTGCGTTTGTTGGTGAGTCCCTCCACTTTTATTTTTAGGACTTGACCCCTTTTAAAAATTATACACTACTCTATGAAAATGGAAGAACCATTAGCACAATTGGTGGACATATTTAAAAATGGCTGCCAGATTTTTTACAGGGAAAATCTGAGAAGTCCCTATACCCAGAAATCTTCAGTGTGGTATGGTCTAAAAGCTTGCCAAAGTTCATGCTTCTATCCTCAAACGCACAATTGTTTTTCTTATGTGCTGCACACTTTATTTAGAAGCCCAGATCCATGTCAGTACGGAAGAGAGAGGGAAGAAGTCTGACAGATGCATCTTGGATGGTCAGCTTTCAAGTCGACCTCCACTCATGAGGGAGAGCACAGTCTTCGTTGGATCCCGCTTCTGTGAACATCCAAGTTTAGATGGTGTCCAGTCAGCATCTCAGGTGATGGATGTCTTTGACTGAAGACTCTGTGACCTAAGGTTGAGTGGTATCAGCATTTTGGAGAAGGCTTATGTTTTTTTGCAAAACCTATGGTTGACGGCTGGAAGGTTTTTGCAATCATCATAGCCTCTGGCACTGCACTCGGCAACCCTCCAGACCACTGTTTTTCAGGCTGTCATGCCATTGCAGAAGGGGAAAGAATGTGTGCACATCAGGCATGGTCCCACCCAATGCTTTAAATAGCCTGACTCTAGCTGGCCCTCAGTACCTGCACTTCTAACTTTTGGCAGTATTGAGGGCCAGGATTTCTCCGGGCTTGAGGAGAGTTCCGCAACTCAATACATTGCCACTTCCCCATATTTTCAGCCTTGCCAGCTTGGGGTGCACACGTTTTGTTCTTAAACTTCAAAGAGCAGGTTTGCACAGCGGCTCCCCCTGAGGCTTAGCCATGTGTTAACAAACGATACCAATAAGAGAGATTACTGGTCAATAGCCTGGGCACATGGGTGCCTGGGGAAGGAATATGCTCCTTTAAGAGTTGTGAATCGGGGGTGATAATAAATGGGTGGGAAGCATAACATCACATGCTATGTGAAATAAAGACTAGCAGATGACATTGCAATGCTTATACAAAGTATTTGTTTTTTGTTGAATAGATGACGAGAGAACAGACAATACTTCTCAGTCTATTTGTATTAAAAAAAAAAACCTCTGGGTCATCTTCGACTCCACACTCTCCGTCTCTCCTCACATCTCTGATGTCTCCAAGAAGTCACATTACCAGCTGCACCTCCTCAGAGGTATTCTGCCTTTCCTCTACATCCCCCAGAAGCTCACTGTCTCCACAGCCCTGGTTCTCTCTAGGCTGGACTATTGAAACAGCCTCTTTCTAAATCTGCCTGCTTCTACTCTACGCCCTCTGCAACTCATCCAGAACAGGACTGCGAGACTTGTCCTTGGCCTCAAGCCCAGGGATCGTATCTCTCCAGTACTGAAATCTCTGCATTGGCTCAAAATGGCTGCAAGTATTAAGTTCAAAGCCCTCTACATCATCCAGAAGGCCTTCTGGGGTCTGGGGCCTCAATACCTCCAACTCTCTCTTCCTAAGTATCTTCCTTCTCGAGCTCTTCGCTCATCTGCCTCCAACTCCCTCAGTGTCAGTCACTTCTCCAAGCAACACGTTGGGGGTAGATCTCTCTCCTCAGCTGGTGCCTCCCTCTGGAACAGCCTCCCTCCCTTAAACTTGAGGCGAACCATCTCCGGTTCCAGAAAACACCTCAAAACCTTTCTCTTTGCTTCTGCCTTCTCTCCTCCTCTCCCCTGCTGACCCCTGGCTGAAACCGGTACTGCACTGGCTACCTGGACACCGTGCTGATCCCGGGCCAGGTCCCTCTCCCGCCAGCGTCACACGCCTGCACTGCCCACCTGGCAACTCAGGCACTTTGGGACTGTTCTAGGATAATACACTCTATGCAGTATTTTGAGTTGCACCAGTTTGAGTCTAGAGGAGATGGCAGCTTCCCGTGGGTGCATTAGTATCCGGATCCAGTCCTCAGGGTCGATATCCCCTACATCTGTTTCCCACTTGGCCTTTAAACTGGTCAATTCAGGAGTCGCGAAGGATGTGATGGCATTATAGAGAATGGATGTGCATTTGGAGGGGATATATTCAGGCAAAATATTGCGTTCTATAGGTGTGTAGTCCGGGATGTTGTCGTCTGTCGATATGTGGACTCTCAGGGCGTGAGACATTTGGATGTGATGGTATCTCTCGGTGTCTGGGAGCTGACATTTGCGCTGTAAGTCTGCAAACGGGGCAAGATTCCCATCTTTCAAGACATCCCCCACTTTCTGAATTCCAGCTCTCACCCAGCATGGCCATGGTTTGAATTTCGCAATCTCCCTCAGGTTGGCATTTCGCCATAGGGGTTGTGCCGCTGTTCTTTTATTCTCCCACCCCACAAACTTGTGTACGTTCCTCCAAATGGTGATGATATGTGCCTTCGTTGTTAGTGGGGAGGATCTAGGGGGGGCTAGATACAATAGGTGTAATGGATCCGTGTCAGCCATGGCTCCCACGTCAGCTTTGATATGGGGTAGTTCCCGGTCCCCGTGCAGTAGGTCATTGACCACCACCAGTTGTGAAGCCCAATAGTAGGTCTGAAGGCACTCCAATCCCACCCTCCCAGACCGCACGTCTGAAGTGTGGCCAGGGCGATGCGCGCCTGTCCTCCACCCCATAGGAGCTCCCTAAGGAGGGTTTCCACCCGACCAAATTTAGCCCCCGGGATCTGCAACGGGGCGTTCTGAAGGACGTAGAGGAATTGCGGGAGGGCCAACATTTTAAAAAGAGCGGCTCTACCCATGAGGGTCAGGGGGAGAAGCTTCCAGTGTTGTACGTTATTTTAGAATCGGTCCATGATTGGTTGGAGATTGTGCGTGGTGTAACTGGTAAGATCTGTTGTTATCCAGATCCCAAGGTATCGGAAACCAAACTGTTCCGTGCGGTATGGGCATTCCCGTGGGTCAGTCTGTCCTCCTCCCTTCATCGGGAAGAAATCAGATTTCTTCCAATTGATCCTTAGACCGCTAAATTCCCCGTATTGGACAAGCATCTGGGTCACTATGGGGCATGTCCGGGCGGGCTCTCCCAGATATATTAGGAGGTCATCCGCGTATAGGGATATCCGATCTTCGTGTCCCTCTGGCCACCTGAATCCCGTCCAGGATGTGCTCTGGCGGAGCCATATGGCCAATGGTTCTATCACAAGAGCGAAGAGAAGGGGGGAGAGGGGGCACCCCTGTCGTGTGCCCCAGCCCAGGTGGAAGGAGCGAGAGGTCCACCCATTCACCTTGACCTCCGCCCGGATGTTTGTATACAGCAGCTACACATCCCAGGAACCCTTCCCCAAAGCCCATACATTCCACGATCTCCCAGAGGCTATCCCATCGGACCGAATCGAAAGGCTTCTCAAAGTCGATTGCCAGAAGGGCAAGCGGGCTGTCAATGGTGGGAGCCCTTTCTAATGCCAAGTGAAGTCGATGCAGATTCATTCGGGTCGATTTGTGTGGCATAAAGTCACATTGGTCCGGGTGTATTAGGGTATCAGCTACCGGTTGTAGCCTGTTGGCTAGGAGCTTGGCGAGGACCTTGGCCTCGCCATTGATTAACGAGATTGGCCTATAGTAGGCACACTGCTCCTGGGGCTTGTCAGGTTAAGGGATGACCACGATGGTAGCCTTGCACAGGTCTTGCAGGAGAGTGCCTTGTTCACGGGCAGTCAATAACATTTTATGGAGGGAAGGTGTTATATTGTTCCCACCCAGCTTCTGCCAGGTTTCGACTGGGAACCCGTTCGGGCCCGGCGTTTTCCCGGTCTGCAATTGGGCTAGTGCTTCGGCCACCTCGGTCTCCGAGAGATCAGAGTCTAGGCTCGCCTTCTGCTGTGCTGAGAGAGTTGGGAGTAGTATGTTAGTTAGGAGGGTTGGGTCTAGCCTCGAGGTTGGGGCCCCGTAGAGTGCTTCATAGAATTGGGCAAAAGCCTCGGCTATCTGTGTCCGATTTGCACCTTACACCCCGTGGGGTGATAATCTCACGAACACAGCCTTGTCCCTCATTGCTTCTCTCCAACCAAGCTAGCAGTCTGCCGGCTTTGTCCCCATGTTCATAGATTCTGGCTCTGGAGTCCAGGTGGGCTTGTTTAGCATTGTCTAGTAAGAGATTTCGGAGGGGCTCGGTGGCCCGTTTAAGGGAGAGCTGGGTCTGTGGGGATGGGTCAAGGATGTGTGCATTCTCCCATTGGGTCAGTTCTCCCTCTGCTTTCGCTATGTCTTGGAGTCTCTCCTTCCGTTTATTCGCGACCCAGGAGATTAAAGCGCCCCGCAAGATGGCCTTATAAGCCTCCCAGATCACCACCGGGTCCTGTTCTCCGTTGTCATTAAGTTTGAAGTACTCGGTGGAGACTTCAGTAAGGTGGTCAACGAGCTCGGGGAAACGCAGGTAATAATTGTTTAGTCTCCACGTTCTAGGGGGGGAAGCGCCCTGTATGCGAATCTCCACAAGTAGGGGTGAGTGGTCTGAGATGCCCCGGGGAAGGAAGTCATCCGCCAGTGACCTGTAGAGATCTGTGTGTGGGAGAAAGAGATAGTCAATCCTGGAGAGGGAACCATGGGCTCCGGAGGGAAAGGAGTACCCCCTAGTTTCTGGGAGTAACTCTCACCAAACATCACCCAAGGCGGACGCAAAGTTAAAGAGCTTTGTGGGGGTGTCCGGATGGTGTTGTCTGAGATGTGTGCGGTCAGTGATGTTGCACATGACATCATTAAAGTCTCCCACCAGAAACAACTTATCAGGTTGGTGTTTACCTATGAGGGCAGTCAATTCCTCCAGTAGCTCTTGCCCCAATCTGGGCGGGTAGTATATTGAGACAAAAGCCGCCCTCTCGTTCCAAAGTGTTCCCAGGATTAGCACATAGCAACCCCGAGGGTCCTGTTCCAAGCATTGGAGGGCAAAAGGGATGCGTTTATGTATAAGAATGAGAGTACCCCTAGATCCCATTGTGTATCCCGCATGGAAGGCGGCCCTATAGTTAGTGCGTTGGAAAAGAGAGCAGTTCGATCCCGCTAGGTGTGTTTCGGATAGCAGGGCCACGTCAGGGGAATATCTACTGAGTACTTGCTTGATCAGGCGCCTTTTAATCGCGGAGCCCATCCCATTTACATTCCAGGTGAGCACCTTGAAAGATTTGGGACATTCAGTCGGGGTCGACTGGGTTGTATGGATGCCATCCAAAAATCGGGATAAAGGGTTGGGCGGGTGTTTTACAAGGAAGGTATCCCCGTTAATGATGATTTATTGCAGTGCGTGCCTGAAGTGGTGAATGTTTTTCTGTCTAGACCATCTGTAGCCTTGTCTTGCCATGAACCATAACAGTCCCTGGAGCTTGCAACGGCCCGTTGCTCCCGGGGAACAAAGAACTCGTTGTAACTTTCCCTTCTCTCCCCCTCCCCATACTCCACCCCAACACGAAGTACCTGTAGCCCCAACATCGCTGACACTCAAAAGACATAGGGTGTTAGCTTTGCAAACTCTTGATCAAGTTAAAACTAAAGAAATTGGGGGGGAGGTCCCCCGTAGCTTTTCCCCAGGTGTGATGGAGGTACGCCACCGCTAGCCACGTTATTAATGATGTAAACGACTTACATTAGCTTTATGTCCCAACCCTGCACAATCTATAGTATCAGTTTGGTTCCGCACCCGCCTGTGGGATCAGGCGAAGTCAGTCCTCGGCTTCCCCCGGTTGGTTTGGTGAGGGTGGCTGGTCCGGCTCCAGAGGATGGTCTGCTGGTGGTCTGGGTTTTCTGCCCCTGCTGGTTCGAGGTGTCGACCAGTCCCCTTCAATGTGCTGCTCCGCCCATCGCCAGGCTTCCTTTGGGTCGTTGAAGTGGACCGCTGTACCCTTATGATAGATTTTCAGTTGAGCCGGGAAGAGCAGGCCGTATTTGACTCCCATCACTTGGAGCTGTCTTTTAAGCTTTTCAAAGGATTGCCTTGCCTTCTGGACCTCCCGCGTGTAGTCTGGGAAGAAGGCTATCTTGGACCCGTTAAAGGTGATCGTGCCTTTGGTTTGTGCAAGGTGCAGCAGCGCATCTCGGTCCCGATAGTTCAATAGCTTTGCTATCACCGTTCGCAGGGGAGCACCAGGCACTGGTCTGCCAGTGGGCATTCGGTGTGCCCTCTCTATAGAGAAGAATTTGGAAAAGGATTTCTGGTCGAAAAGGTCCATCAGCCACTGCTCCAAGAAGAGCTCCATGCAGGGGCCTTCAGCTTTCTCAGGAATACCGAGAATTTGAATGTTGTTGCGCCTGGATCTGCCCTCTCCCTCTTCGACTCTAGCCTCCAAAGTCTTAAGTTTGGTGGAGACTCCTTGAAGTTGTTGTTGCACTGCATGCAGCCCGTCGCTGTTCTGCCTCACCCGTTCGTACCGATAGCTTCTGCAAGTTATGTCAGAGGAGGGACACATCCAGGCTTATTCGGTCCATTTTCTGCTCCATCGATGAGCGGGAATCCGCTATAGCTGCCATGCCGTCTCTTATGGAGAGTCCAGATGCAGAGTCCACATCTTCAGACGGCAATGGCTGAGAGTCAAGGGATTGTGATGGGGAAATCGTGTACTGGTCGATTCTGTTTTGCATGGTGGGTCTAGTTTTGTACTTCCACATGTCCACTGCCGGAGCCCTCGGGCGTCTTCCTGTGTCCTGAGTACAGTCCTGCCGCACAAGGGCCTGGCCACACAGGGTATTGCACATGTCGATGAACACAGCCAGCACCCTGTCTGGGTTTAAGTGGCCACCCCCAACTGAGTGTTAATAGAACGGTGCATCCCCTGTTGCAGACCGTTAGGCAGTGGTGGAGCCGGGTGGTGAACCCGTGTTAGCGGCTGTGCTGGCCTGGCCGCAAGGTGCAGGAGGTTTTGCTGATCTCCACCAGGGGTGCTTTGGGCTCGGTCCGGTTCAGTGCGCTGATGTGCCACCACGTTTTCCTCTCAAAGACCCAGTGTCTGTACCACTGAGGGCAGGGAAGAAATGGAGGATCCCGCCCCCTTCAGACGGCTCCAGACAGCGGCAGATTTCCCCCAGCCGCGCCTAGTTGTTACGGCAAACTCAAACCAGCCTTTTGCCCCCTTGTCCGTCGTTGTGTACGGTAGTTGGAGTGGAAGGAGGGTGTCAGTACTTCCTTAGGTTATGTACAGCGGTGTGCACCAGGGTGGCCCCCCTCTTTTAACAATTATCTCCCAGTGCTGTCAAAGTATCTTAAGTGCAGGGGGGACCTCAGGGACTTGAATTCTGCCGTGAGTTCCAGTACGTTGCTGCGCCCCTCGCTTCTCCAGTAGCTGAGAGCCCGGGACGACTCAGTGAGAGGGTACAGTAGTTATGAACGGCTCGTTACGCTCGGGCGGGAGCTTCTACCAGTTGAACATATCAAACAGTTCCTGGGATGGTTTCACTTGTGCCACTCCTGCGGGGGAGTTATGTTGCTGCTTGCGCGGGCCCCTCCACCAGGACCGAGATGAGGCAGGGTCTCAGGGTTTCCCAGCTATGGGTAAGATGCTTCCCGAACGGGAAGAGGCAGACGAGATGTACCGCGCGCTGGGGTTCTCCGCCGCATGCACTCACTGGCGGGACAGCCTCCGCTGTGTACGGGTCTCTGCGGCGGTGACCAGGTGGCTGCGCCCGTCTCTCCACATCTGGGCGGGGCGGCTCCGAGCCCGGTTCACTGATTCCTCTGGTCGGGGTCCCACGGATCCTCGCCTCTGCTTTCGGCCCCCACCAGTTCTCCGGAGCTCCGTCTCCAATGCTGGCCGGCAACCACCGACGGGTGTGTGGGTGCTCCGATCCCCACTCAGAGCGCGCCAACAGCTCCGGTGGCCATCTTGGTTGGTCTCCGGGCCGCGTCTCTTTCCCTCGCTCCTACCCTTGCGGACCCGGTGCGTTTCAAGCTGGATTTTGCCCCAGATGTGCCCTGGGGCCCCACGCACCGAAGAGCGTAGCTTGGAGGTCAGCAGATATAGTTAAGTAGTCGTTCGGAACAGGATGTCAGGCCGCGGCAGCGGGAGCTCCGAAGGCACACGTCTACCACATTGCGCAGTTGGCCATGCCCCCCGGGGGAACCTGTTTTAACGAGACTTTCATAGATCGGACTTGTCTAGAAACCTCTTCTGCAGAGAAAAGGGGAAAGGAAGAGAAGGAGGGAGTGGGGTGGCTGTAGGAGGGCCAGAGGAAGAGCAGGGAGTAGGGGAAGGGAGGGGATAGGCGGAGAGTGAGGACAGGATGTCCTTGGTTTTAGAGACGAAATGAGAAGCCAGTGCAGCACAGAGGGCCTGGGAAGGGACAGGGGAGGTTGAGACTGTGGCAGGATTGGTCAGTTCCTTGCAGATTTTAAGTATTTCAGCCGAGATGTTAGATGCCACAGAGAAGCAGGCTTGGATATGAGCTCTCTTCTTGGTTAGGACAGAGAGCCGGTATTGCCTTTGCAGCAGGCGGCAGGCAGTTTGTCAGAGGATGTACATGAAGCATGCCATTTCCTCTCGGCCACCCTGCACTTACGTTTTAGGGTGATGAGGTCTGAGTCGTACCAGGAGTTGCACTTGACTTTGGGCTTCAGGTGGATTCTCATGACAGGGGCAAGGATATCAAGAGTATCAGAGATAGCAGAGTGGAGTGTGGAGAGGGCTGTGTCAGGGTGAGAGTCAGCCAAAGGTGGGGGGGTGTGAAGGTGACGGCGAAAGCCTCAGCTGACACGCGCTTCATAGGTCGGATGACGGAGAAGGTAGGTGGCAATGATGGAAGTGGCTTGGCCTGAGGAGTAGGGAGTGTGAGGTGGGAGGAGAGGAGACACTGATCACCCCAGGAGAGAGTAGTGGAGAGAGGAACAGAGAGGGAAGGTCTGAGGAGATCAGTACCTGCACTTCTTTTTTTCCATTTAAAGCACTGGTCCCACCCAAAAAGCAATAAGGAGGGGCTGATTTCTCAGAAGGTGGAATATAGAAAAATCTTGTGGATCGTCTGTTGCAGGGGAGGACTGGGAACTAAAAGAGGCCCTGGAAATCATTTTCATGGTGGCCCCATATTACACATTTTCAGGAAGCCCAACCCTTTTCCAATGGGATCATTTGGAAATACCACACAAAAGAGGCACAGGGTGCAGAGGCGTACCAGGAAAGCTCCAGAGTTCCTTATAGGGCAGCCCCCGACCGGTCTGTTGCCTACCAGTGAGGAGAGAAGTGAGCCAGCTGAGTACCGTGCTGCTGATGCTCTGCTGCGTGGAAAGAAGGGTTTAGTGATCGAACAAATTGAATGGTGCAGTAGGTGCAGGTAGGCCTGAAGGCAATGATCATCCTTGTTTGCTAACCAACAGACCTCATAAACAAACTGGACGGTGGATGTGCTGCCGCTCCAGCCACATCTCCCCAATTCATGCCTCTGACACAGGATTAAGATCAAGGTCCTAACACAGGGACTGCTGCTGGGAGTTGCCTTCTGTGCCACTGTTAGGAAAGATTTCATAATTGTAGGTAATTTTCCTTCCATGTGGCAACCCCTAAACTTTTTGCTGTTGTTTCTCACCTTGTTCTTGACTTTGCCAGAGAAGTGCAGCCTTCTGCCGCACTCCTCTGGGCTTTCGCTCCTTTCTTACGGGGAAACTGACATGCCCTTAAGACAGTCAGTACCGGGGAACGCTGTTTCCCGTAGTTTCTTCTATCATGTTGCGGCTTTCGCGCAACATGACACAAGAGGGCACTGTAAGCTAAGTTACAGCTCTCTTGGGTCTCTAGCCTTCTACAGGCCCTAGATACTCTTTTAAGATGGTATTTGATCGGTGCAAGTCATTCAGGGACTGGAATGGTGGCAGCGATCGTTTTGTTTATTTTGAGCTCCTTTTGGCGTTCTGAGCACGTTTTTCGCACTGAACCCAAAATGGTGGCCTGGCTCCCAAAATGGCCAGACCACGAGGCTCCTTTGTCCTGTCCACTGACCGTCTTGCTCCCTTCACCTTCCCCAGGTCGGGCGACCCGGGGCCTTCCTTATTTGGGCATGTACTTTCCCGCGAAACCTGGTTGCTTTCGCTGGCTTCTACATGTCGTTTGTGTGCCTCCAGGGTGTGGGCTGCGATGTCTGGTCCCAATACACATCCTGGGTGCCAGAGAGTCTAGGGTGGTGTGAATGCCTGGGACCACCGTGGTCCGTGATTGGTCCACGTATGGTGTGTGTGTTGATGAGCGGATCTCCCATTGGCTCCCCTCCGTTTTGGCGCGAAGGGAACCGTGGATAAGAGGGGGCTGGAAACACCACTACCATGTCGATCTCCTGAGTTCTCACGAACGAAGGAATACAGGAGCCAAGTATCCTGCAACCACGAGGCTGGACCGAGGAATCGCTGGTGACCCGCTGAAGGACTCCTCCTTTGCACTGCTGTCGTCCTGTGAAACCCTTTCCTCCTTTGATCGAACCAGAAGGCCTGTACTGGTGCTTCGACCTTTGGAATAGCAGGAACAGCTATTCCCGGCGACTTCATCATCTCCTGCCAAGTAAGCCTTCGGAAGCGTCTCTGGGCCATCCAGTTGACTGACCAGCTTACAAGGGAGTCCTGCTCTGTAACCGCCGCCAGGTTGTGTTGTATCTCGAGTCCTTGTCACTCTCCCACGCTTCGTGCACTTGGCGTTCCCAGGTCTGAAGGGAGGAGTGTACATTTGGCTCAGATACACACGGCCGCTCCGTTGTCCTGCTGCGGCACAAACTGTGCAGGTTTCTTCGATTGGGACGTCTTTTTGCTCTACACGACGACGAGGCATTCCCGACTCTTCTGAACCTGCCAGCTGCTGAAACTAACGTGGAGAAGCCTGGGTCTGCTTGCTTCGGGGACCGGTGAGTAGTATAGCTAGGATCTGGTCGCCCTCCTGCAGTAGCCCATTGCTTTTCCCCGCTGTGTAAAAACAGCACCCCTTTTGTCCGTACTCGCGCTCTGCTTCTGCTCGCTGTGGAGGCTGCGCTTGAGTCGCGGAACCTGCTCTTCTTCTTTGTGCACTATACTGAACTGCCTGACTTCCTCCGAAGAGCTTCTCCTTTTGACCGTTGGCACCGGTGTGTGCAGGTACTTTGAGCACAAGGCTCCACTCTTCGCAGGGCTCGGACTTCCATCTAGTTAGGTGCCTCTGAAGGCGAACTGAGTCTAAAGCATTATCGCACTGCCTGTTTTCCTTCCCTTTCAGGTGGATTACACATTTCGTGCTTATAACGCTTGCGACTGTCGTATTTGTATATATATTGTGTTGATATGGTATGTGTTGGTTTAATATTGTGATATTGTGATTTTCTCGCTACGGTCATTATTTTAAAGGCCTTAAAATAAATGTGTATCTATTTTTGATATAACAACTGTTTGGAGTAGTTTGTAAGCGCTCTTGCTTTGTGTGCTCATTGCGGGCTTTCAGTTACCCTCACCCCTCTTGAGACCTAGTCTTGACCGCCGCGATCGCTACCTTGATTGGTCTGGCTCGTCCAGAGGTTACCCTGTTCCAAGTAATTAGGTTGGCCTTCTGAACTTCTGCGCCACCAGGACAGAGTTCAGAAATCCGTCTTAACAAATTGGTCTACAGCGGTGGGATACGACTGAAGGTATCCAGTGTTGCGCTCGAACTAAGGCATTTCAGGTTATTCCAACCAGTACACGTAGTGAATTGTTGTAGTATAACTTTAAAAAGGCCATAGTCCTATCAAACAGTATGGAAACAAGTACATTGTTAACTTTGAATGCTTCTAAATCAGAAACACTAAAAAAGATGTGTGCGGAGAGAGGTGTTTCCTCTCAAGGCACGAAATTGGAAATGATCCAAAGAATCGTGGCGTGGCAAGAAGCGCAGCTTGACGCAATAACTTCTGAGGACAGTGCGGAAGGTGGTGGGGCTGCTCTCACTGGTAGAACCGACGGTTCTGCCGCCGCACTGGGCCACCGCGACCACGAGGACAGGGAGGACGAGATGTCTAATGTTTCCTCTGCCAGTGCTGATGGGGAGGCTATGCTTGAATTCAAGAAGCAAGAGCTGCGGTTTAGGCAGCAGGAGCTTGAATTCAGCATAGCCAAACTAAAAATCGAACAGGCAGAAAAACAGAAAGACAGGGATCACCAGTTGGAACTGGCCAAGCTTCAGGTTGCAAATGGGTCCAAGGGTCCTGGACATGGGTCTGGGGCCTCCTCTCATCCACGGTTTCCGAAAGATCTGCTCAGTGTGTATGAAGAAAGGAATGACATTATGGACTGGCTGAATGCGTTTGAGTATGCATGCGAGGTTCAACAAGTTGACAATGCTGATAAGATTGCGTGGTTGCTCAGTAGACTGCCCCATTCTGGCTGTAGTGCCATCATGGAAATGTCGAAGGCTGAGCGAGCTGATTTCGCAATGTTAAAGCAGACTCTCATTTTAAAGTTTGGGAAGACTCCGGCCCAATATTTAAAGCGTTTTCGAGAGTATAAGAAAAAGGAAGGTGGTACTTGGGTATCTTATGTCGCTGAATCCTTGAAAAACTTAACTGGCTGGGTCGAAGGTTATAAGGTTTCTACCTTCGAAGCCATGATAAATCTTGTCATGCTGGAACACATTTTTGCTTCTTCTTCCCCGGAGCTTAAGCAGCATTTGGCCGATTCGAAGGAGATAGATCCTAAGAAGCTGGCCATTGCAGCAGACTTATGGGTGTCACATCGAGTGTCCCATAAGGACAAAACTCATCCTGGTAAGCAGGAGGAAGGGAAAAAGTCCAAAGATATGGAGGGTGGGGAATCTGCTAAATCTTCTTCCCATAAGGGCCACAAAAAGAAAAACAAGGGTAAGACACAAGAGAACTCACAGGGTAGTGGAGGTCAGCCTCCGAAACAGAACGTGGGTTACAATAAGCCTCCCTATGTAAACAGACCCACTGGGGCTTGTTTTGCTTGTGGAGCAACTGACCACGTGAAGGGGGATCCCCGTTGTAAGGTTAGACCTTTGGGGGTCCACTCCGCTAATCTGGCCTTCTCCTCCTACGAGGAAGAAGAGATTACAGGAGCATCCTTCTCCTCAGACTCATTTCCCAGCGGAATAGAGGCTGAGGTAGTTTTAGTGTCCCTGGGTTCCTGGGAGCCTAAAGTCGCAGAGGCGTATGCTAGGATTCCGGATAATACCAAGCACTACTTTAAAGACAGTGTGCTGATCAATGGAGTGGATACTCCAGCTCTTAGGGATAGTGGGTGCAGTCGCACTGTAGTGGATTCTACCTTGGTAGACTCAGAGGAAGTTGCCAGAGCTACTCTGATGCCCACTAAGTTGGCTGACGGCCCCCTCCGTATGTTTCCCGTAATACCTGTAAATCTTACTTTAAATGGTACAGCAGTCAGGATTCCAGTGAGCATTCAGAGAAACGTCCCGGGAAAGGTCTTGTTGGGTAATGATCTCAGAGCTTTAGGGCTCGTAGGAGACACTGCCGAAAGACCCTACACACGGTCTCAAGCACGGGCAGCATTGGCCAAGTCCAATACGCCGCCCCAGCCGAAGGGGAAACCCAAGGCGAAAGGAGTCGACAAGTCACGACGAGGGAAAGTGAATATTCCCCCGAGCTCGCCTACCACTGCGGTGGAGGAAGTTGGTCGATCGCCCGGACCTGACGAGGAGGTGGCGATGCCTGAAGTTTTCGACCCCAACGATCATCCTGAACTAAAAGACTTGTTAGTTGAAGGAGGTCCTGATAGGGACGAATTCAGTATAGGGCCAAAGTGAGTGCCCATCTCTGGAAGGCCTAAGGAGACAGGCCTGCTCCCAGCTTGAGGGTGAACCTCCTGGGAAGCATAGGATTTATTGGGAAGGTGGACTCCTGTATAGTGAGCCCACAGAGTCTACAGAAGGAGACCATAGGAGGTTGGTGGTTCCCCTTGCTGTTAGGCCCTTCCTCCTGCAGTTGGCGCATGAAGTTCCCCTTGCTGGTCACCTTGGTATGAAGAGGACCAAGCAAATGTTATCCATGCACTTCTACTGGCCCAAGATGGGGGTGCAAGTAGAAAGTCACTGCAGGAGTTGTGCCTCCTGCCAGTTGTCTGGTAAGGTGGGCGCGACAATCCAAGCTCCGTTGGTACCGCTCCCAGTTGTGGGGGTACCATTTGAAAGGGTAGGGATCGACATCATTGGTCCCCTTGACCCGCAAACATCCTCGGGCAATAGGTTTATCCTCGTGCTGGTCGACCATGCAACCAGGTATCCTGAGGCCATCCCATTGAAAACTGTAACTGCCAAGTCAGTTGCAAAAGCTTTACTCGGCATATTTACTAGGGTTGGCTTCCCTAAAGAAATTGTGTCAGATCGTGGCAGCAACTTTATGTCGAAGTATGTGCAAGCTATGTGGAAAGAATGTGGGGTCACCTACAACTTCTCTTCTGCATACCACCCCCAGACCAATGGTCTGGTGGAACGTTTCAACAGAACGTTAAAGAGCATGATTGGGGCTCTGGAGGAGCCCCAGAGAAGAAAATGGGATCTTCTTTTACCATGCTTACTGTTTGCCTACCGAGAGGTACCACAGGAGGGTGTTGGCTTCAGCCCCTTCGAGCTTCTGTTCGGTCATCCCGTACGGGGACCCTTAGCCATCGTCAAAGAGGGATGGGAGATGCCCACTCCCCCTGTTACTACCAACGTAGTTGATTATGTGCTAGGGCTCAGAAAACGGATGGTACTTCTGATGGGCTTGGCTAGTGATAAATTGAAGGCGGGGCAAGCGCTGGTGAAACATTGGTACGACCAGAAAGCTTCCCTCATCAACTTTACACCTGGTCAGCAAGTCCTGATCATGAATCCTATAAGGCCTCGAGCTTTACAGGACAAATGGTCAGGCCCTTACACAGTGGTGGAGCCCCTGGGTGAGGTTAACTATTTAGTGGACCTTGGAAGGCCTGGACAGGCTCCAAAAGTGTTTCACGTGAATAGGCTGAAGGCTTTCGTCCCAAGAGTCGAAATCGCAGCACTGCTACTGGCGTCAGACGTTGAGGAAGAGGAGTCAGAACCTCTCCCCGACCTGTTCCAAATCGGTCCTTCAGATAGCTCCATTGAGGGTGTCCGAGTGGCCCCTCACCTGACTTCTGATCAGCAGGCTGAGGTGAAAAGTTTGCTTAGGCAGTTTTCCCCCCTGTTTTCACAGTCCCCTGATTTGACACCTTGGTGCAAACATAACATTGACACAGGAGACAGTGTACCTACCAAAAGTAGGGGATACAGGATGTCAGATAAAGTACGGTCTTATATTAAGATGTTAGACCTTGGGGTGATTGAACCCTCTAGTAGTCCTTGGTCCAGTCCTGTGGTGTTGGTTCCAAAAGCAGGCACTTCTGAATTGAGGTTCTGCGTGGATTACAGGGCTCTGAATGCTGTCACCAAGACAGATGCCCACCCCTTGCCTCGAACAGATGAGCTGGTGGATACTTTGGGTGCCTCCAAGTACCTCAGCACGTTTGACCTCACTGCTGGCTATTGGCAAATAGCTTTAGCAGAACATGCCAGGGAGAAGACAGCATTTTCTACGCCAGACGGCCTTTACCAATTCCGGGTAATGCCGTTCGGGTTGAAGAATGCACCTGCCACTTTCCAGAGGCTTGTGAATCATGTGTTGAATGGGTTGGACGAATTCTGTCTTGCATATCTGGACGATATAGCAGTTTTCAGTGCCACCTGGGAAGACCATGTGAAATACCTCGGGATTGTGCTCCAGGCTCTTCAGAAAGCCCATTTGACCATAAAGGCTAGTAAATGCCAGATTGGACAAGGCTCAGTGGTTTACCTTGGACATGAAGTAGGTGGAGGGAGGATACAGCCTCTACCCAGTAAAGTACAAGCAGTACAAGACTGGCCTACCCCCACTACGCAAACCCAAGTGAGAGCCTTCTTAGGACTCACGGGGTATTACCGCAATTTTGTGGCAGACCATGGCACCATAGCTGCTCCTCTGACTGCCCTCACAACTCCGAAGAAACCCAAGAAGGTAACCGACGAGTGTGAGAAGGCCTTCAATGGCTTAAAAGACTCCTTGTGCCAGGCCCCTGTCCTAAGGGCCCCTGATTATCAAAGACCTTTTATCGTGCAGATGGATGCCTCTGACACTGGGATAGGAGCTGTACTATCACAAGTAGATGAGAAGGGTAAGGAACACCCTATCGGTTTTATTAGTCGCCAGCTTAAGGACAGAGAGCTCAGATGGTCCTGGGTAGAGAAAGAATGTTTCTCTGTTGTGTGGGCCCTAAGGAAGCTGAGGCCCTACCTCTATGGGACCCAATTCACTGTGCAGACTGACCATAAGCCGTTAACGTGGCTAATGAACATGAAGGGGGAGAATCCAAAGTTGCTTAGGTGGTCCATAAGTCTACAAGGCTTCGACTTCACTATTGAGCATAGGCCAGGTGTCCAACATAGCAATGCTGATGGGTTGTCCAGAATGTTTAACCGACCTGAACAAGAGACTCATCCAGGGGTGGATTAGTTCCCCCTGTCCATAGTCTGGGAGGGGCGAGTGTTAGGAAAGATTTCATAATTGTAGGTAATTTTCCTTCCATGTGGCAACCCCTAAACTTTTTGCTGTTGTTTCTCACCTTGTTCTTGACTTTGCCAGAGAAGTGCAGCCTTCTGCCGCACTCCTCTGGGCTTTCGCTCCTTTCTTACGGGGAAACTGACATGCCCTTAAGACAGTCAGTACCGGGGAACGCTGTTTCCCGTAGTTTCTTCTATCATGTTGCGGCTTTCGCGCAACATGACACAAGAGGGCACTGTAAGCTAAGTTACAGCTCTCTTGGGTCTCTAGCCTTCTACAGGCCCTAGATACTCTTTTAAGATGGTATTTGATCGGTGCAAGTCATTCAGGGACTGGAATGGTGGCAGCGATCGTTTTGTTTATTTTGAGCTCCTTTTGGCATTCTGAGCACGTTTTTCGCACTGAACCCAAAATGGTGGCCTGGCTCCCAAAATGGCCAGACCACGAGGCTCCTTTGTCCTGTCCACTGACCTTCTTGCTCCCTTCACCTTCCCCAGGTCGGGCGACCCGGGGCCTTCCTTATTTGGGCATGTACTTTCCCGCGAAACCTGGTTGCTTTCGCGGGCTTCTACATGTCGTTTGTGTGCCTCCAGGGTGTGGGCTGGGATGTCTGGTCCCAATACACATCCTGGGTGCCAGAGAGTCTAGGGTGGTGTGAATGCCTGGGACCACCGTGGTCCGTGATTGGTCCACGTATGGTGTGTGTGTTGATGAGCGGATCTCCCATTGGCTCCCCTCCGTTTTGGCGCGAAGGGAACCGTGGATAAGAGGGGGCTGGAAACACCACTACCATGTCGATCTCCTGAGTTCTCACGAACGAAGGAATACAGGAGCCAAGTATCCTGCAACCACGAGGCTGGACCGAGGAATCGCTGGTGACCCGCTGAAGGACTCCTCCTTTGCACTGCTGTCGTCCTGTGAAACCCTTTCCTCCTTTGATCGAACCAGAAGGCCTGTACTGGTGCTTCGACCTTTGGAATAGCAGGAACAGCTATTCCCGGCGACTTCATCATCTCCTGCCAAGTAAGCCTTCGGAAGCGTCTCTGGGCCATCCAGTTGACTGACCAGCTTACAAGGGAGTCCTGCTCTGTAACCGCCGCCAGGTTGTGTTGTATCTCGAGTCCTTGTCACTCTCCCACGCTTCGTGCACTTGGCGTTCCCAGGTCTGAAGGGAGGAGTGTACATTTGGCTCAGATACACACGGCCGCTCCGGTGTCCTGCTGCGGCACAAACTGTGCAGGTTTCTTCGATTGGGACGTCTTTTTGCTCTACACGACGACGAGGCATTCCCGACTCTTCTGAACCTGCCAGCTGCTGAAACTAACGTGGAGAAGCCTGGGTCTGCTTGCTTCGGGGACCGGTGAGTAGTATAGCTAGGATCTGGTCACCCTCCTGCAGTAGCCCATTGCTTTTCCCCGCTGTGTAAAAACAGCACCCCTTTTGTCCGTACTCGCGCTCTGCTTCTGCTCGCTGTGGAGGCTGCGCTTGAGTCGCGGAACCTGCTCTTCTTCTTTGTGCACTATACTGAACTGCCTGACTTCCTCCGAAGAGCTTCTCCTTTTGCCCGTTGGCACCGGCGTGTGCAGGTACTTTGAGCACAAGGCTCCACTCTTCGCAGGGCTCGGACTTCCATCTAGTTAGGTGCCTCTGAAGGCGAACTGAGTCTAAAGCATTATCGCACTGCCTGTTTTCCTTCCCTTTCAGGTGGATTACACATTTTGTGCTTATAACGCTTGCGACTGTCGTATTTGTATATATATTGTGTTGATATGGTATGTGTTGGTTTAATATTGTGATATTGTGATTTTCTCGCTACGGTCATTATTTTAAAGGCCTTAAAATAAATGTGTATCTATTTTTGATATAACAACTGTTTGGAGTAGTTTGTAAGCGCTCTTGCTTTGTGTGCTCATTGCGGGCTTTCAGTCACCCTCACCCCTCTTGAGACCTAGTCTTGACCGCCGCGATCGCTACCTTGATTGGTCTGGCTCGTCCAGAGGTTACCCTGTTCCAAGTAATTAGGTTGGCCTTCTGAACTTCTGCGCCACCAGGACAGAGTTCAGAAATCCGTCTTAACAAATTGGTCTACAGCGGTGGGATACGACTGAAGGTATCCAGTGTTGCGCTCGAACTAAGGCATTTCAGGTTATTCCAACCAGTACACGTAGTGAATTGTTGTAGTATAACTTTAAAAAGGCCATAGTCCTATCAAACAGTATGGAAACAAGTACATTGTTAACTTTGAATGCTTCTAAATCAGAAACACTAAAAAAGATGTGTGCGGAGAGAGGTGTTTCCTCTCAAGGCACGAAATTGGAAATGATCCAAAGAATCGTGGCGTGGCAAGAAGCGCAGCTTGACGCTATAACTTCTGAGGACAGTGCGGAAGGTGGTGGGGCTGCTCTCACTGGTAGAACCGACGGTTCTGCCGCCGCACTGGGCCACCGCGACCACGAGGACAGGGAGGACGAGATGTCTAATGTTTCCTCTGCCAGTGCTGATGGGGAGGCTATGCTTGAATTCAAGAAGCAAGAGCTGCGGTTTAGGCAGCAGGAGCTTGAATTCAGCATAGCCAAACTAAAAATCGAACAGGCAGAAAAACAGAAAGACAGGGATCACCAGTTGGAACTGGCCAAGCTTCAGGTTGCAAATGGGTCCAAGGGTCCTGGACATGGGTCTGGGGCCTCCTCTCATTCACGGTTTCCGAAAGATCTGCTCAGTGTGTATGAAGAAAGGAATGACATTATGGACTGGCTGAATGCGTTTGAGTATGCATGCGAGGTTCAACAAGTTGACAATGCTGATAAGATTGCGTGGTTGCTCAGTAGACTGCCCCATTCTGGCTGTAGTGCCATCATGGAAATGTCGAAGGCTGAGCGAGCTGATTTCGCAATGTTAAAGCAGATTCTCATTTTAAAGTTTGGGAAGACTCCGGCCCAATATTTAAAGCGTTTTCGAGAGTATAAGAAAAAGGAAGGTGGTACTTGGGTAACTTATGTCGCTGAATCCTTGAAAAACTTAACTGGCTGGGTCGAAGGTTATAAGGTTTCTACCTTCGAAGGCATGATAAATCTTGTCATGCTGGAACACATTTTTGCTTCTTCTTCCCCGGAGCTTAAGCAGCATTTGGCCGATTCGAAGGAGATAGATCCTAAGAAGCTGGCCATTGCAGCAGACTTATGGGTGTCACATCGAGTGTCCCATAAGGGCAAAACTCATCCTGGTAAGCAGGAGGAAGGGAAAAAGTCCAAAGATATGGAGGGTGGGGAATCTGCTAAATCTTCTTCCCATAAGGGCCACAAAAAGAAAAACAAGGGTAGGACACAAGAGAACTCACAGGGTAGTGGAGGTCAGCCTCCGAAACAGAACTCGGGTTACAATAAGCCTCCCTATGTAAACAGACACACTGGGGCTTGTTTTGCTTGTGGAGCAACTGACCACGTGAAGGGGGATCCCCGTTGTAAGGTTAGACCTTTGGGGGTCCACTCCGCTAATCTGGCCTTCTCCTCCTACGAGGAAGAAGAGATTACAGGAGCATCCTTCTCCTCAGACTCATTTCCCAGCGGAATAGAGGCTGAGGTAGTTTTAGTGTCCCTGGGTTCCTGGGAGCCTAAAGTCGCAGAGGCGTATGCTAGGATTCCGGATAATACCAAGCACTACTTTAAAGACAGTGTGCTGATTAATGGAGTGGATACTCCAGCTCTTAGGGATAGTGGGTGCAGTCGCACTGTAGTGGATTCTACCTTGGTAGACTCAGAGGAAGTTGCCAGAGCTACTCTGATGCCCACTAAGTTGGCTGACGGCCCCCTCCGTATGTTTCCCGTAATACCTGTAAATCTTACTTTAAATGGTACAGCCGTCAGGATTCCAGTGAGCATTCAGAGAAACGTCCCGGTAAAGGTCTTGTTGGGTAATGATCTCAGAGCTTTAGGGCTCGTAGGAGACACTGCCGAAAGACCCTACACACGGTCTCAAGCACGGGCAGCATTGGCCAAGTCCAATACGCCGCCCCAGCCGAAGGGGAAACCCAAGGCGAAAGGAGTCGACAAGTCACGACGAGGGAAAGTGAATATTCCCCCGAGCTCGCCTACCACTGCGGTGGAGGAAGTTGGTCGATCGCCCGGACCTGACGAGGAGGTGGCGATGCCTGAAGTTTTCGACCCCAACGATCATCCTGAACTAAAAGACTTGTTAGTTGAAGGAGGTCCTGATAGGGACGAATTCAGTAAAGGCCAAAGTGAGTGCCCATCTCTGGAAGGCCTAAGGAGACAGGCCTGCTCCCAGCTTGAGGGTGAACCTCCTGGGAAGCATAGGATTTATTGGGAAGGTGGACTCCTGTATAGTGAGCCCAAAGAGTCTACAGAAGGAGACCATAGGAGGTTGGTGGTTCCCCTTGCTGTTAGGCCCTTCCTCCTACAGTTGGCGCATGAAGTTCCCCTTGCTGGTCACCTTGGTATGAAGAGGACCAAGCAAAGGTTATCCATGCACTTCTACTGGCCCAAGATGGGGGTGCAAGTAGAAAGTCACTGCAGGAGTTGTGCCTCCTGCCAGTTGTCTGGTAAGGTGGGCGCGACAATCCAAGCTCCGTTGGTACCGCTCCCAGTTGTGGGGGTACCATTTGAAAGGGTAGGGATCGACATCGTTGGTCCCCTTGACCCGCAAACATCCTCGGGCAATAGGTTTATCCTCGTGCTGGTCGACCATGCAACCAGGTATCCTGAGGCCATCCCATTGAAAACTGTAACTGCCAAGTCAGTTGCAAAAGCTTTACTCGGCATATTTACTAGGGTTGGCTTCCCTAAAGAAATTGTGTCAGATCGTGGCAGCAACTTTATGTCGAAGTATGTGCAAGCTATGTGGAAAGAATGTGGGGTCACCTACAACTTCTCTTCTGCATACCACCCCCAGACCAATGGTCTGGTGGAACGTTTCAACAGAACGTTAAAGAGCATGATTGGGGCTCTGGAGGAGCCCCAGAGAAGAAAATGGGATCTTCTTTTACCATGCTTACTGTTTGCCTACCGAGAGGTACCACAGGAGGGTGTTGGCTTCAGCCCCTTCGAGCTTCTGTTCGGTCATCCCGTACGGGGACCCTTAGCCATCGTCAAAGAGGGATGGGAGATGCCCACTCCCCCTGTTACTACCAACGTAGTTGATTATGTGCTAGGGCTCAGAAAACGGATGGTACTTCTGATGGGCTTGGCTAGTGATAAATTGAAGGCAGGGCAAGCGCTGGTGAAACATTGGTACGACCAGAAAGCTTCCCTCATCAACTTTACACCTGGTCAGCAAGTCCTGATCATGAATCCTATAAGGCCTCGAGCTTTACAGGACAAATGGTCAGGCCCTTACACAGTGGTGGAGCCCCTGGGTGAGGTTAACTATTTAGTGGACCTTGGAAGGCCTGGACAGGCTCCAAAAGTGTTTCACGTGAATAGGCTGAAGGCTTTCGTCCCAAGAGTCGAAATCGCAGCACTGCTACTGGCGTCAGACGTTGAGGAAGAGGAGTCAGAACCTCTCCCCGACCTGTTCCAAATCGGTCCTTCAGATAGCTCCATTGAGGGTGTCCGAGTGGCCCCTCACCTGACTTCTGATCAGCAGGCTGAGGTGAAAAGTTTGCTTAGGCAGTTTTCCCCCCTGTTTTCACAGTCCCCTGGTTTGACACCTTGGTGCAAACATAACATTGACACAGGAGACAGTGTACCTACCAAAAGTAGGGGATACAGGATGTCAGATAAAGTACGGTCTTATATTAAGATGTTAGACCTTGGGGTGATTGAACCCTCTAGTAGTCCTTGGTCCAGTCCTGTGGTGTTGGTTCCAAAAGCAGGCACTTCTGAATTGAGGTTCTGCGTGGATTACAGGGCTCTGAATGCTGTCACCAAGACAGATGCCCACCCCTTGCCTCGAACAGATGAGCTGGTGGATACTTTGGGTGCCTCCAAGTACCTCAGCACGTTTGACCTCACTGCTGGCTATTGGCAAATAGCTTTAGCAGAACATGCCAGGGAGAAGACAGCATTTTCTACGCCAGACGGCCTTTACCAATTCCGGGTAATGCCGTTCGGGTTGAAGAATGCACCTGCCACTTTCCAGAGGCTTGTG
Organism: Ambystoma mexicanum; assembly: GCF_040938575.1. Classification (NCBI taxonomy): domain Eukaryota; kingdom Metazoa; phylum Chordata; class Amphibia; order Caudata; family Ambystomatidae; genus Ambystoma; species Ambystoma mexicanum. The sequence continues at coordinate 110,951,864 of NC_090922.1, forward strand.
AATCATGTGTTGAATGGGTTGGACGAATTCTGTCTTGCATATCTGGACGATATAGCAGTTTTCAGTGCCACCTGGGAAGACCATGTGAAACACCTCGGGATTGTGCTCCAGGCTCTTCAGAAAGCCCACTTGACCATAAAGGCTAGTAAATGCCAGATTGGACAAGGCTCAGTGGTTTACCTTGGACATGAAGTAGGTGGAGGGAGGATACAGCCTCTACCCAGTAAAGTACAAGCAGTACAAGACTGGCCTACCCCCACTACGCAAACCCAAGTGAGAGCCTTCTTAGGACTCACGGGGTATTACCGCAATTTTGTGGCAGACCATGGCACCATAGCTGCTCCTCTGACTGCCCTCACAACTCCGAAGAAACCCAAGAAGGTAACCGACGAGTGTGAGAAAGCCTTCAATGGCTTAAAAGACTCCTTGTGCCAGGCCCCTGTCCTAAGGGCCCCTGATTATCAAAGACCTTTTATCGTGCAGACGGATGCCTCTGACACTGGGATAGGAGCTGTACTATCACAAGTAGATGAGAAGGGTAAGGAACACCCTATCGGTTTTATTAGTCGCCAGCTTAAGGACAGAGAGCTCAGATGGTCCACGGTAGAGAAAGAATGTTTCTCTGTTGTGTGGGCCCTAAGGAAGCTGAGGCCCTACCTCTATGGGACCCACTTCACTGTGCAGACTGACCATAAGCCGTTAAAGTGGCTAATGAACATGAAGGGGGAGAATCCAAAGTTGCTTAGGTGGTCCATAAGTCTACAAGGCTTCGACTTCACTATTGAGCATAGGCCAGGTGTCCAACATAGCAATGCTGATGGGTTGTCCAGAATGTTTAACCGACCTGAACAAGAGACTCATCCAGGGGTGGATTAGTTCCCCCTGTCCATAGTCTGGGAGGGGCGAGTGTTAGGAAAGATTTCATAATTGTAGGTAATTTTCCTTCCATGTGGCAACCCCTAAACTTTTTGCTGTTGTTTCTCACCTTGTTCTTGACTTTTCCAGAGAAGTGCAGCCTTCTGCCGCACTCCTCTGGGCTTTCGCTCCTTTCTTACGGGGAAACTGACATGCCCTTAAGACAGTCAGTACCGGGGAACGCTGTTTCCCGTAGTTTCTTCTATCAGGTTGCGGCTTTCGCGCAACATGACACAAGAGGGCACTGTAAGCTAAGTTACAGCTCTCTTGGGTCTCTAGCCTTCTACAGGCCCTAGATACTCTTTTAAGATGGTATTTGATCGGTGCAAGTCATTCAGGGACTGGAATGGTGGCAGCGATCGTTTTGTTTATTTTGAGCTCCTTTTGGCGTTCTGAGCACGTTTTTCGCACTGAACCCAAAATGGTGGCCTGGCTCCCAAAATGGCCAGACCACGAGGCTCCTTTGTCCTGTCCACTGACCGTCTTGCTCCCTTCACCTTCCCCAGGTCGGGCGGCCCGGGGCCTTCCTTATTTGGGCATGTACTTTCCCGCGAAACCTGGTTGCTTTCGCGGGCTTCTACATGTCGTTTGTGTGCCTCCAGGGTGTGGGCTGGGATGTCTGGTCCCAATACACATCCTGGGTGCCAGAGAGTCTAGGGTGGTGTGAATGCCTGGGACCACCGTGGTCCGTGATTGGTCCACGTTTGGTGTGTGTGTTGATGAGCGGATCTCCCATTGGCTCCCCTCCGTTTTGGCGCGAAGGGAACCGTGGATAAGAGGGGGCTGGAAACACCACTACCATGTCGATCTCCTGAGTTCTCACGAACGAAGGAATACAGGAGCCAAGTATCCTGCAACCACGAGGCTGGACCGAGGAATCGCTGGTGACCCCCTGAAGGACTCCTCCTTTGCACTGCTGTCGTCCTGTGAAACCCTTTCCTCCTTTGATCGAACCAGAAGGCCTGTACTGGTGCTTCGACCTTTGGAATAGCAGGAACAGCTATTCCCGGCGACTTCATCATCTCCTGCCAAGTAAGCCTTCGGAAGCGTCTCTGGGCCATCCAGTTGACTGACCAGCTTACAAGGGAGTCCTGCTCTGTAACCGCCGCCAGGTTGTGTTGTATCTCGAGTCCTTGTCACTCTCCCACGCTTCGTGCACTTGGCGTTCCCAGGTCTGAAGGGAGGAGTGTACATTTGGCTCAGATACACACGGCCGCTCCGTTGTCCTGCTGCGGCACAAACTGTGCAGGTTTCTTCGATTGGGACGTCTTTTTGCTCTACACGACGACGAGGCATTTCCGACTCTTCTGAACCTGCCAGCTGCTGAAACTAACGTGGAGAAGCCTGGGTCTGCTTGCTTCGGGGACCGGTGAGTAGTATAGCTAGGATCTGGTCGCCCTCCTGCAGTAGCCCATTGCTTTTCCCCGCTGTGTAAAAACAGCACCCCTTTTGTCCGTACTCGCGCTCTGCTTCTGCTCGCTGTGGAGGCTGCGCTTGAGTCGCGGAACCTGTTCTTCTTTGTGCACTATACTGAACTGCCTGACTTCCTCCGAAGAGCTTCTCCTTTTGCCCGTTGGCACCGGCGTGTGCAGGTACTTTGAGCACAAGGCTCCACTCTTCGCAGGGCTCAGACTTCCATCTAGTTAGGTGCCTCTGAAGGCGAACTGAGTCTAAAGCATTATCGCACTGCCTGTTTTCCTTCCCTTTCAGGTGGATTACACATTTCGTGCTTATAACGCTTGCGACTGTCGTATTTGTATATATATTGTGTTGATATGGTATGTGTTGGTTTAATATTGTGATATTGTGATTTTCTCGCTACGGTCATTATTTTAAAGGCCTTAAAATAAATGTGTATCTATTTTTGATATAACAACTGTTTGGAGTAGTTTGTAAGCGCTCTTGCTTTGTGTGCTCATTGCGGGCTTTCAGTCACCCTCACCCCTCTTGAGACCTAGTCTTGACCGCCGCGATCGCTACCTTGATTGGTCTGGCTCGTCCAGAGGTTACCCTGTTCCAAGTAATTAGGTTGGCCTTCTGAACTTCTGCGCCACCAGGACAGAGTTCAGAAATCCGTCTTAACAGCCACACAGTCAGACTTACCGCTGTACCTATTTTTCATCTGTTAGATACTACACCGAAACCATTTTTTGTAATATGATTTGAGCAGGATTCCTTCGCAGTATTCATGGTATTGAACACAAGGTTGCCCTTTTTTCTGAATTTACCCCATTTCTAGACAAGTGTGTTAAGGAAGGGAATGATCCTGTCATGAGATTTTTTCTCCCCTTTAACAATCCGCTCTTCCCATAAGGCTTGTATCGCTTCCTAGTGTCCCGATAGGAGTGCCGTGTTTTAGGTGCATGTATCAAGTGTATTTCTGAATGCACCTTCTGCTGGAACTGGGTGTTTATATCTGAATGCAGCTCTGAAGTGTCAACCTGTTCTCAGCACCAAGACACCATGGGTAGGGAAGAGTGATAATTAAGGCTGGGTGACTCTGAACTCCTGGAGTTTCATCCAGAGAGGGGACTTTCTGCTATGAGGTGATTAGTGTGTACATGACGCAGGATCATGATGCTTTGGGAAACAATGTTGCTGCTATAAGGGAAGAACACTGACCGCGGATCTAGGATCTCAGGAAGGCAGATCAGAGGGTGTTTGTACACCTGGAGGAGTCATGGGATGCCAACTAAAAACCTTCATTGCTGGAGGATGAGGGTTTGTAGGGCTGTTGGGTCCTGGGAGGCAAGCAGGAGTTGTGGTGAGGAGGCATCAGTTCCTGGTATTTGCATATACTTCATTCTGTTAAGCAACATTGATGTTTTTGCCACTCTGATCTTGCTCTCTGTTATCTGGTGAAATAGTCACACAGCTGATCTCATTGATAAAAGCAATACATGCTCTATTACGAATCCAGTCATTGTGATCCTAAGGACCACCAATTGCTGTGATATGGACATCATTGACCTTTGGAGTCAAAATGTCTTGCACTAAAATGCACGCTTAACCTGGATCGCACTCCTAGGTTGACAACGTGTTGAGTTCCCAGGCAAGCTCCTTTTTAATGGAACCTTACTTCGATCAGTCATGGGGGCCGGGGATCTTCAAAGGTCTGATCTGTTAGGATCCAAGAAGAAGCAATGGATATTTGGGTGAATGAGGGACCTAGAAGTAATCTGAGCTGATCGAGCCACCGACTGCAGAATGAATGGGCGAATCGTAGACTGTTGATGAGTGCTCAGCGATCTGGGGTGGCTGCAGATTTATTTTTCTATTCATCGGTCCATATAAAGTTGATTTGCATCAATGGGCCACCAGCAAAGAGTTCTATTAGCAACCTACGGGTCTCAGCTGGACTAGTGACCTGCCTGTTTGAAAAGGGTGAGCATCGCTTCGACTTTACAGTTGGGTCCTCACCTCTGCTGCCTTCTTCAGGTAAGGCTGGGGCACGATGATAGCCCTCGCTGCCTGGGTGCTAGCTTTGGTGTTGGTAGGACATTCCATGATACTAAGCGGGCAGCCATGATGCCTGGGATAATGGGTGGCTCAGCCCTGGCTGAATAGAGAGCAGTCAGGAGCTCTTCTGTGCGTACCAAAATACAGGGTACCACCTCAGTATCCAGGGGAAGCAGAGGGAGTACCTCCACTTTATGTCAAGAGACTCTATAGAAGTGCTAAATAACAAAAGCGCAACATTATTCTGGCAACAGTGCCTATAAATGACAATGGGCCTCATTATGAGTGTGCTGGTCTGGAAAAAATGATGGTAAAAATGACAATGATTCTGTCTCTGGCATTCTTTCCAGGCCGACACACTTCAGGTTTGCTGGTGATGGCCACGGACCTCCCGGCAGACCTGACCTGCCTTGAGTTCAGGCCCCTAGCCGCAAACAAATGCCTGAATCACTGGCACCGTTACTAACAGTGCTGGTGATTCAGGAAATCCCATCAATGGAGTAGGATTCCATAGCAATGGGAACTTACCGGCTTTCCGCTGTCCGTAATATACTGGTAATACCGGAATATCGAGTGGCAGAGATGCTAAGTGCAGTTTGCCAGTATCCCGTCGGTGTTAGTCAATGGTGCGGGTTTATGGGAGTTGTCGTGCAAAACATCTGGTGAGTCGCAGGTTGCAGACCTCTTCTTTAATGTATTCCGGGCCCTTTATCCAGTGAGTTGGGGCAAGGCATTGGCTCCCATTTACGATGCTACTTAATTGCAATATGAAGGTTGTGAGGAACTCGTTTAGGGATATCAACTTTTTGACCTCTGCACCCTATTTTTACAGTAATTCCATAAGAAGTGTTGCATGAGTGTGAAGAGAAATTGGGAGACAAACAGTTCCTCTACTCCGGGTAACAGGTTCAAAGTAGGTTTTTCTTCACACAAGGACATGCACCACAAAAAAGCTCTCTACAACTGAAATTTTGGTTGAGCCTTGCTCGAGGTTTATTTTCTGTTTCATTTGGCCCTTTGTGATAACACCTGTTTCGGCATTAACTCTACCTTTTTCAAATCGGGACCATAGCTTTGAAAAATCCACCTTATTTATCAAGAATATCTTCCTGTCTTTGTTGATGAAAAGCTTGTCATGGGTTAAATACCACCTGAAAATTCCGTCCCGCGTCCGTTCTCGTTTTCTACTTAATAGCAAGACTGTGCTAGTGTGCTTCATAGAATAGACAATGTAAGATAATGTTAATGGGTCTTGTACCTCGCACTGTTGCCACTTCGGTGGTCTCTTGGCACTCTGGCATATCTGCAATGGAAAGTGGGTTGGGGGGTGATATACTGTTTCATCACGCTCAGCAGCACCTATTAAGCACGGGCAGATAAGCAATGCCAGCGTCTCTTTGAGCTCATTATTCTCTCCGAGACCTGGTGGCGATGAGGACTGGCAGATCTGGGAAACAACTGGCCTGCCAACAAAAAAACAAAGCGCGCATCAAGGAAGTTAATGTGATACACAAACCATCCGAAGACTGGCAGGTGTCTGCTTGACGGGTGCGTGTCTATATTGGTACAGACGGTTTCCCAAGCGGGGAATGCGCGGAAGCACGCAGGGCACCGGAAGCTTGCCAAGCGCGGCTATTATTGACAGGAGATTGACTTGGAATGAGATTCATGGCACTGCACTGTGAAGGGCAGCGCTGAGGTGACATCTGCGAGGGGCTCTGGTGGCGCGGGGGGAGGGGCATGGGGTAGCATAAGCATCAAAAAGCCTCACAGCAGCTAGGATACATGGTGTGCGCATGCGTGATTGCCATGTCTGTTGGCAACATTGCATGCAAGTAACTGACTGTACAAGCTGCGTATTGCTTCGGCAGCCCTTTAGGAAAGGGTTCCAGTGACATTTACCTATTGACAGTTCAGCTCCAACTGCATTATCCCCTGGTTTCTGGAAAATTCCAGTCTCAGACACGGTCTAAATATGATAATTTTAAACGCATGTATGGACTGTGCTCTTACTCACTCTACGCCATACCTCGGAAGTTGTTTTGGACTATTTCGCCCATGGTCCCTCGCCGTTGACTTTACTTATGGGTGCTGATGGGAATTGCAGTCCACAACATCAGGAGAGCCTAAAGTTACCAGACCCTCTGCTTTAGGTCTACAGGCGCACTTGCCATCCGTGTGGTGGCATAGCCTATGCTATAGGAGTACTGAACCATAGCAAATAAAGTGCATTGAAACTAGAGTTGTTCATGCCAGAAGGAAGAGTGATTGGGACTGGGTTGCTATGCATGTCATGGGATACTTGTTTTTTTTACGCCAGACCTGAGATGATAGTATAGCTCAGTGGCAACACGCTCGTCTTCGAAGTAAGACAAGGCAGAGCAACACAGGTTTGAATCTCAGGTCTGCGCTTAGAAACCTCTTTGGTATCAAGCGTGTTATAAAAAAAATAATTTAATTAAATCATGAGCCCCGGTTTGTTTGGGAGAGGGAGTATATTTCTTCTGGCATTAGACGAAGTTGGGGGATTTTTAGAAAAACTGCTCTCTGCCTAAATTTCTCCGATTTGTTTCTGGCCAGTAGAGGCCTTGTCTGTGGATGAAAAGCAGTGGTGTAGAGAAAGACCTCCTCAGCTGTTTGCTGCTCAGCTTTGCTCTTGTCAAAACATGATTGCACTTAGAACTTTGTCCCTGAACAATAAGACACATTAGTACCCGGCATGAGCGGCTGAACAGGAATACTGTGTGGTGATTGGCTCATTTGCGAGCCATACCACACAGTATTCCTGTCCACGCCGTGCGTGCCGGCGACTCTGTTCCCCATCTGTACTCTTCCTCCCCATCCCCTCCCTTCCGCCCTCCCGACCCCACTTACCTTTTTTTTTCTGTTCCGAAACGTGTTTCGGAACAGAAAAAAATGCCATTAGCACCCCGATCCAACGGGCCAGGGTACTAATGGCAATAAGACCCTCGGCGGCAGGCCAATACAGCCGCAGGTAATGCCCGGGGGCTTCGTTAAGGGCCTCGCTACGCTCGGGCCTATAACTACGGCCCTGGGCATTACCTGGGGCGGTATTGGCCCGCCGCCGAGGGTCTTATTGCCAGATTAAAAGGCTGTGAGGCGTGGGAGGGTGTAAGTAAGCTTTATGGGCGTAAGGTACACTGGTAAGGGACATTCCTAAGCAGTCATTTTCACATAGAGAGTTGATTACCTAGAATATTTAGAACTCTGAGAATCCTGACGCAGTGACCGGGAACCTTAAATAATACAATTGTCTCTTCCCATAGTAACCATATATCAAAACAGCCGTATCCAGAGCAGGGTTTACAGATAAGCAGCCATGGAGACCCAATGGTGCACAAGTTGATGAATGCATTGGATACTCAAAATTGTAACCCATTTAATAAAGGGGGTGCCAATTGAGGAAGCACAGAAGACTCACCCAACCACATAGTTTCAAGGGTCTGGCCCTTGCCTTATCTTTAAGCATCATCATATTCGTCCCTTTGTTGTTATGGCTCTAGTGTTCTGTTAATACCCTGGATTAATATGAGAAAGGTCACGAGTGGACCGTTTTCTGGGATCTGGTCACATCCCTGATTCCCCATCTCACACGAAGACATCACCTGGCTGTGAGACTTCCTGATTATTCCCATTGAAGTGATCATCCCACAATTTTGTCCTGCTGTCCCTCCCATGATTTCTCTTTGCTGGCTTGGATGGATTTCTCCTGCAAGTAGCTGCTCAGAGATAGTTTGAGTGAAGAGCTCAGTCACTCACTCAGGACTTTGGCCACTGTTGGGTAGGAGCCTTCTTTTCAAGCATAATATCTAATTACATATTAGCCTGGACCCCCACCTGGTTTGCCAACTAACATCTTGATGTAGGAATATTTTACCCCCTATTCTGAAATCTGCAGCAAAATACATTTAAGATAACTAAATAGTTAAAAAATGTTTATTATTGTAGACACTAATGCAAATTTATAAAAGGGGTATGTTTTAACTCAAAACAGTCTGAGTGCTTCTTTTCCTCCATATTCTGTTGATTTTCTTCAGGTGCATGTTCCATTTCGTCACTCCCTATTTTCTTGCTCTGCTCTACAGACTGGCCGCCTTGAGTGCTCTCTGCCCCCCATTGTATGTTCTCCCCACTGATGATCCCTCCCTACTCCTTTATTTCATTTGCTCCTGCTCTGTAAACTCCCTGGTCTTCCTTTCATGTCCTATACAATGTCATCACTGATGTAATTGGTGATGCCATATGTCGCGGAAAATAGACTTGGGACTTGATCTCGGGTGAAGTTGGTTTGCTAAATCTTTAATAGCAGTACTGCAGGATTAACATAGAGAAGAACCTCATACATGCCCCCATGCAATCCCAGATTGAGTTCCTGATGCCATAAATCCACATCTCTTTATACCTTTTTCATTATTTATTTTTCATTGTTCCTAATGAAATGAGTGGAAGATTCGGTTACCTCACCAATGAGGGCTTCAGTCCTCCCTAATTAACACAAGGGCTGGCTCTGAGAAGCCAGGCAGGTTTCAGGTTTGCATGAGCTAGCTAGCACAGCTGCACGCATTGAATACAACTAAAACTTAATATTCCTCGCACAGTAGTGTCTGAAGCAGCATTGTCAGTGTACTCTAATATATTCTTGGCAGTGAGAGCATCCCAATTAGCTGGTGAAGCAGATCACAAAAATGAGAGCAAATATGCTGCGGATACCTTTTTCGCTATTTTCCCTGCAGGCACTCATTCAAAATGGATTCTTTCTTCAGCTGCATTGGGCCTAGTGTTACTATTGATGCCGAAACGTTTTCAAATCATCTGCTTACAATTACATTTCCTACCAAGATTCTTAGTGCACGTATTTGCAGTTTTCCCTGACACTTGAGTGATGCCCCTGTTATGTCATCTATTTTGGCATTTGTGATGCCATGTGGGATCAAGAGCACCGAGCTTGGGATCTCAGTAACTCTTTCATTTTGGGTGTTTTTAAGTTTGCGTTGTGAGGTCAAATACTTTCAACTGAGGCATTTTCATGTATTTCTGTACTTTTGTAATTGATAAAACACGGTCGTTGTTGCTTAGCAGCAAAAGTTCACATCTATTCACTACATTTCACGAGATTTGTAATGCTATGTCCCGACTGGTCTTACATGTTCATCTTCAGGAATCATAGGATGTGAGTTGAATACAAATACACCAAAGAAAGGAGGGTGGCATGCTTTCACTACTGACAGCCTGTATTACCTTTACAGTCGACACAGAGAGAAATTATACGTCTGTGCACCATACTTGCCAACATGACCCATTCCAATCTGTAGGTGCTTTTCTAGTCCTGGTTTTTTCTTTGCTTCCTGGGACTTGTAGTTCCACTTTTCACATTATAAAACTCAGACTACAACTGCCAGAATGCAAAGAAAAAAACAGGTCTGGATAAGCATCTACAGATTGAAATGGGTCATGTTGGCATCTATGGTACACCATCTGTCTGTGTGTACTACTTAGGTGAGAGGGACTTGCAGAGTAAAGGGCTCGAGCACAGCAAAGGCTCCTGGGAAGCTGTTACCAACATGTACAGGCCGACCTCTTGCATACCACTATTAGAACCCATTGATTCCTGAGGGGAATGTGTTTTACTTTACTGTAATAGATTTATAATGCGCAGACCATGGACCCATAAGCATCAGGGCGCGACAAACCAAGAGACAGAACATCAACCCAGAGCTTTTCAATAACCCACTGGTCTTAAAGATTAATAGTTGTATGTTTAAGCAAACAGAAGCGTTTTTTTATTTCTTCTTAGAGATCTAATGACTTCTGGCATCTGAGTTCCGGAGGCAAGTCGTTCCAAGCCTTAGGGGCTGCGTTATGAAAGGCCCCCTTTTCGGCCTTCAAGGTACTGCACCTAGGAAGCATCAACTGCTCCTGGTTCTGAGAGTTCGCCTGTGAGTTTTCTCAGTGAGACGATCCTGAAGGTAAAGAGGCATTTTGACCTCTCTACATTCGTGTGTGATAACCAGTAGGCAGAACAGGATCCTTGCCTCCACTGGGAGCCAGTGCAGTGCCCGTCTCGCCACTGAGACGTGGTCTCTCTGGACCAATTCCATAATCAAACACACTGCCCCATTCTGAACCACCTGCAGCCTATTACAGTCTGTCTTATTCAGGCCAACGAGCAGACTACAACAATAATCGATCTCGGCCCCTACAATTGCTCTTGCGATAGTTTCCGTAGTAGCCTGAGTGATAAAAGGTCTGAGGTGGGCCAAAAGCTTAATATAGTAGGCTGAAGCCGACACAAGGCTCCCAACATGTGCCTTCATGTTGAGGTGTTGGTCAAATATAACGCCTAATGTCTTGACCTTCTTTTGAGGAATTATCTTTACATCCCCGATAAGAAAGCTGTCATAGGTCGGGCCAAGTTTTCGTAACGTGCTATCGGATCCAACAATCAAATGCTCAGTCTTCTCTCTGTTCAGCGCTAGATTATTATGAACCACCCAGTTCTCAATAAGGGCGTACATCCTGTTAAGCTCTGCTTCATCAATTACATGTGTCCCAGAAATAGGGATGACACACTGCGTGTCATCCGCATAGTTTGTGAACATTACCCCGTCTTGTTCTAAAAGGGCAAAGTGTTGAGTAAAAGAAAAGAAAAAAAAGAAAACTCTCTTTTTGTCATCCGCTGTTTTCCAGCACTCAGGTCGCAGTAGTCCTTTTTTGTCTTCATAAGAAGGCCATTAAGAAGGTAGAGCAGAAACTAGTGTTGACCGTGCATCGTAAAGCTGAGTGACGGCATCACTAGGCATATATCATTGAATATAACTGAAGTTCTTTCACAGCTGATGAGCGCCCTCACAGGGATGGTAATCTGTGATAACCATAATCACCAGCAAACTGTATTACTGTGACCGCGACACACCGGCCGGTATTACCGTAAGTGCAAGTACACCAGCAAGTATTACCAGCAAAATTGCGCCGGTATTACTGTGACCGCCGACACACTGCCCGGTTTTACTGTTACCACAGGCACACCGGCCTATAGCACTGCCACCGGTATTAGCGGCAGTGGAAATAAACCCCTGACAGAACGGGAAGCATGGCGGCGACCATCTTGAAAAACACAATCCATAAATAAAAAATAAAAAAAAAACACAATCCATTCCGAATCATCCATTTCCTGTTACCATCCAGTCCTCATACATAGTAGCATCATGTCACAGGACAAAAAGGCATGCCTCACAGAACTCTGGATGCAGAAGCCCAAATCTACAGAGGCAGAGCTCACTGCACTGGCAGATGCAGTAGTTGAGCATGTGGAGGAGCTCTTTGGGAGCAGGCAAAGGAAGACCTGTGCACAGAGGCAGATGGACATATGGGCCGGCATCATGGCAAGGGTGACAGAAGTGGGCACTGTTCCCTGTGAAGCAAAGGACTGCCACAAGCACAGCCTCATTGCCAGGCACAGGAGGGAGAGTGCTGCAATAGGAGGTGGCACACTGGAACCCGTCCAACTTGGGAGGCGATGGTAAACTCCATTCTCCACATGGAGGGCATAGAGGGAATTACGATAGCGTTAAGTCTATCTGACCCCATGTGCATGTGAATGCATCCACCAGCAGAGATGTACAAAATGGGCAAGGGAATGGATCAACACATGGCAATCACAGCAAATGCTCAGTGAGTACCCACATGTGTCAGGGGAGGTGGGAAATGTGCATGCCAAAATATGGACACATGAGTAGCACCCATGTCCCATGTATACACTGTATACACCCTCAGCAGGTACTAGCATCACCTAGTAGTTGGACGAAAACCACCCATGTCAATCATACGAAATGCCCATCTCTGGAACACACAATGTTGCATGAGTGTCTTGCAAGCCCGCAGACATGTCTGCAAGGTGATTGACAGCATGTAATTCTATTCCCAACAGATACACAGTCAACAGACAGTGATGAGGTAGGACTCTCTACTGCAGGCACATCATCCACCTCAACCCTTGCACGAGCCAGAACCCTTGCAAGCGGGAGCAAGCAGCAGAGCATGGCAGCAAGCCAATCACACTCCACAACTTCCAACACAAGCACAGTGGATACTCAAGCAAGTCTGGAGGATGTCACCACCACACATCGGCGCTCAATGGCCCCTCAACCGGCCAGGCAGGTGACACGGCTGTCACCGGAGCCGTCACTGCCATGTCGCAAGCAGCACCTGTCATGGTACACTGCTGATATCCCTGCTCTGGCCGGAACGCATCTGGGTTCAAGCACGCCCTACAGACCATCATGGGCAGTGCAGCCACTGGTACATTGTGGCAGAGCCCATGTCGATACCGCTGACTAGGAGGAGTTAATGTTAATGTTAAAGGTATTTGTACCGCGCACCGTCACCAACGTAATTGGTCACCAGGCGAGTGGGATGAGGAGGAGCATGACATGGCATATACACCACCTTGCTTCAGCCCTGGCCCCCCACACAGCCCACCACCTTTGCCTGTGCTGACTATGTCGGCAGCATGGGTGAGGCTGGATGAAATTGAGCAGCGGCAGGCATCCATTGAGCCTCTGGAGGGTCAGCAGCATTAAAGAAATGCAGGCCACCCATTAATACCTGCAGGGGTGTTGCTGCAGGATCTCCCGGTTACTCGGCCATGTGACTGCTGCCATGACCTCAGTAGGACACAGAGTGCGGGAGCACACAGAGGCATCCTCAGCCTCTGCCGAGACCCTGAATCAATGTATGCAACTGACCCTGCAGTTCATCTGGGCACAGGGGTCAGAGCTCCCCACCTCTGTGACCCCCACAGAGGGCTCCCAACCGAGCACCCTAAGGCACCCCTCACAGCGCCACCTCACTGGCAAGGAGCCAGAGAAGGTCCCCATGCCCAAGAGGGGCAGAAAGTAACTGTTGGACACAAGGAGAGTGTTATTGGGGAGGGTATTTTTGGGCAGGGTGTTATTGGGGAGGGTGTTTCTGGGGAGGGTGTTTCTGGGGAGGGTGCTATTGGGAAGGGTGTTTTTGTGGAGGGTGTTTTTGGGGAGGGTGCTTTTAGATACGGTTCTGAGAGATATTTTGGGGAGGAGGGATGGCGTTTTGGGGTCATTTCACATTTCATCATTAAATAGTTTTTCTCTTGAAGCAATGCTAGGACATTCCTTATTGTGCACAGTTGTTTATTTAATGATGTGAATAGGCACAACAGTGCGAGGCAAGTACATAAAAATGGTGATTAAAAGAAATTGTCAATGCTTGGCTAACCAGGCGTTGGTCCCTACCCTCCTCCTGCTCAGTGCGTGCCAGCAGCACCCAAAGGTACTGAGTCATCCTCATGAGGCGGTGGAATGTCCTCATCTGGGGGCAGGGGAACATTCCGCCTGATGGAAATGTTGTGCAACATTGCACAGGCAAGGACAATTGGTCCAAACTCATCGGGCCTGTACATGAGGGCACGTCGAGAGCAGTGTAAGCACTGGAAGCGAGCCTTCAACAGCCCAAAAGTCTGCTCAATACAGACACTAGTCCGGACTTGTGTCAGGATGTAGGTGACCTCCTGTGGCGCCTGTGGATTCTTCAGTGGTGTCATGAGCAAGGTAAGCTGAGGGTATCCAGATTAACCTGCAAGGGCAGAGGTCACAGGTCTCAGTCATAGTGCACTCTGGATGTGATGCCTGTTACATCAGCATTTTGATGCATTTCACATCTACTGTCACACAACATGATTTCCCATTCCAGTCCTTGCATGTGAAGTCATCTACTCAGGGGGTGCATTTGCTCTATCATGGTACATCATGCACACAGCCAGCACTCATCGCTTTCAGAGTCTGCGATTGACAGGGCAGCATGCCATGATTTGTGTGTTGGGCCTTTGCATTGCACCCATACCTGTGGCCTGGTGGGTGTTTGGTCTGACTTGTGTAGGTTGTCTGTGTCTATTTCATGATGGATTTACAACCATGGTGACCTGAGTACATGGCATTTCATCTGCCTGTGTCAAATTTCTTAGTTGCAGTTTAGGAGCATGTCATTCCATGTATAGCACTGGTATTTGAACTTTTCCAAACCGAGCACCACCTGGAGATCTAATAGTGTGCCCTCCATCTAGGGTTTAGCACACCCCTGACCCCCTTAGGAGGGTCAAAGGATGTCCAGGGGGTGGGGGGCAGGCCCTTAATATGCTAAAATGTTGTACCACTTCTATATTGTATGATGATCAGTCAACCTAATCCTTCTGCATTTAAAGAACAGTCACCTTGTTTATTTGTTACATAACCGACAGTCATCTTCATTCTTTTTAGTTGCCTCTGGGGCCCCCCTTGGACATATCTTGGACACCGCCAGGGGAGTCAGCCCCCCGGTTTGTAGACCACAGATGTATTGGGATGTGTAATGTTGCGTTGTAGTCCCTGTAGTCCAATGTGCATGTAGCTATCCTGTTGGGCAAATATGCATTGGCCATTCACTGCAGCATTATGACTCATGTCCTGGTCCTCATGCACAAGAAAATGGGGAGAGTCCCAGAAGTAGCAGTAGAATGGGACGTTAAACTGAAGAAATAACATTGAGGTCCACGCTGCTATGGACTAAGTTTAAAATTATTTATAATTATTCAAATATTGTGGGTATCATTACCGATATCACTTCAAACATGATTTAAGCCATCCCATCATCTGAATGCAATCAATGTAGTCATACCGTGTTAACTCAAGGTTCTTATTTATTTGGATGTGACAATTATTATTTCGAAAAAGAATTTCAAAATTAAGAAACAAAGAAATACTTTTGTTAAAAATCTGTGTAAGAAAAACAGACAAACACATGTTCAGACAAACTTCAAAGTTTTGAACAAATTTAGAACTAGAGGATAAAACAATGAATGAAGAACAATCATTACAAATCAACAAACATAAAGTGGTGCTGAAGCACCTTACTAAGGGGCTTCCTAGTGTGTCAATTGATCTAATTTTTGAATTAGCTTGTTAATCATGAGCAGGTCTGCCTACGTGTATGTGTCAATTACAAACTAATTTTTAAACAATTCACAAGTTGAATAGACATCTGCAACACGTTTCAGCAACAGAGGCACCTGCTTGGTGGTGAGATCGAAAAATTGCCTTCCTCAGGGCGAAGAACAACTGAACCCTGTGGGGAAGCAGACATAAAAAAAAGTGTCTAATGATTGCTTTCAGAATATGCTAGGCTGCT
Source organism: Ambystoma mexicanum (assembly GCF_040938575.1). NCBI lineage: Eukaryota > Metazoa > Chordata > Amphibia > Caudata > Ambystomatidae > Ambystoma > Ambystoma mexicanum. The sequence goes on from NC_090922.1 coordinate 110,967,455, forward strand.
TTTGCAATTGTTGGTTATTTAGACTGTAGCATTACTTAGATCCCCAAATGTTGGTCTTACCTGGATTTAGAGGGCAGAACATTTGGGGAACAAGCCAGAGGTAACCTCAACGGCACAGCACGTGCGTGGATGGATGAGGCAGGGGAAACAACTCTTCTGGCATTGACAAATCTGAGAACAAAATCTGATTGGACCTAATGTCATTATAAAGTGATTTGGTAAAATGTAATCGACACAAAATAATTTATTTATTAAGGAATAGTGTTGGGCAATAATACAGCCCAGAGTGCTGACGTGAAGAATCATTGAAATACATTTTTATAAATTTGTATACAGCATGTCTAAGAAGCACCACTTGTGGAAAGGAGCAACAATGTGGAAGTACGTGTAAAAAAATGGTTACAAATATTGCACAATAATTTTTAACGGTAAAGCAAAGCAAGCGTTCCAAAGGTTTTGTTGTTGTGGGGTTTAAATGTGAGATGAAAGCGTATTAGGCAATGCCAGCCAGGACTGGAAATGAAGTTTCATGGGTAGTTGAACCCTGTTTGTGAAAGACAAATATGTAACTGTAAATGAGTTTTAAAACTAGTCCTTTCCAAGATTTGAACAATTTAGATCATTAGAGAGAGACATGCCTTAGAGTGCTCATACGGCTAAAAATACCAAAAAGTACTCGCAACAAGCCGCATGCAATTTTGGAAATCCAATGTTTCCCACAATATACAGGAAAATTATTCAGGACATTTTTGAAGAAGAATTGCATAAGGACCGCCTACCTGGAAAATTCAGGGTGGTTCTAGGAGAGTTTGCGTCCACAAGCCAAGCTGTATTGAGTGTTTGCTGTATGGTATAGAGCTGTGGTAATCCTACTTCCACTGCTCTCGAGTGGTTACAAAGAGGCGGCAGTCACACAAACAAACCTTGTTTCTGGGTTGAATTTGCGAACAGACGCTGTCGGAAAAAGAACCGGCAGAGAGCGCCGTGAGTGAAACGTTCTTGCTAAATTTGATCTGGCGAGCTGAATCACCTATTTAAAACAAAACGTTTTGTACCTTTTTAATGAGGACGTCTGACATGGGCCTGTGGCTGTAGCTCTCAGAGGTTGCTAAGGGTAACCAAAACAACCCGATATGTGTAGCACAGGGCGTGTTTCACGAGCACAGATTGGGTAAAGTAGAGCGTGCCCCTATGACGTCCGCATCTATCGTGTTCTCATCACATACTGAGGGCTTTGTGCTGATTAATAACACCAAGCCGAGCCCTCTGTAGATGCAAGGTGCATCAAACGTCTTGTCATCACGTAATGAAGGCTTCGTGCTGATTGGTGAAAATCAAGCTGAGCCCTCTGTGGATGCAAGATGCAGTCTAAACGGATGTCTCGTTGAAACAAGGTATAGCTTTTCAATTGTGCACCGGAGGAGCCAGTAGAAAGGAGGAAATGTATATGAATCACCTTGTTAATTCAATCAGAACTTACAAATAAATAAATTGTGTGGCGAAAGTGGCATTTTAAACATTTTGTGTCGATTACATTTTACCAAATCACTTTATTATAACATTAGGTCCAATCACCTTTTGTTCTCAGATTTGTCAAGGCCAGAAGAGTTGTGTTCCCTGCCTCATCCCTCCACTCACGTGCTATGCTGTCGAGGTTACCTCCGGCTTGTTCCCCAAATGTTCTGCCCTCTAAATCCAGATAAGACCAACATTTGGGATTCTAAGTTATGCTACAGTCTAAAAAACCATCAATTGCAAAAGCAGCCTAGCATATTCTGAAAGCAATCATTAGACACTTTTTTTTATGTCTGCCTCCCCACAGGGTTCAGTTGTTCTTCGCCCTGAGGAAGGCATTTTTCGATCTCACCGCCCAGCAGGTGGCTCTGTTGCCGAAACCGGTTTCAGATGTCTATTCGACTTGTGAAATGTTTAAAAATTAGTTTGTAATTGACACACACAAGTAGGCAGACCTGCTCATGATTAACAAGCCAATAAAACAAATTAGAGCAATTGGCACACTAGAGAGCGCTTTAGCAAGGTGCTTCAACACCACTTTATGTTTGTTTAGTTGTAATGATTGTTCTTTATTAATTGTTTTATCCTCTAGTTCTAAATTTGTTCGAAACTTTGAAGTTTGTCTGAACATGTTTTTTTCTGTTCTTCTTACACATGTTTTTTTAAGAAAAGTATTTCTTTGCTTCTTACTTTTGAAAATCTTTTTCTAAATAATAATTGTCACATCCAAATAAATAAGAACCATGAGTTCACACGGTATGACTACATTGATTGCATTAAGACGATGGGATGGCTTAAATCATGTTTGAAGTAATATCGGTAATGATACACAAAATATTTGAATAATTATAAATAAATCATTTTGAACTTAGTCCATAGCAGCGTGGACCTCAATGTTGTTTCTTCATTTCCTAGTCCCGTCAGTTGTAGTCTGTTATGTGTGGGTTGTGTGGGTAGATCCTGCCTTGTACAATGCAGTGTATCTACTAGTTAGTTTTATCCCTAGATCTGTTATACTACCTTCTGCAGGGCAGAAGGGTGAGCACCTACGAAGGGTGGAGGCCATCTCCCCGGAGAGGCCTATCTGTAGCTGCTCAGATTTGTTCATGTTTATTTTCAACCCAGATATCCCTTCTTGCTCCTTCAGCATCTCGACTAGGATCGGGATGCAGGAGATCGCTCTGTCAGCATCACAAGCATATCATCCACATAGGCGGCCATTTTTGGATCTCCCCTCCAAATGGGATCCCTTTAATTTCTTGGGTTTGTCTGATTGTGGCCAGCAATGGTTCCAGGTAGATAGTGTATAAATAGGGGGAAAGCGGGCATCCGTGTCGGGTTAATCGCTCTACTTTTATAGTATCGGACAACTGTGCATTTTGCTGCAAACCTGATCGAGGGGTTCCTGTAATTTGCTTCAACAATTCGTATATATTCCGGGCCGAATCCCATCCGCTGCATAATTTGGAATAGATAGGGACACTCCACCCTATCAAATGCTTTTTCAGCATCGAGAGAGATCAGGGTGGCTGGGAGTCAGTTCCTTTCTAGTTTCTCTAAGAGGTGGTCCATCCTTCTTGTATTGTCCCACATTTGTCTCCGAGGGATAAAGCCTGATTGATCTAGTCTAATGACTCTGGGCAGTGCTCCTTTAGCTCTTTCTGCTAGAATCCCTGTAGAAATGTTCACGTTGATGTGTGTAATGTAATGGGCCTGTATGAGCCGCAGTAAGTGGGATCTTTGTTGGGTTTTTCGAATAGCACTACCTTTGCTTCAGTCATCGTGTGGGTCATTCCCCTCTCTCTCCCGGAATGAATTGTACAACCTGGAAAGGAAGTTTTTTAACTCATTGCAGAATGTTTTATAAAAATTCCCAGAGTAGCCGTCGGGGCCCAGTGCTTTATTTAGTGGGAGGTTCTTTATCATCCTTTCCACCTCCTCCTCCTCTGTGATTTCCCTGTCTAGATACCCCCTGCTCTCCTCTGTTATCTTGGTAAGCTTCACCCTACTGTACTCCGGAGACTCCCGGCCAGCCCATAGAGCCAAGGTTCTGAATTTCATCTTCCAATTTTTTCGTGTGCTGATACAAAATGTTGTTTCCCAGATGTGCTGTGCTATCCAGGTAGTTGTTTAGTTCGTTGTGATCTCCATACATGCTTCTCTTGATTCTTAAGGCTTTCATGTAGTTTGCTATCACTACATCTCTGAATGCATCTGTATGGCTCTTTCTTGCTGAAGGATTCTCAGGTATCCCGGTCCATGGTGCAGGCTTCCTCATCTGCGTCATTTGAGTGGACAAGAGTCTGGCAGCTCTTTCCCTTTCTTCATACATCTTTCTCTGTCAGGCTTGAAATGTCCGCATCCATTCTGGCATTGGTCTAGTATATGGTTGTACTGTGGAACTAGTACTTGTTCCTTTCGTTGGAATATGTATAATAGGCAATGTTGTCTCTGTTTGTTGCTTCTGTAGCTCTCTTTGTTTCTTCAGGAATTCAGCTTCTTCCAACTGTCTTTTTACTTCCTCTTTTGTGGGGCTTCTTATAGCATGCAGTCTTTTTGTCTCTAATGCTGCGGATTGTAGTTGTGCAGTTATTGACACTAGGCCTGGTGCGTGTGCATTCAGTGTTTGCATGCGTGTGGTTGTTAATAATTTTCCTTCAGTCACTCTTTGCCGACCATGTCTCCGGCTTTTCTCTTTGTTTGTCACCACAAGTGTATGTGTGTTATTGCTAATCACATCCATTTCAAGCTCATTCATTCCAACATCAGATCTTCTAGGGACTGGAAGGACTATGTAAGGTCTGGGTGCTTTTGTGGGTTTCATGCGTGCATCATTAGGTGGGTGCACTGGAATTGGAATGCTTTGTGCACCAATAAAAAATGCAGTTCTGATCATTAATGACAGTAAAACAATAATGAATATGATACACAAATACATTATGCCTCTGTAGGTCAGGCGGCAGCATTTCAGTGAAACGTGGGCATCTCTCCTCCTGTGGGAGGACGAGATTGCTGCTCTGGATCATGTAATGAGGAACCAATAGCGGCCAATCCGGAACAAAACAAGAGAGAGGGGGATGAGCCTATGTTCATACCAGACCATATAATGACAAGTTTAAGAGATACGTGGGAACAAGTAAAAGCCCAGACTACATGTCCCAGAATGCACCACCAATCAACTATCACACCGGACAGTACAAATATAAGAGACACAAGAGAAAAGACACAAATGACATACCCCAGAATGCCCCAACGGATACATAATCAAAACAAAAGCCAGAAAATGGGAATAGAAATCAGACAAGGAAGACGAATAACCACGTTTCCATATAATGGGGGCTCTGGGCAGGCGGGGGTTAAATGCAAAGCTAACTCAGTGAAGTTGAATCTGGGAAGAGATGAATTAGCCTCAGGTGTAAGGAGCCCAGGGCTGGGAACGCCTAATTCTAATTACTGGGGAGGAGACTCACCGGGGTTAAAAGCATCAGAAAACAGCTCAACTTGTCTCTCGTTTTGCAGGAATGGAAGGAGGCTGACAGAGTGGACTAGGAATGGTACAAGGACAGTACCCCATATCGGTGGGCGTATTAGAGGAAAAAGGAAAACTCACCGGAGTGTACCGTACCAGACCTGTGGTCAAATCCTACTGCACAGCAGATGAAGACGCCTGAGTCCCAACGGCGGAAAAGGGGATGTTTGGTTATTTACTGCAGTCCAGCAAAGGACAGTGTGGAACGGCTGGCTCCGAGCACCGGCCGTAGAGCTTGAACAGAAAAGGCTCTGAACCATTCGGAAGTTTTGAGTAAATGCTCGGGGCTGAATATTGCTGCTTTGAACAAGAAAGGCGGGCCATCCTGTGTTCTCCCTATTTTGAACTGTATTCCTTTGTGAACAAGCAATATTGCAATCCATGAGTTTTGTCTTTTGAGCAACCGGGAAGACCCTTTATTTTTGGTTTTGTTGCGATGAACGCTAATTGAAATTAATTGGATAAAGAGAAGTCCGGGTGTACAATCATTTAACCTCTGGTGAGCTGTAAGAAATAAATATTATTGAGTAACTTACCTCCTTGTCTTTGGCTCACTACTTTACAGATCCCCATCTTGATGATTCGCAAAAATGTCTACCTTTTACCATACTTCTTTAACCACTATTGTCTGTTGGATTCTTTGTTTAAGAGGTTCAGGTGTCTTACATGTGTCCCCCTACTTGCAGGCGTGAATTGTCTCTTATTTCGGGATACAGTTCCTTTGTTAAACTATGGGAAAAATCAAATCAAATAACACTTCAGCAAGTTCTTTTACTGTGCATGTTCAAAGTATGTCATCTCCCAGTCCACGCCTCGGATTTGCTTCAGTCCTGATGACATTTTGCACCTGGGCAGTTTCAAGAATGGAGATAAAATAACAACAAATGCAAGATTGGGAAACCCATAATACTGCTTCCTCAATCTGCCCCTCGGCGGAAAGCTTTTTTATTTTTTTATTTTATTTTTTAGAATCTCCTCAGATAGTTCTGTTGATGGTTCGAGAGTTCTATTTGTAGTACGATTCCATGCAAGAGCATGCCCATCTGTACAACATTAGCTGGATCTCTGATGAATGTGAGAATGGCAGCATCGATCGGTCTTCCCACTAGCTCTAGAAAGTCAGTGACTAGACAAAAAGGGACATTGTGAGCCAACCTGATGTCTTCTAGTGACAGGGACATCCGTCCTGTCTTGGTGAGTTTCAGGATGATATGTTTTCTACTTAATGTAAACAATTTCTGCATTGTCCGTTCGCGTGGAGTGCAACTAAAATTACAATTTGAGTTGGCTTAGATGATCTGTATTTGCTGTATCTCAAAGAAACGCAAGTGTGTCTGTTGTTCTTCCGACAAGATTCGGACAGTCTACGATTATACAAAAGAACAGTGTGTTGATATGCTCATTTATTTCCGTCTGTGTTTGAGACATTTGGTTCTTTCTCACTGTACTCGGGAAGTAAGAGGAATTGTTCGATAATAACAGTAAGAAATCTCATTATTGTCTTTCTGTTTTCAGGATCTTGTAGTAAAATCAGTGACATTGGTGAGCCTTCCCACCAATGTAGGGTATGATCTTAGCACTAGATTAAAAAATGTTATCACATCTTTTGTGAGGTCATACTGTGGGACACCATAAGTGATTTCGAAAGTGTGGAATGAGTCAGGATGCTGTATTTGTTTCCAATGTAAGTGTCCTCAGTCAAAATGTGCCATATTCCTTTCTCATCAAGGCTTAAGTGTGCCTCAGTCCAGGTTCAACAGACTATCTTGTGGCTTATACGTGCAATTTTCTTCTTCACCCTGCAACTAGGATGCACAGAGTGTCTGTTTTTGTGTCCTTATCCCCTTTTTTGCTTACAGGAAGTGTCCATTTTAAGCCACAATTTACAAATAGTTCTTTATCCTTGTCTGGCTGGTCATGCGTCCTTTTTCTTTGTCATGGATTTCGTCTGCACATGTTGCGGTTCTTCCCCGTTGCTCGTGGACTCCTCTTGTTGGGGTGCAGGCAGGGGGCGTTCTCCGATGTAGGGTTTGATATCACCCACTTAAATCCAAGCTCTCCTGCCTTGTAGTTTTACTGCGGAAGAAGTGCAGTCCTCTACTGTGAAGGGACTGTTAATTTTTTCCTTGTATGATTCCTTACAAGTACGGTGTCTCCAGGGAAAATGTATGATACACAAAGTCCTTGAGCTGTGTCTGTAGTAGTATCTCCTTTTGTGTTCCGTGCCGCCCTGCACCCCTTTCGTCGTCACTGCAGCTGGTCTGAAATTACAGTAAGGCAAAATGTCATGCAGTTCAGGTAATTTTGCATTTCAGACCCTAGAAGTTCTCCTGTGGACTGGGCATCACATCTAGTTCTATCTCGGGGTGTCAGAGGAGTATGCATTCTTCTTCCTGTGGCTAACTGGTGTGGCGTAAGATGATGGTTGGAACCGGGTTGGTTCCTAAGTGCATACAGTGCCAAAGGAAGGCAGTGCAACCATCCCTTTCTTAGAGCAAGCTTCAACTTGGCTATTGTTTCCTTTAATAAGCCGTTGAGCTTCTCACATATTCTGTTACCATTCGGATGATATGCCAACGAGAACTTGTGCTTTATACCAAGCAGCAAGCTAATCTGTTCGAATATTGTATTAACAAAGTGAGGGCCATTATCTGATATCATGACCTCGCACCCCCCCGCCTGGGGAACACCTCTCTCACTAGAAATTTGGCTGCATTGGTAGAGTCTGGGTGTGTACATGGACCTGCCTCTATCCATCTAGAGAATGGACATACCACAACAATTAAGTATCTGTACCCGTTGCATAGTTGAATCATGTCGACGTAATCGACATGCAAGTGCTGAAAAGGCCCATTTGGCCTGGGGATGACTCCTCTCATTCCTTTTAATGTGTGCCCAGCTGTGAATTGTTGGCAAATTATACAGTTTACTATGAAAAATGCAACGTGCTCGGTTAAATTCGGAATGAACCAGTCTTCAGCGAGTGTTGTGGCTAGATTCTCTTTTGTCACATGTGCCAGATAATACAACTGTTCCAGCGCTATTTTCAATAGGGCTACAGGCAACACTGGTTTACCAGTGCTGTCTTGTTGCCACAAGCTGTCATAGGGGTTTAAAGAACACCCCGACGTTTCCAAAGATTCTTTTCGTCCTGTGGTGCCTCCCCTTGGAGTTCCATCAACTGTGTCTGCCCAAGATTGTTATAGGCTTCAGGTATCATTCGTGCAGTCATCATTCTTTCATTGGTATGGAAGACTTCCACTTCCATAATCGTCTCACTTTTGGATGCCATACGTTTGGCTTCCGTGTCTGCTGCTTGGTTTCCTCATGAGATAAAATCTGTCCCCTTCGTGTGGGCGGCACATTTCAGACCGCTATGCCCACTGGGAGCTGTAGTGCCTTCATCAGCCTGTCCAGTAAGGCTGCGTGCTGCACTGGTGTGCCGTCTGCTCGGAGGTAGCCCCTCCTTTTCCAGCACACTAAGCCTGCGTGCACTATCGACATCACATAGGCACAGTCACTGTACACCGTTACTTCCTAGTCTGCGTGATTCTCAATGGTGAGTATCAATGCCAATAATTCTGCAGCCTGCGCTGAATAATGAGATGGTATTCATGCACTAAAGAGTACTCGAAATTCTCCATTTGCTGTGTGCTTCATCACAGCAACGCCTGTATATCTTTGTCCGTCACTTTGATCGATCCTCGAAGAACCGCCAATAAAGATGATCTCTCCTTCTGCCAAGGCATTTTCTTTTACCCTGGGAATTTCGTCATAGAATTCTTCATAGTTAGCACAGTCATGGATTGGCTCTCCTTCAGTGACTGGCTCTGTAACTGTAGCTGGGTTCACTATTTTACATCGGACTACCTTATTCGAGTGATTTGATATGATCACTTCATAAGCAGAAGCTCTCTGAGATGTCAATGTGCCCTTTGGTTTCTCTAGAATGGCAAATATTGAGTGCTCAATGTGCAACGTCATGGAGCATCCCATCACAATGGTTGTAGCCTTCTCTATGGCGATCGCTGCGGCGGCTTAACTTTTGTTCGCACGGGAAATGACCTCTCATTACTGGTTCCAAATTTCCACTTTAGTATGCCAGGGGCTTGTTCCCCTGGTTCTCTGCGTGAGTACCGCCATCATAACACTGCCATTCATGTGTGAAAACCGATAAAATTCCTCTGCCTAATTGGGAATCCCTAGAACTGGTGCTGTGCAAATGGCTTTTTTGATTTCAGCAAATCCTTTCTCCATGGTCTCAGACCATTCGATCTTTTCTTTCATTACTTGGGCCTTTTTTAGGGCCTGAAGTAAAGGCTTAGTGTAAGAGCTATAGTAGAAGACCCATGCTCTGACATAGTTGCATAGGCCTAAAAAACTCTACATCTGTTTTATCGTGTGTGGCTTAGCCGTGCTCAATATGGCTTAAGTCGTTTCTGGGGTCACTCTCTTTCCTTAATGCAAAATCAGCTGGCATATGTACAGCACTTCTTGTCGACAATATTGTAACTTTTCCTTGTCAACCTTATATCCTTTCTCAGCCAATATAGTCAATAGCTGAACAGAATCGTGCCGCATTGCTCCTCTGTCGTGCTGCAGATCAAGATGTCATCCACAAATTCAGGACAACACTTTTTAATGCAATATTGCTTAAGTCCATCTGCAGGATTCTGTTGCAAATAGACAGAGACTCACAGTACCCCTGGGGTAGCCTTGTGCTTTTCAGACGCATTTGTCTGAATGTGAATGACGTCAGATCTTATGAGTCATGGTGCAATTGGATTTAGAAAAATGCATTTTTCAAGTCTATCACCGTGAAATATTTTGCCTCAACAGGTATATTACATAGAATTGTAGCCGGGTTAGGGAATAAAGGGAACTCAGCCTCAACAATATCATTTATCGACCTCAGATCTTTCACTAGCCTCCAAGACCCCCCTTTACTTTTTTTCACAGGGTAAACTGACGTAATACATGACGACTCTGACGTCACTAAGATGCCTTGCTCTATCATAGGCGAAATTGTGTTAAAAATCCCTTCATCTGCCTCTCTGGACATGGGATATTGTCGTGCCTTGAGTAAAATTGCTCCTGGTTTTAGCTTAATTTTCACTTCTCCAACCCCTTTCACGAGGCCTACATCATAGGGTCCTGTAGTCCACACTGAGACAGGCACCTGGGCCATGTCGTCATCAAAATATTCAGGACGGTTTTGTGCCAACATCATTCTCTGGGGCACTTCCCTTTTGATCATTCTCACCCAAAAAGTGAGACTCACTTCCACCATTGTCTCTCCCATATCTGCTTGCTCTTCAAACAGATCATCAACGGTGACGTCAGTCAATTGATATACTTCTTCAATTGCGATTACTGCACACCATTGTCGGCCCTCATCATCATAACCATTAATCAAAGCCATTCTCCCTCGTACTGCAGCTGTGTGTATCATCAAGGGAAATACTTGTCCCTTTTCCTTGTGCATCGGTATTCTTGGTCTAAATAGGAACTCATCTTGGGTTCTCATGATTCTGTCTGCAAGGCCTGGCAATCCTGCCATTAGCCCACGCATACCCTACACAAATATTTCTGGCTCTAATGGTATAGCCCTCATAGCTGTGTGTCCTGAGTATGCTCTAATCATTTCGCATACGTTTGAATAATGCATTCCTGGAGTCGAACATACTATACCCTCCTCCGTGAACGAGATTGTCATGTTTAATTTTGTCATTAAAGCTTGACCCAGAATGTTTACTGGGGTCTGTCGTGACTATAGTAAAGGCACATTAATTTCACATTCTCCTAAATAGACTGGAAGAGCATTTGTGAAGGGGACATGACTTGTAGCTTCTATGAAACTCTGAGTATTTATAGCATCACCAGACAAGGAGAATTTGCCTTCACGTATACATGAACGTGTTGCACCTGTGTCAACGAGGAAGGAATATTCTTTATCCCCTATAACAACATCCACCCTAGGTTCCCAATGAGGGTCTAGTGTCACTGACAGGATAGAACACATCAGGGTTCCCAGTGAGCTGTCCTAGTCCATATATAATTTTGGCCCACTGTGTGCTGGTGTATTTCCCCCATTCCCATTGTTACTTCTCATTCCAGGGTTTGCAGCCTGTCCCGTACTCGCTGCCTGTGACAGTTGCATAAGCGACTGTTGAGACTGTCCTTGTGGGAAACTCATCAAATTCTGAGGTTGTGAGTTTTGTGCTCCCGGCGTTAGCTATTGAATGGTGTGATTCTGTGCACCTCCCTGCTGTAAAACTGCAGGTGGATTCACCATACCTGCTCCCATACCTTGGGCGTTCTGCATCATGCCTTGGTTTCTGTATGTGCGTGCTAAATGCCCCGTCATCCCACACAACCAACATACTGGCGGTGGTCGGATCATTTGCCCATTTGACATATCTTGATTGCCATTCTGCACATTTTGGAAACCTCCTTGATTATTCTGAAAACCTCCCTGATTACTCTGCCATCCCCTTCCTCTAAATCCTCTTCCCCTTGGGTAAAACCCAGTACTGCCCTGATTATTTTGCTGTGAATTATTGACCTGCTGCATGCTTGATTCAGCTGCGCTAGTTATCATGGCTCCTTCAAGCGCATACTTTGATAGTTTCTTCTGCACCAATTTCGCTTCCTCACCCTTTCGTGTAGCTTCCTTTATGCGATTCTTTTCTTGCAGCAACCTGCAATAGTGTCCGATAGTCAGCTGTATTTCCACCCAATGTTTAGCCTCAATTCCTACCAGTTTCTTGAGCTGTTTTTGCACCGGCTCTGGCAGTCCTTGGCACAATGGCCCTCATTACAACCCAGGCGTTAAGGGGTTAATGGCGCCGTAAAAGGTGGCGGCGCCGTTAAACCCTTAACACCTGATTACGAGGTCCCTTTGCGGGTTGGAGACTTTAACGCCTGCTTTTTGCAGGCGTTAAAAACCAACCCGCAAAGGGACCTTGGTGCTAAGTACGGTGCTGCAATTTTCGGCACCGTACTTAGTGCCTTCCCCATTCCCATTGAGCCCTATGGGGCAAAAATGGGAATGGGGAAGAGCCATGGCGGCATGGGGAATTACCGCCCCGCCAACCTTGGAATGGGGCGGTAATTCCCCATTCCGCCATGGCGGAGTCGGTAAGTTACCGGCATGGACCATGGTGCTATTAGCACCATGGTCCAACGCCAGGGTCGTAATGAGGGCCAATATATGGTAGAATACAGGTATAGATTTCATCCAAGATTCATGAGTCTCGAGTACCAATGCGTCTTGAAAATTCTGTATGTATATTAACAGATCCTCAGACTCCTTCATTTTTTGTGTCATTACAGCTCCCATATCAGAAGTGTCTGGATACAGCACTCATAGCGCTTCCATATTGTGGTTCTACAATTGTTAAATGGAGCTCCGTCATGTGCAATATTAATTGTGGTTACACCAGGGTAGCCTGCCCGTGTCCACACATCATCTGCTCTCTCACCAAGTATGGTGATTAGGACCTTAATATCCCCTATAGCTAACATGTTCCCTCCTGTCATTTTCTCTAACTTGTGTGTCCACTTTCTGGCTCCCGATGTCAGCATTGGAAGCTTGTTTTTCAAGTTTTCTCGATCCATGTGTGGCCATGGAATATATTGTGGTCTTGCCCCCCCTTGCTCGAGTAGCGGACATTGTGATGTATAGCTCTCTCTCTCTTCTCTCATTGTTCTCCTGTCTATCGCAGGGGTAATATTCCTGCATCGCCGTCTGCCTGGCAATGTCCTGAGCCTGTCCACATAGGGCGGTGATGACACCCCCCTCTGACCGTGAGATACTTCTTCGTGTCGGTCTGACTGTGTGGCTGACCCTGATGCCCTCGGTGCAGACTTGCTAGTGTCCAACCATCGTATCTCTTTCTCCCTTGGGAGTTGTCTTTTGCTCCGTCTCTCTTCCTCCTTTTCCTCGTGCTCCTCCCTTTCTGAGTCGGACATTGTCTGTGCCCAACTCGTGCCACTTCTTGTGTCTTCTTTGTTCCTACTTATTTCTAGTCTACCCAGGGATAGTTCTCTATTCCCACTACTTTGGGAGACATCCTCAGTGTCATACAGCTGAGTGCTCTCCAGGTGCTCATCTTCCCCCTCTCTTTGGGGTATTTTTTCTAGCCCCATTTCATCATATATTCTATCAATTGTTTCTGCGATGCTTCTGGTGTCGAAGTCATCTTCCATATTTGCCCTAGACGTGCCTGGTATTGAATCGTATGCAAGAAAGAATTCTTCGATGTCTTCCCAATTTACTACTGAATCAGGTTTTTTAACCTCTCTCCCAAGATATTCAAGATCGCGTGCTCTCTGTCTTCGCTTATGTTCTACATCGTCATCAAATTCTTTGCGTTTCCTCGCCTTTTCTCGGACTCTATCTTCTTATTTTTTCTTTTCATTTCTACGTTCATCTGCCCTTCGAATTTCCTCATCTCTTCGTCTCTTTATTCTTTTCTCTCGTATTCTTTGCTCTTCCTCTGATCTTTGCTGCTTCTGTCTGTCTAGATCATTGGCTGGTCTCTGTTTGAGATCGAGCTTTTTTTCTTGCTCTTCGTGATATAACTGTTCTCGCCTTTGTCTATCCTTTTTTCTTATTCTCTCGTCTCTCAATTCCTTCTTGTTCTCTTTCCTCTGTACATTGTCTAATCCCTCCTTTTGCTTCGTATCATCAATGCCTTTGCCATCAAGTTTCAATAAAATTTGCCCTCTCACCGATTCGTTTTTTGCGAATGCTATCTCATCCGTTCTATCTTCATTTCCCTTCCATCTTTTCCCTTCTCTCTCTTTGTTGAGAGATGGACTTGTCTGTGTCTGGTCCCTTCTCTTGTCATTGCGTCTCCCCTTGTCCCGTGGGACTGTGGAGGTAATATCCTTATCCTTATCTTTCCCTTGATTTTCGTCACTACTTTGCGTAGGTGACTCATATGCGGGGTTGCTATACCCGTGGCTGCTTTAAGTTCTCTCAGCGGGTATAATCCCTCGTCTTTACTTTCTTCAACTTTCATTTTGGATGGGTCGGGTGGCGCAGTAGGTGTCTCACCCCCCTCCATGGATACATTAAGTATCCAATCTGTTGGCGGCTCCTCTTACTTTTCCCATTCATACATTTTCCAAAGTTCTAAAATAGCTAGGCTAACGTTTTGCCGGTGGAGGTGGCGTGCAAAAATGTCATCATATGTTGCAAGACAGCTTTAGTTAAGGACTCACCATGTGGCCATGGCATAAACATTTTTTGGGCGGTTCCTTTAACCCACTCTGTACTGTATTTCTTCACTTTGGGTGCGTGTTTTGGCAACTATTTGCAAAGGTGGTTCAATGGAGTTATGTCTTCCATGCTTAAATCTGTTCCCTTTCCTCTTATATAACACTTGTGAACACTTTCGCGTGACTTAAACAACTTCCAACAATATGAGTGAGCACCAAACACTGAAAGCTCCAATCCAGATTTTTTTTCCAACATTTTGTTATAGCTTCTATTTTACTCAAAAAACATCAATTCATATGCGATATTATCTCAGCTATTCAATTGCGTAAAATTGAAATCAGTTTTCTCAAGGAAAGTTTTTCAATGTGTGACGTCACAACAAAAAACATGTAAGACAGACGCTTGACAGACTAGACGAACACCAGCTGGATGCACATATCTCTGCCTCTAAATATTACCCCGACATGGAGTCTAAACGTATCGCTTTCACAGTGTCTTTAATCGCTGTGATAGTCTATTTGTTCCCCTTTCTTTGGGACTATGGGTGCACGTTTCTTCTAGCCGCTTATATTAAAAGCGTAGGAATAAGGAGAATAAGGAGAATCCTCTAACATCTCGGGTGTCCTCCCCGGTAACCTCTCTTCTCAGGTGTCCTCCTTGGTAACCTTTATTTACTTAATTATTCTTATATATATATATATATATACATTCTTCTCTACTTCTAACTATATTTTGTTTTCCCACTTCCCTCCATTACCTTTTCCCTTTACTTGTTCTAAAGCATGCACTATTGCCAAAACATTAAATCTTTTTTACTCACCGTTCTCATATTTTCTCTTTGGACCCTCGGGATCACCGCCTTCGTTACCGCCTTCTTTGGATTTTCACCCACTCAGCTGCCCGTAGGAATGGGAAGGGATAATGTGGGAAACACAGGTCCCTTCAGACCCTGGTCTGCAGTTTTTTCTTACACTACCACTGTCTACGGGGAGCTTCACAGTCTACTCGGCCGAAAGGCAAAGGACTTGTGATATTGCCGAAGACCTAGATTTACTTTATGTCGACGGTAAATGGGTGTCTTATTCTTATCCTAATCAATAATCGATAATCGATAACCATCCGATCTGCTACCAAGTGTACTCTGGAGACACCCGGCCGGCCCATAGAGCCGAGGTTTGCTCAGAAGTACTTTAAGACGAGATAGCTGCACCCTTGAGATGGATGGGGGTGCAGATGTATTACTCCAACACCAATTAATAAAGACAACTCAATGGTTTGGCAAAGGGAGTCCGT
The DNA here is from genome assembly GCF_040938575.1 of Ambystoma mexicanum. Classification (NCBI taxonomy): domain Eukaryota; kingdom Metazoa; phylum Chordata; class Amphibia; order Caudata; family Ambystomatidae; genus Ambystoma; species Ambystoma mexicanum. Next base: position 110,983,021 of record NC_090922.1, read on the forward strand.
TTAATGACAAGTAAAAAAACGGGGAGTCATGGAAATCAGCAGTGATGCGATCGTCCTTCTCGCTTCAACTCCAATGAACTTCATACAAGTTGTAACATTTATACTCAAAACTTGTCATAATTGATGTGTAACACTCAAAAGTTAACATACAATTCTATTGGTTAGGAAAAGGTAACTTTACTATAGGTACTATATCTGTATATGATAACGGAGTGAGGGGATTGGGTAAGCACTGTTAGGTGGGCGTCTAACCCCTTCCTTCAAAATTACTACTGTAGACATCACTAAAAGTACGACGTCCCATTGCTTCCACTAACTATAGGACCCTAGATTATTTGGTGCATTGTGATTGGGTTGGCACCAACCCCATGCATAATTTTCTACTTTGCTTAGCAGCACGCAGAATGGTCAGCCAGGTGAGAGGTGCCCCTTAATTACCCGGCCTCCCTCAGCCCTTGTTACAATCAATCATAACTTTCATGGCAATGTGTCAATTAGTTCAGTGTGGTTGGCCACAAATCTGCATCTTCTGTCTGGAAACGTTCTGATATCTCTGCTTGGTCCGATGCCAAGCGTAGGTGTGAATCCGTGCTTCTTCTTGCTCAGCTGGTGACGTCATTCCCACACCGTGAATATGTCTCGTTTCTCTCAATTTGTGTATTTGATTTTCATTTCACACGCCACCTGCCTTTGCCTTCTTATCTCGATCCTTCAGAGGCAGGATATTCTGTTCTTAGTTTCAATTAAAAGTAGCTTCTGTTCATAGCGTCTATTGGTATGACCTTGACTTCTCTGGCACGAGCTGCCTCTGCTGAGTTTCGATTCACCCATCTCTCTTCGTGTTGCTAGAATATGAATCTTCTTGCATTTGGCCTTTAGTAATCTGGTTTGCTTTTGTGCAAAATAGAAATAAGCTGATAGTATTGTGCTTCGTTTGAGGTAGATTATGTATAATGACGCTTGCCGCACTACTCTTCTACTAAGCATAGCAAGCCACACTGTTTTCTTAGCTTTCTTGTGGTTCCAAGCATATTTACAGGTGTGAACTAGTTGAATATCTTCATCTTGCTTACAGCTTGAACTTCTTTGTATTTCAACATCGTTCTTCCCTTTTAGGTTCAGAATATCTTTATTCATGGCGTTTCGTCTCTGTGTGTCATTCTTTGGTTGTCATTTCTTCTATCTGCACTACAGTCCGGGCCCTCGTGATGTCACCATTCATCTTCCATAAATGCCCTTTTGGTATCTTCCGGAACAGTACTTAGGCACTCTTCATTTGGTCTCATTTGCTGGTAGGGTTTTCTTAATGGATACCTTACTGTCCATGGTTTTCTGGGTATCAGTACTTCAATAGGTGTTGCTCTTACAATAGGCACTGGGCAGAGCCCTACTGCAGCTCTCTGCTGGTTTATTTACACATCATACGTCACATAGTTTGGTGTGAACATTCCTGGAACTTCAACATGGACGATTGGAGTGCAGGCTTTATTTGGGACCTCCTCTACTCTACCTAAGAACGTCTTTGTCCTAGCTTCATTTGGGTGTTCTAAGGAGTAAAGTTGCTGGTAGTATGTGGCGAAAGCTTGTACTATCTCCTCAGATGCAGTGGTTATGGACCCATCTGGCTGCTTGATCCCCCCTACATGGCGTGCCCCCTCTGCTTTTTTAGCAGCCTTGCGAGCATCCTATATGCTTTATTGGCCCCGATATAGTAGCGCTGCTTAAAGCTCAACAGGGCTCTCTCTGCTTTGATGGATCTGAGCATGTTAAGCTGCCTCTGGGCTTCTTTCACTCTGCTGGCCTTCTCCCTATCTCTGCCCTCTGCTAAATCTTTCTGAGCCTCCCCCAATTTTGTCTCCAGGTCCTTTTCCAATCTGCCCCTCTCTTTCTGTCGAACCGCTCCTACCTGTAATTTGACCTTAAAGGTGTCCCAAACTGTACCCAGGGGGACCCCCAGTGTGTCATTTAACCTGAAGTAGTCTGTAATTATTTCCCTCACTACTTCCTGTAGCACCCTATCTCTGAGTAATTTGCTTGGGCATCTCCGAGGCCATAATGGGTTAATTGGTTTGACTCCCCCAAGAGAGATTTGCATGGGTGCATGATCTAATAGGGCAATCCGGTCAACGTTGATATCGACTAGATTTCCTAGGATTCCTGGGGAGCCCCATGCGTAAACGATTTGGGAAAATGTTCGATGTATGTGGGAGTAGCAAGTGTGCCCTGATTCCAGACCCTTTTTCTCCTGCCAGATGTCTCTCAGTGCCATACCTGCCAATCAGTCTCTTACAACTTGAGATGGGTGGTGCCCTTTATAAACGCCCTGTCTGCTCCTCTCCCCTTCCGCCTCCCAAGCTATGTTGAAATCACCTGTAAGTATGACCTCCCCTTCTGCGAATCTCTATAGTTTCCATAGGGCATGGAGTAAAAACCCGTCCTAGCCTGAGTTTGGGGTGTAAATGGTGCCTATCGTGAGCACTTTCCTCTCCAGCAGGACATGCAGGAACATAAATCTGCCATTCGGGTCCACTGCCATTTTCAGCACTTTTGCCCCCAGGGAGATCTTCAATCCCACTCTGATTATTTGCAGTGTTGTTAACAGTGGTCTCCATTTTCACTGCTAAACACACACTGCAAATAATCAGAGTAAGCATACAAATATGATATTCATGTGAGAATTTAAATCGGAGGTAAAAGGAATGTGGTGTTCAATTAATTATTGAATTTAATATGTATCGAGTTTATTGCAGAACAAATCAATGAGAAGAAAGATGGACTAACTTTCTCCTAAAACAATTTGAAAAAAAACAAAAACCAAGACCATTTTAGCACAGACAGTGCTATGATGGCCACTTTCTACAAATGACCTGTAGATAGCGCACGAAAAACCACAAAAAGTGATGCTGAAAAACAAAAATACATTATTATCTTGGGAACAGGGTGACTTAATGAGCTAGAAATAGTTGCATTCATTCGGCAATTAAAAACAGAATATTCCATTCAAAACTCATGATGCCAGATCTCACCATTCATGAGGAGTTCTGTACCCAAGATCAACGCCACACACAAAGGCACAAACACGACTTTGTTATATATATATATATATATATATATATATATATATATATATATATATATATATATATATATATATATATATATATATATATATTCCCTAACGAAAAACGTTATTAAAGGGACATCATGGTTAAGTTGCACTACTAAAAAACCTATCAAATTCAATGGAAAAACATTGTTAGTTACAGGGACGTTATGGTTACTGGTAAAACCGAAAAACCCCGGAAATGTGCCAGTTATGGTAAGGTATGCAACCATAACTTGTGTTACAACTGTGCACTGCAAGGACTAACAACCATGACCTCAAGTATGACATCACAAATGTAATTGATGAGATCACTGATGCCCTCACATGTCTGGCTCCCTCTTTTTTTGTTCACTGACATATATAGGGAAGGTGGTTTACTTCACTGACAGGCAGGAAGGAAACATTGAAAAGGTATTATGTCCTTCTCATATGTCCTTACACTACTTTCCTAAGTGTTCAGTGACATCATATGATACATATACATAGGGGAAGAAGCAGGCCTGAAACACAGCAATCATTTCTGCACATGAAGATAAGCCCTTAGGTTATGAACACTTTCTGGTAATACTGCTGTTTTTTTGCTTACTTTACTTTCCCGGTATATGGGCATATTTGTGGGTGTTGTGGTGTCTTTATGTTTTGTGTGTAGTAGTACAAATATGTAGTAAGTGAGGGGGTATTAGCTACTGATTACATGTTTCAGAGTAGGCGAAACTGTGAAAATAAAGCATTCATCATTGTACTATCTAAAATGGGAAAAATGTGAATATTGGACCTCTATGGTGCATGCTGCAGAGAATGCCTATGTTTCCGCTTGATTCGGTTGCTATACTGGAAATAACTCTGTAGTGCAATGGTGTTTATAGCAATGGATTGTGTAATGAATTATGTATCGGATGATAGGTCTCCCAATGACCTTTGGTATTTTTGTGGCAACATTATATTGACAATCCCCTGTGGAGGCTTTCTATGAAAAGTAAAGGCACAAGTGATGTCATCAGTGATGTCATCAATGACATTTGTGAAGTCATCTTTGAGGTCATGGGTGTTAGTCCTTGCAGTGCACAGTGGTAGCGCGAGTTATGGTTGCGTACTTTACCATAACTGTCAAATTTCTGGGGGTTTTCGGTTTTACCGGTAACCATAACGTCCGTTTAACAACGTTTTTCCATTGAATTTGATAGGTTTTTTAGTAGTGCAACTTAACCATATTGTCCCTTTAACAAAACTTATTGTTAGTGAATTTAATAGGTTTTTAGTAGGGCACTTTAACCATAACGTTGCTTTAGGCTACTTTTTTCAGTAAAGGGGAAATGTTTTTTGTAGCACAACTTTACCATAACGTCCCTATAACAATGGTTTTTGTTAGTGAATTTCATACTTTTTTAGTAGGCCACTTTAACCATAACGTTGCTTTATCATACTTTTTCCAGTGAAGGTGATAGGGTTGTAGTAGCGCAACTGAACAATGACGTCCCTTTAACAATGTTATTTGTCAGTGAATTTCATTGTTTTTTAGCTGGATACCCTTACTTTGTAAATAAGAACTGTGCAACATAGTGAAACTGCTGGCAACATGTTAATGCGGACAGCAGTCGTGGACTGTGCATCTGTTTGCGGAGATGGGGTGGCATCCAACCTGCTGAAGAAGGCAGGTGCTGTTTTACACAGTGGTACCAATTACCAAACGCAAAGAACATATACAAACAGCAGGATGTGGAAGAATTAGAAGGGAAAAAAGAGTAGGTTTGCAAATTGTGTACTTATGAAGCAAACAGGACAGAGGTATCGGGAGTACACCATAACGGAATGCATCAAGAACAGAAGTGATGTCTGCCTTCAACAATCTTACCGCACTGCTACTATACATGGGAACAAAGAACCAGCGTCCAGAGTAATGACTGGAAAGTGCTAAGACCTGAACATCACTACAATGTAGTACGGGCAGTACAAATTGTCTAATAATTGCACAGGTGCTGCAGTATACAATAGTACAGAAGCATAACGTGACTTTTTGTAACGCAGCAATGGCAAGCACCTTAGAGTGGCAGGATGAAAATGTCCCTCATGACGCAAAGACTTTCTATAGTAACCCCACTGGTACGCACAGTAGTGTGAACCATAAATTATGTAATATATGTTGCTGCATGTACACCAAACACATTCTCCTTTTGATAAGAGAACATATTGGAAAGGAAAACAAGGCAGTACAAGCGGCAACCCCTGCATAACAGCATACGGGCATAGGAAAGGAAAGAAACTCTATGCATATGGAAATGGACAGCCTGGAAGCCAAAATTTAAAAATTGGTGGACAATTCTGCAGCCTTAAAAGATTGCGTACAAGGGTATATAATGGACAAAATAAAGCAGCACGGGCAGACCTTCACGTGTTTCCCTTCCCCATATCATAACCCGCCACCCCCTCAAAATCTGTGTGATGGGAGACGTTACGGTGATACCTGAATCTCTTGCTCCCCTCACTTGTGGAAATCCCCAAATACCCACAATAACCATCCATTTCTGCTACTCCTTCCCTTTCTTAACGGTTGTATAAATGTGTACAATTAAACGTTGGTATTTACATTCTTGCTGAGTGTATATGTGGTTTTGTCTGTTTTTTAAAATGCCATTATGACTCAGCAGCACACAGTCCTCGTAGGAATGACCGCAAATAAGTAAAAGGTAGGTGTCCTATGGACACCGCACCTGCCCGGCCTATCCGCAATGACAATGGAAGCATCCGTACCACGCCAACACGATCAGCATGGGCGCATGTTGTGCACCACCTATAATTACGTGTTGGAGCGGACATTTGCTCGTTGTGCAAGTAGACGCATGTGTATCTGTTCCTGTGTGTCCTCGTAACACTGCCACTGTGCAGCATATGCAAAGAAACTTTAATTAGCTTGAGGCGCCCACCAACGTCCTAGAGGTAGCTACACCGATAAACATCCCACCTGCTGTATCCTATAAACATCCAGCATCTCCCAAAATGGTCAGTGCAGGTGTGTCTCACTATTATTCAGTAGACAAGTGGCAACGTAATGCATAGGACACTTATGCTCATTTGCACAACGTATTTCAGCCAAAACATGTCCTGCGGACAGCCATCCCAAACGAGAACAGTGTCGACGGCCCCATTCAACCGCAACCATGCTACACGTGGGCCCTTATTTCGCAGACACGATCTGGACCCTCCAAGAGCGGAAAAGTGCAGTGTTGTGCAATGTACAGAGTGTTTTTTGGAAAGTACATGCTTGCAAACACACCACAATGTGCAGTTGCCAATGTATGTATGTTTTTCAAGAATGAAGGCATGTTTTACGGCTGCAAGTTCTGCAAAGCAGTCCTACAAAAGGCCACACCGCAGAGCTCATGCACAATCTGCTTGTAGCTTTCCAAAACAGACCATCAGGCCCCAGTAATTTGACCTGTAAGTGAGGTAGGACCGGGTTTGCTGTGCTGCATTTTCTTTGCAAGTAATGGCTACCCGGCTCAGTACGCACAGTAACTGAGAAAAGTACTAACGGCCCTTCCTGTAACCCACACCCTGAGTTGTGCTAGGCCCCTATAGAGGCCTATCAATGTTCACACCAGACGTGAAGGTTGAGTTGGTGTGCTTTTATTAACTCTTCACACATAGCACTGTCTTTATATTTTAGTCACCTTTCGTAGTACATTTCAGCATCTACTTATACGAATGCTATTGTCCTGCTGATGGTCCCTGTATTTAGGTGAGTCACAGTCTCTGGTGGGAGGTTGCAGGGGAGACTGTATGGCAGCCTACTGCTCTGTGGCTTGCCAGACTCAGAATGTCTCGAGTGGGAGCTGCCACTCATGATCGCGGGCCCTTCCACAGGACTTCTGCCGGTACCTGCTTAAAGTCCTTTAATGTGCAACCCCACCGTCCCATTCCCATAGGTAGCATGCTGCAAAGGTTTGTATGGCACGTGCGTTCCCCCAACTACGGCAAAGGCCGTACCCCAATGAAGCTGAAACATTCCTTCCTCCCTTTCCTCTTCCTTCCTTGCAGCATTCCAGCATTGGTTGCTGTTAGAATGTTCCACACGCATCCACCAATTACATCAAAGAGTTCTCCATGTAACTGTATGCGTTCTGTACACCAGTCCTCTGAGTACACACCACACCCAGAAAAAGTATTGGAAAATTCCCCAGCATGCACAGTCCCATTTCCATGGCCATCCTCAAAATCCCCGGATTTGGATTTTGTGCTGCGTGCACGCGTGGGTGAATAAATTGCAACCAGGGTAGGGGAGTTCGTTTGTAATGGCAGCTCTGAAAAGAGCGTTTTTAATTTTATTTTGTATTGTAGATGCTTCTACTGAACCACCCTTTTTTCAGTTTATTTCAGTTTTCATTTGCTTTTGTGTTTTCTTGTGCTCACATTGTTACTGTAAAGACTTCACTGCATCCTCTAGACGGGCAAACAAAACAGCATTACCAATGGTCGACAACAAAATGCCTTTTGCTTGGAAAGACTCTGCATTTCCAGAACTAATTAGTTCATTGTTGCAGAAGAACATCCCACCAGCGGACAAAAAAGTGTACATGCTTCTGTTGAAGAGACACCTTCTAACCTCTGGCTCGGAACAACTTCCATGACCATTGTGCCATACTCTTATTAGTTTTATGGACCAGAAGAGCACATTGGCAGTGTGAAAAAGCATGTTCACGGCATTGAGCAACCTCTTCAGTGGACGGAGGATATGTAAACAAGCCAGGTAACCCATACACATACCGCCGTACTGCATGCCGATAAAATCGACAGTATGAAAAGTGGCTAGGTCTCTGCAAAGTGCATGCATATCGGCATAACTGCTGTCATACACAGCGCAGCACAATGCGTGCACTCCTTCCAAACATCAATGGCCATCAAAGTGTCTTTCCAGGGCATACTTGTGCATAGGCATCACCAAAAGTCAACTCAATGCATTTCGCCATGTCAGACAGCCTCACTATGCAGCGTAATATACAACAGTATGAATGGCCCTTTCTGTGAACCACACCCACAGTACCTGATTTGATAATCCCCACAGTTCCATTTCCATTGGCCAGCATGGTGAGACGCGCAGAATATGGCACGTGCACATCCGAAAGTACGGCAAGGGCCATGCCCCAGTGCAGCAGGAGGAGTCCTTCTCCCTATGGCCGCCCTTGCCTGTGATGCACACCCTGAGCACCTGATTGGACAATGCCCACAGTCCCATTTCCATTGGCCACTTCCTTCATTCCTGCACTCTGTCATTATGTTCTGTTAGAATGTTCCACACGCATCAACCAATTACATTAAAGAGCTCTCCATGTAACAGTAGCAGTTTTGAACACCAGTCGTCTGCGTACACACCACACCCAGAAACGGCATTGCTCAATACCTCAGCCTGCATTTCCATGGCTATCCTCAAAATCCCTGGATGAGGTTTTCGTACTGCGTGCCGCCATGGGGGAATAGATTCCAACTAGCATAGGGGAGTTCATTTTTAAGGTTGGCTCTCCAAAGATGTTTATTTTTATTTTTTGTTTTAGGTGCCTGTACCTTTTTTTCCGTTTTCAATTGCTTTTCTCTGTTCTTGTATTTGTATTTATTTTATTTGTAGAGCGCTCCTGGCCCTGGGGCATGTGGGCGCATGTGGGCGCATGTGGTCACATTGTTACAGTAAACTCTTCACTGCATACTGTAGATTGGCAAACAAAACCGCATTGCCAATGGGCGACAAGGAAATGCCATTTGCATGAAAAAACTACACATTTCAACAACTAATGAGGTCATTGTTGCAGAAGAACATCCCACGAGCAGACACACAATCTGACAGGGTTCTCTTGATGAGTCACCTCCCAGCGTCTGGCTCGAAACAACATTCATCAGCTTTGCCCCATACTCTTCTTGGTAGTATGGATGAGACGAGCACCTGGGCAGTTGGAAAAATGTCGCTGCACTGCATTGGGCAACTTCCTGAGTTGAGGGAACAAACCTAAACAAACCTAAACAAGCCACATAACACAAAAGCATACCGCTGTAGTGCAGGATGACGACATTCACAGTTGCAAAAGTGGACAAGTCTCTGCAAAGTGCATGAATATCTGCGAAACTGCACTCATAGACACCGTTCCACAAGGCGTCCACTGCTTCCAAACCGAAATTGCCATCAAAGTGTCTTTCCAAGGCATACTTGTGTAGATTGATCACAAAGGCATCACCCAAAATCAACACAATGGCCCTCATTACGACCCTGGCGGAAATCGAAAAACGATGGCGGAAATGCAATACCGCCATCGAATAGCGCTCGGTGCGATTATGACCCGTCACCGTAAAGTACGATGCCATTAGCGACACCGTAGTGAACGCCAACGCTAACTGCACCAAGTACGCGCACGCGCGCCATGCCAAACCGTAATTACCACCATGGCGCAACGGTACGCGAATTCTGACCCTAGCGGACATGTACCTAACGCCATCAAGCATGGCGGAAAGTACCATTCCGCCATGGTGAGAAGTACGGCATCGCGAACCAACCGTAAAAGGCCCTACTGAGTGCCTGTACACCACTCCCTGGCCACATTGCACAACTCCTCGTAGGTGCAATGAAGTCACACAATGCAACCAGTGAAATGTACAAGTCACCCATGCATGCCAACGAACAAATGAATCTAGGGGCTCCAAGTGCCTTGTGAGTGGCCATCCATATTTGCCATGGCACCATTGCCGCACTGATGCAGCACAGGCATGTGAAGGTTCAAGTCCAGCAACATGAACTGAAATATGAGACAAACAAAAACAGGCCCCCCCATCGACTGACACCAGTGTAAGGCAACATTCAAAGCAGTATCCTGAGTGAGACTGCACCAGCCCTGTACTCCTGCCAGTAAACAAACCAACCATCAGCATAAGCATGTACCACACAAGTTGGCAGAGTGACTGAGCAGCCAGGCTCATCTCAAGAGGGGCCAATGGGAGCTGCAGGGCACAGATGGCACGAATACAGAAGCTATTCCAACGGACATGACCTCAGTCCCCCTCCAAGAAACGCACGCAAACACAGGCACCTGTGACCAGCCATATTCTGATAATCACATCATTCCACCAATCCACCTGGCTGACCGGCATCTGTTACACAAAAGCTAATCCCCCGCCCCTGAGCATGACATCATTAAAACAGTCATAATGGTAGCCCCTATCCCTGACCACACTGGGCTACGTAGGCAAACGCGCCCAGTACAGTACCACGCAACTATACTCAGAAGCCGGAACCCAATGCAGATCTTCTCACAATACATCGCTCCACAAATAGGAATATGCTACATTACTTGAAAAGAAGAACGCTACACGGTTAATATCAGAATAGAAATTTAATGCACAACAAAATCACCAAGCCCATACAGCCATTAGGTCATGTACTCCAAAATATATTTCATTATTGTGGGCTGCAACCGCAATGAATGACCAGCATCTTCTTGTGTGACGCCCTGTTCCTTCATGGTACACAGGGGCTACATTCACGTTCAAAAAGGCAACATGGAAGCGCCTAGAACCGCAGGGCCGTCCCATTAGGTAGGCACTAGTCCAGCTGAAAGGTTGATATGTTGCTCCTAGCCACTAGTACTGCGTAAGGGCATGTGGCCCATTGGCGATCGTCCCATAAGATCGTAATGGTGCTCCACTGATTAACACGAAGCAGCAGGTGTCGGGAGTAAAAGCCATCTGCAGGAGTGGCATACAGATGGCAGCGGCAAAAGGGGAGGAGATACCTGTCACCCAAATGAAATGAAAAAGAATAGTATGGGCATCAGAACTTCATTTGAATTACTCACTTCAATGATCACACTAAATCCACAGCCATATGCATGCTAGCCCACTCAAAAGGATTATTCCCACCCAAAAATCACTTGCGAATCATAACTATAAAAATCGAGGTGAAAACACTATTACAAACGAGTGTTTGTGTGCATGCGTCTGTCAAAACAGAATCCATTAGATGGGATTAGTAACGTGCATAGACACAAGTGTTTGAAGGCGCGTCGAGACAGGGAGGGTTCAACAAGGGCAGATAGACGATGGTCCCACTATGGCAGCTCTGCATCACATAGCGCAGGGGAGGTGGATAGATTCCAAAAAGCCCTGTACATGGCAAACTCTCCATTAAATCATCTGTCCATGCATCCATACATCATTCCCTCATCCCGGAATGAAAACGCCTGATTATTTACTCACATTACATGTGAAATTTCCATTGAGTCTGTGCGTAATGCAGTCTGCAAAATCCACTGTGCTCCAGGCCGGAATTCCAGTGTTGTGAAGTAACATGTATTTGGGAACGTCCTGCCTTATCGTCCACTACGCTATTGCGCATCCCATACTATTCATATCAATCATTGCATTCACGCCATGGCCCCTGTCCCAAGGACATTAAACAATAGAACGTTATATTTGCAGTCAGACCTGTGGGCGTCTCCTCGCCGCTAGCTGAAAACCGAAAGCGCCGTCCTTCGAATTCCTCATTTGCAACATCACGTCGAAAAGGCATCTGTGACCGCTTGAAATCACAAATTCATCCATGTAGTGCGGCAGTGTGTGAAAATGGCAACTGGCTTCACTCACAAACGGGACGCCCCGCCCGTCGGTGAACCTCGGTACAGTGCTGCATGAGGGTCCACCGTAAATCGAGTACTACATTCCACTGACCCTTCACAAGTTTGTTCGCGACTGCAAAGATAGTATGTGAAACAATGGGACCATAGCAGAATGAACGTATGAACCAATATTTCACTGCCATCGGGATCAAATACATGTTCGTAATAGCAAGATGCCATGCGTCGAATTGCAGCGTTGTGTGCGGGACGTGCTCGCCCAAAGGGGATTGCAGCTTGCACAGGTGGAATGAATCACCACAGGTGGAGGCTATACAGCCTGAAAACACATAAATTGCACACCCAACCCCCTCCCACAACCACACCCACTCCAAAATGCTACCGGCAGGACTAGCGATGTTGGCCCTGGGGGACCTGATAGCACTGCAAGTACTCCAACTTCAAGAAGAAGACGAACACCAACTACTACAACAACCGGCCGCACAGAGGAGACGCAGGAGGAGGAGGAGGGCAAGGCAGGGCCAGCAAGGCCCGCCAGCACAGCCACTACCACCACGCAGGCAGCCCGCAATCCCACGCCTCCGAGCACATCCGTTCAACCTCACGGATGAGCAGATCCACACCCTCTACCGTTTGGACCGGGACACCATAACCGCCATTGTGGACATGACACAGGCTGACCTTGTCAGCATGATAGATAGCCCAACCGCCATCCCACCCCTACTGAAGGTGGTGTCTGTACTCCACTTCCTGACCACAGGCACCTACCAGCACACAGTCGGACAGTTGCATGGCATTTCACAGCCAGTGTTCTCACGGACACTATTGCAAGTGCTCGATGCCCTCCTGAAGCACGCAGACGACTACATCTCTCTACCACGCTCGGAGCAGGAAATTACGAACACAAAAGTGGGATTCCATGCACTTGGCGGCATACCGGGTTGCATTGGTGCCATCGACTGCACCCATGTGGAATTGGTCGTCCCACATGCCATGGAGGCCCAGTACCGCAACCGAAAACAATTTCATTCTCTTAATGTACAAATGGTGTGTGACTCCAACAGGATCATTACACATTGTTGTGCCCGATTTCCTGGATCAACCCATGATTCTATGGTCTTGAGGAACTCTACAATACCACGCTACATGGAGCGACACGCAGGGAACAGATCCTGGCTTCTCGGTGAGTCTCATTTCATGCATGATAATGTGGGGTATGTGATGCGGCAATGACCTGGCAGGAAGGGGGGGGGTGCGTACGTAGCAATGTCATTCCACTAACATCCTTTATTGTCCACATACAGGTGATGCCGGGTATCCACTGAAGAGATGGCTCCTTACACCACTCCGGAACCCACAGAACCAGCATGAGGAGGACTACAACCATGCCCACTCACTTACCCGTGTAGTCATAGAACATGCATTCGGCCTACTGAAGACTCGTTTCCGCTGCCTCAGCAGGTCTGGCGGGGCACTCCTGTACCGCCATGAGAAGGTTGCAAAGATGGTCATGGCATGTGTCATGCTACACAACATGTGCGTACGTAGAAATGTGCCCATGCCCCCTGACGCAGAACTGCAAGCACCTGAAGATGGTCATGATGAGGGTGGGGATGTGGCAGCACCTCAAGGAGTCCGCGAGGCACAGGAGGGCCGTGACATTCGTCAGATTCTCATTGATTCATGCTTCTAGCACTCACGCCTGGTGGCTGATACATGGACACGGGACTTGTGGCACTGTGTGTGTCTGGAACATGCACAATATGGACTGTACGCCTATAATGGCCTCGTACACAAAGATCAATGTCCACACATCTCATTGGATGATTGTGCAATGTTTATAGCATATGTGAAGTTATGTTACACACCCCATCGACCCGCCACCCAAGTGAGCCCAACACACCCCCTCCACCCTCCTACCTCCCCCCCAACACCAGTGTCCAAAGATGCTCATTGTCAGTGGGCAGACGCTATTGCAAGCCCCCTCTCCGGGTATCAGGGGCACCCCTGCCTGTGGAGCGCAGGTTCCTCCCAGATCTACGTTGGGGGCTGCCCTGGACGGAACTTGCAACGGATGATGTCTCTGCCTGCTCACGTCCATGCATGTCCCTAAGGGTTTGTGAGAGCTCAGTGAGCACACGGCGCACAGCGGCAAGTTCAGCACATACGTCTTTGGACGTCGCATGCAGTTCCCCCCTCAGGCTCTCGGTGCTTCTCTCCATTTGTGCCCTTAGTGTCTCTGTACTTCTCTCCATTTCTGCCCTAAGTGTCTCAGTTGATGTTTCTATGGCTGCCTTAGTACCCCCACATTCATCAGCATGGTCCTTGAGGAGCGTGGCCAGTTGCTGCTGTTGCACGATCACCTGGTCGAGGGACTGTTGCCTCTGCTGTGCCATGGTCATTTGCGGTGGTGTCACAGAGGGGCTGATCACCTCATGTTGCCTTGCCACAGGGCTTGTGGGGGATGGCCAGTCGTCGTCTTGTGGGTGCCCCTGCGTGGTATCCTCATGGTGTACGGGATGAAACAAACAGGGGGATTGAGACAGGTCATGGATGGATCCTACTTCGACATCCCCGTTTTCTGTGTCGGAGCATGCTGCCATTAATGCAGTGTCACCTATGGTGCTGCTGCCACCAGAAGCAGTGCCTTCTGTGGCATCCATTGGGGGGACCTGTGGTGGTGCTGTTGTGGGCATGCTGGCTGCTGGGGTGCCTGTTGAAGTTCCCTCCTGTGTGCTGCCACTTGATTTGTGCTGCTGCCGTGCCTTGATCCGTGCAGCTGAGGTGGAGGGTCTTTGGCCGTTGGTCTTGGCCCTCTTTGCAGGTGTGCTGGTAGGGGTGTCCTGGAGCTCGTCGTTTGAATCGGACCCTGTGGTGGAGTAAAGGAGGGCGAGCGTTATTAATGGGTCTGTGGAAATTGGAATGGCAATGTATCACATGCATTGGGGTGGTACCTGAGGGTGATTTGGGTCAGGGCCTTGGAGGTGGTTTCATTTTTGTGTGGATTGAGGATGCAGTTGTTTTGCAGCCTGCAGTTAGGGTGTGCCTGCTGCACGTGTAGAGGGTGTTTTTAGGATTTTTAATTATTTATGTATTTAATGTGACTTTTAAAGTGCGCTATCAGGCCAATGTATGTGGACGTTCTCCTGGACATGTGTTACTGTTGCACTATGTGGACACATGGTACTTCACATGATTGGACATTGTGGATTTAGCATTGTTTTATTTGGGCCACCTACCTGATTCTTCGGATGTCTGCACTCCTTTCTCCATCCCTCCTACTCCCTCTATACTCTCCATTCCAATGGTGGAGGCACAGATTTCTTCCCAGGGGGTCAACTTGATGGGTGATTCCGATCCTCCCCCGGTAGCTGTGGCAATGTTACGGTTGGCGGATAGTATGCTCCGTACGCGTATCCGCAAGTCGTCCCATCGCTTTCTGCATTGCTGTGGGTGCGCTCCCCACCGCACTTACCCGCTGTGCCACCAGGGCCCATATGGCCTTCTTGTTCGCAAGTGCCGTCCTGGTCATTTGCGTCGAGAAGACGACGGCAGCATTCTCCTGGAGGGTCTCTGTGAGCACGGTGAGTTCCTCACGGGAGAAGTGGACCTGCCGCTTGCGGTCGCACGATTTTTTCGCTACTTTTCCCATTTTTATTGCTTTCACTTGGGTGGATGACGGGTTGGGATGTGTCTCAGGGTAGTATTTTTTATGGTTGTTTGGGAATTCTGATTTTATAGGTGTACGGCGTGCTATTTCCAGTTCCGGGACCATGTTTTTACTTCCGTTTCCGTATATTTACGGTCACCGTACTTTCCGATTGCCGCTCATTACGGTGACCGCTAAGATGGGTGGCGGAATTGCACCTAGGGCGCCGTACGACGGCGGTGAGGGGCGTTTTGGGGACATTTCCGCCATCGCGGACTTTGCACTTCCGCCATGGCGTGGTGCTCGTGCCCGATGGGTCGGAATTAGCCGCACTTTACTCCGTCGTGCAATGGCGGAAACGCTATTTACGCTATGGCGGTCAGGTCTGTCACTTTCCGCCAGGGTCGTAATGAGGGCCAATGTGTTTTTCCATCAAAGCCACCCTTACTATGCACAGTAATGTAACACTGTATGACTGCCCCTTTCACTGAACCACACCCTCTGTACCTGATTGGATAATCCCCACAGTCCCATTTTCATTCGGCCGCATGGTGAGAAGCACACAATGTGGCATGTGCACTTCCCAAAGTACCAGCAGGGCTGCGCCCCAGTAAAGTAACAGTCCTTTGTCCATTTCCACTATTCTTTCTCAACCACATCCCCATTGGCTATTGGTTAACAGTCACAGAGGCATCCACCAATGCCATCCAAGACCTTAGCATCTAACTCTGTTAGTTCAACATAACACTTCAAAAGTACCATTACTAAATCAGCCTGCAGGTTTCCAGTTATTGGAAAACATGTCTAGTGGAAAGTTCGGTAAAAGATTGCAAGGCTTTTGCATCTACGTTGAGCCACATCAGCACCCATCACCACAAAATGGAAGTTTGCAAACTTGTCCCGAAGTATGTTTACAACTCTGTTAGAAGCGCCTTTGCACATGGTATGTGCCACTAAGCAGCCATTACGTTCTTCAAAATCATAATGGTTTCTTTCCCATCCCCTACCATGAAGTGGCACTTTAGTGATATGTGCTTGCAACATTCTCATTTACACACATTATACAGTACAATATCGAAACAGGAACTCTCTGCTTTCCTTCTGACAATGCTACGAAATGTGTTCCCCACTAACACACCTTCTACATAAATCGTAAAAAAACCCACCAATAGCAGCATTAGATGTTTCGCACGAGCAAAAGCAGCTTCCCAAAACATCACTGTCTGCACAACTGCACTTATTTCTAGGCTACACTATTGCAACAGGCTTTTTTAAAATGTGCCCCTTCTACTGTCGGCCCTCTGGAACGCATCCAGAAGAGGAGTGTGCGATTTGGAATGGTATCTCCCCTGCACTGAAATATCGCCAATAGTTCCCAGTGGCTGTGAGGAATAAAGTGAGAAGACTGCATTATGAAGAAGGCCTTCTGGGCCCTGGCACCTCAATACCTGCAACTCTGACTTCCTATATATATGCGTGGGCAAGCTCTTCCCTCATCTGCCTCCAACTCCTTTAGAGCCAGGCGCTTCTGAACAAAACCAGTTGGTCGTAGCTGTGCTTCTTCGCCTGGAGCCTCCCTCTGCAACAGCCTCCCAGCCTCCCTGACACTTGAGGGGAACCATCGCCAATTCCAGAAGCACCTCAAAGCCTTTCTCTTAGTGTCTGCTGTTTAAGCCCTTCTCCCCATCTAACTGCCTAACATACACTGATTCTGCACTGGTTACCTGGCGACTCTGTGATGTCGGGCCCATGTCACCTCCCCCCAGCAGGCAAACCTCTGCACTGGCTTTCTAGCACACACCGCACTTAAGGACTATTTTCTGTATGCCTCACAGTTCATCCACCACCTGTTGTGTGCACTTTTTGTTTTCCCACCCAGGACTGATCGCGGAAGTTGGGATTTAGTTTCCAACTGACGGGAAACACAGCCGGTAACTTGAGTTTAACACTTAGTACTTTCATGCTGAGCCATTACTAGCATTTCTTCCGAGGTCCACTCACACCTTTTTCCTTTCCTTACACTTCATACAGGGTCTAGAAATAGGACGCCTTGAGGAAGGCGGTTGAAAATCTCCAGACTACCTGCCGAAACGTGAACACATAAAGGGAACCTTCAATGTTAAATTCTGAACTTTAAGCTAGTTCCCCACTAGTGGTTGATACTGACCATCTCACATAGGCAAGACAAAGATATCTTGTACTTTCGCGACCCAGATACCAGACTCCATATATTATAAAACCAGGGGGACAGCTGAGAAACCCCTGGAGTTATTACAAAGAACTATTGACTTTGTTTATGTATTGAGTCTAGGTTAATTTTGAATCATTTAATGTGTTTTTCTTTTCTCTTTTGAAATAGCAAGTCTTAAAAGTTATCTATAACTGATATGACAATTGTGATTTAGGTATTAGAAGCCGGACTTGTTTTTTGTTTACACTTTAAACTAAGTTGTTTTTCAAAAATTGCACATGTTATTGACTACAATAATTGTTGTATTCTATGGTCGTTTTGATTTATTTTTTCTTTTTTTTCTTTTACCTAGAACATTATTAACTTCTTTTATGTACACTCAATATTAAAAATATATCTGTATGTTGGTTTTGACCACTTTATTAAGATATGATCAAGACTCTACATTCAAAAGAATTGTGAGTGGCTCCCCCAAGTTTCTTTGTCTCCCATTTGTCACAAATTAAAGGTTAGGACAAGGAAGGAATAAACAAGTGGAGCAGCACAACTTAGTTATTTTTTCTTCAACTTTGAAAAACGGATAGGAGTACACTTTTCTTGGATATACTTATCTGTGCACTTTGCACAATTGGCCTGTATTTTTACTTATTGTCGTTTGTTCTTCTTCCCATGTACTGTACCTTCCCCTCCCTCCACCCATGCACTTGGACGATATAAGTCACACCTGACGTAGTAAGGTCGTTGTCTCTATCTCCCCTCTGTTTCCCCTCCCTTGCCTCATTCCGCTTTGGTAGACGTGTGTGTAGGGGCATTATGAATGCCATAGCATACAATTGCACATCATATGACACACAGTGCATGCACAAAAGTGGGATGCCTTCCACTTACCCTATACACTGCAAAGTTGTTTTTTGTTTTCCACAAAACCCCACTTACTGCACACTTTTAAAACAATATTGTGCAAACGTGGCACAGCTTGCATTTTACTAACTTCAAACAAATACATACTGTTTATGCATACACCCAGGATGCCTGCCCTTTACCTTGCACACTTTTACCATAGCCTTCTACACGTCTTTGTGCACATAGACCATCTGGCACAGTGTTTGCTTACACACCAGACCGGGGGCTGGTGAGAGTGTAAAACAGGGTAGGGGTTTGGGTGTGTAGAACTGTCTCAGAAAACAGACGTTTTTTTTCCTGTTTTTTTATGTACGTGCTTCCATACAATTTGTTTTTAATCTCTTTCAATGACTTTCTGTTTCCTTCTCCTCCTGACATTTGTACATACTGAACATCAACGCCTCTCTTACAGCTCTACAGGATTAGAACAATCAGCATTACCAATGGAGGTAAAGAAAATGCCATTTCCTTGGAACCACTGCAAATCTTGCTCGTTCATGCTGTCATAGTCGGTGCAGAACATCCCAGCACTGCATATAAAGTCACACATGCTTCTTTTTATGAAACACCACCCGACCTCTGGCTCTGGGCAAATTACAACAGCATGGTCCCAAGCACCCCTTGGTGGTATGGAGGAGAAAATCACCTTGGCAGTGGGAAAAATCTGCATCACTGCTGTCAGAATCCTCTTTAGGTGACAGAGCAAACATGAGCACGACATGTACCCTAAATGTAGTCCTCCATAATGCACGACCACAACATCCACATTACCAACAGAGGCAACACATGTACAAAGGAGAGTCATGGCACCGAAATCCCACTCATAAACATTGCCCCAACATGCCTCCACTCCTTCCAACTGAAAGTTAGTAGCAAAGCTTCTTTCCACAGCATACCTGTGCAGATCTTGCACAAAGGTATCACCGATGATGAGAACTCTGCATTTGTCCATCTCAGTCAACCTCACTGCATCGACATTTCAGGAAATATATCACTGCCCCTTTTTGTCACCCACACCCTCGACACCTCATTGGATAATCCCCACAGTTACATTTGCCAAGGCACCATGCTCAAGAGGGCATATTGTAGCATGTGCGCCTTCCCACCTACGAGGGCCACACCCCAGTAAAGCAGAGGCACTCCTTCTTCCGTTTCCACTATTGTATATGCAACACTCCCGCATTGCGTAGTATTCAATAGTCACACACCCATGTAGCATTCACATCCAAGACCTCGGCCTCAAACACTATCATTTCTGCACTACACTGCAGACATACTTTTACACACTCACATTACAGATCTGCTGTCATGTGAAAGAACCTCCAGGTAACAGCTCTCCAAACTGATCCACGCGTTCAGCGTCCACATTCACCCAGAGCGGTACCCAGCACCACGAACGGCAGGTAGCAGTATTTTATTTTCCTCCTAGCGCTCCACCAACTTCAAAAATACAACACTTCAAAATGCAGTACAGTAGTCAGTAATCTGCGCAATGCACACTACTCAATCACATGCACTATGCAGTTCAACCTTATGCACTGCTACACACACACTTTCTCAACACAGCACTCACGGACACACTGCAGAACGGTTCACCCCATAACTTCCTGGCATGCACTGGAAAATGTACCATGTGTGCACAAAGAACACACCCATGGAATCAACAACGCATGTACAACTCACAAACCACACATGAAGGCAACAATTTGAGGAGTACTTACAAGAAACCTACATAGCTCTTTGTGTAAGGCTTCCAGCCATGCATCCAAGATGCTAGGGCCTCACCACACAAAGCACAACCTACTGCACCCCACGTTGTACTCCTCATGTCATGTGTAATGCATTCCCCATCTGCAAATGTGCCTCCCACCTTTCACCCTGGCCACATCTTTGCATGCATGGCACCATGCCGTTGCGTTGGCTGTGCTTAACGGTATGAGAGTAGCTTTGTACATTGTCCATATTGCAACCTTGTGATGCTGATGACTTCCTTTCATGGCGCAATATGTTAAAACACTTAATCAAGCAAGGGTCATGTAAAGGACATCCCATAGCAAAAGGAAATGCTTACATATGTCCCCCTAATGTGCAACACGTGCAATGACCTAGACCATGTGCTCGTGAACGCATAGCACCTCTCTTTGGTTGTTCCACCAAGTGTCAAATGCTCTCCACACTGATTATTCAAAGGTGACCATCCTCGGAGAGATACAGAGGCAACTCTGCATGGCTGCATTATGGTGTGCTGGGTGTCGTCAAGGGATAGGTGCTTGAGTGCATGGACAAAGGCCTATGACCTTTGGCCATATACCAAATAGTCTAGCCCTTACCCATACCCAGCACAACATAATGGCCTCATGAAGGGGACCATTTGACACATACCACAATCCACAACGTAACATAGGATGGGTGCTGTAAAGGGCAACTCATGACAAACACAAATAGTGCCATGTAGCTCCCTAATGTCCTAAGTGCTGCAATAATGTACACCATATGGTGCTGCACGCATATGAGATAACCTGTGCTGTTCTACCACGTCTGCAAGGTCCTGCAGAACCATTTATTGAATGTCACCACCATCACAGACATGCATACTTCAGACTGGATGTCTGTATTATGGTGGCACCTCTAATCATCCACGACTTCACCACTGCTCCGACAGGACACACTAGAGGAGTCCTCACTCCATCAGGTACAGGTATCGAATACACAGTGTAAGAATTGCAACCAATCCCCACACCCATGAACCCAACATGTTATGCAATGATCACAAACTGCCCATCGAAGGCAGCAATGTGAAACCTACTTCTCCCCAGTGCACATATTTGGCGGTGCACGGTGGCCACCCATTTATCGAAGGGGTTACGGGCGTAGCACATGCAACACACTGTACTGCAGTGTAAGTTTCAAGTTTCATGTGGTCTTCATTGAACTCCCCTTCTGCCATTGCTCTACCATCACTGACCGCTTGGACCTCACCACACACAGCACACCCTAGTACAACCCATGTTTTACTTCTCATGTCATGTGTAATACACTCCCCATCTCCAATTGCGCCTCCCAACTTTCACCTTGGCCACATCTTTACATGCATGGCTCCATGACGTTGTGTTGCCTGTGCTGAACAGTATGTGAGTGGCTGTGTACATTGTCCATATTGCAACTTTGTGATGCTGAACACTTCCTTGCATGGTGCAATGTGTTACAACACTTCCTCAAGCAAGTGTCTTACAAGGGCCTAACCAAAGCAAACACAAATGGTGACATGTGGCTCCCTATTGTGCAATGGAGCCAATGATGAACACCATATGCTAATGTACACATAGCAGCTCACTTCTGCTGTTCTATCAAGTGTACAATGTCCACCACAACCATTATGTGCTGCTCACCAACTTAAAATGCATGTAGAGTGATAACTGCATTGCTGCAATATGTTGTGGTGGCTGTCATGAAGGCCTAGCCTGTTGGGTGCATGGCCTACAGTCTACGGCCTTCGGCCATGCACCCAACAGTCTAGGCCTAGGCCACACTCACCACAACATAACAGAGCCATGCAGGCGAACATGTAGGCATGTACCAGACATCACAAAGGCAACATACACACCAGCACCTCCACCCAACCGGCACACCATAAAGCAGGGAGGCAGGCACACGTGTTCCACTTACAGTAATGCACAAACATATGGCTGTTTTGCCCCCCCACTACCCACTTCCAATCACAAAGCATTATAAGCATACCAACCAAACAAATAAAACAATCTTCACAACATTCGGCCTGCTCCCAACACTCTACTACGTGCATAGACCCAATGGTGCGTAGTGCACTGCAACATTTACTAATCTCCCCAATACACACTACGCAAGCACATAGAAGAACCAGGTGCACCGTGACCGCTTCCATATGTACACTATTCCGTTAGTGCACCCAGTGGACACACTGCACGCTGGTCACTGCTGCATCTCCACCCATACACCGACAACTGTAGGCTGCTCTACCAATCACCACACCCATACAACCAACATTGTGTGCACTGAAGCCAAACCACACACACAAAGCAATAATGTGGCACCTACTTTCAACCAGTGGACATACTTTTCTGTGCTAGGGCTGCAGCCATGCATCGAAGGGGCTACGGACTCTCCTCACACAGCACACCATAGTACACGCTATGTTTAAATCCTCATGTCTTGTACAATTCACTCCCCTTCTGCAAATGTGCCTGCCACCACTCATCACTGACAGACATAGAGGCTGCAGCTGACATGCCATTACGAAAGCCTCCTGCAATGACCACACAACCATGTTCCTTATTGACGTAACCGCGCATTGGCTGAGTATGCACGAATAGCGCTGGCAAACCACTGTCTTCTTCTAATGATATATATCACATGAAGCACTTCTCGCTTCTGCACCCTTTCCATCCTTTCTTCCCACCACCAGATGCCGTACACTATGTTTTTCAGGCCCTTTCTCCGCCGTATTGTCCTCCGATACAGGATGCCGTCGTCATGGGACACTTTTGACACACATCCTGTCGCTGCATACTGCGGTGCAATCAAACTTTTCAATGCGCAGCAAATAGAGAAATAGGACGCCAGAGTTGAACCAGATATGACTCATTTTAGTGCGCACACTGCTACGTACAAGAGTCCCAGTCATGCACACAATGGCTTACAGCCTTGCCACACACCACAACACTGCCCTCCATGCAGCGTTTCCCAAAAACTTTGACACACAGCACGCTTCCCTCCAGCTAACCACCGGCCACGTTGAATGTTCGCCGACATCACGGCGTACCACAGGCCAATGAGACTTCGATCCATGGAGCGAACAGGGAAATGGGTCCACGCAGTGGACTCAGATATCACACATTTTTTGGGACGTACATTTCAGTCCTTTGCAACAAAACTACTGGTCGGATTTCCACCAAACACACAAAAACATGCTTTCTGGCCCAAACCCCCGCGCCTGCTGCCAATTTGGTGAAAATCCATCCAGCCGCTCGGCCTGTAGCCATGCGCAAAGTTTTTCCCCATACAAGCTAAGGAGAAAAAAAATATTGGGACCCCCTATAACTTTGCCCCCCCTGCACGAAACCTCACCCAACTTGGCAAAAAAATTTAGAGCCAGCCATATACTTTCTTTGCAAAGTTTGGTGATGATTCCTCCAGGGGGAGCAACGTTATAAGCCGCCGAAAAAAAGTGCTCTTCCTATGGGTTTAGCAACTTAGCCATAACTACACGGCCGCTACCGTGGGCCGTGTAATATGTTGGTAGCTAAGATGCTAGGCATTTTGGGTTGTAGTTAGTGGTCAGATGTTTGTTTGCATGGGTTTGTTATGTTGCGGTGGTTGTGACTCCAATCATTGTATACCTACTGTTTGTTTTGTTGAGGCTGTATGCAGTGTTTTGTCCATGTCATGCACCCAAGACTGTAGGCACTGATCACAACCATCGCAGCATAAGACACCCATGCAAGCAAACATCTTGGGTTGTGGTGAGTGGTCAGGTGTTTGCTTTCATGGGTGTGTTATGTTGCAGTGTTTGTGACTCCAATCATTGTATACTTACTGTTTGCTTTGTTAAGGTTGTATGCAGTTTATTCATGGTATGGGAAATTGGAGCAGGCATTGTTTTTTTCATTCTCTGTGATAAAAGAAAAGATCACCTGTTAGTTAAGGTAGTTTGTAATGAATTATTGCATTGCATAGCAGACATTTCTGTACTTTGTCGACCCTCAAAGTTAGTACTTTACAAGCAGTATGCTTCAAGACAGTATACTGTGCAATTTGCCCAGTTCCTGTGTTTGTTCGTAAAATCATTGGGTCAGTGGGAAAAGAAATCCAGCAGGATTAAAAAAAAACTTTCTACATTATGGGACAATATTTGTCGGTGGTTGATTTCAGTAGGAGGAATTGAAAAGGTTTATGGTTTTTGATTTGGAAGTGGTGGTACTATTGTAATTAGATACCAGTTGGCATATTCTAATTATTTATTTCTTGTTGCATTTTAAAAGTATTCATAATCTGTTTGGTTGTTGCAGAATTTTGGGGCAGTTAGATACCTGTTGGTATATTCTAATTGTTGATAGTTTTGAAGTTGTTAAGAATATTTTTATACGTATTAAGTGTTGTAGGATTTCCTTAGAAAAATGTATATAGCAGTGGTCTGGTTCTAGTTAGATACCGGTTGGCGTATTCTAACTGTTTATAGTTTTTCACTCTTAGATAGCTGTTGTTTTATTCTATTAGTTTATGGATTTAAAGGTTATTGAGGTCATTTTGTAGATTTTTATACTCAGATTAGTGAATACATTTTGGTTTTACGAATATTAAGTAAGCATTTACAAGATTTGCTGGTAATCTTTGTTTTATAGCAATGGAAGTATCATTACATTCAAACCATCCACATTTCTTTTTATGTATGTAGTGTGGTGATCTGCATTGGGTGTGGCTCCTGCGTTGTAGATTATGCCTACTGTTGTGAAGGTTTTCTTACCAAGTGATACTTGTCCTTGTGTGAATCCAGTCAGCTTGCAGTTGTTTTTGGTACCATCTGCATTGTAATGCATACACATTACTATAACGTATTCACTATGTGACTGTATTTGTAAAGTGGAACGATTATCAGAAATGCAAGTAGTACATAATCTGCCATGGTTTGCTGAAATGGAATGGATTCATAGTTAGGTATGGATACATACACGAAGTGCTCATTAGGGATTTGTTCCTGTGTCACATGGTTGCAGAGAGTGCATGTATGTTTCCATATTTATGAAATTTGGAAGATTTCATTTAGAGGTGTGATTTTGTTTTCCAGTACTTTTAGTAAGTACATTAGACATTCTTGTGGATCTTCTTGTGTTTATAGTGAATCTGACCATTCCAGCACAGTAGTCCAATTCCTGCCTTATTCCAGAAACACTGTAAGTGTTGACAGGATTGTTGGTTGCATTTCTGTGAAGGATTAACATTTGCAAACATAATTGGTCTGTCACATTTAAGTAAATCTTTTCAATTATTGGTGGCAATTGGAATAGAATATTGATTGCTATATTTGCATACTAATTTACACCAGTTGTATTTGAAAATTTGAATGGACCAGACAGTTCTGTGTCTAAGTCATTTGTTGGAAGTGTGCATTGTTTCTTTGAAGAGGTAGTTGGTCTTGTTTGTGCAGTAGATCCTTCTTTGGTTGTGGTCATTGATGAAGTATTAGCTTCTTGTAATTTCTTTGGAGGTATGGTTGTTAGATCCTGTATAATTTGAGTCTGAACTAGTTTTCCTTTATTAACGTTTGCTTTTTGAGAAACAGGATAGGTTTTGAGATGTGATTCGTAGAGTGCACGTAGTCTATTGTATTCTAGAATGCAAGGAATACCAGCGTTTACTTTACTTGCATCAAAGTTGACTAGAAATAGTCCTTCAAGTGTACGTAGGCATGATAGTGCTACAGAGCTCATGCCTTCTTTAAACACTGTGCAGCCAATATCTATCAATGCTTGATCTAGGGTAAGACCTTGTGATTTATGAGTGGTGACTGCGTATACTAGAGGTGCAGAAAATTGTTCTCTCCGTACATACATGTCTTTGAAAAGAAGGAATCGGGCTGTTGAACGTCCTATCCTTTTAACGCCTGATAGTTTGGCAAAGTGAATGTTGACAAATTGAATGTTGTTGTCACGTGGGTATGTTTGAAAGCCAACAACTGTAACAAGTGCTCCATTAACTAATCCTTGCTCCATGTCAAGGTTACGTTTGAGCATTACTCTACAGTTTAAAGATAATTTTAATATATTCTCTAAACCAGCTATGTTAGAGATAGAGATAGTTTGTGCCCTAAGGTTTTAAAAATAGGTCCACATTTAACTGGTATTAATTGAAGAAGATCTCCAAAAACAATAATGTGTTTTCCTCCAAAGAGCTCTTCGTAGTCTGTTTTGAGGACCTCTTGTAATCTGAGGTGAATCAAATCCAACAGTAGATTGGAGACCATGCTCACCTCATTTGTTTCAAAACTCTACGTAGTTCCATTGCAGCTTCTGGAGAAAGTTTGTAGTAGTCTAGTTGTTTTGGTGTTCTACTGGAAGGAGTTGAAATCGGTGTACAGTGACACCGCCTATGTTGTAGGCAGCTAAACCTGTGGGGGCAGTTACAACAGCTGACAGTTTGTTGTTTGTCAATTGTTGGAGGAACCTACCGATGATTTTTATTAAGAATGTTTTCCCTGAACCAGCTTGACCACTCACATATGGTACTATAGGTTTGTAGTCTTGGCAAGTACAAGTTTTGACTGCTGTCAGGAGTGTCTATATTTAGTTGTGCTTGGAGTTCTTCTTCTTGTTGCTGTTTATTGTCTAACATTGTTTTGTACTGCGTAAAGTTTATGGGCCTCATTCCGAGTACGGCGCTAACCAATGGCGCTATTAACGCCTTGGTTGACGCCGTACCCGGACCGGCAGCGCCTTGGTGGTTGGCGGAATTACCGCCCCATTCCAAGGTTGGCGGGGCAGTAATTCCCCAATCCCCATTTACCCTTCCCCATTCCCATTCTCGCCCCATAGGGCATAATGGGAGTGGGGAAGGCGTCAATTACGCCACCGTAAATTACGGTGGCGTAATTAACATCAAGGTCCCTTAGCGCCATGGTATTTAACGCCTGCTAAAAGCAGGTGTTAAAAGCACCATGGCGCTAAGGGAACTCGGAGTATGGCGGTAAGGGATTACCGCCACCGCTCTCGTTAGCGGTGGCCGCTATCCCTTAACGCCATACTCGGAATGAGGCCCTATGTCTGTTATAGTGCTTGCATTTGTTTTGAAAGCATCTTCATAGGAGATATGGGTATCTAATACATCTTCTTCTTTTCTCCATGGTTTAAAAAGTTGTAGTAGAGACATGTTATACAGTTCTTTATGTTGAGGAGTTTTTAATGACAATTTCATATGATTAATTAAGCTTCGTTTGGTAAGTTTCACTAGGCTGCCTTCACAATTTTCGACTTTGTATCTACCTTTCTTCTCATATGGTTTAATATTATTGTGTATGTGAAGTTTTGGGCTATGTGGTATAAACACATGGTTTCCAAAGTGGCACTCCAGTTTGGGTAGTATGTGTCTAGTAAATTGTTTTTCAAAATGTCTTGGCTGTTGGGATAATTTTTGGCTATTGTTTCTATGTCTTCATATCCTTTCAGAACTCTTTTTCTGGGTTTAGCAGAACCAGGGCTTAGCTATACTATGTTTTCAGATTTTCCATACAAGGCAGTACCGGTTAAACAGTCTGCGGCTTCGTAGCAGCCACATTCTCTATGGGAGAGCATTTTTATGCCTAAGCTGTACAATTTCTGTGACAGTGTTTTGTCAGATGATATGTAGCACCAGAAGTCATTGAGCTCTGTTTCTTTCTGCTTTGGTTAAGTAGGCTGTGAGATATCGTGCAAATGCAGTGGAATTGTCTGCAATGTATTGCACATCTATATTTGCATTCCAAAGGAGGGCAATGATTGCATTGTAATCATTGATGTACTTTGATCCTTCTGTTCTTTTTATACAGTATGTGTTCTTAGGTGATTTACCTTTGACACTATGTCTAACTGAAGACATGAAGTTGTTCACTTGACCTGTTGTTGAAACTGGTCTAGGGAAAGCAAAGCAGCATTTGGTGTAGTATTTCCCTTTGTTTTTATATTTGCGCCGACAATACTTCCCACAATTGTGTCTTTGAAATTGTAAAATTTGTGCAAGTAGGTCACTATGTGTAATTTGTGAAGGGATTTCACATTTGACATATTTCTGAATGAACTGCAAAACAGTGGCATCACTGTCCTGACCAAATTTAGGAGCATCTTTAATCCACAAAAGCATGTGGTTGTGTGGTGCTCCTCTGGCTTGGTATTCTTTTCTCCAAAAGAAGTGTTGCACTTCTCTGAGGGGAGGCACTGTTTTAGTACAAATGAAGTGTAGCATGGCAATAAAGCGATGATGGCAATATCTTGATACATTTACAGGATCTAGAGAGTAGAGTCATCCTGGTGTTTTTATATCTATATTTGTTTTGTTTTTGTTTGCTATGCGTAGGAAATCGTGCAAATCTTCCCATGCATATTCTGCACAACTTAATGTCACAAGCCATGTGGTTGGGCCAAGGTTTCTTATCATACACTGTACTTCTGCGTGTCGTCGGAACAAGTATTCTTTTGTTCAGTGCATGTTTGCTAAAAGGTTTGTAATGCTCGACTGACATCTTTTTCTTGCACTTTTTGTAGTAATTGCATAGCAGACATATTTTGAAAATTGGTACCTGATTTCAATGTGTGTGCAACTCCGTAGCATAGAGTTGCTAGTTCACTTTCAAAGAGAAGGTGGAATATGTATTCCATGTTTTGTCTGAATCTGGGGTCTTCAGAATACATTTGTAAACAGCGGTATTCTGATGCTGTTATTTGTGTGGGTCTTTCATCGTACCTTCCTTCTTTTCTAGTCAGAAAGAGTAGAGGGAAGGCTCATGCTCCTACACTTTGTTCCCATATGATGATTGGAGATCCTTTGGCTTGCCGCATTTGGTAAATTTCCAGTGCATCATGTATGGTGTCTTTAGAGTGCAATGGGTGAATTGTATAACGGTCTAAAATATTGGATTCTGTCATAGGATCTAGAAGTTGAAATTGGCCAGTTTCTGATGAGTCTTGAATTATTTTGGTGGTTTCCCTCAGGTTTTCTTCAATGTATATTTCTTTGTAGTATTCATCGCTGTCTTTTATGTAAGTCCACTAGTTGCTGTCTTTTGTAGGTACGCCAATTTCTCGGATAATCAAAGATTTTTCTATTAGGCCGTTGCACTCCCAGAGTGTGTACAATTTCTTTGAGATCTAATGGCAAATAAACTACTTTGCCACAAATGTCTTTTAGTAATTCAGAGGGAGGTAGTTTTGCTGTTTTTGGTTGAAAGCATATTATTGCTTGAAATGGGAGCACTGTATGAATTATAATGCTCTGATACAAGTTAAGTTGTTGCAGTGGTTTTGGTAGTGGGAATAATTCCAATTTATTAGTGATAGCGCATGAAGGTATATGGTTGTTGTTAAGTTTTGCAGTGCAGTATCTGCAAAGTATTAAGGGGTTAGTAATTTCGTATTTGTTTTCTGCTATAAGATAGAGAGCCAATTCAAACCACTTGGAATTTTCATTGTCTTCTATTTTGTACATTATGTTTACAGTTTTTGTGCTATTTTTATAAAAAGGTCCTGCTGCAACACATGCGCACATGGTTTGGTACTTTAGCAGATGTGCTTTTAAACTTTAGTATTTCTTTTTTTCTATGTGTGTAGGATAAGGTTGCTATCTGTAAAGTTGTTGCTAGTCTGTTCTAAAGATATTGAATTTCGTAAGTGGTTTTCACTTCCGAAATATTTTCTCTGGATGTGCTCTATTTCTTCGAGTAGTTCTTTGGCTGTACCATGTAGAAGAATGGTATTTAAATTGGCCAGTGCTGAAGCAAGACTTTTGGCATAGTAGAGTTTATGAACAAGATTTCTCACAGTTGTATGGTGTGTTCCTATCATTTTAATATGGTGGAGGATGCTTTTGCAAATAGGTCCAGAAATGCAGTCCAATGAATGTCCTTGTAGTCCTGTGAATTTGCGCAAAATTGACAGGAGTCCATAGTTTGTAATAATTTTATTTTCAATTTGTTTTTGCTTTTCACCTACTGATTGAGGAACTGGCGTAAAGATGTGAAAGATGTTTTGCCTATGTTACACATTGATGTACACGGCCATTTGTAGACTGGACTTATTGGTTCAGTGGAATGGAGAGTTGATGCTACGTTTGCTAGAGATATTTGTGTGAGCAGCATTTTTTGTTCCATGATGGTATTATTAACCTTTTCATACCATCGTCCACTGCTATGCATGGCAATTGGATTTGTTTGCTTTTGTTTGTATGCTTCTTCATTGAAATATGGTTCTGTGCTGGTGGTGTAACTCCACTCACCTGCACAGATGTTTGCGAAGCTATCTTTTTTGATATTCCGCTTGTTGAGAAGTCCTTGTTGTAGTTTAGTAGTTAGTTTTGTTAGTGGTTTCATTCTGTTTTAAACTAATATAAATAATTTCCTTTTGAGAAGGATTGCACTGTCTATGAGAGCTTCCAGGATTAGTTTTCTGCGGTAGGTTTTAAGGGTTGGGCATGATTTTTCTCCTGTTGTAAGGTTCTGAAGGACTCTGTGGCGGAAAACATTTTTTGTAAAAGTCTTTTTTTGGTTTGCTTACTTGTGGCTAAATCAAGATTTATAGGTGCAGTGTTAGCACCACTAGTGGTAGCTGCAGTCTTTTTAACAACTGTCTGTTTAGTTTTACATTTTGAAAGAGGAGTCAAAGTTTATTTTCTGCAAGTTGCTTTAGTTTCGCTTAGTGACTGTATTAGCTGTTATGTTTGAACTTTTTGTATAAATTCTGCTAGTGACGGATGCTTATTTTGTACACTTTTATTTTGATTTGCTCTATTTCTATGTTTCTTTCTATGGAGTTGCTTTTTGGTAGGCATTCTTTGGTGTCTGTTGGAGAAAAAAAGAAAGTGTGGGTTGGGACATTGTGCAATGTAAGTGTGTCTTGTGCATGAGTGTCTGGGTTTGATGGCAGGCATTTATGTATATGTGTGTGGTTGTGGAATGGGCTGTTACTTCAGGTTGGGAAAGCTATTCTCGTATTTGTGTGTTACTATACTGATGTTCAGATGACAATACAAAGTGTGCACATGCTGAGGTGAAATCAGTAATAGTGAATCTAATGCTGTATGGTTAATACAATTGTTTGTTCTACAATACTAGAATACTACAGTGTTGAGTAACAGTTAGAACACTACGACAGTATTGCACTTACTTAGTTGGATGCAACGAGTAGGTTTCTTCTGGGTTTTGTCTTGTACTTCAGACGCTACTGGTTTTCAGGAGTGGGGTCTTCACTGCAAGAAGGAAGTTAGTACATATGTGTGTTAATGCCAGAGTAATTGCACTTCAAGAATAGATTAGTTACATTTGCAAGAGAAATTGTTTGTAGGAAGAGGTACTGTATGTGTTAAATTGCATAGCTTTGTATATGAAAGGGGATTTTGGAGCATCAGCTTCATTGCTAAGGGGGTTAGTGGAGATTTTATAGGTGTGTCCTATGAGGTGCACTTTTTGAAAGTGTTGCTGTTGCACTGCTTAGTGTGGTAATAGATTAGTGGAAGTTGTAGTAGGGTGAGAAAAAAAGCTTGGAAAAATGTACAGATTGAAAGGGAGAATGTTTCTGTGTGTGTAATTCCATTCATTATTTTTGTGCATAGATGTTTCCTACATGAGTGCTGGAAACCTTTCAGTTCTTTGATTTTGTTATCCACATTCCTATTAGCACTGTTCTGAATGTACATTTGTATTTGTTTGGTTTTGCAAGAATGGCAAGTGTCAGGCATTCTGTTTAAATAAATGCATTTTATGTACTTGCAATGCTTTTGTAAGATAAAAGCTGGTCTCCTGTTTTGTGTGCATTCTAGGAATATATAACAGTGTGTTAAGCAGTAAGTGGTTCTGAAAATGACAGAAAGAAGTAATAGAATTATGGGTTGGACATTGCAATGAGTAATATGGGTAAATTGAAATTTGGAAAGCAGACAGATTTGTAAGTGAACTTGATTATAGGAGACCGTAGCCAATGAGGGAATGGTGCAGAGAGTGGAGTGGAAAGGGAAGAAGGGCTGACCCCGTGTTACGGGGTCCGCAGCCACCACGGCTGTTCGCAGACAGGCCGTGCCACATCCAGGGCTTCTTAGCATATCTGGCATGGAAATGGGACTGGGGGGATTAGCCAATCAGGTGCTGAGGGTGTCATTCATGGGGAAAGAGGGTAATCATTTTTTTCATTGCTCTTTGTAGTGAAGATGGCTGTGGTTGCAGAGATGGACATAGTCAGAGTGTGGATAGTGGGAGATGGTTTTGTCACTAATCTGCAGTGGTATGCAAACATGTGTGGCATTCCTGGCAATCTTGGATTTCAGGGAGTGGATGCTATGTGGTGTGATGTGTCAGAGAGAAATTTGAATGTGTATTTACACTTTGTAAAAATATGGCTGTTTTTAACACTCCAGATATGCTGCTGGTAAATTGTGTAGGAATGTATTTGGGGAATCTGAATGCAATACGTTTACAGGAGGCACTGAAGCAGTTGCTAAAGGAACTGATGTACCTATTTTCATCTGCAAAGATATTTTTTTCCCAAACACAACCTAGGACTGCATGGATGTCTTCTGGTGTCTTTAATCCTCAACAAGGCATAGCAAGATCATTTGTTAATGAAGGAATATCTTCTGTTATGTATTCTGTAGGCATGTCATCATTCCAAAATGAGAACCTTTTGGAAGATGGTGCAATATATTTATTTTTGTGATGGAATGACTTTCACAGTTTGTGGTAATGCAATATTTCTTAGTAATATTCAGAACTCAATCAGAAAGTTGTTGTGAAGTCATGTAGCAGACACAATCTGAAAAAAGCCTCAAAAAAAGCTCAAAAAAGATCTTTTCAGAGCCAACATCAAAGGGGAATTGGGGTAAACTATTTAAATGTTCATTCCCCACTCTCAGATTTCACGATTTGTCCGTGGACACCGCAGCTGTCCGCGGATCATGTGTGCTACATATGGGGATTTTGAGGCTGAGAGGCATGCAAATGAGACTGTGCAGGCCAAGGAATTGGTCAATAAGGTTGACTGGGTGTGATGTGTAAGGAGAGACTTTGGCAGAAACTCTGTTTCCTGAGAGGAGAGCAGATAGCTAAGGCTGTGTCTTTCAGAAGGCAGATTTTCTGGATTTTGAGTGACTTGTGGATAAATTGGTTGGAGGTGCATGCAGATCGCTGTACAGTGGCTGCAGATCTTGGATTCCCTCATGTGATTGTGCACTGGCACGGAGTGCACGGAATGAAGTGGTTAGATTTGCTTTCTCTTTGTGCCACTTCGATGACACACTGTCATCCAGACATTATTAATATTAATTGTGGAGGGAACAGTTTAGGACATGTCTCTGGAATCTCCTTGCAATTTGCAATGAAAGATGGACTTGGGAAAGTCATGGACATGTTTCCAAACTCTCGAGTAATCCTTTTCTCGTATTGCGCAGAGACAAATGTAGCTGCATTTTTCTTCACTTGGTCCACAAATGGAGAAAGCGAGGCACAATGTCAACAAGGCTGTTTGTGCTTTTTTGAGAGCTGTTGGTATGTCCTCTTTTCACAATGAAAATATTACGTTTCGTAGCACACACATTTTTCGCAGAGATGGAGTCCATCTTACTCAGGCTGGGAATCAGATTTTTTTGTGAAATATACAAAATGCATTGCAACCCTTTTTGGAATTATAGCAATGCTTTTTCCCGTATGTGTTGACCACTTGAAGTTTTCGAAACACAAAAAACACCACAAAAAGGCTCTTTTCAGAGCCACCACTTCCTCCCGGAGAAGAGTGCAACGGTTTTGATAGCGCAGTAACCCAAAAATGTACATGTCCGTGGACTGTCCGCGGACTTCTAAAAATGCACAGGGCCCTGCAGCATTTCATTGTCACTTCTATTTTTAAACTGTGAAAGGCGGCTCTGAAAAGAGACTTTTTTGTTTTTTGTTGTTATTTTTTTTGGTTTCTTTAACAAGACACACAAGGAAAGGAAGGGAAGGGAGGGTAAGAAAGGGGCACCAACCACAGGGATAAGAAAGGGCAGGTGGAGAGAGGAAGATGTTGGGTGGGCCTTAATCAGGTAGGTGGCAGACGTTCTCATGCTCCTGGAACGTAGCCTCTAAA
Organism: Ambystoma mexicanum; assembly: GCF_040938575.1. Lineage (NCBI taxonomy): Eukaryota > Metazoa > Chordata > Amphibia > Caudata > Ambystomatidae > Ambystoma > Ambystoma mexicanum. Next base: position 111,017,300 of record NC_090922.1, read on the forward strand.
GCACTTTGAAGTGTCTCCCCCCTGCAGAGTACTGCGCCACAGTACATACACAATACAGTGACCCTTGAAAGGTAAGGGTCTTATGCAGCGCGTATGGCCTGTGAGGCTGGTTCAGGGATGCGCTGCCCCACTGTAGTGTTTCTTGTGGTGGCAGGAGCATAAACGGAGCTTGCTGTAGAGGAACTCAACCTACTACTTTTATCGCAGGGGACGACCTTCCGAATTGCCCTTGTGTGGAACGATCTTAGGTGTCGCTGCATGGAAGTAGTCCCGTAACTGTACAAACCTGGTTTGCCATGACTGCGCTCCATCTGGTACTCAGTGCAGCGCACCTTGTGTGCATGAGCTTTGGGTACCCCTCCAAAGGTGGTAAACAGCCTCCACACCCAAGATCCACGGTGGCTGTGAGTAGTAGGGACTTCCACTAACTCAACCTCGTTACCCTCTTCATCACTCTCTGTATCTTCATGCCTGTTCCCCTCTCCAGGCCCTTGGGGAGGTGGTGGTGATGGAGGGGGTGGGGGTGGTGCTGAGGCAGAACTAGCACCAGCAGGAGCAGCAGCAGCCATGGATGCCATCTCAAATGTGTCAGGAGGCACAGCAAAGTCAGCAATCTGCAGACAGGTAATAGCAATCCAGCAATGTGGAGCATTGTCTGTCCTGGAACACTAAAAACAGAATGAGAAGCAACTCTGGGTGGGGGGGTTTATAGGGGTGCTGGTGCACACTCCGGGGACAGCGCTCATGTCTGTGAACACTTCAAAAACCAAAAAGGGCTCAGAAAGTTCAGAAAAAATATCCAGATCACTAGGGATATGGTCTGGGACATGTGCAAGGGTGAGGTTTCACAGTAAAATGCCTTGTACTGCTCATAAAAACACTTTTTTATTGTGTCTGGGGGCCCGGACTGTGTCCGCTGACAAGGACCCACGCTTAGGGTGGGTGCGGTCACATGATAACGTCGCGGACAGGTTTGCGAATGGGACGACTGTTCATAGGACACCGAATGCGCGGGGTCGGTTGCACGCATGCGCACGGGTGTTCTACGGACAGGGTTTGGGTCCCCAAACTAAGTAAAAGTGTGACACACGTGCGGCGGAGAGTTACGGACAGGCGCAATGTTCGTAGGACCCCGGGGGTGGGATGCGCATGTGCACAAGTGTCCGCTGGACAGGGTTCAGGTCCCCGAACTAATAAGAAAACCCAGAGAAATATAGGAACAGTATACATAATACTTTAATATTGTACAAAAATATAGAAATTATTAAAGAAAGTTGGAAGCAGAAATGGAGACATATACAGGGGAATTTAGGGTTTTCTACGTGTTGGATGGTAGGGTAAGAAGGGATTGAGGTCTCATCATAATGTTTTTGGTGATGGGAATTTTTTCGGGATGGTTGACTGGGACATGGAGAAGGGGTACAGGTGCACATGGGACAGTGATATTTTATTTTTTCCATGACATGGTTTTCTACAAAGATCTTTAAAATAATGAAATTGGTCATTAATTGATCATGTATTTGTTCTACATGCTGTAGATGATTTTCCACAGTGTCTGTTTGTTGTTCATTAGTACAGGGGTACCCAACCTTTTGTGCGCAACGAGCAAAATTGGCATATCAAAATAAATGGTGAGCAACATCAATTTTTCGACAGAACATATCGGCGCACAGTTGGCGGACAAATGATTGCAACACAAATTACAAATGTAACAAAGTTGAAGCTGCGTATAGAACATTTCATTTGCAGTACGTAATAGTTATCATTTCACGTTAAGTGGTTGTTTACAAGAAGGGTTGAGGAAATTGAGTGGTCAATAGTACATTTTTAGACACACAGGACAAGTCCAGCTGTTCAAAAATATAGTAGGACTAAATAGACATTACCAGGGGTTTCAGGTTTTTGAGCAAAATATTAGTGCAAATGTTTGGACAATAAAAATGGCGACAAATAGAGCACTGATTTTTCAGTTCTACTTTGGGATTCTGCCAAGGATTATATGGGATCTTTAATGGCAAATAATGCATTCCGAGGCATACAAGATAGGCAATACTGTTCCACAGTCATTGATGATTGTATTGTGGATTGTTTTTTTCTTCAGGAATGTTATGAAATGTTGCATTTCTTATTCAATAAAGAGTAAACACAATCCTCTTGAGTTAATTTTCCAAAGACAAGGGTAGGCACCACGAAGAAGATGTCTGACAGCCAGAGAGGGTGGTTGGCGATGCCTATGCTCGAAAAGGAGGCATTGGAAAGAATTACTAATTCACAAGAAATTAAGATATTCTCTTAAAACTGTTAAACAGTTCAGAGGCCACAAAGGAAAGTGTCAGTTTGTTTGAGTCTTTAGGAGAAACTATCCAAAATGGCATAAAAAATTGCTTTAAAACAAAAAAAAGAATTTGAGAAACAATGGGAGCTTTTTTGAAGGACACCAAATTGTTTTATGTTTAATGCTGTTGTCAAGACAGTCATTATGCCATCCCCTTAGACAAGTAGTTCCTGGACCACCCGCCCCTCACGGTTATATGCCAATTACCTTACTGGACATTGGGGCTCATCACGTGTTTGGTGGCATCTCAATGGTACAGTTACTGTCACTTGGTCCAGCGGTATCACTGCCAGATTCCAAGAGGTGGTTTGGCGGTTTGGCGGTGTTAGTCCCCAATGATGGAGTCCATAGTACTCCAGGGTGGATTTCGGTGGTATTTGATTGATAGAAACATAGTATGGCGTAATGTACATTTTATTGGAGTCTGTGACTGATCTGTGGAGGCTGCCCCTTCTCCCCTAGGGGGGAGACAATTCCCATGGGGCAGGGCGGTACATCTTCAGTGAAATAGTACCCCTGAGGGTGGTGCACAGGGAGAGGATCACATGGGAGAGGAAACCTCTCATGAGACTAGGACCGACCCACCCCTGAGAACGCAATATCCCAGGTAATCACCAGACCCTAGACCCCCCTTCTTATAACCCAAAGAACAACCCCTTCCCTAATAGGCTCATGAGTTAGTATCGCCCTGTCATTTCCCTAGATAAGTACTGGGACTATGAAGAGCACAACAAACCCAAGGGAGATCAAGGGTAGAAATACTGAGACGAGGAAGAATGGGGAAGAGCTGAAAGATATGCTATTGACAACCACTGAGATGAGGAAGCTGCATGGAGGAAGGTAGAGTACCCCGCATAACCAACATGAGCATTCTAGACCACTTGGAATAAGTACTGGGATGAAGAGGAGGAGCGGAGGCATGAAGAGTACTAAGAACCACAATGAGCAGTCTAGTTGTCGCTGGCTGTTCATTGGTCAATGCAGAGTAATAAAAGGAATCGAGAATCATGGAAGAAGTTGTCTAGTCCTCCATGGAGGAGCTGCAAGAGCCAGCACGGTGCAGGAAGGTGCAAGGAAGCACACCAGAATGCCAAGAGGGGAGCTGGAAGGACAAGGGCCAGTCCAGAGTGAAAGGACCAGAATGCGGGCTGGCAGAGAAAAGCTACCGGTGTTCCTAAGACTGGGAAGTGCGTGAAAGGATGACCACGCTGCCCAGGAAAAGATTGACACTGCAGCGTTCCCAAGCAGATCAGATCCCACTACAAAGCTTCCTAGAGGTAGGGGGAGCATTCAGGCTGGCTGGTGGGAAACTAAGATGGTGCAGTCAGCACCTTAATTGTCACAGTACCTGGCAGGCACGTGAACCAGGTCTGTCCCGCAACAAGAGAAATTTAAGGGTCTGGGACCAACCAAACGAAAACAACATGAGTCCTCTTCCTCGTGGCGGTACTTGGGAGGAAAGGGCTGCAAGTACCCGCACACAAAGAAGATGTGTCTAGGACACACTACATGAGAACCACACAATTCATCTTCATCATGGTGGTACATGGAAGAAGAGGGCTCCAAGTACCCACATGCAAAAAAGGGGGGTCTGGGACCCACTACACGAGAAACACACAAGTCTACTTCCTTGTGGTGGTACTTGGGAGAAGAGGGCTCCCAGTTCCCGAACATAAAGAGGGGTCTGGGACCCAATCCCATGAGAAGAAGGGAAACCACAGAGTAATTTACTAAGGACCATACTTGGCAGGGAAGCGAACCAAGTTGTCCCAAGCGGAAAGAGGGAGAAGCAGAGATCGGGACCTACAAGAGAAGAAACCAAGGCAAAGGAGTCATTGCCCCTGGTTGTGGTCCAAGAAATAGAGAATTACCAAGAGAAGCAACCAGAACAAGGGAGTTGTTGCCCCTGATTGTTGCGAAGTGTGTGCAACAAAGAAATATCTAAGAACTTTATGGAACTTTGTTTTACATTTAAGTACTTTGGTTTTGGAACCTTTGTTACTTGGAACTCTTTGATTGGATCTACAATCTATTCTTCTGAATTAAGAAGAACTTTTGTTTTTTATATTTTAGTCAACAGTGTGAGGGATGGAAATAGGCTTCGGACTTGTGACAGTGGACTATTTACTTTGGATAAAGACATCCTGACAGTTTCCTTAGTTTTGGTTGAGGTAGGGAAACCCCTCTTAGATTTAGGGAAAGGTAGGAGTTTCCCCAATACCCCACCTTTTTACTTTCAATAAAAGTATATGCCAATCAACATGAGCCCACTGTGTCTGAGTCCTACTTCTACACTCTTAGAGGTCACGAATGGTTTATTAAGTCTTATTCAACGGTGATACGGAGACATCTCAACATATGTCCAATATACAAGATCGTGAAATTATACATTGTTTTCCACCACCAATAAAGGTGACAAGCAGGGATTTCAGTTGGTCATAATGTATTCCTTTTGGATGTTGATTCTAGTACTTCTCTTAGGAAAGTTAATCCACCCTCCACCTGAAGGGTTCATTTTATAGCATGCTTCCTTATGCAGAAGGCACAGCTATTTTGGACTTTCCCCCGGCAGGTCTCCAGCAGGGCCTGCTAAACACAAATTACTATTTTGGGAACTATATTTTGAAATTAGATATGATAAAAACAAAAATTATGGTGTTCAGGCAAAGGGTGCAACCTTGTAGCTAGTTTTTAAATGAATGTAGAGATGAGGGGACAGTCTCATTTCTATTTGAGCCTACTCTTCTCAAAGAGCAGTGCTTGCGTCAATCATTTTAAGACGATAGTTGAAAAGGCATCCTGAAGGGTTAAAGGGCTTTTTACATTGTTATTGTAAGTTTGGGGCATTCTGTTTGGAGATGTGCCTGGAGGCATATAAGGCAAAGGTATTTTCCATGATTTTAAGGCCGCAAAATCTAGGTAGGTTAGAACTGTCATTTCCTGGAGGGGTTGCTAAAGAAATTCCTGTGCCAAATAGCAGGTCTCACTGCAGATACACCTGGTAGCGCCTTGTGAGCTGAATTGGGGGTGTTCAATTTGAAAGTGTCAGGCCAGTTAAGAATGTTACTTATTTTTTAAAAGCACAGCTTGGATTTTCTGCCAATCATAAAGTGAATGTCAGTGCAAGTGTGACTGTAGCTTCCCCTGGTGAAGACAAATACTTGTGGTTATGGGTGGTTGTAAGGCACTGTCCATTTGGATAGGGATGCTCTATAACTACATTTGGCGTATTAAGTCACCTCAAAATAGCTCCATAAGCAAGGGCTTGTCTGATGGAAAAGGAGTCAAATGTCCAAAATATACATAGGCTGCCCACTTTAGCCTTATATACAGACTTACGTACACATATAAGATGGTGTCTTGATATGGGCAAAATCTTCCTCGGGGCCAGCCCTTTGAGAGCAAAAATTACCCAGTTCAGCCCAAAATACAGGTTCTATTGTGCTGAGCAGTGATCTCATGCTAGTGACAATGACACCTTCAATAAGTTTTAGTATTTATTCTAAACAGTGAATTTCATATACATTTGGTATTCAAGTAAGAGAAGATTACAAAGCACAAAACTTAGAGAAATGCAAAATATAGAGAAACATAGACCTTAGATAAACATAGAGAAACATAGAGAAACACAGTCTTACGCCCCTTCAATCAGCACTGGGAGACCCTGGCCCTCATAAGCTAGCTGTAACAAGCCCCGCTCAGAGAACAGCGCCGCAGGATGCCGTCAAGAGCTCCAATTCCGGGCACTTGATCTGGCTAGAACCAAGTCCACAGGACGATCTCCCACCCGAGTCATGTGAGCATGTGTATTTTATAATCTCGTGCTGCCCGTCCGTGACGCACAGTTCCAGAACTTTCCCTGTGCAAAATATAGGCTGGCTCATGGAAAAAACCCAACTCCGTTAATTTCCACTGCTCCTTCTTCTGAGCCCCTCCCTGGCTCCCTGGAGCCCATCTGCCAAAGCTCAGGAATGTCTTATCAGTGCCTTCCCAGAGAAAAGGAGATTAGCTTGTGGCCATGCAGGGCTACCGTTAGTGAGGCAGAATATTCTAAGGGAAGCAGGGATGTATTAACCCCATCTGCAAGCTCTAAAAGGCATGCACTCATAGCTTAGTGTTTATAGCGCTTAAGACTGGCTATCTAAGCGCTATATAGGTGCCATAATGTTCCAAACACTCCAAAAATACCTATTAGCTACAGAGCTAGGGCCCTCTCCCTGCCTGTCTATCAACAATGCATAATGTGACCTATCACTCATACTAGGCCTGCATATTCCTTGTAGCTCACTACTGCATAATGGAAGTGCTACAACAGACTACTGTCAGCATTTTTAGCACATACTTTGAATACACTATTGGCTTTCAGCGGCTAATGCTGTCATCTAAAGCCCTGATTGGCAAGGTTGCAATTTTGTGCATCACTACATTCCACCCCTATTCAACGTGTGTGCGACAAATGCTGACTAATACACATCAATATAGTATTTAGTGCAGTGATAAAGACCTTGGGGATTTTCAAGAGGTTTAAGCAAACTACCTTCTAGCGGTTAGTTAGCGTGGCATGCAAGGTTAGTAAAAAACACTACCTAAACAAAAATGTACACAAAGTGAACAGTGACATATACCCTTGCCAAAACCTGGCCTACACAAAAATACCTACACAAAGTGAACATGGACATTTACTCTAGCCAAAACCTGGCCTACACAACAATACCTAAATAATTATTGTATAACTGATTGTCAGTTAAAAAGCAGCATGCAGTTAGAATGTCAAGGCAATCCAGTGTAGTCTAATCCACAATGCACTATTGCATTTATGTATGGTTATCAATTCTAAAACCTGGCATCCTTTCACTCTAAGGGCCTACCCTCCCCCCTGATCCCAGGGCATTCAAACGTGACTATGGGCTGTGTGATTAGACACTTCCCCCATGTATGTGGAACCCAACCAGAAACTATCTAATTTCGTGAACAAGGTGAACCCATGGGCACCAGGTTATCTAAATAAAAACAATTCTACTAATTTACATCAAGCATGGCATGTGTTATTCATGCAATCAAAAGCAAGCAATTTGATCCATATGTATGCTGGTAACTGTAGCTCTGCGTGCCAGTGTGTGGAGGGTGGTCGCCCCCACTCAGTAAAAAGCCAACACCTGCTGATTAAACAATGTTTGCCATACAATGCATCTTGTGTATTTAGCAGTCTTGTTGATCTGCCCTATGGCAGAAAAAATGTCTTCATACCTAAAATTCTGCCATCTTCAGTGGTTGCCAATACTTGTAGCAGTGTTGGGCATATCAATAGGCCCCACTAGGCCAGAATTTCTATAGCAGAGCTGGCATCAGAACCCATAGTGGCTAGCTTATTGTGCACAGTTTCTATGTCACAAGCATATAAAGCTCCTGCAATTAATGAATCTAGCTCACTAGCTACGCGCACTCTAGTGATGGGCCATAGAAATGGACTCCATTTGTAGCAGCTTGGTAGTACTAAGGAAACATTGCCTCATGATAAATCTATGTCCAAGTGTATCACTGTAATAATAGAGGTGTGCATTACCAGCCTACAATTTACATGTTGCCTTACTACTGGAAAATCTAACATGTTCACAGTGTCTACCTATTGTGACTTGGAGAATACCCTTCTTCAAGTGGGATATCTACCATATACAATATTAGTTTTAGCCACAAACACCATACTACCATCCGGCAGTGGCTGTTTCATCACACCATTGTGTAAAATGCATTTAGTCAAGTTATAGTCCATAAAATCTTGGCGAGAACACTCGCTGCAGTTCTTGGTCAGAAAAACATCATCGCATTAAACAAATTAAACAAATCGTTGTATCCATTCACTGAAACATTTGGGCCTATGACTTCATAGACACCAGTCATATGAGTCAGTGACAAAAGATGTCTGACAATGTGCCAGGCCAGTACGCTAGCAATTCCATGTGGATACTCATTTGCAGCGCTTTTCCAAAGAATTATTCCAAATGTCTACAATCAAAAAGGTGACTCTTTGCATTAGTGTGCTGGAGACAGGTGTCCCCACTAAAACATGAAACTGGTTGGTTTAACAAAAACCGTGTCACACACTGTGTCATAAAATCAAACATCAAGTCAGTCATGGTTTCATTTACCTGCCTTAAGCTGGCTGTAAAGTATCCAGTGTTTCAAAGGTTACCATCTCAAATTAGAGCTCACACACTTGGCAGCATTACTTCAATTAAGGATCTTAACCTACGCACAGGTGACTTTGATGTGCGCACTCATTTTATCTCAAAATAAATTACACTCCTGCTTGCATATTTCTGCTGCCCCAACAATTCATAAGTCATTTTCCTGCCTACGTGCAACGTAGAAGTTTTTTTTTTTTTCAAAAAGCAAAACATCTCTGGTTAAAGCAATTCAGTTGGAAGAGCAAAACCATTTCGTTTTTTCAGATTCATCTCAAAAAGTGCATTTAAAAACCATTTTTCAATGTGTTAGCATTCAAGTGCTGTGTCACACAGCTGTTTGTGGTGCATGATCTTACAGTCCACAACTCATTGTCCATAGTCCTTTAAACAAGAAAGGCAAGACATGTCAATTAAGTTATTTTCAGCAACTGAATCATTTGAATGTGTAGCATCAAATATTTGATAACTAGCCAAGTCTGCACCATGCCAGTTCAGCAAAAGTTATTACTCTGTTGGACACCTTTTGCAGGTTGCAGAACAAGTGTCCTCATACGTCATGCATGTTAGCAGCATTGAGTGCGGTGCAGGACACGTTTAAAGTTGACTCGCTTTCTCTGAGCACAGTTTGCTTGACTGATCAGTGTCACTCACAAATTGAATACATCTACTTCTGTCAATGGCGCGCTATTGTCTTGCTTTTTTGCCTAGGCAAAATACAAACAGAAATGTTAGGATGCCATTAAAAGTACAATGTCATTATTCATCAATATCGGCGTTATCCACCCCTTCCCTGAACACCACCCCCATCTTCAGAAGTCTCACCAGGTAACTACACACTTTATCATTGCTACCGCAATTATTTATCACCCTTCTGCATGTTTCTGGGGGCTTATTTACACTCAACCATACGGGGTGTAACTGCCTAATCACAAACTCATTTGTGCAATGCGATCATAGTTGGTCAATGGTATCTCAGACTGATCTGTGCTTTTACAAAAGCCATATAATAAGTACCCAGGTCGCACAATGCTTTTCTTTTTCACCAAAGCGATCACGAATGCCAGGCGCCAACTTGCTTCCAGTGTCTCATGATCTTGATTTAGTTTGCCCTGCTGGCATCACTCCATTTTTCAAAGGTAAAGTCCTTCAGTCCAATACCGCCTGCAGTTGTACAAGCAGCTTTGTTTATTTTTCTCCATACAGCTAGTGTCTTTCAAGCCTCTGGTTTTTCACTTGTCATTTTTCTCAAAGGGTGTTTGCTAATTTCTTGGACCACCCCTTTGAGCGCGATAGTCTAAGTCAGTTTCTTTTGTTGCTTCAACAAATCATTCATTCTTGCACTAAGCCGTGAGGCTTCTGGATCATGGCTAATGTGCAGTGTTCATGTTGTACTCCAAAGCCCCGCTCTGCATGTTGTCTCTTGCAAAACGGCTAAGCGCTTTTGTCAGCTTTTGCTTCCATCTGGAATGCCATAATGTCTTTGTCAGTTACTCCAGCCCTGGCAATGTAGCTTGCATTTTGCCAGCTGTGTATTTTCTCTTCTCAAAGTGCCTAGAGGTTTCTTCTCCAGTGCACAGCGCTTTACTTCAGTTCACATCACATGGAGCACTGGGATGCAGCTTGCACAGCAATAGCGTTTCACTTCACATCACATCACATGGTGCATGGGAATGCGGTTTGCATGGCAATGTCTGTTGGAATGGGCAGCTGTCTTTTCTTAGCCCATTCACAGATGCACAGGTTCCCCAATGTTCAGATGTGATGTGCCCATCTGCCATCCTGCATGCAGCCTTTGTTTTCCTTCCAGTGTTACTGGGCAAATTCTTTACTTCTGATCAGCATTTCTGTCTTTGCACCCCCTCTCCTCAGTTTTTTACTCACGCTGCGGTGTCTCTCACAGGGGATGGAATGCAGGAATGTCATTGTTTATCTTTCGCGCAGCAAGCTTATCTCTTTGCTCTATAACTCTTAAACTGTGGCGGCTTCAATGGAAAGGCACTCGTTTCAGACAGTTCATCCAGATTAACTCTTTCTTGCATTAAACAGGAGTGCAGTATTCTGCTTTTGTTTGCCTTCCTGCACCTCGCCCAAGACAGCTTCAAGGCACAAGCTCTGCACACACAGCAAGACTCTTATTTTCAAAAGAGGCACTTTTTCTTGTCATCAGATTCTACTCCATGTAATTTAGCAAAATGTCAAAGCGTCTTTTTAGCCTGTTTTGAACTGATTAATGTCCCATTTAAAAGCATACGTTTTTTTTTCTCTCCTTTTTCCTCGTAACCTTGTAGTTTGGCTTCACGAGCTCACTCCAATGCAATGTGCGATCTTTCAAAAGAACCCGCAACCCACTAAATCTTTGTGCTATCTTATCACACACAGATTTTTCATTCTGTTGTACCATTGCCAGAATATAACCACTTATTTCAGTGCATTTAAAAAATGCCATATTTAGTGCAGCTCCCTGCACGGTTTCCCTGCAAGAGCAACCCACACTCTATATTGCTTGTGGGCTGTTATATGTGTCAACAACATTTTTCACCATGTATCACAGTCAACAGGTCACTATTTCCAAACATGCATCACTTATAAGGCAACAGTACAAATCCATGGCATAGCGTGGGAACAGTCAAAAAATACTCCAGGGGCAATTTAGAGGCAATTTAGAAAAATATAAATTGTTTTTCCCCCCAAACCATTGCAAACTGATTTTGCAATTTCAAATCAATACACAAAAATCGAAAATCCAAATAACATCACTCACTTTCTTTTTTAAGTGAGTCTCTCACCCATTATAAGCATGGCACAGCTTAAAATGCAATATAACCATATTAGTGTGTTTCCTTTAAACAGAATTCGCCACCAGCACATGGAATTTACAGTTGCCAAAAGAAAAACAAACCCTTTAGGCTCTCAGCACAGATGTTACTCTTTCTCCTAAGCACGGCTCATTCCCCATGTTATTTTTCAGGAATGTCAACACTTCAAAAGCATACATCAAAAAAGTGAACCTTCGCCTCCGAACATTACAACCCCCCACTCGCTAGCACACTGGGGCTGAGTCAATGGTTAAATTACTATTCACAATTTGCATGTCAAATCCTTGCAACTATTTTTCCCTGCCCTCATGACAGAATAGAGTTGAGAACTCCGTCTCACTTTGCATTTCAAATTACAACTTTAAACTGGGGAAACCGCATGATAAAATTCTTTCCTAATTGAACATACATCTTTCTTGACCATTCATCAGAGCGCTTTAAACAAAGCCATTTCCCGCTTGTTTATCGCCTTGTACTCCCTGGCTCCATTCCCAAGCAATAAGTCAGTCACGACTGATTTACTGAAGGGAGTCTTAACCACACAAGCTATCGGCCACGGCAAGCCGACACAACGCTGCTGTCTTTTGAAGTCTCAGAGCTGCAGTGAGACCACCAAGGAAATGCGACAGCCTGCTCTTCACTCTACACTGTGTTCTCTCACACAATTTGTCATTTCACAGCAAGGCACTGCTCTTCACAAATCCCACAAAGCTGCCACCAAATGTCTTGATATGGGCAAAATCTTCCTCGGGGCCAGCCCTTTGAGAGCAAAAATTACCCAATTCAGCCCAAAATACAGGTTCTATTGTGTTGAGCAGTGATCTCATACTAGTGACAATGACACCTTCAATAAGTTTTAGTATTTATTCTAAACAGTGAATTTCATATACATTTGGTATTCAAGTTAGAGAAGATTACAAAGCACAAAACTTAGAGAAATGCAAAATATAGAGAAACATAGACCTTAGATAAACATAGAGAAACATAGAGAAACACAGTCTTACGCCCCTTCAATCAGCACTGGGAGACCCTGGCCCTCATAAGCTAGCTGTAACAAGCCCCGCTCAGAGAACAGCGCCGCAGGATGCCGTCAAGAGCTCCAATTCCGGGCACTTGATCTGGCTAGAACCAAGTCCACAGGACGATCTCCCACCCGAGTCATGTGAGCATGTGTATTTTATAATCTCGTGCTGCCCGTCCGTGACGCACAGTTCCAGAACTTTCCCTGTGCAAAATATAGGCTGGCTTATGGAAAAAACCCAACTCTGTTAATTTCCACTGCTCCTTCTTCTGAGCCCCTCCCTGGCTCCCTGGAGCCCATCTGCCAAAGCTCAGGAATGACTTATCAGTGCCTTCCCAGAGAAAAGGAGATTAGCTTGGGGCCATGCAGGGCTACCGTTAGTGAGGCAGAATATTCTAAGGGAAGCAGGGATGTATTAACCCCATCTGCAAGCTCTAAAAGGCATGCACTCATAGCTTAGTGTTTATAGCGCTTAAGACTGGCTATCTAAGCGCTATATAGGTGCCATAATGTTCCAAACACTCCAAAAATACCTATTAGCTACAGAGCTAGGGCCCTCTCCCTGCCTGTCTATCAACAATGCATAATGTGACCTATCACTCATACTAGGCCTGCATATTCCTTGTAGCTCACTACTGCATAATGGAAGTGCTACAACAGACTACTGTCAGCATTTTTAGCACATACTTTGAATACACTATTGGCTTTCAGCGGCTAATGCTGTCATCTAAAGCCCTGATTGGCAAGGTTGCAATTTTGTGTATCACTACAGATGGCAAGGAGAAATCTGTGAAATACGATCCCCAGAATTCAGGAGACTGGTGGTAATGGTGCGTTTAAATGTACCCACTCCTCAATAAATTAAGAAGGTGTGCAGGAGGAAGCACAAAGGGAGTCAAATATTTGGTCATTTTCTGTTAATTTGCTGTTGTTTCTCTGTTTTGCATAAGACTGCAATGTATGGGAGCTATGTTTTATATAATTAATTGTACCGATCAAGCTTTTATATATAGCAAGTTTGAATATGTTAAAGTTGCTTTTTTATTTTGGGCTTGTTCTGTGTGAACATGTTTTTAAATGTTGCTAACTTAATGGAGAAATACGATCACTTACTTCATTGGACCTTTCGAGGGAACCACCTAAGAATTATTTGGGAATGTTATGGCAAATGGTGCGTTTTAAAGCTCCAGACGGCTGTTACATTGGTGAAAAGGTGGTAAGAAATAAAAAATAATACCTTTCTGAATTATTGGGAGCCTATTTTCTCTGCCCAAAAGGGATTTTACATAAGACTTAGGGGGTAATTCATAGAATTCACCGCACAAGTGGTGCACGCGGCTGGCGCACAGAGTGAGCGTGCGAATCCCTGCGCCAGCCGCGTGCGCTAAAATCCATTCCGCGCACAGCGTATTCATGGATTCCAGCCACCAAAACCAGCCGTGGCGCACAGTGGCGCAGCGACCCTGCAGCAGCGCCAGTTACGCCCCCAAGAACGCCTCTCGCGCAGGGAAAAGCCATCGAAATCCCCAATCCAGCGCAAAGGGCTGCGCTAACCCTGTACCAGCACGGCAAGCGGGCTACGTGTATCACTGGGGTGCGTGGGAAGTTCCACACGCGATTGGCCCCGTGCAAGCAGGGTACGCGTATTTCAGGGGTGCGCGGGAAGTTCCACATGCGATTTTCGCAGGGAACGTGTATTTCAGGGTTGCGCGGGAAGTTCCACATGCGATTTCAGCAGGGTACGTGTATTTCAGGGGTGCGCGGGAAGTTCCACACGCGATTTCATCAGGGTATGTGTATTTCAGGGCGCGGGGGAAGTTTCACACGCGACATCAGCAGGGTACGTGTATTCAAGGGGTGCGCAGGAAGTTCCACACACGATTTCTGCAGGGTACGTGTATTCCAGGGGTGCGCGGGAAGTTCCACACGCGATTTCCGCAGGGTACGTGTATTTCAGGGGTGCGCAGGAAGTTCCACACGCAATTTCAGCAGGGTACGTGTATTTCAGGGGTGCACGGGAATTTCCACACGCGATTTCATCAGGGTACGTGTATCTTGAGGTGCGGGGAAAGTTTCACACGCGACATCAGCAGGGTACGTGTATTTCAGGGGTGCGCGGGAAGTTCCACATGCGATTTCAGCAGGGTACGTGTATTTCAGGGGTGCGCGGGAAGTTCCACACGCGATTTCAGCAGGGTACGTGTATTTCAGGGTGCGGGGGAAGTTTCACACGTGACATCAGCAGGGTACGTGTATTCCAGGGGTGCGCGGGAAGTTCCACACGCGATTCCATCAGGGTACGTGTATTACAGGGGTGCGCGGAAAGTTCCACACGCGATTTCATCGGGGTACGTGTATTTCAGGGTGCGGGGGAAGTTTCACACGCGACATCAGCAGGGTACGTGTATTCCAGGGGTGCGCGGGAAGTTCCACACGCGATTCCATCAGGGTACGTGTATTTCAGGGGTGCGCGGGAAGTTCCACACGTGATTTCATCAGGGTACGTGCATTTCAGGGGTGCGCGGGAAGTTCCACACGCGGTTTCAGCAGGGTACGTGTATTTCGGGGTGCAGGGGAAGTTTCAAACGCGACATCAGCAGGGTACGTGCATTCCAGGGGTGCGCGGGAAGTTCCACACGCAATTTCATCAGGGTACGTGTATTTCGGGGTGCGGGGGAAGTTTCACACGCAACATCAGCAGGGTACGTGTATTCCAGGGGTGCGCGGAAAGTTCCACACGCGATTCCATCAGGGTACGTGTATTACAGGGGTACACGGGGAGCACCACACGTGAATTGCACGTGTGGGTCCACCCAGGTGTTCCCTCTACACCCTCCACGGCCCCTGCAGGTGTCTCACACCACAGGGGCCTACCCTGCACATGTCCTGCAGGCACCCCATCCACCATGGCCATGCCCCCCAGCCAACCCACATGTCAACTTGCACTACTGCCCACCAACGCATGTCCCCCAGCACCCCCAGCCACCAGGGGCACCCTCCACCAGGCCCCCACCCATGTCACACACCACCCCCACCCCCCAGCACTGTGGGGCACCTGCCAGCAGGCCCCCACCCATGTCCAACTCATGTTCCCCACCACCCCCACCCCCCAGCAGTGCAGGGTCACCCTCCAGCAGGCCCCACCCATGTCTCCCACCACCCCCACCCCCCAGCACTGTGGGGCACCTGCCAGCAGGCCCCCACCCATGTCTCCCACACCCCCCCACCCCCCAGCAGTGCAGGGTCACCCTTCACCAGGCCCCCACCCATGTCTCCAACCACCCCCACCCCCCAGCAGTGCAGGGTCACCCTCCACCAGGCCCCACCCATGTCTCCCACCACCCCCACCCACCAGCAGTGCAGGGGCACCCTCCACCAGGCCCCCACCCATGTCTCCCACCACCCCCACCCCCCAGCACTGTGGGGCACCTGCCAGCAGGCCCCCACCCATGTCTCCCACCACCCCCACCCCTCAGCACTGTGGGGCACCTGCCAGCAGGCCCCCACCCATGTCCAACTCATGTTCCCCCGCACCCCCACCCCCAGCACTGTGGGGAACCCTCCACCAGGCCCCACCCATGTCTCCCACCACCCCCACCTCCCAGCACTGTGGGGCACCTGCCAGCAGGCCCCAACCCATGTCTCCCACCACCCCCCAGCAGTGCAGGGTCACCCTCCACCAGGCCCCCACCCATGTCTCCCACCACCCCCACCCCCCAGAAGTGCAGGGTCACCCTCCACCAGGCCCCACCCATGTCTCCCACCACCCCCACCCCCCAGCACTGTGGGGCACCTGCCAGCAGGCCCCCACCCATGTCTTCCACCACCCCCACCCCCAGCACTGTGGGGCACCTGCCAGCAGGCCCCCACCCATGTCCAACTCATGTTCCCCACCACCCCCACCCCCCAGCACTGTGGGGCACCTGCCAGCAGGCCCCCACCCATGTCCAACTCATGTTCCCCACCACCCCCACCCCCCAGCACTGTGGGGCACCTGCCAGCAGGCCCCCACCCATGTCTCCCACCACCCCCACCCCCCAGCACTGTGGGGCACCTGCCAGCAGGCCCCCACCCATGTCTCCCACCACCCCCACCCCCCAGCAGTGCAGGGTCACCCTCCACCAGGCCCCCACCCATGTCTCCCACCACCCCCACCCCCAGCAGTGCAGGGTCACCCTCCACCAGGCCCCCACCCATGTCTACCACCACCCCCCAGCAGTGCAGGGTCACCCTCCACCAGGCCCCCACCCATGTCTCCCACCCCCCAGCCCCCAGCACTGTGGGGCACCTGCCAGCAGGCCCCCACCCATTTCCAACTCATGTTCCCCACCACCCCCACCCCCCAGTATGGTGGGGCACCTGCCAGCAGGCCCCGACCCATGTCTCCCACCACCCCCACCCCCCACCCCCCAGCACTGTGGGGCACCTGCCAGCAGGCCCCCACCCATGTCTCCCACCC
Organism: Ambystoma mexicanum; assembly: GCF_040938575.1. Lineage (NCBI taxonomy): Eukaryota > Metazoa > Chordata > Amphibia > Caudata > Ambystomatidae > Ambystoma > Ambystoma mexicanum. The sequence continues at coordinate 111,034,116 of NC_090922.1, forward strand.
CCCCACCCCCCAGCACTGTGGGGCACATGCCAGCAGGCCCCCACCCATGTCCAACTCATGTTCCCCACCACCCCCACCCCAGCAGTGCAGGGTCACCCTCCACCAGGCCTCACCCATGTCTCCCACCACCCTCACCCCCCAGCAGTGCAGGGTCACCCTCCACCAGGCCCCCACCCATGTCCAACTCATGTTCCCCATCACCCCCACCCCCCAGCACTGTGGGGCACCTGCCAGCAGGCCCCCACCCATGTCTCCCACCACCCCCACCCCCCAGCACTGTGGGGCACCTGCCAGCAGGCCCCCACCCATGTCTCCCACCCCCCCACCCCCCAGCACTGTGGGGCACCTGCCAGCAGGCCCCCACCCATGTCCAACGTATGCTCCCCACCACCCCCACCCCCCAGGAGTGCAGGGTCACCCTCCACCAGGCCCCCACCCATGTCTCCCACCACCCCCACCCCCCAGCAGAGCAGGGTCACCCTCCACCAGGCCCCCACCCATGTCCAACTCATGTTCCCCACCACCCCCACCCCCCAGCACTGTGGGGCACCTGCCAGCAGGCCCCCACCCATGTCTCCCACCACCCCCACCCCCCAGCACTGTGGGGCACCTGCCAGCAGGCCCCCATCCATGTCTCCCACCCCCCCCCACCCCCCAGCACTGTGGGGCACCTGCCAGCAGGCCCCCACCCATGTCCAACTCATGTTCCCCACCACCCCCACCCCCCAGCAGTGCAGGGTCACCCTCCACCAGGCCCCCACCCATGTCTCCCACCACCCCACCCCCCAGCAGTGCAGGGTCACCCTCCACCAGGCCCCCACCCATGTCCAACTCATGTTCCCCACCACCCCCCAGCACTGTGGGGCACCTGCCAGCAGGCCCCCACCCATATCTCCCACCACCCCCACCCCCCAGCACTGTGGGGCACCTGCCAGCAGGCCCCCACCCATGTCTCCCACCACCCCCACCCCCCAGCACTGTGGGGCACCTGCCAGCAGGCCCCCACCCATGTCCAACTCATGTTCCCCACCACCCCCATCCCCCAGCAGTGCAGGGTCACCCTCCACCAGGCCCCCACCCATGTCTCCCACCACCCCCACCCCCCAGCAGTGCAGGGTCACCCTCCACCAGGCCCCCACCCATGTCCAACTCATGTTCCCCACCACCCCCACCCCCCAGCACTTTGAGGCACCTGCCAGCAGGCCCCCACCCATGTCCAACTCATGTTCCCCACCACCCCCACCCCCCAGCAGTGCAGGGTCACCCTCCACCAGGCCCCCACCCATGTCTCCCACCACCCCCACCCCCAGCAGTGCAGGGTCACCCTCCACCAGGCCCCCACCCATGTCCAACTCATGTTCCCCACCACCCCCACCCCCCAGCACTGTGGGGTACCTGCCAGCAGGCCCCCACCCATGTCCAACTCATGTTCCCCACCACCCCCACCCCCCAGCACTGTGGGGCACCTGCCAGCAGGCCCCCACCCATGTCCAACTCGTGTTCCCCACCACCCCCACCCCCCAGCAGTGCAGGGTCACCCTCCAGCAGGCCCCACCCATGTCTCCCACCACCCCCACCCCCCAGCACTGTGGGGCACCTGCCAGCAGGCCCCCACCCATGTCTCCCACCCCCCCCCCCACCCCCCAGCAGTGCAGGGTCACCCTTCACCAGGCCCCCACCCATGTCTCCAACCACCCCCACCCCCCAGCAGTGCAGGGTCACCCTCCACCAGGCCCCACCCATGTCTCCCACCACCCCCACCCACCAGCAGTGCAGGGGCACCCTCCACCAGGCCCCCACCCATGTCTCCCACCACCCCCACCCCCCAGCACTGTGGGGCACCTGCCAGCAGGCCCCCACCCATGTCTCCCACCACCCCCACCCCTCAGCACTGTGGGGCACCTGCCAGCAGGCCCCCACCCATGTCCAACTCATGTTCCCCCGCACCCCCACCCCCAGCACTGTGGGGAACCCTCCACCAGGCCCCACCCATGTCTCCCACCACCCCCACCTCCCAGCACTGTGGGGCACCTGCCAGCAGGCCCCAACCCATGTCTCCCACCACCCCCCAGCAGTGCAGGGTCACCCTCCACCAGGCCCCCACCCATGTCTCCCACCACCCCCACCCCCCAGAAGTGCAGGGTCACCCTCCACCAGGCCCCACCCATGTCTCCCACCACCCCCACCCCCCAGCACTGTGGGGCACCTGCCAGCAGGCCCCCACCCATGTCTTCCACCACCCCCACCCCCAGCACTGTGGGGCACCTGCCAGCAGGCCCCCACCCATGTCCAACTCATGTTCCCCACCACCCCCACCCCCCAGCACTGTGGGGCACCTGCCAGCAGGCCCCCACCCATGTCCAACTCATGTTCCCCACCACCCCCACCCCCCAGCACTGTGGGGCACCTGCCAGCAGGCCCCCACCCATGTCTCCCACCACCCCCACCCCCCAGCACTGTGGGGCACCTGCCAGCAGGCCCCCACCCATGTCTCCCACCACCCCCACCCCCCAGCAGTGCAGGGTCACCCTCCACCAGGCCCCCACCCATGTCTCCCACCACCCCCACCCCCAGCAGTGCAGGGTCACCCTCCACCAGGCCCCCACCCATGTCTACCACCACCCCCCAGCAGTGCAGGGTCACCCTGCACCAGGCCCCCACCCATGTCTCCCACCCCCCAGCCCCCAGCACTGTGGGGCACCTGCCAGCAGGCCCCCACCCATTTCCAACTCATGTTCCCCACCACCCCCACCCCCCAGTATGGTGGGGCACCTGCCAGCAGGCCCCGACCCATGTCTCCCACCACCCCCACCCCCCACCCCCCAGCACTGTGGGGCACCTGCCAGCAGGCCCCCACCCATGTCTCCCACCCCCCCACCCCCCAGCACTGTGGGGCACATGCCAGCAGGCCCCCACCCATGTCCAACTCATGTTCCCCACCACCCCCACCCCAGCAGTGCAGGGTCACCCTCCACCAGGCCTCACCCATGTCTCCCACCACCCTCACCCCCCAGCAGTGCAGGGTCACCCTCCACCAGGCCCCCACCCATGTCCAACTCATGTTCCCCATCACCCCCACCCCCCAGCACTGTGGGGCACCTGCCAGCAGGCCCCCACCCATGTCTCCCACCACCCCCACCCCCCAGCACTGTGGGGCACCTGCCAGCAGGCCCCCACCCATGTCTCCCACCCCCCCACCCCCCAGCACTGTGGGGCACCTGCCAGCAGGCCCCCACCCATGTCCAACGTATGCTCCCCACCACCCCCACCCCCCAGGAGTGCAGGGTCACCCTCCACCAGGCCCCCACCCATGTCTCCCACCACCCCCACCCCCCAGCAGAGCAGGGTCACCCTCCACCAGGCCCCCACCCATGTCCAACTCATGTTCCCCACCACCCCCACCCCCCAGCACTGTGGGGCACCTGCCAGCAGGCCCCCACCCATGTCTCCCACCACCCCCACCCCCCAGCACTGTGGGGCACCTGCCAGCAGGCCCCCATCCATGTCTCCCACCCCCCCCCCACCCCCCAGCACTGTGGGGCACCTGCCAGCAGGCCCCCACCCATGTCCAACTCATGTTCCCCACCACCCCCACCCCCCAGCAGTGCAGGGTCACCCTCCACCAGGCCCCCACCCATGTCTCCCACCACCCCACCCCCCAGCAGTGCAGGGTCACCCTCCACCACGCCCCCACCCATGTCCAACTCATGTTCCCCACCACCCCCCAGCACTGTGGGGCACCTGCCAGCAGGCCCCCACCCATATCTCCCACCACCCCCACCCCCCAGCACTGTGGGGCACCTGCCAGCAGGCCCCCACCCATGTCTCCCACCACCCCCACCCCCCAGCACTGTGGGGCACCTGCCAGCAGGCCCCCACCCATGTCCAACTCATGTTCCCCACCACCCCCATCCCCCAGCAGTGCAGGGTCACCCTCCACCAGGCCCCCACCCATGTCTCCCACCACCCCCACCCCCCAGCAGTGCAGGGTCACCCTCCACCAGGCCCCCACCCATGTCCAACTCATGTTCCCCACCACCCCCACCCCCCAGCACTTTGAGGCACCTGCCAGCAGGCCCCCACCCATGTCCAACTCATGTTCCCCACCACCCCCACCCCCCAGGAGTGCAGGGTCACCCTCCACCAGGCCCCCACCCATGTCTCCCACCACCCCCACCCCCCAGCAGAGCAGGGTCACCCTCCACCAGGCCCCCACCCATGTCCAACTCATGTTCCCCACCACCCCCACCCCCCAGCACTGTGGGGCACCTGCCAGCAGGCCCCCACCCATGTCTCCCACCACCCCCACCCCCCAGCACTGTGGGGCACCTGCCAGCAGGCCCCCATCCATGTCTCCCACCCCCCCCCACCCCCCAGCACTGTGGGGCACCTGCCAGCAGGCCCCCACCCATGTCCAACTCATGTTCCCCACCACCCCCACCCCCCAGCAGTGCAGGGTCACCCTCCACCAGGCCCCCACCCATGTCTCCCACCACCCCACCCCCCAGCAGTGCAGGGTCACCCTCCACCAGGCCCCCACCCATGTCCAACTCATGTTCCCCACCACCCCCCAGCACTGTGGGGCACCTGCCAGCAGGCCCCCACCCATATCTCCCACCACCCCCACCCCCCAGCACTGTGGGGCACCTGCCAGCAGGCCCCCACCCATGTCTCCCACCACCCCCACCCCCCAGCACTGTGGGGCACCTGCCAGCAGGCCCCCACCCATGTCCAACTCATGTTCCCCACCACCCCCATCCCCCAGCAGTGCAGGGTCACCCTCCACCAGGCCCCCACCCATGTCTCCCACCACCCCCACCCCCCAGCAGTGCAGGGTCACCCTCCACCAGGCCCCCACCCATGTCCAACTCATGTTCCCCACCACCCCCACCCCCCAGCACTTTGAGGCACCTGCCAGCAGGCCCCCACCCATGTCCAACTCATGTTCCCCACCACCCCCACCCCCCAGCAGTGCAGGGTCACCCTCCACCAGGCCCCCACCCATGTCTCCCACCACCCCCACCCCCAGCAGTGCAGGGTCACCCTCCACCAGGCCCCCACCCATGTCCAACTCATGTTCCCCACCACCCCCACCCCCCAGCACTGTGGGGTACCTGCCAGCAGGCCCCCACCCATGTCCAACTCATGTTCCCCACCACCCCCACCCCCCAGCACTGTGGGGCACCTGCCAGCAGGCCCCCACCCATGTCCAACTCGTGTTCCCCAGCCAACATGTCATCACAATCTAGATCCCTGGTCCCTATGGTCAGCCTCCAAATGCAAAACACCCACCCGAGTATTGCATCCACCCACTCATAATTGGCAATTACATGACAGAGCACGAATTGCAAGTTCCGAAACAAACACATTTCCCTCACATACACCCAATGGGTGTCAGTGAATCTCAAAACCCATATCATGATATGCATGAAACCAATGAGATACTACACATTGAAGTTCGATAAAAAAATATGTATTAAAGGAAACATAAATAGAATCAAAAATAAAGAAACAGAAATGGGAATGTACAAAAATGAAAAGAAGCATGTCCATAAAAAAAAGCAAAACCAAAAATCATAATCCAAAGTAATGGTGTCCAAAGTCACTGTCCACAAAAGAAAATCCAATGGGAAATAAAATTGAAAGCCATTGCTCCATGGTTAAAATGTGAAAGAAAAATACAATCCAACAGTGAACTATGTACATACGAACAAGCCAGGGTCCATTATCCCAACAAAAGAAATGAAACCTATCTAACTACACTAACTAATAAAATAAACTATATACAAAAATGTGGCCAATGTCCAAAAGGTCCAAAATAAATCCAAAAAAAATGGAAACCTAACACTACCTACATAACTATGTACAAGGGCAGCGGGCTAGTTTGACGGCTCACTTTTGGATGTCCCGGGCCAGGGCATCATCGAACTCCTGCTCGATGTCCTGGAGGCGGTCCTCCTCCATGGCCCTGAGGGTCCGCAGGGCCGTCGACGTGTCCACCTCCAAACCCCTGCGGATTGCCTCGAGGCACTCGGTCCGCCTCAGGGCACTACGCATGGAGTTCTCCGCCCTGACCATTGTGAGCCGTGCCTCTTCCGCCCGCTGCCGCTCCGCATCTATGGCGTGGCCCAACCGCTGCCACACGGAAGACATTCTCTGTCCTGGGTCCTCCTGCCCTCCGGTCGATGCCTGCCCCTCCGATGTTGAAGGCCCCGAGCCTTCATGGCTCCCACCACGTTGCTGCTGCTGCTGTGCCTCTGCCCGTGCACTGCCTCCTGCTGCCTGCATATCCTCTGCCGGCTGGGGTGCAGTCGTTGATGTGGTCACCCCTGCTGGACGTCCGACTCCCGACTGTGGCAGGGATGCCTCCTCCACCAGCCTGGCCGCACCGTCAGAGGCAGCTCCACAGGGCACCCAGGTGACTGATGGGTGGGAAGATGGCACGGAGGACGACTGGCGCGTAGGGGGTTCAGTTGAGGAGGGGGTCGTAGCAAGCCCCATCATACGGAGGAATCCGGCCTGGGTGACCTGTCCCAGCAGGCTGACGTGGTCAACGAGCCATTCGAGATGAAGTGCAGTCTCCTCATGAAAAGAATGCAGGTCACCTCGCATGGCCCGTTGACGCAACGCTAGACCAGTCAGAACAGGCTCAACCCGGACCCGGATAGCCACGTCCGCAGGCAGAGGAAGGCCAGTTGTCGTTTGCTCATCCCCTGCCTGAAAACGGGTCTGGACGTAGGCATCCCTGCTGGTGCAAGATGATGCAGGGACAGGATCAGGGACAGGATTGCACACATGCACCTCTGCGGCGGCCTGTGCTGCCTCCTGTCCCTGGTCCTGCACTGCACCACTAGCACCAGTGGGATCCCCACCTCCAGACCCCATCTCTGTTGCTTGCACGGCCTCCTCCTCCACCAAACCCCCCACCAACCTGGATGACCCAGTGCCATCTTCCCCCGTTGGGCCCTGTGGGGTCCCAGCTGCCCCTTCTGCTGCCGAGGAGTCCAACTCCAACCTCCGCCTCTTGGACCTCCCCCCGGGAGCTGCGGCCTGGGACGCGGCACCAGACTCTTCACTCCCCGACGAGATGACAACATGGGAGGGGAGCCAGGCCTTGCGTCTCCGGCTGGCGGTGGGATCCCCGCCGCTGTGCTCCACAGCACCTTCTCCGCCCTCTTCATCAGTTGACGCTGCAGACAGGGAGAACTAAAACACAGGCATCAGGGCACTGTACAATGGACACATACACACATGACAGTTGTACATGAGTGGCATTGGCAAACCTCACAATCCCCAACACACATGTCATTTCAACTCGCACACATGAGCCATACCATATCCATATCGCAACTGCCAGCACCATCCATACACATACAACAGCATGAGCAGGCAAAGGTGAGCCAGACATCACATGCAACACAGGAAGTGCACCACACATGTACACACACCACCACACTTGCATGCATGTGTAAACCTCTGCCAAGTGTCGCAGTGTTCAGATGGGCATCCATGTCACATCTGCCAATCAGGCTTCCACATACCGCTGTCACATGCATCCATGTTGCATCACTGTTGCACCCTTGTCAAATACACACAGATGCACATGTACACAGTGCTGATACATGCAGCTGAAAACAACATACATGCGTGACATCACGGACATGTCTACTTACATACACATTCATCCAAACATCTGTGCCCACACAACTGCATTTGGCATGCAAGCCTACACACACAAGCACCATCCATGTCTCACACATTCCAGCCCTTGCATGTGTTAGCCCCATGGCCCTGTACACCCCCACCCATACTCGACCCCATACAAACAGATGTGCAACCTGCACACTACTGAAAAATCACCACACGCACAGCTCACAATCAGGATGCATGTACACTTGCCGCTCGACTCCAGACGGGTCTGCCTCTCAAGGACCTGGACGTGGAGCCCTGGGGATATGCGTTCCAGGACCCTCATCTGTTCTTCCGACAAGTGGCCCCGGCGCCCCTTGGCATCCACTGCCTTCAAGAGGCGCCGGGCCTTGTTCGGGGTCCTGGACCTGAAGTCCGCCCAGCGCTTCTTGACATGTTGGAAGTCGCGGACTGCCACCCCCTCCGCGTGATGGCAGTCACAATGTCAGTCCAGATCCGAGTCCGTCCTTCCTTGTCGGCGCGGGAACTTCCGAAGAGGGCATCATACTGCCCCAGGACTTGCTCCACCAGGACACCAACTTCGGTGGCAGTGAAGCTGGTGCCCCTCTGCCTCTCTGGCCAGGGGTTGTCAGTGGTCTCAGATGGTGTTTGCCCCGACATGACAACCCCAGAGGCAGGAGTGGGTGGGCAACTGGGTCCTGGGGCTGGGCTGTGGAGCGATGGAATCCCAGTCGGGAGACTTCGGTTCCAGCAGGGGTGGTCACAGCAACAGCACCCCTGGCTGATGTGCAGGCAGCAAATGGCAGGGCACGTGGGCAGGCGGCAGTCAGGCAGCAGCAGATGGCAGGTGGGAGCGTGCTCGGGGTTCTGGGGGGCAGTAATTCGGCCTTCTGGGCAGGAGCGTGGTCTTCCATGTGCTTACGCGTGGCCAGCTTGATACGGAATGAATTGGCACGTGAAAATCCTGCACGTCTGCGTGTAATTCGAGGAAAGGTCTTTAGCGCGTGAGCGCGTCTGTGACGTGATGCGCGCGGGTGTTTCCCTCATTACATGTGATGATAGAGCACACATGGTAAAACTGCACGTCCGAGTGTCATCGCGTGTGATCGGAGGGAAGTGAGCGTACACGCGATTGGCCTGGGTACGTGTGTTTCGGGGTGCATGGGAAGTTCCACACGTGATTAGCCTGGGTACGTGTGTTCCGGGGTGCGCGGGAACTTTCACACGCGATTGGTGGAAATCCACGTGTGTTCTGTCATCACGTGCAATGAGGGAAACACCCCCGCGCGTCACGTCACAGACGCACTCACGCGCTAAGGGTCTTTGGTCCAATGTAATCGCATATGCGTGCTGACGTGCATACGCGCTAAGGGCCTTTCCTCGAATTACACGCAGACGTGCAGGATTTTCACGTGCCAATTCACTCCGTATCAAGCTGGCCACGCGTAAGCACACGGAAGACCACGCTCCTGCCCAAAACGCCGAATTACTGCCCCCCAGAGCTCCGAGCAGCCTCCCACGAGCCATCTGCTGCTGCCTGCCTGCCTGCCTGCTGCCACCGTGCCCTGCCATTTGGTGCCTGCACATCAGCCATCTGCAGGGGTCCATTTGCTGTGTCCACCCCTGCTGGAACAGAAGACTCCCGACTGGGATACCATCGCTCCACAGCCCAGCCCCAGGACCCAGTTGCCCACCCACTCCTGCCTCTGGGGTTGCCATGTCGGGCACTGAAACATCTGGCACCACTGGCAACCCCCGGCCAGAGAGGCAGAGGGGCACCAGCTTCACTGCCACCGAAGTTGGTGTCCTGGTGGAGCAAGTCCTGGGGCAGAATGATGCCCTCTTCGGAAGTAAGCGCGCCAACAAGGAAGGACGGACTCGGATCTGGACGGACATCGTGACTGCCATCAACACGGAGGGGGTGGCAGTCCGCGACTACCAACACGTCAAGAAGCGCTGGGATGACTGCAGGTCCAGGACCCTCCTGAAGGCCCGGCGCCTCGTGGAGGGGGGCCGGGGCTGCATGAGTCCCATCCAGATGAGGGTCCTGGAACGCGTAGGCCCAGCGCTCCACGCCCAGATCCTTGAGAGGCAGACACATCTGGATTTGAGCGGTAAGTGGCCAAGCATTGCTGTGTGAGACAGGGAATGTCGCAGTGTGCTTGTTGTCTGATACTTGCCTGTATGCCTGACATAGGCCATGTATGCATGTGTGTGTGCAGGGACGTCATGCATGTGAGACCAGTAATGTGTGAACCACACAGTTGGTGCATGTGTTCAAATGCAACATGGGTTGCCCTATGCGGAATGGCCACATGAAAGCATGCCAGTCTCTGTTCCTGGACATGGGTGGGGGTGAGGGATGGGTGCTGATGCCATGTACATGTATGCTGTCCATGTCTGTGTGTCTGACCTGTGTGTCTGTGACTTGTGAATGCCAGGGATGCATGACACATGTCTGTCGCAATGTTCAGGTTCACTGATGCAGCCTAGTCATCCTTGTATCCACTGTGTCTGTGGTGTACGAGGCCAGATGGATGAAACTAGGGTGAAGTGTGTGCATGTGATAGGCATGGCCCATGATGCATGTGAGTTCCAAAACAACATTGTATGTTCCAAGAATCCCTTGGACATGTATGCTAATGTCCATAGCATGCGCCATGCCTATTACCGCATGTGTTGTACCTGCACTGAGCCATGTGTTGTGGAGGGACATGATGGAAGTGATCTTTGACAGTGCCACTCATCTGCTATTGCTTCCTGTCTAGTGGACCATTGTACAGTGCCCTGATGCTTGTGTTCTATGTCTCCCTCTACACAGCGCCACGTGAAGAAGAGGGCGGAGACGGCTCTGTGGAGCAAAGCGGCGGGGATGCCCCCACGGCTGCAGCGGAAGGGGTGGGTGAGCCCCCACAGGGGCTTGCAACGGCGGAAGACGGGGTGGAGCCATCCAGGTTGGTGGTTTCCACAGAGGAGGAGGAGGCCGCTACTGAGGCGCACATGGGGCCTGGTGGGGGCATCTCTGCTGGTGCAAGTGTTGCAGTCCAGGGGCTGGGGCAGGAGGTAGCACAGGTCGCCGTGGAGGGGCCTGTGCATGTCAATGTCCCTGACACTGTGACTGCACCACCATGCACCAGCAGGGATGCCCCATCCCAGGCCCGTCCGCAGGTAGGGGGGATGTCCATGTCATCTGACTCCCCTCCATCTGCGGACAAGGGGACCCCTGGCCGTATGGAGAAGGTCCTGATTGGTGTCGCGTTGCGCACAGGTGCAATTTGTGATGAGGTGCGTGCTTCCCGGGAGGAGCATGCATGTCATCACGGAGAGCACCGTGCCGACGTGGCCCAGTTGGGATCGGCCATGGTCGGGGGTTTCCTACATGTGTCGGCCAATCTGGCGACCCTCTCCTCCTCTGTGGAGACTATGCACCAGTCGTTCTCCATGCCGTCTTCCGGCCCAGATGCCACCAGGGCCCCCTGTGGACCTGCCCCAACCAATGCAGCCGGCTCGGTGGGGATCCCATCCCTGCCACAGTCGGGAGTCGGAGGTCCAGCAGCAGTGGACACACCAGCAACTGGACCCCAGCAGATGGAGGATGTGACGGCATCATCGGGCAGGGCAAGTGCAGGACGGCGTCGGTGGATTCCATCAGCCTGGATGCCGTCGTGCTGGCACAGGCAGTTGCGTCGGAGGCAGCGGCAGGCTCGACGTGGGAGGCATCATGGCTCAGGGCCATCAACATCAGGGGTGCAGGCATCGGCCGGAGGGCAGGAGAACCCTGGAATGGGAGTGGCTTCCGTGTGGGAGCGGTTGGGCCAGCAGATAGGTGCGGAGTGGCAGCGGGCAGAGGAGGAACGGCTCACAATGGTCAGGGCGGAGAACTCCATGCGGAGGGCGCTGAGGCGGGCTGAGTGCCTCGAGGGTCTTCGCAGGGAGTTGGAGCTGGACACTGCTTTATCCCTGCGAGACCTCGGGGCCAGGGAACATGCCCGCCTCCAAGCCATTGAACAGGAGTTCGATGATGCCCTGGCCCATGACAACATCCAGTGAGCCGTTGGACTAGCCCGCTGCCCATGTAAATACTTATGTAGTTAGTGTTAGGTTTCCTTTGTTTTTTGATTTTTTTTCGACCTTTTGGACATTGGCCACATTTTTATATATAGTTTATTTTATTAGTTAGTGTTGTTAGATAGGTTTCATTTCTTTGGTTGGGACAATGGACCCTGGCTTGTTCGTCTGTACATAGTTCACTGTTGGATTTTATTTCACTTTCACAATTTACCCATGGAGCAATGGCTTTCAATTATTATTTCCCATTGGATTTTCTTTTGTGGACAGTGACTTTGGACACCATTACTTTGGATTATGATTTTTGTTTTTGCTTTTTTTCACGGACATGCTTCTTTTCATTTCTGTACATTCCCATTTCTGTTTCTTTATTTTTGAATCTATTTATGTTCCCTTTAATACATATTTTTTTATCGAACTTCAATGTGTAGTATCATCTCATTGGTTTCATGCATATCATGATATGGGTTTTGAGATTCACTGACACCAATTGGGTGTATGTGAGGGACATGTGTTTGTTTCGAAACTTGCAATTGGTGTTCTCTCATGTAATTGCCATTTCAGAGTGGGTGGATGCAATACTCAGGTGGGTGTTTTGCATTTGGAAGCTGACCATAGGGACCAGGGATCTAGATTGTGATGACATGTTGGCTGGGGAACATGAGTTGGGGCCTGCTGGCAGGTGCCCCACAGTGCTGGGGGTTGGGGGTGGTGGGGAACACGAGTTGGACATGGGTGGGGGCCTGCTGGCAGGTGCCCCACAGTGCTGGGGGGTGGGGGTGGTGGGGAACATGAGTTGGACATGGGTGGGGGCCTGCTGGCAGGTGCCCCACAGTGCTGGGGGGTGGGGGTGGTGGGGAACATGAGTTGGACATGGGTGGGGGCCTGCTGGCAGGTGCCCCACAGTGCTGGGGGGTGGGGGTGGTGGGGAACATGAGTTGGACATGGGTGGGGGCCTGGTGGAGGGTGCCCCACAGTGCTGGGGGGTGGGGGTGGTGGGAGACATGAGTTGGACATGGGTGGGGGCCTGGTGGAGGGTGCCCCTGCACTGCTGGGGGGTGGGGGTGGTGGGAGACATGGGTGGGGGCCTGCTGGCAGGTGCCCCACAGTGCTGGGGGGTGGGGGTGGTGGGGAACATGATTTGGACATGGGTGGGGGCCTGCTGGCAGGTGCTCTACAGTGCTGGGGGCTGGGGGTGGTGGGAGACATGAGTTGGACATGGGTGGGGGCCTGCTGGCAGGTGCCTCACAGTGCTGGGGGGTGGTGGGAGACATGGGTGGGGGCCTGCTGGCAGGTGCCCCACAGTGCTGGGAGGTGGGGGTGGTGGGGAACATGAGTTGGTCATGGGTGGGGGCCTGCTGGCAGGTGCCCCACAGTGCTGGGGGGTGGGGGTGGTGGGAGACATGGGTGGGGGCCTGGTGGAGGGTGCCCCACAGTGCTGGGGGTGGGGGTGGTGGGAGACATGGGTGGGGGCCTGGTGGAGGGTGCCCCTGGTGGCTGGGAGTGCAGGGGGACATGCGTTGGTGGGCAGTAGTGCAAGTTGACATGTCGTTGGCTGGGGGGCATGGCCATGGTGGATGGGGTGCCTGCAGGACATGTGCAGGGTAGGCCCCTGTGGTGTGAGCCACCTGCAGGGGCCGTGGAGGGTGTGGAGGGAACACCTGGAAGGACCCACACGTGCAATTCACATGTGGTGCTCCCTGCGCACCCCTGTAATACACGTACCCTGATGGAATTGCGTGTGAAACTTCCCGCGCACCCCGAAATACACGTAGCCTGGACATTCGCGTGTGTGACTTCCCGCGCACCTCCGAAATACACGTACCCCACTCAATCGCGTGTGTAACTTCCCGCGCACCCCGAAATACACGTACCCCGCTCAATCGCGTGTGTGACTTCCCGCACACCCCCGAAATACACGTACCCCGCTCAATAGCGTGTGTAACTTCAGCGCACCCCGAAATACACGTAGCCTGGACATTCGCATGTGGAACTTCCAGCGCACCCCTGTAATACACGTACCCTGATGGAATCGCGTGTGATACGTTCCACGCACCCCTGATATGCACGTACCCCTCTCAATCGCGTTTGTAACTTCCCGCGCACCCCCGAAATACATGTACCCCGCTCAATCGCGTGTGTAACTTCCCGCGCAACCCCTGAAATACACGTACCCCGCTCAATCGCGTGTGTAACTTCCCGCGCACCCCGAAATTCACGTAGCCTGGACATTCCCGTGTGGAACTTCCCGCGCACCTCTGTAATACACGTACCCTGATGGAATCGCGTGTGATACTTTCCGCGCACCCCTGATATGCATGTACCCCGCTCAATCGCGTGTGTAACTTCCCGCGCAACCCCGAAATACACATACCCTGCTCAATCGCGTGTGTAACTTATCGCGCACCCCCGAAATACACGTACCCCACTCAATCGCGTGTGTAACTTCCCGTGCACCCCCGAAATACACGTACCCCGCTCAATCGCGTGTGTAACTTCCTGCGCACCCCCAAAATACACGTACCCCGCTCAATCGCGTGTGTAACTTCCCGCGCAACCCCGAAATACACGTACCCCGCCCAATCGCGTGTGTAACTTCCCGCGCACCCCCGAAATACATGTACCCCGCTCAATCGCGTGTGTAACTTCCCGCGCACCCCCGAAATACACGTGCCTCGCTCGCACAGGCCCAATTGCTGTATGTTGCCACTTTTGTAATGCGCAGGGATGCTACCGCCTGCCTTCGTGTGGCGGACGTGTTTCGGCTTGTGCGTGTCTTTGGCTGTGCGTGGCTTTGCCCTATTCGATTCCATGAATACGTGTGGTTCGAGTGCGTGTGGGCGTTCGTCTGCTTCCCTGAAGTACATCCCCAGTTACGCACTTATTTTCGCGCGTTGTTCCCCATTCCGCGCGTTACGCCCCGTGTTCCGCCCACTTTCTGGTGTATGCGCCGAGGTTGTGCGCTTTCACTGTGCGCGTCGCGCACGCCTTTCGGGATGTTGCAGTGACATGTGCGCCATGCATGGGTTTGGCGCACATCCCAAGGAAAACACGCGCAGGGACTTCCATGAATCGCAGGCGTGCGCCTGTTTTTTTGCGCTTGCGCCTGCTTGCGCCTGCTTGCGCAAAGATTTTCGGCGCACGTTTGTTCCATGAATCGGCCCCTTAGTGGCAAACATTGGTGAAACCTTTGTGCATTTGATGACCCGTCAATAGAGGGGTGTGGGGTATTTGAATTCATTAATTGGCTTGTTAGTTTAAACCTATTAACATTAACTTAATTGGATTGGAATACAGAGCAAATTAATTATGAAACATGTGGCATGCATTTACCTTACCTGCACATTAACCATGTGTCAGATGGGATGGGCAGAGTATAAACAATGAAAATGTTTCCGCTAGGACACTATGTAATAATAAATGTAGGTGACACCCAAATTAATATTGTCGATAAATATGCATGGTGGCATCAAACACAAACCTCACTTGTACAGAAAGCAGTGCATGCACATTATTTAATATAGGAAAGTTGGTTATGCATACCACCTCCTTGTCCATATGCTCCTACTAGCTGTACCAAGGGACAGAATATGACAATTTTCTCCATGACACAAACCTGCTTCAAATATTGTACTCATTAATAAATTTGTCAGCTGGGCAAAGTAACTGAAGATGACAGGGTTTTAACAATGACACTAATAGAAGTAAGGACATTTACTGAAAAATAATTTGCATGGTGGCACTAAACACAAATCTTGCATGTATAAAATAAGCCAGCTGGAACCACAGTGGCTCATTGGCCAACATTCTTGCACAGTCCAGGACTCTCTCCTGACTACAGTGCTACTGAAGTCTCATGCCTTCAGCACCTTCTTCTAGGTTTCCACACCATGGCCCAGTGTAACTGGCGAGCAACAATTTAGGGTGCCGCGAGCAACATTTTGCTCTCGAGCTACACGTTGGGGATCCCTGCATTAGTACATGATGTACTGTTTCAGTATTATTCTTATGTTCTGTATGTTCTGTTAAAGAAAGAAAATGTGTTGGGTACATATAACATAATGTGTATTAATTGGCTTACTTTGAAAACGGCTGTGTCTACCATTAGGATCACTGTTTTCACTCATTTCATCCTGGGGAAAATGTTCTTCAAGCCACTCCAGAGTGCTAGCCATTTCTGTGTAAAAAAAAAAAGATAAATTATTTTTTAGTGTATCCTACTAAAGAAAGTTTATAACTATAGGAATTAATGTAGTGTACTTAGCAGTTTGTTTTTCAGTTTTCTTGCTACTGCTTTGTAGGTGTGCTGTTGATATTGGTTGTGCAGTTTCTGTATAAAGTATCAGTGAGGTAATTCTACTGGAGCCATATGTTGGTATGTTCCATTATGTTTCATATGCCATGTAATTGGACTGTTGGTGTCTTACATATACAGTTTGTACTTTTTATTTATTTTTTAATGTAATTTATTTATATGTTGCTCTTTGAACATGTTCATTGTGTTTGTTGTATGATACAACAATGTAAGATACCCCCTGAGCTTTTGGACAGTGTTGATGTTGCCGGAGTCTGTCCGCAGACATTTGCATGGTCCGCGGATATTGCAGCTACTAGTATGGGACAGGCGGTTCAGTATTTTGAATGGTATATCTATATAAACTAAGGGTATCATAGTAAAAACCTGTCAAATTCATGATATCTATATCTATATTCAGTGATAATAATGTATTTAAGGGACGGTATGGTAAGTTGCGCTACTAGAATCCTATGAAATTCAGTGAAAAAACTTTGTTAAAGGGACATTATGGTTACAAGTAAAACCGAAAACCCCCTGAAATGTGCCAGTTATGGTAAGCTAAGCAACCATAACTCACGCCACCACTGTGCACTGCTAAGAATAATACCCATGACATCAAAGATGACATTACAAATATCATTGATGACATCACTGATGACATCACATGTGCATTTACTCTTCATAGGGAGTCCCTACAAGGGATTGTGAATGTAATGTTGGCAAAAAAAGTATCAGGGATGATTGGGAGATGTGGAATGAACTACATACTTCATTATGCAATTTACTGCTCCAAAGAACATTCAATTACAGTGTTCTTTCTAGTACAGGAACCTACTCATACAGAAACGTAGGTATAGCATACACCATAGAGGTGCAATATTTGTAATTTTCCAATGTTAGATAGTAAAACAGTGAATGCTTCTATATCAGACTTTTGCGTACTGTGAAACATGCACTAAGTAGCTAATAATGCATCACTTACTACATACTTTTACTACTACGCACAAAACATAAAGAGACCACAAGGCATACAATGGGCTTTTATAGGGAGCATAAAGTAAGCAAACAAGAGGCAGTATCATTAGCAACTGTGTATAATCTACATGATTATTTTCACACAAATAAATGATTGCTGTGTTTCAGGCTTACTTCTTCCCCTATGTATGTGCTTTGTAAGATGCGATTGAACTCTAAGGAAAGTAGTGCAAGAACATGTGAGAATGGCAACGTCTACAAATGTAATACTGTTTGAATTTTAAGTTTCTGACTGTCAGTGAATAAGCCCAAGTGGCCTAGATATGTCAGTGAACAAAAAAGAACAGGCTAGACATGTGATGTCATCAGTGATATCATCAGTGATATTTGTGATGTCATCTTTGATGTCAGGGGTGTTATTCTTAGCAGTGCATGGTGGTGGCGCGAGTTATGGTTGCTTAGTTTACCATAACTGGTGAAATTCAGGGGGTTTTCGGTTTTACTTGTAACCATAACGTCCCTTTAACAACATTTTTTCACTGAATTTCATAGGTTTTTAGTAGCGCAACTTAAGAATTTCATAGGTTTTTAGTAGCGGAACTTAACCATAGCGTCCCTTTTACAAAGTTTTTTCACTGAATTTCATGGGTTTTTAGTAGCGCAACTTAACCATAATGTCCCTTTAACAATGTTTTTTCACTGAATATATATATATATATATATATAATAGTGTGGCAACCGCCGTGTTATAGTGAATTGCTAATAATGTTTGACTCATTCGATGGATTTGGCTGAAATTTTGCAAAAAAATTGTGCTTTTACCGGCACACCCAAGACTGCACATTTTGGGAAGTATCCATTAAAAAATAAAGGTGTTATTAAGAAAACAATAAAACACAGTTTTGGCCTAGTCCCCATTTATTTTCCCATAGAGGGAAAAGTCAAATTTTTACTAGAGCACACAGCGAAAAACGCGGGATGTATTTTGACCAGTATGCCACAACTTGTGCATGAAGTGTTGACTACATTTTCATTGGAGGGGGGCCTGGGGTTATTGCATCCAGTCGCTTTTTAAATATTTGATGGATACATTCTCCAAAAATTATAGCGATATCTCCTATGGTGCTTTACACCAGAGCGGCTGACAGTATTTTCAGGAATGAAAAAGCAGCCATTGTTTGCCAAAATTCTATTGCTCATAAATCAGAGGTGATCATCCCAAAAGTCCTGACCTGGACCGATTCTCATGTGGCCAGGGAAAGGCAGCCCCTACCTGATCCTGACCCCTGGGGATGGTATTGTGCCTGAGGATCACATGGGACGGGACTCAAGTCAGGGGGAATGGGAGAACCCTCAGAGTAATTTCCCTAATGATCATACAATCTTAATAACTTATTGGAAAATTGAGGATTCTGATGTGAAAACATAAGAACATTATGAACATCAAGTTCCATAATGCTCTTAGTACTGAGACGAGGAAGATGGGTCCAAAGTTACTAAACCATAGTGAGCGGTCTAGTTTTTGTAATGACCCACACCTCAGTGGCACCTTTAAACATTTAAAGGCCTTTCAGGTATGGGTCTAGGAGACACAGCAGTGGGAGGAAGCAGGAGTTGGATGAAGTTTTCCAAACAAGTAGTTTATCAAGAGCTCAATTAAACTGGACATTTTGGTAACAATTAGTCAAAAAATTTAAAAGTTATTATGAATGGTGTGAATAGTGTATAGTGGCCATTTCATGCATATTCCCTTCTTAATTTCTTTCCTGCCACCACTGCAGGTGCCCTCTCCCCCACGATTGACCATGAGTAGGTAGAATTAAAAGGACTGCAAAAAACCACGTGGTAAGCCCAGTGGGCTTTGAATGCATTATTATCCTCCATTTTGGGGGGCATCGACAAGGAGCATTAGTCTGTATATATTTGCCCAATGGGGCATTCCACTCCCAACATGGCTGCCGCCAATTCTGCACCAACAGGCACTGGAGTGCCCCATATCCTTCCTCCAGTGCGATTCCCCTGATTGGCTTACTCACTCATTTTTTAGCCAATCGGTGAGCCGGCAGGAGAAAAGCCAGCCCACCAACCAAGGTCCCTATCTGTTCCTGTCAGGACCGTGGGAGGGCACGGAAGGGCTCCTACCCAGTTCCCACGCTACATCTCGGCCCAGGACCTATTAGCCCAATAAAACAGCCACACATCATGCAGCCTACTCCTCCATGAACTTGTGCTCTGGTACTTTGTTCTCCCATCATGAATACCTGTGACTAACTTACACAGCTGTCTGAACTGGGGTGTGCCTTTTTTTACACTCTGCCTCATTCTGAACCAACTCTTCTCTCCTTCACACATTTCTGTGTATGTTTCGTACCCCGATTTTACATTGCATTTCTGTGCTTTTTGGAATTTCAAATCCTGGTGTGTGTGTTACCACTCTGCACCCCTTTTCGCATTGTTTTGCTGCGCTTTTTAGAAATTCAAATCCTGGTGTATTTGTTACCTCTCTGCACCCCTTTTTGCATTGTTTTGCTGTGCTTTTTAGAAATTCAAATCCTGATGTGTTTTTAACATCTCTGTGCCCCTTTTTGCACTGCATTTCTGTGCTTTTTGGAAACTCAAATCCTGGTGTGTGTGTTACATCTCGCCATCTCCCCTATCTTTTCTAACTGCTATACTATCACCTATCCTCCCTCCTTAATGAAGTCTGTAAGAACAAAGCTTAAACGAGACATACTGGCCACTAACCCTGACCTACCTATCACAGACACCTATGTCAGCGCAACTTCCAGATAGATTTTTACTGACATCCTCTTTCTGTCCCCTCTCCAGGTCTATGGACTCCCCATCTTATCTCCCCTCTCTCTCCTCTCACATCTTCACTCATTAATGGTTGCACTAGATAGGAAGTACTCTTTGAGGGCTTCTCATCATCCAGGTGTATCATTAATGCCTATCACATAGGCACTGTCATGGCTCAGGGTCCTTACCCCAACCTCCTCCTCTTTAACCGGCGCTTGCTGTCCCTCATCCACTTCCTCCCCTTACCTGCTACTCCTTCTTGCTCTCTCTCTGTCCCCCCTCCTCCGACTGGTGTACCACGCCGCTGTACCCCTCCCCAGAAAACCTTCAAAAGCAGTGATCTCCTGCTTCTAGCCACACTTAATGCCTGCTGTGCCATCAAACAATTTGCTGACATCTGCCTCCTCATTAAAGACCTTGACATCGATACCCTCGCTCTTAACGAGGCATGGTTCAATGCCAGCTCAGTCACTGACACCACACGAGTAACAAACAACATGTGGTACAAGCACATGTCCAAGATTGGTAGGGCTACCACTGGGGAGAGCTGTTGTGTCTGCTCCTCAATCCCCTAGCCCATGAGTGCCTCCAGAACATTAATTGCAACAGAAATACCCGTAGCCAAAGCACAATGCCTGATGTACCTCACAATGTTCCAAACGCGAGGCAGATTCCAAGGGAAAACAGCAACCTTGAGGTAGATTTCTAAGGGGACCTTCCCGTATGAAGATAATTACATGAAGATACTAGACATGATGAACAAATGCACCAGTGAGCAAGGTACAAGAAGAGAATGATAAATGTCTGAAGGAGTGGGACAGGAGTGCAAAGTTGTTGAAGTGGGTGGAAAACGAAGCTGGACCAACGCCAACAATCCCCTCAAGAGACCAGCTCTGTGTTATCAACACAACGGCAACAAAGAGGTCAGTGAAAATATAGGATGCCAAAGGACTGAGACTATCACGGCAATGGGAGAAGGAACAGCGGTGCTGATGGATCACTATTGGGATTACGGATTTAAGGCATACGAGAAGTTGCCACCAGATTGGGGACGAGTATGCTCCCTAGTGCACATCAACATGCCCTCACTAGTGCTACCCAAGAAAGATGTGAAGATCAATCACTTCCTTAAGATGGAAACCAACAAAAGATGGAAGAGATCAACAGAGAGAACAACCCCAGACCAAATAGAAATGACAAATGAACAAAGGAAACTGAAAAGAGTAAAAAGAGGGAATTATTTCTCAGACAACTCAGAAGCAGCACTGGATGAAGTGCCAGCGCACCACAGACTGTTCAGTAGAACACAAATGTTCTTTGCCTCACTCATACCAGGGTTACCCACATACACTAAAGCCAAGTCATTGCAGATCACTCAATGGAAGTTGATGGTAACCATGAATTTGACAGTGAATGGATTCAACGCCATAAAAGAAGAGCTTAGGGTGATAAGGTTGGTGGCGCTCCAGAATAGAAACGTTCTGGATCTCGTTACAGCCATGGAAGGAGGAGTTTGCGCAATAATTGGGAGTTCTTGTTGTACATTCACCTGTCAATGATGAAGATAACGGAACTCTCTCAGATGCAGTTGCACAATTGGCCCAGATGCATGCAAAAATGGAAGATGATGCACGTGGAATAGGAAAGGACCAGAGCTGGCTAGTGTATCTTTGGTCATGGATGCCATCATGGCTGGCAGGCAGACTAAAGGTGATAGTTGGATCACTGTCACTAGGAGCAGCATCACTGTGTGGGATCAAGATTTGTATTGGAAGATGCAAGAAAATGGCATAAGAAGATATAGGGATGCTAATTCTAACGGATGTGGATATAGAAGAAGCAATGGATGACATCATGAAGGAAAGAGACAGACTAAGAGAGAATGTAACAACGAGTGACCTGTTTCCAGTAGGAATAGAGGTAAACAATCCACACATAAACCAAGGAAGTATGAAGGAAAATGGGTTTGGTGCAAGCCTGCAGGAGGGTGCCCCTACATGTACTGGTCATTTGACAATCATGTGAACTATTATGGACATATTGGAGGGAAAACAAAGTTATGGCGATTGATAGAAGAAGAACGGTTTTATCGTGATGTGGTCGACAAGTCGACTAGAGGGGGAACTGAAGAGGGAAGGTCGAAATCTATCCCTACCCCCTCACCTGCAAAATACTCGAACAGGAAGAAGAACCGACGACAATATGGCTGTTCGCATGGGAGTGCACCAACTACCACTGTTCCCCTGCTTGACAAATATACTGAGAGGTACCCACTCCATCAGCCATACAGCCCAGGACCAGCACCAACACTGCCTAGAGTGGATAAGGAGTGACCAGATTTCGTCAGAGACACTTCAATTGACAGCTTCGACTAAAGCACTGAGAAGATGTGCTCCAAGTGGTTAGAGACACCACGACATAGCAGCGTCAGACATGAAGCACACATGCCATCCACACATCGGGACACAGTCACACACCCAGCTACATGAAGAACACGTGCGTACAGGTCTATGAGTTCGAGGACAGGGACATATACATGCTGTCTCCACGTTTATTATTTTGTCATTACCTTGCCACAATAACACTGAAACCACAAGAAAGAAAGAGATCCTGTATAGGCTTGCAGATACTTAGATGCAACTATTCCTATGGCACTGCAGGAGCACCTAACGGACCTGAAAGGATCATAAAAACAAATTTATGGACACTATGACAATATGAAGCAGTAGGAGCTATGCCATGGCTTAGGAAATGACAGCAGGCCACAACCGTCTCAGTAAAAGCTTACAGAGCTGAAATTCAGAGTGAACAGGAGAAAGCAACTGTGCAGAATTGGGCCACCACCAAGACCACCAAGGCAAGCAACATTCCTTTCCCTGAACTCGAGTAACACCAGCTGAGGAAATACAAATAATCCCCCACAAACTCTGACTAATTCAGGGCAGCAGAGCACAGAAATACGGCCTCTGGACATGCGACTGACCGAACTTATGATGACCTGGAACTAATAGATGGGAAACAGAATAGTCACACGAGCAAGACAATGGCTTGCAAGAAAGTTGATACAACAAGAACCTCAGTGTTGCACAGCGAGACCGAGCACTCCCATGGGCTATAGTGGTCAAACACACAGTTATATGCAGACACATATTTACGCACATTACCTTGAAAAGATACACTCCAAGCTGAGAACCGACTTGGGTCCCAGGCCTGGGGGCAGCAGCTCTACCCAATCACAGTTCAGGACCCAAGGGGTGGGTAGCCATGGGCACAGACCAATCATCAGGTCTGCATACTGAAACATTGTAGACATAGCACTTCTCGGGGAGGGTCCACGCCTTACACCTGACATGGAAGGGCCAGTTAACTAACTGATAGAGGGACTGCTATAGGGGAACTACCACTCAACCTCCAATCACAGGATGTGATAGGTTTGCTGGAGAGGGGCCCAGGGTGTGACATCATCATGACGTGGATTTGCCTAAAAACTGGCCTGCGCGCTAGAGATCATTGAGACATTCCAGGAGCTTTATCATTGTACCGATCCTGGTTGTTATTGGCTGTAATAAAACCACGGTTGAACTTGCTATCTGTCTGGACCTGTGCTGCTTTTAGGAAAGGGAAGGAGTTAGGCCTTGCATGAGTTCTGGGTCCGCAAACTCCTAGCATGCCTTGACCTGTGTAAGAGTTCTCACCTAACACAGGTCATCTCCTCATCTTCAACGTGCTCAGCTTCAATGACCTTGTCTTCCTCTGCTGTGTGTCCAATTCAGCACATCCATTCACTTATGTGTCTTTCTCGGGCACCATCAAGGCTGGTGTGCATTATGGTAGATTTTCTTCTCCATTTGGGTGGCAGCTGCATGCAAGCTTCAGACCCAGTGTTGTTCTGCGGATATGTTTGCCTCCTCTCATGCCATGTACCCTTGAAATGTGCCTGTGGCCTCTTTTCTCTCCATTCTTTGCTGAATCTTCATTCTGGCAACATGATGGTGTTATTCTTGATGGCATCCTGGACAGAGGCCTGCCTTGTTTTATACCCATGTACGCATCTGAACTTCTCATCACTCCTTTGTGTACTCATGCTTTTCTCTCTGCACCATCTCCACTGGAACTGACAGGATTATTTGTGATTTGCATCGCTGCAGCCTTCGACCCATTATTCTCTTGCAAACTCTTGTCTGCATACAGGTGGCTGGTGTTTCTTGCAACATTGAGGCAGTCCTCCCACCTCTCTTCTTCTGCTGTTGAGGCACTGCAGCTCCCCTTGTGTTATAATTCCTTTGTCTGGGCCTCTCAGTATGTATTGTATTAGGTCACCTTAATTCGAGAAATCCGCTATCATTGGCCATGTTGTCATGTAACTGTCCTCATGGGGTAATTTCTCCCGTGTCTTTCATCATGGTGTATCCTGCCACCTCTGGAACCACCATAGAAATCTTGTAGTTGCTCATGGCCTGGGAAGTGGGATAGTTCACATGGCAGCCTTCCCAGAAGCCGTTCTTCCCACATTGGTCACATGCTGGTACTATATATCGTTAGTGGTGTGGGCCAAATTGTCATACAAGCTCTCATATATATATATTCGTACAATTTCTTTTCTCTTTTAAATCAATAATAATGTTCCATTAAAGGTACTTCATTTTTCATGTCAGTAAGGGATAAAATCACTACTTTTCAATCAAATACACAATATAAGTAGGTAAATGTTTTCTTCTTACAGTCCTAAGAGGGGATAGAAGTAGAGACAGCCGAGTACAACACAATCAGAACCACAATAGTTTCCAGCGGTGCAATCAATTCCACAGGTTGTACTGTGTAATTTCCTAGCTACCCATAATACTACCTACTCCATGCACAACGGGTGACCCTTGCCAACACAAGCAGGGGAGAACACTTAAGTGACGATCCAGTATTCCTAGTGGGACCCATCATTCCATTTGTAATAAAAAGAAGTTTCCTTTTTTCTTTTATCAGTTGCACCCCCAAATTCACCTTCTCCCCCCACAGTTCTTTCTCTTGTTGTATATGACAACCTGCTCCATGTACAGAAACCTTGTGTTCAAATACCAGGTAGTGAGACATTCACTGCATGGGGACAACGTTAATAATAAGAGGGAACACAGTGGTTGGGGAGCACACAATCAAAGGGTTTTACTTATGTGCCAGCTTGTGACATCTGGGCATTAGGCTGGTTCCCACAGGCCTCCTGGCAATAGGCCTTCTTTATGTGCTCCTGGGCTCAGTTGCCTGGATCACCCACTGTGCACTCCTTGCACCTGAAACACAGAGAAAACCGGGTGAGTTTCTCGAAATGTATATACATTTTCTTTATTACATCCTATCATTGCCTAAATGCTTACAATTACTTCCTATTCATTATGTAATCCTTTCATCTCCTTCACTCTTTATATACCTGCTACCCGCCCCACTTCTACTCCAAATGTCATTTATAAAGTTGGTGCTATCCTAATTTCTCTCATGTATTGACTGTCGCACATTTTCCTTCTTGACCAAATGAAAGAGAGAAAGAAAAAAATACAAAAAGACAATAACATAGTCCTTTTCCAACCATTGCAACTTCTGTTCTTCTTCTCTTGGGCACATCCTTCAGTTGAATTAAACTGTCCTGTGGAAACCAAATGGGGACACAAAGTCATAATAAAGTAATGGACAGAACCCTACTCCCTTTTGATGAACTCTCTCTTTTCCCCTGCACGTGGTGCCTTGACCTTGCTGCTGTGTGATTGCTTCATGTCATGAGCTAGCGATTTCTGTGCTCCGGGTCAATATGATGGTGAGTTTTCCTTCCTGCAATGTCCAAGATGCTTTCCTTTTTCCCTTAATGCTGGACTTGTCTTTGGGATTGCTTTTTGTTGGCAGGCCTGCATGAGCGGTCTCTTTGTCCGCATTTTTCCCCTTGTCCATCTTCCCTGTGCTGTGGCGTTCCTGCAAACCCTTGCTGCTATCTCCTAACCTTTCTTGATGCTGAAACAAGTCCAGGTGATGGGTGAGTGTAGGCGGGTGTGAGGTATGTGTACACAAGTTTGCCTGCCATCTCTTGCACATGCATTATTGCTTCCTTTCAATATAAGGTTACACAACTCATACGAACATTACATTTAAAATCCTAGAAAACATTATGCCCTTATACACATTTACGTATTTACATTGTGTACTCGTCTCAGTATGATTCCATGGCAGCGGTGGGCTGGAATGCGGGCAGCGGTGCAAGGCTGCCAAACATGCTCTCACTGAAGCACACATCGAAAAAGTAGACGGCCAAGGCTGTTATCTGGTGGAAATAGGTCCCACTCCACCTGTGGTGGTCGTGGTGTGCTGCCGCAACTGCTGGCTGCATATGGTGGCGAATCACCTCCTGTCACCATCAAGAGCTGGTAACAACTGACGCTGCTCCTCCTGCTACTGGTGGTGGTTGCAAGAAGGTTCTGCTGCTGCATGAAGAAGGAAGGTGGTGGTCAAGATAGAAGGAGAAGGTGGTGGTGATGCTGTTGGTGGTGTTGCTGCTGCTAATACTGCAGTCCTCTCCCAAACAGAAGTGGTGCGGTGGAGACATGGAAGTAAGTAAGGCTGAATATATATGGGAAGAGCCAGAAGGTAGCCAATCAGGATACACCATTAAGCACGTGTACCAGTGTCACCCACGTGCGAAATGTACATTTCGTATTCTCACTAAGTACCGTTGCGAAAAAAAGCAGGAAGCATTCACGTGGGGCGAAGTATATCAAAATCTTACAGATTTCGCTCTGGTGGCTGACAGAGCAAAATGGAACAATTTTGCCCACCCTTAGTTCTGATTAAACGTTTCCCTCTAATAGCTTAAACACTGTAATAACTTGTTACAGTTGTTAGTCTGTGATCTTCTTGCAATACATGGAAACCTGAACTATCTGTATAAGGTTCTGCACATAGAGATACAAGTATTTTTACAGCCTAAATCTATAATACAAAAATGATACGAGTACATTATTGAGTTGTGACATTAGAAATCCTGCAGAACAGCCTGAGCCATCAGCACGCCATGTATACTCTCTTTAGCAGAATTCCACTTCCACTGGAAGACATCATTAAAGTCGTGACAAGCTATTCAGATTCTTATCTTTTGAACTAATGTTCTTTACCAATTCACAGCTGTTACATGATCAATAAAGAGACGTTCATGGTAGCATGTTTTAGTTTAGTGCAGCAGAACAATCTCCCTTTTAAATGCATTTTAACATAATCTTTCAAATATTTGTCATTATGTATTTTCCAACTGAACATTTTCTACATGGAGTCAACATGTCAATAACTGGAATATTTCTTGCATCCGAGAAAGCACGCGATCAAGTATTAAAGGGAATCATGGTGTCACCATGCATTTTAACTGATAAAGTCCCCCTATCATACATTAAAAGAATATTATAAGTCACCACTTAAAAAGGAACTTGGACTTAGGCTCATTCCAAGTTTCATATATCTGCAACCTGTGTCCCTACAGATGTTTTTGACTATGGCTCCCGTAATCCCTCATCATTGACTATGCTGGGTAGGGCTGACGCCAGGCATAGTTCAAAATATTTGGAGGGATGCAGGTTGCAGACCCCTATTATATTGGTTCGCAAACCCCTTTTTGATTAGTAATATTCTTATAACACGCTGAAGTGAGTACTTCAACACATTTATTGCAAGTAAGATATGACAACAGAACATGCTTGTAAGGAGAGAATTATCTACAGACTTTTATAGGGAAAGTAGAGTCTGATGTATACTGTAGCAATCACCCCCACATCGGGGTGTGTTCATGGCAATAACGTCCCGCCATCCCAAGACTCGACGGGATGGCCGTTTCCGGCCATGTATGCCCCCTGACAAAGGGATGATAGCTATTCGCATCCCATGGTTTGGCCGTTGTGCAATTTGTTTTTTTAACGGGAGATTGGCTCAGTGTGTATTGGGCGAGTCCAATTTCCTGCAACAACAAAAAAAAAACAAGATGGCCACCACCATAGGAAAAGGGGATTAGTCTCTTTTCTATTTCCATGGTGGTGGATGCGGGTGGGAGGAACACTGGGATCAGAGCACAAAGCTCCGGTCCAGCAGGTACGTGGGGAGCGAGGGGAGTGGGAAAGGGTGCAGGATGTCTTCGGTGGTGGAGGGGAGGGTGGGGATCAGGGATGTCATTTGGGGGTTGACAGGGGTAGCAGTTGCTACCCCTGGCTCTCCCTCTACTACCCCTAGACCTGTCCTTGCTACCCCAGGGCCAATGGGCAAAGAGGCAGTGCCAGGATCAGACATCTGAGTTTCACCTGATAAAGCAGCTGAATGTGCCTCAGCTTTTTTCACCTGGAATCTTGATGTCATTAGCTGGAGAAATAACAGGGATGCAGGAAAAACCATGATGGCTCTATCACTAACAGGTTGGCAGTCTATTAGTGAAGAATGCCGAATGGTTGGGTTCAGAGGCGGGTCTGTCTGTGCAGCTCATACCAGGTACTCTAGCAACAGGACGGGTATGGGGCTAGGTCTAGCTAGCTAGGAAAGGGTGCAGCCTGCAGTACTCTGTGATAGCACAGCACAAATGTACATCTCATCATCTCATCAGTGTTTCTCGTTGTCTGCTTTGCACATTCAGTGAGCCACTGGGCCAGGGACAAGAGGGGTGTGCCCCGGTGGCTTTTGCCACCAATCCTGCCTGGGCACTGTGGGACCTGAACCAGATCTGCCAGACCGGCATAACAGGCACACTGTATATAGACGCAAGGTGACATAATTAATTTACATGAAGTTGCCCTCCACCTTTGAAGTAAACCATCTGTTGCTTCCTCAGGCAAAGAAATATATATATTTGGAAGGATTGCTCAGGGGCAATTCACGTGCTTTGGGAATAAGAGGATGCAGTGTGCAACATGGGGTCAGTTCCTGTTCCAGTGCTTAGAAGCTGGAGGAGGCTGGCATTAAGGACCAAACAAAATCATAAAATGGGCCTTTTCTGGGGGGATGTCATGGAGCTGCTGCTGTTTATATATATGTTTTTTAAACCTGCAATTACTGCAACCTGCAACACATCCTTCGCCCTCTATCTACCATCTAACAAACAAACTGTGGGTTACTTTCCTAATAAGCAAAACAGCAAGGTGATGGCTGGAAGGTTTCAAATCATTCATAACCACTGGTATAGCTCTGGGCAAACTGCCAACCATTGTTTTTCCGGTTGGACTTGTGCTGGTCAATTGCTGTTTCCAGTCTGTGGCCAGACACTTGGCAGGCACTGGATGTCTGTGCTTTGGGGTTTATGCATCTTCGAGATGCTCTGTCTGGTTATAGTTTATCCAGAGTGATGCACAATAGCCCAGGTTGTTGTGTTGGACGTCTGCTTACATTTACAGTAATTTGGTAATATGGGCCTATACATTTGATGTCACTTCTGCTACCCCTGGCATTTTGGTGAAATTATGTCTCTGGTGGGGATGTGAGGAGGCAACAGGGAGAGTCTCCCTGTTACCTCCTCACAATTCAGATGTTGCCACCCGGGAAATGGCCTCGGGTGGCTGGACAAAGTGGACGGTACAGTGTGTTCTCGCTCGCTTTTCCAGCCACCTGATTGGCTGAGCACCCTTCCCCATAAGCAAATATCATGTCACTAGAAGAACAACCTGTTGAGGACAGAATTAAGCATAAGTTTATGGCTCGGGAGGATAGCTCAGGGGCAACATGCTCTCCTTGGAAGCACAACGACACGGAGCAACACAGGTTCGATCCCCGGGTCCGCGCTTAGAAACCTCCGGGTATTAAGCTCGTTATAAATAACCTATCATATCATATCATATCAAACATCCAAAGGGGATGAAGGGGTATTGCCAGCCATTAGGCAACTGGAAAGTCTGACTTAATTGCCCAAGAGAAGGGAAGGGTGTAGAGGAGGGACTAAGACAACCTAATGGTGGTAGATGGTGCTAAAGCTTTCAGCACAGGGCCCCACAAAAAAAGGAGAGCAGTAGAGTATACAGGGGAAAAGGCTAGAGACAGTGGTCCACATACCAGGTAAGACAGAGATTCCCCCAAGTGGTATCTCTAGGAGGAGGTAAGGGCAGTGGAAAAGGAAGCACCCCTCGAAGAACACGGTGGAAGGCGCTTGGGAGGGTCTCAGAGGTTGTGGCCGATGAGCAATAGTGGGGGCAGCAGATGGGGTTGCTCAGGATGGCCAAGCCAGACGGGAAGAGAAATTCCAGGCAAACTAACAGAGATTTGTGCCCAGAGGTTCTGATTCCATATTAGCTAAGCCATTTTGAACCAAGGCTCTAATATTGTGATCAAAACAGGCAGAGACAAAAGAAAAACATTAGATTGTTGGGACAGAAGTCATAAGGCAGCCATTAAAAGCCTCTGCTAACACGCTGCCTGCAATATAGCTATCAAGATGCTAATGTTCAAATGAGCGTAAAATGCTAATCAGTGTTAGGATGGTTTTCTAATGACGTAAATCAAACCACATTACGAGCATTTTATGAGATGTGGTATGACATGTAGAAGATAACGTTTAATTTTCATGAGGCTCTAGTATGCACAGGGGACGAATTAGGTCGGTGGAAATATCCATGCCAGTTGAAATGAGCTAGATTGTCATGGCTGTCAGGTCATGTGATAGGGGAGACTGGAATGCTGGGTCTTGTGCATCATGTGTCATGGTAGGCCAGAGCGGCCACGTGAAACTGTTATGCGTTTCTGCGGACTCCACCGGGCTCCCAGAATGTCCCAGGATTCGACCGGTTCCCCGACAAGGGAGAGAAACACTTATACCTGAAAAAGCGTGCCGAGGAAGGCCATGCCCGGAAGTTCAGAACAGGAAACAGTGCGGCAGTTTTCACAGAGTAGACAGCAGAAAACAGAGTTTGAAAGTGAGACGTTTATAATTTTTGGAAAATGATATAATGATGGGAATATGATCTCTTATTATGCGTTTGCCTCATTCTTTTTGCCTTTCTAACAAAGACTGGCGCCAAAGCACGCCCCTTGGACCACGCTTTGATGACAGTCATGTAAAGCCATGGCATGACTGGCTACAAATGTAATTCAAACCAAATTTGGTTTGGAAGGAGCCACATCAGAGGTGGCAAGAAAAAACACTTCCCAGTCACCAACGTGAGGCATACCGGCTATACTTTTATGTGGCCGCGGCGACTAAGATGGCCCACTAGCTATTGCTTTGGGTTCTAATCTCCATGTGTGTATTTGTTAATAAATCCTGTTTTGCTGCAGCTCGCTCGTGGGTTTCCACTCTCTTTCAAGCCATGGGGAAGAGAATTGGCTGGCCTCCCCTTTACCTCCACTGATGTGTGCAAGCCCCCCATGCTGCTTGTGGATCTGGCCACCAGGAGCCAAAGGGCCACATCTGGTGGCAGTTGTGGTGGGATGTACCAAGAGACAGGGGTGTGATATTGTTAGGGGACCACGAGGAGGCAGGCAGTGAGAGAGTGAGCATTGATCTGCCTTTTCCTTTCTTTGCAAGAGCACAGGTCTCTTTGAGAGGACATAAATAGTTGAGTATGGTGTGTTGTATTTGAGAGTCCAGGGGAGTAGGCAAGGATCTCTTTGACAGGATAGCGGATTGGAGCGGATCGTATTACATGGTGATGGTGTTAAGTTGTGTTGGAACATCCAGGTGGGGATGAGAGTCTGATGATGCGGCTTCAATGATTGTTAGACGAAGCAACTTTAATGCGTTGTGTTGACTGTCGCACTGGTGACTGATAGGGGTGGCGTGTTAAGAAAACTATGAACAAGTACCATTACGTGTGTATCTCCCGCTGGGAACCAAAAGGGGAGGTGTGTTGAGAAAACTATGAACAAGTACCATTACTTGTGTATGTCCCACTGGGAACCAAAAGGGGAGGTGTGTTGAGAAAACTATGAACAAGTATCATTACTTATGTATGTCCTGCTGGGAAACAATAGGGGTGGCGTTTTGAGAGCACAATGTACAACTAGCATTACTTGTGGATGTTCCGCTAGGGACCGATAGGGGTGGCGCATTGAGAACTACATGTAGAAGTAGCATTACTCAAGCAACATAACCCGTGCAGGGGGCGGGGACATTACCGGGCCATGTAATTTCCCCCCCCCCAACCCGCAAAGGTTATATTGCTATTAGTATTGCAGCATGTTGTACCGGGATACTAATAGTATTTTTTTTTCTAAGGTGAGTAACACCAAACACGATGTTTCTCAACTTACTAAAACCCTACAAAACAAGATGGCTGCCATGGATCAGAGAGAAGGGAACTACTCCTATTCCCTTCTCCCTTTCCATGGCGTCCATTGCCGTGTCTGGGATGTGCCAGGAACACTAGTGTTCCCGGTCCCCTCGAGGGACAAGGCAGCACCTGGTAAGTGGGGTGGGGCTGAGAGGAATGGGAGGCTGGGGCAGTGCACTTACCTGATTCCCCGTGAGGAAAGATGGCGGCCTTCAGCTCAGAGGAGGCTCGGAGCGGGGGCTTTACGGTGTGGTAAAGGCCGCCTGCTGAGCCTCCTCATTGGCCGGGAGGCCGGCACCCCCCTGCTGGGTTACTAATTGTAGATGTCCCGTTGGGGACTGAATGGCGTGGCGTGTTGAGAGCCCCATGTACAAGTAGCATTACTTGTGGATGTCTCACTGGGAACTGATAGGGGTGGTGTGATGAGAAAACTATTATGTAAGAATTCCAATTACTTGTGGATATCCCGCTGGGGACCAATTGGGGCAGTGTGTTGAGAACCCCCTCTATGAAAATGATGACATCTTAGTCTGTTTTTGAGCATTCCAGAGGGGACTGAGGTGTCCTGGTCAGACCTCATTAATGAATAATTACTTGGAGTGCCCTGAGGGGGCATGGGTCTCATCGGTGGCCCTGAACAGGTAAGAGGAATGTGTTGTATTGTACTTGAGTGTCCTGGGGGAGGTCTAGGTCACCAGCGACCCACCAAGCAGCCCAAAAGAGAGCGTGGACGTGCAGGCAAGAATCCTGGAATCAGGCTCTGGAGGGGGGAGAGAGAGACAGAGAGAGAGCGAGAGAGAGAGAGAAAGAGAGAAAGAGAGAGAGAGAGAGGGAGAGAGAGAGAGAGCGAGAGAGAGACAGAGAGAGAGAGACTTTTAGGTGAGGCTGGGAGAGATGTCTTTTAATATACTAAGGGCCTGATTTACAACACGTTTTTCAATGGAATTGCACCATTGTAAAATCCTTCTGTAGTGTTTTTTCAATGGGATTGTGCCATTGTAAAATCCTTCTGTAATTCAGATCATAAATCATTAGGTTGCATTTCACACAACACCATTCAGGAGACATCAGATAAGAGATGTAGGATTCACAACCAGTTCTGTAGAGGCCCAGGTGGAATATTCTAATCTTTCAGGCGCTCGATGCCCAACACCTTGTAGAGGTATTTCACTGCAGCAAAACTGAATTCAGGGATGTACATTAGACACATCAGTAGGCATTTGAGCAGACTTTAGGATGCCAAAGGGTATGGAACAGCTTCAATATAATATGGTATCTGTAACTCTGCTTGTATACTCTAAGATCTCCTCTGGGGTGGCTTTTTTGTAACCCTTAATCAAGCCTTCTTAAGCACCACTTATCAGCGCCTCTATGCCTCAGGGCTGCAGTGCGCTTTACAAATGTAAAAAAATAAATAAAATAAAATAAATGGTGGTATTTTAGGGTGACCAGATGTCCCGGTTTTGCTGGCACTGTCCCGGTTTTTGGTGCTCTGTCCCGCTTTCTCAAGATTATGTTTCCATTGGAAACTGCAGTGGTGCCGGTTTTTGGTAGTCGGTCTTTATAGCTGACAGGCATGAAGGCACAATCTCACACAGAAGAAATGCTGCATTTTACAATTTAAGATGGTGTTAGTTTGTGATAAATTAATTATAATGTGTTCATTTGAACAGTAACACTTAAACCCCCTTCTCCTCCAACGGATACTGAAGTGTAGGGCCTTGACAGCCACTTTCAAGAGTTAGTCCTATCTTTATGTTAGTTGCCCTGTCCCGGTTTTTTACTTTTAATATCCAGTCACCCTAGTTCTATGCTTAGAATGTGTGTTTTCATGCAAGGCAACATTCCTGAGCACCTTTTACAGCAGAGATGCACAATGACGACTATTCAGCGATGCTATGGTAGACTTCAGAAGAAATGTGAGCAGCTTGTTTAATAGCAGTTATGAATTTACCTTTTGTGTCAGATAATGAACATGTTTTACTTTAACGGAATGCACGCGATAAAAGAC
This sequence comes from Ambystoma mexicanum, assembly GCF_040938575.1. Classification (NCBI taxonomy): domain Eukaryota; kingdom Metazoa; phylum Chordata; class Amphibia; order Caudata; family Ambystomatidae; genus Ambystoma; species Ambystoma mexicanum. The sequence continues at coordinate 111,068,170 of NC_090922.1, forward strand.
ATTTTGTAGGTCAGTTTTTGTCTTTGCTTGAGTTGAGACTTATTACATTCTTTATTTAAAAACAGTGCCACATTTTTAGTTTGGGCTTTTGCATGACGCTTGTGCCACCTATAAGCCGAAACTATTGCATTAGAGTACAGGTAGGGAGAAATGGCATGTAAGGAGGGACACAACGCTTGGAGGTGTTGTTTGGATATTTACCCACCCATATCCATGCCAATCCCTATTGCCATCCCCACCCACTTCCTGGTGCTCCCGCCCCAAACATCTCCTCATGAGAACTGTTAGAGTTCACTTTAAACAAGCCTTACCATCAAACTTTGCACTTGAAGTGCCTGCCAGTTTTTTTCCAGAGAAGCCTTCTGAGAGTTAATGACCTCATCACGAGTTAGGCAGTAGCCCTTAAATGCGTGCTAATGCTATTACCGCCGCATTTAATGGTTGGCCCAATCACAAGTTGGGTGGAAAGTTGGAGTTTTACCTCCAGCTTTTTTCTTTTCTTTTAATTTGTTTGTGTTGGTTAAACATGACCTTTACAAACTCCAAAGAGTAGAAAAATACAAATGAACAATGTTAAAAACAGAGTGAATAACCAAAGAAATATAAAATACATTATCAATACAAACTCCAATAAATAAGAGGATAAAAAGAACAATATTATAAGCAAATCAAGACAAAAGAATACATTCCGTAAAAGAAAAAAGAAAAACTAAACAAAACATATACATTTTATTTTTTTGTATTTGATTCAAATATTTTACTAGTTTTTACAAGTTTTGTTTGCCGTTTAGTTTTGTTTCCCTCCCTTTGTTCCCTTAAGTGGTCAAACGTTTTTAGAAGGTCTTTTTTGCTGAAGATGAAATTTCCTTTTAGTCTTGATTGATGTAGTTGTTCTGGTTCCTGTCCTCTTTCGGCAAGTTATTTGCTGTTCAGGTTGAGGCTTTCGATAAAGTTTCCTACGACAATCACCAGTTTGATGTCTTTTCCATTCATCAGGTACGCCCACCAGTATTCTTCGTCCAAGCTACAGAAGTACGTGAAAAGGTGACTGAGATGTGTTCTTCTGTTTGCCGATAGGCCTTGGCAGTTGAGGAGAAGATGTTTTACTGTTTCAACTGTTTGGGGCTCCTCACAGTATTGGCATTTGTTGGATTTAGTTTTGTCTCGGATTGCTTGTATTTCTTTGGTTTTTAGAACGTTTAGCCTGGCTCTCAAGAAAACTGAGCGTATTCTTTTGTTAGGAAATTTCACTAGATAATATAAAGGCTCGTTCAGTTTCTGGGCCGATATGAGTAGCATTGTTAACTTGTTCCTTTCAGCTGACTCAGCTGTTTGAGACCAATCCGTTTCCCCCATTTTTTGGCTGTTTTCGTTGGATTCTTGTTGAGCTCCTCCTCATAGCTTCCAATTTCCTCCAAGAGTAGCAGATTTTTACGAACCCACAAGGCTAAAATCTTCTTGTCTCCTTGGTTTATTTCTTTCTGAATAATTTGGTAGATTTTCTGGCTTGATGAGTGAATTTTTGTGAACAGCATTAGGCCATTGAGATCGACGGTGGCTTTTAATGAAGTTAGGCTTAGCTCTCATCTGATTGATGCTATGGCAGATGAAGATGGCAAGTGCAGTATTTTCCTCCAAAATAATCCTTCTAATTTGGGCCAGAGTTCCGATGGTAAAGCCCGCATGGCTTCTGCCCCGTAAACTTTTGCGGGTACTACTTTCGTTTTGTAGAAAGTTATTGATGCTTTGAGGGAAAAACGTCCAAACATTTTGTCAATCATCTGAGTCTGAATGGTTAGATTTTTGGTTTTTTGACGAATTGTTTCCTGCATGGGTTTTTCTTGGGGATTAATACTGATGGTTACAACTAGGTATCTGAAGGCTTATACTCTTTCATGTTGTTCTTTGACTAGGTGCCATGTTGGTATTTGTTTTGTTTTAGGAGCCTTTTCGATGATCATCACCTTGGTTTTTGTTGTGTTGATCTCTAGATCGTTCGATGTAAGGTAGGCCAAAAAGTAGTCATGTTTTCTTTGGAGGCCTACCTCAGTCTGATCGATTAGGATAATGTCATCTGCGTATAGAAGTCTAGAGATCATTTCATCACCCACAGATGGCGGGAAGGTTCTGATGTTGCTCTCAGCGAGCTGAAGGTCACCAATATAGGCATTGTAGAGTGCAGGGGCCAGGGGACAACCTTGCTTGACCCCTCTGTATTTGAAAATGCTTTGGGATGGAGCCCCGCTTTGTTGAGCCGTACTCTCATGGAGGTATCTGTGTGGAGCACTTTGATTGGGGCTAGTATAGATGTAGGGCAGCCCCAGTTGGTGAGTTTGTCCCAGAGTTTGACTCTGTTCAGCTTGTCGAAGACCTGAGAGAGATCAATGAAGGCCAGCATGAGATGAGGAGAGCCTTCTAGCACTTTGGATTTTAAGATACTGAGTGTCATTATGTTGGCTGAGGTTCCTAGATTTTTTGTGAAACCTGTTTGAAAATGATCGTGGTTTTTTCAGGATGATGACCATGTTTTGAATTTTTCTAGAAGAAAGGCTCAGAAGAGTTTACCGATACAGTCCAGTAATGCCATGGGGCGATAATTGTTCAGCTTTCCCTTGTCACCCTTTTTGTAAATCGGGACAATGTTGGCAGTTTTCCAAGAAAACATATGCATTATCAATGCAGTACAAAACAACAGAGGAGGATAAAAAACACACCAATTGAAACTTTACATACCTTACCAATACAATACAGTATATAAAATAAATGAAATGGGGGTCATTATGACCCTAGCGGTAGCCGTGCTGGTAAACACTGGCACGGCTGCTGCCAGATTAATGAATTTACCGGCACCCTGCAATGGGGACTTAACGGGGCATTACAGCCCCAGCAGACACAGTAAATCCCCATTGCCCGGTGCCGGTAATTATTACTCCCCATTCACATTTGAGTCCTATTGGACTCAATGGGAATGGGGAGGCCGGATGCGCGGCACCATTCCTGAATGGTGCCGGTGCACCCGTCTGGGTCTGCTCGCGGGTGCCGGTCTGCCTGCCAAGTCATACTTGGCGGGCGGAAAGGCACCCGCTCACAGTACTCGTAGTTTGCCGGTCCAGTACCAACGGTGCCAGTAGCTTTCTGCCACCGTTGTTATGGGACCGGCAAACTTGTAATGAGGAACAATGTATAGATTTCACAGGACATACGTTACAGGTCCTTGGTATTGCACAAGTAAAAACACAAATAGCGTCACAGTTCATTTTTTTCTTTTTTTTCAAAAGCTCTTAAGTACATCTATGTGACGTTACGTGCAGTATATTTAATTTCTCACGTAAACTTAATAATTCAATCGCCACGGGTGGAGACACCTTAATTTCAGATTTTGATGACAATTTACAAGTGTCATTCAGAAACCACACAACAGCAATCTGCAACGGGTCCCTCTTTCCATGAAGCATTTCCCACCATAGTCTCTCAAAGTTTACATATTCTGTGTTGTGCACAACCTTTTGGAAGCATTCTATGCGTTCCGATCTTGGTGAGGTACAGTAAATTAATAGATGTTGCAAAGATTCCGTGAGACCAATGACACCACAGAACCCTCACAACGATGTGTCGCAATCGCTTTTCAGGAAATTTGGTCAAATATGGCTCCATAATGCCCTGCTAATAAAGACGTGTTTCAATTACCTTTTCGATTACAATGCTCCAATCCACGTACTTCAAAAGTTGTTTTAACTTTATCAGGATGAAAGATTAGGAGCTTGCATGATACCCCCAATTCCAGGCATTCAGCTTTAAGATCCCTCAGATAACCCGAGGTACAAATACCATTCTGTAAGCCACTCCCCATTAGATCATACTGGGTAGCTTTCAGGCTGTTAACCTGATTCCTAAAGAGGGAGAACCTTTGCAACATGACCACATTTCCCATAGAGAGTAATCCCAACTCATAGCGTATTGCGGCCAAAGGAACACACTTGGGTAAAGGTTTCAAAACTGACCTCAATACACGTGCTTCGTATTTTGATAGTTCATCAATGACCCAGGAGAAGAAGCTCTAAGCCGTGGCAAAAGCACGGTATTATCTTACACTTATAATAGCGCAAAGTTGGTAAAAAAGAAAATGTCCCAAATTTGGTGTCAATTTATTTTTAACTGAGCTATTTGTGGGCCGACCTTCCCTTCTAAGTAGTGCCTAAAGTGTGCTTTCTTTTTGTCACCAAAAATAGGAAAGCCTAAATAGCGTATAGACAGTGGTCGAAGTGTATCAAAAAGAAGTAGTGGAACTATGTTCCCTGCTGGCCTGCACCCACTCCACATAAACCCCATCACCACGTCCCCTCCCACACACACTACACACCACCAAACACTTGCACCTGCTGTTTAAGGGAACGTTCAGTGCAGTGCACTGAAAGTGAAAGTTTCAACTTCTTCCTACACTTTTATTTTAAAACGAAACCATTACGGAACGGTTTCTTTTTAAAATAAAAGTATAGGAGCTGTGAAAGGTAATTAAAAAAGGTAGAGGAGCACCGCTCCCGACCGCTCCCGCTCACTTCGACCACTGCGTATAGATGGTCTTATCGCCACTCTTTCATGATTCAAGTACCAACAGTACTTCAGCCCACTAGACCTAGAGCGAAGTCGCAAAATGACTGTTTTTTTGGCATTTATCAGGAGACAATTGGTCAATGTGTAATCTCTGAATGCAGTCAACATATGTTGCAGTCCCCGAGGGGTGTGATCAAAAAGCATAAAGCCATCAGCATATGCAGTTCAACTGACCTTGGCTCCCTCCACCATAGTTGATGTGAAAACTGCAACCTCTAACACTGCACTGGCATCCGACACATATAGATTGAAAATTGTCGGCGCGAACACACACCCTTGGCATAAGCCATTTGAAACATTAATGGGAATGGACAGCGTTCCGGTGTTGTTAAGACGCACTGGTAGCTTTGGCCCCTCATGTAGATGATACAAGAACGGAACTAGAGGGGAGGGAAGACCAATTTGATTAAGCTTACCCCAAAGTATGTTCCTGTCTACCATATCGAAAGCCATTGTGAGATCCATTGAGGCTACGTAGACAGGAACACTTCCAGGCTTTGTCTTGCAGGATCTTCAGCAGCATTCCACCTGCATCAGTATCTACATTCTTCCGAAACCCGAATTGAAACCTAGACAAGATGTTATTAGTGTCCGGCCACTCTTGGATGTGCTTCAAAACAAGAGCAGAGAAAATCTTCGAGTCTGCATCCAGCAGTGCGATTGGCCTATAGTTGGCTGGGCAAGATCTGTCTCCTTTCTTGCACACAGGACCTATATAGGAAATATGCCAAGTTCCCGGAATAGTCAGTACAGTTACGATGTCTCTAAAGAACATTAGGAGGATTTTTGACCACATTGGGCCTCATTACGACCCAGGCGGTAAGTTACCGCCATGGTGGTTGGCGGACTTACTGCCCCATTCCGAGGTCGGCGGGGCGGTAAGTCCCCAATCCCCATTTACCCTTCCCCATTCCCATTTTTGCCCCATAGGGCATAATGGGAGTGGGGAAGGCGTTAATTACGCCACCGTAAATTACGGTGGCGTAATTAACTCCATGGTCCCTTAGCGCCATGGATTTTAACACCTGCTAAAAGCAGGTGTTAAAAGCGCCATGGCGCTAAGGGACCTCGTAATTGGCGGTAAGGGGTCGGCGCAGCTAACGCTGGCGTTAACCCCTTACCGCCAGGGTCGTAATGAGGCCCATTGTCTTTAGAAATGACAGTGGCCAAACCGTTAGGTCCGGCTGCCCTAGACGTAGAGGCCTTCCGTAGCAAACTATTAAGATCTTCCTGTATAATTGCAAAACTGAGTTTATGATAGGCGGTGGAAGATGATGGTCGTCCTTCGAGGGGGCATATATTGCACTAAAGTGGCCTTTCCATTCATCCTCCGATATTGCAGAAGATTGCACAGTAACTTGGGATAAGATCTTACTATTTATCAGTGCCCAAAATGTTCTTGAGGTTGAGTCCCTTAGGGAGGTGAGCATTTTTTCACCATCAGCCTGATAAATGTTGGCACAATGCCTCTTTATTTTATTCTTCCATTTATTACTTACCTTTTTTTTCAGCACCTCTTTCTCTGTCGAAGAGAAGACCAACTTCTGAAGGTGCCTAAGCTCCCTTAATGTACAGCTTTTTAAATGTTTCACTGTAGGGTCATAAGTATGTAAATGTTTTGTATTCCCCCTGTTAAGTCCTAAAGGAGATGCTCTGTTCTTTATTGTGGTTTGTATATAATGACAAAAGGTATCAGAGGTATAGAGGGTTAACTACTTTCCTATGTTCGAAATAGTAAAATCAGACAGAAAGACAGCGTCTACCTCAAGGTCCCTTAGTTGCTCATTCTGAATAAACTATAAATCCACCTAGAATGTAAGGAGTAGTGAACCAAGTGCCTTGCAGACAACCAATAGAAAATGTCCTTAAGCTGGAACATATTTCAGGTGAGTTTTTTAAAAACCAATTACCCCTAGTGTTATAAGACACTAGGGCAGGTTTTCCACCCGTGTTAACAATTGGGTTTCAAACCCTGAGGTTGTATAATAGAGTCCCGTAGGGTCATAGCAAGCCATCGAAGATGGAGTCATTACACTCCCCCACTCCTGTAGTCCTACCTTTACCCCCCTGAGTGTCATCCACACGGCTTACCCTTGTTTCAGCCATCTGAATCTCAGCACTATGGTTTACAAAACCCTGGCTAAAACTACGGTGATCGTAACCAAATGTATAAAATGACTCCACCTCCAGAAGTACTCCCTCATATATTGTGCCAGAATAAAAAACAGTCCGCACATAATCGTATCGTTCTGGATGCACGAAATCCACAAGGTTTATGTCTCCTGAAGAAATCAGAGTTAAACGCGGAATTTGGTTAAACAGGGCCAAGATTCTCCATCGGTTTAGAGAGAAAAGCCCCACATAAGAAAACAAATAATGCAGCAAAACACTTGGGTTATCGGTATAATGGGGAGGTCTCAGTTGCATTTCTTCCAACTGTGTACAATAGTTGGAATCAGGGGCGTTGGTAGGGGGGGCTAAGGGGGCTATAGCCCCTGATCTTTTGGTTGTAGCCCCGGATAGAATCTCAAGAGCTACAGCCAAAAGACCAGCTAGCCCCCAGTCCCAACAGTTCCGACATCAGCATAGCCCCGGGTCTTTTCCAGACCTAGCAACTCCCCTGCTTGGAATTAAGTGACTTGGGTTCATCTAAATTTGGCGGAGGTCTTTGCTGCCCCTCTCCCGAGTTACCATAGCTGTTAGAGGGGTGGGGACGTAACATTCTCCCCTCAGACTCTCCTCTACCTCTGTGACACCACGCAGACATTTACCAGATAAGCACCTCCCCAGCCCGCAGCACCTCCGAGTTAGATTTCCTCCCCACCTCACCCATTTGCATATTTCCAAACACAGAGTTACGCTCTTGGTTACTCTCCCCACTGGCATTTCCCCCGGTTGGCATCCTCAACAGCCCAGGAGGTCTGCAGATTAGGTTGAGACCTCTGCTCCCCCGTATGCATGTTTCCCGTCAAAGAAGTAAAATATTTATGAACATTCCCATAGGCAGTATTTACATCCCCTTTATTAAGTACTTACCGCTTACTTATATTTGACAGGGCATGATTAGGCATCTACAACAGATTGATTAAAGATTGTCGAACCAGAATGTCCAACTCACATCCACAAGGGACACTTCCCCGGTCGGGCTCGGAAGCGTCCACTCCAACTGGGGGAAATCTCTTCCTCTCGCGAGGTGTCTACATCACGCACAGTTAGCAGGTGTATTGACTCAACTCCTGCTCCCGTAGGACCGCACAATGGTGCGAATTGGCCATTCTCCGGTGCCCCTTAAGAAATTCTTCCGGGGGCCGGGCTCCCCTCAGTTTCTATTTCATGGGGTACACTCGATAGTAGAGGTAGTTCAGCATCCTGTATCCCGGATGTGGCTCCACCCTCAGGTACTTGCCCATTATTGGTCCCCTTTGGATGTGTGGGAGACAGTCCCAGTGCCCCTACCGCCATACTATGGGTTTTATTACAGTTTTTAATGTTTGTTTTATTATTTTCCCCCTTTATGAGACATTGCTGCAGTTAAGGTATCAGGGGCTAAACAGAATTCCCCTAGATCTTCACCAGTCAAGTCAGAATCGGCCTCCACTTCCCGTGAGGCCACAACATCATCCCTGATGAAGTTTCTCCATGATTTCCTAGAGTGTTTATTGCCGGCTTTTTCTATTTGAAGCTGAGGTCGCTTTTTCCTTTTCATTTTACTCTTTTTCTAGCTGGGGACAACTTTTGGGGGGTTAGCTCTTCTGCCATAGTTTGGGGCTCAACCACCTTACTCCCCGGGTGCTTTGGGAGAACTCTATATTTTCTATAACATCGTTAATGTCAGATTCTATTCTTACCTCCACCATTTTAATGCCTGAGCCAGATGGCCCTACCCCAATGGAAATACCCGTTTTTACACTGCTGCTTGTACACATACACCCCACACTCTGTATTCCAAGCAATACTGACAATATTGATCGAAGAGAAACAGTATGCTCGGGCAGTTCATTCAACATCCTCATGTTAAAGCTCCCTCCATCCCTACCCACCCCCATCTCTTCCACGTTACCTCTGCCCTGGGCAGAGTGTACATGATCTCCCTCCTCTGCCCTGTCTACCAGCAAGGCTTGGTTCTGTCGTGGCAGCTCCAAAAGACTAATTTCCCCCTGCGAAAAAAATCAGGAGGGGCGGAGTGGGTTCAGAAAGTGCGAAACCAGATTCACGAATGGCCTGCCCCTGCCTGGGAAGCTGTTGCCCTTTCTCTGTTCTGGTAAAGTTTCGGGCTGTACAACCTCGATTAACGGGGGGAAAAGCCACCCCCGTCACTTCCATCAGAGGGAGATGTTACTGAGGGCGGGGATGGAGGTAGAGGCATAGCGAGGGCCATTGGCATAGTATTTTTAACTGGTGTATTTACTAAGGGGCAAGGACGTCATTTCACCAAAATGCCTGGGGTAGTGGAAGTGACATCACATGACCCTTTGCCCCTGATGACATCACAGGAAGTGATGTCATTTGACCCCACCCCGAAGTGCTATCGCAGGATGCGATGGAACACAACCTTTCACCCGTTGACAAAACAGGAAGTGGCATCACATAGCATTGTACACTACGAAAAATATGGTTACAATATCACTATAATGTGATGTACATTTCATACAAGAATGGATCGCCATATGTATCGTTAAGATCAGTAACTATAGGCCCATATTACCAAATTTCTGTGAATGCAAGCAGACATCCATGACCAAATGATAATGATGTGTTATTATATAGCACTTACACTTATGCGCTTTATATAGAAAAAATATACACCCAATATCACCCAACCTGTGTTGGTACTCATTTATCGACCTCAGAAGGATGAAAGGCTGACTTGAGGCGTTTAAAGGAATGGTTCGGTCAGAAATTTGTATTGTCCCTACGGGTCGGTCATGTGTTTTTAAGCCTAAGTCGGTCGATATTAGAAAAATTTCCCATGGACCTTACCCGAGTTTTTGTCCATTAAACACACGCGAAAACAGGCAGTAGGGCGCTGCCATTTTGTGATAATCTTATCACTTGCCGCATCGCCCTGTGTGACCTGCTTTTGCGGCACTAAATCATATCCCCCGCCCCTGAGCCTGACATTATCAAAACATTTATTTTCCCCGCCTCTCTCCGTGACATTACTGTGCTGCGTAGGCAAACACGCCCAGTCATCTTCTACGCGACTTCACACAGAACCCGGAAACCAACACAGATCAACTCTCAACACAGCGCGCCACAATTCGGAATATGAAACTGTACTTTAAAATCAAACAGCAAGATTGTACATTTGGTGAAGTACATTTATTTGACATTAAATGTTTAGAGAATATTCAGCAATTGGCATATTAAATCAGAATGGAAATTTTTTTCTTTGCTCTCGATCCGCAAATCCGCTAAAGTTTATCGTGAGTCACACACTGTTCCTTTGTGGTACACAGGGTGTTGGTTTTTGTTAAAAGAAGCACTTTGGTCGCACAGTGAATCGCAAGACTGTTCCATCAACTAGGCACTAGGCCACCGTAAAGGTTGATATGTTGCTTCTAGCCGCTAGAACTGCGTAAGGGCATATGGGCCCTTAGCGATCGTCCCAAAAGATAGTCAAGGTAGTGCAGTTGTTTACAAGAAGCTGCAGCTGGTGATTGAAGAATCCGTCGGCCGGGGTCTGGAATAGGTGGCAGTCGCAGTATGGTAGGATGTACCTGTTTTGAAAACATAAAAATTGAAATTAGTCTCGCCAGCCGATCTTTATTACTATTATGCATTTTATTTATTAGGGCCGAGGTGAAACTTTTTGCTTGCGAGGATAGTGCAATGGAGTATGTTCGGCTCTAAAAGCAATGTGAAAACTGATGAAAGAAATCGAGGTTAACACACAATGTAATGATTTATTAACGTTGAACCACTGAGAAACGACTGTTTGTCTACATGCGTGTCGAATGGGCAAATGCATGCCCATGTGCCTGGTAGAAAGACGATCCCACAAATGTTTTACTTGCTCTTCATTGTAATATGCCACAGAGAACGAACAAGTACAACTTAACCTGTCTTTAACTGAACGCTATTATTATTATATTCCGGTATAAAATCGTCTAAAGAGTTACTTACATTATATTTTCCATTTCCATTGTCTCTGCGTAATGCAGTCCGTAAATCCCACTCTGTTTGTGGCAACGATTTTTCATATACTGAACTAACATGAAACTCGGTGTAGTTTCAGAATTTTCAGCCTATCGACTCTTACGTTATTGCACCCCTCCTTTAAATGAAGTCCTTTCGGCATGGTACCTGTCTCTCAAGGTCAAAAAACAATAGAACCTTATACTAACAGTGTGAGTCGTGGGACTCTCCATCCCTCCAGCAAAATAGCAAAGCCTTCACTCTGCATGAGCATAAATTCTTACTTTGCAACATCCCGTGAAAAGCCATCTGTGAGAACTTGAATTTTCGACTCCATCTTTGTACTAGGCCTCACTGTGCTAATGCGAACTGGCTTCTCTCACATCTGCAATGCCTCGCTTGGCCCGTTCCAAGGCCCCCAAGTTTTTCCTCATTGTCCGCAAGCTTTGCAGCCCTAGAGAACCATAACTATGGAGACATTGACTTTTTGGGGGAAGGTGAGGAAAAGTATAAAGTACCTGAGGAGTTGAGTTGAAAGTGAGATTTATTGTTTGTTTGTTTTATTATTTGTAATGTGCAAGCCTCCCCTCAGGTAACAGTGCGCAGCATTTACATGAGATTGCGAAGCTTAGTTACAACAACAAAAATATATACATACACATATTGACAAGGTCAGCGATATGAGGTGAATAGAGAGAGAAGTCAAAGATGACACCCAGGTTGTTCGCCACCCAGGATGGTGAAGGGAGGGGTTAGGGTTAGCATACTTTGTATGTACACTGTACAATAATTTTTTTTTTCAATAAGACAATCAGATTATAATGATTTCAACCAGATTTGTACTTCTCAACACGCTCTTCTTTGGGTGGACATGGCACAGTGGCAATGTTTGGTGGAAATGTATCTGTGCTCTGCACAGAATCGCTCCAAATTCCGTGTTTGCTTCTCTAGTACATTAACAATAAGGCCTTTAACAAAGTTGAACTCCATTTCCTCATATACTGGTTTGACCACCCATTTCTTACTTCTTTTTGCAAAGGCCGTAGTGTAGCGAAGCATCCCTACATTTCCCGTATTCCTAGATTGTTCACGGCACACATTCACGTTATGGGCCAAAACCGCTAGTAGAGTCCTATGTTTCATGCCCTGTATGCCGAAATGCAATTGCTTTGGCCTGTACTTTAGGCACATATTGTGGAACACCTCCAAACCTCCTGTGTGACAGAATTCTGTCAGTCCCCACAAATCTCTTGATAGAGTTTTATCAAAAACAATCTTCTTAATGGCTTTGTGTGTACGTGAAGATGGAATCAACCACTTCTTCTTCTGTGCCTCCTCTGGGGACAAAGGGCTATGTTCACATTGGTGGAAATGTTGGTTTTCTATCCAGCGGTGAACGTTGGTACAGTGGTGTATCAGTGACCGCCATTTTTCAAGTAGGATTTCCACTGACCCTTCACAAGTTTTGGAGCTCCACCACAGATGGTTGCTGATATACTGGGACCACTGTGAAATACTTTCCAAACCTTTTTTTTCCCCTGCAGCCGAGATTTTCTTATTGATTGATTTAGCAAGATGCCATACGTCAAATTGATGTTTATTATGGTTGAACTGCTCTCTCATTGTCTTGGCTATTGAAACGTGTCTGTCCATGGCTATGAGGTTGATGTGCTTTCCCCTCGATTGTTGATATTCCAATGATTTTATAAATCCTAGTTTCTCCATGGCCACTGAGGATTTACATTGGGACACCTGCACGGCCACCAAACTCACAATTTTCTTACTATCCATGTCCTGAAAGTGGTAGGTGCAGTACTTGGCAGAAAATCCAGGGCTGTCGCACTGTCCATCGCCGGCTAGCCTGAATCGTTTGCCTTCGAATGTACTTTCTGGAGACAATTGTTAAATTTTCCAAGCATCACTAATGGCCAGAAATAGATAATTATGTTGGAATTTGTAGTACTGCGTTTTAGAAATGAAATGGAGTCCCACAAACTGAAAGAAAGACTCTAACTTTTTAAAACTGGACCCACTAAAAAGTGACGCAGCTGCACACAGTAGATTGTCTGCTGGCAGTTTCCCCAGCATTGGTTGTGCAGACCATGAGAACGTATGATGTAAGGTACAGGTGGCATGTATTTTGACATTACTGCCTTGTGTTTGACGAGTCACATGAATCAATGTCTTCCCACATACTTCCCCTCTAACTGAATGCCCACATTTAAGCATAATTATAATATCCATCAAACAACTGTCGAATACTATGTATTTGCCCTCTTTCATTAGACTGTCATCCTGCATCACAGTTGTTTTGGGCTGTATCGTTGTGTACATATCACCAGAATTGAAACTAATATCGCTGATATCATGTTCTGATGCGTCAGTGAATAGTGCTGCTGGTTCATTCTCTGTCATTTCAACATCTGTTACTTGAACATTGATGGGAGAACACAACAAAGTCGACAGCTTTTTGGGTGTAATTTTTTTGCTGGTGTAGATTGTGTGAATTGATCTGTGACTACTTCAGAGCTATCGTGAATACATCCAGTATCATCTTCTTGTGGTGGTGCAGTCGCACTGTAGCAATGGTCCGATAAAACTTTGCTGGATTCTCCAGACACATTCAATTCATGTTCTGGCCATTGGACAAATGCATCTTGAGTCTGAACACGCCGCGCCTGAATTAATAGTTCCTCCATAGTGTAAATGGTCTGGCAAGCAACATCTTTCATTTGCTTCACTGTCTGTGTATGTATAGTTCGTACAAAACATGAATGTTAACTAAAACATTCATGCACCTGTGATTCCTCGAATGTGGCGTATGCGCTTAAATGTGGGCTTAAATGTCCCTGTGGTTTCTATTATGTTGGTATTACTATGAGAAAGGTGAAATTGCTTTGGACCGTACATAAGTCCAATATCCGAACAAAAAGTCTCAGATCTCCAGTATCAATGCACTTCTTAGAAGCAAAACATACCATTGCCCAACTGAAGTGTAGGATCCTGGAACAAGTGAGGGTGGGACCAAGAGGGGGTGATGTCCATAAGAGACTACTCCAGAGGGAGATTGCTTGGATTGATCTTTTAGACTGTCTGAGCCCAAGAGGAATGAATTGTGAATTCGATCTTATGTGTTTTCTTTAGTGCTTTTAGTTATTAGTGTTATGTTGCTTGTAGACTCATTAATGAATGTTAAGACAGTGCTTTTAAACTATGTGCCTATAAGCACGCAGCGCAGCTTGCTTGAGGCCAGATCTGAAACATGAGTCCCGGTTATAAATTGAGTTTATTTGATACCTGTGAGTTTGGTGCTTTGAAAGTAAATCAATATATTTACAGGGTAATTCATAGAATTTCACACAAAAGTGGCACACGCGGCTGGCGTACAGTGTCCCCGTGCGATACACTGCGCCAGCCGCGTGCGAAAAAAATCCATTTCATCGCACAGCGTATTCATGGATTTTAGCCTCCAAAACCAGCCGTGGCGCAGAGTGGCTCAGCGACCCTGCAGCAGCGCCAGTTACGCCCCAAGAACGCCCTCGCGCAAGGAAACGCCATCAAAATTCCCAATTCATTGCAAATGTCTGCGCTAACACTGGACCAGTCCACAGGGCTGTCAAACAGCAAACGCCAAATGGGGAACGTGTATTTCAGTGGTTCGCGGGAAGTTTCACACGCAAATGTCCTGGGTACGTGTACATCAGGGGTGCGCGTGAAGTAATACACGCGAATCCATCAGGGCACGTGTATTCCAGGGGTGCGCAGTAAGTATCACACGCAAATTCAGCAGGGTACGTGTATTTCTGGGGTGCGCGGGAAGTATGACATGCGATTCCATCAGGGCACGTGTATTTCAGGGGTGCGCGGGGAGTACTACACTTGAATTGTCTGTGTGGGTCCTCCCAGGTGTTCCCTCTACACCCTCCACGGCCCTTGCAGGCAGCCCACACCACAGGGGACTACCCTGCACCCCTGCTCATGTCCCGCAGGCAGCCCATCCACCATGGGCATGCCCCCCAGCCAACCCACAAGTCACCTTGCACCACTGATCAACAACGCATGTCTCCCTGCACCCTCACCCGCCACCCGCCAGCACCCTCACCCGCCAGCACTGTGGGGCACCCTCCACCAGGCCCCCACTCATGTCTCCCAGCACCCCCACCCCCCTGCAGTGCAGGGCACCTTCCACCAGGCCCCACTCATGTCCAACTCATGTCCCCCTGCACCCCCACCCCCCCAGCATCCAGGGGCACCCTCCACCAGGCCCCCACTCCTGTCTCCCTGCACCCCCACCCCCAGAATCCAGGGGCACCCTCCACCAGGCCCCCACTCCTGTCTACCACCCCCTCCACCCCCCAGCAGTGCGATCCGCCTGGGTACGTGTATTTCAGGGGTGCGCGTGTAGTATGACACACAAATTCATCAGGGTACGTGTATAATGGTTCCACGTGAACTTCCACACACGATATCAGCAGGGTACATGTATTATGGGGTTCGTGTGAAGTTCCACACGTGATTGCCCTGGGTACGTGTATTCCGGGGTGCGCGGGAAGTTCCACACGCGATTGCCCTGGTTACGTGTATTTCGGGGTGCGCGGGAAGTTCCACACGCGATTGCCCTGGTTACGTGTATTTCGGGGTGCGCGGGAAGTTCCACACGCGATTGCCCTGTGTACATGTATTTCGGGGTGCGCGGGAAGTTCCACATGCGATTTCAGCAGGGCACGTGTATTCCAAGGTGCGCGGGAAATTCCACACGTGAATCTAGCAGCCTACGTGTATCCCGGGGGTGCCGTGGAGTCCTACACGTGAATCGGCCGTGTGGGTCCTCCCAGCTGTTCACTCTACACCCTCCACGGCCCCTGCAGGCGGCCCACACCACAGGGGACTACCCTGCACATGTCCTACAGGCAGCCCATCCACCATGGCCATGCCCCCCAGCCAACCCACATGTCACCCTGCACCATTGCCCACCAACACAAGTCTCCCAGCACCCCCACTCCCCAGCACTGTAGGGTACCCTCCACCAGGCCCCCACTCCTGTCTCCCTGCACCCCCACCCCCACCAGTCAGGGGCACCTGCCAGCAGGCCCCCACTCCTGTCTCCCTGCACCCCCACCCCCCAGCAGTGCAGGGCACCCTCCACCAGGTCCCCACTCCTGTCTCCCTGCATCCCCACCCCCACCAGTCAGGGGCACCTGCCAGCAGGCCCCCACTCCTGTCTCCCTGCACCCCCACCCCCACCAGTCAGGGGCACCTGCCAGCAGGCCCCCACTCCTGTCTCCCAGCACCCCCACTCCCCAGCACTGTAGGGTACCCTCCACCAGGCCCCCACTCCTGTCTCCCTGCACCCCCACCCCCACCAGTCAGGGGCACCTGCCAGCAGGCCCCCACTCCTGTCTCCCTGCACCCCCACCCCCCAGCAGTGCAGGGCACCCTCCACCAGGCCCCCACTCCTGTCTCCCTGCATCCCCACCCCCACCAGTCAGGGGCACCTGCCAGCAGGCCCCCACTCCTGTCTCCCTGCACCCCCAGCCCCCAGCACTGTAGGGTACCCTCCACCAGGCCCCCACTCCTGTCTCCCTGCACCCCCACCCCCACCAGTCAGGGGCACCTGCCAGCAGGCCCCCACTCCTGTCTCCCAGCACCCCCACTCCCCAGCACTGTAGGGTACCCTCCACCAGGCCCCCACTCCTGTCTCCCTGCACCCCCAACCCCACCAGTCAGGGGCACCTGCCAGCAGGCCCCCACTCCTGTCTCCCTGCACCCCCACCCCCCAGCAGTGCAGGGCACCCTCCACCAGGCCCCCACTCCTGTCTCCCTGCATCCCCACCCCCACCAGTCAGGGGCACCTGCCAGCAGGCCCCCACTCCTGTCTCCCTGCACCCCCAGCCCCCAGCACTGTAGGGTACCCTCCACCAGGCCCCCACTCCTGTCTCCCTGCACCCCCACCCCCACCAGTCAGGGGCACCTGCCAGCAGGCCCCCACTCAGGTCCAACTCATGTCCCCCTGCACCCCCACCCCCCAGCACTGTGGGGCACCCTCCACCAGGCCCCACTCATGTCCAACTCATGTCTCCCAGCACCCCCACCCCCCAGCAGTCAGGGGCACCTGCCAGCAGTCAGGGGCACCTGCCAGCAGGCCCACACATGTCCCCCAGCCAACACGTCATCACAATCTAGATCCCTGGCCCTTATGGGCAGCCTCCACATGCCAAACACCCACCCAAGTATTGAACATCCGTGAGGACCTGCTCTCGAACCTCGATTCCAACACTCCGTGTGTTCTCATTCTACTCGATCTCTCCTCTGCCTTTGACACTGTCAACCATGCCATCCTGCTCAACCGTCTCCGTGATAACCTGGGTATCACCGGTCAGGCTCTGGCGTGGCTGACCTCTTTCCTTTCAATCGACCCTCCCAGGTCCAACTGGGGTCCTTCCTCTCTGACATCTGTTTCTCCTCCTGTGGTGTTCCCCAGGGATCTAACCTCTCTCCCTGGCTTTTCAACCAGTATCTGGCACTCCTCCTCCTCCGCATCGCCGCTCTCTGCCCCAACTTCCAGTGCTATGCGGACGATACCCAGCTCATTTTCAGGCTACCCTCGGCCTCCTCCTCTCCTTCCCTCATCTCTGACTGTCTGTCTGCTATCCAGGAATGGTGTGCCGCCAATGACCTTTGCCTTAATGCCAGTAAGACTGAGATTCTACTTATCGGCACACCCACTCCCTCCTTCCCTGCAGCTCTCTGGCCGGCCTCCCTTGGCCCCCTTCCTGCTCCTACCTGCAAGGCAAAAAACCTCGGGGTCATCTTCGACTCCACACTCTCCTTCTCTCCTCATATATCAGACGTCTCCAAGAAGTCACACTACCAGCTGCACCTCCTCAGAGGTATTCTTCCCTTCCTCTCCTTCCCCCAGAAGCTCACTGTCTCCCGAGCCCTGGTTCTCTCAAAGCTGGACTACTGTAACAGCCTCTATCTTAATCTGCCTGCCTCCACTCTCCGCCCTCTGCAACTCATCCAGAACAGAACTGCGAGACTTGTCCTTGGCCTCAAGCCCAGGGACCGTATCTCTCCAGGACTGAAATCTCTACACTGGCTCCCAGTGGCTGCGAGGATTAAGTTCAAAACCCTCTGCATTGTCCACAAGGCCTTCTGGGGCCTGGGGCCCAAATACCTTCAACTCTCTCTTCCTAAATATCTTCCTTCCCGAGCCCTTCGCTCATCCGTCTCCAACTCCCTCAGGGTCAGCTGCTTCTCGAAGCAACAAGCTGGGGGTAGATCTCTCTCTGCAGCAGGGGCCTCCCTCTGGAACAGCCTTCCTGCCTCCCTGAAACTTGAGGAGAACCACCTCCGGTTCCGGAAGCACCTCAAAACCTTCCTCTTTGCTTCTGCTTTCTCTCTCCCTCTCCCCTGCTGAACAGCTTTAATTCTTCACTGAATCTGCTCTGAATCTGCAACTGGGCCACTCTCAGTGACCTCGGTCCAGGGCCCAGCCACTCTCCACTTGCACTGCCTCCCTGGCACCCCCCTGCACTGCGGGACTGTCACTGTATCCTTACAGCCCCCCCTTCCTAGCACTTGTTCTGCATCTACCTTGCACTTGCCACCAGCTGGCCTTATTTATAATTTTTTTTTTACGCTACTTACCTTGTACTGCACTTCCCCACCTCCCCTTCCCCTTGCACTTTTCCCTTCCCCCCACCCCTGCACTTGCGCGATCTGAATGACACCTGGCCTAGTAGGATCGTTGTCTGTCTTCCCCTTGTTCCCCCCCGCCTCGTCGCGCCTTGAAACACTTGTGTATAGGCGCGTTACAAATGCCATATCATATCATATCATATCATCCACCCACTTAGAAATGCCAATTACATGATACAATCCCAATGGCAAGTATGTAAATGAACACATCTCCCTCACATACACACAATGGCTGTCAGGGAATGTCAAAACCCATATCATGACATGCATGAAACCAATGAGACGATACTACACATTGAAGTATGATGAAAAAATATGTATTAAAAGCAACATAAATGGAATCAAAAAGAAACAAACGAAAATGTGAATTAAAAACAAAAAGCAGCATGTCCGTAAAATAATGTAAAACCACAAATCATAATCCAAAGGAAAGGTGTCCAAAGTCACAGTTCACAAAAGTAAATCCAATGGAAAATTAAAACCAAAAAGCATTGCTCCATGGGTAAAATCAAAATGAAAAAAAAAAATCCCAACAGTCAACTATATACAGATAAACAATCCAGGGTCCATGATCCCAACAGAAGAAATAAGACTACCTAAAAAAAAATAACTATATACAAAAATGTGGCCCATTGTCCAAAAGGTCCAAAAAATATAAAAAGCAAAGGAAACCTAACACTAACTACAGAACTATTTACAAGGGCAGCGGGCTAGTCCGACGGCTCACTTCGGGATGTTCCGGGCCAGGGCATCATCAAACTCCTGCTCAATGTCCCGGAGGCGGTCCTCCTCCATGGCCCCGAGGGTCCGCAGGGCCGACAACATGTTCACCTCCAACTCCCTGCGGATTGCCTCGAGGCACTCGGCCCGCCACAGGGCCCTCCGCATGGAGTTCTCCGCCCTGACCATCGTGAGCTGTGCCTCTTCCGCCCGCTGCCGCTCCGCATCTATGGTGTGGCCCAACCACTGCCACACGGAAGACACTTCCCGTCCTGGGTCCTCCTGCCCTCCGGGCGATGCCTGCCCCTCCGATGTCGAAGGCCCCGAGCCATCATGGCTCCCACCTCGTTGCTGCTGCTGCTGCTGTGCCTCTGCCCGTGCCCTGGCTCCTGCTGCCTGCACATCCACCACCGGCTGGGGTGCAGTCGATGATGTGGCTACCCCTGCTGGACGTCTGACTCCCGACTGTGGCAGGGATGCCTCCTCCACCAGCCTGGCCGCACCGTCAGAGGCAGCTCCACAGGGCTCCCAGGTGACAAATGGGTGGGAAGATGGCACGGAGGACGACTGGTGCATAGGGTGTTCAGTTGAGGAGGGGGTCGAAGCAAGCTGCAGCAAACGGAGGAATCCGGCCTGGGCGACCTGTCCCAATAGGCCGTCACGGTCAATGAGCCATTCGAGATGACATGCAGTCTCCTCATGAAAAGACTGCACGTCACCTCGCATGGCCCGTTGACGCAACGCCACACCAGTCAGGACAGGCTCAACCCGTACCGTGATAGCCACGTCCGCAGGCAGGAAGGCCAGTTGTTGTGAGCTCATCCCCTGCCTGAAAACGGGTCTGGACGTAGGCATCCCTGCTGGTGCAAGATGATGCAGTGACAGGATCAGGGACAGGATTGCACACAGGCACCTCCGCGGCGGCCTGTGCTGCCTCCTGTCCCTGGTCCTGCACTGCACCACTAGCACCAGTGGAATCCCCACCTCCAGACCCCGTCTCTGTCGCTTGCACGGCCTCCTCCTCCACCAAACCCCCCACCAACCTGGATGACTCGTGCCATCTTCCCCCATTGGGCCCTGTGGGGTCCCAGCTGCCCCTTCTGCTGCCGAGGAGTCCAACTCCGACCTCCGCCTCTTGGACCTCCCGCCGGCAGCTGCGGCCTGGGACGCGGCACCGGACTCCTCACTCCCCGACGAGATCACAACCTGGGAGGGGAGCCGGGCCTTGCGTCTCCGGCTGGCGGTGCGATCCCCGCCGCTGTGCTCCACAGCACCTTCTCCGCCCTCTTCATCAGTTGACGCTGCAGACAGGGAGAAATAAAACACAGGCATCAGAGCACTGTACAATGGACACATACACACATGACAGTTGTACATGAGTGGCATTGGCAAACCTCAGACATGGCATCACAATCGCCAACACACATGTCATTTCAACTCGCACACATGAGCTATACCACAGGCATATCGCAACAGCCAGCACCATCCATACACATACAACAGCATGAGCAGGCAAAGGTGAGCCAGACATCACATGCAACACAGTGAGTGCACTACACATGCACACACACCACCACACTTGCATGCATGTGTACACCTCTGCCAACTGTGGCAGTGTTCAGATTGGCATCCATGTCACATCTGCCAATCAGGCTTCCACATCCCGCTGTCACATGCATCCATGTTGCATCACTGTTGCACACTTGTCAAATACACACACATGCACATGTACACAGTGCTGATACATGGAGCTGAAAACAACGTCCATGTGTGACATCACGAACATGCCTACTTACATACACATTCATCCAAACATGTGTGCCCACACAACTGCATTTGGCATGCAAGCCTACACACACAAGCACCATCCATGTCTCACACATGACTGCCCTCGCATGTGTTAGCCTCACGACCCTATACACCCCCCCCATACTTGGCCCCATAAAAACACATGTGAAACCTGCACACTACTGGTACATCACCACACGCACAGCACACAATCATGATGCATGTACACTTACCGCTCGACTCCAGACGGGTCTGCCTCTCAAGGACCTGGACATGGAGCGCTGGGGATATGCGTTCCAGGACCCTCATCTGATCGTCCGACAAGTGGCCCCGGCGCCCCTTAGCATCCGCTGCCTTCAAGAGGCGCCAGGCCTTGTTGAGGGTCCTGGACCTGAAGACCTCCCAGCGCTTCTTGACATGATGGAATAGTCGGACTGCCACCCCCTCTGCGTTGATGGCAGTCACGATGTCCGTCCAGATCCGAGTGGGTCCTTCCTTGTTGGCGCGCAAACTTCCGAAGAGGGCATCATACTGCCCCAGGACTTGCTCCACCAGGACACCAACTTTGGTGGCAGTGAAGCTGGTGCCCCTCTGCCTCTCTGGCCGGGGGTTGTCAGTGGTGCCAGATGTTGCAATGCCCGACATGACAACCCCAGAGGCAGGAGTGGGTGGGCAACTGGGTCCTGGGGCTGGTCTGTGGAGCGATGGAATCCCAGTCGGGAGTCTTCGGTTCCAGCAGGGGTGGTCACAGCAACAGCACCCCTGGATGATGTGCAGGCCGCAAATTACAGGGCACGTGGGCAGCAGGCAATCAAGCAGCAGCAGATGGCAGGTGGGAGCGTGCTCGGGGCACTGGGGGGCAGTAATTCAGCCTTCTGGGCAGGAGCATGGTCTTCCGTGTGCTTACGCGTGGCCAGCTTGATACGGAGTGATTTGGCATGTGAAAATCCAGCACGTCTGCGTGTAATTCGAGGAAAGGGCCTTAGCGCGTAAGCGCGTCAGCACACGTACGCGAATTCATTGGCCCAAAGGCCACCAGCGCGTATGCGCATCTGTGACGTGCATGCGCGGGCGTTTCCCTGTATACGGGTGCATGTTACACGACCAATGACTGCACGTCAGAGTGTCAGCTCGTGTAATTGGAGGATGGGGCCTTAGTGCGGACACGCGGAAGTGACGCTGGACGTGTGGGCATCTTTAAAAGGTACGTGTAGAAAGCCATTTCCTTGTACGTGCTTTTCGTGGAGAGCGAGTGGGTGAAATCTGTACTTCTTGTCGGTTCACACTCGATTTACTTCACGACGTTCCAAGTTCGTACTCCCTGTTACCTCTGACAGCTTTTTCTCTTCTTGTCTTTTTCCTGGGCCTGTTTTCCTCAAACAGCGTTCACTTCTCCTGTTGTCCTGTCTCCTCAGACAGTGTACAATTCTTCTTTTGGCGGGGGTGTTGCCAACACGCACACGCGTGTATTTTTCACGCGATATTTCCTGGCAGACGGTGAGTCGCGCACGTATTTGACATCTGTGCTTGCCCCGTGTGTTGCCTACCCCTTTAGAGGTCAGTCTAGGCTGCATGTGACACGCATACGTTCATTTTTGTGTTTCTGGGTGCCACAGAGTAGTGCAGGGATTTTTTTCCACTTACGTGGTCTAGGAGGGGTTGCGTGCACATTATCTCCCTTTTTCGGGGTGCCTGTGCGCTGCGTGACCCATCATCTTCCCCCAGGGGTCACATACAGCCTTGCTAGAGCAGTAGGGTACAAATTCCATCTAGTACCCTACCCCTTTGACCCCCAATTGCCCAGGACAATAGTTTACTGCAACTCCCATACGCACAACAACATCAGTGCCATGGTTGGGAGGCGAGCACGCGGTAAGGGTGGCAAAGGTGGGCGAGCCACAAGAGGTGGCCGTGGTGGATATGGTAGGGGGCGTGGCCAGGACTTGCAGGGTGCCCCTAGCCCCCCATGTGTGGGTGACCAGTCAGGGACACCCATGCCCCCCCCCTGGTTGAGGGTAACGTGGCTGACAACATCCCTGCTCAGCCCTTGTTGGACCAGCCCATTGTGGCACCAGACCTGGCACAGGGTGACTCCATGGATGACTTCCAGGTCAGCAGGTCTAGGCCACATGTGGCGGTGCACGTTGGTGTCACCAGCCCACGTGGATCAGGGGCAGCTATGTCATCTGCTGCCCCGTGTAGGTAGGGTGGGGAGGCTGCAGGGGCAGCTGCGGCTCCATCCACCCCAGCTCTGAGTCTCCCGCCAGGACAGTGTCGGTCCTAGTCCATCCTGCTGACGTTCCCCCTGACTACATCACACTTCAGCTAATGCCTGCACCAAGTCCCAAGTGGTGAGTGTTCATTCCCACACTCCTAGTCCGCAGTCCACCGGGGCTCCTGATTTAGTGTCCAGAGCGGCATAGGACACTCAGTATCACCACCAGCTTCCAAGCGGAAGAGGAAGAGTGCTCGTCCAGTACAGGCTGTTGCCCAAGACACGGCTACACAGTCCAGCCCACCAAGGAAGCCCAGCTTCAATCAGGCCGAACGTGATGCACTTGTGGAGTATGTGTCCGAAAATGACAGCGAAATGGTGATTACTGCAGGATGCCAGAACACACCTGCACAACGTCAGGCACACTGGCAGACCATTGCGGAACTCATAAGTGCCCTTGGATTCGTGAGGCGCACAGCTAATGATTGCTACAAGCACTGGAATGACCTTAAGCGCAGGGCAAAGAAAAAGCTGGCCTCAAGTAATGCCGCAACTCTAGTGACTGGAGGTGGGTCTCCGGCAGAGGACACAGAACTCACTCCACATGAGTATGTTGCTGGGACCTACGTCACGGAGGAAGAGATCCAAGGCGTGGGAGACCTGCCAGATTACGAGGCATTGTCCGGTGAGTGCACATGCATGTGTGTGTCATCCATGTGCATGGTGTGTGTGTGAGTGCTTCTGATTGAGTGCCAGGTGAGGGGGTGTGTGCCTGAGTGGTTTGGGTCACCCATGTGCTTCATCCAATACATTCTTCGCACCAGGATTTGGGTGTTGCAGTATCCCTTCTGGCAACAGTAGACATTCAGCCCAACCTCACGCCAGTTGCCCTTGAAGTGTCATCTTGCCACAACATAGTTGCATGTTATTCTGTGTTCATTCAGGCTGATTGTCTGCATTCCACCACTTTCACTAGGCATTTCTCAGTCCTATTGTCACATGTGTGACATGGCTAGGGTACATGCCATCTGTGTGATGGCATGTGTCCTGTATGTGTATTGGACATGCCAATCACAGGCCAATGTGTGATGGCACTGCTAGGCAGCATGCAGCAAATTTGTTGGTCTTCCATCTTGGTGTCATCAATGTGTGCCATTTGCCTCCCCTTCTTACGCAGTGACAGTGCATGCATGGGAGGGTTATAGTCATGTGGGACATGTGTCAATGAAGTACTGTTTCTGTTGCTTCTCAGCCCTAATTGTGCTCCATGGTGCTAATGCCTGTTCCCATTTCTTTTCTTTCATGTCTTTGCAGGGGATGACGCACTTGATACTGCTGGGGTTGTGGAGATGGTGCAGACCCAGGAGGGGTCTCAGGCCCGACCGGGCATCAGTGAGGGACATGGTGTGGTGGTGGGTGAGAACCCACACTTGCTGCAGACTGTCATCTCAAGGGGTGTCTCTGGGTGCACCTCCCCCGAGCTCTATTCAGGTGTCGCTTCGGATGATGAGACCTATGTGCCGTCGCAGGTAAGTGTTTCTGGGAGGGATTCTGTACTGTCCAACCCACCTGCACCAGGGGTAGAACCCTCAATGGGGATGTCAGTGTTGGTAGGTCTGCCTTTGGTGGTTACGGATGCAGGGTCACACTCTGCTACATCTGATCCTGTTCCTGGGCCAGCAGATCAGAGGGGGAATGCAATCCTGCAGCCTCAGGCAGTGCCGGCACAGCAAGGCGCAGTTCGCCTTGCCCCAGACAGGTGTGGTGCCCGCTGACGCGGTGGCCGTACACCACCTGGCAATACCACATGGGAGCAATCCATATACGGTATGGCAAACCAACAGGCAGCATCAACTGAGATGATGGCTCAGGCCATGGATAGGGTGGCCACTTCCATTGTCCCCCAAGAAAGGCTAATTGAACAACTACAGCAGGCAACAGACTCCATTAGCCAGTCACACAGGGAGGACATGTTGGCGTCCAACAGGGACAGGCGGGCGGCACTGGAGACTCTGCGGGAAGCCATTTCTATTGAGTCCCAGGGCCACAGGGAAGCCCTGAGGGTGGAACTCCTTCAGCTCAGGGCAACTCTGGTTGAGCTTGAGGCTTCAGCTAACACGAGGACAGAACAGCAACTGGAGCGGCTCACACGTACGCTCTCAGCTGAGATGCAGGCAACTAGGGAGGAGGTCCGGGCATCCTGTGAGTTGTTGCATGGGGACCTCTGCACAATTATCCTCCAGAACCAGACCTTCCACACCCGCAGGCTTGCTGCCATGGAGCACCAGACTAGGGCTTCGCTTGGGCTGCCTCCCATAGTGCCACCACCTCCTGATGCAGCTGCAGAGGGTGAGGAGAGCGACAGCAGCGATTCTCCCACAATAGGGTAGCCGTGCAGGCCATGAGCCCATGGAGGTGTTTTTTTTCCGCCAGATCCACACAGGTGGGTTTTGGTGTGCACCCTGTCCTCGGACCTCCTGGGTGGCCTGCCCCCTCGCCCCCCTGGGCCCATTCATGGCCATTTTTGATTTTTGATTTTTTTTTTTGATTTTTGATTCTTGATTTTTTTGACAGTGTGTTGCCTTGTGTGGCTCTGTGGGCATACGCTGTATTGTGGCTGGGCACATGCAGGCTTGTCCTGAATTTGGGTCAGATGCTTGGGTTTGTGTGACACACACCCCTCTTGCTTCCCGTTTCCATGGGCTTGCAAAGGGTGTGCCCAAGTGACATTGACTTACGCAGTGACGTTGGACTCCCATTTGATGTGTGGGCAGTCTGTAGTCAATACTGTGTATACATTCCTAGTGCATATTGTTGTTGTATTGTACACTGCATGGTGTATTGATATGTGCCTCTGCATCCATCTCATCCTCCCAATTTGCAGGTCCATTTCTCATGTCTTCACAAGGCGGTCTACTGTGGAACTGGAGTTCATGTTGTAAGCAGTGCACCTACACTTTTGCGTGGCGCTAACACTGTATAGTTGGAAGTGTTCGAAGTGCTGGCATTATCAGGTAGTGAGGCTACCAATTTTTTAAGTCCGTACTGTCATGTTTATGGTAGGTTGGAGGTTGTGTAGGTGATTGGTATTATTGGTAAGTATTTGTTAATGTGTGTTGTTGGTCCTGCATTACTGTGAGCATTTCATGTGTGGCCAGTTTCCATTAGGGACACTGTAGTTGGTGACACTTGGGTCATGTTGTGGGGATTAATTTGTTTGCTCTCACATTGCATGACATGCCATGGTGTGTTGTGTGGCCGTGCCGGGGAGGGGTGGGGTGACATGGCACTGTTCTCATGTTGTATTTTGCAAGTGGGTATTAATTTTTGCTGCATGGAAGTGTGTCTTTTGATGACACTGCATTGGTGGTGTTTGTGTAGGTAGGGATGCACACATTGTGACACTTCCAGATGAACAATCTCAGGCAGCTATGGTTCTGACAGTTGACTGTCCCTTAATTCATCAGATTTGTCAGATTGAGTCATCATTGATTGTCAGATGGTATGTGCCAGGGCTGTGTGCACTCCACAGGGGTGTGCTTTCTATGTGAAGTAATTAGCCACCAGCTGCGTACGGGCTGCCTCACCCCGTGCCCTTTCCCCTCCCATGCGCAGCGGGCGTGCATGTGGTTGGGGATGTGGGGGCAACACCATGTCCACAGCCAGGCCCCGGCATGTT
Organism: Ambystoma mexicanum; assembly: GCF_040938575.1. NCBI lineage: Eukaryota > Metazoa > Chordata > Amphibia > Caudata > Ambystomatidae > Ambystoma > Ambystoma mexicanum. Next base: position 111,095,022 of record NC_090922.1, read on the forward strand.
GCAACATTGTGCAGGACACATGCTGCCACTATGATCCTGCACACTACTGGGGGAGCGTATAACAGCTGCCCACCAGAACGGTCAAGGGAGCGAAAGCTTGACTTGAGCATTCCGAATGTGCGCTCCACTATGCCCCATGTTGCAATATGGGCTGTGTTGTATCTTACCTCGGGAGGCGTGATGGGGTTCCGAATTGCGTCGTCATGTGTGTGCTCAGAGGGTAGGCACTGTCCCCTGGGGAGGTGGAGATGGGGATCATTAGTGGGGTATTGGCATTACTCTGTATCTGTCATGCATGCATGTGCTGTGGCATTTCTACTCACCAAGCAGCCATGCATCGCCATGCCGCCCAGCTTCCATGTCCCGGTTTAGGGTTGACATCCTGTAAATGAAGCTGTCGTGGGTGGACCCTGGATAGTTGGCATATACTGAGGTGATGATTCCCTTGGCATCACATACTACCTGGACATTGATGGAATGCCAGTGCTTGCCGTTTCTATAGATGTGCTCAGATGCCCTGGGGGGACGTAGAGCCACATGGGTGCAATCAATGGCACCTAGCACTTTGGGGAATTGTGCCACCCTGTAGAAATCCTGGCTGACAGCCTGCCTTTCTGCAGGTGTTCTGGGCAGGTATATGTGCCTGCAGACTGATGGGCATGCAGTGATGATGGCCAACACCTGGTGTAGGCACCGTGACTGCGTGGCCTGTGACACCCCCCCACTATGGCACTTGTCCGCTGAAATGATCCGGTAGCCAAGAAGTGCAGTACATTGAGGACCTTCTCCAGGGGGCTGAGTGCTTGGGAGCGCAGGGTGGGTGATTTGAGGTCATCCTCCCACTCACTGACCAGGTCGAGTATTATGTGTGGCGGAAACCTGTACCTCCCATACACCTGGTCATCAGGCATACCAAATAGGCTGGTTCTGGGTGTGAAGATTCTGGCCCTGACTATCCTTCTCCTCCTCCTGCGGTATCCCACGGCCACTGCTGCTAGGCACTCTTTTATGCTGCGCGGGACGTGCGCCTGCTTCATGCTGGCGTACGTGTTTCAGGATTGGACCTTTTTTTTTTGGCGCGTCGTAGGCGACCGTGTAAATCTTCCCGCCCACCCCCGGAATAAACGTAACACGCTCTCCCAGGCCCAGTCCCGAGTAAATATTCCCGCCCACCCCTGGAATACATGTACCCCACTCTCACAGGCCCAGTCGCGTGTGGAACTTCACGCTCACACCGAAATACACGTACCCTGCAAATTTGCGTGTGAAACTTCCAGCGCACCCCGGAATACACGTACCCAGGGCAATCGCGTGTGGAACTTCCCGCGAACCCCGTAATACACGTACCCTGCTGGTATCGTGTGTGGAAGTTCACACGGACCCATAATACACGTACCCTGATGGAATCGCTTGTGAGACTACCCGCGCACCCCTGGAATACACGTACCCAGGCAAATCGCACGGCTGGGGGGTGGGGGTGCTGGGAGACAGGAGTGGGGGCCTTGGGGAGGGTGCCCTGCACTGCTGGGGGGTGGGGTGCAGGGGGACAGGAGTGGGGGCCTGGTGGAGGGTGCCCTACAGTGCTGGGGGGTGGGGGTGCAGGGAAACAGGAGTGGGGGCCTTGTGGAGGGTGCCCTACATTGCTGGGGGGTGGGGGTGCAGGGAGACAGGAGTGGGGGCCTGGTGGAGGGTGCCCCTGGATGCTGGGGGGTGGGGATGCTGGGAGACATGCGTTGGTGGGCAGTAGTGCAAGGTGACATGTGGGTTGGCTGGGGGGCATGGCCATGGTGGATGGGCTGCCTGCGGGACATGTGCAGGGGTGCAGGGTAGTCCCCTGTGGTGTGGGCCGCCTGCAGGGGCCGTGGAGGGTGTAGAGGGAACAGCTGGGAGGACCCACACGGCCAATTCACGTGTGGGACTCCCCGGCACCCCTGAAATACACGTAGGCTGCTGGATTTGCGTGTGGAATTTGCCGCACACCCGGAGTACACGTACCCTGCTGAAATTGCGTGTGGAACTTCACGAGCACACCGAAATACATGTACCCTGCTAATTCGCGTGGGAAACTTCACGCGCACCCCGGAATACACGTGCCCAGGCCAATCGCGTGTGGAACTTCCCGCGAACCCCGTAATACACGCACACGCTATTTTTCACACAGCGGGTGTCCGTGTTTGTCGGTATCCCTTTGCACCTCATTTGTCCTAGAGGGCCACTGTATGGACCATTCATCATAGCTGTATATGGGTGCTTTTTGTTAGCGCACATTTTGGCGCACATTTATTTCAGGCGCAGGGACGCTACAGCCTGCTTTCTTGTGGCGTACTTGTTTGGCCCTGTGCGCGTCTTTGACCATGCGCTGGTTTGCCCTATTCGATTCCATGAATACGAGTTGTAGGCGAGCATGTGGGCGTTCCGCGCACTTGCCTCCTGTACTTGCCCCGTGACGCCCATATTTTCACGCGTTGTTCCCCATTCCGAGTGTTACTCCCCGTGTTCCGCCTACTTTTGTAATGTGCGCCGCGCTATGTGCGATTTCGCAGCGGCCGTGGTGCACGCCGTTGGATGACCTGTGTGCCGGCGTGTGCCACGCACTTTTTCAGCGCACATCCAATATTTTTCTCACGCACGGACTTCCATGAATCGATGTGCGCTGGTTTCCCTGCGATTTTAACAGTTGCACTGCAATTTTCGCTCTTTTACTGCGAATCGCATGTTTTGGCACCTCTGCGCCGGAATTTTCTGCGCACATTTATTCCATGAATCGGCCTGTTAATGCTGATGTTCACTGTGATTCTCCAGATTGTGAACGGCGTAGGCACCGTGAGTTCTCTGTTGAGTCGATACCATGTGAGCTTTGTAACAGGCATTTAGTTATCTGGCTGATTAGAATGTGAGCGGGTCTACACCACAGGACTGAAATAATGTGCATGTAATGGTGGTTCACTTCGAGTGGCCTCACCTAGGTCAGTGTATAAGACAGCTTGTTACGATTCATGATCACATCACACCACTTATGTGGTGACCCGTAGGTGGATAGGATTGACTGGGTTTCTGGATCACACCAAACTCACCTGATGGTCTCCATCACTACCCAGCGGGAGGTTGGGGCCTGGGGCAGTATACTACTGCCGGGCGCCCCTCCTCCTGCCCTTTATTATCTTATCCTCAGTGAATACACCTGAAGTGACAGTGGTAGGTGGCGGCACAATGCAGTTTTTCACTGCTCAGATTCCCCCCTCCACGCGTCTTGGCGACGGGCTGCTCGGTCTTACTTGGAGTTGCGTGGTTTTGAATGGTGAGTGTCTTTCTTGAGATACCCTAAGTACCCACAGCCTTGTACACATAGGGTGTATCTTTATTATTAGAGAACTGGTCAGCGCTCCAACATACGAGAGCCCGGGCTACCTTTACGTCAATTTGTAATTTTTAACCCGCACGAGTAGTGTATCCCACTTTAGTTACGAACATCAATTTGGCTTAGCAACTTGGGATGAGCGCAGTAATTAGAGCGCGTCAGGGTCTACCTCACGGGGTATGCCTTATGAGTCTTTCTGAAGTAGACTTTCTACGTATGTGGACACAACAGGTAGCTGACATGTATTCCCAATGGAAGTACTTTAGCTATCCCCTTACTCCAATTAGTCCAACGTTGTAACAACTGCAGGGAAACACTTTTACAACACATCAATGGCATACAATTGATTTCTTCTTGCCTTTTACCATTGCTCACTGGAAAACACAGCCTATCACCATTATTTCACCGGGGAGAGGTACTTGTCTTCCTTCTGGGTGAGTACACTAAACTTCATTTGTATCATTTGACAAGTTGACTCGTGGTTTAGAATGAATCCGTAATATGCATTCTTGCACATTTACCACACAGGTTGATACCGGTCTTTACTACATATACAGGAATTAACGTCAGTGTTACCCTTCACTTGAGAGTTACTTGAGTAATCCCTCTGTTGCCATAGAGGTCTACTTAGTTTATCCTTCCCTTCTGTAGGAATTAATGAACACTTTTGAAACAACACACCCCGCCCTGAAGATGGATTGTTGCTTAATCCGAAACGCGTCGGCACACATGATTGATATGAGTGTGTTTAGGAAGCTCTGAGAAGAAAGAATTATACTGCCCAGAAGGACAATTTAGTTAATGTGTTGTTTTGTTCAGCCACATATGAAATCCTTGTTTAATTGAATATGTTACATTATTCATAAATTTTTTAGTACATTTCGGTGCTTATTAGGACTGTTATTCAGCTCAAATTACTGTCATTGTTTCAGACATTGTAAACACACTATTGTTGTTGTTAATGATTTCCCACACTATTAGGCAATAGCGTGGTTGCAAACTTGAACGTTTTTTTGTAAAACATAAAAAAACACTTCATCTGTTTAAACTCTGTTCTGTCTCAGTTTTGTGGTGCCTTGCTGTAGACGAGCAGATGGACAGAGGCTTAATACACCTTGTTGATTATATGAATACATTGTGAACTCAGTGAATGCTGACTGCATCGTAAGATATTTAGATTGTTGACTCTCGTGACCCAAAACCTCTCCTTTTGGGAGTGGGATTGGTCTTACGAGGTTCCAAAAATAATAACGCGGACTGCGTCCCATAAGGAGTGCAGCATAGGGCTATCAGCTGGTAACGGCTGGTGTGTGTCTGATGTATAGTTCGTACACCCACGGGTAAATAGAGGACAGATTGGAAAAGGGATGTTCATTTTAAACACAAGATAAAGTATAGTACAATTGACAGAAAAGAAACATAATATAGTCCCCAGCACAAAACAATTTCTATAAATATGAACTGTTTGTAACTAACCGTATTTTTGTTTCTTTTCATTGCAACTTTCTTGACTCGAACTTCAACATCTGCACGCTGTTGCTCTGATTAGTTTCCGCATGTCTTCCCTTCCTCTTGCGCTGCAACGACTATATTTTCTGGATCCGCATAGACATCACGGAATGACGCTCCATCGACTCCCTGAAACATAGTACTTTCATTACTATGTATCACAATATTGAAAACATAAAACACATGTGAGGACGACCACACAGGTACATCTCAATAGCTAAACACAAATTAAAAATTGTGTAGAACAATCAAACGACAAGTATTCGAGCTCTGATGATCTAGTTCGATGGAACTGTCAGTATCCATACCTCTGGCTCCGCAGAGACTGCCATGAATAATTTTATTGGAGAGGACGCCTCAGCAATTCCCTGAAACACAGTACTTGCATTAGTTTGGTTTTCAATATTGTAAACATAACACACACTTGGGGTCGACGGCACAGGTACATATAAAGAGATAACCACAAATGATACATTGTCTAAAAGAATCAATGGGTATCTAAATATGATCCAATTTAATTGTCTCTGATTTATTTACATCTGCATCAACTACAAGGGATGTTGTGATTGTAGAGGAAGCTCTGTCGTCTCCCTGAAACACAGTACTTGCGTTAATAAGGAAGAAAGTATAGCAAATGGAATCACGTTATATGATCACGCTCGATGGAACTGTCAGTATCCATACCTCGTGCTGCCGAAGAATATCTATGGATGTTGTAAATGTAGTGCACACTTCCGAAAGCTTTTGCACCGAATCGTACACGCATGGTCTCGCTTCCACTTCCCTTGGAATTACTTGAATGTCAGGCTCTGCATCAATTGCAGGGGTTGACTCTCCATCTACCGCCTGAAACATAGTACTTGCATTAGTAAGGATTACAATATTGAAAACATAACACACACTTAGGGTCGACCACACAGGAACATATCAATGGCTAACCACGAATGAAACATTGTGTAGAACAATCACGCTACAAGTAAACAAGATCTGATGATCTCGTTCGATGGAACTGTCAGTAACCATACCTCGTGCTGCTGAAGAACATCTAGGGATGTTGTCAATGTGGTGGACACTTCAGCATGTATCTGAAAGACAGTACTTGCATTAGTATGGATAACACTAATTATAACTGAAAACAAACACTAGGGGACGACAACCAAGGTGTATATCAAATGGAAAGCACTAACCAAACATTTGGTAAAATAATTACACGATACATAAAAACTATTACTTGACATGCATAAAACAAGTCTGTAGTGTAATAGCTAAGTAAGATTACCTGATACACACTAGAAGTGGTTGATAACTGCGGGCACGTCACAGATGTAGAATGTTCGTGCTTCAGATTCAGTGGATAGTGAAGCAGTTGTAAAGGTACATTATTGTTTGATAATGAAATGCCAATATTAAAAATTGCCATGTAAGGCGACAGAATACTTGAGAATAATGCTATTGAAAATGCGCAATATAGCACAATTCCCTGTGCCCACAAATACATTTCCTTTGAGGGTTATAAAATCGAAAAATAATTTATTGATAAATGTCATTATTCAAAAAGCTATACACTCATATTAATATCGAAAGTATTACAAGGGACACAACACCTAAAATATCAATTAATCCATTCGGCTACCTACACACTACCGCAAGGCCTAAAGCTAAATCCGGACACTTGACTCACCAGTGTCGGAATGTGGACGAATAGAGTGGGAATAGCGTTTGAGGGAAAGTGCCGGCTGCAGATGCGGTATTGATCATCCCTCTTGTCCTCAAAGACTTTTTGGGCTCTACTTTCAGGCTCTTCCTGTGGATATCGGCAATGTCTGACCCATTCTCTTATTCGATCAACAGTTTTAGGGAATACATGCATTGTAGTGCCTTCAGATTTAGCATGGGTCTTCGAAGGGCAACCGCTAATCGAACAGGCAGGCATTGTTGAAAATTCTGAAAAGTAAATATCAAGATTATTATAAAATCTTGATGAATAAAAATGTCATAAAAAAGTAAATGAACCATACAATGTTCAATGCTATGTTTGTTTTGGTCGCTGAAACTATACCAGTTCATCAAGTGCGGCTTACTATTTGCATTACTTTCACAAATTAAAAAATGGTGGAACTAAACTCTGAACATGTGACTCGTCCCTTGGATGAACGGTCTTGCACGAGAAGGAAACATGCTTACATTATGGACAGGACCCGCGAAGGATGCAATTCGATGACAATTGACACAGATGAAAATAAATAGATCTATTGATAGCATAACAATTGAAACTCAAGTCAATAGCAATGAGACCAATGAACATAGCACTATTGAGTACTCTACTCGCAAATAGATAGAAATTTAAAAATGACCGAAATATGACTGTGATACATGGCCTTACCTTGACCAATAAACAGTTAGATTCAGCAAGCCCAGTAGTTTGTGGCAGGAGAACAGGTAGATGGCCACAGCTAGCACACTGACGAGTTTGCTCGAAGCGGTCACAGAAGTTCACAGATAGCACGATGACGTGCAGATTAGCATCAATCTCATTGGTTCTCAGGTAGCATGTTCAGGAGTTGACTTGCAAAGCACAAAGATGTTCTCATGAGACATATCAAGTGGTTTATAAAGTATTAGAAACAGGGGTGTGTTTGTGAATGAATGATGTGTATATGTCGTGGTATTATGTGGTTTGCTGGGGGGTGGCCAGCGTGAGGGGGTGGATCCTGGCCGGAGACACGGGGTCTGAGGAGGCCATGTGAGCAATGGCCCCTGGGCGCGGGATACCTTTTGAAGTGTACATGCTGTTTGGCACCTTGGCAGTTTGTGCCCCTGACAGCCCCCCATGGCAGCGCGCTTCCACTGACACGAACCGCCTTTGATAGAAGGGGGTGGGATGGATGGGCCTGAGGCATGCAGATAAGGCACAGGAAGACTGCTGAATGGAGACACACATGTGGATTGCAGGGGGCAGCCTGCTTCAGGGAAGGCCTGCCTGGAGACACGGGTCTGAGGAGGCCATGTGAGCAATGGCCCCTTGGCGTGGGATACCTTTTGAAGTGTACATGTTGTTTGGCACCTTGGCCGTTTGCACCACTGACAGCCCCCCATGGCAGCACGCATCCACTGGTGCGAACCACCTTTGATAGAGGGGGGGTGGGATGGATGGGCCTGGGGCGTGCAGATAAGGCACAGGAAGACTACTGAATGGAGACACACTTATGTGGATTGCAGGGATGCAGCCTGCTTCAGGGGAGGCCTGCCTGGAGACACGGGGTCTGAGGAGGCCATGTGAGCAATGGCCCCTGGGCGTGGGATACCTTTTGAAGTGTACATGCTGTTTGGCACCTTGGCCGTTTGCGCCCCCGACAGCCCCCCATGGAAGCGCGCATCCACTGGCGCAAGCCGCCTTTGATAGAGGGGGGTGGGATGGATGGGCCTGGGGCGTGCAGATAAGGCACAGGAAGACTGCTGAATGGAGACACACTTATGTGGATTGCAGGGGGGCAGCCTGCTTCAGGGGAGGCCTGCCTGGAGACACGGGGTCTGAGGAGGCCATGTGAGCAATGGCCCCTGGGCGTGGGATACCTTTTGAAGTGTACATGCTGTTTGGCACCTTGGCCGTTTGCGCCCCTGACAGCCCCCCATGGCAGCGCGCATCCACTGGTGCGAACCGCCTTTGATAGAGGGTGGTGGGATGGATGGGCCTGGGGCGTGCAGACAAGGCACAGGAAGACTCTTGAATGGAGACACACTTGATTCATTTAAAAAATCGAAACAACCGTTGTTAAAATATATGTGTGTTTTATTTTGTTTCTTATTTTGATGGCACAAAAATACAAAACTTTACACATTGTACAGGCCAGGTTGCAGCACAGCGAGGGAAAATCCCCGTACTGACCGCTGTCACAGGGGAAAGTTTGTCTTATGGCACGAACGGCACAGGCGGGATTTACTCTTCGAACGCAGTGTCCAATCCTCCCGTGAAGCCACCATCTAAAGGAACGATAAGCCACCAGCCTGTACCACCTGTGAAAAAGAATGATACAAACTGTTTTTAAATGACCAAGATAAGTTTATTAAACCTTTGTTGTCAATGACAATTCTTGTAACTAATGGCATTCTGCTCGGACAAATGCTATCTAGACACTCCACACTATTGAACGACTTTCATGCATTACAATGATATGTAGATGTAATTTTGAATATAGGAGACGACTATGAAATAGTAGTGGCATCACAACCAGAGTATACATACTCGTTAAACGGATTACGAGGACGAACAGTCGCGCGAAGTTCATGCATAAGCACCATCATTATCCTCAACACGGACCGTGTGAGGCAGGCTGCCCTGAAGTCTGGCAGCTCGGTGATGCATTGCGGCCGTGGCTCGACTTCCGAAATGTAGGCCACGCATCCAGAGTTTTCACAGCAGCAGCAGTTCTCGTCCTCGGTTGGCATTAGCTCGCACCGATTGCATGTGCACAAGGTGGAAACACCGTCCATGCGATTAGGTCCCGTGTCTTCATCCGTTGATTCGTTTTGCCAACTGCCGTCCAAAGCCCCATCGTTTTCGCATGTTTCCCTTTCCAGTAGTTCCTCCTCGGTATACTCGGGCTTGTACATGTAGGGCATTATTGTAGCCATTGTGTGGTAAACAAACTAAAATAATTTATAGCGATGGTACTGGTATCTGTTCACACGGGCTACAAGCGGCAAAGGTAACTGACCAGAGCACAGAAACGAGTCACAGAATACTCAAAGTAACACAGAGAGAGGAATGGAATTGAAAATCTGCTGCTGTGATTGAGTAAAGAGGCGTCCTGCCATTTCCATGGCGACACATCATTAGCTAAAGCGCAGAGAATGTTGACATGAGACGTGCTTTGGCGTTGTGAAATGGGCGGTATGTGTCTGCTGATGACAGGCTCAGGGGCGGGGGATATGATTTAGTGCCGCAAAAGCAGGTCACACAGGGCGATGCGGCAAGTGATAAGATTATCACAAAATGGCGGCGCCCTACTGCTTGTTTTAGCGTGTGTTTAATGGACGAAAACTCGGGTAAGGGCCATAGGAAATTTTTCTAATATCGACCGACTTAGGCTTAAAAACACATGGCCGACCCGTAGAGACAATAAAAATGTCTGACCGAACCATTCCTTTAAGAATAGACTAAATCAGTGACTCACCACCTGAAGTGTGCCTGAAATAAACCTTTAATGAGTCTAGCAATTATTGTATTGAATTCTAGAAAGGCACATTATTTGGTATTCCTATTCTTTCTTATTTAGGGCGAGTGCTGAAAGTGTTAGACTTGTGGCAATCCTGTTCTTATTTTTCTTCTTTTTTTAAGGGGCCTGAACAAGAAAGCCAGCCACTCCAGCAGTAAAGAACCACATGGTGCTTGCCACAGCACAGGAGCTTGATTACAACCCCCCCCAAAAAAAAACATATTTTTTTTTAGGTTGCCAGGGAGACCACAGAGGTCGCAAGGGAGACCTCAGAGGTTGCATTTGTGACCTCTGGTGACCCCTAAATGACGTCCCTGCTAAGGGGGCCGAGAGAATGTCATCGTACATGCCCCTACCTCCATATTTATTCATGCTTGAGCAGAGGTTCAACTTAATTTTTGGGAGATAGAAAATACTCTCACTTTCAGTGCTACGAACAGAGGATTCCAAAGTACTATTCAATGCTTGTCTCAGTACTTCTCTCCACAATACTGATATGTACTGTTGCACTTTACAATCCGAAGTGCGGCATATTCCATTAACGTTACACAAGAAGAAGAATACCAGGGAGTGGTGGCCGAGAGTGTTGGCGTACAGCCGTACAGCCCAATCAGCCTAAACAGCCTCTTCGCTGTCACTTATGGTGTGCGGGAACAGGTGCGCGCACAGCCTCCTTCTTAAGGCTTCCTCAGAAAGAGAGGAGGAGCCACTGTTAAATAACAGAGAAACAAAGGGGAATCAGTATTACATGGCCACAGTAGTGGCCATGTAGTTATGGTTAAGTTGCTGTTTCCATAGGAAGAGCACTTTTTGGGCGGCTTATAACTTCGCCCCCCCTGGACGAATCCTCACCAGACTTTGCAAAAAAATTATATGGCCCACTCTGAATTGCAAAGTTTGGTGAGGATTCGTGCAGGGGGGGCAAAGTTATAAGGGGGGTCCAAAACCTTTTTTTTCCCCATAGACCCAATGGGGAAAAAACTTTGCTCGCGCCTACAGCCCAAACCGCTGGACGGATTTTCACCAAATTTGGACCAGGAGTAGCGGCTTGGTCCCGAAAGTGTGCTTTTGCAGATTTGGTGAAAATCCGTCCAGTAGTTTTTAAAAAAATGAACAAAAAGTAGGTACAAAAAATTAGTGATATCTGTGTTCGGTCCGCGGACACACTTCCCTGTTCGCTCTGCGGACAGTGTCCTGATTGGCCAATCGGCTTACGTCATGTCCGTGGACGTGCGACGTGTTCGCTGATTGGACGGCGTAGAGCGTGAAGCGCGTCAGATTTTCGGTAGCGCCCGCCATCTTGGATTCACGAACGTCCGCGGACAGCGCGGTGAAACTTGGTTGAAAAATTGTATTTAGTGGAGTGTGTTGGTGTGTAAAAGTGTTTGGGGAGGGTGGGGGAGTAAGAGATGGGTTAAATGTTGTATTTATTTAGGTGGTAGACCACCCTGTTGTGTTCGCTTTGTCCGCGGACAACGCGGATGTTCTGAAATGTTCTAAATAAACAAAATGGGGGTGTTCTGAGGACGCAATATGTGTCTGTGTTGTTCACAAGCAAGCTGAAACTGTTCTAAGAACACTCGCGGTGTCCTGAAATGTCCTTAAGTAAACAAGTTGGGGGTGTCCTGAGGGCGCTGTCCGTATTGTTCACTGGTAAGTTGAAATTGTTCTAAGAACACTCGCAGTGTCCTGAAATGTTGTTAAATAAATAAAATGGGGGTGTCCTGAGAACGCGGTGTCCTGAAATGTTCATAAATAAATAAAATGGGGGTGTCCTGAGGACGCTGTCCGTATTGTTTGCTTGCAAGCTGAAAGTGTTCTAAGAATACTCGCGGTGTCCTGAAATGTCCGTAAATAAACAAAATGGGGGTGTCCTGAGGACGCTGTCCGTATTGTTCGCTGGCAAGTTGAAAGTGTTCTAAGAACACTTGCGGTGTCCTGAAATGTTCGTAAACAAACAAAATGGGGGTGTCCTGAGGACTCTGTCCGTATTGTTCGCTGGCAAGTTAATAGTGTTCTAAGAACACTCGTGGTGTCCGCTAAATGTTCGTAAATAAACAAAATGGGGGTGTCCTGAGGACGCTGTCTGTATTGTTCACTTGCAAGCTGAAAATGTTCTAAGAATACTCGCGGTGTCCTGAAATGTTCGTAAATAAACGAAAAGGGTGTGTCCTAAGGACGCTGTCCGTGTTGTTCGCAAGCAAGCTGAACCTGTTCTCAGAACACTTGCGGTGTTCTGAAATGTTCGTAAATAAACAAAATGGGGGTGTCCTGAGGACGCTGTTCGTATTGTTCGCTGGCAAGTTGAAAGTGTTCTAAGAACACTCGTGGTGTCCGCTAAATGTTCGTAAATAAACAAAATGGGGGTGTCCTGGGAACGCTGTCCGTATTGTTCGCTGGCAAGTTGAAAGTGCTCTAAGAATACTCACGGTGTCCTGAAATGTTCGTAAATAAACAAAATGGGGGTGTCTTGAGGACGCTGTCCGTATTGTTCGCTGGCAAGTTTATAGTGTTCTACGAAAACTTGCTGTGTCCTGAAATGTTCATAAATAAACAAAATGGGTGTGTCCTGAGGACGCTGTCCGTATTGTTCGCTGGCAAGTTGAAAGTGTTCTAAGAACACTTGTGGTGTCTGCTAAATGTTCGTAAATAAACAAAATGGGGGTGTCCTGAGGACGCTGTGTGTATTGTTCGCTTGCAAGCTGAAAGTGTTCTAAGAATACTCACGGTATTCTGAAATGTCTGTAAATAAACGAAAATGGTGTGTCCTGAGGATGCTGTCGGTGTTGTTTGCAAGCAAGCTGAAACTGTTCTAAGAACACTCGCTGTGTTCTGAAATGTTTGTAAATAAACAAAATGGGGGTGTCCCGAGGATGCTGTCCGTATTGTTCGCTGCCAAGTTGAAAGTGTTCTAAGAACACTCGTGGTGTCTGCTAAATGTTCGTAAATAAACAAAATGGGGGTGTCCTGAGGATGCTGTGTGTATTGTTCGCTTGCAAGCTGAAAGTGTTCTAAGAATACTCACGGTATTCTGAAATGTCCGTAAATAAACGAAAAGGGTGTGTCCTGAGGACGCTGTCGGTGTTGTTTGCAAGCAAGCTGAAACTGTTCTAAGAACACTCACGGTGTTCTAAAATGTTTGTAAATAAACAAAATGGGGGTGTCCCGAGGACGCTGTCCGTATTGTTCGCAGCCAAGTTGAAAGTGTTCTAAGAACACTCGTGGTGTCTGCTAAATGTTCGTAAATAAACAAAATGGGGGTGTCCTGAGGACGCTGTCCGTATTGTTCACTTGCAAGATGAAAGTGTTCTAAGAATACTTGCGGTGTCCTGAAATGTCCTTAAATAAACAAAAAGGGTGTGTCCTGAGGACGCTGTCCGTGTTGTTTGCAAGCAAGCTGAAACTGTTCTAAGAACACTCACGGTATTCTGAAATGTCCGTAAATAAACGAAAAGGGTGTGTCCTGAGGACGCTGTCGGTGTTGTTTGCAAGCAAGCTGAAACTGTTCTAAGAACACTCACGGTGTTCTAAAATGTTTGTAAATAAACAAAATGGGGGTGTCCCGAGGACGCTGTCCGTATTGTTCGCTGCCAAGTTGAAAGTGTTCTAAGAACACTTGTGGTGTCTGCTAAATGTTCGTAAATAAACAAAATGGGGGTGTCCTGAGGACGCTGTCCGTATTGTTCACTTGCAAGATGAAAGTGTTCTAAGAATACTTGCGGTGTCCTGAAATGTCCTTAAATAAACGAAAAGGGTGTGTCCTGAGGACGCTGTCCGTGTTGTTTGCAAGCAAGCTGAAACTGTTCTAAGAACACTCACGGTGTTCTGAAATGTTCGTAAATAAACAAAATGGGGATATCCTGAGGACGCTGTCCATATTGTTCGCTGCCAAGTTGAAAGTGTTCTAAGAACACTCATTATGTCCGCGGACATTAAAAGTTCCCATAAGGCATAGTTAAAATGTTTGACTTTATGGGTGTGATATGCTGCAGTGGTTGTGGCCAGGGCATAGAGTCTTGGGTGCATGGCCATATGGCCATGCACCCAAGACTCTATGTCCTGGCCACAACAACCAAAGCATATCACACTCATAGTGGCTTATAACTTTGGGATCCAAAAACAAATTTATAAGGAACAAAGTTATAAGCCACTATGGATGTGATATGCTGCGATGGTTGTACTTATTATAATATACTTACTGTTTGGTTTAGTAACTGGAGTACATGTATTTCTTGTTCATTTCTGTGATAAAAGAAAAGATCATGTTAGTATTGGTATTTTGTAACGACTTATAACATTGAATAATCAACATTTTTTTTTTTACCCTCATATTTTGTAGATTACAAACCAGTGTACTGTGCAATTTGCTCAGTTTCTGTGTTTGTTGCTAAAGTCTTTGGGTCTGTGGGAGAAGAAAAAAATCCATGTTGGATTAAAAAAAAGCTTTTTTTTGTTATGCTACAGTCTAATTATTTGTTTGTTTTCAGTGTTCACTTGTTGTTTCTGGCTAATGCTCTATATATTGGCTTGTTGCAGATTTTTGGAGCAGCTACATATCATTTATTTGTTTGGATATTGTAAAATTTTGTAGCAGTTAGATACCAGTTGGCGTATTCTAACTGTCTATTTTTTGACATATTTTAGTGGTATTGATTTATCTGTTTGGATATTGTAAAATTTTGGGGCATTTAGATACCAATTGGCGTATTATAACTGTCTATTTTTGTATATAATTTAGTGGAATTAATTAATCAGTTTGGATATTGTAAAATTTTAGGTTAGTTAGATACCAGTTGGTGTATTCTAACTATCTATTGTTTGCTCTAATTTAGTGGTATTCATGTATCTGATTAGTTGTTGTAGAATCTTTGGGCAGTTAGATACCTGTTGGAATATTCTAACAGTTTATATTTTTTTACTACAAGTTTAGTTAAGGTTTAAGTACAGTTTAGTTAATAATTTTGCTTTTAAGAACATTAAATAAGTGTTTGAAAGACTTGCTGGTAATCTCTGCTTTAGAGTAATGGTAATATCATTACATTCAAACCATCCACATTTCTTTTTTATATATGCAGCGTAGTGACCTGAATTGGCTGTGGCTCCTGTGTGGTAGATTATACCTATTGTTCTGAAGGTTTTCTTACCAAGTGATACTTGACCATGTGTGAATCCAGTCAGCTTGCAGTTGTTTTTAGTACAATCTGCATTGTAACGTAGAAGCATTAGTATTACGTATTTACTATGTGTTTGTATTAATAAGGTGGAGTGATTATCCGAATTGCAGGTAATACATAATCTACCATGGTTTGCATTTTGTACAAGTTGCTGAAATGGAATGGATTCACAATTAGGTATTGATATATATACAAAGCGTTCGTTGGGGATTTGTTCTTGTGTCACATTGTTGCAGTGAGTGCATGTATGTTTCCACATGTATGAAATCTGGAAGATTTAATTTATAGGCATGTTTTTATTTTCCAGTACTTGTATTAAGTACATTAGAAATTCTTGTTGATCTTCCTATGAGTTTATAGTGAATTTAACCATTCCAGCACAGTTGTCCAATTGTTGTCTTATTCCATAAACACTATATGTGTTGTCAGGATTGTTTGGTGCGTTTCTATGAAGTACTAACATTTGCAAACACAATTGGTCTGTACTGTGTAAGTAAATGTTGTCAACAATTGGTGGCAATTGAAATAGAATATTCATTGCTACATTTGCGTAGCAACTTACTCCAACTATATTTGAGAGTTTAAATGGACCAGGTAGTTCTGTATCTGACTGATTTCTTTTTTAGTTTGTCTTCCTTCTTTGAAGAAGCACCTGGTTTACTTTCCCTAATTGGTTCTTTTATGTGTGTGGTACTTGATGAAGTTTTAGTTTCTTTTACCCTCTTTGGAGGATTTGCAGTGACATCCTGTTGCATTTCTGTTTGATTTAGTTTTCTTTTACAACGTTTTACTTTTTATGGAACAGAATATGTGTTTAGATGGGGGTGTATATTGAGCGAAGTCTATTGTATTCTAAAATGCAAGGAATATCAGCATTTACTTTACTTGCATCAAAGTTGATTAGAAATAGACCGTCAAGTGAACGTAAGCGTGATAGTGCTACGTAGCTCATGCCTTCTTTAAAGACTGTGTTACCAATGTCTATCATTGCTTTGTCTAGGGTAAGACCTTGTGATTTATGAATGGTGACTGCGTATGCAAGAGTTAGAGAAAATTGTTCTCTGCTTACATACATGTCTTTGAAGAGAAGGAATCGAGCTGTTGAGCGTCCTATCCTTGTTACTTCTGAAAGTTTGTCAAAGAGAATATTGACAAACTGAATTTTGTTGTCATGTGGGTATGTTTGAAAGCCAACAACTGTACCCAGTGCTCCATTAACTAATCCTTTGTCCACGTCAAGGTTACTTTTAAGCATTACTCTGCAATTTAAGGATAATTTTATTATGTTTTCCAACCCAGCTGTGTTGGAGATTGAATTTTCTAAACGGTTTAGTCTTGTTGTGGCTTGCTCACACATGGGTAGGTTCATACCATGTACATCTAGTTTGTCTGTGGCACAAATTTCCATTATTGGTTGCATTTCTTTATTTAACATTATTTCATTGAATTTGAAACAGCTTGCAAGAGTTGGCATTAAGGCCATACAATTGACATTTTTATGGGCTAATTGTTCCATAACATCTGTAGCACATGCATTATCGCCATAAAGTGCATGAATGTGCCGGGTTTTCAATTATGCTTGTGCTTCTTTAGATAGTAGACCAACTCTAATACTTTTTAAGATGTTGGCATAAGTGAGATCTGCAGATTGCCACATGATTTCTGTTAATTCTCTGTATTGGAAATGTTTCCAAAGGCTGACATTTCCAATGCTGCCAACAGTTTTACGGCAGAGTTTGTGTCCTAATGTTTTAAAAATAGGCTCACCTTTTACGGGTGTCAATTGAAGAAGATCTCCGAAAACAATAATTTGTTTTCGTGCAAAGAGTTCTTCGTAGTTTGTTTTGAGTACTTCTTGTAATCTGAGGTGAATCAGAGCCAACATTAGGTTGGACACCATGCTTACTTCATCTATTCGTAGCATTTTCATTTGTTTTAATACTCTGCGTAGTTCGGTGTCCAGTCAAAGGATCGAATATAAAGGATTGAATGACCTTTTGCTCGAATGCAAAAGGATTGGAAAAAAAAGGGTCAATTTTTTTTATTTATTTATATATATATATATTTTAGTTTGGGTTGGTAAAAAAATGTTTTTAATAAAGAAAACGGGGGGTTGAGGGGGAACCCCCCCATAAAAAAAAAAAAAAATCGACCCTTTTTTTTCGGTCCTTTGCCTGTCGATCAAAATGCATTTGATCCTTTTGTTTTCGACCCTATGACTGGCAACCGCGTATATCCATTGCAGCTTCTGTAGAACGTTTGTAATAGTCTAATTTGTTTTGGTGTTCTACTGGCAGGAGTAGTAATCGGTGTAAATTGACACCGCCTATGTTGCAGGCAGCTAAACCTGTGGGGGCAGTGACAACAGCTGACAGTTTTTTGTTTGTCAATTGTTGAAGGAACTTACTGATGATTTTTATTAGGAATGTTTTGCCAGAACCACCTTCACCACTGACGTACAGTAGTATAGGTTTGTAATTTTGGCAGATGCATTCGTTGTTTTCATGTTGTACACCATGTGCAATTTCTTTTGTTACTTCTTGAAAAAGGCTACGTTGCTCATTGTTTAGTTTTGATTGTAGTATAGTTAAGTCTTCTTTATCTTCATACTGACACATGGTGTTTTCTACTTCTGTCATAGCTAATTCTGCCTCATATGTTATTAGTGGTTCTCCAAGTGGTTCTTGGCTTCCTGTTACAGAAGGTTGACTACTGTCAGGAGTGTCCTTATCTAGTTGGGCCTGGAGTTCTTCTTCGTGTTGCTGTTCATTGTGCAACATTGTTTTGTACTGTGTAAAGTTTACATTAGTTATGGTGCTTTCATTTGCTTTGAAAGAGTCTTCATATGAGTCATAGTTATTTAGTATTTCTTCTTCTTTTCTCCATGTTTTAAAGAGTTGTAGCAGGGACATGTAATATAGTTCTTTATGTTGAGGAGTCTTTAATGACAATTTGATATGATTAATTAAATTTGGTTTGGTAAGTTTTACTAAACTGCCTTCACAGTTTGTCACTCTGTATTTACCTTTTTTTTCATCAGGTTTTATATAATTTTTGTATGTGAAGTTTTGGGCTGTGTGGTATAGACACATCGTTTTCAAAGTATTACTTCTGTTTGGGTAGTATGTGTCCAATACATTTTTTTAAAATGTCTTGGCTGTTGGGATCATGTTTGGCTATTGTTTCTATATCTTCGTATGATTTAGCAGGACTAAGACTTAGCCATACTATATTTTCAGATTTACCATACAATGCAGTACCAGTTAAACGATCTGCTGCTTCATAGGATCCACATGACTTACCTTTAACACTATGTCTAACTGAAGACATGAGGTTGTTCACAGACCTGTATTTGTAACCGGTCTAGGGAAACCAAAGCGGCATTTGGTGTGTATTTCCCTTTGTTTTTGTATTTGCGACAACAATATTTGCCACATTTGTGTCTTTGAAATTGTAAAATTTGTGCATAAAGATCACTATTTGTGGCTCCTGATGGAATTTCACAAGTGACATATTTTTCAATAAACTGTAAAACAGTGACATCACTGTCTTGACCAAATTTAGAAGCATCTTTAATCCATAAAAGCATGTGGATATGTGGTGCTCCTCTGGCTTGGTATTCTTTTCTCCAAAAGAAGTGTTGCACTTCTTCAAGCGGAGGAACAGTTTTATTACAAATAAAGTGTAGTATAGCAATGAAGCGATGGTGAAAATATCTTGAAACATTAACAGGATCCAGAGAACAAAGTTCTCCAGGTGTTAGTATATCTATGTTTGTTTTGTTTTTGTTTGATATGCGTAGGAAATCATGTAAATCTTCCCATGCATATTCTGCACTTAATGTAACAAACCAAGTGGGTGGGCCAAGGTTTCTCATCATACAACGTACATCTCCATGATGTCAAAACCAGTACTCTTTAGTACCACGCATATTTGCTAATGGATTTGTAATATTTGATTGTAAAACCTCATCTTTTTTTGCACTTTTTGTAATAATTGTGTAGCTGACATATTTTGAAAGTGGGATCCTGATTTTAATGTGCTAGTTCACTTTCAAAGAGTAGGTGGAATATGCATTCCACATTTTGTCTAAATCTGGGATCTTCAGAATACATCCGTAATGAGCGGTATTCTGATGCTGATATTTGAATAGGTTTATCATCGTACCTTCCTCCTTTGCCAGTAGGAAAGAGTAGAGGAAAAGCACGCGCTTCTATACTTTTTTCCCATATGCTGATTGGTGATCCTTTTGTTTGACGCATTTGGTACGTTTCTAGTGCATCTTCTATGGTGTAATTAGAGTGCAATGAATGAATTGTATAATGGTCTAAAGTATTTGATATTGTAGCAGGATCTAGGAGCTCAAATTGACCAGCTTCTTGTATCTCTTGAATTATTTCAGTTGTGTCCTTCAAGTTTTCTTCAATATTAATTCCATTGTAGTATTCATTATTCTCTTTAAGATATTGCAAAGCTTGTCTAACTTTATGTAAATCTACCAGCTGTTGCCATATTTTTTTGTCTTTTGTAGGTACTCCATTTACTAAGATAATTAAAGATTGCTGCATTGGACGCTGCACTCCTAGAGTGTGCGCATTTTCTTTTAGATCTAATGGTAAATACACTACTTTTCCACGAATACCTTTCACTAATTCAGAGCGAGGTAATTTTGCTGTGTTTAGTTGAAGGCGATTTTATTGCTTGAAATGGGTGCACTGTTTGAATTATGATGCTCTCATATAAATTAAGTTGTTGTAGGGGTTTTGGTAGTGGATATAATTCCAAATTATTTGTGATAGTACGTGAAGGAGTTTGGTTGTTGTCAAGTTTTGTAGTGCAGTAACTGCAAAGTATTAAGGGGTCAGTTATTTCCTATTTGTTTTCTGCTATAAGTTAGAGAGCTAATTCAAACCATTTAGAATCTTCATTGTCTTCTATTTTGTATGGTAGGTTTACAGTTTTTGTGTTACTTTTATAAAAAGTTCTGCGGCAACATACACACACATGGTTTGGTACTTCAGCTAATGTACTTTTAAATTTTAGTATTTCTTTTTTGTATGTGTGTAGTAAAAGGTTGCCAGGCGTAGAATTTTTGCTAATTTGGTTTAAAGCTATTTAATTCTGTAAGTGGCTTTCACTTCCAAAATATTTTTTCTGGATACAGTCGATTTCTTCAAAGTAGGTCTTTTGCTGTACCATGTAGAAGAATGTTATATAAATTGGCTAGTGCTAAAGCAGGACTTTTAGCATAGTACAGTTTATAGACTAGATTTCTTATAGTTGAATGATGTGTTGATATCCTTTTGATATCATGGGAGGTGGTTTTGCAAGTAGGTCCTGTAATGCAGGCCAATGAATGTCCTTGTAGTCCTGTGTACTTGCGCACTGGACAGGTATCCATATTTTGCAGTAGTTTAATTTTGATTTTGTCTTTGCCTTTCACATATTGATTGAGGAATTGGCGTAAAGACTTGACATTTTTTTAGGGAAATGTTACACATTGACGTGCATGGCCATTTGTACACTAGACGTTCTGATTCAGTTAAATGGAGAGGTAATTCTAAGTTTTCAGGGCATATTTTTGTAAGCAGTACTTCTTATTCCATTATGGTATTATTAACTTTTTCATAACCTCGACCACTGCTATGTATGGCAATTGTATTTGTTTGCTTTTGTTTGTATGCTTCTTCATTAAAGTATGGTTCTGTGCTTGTAGTGTGACTCCATTCACCTCCGCAGATATTTAAGAAGTTCTTTCTGTTGACATTTCGTTTACTGAGAAGTCTTTTTTGTAATTTAGTCATTAGTTTTGTTAGTGGTTTCATTTTGTTTAACACTAAAATAAATAACTTTCTTTTGAGAAGAATTACACTGTCTATCAACGCTTCTAAGATTAATTTCCTACGATAGGTTTTAAGGGTTGAACCTGGTTTCTCTCCTGTTTTTATAAGATTTTGAAGGACTCTGTGACGGAATATTTTGGCTAAAATGCTTTTCTTGGTACGCTTACTTTGCACTATATCAAGATTTATAGAAGCAGTTTTATCTGTAGTGATAGCTGATTTTTTGTTAATTGTTTTCTAGTTTGTTTTACATTTTGATAGAGGAGGCAAAGTTTCTGTACTTGAAACTTCTTTTGTTTCACTAAATGACTGTATTAGCTGTTTTGTTTCAACTTTTTTTTACAAATTCTGCTAGAGATGGATGCTTATGTTGGACACTTTAATTTTCATTTGCTCTACTTCTGCGTTGTGTTCTACAGACTTGATTTTTGGTAGGCATTCTTTAGGGTCTGTTGAAAAAAATAAAGAAGGTATGGGTTGGGGTGCTCTGCAATGTATGTGTGCTGTGTGAACGAGTGTTTGAGTAAGATGATAAAGATGTATGTAATGGTGTGTGATTGTGCATTGGGTAACTACAACTAGTAGGGATGCGTATTCTTGAATTAATGTGTTACTAAACTGGGGTTCAGATGACAGAAAAAAGTAAGCTAGTGGTGTGGAGAAGTACAAATACTAAATCTAATGCTATACAATTAAAACAGTTGTTTGTTCTATAACATCAAAATTCTAGCGGCTGAGTTGGGTAATTTGTGTGTCGAAAAATAGGAATTTGTGGGCCATTCTGGCTGTAAATCTCTGTTTAAGAAATGGGGATTTTTGGACAGAATGGTGCACAATCTCTATTTTTAGGCACAAAAATAGCATGAATTAACCTTACAGTGTGTTTGAGTAATAATACAAATATTATGGTGGTATTCAACTTATTTTTTTTCTAAAATGAGCAGGTTACTTCTTAGTTGTTCTTTGTACTTCAATTTCGGCTGCTTCTTTTCAGGAGAATAGTCTTCACCGCAATTGTAATAGAAACAAATTAGTAATTTTGTTTGTATATAGCACTGTTTTAATTTAGTCATTGATTTTTTTAATTGACATCCTCAGCACTTTCCTCAAAACCATTAAAACTATCTTATTCACATAAGATATGTCGCACCAGTTGAATACATATCATATGTTCTAATGAATAAACTGTATTGCAATGACTAACTGCAGCAAACAAAATATCTTTACTATCCCTTGTGAAATTCATAATATACCACTGAATACCACTATTAGTGTAACTAAGCTTTTGCAAGTAATAGTGCCTCAATGTCATGGGCTGCTTGCGCTATATAAATATAAGTAAGTAAATAAATAAATAAAAACATGTTTACGTTATTGTACAAGTATTGTTGTTTGAGATTTGAACATAGTGTGTGCATGCAATTTTGTTTGACTATATGCAGTCTATATATTTTAGTTAAAAATGTTACTTCAACATAATTTGAATATGTGTGTATAAAAAGAAATTAAATAGTATGAAGGTTTGTAAGTGACAGTTGATTTTAGGAGATGGATAAAAAGACAGTAAGTTCATTTTACAGATTATACAAGATAAAAGTCAGTTAATCTATTTACATGAAACTAGAAGAATTGTACGTGTACTTTACAGAGAATATGCATACCTGTAGTTTGTGTTCATGCATATGGATATGCATGGAGCTGCAAGTAGAAATGTTGGAGACTTGTACAATATTTCTTGTAGAAGGTGCTTTCCAATGAAATGACACTTGTACTCGGAGAGATTCACAGTACATTTGCAGTGATGATCTATGATGATGCAGTTAGATGTAGAGGTCTTCTATATGATTGATAGATGGTCGTGTGACTTCTTAGCTACATCCAATGATGGAATGGCATAGAGAGTGAAGTGGAAATGGTAGAAGGGCTGTCCATGTTACGATATGTCCGCGGACATGGCGGTAGTTCACGGACATCGGGTGTTACATCCGGGGATTTTTGGGTTGGGAAGCCAAGCAAATTAGAATGAGCATAGAAAGGGATTGGTCAGGAAAGTTTAGTGGGTGTGTTGTGCCAGGAGAGAGTTTCTCAGATACTCTTTTTGCTGAGAGAATAATAGACAGCTATGGTTGTGTGTTTCAGAAAACAGATTGCTTGGATTTTGGGAGACTCGTGGATACATTGGTTGAAGGTGCATGCAGAAAGCTGTGGAGTAGCTGTAGATCTTGGATTTCCACATGTGGAAGTACACTGGCATGGAGTACGTTGAATGAAGTGGTTGGACTTGTTACCTCTCTGTGCTACTTTGGATACAGAGCAACATCCAGATATAATTAAAATTCATTGTGGAGGGAACAGTTTAGGACATGTGTCTGGAGTTTCTTTGCAATTTGCAATGAAAGAAGGACTTGTGAAGGTCATGGACATGTTTCCAAATTCTCAAGTAATTTGTTCACGGATTGCGCAGAGACAAATGTGGCTTTGTTCTTCTTCATTTGGTCCACAAATGGAGAAAGCAAGGTGCAATGTCAATAAGGCTGCTTGTGCCTTTCTAAGAGATTTTGGCATGTCCTCTTTTCACAATGAAAATATTATGTTTCGTAATACATACATTTTTCGCAGAGATGGAGTCCATCTAACTTATGCTGGCAATCAGATTTTTCTGAGAAATATAAAAAATGCATTGCGACCTTTTTTAGAATCACAGCATTCATTTTGTAGTAGGTGTTGAGTATTTATAATTTTTCAAACACAAACACCACCAAAAGGCTCTTTTCAGAGCCACCACTTCCTCCCAGAGAAAATTGCAATGGTTATGATAGGGCAGCACCCCAAAATTTTATATGTCCGGGGACTGTCCGCAGACTTTTAAAAAATACAAAGGGCCCTGCTTCATTTATTTTCACTTCTATTTTTTAACTGTGAAAGGCGGCTCTGAAAAGAGCCTTATTTTTTTTTTTTTTTGTCGTTTTATATTTTTTGGGGTTTTTTATACAAGGCACACTAGGAGAGGAGGGGAAAGGAGGGTAAAGGGGGGACACCAACCACAGGGATAAGAAAGGGCGCGTTGAGAGAGGAAGATGTAGAGTGGGTTTTATTTGGGTAATGAGCAGATCTTCTCATGCTCTGAGACGATAGTCTCAAAAGCACTTTGAAGTCGCTCCCCCCTGCAGAGTACTGCGTCACAGTACATACACACAACTGTGACCCTCGAAAGGTAAGGGTCATCAGCATTGTGTATGGCCTGTGAGGCAGCTTGAGGAATACGCTGTCCCACAGGAGTCATCAATGACATTTGTGATGTCATCTTTGATGTCGTGGGTGTTAGCCTTAGCAGTGCACGGTGGTGGCGCGAGTTATGGTTGCTTAGCTT
The DNA here is from genome assembly GCF_040938575.1 of Ambystoma mexicanum. NCBI lineage: Eukaryota > Metazoa > Chordata > Amphibia > Caudata > Ambystomatidae > Ambystoma > Ambystoma mexicanum. The sequence continues at coordinate 111,119,492 of NC_090922.1, forward strand.
ACCATAACTGCCGAATTTCAGGGGTTTTTCAGTTTTACTTGGAACCATAACATCCCTTTAACAAAGTTTTTTCACTGAATTTCATAGGTTTTTAGTAGCGCAACTTAACCATAACGTCCCTTTAACAAAGTTTTTTCACTGAATATATATATATATGTAGTCTGAAGTATCCAAAATATCTGTAATGTCCATAGTAGATAAAGGCAGGGTAAATACCCAAACTCAATGGTACATGCTTTAGAAGCACAGCTGCTCGCTATAACACCGTGCAGAGTCTCCAGCCTAATTAGCCCTTTCGCTGCCGCTTCTGGTGCATGCGCAGTCTCCTTCTTATGGCTGCGTCAGAAAGAGGGGAGTAGCCACTAAAGTCAATGTTGCACACTTTAGAAACACAGCTGCTCGCTACACGGCTATGCAGAGTCTCCAGCCTAATCAGCCACCTCGCTGCCACTTCGGGTGCACGCGCAACCTCCTTCTTATGGCTGAGCCAGAAAGAGAGGAGGCGCCACCAAAGTTAATGCTGCATGCTTTAGAAACACAGCTGCTCACTATAGCGCCATGCAGAGTCTCCAGCCTAATCAGCCACTTCTGGTGCTTGCTTTTTTCTGGAAGTAAAAATCTCCACTTTCCGCCCACTTTTGGTGCTATTAGCATCTACCTGAGACAAAGGACAGGGAGATGAAGTATTCCAATGGAATCATGGCATCAGGGGTGTTGCTAGGTCTGGAAAAGATCAGGGGCTAAGCTAATGTCAGGACTGCCAGGATTCAGGGCTAGCTAGCCTTTTGGTTGTAGCCCCTGACCTTCTATTCAGGGCTACAACCAAAAGACCTGCAGCTATAGTCCACCACCCCCTCTCCACTAGCGATGCCCATGCCATGCAGATGAGGTACCGATGACAAATAATCTTACGAATCGAAGTGAGTGCGGCAATAGTCGGATGTTGTAGGCTGTTGCATGCACAGCTGGGCTGCCTCTCCTCATTGATATCTGGGCAATTGCAAAGAAACTCAGACAGATTTAATCGCTGTGTTACTTCCAGAGAGCATCGCGACCCGCGGAACAGACTGGCAAGAAGAGCTATGTATGAACACATAATAATAATAATAATAATAATCATCATAATCCCAAAAGGGTGCCCCTCGATGCAAGACTGATACAAGAAATACTCACACAGAACACAATCACTGTATAGTGGTCCAGCTGTATAACTAAAACAAGAGCATTGCATATGAGACAGGACACACACGTTGCAAAAGTGATATGTGACCCTCCCTGTAGGACTCAGACAATTGCATCACAGAGTGATTCACTATATTTGGTTGCAAAGATATACTCACGCATGATTGTCCTAAACCTAACACCTATCGCTTCTACCCAGCCCCATAGACTCATAACATGATCTTATTTATTTAAACGTATTAAAAAGGCGTGGCACTTTTAAGCTTCATTCCACTTGTCACCCTCTTTCATCAGAGTGAATTCAGTGTATCAGTACTCTTTGCAGCGTGACACTCAGTTCCTAACACAGTGTACTACCTTTGCCCAAATCACAGGTTTTCTTAGCTTGTTTTGTGGGTGGAACAGTAAAAATGGCTTTACTGAAGCACAAGTTTGCCACACCCATCACCTCACCCTTGATATGACTTATGGGCATCTCATGAAGCCAAATAATACAAATACATTTCTCAAGCATGGCCTCTCTGCTATTTCCCACAAACCCCTTTCCATTGTAAGTGATTTCCTTTATTTTCTTACATTGGCAGCCAGGCTGAATGCACTTTATGTCTCTGCTTTTTCCCCGCCATAACTTCTGGGTAAATGTCCTAAATCTATGAAGAGCTATTTAAATCGTTTACTGTCCTGTAAAGAGGTCTTGTGGGGCGTACCCGTGCCATTGTGTTAGCACTCTTGAGCTTGTCTCCGCACAGAAAGGTGGACGGGTAGGGATTGTTGGTGGGACAGAAGGGTAGTGAAACCTGAGGTGTTGAGGGGTGCATGCCAGAAGTATCAGAGTCCTGGGTGCTGATATTGTTCAATGTGGTCTGCTGTCACACTCTGGCATGTATTTTATCCAGAAGGGAGAGTCCAGGATCTGATCAAATGCAGTGCTGCTAGACCGGGTTCATGGCATAATTGGTTTTAAAAAGTACCATTATATCAAATGTCCTCTGTTAAGGTACACCCTCTCCCTTATCTTGGAATCCCCTTTGGAAATGTGCAATTTCTATTCCAAATTATTACAAACTGATGTTCTATGTTCTGGAGACCCCAAATGGATTCGTCCCCAGGCATCCAAAAGTCCTCAATATGGTTCTGGTGTCAGTGTCGAAGTCCAGATTATATACCAGCCCAACACTCACTTTGACTCATTGATTATGACTAGTTTCCTACTTTCCAACTTTCCAACAGTTTTTTTTCCTGACCCCAGCCTTTTAAAGTGCACTATTGGTTGGACTATAGGGACAGAAAACCACTGTGTTACCCAGAATCAATTTCTGCTCAAAAGTGTATATATATAAATTCTCTGACCATTTCTCTCACCTCCTCCCACAATGGTCAGGACCTGGATTGTGACTCCTGGGTTTAGCCATGAATGATCTCTGACACCTGCCTATGTATCCCCACTTTTCTCACCCCTGCCGCCTTCAGGTAGACATCACATAGGGAAGCTTGTGAAATGCAGCCTTTACAGGTATACAGTGTTTATAACGAAAAATAAATAGTGAATTACATTTATAATATGTGGGGTAAAGGGTTCAATCTTGTGGGGAGGCGGTTGAGGTGGGTTTTTAGCAAGGGGAAACGAGGGTTTGGGGGTGGAACCCCATAAATAATTATTTTCTTTCATTATTTTGTATTCTTATAAATTCATTTATTTAATTATTCGTTTATAAGAAATGGACCCCTTTACAGGAGGTTAGAGCCCCAATTCCAAGCTTGCTGATTGGTTAGAGAGCTGGAAGCTGTCAGAAGAGCAAAGGGAACGCTGCCTCTGTATGGAGAAGAGTTTGCTGATGCAATTAGCAATCTTTACTCGTCTTTGTTATTTAAAATGTATATGCTTCCATATGCATTTAAACAATATATGGTTGATGTGTACTTTCACCGGGCAGAGTCCTGGGCTCAGAAGGGAGCTAGACGTGTTTGGCGGCTACTGAAGGACTGAGACTGCTGCCATTCAATGAAGGCCGACCTAAACCCAACGGCACATTTTGTAGTTACCATCCCCTGTGACAAATGCATGTTAGCCTCTGGAATACCCACACCATAAACCAACTCCAAGTGATCCTGGAGTGTTATTTTATTATTTTATTTTTACTTTCACATTTGATATGTTGTAGAGAGGCGTAACTGTTTTTGTTAGCCCTTTTAGTTCACAGGTCTCACTGCTCGACCCAAGGATTTCATTTATGAAAAGCTGCCATCTCGAAATTTGAGATTTGTGAGAGTAAAACAATATAGATGCTTTTTTTTAAAACTGCCCGAAACAAAGATATAAGGGGAGTCAGTCGTGTGGTTCTGAAGCTGGGGAGCATGTGGGCAGGGAAAGAGAGGAGGATTTGTGAAGGTTTGGCGTCTGAGGAGAGTGGATGTGTTTTTTTCCCCCGGAGCATTTCCCCAAGATCTAAGATCTAGATTCTTATTGAGTGGCAAAGGAAAAGTGTAAATACTTCACAAATACAAAGTAATAAGATGTGACAAGCACAAGTGTACAAGTGCTAGTATGGAGAAGAGGAGTCTGTTAAGTGAATTCAGGAGGCAATCCGTGGGATTGTTTCCTAAATTACAGCGAAATGTGTGGGGGATGGTATTAGGGGGTCATTATTGTTTGGGGATGTTGGGTTAGGTTTGAAAGCTTCACTTTCAATTCAGTGTGTTTAGGGGCTGCATAATAGGGGCCTCACGGGCCTCATAGTGAAGCACAGCGTTTAACACCATCTGAATATCAGGGGTTTTGTTTAATTAAATTATCACTTTAACGTAATTTCAAGTAAGGTTTTTTTCACTGAATTTCAAGGGTTTTGTCGCACTGAACATATTCACCTTAGCTGTCCCTTAACTACACATTGTTTCACTGAATATATATATATATATATATATATATATATATTCAATGAAAATTCTTTGTTAAAGGGACGTTATTGTTAAGTTGCACTAATAAAAACCTATACAACTCACTGAAAATACTTTGTTAAAGGGACATTATGGTTAAGTTGCACTAATAAAAACCTATGAAATTCAATGAAAAAACATTGTTAAAGGGGCGTTATGGTTACAAGTAAAACTGAAAAACCTCAGAAAATCTCACAAATATCATTGATGACATCACTGATGACATCACATGTCTGGCCCACTTGTTTTTATTCACTGAAATATCTAGGCCAGGTGGTTTTGTTCACTGACAGTCAGAATATTAAAATTCAAAAGGTCCTTGCTTCGAGGACAGTTCAGAATTGCATTTTCTACTGATCTAGGAACTTTCAAGCTCAAAATGTACCCTTGCACAGCTCCTAAACCTATTCTTACTAATTATCCATTAGCAATCTAGTACAAAGCACATACTTGGAAGAATATTAGCAAAACTGCTATTTATCTTACAATTTGCATCAGCTATTGCCATCCCTCCTCCCCAAGAGCCACCACCACCACCAGCTGGAGGACCCACAAAACAAAAAAGAGCACATTATTTCCAAAGACAATGAAGAGGACCAAGAAGATTAGGTAGAGGAAGTGCCTACCTCTAGCACCCAAAGAGAATCAAGGGTGTGGCAGTTCTTTACCACTGTTGGGAATGTGCCAAAGGCTAAAGCTACAAAAGTGAAATCCACTGAGCACTCAGTCGCTGATTGTTCCTTTCTTTACAAGTAGTAGGTTGCCTTCCTCCACCTCATCTTCCTCAACCAATACTGTAACCACGCAGCCAACTTCTGTGGGCCACAAAATCCCACCAGATACCTTTCAATCAATAAAAGAGGCTGTTGATCCATATCTTTGGAAGACAACAGTCCTCTGTATATACTGCAACACACCACTCTCCAGGGAGAAACAATTTCGACGTGCGTTTGAAGCTGTAATCAAGGAGCATGAGAAACACTGCCCACCTCCTTAGAAGTAACACATGCACATCTTCCCCTGTCCACCTGCCCCACCATATTAGTGCTTGGTGCCTCTTCCCAAATTTACCTCCTCACCTTAGGTTCTAACCTCTCCTGAAAACATTTTTTTTTAAATAACGAAAGAAAGATTCCTTTATATCTTGATATAAAATCTTTTTGCAAACTTTTGTGTAGATTCGTTAAATAGCACCACATTTATAAGCCTTTACCCTATTTTGGGACCCCCCTCTAATTTGTCCCCCTCTTGACAGAATTCCACCAAACTTTGCAAAACCATTTATATCTAGATCCAAAATCGTTTTGCCAACTGTTGTGTAGATTCGTCAAATGGCACCACATTTATAAGCCTTTACAATATTTTTGGACCCCCTCTAATTTTGCCCCCTCTTCAGAGAATCCCACCAAACTTTGCAAAAACATTCAGAGTTAGATCTAGAACACAATTCCCAAGTTATAAGCCATCCAAAAACTGCATTCAGCAACCCTGTAATGCCGGAATAGGCACAGATGTCCTAGGACATCTGAAGTGTCCGTGGACACCACAGGACTTGGGCTTCTTATGGCCATATCCCATCCCATTTTCATCACCCCCACCTCCCCACAGATTGTCTCTTGAGTTTGACAAGTGCAATTTAGTGTTATTATTTTATTTTCTCTGCAAAAGTCAGCGTATCCAACATGGCAGGCGTTTCAAGGAAACTGACGCATTTCATGCTTTTCCCCATCCAATCAGTTGGCGCGCCTGATGTCTGTGGACTTCACGTCGCCTGATAGGCCAATCAGATGACTGTCCGCGGACCGAACAGGGAAATGAGTTCGCAGACCGAACCCAGATATCACACATTTTTTGGACTTACGCTTAGCCTGTTTTAAAGAAAACTACTGGACGTACTTACACCAAATTTACAAAAGCCCACTTTCGGGACCAAGCCGCCGCTCCTGCTGCAAATCTGATGAAAATCCATCGAGCCGTTTGGGCTGTAGGCGTGAGCAAAGTTTTTTCCATTAGGTCTATGGAAAAAGAAATTGGGACCACCCTGTAACTTTGCCCCCCCCTTGACGACACCTCACAAGACTTACGATAAAAATTCAGAGCGGGCCATATACTTTGTTTGCAAAGTTTTGTGAGGATTCGTCCAGGGCGAGCAAAGTTATAAGCCGCCCAAAAAGTGCTCTTCCTATGGGTTGAGCAACTTAACCATAACTACAGAGCCGCTACCGCAGGCCCTGTAAAATATATATCCGCTGAAAAATATCTTAGTTAAGGTGCAGTTTAGTTGCACAGATTTAACGCAACAAAACCCTTGAAATTCATCGGATGTGGGAAGTTATGACCAGCTCAACTTGGGCGCTCCTGTTGATGTCCCCTATAATGTCATGACCCTAATATGCCATTGTGAATCCCTTCTCTTATAAGATGTATGTGCTCATGAGCTTTGCAACGGGAACATGCAGAGTTAAGCTGGTCACGACTTCCCAAATCTACTGAATTGAAAAGGTTTTGTTGTATTAAATCTGCGCAATTTAACTGCACCTTAACTAAGGCCTTAGGCCATGGCAACTGAGCATGGCCTTCGGCCGTGCCCACTCTATATTTTAAAATACCACCAGGACACTAGCCATAGCCTTCAGACATAGCCAGTGGCCACAACCTTAGGCCGTGTCCATTGTACATGTTCTTCCTATATTTTCTTTTCGGACCCACTAGGTGGCCACGGCCTTCGGCCATGGTCACTGTACATGTCTTTTGGGCCCACTAGACACGGCCTGAGCTCCTGGCCAGTGAGCAAAGACCTTCGGCCATGCCCACTGTATATTTTTACACACCACCAGCCCACTAGGCCACTAGTAATGGCCTTCGGCCATGTCCACAGTACATGTTCCCCCAATATGTTAATTTTGGACCCACTAGGTGGCCACAGCCTTTGGCCATGGCCACTGTACAGGTCTTTCGGGCCCAGTAGCCAGACCCTAAGGCCTTGGTCAGTGAGCCACTTGGCTCAAGTTGGCCACTATACATGTCTTTCAGGCTCTCTAGCCAGGGCCTTCAACCGTGCCCACTGTATATTTTAATACACTACTGGCCCACTAGCCATGGCCTTTGGCCATGGGCAGTGGCCACAGGCTTTGGCCGTGTCCCCTGTACATGTACCCCCAATATGTTTCTTCCGGACCCACAAGGTGGCCACAGCCTTCAACTGTGGCCACTATACATTTCTTTCAGGCCCTCTTGCCTTTGGCCCTGGCCAGTGAGCACAGGATTTGACTGTGCCCACTGTATATTTTATGTATATTTTAAAACACTATTGGGCCACTAGCCATGGCTATACACGTTGCCCCCAGTATGTTTCTTTTGCGTCCACTAGGTGGCCACGGCATGAGCATGGCCTTCATACAACTCACAGTAGCTGTAAAATTCCACTCTTTTTTGTATTAATCTCATTTTTATAACACTCTCTTTTTTGTAATTTTTTTTCCCCATAACCACAGTTATATTAACAATGGACCACAAATAACCCTGATTATTTCAAAAATATTTATTATACGTTTGACGCACTTTCAATTACCAGGCATATGCAAAAATAACCTCCAATATGAAAAATAACCTTGAATATCAAACCAAAACCTTGTACATGCAAAAACGTTTGAGCTCTTAACTTCGTACCCAGCCTCCCACCCTGCAACTCCCCAATTTCACATGGTGTCTTTTTTCCCGCTCTGCACCTCTATCCTGGTGCAATGTCATCCCTTTTCCTCCTCCAAAGGGCATTTTTTCAACTTTTCATTTTTGGATTACCCTGAATATTACCCAGAAGATCCGTAAATATCTATAATTTATATGGGCTGGGAGGATAGCTTAAGGGCAACACCTTTGTCTTGAGAGCAAGACAACGCAGAGCAACAAAGGTTTGAATCCCGGCCTCACGCTTAGAGACTGGTCTCCACTGTTAAGCACACTATAAAAGATGAATTGAAATATATATCTGTGTGACAGAGTGCTAAATAAATAGTGGCTCAGAGACAGTGCTTAAAGTGTGGGGGAGCTTGCCAGGATGGAGCCTGGGAACTAATTTGTAAGTACCAGCATTTATTGCTTCAAGTCACCTATGATTTGGTCTTCTTCCAAATTATTTTTTTAACTGTGTCAGTCTTAGTCATACAATAAGCAACAATAGTGGTGGCCATGTTAGCACTACCGATTCTGATGCTAGTTTCATGAAAACAATGAGCCAGAAGGTGTCAGAGCGGGGCACTCATGCTGGTCTTTCCAGCACTCTGCTCTTGTCAGTCAGTCATACTGAATGCTACTCTAATAACTGGCAGCACTGCTGCAGCAGGGTGGGTGGCTGGGGCATGTATTGCTGGCAGCAGGCAGGGTGCTTGGTGCTGCTCACTAGTTCAGATGGCAGGTTGGCATGCACAGACAGGGTCAATCAGCCAGTGCAGGGCCTTCTAAAGCTGGTAAGCAGGACCCTTCACCTTTTTTCTCATGTATGCAGCCCACAAGGGGCACACAGACACACAAGTGCGTTCCAGGCCACCAAATCAGTACGTTTCAAACACACACACACACTGGCACGTACTGTAAGTGCTGCACGTTTTCCGATGTAAATAGTGGGGCATATGGGCACGCGGCAAAGAGAGGACAACAACATGTTAGTCATTGGCCAACAGCACCACCAGGGGGTCAAGGCTAAGGAAAAGGCTAATGCCAATGTGTGCCTGAGCTGAGTGCTAAGCTATAGAAGATCTCGCTGAGGTATTTGCCAGGCAAGGTCAACAGTTCAGAAATGATTTTGTCTGAATTTGTCCATCACTCTGCCTTAGGAAGAAAGAAAGCACTTCCGGTTTATTTTCTGTGGCTAGATGGATAATATATTCCACTTCCCACCTATAGAATCAGAGGACTTAGATAACGAGGGTGATGTTTTAAAGAGCCAGTGAAACCGTGAAATAGTTCGTTTTCGCATTTCAAGACACAAGTTCTATGGTATGTTGTTGTGATTGGTGTTTCAAAGTGGAACATCTGTCATCGGTACTAACTGCATACATTACCCCCAGTAAGCCAGTGGGAGTTGTAGCTGCAGTCGAGAGGAGCAGTGGGCAGCAGTTGGCGGTGAGCTGCAGCCCCAACAGGACACATGTGTGCAAGAAAAAATGTATGCCCTGGCACTTATTTATTTAAAAAGCCAGAGCCGATCAGAGAACAGGGAATTACCACACGTACAGTAACACAGAAGTGTACACATTTTGGAAACTTCAGACGCCTCCAAATAAATGAAAAATGAGCCCCCGCCTTCTTTAGAGCAGCGGTCAGGTCCATTTGTGTCTACTGCATTATTTTCAACTAAAGGCCTCTTTCATGGAAACGTTGCAGTGCTATTTTGGCTGTTAAATAGTATTGCTCGGCAGCGCTACACTCATGCGTGGATTAATATATTATTTAGCCCGCGAGCTTCTCTTACCTATTCAAGTGAATGCAGCTGTCGCTGATGCCATTTCTTCTTCTGATGGTCTGGGCAGCCATCTTTGTAAAGGGCGTGTGTCCATGTTTGCTTCTGGTTGTTGTTGTGTTCCACTTTTATGCTTTATCCATATCATATCTTTTGAATCTTATCTAAAAGGAACCTAATTTTAGAAAGCGTCAGTTGGATGGCAGCTGACCCCTCAAATGGCAATTCCTCAGACCGGAAGAGCAGACGGTGGAATATGAATCATCCATTCACTATAAGGGCGCTGAAGGAACAATCTAAGCTCTTCTGAGCAGGGAACCGTCTTTTAAAATGTCACCTGCGTCACAGGCGTTGGCTTACCTGGCAATGGCTGAAATGTTAACAAAACGAATGCATTTTGATAGACGAATGTGTTCATGAATTAGTCATGTGTGACTCTTAGCACGTTCAGGGGACTATGCCAAAACAGGAGATATTTGAGGGTGACTCAACAGGCTCAGTGACCCGTCTTGTGAGGTTTCAGTTTCTTTTAGCTTGTGTTCTCTACCCACACTCAATCTGTTGTATAATGTTTGTGCTTTCTAAAAGACCCAACCATTTCATAAAAACTTCTCATGAAAGACAGATAGCACCCATTTGTGCTAAAATAAATGATTTTATATCGACGTTTTTAGATTGGAGTCAGCCAGAGACTGCAATGGCAGTGGTACCCACGTGACTGCCTCTTTTCAGGCCTCTGTTCTTTCTGATACAACCACATGCTCCATGGCTCATTCTCTCCCTGGCTGACCTAAAAGGGAAGGAGGAAATGTACAAGGTGTTTTATGAATAGATATAGATTTTTATTCAAAAATCTGCAAAAAACCTTCACTGTCCTTAGATGTGGCCATGCAAACCCTGTCATTCATACTTTGAAAGATGCATGGATGTTATAGACATGTCATTTCCCAACTGTAAAACATGGTTCAATGTGATTTTAACGAATCCACAAATAACTAAAACTTTTATAACGAATTTAAAATAACGAAAAAATACTATTTTTTTTATTTTCAATTTAGGGGGCCCCCCAAATCTCCTGTTTTCCCAACGGTATTACCCCACCCAATCCCCTACCCACCCCTCTTAATTCCTTACCCTACCCCCTTGTATACTTTTACCAACAAAATGCGAAATATTTTCGTTATTTAGGGTTCGTTGAAATCACTGTATGTATACCTAAAAAACGTGTAGTGGCCTTGTTGCGTGTTTGGCGGTATCACCAATGGAAATACCTCCAAACACGTCTACGGTAACAGGATGTGGTAAACATGAAGTAACCTGCATGATTCAGTGTAATGTAGACCCTTCAGTTATTCCCGCTTTTTGGAGTCACACTGGACGCCACTGGAGAATGCCATATTAACTGGATGCAGTGTTACGTCAAGCAATAATATTGAATCCTGGAACAGTTCTATGTTGAGGAAATTTCCTCCGCGCACAAGCAAGAGAGATTTAAGAGTTTCATTCATGAAAGTTTGAATTTGGTGGAGTGGTAAAACGTACAATATTCCAAGGTACCAGATGTATTACCACTACTGCCAAACTCATAATGAAGCCCCTCGAGAAAGAAGGGACTCTGAAATGGCCTTAACCGAGCATTTGATGCCACATGAACAAGCCACGATGGTGAAACTGCCTAAGCAGAGCCGCTTTCACTTGAAAGAGAGAGGGTGCACTGAAACGTATTCAAAATTGGCTCTTGTGAGCTAAGAGATAAAGTAAGCAGACTGTTATATAATAATAAAAATAACTAAATTATTATTGATAATATAACATCAGGGTTTCATGTAGGGCTGCATGCCGGATTTCTCCTGTTTCTAGGAGCTGTAATAATAGCTGTTATTATTGCCCAAATTAATGGTACTCAATTTATCGACCTATGATGGATGAAAGGCTGAGTTGGTTTTGCCGTGCCAGCCAGTGTTATGATATGATAGGTTATTTATAACGCGCTTAATACACAGAGGTTTCTAAGCGTGGACCTGGGGATCGAACCTGTGGTGCTTCAGATCGTCTTGTTTCCAAAGCGAGCACGTTGACCCTGAGCTATCCTCCCGAGACAGTGGGAGCTATCCTCCCAGACCTTACTGCCTGAGTTTACCAGTCCAGAGTTGTCACTTATGGACAGCTAGCAGAGGGCAACACTTTTCCTTTCATTTCTGTGATCAATCTCTAGTTCAGGCTAAGCAAGCACTAACAGGCCTAACAGCTGTAGGATGAAGAGTTAAGACGCATATAGTAGCATCATTTTATTCTATGTAAAAATGTGAAGGCCTGGGGGTGCCCAGGGCATTGACAAAAGTGGATACAGTCTAAAGAATATACCCAACTATTTTCTCAATGTTTCACAAGTAAGTTCGATGCAACATTTGCTTGCTCCCTTCTGTGGTGTGTGACACTCCCATGGGTATTGCCCTTTTAAGATGAGCAGCGTTATGTGTGACCCTACCATGTGTGTTGCCCTTTTAAGATGGGCCATGACTCTCTCATGGCCCAAGCTAATAAAAGGAGCAACTAAAGGCACGTGCCTCAAGCCGGCTGCAGACTCCATAAGGGAATGACTGAGTCTGTGTCTCATGTAGGCCTGCAGGCCCAAAGGCCGTGATGACATGGGGCCCTTGTGCCAGCAAGGTGGCTAGTGTCTGCATGGTCTGGGTATGCCCGCCCTGCCACCACATAAGACCAGGTTTCCCCGGGCAAACCCCTGAGGCACTGGGCCTCCAGGGTGCTGGTCTCCAGAGCACCCATGGGGCCAGCTTGATACCAATGGCCGGCCCCCAGAACAATGGCGATGAAGAGAAGAACCCTGCAGGCTGTCGTTCACCCGCTGGACGGGTTGTCAGGGCTCTGGTCCTGAGCTTCTGTGCCTACATAATGTGCCCCAAAACAGAAGAAGGCGGTGAGCGGCGTCAGCCGCGACGTGCAACCGAAGCCAGCGGCACTGATGCAGTGAGCAAAGTGTTGCGTCTACGTCAACCAACAAGAACGCTCAGATCAAGCATGGACATCCACCTGGAACCGAAACCCTGCAATAAAAGAAAACTTGGAGGATCTTCCCTCTCTCACAAAGCGCTGGAACGACGTTCCAAAGTACATACGCAACACAAGAAACCACCTACTATTAAGGAAACTACTCAAAACTTGGCTCGTCACGTCATAACTAAGAAAGACCGGCCACCGAGGCACACACACAACTATAACATCGATGAACGAAGAAACAGACCCTGATCCACACCAAGGGAGAAACCCTAAGGAAAACATCTCACAACACACCTAACGACTAACCTAGAGACACCCGTAAAAGGACCAAAGACCAAATACATAGCAAGACAAAGACAGGAACACCAGGACGACTCATCAATAGGATCATGACCCTAAACTATAGCCATCCCCAAAAGACCTAATCACGACAGATAGCAAGGGAATAGGAAACCCCGTACCATTAGCTCCAATCCAGAGGGTGAGAAATAGAATAAGCACCCACGTTACACATCGTTCATCAAGATACAGCGCAAAGCACAATGCGCCACCAGACACAAACCATAACCAAATAATATCCTAAGGAAGTCACCCCACGGAAAACAAAGAACTAACTGAAAGAGAGTCATGATAGGACGAAACTAACGACTGGACACAGGCTAACCAAGATGGATGCACTAGGCCGCCTCCTCAACTGCACTCCGACCCTGAACCATTCAATGCCTAAAACGACCAGTGTCAGATTAGATAACTAGAGAACAGATAGTACCAACCCAGTTCCACACCCAAAGGAAAGGTTCCATACAATACTCAACATGATACAGCTGGATCTGCGCAGCACCACCGCTGCGAGACAGCCCATAAGGTACCAGCAACAACCCCACCCACAGGGACATGGCTGAAACAGAGCCAGAAATACCTCAATCAGGACACAGACCCCACTAACCCAACCCTCAATTTTCTGCATACTCAACCCACACAAAACTCACACAACCATTTCTCTTCCAGCAATCCGCATGCACTGCATCAACAACACATACACAGCATCTACAGCACACGCGGTCTCGCCCGATCCGATACTTTCAGCAAAGCCCAGCACTCAATGTATACCGAGCCGAAGCTGTCAACATCACACCACCTCACCCACTCTCCTACTCCCCTCCTCCTGACTAACCCTACCTACCCTCCTTCCTGTTTACAGATCCGCCAGAGCGCCTGGGGACCAATTCCGTTGGTGACGGTGCGCTATATAAGTACCTTTAACATAACATAACATCAAATTTGTATGATTGTGGGGAGTACCTGCCCCGACACACCCAAAAGTGGCAGTGTCAGGCCGTGAGGAAGGTAGTGCTGGCGGATCCCCCAAAGCATTACAAGTCCACCCTCCAGTGGAAGGTGAACAGCTCTGGTGTCGGAGCTGACAATGTGGGGGGCTGCCCGCCCACAGTGAGCCCTGTGGTGAAACATCTCTGTGTGGGCGAAAGGGAAATAAAATACATGGGACCCCATCCACATCTCTGGGCCATTGGCAGTGAGGGTGCAGTGTTCCAATAACCGGTCGTAAAGAATATTTATGGGCTCTGGGACAGAGCAAAAATGAACATCTAAACAATCCATGCCGCTGGCGGTGGATAAATAAAGTGCTCTGGTGTCAGAGTGTTTGCAAACCGAGCCACTCGCTTCACAGCACATAAGTGTGGGCATATAGCAGTTGAAGCCCCACCAGCTAAGGCGGGAGTAGAAAAGCAGAAAATGAGCACACCAGAAAATAGTGCTTCCGGACAGATGGAGCAAGTCAACTTTGAACAAAAATGAGGGAGCGCTCATCTTCCTCCACATTTGGTAACGAGGTCATATGTCTGTGGTAGTTGAAAATCCTGAGATATATCCCAGGCCAGCAAGCGGTGAACAGTGTTCTGCTCCAGTATCAGAGCTGAGGTGCTCACCTCTACCAGACATACCTGGGCCGCCCGGCAGTGAAGTTATGCAGCAGCTCTGGCCTTGGAGCAGAGAATGGAAGTCCACGGGCCCATCGGCGGTGACGCACTGCAACAGCGCAATGCCAGAGAGGTATAAAATACAGAAGAGGCCCCGCAGTGAAAGCTTCGGTCCCGGGCCCATCAGCGGTTGCTGTATTGGTGCTCCTGACGTGGGGGCAAGGTGAATGGAGCAGCGCTCCATGCCTGGGCAGTGGGAAGAGAAATTAAAATGCAGTGCTCCTGGTCGGAGCATAGCTGGAGAGATCCCGGGCCGCTAGGCAGTGAATTACAAAGTGCTCAGCGTTGGAGTGGAAGAAAGCAGTGGGTCCCTTCATCTAGAGATCCTGGGCCGTCAAGGCGGTGAATAAACGAGTGCTCCCGGTTGGAGCAAATGGCAAGATGAAGTACTCCAATGCGGCGCCATGTTACAACACGTGTCTGGCCCCTGCAGATTCGGAAACAACGGCAGTGTATCAAAGGAAAGTAAAGAACCAGCATAACTGTAGGGAAGCCCAGTGTGTGTGTGATCTGCAACGGATTCAGTTAGAGATAAAGAAAAGGGAAGAACGGAACTGGAATGCAGGTGATGAGGGGAGAGCGCGGCGAATGGAGGAGGCACCCTGATAACCGGGGCAGGGGCCTTCCTCCTTTACGCTCTCTTGCCCCTCCCCCACAGGGGCAGGGGAGAGGGCGGCAAAGGAGCCAGAGAAAAGGGCGCCAAGAGCCCAGGAAAGCCCGCGAAGGGCAACAAAAGAAGGGGGCGGGGCTTGGGGCATAAAGGCGGCGGGCGCCCGGCACAGGAGCACTTGCAGCTCTTCCAGCAGCCGGGCGCCCGTCAAGAGTGGAGGACTTCTTTTGTGAGCAGTATCGTGGGACAGCGGAGCAGTTTTCCGGGACTTCATTTCTTCGTGCCGCGAGGGGAACGATCGGAGGTCAGCGTCAACGGCGACCACGAAAGAAGTCGGGAAGGAGGAGGCGACGGCCAGCTGAGCGTTGAGGCAGCGGGACGTAAACGCTCGCGGCCAACGAAAGGCGAGGACAAGGAGTTCCCCGGAGAAGGCGCAGGTCAGCTGTTCGGCGAGGCTACGGGGACCTACACGCTCGCGGCGGTGAAAGCGGGAAGAGTTGGGAGCTGCGAGAGAGGACGCGCAGTCCACACGGTGAGCCACAGCAACAGCGGAGCATTGCGGGAGGAGGCAGCCGATATAGCACAGTGCGGAGAGCATTAGACTGAAGGGCTGAAGGCCCCTAGTTCGATCCCGGGTGTCGGCAGCGGATATTTTACCTACAGAAGAAAGGAACAAAGAGAGGGCTGCGGTGCGTGCGCTTTAGTCTGCTCAAGGAGCGCTTAAAGGTGCTGTCTTAAGGCAGAAGCCTTCGAGGAGTGGCACGAGTGGACTAGCAAGGAGTGGTTGGGGGCTACAGAACTATTCAAAGCCCTTACAAAGGAAGGATACCATCGAAAAGTATTTCCTTTTGGCGGCGTGGGCGGCATTTGAAAGCAGGAGAACACGTAGGACATTGGGCTGAGAAGTCATTGAGTAAAAAGGGAACCATGCAGATGCAAGGGAAAAACCAGGAGGACCAACAGAAGGATGACTTGGAGGCATTTTTGATGATGGCAAGGAGGGCTGGGGACAAATATGGCACCAGCTGGATGCAGTTGATGGCAGCACAGGTGGGAGCTGAGGTGGCAGGGCGCAACCAGAGGTCCGAGTCACCGCTCTTGTTTCCACCTACACCCATCGAGGAGGCATGGGTGGAAGTGCACTCGCAGGAAGGGAAAGAACTGGACATTGAGGAGCTCGAGGAGGAGGATGAGCCAGTCGTTAAAAGAAAAAGAGTGATGACCAAGAAAGCGAGGGACAGCCAGCAGCAAGCGGCGGCAGCACAGAAGCGGAAAGCCAACCCCAAGGGAAGGGGGAGGGCGCAGGTGGTTGAAGCCATTCCGGCACCTGTCCCTGCTGAGGCTCCAAGGCCAGTGGAAGGTCCTCGCAGCACACCTGTAGCCACACCGGCGGTAGCAGCTGAGGTGCCAACCACCTTGGAGATGGTGAAAGGTATGTTCAGGGAATGTATGGAAGCTTGGGTGACGGGTGCAAATGGTCAGTTACCTGTTAATAATAATGCTTTGAACATGGTGGGTAAAGGAACGCAAGGGGGTAGTGGGGTCATGGAGCAGCTTGGCTCGGGGGCGAGTCAGCCCGTGGTAGGCGTAGGTCAGTCAGTAACGGGAGTGAACCCTGGGCAGATGGCGACGCAGGGGGCAAACACCACCTACACGCCACAAATTGGGGGGACACCTTGGTGGGGGGCACAGGCTCCTTCACAGGGACACGGGCAGGAGCTGGCCAGCAATAACACAATATACGGGAGGCCCATGCCGGGGTTTGCGCCGGCCCGAGTGGCGATTAATGCACTGGCATGGCACATCCCGCTGGCATACAAAGAACGGGTATGGAGGAAGGAGTTCATGGATATTATGGAGTTGTTGGGGATGGTCCCCTCGGGACAAGGCTTCAGCGAGCCCACTGAGAGGGAAAGGGAGAAGAAGGAGAGGGAGAGGCCAAAAATAGAGCTCAATATACATACCTGGTTAAGGGCGTTCAGGGTTTATGCCACTATTATGTTAGAAAAATTCCCACAAGATGGTGTTGCATTGATGGCGTACGAGCAGTATATTCATGAGCAATACTTGAAGCATGGGGGGGATGCATGGAGCAATTACGATAAAGGTTTTAGACTCAAAATGCAGGTATGGCCAGCAATGACCTGGGATGAAGTGGATGTGGGGGGGCGCATAGACACGAAAACGGTCCCGGCCAGGCCAGTAGATGAGAGTGTGGCAAGCGAAAGACCAGCCCAGGGCAAGGGCAGGGGGTCCTACTCAAGGGGGAGGGGGTCCTTTCGTGGGAACTCCTCTTGGAACAGCCGGCCCAATTACCAAGGGGAGTTGCCAGAATGTTGGTTATTTGCAGAAGGGAGGTGCTCTTATGGTAATGCGTGCAGGTTCAAGCACTTAAAGGCTGCAAGCACAGGGAGGCACAGCCCCGCCAGCCGAGAGGGTAAGGCAAGGGGCAACGCAAAAGGCAAGGAGAAAAGCAAGCAGGATTAAAACACAGCTGCCAACGCCAATAAGTTTACAGGCCATGATGCCTTTCCTGAATACATATTGTGACAAGGATGATGCAAAATTGTTATGGGAGGGTTTCAGGTGGGGGTTTAAGATTCCTTTCCAGGGGCAGATAGGACCTAAGGAAGCATGTAATTTGAAATCTGCGTTAGCAAGGCCTGAAGTCTTGACACAAAAAGTGGAGAAAGAGGTACAGTTGGGGAGGGTGGCTGGCCCCTTCCGCACACCTCCACTGGAAAACTTGGTAGTGTCCCCGTTGGGCTTGGTACCTAAAAAGGAGAAAGGACAGTACAGACTGATACAGCACTTGTCCTTCCCCGAAGGGGAGTCAGTGAACGATGGCATTGCGGGAGAGGAATGCAGGGTTCACTACGCAGCATTTGAAGATGCAGTGGATTTGGTAAAGGTGGCGGGGGTGGGGGCCCTCATGGGGAAGGCGGACATTGAGTCAGCTTTCCGGTTGCTACCAATTCACAAGGACAGCCATCATTTGCTGGGGTTCAAGGTGTTGCAGGAGTACTTCTACGACAAATGTTTACCGATGGGGTGTGCAATTTCATGTGCGTATTTTGAGAGGTTTAGCAGGTTCCTCGAATTTGCAGTAAGGCAAAGAAGCAAGGTCGGGGGGATGGTGCATTACCTCGATGATTTTATGTTTATTGGGAGCAAAGGGACGCAGGATTGCAAGAACCTTATGGCGGTATTTCAGGAGTTGATGGAAGAGTTTGGGGTACCTCTGGCTAAAGAAAAAACTATGGGTCCGGTCACGTCACTGGTGTTTTTAGGGATTGAAATTGACTCTGTTGCAGGGGTGTGCAGGCTTCCGGGAGACAAAGTACTGAAGTTGAAGGAGGTAATTGCAGGATTGTTGGGCAAAGAGAAAGCCACTTTAAAAGAGCTTCAGTCCCTAGCGGGCAGCCTGAATTTTGCGGGCAAGGTGATCCCTCCAGGTAAAGCATTTGCTAGAAGCATAGAGTTGAAAACAGTGGGCTTGAAGCACGCAGGTCAGCACTTGCGCCTAGGAAAGGAGGTTAAGAAGGATCTGGAAATGTGGAATACCTTTTTGGACCATTTTAACGGGGTATTGGTGTGGAAGGAACCCCTGGGGAAAGGAGATGGACCGAATCTGGTTACCGACTCGTCAGGGGCTCTAGGTTTTGGGGCCATCCAGGGCAAGAGGTGGTGCGGGCAGGCCTGGCCAGCCGAATGGCGGTCCGAGGGGATCTCTAGGGACATTACGGTGCTGGAGTTGTTCCCGATAGTGGTGGCATTCAAGCTCTGGCCGGAACAGATGCAAAACAAAAAAGTGCTAGTTTGGTCAGACAACCTAGCGGTGGTACAGATTATCAACCAGGGAACTAGCAAGAATGGTAGGGCATTGGGGCTGCTCAGGGAACTGACAAAGTGCCTGCTGCAGCTGAATGCAGAGGTCAGGGTACGTCATATACCCGGGGTTAAGAATGTGGCCGCTGACTCTCTTTCTCGTTTGCAGTGGGGAAGGTTCCGGGAAAACCATCCGGAGGCGAGCGCGAGGATGACCCCCTTCCAGACACAGTGGTGGGGATTGGTTGGGGAGATCTGAGCGCACTCATCGACACGGCTCTCGCACCAGGCACTATGCGAAGATACAAAGTGTGCTGGGAACGATTCGTGGCCTTCCAAAACAATATTCTGCCCGAGAGCGAAAAGGAAAGGCCTGTGCGGGCCTTTGTGGGATGGTCTTGGAGCCAAGGAAGGTCCAGGGCGTGGGTGGCTTACCACCTGGCGGCGATTGCTCAATTCTACAAATTGGGGGGCATGCCCGACCCCACTAGGGAGCATTACATTGTTATGGCAATGAGGGGTTGGGCCAAACAGGTGACGGCGAAACCCGACGAGAGACGGCCCATAGATGTGGGGAAGTTGCACAAATTGATCAGGAGCTTGGGGGTGGTGTGCAGGGACGAGTACGAAAAAGGATTGTTCTCAGCAGCCTTCTCACTGGCATTTTTTGGGGCTTTAAGGGTAAGCGAGCTGGTTCCAGCCAACAAAAAGGGTAAAGGCTTGAGTTTCCTGAGGAGCTGTGACATAAGGGTACAAGGGGAGCGGTTATGCATATTTCTGAGGAGATCCAAGACTGACCAGACGGGGAAAGGCAGAAAGATTACGTTAGGGAGTATCCAGGACAGCCCGGTCTGTCCAGTAGGATGCGTGAGCAGGTATTTGAGTCAAAGGTGTCACACAGGGGATGAGGCCCCTTTTCTGGTACATAACGACGGGTCAGCGCTAAGCCTGTTTCAGTTTAAAAAGGTGTTGGACAGGACACTGGGGGAGGCGGGGTTCTCAATGGGGGTTTATGGGACACATTCCTTCAGGATAGGGGCCGCCACAACTGTGGCTGGGATGGGCCTGGGAGCAGAGACAATCAAACAGATTGGGGGCTGGAGGTCCGGTTGTTTTAAGCGGTATGTCAGGCCTGATAAAATGTAAGACTAACAGTTCCTCCCTCCTGTTTCCTCGCAGTAGCACCAAGGCCGGGAAGGCGGCGGTCTGCCTGGGTGGTGGGCCATTCGTTTGTGTCAAGGGCCAAGGGAAGCTGGTCAGCCAAGCAGGAGGTGCTGACTGCCGGGGAGTACCGGGTGCAGTGGCACGGAGTGCCGGGCATGAAATGGGCACAGCTACAAGGGCACATACGCAGTCTCCTGAGGGGCCACCGGAGGCCTGATGTATTGGTGGTTCACCTCGGTGGCAATGATTTGGCTGAGTTGGGGAGGGAGATCTTACTCAGGGAAATGATGTCTTCATTGCAGGATCTAGCGGCTGAATTGGGGGACACTAAAATCGTGTGGTCTGAAATCATCTCGAGGCGCGAATGGAGGGGCGCTGAGAGTCAGGCAGCCGTTGAAAACTCAAGGAGGAAGTTGAACTGGGCCATGGCGAAGTTTTGCAAAGGGAGAGGCCTCCAACATATCAGACATGGTTTGATCAATCTGAAAAACAAGGAGTACTACTTGAAGGACGGGGTTCATTTGTCGGAGCAGGGAATGGATCTGTTTTCTGGAACATCTGCACGAAACTACTGGAGTTATAAGCTAGGAAAGGGGGGAGCCACGGTGGGCGGTAACCCACCTTTGGCGTGGCGGGTTGTGGCAACCTAATATAAGACAAAGACTCCGAATGAGCCATTGCTAAACCGGAAGGGGCTTCGCCCATTCTAGACAGCGCCTCCTGGGAGCCTAAACGGCGGGGGTGTCTGGCGGTAGTAATTGGGGCTCAACTTCCCCCCAACAAACGGCGCTCCCCCAGTCCGCAAAGACCTGCATGGGCAGGCGGTTTCTCAGACTCAAGGGCCTTGGGGGAGTTGTGCCTGCAATCAATATGGAGGAAAAAGGGGGAAGCAGGACGAGGAGCAGTCGCCACACCTGTTGGAACTAATTTTTACCTGTTTGCAGTGGTCATGTATATGTAAAAATAAATCTGCGGCCTTGTTATGCCAAACCAAAGGAAATGTCTCATGCAGCACCTTACTGGAGGGAAACGAAGGGGCTGACAGAATGAGTGAGGTTGGATACAAACGGCATAGCTATTGGACAAATGCCCAGGTTATGAAGGTGACGAGGGGAGAGCACGGCGAATGGAGGAGGCACCCCGATAACCGGGGCAGGGGCCTTCCTCCTTTACGCTCTCTTGCCCCTCCCCCACAGGGGCAGGGGAGAGGGCGGCAAAGGAGCCAGAGAAAAGGGCGCCAAGAGCCCAGGAAAGCCCGCGAAGGGCAACAAAAGAAGGGGGCGGGGCTTGGGGCATAAAGGCGGCGGGCGCCCGGCACAGGAGCACTTGCAGCTCTTCCAGCACCCGGGCGCCCGTCAAGAGTGGAGGACTTCTTTTCCCACCCTCCCACCCTACAGCTATGGCGGAGCCTGGACGTCGTTGTCGCAGGATGGACAGGCGGGTTGTGGCAACCTAATATAAGACAAAGACTCCGAATGAGCCATTGCTGAACCGGAAGGGGCTTCGCCCATTCTAGACAGCGCCTCCTGGGAGCCTAAACGGCGGGGGTGTCTGGCGGTAGCAATTGGGGCTCAACTTCCCCCCAACAAACGGCGCTCCCCCAGTCCGCAAAGACCTGCATGGGCAGGCGGTTTCTCAGACTCTAGGGCCTTGGCGGAGTTGTGCCTGCAATCAATATGGAGGAAAAAGGGGGAAGCAGGACGAGGAGCAGTCGCCACACCTGTTGGAACTAATTTTTACCTGTTTGCAGTGGTCATGTATATGTAAAAATAAATCTGCGGCCTTGTTATGCCAAACCAAAGGAAATGTCTCATGCAGCACCTTACTGGAGGGAAACGAAGGGGCTGACAGAATGAGTGAGGTTGGATACAAACGGCATAGCTATTGGACAAATGCCCAGGTTATCGGCCTGGGGCAGACACACAGAAGGGTCGCAGCTCATGGCTGAGTGCTTGTGCACCTTCTGCTACTGGCAGCGTCCGGCCCACGACCCCTGCCTGAAGGAATAGAAGGTGAACATATTGTGCCTGGGGCGAGAGTCAGTGTCTGTCGACGAAAGAGAAAGTAGAACTGAACAGGCGCAGGCCCGATACAGAACGGGATTGGCACATGCCTTCATGTAAAAGTATCATGCTGCCAACCAGGGGACCCGATTTATGAATTTTCGGGTTACATTCCCGTAGGGCATCACTGCCCCTACTCCACCCCCTTATAATCATCCAGGTTGTAGTAGCCCTCAAAAGCCAGAGCAACACAACTAGGATGGGAGAACGAAATGCCGTCCCATACTGTGAGTGTGTCAAACGTCAGAGCAAAGACTGTGCGTGTGCCTCCTACCTTGGAGCACAATCTCACTAATTTGGTGCAAATCTCGCAAGTGGGAGCATGGGAATCCCCTGCGTGTTGTGGGCTGCAGACCCGGATCACATGCTCACTTCTTTAGTGTGAAACTCTGGCCAAGGCTCTTTGGGCAAGCATTCAGGATGGGTCTCACACCTATAAACAGTGTGATATATTGAGTGGGTACCTCACTTCTTGGAGCATAGTATCAACCGTTGCTGGTAATCTCACAACTGAATGTACAGTTTCACTCTTGGTCATCTGAGTGACCCCATGTATATTAATGGAGTCAGTCTCCCATCTGGGAAGACAATTATATTTCTGTTAAAACACTCTGAATTGTCACTCCTGGTTTCTCGATCTATAGATCCATACCATATTCATTCAATGTGTGTGCAGGGGTGATAACTTGTGTCTGAGAGAGCTCATTCTTTCATTCAGGAGAGATAAAGGGGTAACAACCCCCTCTATGTGGGATCAGGCTCATTTTGCCCCATGTCCCCTCCAGAAGGAGTGAGCAGGTTTTAAGACCCTGCTGATTATGCAATCCGACAGGCTTGAGCCTTCTATCCCTTGCCCCATCACGGCTCCCAACATCCTGAGCGGCAGTTTATGGACAGCAGGCATCTCCGGACATGCCTGTTGCCAATTGAATGTAGACAGATCTACTATTTAGACACTGGGAGAGAGCCATGAATCCACATTGGTGGTGAAGAAGCACTCCACATACAGAACACAATGGTATAGTGTTGCAGTCCTGCTGAGAAATTACAATTCTGAGCATGTGAGCAGTAGGCTGCATCAGTGCTGCCCCATAAAAGGTGTAGAAGCCTCTGTGAGAAGTGGCAGTACTGTCCCAACGATGAGAAGTGTAGTATTTTCACATTAACTATGCTTAAAAACTTTGGGTTATTGAATAGTGCTGCTACATTTTGAGTAATTCCATCCTTTTAAATATATGAGCTCTTTTATAACCACGACAGTGTTGAGTTATTCTGATGATTACAGACTTGCTCAATAGTTCTGGTTCTGTATCAGTAAATGTGCTTCAGATCTTTAGAGTATCGGAAAGATAGCTCAGGGACAACGTGCTTGCCTTGGAAGCAAAACGACACAGAGCAACACAGGTTCGCTCCCTTGGTCCGCGCAACACAAGTTCGCTCCCTCATTCCTTGCTTAGAAACCTCTGGGTATTACACGTATTATAAATAAGCAATTAAGATAAAAAGAAATACATCTGTTGAGAAGTGCTGGGGCCTTGTCAATAAGAGTGTAGCAGCTCAACTGAGAAGTGCTGATTTTGTCCCATTAAAAGTATAGCAGCCCCACTAAAATGAACTAGCATTGCCTCAACAAAAGCATAGTATTATCGCTGAGAAGATTCAACAATTATAGAAGCCCTGTTACAGCAGTTCTATCCCATCAAGAGTATAGCGAGCTAACTGAGGAGTACCAGCATTGCCCCATTTCAAATATGGCAGCTCTACTAGAAAGTGCTGGCTCATACGCCTCCGCTCCCCGCCCATAGCATTCACCCTCACCACGTGCACACTCAGAGACATGTAAACAGTCTCATTTGCCCTCTCACTGCCCCTGGCCCCTCCCCTTGCTTTGCATCTGTACCTCCATTTCTAAAAATCCTTCTGGGTTGGGTGTACCTCTACATCTGTTCACCCCTCTTGCCAAGAGGGGTGCACATATGTACAAATACACCAAACCCAAAACGATTTTTAGAAATTGAGGGACAGACTTGTTTTGCATCTGTGCCCCCATTTCTAAAAATCGTTTTGGGTTGGGTGTACCTCCACATCTGTGCACCCCTCTTGCCAAAAGGGGTGCACAGATGTTCAAATACACCCAACACAAAACGGTTTTTAGAAATTGAGGGACAGACTTGCTTTGCATCTGTGCCTCCATTTCTAAAAATCCTTCTGGGTTGGGTGTACCTCTACATCTGTGCACCCCTCTTGGCAAAAGGGGTGCACAGATGTACAAATACACCCAACCCAAAACGATTTTTAGAAATTGAGAGACAGACTTGTTTTGCATCTGTGCGTCCATTTCTAAAAATCGTTTTGGGTTGGGTGTACCTCTACATCTGTGCACCCGGTGCACAGATGTAGAAGTATACCCAACCGAAAACGATTTTTAGAAATTGAGGGACAGATGTAAAGCAAGATCCTCTTGCTTTGCATCTGTCCCTCAATTTCTAAACATCGTTTTTCCCCGGCTTTTACCTGGGCCACCAGAGAGAGACACAGTATGGATGGAACAAAGGCCATCCATACTGCGTCTCTTCTCTCCGGCCCGGGGGATCCGCCCCAACTTCATTCCGCCGGGGGGGGGACCCGGGCCCTGCTGCCCCCCCTGTACTTGGCGCCCCTTCTGCCAACCCTGCCCTCCATTGTACCTCCGGCCTGGGGGAGTAGAAATGGGCCAGACACCCTGTCACCTGTGTCAGGCCAACCAACGTCTCGCTGCCCCACACCCGTCACCAAGAAGAAGTACAATGAGCCAATGAGGGTTGCAGCACTGTAAGAGTGCTTGTGCGCCCTCTGATACTGGCAGCATCCTGCCCACAACTCCTGTCTGGGGGAGCGTAGCTAGTGGCGAGGCCCTGACGCTCTGCCACCAGTGTCGCCCTGTCTGCCCTACCACCCATGGACCAGCCCGATGTGGCCCTAGGTGTGGGTTTTCTGCAGCCCCTGAGCTGGGACCTCTCCTGCCCAACTTTACTGCCAGGAAAGGAGGAAGCTAGGGTTGTCCAGGACCGCTGCCCTATCATCAATAGCAGTGACTCCTGCCGGAAGGAAGGGAAGAAATGAACTGGCACATGCCCGATCCAAACAGGAAAGAGGGTTGCAGCTCACACTAGTGCTTGTGGGCTCCTTAAGGCTGGCAGGTCATGCCAACAACCCCTAGAAAAGGGCGATGGGGAAATGTGTGGCTAATTCCGCTCCAAGAACAGCAAGTGGCCCGACACCTTGCCACTGATGTCACTCTGCCAGCCTGACATGCTGTCACCCCATGCCCTGTCACCATCATGTGGCGCAGCCTAGACACCCTGTTACCCATGTTTCGCTGCCTGCCCCAACTGCAAGGGACTAAGCCGATATAGCCCCAGGCAATCCCAGGTGTGACTTTGCCGGTTTTTCAACTGTGCCATGTACGGACCTTTACACGTGGTTGTGACGACCCTGAACGGACACTGCGTTGAAGTGAACTGGTCCCCGGCAGTCCTGCAAGTGCTCAAAGAGGACTCAGTAAACATGTTGTGTGATGCTGTGAGACGGTATGGAAGTAATGTGTGCTTAACGTGGCCCCAGTTCAAATGGATGCGAAGCTGTGCTCCTGCAATTTGCAGGCGTGCTCTAGATCGTGCCAGCAGGTAATCATGACATCATTCAGTGGTTGAAGTTCCACATGCCCCAGGTTAATAAAGGGTCTTGGAAGATGGAGTAGAACTGCCAATAAACCATCAGCAGTTCGCCAACCCTGTCACCCACTGGATGTATGTAGAGTTTTAGTATGTGTGATATTTCTACAATTACCTGAGTCCCCATGTTTGCGTCAATGGTTCATCCCACGATTTGTCGATTTTACAGTTCCGAAGTGGCCAAAGTGTTGTCGTTTTGTAACGGTGGGGTGGGGGATCAGTTTGTATTTCAGTAACATTTGTTGTTTGTCATGAAAAAGGAGGAGAGTGGTGTGTGACCCTCCCATGGGTATTACCCTTTTAAGATGGGCCATGACAAAAGGAGCAACTGCAGGCACGTGCCTCAGGTTGGCTGCAGACTCCATAAGGTAATGACTGAATCTGTGTCTCATCTAGGCCTGCAGGCCCACATTGTGTGAGTATGGGCTTGCAGGCCATGATGCCATGGGGCCCTCGTGCCAACAAGGCTAGGGTCTGCATTGTCTGGGTATGGCCTGCCCTGCCCCCACATAAACCCGGGTGTCCCCCAGCAAACTCATCAGGCTGCTGGTGTGCGTAAACTCGTTAGAGTAGACCTTCAGTCCAAGCCTCTGTGGCTGAGCTGAAAAACTCAGTTGCTGTTCCTCTAGTCCATGTAAGTTGACTTAATGCACCTGTTGTACATACAACAGTCAGAGATCAGGTAGTGGAAAGGTCCCGGTATAGCCTGCACCACAGGTTTTCCAGACAGGGCAATAGTGCCTGGCTAGCGTTAAGTTCCGAGGTTTATAGACAAGGTTTAAAATGCATGTGAAGTTTGTAGGAACACCTGACGATAAATAGTAACACAACTCTGGAGATGGTAAACTCATGTTAGAACACGCGGGAATGCATTTGGAGCCAATCAGAAGGCTCAGAATTGAAGTATCACTCTCACTGCTCTCCGGGAGCTTCCTTCGTCCCTTTTTGGAGCCGCCCGAACCTTAACACCTCACTTTCTGAGCTTGCAGACCTCTACCTTCTTGTATGATTTAGCCCCTGTGCCTTTGGCACAGCTGTTTATTGCTTTAGATCATGTGTCTTAGGTCTAAAACGGTGTGTTAATCGACCTCAGTCTCCTTTAATCCCCTCTATTAGCTTGGGTAGCAACTTGGGCTTCTCGACAGCTAGTGTAGGACCAGGTGCAGGACATGATTAGAGGTCCCATTCTGTAATCCACAAAGCAGCAAACATCACATCAATTCACTGCTGTAGGGCGCATGATAGACCGCTGACGTCTGAAAGATAAAATAACTGTGCATCCTCCACATACTTGTTGGTCAAGTGGCCGCTGTCCTCTTGAAACAAAATGACATTGTCCAGTCTCTAAGACAGGAACGGATATCGAACCCTTTCTGCTCTGTATTGTCTTGTTGCCAGGACTACTGTTGACCATGAGCCAACCAGCCAATTTGAAATGTGCTTACAGGAAAATCTCTGAACGAGTGGCGAAAAAAAAAGCTCCATCATAATTTCCATTATTTTTTTACATTTTTTATTTTATTTTTCTTGTTACAATTTACAAAACATTTTTACAAGAAAAGAAAAAAGTTGAAGAAATTGAAGAGTGGTGTTCCCAGCTCTCCTCCCTCCCTCCAAATTTCTCATCTAACAGTCCTTTATAAAGACCAGATAAACCGATCCTTCAGAGTTTCTATTTTATATACATCTTTTACATCCCCCGATCTGGTTCTCCGTTATGTTCTTAAAGCTTCAAGTTCATAAAGTATTGCGAAACCGCAATTACATAGGAGACATTGTCCCCCTCTATTAAGCGGTTCCACCAATCCTCTTCGTCACAGGTTCTTGACTCCTTGAATAGGTGTCCCAAATGTGCCATTCTCAAACTTGACAGAGAAGAGCAGGTCAATAATAGATGTCGCAGTGATTCTGTGTGGGTCTTGATTTTACAGAACAGGCAGCTAGTATCATGGGTTAATTTTCTTATAGTTCTGATCTCATTTGTTGGCAGGAGATTCATTCGCACTCGTAAGCTGTCTCGGAGTATCTTACTTGGGAATTTTTTTAGATAATTCGGCAGGTCATTTAAGCCCCTTGTTGTTGGTGGCAAGTGGCTTATCAATATACTTCTCTGGTCCATGGATGTCGTTTGAATCCAGTCTTGTTCCTGTAATTTCGTTTTACTTTATTCGGATTTTGAATAAGTTCTTCTTCAGAAGTGTTTAATTCTACTAAGGTTTTTTGATGTTCTGTCATCCAGCACGTCAGGATTTTGCTTTTCTGTTCTTTAATTTCCGTGTGGATGATAGACATTACATTTAAGCAGGTGGTGATCAAAGACTTCCTGTATAACATCAATGAGTTTCTAACAACCATTGATTCCAGTGATTGTAGGCAAAGTTCGTGCCGTATAGTCTTTGTTGATGTTGACTGTGGTAGATTCAGTGTGTATTTCCAAAACATACCTTCTAGATGTTTCCAAAATTCTTGCCGAATAGTTGGCATTGCTTCGGCTCCATAGATCAAAGAGGGAACTACCTTACCCATGTAACATTGAATCAAGGGGATTGCTGAAAATCTGCCAAATCTTCTGTCTATTACTTTTGCTTGACTTGCCAGTTTTCTTGCCTTTTCAATTAGATGGTCTTGCATTGGTCGCTCCTTTTTGTTGTTGCTCAGGATTACCCGCAGGTATTTGAAGTTCACCACTTGTTCTAATTTCTCCCCGTCCAAGGTCCAACTAAAGTAATTTTTCCGGGTATTTTTTTTTCCATAACCATGATCTTAGTTTTGACCTTATTTATCTCCAAGTTGTTCTGCTTTATATATTGCGCCAGTTTGTTTAATTGGCATTGGAGACCAATCAGGGTGTAATCCATCAGGAGATCGTCCGCGTAGAGAAGTCTCGGGATCTTAACCTTCCCTACTGTAGGTGGGAAGGTCCGAATCTTCTGGTCAATTTCTTCAATATCCCAGAGGTACGAGTTGAACAGGGTTGGAGCAAGGGGGTAACCCTGTTTTACTCCTCTTGCCATTGGAATTAGCTCAGACAGCATTCCCCCTTGATTTAAATGCACTCTGATAGAGTTATCTTGATGAAGTGCTCTAATAGGCCCTAAGATACTTTCCGGGCAGTTTCTTCGTGTCAATTTTTCCCAGAGAGTTTCACGATTGACCTGGTCAAACGCCTGGAGCAGGTCAATAAAGGCAAGATAGATCTTTGGGCTACCTTCTTGGATGTTACTTTTTAGAGTGGTTAACAGGAGGATATTTGCTGCCGTTCCACCATCTTTCATGAAACCTGATTGTAGGGGGTCCTCGAGTCCCTTATTCCTCGACCATTTTTGGAAGTTTTCCAACAACAATGATCCAAACACTTTCCCAACTACATCTAAAAGTGCAATCTTGCGGTAGTTCTTAGGTTGGTCTCTAGGCCCCAGTTTATAGATCGGCACTATCGTTGCTGAAGTCCATGACTGCGGTATCGATCATGCATTGATACAGTTTTTAATTACCTCGTGGATGAAGATTGTCCATTCGGGGAGGTTTTCCTTCAGGTCTGCATTGGTAATTCCGTCGGGCCCTGGGGCCCTTGAGTTGTTCAAACGGACAAGTTTTCTTTTTATGTCCTCCAGATCCCATGAGTTAAACCATGATGGTTTTGACAGATCTTGATTTTGGGATACACTTACCCATGCTTGTTTGGGGACAGAGGGTTCTCCCACTTTCTGGAATAGCTTTGTAAAATGGGCCGTCCAGGCTTCTTCTCCCACAAAGTTATTTATTGATTTTGTTTTTGAGTCTGAGATAGTTCTAATTAGAGTCCAGAAGTCTCTGGTTTTCTTACTGCAGACTGTTTTTAACATGCCTGCAGCGTCAGCTTGGTTCATAATCTCTTTTTGATGTCTTAGCCAGCTTCTGTAATTCCTGGTTGCTACTTTTAATTCATTTATCAGTTCAGGAGTCGATGTTTTGTTTACTAATAGCTTTAATTTACTTAATTTTTTCCTCTCCTCAACAACGTTTTTGTTGAATTTCTGTAGGTGGAATTTTTGCTTGTTATTTGGCCAGTTTTTTCTTTTGACTTCGTAGACTTCTAGCAAAGGTTGATAATCGATGTTATTTTCCAGTCCTACTTGCCTATTAGTTTTACAGATGTTTATGTATGAGTCTGTGAGTTCTGCGACTGCATTGGCAGGTAGTCTTAACTTTATACCACCCTTACACGTTTCGATCTAACTTGTCTCGTGGTAGTCCATTTTACCTTTAAGAGGTTATGATCACTGTTCACTGTTCTCACAACCTCATATTCAGTTATGATCTTCAGAAGCTCGTTTGAAACAAACATATGATCTAAGTTTGCTGCTGAATTATTTCTTTCCCATGTCGGTGTTCTCAGGGAATTCTTATGTATTGATGCTTCCAGGCTTCGGAAATCCCAAGCGGATATTATCTTAATCCAAAGGTGGCCTCGTACCATATTCAATGGCACCTTCTTGTCGGTCGCATGCGTCTGTTTTAATTTAGGGCAGACCGCATTGAGATCTCCACACAGGATAATTGTAATGCTCACCTGATTCCCGTAGAGGCGCCGGTCTTGACTGGGCGTATACCGTATCTTCAAAGGTGATGTGTAACACACGGCTGGCTCTTTGGGCTGGACCTCTGTGCACTGTATGTCTGACTCGAAGGGTAAGATGTCTGCAGATAGAAAATATGGGATTAAGGAACTGGGTTATTGAATGTCTCTCTCTTCTTCCCTTTCTCTTCTCCTGTAGAACCCCAAAGGTTAACGCTCTCACCTTAGGTAAGTGAACGCCGTGCTCTCCATCTGCCTCGGGGCAGGGTGCTGTAACCAGTTTCTTCACTGGATAAGGGGAGCAGGCCTCTTGACTTCAGAGGACTGCTGTCCGTCGTTTACTGCACGAACGGTAAGTTTCGAGTAATCCTAATGTCTTTAAAGTCTTTAGTAATGATGTCTCTTGTTTTGCAGGGTTCCGGCGATGGCGGATGACGGGCTGAAGTGAGTTGAAGATGGAGCCCGTGTGATGAATAGAAGCGCCTGGAAGCACGTAAGTAAGCGCTTGTTGCCTGCTTCACAATGCGCTCTAACTGTCTTTTTATTTTGCAGGTACAAGTTCGGAGCGGCTGCAGGGTGCCGGAATACCCACTGGGTTAGTTGTGGAAAGGAGTAATGGCACGTGAGTATTAAAGTTCCCCAATGTCTTTAAACGCACCTTGTTTTGTCTTTCAGATGCGGGATGCAGCGCCGAAGGCCTCCGGAGCGTGCAAAGAGTTGGTAAGCTTTTGTCTTTCAGATGCCGGAATGCAGTGTGAAGACCTCCGGAGTGCACGAAGAGTAGGTAAGCCTTTGTCTTTCAGATGCCGGAATGCAGCGCGAGGCATTGGTGACAGCCGATGGACCAGGTAAGTGAAGAGCTGTCACTGAAGACCGTAATGCTAACCTGTTCTTTCTTGTCTTTATAGGTGTTGCTGAAGACTGGATTCAGGATGGTGAGCCTTTTTCCTTAGGCCCAGGATCAGATGCAGAAGACACGATGAGCGTTCTGCTGCAGAGGATGCAGAATAACGCAAAGCAAGATTCATCCATCGGGTGTGGTTTAAATAGCCTCCTGTAGTGCTGAGGTGTCTCCTTCCACAGCCACGCCTAGGTAAGAAAAGAGTTCCTGCTTTCCAGAAGAGTTCCAGTGTTCTGAATCTAGGGAGTGGCTCCTGCCCCACCCAACAGGAAAAGTAGTTCCAAACAGAAGAGGATCAGAGGCTCAACTGGCAGGCAAGTAAGCAGCATGGTCTGCTGCAGGTAAGTCCACCCAAGCATTATGAGCCCGGCGCTTCCAGCGCTGGGACTGGGCATATTTATGAGCCTGGTGCCACTGGCGCCAGGACTGGGTCAAAAGGTCCCAATTGGGACTGGTTGGCACTCGGAACCTGGGTTATGGATCTGCTTCCAAGGGAGTTGGGAAAACCCTGACCTTTTGGAAGCAGAGATCATGACAGTACCCCCCCTCAAGGCCCCTCCCAAACCGGGCTTCTCCGGGGGTTTTGGCTTGTCAGGAAATGTTCGGTGAAATCTTTTGATTAGGCGAGGAGCGTGGACATATTCAGCAGGTTCCCAGGATCTCTCTTGGGGGCCGTAGCCTTTCCAGTCAATTAGGTAAAATAGTTTAGATTTGGAGATCTTGGAGTCCAGAATGCTTTTGACTTCAAACTCGAGTTCTCCATCAACTAGGATAGGTTTTGGAGATTTAGTTAGTCGGGTTTGAGGTTGCACGGGTTTTAATAGAGAGACGTGGAAGTCCGGATGTATCTTCATGTGCGGGGGCAAGTCCAACTTGACCGCTACTGGGTTTACTATGGTAGTGATGGAATAGGGACCAAGGTATCTTGGGTTGAATGTGCGTGGCCCTTTTAGAGGTAGATATTTGGTGGATAACCAGACTTGATCCCCTACTTGATATTGAGGGGCTTCCTTCCGATGTTGATCTGCTCCTTTCTTGTATTGTTCTTTAGCCCTTTGAAGGTGAGAAACAGCTTCCTTAAAGGCTTGGGTGATTGTAGAATGCAGGTAGTCTACTGCTGGTGTTTCAAGATCTTGGAGGGGATCCAACTCCGAGGTTCGAGGGTGACTGCCGTACAAAAGAAAAAACGGGGTTTTCCCAGTTCCCGAATGGACAGAGTTATTGTAGGCATATTCGGCTATCCAAAGGATGTCTTTCCAAGTTTTTTCCGTTTGTTGCAGCATGCAGCGTAAATACTGTTCCAGAGTTTGATTGGTCCTCTCGGTTTGTCCGTCGGTCTGAGGGTGGTGACTGGTCGATAGTCTCACATCAATTTGAGCCGACCGACAGCAACTTCGCCAAAAATGAGAAATAAATTGACTACCTCGATCCGAAATTAGAACCGAAGGAAAACCGTGCAGTCGGACGATGTTTTCGAGAAATTCTCGGGCCAGAGTTGCTGCTGTTGGCAAGCCTTTGAGCGGAATGAAATGCGCCATCTTGGAGAATAAGTCCACGATTACTAGAATCGTATTGTATCCGGAGCATGGAGGTAGATCGGTGATGAAGTCCATAGAAAGCGTATGCCAAGGGCGAGGTGGGATGTCAATAGGGCGTAAGAGGCCTGCTGGTCTTTCCTTTTGACTCTTGTTTTGGGCGCATACTCCACAGGACATTATAAAGTCTCTGATATCTTTTTTCCAAGACGGCCACCAGAAGTAGCGCTTGATCTTTTCTGAGGTCTTGGCCATACCGGGATGTCCTTCCATTAAAGAATCGTGATAACAAGAGATTACTTTTTTCTGTAAATCTGTGCTGGGTAGGTATAATCGTTCTTGGAAATACAATAAGTTGTCCTTTACTGCAAAGTCCTTTCCCTGCAGATGCCAATTCTGTATGTCTGCTGGAGTTACAAGTTGCCTGGCTTTATCCTTAACTTCCTCTATGGATTCTGTGGCGATTACACCCAGAATTCTTTGTTCGGGAATGATTGGTACAGGTTTAGGGTTGATCAAGTGTTCTTCCACTCCCATCCGAGAAAGGGCATCAGCTTTACCGTTCTTTGTACCAGGTCGATAGGTAATTATGAAGTCAAACTCGGCAAAGAATAATGCCCAACGGAGTTGTCTAGAGGATTGGGCTTTTGCGGTTTTCAAATATTGCAGGTTTCGGTGATCCGTAATCACAGTAACGGTGTGTCGGGCCCCCAGCAGATAATGCCGCCAAGCCTTAAAGGCAGACTTGATAGCCAGAAGTTCCTTGTCAGTAATCGTGTAATTGATTTCAGGAGGCGAGAATTTGCGGGACCAAAATGCCACGGGATGCAACTGATTGGTTACCGGGTCCTTTTGTGATAGAACTGCCCCCATGTCAAGGCTTGAAGCATCAGTTTCCACGATGTAGGGGAGTTCGGGGCGAGGGTGTTTTAAGATTGGTGCAGAGATAAATTTAGTCTTCAAATCCTGGAAAGCTTGTTCCGCCTCGGTAGACCATTCAAAACGTTTGTTTTTCTTTAACAAGGCAGTGATGGGCTGGACTATTCGAGAGAATTCGGGGATAAACCTGCGGTAAAAGTTAGCGAAGCCTAACATGCTTTGCACACCTTTTACGGAGGATGGTGATGGCCATTTGAGAACTGCATCGACCTTCTTTGAATCCATACGCACTCCGCCAGGTGATAATATGAATCCCAAGAATTCAACTTCAGTCACGTTGAAAACACATTTTTCCAACTTAGCGAAAAGTTTGTGTTGACGCAATCTTTCGAGGACCATTTTCACGTGTTTCCGATGTTCAGATTCCGATGAAGAATAAACGAGGATGTCGTCAATGTAAACAACAACACACACATCTATGAGCTCTCTGAGGACATCGTTCATAAAATATTGAAAGGCGGCCGGGGCATTGCAAAGTCCGAAGGGCATGACCTGATATTCAAATAGCCCATACTTGGTGCGGAAGGCCGTCTTCCATTCATCGCCCTCTTTTACTCGTACCAAGTGGTAAGCTCCTCTAAGATCCAGCTTTGTATATATGCATGCTTTTCTGACTTGGTCCAGGAGTTCAGGGATCAAAGGTAACGGATATCTATTCTTAACGGTGATCTGGTTCAGGGAGCGATAATCTATACAAGTTCTAAGGTCTCCTTCCTTTTTTGGAACGAAGAACAAAGCTGAAGAAGCAGGGGACTTGGAAGGACGAATAAACCCATTTGCCAGGTATTGATCCAGGTATTGTCGAAGGTGAAGGTTCTCAGGCTCGGTGAGGGCATAAATTCTACTACAAGGAGGAGTAGATCCAGGTATCAGGTCTATCTGGCAGTCATAAGACCTATGAGGAGGTAGAGAGTTAGCCTGATCCTTCCGGAAAACATCTTGGTATTCTAGGTATTCGGGAGGTAACTGGGGAGTCTCTGAAGAAATTGCTGCCAGTGCAACACCAGGTGGAGGGTGACAAGTAGAGACACATTCTGGAAACTGGACCGTTCTTGCTCGCCAATCGATCAGAGGATTGTGTTTCTCTAACCAAGGTATTCCTAGAATAATCTGAAACTGAGGGGCCTTGATCACATCGAACACGATCTTCTCATGGTGTCCATCTTGACTTACTAGCGTCACCTCTTGAGTGGTATGCGTTACTGGCCCGGAGGCTATCTCCGTACCATCCACCGTAGTAATGACGTCCTTTACAGCCTTGGGACAAAGAGTTAGATTCATCCTCAAAACCATTTCATGATCCACATAATTGCCGATGGCACCGCTGTCGACGTAAGCTTCAATTGCATGTAATCGATCCGGATTATCAGGGCTAATGAGGACCATAGGTATCAGGAAATGCGAGGTCACGGAACTGGTTTTCACGCTCGGCAAGAGGACCTCTATTCTTGTCGGGCGAGGTCGTTTCCCTGCTCAGAGTTTGTAACCTTGGTAACTGCAGCTCCTACTGCCTTCTTGACAGGTTTCACCGGACAGTCTCGAAGAAAGTGCCCTGAGTTTCCGCAATAGAGGCATAATTGCAAGTGTTTTCTCCTTTCCCGCTCCTTTTGTGTTAGAGGACCTTTCAGACCCCCTATTTGCATGGGTTCCCCGGAGTCTACTCCTTTGGAAGGAGTTGGCGGTTTGGAAAATACTCGAGCATCAAACTTGGAACGATCAGCCTTCCTGTTCTGCAGTCTGTGATCTATTTGAACGACTAAGTCTATATAGTCCGAACAATCTTGTGGGGGATTCACTACTTGGGCTAACACATCTTTGAGCTCTCCACGTAGACCTCTATAAAACAGCGTAATCCTTTTGTCCTCAGGCCATTGAGTTTCCACTATCAGTCTGTTGAAAGACGCAATATAAGCCAAAAGGTCTTGATTACCTTGTCGCAACGAAAGAAGCTCATTGTCCAAGGCCTGCCCCTGTGAATGTCTTGCAAACAGTTTTTCCATACTGAGCTGAAAAGCTTGAAAATCATGGAGGACCGGATCATCTTGATTTACTAGAGGGATCGACCAGTCTGCCGCATTGCCACTAAGGTACGAAAGCACGAAAGCTACTTTAGCTTGATCAGTTGGAAAGGCTGCTGGCCGGCATAAGAAATGCAACCGGCACTGATTGATAAATACTGCAAACCTCTTTGGGTCACCAGAAAATCGTTCGGGCGGAGCCAGAGGTACATTCCCAGGTAGGTTGATCTGCACTGGATTCATAGAGGATGTAGAAGGAAGATTTCCCCCAGATGCGGGTAACGGGGTCTGTCCGGCTTGTGACTGTAGCAATTGTCTAGCGAGATCATCTGTTCGCTCCTTGGAAATAATCAGTTCCCTTCTTAGAGCGTTCGTTTCCTGACGGGCTGCATGCACTTCTGCCCTTAGTTCCCCAAGTAACTGGGCTAGCTGGTCGGTATCCGAGGTTTCCATAGCGCCTGGACGGGAGTTTTGTGGTAGGCTTTGCGTTCTGTAACGCTCACCTGATTCCCGTAGAGGCGCTGGTCTTGACTGGGTGTATACCGTATCTTCAAAGTGATGTGTAACACACGGCTGGCTCTTTGGGCTGGACCTCTGTGCACTGTATGTCTGACTCGAAGGGTAAGATGTCTGCAGATAGAAAATATGGGATTAAGGAACTGGGTTATTGAATGTCTCTCTCTTCTTCCCTTTCTCTTCTCCTGTAGAACCCCAAAGGTTAACGCTCTCACCTTAGGTAAGTGAACGCCGTGCTCTCCATCTGCCTCGGGGCAGGGTGCTGTAACCAGTTTCTTCACTGGATAAGGGGAGCAGGCCTCTTGACTTCAGAGGACTGCTGTCCGTCGTTTACTGCACGAACGGTAAGTTTCGAGTAATCCTAATGTCTTTAAAGTCTTTAGTAATGATGTCTCTTGTTTTGCAGGGTTCCGGCGATGGCGGATGACGGGCTGAAGTGAGTTGAAGATGGAGCCCGTGTGATGAATAGAAGCGCCTGGAAGCACGTAAGTAAGCGCTTGTTGCCTGCTTCACGATGCGCTCTAACTGTCTTTTTATTTTGCAGGTACAAGTTCGGAGCGGCTGCAGGGTGCCGGAATACCCACTGGGTTAGTTGTGGAAAGGAGTAATGGCACGTGAGTATTAAAGTTCCCCAATGTCTTTAAACGCACCTTGTTTTGTCTTTCAGATGCGGGATGCAGCGCCGAAGTCCTCCGGAGCGTGCAAAGAGTTGGTAAGCTTTTGTCTTTCAGATGCCGGAATGCAGTGTGAAGACCTCCGGAGCGCACGAAGAGTAGGTAAGCCTTTGTCTTTCAGATGCCGGAATGCAGCGCGAGGCATTGGTGACAGCCGATGGACCAGGTAAGTGAAGAGCTGTCACTGAAGACCGTAATGCTAACCTGTTCTTTCTTGTCTTTATAGGTGTTGCTGGAGACTGGATTCAGGATGTTAAGCCTTTTTCCTTAGGCCCAGGATCAGATGCAGAAGACACGATGAGCGTTCTGCTGCAGAGGATTCAGAATAACGCAAAGCAAGATTCATCCATCGGGTGTGGTTTAAATAGCCTCCTGTAGTGCTTAGGTGTCTCCTTCCACAGCCACGCCTAGGTAAGAAAAGAGTTCCTGCTTTCCAGAAGAGTTCCAGTGTTCTGAATCTAGGGAGTGGCTCCTGCCCCACCCAACAGGAAAAGTAGTTCCAAACAGAAGAGGATCAGAGGCTCAACTGGCAGGCAAGTAAGCAGCATGGTCTGCTGCAGGTAAGTCCACCCAAGCATTATGAGCCCGGCGCTTCCAGCGCTGGGACTGAGCATATTTATGAGCCTGGTGCCACTGGCGCCAGGACTGGGTCCAAAAGGTCCCAATTGGGACTGGTTGGCACTCGGAACCTGGGTTATGGATCTGCTTCCAAGGGAGTTGGGAAAACCCTGACCTTTTGGAAGCAGAGATCATGACAATAATATATTTTGGCGTCCACTCCATGTGTATTCTTTCCAAGATTTTAACTGCCATGTCCAGATATTCCTCGTTTTTAATCACAGCAGGATTCCAATATGTATTCAGTACAATTATTAGTTCATCCTTTAATTTGTGTTGGCTTGTTTCTGGCAACAGTCTTGACTATTTCAAACAGGATACTTGGAAATGGATATTTGTGAATACTGATTCTGCATATTGTATTCCTGATCCTGATCCTGATCTAATAGCCGTCAGAAGACCCGAGGAAGGACGTCCTTTCCCTGAGCAGACAGCTGGAACTAGGTAAGTATCATAACCCTCCAGGTAAGGTTTCTTCATAAGCCACGTCTCCTGGAGGAAAATGATGTCAGACTCTCCCAGATTAATGTCACTTTTTCCCAGGAGGTGACTAAACCCCCGGGTATTCCAGCTTGCCATGGTAATATGAGCGCTTTCCGAAGCCTTCGAGTCTTCCATTATAACATCCATCAAACTACATTCATTGAGTGAATTCTTTCCTGCAGCCAGTCCGTATCACTGGGTTAGAGAGAACAGCAATTTCTATGACACAAATAATTAGCAATTTGATTACCATGGCAGTCTTTACGTTCTACTAGAGTTACAATGCTTGCTTTGTGCCACAGTAACTCTTAGTACAATTATTGGCAGCGGGACAGAAGTGTACCCTGGCGACGGGGGTGGAGCGATTACACTAATTAACACTCCCTTCAAGTTTAGCCTTAATTAGGTTGACTCTGTTACAGTGAGCTTTTTAGAACACTCAATAATTAACAGCATGCCAGGAGGGTCTTTCCGACTGCATAGCCATGCAGCGTGTTTAACGGATCAGCTAAGTGGCGTCTCCTTGTCAGCGTCAACCGCTGTTATGTCCATTTTAGGAACTCCATGGGGGTGCTCTATGGCGACAACGAGAAACAACAATATATCATGTATACATAATATACATGCTTTGACCATGGGAATCTGCTGAAGTGTGGTTCTCCTGCACAGACGGTCAGGACATGAACACGAGCAGTGAGTGACCTTGACATGTTGTCCCGTCACTCAACATCATGCCATTTTGTGAGAGTGGGAGGGTAGTTCAGCAATGCCACCAGGGAACTGACGAGGAAAGAGTAGCCTCTTTGGCCTCAGTGGGGCCATCTGTAGAGCTCTAGGAGTGGAAAGTGAGTTCCTTCAAGTACCGCTTGTAACAAAATGGCTACTGTTGCGCAGCCGTATGAGTGGCAGCTAAAGCACTTATACAGCCCCACACTGCGACTAAATCAGTAGTGATCCAAATCATCAAGGTGAAACAGGCACAGCCGGACAGGTATACATCCTTCACCTCTTTTGATAATGTGGGCCGAGGGCAGGCAAGGAATGTGAGCTGACACTGTTGCAGCACAAACAATAGTATAGTAGTACCAAAAGAAAACAATATTCAGCCAAGGTTCTAGAAAAAAGGGAACTCTGATGAACACTAACACTGCACACAACTAATAAAAAAACTAAGGGCCAAGCCCCTCCAAGGAAACACAGAGAAGGCAGGCTTTGAGAACAATGGGCTCTCTGGGTTGATAGGAATAGGTGCTGAGGAAAGAGATTTCCACAGCAAGGTCAGTGTTCAGGGATATGTCTTTAAAAAACAGGGGTGTAAAAATGTCACTATGGACCTTGAAGGTGGAACAGGGAAACAGGGACTCTTCAAATCCTTTGGCCTTCTTGTCTTTATGGCTTACAGCATCAAGCCAGGCTTCTACGCTCTATAGGTTAGGTAATTCTTTCCCAATGTTGAGTTGCAATGCAGTCGGTTTGGGGAGCGGGCTATCGGTCTATAGCATTCAAGACCAGTTTAGTCGATGATTTCCAGCAAATCGTGGCAACTGTTGAGTCAGCGGTTCAATGATGCTTCTGCTGGGAAAAATTAGTGTTCGAAACCCGAAAGTAGGTGACATACAGCAGGACGCGTCAGCGTTCGAGTTGGTTAATTCAACAGGGTTGAGCTGGCAATTGGCTTGAGTCAACGAAGTAAACCTGAAAGCGTTGAGGCAGCATATGGACAGCTTGAAGAGCTGTTCAGTTAGTGCAAAAAGCAGTACCCTGGATCATGTAGTGGCTCGAAGTGAGTCTAGAGTGGTTGAGCTGCCTTCGCGATGTCTCAGGAAGGTAAACAGTGTTCTGAGATGCATGGGGACTTCTGAGTTGCTGGGTGACCCAATGTGACTCCTTATGATAGAATATGATATTTTATTTATATCGCGCCCATGCACAAGTGTTTCAAGGCACGACAAGGCAAGGGAGGGGTACAAGAGAGGACAAAAAAACAACGATCTTATTAGGCCCAGTGACATTGAGAACGCACAAGTGCAGGGGAGAGGGAAGGGGAAAGTGCAAGGGGCAGAGGAGGAGTGGAAAGTGTACAGCACAGGATAACAATAATAGATAATGCGGCCATCGGGTGGCAAGTGCAGGAATTAGGCGCAGACAACGGGTGTCTAATAAGTGCAGGTGAGGGGACTGTAGAGTTTGCAGGTATAGACCCAGTGCAAGGGCTGCCAAAGGCAGTGCGTGTGAGTTGCAGGGTGGGCAAGGGATCTGGGCCCGAAATCAGAGGGTTGCCAGATGCCCAATGCAGAAACAGATGGAAATCAGCAGAAAGAGAGGAATAGAGAAGGCAGAAGAAAAGAGGAACTTCTTGAGGTGCTTCCAGAACCTCAGATGGTTCTCCTCAGGTTTCAGAGAGGCAGAGAGGTTGTTCTAGTGGGAGACCCCAGCTGAAAAAAGAGATCAACCACCAACTCGTTGCTTGGAGAAGCGAATGACCCTGAGGGAGTTGGAGGTGGAGGAGCAAAGAGCTCAAGTAGGAAGGTATTTACGAAGAGAGTGTTGGAGTTATTGAGGACCCAAGCCCCAGATGGCTTTGTGGACAATGCAGAGGGTCTTGAACTTAATCCTTGCAGCCACTGGGAGCCAATGTAGAGTTTTCAGTGTTGGAGAGATACGATCTTTGGGCTTGAGGCCAAGGACAAGTCTTGCAGTCCTGTTCTGGATTAGTTACAGAGGGTGGAGAGTAGAAGTAGGCAGATTTAGAAAGAGGCTGTTGCAATAGTCTGGCCTAGAGAGAACCAGAGCTCTGGAGACAGTGGGCTTCTGGGGGAAGGAGAGGAAAGGAAGAATTCCTCTGAGGAGGTGCAGTTGGTAGTTTGACTTCTTAGAGATGTTAGAGAAGTGAGAAGAAAAGGAGAGTGTGGAGTGGAAGATGACCCAGAGGTTCTTAGCCTCACAGGTGGGAGTAGGAAGAGGGCCAAGGGAGGCCGGCCTGAGAGTCACAGGAAAGGAGGTTGAAGGTATGCCGATGAGGAGAATCTCTGTTTTACTGGCATTGGTGGCACACCACTCCTGGATAGCGGACAGACAGCCAGAGTTGAGAGAAGGAGAAGAGGTTTTAGAAGGGGGCCTGAACATGAGCTCAGTGTCACCCGCATAGCACTGAAAGTTGGAGCAGAGAGCGGCAATGCAGTGGACAAGAGGTGCCAGGTATTGGTTGAACAGCCAGGGAGAGAGGTTAGACCCCTAGGGAACACTACAGGTCGAGAGTGAGATAGAGGAAACAAAGGACCCAAGTTGGACCTGGGAGGGTCGATCAGAGAGGAAAGAGGTCAGCCAGGCCAGGGCCTGATCAGTGATACCCAGGTGATCACGGCGACGATTGAGCAGGATGGCATGGTTGACCATGTCAAAGGCAGAAGAGATATGGAGTAAGATGAGGACAGGGGGGAGATTAGAATCGAGGTTAGAGAGCAGGTCCTCACAGATGTTCAAGAGAGCAGTTTCCGTGCTTCTGGCTGCTCTGAAGCCACACTGATGGTCATGGGTTTATTGTTTTTCCATAGAAAACTTTACAATGAAATGAAAATGCATTGAATGTTTTGTAACACATTGTAATCCATCTAATGCCTTTTCAGTATTTTTTTGGGGTGGTCATATCCCCAGACCCCCTGTTTTTTACCTTTAAAAACCCACCCCAAACAAAATTAACCCTTTATCCCACACACACATTCATTCGATGGAAAAAAAATAGTTGCAAAACTTTTCGATGGAAAATATTTTGCTGGAAACTTTTTCGATGGACAGACTGGATACCATGGTCATGGAGACAACAAACAGATTCAGTGTGAAAATTAAGCTGGGAGATATCCAGCTTTTGCAGGCATTTGCCCAGGAAAGGAGTGATGTAGATCGGGCAAAAGCTAGCTAGGCAGGAGGGGTCCTCAGAGGGTTTCTTGAGAAGAGGGTGCTTCAGGGGGGAAGCAAAGGCTCCACTGGCGAAGGAATGGTTGCAGAAGTCAGTCAGGACGGGAGCAAGGATGTTGATGTGGTACTTGATGGTTTTGGAAGAACAGGGAACAACCTGTTTTGATGAGATTTTCATAGATCAGATTTGTCTTGAAACCTTGTCAGGGGAGAACAGGGGAAAGGGAGAGAAAGAGGGAGGACAGGTGGCAACAGGGGGGCCGGAGGTAGAGGAGAGAGTAGAGGGGGAACATCCACTCAAGGACGTTTTTCTGGTACCTACAGGGCGTCCTTCAACTCCAGTAAGCAGGAAACTGGCTCCATTGCACAGGCATCAGAGAGGCCTTGGTCCACAGCAGTAGCACCCCAAATATGCCCCTGAAGTGAGTAGGGAGAAGAGCTTTTCTCTTTCTTGGAAACTTCCACCTTCACATCTATGGCAGATGGCTTTACAATATTCTGTCTTGTGTTGAAGTTCAATATAAGGGGGAAAACCCTTCCCTCGATTGATTAATCTTCATAAAGATTCAATGTTACACTCGATTGGTCCAAAGCAAGCTTGTTGTAGGGGTGCAGTCACAGTTCCAGAAACAAATATTCATTGCCTTCTGATTCCATTCACAGAGAGCTTCGTCTGCATGAATTGGGGAGTGGGCAAGAAGTGTAAGGGGCCCTAGCTGAATCCAAAATGTTGAAACACCTCTCATGGCCTAAACCGCTCTTCTGGGCTATTCTCATTCAACCCATTCCCATGTCTGCCTAATTCAAAACGACTCCAGTAATCATTACCCCAGGACTATCTTTGAAGTACCATTTCCCATGGAACCTGCCAGAGAGGGTTACTGTGCCATGTAGGAAGATTTTAGCCTTCCCCAGGGGGATAAAAAGGAGAAGATACCTGAACAGGGTTCCATATGGTTGTTATGGGTACACCCAGGCCAGACAGCTAATAAACACTAGTCCTATCATGACTGAGTCACTTCTCCAGGCTGACACTAATGAGGCATCCAAATGCTGTGGCTGTATAATTGTGTTAGCCTAGTAGCCAGCATGCATAACTAGACATGGCTTAACATGCCACCTACCAGACTAGAGCACCCAATTATTATAGTTTGATCCAGAGAGGTAGATGATAAAGAAAAACAACTCTACCTGTTGGGAGTTTGTGTTCCAGCAGATGTCAGGTATGCACATATGACCTTTGATCCTGCTCTGCTGTCCCTGTGGGCGTTTGCTGAAGATGTGAGGAGATGGTCACAGCAAAGGAACATGAGTGCCCTATGATTCTGTTTGCCAGATCTCCCTTTCAGAAGCAGAATTTACCACCACATTTTGTTTAATAAAATCAAAAAGGTTAAGCCCATCCCACCATCACCAGATGACATTATTGCCCTGGCTTCCCTATTCAGTAGAAGTAACTAGCTCTAGAGAGCCAGAGCCAGTGGAAGGCCTCATGTCTCACTGACATTTAACCCCGGATCATCTCTGTCTACCTCCCTAATATAATATCTGCTTTATCACAATCCTCTTTATTAATCTGTAATGAAAGCACTATATAGGGTGATGCATATAGGTGTATGCACCCAATAAATATCTTCACTGGATAGCAGTGTCTGCGCACTGGGTAGAATGTGCGCCCTTATGGTAATGGGAACAAGCTTCACCCTGCGTTTGAGTGTGTTGGCATGATCTTGGGTGGAGCCTCAGTTTCCTGTAACCTTCCTTTGCAAATTGCACACTTTTCACTCTTCTGGCTCCTCGGACATTGGACATTACACTGAAGGCTGTTGTGTGCAACCAATAGTGTTTTCAAAAGAAGACACTGGGCACAACGTTGCAGGGAGAAGAGAAAAGGCACGTTGTCAATGAGGTGAAAAGGGATTACATTGGTTTAGTGAGTTAGCATCTAGATATCATTCACTAAAGATGTCTGTGCATTAGCTGTTAACCTTGTTCACAGCCATCCTTACACCGAGACCCACTTCCACTATCAGCCGTTGAAGGCACTCACTCCCCACATTACCAATAAAAACTCAGAGTAAAGAACACATCCCAGTAGGGAATGAGACCAAGAGATTGGTTGTAAGAGGCAACAAAGTCTTTATATAAGATTCAGCATAAAGAGAACTCTGCTGCCTTGAGAGCGCTCTGGCGAACAATACAACTACATTACATTTTAAAGGGTTACAGCGTCATTAGTGACATTTTCTATACAGTCTACAAGTTACATTTGGATTGGTGAGGGAATGGATCCGAGTATGGTTCTTTAGGGGCCGGCTCCACACGATTGGCTGGTGGCTTGGTGGGATCTCGGGGCATCACGTGGGTCAGCTGGGCTGGTCCGTGCAAGGTGAAGGTCATGCTGGGTCCGGGCGAGGCAGCTGGTACTGGCTAACTAATGTGCACACTATCACAAGACATGCAGTAAATAATTAAATATTAAGAGAGGCCTTTATATTGTACACATGTATTTCCATTATCTTGTTTTAGATCATTGACCAGGTGAAGGGTGTGGGGTTCTTGCCCCCCATGTGACATG
This sequence comes from Ambystoma mexicanum, assembly GCF_040938575.1. Classification (NCBI taxonomy): domain Eukaryota; kingdom Metazoa; phylum Chordata; class Amphibia; order Caudata; family Ambystomatidae; genus Ambystoma; species Ambystoma mexicanum. Next base: position 111,164,197 of record NC_090922.1, read on the forward strand.
TTGGGGGGTGGGATTAATGACTGTCGGGTCTGGCACATAAGAGCGGGAGGGGGTGGAGTGGCATATGTTAGTTTAGGACAGAATATATCGTGACAGGTGCTTGGTTTTATTGGGGGCACTCTAGGTTGATCAGCAAGAAAGGGTCACACTTCTGCTACATCAAGAGGCAAGCTTTGGAGGGGCACAGGGTTAAACAGGCAATCATTTTCCAACAATGGGGGTGAGAGGTGCAGGAGCGGGTTTGTTGAGATAGATGGGCCACAAGTCATGATTCGGCCCGGTCACACACAGGGAAGTGATCTCAGAGGAAGGATGAAAAGAATACACTGTTTTTTTGCAACATTTGCACCAGAGCATCCATGAGAAATGGGCTTGGGAGGCACAGGGACGGGAAAAAAGTGGAGGCTGTCAGTGCTCACTTTGCGCAGCACTGCTGAGGGGAGCGAAGGCTTCACAGGTATCACAATGCGGCCTAGTCCAAAGATGGAGTTGGGGGTACACAAAATGGAGTCCAAATGTGTCTTGCAATAGCCCCACCTCTGTATGTGCCAGGGACTTATCCACGGAGGCTACAAAAGGGCAAGGAAGGCGTCCCTCTACTAGTGCGAGAGTAGGTGGTTCCTTTTGCGTAGAATGTATGGGGGGGCAAAAACGACCCCCTCCTTCCTTATATTCCCCCCTTTCGTTACATTTAAAGTAAGAAATTACAGTTAATTATTATTAGCATTCCTGTAGTGCTCCGCCTCCATCACTGCCTCGTCCCAAGCAGGTGTTCCTTTTATTTGCACCCACGCCCTACAAACACCTTGTAAGCTTTGACCCCTTTTAGCATATTCATCATGGGTGCAGGTCATGTATATACCCCCATCCCCATCCAAGTCCACCCACTCTTCCTTATACCATTCCAACTCTTGAGGTTTCTTGATTGTGTTATGTTATAAGTTATCCACCCTTTCCTCTGGGTTACGTTATACTTCTGTCGTTCGATATTTTGGGTTACTGTATTCCCCAGTCTGTATTTGTGCATCCTCCATAATTTGCACCTTTGTCGGTGCCCATCGTCACCATCATCATTGCAGAACTAGGCATTGATTTTGCACAACATCGAACCCCTACCTGGCACACACAAAAAACAGTAACAAGAAAACTATGACTGGAAGAAGTATTTTCATCGCAGTCCCGAACCAGGAAGGGATCCAGTCATAAATGTTGTTGAACCAGTTGCTTGGCACGATCCCCCCTTCTTTCTTCATTCTTTCACCAAGGATGTGTACTGCAGATATCACGTGTGATAAAGTTCAGTTGTCAGCATCGGCAGAAGGTACGAATGTACAACATGCACTGCCGATTTTTTGGCAAACAACGCCGTCCATTGCTGTGAGTAGATCTAGGACATAACAGTTTTGCATGGTCATCAACCGCAGGGCTCGAAGTTCCACTTTGATCACGTTGAACCCTTCTTGTGTGTCATTGGCCAGCTGGATTAGCTCCCAATGGATGATTTGCAGCCATTTGGCATTCACTCGTGCTTGGATACTTGGCACAAGGGAGGTGAAGAAGGATTTTGCTGTGTTAAAGAGTCTGTATTGGTCAGGAATTTCTGCCAGGAGGTCTGAAGATTTGCTGGAGATATAGTTTGACGATCGCCTCCTGCGGGACACTCTTTACTGTAACTTATCTTCTGACAGGATGTCGTATGTGGGGGGCTCTTCAGTTGTTTGCTGGGGTGTTGAAGACATTTCGATTGGCACCCTTTCCCCCTGGACATGGCTTTCCGGGATCACCATCAGGGCTGAATGCAGTGTGGCCATGGCATAAGTGCCTCTCCAAGATGGTGTGAGGTGCAGGTACGCTTGCTTTCCCCACACCCAGTAAGTGCCCATTAATGCTGCTGTGCCTTTCTTTATGTCTGGGAGTATGAGCGTTTTGTTACAGTTTTTGTTTGAGCCCATGAACACCTTCCCTTCTCCGTGAAAACAAAGTTTGTGCTGTATTTCTCGTTGTATCTTGATGGGTTTTTCAAGGGCGGTCACCCAGGTCAGTTTGGCGATGTGTTGGGACCATGTTGGAGTGCATATTCGTTCGACCCATTGAAATTTGTCTTCTGACAGTCCTCGCAATGCTTCTGCTTTGCACGTTATTGTCTCTTCTTGCCATTTGTTTTCAGCAAACATTGCCCCTTTAATGATAAAAAATGGTTCCTTCACGCAGACTACTCCTTGAGGTTTGCTATTGCATGTTTTATCGTTCTGCAACATTTGTACTGTTACGGTGTGTGCCTGGAAGGTACTCCGAATCCTACAAGGGGCTAGATGAACAAGACACTGGGCATCCGCCAAAGGCGTTTCTTGGGGTATGAGAACTTTGGGCATTCCAGAGGCATGGGGGAGAGTAGACATTAACAACTTTTGTTGGTCACCTGTTTAGCCATGGCACTCACATTTATTTGATTGGTCAGGGTGGCGGAGGTCTTTTACAGCATCTAATCCCAAGCCATGGTATGCATCGTACCTCTTGCGTTCTGCCCCCTTTTCTGTTTTTTATTCCCCCCTAAATCTTTTTCACCCTTTGATATTGTATGGGAAAAATGTATGTCCATGTTTCACCATGGTATTCACTATTACTCTGCCAGGGCTGTGAGGCTGGATACTTTTGTGGGGTTGAGTCATGGGGGTTAAAGTGCATGTTCTCGCCATCTGAGGTAGGTTCCCTGGTTGTGTGCATATGTACATATGGCGATACCATTACATCAAACATTGGAGAGTTAACATTATAATCATTTGACACTTCGTCAACATCATAATTCATTGCAGCATATGGGGTTTTGATAGTTTGGTTTTATGCAGAGTGGTAAGATTAACATTTGTGGAGGCATTGTGGGCCCATATTACTTTAAACCCATTCCAAATGTGGGTCGACCCATCTTGCATTCATTTTACCCCATCCCCCCCTCTTTTATATCACCCAATATAGAAGTCAGGCTCCAGTACAACCCTAAACAAAACAACATTACAGAAAAAACAATGGCTACAAAGTATAACCCGCATTCGTACCTATAAGCTCTAGTAGCACTAATTTCTTCCCTACTACTATCTACATTTGTTGTGTTGTTAGTGAGGGCCCTCCTTTTAGCCATGTTTTGACCTGATGGGGCGATATGAACGGGTTAAGTACACACAGGCAAACAATATATCATTATGTATCTCCTCAGCAGATAATTCATTTACATTTATTTGAAGACCAACAGTATTCCGGAAAGAGAGAGATAGAGAGAGAGAACGAGAGAGACAGAGAGAGAAAGAGAGAGAGAGAGAGAGAGAGAGAGAGAGATCGATAGCACCTTGCAGCATAAATGTTTGTGCATGTTCACTTTTTGTTTGCTTCTCACTTTCACATCATTCACATAATACTGTACACGGTCATGGAAATTGGCATCCATATTTTTGTTCTCTACCTTTTACTTATGGCACTGCACTTTCCCTTTCTTGTGGCTGTTCCCCGCGGGGTGCTGTGCAATCGTGTGCTTTCCTTACATCTGAGGGATGTATCCAGTATTTCATGCCCTTAACCTTCACAGCAGAAGGCATGCAAAACACTACTTCATAAGAGCCATGGAATCTTGGAGAGTTCCATCTACGCACAAAACTACACACATATACACTTTCACTGGACATTAACTGCAGCGTTGGACTATCTGATGCTGGGGTGTTTGTGTCTGTTTCACTTTCTCGTGTAAATGGGGGCGCTATTTATTTGGCTACACTTCGCACAGCTCGTGTCAGTTGGGTGAGACATTCCTTGATTTTGTCCCCCAGCACTGTGGTAGCCCTGTGAGCGTCTGATGCCCGCCTCACTGGAGATAGTGGTGTTTGAATGCGCCTTCCTGTTACTATCTCATGCAGGGACAAATGATGGTCCTTACTAGGCTGCGTTCTATGTTGAAACAGTGCTAGGGACAGGCTACACACCTAGTTCTTTTTTAGGGTGTGACATAATTTGGAGAGTCTGCTCTTGAGGAGGCAGTTTATCTTCTTGACCATCCCGTTAGCCTGTGGTGGTAAATCGAACACAGTTTGTGTTTTACACCTAGCAATGACGTCACTTCCTTGAAAAGGTAATTTACAAAATGAATGCCATTGTCTGAGCGTATTAGATCACAAATCCCCCCACCTCGGAAACACCTCCCTTACTAGGAACTTTTCCGCACATTTTGGATCCGGGTGTGCACAAGGTCCTGCTTCCACCCAACGTGAAAACGGGCACACCACCACAATGAGATATCTTGCCCCATTTCACCTCTCCCCCATATCGGCATAGTCAATGTGTAACTCTCAGAATTTTCCTGTTGGGCACGGCAGTGTTCCCCGGCAACGTTCTAAGGGTCATCCCTGAACTGTATATTTGAAATGTTGTGCATTCTATTATGAATTTTGTAATGTGCTCTTGGAGGTTTGGAATGAACCATTCCTCCTGGATATCTGCTGCTATGTTTTGTTTGGTAACGTGTGCATGGAAATGAAGTTGCTGGAAGGCCACATGCAATTATTCTACGGGCATCACCACTTTTCCTGGCATTTCTTGATGCCAGATGAGGTCTGTGGGTGATTGCTTGCACCCCCTTTTTACCCATATTTCCAGTTCCTGTATTGGGGCGCGCTTCTGTAATTCTATTATTTGCACTATTGGCGTGGAGTTGTACACCTCTTCCTTCTCTTCTTGTGTGTTTGTTCTTGCTACACATTCTACTACTTGGGGAATGTCAAAGTATGCGGCTTCTTTCGCAGTGGCATCGGCCGCTGCGTTTCTGAGTGAGATGGCATCAGTGTTATTTGTGTGGGCCTGGCACTTTACCAAAGCGACCACTGAAAGTCTAGCCAATATCTCAATAAGATCATTCAGCAACTGTGCATGCTGTACCGGGGATCCATCCGCTCTCCTGAAACCTCTTCTTCACCATCGTGACAGGCCGGAGTGCACTGTCGTTGTCATGTATGCCGAGTCAGAGTATATTGTTACTGCACACCCTTTTGCTGTGTGGAGTGCTTCAATTAGGGCTATTAATTCTGCCGCCTGTGCAGAAAGATGGCAAGGGAGACGCTTCTCACTATCACCTCATATCCGTCTTCTTCTATTCTTACCACGGCTGCCCCTATGTGTTTTTCTCCTGTCTCAGAATCAATTGATGCTGACCCATCCACGAAATACACCTCACCTCCTTCTAGGGCATTTTCACTGGCTTTGGGAATATCGTCACCTTCCCCCTCATATGTGGCGCAATCATGTGCTTGCATGTCTTCTACTGTACATGGATCTGTGATAAACGTGGCTGGATTTACAGTCTTACAGTACAAAACATGCATGTTTGGGCTTGAGATGATTATTTCATATGCAGTGGCTCTCTGTGTGGTGAGTGTGGACTTCGACCTTTCAAGTATGGCAAACAAGGAGTGTTCGACAAACAGCAACATAGAATAACCCATTACTATGGTGGCGCTTTCTCTATTGCGAATGCTGATGCTGCTAGGGCTTGTTCGCACGCGAAGTGCCACTGCATTACAGAATCCAATGTGCCGCTGTGGTAGGCCAATGGCTTGTGACCTAGTGATGTTTTTGTGTAAGTACTGATGTCATTAGCGTGCCATTGCAGTGGGAGAGCACATAAAACTCCCGATCATAATCTGGTGTCGCTAGGAAGGGTGCTGTTGCAATAATGTCTTTTAATTTAAGGAATTGTGCGATCATCTCTTGTGTCCATTTTATGGGGGCACTTTCTTTTTGGGCTTCTTTCAATGCCTGGAGAAGGGGGCGTGTGTATTCTGCATAATTTAGTATCCACGTACGGCAATATGCAGAGGAATTTCTGCATCTCCTTTACTGTTTTGGGCATTAGTGTTGCATGTATTTTTGCTGCTCTGTCTGGGATCATTCTCTTACCATCCTTGCATATTAGCTGCCCCAGATACAACACTTCTTCCAGGTAGTACTGCAATTCCCCTTGTCGACCTTGTACCCTTTGTGGCAAGTAAGTTCAACAAGGTTATCGAGTCTGCTCTGCATTGTTCTTCACTGTCACTGCACACTAGAAGGTCATCTACATATTGAATTATTGTGCTCTTTACAATCAATATTACCAAGGTCTTCATTAAAAATTCTGTTAAAAATGCTAGGGCTTTCGCAATAACCCTGGGGCAATCTGCAATTTTCATATCTTTTTCCCCCCAGGGTAAATGCCGTTAGGTATTGTGAACTGGGATCGAAGGGCACTGAGAAAAAAACATTCTTCAGGTCCACTACTGTGAAGCACATGGCCTCCTTTGGAACACTGCACAAAATGGATGCATGATTTGGGACTACGGGGAACTCTTTCTATATGACATCATTAAGTGGGCGTAGGTCCTGTATCATCCTCCAAGCCCCGCCCTTTGCTCTTTTTTGATCGGATGCATGGTGAATTTGATGGCACGATAATGCCCTGTTGTAGTAGTGCATTTATTGTCTCTTTTATAACTTCCTCTGCTTCCCTGGACAATGGGTATTGCTTTACTCTGGGTGGAACAGGTTGGAACTGCGCAGGGTTTTATTTTTATTTTTATGGGCGTCACTTCTTGTAAGAGTCCTACATCGTGTGGACCTGTTGTCCATAAATTTGGCATGTCCTCATCAAAAAATGAAGGTGGTGCACTGACACTGGTCATGAGGGGGTTATTTACTTCTCTGTTTTGAATCATTATGTCGCAGGGTACACAGATTTCCATTATTATCTCCCCATCAGTGTCACTGTCAGTGTCACTGTCAGTGAACAGTTCTTCATCAGTATGGTCTCTTAGCGCTATGTTCAGGTCTATGCACAACACTGTTCTCCTCTCACATCCATGCCTGTCCAGTCCTATTGCTACAATACATCTAGCTGATACTTGCACCCCTTGTAGATCAATCAAGAGGATGGTCCCCGGCACAATTTCTGGGCTTGCCACTGGGTGAAAAATAAAATCAGATGGTACTCACCATTCTTTTCGTGTTATTTCAGGCACCACTCTAGGTAGTACCCGTATCCTGTAAATGAACATTTCAACATACGTGGGCACGCCCCTCATTGCTACTTCATTTGTGATGGCACTGATCATTAACATTGCTCTTAGTGGACATAACCCCGGAGAGGAGCACTGAATCCCTCGTTCTGTAAATGAGATGGCCATATTAAGTTTACTGAGGAGGTCCCTCCCTAGTAAATTTATGGGCGAGTCTTCGTGGTACAACAGGGGTGCCCGTACTGTTTTTCCTCCCACCGTTATATCCAAATCTTTTGTTTAGGGAACCATCAAAATTGCCCCAGAGAATTCCTGCGTTTTCCAAATTTTGGCCCGACAGCGGAAACCGGCCTTCCAGGAGGCACAATTTTTCCGCTCCTGACTCCACCATAAATATGAACTGTTTGTTTCCTATCTCTGTCCCCACCAGTGGTTCCTCTTCTGGATGTAGGGTAGTCGGTAGGACTGGAAACGCAAGTGCTCTCTGTGGGCTGTCCTAGTCTGGGTAGGTATTTGTCCCTGGGACAGAAAAGACGCTTTCCCCGAACACTGCTGTTCCGCGGAACGGAGCAGGTGCGCCATTTGCTGAAGTAGCGAAAATGTTTGTGTTGGTGTTCCCTATGGTGTTTTGGCGTGCTAGTTGTGGTTGCCTGCTCTGATGTGGTGCTGCTGGCTCTTACTGCATTGGTGGTGGTCCTTGTTGACAATTATTGTAATATTGTTCCTGTTGTCCATGACCACCCATTGTTAATCCGTAAGGACTGCCCGGGTGAGGGTGGCCGAATTGCTCTTTCCCTGTCGTTGTGTCCCTTGCTAATACCCCATGGGTTGGGCGTGGCATTCCCTTGAAAAATTCCCCCACCTCTCGCAGTCCCAACAGGTCCCCTTGCCCCATCCCCGAGGCCCTTGTCCTCCAAACCCTCCTCTCTGTCCTCTGTACCCACCTCGTCCACTTCCAGGCCCTCCCTGCCATTCCGGTCCGTCGTAGTGCTCCTCGCCATCCCATTGCTGCTGTAAGTTTGCAGACCATGTACCTGCCAACCTACTTTTACTCCCTTGCTTACTTACCGTTGCTCCTTTTGCTTTACCTAATGACATGTTACCCAACCTATTTCGGAGCCTCCCCTACCATGTTTCTCGTACCACCCCATCCTCTTGCTCTTCCCGTGCTGGGAGTGGCAGTCCTGCCACCGCCGCTCCGTCCTCATATTCATCTAGATCACTCCACACCTCGTCTATTTCTCTGTCAGATTCTACACTTCCCTGCTCCTCGCTTGCTTCTCTACCTTCTTATCCTACTCGTACTATTTTTATTGAGGTATTATTGAGGTGGAAGAAAAACTCCCCCAATTTCCACTCATCTTCGGACTGGCTTTATGGGTTCCTAGACGGAAGTGGTGATGGCGTCAGCCCGCCCGCCGAGACGGATGGTGGTTCCCCTCCCCCGGGCAACATTTGGCCTCTGTCGCAATAGTGCTCGTAATTGTGTCAATCCCATTTGTGTGGTGGCCAGTTGTCTTTCTAAATCATTAGTTAGGCGCGCAACGTTTACTGGTGGGGCGCTTGTGGGACCGTACAACCCTCTAGGGTTGTAGAGAGGCGGGGCTGTCGCTTCAGGAGCAGAGGGTGTGTTTGGCACAGGCAAGTAAGATGGGCCACTCTACCCCACAGCAGGCCTACTTAACAGTGGGTAAAGCCTAGTGAGTTCTTCCTCTCCTGTTTTTTTTACTTTCCCTTCATCCGCTTCTCCTCCCCCCCTGCTAGGGCTAGTGCCGCTTCAGGCAGCGCTTCTTTGTCTGCATCACTCACAGGGGATGTTTCTTCAGACATCCTCCAGAGATCTAACACTTCTCGTCTATTTTGGAGTTGCTTCTCCGGGTACTTTGCTAACAAGTGGGTTGTCACAAGATCTAATATTCTTTTGTCGAACGACCCTCCTTCTGGCCACACCTGGGACTATGCCTCCCCCTTTATCTCAGTGAGCCACTGGTCAGGGTATTTTTGGATTTTCTCGCTGTACAGGGGGAGGTGCTGGCAGATATGGGCTATGGGTGTGTCTCCCCCACTACTCCCTCTTTCACTCATGTGTACACTTGTGTATGTGTATGTATGTCAAATAAAATCGAAAACACTTCTGTTTACCTTATGACACCTTAATAGAGAACTTATAACGTCACAGTTTAAAGAACTTTTCACTTACACCTTTTCTACTCCAGCATGTATAAAGGGCATAATTTGAACAAATTCAACACCAAACACATTTTCATAGACTCTTGGACATACTGACACAATTAACCTTGATGACAATTAACATAAAACACAAATCTGCTGCCTTTCTAGTTACACCCTCACCCTTTCCTGGATCACACTATCGTATTCTTCTCCCCACTCACTCACCCTGCTCCCCGTCACTGAGCCCTTTTGGGCTGACCTCTAAAAGAGTTATGCACACAAGAAAAAGAATTTGCTAATATCTACCGAGTCTATTCATTACACAAGACTCCTACGTTTTTTCTATTTTATCTCCACTTATTTCCTGCACCGGTTGAGACAATGCTACGCGGCGCCGCCTTCCACCCCCTTTCGGAGCTAGGTTCCCGTACTCTTCCCGTATTCAGTTACTTCTATATTCACAACCTAATGGCCATATGAAGAAAAAAGAAGAAAAGGCCTATCAGTAAACACTCATACAAGCCCTATACTTCAAATCTGACTCATCACTATTCCCTCACCCTTAACCTTATGCTAATCACCTACTTTTTAGATCCCCCTGCTTTGAAATTCTCGCAACCGATACTCACGTGTCTGGGGTGATCCAAGAGCCTCCGTTCACGGTCTATCCACAATTGGGGCCGCACCCCAACCAAGCCATGACCCGCCTTGGTGAGCATTTGCAATGGCTGGGACCCTTGGAACCTCTTCTTATGCGTGCTCACTGGTCAGCCGCAGGTGGCAATGGTTTCGCCGGGGGCGTCCTTGATCTCACCGCACGACACGGGGTTTCTCTCGGTGCACCCTCGATCACGTCCCAGGGGTCACCAAGTGAAGGCGCTCACTCCTCACATTGCCAATAAAATCTCAGAGTAAAGGACACATCCCAGTAGGGAATGATACCAAGAGATTGGTTGTTAGAGGCAACGAAGTCTTTATATAAGATTCAGCATCCAGAGAACTTTGCTGCCAAGAGAGTGCTCTGGCAAACAATACACCTAAATTACATTTTAAAGGGTTACAGCGTCATTAGTAACGTTTTCTATACAGTCTACAAGTTACATTTGGATTGGTGAGGGAATGGGTCTGAGTATGGTTCTTTAGGGGCCGGCTCCACACAATTGGCTGGTGGCTTTGCGGGATGTCGGGCATCACGTGGGTCAGCTGGGCTGGTCCGTGCGAGGTGAAGGTCATGCTGGGTCCGGGCGAGGCGGCTGGTACTGGCTAACTAATCTACACACTATCACACGACATGCAGTAAATAATGACCACTATTACACCTTTGATATTAAGAGATGCCTATAAATTGTACACATGTATTTACATTGGCCCTCATTACAAGTCAGGCGGTGGACCATGGTGCTATTAGCACCATGGCCCATGCCGGATTCCGCCATGGTGGATGGCGGAATTACCGCCCCATTCCAAGGTGAGTGGGGCGGTAATTCCCCATTCACCATTTGCCCTTCCCCATTCCCATTTTTGCCCCATAGGGCATAATGGGGATGGGGAAGGCGCTAATTACAGCACAGTAAATTACGGTGCCGTAATTAGCACCAAGGTCGCTTACCGCCTTGGACTTTAACGCCTGCAAAAAGCAGGCGTTAAAGTGTGAATCAGGCGTTAAGGGTTAACGGCGCCGTTAAACCCTTAACGCCTGACTTGTAATGAGGGCCATTATCTTGCTTTAGATCATTGACCAGGTGAAGGGTGTGGGGGTCTTGCCCCCCAGGTGACATGTTGGGGGATTGAATGAATGACTGTCGGGTCTGGCACATCAGAGCGGGAGGGGGTGGAGTGGCATATGTTAGTTTAGAACAGCATATATCGTGACAGGCACTTGGTTTTATTAGGGACACTCTAGGGTGGTCAGCAAGGAAGAGTCACACTTCTGCTACATCAAGAGGAAAGCTTTGGAGGGGCACACGGTTAAACAGGCAGTACATTTCCAACAGTGGGGGTGAGAGGTGCAGGAGCGAGGTTGTTGAGATAGATGGGCCACAAGTCATGATTCAGCCCTGTCACACACAGCGCAGTGATTTCAGAGGAAGGATGAAAAGAATACAATCATTGTTTGCAACATTTGCGCCAGAGCATCAGTGAGAAGTGGGCTTGGGAGGCACAGGCGCCGGAGGAAAAAGGTGGGGGCTGTCAGTGCTCGCTGTGCACGGTGCTGCTGAAGGGAGAGAAGGCTTCACAGGTATCAGAATGCGGCCTAGTCCAAAGATGGAGTCGGGGGTACACAAAATGGAGTCCAAATGGGTCTTGCAATAGTCCCACCTCTGTATGTGCCAGGAACTTATCCACAGAGGCTACAGAAGGGCATGGAAGGAGTCCCACTACTGGTGCGAGAGCAGGTCGTCCCTTTCGCATAGAATGTATGGGGGGTGCAAAACCAACCCCCTCCTTCATTACACCTTTAATCTTGTAAAACTCTTTTTAGGGATAGGAAACAGCTTGAGAAAGGAGAAGCAGGTGGGCCCCAAACAGAGAAAGTGATGGCAAAGTATTAACCTTCTCATCCAATCACTGAGGCTGTTCGAATCAGGTCACAAACATTTTAATATTAAAGAGAGTGCTGTGAAAAATAAAATGAACACCAACCCTAATGTGAATCATGAAAAAGAAGTCAAATATCAAGGTCTGGGGTCATTCTGATGTTGATAAAATGCTCCTTGATTTAATGCAACGTAGTCAGGAACGCTCAGTGGTGCTAGTATTCCCCTTCCCTTTTCTCACAGGAGTATTTTCTAAAGAGTACAGGAGGAGTACACCAGACTGTCCATCTTGAAATGCTAACCTTTTAGAAAATAATGCATATGTTTATGCTGGGTTTTGATAATGTATTTTACTCAATAAGACAAAAGTTACATTGGTATTATAATTACAATATGAACTGGAAGTGATAGTTAGAAATTAACATTGATGATTTTTAAAAAGAGTCAGTTTACAAGGTTAATACAATTCCATGTTGTGTTTTTAATAGCTTGCTTTGCAAAAACAATACTTCTGCTCCCTTCAAAAGTGTGTGTAATTTTCAGCAACATCTGGAGTGACTCTAATAAACATCCAACTCACAATGGAACTCTTTCCCAGTTAGAAGGAGGCAGAGTCGTGGAGTGAGATGGAGAAAGTCAGAAAGAGAGAGAATGAGAGAGAGAGGGAGAGAGAAAGAGCGAGATTGCTATAATATACTGTGTTGGGCACACAGCTGCTGCGACTGATGAATTGATTCTTTGCGTTAATATATGTTCAAACCTCAGGCGACAGCAATGCATCCCGCCCAATTAATTTCCTTGTGTCCTTTTCTAGCCTTTGAAACACAGCTCTCAAATGTTAATTCACCTGATGAAATCTTTCTCTTTTGAGCCTGCTTCCTCTGGTTCCTAGAGAGTTTTAAAAAGCAGTGGGCAAAAATGGCAAACATGCAGAAAGGACTGACCTTTGTGAGGAGCTGATGCCACTTAAAAGCACACTTACCTCCATCTTGGAAGACATTTCCCCCTAATGAGACTGACTGAACCTTTCATTAAAGGTTTGCTCAAGCTGAAAAGGAAAGGATGTATCAGGGAATTAAAGTGTCCAAATTCTGGTCTGCTGGCGATCTGAGCGGGCCAGATGCCCTTGTGCCCCAATTGTTTTGTCAAAGTCTTCCGGAAAGCGATAAAAAACTATGTTGTTTGTCTAAATGAGGATTTCTGGTGCCACTTTCCTGTTTCAGCTGCATGTGCCACTCTATTTGTGATGTAACCTTCACTGTGACTGTATGACAAACCAAAACTGTAACCACCTTTGTATGTATGTTATGTTTCCTGCAAAGTATCACTGTTAGCCTACATGCTTATTGTAACCACGAGCTAAGTAACCCACCTGTAACTAAGACTATTTCATGCAACAGCGCCTCGATACCCCTGGGCTGCTAGTGCGCTTTACAAATCCTAATAAATAAATAAAAGTATACAAAGAGAAGTGTAGGCCACCTTTTGGAAGAATTTAAAACAACGCATTTTCCAGAAATACTTCTATGAAAGAAATAAAAAAGCTGAAGTGACAAACGTCCTCCAAAAAGATGTGCTGTGAAGCGTGATGGTCGGAAGCTTTGGTGTAGCCTCGGTCTGCAGCGCAGCAGGCTTGTGGCTCACTTCTGAGCTTAACCGCCCACCTCAGGGGGACTTGCGTTAAGCAGAAGAGTGATGGCTGGAATATTTTGAAAGAATTTCTCTGGGCAAACCGCCAGACCATCATTTGATTGCAAGCAAAAATATTGTCTCTGAAAAATCTGGCTGCCTGTCGTCACACAGCATTAGCACCACTTATAACACCTCCTTCTCCACACAAACACATCTCTCCCTTCTACTCAACAATTACAACACCTCATCTCACAGTCACTCGACAAAATGGCAACCCTCAAGTCACAAAACCCCCACAACTACAACCATAAACCAAGGTTCAGCAGTTCCCTCCCTTCTCAAGTAGGAATCCAGATATTTAGATGAGCTTGGTTAAAGCATGCATGCCCTAACACAGGACAACTTTCAAACACTTAAGCAACAAATAAAAAACAGCGATACGCAATGCCAAAGCCACCCGTTACCTCCAAAAACTCCAATCCCCCACCAATCGTACACAGAAACTTTTCAACATCATCAAGTCCCTCTCCAAATGGTATACCTCACTTTGCAACAGTTGCAAAAGGCAACTTACTGACTGCATTTATGTACAACTTATTTTTACCACAGATGTTAAGTTTGGGTAAGGTATATAGGAGGGTGGGGGAGGGAAAGGAGGTGTTGTGGGGATCTCCCCTGCTTTCTGTGGTAAAAACAGCAAAAAACTAACTTCAGTGAAGTTGGCATTCGTTCAAAGAAAATCAGCAAGCCTTCATAGAGCCATCCAAACCACCATCCACACCTTACACAACCCTATGCACTTTGGTATGCAGCTCCATTATGGACTAATTCAACTCTAAAATACATAACTCATGACAATACCTTCCCTCTGCTCTCCCACTCCCATCACCTGCTTCGAAACATTCCAGAGCATGGAACACCTTCCACCCCCTCAACATAGACACCCTCATCACCCTTACTGCCAAATAAAACCTGCACACTTCCTGGATGACACATGCCCGCCTCAAGCTGCATCCAATTGCATCATCACCCTCTTGCCGCATTGGTTCAACATCATCACCTCCTGTTTCTCACATTGTATTCCCTCTGTGCTGAAAACTGGACAAATCACGCTCCCCCTCAAATAAACATCTCTCATCTCAACGCTACCTGAAAACTACTGCCCAATTACCATCCTATACTATACTATAGCGGGTCTGATAGCACATCGAGTAGAGTGCTCGCTTTAACATCCCGGCAGGGCCAAACTCAGCCTTTCATCCTTCCAAGATCGATAAATGAGCCCCATTGGTAATAATAAGCAGCGCTCAGATGCCTGTGGGTTTGTAGCGCGATATAAATGCAAAATTATTATTATTATCCTTTCATACCTCCCCAGAATCATGGAACATTTGCTCACAACCCAACTGCAACAGTACATCATCACAAACAACCTCCTCAACTCCTTCCAATCTAGATGGTGGCCTGGATACAGCACCAAGACTGCTACACTTTACATCTTCGATGACCTCCACAACATCAAAGGCCACACAGCACTACTCACACCCTTTTACCCCTCTGCCTTCAACACCACCCAGCAGGATGAAACTCTCAGGCACCGTCCTCGACCGGTTCACCTCCTTCCTCACTGATAGAACATACTTTGTCCCCATAACACCTGATCATTCTGACCCCACCACAGTCAAGTCCTGCCTGATCTATACTCCTGTTCAAACTATATGTAGAATCCCTTAGACAGACCCTTAGCAAACGCAACTTTGTTTTCCACCAATACGGAGACGACACACAAATATACTTCCAAATCTCATCCCCTCCACAACTCCACACACTTAAAGGCTACTCCCCCACCATTATCAAATGGATGGCCACCCACTTCCTCAAGATCAACCCTTCCCAACCAGAATACCTCATCATCTGCCCCCCAGACACAAACCCAACCTCACTGCCTGGATCAAAGAACTCACCACAGATAACCCACACATACCCCTCTCCACTTAAATGCCTTGGCTTAATCTTCAACCCCCACTTTTCGTTCACACACCACAAAGCTGTCACCAAAACATGCAATTTACAACTATGTCTCCTGCACAAGATAAAACCCATCCTTCTCCCTGACGACATCGGTACCACAGTCCAAGCACTGTAGTAGTAGTAATATGACTTTATTTGTAAGACAAGCCACCATCAAAGTACAGTTTACAAAACAATGCATGAAACACAATAATGTGTGAATACCTACATTATTCTCATTCAAAGATAAAATGTTTTGGTTAAAATAGAACATACAATAGTAAAACCACTGACCGCTTACATACGTCCCACCAAGACTAATGTTTTCCCATTTTTGCATGCATAATAGACCCCAACATTTCATGCCAGCAGACCATAATTTGGACACTTTAAATCCCTGATACCAAGCACTGGCCTGTCCAGGCTGGATTACAGAATGCTTTCCTCACTGGACTACCCAACACTACCCTTGCCCCCTCCAAGCCATTCAAAACGCAACAGCTAGAATCATCCTCCAACTACCCAAACATTCACACATCCTCCCAGCTCCTGCCCAGTTCCACTGGCTCCCCGTACCACACATAATTTCATTCAAAGGACCCTGCAATTTATTCAAAGCCATCCACTGCAAATCCCAATCTTACCTTCACGACAAACTGAAACCTATCAGCCACACAAACACCAGACATTCGAGCCAGCATCTTCTACACATGGCATTCTGCAAACAAACATGCACACAAAAAAAAACATTTACCCACTGGGCACCCAAAACATGGATCACCCTACCTCTTCACATCTACACTGCACCCTCAATCATCAATTTCTGAAAGAGACACAAGATATACCTGTTTCTCCACACGTACCCCAGTCCCTGCACCTCCCCTGCTACAACTTCTCTATCCTAATCTTCCTATCCTATTCTGCGAACATTTTGTAACCTCTGTTTCAACTCCTACCTTTTGAAACCATCAGCCTTTCTAAAATGCTCTGAGAACCTGTGGGTAGGGCAAGCACTCAACAAAAATTCAAATAAAATAAAATGAAAACAACGAAAAACATTGTTCAGCCTGCCATGTCATTACAGAAGGGAAAAGATCATATACAAATCAGGCTTTGTCCAATCCCAAAAGGGACAGTTTAGCAAAAACTACTACAGCATGCATCACATTTTTTTTATACAGCCAATCCTTAGCTCCCTCACTGCTAGCAGTTGGACAGACACTCCCACTTATTCTAGTACTTCCATCCAAGGAACTAGAAATCGCCATCACTGAAAAGTTGCTTGGCAACACAAGATTTCTCATGTTCACTCTTTTATGATCAACTTTCTGTCTGATCCCCCCACAACCATTGTATCTTCCCAATTTGCTAGTCCCTATTCCCATTTATTTGCCCTACCAGTCATCCTCACTTACTCTCTTTTTTCTGTTCTTCTTCTACCATAGAGTGTGATATGGTTACCCATGGTGGGCGCACAATACACCAATTTCTCTGACAAGTTACTGGCGCCATACTACCAGTATGGTGGTGACTTGCCCATTATAAAAGCTTTATAACATAACATAACACAACATAACAAAACATAGCATACATCCCTGTGCACAAGAACACGAGCAATCCCAGGCTTGTTGGCCTCATTTGGCGTAATCAGTCAAGTGGTTACCCATTATGTGGCCTGCCAGGACTACAACCCCCTAGATTTTTCACCATTGCCTATGTCGGCCAGAGTGGATGGAAGTTGAGGTTCTGCCTTGCTTGCAGAGGGGGCCCGGCCGACTACAAAAGAGGCAATCTAGCAGGAAACTGCTACAGTAGGTGAAATCCCTTCTGCAGGAGGCCACATGCAACCACGGACATGTTACAGCCACACTCAGTGTCATCATACATGCCAAGAGGTGGGTCCCATGTCTGCTGTGCCCAGGGAATCAAGCTATACCTCAGAGATGAAGCCCCAATGATTCGAGACATGTCATCGGTTGACTGCATTCCCAATTAGAGCGGAGACGCGAGTTGGACTTTTCCAATTGGTGACCTGGACAAGACTGTAACATGGAGAAGGGACAACAAAGGGTCAAATGGAAGCTGCCAAGAGCAACACCAGTACTTAGGATGAATGCATATCTTTCCATGTATCACTTTTTGGTTTATTTTTAAAGATATGCCTTTTGTGGAAGAATGGCAGAAAGACAAGGTTATGGTGATAAGGGGGCGGCAGAGACAGAAGAAGGGGGCATAGGTGATTAACATCCGAGAGTGGATATTAGGTTAAAGGGGAGAAATAACGGGTGTTGTAGTCTGGAAACAAAGAAACCGGGACAGGATGGGGAAGAGGCATTGGGAAATAGGCAAGACAACTATTAGATGGCCGGTTACAAGGCCAGTGACGGATGGAGGGTCTAAGGTTGGAGACGGATGTGGGAAGCGCAACATTAAATCGGCCATACTTTTCATCTGGCATGTGCTCCTTGCCTCATTTGGCAATAAGCTTTGGCCAGTGTATTAAGGTGCTGCTCTGTGCCAAGATGGCTGATTATCTCTTACAAGCGGTCAACGAGGCTGCCAGTACCGCTGTCTATCATCACCCCACAGTGTTGCCATAAAGGTGACTTTATGCCCCCCATGATGCTGCTCTCCTTACTCTCCAACCACTCTTGGACAAGCTTGGACTCTGCCGTCCTGTATTGTGGCTGGCTGCAGTTTGCACGTACACTTTCCAGGTAAGAGGTGCCACCGCTCCTCTCTACACCAGTCTTATCCCATTACTCGCTGTACCACCTTCCTGGCGGCCCCCCCTGTTCATCGAGGCCTCTTTGCCCTCGTGCATCACTGATGTCAGCAACTGTGCTCCAGCTTCCCCTCTATTTCCTTCAGGGACGTCATTTGGGGGTCGCCAGAGGTCGCAAGTGCAACCTCTGAGGTCTCCCTTGCAACCTCTAAGGTCTCCCTTGCGACCTCTAAAAAAAAAAAAAAAAAGGTTTTTTTTTTTTTGCAATGCAAGCTCCTGGGCTGTGGCCAACGCCATGTGGCTCTTTCATTCTGGAGTGGCAGGCTTTCTTGTTCAGGCCCCTTAAAAAAGAAGAAAAATAAGAACATGAGGGCCACAAGTCTAACACTTTCAGCACTGAACCTAAATAAGAAAGAATAGGAATGCCAAAAAATGTGTCTTTCTGGAATTCTATACAATAATTGCTAGACTCATTAAAGGTTTATTTCAGGCACACTTCAGGCGGTGAGTCACTGATTTAGTCTGTTCTCAAACTCCTCAACTCAGCCTTTCATCCTTATGAGGTCGATAAATGGGTACCAACACAGGTTGGGTGATATTGAGTGTATATTTCTTCTATGTAAATCGCTTAAGCGTAAGTGCTATATAATAACACATCATTATCATTTGGTCATGGGCGTCTGCTTGTAATCACAGTAATTTGGTAATATGGGCCTATACACACTGATCTTAACGATACATATGGCGATCCATTCAGGTATGAAATGTACATCACATTATTGTGATATTGTAGCCATATTTTTCATAGTGTACAATGCTATGTGATGCCACTTCCTGTTTTGTTAACGGGTGAAAGGTCCTGTTCCATCGTTTCCCGCGATATCACTTTGGGGTGGAGTCAAATGACATCACTTCCTGTGATGTCATCAGGGGTCAAGGGTCATGTGATGTCACTTCCGCTACCCCTGGAATTTTTGTGAAATGACGTCCCTGATTTCCTTATGTCTCCGATCTGTCCCCCATAGCTGGCATTGCAGTGTGCTTTCCCCTTGGTCTCTGTTAACACTGTACTCATGCTGTGTTTTTCACCGCACCTACCACAACCTTGCATGACTCTGCACCCCTGCGGTGTATGTCAACCTCCTATGTTTTGCATCTAGCCTGCTTAGTGTTTGACTTTTGCAACCTGGCCATTTGTGGCTTTGTGCCTACGAGCAGACCTTGGCCCTCATTACGACCCTGGCGGAAAGGGGTTTACGCCAGCGTAAACATCGCCGACCCTTTCCGCCTGAGTACGAGGTCCCTTAGCGCCATGGTGAGTTTAACGCCTGCTTTTTGCAGGCGTTAAAATCCATGGCGCTAAGGGACCTTGATGTTAATTACGCCACCGTAATTTACGGTGGCGTAATTAACGCCTTCCCCACTCCCATTATGCCCTATGGGGCAAGAATGGGAATGGGGAAGGGCAAAATGGGGATTGGGGACTTACCGCCCCGCCAAGGTCGGAATGGGGCGGTAAGTCCGCCAACCACCATGGCGGAATTGCACCCTTAGCGCCATGGACCATGGTGCTAATTGCACCATGGTCCTCCGCCAAGGTCGTAATGAGGGCCCTTGACTGTTCTTGACTGCTCTTACAACTGTGGTGTTTTTTGTGTCTGACAACCTATGTGCAACCATTGGTCTGCCTCTCACAGCGTGTGCTTTGTCTCACATTATCTATGTTCTTACTCGCGTGCCTGACATCGCCCGCACCTTGAGGTGAGGCTTTCCAGTCTGTATAATCATACCTATTGTGTCCATTATGCTGCCTGGTATTGCCCCCCTCTACCATGAGGTGAGGCTTTCCAGTCTGTGTAATCATACCTATTGTGTCCATTATGCTGCCTGGTATTTCCCGTCGCTACCATGAGGTGAGGCTTTCCAGTCTGTGTAATCATACCTATTTTGTCTCTTAAGCTGCCTGATGTAGCACCCTGCACGAGGGCAGGCTTTGCCAGTCTGTGTACATATGCCCATTATTTATGGAAACTTATATGTACTATTGCACTTCACCTATGTACCATGCACTTTCTGTAACTAGCGCCTAGATGCCTCAGGGCTTTGTGCGCTGATAGAAATGCAATAAATAAATAAATAAATACATGTATTGGTTATATATTCTGTTTTTGTCTGGGAGCAATTGTGACTTCAATGATGTGCACTAACTGTCAGCAGCTTTGCGTGTGCTGAGGATGTGCTCTATGTCTTACCCGATACTCAAATACGCTCCATGGAATCTAGTTTTGAGGCACTGTCTGCGCATGGTATCCCTGTTTGTGGCTCACAAGTAACTAGTAGGCCCTGTTTCAATATCTCCTTCCGGAGTTCAGGGCTATGGCTACCAGAGGCTGCACAAGGTTAGGTAGTTTGAAGTGGACAAGTGGGTGGAGCCATATGTATTTGAGTCGAAGCTACGCATTGACCTAAGCCGAGCTAGGGCCCACTCAGGCTGCTCGCGTGCATACCACTGCAGGGAGGCCAAGGGAGTATTCCAGTGAGCATCCTTGTAGTCTTCTAGGCACAGGAGTGTGCCCAGCTTGCGTGTGGCCTCCACAGTTAGGGTCAGAGCAGCAACTAGCCAATGGTCCATAAGGAGTGGCCCTAAGTAGATGATTTATCCTTTCCTTGAAATAACAGATTCCTTGTGATTGGTTGCCATAGGCGTGTCCAGGCAGTGGCCTGAAGTGGCAGGTGCTACCCCTGGAATCTGATTGGACACCTTTGGTGCCACCCCATTATCCGAAACTACGATCATTGTGTGTGTGCTCATACATATTCAGAGCCCCTGCTAGAATGGCACATGCTGGTACTAGAAGTGATGTCACATGCTGGTACTAGAAGTGATGGCACATGCTGGTACTAGAAGTGATGGCACATGCTGGTACTAGAAGTGATGTCAAGTTGTGAGGAAATGCGTTGTGATAAGTCATAAAAGGAACAACGTTTGAGCTTTCTCATCTTTAAAGGCTGTCTCAAAATGTATAGGAGTGTTCACACAAACAATTTGTATGTTTTGGAAATTGTATAAAGCACATTGAGGTTGCATATTCACATGTTTTTGTATTGCAATTCTGATCAACGTCCTGATTTAATCACCCAAAAATATTTACTTTGTCATAAACACTATTTTTTGAATTTATAAGGAACTTTCTTGTATTTTAAAAAAAGAGTTGTGTGAATTCCTTTGGGTTTTCCCTTTAGAGTGCCTGGGTTCTGTTGGGAACAGGGGGTGGGGGTGGCTTACACACCCCAAACGGTTTAGAATAAGGCAAAGGCCATGAAATGCAATTTAAGAGACCAAGTGGGTGCTCCTAAAGTCTTTAACGCAATCATATTATTGCATGCTTCATAGACATAGTGCACATGTGTCAACAAACACCATCTTAGATATTAGCAGCCATATCGGAACACAAGACGCAAATGCGGCTCATCACAGGGCTAGGCCACGAACAAGAGTAAAGGAATAGGTTGTATCCCAGGCACTGATGAGAAAGGCCAGAGTTAGGATCTATGTGATCACTGCGACCACACACAATTGCGACGGCCGAAAATGCCGACTTTTTTTGTTTGTTTTGTTTTCATTAAACCCCCTTTACACCACATAGATTTGCGGTAGGAGACCCCCGGAGCCCACCATATTACTATAACATCCCATACCCCCCTAGATATATATGTGGTGTAAAAGGGGTGTTTATAAAAAAGAAAGCCGGACATTTCGGCCGTCGCAAATTGTGAGGGCAACATTTTTGGCCATTTCCCCTGAGTTACAGAGATCCATAAGCCCTTCATTGTCTTAAAAGTTGTCAGCCTTGCTCTGGGAAGAATGTGCCCTGCAAGGCCATGAGAGGAGTGTTGAGCACCTTTGAGTAATACAATCCTACGAGAAGGAGGGAACGGGCTTCCGACCCCCACCAGTACCAACTCTATGTTATATACCCAAATGCCCTTGCCTTAAGACCCCTGAATTTCTAGGTACCAGTCATCGCCAGACCACTGATCATAAACCTGTTAGACCCTGATCGAACAAGAATGATCAGAAAGCAGAACTTTCTGCCTTCACTTCTGGGTCACGTGATTTGTGCTACAAGGTGCAGGGAGGAATAAAATTATAGACCAGAATGAGGGTGGGAGACCTTGGAGAGATGCCAGACTATCTGGGATTGAGCAAAATTTGTGTGTTGGCATGACCTCAGCTTTTCCCTCGGGTCCCGTCTGCTTGTACCAGGTGCACTGCTGCATAGATAGAGCTGTATTGTTCATTTTGCACATAATTGCCAATTAACTGCCACCTCATGACTGATGATGACTGCAGCATCACCCACGTGGAAGAAGATGGACACAAGGGGCTGGGACCAATGGCCTTGTATCCCCTATGGAGCAGGCAGCCTATGTATAGGGTCTCGCCAACCAGCCACACGGGTTTTTACTGTATGTAATTATGTTACTGATGATGCAATGTACCTTCTTAAATTGCTGCTCAGGCAGATTTTGGCAGAACGTTGGGCAGCAGCAGAGCTCTTTACAGATGCACTCCTATTTTTTTTAAGAATAAAATACTTGTTATCCTTGCAAGAGGTGTCTTGGGCCTTTTTCCCTAGTGGGTTGTATTTTTTCTGGTGTAATCGTTGAGGGACTTCCCTACAGTTCCTCATTCAATATAGATGAGCAAAATGTATGTTTAGTTTATAGTCCTTCAGCCAAGGCTTTACCCAGAGCACCAGAAGATTATTGACAGGTAGATACTTTTCTTGTAAATGCAGCTGTGCATCCCTGCACTTATTTTTTCAAGTTGTTAGGAATTGCTTTCTGTCAAGGTGCACTGCCTTTTTAAATGTTTGTTAATAAATAACATGATGTGGGTAATTCCATCTTCGAAAAGAAAATCTGCTAACCTGAGTCCCCTTTCCATCAACTCCATGCCAAAGGCATAGTATGCCTGCTGCATCAGTAGCCTGACCCGCAGTGCCTGCTTGACCCGTGGAGTTGCCCAGGTTCAAAGGTCACAAAATGCCCACTCTACAGCCACAGCGACAGCCAAGTCACTGCAGGGCAGGTGAGGCATTTAACATAAGCTCCCCTGTACCAAAACTACGATGATCACAAGTAACCCATGATGGCCACAGGTCAAAGTCTAAAATAAAGCTATGCCTGAGTTTAGGTATGGTGCATGTCACTACTTATGATCATGGCCGCCACATCCCAATAGATATCACACATGTGTCAGCTCCTGTGAGCCAGCTCTGCTGAGGAAGGTGATGTGTATTCTGGTCAATCGGTAGAGACTTCAAAATGGCAGGACAGGAACCTCGAGGGCCGGCCTCTTCTTTGATCTCTTTGTGAGGGCAGTTAATACCCTCTACCAGAGATAGCCACACAGCAGACAGCTGTCCTGAACCCAGGCAGAAAAGGGGCACACCCATTCAAAAGGAGTAGCCTCACACTAGGTTGCTGCATCTCTAAAGGCATTTGTTCTTAGTAAGAAGGGAATGGGGAGGGATTAGAGTAGGCAGGAGCGCTTTGGTCAATGGAAGAGACTTCCACCATTTTGTTTCTCTGTGTCTATCTTTCCTGTACCCTCAGCTTCCGCTGGAGCAAAGCACTTTGGGTGTGACATCAGATGGGCAAAGTCAACTCTGTTTAGGGGCAGGGATTGGACCACAAAGGCAGGCTATCCTTAGTCCAATCACCTGGGGACTTTTGCCTTTAAAAGAAGTCTCCCACCCCTTCTGCAGATCCCCTCAAAACACTTTAAATATTCACTCTGAAGCACTTCAGAAGAACTCAATGGATTTCCTTTTCCAAAGCCCTCAGTCTGAGGTGAAGAAGGAGCCGTCCAAGGCAGACCAGAGCTCTGCCCTCTATCCACTCTCAGGGCACATCGGGGGTGACCTTTGCTGTGGGCCAGGACCTTCCACTCTGCATGAATATTGTAAAGCTGGGAGAGAAGACCCAGAATGGACCCATCCTGTCTGCGAGTTCCTCTGAGTGGGCCTCCCAGGAGCCAAAGAACCAGACCAGCTGAAGCTCCCTGTTATGTCACGCTGTGTTTACTGCATCTTGAATGAGAGGGAAGATTCCAGTGTTGGCTTTTGCACTCCACCAATCCAAATCATTGCATGCACTTCGAACCAGCTTGATGCTGAATCAGGGTTTGCTGAGCCAGTCACATGCTACGCTCAAATGTATTCGAGACCTGATCCAAATCATTGGTGAGTCACACACTGACTCTGATCAGGGGTTACAACCAGAGTTCGGCCCGGCTAGCCATTGAATGGCCGCTTCAGCAACCCATACATCAGACCACCCAATATCACTGATTTGACGACCGTCGCCCACCGACTCAAATCGCTTTCACGCATCGACCCCTCCGGGTGGCCCAAGCACGAATCAGCTTTGCCCAACCTTGACGAGATCCTGGTGAATGTCCAGACTTGCAATGCTGAGAACACCCCACCCCCACCCCTTCGACTGCACTGAATTGCTGCATTCTTCCCTGTTCAATGCCTGCTTTCTGCTTGTTGCACATGAGCCACCGTACCCAAACTGTGCTTGATCTGCTCGCATCCCCGTTTCACAGTGGGATCGACATCAACTGACCCAAGAACAGAAGCCAGGTACTGTTGACCCTGAACTGCCCCATCGGTCCACTGGGACCATGAAGACTGGTTTGGTCACCTCATCACCTTCTTTCACCTAAGACATCCTTTCATGTTTGGTATTTGCCTATCGCCCCCGAAAGAGGGCTACTCTCTTCAGTCTGTTGCTTCCTCTTTGTTCTTCCACAGAGGTGTGTTGGGAGCACAGTGTTTGCTATTTCGTTCCATTGCAGTTGATGTGTTTGATTAAAGTACATATATTTTTATAGAGCCTTGATTGGACATTCCCTTTATTTTGGACTGTATTACTGGG
Organism: Ambystoma mexicanum; assembly: GCF_040938575.1. Lineage (NCBI taxonomy): Eukaryota > Metazoa > Chordata > Amphibia > Caudata > Ambystomatidae > Ambystoma > Ambystoma mexicanum. Next base: position 111,189,252 of record NC_090922.1, read on the forward strand.
TTGTTTGGGTTACTACTGGATCCCCCTCATAAGAGCATAGCCTTTCCTCTGATCTCGGGAGGATAGCTTAGGGGCAACATGCTCACCTTGGAAGCAAGACGATGCAGAGCAACACAGGTTTGATCCCTGTGTCTGCGCTTAGAAACCTCTGGGTATTAAGCACGTTATAAATGCCCTATCAATCAATCACACCATGTTACCACATAAGACGAAGGCGGAATCTCTCTTAATTGACCTTGTCTTACCTTTATGATTGCTTTGGGTTTTGTTTTGTAGAAGTGTGATGACTGAGTGGGCCATTTTACCCCTACTCACGCTTCTACTCCTGCGGAGCAGAATCCGATTTGTCAAACAAGTGCTTTGAAGAAGGTGGTGAGAAGGAGAGTGAGAAAGAGAAAACTTGGTGTTAAATGTATGTTTTACCACTGATGAGGGACCATGTGATGAGATAATCTTGGGTGATTCTATGGTATGGTTGATGATAGACACTGGATCCCTCCTTATGCTCAGACCGAATGTCTGGAAGAGTGTTGGACAGAGAAGTTAAGGATTCAGAGAGTGCGATATGATACTGAATGCTTATGGTTGTGTGAGGAAAAATGTGCCAGGGACATTTTTCAATAAAACTCAATTCAGGAACAGAGGGATGAATATATGGGTATGCAAAGCCCAGCAAGGAATGTCTGTATTAGGTTGAATACACCAAAAGGTGTTAGAAGTTATCAAGGCATTGATCAACTATGATCATTTCTAGGTCTAGCCGAATCGTGTTCTGAGCACATTGAGAACTTTCCAAGCATAGTGGAGCCAAGGCCAATGATGCTGAGGAAAGGAAGTGAATTTGTGTGAGAGGAGGATTGCAAAAAAGTATTTGACAGTGGGAAGCACAATATATGTATGACATCCACCCTGAAGTCAAGGAAGGAACTTTCCTCACCATTAATTCTAGTGTGTATGGGTTGGAGGCAATGCTATCCTCTACAATGAATGGTAACTAAAGACCTACAGTCAAACTTAAAATCAAAACTTTAGAAATGTTTATGTGTATAACACGTTTTAGGACCTACCCAAAACATGTGTTGATGATATGTTTTAGTGTTCCTTTTTAGTTTGCCTTTAAACCATGCGTGTCCACATTATCCGTTCTATTCGGGAGGGCTAGTCCAGTCCTGGTTTTAACTTTGCATTCTGAGACTAAAAGTCCTCGAGTTTGCCATTATGAGCCCAGGACTATAAGTCCCAGAATGCAAAGTGAAAACTAGGACTGGTGTAGTGTCTCCTGAATAGAATAGATAATATTAGTATGTATGTTTAAAAAATCAAAGTTTCGTAATATGCCCTGTACAGTACCATTGTCCAGTGCTCTTTTTCCTTTGCATTCTGGGACCTGCAGTCCTAGAATCCCCATTACAAATCCTGAACTACAAATCCTATAGAGCACAAAAAAGGACTGGACTAGCTGGAACATAGCGTGCATTAGTAACCAGGGCATCGAGACATTTAAAAGATGCCCTGCCCTGGAGAGCAGCAATATGTCAACTGATCCCTGGTTAATTGTCACTGTTTTTTTTGTTTCTAAGAAAAGGAAGCGCGAGAGCATTATCTTTCTGCAACCACTTGAGTAGAAATGTCCCAGGAGTGCTAGTGGGAAGATTTCCCAGCATGCAGAGAGCCGACAGGCCGCTGATGAGCCCTGCAGCAGTCACGTTACTTCGCAAATTAGGAGCACGCCAGAGTGCTTTTTGTTTAAAAAAGCAGCCATTTAAGAGCAGAAACACCAACAGGCGCATACACAACAGAAGAATGGGATATTGTAGTTCACAATCTTTAAAATATATCTGACTGGTGACTGGTAAGTGAACATATTCACAGTGCAGAAGATGTCCTCTGAGGCACTGGTTTAGGGACGAGGGATACTGCAGAAGCGGGCACTGGATTGCATTAAGTTTTTTTAATCGAAACGCGCCTAGCAAACTCATCTTCAGTGGCAGATCACGGCGATAAAAGAATGATTAAATCAAACCATTCCTCTTTGAGCAATGCCAATGCTTAGCCCGTTCAGCCGTGGGATGCAAGAGATTAGCACCACGTGCCCTCTTCTGTGTTTCTTCTGCCCGCAGCCTTACAGCAGATGAAGCAGGGTGCACAGGCGGTGATGAGGGTGCCATTAACATCATCACTGTGTAATTCCTGCCCTGTTGAAACGCCGAGGGCAAAGGAAGGAGGTGTTTAGCAGCTCAGCTCTTGTAATCGGGGGCGAAAGGGCTGAACGTTGCTGTCACCATAGAGGCGTAAGTAGGGGAGACCGATGTTGAGGAGGAATTTGTCATGAGGGACAGGGGACGGGCCCTGGCGGAGCCCCTGTTCAGGAGCAAATTTGGATACTTCTGGAGCTCAGCGCCGGCTAATCCCAGCCCACTTAAACCCCTGACAACAGTTCTTGTGTGGGCTGATTTATGGTTTGGGATTGGGCACACTTGTAGTGCTTCCAGGCCGATATGTGCTCTGAAGTGAAGTCGGCAGGGTGAAATGGTGATACCAAGCTGCAAGGCCACCGATTTACTGTGCCTGTCTTCAAAAGGTGGGAGGGCGCTTTAGGCACTTGGACTACCACCGTCCCAGCATTAATTACATCCAATTGCCAAAATGGACTTGGTGATCTTCTACCTCTGATAACCTGTAAAAAGAGCAATAACTAATGACGTTCAGAAGTAAATCAATATATCAAGGAATAACCAATCATAAACTATATTTGGTAATCAAACTGATCAAGAACACGATAGCAAAAGCTCAGCGATTTGCAATAGGGAGCACAGGCCAAAATAGGGGACATGAAATAGAAAAACAAAAACTGGTCCCGAACTGGGGCATTCAAATCGAGGCCAATCAGGCCTTCAAACCATTTGGAATGATTTGATACCTTTGATGATAGTGAGCTTTAGAAATAAGCCTAACATAACATTAAATAACAATACGTTCTTCTGTTGACCAAATCATTTGTTAGGTTATACATTGGCCTCGATTCAAATTCTCCAGCTTGTGACACGTTTTATTGATCTATTTTATTTTTCCTGGGAAGTCAGGTCTGAGTACCAGGTCCCTCATTTGTAGATTACGAACTACGGACGACCTCTGCCTCAACGCCAGTAAGACTGAGATAGTTCGCATTGGGACCCCTGCTCCCGCTTTCCCACTTTCACTCTGGCCAGCCTCCCTTGGCCCCGCTCCCACATGCGAGACAAGAAACCTTGGGGTCATTTTTGACTCCACTCTCTCCTTCTCCTCATACATTGCGCACAACTCTAAAAAGTCTAACTATCAGCTACACCTCCTCAGAGGTCCTCTACCTTTTCTCACTTTCCCCCATCGGCTCACGGTCTCCAGAGCCCTGGTTCTCACTAGGCTGGACTATTGCAATAGCTTCTTCCTCAACCTCCCCTCTTCTGCCCTGTGCTCTCTGCAACTCATCCAGAACAGAACCGCAAGACTTATCCTTGGCCTCAATCCCAGGGACTGCATCTCACCGGTGCTGAAATCCCTTCACTGGCTTCCTGTGGCTGCAAGGATCAAGTTCAAGACCCTCTGCATTGTTCACAAGTCTTGCTGGGGCCTGGGACCTACCTACCCGCAATGCTGCCTACCTAAATACTGTCCCTCACAAGCCCTCCGCTCTTCTACCTCCAACCTTCTGCGAGTGAGCTGGTTCTCCAAGCAGAGATTTGGAGGGAGATCCTTATCCTCAGTAGGTCCCTCCCTCTGGAATAGCCTCCCTGCCACCCTCTGTCTTGAGCCTGATCTTCTCAAGTTCCAGAAACTCCTCAAGACCTTCCTCTTCTCCTCTTCCTTCTCTCTGCCTCTACCCTGCTAACCTAGTTCTCTGCTCTTCCTCTCTCTCCCTTCTCTTCCTTACAGCTTGCTGACTGGCTGCCTGGTGTAACTAAGAGTCTCACAGGTTCCGGGCACCCCCGCCAGTCCTCTCTCGCACTTGCCTCAGGGCCCTACCCCCACCCACACTCACTGCACTTGAGAATAACCCAAAAGAGTGTCTCTCTCTGCACTTAACCCAGTCTCCATCGACCGGGTGCACTTGGACCTCTCCCTCTCTGTGACCGTCTGTGCACTCTCATGATCCGTATGCACCGTGCCTGAAGTTCGTCTGTCTTTTCTCCCTTGTCTTCACCCCTTAATCACACTGGTAAAACTGCAGAATCATCCTCAGGCCTCTTTGCTGTATCTCAAACTGTTAAATGTATTTTACGCACTTATTCTGTCTGTGCGGACGATCAGTGTCTCAGAATTTCAAGGGCTCTGAGCAACTGTTTTTTTTCTCCCCATGTTCCCACCCTCCTTGAATGCTTTGAAACACTGCCTGTGTCTAGGCGCTATATAAATAAACAATACCATGCCGTCATACGGACCAAGCACCAGGTACAGAAGAGAAGGAATGTAAGTTGAATAGCAGGAGTAAGAAGAATGAGATATTGACCAGGAGAATTGTTGCAGGGAAAAAAACAGACAAAACTCTTATGCCTGTGGCTACAAATGAGTGTGACGAAGGCCTGGATGTATAGCAAGAAGAAAATGCCTAATTGGCCGAGTGGACCAACCATGCCGTATGATGAGACTATCTGGCCATTCCAATTTTGAGAAGCACAACAGTCCTATCAAGGTGATCCCTGACTGGAGGGTGATAATATCATAGCCTGGCAAGTGAGAAGAAATATTAGATGGCAGTAGTGTGCTGAAAGATATTGGCATTGGCCCAGGAGAGCAACCTGCAGCCAAATGGGAAGAATAATGTTCCTAAACAAGAAGGAAGATATACTTGCCTATGAGTGGAGTTTTAAAGGTATTGAGATTGGGCTGACATTTACTCTATGCAAGAGGGACAAAGCGAATATGGCACTATTGTAGAGGAGCAGAAGTACACACCCACAGGAGATGCTACCCCCCTGCTTCCACTGTATTGGAGCAATGAGACAATGTCTTGTTTAACCTCAGCTACTGTACCAATAATACAGCAAGCATATTGAAGACAGTATCCATTAAGACAACCATATCGAATGTACCCTTCAGTTAACGACAGCCTACAGTAAGGAACTCCCTGAATGAATATGAGAAAGAGCTAAGAAAATGAACTGATGTCATCATAAGAAAGTGTGCACAACGTCCCGAAATAATGAATGAAGACAATCTACGGATCCTAGAGGAGAAAGGACGAAGTAAAGAATCAAGTGAACTCTCAAGAGTAAAAGAAGAAGATTGCACGATAAAACGCTCTGCAGAAGCATGAAGAATGTACAGACGCTGAAACAGAAGATAGATAGAGTCATCGTATAGGCAAGATATAAGTAGTAAATAGAATGTAGGTGAAGCCGCCATTATAAAGAAACTGAACATTGGTATCACAAAATAGTAAGCCAAAGAATCATTGAGAAAAGAATTAAAAGCTGTGTCGCAGTAGAATAGCAGGTTGCTGAAGTTGCGTGGTGAGGCTGTCTGGCGTGAAGTCAAGTACTGAGAAGTCAAGGTCATCTATCTACTCTGAATAAGAACGAGTGTGCAGAGGATGAATCCTCTCACATTAAGGTGCCAGGAAGAACACAGAAGTTGCCATGTCTTAATTCATTAAAGACATTTAAACGCTTGCAGAATGAACAGAATTGTGGTCTCCTTTCACGTGAGTCGAGGCTGAAAATGGGGCTTGAACTTGGAGTTACAGACACGATAGTGAGTGCCCTCACTCCCGTTCATTTCCTAGGACGAAAATACACTGCAAGCCCAAGTACAAAGATAATTTCATGGCAGAAGGCATCAGTGATTAGAGATGTTGGGTTAAATGGGTGGTGAGGTAGCTTCATGTCCTATCTCTCTGTACCTGGGTCTTGGCTTACGTGCTGTTAATTGAACTGAATGTTTGATGCATGGCACAAGCGACCAATTGTATTAGTCCATATAACGAAGGACCTTATAGCTTGAGAAACCAATGACACACTGTGCAGCTGATTTGTCTTAAACTTACAGTACACATAAGTTGTCCACCTGATATCGGACAGCCAATAACAATCCTAGCTCCTGTATGATTGTATATCTAGATGTTTCCTTTAACCAATCCTGACCCTTGATAGGTTTTTCACTATTACCATGTAGTATGACGTCACTCTGACGCATAATGAAGTATATAAATTATATTTTTTGTGGAAATCACTGAGAGACTGAGCGTATGCCCGTTGATGTTCGTTGTAACCTCCCTATTTTAGATAATTGTTAATAAAACAGTAACTTGCCATCTTCTTGAGTTTGTTCAGTTATCTGGACTCAGAATTATTCTGGTGTAATCCCAACCAGCTATAAATGCACATTCCAAGGGCCATAAACTCATGTGGTAGCGGTGCGGATGGTTTCAGACCTAAACTAGTTTGACAGTTCAAGGCGATCGGGGATCATCCGGCATTAGCTGGAAGATCGTGGAGTTTCCTGTGGAGAGCGGCCGATAGAAATAAACTTGCAAGAAGAACCGAGACGGTAGGCATGTCCCTCTTTGAAGAAATCCCTGCTCGGTTTCCACTGGCGTTCCACGGACTGAAAGCAAAGTGGTCAGATTGTAGGATGAGTCGATACCAGTCGTGATAAGCGTCTAGACTCTAGGCGCTTGCAGTAACCTGCACTTGCACTAACCTTCTGAGCTATCTTGTGTATATTAGAGCTTATTCGAAGCGTGGAGGAAAATGCTGAAATCAGCCAGGCCTCTTGAACTGGGTGAGCCTGCACTGCATGCTTGTAAGGGGTTAACTGCAAAGGCCCTTCCTGAAGACATGAACATCCAGCATTTGCAAGAGGCTCTACGCAGCCCTTGGGAGCCAGGCACAGCTTTGCACAGCCTTGCTCGTCTTCGCTCTGCGAGTCAGGTGCACTGATAAGGCAAAAATGTCAGACCTTCCCAAAACAACGTGCACGAAGCCTGGGAGCCAAGACTGGCTGTTTCCAGTCTTGAAACTTTCCAAGTTAAAACATGTTTACTGCCCAGAAGGGTGAGTCTAGAAGCTTCTCGAAGAGCTGATACGGCATGATGATTGACGTGCAGCCCCTAATAAGAGAACTATACTTGGACCAGTGAGGTAGGGACTCATCCTGGGCTGTTGGTGAGACGCGTGTACTAAGAGGAACAGTGCCTGGACGGCCAGCTGTGCACTATCTGGGCCGAGACTCCTAACATCACAACCCCGCTCTGGTGTAGGACTGTGGGGGGCTTGGCCAGTCCTCCCCTCCTCTCTCGAGGAGTGCCGGTCACCTGTAGCGGCGAGGGTCCCGGGTGTGATCTGATCGTACCTTCATCTACATTTTATAGGAGCGTAAGACAAAATAATTGCATATTCATCTGTGATTGACAATTGGCATTATACAGCTTGCACTTTTCATTTCCATATTATTGTAAATTGCTGCTTAGTTCTCGTTAGACACTGTAGATAATAAATGCAAGCATCATATATTCTGTGTGATTGGCTTTCTTCCAGACTGAGTTCATCGTGCTTCGTATAACCTTACTTGTGTGGGAAGGTGATTAAGAGTGATTACTTTGCACTAAGGGCTGGTTCCCAGGGGGGGCAGGTTCTCTTTATCACTACATTTGGTGCTGTGAGCAGGGTTTACGAGCACGATGCCTTTTTGGAAAAAACATGCAAAAGATGAATGCAATATGGAAGATAGTGCACTCTGTCACATTCCAGGATGGCCGGTGTCAAATGCTTGGTTGGGTGTGGCAGATATTTTGCATCAGTACTCGGCACCGAGGGCATGGGACATGCTTGAAAATAATGTTTCCCCGGCGGTAATTAGTGAGTGCTTGGAGAGTTTGCCGCTTGGGAAATGCAGAAGGGAGCTAAAGGCAGCAGGAAACATAGGCTGGTTGTTCCTGCAGGCGCTCAGGAAGCTGCATGAGAATGAATTGCTTAAATACGCGCAGATTCGCAAATTAACAGATGAGATTTCCCTGCTCCAGGAGCAACAAATCATTATGAGAGAGACCCTTGAATCATCCGTTAAGCGGGCTGATCAGATGGAGGACAGGTGTGCCTCTTTAGCTGTGCGTGTAGCCACGCACAAGCGCAGACAGCGGCGGGGCAATCCGTCAAAGATAAGGATTTGCGCACTAATTAGGAAGGATAACTGGGACCCAAATTTATGGTCGGGTGAAGTTAGTGACAGCGAAACTGACCAAGCATTTGATTGGAATGAATCTGTTGAAGTCAGGCTTGCAGAGTTAGATTGCTCTGACGAAGAGGAGCTGGAATGTGCTCCAAAGAAATGTGTTTATCCAGCCCTGCTGTTAATCACTAACAAGTCAAAAGGCCAAGCTGGCGGTGCAAACATTCAGAATACTAGGATTGTCCGCGATTATATACAGACAGAGATTTTAGAGATTGCTAAGTTATTTAGTCAGAGGGCAGGTGAAGCACTTCTGAAGTGGTACCTACGTCTCTGGGATATGGGCGCCGGTAGCATCTTCTTAACCCCAGAAGAACTGTTAAAGATGGGTTCACTCACTACTAATGTAATGTTGGGGCAGATAGTGTGCAGTGCGCTCGGGCAGCAAGGCTCTCATTCCTTGTTTAATTGGCTCCAGACTGCCCTATTAAATTTGTATGGGAGTCCAATGGATATGGAAGAGAATTGGGGCGGGTGGGGGTCAATAACAGAAGCGACAGATCAGCTTAGAGAGATGGGTTTACAGTGTGCACTATACAGGGCAAATTTTGCAGGGCCTTACATGGAGTTGTTTACAGCTGGCATGCGCACACGCTTGTTAAGAAATGCACCGAGTCACATGAAGGGCGCATTGCTTTCATTGCTGGGTCCAGCGCAAGGCAAAGCCATTGGTGAGGTGGCACTTCTGCTAGGACAATTAGAAGGGCTGGATGTGTGCAAGGCAGCGCGCCTAGTGGCTGCAAGTAATGATTCAGAGAAAAAGCGTGGCAAAAATGTAAAGTCTAAAGAGAAAACTGACACTATTGAGGTCACGCGCAAACAAATGTGGGTGGACCTGCTAAAAGCGGGAATTCCAAGGGAAGAGATAGATGGTAAACCCACACCTGTGCTGCTTGAGAAATGGAAGAAATTGAGAAAACAGGGATCGGAAAAAACTAAGCCCTCTGCACCTTCTGAAGAAGAGGTGTTTAAGCCCAAAGTACGAGCAAAAGGTTACCCTGATTTGGCAAAGGACAAGTGGGAGGTCCCAGACCCCATTTTTGATTGAAGGGCTGGCTCTGTCTTTGAGGTACGGTTAATAAAGAGAGCCAGTCCCAGAGACAGACGCACTTTTGTGCCACCCACATTGTATTTGGATGAGAAAGTAAAACACGTCTTGGCTCTATTAGACACGGGAGCTGAGGTAACCATTTTGAATGGCAATCCCAGTGAATTATCTGTTCCCAGAGTTTTGGTCAATGGTTATGGGGGAGCAGAAACTGTTGCAAAAGCCTTTAATGTAAAAATGACAATTGGTGAGGGATTGCCTTTCACAGCAAATGTTTTGATTGCAGAAATACCGGAGTACATCCATGGCATGGATGTGTTGTTGGGAAAAAGTGCGACTACAGATTTAGGTGAATTTGTTTTTGGCTATCGGAAAATCCATGTGAGAGTTGTTAATCCCGTCGTGGTTGGGCATGCCAAATGGTCCCCCTTGCATTGACCTCCTCCTGCTGAGCCAGTGTGCGTAAAACAGTACCGGTTGCCAGGAGGGCACAAAGAGATCGGTGAAACTATTAAGTCATTGGTGAAAGCTGGCATAATGAGGCCGGCAGTCAGTCCATTCAACTCGCCGATCTGGCCTGTTGCCCATTACCATGGATCAAGCCAGACAAGCTGTCTCCCAATGCTCTGTGTGTTGCGAAGTGATGCACTACCCTCTGGAGAGGAAGCCTCAAGGCCCTTGGAGAAGAGGTGAAAGAGCTGCTAGCGTATGGCAAGTTGACTACATTGGCCCTTTACCGCCCGAGAATGGAAAGCATTATGTGTTGACCATGGTAGACACATGCTCTGGATTGCTTTTAGCTTATCCAGTCGCCCATGCAGATCATCAGGCTACCTTACAAGGAATGGAATACCTCATCAGGCACTATGGCATTCCGGATGAAATCCAATCAGACCAAGGCAGCCATTTTGCTGGACACAATGTGCAAGACTGGGCGTTAGAACAAGGCATTAAATGGACACTGTACATCAGTCGATACCCAGAATCCTCTGCTCTGGTGGAACGCAGCAATGGGCTGCTTAAGCAACAAATAAAGAAGCTGACTAAGACTCACACTCTCAAGGGGTGGTCCAAACACTTGGCACAAGCACTGTTTGAACTGAACAATCGTCCGTTGGGAAACCGCCAGACACCCTTTGTGAGACTGACAAGTGAGAAAGTGGAATCCACAAAGACTCTTGTTGTGTGGAAAACTGACAAAGAAGCAAAGCTGCCTGTGCAAGCCACTGGAGGCAGTATTGGGCTTGATCTATCTACCTGTGAAGATGATGTTATAACAGCGGGATAAACGAAATCCATCTCGCTGGGTATTGGCATCAAATTGCCGGCTGGCACTTATGGACGCATTGCTGCACGATCCAGCCTCGCTAAAAAAGGCATTGACATTTTGGGAGGTGTGATTGATCCTGATTATAGAGGGACTGTTTCGGTACTTTTACATAATGCTGGTGCATCTGCAGTACCATTAACCAAATATGACCGAATTGCACAATTGATTTGTGAGCAAGCAGTTGTTCCCCTAGTGGTAGAAAGCAAGCAATCCCCAGACACTACATTGAGGGGGGAAGGAGGCTTTGGTAGCACGGGAAAAAAGGTGTAGGTGTGCCATCCAAACAAAAAGCCTGAGGCTGGGGAAGTGTTAAGTCAAGGGGCCTCATTACGACCCAGGCGGTAAGTTACCGCCTGGGCCGTGACTTTACCACCATGGCGTAAACTACGTTTACGCCATGGTGGTTGGTGGACTTACCGCCCCATTCCGACCTTGGCGGGGTGGTAAGTCCCCAATCCCCATTTACCCTTCCCCATTCCCATTTTTGCCCCATAGGGCATAATGGGAGTGGGGAAGGCGTTAATTACGCCACCGTAAATTACGGTGGCGTAATTAACTCCATGGTCCCTTAGCGCCATGGATTTTAACACCTGCTAAAAGCAGGTGTAAAATCCGCCATGGCGCTAAGGGACCTCGTACTCAGGCGGTAAGGGTCGGCGCTGTTTACGCTGCCGTAAACCCCTTACCGCCTGGGTCGTAATGAGGCCCAAGGTGTTGGAAGTACTTATGTTGTACTTTTGCATAATTCTGACGTTCCTGTTTATATTCCCGCTACTAGGCTCACACCACGAACGTAGAGCAGTATGAAGGGGATGGGACTTACCTTGCTGTGGGTGCTCCTGGCCTGCCAATCCAACGCTTTCTCTGTAAAGAATGGGTTGATGCAAGACGCTACATGGACTCTGAGAATCGCATGCACTACACCTGATGCTCCAGTCCTGCGTGATAACTACAACCGCACCGTAACCTGTGAGAAAAGCGTTACAAATGAGTATCCACATGGAACTGCAAGAGTTTTAGCTTGGCACATTGTTGGACACCTTTTGTCACTACCTCATATGACTGGTGCTTATGAAATCTTAGGCCCAAACGTTTCAGTGAATGGATCAAATAATTTGTTTGATGTTTCATGTTTCTTCTGCCCCAAGAACTGCTGCAAGTGTACTCGCCAAGATTTTCTGGACTATAACTTGACCACATGCCTTTCATACAATTGTACGTTGAAACAGCCTCTACCAGATGGTAGTATGGTGTTTGTATCAAAAACCAATATTGTATATGGTAGGCATCCCACTTGGAGAATGGTGTTCTTCAAATCACACAAAGTAGAAACTGTAAACATGCTAGATTTTCAAGTAGTAAGACAACATTTAAATTGCAGGCATATGATGCACGCATCTATCATTACAGAGGTACACTTAGACATAGATTTATCACGAGGCAATGTTTCCTTAGTACTACCAAGCTGCTACAAATGGAGTCAATTTCTATGGCCCATCGCCAAATTGCGCATAGCTAGGGGGTTAGATTCATTGATTGCGGGTGCAGCGGGGGTGGGAACGGGGGCTTTAGATGCTTTTGACATAGAAACTGTGCGCAATAAATTAGCCACTATGGGTTCTGATGCCAGCGCCGCTATAAAGCTTCTGGCCCAGTGGGGCCCATTGATAAGCCCTACCCTGCGCAACACTGCTACAAGTATTGGTAACCACTGGAGGTGGCAGAATTTCAGCTATGAAGACATTTTCTCTGCCATAGGGCAGGTCAACAAGACTGCTAAAGACACACGATGCATTTTATGGCAAACTTTGCTAAATCAGCAGGTGTTGGCTTTCCGCTCTGAATGGGGGCGACTATCCTCAACCCACTGGCACACAGAGCTACAGTTACCAGCAAACATATGGATTAAACCGCTTGCCTTTGATTGCATGAATAACACATGCCATGCGTTAATGCAAGTCAGTAGAACTGCTTATGCTTTAGAAATATGGTGTCCTTTTATAGTATTGCCTATGAACATCAATGGTTCCTGGTGGGTTCCGCAAATACGAGGGGAATGGTTAGGCAGCCAAAACTACACCATCCACAGTCACACCTGCATGCCCTGGGATCAGGGGTGGGTGTGTCCCCTAACTGGGAGGGTTCCGGACCCATGCATGCATCCCGTAGCGGGGGAGTGCACCTGGATGCAATATCATATTAATGGGACTGACATTTTCCAGATAGATCAGCATAAACCTTGCGTAGTTACTAATCATTCCTTGCTTATTAACAATTATAGGCTATTAGGGAATCCTCAAGTATTTTGCGTAGATCAGGTTGTGACTATCTTAGACATTTTTTACCCACACCTTATATTCATTAACACAGTGGTCTCACACTACTTTGCATGCCGAGCTCACGCATTTGCTTAATTGGCCTCTACCCTATGGGGTGAGTACTGCCCGGCTTCAAGCTATTAGACAATATGCCCAAACCGCTTGGAAAGATTTCCAGACGCTAGCTACCTCGGTTATTTCTGCAGAGTGCAAGCGGATGATAGACAGGAACCAATTAATCAAAACGGCTGACCATCTACATTCAGTTACTACTCACCACTGGTGGGATATATTCACTGGATGGTCTCCCTCCTCCACTAAGCTGCTTAATATAATGCTGCATCCATTGCTGTGGCTGCTGATTTCCCTCATATTCATTCTTATCGTTTTCATTGGGCTCTTGCGCAGAATGTCTTTCCTTTACACTAGAATGACTGCGCTAGAAAAACGCTTAATCGGCCTACAGCACACCGTACATGCTTCTAAATCATGGAACTGAGTCAGCATTTTCAGGCCTCACTTCGAAAGGGGTGGAATGTCATGATAAGCGTCTAGCCACTTGCAGTAACCTACACTTGCACTAACCTACTGAGCTATCTTGTGTGTATTAGAGCTTAATCGAAGCGTGGAGGAAAATGCTGAAATCAGCCAGGCCTCTCGAACTGGGTGAGCCTGCATGCTTGTAAGGGGTTAACTGCGAAGGCCCTTCCTGAAGACATAAACATCCAGCATTTGCAAGAGGCTCTACGCAGCCCTTGGGAGCCAGGCACAGCTTTGAACAGCCTTGCTCGTCTTCGCTCTGCGAGTCAGGTGCACTGATAAGGCAAAAATGTCAGACCTTCCCAAAACAATGTGCACAAAGCCTGGGAGCCAAGACTGGCTGTTTCCAGTCTTGTAACTTTCCAAGTGAAAACATGTTTACTGCCTGGAAGGGTGTGTCTAGAAGCTTCTCGGAGAGCTGATACGTCATGATGATTGACGTGCAGCCCCTAATAAGAGAACTATACTTGGACCAGTGAGGTAGGGACTCATCCTGGGCTGTTGGTGAGACACGCGTACTAAGAGGAACAGTGCCTGGACGACCAGCTGTGCACTATCTGGGCCGAGACTCCTAACATCACACCCCCGCTCTGGTGTAGGACTGTGGGGGGCTTGGCCAGTCCTCCCCTCCTCTCTCGAGGAGTGCTGGGCACCTGTAGCGGCGAGGGTCCCGGGTGTGATCTGATCATACCTTCATCTACATTTTATAGGAGCGTAAGACAAAATAATTGCATATTCATCTGTGATTGACAATTGGCATTATACAGCTTGCACTTTTCATTTCCATATTATTGTAAATTGCTGCTTAGTTCTCGTTAGACACTGTAGATAATAAATGCCAGCATCATATATTCTGTGTGATTGGCTTTCTTCCAGACTGAGTTCATCGTGCTTCATATAACCTTACTTGTGTGGGAAGGTGATTAAGAGTGATTACTTTGCACTAAGGGCTGGTTCCGGGGGGGGGGGGTAGGTTCTCTTTATCACTACAATACCAAAGGCCATGAGTTCATTAAACAGATGTAAGTAGACTAAGAGAAATGGTAATATAAATGGGTGGGATTGTGACAGGAAATATTGTGTAGATAAAGGAACATCTAAGCAATCCTATTTCAAGGGGGATCGAAGAAGATGTCTCAAATTCCACTCAGAATATTAAGAGAAAGCATATGCCTGGTCAGGACCGTATACCCTTAAACTCTGTACGGGGTAATATAAGTGGATGCAAGGAATGAATACCTCTTACTATAAATAATTATAGGAAACAGAGAAGGTGATCACAGGGGTTATTAATGTGTATTGTGTTGTTATATTGATTATTATTTAATGCATGAAATTCTGAAAAGTGACAAGTTGTGAAATTTGAAATTTACGCTGTTTTGAGTTAAGTGCAGTAAACAATTGGCGCCAATCAGAAGACAGATAGGTTGTTGAAATAAAAGAGGATTGAGCGGCGATTGATGGTGCTTTCCCTTATTTATTGTTTTTGAAATTAAAAGCATTGAGCAATACGCTTTGAGATAGGTAGGGATTTATTAATGATCTGGTAAGGATCAACAGTTAATTGTGACTAGTCATTATGGAGGACACTCCTCTTATGCATCTTTGCAAAACATTACCACAACATGCGCCCATGCTCAAACAAACAGTACAGTACAGAATGGATAAAGGACACAGCTGATAAAATGTTCATGCCATAGCCACAAAGGGGATCATTGTCAAAGGTAGTATTAAAACACATGACCACATATGTGCACGCTGTGTACACAGGGAAGAAATTAAAGAAAAGATTGGCGGTTTTAGAACTTTGGAAAATGTATCAAGAGGAGAAAGAGGACCCGCCACTGGAGGTGTGGATGCTTAATCAGCATAAAGGGGGAGGGCATCGATCATCGGCTCCTCTTACTTTGCCTGAAACTAAGAGTGTAGATGCAGAGGAGACAGGATTTTATACTTTAAAAAAATTTAAAGCAGCAGCGTGGTATAGTAACCCAATGTATGAACCCCCTGCTTATACTAGCGATGACGGTCCAGAAGAGAGCAAAAGGAAGGAAGATGCGTGTAAGTTCATACGAGATAAAGAAGAAAGAGGTGAAAGATCGAATATATCAACAGATATAGACAGAGAAATTAAGAGATGGAAAGGTGAAAAGGAAAGGGCTGACGAGGTAACGCTTGTACAGAATAAATGGATGGGAGGACAGATATTACTCAAATTAGATGGGAAGAGTATCGAGGAGGTTAGGCAACGCTAAGGCAAGGACGAGCAAGAAATGAAGGATAAGGAATGCGAAAAGCAGTTGAGGGAGGATGAGCAAGGAAGAAAAAGCATGATATGACATGAACAGATATATACAGAAGAACAATAAAAAGACAAAAAGCGGGTGGAGGAACAAAGGAAGTACGACAATAGAAAGAAAGAAATAGAAAAAAGTGATAGGAGAGAAAGAAAGAGAGAGGAAGAAGAGGCACTATAAGTGAAGGAGAAAAGATTACAGAGAAGAGAAGGAGAAGAACAAAGGGAAGAAATAAGAAGGGACGCACAAAAGCAAAAAGAAGAAAGGGCAAGGAGAGACACGAGAGAGCAAAGGGATGTGAAAAAAGGAATAGAACAAAAAGAAGGCAGCGAGGTCTTGATGCCAGTCTCGTTCTCAAGGAATGAGTCAGACCGAGCAATGAAATACAGGGACAATGAGACAAGATAAGTGAAGCTCTCCCAATGAGAGAAAAGAGTCAAGACATACTTAAAGTAGCACAGGAAGAGGAACGATATGACGAAGAAAGTATTGGAGAGAGAATTTACAAAATATATCAGCAAATGAGGAAGAACAGTGAGTTTGGGACTCAAGGGAGTGGTAAACGATCACTGATACCTAAACCACGGGAGGAGGAAAACATGTTCAGTGATGAATGTAGAGCATTGTCATTAAGTAGATTACATTTAGATAGAGAAAAGGAGGAAGATAGTCACATCAGTTGGGGTCTAGGAATGTCAGACGAGGAAAGAGAGTTAGGTCATGAGATAGAAGGGGAGGGTACATGCGTCCCACTCGGAAGTCAACATTTGGATAAGGAAGTAAGATGGTCAGATCTGGAACAGCCTAAGAAGAGAACACCAGATCCTATACCATACCCCAAACTTTCCTGAAAACGATCGTGCAGTGTGGGGGGAGAATCTCCACCCTATGTGAGTAGGTTAAGGTCATTACCAGCATGAAGACGAATAGGGATGATTACCCCTGTATTGGGTAAAAGAATAATGGGACCCAGTTATGCGGTGGGGTTCTCAAATTTCCTCTTGCTAGAGAAGGGGGGGGGGAGAACGCAATATATTCCATGGCCCCACATGGATAAGAATATCTTAAAATGTTACGTTACCTAGTTTGACTTTGGGGGCTGGGAAATGGATATACGAATTAGAGACAAAGACAGGAGGAGACACACTAGCTATAGGAGAAATAAAAGGTCTACCGGCAGCTATTCATGGGGAGAGAGCTGAGGACATTTGAAGACAAGCGAGATATGGGAGTGTGACAACACAAAACACTGCGCATGATGGAACGCCATTTAAAAATTGCAGGGCAGATCTTTAGAGGGCTCTCAGGGTACTGGGCCTCATTACGACCCAGGCGGTAAGTTACCGCCTGGGTCGTACCTTTACCACCATGGCATAAACTACGTTTACGCCATGGTGGTTGGCGGACTTACCGCCCCATTCCGAGGTTGGCGGGGCGGTAAGTCCCCAATCCCCATTTACCCTTCCCCATTCCCATTTTTGCCCCATAGGGCATAATGGGAGTGGGGAAGGCGTTAATTACGCCACCGTAAATTACGGTGGCGTAATTAACATCAAGGTCCCTTAGCGCCATGGATTTTAACACCTGCAGGTGTTAAAACCTCCATGGCGCTAAGGGACCTCGGAATCAGGCGGTAAGGGTCGGCGCTGTTTACGCCGCCATAAACCCCTTACCGCCTGAGTCGTAATGAGGCCCTGATACGTCCGATATGGGCGCAATTATATACCGTAAAATGAAAGAAGATGAGGACTCTATTGCTTATATTCAGGATATTCTTTTTTTTTAAACGTTCTTTATTGATTGATTCACGTCTCAAGACATTCTTAATACATTAACATAGTGAGGTACAGGAACAGAAGCACGATACAGGCAAAGTACCAACAAATAAGCATCAGGGTCCCCCTGATGTTGTATAATATGAGAGACAGGACTTGTTCATAGGTCTCACATTGGCGTGGTGATTTAAACATCAACTAGGCTTCGATTCAGGACCTTTACCTACGATGCAGTCAATGGCTCCCCAGATTCCGACCCAGGGCATTGAGTCAGTAGGTAGGACACAAAAGAGCTGCAAATGTTCTTGGGCCTGTTCTGCTGGCCACGTAGAAAACTACATTCTTTATCAGTGTCGCTAAACCAGACCAAGTCGATGAGCTATGTCCGTATTCCAGGGGTGGGTCGAGCTAGTCCATCTCATCAAAATACATCACCTTGCAACTATCATACCTGTTGTGAGCAGTTTCCAGATTCACTTTGGTATCCCAGGGAGCCAGCCAAACATACAGCACAGTAATTTGCAGGGCACTGCACGCCCCAGCATGCTGCAGACTGCTTTAATCAGCCTGTCTAAGAAATCCTACAGCTTAGGGCGCATCCACAACATATGAATAAAGTCAGCTGATTCAGCATTACATCTCGGACAACTGCCCGCCGTGGTGTGATTGAACAGATGGAGGTGAGCTGGGGCTAGGTACGCTCTGTGCAAGGTTTTGAATAGAATCAACTCGTGTATTGAATTCACCGCTACGTGTGCGCTAGCAGAGCATTGCCCATTGTTTATCTGTGAAGAGGACCCCAGAATCCTCCTCCCATTTACGTCTACCCTTCAGAGAGTCCTGGGGGGAGTTGCATTCGATTAGCCCATACAGTGCAGAGACCACCCATCTCGTAGCCGGGGAACCCAATAGGTATTTCAGCAGCAGGAGTGACGGTGGAATATTAGGTAATGACGGGGACCACTCTAAAGGTGGCTGGATTTTGAAGTACTGCAGTCTGCATAGGAACCCCACTCCCATCTTTGCATACCCGATCCTTGTTAAGAGAGATGTTAATATTCTCACATTTATTCATGATCCGAATGAACGGTCCAGTCATCAAAACGCTTCTAATTGCGATAATTGAGCAGATTGTGCAACTAGGAATGTAAATTGAGCATATCTATTAAAACGATTCAGGAAGAAGATAATGTGGTTATAGATAGAGTGCAAGTTCAGTGAGTATTGGTATGGCACAGTAAATGTTTTTCTATTCTTCTATGCCTAATATATATATATGCCCGTGTATTTTCTTCTTCTTTCTGTACCTTACATTTCAAAGTATTTATTATTCTAATGGTCCAATTGAAAACACAACACCTGTGAATTTTCCTAGTTTGAGTACAAATGATGATAATTCCTTTGACCTCTTTGTACATGTCAAGCGGCATAAGAGGAATGCAGAAGAAGATAATCAGGGAATAAATACCTATCTCGATAATTTGACTCACTTGGGTAACAACATGTGGTACCAACACATGAGAAAGGTGGGAGAGGGAGCATCTGATGAGAACTGCTATGTCTGCTCTCTCATCCCTTATGCAATGAGTACAGTAAGAATCTTCATTTCAAAAGAAATGTCGGCGCAAGATGCAAAGTGCCTCGGTCATCTAGCAGCATGTACTACTAGAGGACAGTTTCAAGGGAACTTGACAACCTTGTGATGGAGATCAAGACAGACATTTCCATACCAGGATGATTATATCAAGACAACAGAAATGGAAAAGGATCCTGGATGGATAGATAAGATGTTTGTTTATGCTTTTGCAGGAAAAGACAAGGTGATCATTCAAGAAATGAAGAAGATGAATTGCTCTGACATAACAGAAAGGGCTGGAATGCCTGGATTCTAGGAGCGTTCACAGCTGCTAATCTATGGATGAGAGAGTGCGACCAAAGGATGGGAAGATGGAATGATGTCCTGTGCAGTTCATCTGCTGAGGAAGGAAGCAGTGCAAGAGGTGCAGAAGGTGAATGATGAGTGTCTAAAGTCATGTGCCAAGTAATCTAAACTGCTGACATGGGTAGAAGACGAAGAGGCCAAGTGACTGTAGTCCCATTGGTTAATGCAACACTATGCTTTCTGAGCAAGGGAAAAAATCGAGTTGGAGAGAATAAAGGGTGCAAAACCATAATTGACATTCCAGGAGTGAGGAGAGGGATGGCTGTTTTAATGGATCGATTTTGGGCCTGAGGATCTACAGCATATATGAAACTGCCCAGGAATTGGGGTGGAGTGTGTTCCTTGGAATTCGTCCATGTTCCAGCCTCAGTGATTCCTCGAGTGATCTGAAAATTGAAGGAGTTCCAAAAGTGGAAAAGCACCTGGAAAAAAAAGAAGGTCACTTGAACTCCGGCAAGTGAAGAGAGAGAATTATTTCTTACAAAAATCACTAAAGGCTTATGAAGACATATTCCTGATGAGCACAAGTTGTTCAGCAAGACTGTGATGATGCTGGCATCTTTGTTCATGCCTGGAATTCAAACAGGGGTGAATGCCAAATGGCTACAGATCACTGGGTGGGAGTTAATGCAAAAAATCCATGCCACTATAAAATAAGTTAACACCATAGAGAGAAGCTGAGTGCCATAAGGTTGATGATCATACAGAATAGGTATGTCCTCAACATGATAACAGCAATGAAGGAGGTGTTTGCACCAAAATCGGGCCATCATGTTGTACATTTATACCATCTCATGACAGCGAGTAGGGGACTTTGATGGATGCTATATCAATGTTGACGGAACTGCACGCAGAAATGGAGGAGGAGACAGAGGCCATTGGAGATGACAGTTGGTTCTCACATCTGTTTTCATGGATTCCTTAATCCTTATGTGTGTTCAAGTTCCTTGGAACAATACTGGTGATAATGTTTGGATTCTGTATCATATGGATAATAATTGGACAATGCCAGAAAACAGCCAAGAAAGCAGTGGGAATAAAGATCATGATTGACACAAAGGATGAAACAGAAGACAATGTGCTGACCGATAGTGCCAATCGAGATTGTATTAAAGCAAGTATTGTGACACATGAAGGTACAACATTCTGGTATCCAAAGAATCATAAGAATTACGTGCAACGTTGGGTCTTCTGTACCCCATGTGGAGAATGCAATTACATGACCTGGAGTGTGTGTACAGGAGGGCGGAGCAAGCTCTGACGACCCATGGGATCAGAGCTCACTCTCGAGTACTTTAAGACGAGATAGCTGCACCTAGAGGTGGATGGGGTGCGGGAATCTCTTACTCCAACACCACTCAATAAGGACAACTCAATGGTTTGCCAAAGGGAAGTCTGTTTAATGATAAGTACAAAAAACGCGGAAACAATAGGATATCATCAGTGATGCGATCGCCCGTCTCGCTTCAACTTCCAAATCCTTCATGCAAACAGTAACTTTTATACCCAAAACCCGTCATCATTGACGTGTAACACTCAAAGGTTTGTCACACATTTCCATTGGTTGGAAAGGGTAAATTAAGTATAGGTACTGTATCTGTGTATGGTAACAGAGTGTGACGATTGCATAACTCTTATCGGGTGGGCGTCTAAGCCCATCCTTCTACGTCACTCGTGCTAGGCATCACTAAAAGTACAACGTCTCATTAGTTCTACTAGCTATAGGACCCTTGATTATTTGGTCCATTGTGATTGGGTGGGTTACACCCCTAGGAATACATCTCCACTTTAATTAGCAGCATGCAGAATGATCACCCAGATGCGGTATACCTCAAGATTTACCCTGCCTTCCTTCCATCAATCAGTACCTTAGGGCTATGTGCCAATTAGTTGGCTGAGGATGGCCTCAAAACTGTAACTTCTTATTAGGAGAAGTTATGGCATCCTCTGGTTTTGGATGACATCAGACGTTGGTGCCTCTTCACGCTTGGCTCGTCACGTGTCAGTACAATGTGAATCTGCTTAATTTTCCCTCTATTTGCATATGTGTTTCTTCCTTTAGCCTTGCCACCTGCCTGGGCCTCCTTATCTCGACCTTCACTGGCAGGCTGCTATGCTCTGAAGTTTCGTTTCTTCGAAGTTGCCGCTCTCCTCTTTTCCGTAGGTTGACCTCGAATTCTCAAGCATGAGCTGCTTCTTACTAAGTTTCGATTCTGCTCTTTCGTCTGGCTTTGTGCTGGTATATGAATCCTGGCCTGTTTGACCACTATCATTCTGGGCTTGATTCTGCTTTTGTAAAATGGAGTCGCAATGGTATAATGTGCTTCTCTAAGGAAGATATATAGTTGGCGCTTGCCGCTCTATTCTTCTACTAATCATAGCAAGTAGTACTGTTTTCTTAGCATCTTGCATGCCAAGCCTTTTTACAGGCATTAACTAGTTGCGTATCTTCATCCTGTTTTATGGTTACATTTCTTTAAAGTTCAGCATCGTTTCTCCTTTTAAGTCCATTACATCATTATTCCTTACATTTCATCTTTGCGTGTCATCTTTTGATTGTTGTTTCGTTCATCTGTAGATCTGTCCTGGCCCTGGTGTTGTCAGCATTTGCCTTCGATTAAGGCCCTCTGGGTCTCTTCGGGGACAGTTTTCAAGTAGTCTTCATTTCGTGTCAGCTGTTGGTACGGTTGTCCCAATGGGTACCGTGCTGCCCATGGTTGTCTGGTTATTGGCACTTCAACAACTTCTGATGGGCACTGGGCAAAGCCCTAGTGTTGCTCTCTGTTGGTTTATTTGCCCCTCATATGTCACATATCTCTGTGAGTATATTCCTGGTGTTTCAAAATGGGAGGCTGAAGTGCAGGCCATATCTAGGACCTCCTCTACACCCCATCTGGTCGGTTCATCGACCACTTCTTCTTTCTCCTTTGGAATAGTTTTACTTGGTTCTTCTGTATCCACTTCTTCGTCTTCTGGGTTTGTACATGATGGTGTAAACGTGTGTTTTTTTGGAGTCCATATTTTTATCACTCCTTTCAAACTTCCTGCTGTTTTTACATGTTCGTCTTTGTTCCATGTCATTAGGTGGCACTGTCCATTTGGACTGCCATAGATCCATTTTCCTTCATAATTTCTACGTTTCCTGGATACACAAACTTTGTTCCTTCTGGTGCATATTTGCTGGCCTTCACAAAGTCTCTTATTTCTTCATCAGTCAGGTCTCTGGGCTTCCATCCTAGTTTGACATCGATCATGATCTTCATCCCTATGGCTTTCTTCGCAGTTTTCTGGCATTGTGAGAGAATTATCTTGATAACACAGAATCCTAATAGTATCATTAAGAGCAGGGCTCCCAGGAACTTGAATATGTTTGCCATCCATTGTCGGACCCATGAGAACAGTGTTCCAAACCAGCTGTCATCATCAACTTCGTCAGTTTCATTGATCATCTGGTTTGCAACATGATTCTCCGATTTTTGCACAAACTCCTCCATCCATTGCTGTGATCATGTCAAGTACATATCTGTTTTGTAGAGTCACCATTCGTATTGCTCTTAATTCTTCCTTAATCACATTGAATCCTTTTATGGTAGTGTTGATGGTATGCAATAACTCCCATCTGGTTATTTGCAGCCATTTGGTATTCACTCCAACTTGGATCCATGGCATTAGGATCGTTGTGAACACAGATCTCCTTTTCCTCATGTGGGCATCTGCTCTCGGAAAACTGTCTATATTCAGGTCACTAGTCAGGATCACTAGTGCAGGAACGTGGACGTTCACTATCGTGCATATGCCTCCCCAGTTTTTCGGCAGTCTTATGTATGCTTTGGATCCACACGCCCAGTAATGATCCATAATTACTGCGGTTCCGTGAGTCATTCCTGAAGCTTCAAAAATGTGTCCACAGTTCTGATTTTCTCCCATCTTCCTTGTGCCATTGTTCCTGAAGCACCATTTTAGGATTTCTAGTGGCACTATCTGCAAGGGTCCTCCTCTGTCTTCGACCCATGTCAATAATTTTGTAAGTTTCGGCCATAAAGGTTTGCACAATCTTTGTGAGTTTTCTATTGCTTCTTTGCAGGCTCCGAGGACCATCCATGCTCGGCAGATCACCACTCCTTCTTCCCATCCGCTTGGTGACAGCACTGTTCCCCAAATCTGCATCTGGCCTTTGTTTCTCCAAATTTGAGCTTCTTCTGGAGTTTTTCCTTGGACGTTCAGCCTTGGGTTAATTTCCCATCTTATTCCTGCTCCTTAACTCTTGGTTTTTCATACCTGATCACGTGATTCCTAGTATGAGCTCTATTTCCTGTCTTAATGTCCTGGACGTAGTCATCTTCATCGGGGCAATTCGTTTCGGTTGCCCATATATCAATGAGGCATCCCTTCTCATAAACTGTCCTCTGGTGTTGCACATTGCTACGTGTGACAAACAGTGTGATGTCGGGACATCAATTTCTACAGCCACAAAGATTTTGGATTTCCCCATGCTGTACGGTAGGAGTGCGTAAATGAAGCATTCTCCTTCTGATCTTCTTCGTCCTACTTCTTTCATGTGTTGATACCAGATCTTGTTTCCTAGATATGCTGTGCTGTCCAGGTAATCGTTCAGTTCATTGTTATCTTCATGTGGGCTTCTCTTGATTCTTAGTGTCTTCCTGTAGTTATCTATAACTACTTCTCTGAACAGACTGTGTAACTTTTCCTTGCTGGAGGACTCTCGGACCTTCTGGTCCATGGAGCGGGTTTCTTTCACTGCATCAATGAGGTAGGTGGAGGTTTTGCAGTTCTCTCCTTCTCTTCTTGCATCCTTTCTCTGCTCTCTATAAGTGCCTTTATCAACCACCAGCCTGTTGCCGGCCCAGTGTATGGCTGCATCGTGGGCCTGGTAATTGTTCCTTGTGTTGGTACTTGTGTGCTGGGCAATACAGACACTGCTGTCTTATTTTTCAGTTCCTCATGCCGCTTCTTCGCTTTGGCTATGAATGGGAATAAATGATCTATTAACATTTGTGTCCTTGCAGTGAATTCTCCAACTGCCGCTTCTGTCTTCTTAAGGGCTTTTGTTAAGTCTTCTTTCGTTGGCATTTATCTCGATTCTTTTCGGTCTCTATCATTATTTTCTAGGTCTGATTATCTGGTAGGCAGTCTCATGCTCTCTGTTGCCTTTGCTTGAGGCTCTATGGCCATTGACACATGCCCTGGTTGTGTGCATTCAGTGTGTGGGTGCGTGTAGTTGTCAGTTTTCGTTCATTCCGTGCTGACCCTGTCTCCAGCTTTTCTCTTCATTTGTTACCTCAAGTGTGTATGTATCACTGCTAATTACATTAATTTTCAGTTCATTTACCTTACCATCAGATTTCCTCGGGACTGGGATTACTATATATATATGGGTGCTTTGGTGGGACTCATGTGTACACCGTCAGGTGGGTGCGCTGAAATTGGACCGCTTTGTGCACCAAGAAAAAATGCAGTTATGATCGTTAAGGATAGTAAAACAATGATAAACACAACGCATAGACACATGAAAGTATGGTAGGTCAGACGGCAGCATTTCCTTCCAGAGAAACGAGAGTGCTCCGCTGCTTGTGGGAGGACCAGGTTACTGTTCTGTGCCCCCATCTCAATTATTTTATTCAAATGTCAATGTTATTGAATTGCGCCCCTTCGATATTGTTCTAAAACAGTTTGTGTCATAAAGTGTCTGGTGCTTTACATGTGTCCCCCCTCTTGCGGGTGACGATTGTCTTTTGATACAGAATGCAATATCCTTACTAGACTATGGAAAAATAGATTAGACTAACACTTCGATGGTGCAATTTTACTGTGCATGTTCAAAGTAGATGAGTTCCCAGTCCACCCCCCCGAATCTGCTTCAGTCCTGAGGACATGCTGGATGCTGGTTAGCATGGACAAATGGGAAAATGGCAATCAAACAACAAAAGGTGATGTTTTTTTTTTCTGCTCCCTCGATCTGTCCCTCGGAGGAGAGATGACATGAAGTGAATTCTGCTACCTCTATCTGTCCTTCGTCAGAAAGTTTCACTTGAGTCTCCTCATATAGTCTCACTGAAAGTTAGACAGTTCCACCTGTAGCATGATTCCATGGAGGAGCGTTCCCATCTGTGCGACATTGGCTGGATCTCTGATAAATGTGAGGACGTCCACCTCGACAGGTCTCCCCACCATCTCTGGAAAGTCAGTGACTAGGTGAAACAGGACATTGTGGGCCAGTCGACTATCCCCGGGCGACAGGGACATTTGTCCTATCTTGCTGGGTTTAAGATTATAGGCCCTTCCCTCTTTGTGAGCAGTCTTTGCACTTCCCTGACGCGTGGATTGCAGCCAAGTAGCTGAGCTTAATCCACAGCTGGCTCAAATGTTCAGAGTTTGCTGGATCTCGAATAAACGTGAGAGTGTCTGTGGTTCTCCCTACAATAGCTGGGCACTCCTCTATGAGGCAAAAGAAAAGTGTATTGATGAGTTTGTCTAGAATCGCCTGCGGTGGAATCATTTGTGTCTTTATCACTGTATTCAGGTAGTTCTATGACGGCTTCCGCAATGATGGTGAGTAGTTGCCAGATTACTTTCTTGTTGGCAGGATCTTGGATAAAGTCTGTGACACTGGTGACCCTCCCTACTAGTGACGGATATGATACCAATACTAACTTGAAGTAGGTGAGTATGTCCTTTGTGATGTTTCTGCTGGGGACACCATAGGTTCTGCCAAACAATGTCTTGAGATTTGATGATTCAGGATACTGTGTTTAGCTCTTAAGGTAAACATCCTTGATCACTGTCTGTTAGAGTCTTGTTTCTCAACAACACTTGAGTGTGGTTTGATTTACAAATGTGTGTCAACAAAACGTGTTGTGGCTTGAATGCGCAATTTTCTTCTTCACCCTGCAACTAGGATGCACATAATGTCCGTTTTATGTCCTTATCCCCCTTTTTGCTTAGAGGAGAATGTCCAATTAGCCACATTTGCACAAGGGGTTCTTTGTCTTGGCTTTGATGCTCATGCGTCCTCTTTCCTCGTCATGGATCTTGTCTGTACGTGCTTAAGTTCTTCCCCGTTGTCTGTAGTTTCTTCACGTTGGGGTGCAGCTAGAGGGCTTTCTCCAATATAGGGCTTAATGTCATTGAGAAAAATCCATGCTCTTCTGCCCTGCTCTGCAGTTTTACAGCTGAAGGAGTTCAGTCCTCTACGATGAAAGGGCAATTGAATCTTGGCTTGTCCCACCTCTTCCTCGTGTGGTTTTTTACTAACACTGCATCTCCAGGCAAGACGTGTGGAACATGTAGACCTTGAACTGCGTTTGTTTCAGTGTCTCCTGCTGTGTTTTGTGCGGTGCTGCACCCTTTTCGTCGCTGCTGCAGTTGATCTGAAATTACAGTAAGGCTGGATGTCATGCAGTTCAGATATTTGCTCATTTTGGTTCCTAGGACCTCTTGGGTTGACTGGGCGTCACATCAAGCAGTGTCTCGTGGGGTTAGGGGAGTATTCATTCTCCTTCCTGTGACTATCTCGTATGGCGTAAGATGATGGTCGGAGCCTGGTTGGTTCCGAAGAGCATACAATGCCAGTGGAAGGCAGTGCAACCATCCCTTCTTTAGAGTAAGCTTCAACTTGGCTATCCTCTCCTTTAACAAGCCATTGAGACTCTCACAAATACCATTACCTTCTGGATGATACGCCGACGAGAACTTGTGCTTTATACCAAGCAACAGGCTAATCTGTTCAAAGAATGAATTTACAAAATGAGCCCCATTATCTGATCTCATCACTTCACATCCCCCCATCTAGGGAACACTTCCCTCACTAGGAATTTGGCCGCACAGATAGAGTCTGGGTGTGTACATGGACCTTCCTCTATGCAACTAGAGAATGGACACACCAGAACAATTAAGTATCTGTACCCGTTACACACTTGAATCATGTCGACATAGTCGATATGTAAGTGCTGAAAAGGCCCATTCGGCTGGGGGATGACTCCTCTCACTACTTTTAATGTGTGCCCAGCAGTGAATTGCTGGCAGATTATCCAGTTCACTATAAAGAATGAAACGTGCTCAGCTAAATTCGGTATAAACCAGTCTTCCGTGAGCGTTTCTGCTAGATTCTCTTTTGACATGTGTAATGGATAGTGCAATTGCTCCAATGCTATTTTCAGTAGGGCTACAGTCATTACTGTTTTACCAGTGCTGATTTGCCGCCACAATCCATCTGAGGGTTTTAAAGAACACCCTCAATGTTTCCATAGGTTCTTCTTGTCCTGTGGTGCCTCCCCTCGAAGCTCCATTAGTTGCATCTGCCCCAGACTACTATAGGCTTCGGGTGTGGTACGTGCCACCATCATTCTCTCATGGGTGCACGCCACTTCTACTTCCATGACCCCATGACCGTCTCACTTTTGGAGGCCATACGCTTGGCTTCCGTGTCTGCTGTGTGGTTTCCGTGTGACACAAAGTCTGTCCCTTTAGTGTGAGCGCTGCATTTCACGACTGCTATGCCCACTGGGAGCTGTAGTGCCTTAATCAGCCTGTCCAATAAGGCTGCATGTTGCACTGGCGTGCCTTCCGCTCGGAGGTAGCCCCTCCTTTTCCAGAGTGCTAGTCCTGCGTGCACTGTGGACATCACACAGGCGGAGTCACTGTACACCGTCACTTCTTGGTCTGCGTGATTCTCAATGGCGAGTATCAACGCCAATAACTCTGCAGCCTGTGCTGAATAGTGAGTTGGTATTCGTGCACTGACGAGTACCTGAAATTCTCCATTTGCTATGTGCTTTATTACGGAAACACCTGTATATCGTTGTCCGTCTTCTTCATCGATTCTTGAAGAATCGTCAATAAAAACGATTTCTCCTCCCACCAGAGCACTTTCTTACACCCTGGGGATTTCCTCATAGAACTCTTCATAGTTTGCACAATCATGTATCGGCTCCCCTTCGGTGACTGGCTCAGCTATGAATGTGGCTGGGTTCACTGTTTTACATCGAACTATTTTAATCAATGTATTAGATATAATCACTTCATAGGCAGACGCTCTTTGAGATGTCAGTGTGCCCTTTGGTTTTTCTAGAATGGTGAATAATGAGTGCTCAACGTTTAACGTCATGCAACATCCCATTACAATGGTTGTTGCCTTCTCTATGGAGAACACTGCGGCAGCTAAGCTTTGCTCGCATGGGAAGTGGAATCTCATTATGGGTCCAAGTTCCCACTGTAATATGCCAGGGGCTTGTACCCCAATGAAGTTTTTTGAGTGAGCACTGCCATCATAACGCTGCCGTCTGTGTGTGAAAACAAGTAGAATTCCTCTGCATAGTTGGGAACCTCGAGAACTGGAGCCGTACAAATCACTCTCTTGAGTTCTGCAAACCCCTTTTCCATTGCTTCAGACCTTTCGATCTTTTCCTTTGTCACCTGGGCCTTCCTTAGGGCCTGGAGCAAGGGCTTGGTGTATGAGCTGTAATCGAAAACCCATGCTCTAACATAATTGCACCGGCCTAAAAAGCTCTGCATTTGCTTTATCGTGAGTGGCTTAGCCGTGTTCATGATGGGTTCAGCCCTTTCGGGGGTTACCTTTTTACCTTCATGTGAGATTAGCTGGCCTATGTATAGCACCTCCTGTTGACAATATTGCAACTTTTCCTTGTCAACCTTATAACACTTCTCAGCCAGTAAAGTCAATAGCTGAATAGAATCGCATCTGCATTGTTCTTCCGTGGAGCGGCAGATCAAGATGTCGTCCACATATTGCAAGACGACACTTTCTAATGCAATATTGCTTAAATCCATCTGTAGGACTCTATTGAAAATGGACGGGGACTCACAGTATCCCTGTGGCAACCTTGTGCTTTTCAGACGCATTTGTATGAAAGTGAAAGACATCAGATTGTGAGAATCACGGTGCAACAGGATTGAGAAAAGGCATTTTTCAAATCAATCACTGTGAAATATTTTGCCTCAATGGGTATGTTACATAGGATTGTAAATGGATTGGGGACTAGAGGGAACTCGGCTTCAACAATGTCGTTTAATGCTCTTAAATCTTGGATTAAGCGCCAAGACCCTCCCTTTTATTTCTTGATGGGATAAATCACTGTATTTTAGGGTGACTTTGACATCACTAAGATGCCCTGACCCATCATGGCGGAAAATATCTTCCAGATCTCTTCATCCGCCTCTCTGGACATGGGATGTTGTCGCGCTCGCAGCTAAATTGCTCCTGGTTTCAGCTTAATTTTCACTTCTACCACCCCCTTCAGGAACCCTTTGTCATATGGTCCTGTAGTCCATACTGTGACAGGTACCTGGGCTATGTCGTCATCAAAGTATTCCGGACGTATCAGTGCCAACAGTATTCTCTGGGGTACTTCTCTTTTGATCATTTTTACCCAAAATATGAGACTCGCATCCACCCTTGTCTCTTCTGAGTCTGGTTGTTCTTCAAACAAATCATCATCGGTGACATCAGTCACTCGATACCCTTCTTCAATGGTGATAATTGCGCACCATTGTCTGCCTTCATCATCGTAGCGTAGCCTTCAACCAATATTACTTTCCCTTGCACTGCTCCGGTATGTATCATCAAGGAATACTCCCTCCTCTTCATGCATAGGTATTCTTGGTCTGAATAGAAATTCATCAGGGGTTCTCATAATTCTATCTGCAAGGCCTGGTAATCCTGCCATAAGCACATGCATGCCATATGTGAAAACCTCTGGTTCTAGGGGTACAGCTCTCATGGCTAAGTGTCCTGAGTATGCCCTGATCATTTCGCACACGTTTGTATTATGCATTCCTGGAGTGGAGCATACTATGCCCTCCTCCGTGAACGAGATCATCATGTTCAATTTTGTCATTAAGTCACGGCCCAAAATGTTTACTGGGGTCTGACGTGAATAAAGTAACAGTACATTCATGTCACACTCTCCTATGGAGACTGAGAGTGCATTTGTAAAGGGAACTCGACTGTGAGCTCCTGTAAAACTCTGAGTTTCTATGGCCTCGCTGGACAAGGAAAACTTGCCTTCTCATATGCACGAGCGCGTTGCACCCGTGTTAACTAAGAAGGAATATTCTTTACCCCCTATGACAACATTCACCCTAGGTTCCCTATTAGGGTCTGGTGTCACTGATAGGATAGAGCACATCAGGGTTCCCAGTGAGCTGTCCTATTTCATATATAAGTTTGGCCCACTGTAGGCTTGTGGACTCTCTCCACTTCCTGGGCTGCCTCCCCTTCCGGAGTTTGCGCCCTGAGACGTTTGCGGTGGTGCCTGCTGAAATTTCCCTAGTGGAAAATTCCTCATGTTTAGGGGTTGAACCCCTTGTTGCGCACCTTGCTGCACGCCTGGTGCTTGCTGCTGCACTATGTGATTTTGTGCACCACCCTGTTGTGAGATTGCAGGTGGATTCACTGTGCATGCTCCCATTCCTTGGCTATTCTGCCACGAGTCTTGGCTTCTACACATGCGCGCTAAATGTCCCGTCATTCCACACAGCCAACATATTGGCAGTGGTCGGATTATTTGTCAGTGTGACATATCTAGGTTACTCGTTTGCATGTTTTGAAAGCCTCCTTGATTGGCTTGGAACCCTCCTTGATTACTCTGCCACCCTCTTCCTCTAAATTCTCTTCCTCTTGGGTACTGTACTAAGTTATCTCAGCTGTTCTGCTGTGGGTTTGCCTCCTGTTGTATGTTCTGTTCAGCTGGGTTAGTTAGTATGGTTACTTCAAGAGCATACTTTGATAATTTCTTTTATACTAGCTTTGCTTCCTCACCCTTTCGAGTTGCCTCCTTTTTTCGATTCTTTTCTGGCAACAATCTACAGTAATGTGTGATAGTTAACTTTATTTCAGCCCAAGGTTTAGCCTCAACCCCTACCAATTTCTTGAGCTGTTTCTGCACTGGTTCTGGCAACCCTTGGCACAATATGTGGTAAAACACCCGTATAGATTTCGTACAAGATTCATGCGTTTTGAGCACCCACGCGTCTCGGAAATTATGGCTGTAAATCAACGGATCTTCTGACTCCTTCATTTTACGAGTCATTATAGCACCCATATCGGAAGTGTCCGGGTAAAGCACTCGTAGCGCTTTCCATACAGCTGCTCTGCAATTATTAAATGGCGCACCCTTGTGTGCAGTGTTAATTATGGTTACGCCAGACTACCCTGCCCATGTCCACACATTGTATGGTCTCTCACTAAGTATGGCGATCAAGAGACCTTTAATGTCCCCTATTGCTTATGTGACACCCTCTGTCATTTTTTCTAACTCGTGTATCCACTTCCCGGCTCTTGATGTCAGCATTGGAAGCTTGTTTTTCAGGTTTTTACGATTCATGTGTGGCCATGGAATATATTGCGGTCTTGCTCCCCCCCCCCTTTTCTAATAGTGGAAATTGGAATGCGCAGCCTTCTTTTTCTTCCCCCATAGTTCTCCTGTCTATCACTGGGGTAACATTCCCGCATCGCCGTCTGCATGGCAAGGTCCTCAATCTGTCTACATAGGCGGGTGCTGACACCCCCCTCTGACCATGGGGTGTTCCTTCATGCTGGTCAGACTGAGCGGCAGACTCTGATGTCCTCGGTGCGGACTTGCTAGCGTCTGACCATCTTACCCCTTCGTCCTCTGGGAGCCGCTTTTCGCTCCGTCTCTCTTCTTTGTTTGTCTCGTACTCCATCTCCTCTCCGGAGTCGGACACTGATTGTTCCCAATTCACGCAACTCCTTGTGTCATCATCGTTTTTACTAATTTCTAGTCTGTCCAAGGACAGTCTCCTGCTCCCGCTACTTCAGGTGACATCCTCAGTGTCATACAGCTGAGTGCTCTCCAGGCGCTCGTCTTCTCTTTCCCCTTGGGATCTTTGTTCTAGCCCCATTTCATCATATATCTTATCGATCATTTCTCCGATGCTTCTGGTGTCAAAGTTATCTTCAATATTTGCCCTTGTCGTGCCTGGTACTGAGTCATATGCAGGGAAGAATTCTTCAGTGTCTTCTCATTCTACAGCAGGATCGTGTTTTTTAACTTTCCGCTCCAGATATTCGAGATCGTGTGCCCTCTGTCTACGCTTTCGTTCAATATCATCAAATTCTTTGCGTTTCCTCGCCTCTTCTCTAACCTTATGTACTTCCCTTCCTCTTTCATTTCTACATTATTCTGCCCTTCAAATTTCCTCATCTTTTCGTCTTCTTATCCTTTTTTCACATACCCTTTGCTCTTCTTCCAACCTTAGCTGTTTCTGCCTGCACAGGTCATAGGCTGCTTTCTGCTTGCGATTCAGCTGCTTTTCTTGATCTTCGCGGTATAGCTGTTCTCACTTCAGTCTATCTTTCCTTCTTTTCTTTTTATTCCTTAACTCCTTTTCTTTCTCCTTTATCTGTGCCTCATCTAACCTCTCCTTAGGCCTCACATCATCACTTCCTTTCCCTTCAAGTTTCAATAATATTTGTAACCCATTGTTCTTTTGCAATCGTTATCTCGTCAGTTCTGTCTTCACTACTTTCCCATTTCTTTCCCTCTCTCTCCTTATCGAGAGATGCACTTGCTTGTGCCTGTTCCTTCCTTTCATCATTGCGTTTCTCCTTGTCCCTCGGGACTGCAGAGGTAAGATTCTGGACCCGATCCTTCCCTCGATTTTCATCACTACTATAAGTAGGTGACTCGTATGCAGGGTTGCTTTAAACTCCCTTAATGGGTAGAGTCCCTCATGGTTACTTCCCTCGATTTCTGTTTTAGGTGGGGCAGGTGGCGCGGTGGGCGTCTCATCCCCCTCCGTGCATACGTTTAATATCCAGTCAGCAGGTGGCTCTTCTTCCTTTGCTTGTTCGAACATTTTCCAAAGTTCTAAAACAGCAAGGCATTTCTCTAGTTTCTTGCCTGTATTTGTGGCATGCAAGTAAGTCGTCATATGCTGTAAAACGGCTTTTGATAAAGACCCATTTTGTGGCCATGGCATAAACATCTTGTGGGAGGTACCCTTAACCCACTGGGTACTATATTTCTTAAGCTTTGGTGCATGTTTCGGCAGTTGCTTGCATAAGTGTGCTAATGGGGTAATGTCTTCCATGCTTAAATCTGTTTCTAACAATACTTTCATACAACTTCAACACTCCCACAATATGAGCGAGCACCAAATACCGCAAGCTCCAATCCAATCTTTTCCGCCTAACTTTTATATCACCTATTTACTTAAACATCAAATCGTGTGCGATTCCTTTTTGTCTATAGAATTGCGCAAAATCCTACTTAGTTTCAAACAACACAGGACAAATTTTGTTACAAGTGACATACAACGGAACACGTACAACATACACTTGACAGACTAGACAGACACCAGCTGGACACAAATATCTCTGCCTTCTAATTTGTACCCCGACATGGAGTTTAAACGAACCCATTATACGACGTCTTTAAACGTGGTAGTAGCCTAATCGTCCCCTATTATGTGGGGCTCTGAGTTCATGTTTCTTCTGACCGCTGTATTAAAGTGCAGGAATAAGGTGAATCCTCTTTCTCCGCAGGTGTCCGCTCTGGAATTCTTTTATACCTCATGTGTCCACCCTGGAATCCTTTTCTACCTCAGGTGTCCACCCTGCAATCCTTTAACTTTCTCGATTATTCTTGAGTCATTATCCCCCTATATATATATATATATATATATATATATATATATATATATACTATTTTGTCTTTTCCACTTCCCTCTGTTACCTTTCCCTCACATGTACTAATGTCTATGACATTTGCCAAAGTATTGAAATTTTTGTTTCACTCACTGCTCGCATGGTTCCTCTCTGGATCCTCGGGATCACCACCTACGTTACCGCCTCCTTTAGTCTTTCATCTGATTCGCTGCCAGTCGGAATGGGAAGGGTTATGTTTTTAAAACAGGACCCTTCAGGCTAACTTCAGTTTTGTATTGATTTTATACTACCATTGTCCACAGGAAGCTTCACAGTCTACTCAGCCAAATGGCGAAGGACTTGTGATATTGCCGAAGACCTAGACTTACTTTGTGTCGACGGTCAATAGGTGTCTTATTTTAATCAATAATCAATAATCGATGGTCACAACAATCCTCTGCTACCAAGTGTACAGGAGGGCCGAGCGACCTCTGACAGGCCCATGGGATCAGAGTTCACCCTCGAGTACTTTAAGACGAGATAGCTGCACCTAGAGGTGGATGGGGTGCGGGATTCTCTTACTCCAACACCACTTAATAAGGACAACTCAATGGTTTGGCAAAGGGAAGTACGTTTAATGACAAGTACAAAAAACAGGGAAACAACAGGAAATCATCAGTGATGCGATTGCCCGTCTCGCTTCAACTTCCAAATCCTTCATGCAAACAGTTACTTTCATACCCAAAACCAGGGGCGTTGCTAGGGGGTGGTTTAGGGGGCTATAGCCCCTGATCTTTTGGTTGTAGCCCCGGATAGAATCTCAGGAGCTACAGCCAAAAGACTAGCTAGCCCCCAGTCCCAACAGTTCTGACATCAGCTTAGCCCCGGGTCTTTTCCAGACCTAGCAACTCCCCTGCCCAAAACTCATCATCATTGACGTGTAACACTCAAAGGTTTGTCATACAATATGGTTGGAAAAGGTAACTTAAGTATAGGTACTATATCTGTGTATGGTAACAGAGTGTGAGGATTGGATAACTTTTATCGGGTGGGCGTCTAAGCCCATCCTTCTATGTCACTCGTGCTAGGCGTCACTAAAAGTACGACGTCTCATTGGTTCTACTAGCTATAGGACCCTTGATTATTTGGTCCATTGTGATTGGGTGGGTTACACCCCTAGGCATAAATCTCCACTTTAATTAGCAGCATGCAGAATGATCACCCAGATGCGGTATGCCCCAATATTCACCCTGCCTCCCTTCCATCAATCAGTAGCTTAGGGCTATGTGTCAATTAGTTGGCGGAGGATGGCCTCGAAACTGTAGCTTTTTATTAGGAGAAGTTATGGCATCCTCTGGTTTTGGATGAC
This sequence comes from Ambystoma mexicanum, assembly GCF_040938575.1. Classification (NCBI taxonomy): domain Eukaryota; kingdom Metazoa; phylum Chordata; class Amphibia; order Caudata; family Ambystomatidae; genus Ambystoma; species Ambystoma mexicanum. The sequence continues at coordinate 111,224,723 of NC_090922.1, forward strand.
ATCAGACGTTGGTGCCTCTTCGCGCTTGGCTGGTCACGTGTCAGTACACTGTGAATCTGCTTAATTTTCCCTCTATTTGCATATGTGTTTCTTCCTTTAGCCTTGCCACCTGCCTGGGCCTCCTTATCTCGACCTTCACTGGCAGGCTGCTATGCTCTGAAGTTTCGTTTCTTCGAAGTTGCCGCTCTCCTCTCTTCCGTAGGTTGACCTCGAATTCTCAAGCATGAGCTGCTTCTTACTAAGTTTCGATTCTGCTCTTTCATCTGGCTTTGTGCTGGTATATGAATCCTGGCCTGTTTGACCACTATCATTCTGGGCTTGATTCTGCTTTTGTAAAATGGAGTCGCAATGGTATAATGTGCTTCTCTAAGGAAGATATATAGTTGGCGCTTGCCGCTCTATTCTTCTACTAATCATAGCAAGCAGTACTGTTTTCTTAGCATCTTGCATGCCAAGCCTTTTTACAGGCGTTAACTAGTTGCGTATCTTCATCCTGTTTTATGGTTACATTTCTTTAAAGTTCAGCATCGTTTCTCCTTTTAAGTCCATTACATCATTCTTTACATTTCATCTTTGCGTGTCATCTTTTGATTCTCGTTTCGTTCATCTGTAGATCTGTCTTGGCCCTAGTGTTGTCAGCATTCACCTTCGATTAAGACCCTTTGGTTCTCTTTGGGGACAGTTTGCAAGTAGTCTTCATTTTGTGTCAGCTGTTGGTACGGTTGTCTCAATGGGTACCCTGCTGCCCATGGTTGTTTGGTTTTTGGCACTTCAACAGGTATTGCTCTTCTGATGGGCACTGGGCAAAGCCCCAGTGTTGCTCTCTGTTGATTTATTTGCCCCTCATACGTCACATATCTCTGTGAGTATATTCCTGGTATTTCAAAATGGGAGGATGGAGCGCAGGCCATATCTGGGACCTCCTCTACATGTGGATGAACACATTAAAAATGCAGGCACCCTGAGTGGGGTGATGAAGATATGAATACCGGAGAAACCCTTCTTCAAGATCAGATATAAAGAAGCAGGAAAACTTGAGGAGGTGGTTGAGGACTCGACCAGGGAAGGGAATGTAGAGGAGCAGAGGTGCACATCTGCAGGAGATTCTACCCCCCTCATTCCCTGTATTGGAGCCACGAGACCTTGCCCAGTTTAACCTCAGCTACGCTAAGATTAATACAGCGAGCATATGGAAGACACTGTCCATTTAGACGACCATATCGAATGTACCCTTGAGTTGAGGACAGCCTACAGGAGGAACTCCCTGAAGGAATACGAGAAAGAGCTAAGAAAATGAAATGAAGACCTCAAAAGTAATTGTTCACAACGTCCCAAGATACTGAATGAAGACAATGTACGGATCCTAGAGGTGAAAGGACGAAGTAAAGAATCAAGTGAACTCTGAAGTGTAAAAAGAAGACGATTACACAGTAAAAAGCTCTGCAGAAATCAGAAGCCTGAAGAATGTACAGATGCTGAAATGCAAGATAGATCAAGTCATTGTATAGGCTAGCTAAAAGTAGTAAATAGAATGCAGGCGAAGCTGCCATTATAAAGAAACTGGACATTGGTGTCATGAAATAGTAAGCCAAAGAATCATTGAGTAAAGAATGAAAAGCTGCGTCGCAGTAGAATAACAGGTTGCTGAAGCTGCTTGGTGAGGCTGTCTGGTGTGAAGTCAAGAACTCAGAAGTCGAGGTCAGCTATCTACTGTGAAGAAGGACGAGTGTGCGGAGGATGAATCCTCTTACGTTAAGGTGCAAGGAAGAACACAGAAGTTGCCAAGTCTAAATTCATTAAAGGCATTTAAAAGCTTGAAAAATGAAAAGAAACGTGGTCTCCTGTCACGTGAGTCGAGGGTGAAAATAGCACTTGAACTTGGAGTTCCAGACACGACAGCGAGTGCCCTCACTCCCGTTGAATTGCTTGTACGAGAATACTCTGCAGGGTCAAGTACAAAGACAATTTCATGGCAGAAGGCATGGGTGATGAGAGATTTTGGGTTAGTTGGGTGGTGAGGTAGCTTCATGTCCTATCTCCCTGCACCTGGGTCTTGGCTTACATGCTGCTAATTGAACCAAATTTTCCAGACAATTCTATTAGTTCATATAACTGAGGACTTTATAGCTGGAGAAACCAATGAAACACTTTGTAGCTGATTTGTCTAAAAATAACACGTATGCAGAGGTAGGCATAAATTGTCCACCTGATTTTCGGGCAGCCAATAACAATCCTAGCTCCTCTAGGATTGTATATCTAGATGTTTCCCTTTACCAATCCCGACCCTTGATAGGTTTTCCACTATTGCCACGTAGTATGATGTCATTCTGATGCATAATGAAGTATATACATTGTATTTTTGGTAGAAATCATTGAGAGACTGAGTGTATGTCCGTTGATGTTCGTATTAACTTGCCTGTTTAAGATTATTGTTAATAAAACAGAACTTGCCATCTTCTTGAGTTTGTCAGTTTATTTGGACTCAGACTTATTCTGGTGTAATCCCATCCAACTATAAAAGCACATTCCAAGGGCCCTAAACTCACTATTTTACAGCAAATGAGACTGTTAAAGAACTGTTGGGTTCTATATCACTATGGCTGATATTGGCAAGAAGATAGAAGGGCACTATATCCCTGGGAAAGAGAATGTTAAGGATCTTTAGTTGGGGAACTCTGGGGAGGACTATTATTCCCATGTCTTGGCCTTTGAGACATTTTTAGTATAATTACCGTTTTGCTGTTTCTATTTGGATTCCCCTACAACCTAAAGGGCTTAGTGCCACCCATCCTGACAACACATTAATACGTGTTTTAAACTTTACTGTTAAGATTGAATAGAAGTTGAGAGCCATGTGGAAGGGCCCAGACTGCCGTTTATGCAGTGACTGCTGTGAGATAATCCTGTGAGTGATGTGAACACTTGGGGCCTGATTCACAGAGCGGTTTCCTTTGAGATTGAGCCATTATAAAACACGTCTGTGAATCAGGCCCTTAGGCTCCTAAGCCTTGTGTAGCAGATAGGCCGCTTGCAGTTGTGCAGTTTGCGCACGCGTGCGCAGGGTGCGATACATTGCGTCTTTGTTTTGATCACTGTCCCGTGTATATTTCCCTACATGTGGATTGTTACCTTTCTGCTCTTGCAGGAGAGACATTTTGTTGGATTTACTGCTCCTCTTCACAATGTCAAGTGATTCCAGCAAGACATATCGATGGTTTTAATCCAATGCAGATCTGTAGCTGCTTTTTTCTTTTTTTCTCTGTTCCTATTGTTTGCTCATTGTCATACCATTCTTTTAGCAAAGAGGTTTCACATTTTTTGCATTAACTTCAGACTATATTGGTTATTCAGTTCTGCGTTATTGAACAGACTGTTGGCGACTGCTGATTGGTGAAGTTGATGGCCAGATCTAAGACTAATATCTCGACACTGCCCCATTTCCTCGCAAGCTACTTTCACTGAGTCCCATTTCACCAAACAGATGTTTCCTCATTGTGATGCAAATATATACATGGAGTATGGGTAAAGGTATTTCGGGAGGTGGTATTTGCCGTAAAATGCCGTAAAACATTTAGAGGAAATGGGATTCAATGACATCCCTGCAAGCAAATAACATAGAACCGATATCCCACCGCCTCAGTTCCAAACTCTGAGAAAATGTTGTTTGTGCTTGAAGGAGTTCCTGATGCTGTGGGGTCTAGCTCTAGATGCCCCACAGTTGCATTGTCCTCTCCATTGCTTTTACCCTCCCATGTTAGCCCAGCCACTGGCCTACCCTGTAAACAAGCAAGAAGGCTCCTGCTGAACTCAGCGCTTGCTCTCTTAGTGGTGAAACCCCACACATGGCCACCCCGACCACATCCCTTCTCGTTTTTTCCTTCTTCCCACCACCCCTCACATCGCTCCCAATAATTCCACAGCCACACCATTTTTAGTGGATGATTTGCCTACCTATTATGCCCCGGTCACCTTGCTAGTGTTGGCCTGTTAAGTCCTCCCCACAGTGCTTGTGCTTGGCTGGCTTTGACTCCCATCCCCCTTTGTGTTGCTTATCCTTGCTATTTGGCATTGGTCACTCCCCCTCTAGTGACTCTGGTGTCCAATCCCCCTTCCTTCCCCACGGCTTGCCTCTCCTGTGTTAACATTTACTATAGCCAGCCTTCCCTTAACCTGCTTGCAAGAACAGAACTCCCATGTCCTCTCGTGGCCACTGAATATGGAGCAAAGAGGGCTACTCCCCTCTGCTCTCTCCCTTTTATTTGGCCCTTTACCCCAACCACACTCTTCCTCTCAAGACAGCCCCCTACACCTTGTTGTTTACCCTGCCCTCTGTGAAGGGTCAGAAATGTGAGACGGACACATAGGTACAGTTTTGTTACAAGTGGCCATTTTATCAAATAAAAAGGGGTGAGACAAATGCCTATCGTTCCCTAACCTAACAAGGATATCGCTGCCTAACAGAGTAAGGCTAAAGAAAAAATGACCTAATGTCCAAAGGTATCTGATCCTCACACAACAACTGTATACAGGAATTGTTTGGCTGTTTTAAACACCACAAAATACCATTTAAATTCAAACTCAAAAGATATACACACACAACCTTGTGACCAGGGTTGGATCGCCTTCCCCTGGACCAATTCAGGACTCATTTTCTAGAACAAAGTTCAGTTTCAAAAAAGTTCTGTTCAATAGCAAAGTTCCACTCTGTGTAGGATACAAGGGGCCTCATTAGAAGTTGGGTGGTATCCCGGCGGTAAATACACTGGGATACCACCCAATGCAAATTGCATTACTGCAACTTAGTCCAGCGCTATTAGCGCTGGATCCCGAGTTGTGTGGGGTGGGAGAGGCGGTAAGTCCCCATTCTCATTGGGGCCATAAATGGGTAGTAAGCCACTTGATTTACCTCCAGCACAAAGCTGGCTGACTTTTTTGGTCCAACTCACAGTTGGGTGGAGCGATGCTATAATAGTGTTACTGCTTCATGTTTACTGCTCTGCCCAATTTATGAGGCCTAAAGTCTTTTCCATTCAGTTTGTCCTTCACTTGGCAAGATGGCTATCCCACTTCCAAAGGATTGCTCCAACACAATTAAACATTTCCACAACCCCCTGTTTGGTAAACCAAGTCTTTTTCTCCAAACATCAATTCTGAAATCAAATGCCTGTGTTCTTTTCTCCAAAAGCCAATCACTTGTTAGCACATCATACTTCTTCTTTATAAGTAACACTTCAGTCAGGATGGTTCATTCAAAAGAAACTCTTTAGTCAAGATGGCTCATCCAAAAGAAACACTTTAGTCAGTATGGTTCAACAATCACTTTCGGTTATGCAACAGTTCATCAAAATAAGATGATGGAATTGACACTTCTTTCACCACAACCTTTTACCACAATTACAGTACTCTAAATAATCATCTTCCTGGTCTACCCGCCTGCCAGATCTAACTACAATGTGTATCTTTCCGCGTTCAATCGCCTGCCAGGGTAAAACTCCTAGTAGTATAACTTGTACTATGTGGTAACACTTGTTCCAAACTCTCCACACTAAAATCATCAAAGGGGAGATTGAACCAACAACAGCTTCTCTGGTCAGTTTTTTGACATCTAACACAATTGGCTTACATCTTCTTCCAAATTAATATTTCACAAAAGGATAATTATACTCTTGTTGGTCTATTTACCTTAGACAATGCAGGTTCCAGTTCTCTCTCCCTTGATCCTTTTTACAAGGAGGCCTTTGCTCCTGCGGTCTTTGATTTCTAACTGTGCAACCTTTTGGCTGCTAGCAATATGGTTTGCAACTTTATGCCTCTGAACATCTCTTTCTGTGAGTATTATTTCCAAATTGCCTTGGTTCACTCTCAGTCTTCTCTGGCTTTGGCAATGTGGGTTACAATGTCCCCTTATTAGAAATCACTCCTTAGAGAGTTTTGTTCACTTTGCTTTGTTATTACTTTTCTTTGGCTTTGGCAATGTGGTTTACAATATTAGCCTATCTGCAATCCCTTAGTAGGAAAGTTGCGCCCAGCTTGCCCTATTATCAGTTTTATTTGGCTTTGGCAATGCGGGTTACAATATTCCCCTATTTGGAATCCCTCAGCAGGAGAGTTGTGCCCAGTTTGCCTTCATTCAATTGTTCGGTATTCAAAGGAATTATTATTACTTAGCCGTCTCCTTTGGAGCACCCTGGGGTCACCTGCTTCAGACCAACACACCGGTATGCCCTGGCGTCTCCTTCTGACTCGCCGGTATTGCTACTTCACTCTTCGGGATCTCCTCTGCATGTGACAGCTCCTGTTGGTCTGCCGCCTCTCGTGCTGACCTTCAATGGAGCTTTTCTCTGCTCCATCTCCAGTTGCAATCCAATACCGGAGAAGTTCACAGTGTGCAGATAACTTCTCTCTCACATGGGGTTGATGGATTACATACTGCTTCCCGCTGTACATCCTCTGCATAGCCAAGAAGTGCTGACATCTGCCATGTCTTCTGTATGGTGTCCCACTGCCGTTACTATGGCAACTTCAGCTTCTGCTTCTCCCTGCTACTTCTTCTTCACTCGCACCTGAAAGGCCTTTAAACGTTTAAAGGTCCTGCTCAGCTGTTGGTCACTGCAACAACTAGACCGCTCACAACAGTTTACTACATCTTGACCGCTCTTCCTTGTCTCAGAACTAAGAGCATTATGGGCCTTGGAGTCCATAATGTTCTTGTTTGTTCTTTCATTAATTAATCCAATCTGTATGGGTGATTTATCGGATTTAACCTTAAGGTAGGATTTTGAAGGAGGTGATGTTTTTTCCTTGGATCTGAGATCTTAACATAAGGTAGAATCATAACTACTGTAAGTGATAATATTAACTTCCTGATCCCCCTGTGTACCATTTCCATGTTTGTTAAACGAGTCTTCATATTTGGCACTTTGGGTAGTTCTGGGAGGAAAGAGGAGTCACCACTTTCCTCTGAAAGCCTTCTCCTCCCATGTGATCCACCCTCCTGATACCACCCACAGGGTTAGGATCAGGTAGCGGCAGTCTTTCTCTGCCCAAATGGGAGGAGACTTTAAGCTGGGATTTCTCTTCAGGATTCATCATACATCCCTCCTCCCTGTCCTGTGCTGCCTTTCTTTTCCAGGTCCAGTGGGCATCTCCACTAGGAGGGGGGACCTCCAAGGTCTTCCAATGGGCAGCATGGCACCCTGGTTTGGAAGAGGCAAAATTAACAAAACCACAGAAGGGAGGTTGTCTTATCCGATTTCCGAGACCCTCTCCCACAATCAACAGAACAATGCAATAAAGAATTGGGCTGCGAAGAAGGAGGTGGCGACGCAAAAAGGTGACCTGTACTGAACTGGCATATCCACCTAACAAACCCGCGCAACTGCCAAACAAGGAGCTTCTTTAGTCTTAGCACAAGTAACACACAATTCAAGCATAATCAGTAACTTAATGCAGCAATGGCACAATTCCTTCAAGTGAACGTCCATACCTACTCTTATTTAATCAAGACCAGACAGGGAGTGAAAAAATAACACTCCTGCGCCTGTTTTATCTGCTCTGGTTCCCAAAGAAATGAACATCACTGCAGCTGCCAGAAGCTAGCCACAATAACATTTTATAAAAACTAGAAGAGGGGTGCAGAGGCGGCAACTCAACAGTCTACTGTTCTGCTAAACACTGATCCTAATATTCCTCTCCAGGATGATATTGGTGGCCTTGTAAAAATTAATGCAGTTGAACTGGTAAAAACAATTAATTCCTCTTCCCTGATCTAGCCACCGGGCTCTTGTGATTCCTGTAGGCACCATGTATTTTGACAAAACCTCTTCTTACAGCAGATACTGTGGATTTCCATCTGAATAAACTGCTAACAGCAATAGAAGGCATGGTATCAATCTATCGGAAGGGATTTATCAGATAGAAAGAGAAATAAAGAATGAAACACAAACTAAGGACTGATCAATAGAGTGTTCCGTTGCAACAGAAAACTGATTTGGAAGTGGCAAATCCTACGGTACCCGCTCAGTGTAAGGATTTGACCTTGCAAAATGATCACAGCAGCATTGATACTTCTACTACTAAATCTAATTTAAACAACGCCACACCTAAAAAAATTAACTGACAATGGACTGAAATAGAAAGTCCTGCTCCTTGTCTATTTCCCATCTTCCAATAATGTCTAAAGCTGTACCAATGTTAAATATGTAACATATGAAAAGACTGATTGATGGAGGGTTACCCTAGATAAAGGCACAGGAAAAGATAAAAATATAGGGCGAGCAGATAAAAATGAAGTGAGTTTTAATTTGACATCTGAGGCATCCCCCCACTCGGCCCTTTGTTTAACCAATGTCTCTCCTAATTTCAACCCAAACAACGAAGATGCTTTGTTTTTAATTTGAAAAATCACTGTTCAGGACCAGGAATCCCATCAAATTCAGTAATATAAACTTATGGGATGTCACTATGGCTTGGTGAACCGATACACAAAAATAGCATGAAGAGGATGTAGTAGCTCTAAACCCCAAAATGGTAAAGCCCATTTTGAATGTATCCAAGAACTGCATTGAGCATGATAACTCATCTATTAAAATATAGCAAATTTCCATATACAACGTCTTCCATCTATATCACAAAGGACATACAGCAGAAAATATCCTGACATGAAGAACAATGGTAAGACTTAACAAGATACATCTATCTTCAAAGAACAAGAGGCATCAGACACAGTGGAATAGCTCACGCTCACAATACCCACAGGATATACTTTTGAGATCTTAATAACTATATAATTTGAAAATGGACTTTTCATGGTTCATCAAGATGAAATAATTTCTACTCAAACTACTCACCTCTCAAACACTTATCTATTTGATTTCAGCTCATATTACGCGGGGCATGCACTAACAATAGTCTCATGTAATATAGGTGGGTTGGGTCATATATTAGAAGACAAGAACATTAACACCTTCTTACATGATGACAATATTTTTTTGCAAGAAACCCTGGGTTACCTCTCCACCTTTGCTAGATGGGTTTGCCACCTACTATAAACCCGCCCTCAGACATTCTGGAGGGTGGAACTCTATAGAGGTTTATGTATTTGGCGTATGGGTGCCCTGGAATTCTCTGTACATGTGGTTATAATAGGTTCAAATTATGTCCTCATTCTTAGACTTACAAATCACACGTTTTCATATGTTTTATTTTTTTTATTTGTGCATTTAGTTTATTTACCAAAAACATTAAGCACATTTATGCAAAACAACATTAAAGAACATTAAAGTACATGTGTGCTCATATTTGTTACTACTTAACTTTTATAATTCTACCACCAGTTAGGAAAGTGTAGAGCATAAAGATGTTGCCAAGGACTTTATGGAAGGTATATTTACTAAAAACTGTATATCTGTATTAAACTCTGGTTATGTATTGTTAGGTGGAGACTGTAATTATAAATTGGGAAATGAACCTCCACAAGATCTATTTGACACTAACATGGAGAAAATTTGGCCACTCCCCCCAGTGACTGCCACTGATGCCCGTTGTGATCCACATGCTTTGCAATTTCATATGTTTATGGAGGATTGATCCCTGTGTTCTGTAAATGGTAGAAAGGAATCAGACTCTTCCTGCAAGTGCACTTTAAAGAATAATACATTGGAGTCCCTGATCCATTGCTTTCTTATAAAATGTTTAGGATGGTAACATATAGTAGACTTAGAAGTAATTATAAGCATAGGGTGGGTCGCAAGGCACTCGTACTAACATTGAATATTCCCAGTAGCATAAACCCTTTGAATAAGGCCATACTCTCTATTCTTGTACGAGATAGAACTAGTAGAAATGGAGAGGTACTTAGATGCTGGAGACCGGTGCCATAATTTCTAATATCTTCCATCTTTTCTTTAGGCTCAAATGAAATCGTTGTTTGCCTTATGGATCCTAGTGGGGCCCGACATATTGTTGGCCTCCATCTCTGATCTTTCAAAAAAGATTAAAGACATTTTTGCATTGAACAGTCAGAAGCTGAAAGCCTTCAAGTCTCCCACAAAATGGTTTACTTTGGCATGTCAAATAGCTAAGAGTAATCTTCTCCACACCTTGAAAAGTGGTGCATGGGTGTGCTAAAAAATGAGTGAGAGCACAGAGAGTTTATAAACTAGAAAGTAATACGGCAAAGTCTGTTTGGTAAGAAACAGCCTTTGAATAGCTAGAAGCCATTGATAACTACACAAATAAATGCAAGTGTTGGGGTCTTGCATCCCATGGCTCTGGATTACATTTTGAGTATCTCCATTGCACTGCTTTAGAGGCCTCACCGTGGAATCTTTTTAATTTTTTCCAGCAATTTATAACCCTGAGGAAGGGCATAGTTGACAATTGCAGCATAAAATGATCTTATTCTACATCTGATGACCCTTAATAATTTGAGTTCTTTGGCTGTCTAGGAACCGGCACTGAATTGAAGCCCCGGTCTTGACTCTGTTGCTGTAGATTTGTTTAAAAGCAATGTCATAGTCCCTGTTAATAAGAAAGGAGACAGGGCATCTCCAATCTCATATCTCCTTATTTCTCACCCTTATGGAATTTCAAAGATATTTGGGAGACTCGTGCCAGATCACTCGCTTGGGTTCAAGTGAACAGCATTCTTGTGAAATCACAAGGGGAATTTAAAGCTGGAGGGAGCAGCAGTAAATAGACTACACATCTTTACTTAATTGGATTGAAATATCACTACCTATATGATGCACCCTATACATGGCCTTCATGTATCTTTGTTCAGCTTTTGGCCTAGTTGACAGGCTGATTCATTGGGAAATCCTGGAAGGCATGCATGTCCTTATTCCTTTGCTTAGGATCATTAAGTCTTTAAATTCGGCGCCAAAGACTGTGGCCCTCATTACGACCCTGGCGGATTTTTTCCGCCATCGACGGACTTTTCCGCCATGGCGTAAAAAGTCCGTTTACGCCATGGCTGATGGCGGACTTACCGCCCCATTCCGAGGTCGGCAGGGCGGTAAGTCCCCATTGACCCATTTACCCTTCCCCATTCCCATTTCGGCCCCATAGGGCTCAATGGGAGTGGGGAAGGCGTTAATTACGCCACCGTACATTACGGTGGCGTAATTAACACCAAGGTCCCATAGCGCCATGGATTTCTACGCCCGCAAAAAGCGGGCGTAAAAGTGACCATGGCGCTTTGGGAACTCGTAGTTGGCGGTAAGGGGTCGGCGCAGCTAACGCTGGCGTAAACCCCTTACCGCCAGGGTCCTAATGAGGGCCTGTATATGATTCGGCCAAGGAGGGGAGTCTGCCAACAGCTTTTTCTGTTGTTAGGGGAGTGCAGCAGACTTATCTGCTGACTTTCAATTCAACCTCTACATGAATGGTCTGGAGGAAGCACTGAACTTGAGACATCTTGATGTGTCACGGATAGGTGGGTGGCGCTGTCTTTTTTGAGGTACGGTGACAACACATTCATTCTGGCCAGGACACCACAGGTCCTTCACGTACTGATTGATACCTATGAATGCTTTATGAAGAGCAGGACATTGATGATTAATTCTGGGAAATCGAATTAAATGGTAATAACTATAAGAGTTGTGTTTACTCTTTGTGGTACACCTTTAAAACAGATAAAACTGTACACTTATTTTGAAATGGGATTTAATAAAAACAATATTTGCCCTTCAGATATGGCACAATGCAATAGGGGAACTATGACTTTCAGATATAAAGAACACATTGCCACCATTCTGTATGTATATAGAGGGCCTGAGGGCCAATTCCGTTGGTGACGGTATGCTATATAAGTACCTTTAACATAGCATAACATAACATGTAAAATACTGTGTAAGTGGTTCATACATTGCCGATGCTTAAAGACACGATGAATAAGATATAAGTGACCGAAAACATTTTTATTAAGAGACTTCTGGATCTACCCCAAGGTTTACAGTGCACTATGAATTAGAATTTACCTATTTCCCGGATGATGCCCAATCATGCAAATAAAGGTCCAGCTTTCATTATGGAGCATGTGCAGTAGTACCTGGAGTGTATCAAGTGCTGAACAGGATTACCATAACAACTAATTACCGGCCCAAATAACCGGACAGACTCAGAGAATATGGCAAAGTACTACTTTATTATCAGATCAATAAAGCAGGGAAATCTGGCAAGCAAAACAAGTCGCAGCTTACTTTAGGGGAGGCATGGCATCACAAGTTTGACACTGACACAAAAGATACAATTTGTAAAACCTTTATTAACTTTGCAGGGTGTGGAAAAACTCTTATTCTTCCCTATAACTATGATGGGAGTCGTCTCAACCATCAAATAATAAAGAAAAAAGTCTTTGTTGTGTTTGTCAAATCAAAATGGCCTATGCTAATAAAACCTGATGCCTGCCCTATCTCTTGTACCAAAAAGTGCGTAAAGGAGGAATGTATATAAAAGGAAAATCAGTGTTCGACAAAGAGAAAATGTGGCTGAATCAGCTCTCCAACCCACGTTTAGACAGCATGGAATACGGCAGTCTCTATAGGCAGGATGAACACTGAAACAGTTTGGAAAGTGGACCGAGGCTCACTAGGCCTTCCACGTTAAACGCTCTTGTTGCAGTCTTCCACAAATAATGGAGAAAAAAAGTTCACACATGGTCCCTCTGTCGGGCTCAGACCTGTTGAAGAAAAACAAAAGTTCAATGCTGATCTCCCTCTGTCGGGCTCAGACCTTGCACAGTTCAACGTTGGTCCCCCTCTGCCGGGCTCAGTCCTGGGGCTCCCTTCCCCAAGCTTTTTACACTTTGGGTCTCCCTCAGTCAGTCTCAGACCGCTTTTCGGATATCGAAGACTTTCGAATGTGCCAGCTTTCTTTACAGACCACTGCATGACCACTTTGACTCTGAATTCAATGTACAACCTTTCCTCTCCACTTCTCTCTGGGTTAATCTTGTTCAGTTTCGCTTTTACAGTTCATTCACTTTTATCGCCTCAAGCAATGCACCTTTCATGCAGACCTTCAAGTGGGCTACTCCTTTTCCCCGGGCCACTCCGTTACTCAGTATCACTGATTCCACAGCTGTCTTCAATTTAAAGTTAATTCACAGGTATGCCTTTCCTCGAGTCTCAGCCACACTCCTGCAGCCTTCACCTGTGATATTTTGTTGCAAACCTTAATCTTTCTTACCACACACTGGTCTCTTAGGTCGCTTGCCAACTTACTGGCTGTGTGCGGTTCATCTTTTTCAATTTCCAATTCACGAGTCAAGGTTAGTACCACAGGCTTGGTATCTCCTCCCCAACTCTGTCGTTCACCCGGAAGGGTCGCTGGCATCCTTAAAACACAATGCAGTATTTGATATTGGAATCTGGCCTTCTCTGTGTATCTTTCACTGCATTGTGGAGGCAATTTATCCATGTGAGGAGAGCTAATTGGACTCAGGTGTATGCACTTGAAGTCAAGTGCCTCACTTTGCTTGATCCGATTCTGGACATTTCCAGTAGGATATATAACAGTTAGTCTTGTTACTCTCAGTCACCCTCTTCCTCAGACTAGTTATTGCGCAGACATGGAGGGGAGTTGGGACATCGGATCCTAATAAAGGAGGGGTTGGATGTACAAAAAAGGGGGGAATACCGCGTCTCACCCATGGCTGCCTCACCCCCACTCCCTAAAGATCCCTCACCCACATGATCCAGCCACACTGGTCCACCCCAGGAACTGGAACAAAAAGCGATGGCCCTGTCCTGGCCACGTGGATGACAAGTCCCCGAGGACTAGCGGGCGAGACACCTTTTGGTTTCTCACTCACTCTCAAAATACATTTCGATTGCACAAAGGCTTTATACCTCAATATGAGTCAACTATGACATCATCCTACGTGACAAATGGTAAAAACTTATCAGGTGGAGGGATTGGTTAGGGGAACATATATACCCATCGCTTATTTAGGTGTTAGTAACATTTTTGGCTGCCCTCTATTTGGTGGGCACGCCTAGAACAACCTCTAACTATGTATAATAATACAGATAATAGCAGAATAACAGCAGCTGATTGGCTTCTGCAACAATGTGTGGTCCATCATTGCATAGGCCAACCTGATTGGCTGACATCCTCTTCCAATCTTGGACATTTGGCTTGTTAGCAGCATGGAAGCAAAACGAAAACTCAAGAGAGGGGAACAATGTCAGACAATTGCCCACTTGGCCAATTAGCCTCACCATCTCTCATCATTGAGGCCCCAGGCCAAGACCTCTTCTTTGTAGTTGACCTTGCTGACTGTTCCCTTCTCCGGAACTTTTAAGGTAGTGAGGGTACATTGCTATGTTCGTCTAGAGCGTTATAAATAAGCCTTCTTTTCTGGTCTTGCACCATGTGTGTGCTATTTGATTCAATTATACTGGGTACTATCACTCGCTTTGTCCTCTGGAGACTTGGTTGCTCTGTCTTTCATATGATTTCTTCACTTTTAATTGTACAATACTTGGCACCTGCAAATGTTTTCACCTTTGCTTGGTCTAAGAGAAATGTCTTACGTATATGGCGTATCCTCTTCTATTTCCTTTGTACTTTGCAGTTGTTTCTCACTGTGACATCCTTAATCCTTAGCCAAACAAATATTCTTTGTTCTTGCATGAATCTGTATTTTAGTGCCAGTCAGCACTTCTCAGCACTTCTGACTCAGTCTTTCTCCTTGGGGTTTTCCGCTTACTATCACATGTAACCGACATCCATCTTCTCAACATGCCTGCCTTACCAGCGTTATATTTTCACTGTACCAAGCTTCTCCATTTCTCATCTACCTTGTGTTTCTGCGTATATGCATTTACTGCATCTCTTCTTACTTATCTTCTCAGTATATATGATTTCTTCACATTTTTATGTTCGTTTACTTTGTTACTTCAGTTACATCTTCATTCTTTGAGTATTTGAATATCGTTTCAGTGCATTCTCATCTCTTCTCTTCATGATGTCACTTTTCACCTGTCAGACTTTACTTATAGCTCTTTTTCGTCTGGTGGTGTCTGCAAACTTCCTTCTACCACTTCAGTTTGAGGGTACATTCGGTACAGTTGTCTGAGCATATAACTTCGTTCATATCTTTGAAGCGGTATTGGGACGATACCAGGAGTCATGCACAGTGCTTTCTTGCTGCTCTTCCAATATGATGGAGGTGAGGGGGCAGGCTCCATGAGTGACGTGTACATCTCTTTCTCTACAAGTAATTAATTTACGCAGGACAATTGGGGGATTTCTTGTGTCATTTTGCACCAAATTCCTTGAGTATGGTACATAAAAAATGGAGATAATCTGGCTCTGAAAAAATTATTTATTGTTCCTGAAACATTCAGCAAAGCGGATTGTATATGAGTCTGTATTTTACTTAATAAGAAACTCACAACTTTGTAGAGGAGGTTCCAAAGAAAGCCTGCCCTCCAACCATCCATTTTGAACTACCAGGAACGTTCACACCGAAATATGTGATGTATGATGAGCAAATAAACCAGCAGAGAGCTGCAGTGGGGCTCTGTCCAGTACCTATCAGAAGAACAGCACCTATTGAAGTACCAGTACAAAGGAAACCATGCACAGTAAGGTATCTATTGAGGAAACCCTATCAACAAATGAAACAAAATGAGGATCATCTAAGTACAGTCACTGAAGAGACCAAAAAGATCTTAATGGAAGACCAATGGTGATGTCACGAGAACCCGGACTGACCCACACAAAGAAGAAATGATGACCAAAGAATGACGCAAAGAGACAAAACAACATGAACAAGGGAGTGTAAAGGTTGTCAAATGAGAAAGTATATTGTGCCTCCTATCACAATGAATATATGTATATTGGCCTATGCCAAGCTGCTAACAAGTCGCTTGCGAAGAAATCCGTGTTGCAAGGTCCTGACCTTAAAATCAATGTAAACCGCCATTTTAGGTCAATCCGCCATTTTAGGTTCGCTTTGTAAAGTCACCCTGTGAGTTAAAATGGTGGACGATGTCATTCCGAAATACAACATGGCCGCCTTGACCTCTGCATGTAGCTAATATGTAACTTGTCTGCAGGCCACTTGTTGAGGTTGTGAACTGAGACCTTGTCCTTCGTTGACCTGTGTGTAAAGGATTACTCGTGCAAAGAAACTAATCCACGAGCATATGTTGAGAGCAATGTATTCAAATACTGAAGATAGAACACTGTTTAACTACAATGACCCTCATTAGGACCCTGGCGTTAAGGGGTTAACGGCGCCGTAAAAGGCTGCGGCACCGTTATTCCCTTAACGCCTTGCTACGAGGTCTCTTTGCGGCTCCCGACCTGAACGGCTGGTTTGGACCAGCCGTTAAAGTAGGGAACCGCAAAGGGACCTTGATGGCAATTACGGTACCGCAATTTGTGGTACCGTAATTGCTGCCTTCCCCATTCCCATTGAGCCCTATGGGGCAAAAATGGGAATGGGGAAGGGCCATGGAGAAAAGGGGAATTACCACCCCGCCAACCTTGGAATGGGGTGGTAATTCCCTCTTTCTCCATGGCGGACTCCGGCATGGACCATGATGCTAATAGCACCATGGTTTAGCGCCAGAGTCCTAATGAGGGCCATTGTATTAATGTTTGAGAAGATCTGCATGGGAAATCCTAGAACACACAGTTGCCGTGTAGACTTTATATATGTATTAAAAGCAAACCAGGTACATGTGGATATGCGAACTAGGCATGAACCCTAGATCAGTAATGTATTAGAGGAATATTAACCCGAAGGAGGGTTGGACATCATGTTCGCAAATATTATAAAAGAGTCATGAATTCTAATGTACAGCGTCTCTCACTGAACACACTGAACTACGCTGGAGTTCGCTGTGTTGCACTGAGTGCCGATAGCTATCTGATTTTGCTCTGTTCTTCGTAACTGGATTCAGTATAAAATAAAGTACTTTGTATGTTCCTTTGTAAGCCGTGTTCAGTGTATTTCCTTTTGGGGTATTCAACATCGATATTTTGATTTTGTTTTCACAGTTGGCGCCCGAATAGGGACCCTCAAGATTGATGCCGGATTGTCTAAGGTTGACACAGGCTATCGGACCGGAATCGGACGGTGTGACAAAAAGGGGCCCCACTGAACGAGACGTGACACCTCAGCAGTGCTGCACGACCCAATCCCTGGACGATTAGCTTGTGGTCCGAGACGGCATCTTGACGAGGGTCCACTTATCGAGGCGGGCAGATTTGCTGAAATCACCGCACACGAGGTAAGATTAGTTAGGTAAGATTCTTTGAAACCCGATCGGACCTCCTTAGGCTTAATCAGGTAAGTCATGACCCGACATTTAATCCTTAATTTAATCCTGATAATTTGATTTTGGCGTATTGTATCTGCAGACACAATTATTGACCAGGTAACACCAATAATTTGATATGCCTGGGAAATTGTCTACCTGCTTCAGGGCGTTATTCCGCAGCGACAGACAATCTTTGGAATTTAGCCGTCCGGCACCACAGGAGGGGTCGCCGGCATGTACTATGTACTGTAAGCATGGCATTGGAAGTATAGTATTTAATGACATTTGGCATAGACAAACCAGACATGCCTCCGAACTTCAGTGGCCAATCAATGGTAGTTTTGAAATCCCTCGTATTGAGTATTTAGAGTCAATTCTATTAAAGAAAAAGGCTAGACCTGCAGCATTTGATGTTTTGCAGAATTGGAAAAAAGAAGCGTTACAGCAACTTAAAAGTAGAGAAAAACATGTGCGCCGTCATAAGACGAACGCCGAAAAAGCATTATTGTATGACCAAGATAAACATTCTGAATCAACTAGGAATATGGATAGGGCTTTCTCACTTGGAATTCAGAAAATCTATCCTTCCAAAGACCTCCATGCATCCGATGAATTCATAGACAAATTGTTAAATGAACGAAGGCCTAGTGCCTCTGCGCCACCTCCGCATGTTCCTCTTCCTGCTGCTTTGCCTCTTCCTCCTGCAATTCCTGCTCTACCTGCTGTTGTTCCCGTTGTTCCTGCTCCTCCTAATGTTCCTCTTCCTCCAGCTCCTCCACCTTTTCTTATCGCACCAGTAACAGTACCTCCATTGAATTTGCCTGCTCCCTCTCTTCCAAGTGGTCCTGAGCCGCTTGTAGTCGATCGAGGTGCAGGTTTGAAGATTGTCACTCGCAATACTGTACCACCAGAGAAGAAACGTGATTTGTTTGCATGGGCTAAGCATTGTATGGATAGGGATGATCAAGCTAATGTTTTTGCCACACTTTGTAATATGGATAATTTTCCTGAGAAAAATGTTTTTATTGAAGGTTTAGGGATTCATTTATGTATAATGTGGGGAAAATTAAATAATACAGATCTTCCGCAAGGGTTAAAGGATCTAAATACTTTAGCGTTTTCTAGAGACACTGTGGCGAAAGTAAATGAGTGTAACGCTCACCTGATTCCCACGGAGGCGCAGGTCTGGCTTCGAGTGCTGATGCTTCTTCAATGGTGAAGCGCAGGACTCTGAAGATGGACAGGAAGGGCCCTCTACTCTGGCTTCTCCGGCTTGCAGGAATATTCCCCTGTGCGTGAAAAGGGAGTATTACCTACTGACTGAGTTATGCTCAAGCTTCTCACTCGCTTCCAACCCTCCACGATACCCTTCCACGATTCCCCGTGAAGTCTCACCTTAGGGTCAGGAAGGATGAGCTCTCCATCCTGCTTCTGATGCAGGGGCGCGTTGAAACCCAGTTACTTCACTGGATTGAGGATTGATGGGAGTTCAGGTAAGCTTGACTATTCAGGTAAGGCTCTGTAAAAGTTCTGTTGCAAGTTCAAAAGTCCAAGCTTAATAATAATGTTCATTGTCTTTTTGCAGCAAGCGCTAATGCTTATGTCTTTTTTCCCCTTAGGGGCCGGGGTTCGGAATGCCGGAGATATGGCACCGACCCGAAGTGAAACGTGCAGTTCCAGTAAATGGCAGGTTAGTTCTGGATGAGCGCTCAGGGACTGTCTTTGCATACGCTCATTCAATGTCTTGTCTTTTTTCCCCATAGGTGCCGGGGTCCGGAAAATGCCTGGAAGCGGCAAGACCTGAAATGAAATGGGAATGACCCAACAGGTAAGTCTTATTCCCTTCCTTCTCTCACCTCTTATTCTTGTCTTTTTCTCTAGGCTCTGGGAAGTGGCTGTGTATCCGGATGATCGCTGCTGAAGATGGAGTAACCCAGGAAAGGTGAGTGAAATGCAGCGCTGCAGCGATCGTAACGAAATGCTTTTAAAAATAATGTCTTTCCTTTCAGGATCGTCGGTGATGTCTCCGTGGTGCAGATTTAGCTGGTAAGGTCTCTTGTCTCCCTTTGCAGGTGACCCAGGATGCTGACAGGCGTGGCTGAAGTCCAGATGCAGGAGCTGACACGGTGAGCGTCCAGCTGCAAGGAGCAGAACAACGCAAAGCGTGAGTTGCTGATCGGGTGTGGTTTAAATAGCTTTGGAAGAAGTACCAAGTGTGTATCCTTCCTCCGATCAGGTATGTATCCTCCCCCGACCACACCCGGGTGGAAAGTAGTCCCACAGGTAAAGTAGTTCCATTCAGGCCTCAAGAGGGCCTGGATGTGGCAGCATGGTCTGCATCAGGTAAGTGCACATTAAAACACTTGAACACATGTCTAGCTTTATGAGCCTGGTGCCTAAGGCGCCAGGACAGAGGTCCAACATGAGCCTGGCGCCTAAGGCGCCAGGACTGCGTCCAAAGGGTCCCAGCTTGGGCCCGCTGGCACTCCCCTGGGGGAAATGATGCCTGCCTCTGGGGTTGCTGGGTCGGACCTGGCTCCTTGGAGGTAGGCATCATGACAATGAGCATGTCGAGAGGTTATTTGGGTATAGAAAGGAGTTGGAAAGGTTACAGAATGAGGATGACGAGGGGGAAAGTATGTATGTACAGAAACGGTTCCTTCCTTGTCGTAAATCGATATCTGAGGAAGCACGAATTTGTACGAAGGACGCGCATAGATGGATTTCAGATATGTTGATAACTCCAGTTGAGGTATATGACACATATAGTCAGTATACGCCAGAAATGCAGAGGAAAGTGATACAGGTAATGATAGAGTACCAGCAGGATGTTTGTGTAAAACGAAAGATTAGTTGTCCCACAGAGTTATTGAGTATTTATAAGAGAGCTTTTTCACTTGATACTCTTTCGACTGCTTTAGCGCTCGACTTAGCTCTGTTGCTTAGTAAGTGTTCGGAGTCACCTAATTCTCAGTTGCCTATGAGAGAGGTTCCTCTGACATTTGTCCCAAAGGTTGAGATTGCGGCTGATCCTGCAGCAAATGTAGTCGCTGTGAACATTTCTGCACATTATGTATCACAGTTCGTTCATGTCCCGTTCTCGAGACAGGAAGTGAATATTATTAGACAATCTATTCCTGATATTAGGAAAAATCCAACAGGATTCTATAAAAAAATAGAGTCCGTCTTGCAGTCCTCAGTGTTCACCTTAGGAGATATTGATTTGTTATTCCCTATACTCCTGCCCGTAGATTTGTGGAAACAAGTTAGAACTATAGACGACGTGCCAGGGTTGGGAGATACATGGACGAACATAACTAGACTCGATGGAGAAAGGCCAGCTGGGGAAAGACCGCCCCAGGTGATACTAACTTTGCCTGATAGAATCATTGCAAAATTGAAAACAATAATCCCGGAGAAAAGAATTATTTGGGACAAACGTACGGCCTGTGTCCAAGGGAAGTCTGACGGTGCTACCGAGTTCTTTAATCGGTTCGAACAGGTATTCTCGGATTTCAGCGGACAAGACCTAGGCACAGAATCTGGGAAAAGGTTATTTGTGGACAAATTTGTGCGTGGATTGCTGCCTGACATCCAGTCACAAATTATGTCTTCTGAGAGCGCTTGGCAGACGAAGTACCAATCAGAAGTACTGCATATGGCTCAGTACTACGAGAATCGTGTCAATAATGAAAAAGATAGAGTTGAAAAACGAAAAGGTGATTTAAAGACTAAAGTATTACTACAGCAAATTGTTAGAGGCCCCAGAGGGGGTAGTTCGCAGATTAGAGGTCAGGAGAATGTGCCGTTGGGTCCTGTGAACATTAACCAGTGTGCCTATTGTCGTCAAGAGGGTCATTGGCGTGCACAATGCCCCGTCCTTCAACAAAGGTCGACCAACACATTTGGGAATATGGGTAGATGATCCAGAGGTCGCCTGGGTGTAGGGGGCCCTGGTAGAGGTCAGTTTACACAGGATCCTCAGGAACCTTTTTCTTAGGATAATCAGACTCCGAGTGTGGATACTAGGAACATATTTGATCATCCTTCTGCTGCATATTTATCTGAAGAGCTTCCTTTTGATGACATTCTGTTTCATTAGGATTGTCCGAAGCAGGGTTTGGAACCTACACCTATTCCCGTCAATCAGAAAGGTCCCTACGTTGAAATGGTGGTGGTAAATAGGAAACATCAGTTTCTGATAGATACTGGAGCACAGAAGTGTTTCATTGATCATTCACGGGTTCCAAACATTCCAATGTCAGGGCAAACCAATGTTTCTGTAGGGTTCTCTGGCACACCAGTTGTTTGTCTGGTTTCTTCGCCGGTACCCATTTCTTTGGGTCCCTTTACGGACCACTGTCCATTTCTGTTGACTTCGAATTGTGGAGAGAATTTGCTGGGGTTGAACCTGTTAAAAGAATTAAATGCAGTGATTTACTGTTCTTCTGACGGAGTGCGTTTGACGATTTCACCACAGCAATTTTCTGTCTCGCAATTCTTGACTAGACCTTTTCCGCCAGAATTCATTGATGTACCAGAGAGATTATGGGCTGTTGATGACAATGATGTTGGTGTTTTACAGATTGAGCCTCTTAAGATAGTTTTGAAACATGGAATCGATCTGCCACGCATTCCCCAGTATAAGATTTCAGTTGAAGGCGAGCAAGCTTTGAAATGCATTGTTTCCGATTTTGTGCATCGCTGGGTGATTGAAGACATTTCAGGAAGTTTGTGTAATAGTCCTATTTTACCCGTGTACAAGAAAGGCGATAATGCAATTGCATTCGGTTTCATAATTGATCTACGTGCCATTAATAAAGTCGTCGCTCCACAATTTCCAATTGTGCCTGATGTGACGACAATCTTAACCATGATTCCAGCTACAGCTACTTACTTTAGTGTTGTGGATCTAAAGAATGCTTTCTTTAGTATTCCTATACACAAGGATAGTAGATACTTGTTCGTGTTCACCTTAGGGGGACGCTCGTTCACATTTACTTGTGCACCTCAAGGGTACCCAGAGAGTCCTAGCATCTAAAGGGGGGCTTTGAAAGAACAACTTGATACCCTTGAATTGCCCTCTACTTGTACATTGCTTCAATATGTTGATGATTTGCTTTTAGCTGTTGACTCTGAGAGAACCTGTAAGGAGGGCACTGTGTTATTGCTTATCCATCTAGCTAAGCAGGGTCACAAAGCTTTGCTTAAAAAGTTTCAATATTGTTGCCAGGAGGTCGCCTATTTAGGCTATCTTCTGTCAAAGGAGGGAAGAAGATTGACACCTGAACGTATAAAACACATTTCTGGCATGTCTGTCCCAAATACACAGAAGGAAGTTAGAGCCTTGATAGGTATGGCTTCTTACTGTATGTTGTGGATCCCAAATTTTTCACTAGTGATCAAACCGATGGTGGCTTTGACAAAGAAGGGCATTTCTTCGCCATTGCCGTGGAACGCGGAACACCAGCAATCGTTTGACTTGCTGAAGACTGCATTATGCTCTGCACCAGTTTTGGGCACACCAAACTATTTATTTATTTTATTTATTTGGATTTATAAAGCAGCCAGCTGCCCGAGAGCATCGTGGCGCTGTTACAGAATATTCACTTATGACATGGTACAGATAATTCATATGCAGTGGTACAGGTAAGAACATGACAGCGTTCCAAGGTTACAAAGGAACGGTATTAGAGGCGGTACATTTGGCAACAGACTAATTGAAGAGATTCGTTTTTAGCATCTTCCTGAAGGTTGTGAGGGATTGTTCATTTCTAAGGTTGCATGGGAGCGCATTCTAAGCTTTTGGTGCTAGCACTTCAAAGCTTGTGCTGCCAGCTTTGGCTCTGTTGAAGGCTGGGACGGAGAGCAAGCAAGTGTATTGGTCACGTATTGGTCTGTGTACTGGGGCTTGGTGAATTCTTTCTGCTAGGTATACCAGGGCTGTCAGGGCAAGCATCGGTGGGGATAGTGAGGGCCTTAAATGCAATAAGTTCCTTGATAGGGAGCCAGTGGGCGTCTTTCCTTGCCTGTGTGATGTGCTCTCTCCTCGGGATGCTGAGGGCGGCTCTGAGGGTGCTGTTTTGTGCCATTTGAAGTCTGTTGACGTTATTTGCGGAAGTGCCTAGGAGTAAGATGTTACAGTAGTCAAGTCTTGCGCCAATTGTAGCTCTCGCTATGTTAAGGCAGTTTTTTGGTGATAGGTGAGGTTTTACTGCATTTATGATTTTAGTAGTAAGTGGGGCTGAGGATGAGGTGGCACTAACTTGTCTGTCCATAGATAAGGTGGAATCTAAATAAACACCAAGAGTTTTCACTACAGTGGCGGCTTTGATAATATAGTTCTCAATGGTGAAAGAGCTATATTTGACGTCAAGTTTTTTTAGGTATTCTTTTGGGCCTACCAGTAGGATTTCTGTCTTTTCCCCATTTTGACAGAGACCATTAGCTGCCATCCAGGCCTGGATGTGTGCATAAGTCTTCTGGAGGGTGTCAAGATCTTGTTCATAGTTTCCTGTTAGTGGGAGAAGGATTTGAGTGTCGTCGGCATAGTTGGTGAAGGCTATGCCGAAATCTTCTAAGTCACTGAACAGAGGAAGGGTGAATAGGTTGTAGAGAGTGGGGGAGGTACAAGACCCTGCATTCAATTGGTGATGGCGAGGCTGGTGCCTGGTCGGAGAATACCCTCATGGCTCTACCCTCTAGGAACGAGGTGATCCATGCAGTGGCTTCTTGTGAGAAGTGGGCAATGTCAATGAGATGTTTACACAGGATCTTGTGGTCAACCAGGTCAAAGGCTGCCGATAGATCCAAGAGTAATAGGAGTGAGGTTTTGCCTTTGTCCATGGCTTCAAGTAGTTGGTTCTTGAGGTCTAGTAAGGCTGATTCAGTACCGTGACGGGGGCAGAAGCCGGATTGCCTTTTACCGAGAATGTTATGAGTTTCCAGGTGGGATTGGATCTGTAGGTAGGCAGCCTTGTCAAGGATTTTCAACAAAAATGGTACAGTTGTGATTGGACGGTAGTTGTTAGGGGAGTCAGGGTCAAGGGTAGGTTTCTTTATAAGTGGTCGTACCCAGGCTTCCTTAAGGACAAGCAGGACTGTGCTGTTGGTAAAGGAGGCGTTGATGAAGGAAGTGATGAAAGGGGCTAAGGCGGTGCCACAGTCTTTGACTATATTAGCTGGGCATGTGTCTCCTTTACATAGAGATGGTTTGGTCTGTTTCATGATATTTAGGACTTCAGGGATGGTGACTTGTCTGAATGCAAACGGTGTGGGTTTGTTTGCGCCCTGCGGGGTATCTGGAGTTCGTGATATTGCCGGAGGTTTAGTAGTGGGTGGTGGCGCTTTGGGCAGTTTGTCAAAATGGGACTTGATTTTGGTCTGAAGTGTTTTGATTTTGTTTAGCATGGCGTGCTGGATGTTGTTTCACCATGTTTCGTCTTTCACGGTGGGTTGTGTGGAGGTGGGGGGAATTGTCAATTTGTTATAGATGGCAAATAGTTCTTTCGATTGGGAGTTTGTTTTTTCAATTCTGGAGTTGTAGGTGGCGGCTTTGGCTTTGGTGATGGCCAGTTTGTATTGTTTGGCAACTGTGAGGTACGTGTCTCTAGTGGTGGTGGAGGGGTTCATTTGCCAGGATTTGAATGCTGCTTTTTTTGCTGTTCGAGCATCTTTGAGTTCCTGTGTGAACCATGAGTTGGCATGAAGTGTATGTTTGGCTTTTTTTAATTCTAGTGGGGCTATAGCATCTTGAACCTCTTTTAGAGTGGTGTTGTAGATCTCTACGAGCTCTTTGGAGTTATTAGATGTGGGATGGGCGAGCGCTGAGGCTTCAAGCCGAGGGAGGATTCTTTCGGTGGTGAGTAGTTTTTGGATCTAGCTAGGGTGGGTGGTGCGGGAGTGTTGGAGTTCCCTCCTGTTTTAAAGGGTATGAAGAAGTGCAGTAAATGGTGGTCAGTCCATGGGCATGGGGTGTTGGATCTAATGTCTACTGTGCAGTTGTGGTCTGCAATCCAGTCTAGTTACGACCTTTGATGTGGGTAGAGTCGTTAATTAGTTGTGTAAAACCTAAGTTTTGAATTGCTTTGGCAAGGGCTTTACCTTTTTTGTCTTTGGGGTCTGTGAATCCTGTGAACTATGAAAAGGCCTTTGTGTTGTTTGTGCATGAATGTGATGGATGTGCTTTGGCTGTATTAAAGCAGGAACATGGAGGGAAAAATAGGCCGTGCGTTTACTTTTCTTCCGCCCTTGATCCTGTAGCATGCGCTTTGCCAAGATGTTTGCGAGCTGTCGCTGCTGCTGCTGCATCTGTAAAACAGAGTGAGGGAATGGTCCTAGGCCATGATCTAACCCTGATGGTGCCTCACTCTGTAGATGTTCTACTGAACCGAACCCAAACGCAACACCTCACTTCCGTACGGTTGACGAGATATGAATTGATCTTGTTTGGTCCTCACATTCAAATTAAGAGGTGTTGTGTTCTTAATCCGGCTGAACTCCTACCTTTCCCACAAGGCACTACTTGCGGCGATGAAGAGTCACATGACTGTCTGTATACTACCGAACAAGAGGCAAAGGGTAGAATTGATTTGAAAGACACTCCTTTGGATAATCCGCAAGGAGGGTTGTTTTGTGATGGCTCCTGCTTCAAACTTCCGGATGGTACATCCACACCTGCTTATGCAATCACCACATTAAGCACGGTCGTGGAAACCAAGAGAATCACGCATAACTCTGCACAGGCCGCAGAGATTATAGCATTGACCCAAGCTTGTGAACTTTCCGAAGGGCTTGCAGTAAACATATATACTGATAGTCAGTATGCCTTTGGGGTGGTTCACAACTTTGGGAGACTTTGGTCAGAGAGAGGGATCTTAACTTCACATGCACTAAAATCCAACATGGCTCCCTAATAGTACAACTACTCTCAGCACTTGCGCTCCTTACTCAGTTAGCAGTTATGAAATGTGCAGCACATCGAAAGATTACAGATGACATAGGGAAAGGGAATGCTTTCGCTGATCAGATAGCTAGACAAACTGCTACCGATCCCCTTACGGAGATGTATGTTTCAAGGGAGACTATAAATGCTTATGCAATGGATGAGGGTGTTGGGTCTGTACGGGATATCCAAGCTGATGCCACGTTAGAAGAATCCAAGAGGTGGGCGTAAGGCTTGGGGAAACTTGATGATGACGGGTGTTGGGTGGACATAGTTGAAGGGAAATGGCTACTCCCTGATGCGTATATAATGATGATGGTGATCATGGCCATGGTCCTACGCATGCTGTAATTCTGCAGATATGTGCGGCATTACAGATCGACAAACTTTTCCATTTGGCCAGACATGCTCAGAGCGCCTAGTAGAAAGACACAACGGTATCATCACGAACAAGCTCGCTAAGACGTGTGCCGGCACTAAATTAAAATGGCTGGACGCCTTGCCGATCATGTTATTATCCATGCGTACAACCCCTCAAACTAAGACTGGGCTCTCTCCATTTGAGATGGTAATGGGGAGACCTGCCAATATCTGGAACCTTCCTAAATGTAGCTCATTAAGAAATGTTGAAAATGTATTACTTTCAGATTATTGCAGCCAGTTGACTAAAAACCTGTATTTGATTTATCACCAAATACGAGAGGCTTTACCTGTGTGATACGAGGGCCCGGGCCACAGCCTACGGCCTGGAAGTTAGGTGCTCATCAAGGCATTTGAGCGCTCTTCCTGCCTTGCACCTCGCTGGCGGGGCCCGTTCCAAGACCTGTTGGTCACCCAAACAGAGGTGCGGGTTTCCGGAAGAAAGAATTGGATCCACGCGTCCCACGTCAAGAAACTTCCTCACTCTGTGCCACACTATACAGAAGAAACAGAACCCCTCGCTAACGCTGCAATCAACGATCCCAAAGCAGTAAATAGCCCCGAGAGTGTGTCGGAGAATCTTTCTGAGCCTGTGAGGCTTGGGGAAACAGCCATTTTGTCTCCACACTCTCCAAAAGTTTTGCATCAGGAAACTGTTGTTTCAAATTCGCCATCTTCACTTGTCTCTGATACGTTTCTTCCAACGGGAAGTGACGACACATTGTTTCTGGATCAATCAGTATTGGTAAAAGCAAGGTACAATCTGCGTCCAAGAAAATCGACTTAAGGCACGGTTCTGCTGTGCATCTGATAGACTTACGGCGCGGTTTTTCTGTGCATTTGATAGACTTACGGCACGGTCCGGCTGTGCATTCGGAGAAGGAAAGGATCATCGAGGGCTTGTTGTGGAAGGACTAAGAAGTCACGCGACCGAGAGGTCGCTAGCAACGAACATTGGGGTTTCCGTTTGAAGACTACAATGCCTGCCAGGGCTACCGCTCGTATGGGACTTGTAAATGATGGGGTGACCAACCGGGACAATATACCTGGGCCCCGAAAATGTATTGCTGTGTTTTTATAATGATATTTGGGTTTTTGATAGTCACTGTCTTAGGATTGTGGTGCTTGGAGGAAACGCATCCTTTAGAATCCTTGTTGCCCACTGAAAATGTACGTACTGTTCCTTTGTACATTTTCATACTCTGTCCCCTAGGGACTCTCAGCATAGGCAAAGGTACCACAATAATACTCTGCTACTTATCATGAATGCTATGCATGCCATTTTTAATAAGTCTAACTGTTGGGTCTGCTCACATTTGCCGCAACACAGGGATAAGGGGCTAAGTTGGTATATTCATCCTTTACCTTTGACAACTGCTTGCTATTCTTCTCTTAGAGCGCTGTTCTTCGGCCGTTGGAATGATAGCATCTTAGGTGACTTTGACTGCACTAATGTAACGCTCACCTGGCTCCTCTGACTTGGTCTGGATTGCTGTGACCTCTACAAGCGTGATGCGCAGGATTCGAAACACCGACTGAACTGGACTCCCAAATCTGGCTTATCTGGCCCGTAGAAAAATCTTTCTGTAGGTGGAGAAACGGGATTAACTGTCTGCAGAGTATTGTGATTGCTTCCCACCTCCCCTTTGCTCTCCTCTGACCACCTCCGAAATCCCCAATCAAGACTCACCTTAATGTTTGAATGGATGAGCTCTCCATCCTGCTTC
Source organism: Ambystoma mexicanum (assembly GCF_040938575.1). NCBI lineage: Eukaryota > Metazoa > Chordata > Amphibia > Caudata > Ambystomatidae > Ambystoma > Ambystoma mexicanum. Next base: position 111,253,096 of record NC_090922.1, read on the forward strand.
TGGTGCAGGGGCACGCATTTGACCAGTTACTTCACTGGTTTCGGAAGGCGAAATGCCGTAAGTATGCAGTTTAAAAAGTTCCAGAGTAGAGTCTTCTCTTTGTTTGCTTTTCTGAACCTGCGATCTGTCCTTATTTTCAGGTGCAGAGTGGAAGTGATGCTTCGAGGGATATTGCCGGAGATAAACTCAGGTGAGTTTGTGATAAAATGATCCTTTTAAATGTCTTTGAATCCCTCTAGTAATGTCTTTCTTTTTTCCCCTTAGGGGCCGGGGTGCAGTACCAGGCCAAGAAGTGGTGCCAACCCGAAATGAGGAGTGGTTCCGTCAAATATGGCCATGTAAGTCTTTTGACGGAAAATCAGGCTTTCCTCATTTGTTCCTCCTGCTCACCTTTTGTCTCTTCTTCTCCCCTGCAGGTGCAGAGATGTGGCGGAATGTGGCGGAATGATGCCCAGAAGGTCGCGTGGATAGTGAAGAGCCCACGAGGCAGGTGAGTGATGCGCGGCGCTGCAACAAGTAGCGCGATGCTTTTAAAGAATATCTATCTTCAGGATCGCTGGCGTGATGGTTCCGGACACAGGTAGGAAGTTAGATTAAGTTCTTGGTTTCACCTTTTCTCTTCCCTTCCTTCCTTTCAGGTATCCCAAGATCGAGGCGGGCGTGGCTGGAGGCAAGATGCAGGAGCAGGCACGGTGAGCGTTCAGCTGCTAGATGCAGAGCAACGCGAAGCACGTGTGGCAGTCCAGGCGTGGTTTAAATAGCCTTGGAAGAGGTTCCAGGTAAGTATTCTTCCACGGTCCCAACCCAAGTAAAATAGTTCCTTTGATAAAATAGTCCCTCCTAAGCCTCATTTGGCTTGAGGCTTCATGCAGCATGGTCTGCGTCAGGTAAGTGCACCAAACACCCTTTTTTATGAGCCTGGCGGGGGTGCTGGGCCTGTCCTGGTGCTCCGGGGGTAGGCATCATGACAGCACTCCCCCCCAAGGCCCCTCCCAAGGTCGTTCCCTCTGGAGGTTTCGGTTTGTTTGGGAAATCCTGATGGAACTTTTTTACCAGCCGAGGTGCATGTACGTGGTCGCTGGGTTCCCAAGACCTTTCCTGAGGCCCGTATCCTTTCCAATCAATTAGATAGAAAAGTTTTGATTTTGAAATTTTAGAATCCAAAATGTTCTTCACCTCGAATTCAGGCTCCCCATCTATCTGAATTGGTTCTGGTGGCTTTATTAATCTGGTTCCTGGTTGCACTGGTTTCAAAAGTGACACATGAAAAACGGGATGAATCCGCATGTTAGCTGGCAGATCGAGCTTGACTGCCACTGGATTAATGATAGCTTTGATCGAATAAGGGCCCAAATACCTTGGATTAAAAGTTCGAGGTCCCTTGACCAATAAATGTTTGGTAGCCAACCATACTTGGTCTCCTTTTTGGTATGAAGGCGCCTCCTTCCGATGCAGATCTGCATTTTTCTTGTATTTCTCTTTCGCTTGTTGCAAATGGGCAGTTGCATTCTTGAATGCTTGAGTTATAGTGGAATGCAAATGGTCTACTGCGGGCATTTCAAGGCTCAGAGGAGAGTCCAGGTCTGAAGTACGAGGGTGATGTCCATATAGGGTGTAAAAGGGGCTTTGTCCAGTTCCAGAGTGCACCGAGTTACTGTATGCATATTCGGCCACCCATAACAAATCCTTCCAATTACCCTCCAATTGGTGCAACATACACCGTAGGTATTGTTCAAGGGTCTGGTTCGTTCTCTCCGTCTGACCATCGGTCTGTGGGTGATGGCTGGTTGAGAGTCTTACGTCGATTTGTGCCAGTTGACAACACCTTTTCCAAAAATGTGAAATAAACTGGCTTCCCCGGTCAGAGACTAATATGGACGGGAATCCATGCAAGCGGATGATATTTTTGAGGAATTCCTTAGCAAGGACAGAAGCTGAAGGTAATCCTTTCAACGGAATAAAATGAGCCATTTTAGAAAATATATCCACCACAACCAGAATAGTATTGTATCCATTACAAGGGGGCAGGTCCGTGATAAAATCTAGTGACAAGGTGTGCCAAGGCGCTGGTGGAATGTCTAAAGGCTGAAGAAGACCGGCGGGTTTTGTCTTTTGGCCTTTGTTTGGGCACAAACTCCACAGGACATCACGAAAGATTTAATATCCTTTCGCCAGGAAGGCCACCAGAATTTTCGTTTAATTTTTTCCTCAGTTTTGGCAATGCCAGGATGTCCTTCCATCAGGGTATCATGATGACGGGAAATAACCAGTTCTTGAAATTCCTTTTCTGGCAGAAATAAGCGTCCTTGGAAGTAAGGTAGGCCATCGTTGACCGAAAAGTAAGACCCCCTTTGGATCCAATCCTGCAAGGCGGTAGAGTCCAGGAGTTGTTTTACTCGTGCTTGAATGTCTTCAAAGGTTTGTAAGGAGGTTAATTCCAAAATTCTTTGTTCGGGATTGACCGGCACAGGTTCTGAATTAGTGTCTATTTCTCCCATTCCTATTCTAGATAGTGCGTCTGCTTTACCATTCTTACAGCTGGGACGGTAAGTGATTACGAAATCAAACTCAGCAAAGAACAAAGCCCATCGGAGCTGACGTGATGATTGAGCCTTGGCAGTCTTTAAATATTGTAAATTTCGGTGATCAGTGATCACGGTGATGGTGTGCCTGGCGCCAAGAAGATAATGCCGCCAAGCCTTAAAGGCGGACTTAATGGCTAATAATTCCTTATTGGTAATTGCATAATTTACCTAAGGCGGTGAGAACTTTCTGGACCAAAATGCTACAGGATGCAGTTGGTTGGTTTCAGGGTCTCTCTGAGACAGGACAGCTCCCATGGCTAAACTGGACGCGTCAGTTTCGACTATGTATGGGAGATCGGGACGCGGGTGCTTCAAAATAGGTGCAGATGTGAATTTAGCTTTCAATTTCTGAAAGGCCTGTTCAGCTTCCTTGGTCCATTCAAAACGTTTATTTTTCCGCAAAAGTGCAGTGATGGGTTGTACTACACGTGAAAATTCCGGAATAAATCTGCGATAAAAATTGGCAAAACCAAGCATGCTTTGGACCCCTTTTACCAAGCTAGGAGATGGCCATTTGAGGATGGCCTCCACTTTCCGTGAGTCCATTCGGACCCCATTAGGTGTCAGGATGAATCCAAGAAACTCCACCTCGGTGGTATGGAAAACACACTTTTCCAGCTTAGCAAACAGTTTGTGCTGGCGCAATTTCTCAAGGACGGCCCGGACATGCTTTCTGTGATCAGATTCCGAAGAGGAGTACACAAGAATGCCATCGATATATACGATAACACAAACATCGATAAGTTCCCGAAGGACATTGTTCATGAAGAATTGGAAGGCAGCAGGCGTGTTGCACAACCCAAAAGGCATCACCTGGTATTCGAATAAACCATATTTTGTACGGAAGGCCCTTTTCCATTCGTCGCCTTCTTTTACTCGCACCAGATGATAAGCCCCCCGGAGATCTAACTTGGTGTATACGCAAGCGTCCTTCAACTGGTCAAGGAGTTCAGGGAACAAAGGCGGAGGTTAACGGTTTTTAACCGTTATCTGGTTCAATGCGTGGTAGTCGATACAAGTTCTAGGGTCGCCTTCTTTTTTGAGCACGAAGAACAAAGCCGAGGATGCCGGGGACTTTGACGGGCGAATGAAACCATTGGCTAGGTATTGATCTAAATATTGTCTCAAATGCCGGTTCTCAGGTTCAGTAAGGGCATAAATCCTGCTACAAGGGGGTTGTACACCAGGCACCAGATCGATTTGGCAATTGTACGATCTGTGGGGGGGTAACGTGTTGGCCTGTTCCTTTTGGAAGACGTCCTGAAAGTCTTGGTATTCCGGAGGTAGTTGCATGGAGACAGAGGTTACAGATGCTAGACTAATCTTCATATTTTCTGGGTAGCAGGTTTGTGCACAATCCGGGAAGGTTATTCTCTTTGCTCGCCAATCAATTTGAGGATTATGTGTCTCTAACCACGGAATTCCAAGAATAACCTGAAACTGTGGTGCCTTGATTACGTCAAACACAACTTCCTCCCGATGGCCGTCCGGACCAATAAGAGTCACCTCAGTAGTGGAATGTGTTACCGGTCCTGAGGCAATTTCAGTTCCATCGACTGTGGTGATGACATCTTTGCTGGTTTTTGGACGCAGAGGGAGGTTAATCCTAGAGACCAATTCACTATCCACATTCCTATAGCCCCACTATCGATGTATGCCTTTATTGCATGCAACCGCTTAGGCTGTTCCGGATCTACGAGAACCATTCGCACAATGAAATGCGAGGTCTGAGAGTTAGTTTTCAAGCTCGGCAAGTGGACCCCTACGCTTGTCGGGCGGAGTCGTTTCCCAAAACAGAGTCTTCATGGTTTTTATCAGCGGCTCCGACCACCTTCTTGGGCGGTTTTGCCGGGCAATCCCGTAGAAAGTGTCCAGAGTTCCCACAATAGAGACATAATTTTAACTGCCACCTCCTTTCACTTTCCTTTTGGGTGAAAGGTCCTCTAACCCCTCCAATATGCATAGGCTCGGAGACATCGGCACCCTTGGGAGTGACGTGGGTCTTGACCAACATCCGGGTTTCAAACTTGGGCCGATCCGCTTTTCGGTTTTGGAGCCTGTGATCCAATTGGACCACTAAGTCTATATATTCTGTGCATTCTTGGGGCAGATTTACAACTTGGGCCAAAACATCTTTAAGTTCTCCGCGTAGACCCCGATAGAATAATGTGATTCTTTTATCCTCTGGCCACCCAGTTTCCACGATTAGTCTGTTCAAGGTTGCTATGTAGGAGAGGAGGTCTTGGTTGCCCTGTCGCAGGGATAGAAGTTGATCATCCAGAGCTTGTCCCTGAGAATGTCGAGCAAATAATCTCTCCATGCTTGCTTGAAATCCTTGGAAATCCCGGAGGATTGGGTCATCTTGAGTAACCAGTGGTACTGACCAATCAGCAGCACAGCCGCTAAGGTATGACAACACAAAAGCTACCTTGGTCTGGTCATTAGGGAAGGCCCCAGGTCTGCATAGGAAGTGCAAACGACATTGATTCATGAATACGGCAAACCATTTGGGGTCCCCAGCAAAGTGTTCAGGTAGGGCCAGCGGCATATTTCAAGGTAGATTGATTTGCACAGGGTTACTTGAAGCCACAGGAACAGAATTCCCCCCGGAACCAGGTAGAGGGGTTTGCCAGCTTGACCTTGCAATACCTGCCTAGCCAGGTCATCAGTTCGTTCCTTAGATACAATTATTTCCCTCCTGAGGGCATTAGTCTCTTGACGAGCGGCATGTACTTCGGCCTGTAATTCCCCCAGTAATTGGGCCAACATATCAGTCTCAGAAGATTCCATAGCGCCTGGGTGGGAATTTGTAGGATGGCTTTGCGTTCTGTAACGCTCACCTGGCTCCCACGGAGGCGCTGACCTGGTCTGGATTGCTGTGACCTCTTCAAGCGTGATGCGCAGGATTCGAAACACCGACTGAACTGGACCCCCAAATCTGGTTTGTCTGGCCCATAGAAAAATCTTTCTGTAGGTGGAGAAAGGGGATTAACTGTCTGCAGAGTATTGTGATTGCTTCCCACCTCCCCTTTGCTCTCCTCTGACCACCTCCGAAATCCCCAATCAAGGCTCACCTTAATGTTTGAATGGATGAGCTCTCCATCCTGCTTCTGGTGCAGGGGCGCGTATTTGACCAGTTACTTCACTGGTTTCGGAAGGCAAAATGCCATAAGTATGCAGTTTAAAAAGTTCAAGAGTAGAGTCTTCTCTTTGTTTGCTTTTCTGAACCTGCGATCTGTCCTTATTTTCAGGTGCAGAGTGGAAGTGATTCTTCGAGGGATATTGCCGGAGATAAACTCAGGTGAGTTTGTGATAAAATGATCCTTTTAAATGTCTTTGAATCCCTCTAGTAATGTCTTTCTTTTTTCCCCTTAGGGGCCGGGGTGCGGTACCAGGCCAAGAAGTGGCGCCGACCCGAAATGAGGAGTGGTTCCGTCAAATATGGCCAGGTAAGTCTTGTGATGGAAAATCAGGCTTTCCTCATTTGTTCCTCCTGCTCACCTTTTGTCTCTTCTTCTCCCCTGCAGGTGCAGAGATGTGGCGGAATGCCCAGAAGGTCGCGGTGGATAGTGAAGAGCCCACGAGGCAGGTGAGTGATGCGCGGTGCTGCAACAAGTAGCGCAATGCTTTTAAAGAATATCTATCTTCAGGATCGCTGGCGTGATGGTTCCGGACACAGGTAGGAAGTTAGATTAAGTTCTTGGTTTTCACCTTTTCTCTTCCCTTCCTTCCTTTCAGGTATCCCAAGATAGAGGCGGGCGTGGCTGGAGGCAAGATGCAGGAGCAGGCACGGTGAGCATTCAGCTGCTAGATGCAGAGCAACGCGAAGCACGTGTGGCAGTCCGGGCGTGGTTTAAATAGCCTTGGAAGAAGTTCCAGGTAAGTATTCTTCCACGGTCCCCACCCAAGTAAAATAGTTCCTTTGATAAAATAGTCCCTCCTAAGCCTCATTTGGCTTGAGGCTTCATGCAGCATGGTCTGCGTCAGGTAAGTGCACCAAACACCCTCTTTTATGAGCCTGGCATCTATGGCGCCAGGACTGATGTCCAACATGAGCCTGGCGCCAAAGGCGCCAGGGCAAAGTCCAAAGAGCCCCTATTAGGGGCCGCTGGGCTTTTACCCGAGGGCATGATGCCTGCTCCCGGGGGTGCTGGGCCTGTCCTGGTGCTCTGGGGGTAGGCATCATGACAAATAATTTGAATAGTTTTGAGAAACGTGTTTTGACTCCCCTGGGATGCTCGCTTTTCGCAAACAGGAGTAAACCTAACCTTCTATTAGGCCTTCTGATAGACTATCTCGTCCTTTCCAATCTTTAATTTCCTTTAAGATGGCTCCGATAGGCAATAAGGATGCCATGCCTCCTTCCTATACTGTCAACCACAGCCCCGATTCACTTTCTTTTTGCATACAGAGGAATGGAACTCAGTCAATGGGAGATTTTCTAGGTTGTGCCAACGTTGCAAATTTGACTGGGGAAAACAGACCTTTGTATGTAGACGAACCTGTCTACTTTGTCTGCGGTAATGTAGCATTCCCATGGTTGCCCAGGGATTGGCAGGGAACCTGTTATTTAGGGATCCTGTTACCTGGGTTGTTTATAGGTAGTACAATAGAAGTTTCAAAGACTCATCCAAGGCGGGACGAGAATGGTGACACTCCAGCACAAATCTTGGGAGATATCGCAAAATCAGTTGTGCCATTCTGGGGGCAGATAGCGAATTCCGAAGATATCAGAAGACTAGCGAGAGTACTGGAGAGAACCATCAAATGGACCACGGACATACTCTATAATTTGACGTTAGAACAGAAGGCGATAAGACTAGTAGCGCTTCCGAACCTGATGGCATTAGATGTCATTCTGGCTGAACGTGGTGAAGTGTGTAAATTAGTGGGGTCCGCTTGCTGTGTTTTCGTACCAGATTACTCCCCAACTATCTTCAAGGCAATACAGAATCTGCACGTCCTTAGTTCAGAAGTGCATGTTCCCGAGGGAAACTGGGATCTTAGCGCTTTGTTCTGGGACTTCTTGCGATCTTGGCGTTGGAAGGTACTTTCTGTCTTGCTGGTTATTTTGGGAATTCTGTTGTTTCTTTACTGCTGTATTCAGTGTCTACCTAGTATATGTTCGATGCTAGGGGGATGTTGCACACAAGGAATCGGTACGATAGGACATAATGTGTATGCCCCAGATAAAAGTTCCAAAGAATATGTGTTGAAAGAAATTCTAGCGAATTACCTAATGGCAATAGATATTTCCGACAGTGATTCAGGGTGCATGGATGATGATGCATGGAGCTATTTGCAAGAAGATCAGAAGTAGTTTAGCACTTGGCATAGGCCAAAAGGAGGGTTTGTCAAATGAGAAAGTATATTGTGCCCCCTATTACAATGAATATATGTATATTGGCCTACTCCAAGCTGCTAACAAGTCGCTTGCGAAGAAATCTGTGTTGCAAGGTCCTGACCTTAAAATCAATGTAAGCCTCCATTTTAGGTCAATCCGCCATTTTAGGTTCGCTTTGTAAAGTCACCCTGTGAGTTAAAATGGTGGACGATATCATTCCGAAATACAACATGGCCATCTTGACCTCTGCATGTAGCTAATATGTAACTAGTCTGCAGGCCACTTGTTGAGGTTGTGAACTGAGACCTTGTCCTTAGTTGACCTGTGTGTAAAGGATTACTCGTGCAAAGAAACTAATCCGAGAGCATATGTTGAGAACAATGTATTCAAATACTGAACATAGAAAACTTGTTTAACTACATTGTATTAATGTTTGAGAAGATCTGCATGGGAAATCCTAGAACACACAGTTGCCATGTAGACGTGTTGATATATGCATTAAAAGCAAACCAGTTACATGTGGATATGCTACCCTAGATCAGTAATGTATTAGGGGAATATTAACCCGAAGGAGGGTTGGACATCATGTTCCCAAATAGTCTAAAAGAGTCATGAATTCTAATGTACAGCGTCTCTCACTGAACACACTGAACCACGCTGGAGTTCGCTGTGTTGCACTGAGGGCCGATAGCTATCTGATTTTGCTCTGTTCTTCGTAACTGGATTCAGTATACAATAAAGTACTTTGTATGTTCCTTTGTAACCCGTGTTCGATTTATTTCCTTTTGGGGTACTCAGTCTCGATATTTTGATTTTGTTTTCACAAGGTGATGTCAAATGTAAGAAGCTTAAGCTGGAAGCATGGCAAAGATATTTGAACAGTTTACACCTGTACATATGCTTGGAACCGCAAGAAAGCTAAGAAAATCGAAAATCAAACGAAGCACATTATATAAGTGTATTTCCACATTTGCACGAAAAGCAGAATAAATCCGAGGTTACTAAAAGCCACACGAGGAAAGCTTCATATTTAGCAAAATCTGGAACAAGTGGCAGAAACGAAACTCAGCAGTGGCAAATCGTGACAGGAGAGCCAAGGACGTACCAAAAGAAGAAACAAACAGTAGGTACAATTAATTGAAACTAAGAACAGAATGGAAGGCAAAAGCAGATGGTGGGTGAAATGAGAATAAAATACACAAATTGAGGGAAAAGAGGCAAATTCATGGAGTCTGAATCATGTGACCAGCTGAGAAAGATGAAGCGGGGACTCACACCTATGCATGGCACGAGGCCAGATGAAGATATGAGAACTTTTCAAGACAGAAGATACAGGTCCGAGGCCAGCCACAGTGAAATAATTGCCGTAGGGCTACTAAAGTGATGATTGATTGTAACCATAATTGGAGGAATGCCGGGTAACTAAGGGGCAACCCGCACCTGGCCGACCATTCTGCGTGCTGCTCAGCAAAGTGGAAAAGTATGCATGGGGTTGGTGCCAACTCAATCACAGTGGACCAAATAATCTAGGGTCCTATAGTTAGTAGGACTAATGGGACGTCGTACTTTTAGTGATGTCTGCAGTAGTCAGTTTGAAGGAAGGGCTTAGATTGTAAAGCTTTTTGCAGGGAGAGCCTTGCACAGAGACACGGAAAGAGGGAAGCCAACAGTGGAATGAATGGAGAAATAGAGGAATAGATGGTGTATTGCAGGCAGGCAGACAGAAAGCCCTGATAGAGATATGATGTCAATGTTACATTGACACAGAACACGACCAGAACAAGGAGTGATTGCAGTGAAAGTACATGCTACACAGATATTCAGGCACTGTCTGAATATAGAAATGCTGACAGACACAGAGAGGCATTTTTGGCCTAGAGAATGAATGTAACCATGGGGAATGAGTACGTCATTGCATAGTATAACCAGGGGAAAGGAGAGTTGCTGGCACTAGTTGTTGGAGTTCTAGATGGTGATAGATGGAGTTTTGGATGGAACTGCTCTCTTTGATGATTGAGAGAGAGGTGTTTTGGTGTGGCAGTAATGCACCCTTGACAGACCAGCTTAGGAGAGATTGAGAGCATTGGCAGACGCTTGAGGCAGTTCGAGTGACCATATCTTGAGGAGCCTGGCCTGGCCCTGACACTGACTGGCTGGTTGCAGAGTAGCGGGAGAGGAGAGGCACAGAGCTGGAGACCAAGGGAAGCAAATGGGAAGTATGGTTCATGGCCTAAACCTGATTGATTAGAACAGACACACTCATATAGAGCTTTGGCTGACATGATAGAAGGGGAAATCAGACAGGGATTGTCTTAGATAGAGAGAGTGAAGTATGGTGTGGATTGGAGAGGAATGCTGACGCTTGCATTAGACTGCATTAGAATCACAGCCTTGCATCACAGGCTTGCATTAGAAGCCTGGAAGGCTTATAGTTATCACATAAATACATGTATTGTATTGTTATAATTGAATTGATTCATGTGTTTTCTTTGTGTCTTATGTTATTGTGTATATAGAAGTATGTTAGGAGTAATCTAGAAGTAACACAGTGCACAAAGTCCCTGAGATACGAAAGCAAGGGGGGCATAGAGATCCACACCCCCCTAGGTATTGTCTAAGGTTGTCTAAAACCGGTGCATGGTTGCCCAAGGGGGGCAAGATCATGATAGGGATTTGTTTTAGGACTAACAAAATGGCGCCTGTAACGCGGGACTTCACTAATGCTGACTGATAACATGGAACAGAGGGTTCCACTTATTGATTTTGCAGCAGTTGAAGTTTGAACATCGTGTGCAGCTGTGTTTTGTTTTTTGTTAGTTTGTGGGAATAGATATTTTTTTGTTTCATGTTTTGTCTGTCTTGGGGATGTTATTATTTATAGCATGCTTCATGCACAATTTTTTTGACCATAGGAAGGGGAAAGCAATTGTCTGACTGACTTTGAATCCGGAATTGAATTTGGCATTGATCCAGAGCAGTATTTCATGGCTGGCAATTTTTTTAGGAGAAATCTGACGTTTGTTTTGGAGTCGTAATGGTTGAAAATTTGTGTGCACATTTTTGGCAAGCTATAGACTGTATCTGCATATTTAGAGAAGTCTTGGAACTTGTTTTTTGAAACTCACTTGAGTGTCGTGAGGTTTGGAATTAAAACTGCAGAATGTGCTCATTTCCTAGTCACCTGAAAGCGATAAGAAATCGGCTTAGAAATATGCTTGAGGTTTGGCGAGAAATTTCACCGGCATCAACCATATTGAAAGTGAATAGTGAAATAGCTATGACAGAGAAGAGTCCATATATTGGTGACTTGCGAGCAGTAATATATCATCTCAGAAAAAATCTATATCCACAGTACATATGCATTGCATTTTTGTTTTCTGCTTGAAGAGACACTTACACACTATTTTGGCTTGTAGACACTTTTAACCTTTGACTTTTGCTTGACTTTTGCTATGAGAAATTTGAATATGCTATTCTGAATTTTGACACATTTGCAGCTATGCATTTGATTTTTAGCTTGCCATTGATAGAGTAAAATGCTTGCATTTTAAAAGGGTTTTTTGCATCATGAATAGAATGTGTTTTTTCCCCTTTGCAATGTTGCCTGGTTTTAGCATGCACATATAGAGACATGCTATGTCATATAGTTAGAATGATTTATGTAATGATAAGAGGAGAGATTGTAGAATCTGATAAAATGAGGAGCCTGATTTGTTATCATTATGGCAATCATTACTGTGTTATGGAATCATTAGACTCACTGTTACAGAACCATTACCCAATAATTAGACTCATTGCTATGGAATCATTCCATCATTGCATCCTGTTTAGCTATCCATTATATATTGCTGAAGTAGACACTATCCACATATTAGACCGCCACTTTGTATGCCTTAGCCATTTGCTTATAGAATGACAGACTGTCATATTTGAAATGACATGTAGAGCCATTTAGAATGACACATCGGTATACATGTAGAGACATGTTACTTGTAGTTACACATGTAGAGACTCTTATGTATTATGTATGCATGTAGAGAGACACGTATGCATTGCACTTAGAATATGCTTTGAGTATATAGATAGTGCTTAGATTTGCGAGAGAAAGCGTGAACACTAGAAAGCATTTAGATGGCATTATAAAGCCATGCCATTGAATGGAGACACACAGACTGGCCGCGGCACTGTGAAGTTGTCATGAATCAGTGTGAAGGAAACGATTGCAAACAGAGATAACACGACCCTTGTCCGAGTTGAGAGGGCCTGGCTTATCAGCATGCCTTGGGCTTGGGTTTCGCGGAGACAGAAAAGGTGGGGGCTGCGCCACATGGAGAATGGGAGAGGTGCTTTTTGCAGGGAGAGCCTTGCACACAGACACGGAAAGAGGGAAGCCAACAGTGGAATGAATGGAGAAATAGAGCAATAGATGGTGTATTGCAGGCAGGCAGACAGAAGGTCATGATAGAGATATTTTTATTTTTAGTTTATCATTTGTAGAGCGCACTACAGCCCAAAGGCAACGAGGCGCTATAAGGAAGTTTTAAGAAGGTTTGCTTGAGGGTTACAGTAAGCGGCCCCAAAATGTCTGTTTAAATACATTCACTTAAGCACATTTGCATGGTTACAGATGATAAAACATTGATTGTTACAGTTGGTTACTAGTATTCTTATCTAGGTATATGGTCTCCTATACATGGTGAATACAGTAATAGTGCATACTTAGGATGAACAGGTTCTTCAGATGAAGAACTTGGTTTTTAGGGCTTTACGGAAGGCCGTGTGTGAGTCGATTGACCTCATCTGAGCTGGGAGGTTGTTCCATAGGGTAGCCGCCATAGTGGGGAAGCTGGTGCCTCCCGCGCGCACTCTCCGTGTGTGTGGAACAGTGATGCAGTCGGCATATGCTGCCCTAGAGGGTCTGGCGATAGCTTGTCTAGTTATCCTCTGTGTCAGATAGGGAGGGGCTTGCTCGTGTAGACACTTGTGTGTAAGGGCCAGAGTTTTGAAGATAACCCTTTCCTTGATGGGGAGCCAGTGTACCTCCCTCCTGATCTCCGATATGTGTTCCTTGTGCGCGGTGCCTGTGGCAGCCCTTAAGGCATTATTTTGGGCAATCTGGAGTTTGGCAAGGTTTTTTTGGGAAGTTCCAATGAGCAGGGCATTGCAATAGTCGAGTCTAGAGCCAATGATGGCTCTGGCTATTGAGATGCAGTTTTTCCGTGATAGGAAGTGCCTGATGGCATTGATGGGTTTGGAGTGGTATGCTGCGGATGATGCAATGGCATTTACCTGTCTGTCCATCGTGAGGCTGGGCTCGAGGTACACACCCAGTGTTTTGATTGTTTGAGAGACTCTGATGGGAATATTGTCCACAGTGAAGGATTGGTATTTAGTATCCAGTTTGCACAAAGTGGATGGGGAGCCGAGAAGCAGGAGTTCAGTCTTGTCGCTGTTTAGACAGAGCCAGTTCTCAGCCATCCAAGATTGAATGGTGACGTAGATGCTGTTAAGTGTGTCCAGGTCCTTGGTGTAGTCACCTGACAGGGGGATGAGAACCTGTGTGTCCAATGTCACATTGACACAGAACACGACCAGAACACGGAGTGATTGCAGTGAAAGTACATGCTACACAGACATTCAGGCACTGCCTGAATATAGAAATGCTGACAGACACAGAGAGGCATTTTTGGCTTAGAGAACGAATGTAACCATGGGGAATGAGTATGTCATTGCATAGTATAACCAGGGGAGGGGGTAGTTGCTGGCGCTAGTTGTTGGAGTTCTAGATGGTGATAGATGGAGTTTTGGATGGAACTGCTCTCTTTGATGATTGAGAGAGAGGCGTTTTGGTGTGGCAGTAATGCAGCCTTGACAGACCAGCTTGGGAGAGATCTAGAGCATTGGCAGATGCTTGAGGCAGTTTGAGTGACCAGATCTTGAGGGACATGGCCTGGCCCTGACAGTGACTGGCTGGTTGCAGAGTAGCGGGTGAGGAGAGACACAGAGCTGGGGACCAAGGGAAGCAAATGGGAAGTATGGTTCATGGCCTAAACCTGATTGATTAGAACGGACACACTCATACAGAGCTTTGACTGACATGATAGAAGGGGAAATCAGACGGGGATTGTCTTAGATAGAGAGAGTGAAGTATGGTGTGGATTGGAGGGGAATGCTGACGCTTGCATTAGACTGCATTAGAATCACAGGCTTGGATCACAGGCTTGCATTAGAAGCCTTTAAGGCTTATAGTTATCACATTGCATGGTAGATTTGATCCAAAAGTATAAAAGGTGCAAATTAGATATTTGCAATAGTTTTAGTATTGTTTGCATCATGCTTTGGTCTGCATAAATAAATGTATTCCATTGTTATAATTGAATTAGTTCATGTGTTTTCTTTGTGTCTTACGTTATTGTGTCTTTAGGAGTATGTTAGGAGTAATCTAGAAGTAACAGAGTGCACAAAGGCCCTCTGATACGAAAGCAAGTGGGGGCATAGTGATCCATGCCCCCCTAGGGATTGTCTAAGGTTGTCTAAGACTGGTGCATGGTTGCCCAAGGGGGGCACGATCATGATAGGGATTTGTTTTAGGACTAACAAGATTCCCACCTTACAGTGTTTACCCAATCCCCTCACTCAGTTACCAAATACAGATATAGTTCCTATATTAAAGTTACCTTTCCCGAACCAATAGAATTGCATGTCAACTTTTGAGTGTTACACGTCAAATGATGACGAGTTTTCAGAATAAATGTCCCAATTTTTATGAAGTTCATTGGAGTAGAAGCGAGAAGGAAGATCGCACCATTTGCTGATGTTCATGACTCCCCATTTTTTGTACTTGTCATTAAACGGACTCCCATTGCCAAACCGTTGAGTTGTGCTTATTGATTGGTGTTGAAGTATGTATCTGCACTCCCATCCATCTCAAGGGTACTGCTATCTTGTCTTAAAGTGCTTCTGAGCAAACCCTGACTCTATGGGCCAGTTGGGGTTCTCGGAGCACACTTGGTAGCAGAGATCGGATGGTTATTGATTATTGATTAGAATAAGACACCCATTGACTGTCGACCTAAAGTAACTCTAGGTCCTCTGCAATATCACAAGTCCTTTGCCATTTGGCTGAGTAGACCGTGAAGTTCCCCGTAGAGTAAAAATAATATCTGCAGAACAAGGCCTGAAGGGACCTGTGTATCCCCACATAACCCCTTCCCATTCCTACGGGCAGCTGAGCTGGAGAAAAGCCGGAGAAGGCGGTGACAAAGGCGGTGATCCCGAGGATCCAGCGAGGAAACATGCGAACGGTGAGTGAAAAAGTATATACCTGAAAAAGTATATGCTTGAAAACAAGTAAGGGAAAAGGTAATGGAGGGAGGTGGGAAAAAACTAAATATAGTGAGAAGCAGAGAAGAATGTGTATATATATATATATGGGGAAAGAAATAATGACTCAAGAATAATTAAGTAGACAGAGAGAGGATACCAGGGAGGACACCCGAGAAGAGAGAAGTTACCGGGGAAGACACCCGAGAAGAGAGAGGATTTGCCTAATTCCTGCGCTTCAATATAGCGGCTAGAAGAATCTTGTATCCAGAGTCCTGAATGAAGAGGAACAAAATAGGTTACCACGGCAGTTAAAGACGCTGTGAAAGGGATATGTTTAAACTCCATGTCGTGGTAATATTAGAGGGAGAGGTATATGGGGCCAGCTGGAGTTCGTCTAGTCTGTTAACGTCTCTCTTATGTGTTGTTTGTTGTGACGTCATAAACCAAGATTTTCCTTAGAGGAACTGACATGAGATTTACGCAATTGAATAACTATATACAAATTGATGTTTATTGAGCAAAATAGAAGAATAACAATTTGTGGAAAAAAAGGGATTGGAGCTTGCAGTGACTGGTGCTCGCTCATATTGTTGGGATTGTTTAAGTCATGTAAAGCATTGACAAGTGTTATATGACGAGAAAGGGAACAGATTTAAGCATGGAAGACATAACTCCATTAGCACACCTGGGCAAACAGTTGCCGAAACATGCACCTAAACTGAAAAAGTACAGTGCAGAATGGGTTAAAGGAACCACCCACAAAATGTTTATGCCTTGGTCACAGGGGGTGTCATTATCTAAAGCTGTTTTGCAACACATGACGACATACTTGCACGCCACATACACGGGCAAACAATTAGACTAACGCCTAGCTAGACTAGAGATGTGGAAAATGTATCAACAAGACAAGGAAGAGGAACTGCCATCAGACTGGATACTTAATGTATGCACAGAGGGGGGTGAGACGCCCTCAGCGCCACCCGCCCCGGCTGAAACAAAAAATTTGAAAATGATAAGGAGGAAGGGTTATACCCGCTCAGGGAACTTAAAGCAGCCACGGGTTATAGCATCCCAGCATATGAGTCACCTACGCAAAGTAGTGACAAAAATCAAGATAAAGATAGAGATAGAGATATTACCTCCAAAGTCCCGAGGGACAAGGAGAGACGCGATGATGAGAGAAGAGACCGGACACAGACAAGTACATCCATCAACAAAGAGAGAGAAGGCAAAAGATGGAAAAGAAGCGAGGATAGAACTGATGAGATAGTACTCGCAAAGAATGAATGGATGGGAAGGCAGATTTTATTGAAACTCAATGGTAACGGCATTAATGTTGCGAAACAAAAGGAGACGTTAGATGATGTACAGAGAAGGGAGAAAGAAAAAGGATTGAGAAACGAAAGAATAAGGAAAAAAGATAGACAGAGACGAGAACAGTTACATCATGAAGAGCAAGAAAGACTACACAATCGTAAACAGAGAACAGCCAATGAGCAAGATACACAAGAGCAGCAAAGGTTAGAGGAAGACCAAAGGATATGAGAGAAAAGAATAAAGAGACGATGGGATGAGGAAATCCAAAGGGCAAATGAACGTAGAGACGCAAAGAAAGAGGAAGAAGATAGGGTCAGAGAAGAAGCGAGGAAGCACAGAGAATTCTGTAACGATGTAGAACGTAAGCGAAGACAGAGAGCACGTTATCTCGAATATCTGGAAAGAAAGGTTAAAAAACCTGATCCAGTGGTAGACTGGGAGGACATAGAAGAATTCTTTCCTGTGTACTATTCGGTACCAGGCACATATTGAACAAATATCGAGGATGACTTCGACACCAGAAGCATCAGAGAAACGATCGATAGGATATACAATGAAATGGGGCTAGAACAAGTACACCAAGGGGAGGGGAAAACGAGCACCTGGAGAGCACTCAGCTGTACGATGCTGAAGATGTCTCCCGAAGCAGTGGGAATAGAGAACGTTCCCTAGATAGATTAGAAATAAGCAGGAGCAAAGACGACGCAAGAAGTTACACAAGTTGGGGGCAGACAATGTCTGACACTGAAAGAGAAGAGTGTGAGGAAAAGGAGGAAGAGAGAAGATGCGAAAGATGACTATCATGGGGAAAAGGAATAAGATGTGAGTCTGCACTGAGAGCATCAGAATTAGCCACACAGTCAGACCGACATGAAGAAGTATCTCATGGCCAGAGGGGGATGTCTCCACCACCCGATGTGAGCCGGCTAACAACATTGCCAGGTAGGCGGCGATGCAGGAACATTACCTCTGCAATAGACAGGAGAACAATGTGAGAAGAGAGAGAGGGCTATGCATCCCAATTTCCATTGCTCGAGAAAGGAGGGGCGAGACCACAATATATTGCATGGCCACACATGGATCGGGAAAACCTGAAAACCAAGCTTTCAATGCTGACATCGGGAGCTGGAAAATGGATACACGAGCTTGAAAATATTACGGGAGGGGACACGTTAGCTATCTGGAATATCAAAGGTCTCTTAATCGCCATACTTGGTGATAGAGCAGACAATGTGTGGACACGGGCAGGTTACCCTGGTGTGACCACAGTCAATATCGCGCATGACGGAGCTCCATTTAACAATTGCAAAGCCGCGGTATGGAAAGCACATCGACTGCTATACCCAGATACTTCCGACATGGGAGCTATCATGACACATAAAATGAAGGAGTCAGAAGATCTGTGGATTTACATACAGAATTTTCAAGACGTGTGGGTACTCGAGACTCGGAAATCTTGGGGGAAATCTATACCTGTAGTCTACCATATATTATGTCAAGGGCTGCCACGCCAGTACAGAAACAGCTCAAGAAATTGGTGGGAATCGAGGCCAAGCCATGGTCAGAAATACAGTTGACCATCGCACACTATTGCAGGCTGCTGCAGGAGAAGAATCGTAAAAAGGAAGCTGCACGAAAGGGTGAAGAGGCAAAATGAGTGCAGAAGAAATTGTCAAACTATGCTCTTGAAGGAGCCATGCTAACTAGCACAGCTGAATCGAGCATGCAGCAAGTCAATAATCCACAGCAGAATAATCAGGACAATACTGGGTTTTACCCCAGGGGGAGAGGATTTAGAGGGAGAGGATGGCAGAATAATCAGGGAGGCTTCCAGAATAATCAAGGAGGTTTTCAAAACGTGCAAAATGGAAATCAAGATATCTCAAATGGGCAAACGATCAGACCACCACCAGTATGTTGGTTGTATGGGATGACAGGGCATCTAGCGTGCACATGCAGAAATCAAGGCATGATGCAAAACGGCCAAGGAACAGGAGCGGGTACGGTGAATCCACCTGTGTTTTTACAGCAGGGAGTTGCACAAAATCACATGGTGCAACAACAAATGCCAGGAGCGCAACAAGGCTTGCAACCTCAGAATTTGGTGAGTTTTCCACAAGGACAGTCCCAACAGTCACTGATTCAACTGTCACAGACAGTAAGCACAGGACAGACCGCAAACCCTGGAATGAGGAGTAACACTGGTGATGGGGGAAGTCCATTTGCACAAGGTGGGACAAAATTATATATGGACTAGGACAGCTCACTGGGAACCCTTATGTGTTCTCTCCTATCACTGACACCAGACCCTCACTGGGAACCAAGGGTGGATGTCGTTATAGGGGATAAAGAATATTCCTTCCTCGTTGACACAGGTGCTACCCGTTTGTGTATACATGAAGGCAAGTTTTCCTTGTCCGGCGTTGCTATAAATACTCAGAGTTTCACAGGAGCTCCAAGTCGTGTTCCCTTTACAAATGCACTTCCAGTCTCTATAGGAGAATGTGAAATGAATGTGCCTCTATTATATTCTCTACAAACCACAGTAAACATTTTGGGTCGAGATCTAGTGACAAAATTAAATATGACAATCTCGTTCACGGAGGAGCGCATAGTTTGCTCAACTCCAGGAATGCACTATTTGAATGTATGTGAAATGATTAGAGCATAGGCAGGACACAAAGCTATGAAGGCTGTACCATTGGAGCCCGAAATATTCGTGTATGGAGTACGTGTACTGATGGTAGGGCTGCCAGGCCTTGCTGAAAAAACTATGAGGACCCCTGACGAATTATTGTTCAGGCCAAGAATACCTATGCACGAGGAAAGGGGACAAGTATTTCCCCTGGTGATACACACAGCTGCAGAACGAGGGAAAATGGCTCTGATCGATGGTTATGATGATGAAGGCAGACAATGGTGCACAGTAATCGCCATTGAAGAGGGGTACCGATTGACTGACGTCACTGATGACGATCTGTTTGACAGGCAAGCAGATATGGGAGAAACAACAGCTGAGGTGAACCTCACTTTCTGGGTGCGAATGATCAAAAGAGAAGGTCCTCAGAGAATGATGTTGGCACAGAACCATCCTGAATATTTTGATGAAGACATGGTCCAAGTGCCTGTCTCAGTGTGGACCACAGGACCCTATGACATAGGTTTATTGAAAGGAGTCGGAGAAGTGAAGATTAAACTGAAGCCAGGAGCAATTCCACCAAAAGCACGGCAATATCCCACATCCAGGGAGGCAAATGAAGGACAATATCAGCTATGGTGGAGCAGGGCATCTTAGTGACATCTGTTTGACAGGCAAGCAGATATGGGAGAAACAACAGCTGAGGTGAACCTCACTTTCTGGGTGCGAATGATCAAAAGAGAAGGTCCTCAGAGAATGATGTTGGCACAGAACCATCCTGAATATTTTGATGAAGACATGGTCCAAGTGCCTGTCTCAGTGTGGACCACAGGACCCTATGACATAGGTTTATTGAAAGGAGTCGGAGAAGTGAAGATTAAACTGAAGCCAGGAGCAATTCCACCAAAAGCACGGCAATATCCCACATCCAGGGAGGCAAATGAAGGACAATATCAGCTATGGTGGAGCAGGGCATCTTAGTGACATCAGAGTCGTCATGCAATACTGCAGTTTACCCTATTAAAAAATCAAAGGGAGGGTCTTGGAGGCTAATTCAAGACCTAAGACCAATAAATGATATTGTTGAGGCCGAGTTCCCACTAGTCCCTAACCCGGCTAGAATCCTATGTAATATACCTGTTGAATGAAAATATTTCACAGTGATTAACTTGAAAAATGCATTTTTCTCAATCCTGTTGCACCGTGACTCACAAGATCTGAAGTCATTCACGTTCGGACAGATGCGTCTGAAAAGCACAAGGCTATCCCTGGGTACTGTGAGTCTCCTTCTATCTTTATCAGAGTCCTGCAGATGGACCTAAGTAATATTGCATTAGAAAGTGTTGTCTTGCAATATGTGGTAGACATCTTAATTTGCAGCACGACAGAGGAGCAATGCAGGCACGATTCTGTTCAGCTATTGACCATATTGGCTGAGAAAGGATATAAGGTTGACAAAGAGAAGTTACAGTATTGTCAACGAGAAGTGCTTTACAAAGGTCAGCTGATTTCTCATGAAGGGAAAAGAGTTACCCCAGAGAGAGCTCAAGCAATACTAAACACAGCCAAGCCACACACGATAAAACAGAGGCAGAGTTTCTTAGGCGTGTGCAATTATGTCAGGGCATGGGTCTTCGACTAAAGCTCTTACACCAAGCCTTTGCTTCAGGCCCTAAAGAAAGCACAAGTGATGAAAAAAAAGATTGAATGGTCTGAGACCATGGAGGAAGGATTTTCTGAACTCAAAAGAGCAATTTGCACAGCACCAGTTTTAGGAATCCCCAATTATGCAGAGGAATTTGACCTGTTCTCACACACGAATGGCAGCGTTTTTTCTGCAGTTCTCACACAGAGAACCACATTGGGGTACAAGCCCCTGGCCTACTATAGTGGGAATTTGGACCCTTTGATGAGAGGCCATTTCCTGTGCAAACAAAGTTTAGCTGTGCAGCGTTCGCCATCGAGAAAGCTACTACCATTGTAAAAGGATGCTCAATGACGAGCACTCGCTATTTGCTATTCTAGAGAAACCGAAGGGCACACTGACATCTCAGAGAGCTTCTGCTTATGAAGTGATCATATCGAATCCTTCGATTAAAATAGTCTGATGCAAGATAGTGAACCCAGCTATGTTCATAGCCGAGCCAGTCACGGAGGGAGAGCCAATACATGACTGTGCAAATTATGAAGAATTCTATGATGAAATGCCCAGAATAAAAGAAAATGCATTGGCAGAAGGAGCAATTGTCTTCATTGACAGTTCTTCGGGAATCGATCAAACCAATGGACAAAGATATACATACAGGCGTCGCTGTAATGAATGTTTAGAAAGATGCTAGCCTCACAGACTGCGCTCAATCGTACATTATGCACAACATTGTTTCAGTAATTAGAACTTTTTGTTAAATTGGAAAAGTAATTGATATAAAAGACACTTGCTCAGTGTATAAAGTAAGGTTCCTGTATTTTAAAAACAGCAATAAACAAATGTATTGTTTGCATACAATGTTATCTCAAAATGAAAGGAAAATCTGCTATACAAGCAATAACCATTCATGAATTCGATTTTGTTACAATTGGTTGTTTCTAATACCAAATATTCATATATTCATACTGAAAAAAGCCTTATACCGCCAACACGTGTTTCAACCTTGCTAGGCCGTCTTCAGGGCATAAAGCTAATAATAATTGATACAATAAACATAGTTGGTATACAATCCTAATTGTAGAGAAAGTCTGGGGAAGGGACAAATATAGCGGGGAAATGTGGGAAAAGGAGAGAAAACACAAATTTGATTGGAAATAAAACAGGAAAGAAAGAAAATTATTGATATTAGTAAAATAATATACTTAATCATATTTTGTCAAATATCACAATGTTTACAAATATTAAATAAGGCATTTTCAACGGATCTCTTGCATAATTGAAAGATAAAATTAAAATTGCTTGGTTGCATAGTCATTATTCTTCTTTACAGTATTGGTTTAGACCCTTAGTTTGTGTTTATGCTTCACCTGTATCCACTTGACTCATGCGAACAAAATAACACTGTTAATATTTACTTGGGTGCAGATTTACCGTGCATACCGTTCATAGAGTAAATAATAATATTGTACCTGTGGTATATATTCGACTGGTAGAATCAAAGATGTACTCGCTAGTAGCAAGAAAGCATAGAGCTCATTAGCAGTGCAGCATGTGCATTTTCCAGAAACAATTTTCTACATGGGAATAGGATTAAAGGGAACAGTGGTTAGTGCTCCGTTTAACTGCAGGATATTTCTATTCAAGAATTATAGAGCGTTTATTCTTGCCGAAAAAATAATACATCATTAATTACCATACATATAGTACATTTGAAGTTACCTGAGAGTTCAAATGTGATTTTTCAATATTAGGTGATTGGCCATCTTAGGTTGTCGTTATAGATTCATGCCGTGTTCTGAAAAGGGTTATAAACATGTATGTGTACATATAAATGTGCTCCCAGTTCTGAATGAGCTGTGTGTATTTAATAGATAATACTTAGGCTAAAGCTTACTGGCTGAATAGCAGTATTTTGAATCTTATCTGGTGCTGTCGGGCAGTATCTGAGGCATTGGCACGGTCTAGCCATTGCCATGGTGACCTAATGCATAGTCCCGGTCACGTGATACATCACGTGACCCGGATGTGAAAATAGAATAACTCTATTATTACGATAACACATACGGATAAAGCTTACATTTAGCATGATTGTTGCAGTGTTTAAATAGGTAGCTGCACTAAGGAGAGAGTCTTGCAGGAGTCTTAAGTGATATCGATGCTCGTGCATCTCGAATCCGAAAGTCTACCTAGTCATGTGATGAGTCACGTGTCCCCTGTTACCAGGTAACTGAATCAAAAAAGGAAGAATTTACTTGCTGTTAAGCCAATTGATCGTGTGTTTAGTGGCACATTTTATTGGTCTCTAAATATGCGCATCGTTAATGGATATTTATGATATTGCATAATAATGTAATGAGGCACACAGCAAATGGAGAATTTCGAGTACCATCTCATTATTCAGCACAAGCTGCAGAATCATTGGAATTGATACTCGCGATTGAGAATCACGTGAACCAGGAAGTAACTGTGTACAGTGACTCCGCCTATGTGACGTCAACAGTGCACGCAGGCTTAGCACGCAGGAAAAGGAGGGGCTACTTCCGAGCAGATGGCACGCCAGTGCAGCACGCAACCCTATTGGACAGGCTGATTAAGGCACTAAAGCTCCCAGTGGGCATAGCAGTCGTGAAATGAGCCGCCCACCCGAAGGGGACAGATTTGATCTCACGAGGAAATCAACCAGCAGACACCGAAGTCAAGCGTATGGCATCCAGGAGTGAGACGATCATGGAGGTGGAAATCGCTCACACAAATGAGAAAATTATTGTTGCACGAATTGCACCTGAAAGCTATAATAATCTAGGGCAGACACAGTTGATCAAACTCCAAGGGGAGGCACCACAGGAGGAGAAAAACTTATGGAAACCACGAGGGTGTTCTTTAAACCACTCCGAAAGCTTGTGGCGACAAGGCAGCACTGGTAAACCAGTAATGCCTACAGCCCTGTTAAAATTAGCACTGGGGCAGTTACTGTCATGCCTGCGCCATGGGCGCACACATTGGCAACCATCATGGACTATTTGTAATTCATTTATCTACAGAATACTCTTGGAACAACCCCTATTCACACTTTGGTACTTAATTCCCATTTGCGTGACGTTGGTGCCTTTTTATATAACCCAACTAACTACATGTACCACAATGCACCTTGCTACAGCTATCAATTCCTGGCCATTCCCATTCATCAGCATTGGGACCACAATCCCCAGAAGCCCTATGATTCAGTGCTGCTTCCACCATCTCAGGACCAGAGAGGGAGGAGGCAGATTGTTTTCAGGTGTGCTGCTCCAGGTGCTGCCAATTAGCCTGCCTCAGTACAGGGCAGGGCGGTATTTAAACAGCTGCCTGCAGGAGCTCAGTCTCTTGCACCAAGAGTCCTCCCAGCCCCTTTTTGCCTTTTGTCTCGAATTTGTAAGCTGTTCCTGCTGCTGCATTTTCCTGCTTTTGTTCCACTGCTCTTTCTGGGCTTCCTGCCTTGCAGCCTGCTACACCCTGCTGCCTACAGCCCTAGTCTTTTGGGCTCCCTGCCTCACAGCCCTGCTCTTCTGGGCTTCCTGCCTTGCAGCCTGCTACACCCTGCTGCCTACAGCCCTAGCCCTTTGGGCTCCCTGCTCATAGCCCTGCTCCTCTGGGCTTCCTGCCCTGCAGCCTGTTACACTCCACTGCCTACAGCCATAGCCTTCCGGGCTCCCTGCCTCGCTGCTCTGCTCCTCTGAGCTCGCTCCTTGCTGCTCTGCTCCGCTGGGCTCCCTGCCTTGCAGCCTGCTACTCTCTTCTGCTTTCAGCCCTGACCCTCGGGTCTCTCTGCCTCTACGCCCTGTTCCTTTGGGTTCGCTCCTTGCTGCCCTACTCCTCTGGGCTCTCTGTCTGCCGCCTACTACAGCTCTCAGTCCTGCTCCTCTGGACTCTCTGCCTAGCAGCCTACTACAGTCATCTGCAATCCACTACAGTTTTTCTGCACCATGTACCATTTGGTACTGCAGCCCTGCTTCCTTGTTTGCAGCCCCCCCTTTCCTGGCTGCTGCTCCCTTGCTCTCTTCCTTGTTGCAACCCCTTGTTCTTGATCCCTGTCCTTCTCTTCCTTGACTCCTCTGTCCTCCCCTTTAGTTTACCCATTTCTATTGTACTGTTTCTTCCTTCATTCCCTTCTGCTAGATTTCTCTTAGACTTCCTTGTCCCTGGTTATTTCTGTTCTTGTGTCTCTTGTGTCTTATGTTGATCCTTTGTACAGAGCTTGACTGTTGGTTTCCGGCAGGCAACCTCTGCCCCTTCCCTTGTCGCGTTTTCTGTTTAACAGACACCCACAGCTGTTGTTCCCAGCCATGAGCAGACAGAGTGGGCCTCTGTAATAGTAATTTGTGCAGAAGGCTGAAGTTTTCAAAGGTCCTGCTGAGTTTGATGAGTTTCCTGCTGTGTGTGTACTTATCTGTCACCTTACATCAACACAGCCACCCAAACCCTACCTGGGGGACCTGTGCCACTCTTGACAGAGTGCCATCCTTGACAGTTACACTCTCTGGCACACATGTCAAAAGAGAATCTAGCGGCAATGCTGGCAGAAGACTGGTTCATACCGAACATAACCGAACATAACCGAGCATGTTGCATATTTTATAGTGAACTGTATAATCTGCCAACAATTCACAGCTGGACACACACATTAAAAGTAATGAGAGGAGTCATCCCAAGGCCAAATGGGCCTTTTCAGCACTTGCATGTCGATTACGTCGACATGATTCAAGTATGTAACGGGTACAGATACCTAATTGTTGTGGTGTGTCCATTCTCTAGATGGATAGAGGAAGGTCCATGTACATACCCAGACTCTACCTGGTGGCCAAATTCCTATTGAGAGAGGTATTCCCCAGGTGGGGGTTATGCAAAGTCATGAGATCAGATAACGGAACTCACTTTTTAAACAAAGTTTTGAGCAGATTAACTTGTTGCTTGGTATAAAGCACAAGTTCTGGTCGTCGTATCACCCACAAGGTAACGGGACATGTGAGAAGCTCAACGGCCTAGTAAAGGAGAGGATAGCCAAGTTGAAGCTTACTCTAAAAAAGGGATGGTTGCACTGCCTTCCTTTGGCGCTGTATGCACTCCGGAATCAATCTGGTTCCGACCATCATCTTACGCCACACGAAATAGCCACAGGAAGAAAAATGCCACTCTCCTGACCCCCCGAGACAGAGCTAGATGTGATGCCCAGTCAACAAGAGAAATCTTAGGGTCTGAAATACAAAATTACTTGAAATGCATGACATCTTGCCTTACTGTAATTTCAGGCCAGCTGCAGCGATGATGAAAAGGGTGCAGGGCAGCACGGAACACAGAAGAAGATACTACTACAGACACAGCTCAAGGACTTGGTGTTCCCTCCGTTTTCCCTGGAGACACCGTCTTGGTAAAGAACCATATGAGGAAAAGGTGGGACGAGCCAAGGTTTAACGGTCCCTTTACAGTGGAAGACTGCACTCCTTCTGCAGTAAAGCTACAAGGAAGAAGAGCTTGGATCTTGTTGGGTGACATCAAACCATACATCAGAGAAGGCCCCCTGCCTGCACCCAAGCACGAAGAGACCACAGACGACGGGGAAGAAAACCACAGCATGTGCAGATGAGATCCATGATGTGGAAGAAGGACGCATGATTAGCAACAAAGTAAAGCCAAAGAACTTTTGTGTAATAGTTGTGGTTTCACTTTGGACATTCCTCTGAGCAAAAAAGAGGATAAGGACATACAAACGGATACTCTGTGCATCCTAGTTGCAGGGTGAAGAAGAAAATTGCATTTCATAAACCACAACATAGTCTGTTGACTTTGAACTTTGGACTGAAGCACATTGATGCCTTGATTAGAAAAGAACATGCCAAACTTTGATCGAGGACACACAAATTGGAAGAAAATACAGTACTCCTTCCACACAGAGACCTCGTTCGAAATCACTTAAGGTGTCCCACAGTAGCGACATCACCAAAGATGTGGTGACATACTTTGATCTAGTGCTTAGATCATACCCGTTATTGGTGGGGAGGCTCACCAGTGTCACTGACTTTCTTCAATATCCTGAAAACGAAAAGACTATAAAGAGATTGCTTACCTTGATTGCTGAGCAGTTCCTCCTACTTCCTGAGCACAGCGAGGAAGAAGCAAATGAGCTCATCAATGTATTGTTTTTTCGCCTAATTGAAGAATGTCCAGAACTTGTCGGGAGAACGACAGATGTATTAACTTATCTTCAAGATCCAGCAAATACAGAACGTCTGAGCATCATCCTTAATAGCATAGTAATACAAGTTGCTCTCCACGCAAACGGAAATTGCAGAGACTGTTCACAGTGAAGTGAAAAGCAAACAGTCCCAAATTCCAGCAAAGACAGAACAAATGTCCCTGTCAACAGAAGACAGCAGGTTGGCAAGCAATGTGTTCTTCTGCCTAATCGAGGATTTTCCAGACCGATCAATGTTGACGTCCTCACTTTCATTAGAGACCCAGCTAATTCTACGCAGATGGGCATGCTCTTGCATGGCATCGTGATGCAAGTGGAACTTTCTAACCACCAACAGAACTATTTGAGAAGATTTTAAACTTTCCTCCAAGGGACAGACCGTGGAAGCAGGGCCAGAGATCTCAATTCTTTTTAAAATTATCTTTCACAGGGACAAGGACAACATGTCTTCAGAAATGAAGCAGATCACGATAGAGAGACTTGTTGGATTATTGCCTGTTGTGACACACACATAGAAAAAGAGAACTGTATCCAGAAATAATAGACAATCCAGTGTTCAAGCAAAGATACCTGCAGCCCGCAAACAGAACCAAACAGAGTCCAGAGACAATATTGTTTAGAATGTGTATTAAAAGTTAGCACATTTTGACAGATGATCGAGATGGGGATCCAGAACAGTACTCTAGTTCTCCCGCAGGCAGAAAGCCATCCACGTTTCTTTGGACGTAAATGCTGCCGCCTGACCTACAGGGGCATAATGTATTTGTTTATTATATTCATCATCATTTTACTGTCATTAACGATCAGAACTGCATTTTTATTGGTGCACAAAGCGTTTCAAATCTAGGGCACCCACCTAATGATGCACACATGAAGCCTACAAAGGAACCCAAACCTTACATAGTCCTTCCAGTCCCTAGAAGATCTAATAATGGAGTGAGTGAACTTGAGCTGGATGTGATTAGCAATGACATGCACACAGTTGTGATAACAAGCAAATTGAAAAGCCGGAGACAGGGTCGGCAGAGTATGAATGAAAAAAGGGTACTGACAACCACACGCATGCAAACATTGAATGCACATCTACCAGGCCCAGTGTCAATGACTGTAGAACCACAATCCCAAGCATGGGAGAAGAAAAGACTGCCTACTATGAGAAATCCCACTACAAATAAAGTAAAGAGCTAAATGAATAAAGTGAACATCATGGAAAGACAAGAAGAGCTTGAAAGAAAGCCAACAGAGACAGCTCTATCAAAAACTCTTGATCCAACACCAAGAAAGGCAAAATCAAACTCAGAGAAAATCTATGCACAAGCACAACTGATAGCAGACACATTATGGCCATTCATAGCGAGAGAAAAGAAAAGACTAGAGGAGCTGAAGAATAAACCCACAGAGACAACATTACCAAGCATATATGTTCCAGTGAAAGGTACAAGTACAAGTTCTACAATACAGCCATATACTGGACCAATGTCAGAGTGGATGATATGGGCACTTCTAATCAGAAGAAAAAAGATTCAAGAGGACAAAGAAAGAACTGCCAGACTTTTTTCTCCTCAAATGGCACAGATAAGGAATCCTGCACCATGGAGCGGGATCCTGAGAAGGAGCCATATAGACGCATTTAGGGATGTAGTTATAGCGAACTACATGAAAACCTTAAAAATCAAGAGAAGCATGCATGCAGACAACAACAAACTAAATGATTAATTGGACGGAACAGCACATATGGGAAACAACATTTGGTACCAGCACATGGAAGAAGTTGGAAGACAAAGTTCAGATGGGGAATGCTTTGTTTGTGCACTCCTACAGTACAGCATGGGGAAGTCCAAGATCTTCGTAGCTGTAGAAATTGATGTCGAGACAGCACACTGTCTTTTGCACGTAGCAATGTGCAAGACCTGAGGCCAGTTCATGGGTATTGATGCCTCACTAAAATGGGCAACTGAAACAACTGATCCTGATGAAGACGATTATGTTCAAGACATAAAGACAAGAAATAGAGCTCATACTAGAAATCATGTGATCAGGTACGAGAAACCTGGAATAAAAGGAGCTGAAATCAGATGGGAAGTGAACAAAAAGCTAAATGTCCAAGGCAAAACTCAAGAAGAGGCTCGTGGATGGAAGAACAGAGGCCAAATGTAAGTATTGGGAACAGTGCTTTCACCAGATGGATTGGAAAAAGGGGTATTGATTTGTAGGGCATGGATGGTCCTCGGAGCCTGCAAGGAAGCAATTGAAAATTCACAAAGGATATGCAAGCCATTATGGCCAAGGCTCGCAAAACTGCTGACATGGGTTGAAGACAGAGGAGGACCCTTGCAGATAGTACCACTGAAGAGCTCAAAATTGTGTTTCAGGAATAATAGCACAAAGAAGATGGGAGAGAATCAGAACTGTGGACGAATCTTTGATGCTCCAGGAATGATGCATGGAACTGCAGTAATTATGGATCATTATTGGGCATGTAGATCCAAAGCATCCATGAAACTGCTGAGAAACTGGGGAGGAATATGCACAATAGTGAATGTCCACGTCCCGGTGTTGGTGATCCAGAAGAGTGACCTGAATATTGACAGTTTCCCAAAAGCAGATGCGCACCTAAGGAAGAAGAGATCTGTGGAACTGTTGACCCAAATGAAAAGGAAGAATTACTTTTCTGCAAATCTGAAGAAGCTTTTCATGCAATCCTGTATGAACATAGACTGTTCAGCCTCACCTCATCAGTGTTCACACCAATTTTCATGCCAAGATTTCAAGTTGGAGCAAATACTAAATGGTTGCAGATAACGAGATGGGAGTTACTGCAGACCATCAACACATCCATAAAAGGATTCAACACAATCAAGGAGGAGTTAAGAGCAGTCCGACTGATGACTCTCCAGAATAGATATGTACTTGACATGATCACAGCCATGGATGGAGGAGTTTGTGTAAAAATCAGAGAATCATGTTGCACATGTATACCTTTTCACGACGAAGAAAATGGAACTCTAACAGAAGCCATAGGTATGCTGACAAAACTGCAGAACCAGATGATTGACGAGACAGACAAAGTTAATGATGACAGTTGGTTTGGATCACCATTTTCATGGTTTCCACAATGGATGGCAGATGCATTCAAGTTCCTGGGAGCCCTGCTAGTGATGATATTGGTAGGATTTTGTGTTATCAAGATAATAATCTCTCAGTGCCAGAAAACTGCGAAAAAAGCCATAGGTATGAAGATCATGATTAATGCCAAACCAGGATGGAAGCCCAAAGATCTGACTGATGAGGAAATAAGAGACTTTGTGAGATCTAGCATTCATGCACCTGAGGGAACAGAGTTTCTCTATCCCAGAAAGCGCCGAAACTATGTGGGAAGATGGGTTTACTGCAGCCCAAAGGGACAATGTCAATTGATCACTTGACACAAAAGGACCAAGAAAAGGGTCTCAAGCCTGAGTGTACCCTTACGTATTCCCACAATAGAAAACTCAGGTCGATCGATTCTGTGGAGATATTTTCACAAAATGTTTAATTCTTTATTTCTAATTCGCCCTCTAGAGAGGTACTTGAAATTACTTTAACACAACTGCTTCATAGATGAAAAAAATAATTTTATTTGATTTCTCTATCCACAGGGTATAAAAAAGGAGGTACAGCTAGATATATTTCTATTGTGTACTGATATTCCTTTGTTTTTTTTTTTAAAAAAGGATAGTATTTTAGATCTCCCGTGTTCCTCTTCTGTTCTGATCTTTCATTAATTTTCAGAATCCAGGTTGGAGGTTATTAAATGATTCCCATCTTTTTTATGGGAAGTCATGAATCAGAGGGCCCAGATGAGTTTTGAATTCATTGTATACTCGTCTGAGACTCTTCCTGATATTTGAAGCCTATCGGTTTCAGTGGCACAAGGCCACGTTCATCAGGGCTGGACAGGCACTTAAAGGTTAATGTATCATTGTCTTGGTAACTGGTTGGATCATACCGGGGAGTCCCACCTGCAGATAATAAGGAGAGGGGGACAAGAGGGAGGGGGAACAATGAAGGAGAGTGAATAGCACCATGATGGTCTGAATTGTTTATCAGTGCTCTCATGTTATAAATTCAACCTAGATCAAGAAGAGAAGATTACTGCGATTTTCAGCTTCTCACTCTTAACCAACACAATTAAAGAAGTGATTAAAGAAAAAAGAAGTGATCAAACTATGGCCACTCTTGAATGTGGGAGAACCAAATCTCGAGAAACCTAGATTTGCAATTAAGCGAGGGAAGAACCTTCGAGACTCGCTTATCCACACCTATAAAGAAACAAGGGAACCCATTGTTACCACATTATGGAATCAGGCTAAACCAACGGGACATGCACCATGTGGTACCTGCAGTGCATGCGCAGGAACCACTAGAACTACATCTATCGACATTGGTTGGCACTACCCATGGCTGCAGAAAAATTTCACAAATTATAACAGTAAGAACGTTATTTACTTAATCACCTGCCCTTGCAACAAACAATATGTGGGTATGACCACCCGGTCTATTAAAACTAGACTGGCTGAACATCGGTCATGTATACGCACCAAAAAATTAACTGCTCCCATGGTAACTCACTTTGTTCGACATCAGCATGAAGCGACGGATTTCAAATGGACAGTTATTGAAAAAGTCAACATCCCTAAACGAGGGGGAAGCATTCATGACTTACTCTTCAAAAGAGAACAATTGTCGATCTTTCTTCTACAAACAGATAAGTCCGGCTTAAATGAACCAACTAGCTGGCAGACTCTGGCCACTTTATGAGGAAAAACCATCTCAACTGTATCTGACCATATGTATAATTGTCTGTTAACAATGTGATATCTCAACTGTATCTGACCGTATGTATAATTGTCTGTTAACAATATGATATTGGTTATGTGATACCACTGAATGTACTTGGCTGACTGCAATTATGTGAGCTCTAATCATTCAGCGCCCTCCAGCCTTCTGATCTATTAATTTCACACTGATGTCCCTAATTTGTCAGGACCGGCAGAGTCATGACGACTGTGCGTTTAGGACTCAAACCGTATATATCCCATCAGCATGTGTGAGGGCTTCGCAGTAGCCATTTTCTCTTTTCTCTCCTTTTTCTTCTTGCGCTCCCTCATAACCCTCAGGTACTCTGGGTTTTGCCTCTGTTATCACTTTTGCCATGATGAGCCTCACGTGGCGTCCGAACAATGGCACCAATACTTACTTTGTAAGGAGAATGTTAACTCACACACTCCACTCCGGAGCAATATTTTTAAAACAATTCAGACCATCATGGTGCTATTCACTCTCCTTCTTTGTCCTCCCCTCCCTCTTGTCCCCGTCTCCTTATTATCTGCAGGTGGGACTCCTCGGTACGATCAAACCAGTTACCAAGACATTGACACATTAACCTTTAAGTGTCTGTTAAGCCCTGATGAATGTGGCCCTTGTGCCACTGAGACCGGTAGGCTTCAAATATCAGGAAGAGTCTCAGACGAGTATACAATGAATTCAAAACTCATCTGGGCCCTCTGATTCATGACTTCCCATAAAAAAGATGGGAATCATTTAATAACCTCCAACCTGGATTCTGAAAATTAATTACGAGAAAGATCAGAACAGAAGAGGAACACGGGAGATCTAAAATACTATCCTTTTTTTTAAATAAACAAAGGAATATCAGTACACAATAGAAATATATCTAGCTGTACCTTCTTTTTTATACCCTGTGGATAGAGAAATCAAATAAATCATTTTTTTCATCTATGAAGCAGTTGTGTTAAAGTAATTTCAAGTACCTCTCTAGAGGGCGCATTAGAAATAAAGAATTAAACATTTTGTGAAAATATCCCCACAGAATCGATCAACCTGAGTTTTCTATTGTGTGAACAATGTCAATTGATGACATGGAATAAAGACGAACATGTAAGGACAGCAGGAAGTCAGAAAGGAGTCATAAAGATATGGGGCCTCATTACGACCCAGGCGGTAAGTTACCGCCTGGGTCGTACCTTTACCACCATGGCGTAAACTACGTTTACGCCATGGTGGTTGGCGGACTTACCGCCCCATTCCGAGGTTGGCGGGGCGGTAAGTCCCCAATCCCCATTTACCCTTCCCCATTCCCATTTTTGCCCCATAGGGCATAATGGGAGCGGGGAAGGCGTTAATTACGCCACCGTAAATTACGGTGGCGTAATTAACAACAAGGTCCCTTAGCGCCATGGATTTTAACACCTGCTAAAAGCAGGTGTTAAATCCTCCATGGCGCTAAGGGACCTCGGTATCAGGCGGTAAGGGTCGGCGCTGTTTACGCTGCCGTAAACCCCTTACCGCCTGGGTCGTAATGAGGCCCATGGACTCCAAAGAGACATTTCTTCAGACCATCATGTATAGACCCAGAAGATGAAGAAGGAATGAACCCAGGCAATGAAGTAAAGGTGAATACAGAAGACCAAAAAAAGAAGACCGATCCAAAGAAGGAGCTGAAAGTGGTTGATGAATCGCCCAGAGGGGGGATTGTAGAGGTCCCAAAGAAATCCTGCACTCCAACCGTCCATTTTGAAGTACCAGGAATGTTCACACTGAAATATGTGATGTATGATGGGCAAATAAACCAGCAGAGAGCCGCAGTGGGGCTCTGTCCAGTACCTATCAGAAGAACAGCACCTATTGAAGTACCAGTACCAAGGAAACCATGAACAGTAAGGTATCCATTGAGGAAACCCTATCAACAAATGAAACGAATTGATGATCGTCTAAGTACAGTCCCTGAAGAGACCAAAAAGGTCTAAATGGAAGACGAATGGTGACGTCACGAGAACCCAGACTGACCAACACAAAGAAGAAATGACGACCAGAGAATGACGCAAAGAGACAAAACGTCATGAACAAGGATATCGTGAACTTAGAGTGTAAAGGCGATGTCAAATGTAAGAAGCTTAAGCTGTAAGCATGGCAAAAATATGTACATATGCTTGGAACCGCAAGAAAGATAAGAAAATCATGTGGCTTGCTATGCTTAGTAGAAAGGTAGTGCAGCAAGCGCCACTATACATAAACTACCTCAAATGATGCACATTATAAAAGTGTATTTCCACGTTTTCACGAAAAGCAGAATAAATCAGAGATTTACTAAAGGCCACACGAGGAAAGCTTCATATTTAGCAAAATCTGGAACAAAAGGCAGAAACGAAACTCAGCAGAGGCAACTCGTGACAGGAGAGCCAAGGTCGTATCAATAGAAGAAACGAACAGTAGCTACACTTAATTGAAACTAAGAACAGAATATCCTGCCTCTGAAAGGCCGAGTTAAGAAGGCGAAGGCAGGTGGTGGGTGAAACGAGAATCAAATACACAAATTGAGGGAAAAGAGGCAAATTCACGGTGTCTGAATCACGTGACCAGCCGAGAAAGAAGAAGCGGAGACTCACACCTTTGCATGGCACAAGGCCAGACGAAGATAACAGAACTTTTCCAGACAGAAGATACAGGTTCGAGGCCAGCCACAGTGAAATAATTGACACAGGGCTACTAAAGTGATGATTGATTGTAACCTAATTGGAGGAAGGCCGGGTAACTAAGGGGAACCCGACACTTGGCCGACCATTCTGCGTGCTGCTAAGCAAAGTGGAAAGGTATGCATGGGGTTGGTGCCAACCTAATCACAGTGGACCAAATAATCTAGGGTGCTATAGTTAGTAGGACCAATGGGATGTCGTACTTTTAGTGACGTCTGCAGTAGTCAGTTTGAAGGAAGGGCGTACATGCCCACCTGACAGTGTTTACCCAATCCCCTCACTCAGTTACCATATACAGATATAGTACCTATATTAAAGTTACCTTTCCTGAACCAATAGAATTGCATGTCAACTTTTGAGTGTTATACATCAAATGATGATGAGTTTTCAGTATAAATGTCCCGATTTTTATGAAGTTCATTGGATTTGAAGTTTGAAGTAAGATCAAACCATTTGCTGATGTGCATGACTCCCCGTTTTTTGTACTCATCATTAAACGGACTCCCTTTGCCAAACTGTTGAGTTGTCCTTATTGATTGGTGTTGAAGTATATATCTGCAACCCCATCCATCTCACGGGTACTGCTATCTTGTCTTAAAATGCTTCTGAGCAAACCCCGACGCTATGGTCCTCGGAGAAAAACTTGCAGGGAACAAATTAAATTTGCTCAGCTAAGGGCATACATATAGCTTTCTAGGCTGAGATTAGATTTTCTCCCTTTTGGGAGCGATCATGTGTGTTGGAATAATTTAGAGAATGTGTTTACATTGGTCCATTTTGCAAATAGGCTAAGGAAACATAATTCGACTTTACACTGTTTTATGCCAGTATGTTTTACTAAGGGATGCAGATTATCTCCCTCTTCTTAGAACTATGGGATTTAGGCAATCTTCCTGCTCTTATTTTTTTTGTAACTACTCCAGGAACAGCTGTGGCATGGTCTTTATATAAATACCTAACAACAGCAGTAAGAATAAGAACGAAGGGCCCACTGCCAAAGCTGCACCAGGGATGAACTTGAACTGGCTAATTTAAACATGCTCGCCAAGATAACTCAGGAATGAAATCAGTTGATTCTGTAATTCTGATTCTTTTTTACTTCTTTTGAATTTGTATAATCATACTTTTGATTTTATTGATTGCTGTTAAACCTTTTAACATTTGTCTTTTATATATTAAAATGTATGTAATATAATGGATTTTTCGATGACGTTGTTTCGGCTTTTGCATATAATAAACCTCATTGAATTTACATGTGCGTGTTTTGTGGGTCCTCCATCACGCATAATGTAAGAAGTGGGCTCAACAGAACCTGAGGTTCAGTCCATGCTTATGAGAAAAGAATCAAAGATGAATGAGCTGGGCCCAAGTCCCTTTGATCAGTCTTTCATACTTTGTATTTATTTTATTGAGCATTTGTTAGGCGCCTGTACAGCTAAATATTGTGTCAAGGCACCACAAGGCACAACGAGAAAGGAGCCAGGGGAAGAAAATACATAATGGCTAAATGGCAACAGACAGAAAAATACAATTGTGGTCCTATTAGGCTTTGTGGCATTTGGATGGGCAAGTGCTGTTAGAAGAAGTGCAGGAAGGGGGGAGGGAGGGACTGATGGGAGGGAGGAAGGTATTGGCAAGTGCTAGTGAGAGCCTAGGAAGGAATTGCCGAGGGTGCCAGAGGAGGAACGGCTGGCTAAGTGCTAGGCGGGGGAGGTCCCTGTGAGACTATTAAAGGCAGGGTCGGACTGGGACAAGAAATAGGCCCGGTTACCCAAAGAAAAGTGGCCCACCCTTGACCTCTAAAAAGTGCCCCATCCCTCGCCTCACGACTCTTGACATCTGATGACATCATCAGAAGTGATGTCATTTGACCGCACCCCAAAGAGACATCCCGGGAAGCGATGTAAAACGGAAGCCACATAATGACGGAGGCTCCGCATTGGAATTTTAAATAAAAATAGTTAATTTGTCCTTTGGGATACTTTCCTTTCACTGCACGATGATGGGAGAAATTCTAACCCAGGAGAAGAATCATGAATGATAAGGCCTACAAAACTTAATTGATATCACAAGAAGAGTCGCATGCCCATATGGAATTTCATTTGAATGAGTTCTGTAAATATTAAGGTATGTGAAACATCTGATGTATTACAAATGTGGAGTGCTCATTGAGATGGTATTCGGATATCCTGGAAAAATACAGATCGTAAATTCAGATTTGTTCTGCATGAATAGACAATGATTAGTGATAAAGATTGGAGTTGCCAGTCTTGATGGTCCAACTACCATTTTGTTGATAGATTGGATTTGGTCATTATGTCCCTCGAAAAGGAATAATTGAATTTCCCTTTTCGACTTTTGTTTCTTAGCTACCAAAACTTTTTTGCACGATTTGAGATGGATTGAAAGAAATGAGGATCCACCCAGATTTCGAGTAGAGCAAAAAATAGGTAAACCACTCCTCCCCACACTAAATGATAGGATTTATTCCATGTATGGCTGAACAGGGGTTGGCGGTACATTGTTATGGTTTTTAATAGTATCACGGTTTTATTTGATTTAGTAACTTCTAAGCCCCAATTTCGAAAGAACATGTGGCTATTGTTTGCAAAGTCCTCAAGAAGTCAGATATCAGCGCCCAGCAAGGGATAGCTAGATTATGTATCGTCAAAACTAGTAGATAAGGGAAGTCTCATGAGTGAGATGGAGAGGAACTTAGGTATCATCCTATATAGACACCTTTAGTTGACTATTATTTGAGTGGTTGGCCCCAGTGGACCTACCTCTTTTAATAGGGAAGTAAGGTTTGTGATTCTTATATTATTAGCAGGCGCTTAATTCTTTTGCGTCTTTTTCACTGTCTGTGTTATTTTGCACATGGGAATTCTGCACAAATGTATGGTTCGTTATGCTTTCTGAAGGCTGGATGACTTGATGTTTAGCCTAGATATATGCAAGATGTTTACACGCAATTAAGTGAGCATATGAGTTTGAATGTATACATATTTTATGTCAAGATTATGCCATATTAAGATATATATTTGTATTTGATGTTTTTAAACTAGAATTTGTCTAATAAAAAGAAAGAAATGTTGTGATAAAACTTTTTATGTCTCATTTGCCATACACTGACCCCCCACCTTGGTACTCGTTAATGTAATGAATCATTTGCTTATAAGGCAAAAATGTGAATTAAAGTAGTATTGTTCCATGTGGCATCACCTTAGGTTTGTATCTGATAGTTCTATCCCCAGATGCCCATGAAGAAGGGGATTCCCACCATTAGGTTTTAAATATTTTGTTGTGCACTAGTCCATATGATGTGGGTCTATTGAAAGGGGTAGGAGCAATTAAAATCAATCTTAAACCAGGAGCAATCTTGCCATGAGCAAAGCAGTATTCTATGTTCAGAGAAGTGGATGAGGGTATATTTGAGACTATTTCCACTTTAATGAAGCTGTCAAAATTGGTGCCATCTGAGCCTCCATGTAACACGGCTGTGTTCCCAGTGAAGAAATCAACTGGGGAGTCATGGAGGTTTATTCAGAATCTCCATCCCATAAACAATATTGTTGAAGCAGAGGTTCCTTTAGTTCTGAATGCCGCTACAATATTATGCAACATACCATCTAAGGCCAAATATTTTACAGTTATAGATTTAAAAAGCGCACTCTTCTCAATTCCCCTTCATGAGGACTCACAAGAATTGACTACATTTTCATATAGAAATACATGCCTGAAACATATTTGTTTGCCTTAGGGGTACTGTGAGTCCCCCTCAATCTTTAGCAGGGTTTTCGAGATGGACCTAGGCAATGTACAGCCTGAGAGTCCAATAATTCAGTACGCAGATGACATATTAGTGTGCAGTGAGACAGAAGAAAGATGAAGAGAAGACTATGTTCGACTTGTGACCATACTAGCAGAAAAAGTAAACAAAGTAGACAAAGAAAAATTACAATATTGTCAGAAGAGGTCCTGTATATAGGACAGTTAATCTCTCAAGAAGGGAGAAAAGTGACCTGAAAGAGCAGAAGCAATTGTGAAGACTTTAGAACATAAAGCACTCAGGAAAATACAACAGTTTTTAGGCCTATGTAACTATTGCATGGCCTGGGTTTTTGATTACAGCACATTTTATTTATTTATGTTTGTACATTTATAGGAGTGCGCAAAGCTCAGAGGGATCTAGGCACTAGTCGCGAGGAAAGGGGGGGGGCCTGGAAGAGGAAGATACATGAGCGTGAATGCTTAAGCTTAATTAAAGAGCAGAGTCTTGAGGTGTTTCCTGAAGACATGGTGCAAGGCTTCACATATATTCTACCACTTTTAAAAGGACTTACAGAAGACCAGGTAAACAAAAGTAAGACAACATGGGCAGATGAAATGAATGAAGGATTTGAAGAATTAAAAAAGGCAATCAGTACAGCCACTGTGATAGGAATTCCAGACTATCATGAAGAATGTTATATATTTACCCATTCAAATGGAGAGGTTTTGACAGCAGTCCTCACACAGAAAATGACATTAGGACATGGACACAAAAAGTAGGTTACTATACTGGGATTTTAGATCCAGTAATGAAAGGGCATTACCCTTGTGAACAAGCTTTAGCTGCTATTGCATTTGCTTTTGAAAACACTTCAAGTATTACAATGTGGCATTCAGTGACACTATTTGTTGAGCATGCATCATTTGCTATTCTAGAGAAACCCAAAAGTACATAGACTACACAAAGAGCATCAGGATATGAGGTAATTATTTTGTATGCTGTGATCAAAAATGTTAGATACAGAATAGCGAACCCAGCAAAATTCATAGCAGAACCAGTAGGAACGGATGACTATGTAGATGACTGCACAACTTCTACTGAATTTTATGATGATATTCCCTGTGTTCGAGAAAATGCTCATGGAGGGGGGTTGAATTATCTTTATTATGGTTCTTCACAAATTGACCAAACTACTGGCGAAAGGCATACTGGATCAGCAATAGTGAAGCTGAACCATGAGGGTGAATTTTAAGTAGTAATAAGGGCAAGATTGCCTTTGCATTGTTCAGTCAAGCTGCAGAATTAGTGGTGCTTATCGCCACACTTCAAAGATTTGAGGATGAGGAAGTGATAGTGTACTCTGACTTTGCTTATGGGATGTCAACTGTACATGCAGGTGTGTCATGCTGGAAAAGGAGGGGATTCCTCTGCGCAAGCAGCACTCCAGTGCAACACAAGTCCTTATTGGATAAGCTTATTGAGGCACTAAGACTCCCATTTGCTATCACAGTCGTGAAATGCGTAGCCCACACTAAAAGAACAGACATGATTTCTCGCAGTAATGAAACCGGAGATTTAGAAGCCAAAAAGGCAGCATATTTTGCTAAATATTTCTGTTGAGTTACAAGGACAAGCCCGCCAAGAAGAGCAATAGTTATGGAGAAAGTTGAGGTGTTCTTTATCCCCCACAGAGGCAATATGGATGCAGGATAGTACTGGAAAGCCAGTTATGCCTCTAGCATTATTGAGATTAGCGCTGGAGCAGCTTCACTACCCCACCCATATGACTCAAGAGAGACTTGCTGCTATGATTGCAGAAGATTGGTTCTACCCAAATTAGACCATGTGGACAAGTTTATTGTAAATTGCATCGTGTGCCATAAATGTACAGGAGGGTATACTTCGCAAACAGTGAGAGGAGCAATTCCTAGACCCAATGGCCCATTTCAGAATCTACATATAGATTATGTGGATATGTAGCAGACATGCAATGGGTATAGGTACATGCTGGTGGTGGTATGTCCCTTTTCCAGATGGATTGAGCCAGGTCCTTGTATGTTCCCCGATGTCACATATGCTGACAAGTTCCTCGTGAATGAGGTGTTTCCAAAGTGGGGTGTGTGCAAAGTCCTGTGGTCTGACAATTGACCGCATTTTGTAAATGAATTATTTGAGCAGGTTACTCTTTTCTTAGGTATGAAGCACAAGCTATCCTCTGCCTATCACCCACAGGGCAATAGGAATTGTGAACCTTTAAGTGTACTCCTTAAAGAGAGGATAGCAAAAAGAAAGATTATTTTAAAGAAATGGTGGTTACATTGCCTATCCCATTCGGCAACTGTGGGATGCAGAGTCTGCTGGCTACAGAAAAAACAGAGTCACTAAAGCATGTGAACTTGCTTTGCCAAGGACTGAGATATATAAGAACCAGACACATGAGTACATTAACTGAAGTCTTCAAGTTATTGGAGGTGCAGGAAATATGCAGGGTAATTCATAGAATCCAGCGCACAAGTAGCGCACGCGGCTGGCGCACAGCGTGCGCCTGCGATAGTCTGCGCCAGGCACGTGCGCTAAAACTGATTTCCGCGCACAGCGTATTCATGGATTTCATGCTCCCAAACCAGCCGTGGCGCAGAGAATCGCAGCGAGCCTGCAGCAGCGCCAGTAACGCCCCCAAGAACGCCCTCGCGCAAGGAAAAGCCATCAAAATCGCTAAATCATCGCTAAGGGCTGCGCTAACCCTGGACCACTTCACAGGGCAGGCAAACAAGGAAAGCAAAGCGGGCAATCTTCAAATCAGGAGTACGCGGGAAGTACTACACGCGACTAGGCAGGGAACGTGAATTACAGGGGTACGCGGGAATTATCACACGCGAACAGCCAGGGAACGCGTATTACAGGGGTACGCGTGAAGTAGAACACGCGATAGGCCAGGGAACGTGTATTACAGGGGTACGCGTGAAGTAGAACACGCGATAGGCCAGGGAACGTGTATTACAGGGGTACGCGGGAATCATCACACGCGAACAGCCAGGGTGCGTGTATTACAGGGGTAGCGGGAAGTTCAACACGCGATTGGCCAGGGTACGTGTATTACAGGGGTACGCGTGAAGTAAAACACGCGATAGGCCAGGGAACGTGTATTACAGGGGTACGCGGGAATTATCACACGTGAACAGCCAGGGTGCGTGTATTACAGGGGTAGCGGGAAGTTCAACACGCGATTGGCCAGGGAACGTGTATTACAGGGGCACGCGTGAAGTAGAACACGCGATAGGCCAGGGAACGTGTATCACAGGGGTACGCGGGAATTATCACACGCGAACAGCCAGGGTGCGTGTATTACAGGGGTAGCGGGAAGTTCAACACGCGATTGGCCAGGGTACGTGTATCACAGGGGTGCGTGGGAATTATCACACGCGAATAGGCTGGGTGGGCCCTCACAGGTGTACCCTGTACACCCTCCACGGCCCCTGCAGGCAGCCCACAAAACAGGGGACTACCCTGCACACCTGATCATGTCCCCCTGCACCCCCATCCACCAGGGGCACCCTCCACCAGGCCCCCACCCATGTCTCCCACCACCCCCACCCCCCATCCACCAGGGGCACCCTCCACCAGGCCCCCACCCATGTCTCCCACCACCCCCACCCACCAGCACTGTGGGGCACGTGGCCAGCAGGCAGTCAGGCAGCAGCAGATGGCAGGTGGGAGCGTGCTCAGGGCTCTGGGGGACTGTAATTCGGCCTCCTGGCCAGGAGCGTGGTCTTTCGTGTTTGGACGCGTGGACAGCCTGATAGGGAGTGATTTTGCACGTGAAAACCCCACACTCAGCGAATCGCGCGAAAACCCGTCACCAGCATATGTGCGTCTATAGTTACCTGCACGTGCAGTGTCAAAGCGTGTGATTGGTGAAAATGGATCTACACGCAGGAGTGACAAAGCGTGTGATTGGTGAAAATTGATCTACACGCAGGAGTGACAAAGCGTGTGATTGGTGAAAAGTGAGCTACACGCAGGAGTGTCAAAGCGTGTGATTGGTGAAAAAGGATCCACACGCAGAAGTGACAAAGCGTGTGATTGGTGAACATGGGCCAAGCACGTACACGCCGTAAGTGACGCTGTACGTGTGGGCCTGTATATAAGGTAGTGTTGAACACCATTTCCTTGTACGTGCTTTTCGTGGAGAGCG
Source organism: Ambystoma mexicanum (assembly GCF_040938575.1). Taxonomy (NCBI): domain Eukaryota; kingdom Metazoa; phylum Chordata; class Amphibia; order Caudata; family Ambystomatidae; genus Ambystoma; species Ambystoma mexicanum. The sequence goes on from NC_090922.1 coordinate 111,295,685, forward strand.
AGTGGGTGAATTCTGTACTTCTTGTCGTTTCACACGCGATTTACTTCACGGCGTTTCCAGTTCGTACTCCCTGTTACCTCTGACAGCTTTTTCTCTTTTTCCTCTTGTACTGGTTTACCTGGGCCTGTTCCCTCAAACAGTGTCCCCTTCTACTGTTGTCCTGTCTCCTCAGACAGCGTACACATCTTCTTTTGGCGGGGGTGTTGCCAACCAAACGCGCTCATTTTTCACGCTCTTTTACCTGGCAGACGGTGAGTCACGCACGTATCTAACTTCTGTGCTTGCCCCGTGTGTAGCCTACCCCTTCAGAGGTCATTCTAGGCTGCGTGTGACACGCATACGTTCATTGTGTTACTGGATGCCACAGCGTAGTGCAGGGTTTTCCATCAGCACACGTGGTCTAGGAGGGGTATTGTGCACGTTCCTTAACTTTTCTGGGGTGCCTGTGCGTTGCGTGACCCGTCATCTTTCCCCAGGGGTGTCATATAGCCTTGCCACTGCACTAGGGTACGAATACCATCTGGTACCCAACCCCTTTGACACCCAATTGCCCAGGACAATTGTGCACACCGACTCCCATACGCACAATAACATCAGTGCCATGGTTGGGAGGCGTGCAAGCCGTAAGGGTGGCAAAGGTGGCCGAGCCACACGTGGTGGCCGTGGAGGATCCACTAGGGGACGTGGTTGTGACTTGCAGGGTGCCCCTGTCCCCCCCAGTCTGGAGGACCAGTCAGGGACACCCATGCCCCCCCCCCCCCCAGTTGAGGGTCATGTGGCTGATACCAACCCTGATCAGCCCTTGTTGGACCAGCCCATTGTGGCAGCAGACCTGTCCGAGGGTGATCCCATCGCTGACATCCAGGTCAGCAGGTCCACTGCACGTGCACCGGTGCACATTGGTGTCATCAGGGCACGCGCATCTATGCCAGATAGGTCATCTGCTGGCCCCCGTATCCAGGGTGTGGCTCCATCCACCCCACCTCTCATACACCCTGCCAAGACTGTGTCGGTCCTAGTTCATGCACCTCAGATCAGGCCTGACCCCATCCCACTACCCCCAATGCCTGCACCTACTCCCATGCTGAGTGTGCAATCCCACACACCCAGTACTGAGTCCACCACGGCTCCTGCCCCTAGTGTCCACAGCGGCGTAGGACACTCTGGATCCCCACCCCCTTCCAAGCGCAAGAGGAAGAGTGCACGTCCGGCACAGGCTGATTCCCCAGGCACGGCTGCACAGTCCGGCCCATCAAGGAAGCCAAGCTTCACAGACGCCGAACTGAATGCACTTGTTCAGTATGTGTCAGATCATGATAGGGAAATGGTCATCGTTGCAGGGTCCAAGACCACACATGCCAGACGCCAGGCACACTGGCAGACCATTGCTGACAGAATAAGTGCCCTTGGAGTAGTGAGGCGCACAGCTAGTGATTGCCAGAAGCGCTGGAATGACCTTAAGCGCAGGGCAAAGGATAAGCTGGCCTCAAGTCATGCCGCAACCTTGGTGACTGGAGGTGGGTCCCCAGCACAGGAAATAGAACTCACACCACACGAGTCCGTAGCTGGATCCTACGTCACCGAGGGACAACTCCAAGGTGTGGGAGATCTCCCTGATTACGAGGCATCATCCGGTGAGTGCACATGCATGTGTGTATTATCCATGTGCATGGTGTGTGTGTGAAGCATTCATGTTGGGTGCCTGTCAAGGGGGTGTGTGGCAGAGTAGATAGTGGCACCCATGTGCCTCATCCAGTATGTTCAGTGCAACACCATCTGCCCACAGCACTATCCCAACTGGCAACAGTGCACATATGGCCCTACACCATGGAAGTTGCCCTTGAATTGTCATTTTGTCACTACATTGTTGCTCATACTCCCCTGTCTATTCATCTGATGTCTTACATACCATTCCTATACTTTCCCCCAGCCAATCAAGTTTCATCTTCACATGCCTGACATGCAATGATACCACATGCTAATGCGTCCTCTGTATATAAATGCCAACCAACATGCTGTCATACTGTGGATGTTGCCTTGACATCCACCTCCTACCTGTGTGCTTTGGTACCGTCTGGTTTCGAGCCCCATTCCCTCACACTCCATGCTGCTCTTCATGGTCTATCTTCCCTGACTTCTACAGTTCAGACCATCGTGCCCTACTCACGACACCTGCTTGCTAACAGTCAAATGAGGGCACCCTGCCCTCCAATGCGACCCACCCTATTGCTGACAAGTGCATCTGAGCCTACTCAAAGCCAACTCTCACTGACATCTGCTCATACATGCCTTTGCCTGTCCCATAGACCCTTCACATGGTCCCTGTCCTCTCTCCTTGCTCCTCTTCCACCATCAATGGTGGGACCCGTTGGGGTGTACTCCTGGCCTCCTTCCAATCCTCAGAGGCCACAATTGATGTGCATGGTAATGGGAGCATCTCAGTCCAAGGCCCTTAGGCCAACCTCATTCTCCTTGAGAAATGCTAGCCACATCTCATCAACTTCCTTACCTCTCCTGCTGTCCCCCCTCCTCTCTCCTCATCAATCCTGCACTGCCTCCCTGCACCCTCCCATGATCCTTCTCCGCCTCCCACTCCAACTCCTACACATGCTGCACCTCTGATCTCTAGCACTCCCCGTAAGTCCTCCAAGGCTGTCAACCTCCTCCACAATTACACTCCTTTCACTGCGGCTGCATCAGGCATTCCTCCGATATCTGTCACTTACATGAGGTTATGCACCTTGACATCCTTGGTCTCATGGAAACATGTCTGACGGCCAGCTCTGTCTGCATCCTTCACACACTCCTACCTGATGTTCAGGAGACCCTCTCCTTTGCCCGCCACTACTGTGCAGGGGGGGTGTGCCCTTGGCTTCCCTGAGGGTATTCCTGCCACTGTCACTCCTACTTAGACCTACTCCACTCTGGAATGGCTTGTGTGACGTCTCTCTCTACCACACCTTGACATTCACAAACTGTGCGTACTGTGTCTGGGAAAACTGGTCAAATGTACTACTTCCTTTCTGAGTGTCCTCACCTCTCCTCCTCACTCATGTCCCCAGACACAGAAATCCTCTTCCTTGTTGCTGTACGCATCCACCTGCATGCTTGTTGACCCCCCCACGTGACCTTTCTGTGACCTCAGCAACTCCCTCTCACCCTCTAGACTCCCGTCTGTCCCTACTCATTCTGCAGGGCACACTCTTGATGCTCTGATCTCATCTGACTTTCCCCTCTCCGTCCATCTCTGCACTCCTCTCTCCTGGAGTGATCACATTCTCCTCTCCTCCCAGCTCACCCTCACCACACCACAGGCAAAGCCACCCTCACCACTGTCACACACCTTCTTGCTATTCCAACCCATGAAGTGTGTGTCAGTCGAGGCTCATGCTGCCAAAATCTCCCCCCCATCCAGCTCCCCCTTAGGCTCACTCCCATCCTGACAGGGCCCACTCCATGCTCCACTCTATGTCAGGTACACTGGATGTCTTTGCCACGGTCATGACCACCTGTCTGAAGCCCCATGCCAATGCAGAGTCCTGGCATGACTCGGATCATGTGAACCCAGACCACAGGTGCCGGGTGGCAGAGAGGGAATGTCCTGCATCATGCTCATCCTCTGGCAAACTGGCCTGCCACATGCTCCAAAGGCAATAGCGCCTCACCCTTTTCACCAAGATGAGATCCCCAATCCAAGGGCACATATCTGCGGCATGTGACAACTCTGCAGGACAGATAGAAATCTGCAAGGACCTTGCCGAGCCAGATGCAGTGTGTACCTCCCCTGTCCCCTCCGAGCCCACAGCACTGCATGATTGTCTCTGTACCCCTATAGGCCACCCCCCCCCAGCACTTGTCTGCGCCTAACACCATCTGCCCTTGACGTTAAGTCCTACTTACCTTGTACAGCACTTCCAGCCGCCACTTCCCCTTGCACATCATTGTGCCACCCACCCCTGCACTTGCGTGACATGAATGACACCAGCACCAGTAGGATTGTTGACTGGCATCCCCTACTGCCCCACCACCCCTCAGTGCTCCGCTGTACCTTCATACATTTCTGGACCGGTGCTTCACGAATGCTATATGATTCCTTTACAGGTGATGGGGAGGTGGAATCTCATTGTTTACTGCATTATGTTGATGTAGACAAGGCACTGTGCATCGTGGCCAATTTGGACTAGCAGATCCATGTACAACATGTCAACTTATTGATGTGATGATGCAATGTCAGGACCAGAGTGGTAGAAATCCAAAAAAGTTGCCCTCCTCTCCCTCTTCACTTGGTGGCTATGTCACATGCCATGTGTGTGATGGCATGTGCCTTTGACATGGCAATCACCGGCCAATGTGTGATGGCAGTGCTAGGCAGCATGGTGAGCAGGCGTTGCTCTCCAATCTGTACATTGTATGCCCTGAGCCTCCCCTACAGACCCAGTGATGGTGAATGCATAGGAGGTCTCCCAGTCATGTGGGACATGTGTCGTAGAACTACTGCCTCTGTTGTTCATCAGCCCTTGTTGCATGCCATGGTGCTAATGCCTGTTTCCATTTTTCTCTTTCATGTCTTTGCAGGGGACGAAGCACTTGTTGATGCTGGGGATGTGGTGGTTGAGCCGTCCCAGGAGGGCAACCCGGGCCGACCTTCCACAAGTGAGGGACGTGGTGTGTTTGTGGGTGAAAACCCACAAGTGCTGCAGGTCGTGCTGTCGAGGGGTGTCTCTGGGGGTTCCTCCCCCGAGCAGTATTCAGGTGTAGACTCGGAGGATGACACCTATGTGCAGTCGCAGGTGAGTGTTCTTGGGAGAGAATCTCCTCTGTCCGACCCACCTGCAGCCGGGCCATTGCCCTCAATGGGGATGTCAGTGTCGGCAGCTCAGCCTCCGGTGGTTACGGATGCAGGGCCACACCACACAATCTCTGATCCTGTTCCTGGGGCTGCAGATCAGAGAGGGAATGCAGTCCTGCAGCCTGAGGCCTTGCCGGCACAGCAAGGCGCAGTCCGCCTTGCCCCAGGCAGGTGTGGTGCCCGTCAACGTGGTGGCCGTATGCCACCTGGCAATACCGCTTGGGAGCAATCCATCTACGGTATGGCCAACCAACAGGCAGCATCATCCGAGATGATTGCACAGGCCATGGATAGGGTGGCCACTTCCATTGTCCCCCCAGAAAGGCTGATGGAGCGACTGGAGCAGGCTACAGAGTCCATCAGCCAGGCACACAGGGAGGATATGTTGGCGTCCAACAAGGACAGGCGGGCGGCACTGGCGACTCTGCGGGAATCACTTTCCATGGAGTCCCAGCGCCACAGGGAAGGCCTGAGGGAAGAATTCCGTCACCTCAGGTCGACCCTGTTAGAGCTTGAGGCTTCATCCCATAGAAGGACAGAGGAGCAGCTGGAGCGTCTGACACGGACGCTCTCGGCCGAGATGCAGGCAACTCGTGCGGAGGTCAGGTCATCCCGGGAGTTACTGCATGGGGACCTCCGCATGATTATAACCCAGAACCAGAACTACCAGACCCGCCTGCTTGCAGCCATGGAGGAGCAAACTCGTGCTTTGCGTGGGCTGCCTCCCATTGTCACACCATCTTCTGAGGCAGCTCCCCCACCTCCTGAGTCAGCTGCAGGGTCTGGCCAGAGCGATAGCGACTCATCTCCCACAACAGAGTAGCCGTGTGGGCCACGAGCCTATGGGGTGTTTTAGTTTCCCATGATCCACACAGGTGGATTGTGGCGTGCATCCTGTCCTCGGACCTCATAGGTGGCCCCCCCCCCGCCGGCCCTTTCATGGCCATTTTTTCTCAATTTTCTTTTTTCTTTTCCAAGAGTGTTGCCTTGTGTGGGTACCTGGGCATACACTGTATTGTGGCTGGGCACATGCAGGCTTGTCCTGAGTTTGGTTTAGATGCTTGGGTAGCAGACATCCACACCCCTCCTGCTTCCGTTTCCATGGGCTTGCAAAGGGTGTGCCCAAGTGACAGCAAATTACACGGTGACATTGGACTCCCATGAGCTGTTGGCCAGTCCATAGTCAATACTGTGTAGACATTCATAGTGTACATTGTTGTTGCACCTAACTATGCATGATGGTTTGATATGTGCCTCTACTTACATATGTTGCTCATGTTTTGCAGGTATTTCACACAGTTCTTCACACGGGCATACTCTCTGGAGTCAGACTACATGTCGGTAGATGTGCACTGACACTTTTGCGTGGCGCCATCACTGTACATCTGGACGGTGAGGACATACCAGCAGAATCAGGTAATGAGACTACCATTGATTACATGCATTGTGTCTTGTTTGGGTGGGCTTCAGGGTGGGTTGGTGTGTAATTTGATTGAAATTACTCTTACACAGGTGTGTAGTAGTGGCTCCAGCGCGGTTAGCTGTTCAAGTGCGGCTATGTTCCATTTGGGGCACTGCTATTTGTGACACCGGTGTCATGTTGTGATGGCCAGTTTGTTTGCTCTCACATACCATGACATGGTGTCCTCAGTGGCGGGACTGTGAAGGGAATGGGTGACATGGCAATGTTGTCATGTAGTGAATCGCCTGTGGCAATGCATATTTGATTGATGGAGTTGTGTCTTCTCGTTGTGATGCATTGCTGGTGTATGTGTAGGTAGGGGTGCACACATAGTGACACTTCCATGTTAACAATCTCAGGCTGATGTGTATCTGACAGTTTATTGTCGAGTAATTTTGTGACATTGTCAGGTAGTGTCATCATTGATTGTCAGATGGTATGTGCCAGAGCAGTGTGCACTAGCCAGCACTGTGATTCCTAGGTGAAGAAGTTGGCCACCAGTTGCGTACGGGCTGCCACCCCCCGTGCCCTTTCCCCTCCCATGCGCAGCGGGCGTGCATGTGGTTGTGGATGTGGGGGCACCACCATGTCCACGGGCAGGCCCCGGCGTGTTGCAACGTTGTGCAGGACACATGCTGCCACTATGATCCTGCACACTATTCGGGGAGCATATAACAGCTGCCCGCCAGAACGGTCAAGGGAGCGAAAGCGTGACTTCAGCACTCCGAATGTGCGCTCCACTATGCCCCGTGTTGCAATGTGGGCTGTGTTGTACCTTACCTCAGGTGGCGTGGTGGGGTTCCGGATTGGGGTCATCATGTGGGGGCTGATAGGGTAGGCACTGTCCCCTGCGGAGGTGGTGATGGGTATCATTAGTGGTGTTGTGTCATGACCCAGTATCTGACATGCATGCATGTGCAGTGGCATTCATGCTCACCAAGCAGCCATGTATCTCCATGCTGGCCAGCCTCCAGGTCCCGGCATAGTGTAGACATTCTGTAGATGAAGCTGTCGTGGGTGGACCCGGGATAGTTGGCATATACTGATGTGATTATTCCCTTGGCATTGCATACAACTTGCACGTTGATGGAATGCCAGTGCTTGCGGTTTCTATAGATGTGCTCTGTTGCCCTGGGTGGACATACAGCCACATGTGTGCAGTCAATTGCACCAAGCACTTTGGGGAATTGAGCCACACCATAGAATTCCTGGATGCACGTCCGCCTTTCTGCATGAGTCCTGGGGAGATATATGTGCCTGCGGACTGATGGCCGTGCAGTGATGATGTTCAAGACCTGGTGTAGGCAGCGTGACTGCGTGGCCTGTGACACACCACCCACTATGGCACTTGTCCGCTGAAAGGATCCAGTGGCCAAGAAGTGCAGTACATTCAGGACCTTCTGCAGGGGGCTGAGTGCTTGGGAGCACAGGGTGGGTGATGTGAGGTCATCCTCCCACTCACTGACCAGGTCCAGTATGATGTGTGCTGGAAACCTGTACCTCCCATACACCTGGTCATCAGGCATCCCGAATAGGCTGGTTCTGGGTGTGAATATGTTGGCCCTGACTCTCCTCCTCCTCCTCCTTTGGTAGCCCACTGCCACTGCTGCTAGGAACGGTATGTTCATCCTGGCATCTGGCTTGTTTATTGATAAGTGCGCAAATTAATGCCTTGCGCGTGTTCTAGGCGAGCGTGTGACCCTCGCACCCCTGGAATCTAGTTCCCACTCCAATAGCGTGTGGAAATTCCCACGCAGCAGGCATACAGGTGCGCTGACGTACTTGCGTGTGTAAGTGCCCGCGCACCCCTGTAATACACGTACATTGGCCAATCGCGTGTACGCACACTTTTGGCCAATTACACGCGATGACACTCTGACGTGCAGTATTTCCACGTGTGCTCCGTCATCACGTGCTGAGTGGGGAACGCCCGTGCGGATCACGTCAGACGCGCTTACGCGGTGAGGGACTCTGGTCCAATAGAATCGCGTATGCGTGCTGATGCACTTACGCGCTAAGGCCCTTTCCTCGGATTTCACGCTGACGTGCAGGAATTTCACGTGCCAAATCACTCCGTATCAAGCTGGCCACCCGAAAACACACGGAACACCACGCTCCTGCCCAGAAGGCCGAGTTACTGCCCCCCCAGTGCCCTGAGCAGCCTCCCACGTGCTATCTGCTGCTGCCTGCCTGCCTGCCTGCCTGCTGCCACCGTGCCCTGCCATTTGGTGCCTGCACATCAGCCATCTGCAGGGGTCCAGTTGCTGTGTCCACCCCTGCTGGAAATGAAGACTCCCAACTGGGATTACATCGCTCCACAGCCCAGCCCCAGGACCCAGTTGCCCACCCACACCTGCCTCTGGGGTTGCCATGTCGGGCACTTCGACATCTGGCACCAGTGGCAACCCCAGGCCAGAGGGGCAGAGGGGCACCAGCTTCACTGCCACCGAAGTTGGTGTCCTGGTGGAGCATGTCCTGGGGCAGTATGATGCCCTCTTTGGATCGTCCCGCGCCAGCAAGGAAGGACGGGAGAGGATCTGGGCCGACTGTGTGGTTGCCATCAACGCGGAGGGGGTGGCAACCCGCAACGTCCAGAAGATCAAGAAGCGCTGGGAGGACTTGAGGTCCAGGACCCTTGTGGAGGCCCGGCGCCTCGTGGAGGGGGGCCGGGGCCGCATGAGTTCCATCCAGAAGAGGGTCCTGGAACGCGTACGCCCAGCGCTCCACGCCCAGGTCCTTGAGAGGGAGGCCCGTCTGGAGTTGAGCGGTAAGTGTGCAAGCATTACTGTGTGAGACAGGGCATGTTGCGGTGTGCTGGTTCTATGATACTTGCCTGTATGTGTGCCATGGGCCATGTATGCATGTATGTGTGCAGGGACATCATGGTAATGCATGTGCGACCAGTGATGTGTGACCCACATGGTTGTTGCATGTGTTGAAATGTGGCATGGGGAGCCCTATGCAGATTTAGGACATGAGAGCATGCCAGTCTCCGTACCTGGACATGGATGGGGGTGAAGGATGGGTGCTGATGCCAGGTACTTATATGGTAGCCATGTCTGTGTGCCTGACCTGCGTGTCTGTGACTTGTGCATGCCATGGATGCATGACACATGTGTGTGACAATGCACAGATTCTGTGACGCACCCAACTAACCCTTGTTTCGCCTGTGTTCGTTGTGTTTGGGGCCAGATGGATGTGACTGAGGTGAAGTGTGTGCATGTGATATGCATGAGCCATGATGCATGTGAGTCACATATCATTGAATGTTTCAAGAGTCAATTGGACATGCATGGAAATGTGCATGGCATGCACCATGCCTGTTACTGTGTGTGTTTTGCCTGGACTGACCCATGTGTTGTGGAGGGACATGATGGAAGTGTACTTTGACAGGGGTGCTCATCTGCTATTGCTTCCTGTCTAGGGGACCATTTTACAGTAGCCTGATGCTTGTGTCCTTTGTCTCCCTCTACGCAGCGGCTAGTGAAGAAGAGGGCGGAGACGGCGCTGTGGAGCAAGGCGGCGGGGATGCCCCCACGGCTGCAGCGGAAGGGGTGGGTGAGCCCCCACAGGGGCCTGCTACGGCGGGAGACGGTGAGGAGCCATCCAGGTTGGTGGTTTGCACAGAGGAGGAGGAGGCCGACACTGGTGCACACATGGGGCCTGGTGGGAGCATCCCTGCTGGTGCAAGTGGTGCAGTCCAGGGCCAGGGGCAGGAGGCAGCACAGGTCACCGTGGAGGTGCCTGTGCATGTCGCTGTCCCTGACCCTGTGAGTGCACCACCATGCACCAGCAGGGATGCCCCGTCCCAGGCCCGTCCGCAGGTAGTGGGGATGTCCATGTCAACTGACTCCCCTCCACCTGCGGCCGTGGGAACCCCTGGCCGCGTGGATCAGGTCCTGATTGGGGTCGCGATGCGCACGGCTGTGATTCGTGATGACGTGCGTGCTTCCCGGGAGGAGCACGCACGTCATCACGAAGTGCACCGTGCCGACGTGGCCCAATTGGGATCGGCCATGTTCGGGGGGTTCCTGCATGTGTTGGCCAATCTGACGGCCCTCTCCTCCTCTGTGCAGGCTATCCAACGGTCGTTCTCCTTGCCGTCTTCCGGCCCAGATGCCACCATGGCCCCCTGTGGACCTGCCCCGACCAATGCAGCCAGCTCGGTGGGGATCCCATCCCTGCCACAGTTGGGAGTCGGAGGTCCAGCAGGGGTGGACGACACAGCAAGTGGACCCCAGCAGATGGAAGATGTGCCGGCATCATCGGGGAGGGCACGTGCACGACGGCGTCGGTGGTTACCATCAGCCTGGATGCCGTCGTGCTGGCAGAGGCAGTGGCGTCGGAGGCAGCAGCGGGCTCGACGTGGGAGGCATCATGGCTCAGGGCCATCAAGATCAGAGGGGCAGGCATCGGCCGGAGGGCAGGGCAACCCTGGCATGGCGGTGTGTTCCGTGTGGGAGGAGTTTGGCCAGCGGATAGGTGCGGAGCGGCAGTGGGCGGAAGAGGAGCGGCTCGCCATGGCCAGGGCGGAGATCTCCATGCATCGGGCATTGAGGCGGGCTCAGTGCCTCGAGGAGGCTCGCAGGGATTTTGGTGAGCACATGGGGTTGTCCCTGCGAGACCTTGGGGCCAGGACAGAGTCCCGCCTCCAGGACATTGACATGGAGTTCGAGGATGCCCTGGCCAGCATCACCAAGTGAGCCGCAGGACTAGCCCGCTGCCTTTGTATATAGTTTTTTAGTTAGTTAGTGCTAGGTTTCCTTTATTTATTTTTATTATTTTGGACCGCTCGGACAATGGCCACTTTTTTGTACATATTTATTTTATTAGTTAGTATTAGGTTTCATTTGTGCTGTTGGGCTCATGGACCCTGGAACATTCCTGTATATATTGATATATTTTGGGAGATACATTTTTTAATTTTTTTATTGTTTACACCATGACGTAATGGTTTTTCTTTGATTTCCTACTACATGGTTTTGCTTTGGACAAATTATATTGATTTTTTAATCCTTTGTTTTTTGGTTTATCATTTTTGTTCTCGGACATGGACCTTTTATTTACTTTGCCACATAGTTGTATGTTTTATTGGTTTACTTGATTTGTGTTTTTAATACATTTTTATATTATCTTACACTTGTGTTATTTTCTCTTTGGTTTCTTACATGTCATGATATGGGTTTTGACATTCACTTGCACCCATTGTGTATGTGTGTGTGACAGACATGTGTTCTTTTGCATACTTGCTTTTGGGGTTGTGTCATGTGATTGCATTCACTATGTGGGTGCATGCAATCCTTGCCTGGGTGTTTGTGCTGGGTATGCTGGCCATTACTGCCATGATTGTGTATCGTCAGGACCTGGGGCCAGGGGGACATTGGTGGGGGCCTGCTGGCAGGTTCCCCACAGTGCTGGGGGTGGTGGGAGACATGGGTGGGGGCCTGGTGGAGGGTGTCCCTGGTGGATGGGGGGTGGGGGTGGTGGGAGACATGGGTTGGACATGGGTGGGGGCCTGCTGGCAGGTTCCCCACAGTGCTGGGGGTGGTGGGAGACATGGGTGGGGGCCTGGTGGAGGGTGTCCCTGGTGGATGGGGGGTGGGGGTGGTGGGAGACATGGGTTGGACATGGGTGGGGGCCTGCTGGCAGGTTCCCCACAGTGCTGGGGGTGGGGGTGGTGGGAGACATGGGTTGGACATGGGTGGGGGCCTGCTGGCAGGTTCCCCACAGTGCTGGGGGTGGTGGGAGACATGGGTGGGGACCTAGTGGAGGGTGTCCCTGGTGGATGGGGGGTGGGTGTGGTGGGAGACATGGGTTGGACATGGGTGGGGGCCTGCTGGCAGGTTCCCCACAGTGCTGGGGGTGGTGGGAGACATGGGTGGGGGCCTGGTGGAGGGTGTCCCTGGTGGATGGGGGGTGGGGGTGGTGGGAGACATGGGTTGGACATGGGTGGGGGCCTGCTGGCAGGTTCCCCACAGTGCTGGGGGTGGTGGGAGACATGGGTGGGGGCCTGGTGGAGGGTGTCCCTGGTGGATGGGGGGTGGGGGTGGGGGTGGTGGGAGACATGGGTTGGACATGGGTGGGGGCCTGCTGGCAGGTTCCCCACAGTGCTGGGGGTGGGGGTGGTGGGAGACATGGGTTGGACATGGGTGGGGGCCTGCTGGCAGGTTCCCCACAGTGCTGGGGGTGGTGGGAGACATGGGTGGGGGCCTGGTGGAGGGTGTCCCTGGTGGATGGGGGGTGGGGGTGGTGGGAGACATGAGCAGGTGTGCAGGGTAGTTCCCTGTGGTGTGTGCTGCCTGCAGGGGCCGTGGAGGGTGTACAGGTAATGCCTGGGAGCACACAGCCATATCGCGTGTGGGACTTCCCGCGCACCCCTGAAATCCACGTACCCGGCCATGTCGCGTGTGGGACTTCCCGCGCACCCCTGAAATCCACGTACCCTGCAATATCGCGTGTGGTACTTCCCGCGCACCCCTGAAATCCACGTACCCTGACTAATCGCGTGTGGAACTTCCCGCGCACCCCTGCAATCCACGTACCCGGCCATATCGCGTGTGGAACTTCCCGCGCACCCCTGAAATCCACGTACACGGCCATATCGCGTGTGGAACTTCCCGCGCACCCCTGAAATCCACGTACCCGGCCATATCGCATGTGGAACTTCCCGCGCACCCCTGCAATCCACGTACCCGGCCATATCGCGTGTGGAACTTCCCGCGCACCCCTGCAATCCACGTACCCGGCCATATCGCGTGTGGTACTTCCCGCGCACCCCTGAAATCCACGTACCCTGACTAATCGCGTGTGGAACTTCCCGCGCACCCCTGCAATCCACGTACCCGGCCATATCGCGTGTGGAACTTCCCGCGCACCCCTGAAATCCACGTACACGGCCATATCGCGTGTGGAACTTCCCGCGCACCCCTGAAATCCACGTACCCGGCCATATCGCGTGTGGAACTTCCCGCGCACCCCTGCAATCCACGTACCCGGCCATATCGCGTGTGGAACTTCCCGCGCACCCCTGCAATCCACGTACCCGGCCATATCGCGTGTGGAACTTCCCGCGCACCCCTGCAATCCACGTACACGGCCATATCGCGTGTGGAACTTCCCGCGCACCCCTGCAATCCACGTACCCGGCCATATCGCGTGTGGAACTTCCCGCGCACCCCTGAAATCCACGTACCCGGCCATATCGCGTGTGGGACTTCCCGCGCACCCCTGAAATCCACGTACACGGCCATATCGCGTGTGGAACTTCCCGCGCACCCCTGAAATCCACGTACCCGGCCATATCGCGTGTGGAACTTCCCGCGCACCCCTGAAATCAACGTACCCGGCCATATCGCGTGTGGGACTTCCCGCGCACCCCTGAAATCCACGTACCCTGCCATATCGCGTGTGGTACTTCCCGCGCACCCCTGAAATCCACGTACCCTGCCATATCGCGTGTGGTACTTCCCGCGCACCCCTGAAATCCACGTACCCGGCCATATCGCGTGTGGTACTTCCCGCGCACCCCTGAAATCCACGTACCCTGACTAATCGCGTGTGTAACTTCCCGCGCACCCCTGCAATCCACGTACACGGCCATATCGCGTGTGGAACTTCCCGCGCACCCCTGCAATCCACGTACCCGGCCATATCGCGTGTGGAACTTCCCGCGCACCCCTGCAATCCACGTACCCGGCCATATCGCGTGTGGAACTTCCCGCGCACCCCTGAAATCCACGTACCCGGCCATATCGCGTGTGGAACTTCCCGCGCACCCCTGAAATCCACGTACCCGGCCATATCGCGTGTGGAACTTCCCGCGCACCCCTGCAATCCACGTACCCTGACTAATCGCGTGTGGTACTTCCCGCGCACCCCTGTAATCCACGTACCCGGCCATATCGCGTGTGCAACTTCCCGCGCACCCCGGTATGCACGCACTCGTTTATTTTTTCTCTCAGCGCGTGTCTGTGTTTGTGGGTACCGCTTTGTACGTCATTTGTCCTGGAGGGCCACAGTATTGGACATTGATCATGTCTGTATATAGGTGCTATTTGTTGGCGCACCTTTTAGCGCACATTTCTTGCAGGCGCAGAGACGCTACCGCCTGCTTTCTTGTGGCGGTCGTGTTTGTGCCTGTTTGTGCCTGTGCGCTGCTTTGAGCGTGCGCTTTTTTGCCCTATTCTATTCCATGAATAGGTGTTGTATGCGAGCGTGTGGGCGTTCCGCGCACTTGCCTCCTATACTTTCCCCGTGCCGCCCACATTCTTCCCCATTCCGAGTGTTGTGCCCCATTTTATTCCCCATTCCGAGTGTCCCGCCCTGTGTTCCGCCTACTTTAGAGCTGTGCGCTGCGCTCGGAGTGATAGCGCAGTGGCCGTGGTGCACGACGTTGGTTGACCTGTGCGCCGGCCTGCGCCACGCGCTTTTTCGGCGCACGTCCTCTGCTTTTCTTGCGCACGGACTTCCATGAATCGACGTGCGCTGGTTTCCCTGCGCTTTTCGCTAATTTTCGGCGCAGCGCACGTATTGGCCCCTCTGCGCCGGGATTTTCGGCGCACATTTATTCCATGAATCGGCCTGTTGGTCTTTTCGCCTTAGAGGCGACAATTTTATGGCTACGGTCTGTCTGTTGAAAGTCATAAAGGAGACATTTGAACTGACTATTTTATCTATTTGGACAGAGGCTTGTTTCACCAATGAATTTCCTTCTTCTTTTTAACTTTTTCTTTGTACTAAAAGGATTTGTGCTTTTCACAAAAGGAAATGTCTGATGTATGATAAAGGTTTGAAATAAACCACAAATCATTTAATACATTTTTTTTTAATTAAATCAATTTGCAGTATATAGAAGGATGAAATGGACAAAATCATGGTCTCCTCACACACGAAGTTGAAAACAAGGGCTATCATTTAAGCTCCAGCTGAAGATAATGGCGTACCTACACTCCCTTGAAAGTCCCATAATGGAGAACAGGCTGCAAGGTCACCTATAAAGAAGAAGCCTTGGCTTGGGGCTGGACCGATGAGAGATAATGGACTAATTGGGCAAGTGGGTAGTAGTCTGATGATGCTCTATGCACCTGAGATTAATTTTGCTTACATGCTGCTAATGAGCTGAAAGTCCACGGTTGGGAGAGAATGCCAACCAATCAGACGGTCTATGTAGCAACATGTAATACAATGTTGCAAAGACCAACCTGCTGAGGTTATTCTGATGTTATTCTGCTATAATCTGTATTATACATATTTAAAGGTGTTTCAAGGTGCGCCCACTAGATAAGGGGCATCCAATGATATTGCTAAAACTTATATGATATATAGGTTCAAATGTTCTCTTAAGCAATCCCTCCCTTCAGAAGGTTTTACAGTTTGCCACGTAGGATGACTTCATAGCAGACGTACATTGAGGTATAAAACCTTTGTGTAATCAGAATTGAAATGTGACTGTGCAGACTACAGTTTGTTGTTCGTCAGATTGCCCTACTTTATTCAAGCTGACAACAAAGTAGTACTTTGCCATATTCTTTGAGTTTGTCCGGTTATTTGGGTTTCATATCATTATTGGTAATTCCATCTAGCACATGAGATGCTGCAAGGTGCTAAAGGTCACAAGGTTAAACGCCAAAACTGTGGCCATTCCTTGTCATCTATTTCCCAGTTCCTGATTTGAAACTATAATTTCTGAATAAGCTTTCACACCATTCCAAATCAATTTGCGGAGAGATGTACTGTGCCACCACAAGGGCTACCCAGGCTTGAGCATGCTGGAGAAAAGAGAATGAGCAAGGGGATGATAGGAGGATGGGAACATGGGAAATAGATACTACAAACACATGGAGAGAAAGAGAGATGCAGCAGGGGACAAATGTCTTGTGATAGCATGTCTGTTAGGTGGACCATAGTTCTGCAAAAGGGAGGAGACAGATATGTTCTAAGTGTTGTGATAATTGGGTTGTGTTTCAGGGCATGTTTGGAGAATGTGACCAGGCTACTTCCTGAACAGTATTTCTTAGTGGCTCACATTTTTCCTGATCTGCCTACACGGCCATAAGCACTATCTCAATACTTGACAGCTTCGAGGAGACATGGCATTATGGCCCTCCTGAAACAATCCATGTTGGATCAGGGCATTAATACCAACTAGACAACCAATCAATTCTAACCAATCTGGCTAGGATTCTCAAAGAGGTTCATGCATTCACCAATGCCCCACTTTTAAGAGGCCAGTTTATGGGACACCTATCATAGGGAGTACCCACAGCGGTTTTGATGAGTATGGGCCTCATCACGAGTTGAGCTATAGCCCTTAAATGCGGCACTAAGCGTATTACCACTGCATTTCAGGGTTGGCCCTATCACGAGTAGCGCCCTGTTTCCGGCAGTATTACCACTGGCTGTATTGACCCGCAGTATTAGTGCTGAAAATGCCCCATTGGATCCATTGGACCCAATGGGGAATGGGGATTTACCGTTAACACCCAACCCATGATCCAACGGTAATACCACCAGACCGGTGGGTGCTAAAGCTATTACAGTCGGCGGTATTGTAGCCGGGGATACCGCCCAACTCGTGATGAGTCCCATATGTGTTTTGATCCCGGAACTCGGTTTTCAGCATTACACCCATACTACAGCTCTCAAAACCTTTCATGAATTCCAAATTTCATTGTAAACACCTGAGAAATAAAAGAGAATTATAAAACAATTTATCTTCCGTCAAAACAATTACAATGCAGGCGAAACACTTGAAAAAGACTTCAACCAATCGGAAACGGAGGGAAAAAAAATAGTTGCATGGCGCAGTAAGTGCTCTAGACTCCTTTTTCAACCATTCACTGTAGTTCTGTCTGACAATCAACTCGGAAACCATGTTAATTACATTAATGAGACGATGCGCTGATAGTTTACTGTACATTCTCTGTGCAAATCCCCCAGCTAGGCAGTGCATTTTCTTATTTCCTTCCCTTTGGCTCTTTTCTCTCAATGTGAAGGCAGTGTGAATACATTTGCATATTGCATTATGGATACATTTGCATTTTCTTTAAAAGCCGAATCTTATCAAATAAAAGTCTTGCAATCTTCCAAACAGCTGTAAGCGTACACATGAAAATGACATTATGTAAATTTGTTATCGCTCCATTTCATTTCCTTTCGCTCACAACCTCTGCAGCTATGTCTCAACTTTTGCACAGTTCCACTCCTCGTAAGCACCATCATTTCAATTTTCTTGTTTGTAATTACGATTTTCCTTGACTGTAATTTTCTAAGATGTTGCTTAGTCTGAGGAAAGGGGCTCTTCGTCTCCTTTCAAAAGCTCCACGCACTTAACAAGTACACCTGATGAACGCGTATTTCTCTTTCTCCTAGCTGTGGTTTTTCTCGGGCTCTTTCTCCTCTCTTCCCTGTTTGTCAGCCCCTCTAGCTCTCCTTTCCTTTCTCTATTTCCCTTGGTTTCATTTTTTTCACTTGTGCTAGAGGTCTGTCTACACCCTCCTTTCTGGCCCCTGCTCCTTCAATCGTTTGCCGCTTTCCCGCCTTCTCCTGTGTCCTTCATGTCTTTCTCATTGTTTAAATGTATGCTATTCCTCTCCATGTTCCTCACTTTCTGACTCCCCTTCCCTTTCACTATCTCTCTCCTCATCTCTGTCTGCTTGTCCACCTCCACGTCGCGCTACCGCGCCCCCTTTCTCGAAATCTCGTTCTCTCTCTCTCCTCATTATGTTACACTGGAAAACGTCAGTTAAAGGAACGTTATTGTTGCAGTGCAAAACCTAAAAACCCCAGATAATGGTCAGTTTTGGTTTATAAAGCAACCATTACTCGGACACCACCATGCACTGCTCATACGTCGCGCAATCTACTCATTGCCGTGAAAAATAGGCCCTTGAATGTGCTACATCTTTAAAGTCCATTTGGGCTTTCTTTTCTGTTAGCCATCAAAATAAAAATGGAAGCTGGACATAATGAGCATGGGGAGGATTTGTTCCTCAGCTCATTGTGTTCCTCATGGCGTGTAGAAACAGTGGGTACAATGGGTGCATGCCATTTGTGATGTGATGTGTGGCATCGATAAGCAGTGCTAGGCAGTGACCCAGTTAAGGTTGCTTTAGGTAACATAACTGTAGAGTTTCTGGGGTGTTGATCTTTATTCCTCACTGACGAGGCCCAATGAGGCCGAAACATGTCTGGGGATGCTTCTGGTCTCGTGCAGAAGGGATGTGACCAGCAGTTTGGGCTGGAGTGCCCCTTTTGGGATGGGACCAAGGCTGATTTTCATATGGTCTTTCCCATTTTGTAATTGCTTGGCAGGCGATAGTCTGTAGGGTTGCCCAGAGCGATGCCAGAGGTTACGATTAATTCTAAGCATTCCAGCCATCACCTCTTTTGTTTTGCTTAGCTCTGTATTTATAGCATCCCTTCCACTAAAGCTTTTTCAGTTAATTTTCACCCTTTTTATTACTATAGGTTAACCGTAAGCCCACTGATATACGCTAACATTGTCACAGTGCTCATGATGCATGCCCTTTTGTGACATCGAGGTGTCACATTGCCTGAGGAATTTATTTCGTTTATGCCCCTAGCTCTTCCATGCCACCCATTGTGTGCCCCAGGCATGGACTGTGGCTATGCCCAGTGCATGGCCTTTTGCTAAACCCTGGACTCCTTCAGGAGTCCCAAACTACCATCTGGACATGGACTTTAGTCGTGCCAAGTGGCCCCTTTGACTGGGGCATGGCCTTAGACCATGCCATAGGCACCTAAGACACCAAATGCAATGGCTAGGCACAGCCTGCAGGAAAGCCCCGTGGACACTTTTCCATGGGAATGGCCTTGAAACTGCTTGGAAACTGCTCAGGCCCTGTTTGGGGACCAACGACCCTGAGAAAGGTCCACGGGCCACCACAGATCCCATAGAGGGGATTGCAATGGCAGCTGTTTGGAAATGTTTTGTAGGGGTCAAACAAAATGAAATGGCTGTCTTTCAAGTAGCCATTAAGACTGGGGCTTACTTAAATACGTAGTCCAGACAAGGCCAGGTGATCCCAATAGGCCAATCAGAACCCAAAAAAAGGTGTTGCAGGTATGCCGATTGGACCTGGCTCAAAATATCAATGACAGGAGTTTGCCACTATTGTTCTTTTAATTTACAAAAGTTCGATAGATTTTCACCAGACTGTTGAAGATGCCAATGTGACAACACTCTAGCTTGTTGTGCAGATTTGGTACCTTAGCTGATGGGCGAGAGCAAGACTTGCATATGGGAGTTTGCTTGGGAAACACACGTTTCTGTATCCTCCCTTATAATCATGCCTTCCTTGGACAGAACCTGAAGCGGCGTCTTAATGGAGAGATTGTATCTGGATTGGGTACAGTTGACGGGTCCCTTTCAGATTGGGCAGAACGTCATAGGAAGAAGGGCTACAGACTGCCCTTGCAGGACGCACCTGGGTGAACGATTCAATGTCCTCCCTGTCTTCATATTCTTTGCTCTACATGGGCGATTCTCACTTTGAAGTAGAAAAGTTGGCCCCGCAAGATATAATAAAGACATCGAAAAAGGAACCACCAATTGCTGTGAGATCTGTACCCAGGAAATGGTATCCAAACTTCTCCACAAAACGGCAACGCAATCTGGTGTATTCTCCGCCCCACCATTACCACGTAGTGGCAATTCATCTTATTTAGAGAAGTTGTGGAATACGAAACACGCAAGATACAACATGTGAACGATTGGACAAAAGAATTCAACACACACCAACTTGAATTATTGTATAAAACTGTATTTTCATAATTACATGTCGTGATGAGGTGCACTGGTTGGAACTTTTATAACCATCCAGTTGCCTGAAACTCGAGTAGGCACAACCGTAGATCCCACTCCTTTTGGAGTTGGTTCTAACTTGGGTCAGAAAAGAAGGTGTTCATTAATATATGTTTAAAGAAATATTGACAACATAAACCACTTTGAAGAAAATATATGTTGATGCATTTTAGTAGACAAAAAATAATGTCCAGCATTTCAAAATCTATGGTATAAACCAGACAGCCTTGTTGTAGAATAGACAACAGACAGACATTGCGGTTATTTGCACAAGTATGAATGATTTTGGTATGAATGGGGATGTAAGGGTATGAGATGAATGGTGTGAGATATGAGATCACCGGTGGTGTGGTGCTTTTTTTATAGTTGGTTTTTAACAATTATGAAGGAATGTTTTTCACATTTTGTACTTATTCTTATGATGATGATACTTAGTTTATGAAAAGCATCAATAACTTCAATAAATAAACTGCTCTTTGTCTAGATTTACACCCTACAAACAACTTCCGTAGCGGAAGGGATTGTGTGGCGCTTTTTCTGGCGCAATCAATATCACAAGTGCCAGGAGGGTTTGTACTTATCTACGGACAATTGCCCTTTTTTGTATGTTCCTTGGACAGGACGACATGAAACTTTCCAAATAAATTCAGAGTTTGTGCGATTATTCTCCCGTGCCTGTGGCCTTATTTCCCGCCTGCCCCCATGCGAAACAGCTGTATATTTACTTTGAAACGTTATGTGCCTTTTTTGTTAAACAGCAACAACTTTATAAATAACTGAAAAAGTGATCTCCCAATCTTAACCATAACTATATATATATATATGCTCCCACTTTCCTTCCCCTCACTCTCTCTTAATTACCCATCTCGTTGTCTCCCCTTCTACTCATGACCCCATTTTATCTTTCATTTCCCCTCTCCTGTTTGCCTCTATGCTGTCCACTCACACTCTCTCTCCTATTTCCCTCTCACTCACTCTCACTCTTTCGCCGTCTCAGTGGTATTCAAACTATTCTAGGAAGAGCACCCTCGTGAGTGAAAATTATAGTCGTCAAGCCCCCCTGCCCGCCCCTCACCGGATGCCATATCTGCTTGTACTTTTTATTTAAAGCATTATCTTTACTCCCTTTTTGAAGAGCCTCGTGCCTCCCTGGACTTCCTCCGGGCCCCCTATGGGTGCCAGTCTCACATTATGAAGTCCACTGCTCGGGATCGGAAAAACTCCTTAGATTGACAAATCTCTTCACATACTTATTCGAAAAGAAGCAAGCATGAAAGCACAAGGAACGACATTTTCCTGACCTACACTGCAGGTCAAGAATAGCGATATTCCC
Source organism: Ambystoma mexicanum (assembly GCF_040938575.1). NCBI lineage: Eukaryota > Metazoa > Chordata > Amphibia > Caudata > Ambystomatidae > Ambystoma > Ambystoma mexicanum. Next base: position 111,317,154 of record NC_090922.1, read on the forward strand.
TCTGTGGCCATTTTCCTCTTGATGTGGGTAACTGCATATCTCTACTTTACACCCTGAGACAAAACTCGTACTTGAAATTCTAAAACCTTTTATTTTAGTGGTACTCTCTGCGGGTTTACCGTAATACAATGTGATTTATTTTTCCAATATCTTTAGTTGTCCACACTAATAGTACACCAGGCCCGTAAGAAATGGTGTTTTTCATGACCTCCAACACAGGGCAGAAACAATGACATTGCTTATGCGGGGGTGTGCTGTTTACATCGCCGGCCATGATTGAGTTGAGAAATGTGTAGACGAGGGGTGGCACACCTTTGTCTCTTTCTCTTTTCGACCTAACCGCTTCACCAGGTTTGTTACAGCTTAAAGTCACTGCCTTCTATAACTGAACCCTCAAACCGCCTGTTAACGAATTGTACACCCATAGCGCAATAATCCTTTTCCTTGTAACATTAGGTTTTAGAAGATACTGTGCCATCTTTTTCCAACCCTACTGTCAGATCAATGTATCCGAACCTGGGACCCGGAAACGCACAGGTACAGGGAAGCACGCTCCAATGGAGGGCAGGGCTTGTATCTGCAATGGCCAGCCCACTCAGCCTTGGTTACTTTTCTATTTCCCTCTACAATATGGGGTCCCTGGAAGGTCGGCTGTTGGCCTCTATTTACACGAGTCGCCCCCATAATAGTATACGTGCCAACACATATAGCTTTAGAATCACACTGATTACAGAAATCACTTACTAAAGTGGAGACAGAAGATCAAGGACTCCAAGTTAAGAGTACCACGATGTGAAGTCAAATGTCTAAAAAAAGCCCTAATCGTTTTAGGCACAGTGGCTTAAGAGGAAAAAAAAGGTGAAGAATCATAAAAGGGGGCGTGGCCTGGGAAGCAGGGGGCCGCTATTTATTCATTATTCATTATTTTGTTCAGCTGCATGATGCAAGTGGAAGCAGCCTTGCAGCCAGTTCAGAATGTAGAGCACTTTCAGGATACCCAAAGGATACCCAGAGTTCTGATCTCAAATGTTGCCCTGTGTAACAGAGCCAAGCGAGGGACACAACGGTCAATGTTCTTTCAGCCTTTGCAAGGCACCTTCTTTCTTATAGTGGTCAATTTTATACGAACTCACAAACTCACAATTTTGCCAAATCAGTGGACTAAGACACAGAGAGAGACGTAGATTCACGCAAGGTAGCTCTGTTTCCAGGATGTGGTGATGCCAGGTAGGCCTGTTTCTAGGGGGCCGGCACACCGTGCACCGGCCCAGGACATTGTTCAGGGACAAAGGGCGCTGCAGGCAACTTGTAAAATCTCCCAAATGGGAGAGCGGGGAGCCTTCAATTAGCACTACACGGACAGAGTCAGGAGACAAATCCCTGCCCTGCCCATGTCCATCTACATCCCATGATGCATCCAATAGCTTAATACTCTGCTCACAGGCTTTTTAAGAAGGTTACCGCTTCCCAAATTAGCACCTGTTTGTGAAACGAATTATGCTTAAACAGTGTGATCCTTTCTGCATTGCACTAGGATGCCATAAAGGAGGATTGGGCCTTTTTGTGTGTGTACTTAAAGGGTTGTTTTTTTATTGCTGCCTTCATCAAAAGGGCCAGAGATAGTCTGCAGGAGTAAGAGATTATGGGGCAGGAGTGGGGGACCAAAGTAAATGGCCAAAGGAAGGCATCATTTGAAGATGGGTGGAATTGGAATTCATTTATAGGGCCTCATTACAAATTGGGTGCTGCCGGTCAAATGCAGCGGTAATCTCGCACCGCCTAACTATACATTTGGTGTAAAGTTGGAGGATTCACCTCCAGCTCAGAGCTGGAGGTAAATCTGCCACATTTCTGCTAAATTTTGGAAGAATTACTGCTGACGGAATTACTACCACAGGTATTCTGCTGAAATCCCCCATGGAGTACTATGGACTCCGATTAAATGGGGACTAACACTTCGACCACCACTTGTAATCTGGTGGTAATACTACCGGAACAAGTGGCGGTAGCGGTATTACAGTTTGGTGGTATCTTGGTGGATTTTATGCAGAGATACCACCGGCCTCATAATGAAACAGTGACTAGGCACATTTTCTTGTTTGTGTGATGCTTTAGGCAAATGAAATGAGTGACTCCACTGGGGTTTCTATTAAAAAATAATTGTTTTCTGGTATGTTAATCTAATTGAAACAAAAGACTACATTTCCCAGAATGCATTGATCTGTTACACGAAAGCCCAGGACTGGAAACACATGATCAGGTGACATATAGCAATATTTGGACACATTAGGAGCCTCATTACGAGTTTGCCAGTATTCCGGCAGTAAATATGTCGGAATACCGACAAATGGAATTACTGATACTGCTACTTGGTAAGGTGGTTTTACCACTAGAGGTATAACTAGAGGTATTACCTCTGTCGGTAATAGCGCCAAATTACAAGTGGTGGTTTATTGGTTTATTGGTTTATTGGGGATTTACAGCAGTATTACCTCCACCGGTATTACCGGGTGGCAAATTCACTGATTTTTGGAGGTAAAGTTGAGGGGTTACCTCCAGCTAAGGGGTTGGGTTACCTTCACTTTACCTAAAAAAATGTACAGTTTTACCATGCGGTAATAGTGGCAGAGGTAATACCGGCAAACTTGTAGTTTGGTGGTGCGGGAAAGATTGAGGTAAACAGAATTATCTCCACTTTTTTCCTGCACCACCAAACTAGTAATGAACCCCACATTTTTGTTGCTGCTCTGTAACTTTTAGCAAAGGGGTCAGGAGTTAGAAAAATGGAAGGGTTGAAGGAATTGCGCTTACAGGAATTGCTTACTTTTGTTTGGCTGTGTGTGTGCCTGTGTGTTCTTTGTTTACTACAAAAAAAATGTATGTGCAAAGGTAGAAAACAATTATTGTAGCAACAATTAAATACAAAGCCAACAGTTTTGACACGTGTCTAGTGAAAAGGTTTTTCTTGTAGGTATTGAGATCACATACCCACGTGGAGTCACAATTTGCCTAGCATTATAATTGCATGTCCAAGTTACCATCATTTGGTAGGATTTGCCAGGATATGTTAACATAAAACCGATTACAGGCATGGTTATCACACATTAAGGAACCCATATCATGCCAGGTATTAACACAAATGGCCAGCTTTGGCCATCAAACAGCGACTAGCACACATTTACTAGGCATTTCACTATCCTAGCATTGTACTTGCATCATATAATTATAGCTTGGTGATTTGTATAGAGCATCAAGCAGATGAACCGCTTCTAAGATACTGTCATATCTGAATAACATGTTGGCTCTTGAACAAGAGACTCACTCATTTTCCTAAACAACAAGTAGTTGTTCTCATTACACATTGAGACTGGGAGACACTTCCTGGTCTCAGAGGCTAAACAGGAAATTATCTTCTGTAAAAAATCATCTCTTTTTTGCATGATTCGACCAGGGTTTCAAACTTGTCGCATGACATTGTCCCATTCCCAAAACCAGCGCGTTGCGCATGAGCTATCCAGCCACCATGCAACTATTTCCCAGAAGTTAACATTATATGCCCAGGAACTCCCCCCCATCAGGTAGCTGTTGCCATCACATGCCTGTGTGCTCATGCTATTTTCTAGTTATTGCAAGCCTACACTCAGGTTCACCATAAGCAAGGGTTTCCCATTAAATGCCCATGAACTCACACCTTAGGCAGATATTGCTATACTTTATCTATGTGCGCAGATCCTATGACAACATGACTGATTCATCGGTATCAGGTAATATTTTCGCCGGCAAAAATATCGCCGAACATATGGTCGTCAGGAACGGTCATAGGCAATATTTTTGGTGGGGAAAATATTAGGTGCGGGGGTTGCAGGGGTGTCCCAGCGCACATAAAAAAATGATGCGGGGGTTGCGGGAGTGCCCCCCCACAGGGTCCATGTGTTATTTTCACCGCAAAAATATGGCGATATTTTTGCATCGCAATATTTTTGCGGCGAAAATATCACATGGAACCGATTCACCACATAGCCAACCTACTCATCTGGTGTATCCCTAGAGGGCTTCTTTGTGCTTGAGCTTACATAATATAGCTGCCTTCTTTTTCACCACCACTTAACTCTCTTCCTTCATTTTACACCCATCTGCCATTCTTCGGCCGGAGTATTGGGAATGGCCTTCAAGCGCTGTGTTGACCAACAAATGAGAGTTTTTAGCTCTCGCTCCACTTGCAATTGAGAGCAAAATTGTTGGATGGATAGATCACAACAGCAATAGACGCTTTGAGGAAACATCCTACAGGAGAGGGCCCTCCATTAAGACAACAAACCAAAACATGAGTTTTAAAATATTGCTGTGTATGTTGTCTACTTATTAATTAGAAATACAAGTCAATAAATGTTTGTTTAAATTGCAATAATGTAATTATTTTGGAGAGGGAGTGTATTGTGGGGTAGCAGCGGAGTAACAACACGGGGGAGCGTAGTCTGGTGTTTCGCCCTGACGCAATATTTTCTAGAAACTGCCCTGAAGTCAGGACTCATTGCCTGGTTCCGAATTCCACGTGCTCACCTTAAACCTTTCTGGGGTCAGAAAAAGGGGCCAGGGGAGGATGGCAAGAGAGCTCAGCATGAGGGGCTGGAGCGTGGCCAGGGGATGTCCATTGCTGAAGAAATAAAATACAAAATGCCTATAGATGTATTGCTTTCTTCTTCTGAGTGGACGCTTCGCTGCCAGCTTTAATGTTCACAAGCGGACAGAGGGTGGGCACCAGCAAGAGGTATCCAGTGATAGAATCACTGCAAAGAAAACATCGAGGGTGATGGAATATTTTTTTAAAGGCACAATCCAATACTTTCCTCAAATATTCTAGGACTGGAGTTTCTTTATATAGCTGCAGCACTCCCAAAAATATGTTATAAAGGGTGTTTAGTGCCTTTAGAAAATATGGAGTCACCCTCAATGTATTTTCCAGTGATTGTATCACATATAACCCAGCGAGGTGACAACAGGAGAGAGTCAGCTGAATGCAGCTCAGTAAAAGGAGAACCTCAGTACTACAAGTTCAGATATCTTGCCTCAAAATTAGGGCCCACCAAAGACCCATCTTAGAGGGCCTTTTCTGGCTTGTTTGGGCTTGGGAGCTGGGAAGCCAAACCCCACTCAGATCCACGCTTAGCTATCGAAGGCACATTAAGAAAGTCATTGAAGCACACATTGGCATGCAGCTGAAGTGAGGCCCAGTGAGCTCCAAAGTGAAGCCATCTGGGCCACAAAACACCCAAAAGAGCACTAGCAGCTCACTCAAGAGATTAATATCACACTCAAGAGATTAATATCACAGAGCGTAAAATCCAACACGCTGTGGCTCAAAGCGTGTCTCAAGTATGCTCGTTCTTTTTACTGCACGTGTGGAAAGGTACTCACCTTCGGGACACTAAAGTGAGCAGGACATTGTGGGACTGGGATGAAGTGGAGATGCGCTGGGATGTACTTCCAACACATTTGATACACCCAGAAAAAAGGAATCATAAAACTATTCTCAGGAGTAAATGAACAATACTCCATTATGCCATTCTTTTCTTAAAATAGCCCATTGAAATTGGGCTAAAGTCGGATAGGGGGGTAAAATGGGCCTTGGTTTCGCCCTCTTTTTAAAAAATGTATGGTCGAGAAGCGGGCAGAATAAAGCTAGTGAGTACCCAGCTTCCGTATCTTTTTTTAAGTGTATTTTAGTGTGTTTTTTGACTAACTATACAGTAACATTAAAGTCATAAACAAATTATTTATTTATTTATATTGGCATTTGTAGAGCACACCTAACCCATAGGCATCTGGGCGCCACTATAGTAGGGAAAGCTCTCTCCCTGTACTTCCTTGGATAGCCAGCTCACCACCTCCATCTAGGGACAGTGTTTACATGCGCAGGGATATTAAGTTCCTTTTAGGGACATCTATCTTAGGATTACTAAAATAAATTAGTGGTTTTCCTCTCTTTTTTGTGTTGACATGAAGTGTGGCATGCCATTTAGCCACATACATATCTGGATAAAGGGGCTTCTGAAAAGTAGATAGATTGGACTGGTTGTCTCCAAGAGTCGCTGCTCACACTCTTTAGTGGTAATTGAGAACTGATACAGGAAGGACTTTTGAGTCAGCTGCATAAGATGCTCAGCACATTGCTCGGGGACTGTGGGGGAGTCCCATTGAAAACGGCTGCTAGAAGATACCAGGAGAAACTGGGGGCCAGAGGAAGTCGCCCATTACAGGAAGTGATCCCTGGAGGTGACAAAATGTTGTATTCCGCAAAGATCCCTAAGTCCTTCAAGGTGGGTGCACAGGGTGTTCGGGATTCATAACAGGCTGCAAGATCCATGTAATAAGCAGTGAAGTATCCCGACACAGCTAACCCAAGCGAGAGGGATGAGGTTGCCCAAAAAAGCAAAACGATCAACCCCATGGCCACGAGATTCACGGTTTGGGGCAAAAGCAAGACAACAATAGTGGTTTGTGAGCTCATGGTCCAGGACCGGGTACCTACCGCTGAACACATAATTTCACCAAACCTACAGCAATGAGCCAGAGAGCTGCCTTGCAGGACTGCTCATGAACCGACACATATGCTCACGGACAGATATGAACCACAGAGGGGATATGCGGTTTGTGGGACGCACACCAACCATCATGTTCGGTACAGGTGCACAACCGGAAGACCAGGAGAGACAGCATGTAGCCCCATAGGCGCCATCTTAGATCCACATGACTTGAAGATGGTGATGGCACTTCTTCAGCCTGCTGCGTAGAAGGCTGTTATGCAAATGAAAGTAGTGGCAAGAGGATGACTAGGCAACACACCAAAAGGATCGCCACGGAGGAAGGAGCATGTGGGGAGGAGGAGGAGGACCTGAGTTGGAAGAATAAATCATAACAGACACGCCATTTGGAGCAGAGTCTGAATCAATTTCCCAATTAAGAAATGTATGTAATGGAGCAGGTAGTTCACACTGGAATGGTATCACTTTTGGAGTAGGGCAGCCATCTTGAGGTACAGGAGAAGACACAGAGTGCAGATAAGGGAGATCAAGGGCATAGTGCTGCATCCAGAGAAGGAGTGGGCGGCGCTGAGGCCACGTAAGGAAGACATCTTTGAAAATCAGCTGGAGGGAAGGGAGAGGCTGGACCAGTGGAGGCATCGCTAGAGGCAAGCTAAGAGGGGAACATTTTATGGCTAGAGATGTCTGAGCTCCTGGGCTCTGGGAGTGGTAGCTTGGAAACCCTTGTAATTTCTTGATTAAGAGAACGATAAGTGAAGTAAAGAGAAGTAATCCAGCTGGGAGCTTTAAGCATCAAGATTCTGATGGAAAGAAATCAAGGCCACTAGCCCAAATAATACAAAGGGGTTTTCTAAGGGAGAATAGACCAAGGAAGAGGGCTAATTCATTCTACCCGGATGTATCTGTGTGGGTGGTGAGGTTAACTACCCTTGCTGAAGCTCCAAATCAGGGGGCTTTAAGATCTTTCCCAAGTAGCCGCATGAGGCAGTTTCCTCATTCCTTCCATAGGAAGACATCTTCACTGGACAACAGCAGTTTTACGAAAAACCAATCCCATATTAACAGCCTGGACCAAGACGAGGCACAACAAGATGCCCAGCATCTTGCAAGAGGTTTTGAACTCCACTCCATATGACTACAGGTTTGGCTGAACACTGTCCTGTGCTGACATAATGAGCATTTTTGTTAAAAAAAAAATACGGATGGACCTTCAGTCCTATAGAGATACTTTGTTTGTTATTCATGCTATCATAAAGTGCTAACGTTTGCCTGTATGGCATCTTGGTACTGATGAATCAGAGCGGCAGGGGTTGGCAATACATACCGCATTGGGTGCATGGAGATTGTCATATCTGAATAAAATGTTGCTGGCTCTTCAATAAGAGCCTCACCAATTTTCCTAAACAACAAGTAGTTGGTCTCATTGCACATTGAGACTGGGAGACCATTTCTGGTCTCAGAGGCCAAACAGTAAATTATCTTCTGTAAAATGTGTCTTCTTTGTACGTGGGAACAATTAACACACACACTGTGAGCGAAGTGATCGAATAGTATGGTACTGATGGATAATGTTTAAAAAGTGGGTTTGGCTGTAGATGGATTCATGGACTATGCACATTGGTTTAAAGATGACAAGTTACCTAACTGGAAGCCAGTTCGTACATGAAAGACCCTGCAATAGGTGATCACATTTCAAGAGTCTGAGCAGGGGTCTTGCCATCATGTTCTGCACCCTCTGCACATGTGCCATCACCTTTCCTGACAAACCTAGGTACACGGAACTACCCGAATCAAGGCAAGAAGACACAAATGCATTAAAGGTCAGCATTCTTTCGGTATTGGTTAATAGAGAGTGTTGTTTCTTTTATCTTTTTCAGCATAAGAAACCTTTTTTTTTTAACTGCTGATATTTTTTAGTTTAGTGTAAGCTCAATATCCATCATGGTTTCCAAATTCCATTCCATAGAAAACAGGGCTGGGACAGAGGCCAAACATTTCTGTCCAAAGGATGAAAATCCAAGGGTCACTTGTTGCAGGGGCCACCAGTACCTCTGCTTTGTTTGGCTTGGTCTTGAGGGATTTGTTAGCCATCCAGGTTTTCATCTTGAGATCCAGCAATCCCTTATTGTTCTTGAGGCGAGCTCTCCATTCCCTGACAGCTTCACCAGAGATTTGGTGACATCCACACAATTAGGGAACTGTGGTCCACTCTGCCCAATAAAATCATTCAAGGGACAAACATAAAGGTCAAAGAACAGAGGTGACGGGACCGAGCCCTGTGTCTCCCCGAAGTGCAGTGGTTTTGGATCAAAGGAGAAGTGAATCAGGTCCACTGATTGTGTGTGGCTGGAAAGGAATGATTTCATCCATGTCAGAACAGTTCCCTTGACATCTTGAGCCTCCAGCTGGGTTAGGCGGAGTTGATGGTAGACAATGTTGAATGCTGCTGATAGATCAAAGAAGACGAGAGCCTTGACACCGCCCTAGGTCACTTCCTACCTGTGCTGGTCATGTATGATTGTTGCCTGATCAGTGCACATTCCAGCCAGGTATAATAGCTGGGAAATGGGTCTGGAATTCCCTTGGTTAGTGAGTTCTAGATATGACTTCTTCAGGAGACAACACCACTGTTTCCCAGGCATCTGGACAACACCTGTATTCAGAGAGGAGTGGAACAAGAAGCAGATTTTGTTGATCTATTGTATTGCGGGAACATTGTTATTTCCACTTCAGATGGCATATGGTCATGCGCGGGACCAAAAGTTTGATAAATAGATAGGTAGCCCCGTATCCTCTCTACGAGCTATACTTGACATGTCATGGGCTGATACATCTCCCCCCCCTCTCTCTCTCTCTCTCTCTCTCTCTCTCTCTCTCTTTGCCTTTTTCTGTGTCTTTCTATGTCTCATACTGTCGGTCCCTCTGTCTTGCTCAATAGCTCTGTCTCTGTGGGCAAGAGTTGCATTGCCAGATACCTTGAATGGGGCGGCAGGGATGTGTTTTTCAGGGTTAAAGGTTGAATGAGCGCAGCAGCGAGAGAGGCATCCCCCATGGCGAGGCCAGGTTTGGTATTTGGATTGGGGGTTATTTTATAAACCCAAGAGTCTAATAGTGAGGCCTAAATCCAAAGTGCAAGCGGTTTGCAAACCACCTCTACACTTCTGGTGTTGTTCATGTCGTTTGAAGGAAGAGTGAGGGCATGAAGTAGGAATGACCTTCCCACTGTGCATTCCTCCACAGTCTCCATAGACCATAGGGTTTCACGCCTACATGATGCATTCATGCAGATGTAAACCAAATGGCTCCCTACACAGTCGGACCCCCTTTAGCACTTAGCTTAAAGCAAGCAGACGCCATAGGACTCCATTGTAAATGCTGCCTGCCACGCCTAAGTGCCAGGCAGTATTTAGAGTTGGAGCAACACGTGTGTAAAACAAAAGTGTCAAGGCTATTTCACCTGTTTTACTATGAATCCTATATATTAATTCGGACGGATCGAGGATTCGGATTTGTGGATTAAAAGGATACAATATCTTTCACTCAATTGGGGTTGGATTGCAATCGCATAATTTTAGAAACGTTGTGGCTGGGTCTCCGGGCAAGGATGGATAAGGATGGGCTTTGGACCTCTGGTACTTGGGTTTCTCCTGATCCCTTGCATTGTTTTGTGTAGAAATGTCACCTAATGAGTTACCCCTATCCTGTAACCATCCTCCATCTCACCCTTAAAAAACACACACAGCGCTTTTCCCAAGTTTTTGACTCAGGAGAGCACCTCCGTGACCCGGAGAGAGGGGAGTGTTTTTGGAGATAAGCGCAGCCTTGCTAGGACTAGACAACTGGAAGAAAGTCCAATGCCAAGAAGGCTTCTTTCTGTCATGCTATGTTTTACCTGGTCCCTCGATCCTGAATCCTGAAATAACCCCTTCTGAGAAGCATGTATACCCGTGTTCTGCTCCTTCCTGCACGTGACAGGTCCTGTAGAAGTCTATTGACCCTCTGCAGTCACACCCCTTTGCTGGGATACAAGGCCCTTTGTCCCCAAGAGCAGCCTCCCACATATTTATTTTTTCCCCACCATTGATAGAACAAGGGGGAAACTAACTATGCCTCTCCACAACCCCTTGGCGTGGTTGCAAATTGTGTAATGGTCTGGCCGAGCGCGTGATCACGTATGATGGCGTGCGTGCTTGCCGTAATGTATGCCGGTATGGACTTCATGGTCATGGCAAGTGTACTATAGCTTAAGGGTTTGTTTTCTTGCCTCTAGAAACAGAAAATCCTGATATGTCTTACACTAACAATACAAACATATTAACAAATAACGGTAATTCTCTATAGTAGTTTTATTTACGAGAGCAGTGAGCATCACTTCTTGGGAGCAGAAAGGATCTGTCTGTGTGCATGGGTGTTGCATTCAATTCCATCAAATTTGTTTTTGCATTTTTCACCGGAATGTAGACGGAGGTTGGGGTAGGGTATAACATAAGGTGGGCAAGGTCTGAGGGGGCTGTGGGAGGTCTCCCCCACCATTAATTTGCAGGGAAAAATCGATTACATCGAATTTGGCAAAATATAGTTGTTGTTATCACATAGATAGTGCACATCAGTGTTGCACTTTCTCATTGTGACAATTAAACAAGCATAGACAAAGCATTTAATATTCATAGGCATGTACCTGTGTTGGCTCCATAAAGAATGGGCCCAGATACTACAAATCAAAGCTGAAGACCCAGGCATAACATAATAACTAACATGTGAGCTGTTAGCCCCTTTTAGCTGATTAATTATTTCTAACATTTTACTTTAGTAGCTGAGGCGCACACCCTGCAGCTTACATACGCTGCTAAGGAGGACGATGAAACGCCTTAGAAGTCTGTGTCATCTAATGTAATGTAATGGGTTATTTATAACAGCTTAATACCCAGAGGTTTCTAAGCACATACTTGAGGATCGAACCTGTGTTGCTTCATGTCATCTTGTTTTCAAGACGAGCGTGTTGCCCCTGAGCTATCCTCCAGTCTGGGTTGGATTTGTCAATAATATAAAAAGCAAACCTTCCAACCCCAATTGCTCCGGGTCATAATGGATTTCCAACAGAACAGTGTGACCCCTGACAATTCTTTCATTATTGGGCTAGAAAAATAGAATACGGCCTATCTGACATATGTAACCATGTGTAGGAGGGCGGGCACCTCTTAATAACCATTGTTTGCAGCAAGATGCGAATATTGTGCCGATCAATGACACAGCACCAATTTACAAGCCATGCCCATGAACAGAGGGCCTCAAAAATGATGTTCTCATCCTAGTTATACCTGGTGCATAGAATATTCAACTCTGGGTATTGTAGCCCGTCAAATTGACAACGCCATTAATGACCTATGGTTCTGAGTTACTGTTAATAAATATATATAATAGACATGTCACAGGCAAAGGGTCCCAACTATTTAATCTCCTCAGTGACAGAGTTAACCTACGAAGGGAGAGGCATCCATGTAAACTCAAAATATTTATTATGGTTGACCTCAACCTCCTGCATGAGCCGCTTTTCATTGACTGAGGATGTATTAGCTGATAAGATAGATCAGCGGGTTGAGCGCTTGCTGCTGCGATCTGAGCGTGATCTGCAGATCGCAGGTCGGCAAGGCCAACTCAGCCTTTAATCCTTCCGAGGTTGATAAATGAGTACCAATTTCGGTTGGATGATATTGTATGTAAATATGTGCTCTGCAAAGCGCTTTGGATTAAGGCACTATATAAATAAAACATCATTATCATTATGTGAGGAAGAGGACAGCATCTGGGGCTTGGAAGGACTCTGGGCTATGAGGGCAAGATATGCAAAAACGAACTCATTAGAGGTGGCAGGCATGGTCATGGCTTTGGATATGAGAGCATGCAATAGATTTGTTAATGGTGCACAAGTCTCTCTAACAGATCATATGTTGGTCAGTTTGGAATTATGAAAATGAATCAAGAACTTAGATGTTCTGACCAGAGGGGAAAGTGGCCATCATTCCTTGGTCATGAGCGTAGTACCATCCATGACAGAGCCATCCATCGCATGCCATGGGAGGGCTAATAGCGCTATAGCAATGGATGCACATGCTAGAAAGGTGACTGAGGATGGCTCCTCTCGAGGAGTGATAAACACACACTGCATTAGTGGATAGCCTGAGACCCTTTTTCACAACTAGTTGCAGATCTAACCATAAACATGTAATAAATACAAACCCAACGATTGTAGAGGGACTAAAGAAGACCTCTCGAGAAAGCACAAGGCCTTGCAGGAGTCATGGGCTAACTATAAAAGACTATTAAAATCCAAGAAAGATGAGTTTTCAACAGATATTCGAGGTGCTTTACTGAAGTCCACTCTTGATAAGGACATGAATGCTTCTGGAAACTTTTAGGAACAGGGAGCAATGACATCCCAGTGCTCTCACAATGCAACATTCCGGAAGTAGTTTGGCATACACACCTTACTAAACTTTACGCAGAAACCTGGGTATTCGCGGACCCTGGAGGTTGTGGTATAGAGAGGACAGAAAAGGTTTACACCCCCCATTAGATTGACAATGGAGGAAGTACGTGTTACCCTAGCTAGTCAAAAAGCTGAGAAACCACCTGGGCCTGATAAAGTTCTGGTGGGCTTTTTCAAGTCAGAGCTAGGGATTTGGGTGCCTTACCTAATGAGGAGTTTTAACACAGCTCTTTCATCGAACTTTGTCTCCCTGTCATGGACACAAGCCACAATTTTCCTGTTGTATAAGAAAGAGGGTAGGAAGGATCTGAGCAATTACTGCACCATCTCCCTGCTAGATGCCGGGGGCAAGGCTATCGCTAAAGCTCTATTAATGCACCCAAAAGCCTGGATTGGACAGAATCCATCTGGTTTTCAACCAGGTGCAAGTACTATAGACCATTGTTTGCGATTGACACTATTATGAGACGAGTACGTGATATTGAGAAGCCGGAACTTGTATGTGATACTCATCGATCTCCAATCAGTGTTCAAGATGGTTCCAAGGGCTGGGCTGGGCTGTGGCGCATTTTTGCTGGTATGAATATTCCTGCAGCCTTGTTGAGGGCCATTCAAAGTCTTTACACTGAGAATGAAGGCGTGATTAGGTGGATTGCTGATGGAAGGGCCTCTAGTAATGTTTCAATCCAAATGGGAGTATGACAGGGGTGTGTTCTTACACCAACATATTTCTGTCTTTTTATCAACGAAATTGTTGGCAAATTGATCAATTTGCAATGTGATGCACAAGTACTGGCTGGGGGAAATGCCAAACATTAATCTTTGCTGATCATGCAGTACTTATATCCTTGACCCCTAACTGGCTCTTAACGAAAGATCTAAGCTTTTGAGGAATTCTGCACTGAAAATGGGTTTAAAATCCATGTACAAAAGACCAAAGCCATGATAGAGAAGAACAGTAGATCTAGAAGGAAAAACAAGTTGGAGCTGAAGCTAAATGAAGAGATTCTCGAGCAGGTCAAAGAACATGACTATGTAGGCCTCAGATTTACAGATGCTTATTCCACTCACTGGCAACTACAAAGAGGACCTGATCACCCTAACCACCATGTACTCCACAATACAGTCATGGATGGCGGATAACTGGCTACGCCTTAATAGTGAGAAAACGGAAATCCTCCTAATTGGCTCACCAACTACTCTGGGCAATCTGGACCAGCAATACCTGTCCTTTACTATTGACAGCATCCCCATCAAGGTATCCAATAATGTTAAGACACTTGGTGTTTACCTTGACTCGGACCTGACCATGGAAAGACAGGCTAATGCTGTTGCCACTTCATCCGCCTACTATTCCAAAGTCCTCAACACAGCTAGGCCTTTCTTATCCCGTCAGAACTGTCTCACCATTAGGGCAATAATTGGATCAATGTTGGACTACTGCACTACCCTCCTCATAGGGACCTCTTGTAAGAACCTTGCTAAACTCCAACTGGTGCAAAATAACGCCCTCAGAGCTGCCACGGGCACATCAAGGAAAGATCACATCTCCGCAGTACGGAGACAGGCTCACTGGCTCCCAGTCAAAGAGCGAATCATCTTTAAAACTCTCTCACTTACACATAAATTCCTTCAAGGTCTGGCACCACCCTACCTCGCCCAAAGAATCATTAATCACACCTCCACAAGGCCCTTCAGAAAGAGCTATGCCAACACTATCATCACTCCCAAGTCACTTAAAGTCCGCTCTGGGGGGTCTAGCTTTCCCACACTGGCCGCCTCTCATCGGAACGCCCTTCCTTCTCACCTAAGGATGATCGAGTCCCACCAAGCCCTCCGTAAAGCCATCAAAACCAAGCTTTTTGTATGACTATTCCCTACTGCTTAGGGATTATCTGATGTACTACCGATTGCGTGCCCACCTGATTGTTTTCTCAGTTCACCTACCTTTCATGTAGCAAGTCATTGATTTTCTATGCTCCTGTACCTAAGAGACCTATTCGGTCACCTGTACTCAGTAAATTACACTTTCATGTAAGATTCCTTGTAACAGCGCCTCGATGCCCCTGGGCTGTAAGTGCGCTATACAAATGCAAATAAATAAATAAAATAAAATTGTGCGGGGTCAGCACACGTTTCTAAAGTCGATGTTACTTTAACCTCAGTACAGCGGGGCTACTGCTAAATTTGCCAGCGATTTTGGAAATGGTGCAGTAAAAGTGTCACTGGATGCATACACCCTGCAGGCAAGGCAAGCTGCTTTATACAGAGGTTATGGGGGGAACTAACTGTAGCTAACTTACAAAAACTGAAAGCAAGTTTGTGAAAAATGTTCTAGGTCTGCTCCGAAATGCCCCAAATCTACCTGTTTTTCTGGAGGTGGATCTACGGAGAATTTATCCTGTTTGTAAATCCAAGCCATTATTTGATTGGATCAGGCGGTGGTCTACACCGGGATTAGCATAGTATAGGATTGCCCTGGAGGTTGTTTTGTCACAAGAAGATGGTCGTTCACTACAGTGGTTCGCATATACTAAAGAATCGTTGCATATGCCAGGACATAGTGAATGTTGGGGTGAGTCGAGCAATATTGATCCTAGTTCTAAGTTAATCATTAAGAATGCCCTGCTTTAAAGAGAGGAACACAAGTTATTGCAAGCACAGAAGGCTCGACGAGATATTGGGAGGTTAAACAATCCACAGGTTACGGAAGGCACCTGATTTAGTGTCGAACCAAACCATAAGAAGGTTGTTCCTTAGATGGCACATAGGTATACTACCGCTGGTGGAATTGCTGCCTTCATGGAATAGCGATATTTCCAACATATGTCCCTTTTGTGAAGATAGAACTGAGAATGTGACACAATAAGGAAATAATATTTGAGGCCTTTGCTTTGGGTGAGAGCTATTAGAACTACACAACATGCAATTGCCCTCTGCCGCAACTCTAAAGATGATTTGACAGTTAATTCTGTGTCTAGTTATCGCAGTTGGGCATGGATGAAAAGATCACACACAATCAAACTGTGATTTATAACTCCTATGTTCTGCTGTTTTCAAGTCATTGCTGCTTAGAACTGTGGGACATATTTGAAACTGTTGCAAAGAAATAAACTGGCAGCCTATTTGGCTGTAAACGTTTTGTACGGGCTCGGATTCCATGGTCTAATATGCTAACAAAGCTTTCAGTCTATCTTGCGTTGTTTGCACGGATTTTTAGAATCAGATGTATCTTAAGTTATATATTTTAAGCTTGTTCTTGAGTATAATGTTTTTATTGTATTTTTTATTGTATTTTTTATTGTTTTATTGTTTTTAAGGATGGAATCTGTGCTATGAATCATACGAGATATATGTAGCTATTACAACTATTGCTTTGATGGTCTGTTGACCGAAATAAAGCTATTGAACTGTAAAGAATATTCAATTATATGATGGCTATGAGCCCATTTCTGGCTGAGAAACAATTGAGCAGAATTCATGCCTTGCCATTTACCTTCAGGACATCTGAAGCTGTTCTCTACTCAGTCCTTGCCTGCAAGTTGCATACTTAATATCCGAGTCTAAGCTCCATCCTCCAACCAATCAAGGCCCCGAGTTGTGAAATTTATAAATACCACACACAGATCCATAAGCAGGCTTGGCGTGGTTGTTCCAGTAAAGCAGAGTAAACGTCTTGTATATGTCACCCCATGTTATGCCTTCAGTGTCCAGTCCCCATACAAACTCTCCATGCTGTCTTAAATTATTTGTTTGCCTTCTCTTGGAACCAACACCACAAACCCAGTGACTGTGGTGTTGGTTGCAAGAGAAGAGCAAGTGGGAGCAAACAAAAGACAGACAGGGAGAGAGAGAGCGAGAGAGAGAGAGAGAGAGAGAGAAAGTGAACGAGAAAGCGAGAGAGAAAGAGAGAGATAAAGAGAGAGAAAGAGAGGAGATAGAGAAAGAGAGAGAGAGAAGAAAAAGAAAGAGAAATAGAAAAAGGAAAGGGACATATGGAAAGGAAAAGAAGAAAACATAGATAAAGCATTAAAGAGGGGGGATGAGAGAGAAAGAGACTTGCTGAGAAAGACTAGAACTAGGATAAATGAGTAGTACTAGGACTAAGGAGGAGGACTTAAAAGAAGTGCTAGGGTGAAGTCTAAGGCCAAAAGTGAAGGACTACTAGGATTGAGAACTATGATGAAGGAGAGGGACAGGGTGGAAGGAGGTGGCCTGTGGCAGAGGAGAAGGAAGTCTGGGATGAAGGGGAAGTAGGAATGCAATGAAGGAGAAGATGGACTGCAATGAAGTAGAAACACATGGATGAAGGAAAAGGAGCTGGCGAATGAAGGAGAAGGAAAATAACTAGGAACAAGCAGAAGGATAAGGGAAAAGAAGGACTAAGATGATGGAGGAGTAGAATGAATAGGAAGGAGAGGAAGGGGAAGGATTGGAGAGTGGGTGCAGGACTGGATGATGGAGGAGGAATGGGACAAAGGAGAAGGAGTGGGATGCAGGAGAAGCAAAATGCTTGGATGAAGAAGATGGACTTGGACAAAGGAGAAGGACTGGGATGAATGGCAATGAGAAGGACTTGTACAAAGAAGGGCTGAGATAAGAGAAAAAGACTGGGGAAAAGTAAAAGGACTGGTACAAAGGAGAAGGAAGACTGGGATGAACGAGAAGAAGGAATGGGATAAAGGAGAAGAGAGACTGTGACAAAGGAGAAGAAATAGGATGGCAGATGGACAAGGATAAGGGGAAAAGGAAGGATTTATTGGGATGAAGGTGAAAGAGAAGGACGGGGTGGAGAAGGCGGAGGATTGGGATGAACAAGGGGAAGTACTGGAATGAAGAATTAAAAGTAAAGGGATGCACAAAAAAGAGATGGACTGGGACGAAGAAGAAGAAGAGAGAGGGACCAAGGATAGTGGGTGATGGACTGGGATTGAGGAGAAGGACTTACATTAAAGAGCATGATAGTGACTGTGGAAAAGGAGAAAGGGGTTGACTAGGAGAAAGGAGAAAGAGGAGTACTGAGAGGCAAGAGAAGGAATGGGATGATGGCGAAGTAGAAGGACAGAGAAGAAGGAGGAGAAGAGCTGAAGAGGAGGAAGATGACTCAGATGAAGGAGGTGGAGTGGGACAAAGGAGAAGGAATAATGTGGGATGACGAAGAAGAAGGACTGGGATGAAGGAGACAGACTGGGTCCAGGGAGAAAGACAAGCTCTTGGACAAAGGAGAGGACTGGGATGATGGTGAAGTAGAAGGACTAAGAAGAAGGTGAAGGACTAATAAGAAGGAGAAGGACTAAAGAGAAGCAGAAGGACTAAAGAGATGGAGAGGTATATACAAACAATACTTTGGATAGGGATAAAGAAGAAGGATACAGAACGGGGAGAAGGAGAAGAACTTGGACAAATGAGAACGAGAAGGATTATCATAAATAAGAGGGTCTGTGACCACTACCTGGAAGTGTACATGTATTCTAGAGGGCAAAGCAGCCAAGGCTTTTCACAGCCCTTGGTCAGAAAACAGTTGCAGGCTGTGCACTACTAAATATGTAGTAAACCCATTGACCCCTTGATAAAGCATGCCCTGGAAGAGAGCACTGTTTAAATCCTATTTGATTGTGGGATTTGTGTGCACCCTAAAATAAAATAAGTCTGCATGTAGTTAAAGAAATACGGTAAAACACTGTTTGGCATAACTTTACGTGGGCTGGACCGGTTAACTGTCTAATGTTAAGAAAAATAACATTGCTTCCCAGTTGATTAAGAGGGTCGCCAAGGTCGAGCCATGCGTCCCAGTTGAAAGTGGGATTTACCATGCAAGCCTTCAGACGTTGGCTCCACAGAAGCTATTAGGAATGGTGCACGCCTGGAGGACTATGTGCTTGAAAATGGTGCCCCTGGGTATCTTGTGGCCACGGCATGCAGGGGCTGCTACCCTCACCCATTTCGAAGGACAAGGAGACAGCTTCTGGTGAAGTGATGGACTGTGCCACGAACGGCCTTAAAGGCATGGTCTAGTAAAAATTGTTATTGTCCCTACGGGTCGGCCATGTTTTTTTAAGCCTAAGTGGCTCGATTTTAGAAAACTTTCCTATGGACCTTACCCGAGTTTTCGTCCATTGAACGCACGCGAAAACAAGCACCAGGGAGCCGCCATTTTCTGATAATCCTATCTTTTCCCCGATCGCCCTGGCTGACCTGCTTTTGCGGCACTAAATCAATTCCCCTCGCCCCTGAGCCTGACATTATCAAAACATTCATATTCCCCGGCTCTCCCCGTGACATTACTGTGCTGCGTAGGCAAACTCGCCCAGTCGTCTTCTGCGCGACTCCACACAGAACCCGGAAACCAACACAGATCAACTCACAACACAGCGCGCCACAATTCGGAATATGAAACTGTACTTTAAAATGAAACAGCAACACGGTACCTCTGGTAAAGTACATTTATTTGACATTAAATGTTTAGAGAATATTCAGCAATTGACATATGAACTCCGGAAGCCATTTATTTTCTTTTATCTGTATCCGCAATAACTGTTCCGTTTCATCTTGAGTCACGCGCTGTTCCTTTATGGTACACAGGGTGTTCATTTTCGTAAAAAGAATCACTTTGGAAGCACGGTGAACCGCAAGGCTGTTCCATCAACTAGGCACTAGTCCAGCCTAAAGGTTGATATGTTGCTTTTTGCCACTAGTACAGCGTAAGGGCATGTGGGCCCTTGGCGATCGTCCCATAATATGGTGATCGTGCTCAGTTGTTGACACGAAGCTGCAGGTGTCTGCTGAAGAATCCATCCGCCGGTGTCTCAAACAGGTGGCAGTGGCAGAAAGGGATCAAATACCTTTTATGAAAACAAAAAAATTATAATTAGTCTCGCTAGCCGAACTTCATTAATATTACTCATTTTATTTATTACGGCCGATCAGAAACTATTTGCTTGCAAGGATAGTTCAATGGAGTATGTTCGTCTCTAAAATCAATGCGAAAAGTAACAAGATAAATCGAGGCCAACACACAATGATAAACAACAGTCTACATGCGTGAGGAATGATATGATATATGATATGCCATTTGTAACGCGCCTATACTCAAGTGTTTCTAGGCGTGACGAGGCAGGTGGGGAACAAGGGCAGACAGACAACGATCCTACTAGGCCAGGTGTCTTTCTAATCGCGCATGGGGAAAGGCTGAACATGGTTAGTTGAATACAAATTAAATAACAGGGCCAGCTGGTGGCAAGTGCAAGGTAAATGCCGGGAGAAGTGGCTGAAGGATACAGAGACAGTCCCGCAGTGCAGGGAAAAGTGGCTGGGCCACGGACCGAGATCGGTGAGACCAGTGGACCTGCATGCCCATGTGCCCACTACAAACAGTTTTACTTGCTTTTCCTAGTTCTTCATTCATTCATTTACTCATGCATCCATTCATTAAATCTTCATTCCGGTATAAAAGCGTGTAAAGATTTACTTACATTATATTTGAAATTTCCATTGTGTCTCTTCGTAATGCAGTCTGTAAAACGGACCGTGCTCTTGACAAGGATTTTTCGTATACTGACCTAAAACTGAAACTCGGTCTAGTTTCTGAATTTTCTGCCTTATTGTCTCTTACGTTATTGCGCACTGCCTTCAAATGTAGTTCTTTCGGCATGGTCCCTGTCTCAAGGTCAAAAAACAATAGACCCTTATACTTACAGTGCGACTTGTGGGCCTCATCTGGGCGCTGTCCTTCGCACTCCTTATTTGCAACATCACGTAGTATAGGCATCTGTGAGAACTTGAAGTTTAGAATCCGTCTATGTAGTGCGCCTCAATGTGCAAATGCGAACTGGCTTCTCTCCCAAATGCCACGGGCCGCTTGGCTGGCGCATTCTAAGTGCCCCAATTTTGTCCCCGTTGTCTGCGAGCTTTGCAGCCCAAATTGAGACATTTAATTTTTGGCGGAAGGTCAGGAAAAGTATAAAGTACCACAGGAGTTGAGTTAAAAGTGAGATTTATTGTTTGTTTGTTTTATTATTTGCAATACGCAAGCCTCCACTCCGTTAACAGTGCGCAGCATTTACATTTACATGAGATGAGACATGAGAAAAATATATACATACACATATATGAGGTGAATAGAGAGAATTCAAAGATGACACCCAGCTTGTTCGCCACCCATGATGGTGAAGGTAGGGGTTAGGGTTACAAGTACACTGTACAATAACATTTATTTACAAAAAGACAATCGTATTGCAATTATTTAAACCGGGATTTGTACTTCACAATCAGCTGTGCTTCGGGTGGGCATGGCACAGTCGCAATGTTCGGTGGCAATGGATCACTGCTCTGCACAGAAACGTCCAAAATTCCATATCTGTGCTTCTCTAACACAGCAACAATAAGGCCTTTCACAAAGTCGAACTGCATTTCATCATAGACTGGTTTGATCACCCATTGCTTACTTCGTTTTGAAAACACCTTAGTGTAGCGAGGCATCCTTACTTTACCCCTAGTCCTAGATTGTTCACGTCCGACATTGCTGTTATGGGCCAAGACCGCTAGTAGAGTGCGATGTTTCATGCCCCGAAAGCTAAAATGCAAGCGCTTTGGCCTGTACTTTAGGCACATATTGTGGAACACCTCCAAATCTCCTGTGTGATAGAATTCTGTCAGTCCTCTCAAATCTCTTGATAGAGTTTTGTCGAAAACAATCTTCTCAATGGCTTTGTGTGTCGGTGAAGATGGAATCAACCACTTCTTCTTCCGTGCCTCCTCTGGGGACAAAGGGCCATGTTCACATTGGTGGAAATGTTCATTTGCTGTCCAGCTGTGAACGTTGGTACAGTGGTGCATCAGTGACCGCCATTTTTCAAGTAGTATTTCCACTGACCCCTCACAAGTTTTTGAGCTCCACCAAAGATGGTTGGTGATAGAATGTGACCACTGCAAAATACTTTCAAAACCTTTTTTTCCCTGCAGCCGAGATTTTCTTATTGATTGATTTAGCAAGATGCCATACGTCAAATTGATGTTTAATATGTGGGAACTGCTCTCTCATTGTCTTGGCAATTGAAACGTGTCTATCCGTGGCTATGAGGTCGATGTGCATTCCCCTCGATTGTAGATATTCCACTGATTTTATAAAACCTAGTTTCTCCATGGCCACTGAGGATGTACATTGTTTTACCTGCACGACCACCAAACTCACAATTTTCTTACTATCCATGTCCTGAAAGTGGTAGGTGCAGTGCTTGGCAGAAAATCCAGGGCTGTCGCACTCTCCATCACTGGCTAGCCTGAATCGTTTGCCTTCGAATGTACTTGCTAGAGACAATTGTTCAATTTTCCAAGCATCACTAATGGCCGGAAACAGATAATCACGTTGGTATGTGTAGTACAGCGCTTTAGAAATTAAATGAAGTCCCACAAACTGAAAGAAAGCCTCTAACTTTCTAAAACTGGAGCCACTAAAAAGTGATGCAGCTGCACACAGTAGATTGCCTGCTGGCAGTTTCCCCAGCATCGGTTGTGCAGACCATGAGAACCTATGATTTAATCTACAGGCGGCATTTATTTTGACGTTACTGCCTTTTATTCGACGAGACACATTAATCAATGGCTTCCCACATACTTTCCCTCTAATGGAATGCACACATTTCAGCATACTTATAATTTCCATCAAACAACTGTCGAATACAATGTATTTGCTCTCTTTCATTAGACTGTCATCCTGCGTCAACGTTGTTTCGGCCTTTGACGTTGTGGAGATTTCAACACATTGGTAAGTAATATCGCTGATATCAAGTTCTGATGTGTCTATGGATGCTGCGGCTCGTTCATTCTCTGTCATTTCAACATCTATTACTTCGACATTGATGGGAGAACACAACAATGTCGACAGGTTTTTTTGTGGCAAATTTTTGGCGGGTGTAGATTGTGTAAATTGATCTGCAACTACTTCAGAGCTATCTTCAATACATTCAATAACATCTTCTTGTGGTGGTGCGGTCGCACTGTAGCTATGGTCCAATGCAACTTTGCTGTAGTCTCCAAACACAATTAATTCATGTTCTGGCCATTGGACATGAGCATCTCGAGCCTGAACACGCCTCGCCTGAATTAATAGTTCCTCCATAGTGTACACGGTCTGGCAAGCCACATCTCTCATTCGCTTCACTGTCTCTGTGTGTATATTTCTGACACCCACGGGTAACTGGAGGAGAGATTGGAAAAGGGATGTTCAGTTTAAACACAAGATATAGTGCAGTAGAATTGACTGGAAAAAACATAAAATAGTCCCCAGCACAAACATTTTTTTAAAGTTATGAACTGTTTGTAACTAACCTTTTTTTTCTTTGCAACTCCGATTAGTTTCCGCATGTCCTCCCTTCCTCTTGCGCTGCAACGACTATATTTTCTGCATCCGCATAGACAGCACGGAATGAGGCTCCATCGTCTCCCTGAAACATAGTACTTTCATTACTATGTATCAAAATATTGTTAGCATAAAACACACGTGAGGACGAACACACAGGTACATCTCAATAGCCAAATACGATTTAAACATTGTGTGCAACAATCAAACGACAAGTATTCGACCAGTGATGATCTATTTCGATGGAACTGTCAGTATTCATACCTCTGGCTCTGCATGGACTGCCATGAATGGTTGTATTGGAGAGGAGGCATCCACATCTCCCTGAAACACAGTACTTGCATTAGTATGCTTTTCAATATTGGAAACACAACACACACTTGGGGTCGAACGCACAGGTACATATAAAGAGATAACCGCAAAAGATGCATTGTCCAAAAGAATCAAGGAAAATCCAAATATGATCACATTTCATCGACTTATTTCAACCATTCGTTTACATCTGCATCATCTAAATGAGATGTTGTGATTGTGGTGGAAGCTTCGTCGTCTCCCTGAAACACAGCACTTGCGTTAATAGGGAAGAAAGTATAGCAAATGGAATCACGTTATATGATCACGCATGATGGAGCTGTCATTATCCATACCTCGTGCTGCTGAAGAATATCTATGGATGTTGCAAATGTAGTGCGCACTTCCGAAAGCTGTTGCGCCGATTCGTATACTTGAATGTCAGGCTCTGCATCAAGTGCAGGGGTTGACGCTCCATCAACTGCGTGAAACATAGTACTTGCATTAGTGGGGATTACAATTGGGAAAACATAACACACACCTGGGGTCGACAGCACAGGTACATATCAACGGCTAACCACGAATGAAACATTGTGTAGAACAATCAAACAACAAGAATTCAAGCTCTGATGATGACGCTCCATGGAGCTGTCAGTATCCATACCTCCTGATGTTGAAAAACATCTAGAATTGTTGTAGATGTGGCGGACGCTTCAGCATCTCCCTGAAAGACAGTACTTGCATTAGTATGGATAACATTAATTATAACTGAAAACAAACACCAGTGGACAATAACTAAGGTGTATATCAATTGGAAAGCAGTAACCAAACATTCGGTAAAATAATTACACGATAGAATAAAACTATTACTTGACTATGCATAAAACAAGTATGTAGCGGATTAGCCTGATACGCGCTAGAAGTGGTTGATAACTGCGACCACGTCAAGGATGTAGAATGTTCTTGCTTCAGATTCAAGGGATAGTCAAGAAGTTGTAAAGGTCAATTAATGATTGATAATGAAATGCCAATATTAAAAATAGCCATGTAAGCCGACAGAATACTTGAAAAATGCTCAATACAGCACAGTTCCCTGTCCCCATATATATACATTGCGTTTGTGGGTTATGAAATCGAAAAAGAATATATTGATAAATGTCATTATTCAAAAAACTATACACTCATATCAATATCGAAATTATTACAAGGGATAGAACACCTACAATATCTATTAATCCATTCGGCTACACACTACCGCAAGGCCGAAATCCGGACACTTGACTCACCGGTGGCGGAATGTGGACGAATAGAGTGGGAATAGCGTTTTCGCGCAATTTCCGTGTCGTTCGCCGTTTATTCTTCTTTGTTACCCAAGAAGTTGTGTACATGTCCAAGGAAAAGTGCCGGCTGCAGATGCGGTATCGATCACCCCTCTTGTCCTATAAGACTTGTTGGACTCTACTTTCCAGCTCATCCAGTGGATATCCGCAATGTCTGACCCATTCTCTTATTCGATCAACAGTTTTCGGGAATACATGCATTGTAGTTCCTTCAGATTTCGCATGGGTCTTCGAATGGCAATCGCTAATCGAACAGGCAGGCATTGTTGATAAATCTGAAAAGTAAATATCGACATTATCATACAATCTTCAAGAGTAAAGATTTGATACAAAAGTAAATGAATCATACAATGATCAATGCAAGGTTTGTTTTGGTCGCAGGAACTATACCAGTTCATTATGTGCTGCTTAGTATTTGCATAAGTTGCAGAAATGTATAATTGATGTGACTGAAATCTGAACATGTGACTCGTCCCCTGGATGTTCTGTCTTGCACGAGAAGGAAACATGCTTACATTATTGACTGGACCCCCAAAGGATGCAATTCAATCACAATAGTCACAGATGAAATTATATAGATCTATTGATAGCATAGCAATGGAAACTCAAGTCAATACCAATGAGACCAATGAACATAGCACTATTGTGTACTCTACTCGAAAATAGGTAGAAATTTAAAAATCTGCGAAATATGACCAGGATACATGGCCTTACCTTGACCAACAAACAGTTGGATTCAGCAGGCCGAGCAGTATGTTGCAGGAGAACAGGTAGATGGCCACAGGTAGCACACTGACGAGTTTGCTCGAAGCGGTCACAGATAGCACGACGACGAGCAGATTAGCATAGATCTCAGTGGTTCCCAGGTAGCACGTTCAAGAGTTGACTTGCAAAGCACAAAGATGTTCTCATGAGACATATCGAGTGGTTTTTAAAGTATTAGAAACTGGGGTGTGTTTGTGAATGAATGACGTATGTATGTCGTGGTATTAGGGGAGCGGTCTGCTTGAAGGGGCGGCCTGCCTGGAGACACGGGGTCTGAGGAGGCCATGTGACCGATGGCCCCTTGGCGTGGGACACCTTTTGAAATGTACATGCAGTTTGGCACCTTGGCCTTTCGCGCCCCTGACAGCCCCCCATGCCAGCGCTCATCCCCGGGTGTGAACCACCTTTGATAGAGGGGGGTGGGATGGATGGGCCTGGGGCGTGCAGATAAGGCACAGGAAGACTGCTGAATGGAGACACACGTATGTGGATTGCAGGGGGGCGGCCTGCCTCAGGGGAGGCCTGCCTGGAGACACGGGGTCTGAGGAGACCATGTGAACAATGGCCCCTTGGCGTGGGACACCTTTTGAAGTGTACATGCAGTTTGGCACCTTGGCCGTTTGCGCCAGTCACAGCCCCCCATGCCAGCGCTCATCCCCGGGTGTGAACCGCCTTTGATAGAGGGGGGTGGGATGGATGGGCCTGGGGCGTGCAGATAATGCACAGGAAGACTGCTGAATGGAGACACACTTATGTGGATTGCAGAGGGGCGGCCTGCCTCAGTAGAGGCCTGACTGGAGACACCGGGTCCGAGGAGACCATGTGAACAATGGCCCCTTGGTGTGGGACACCTTTTGAAGTGTACAAGTAGTTTGGCACCTTGGTCGTTTGCGCCCCTGACAAATTACCAAGATAAGTTTAATAAACGTTTGTTGTCAATGACAATTCCTGTAACTAATGGCATTTTACACGGACAAATGCTATCTAGACAATGCACACTATTCAACGACTTACATGCGTTACAATGATATGTAGATGTAATTTTGGATATAGTAGAAGACCATGAAATAGGAGTGGCATGACAAGCAGAGTATACTTACTCGTTACTCGGATTACGAGGACGAACAGTTGCTCGAAGTTCGTGCATAAGCACCATCATTATTCTCAACACGGCCCGTGTGAGGCAGGCTGCCCTGAAGTCTGGCAGCTCGGTGATGTATTGCGGTCGTGGCTCGCCTTCCGAAATGTAGGCCAGGCATCCTGAGTTTTCTCGGCAGCAGCAGTTCTCGTCCTCGGTTGGCATTTGCTCGCACCGATTGCATGTGCACCAGGTGGAGACGCCGTCCATTCGACTAGGCCCAGGCTCTTCATCTGTTGATTCGTCCTGCCAACTGCCGTCCGAATCCCCATCATTTTCGCGTGCTTCCTTTTGCAGTAGTTCCTCCTCGGTATACTCGGGCTCGTACATCTAGGGCATTATTGTAGCCATTGTGTGTTAAACAAACTAAAATAATTTATAGCGGTGGTACTGGTATCTGTTCACACAGGCTACAAGCGGCGAAGGTAGCTGACCAGAGCACTGAAACGAGTAACAGAATACTCAAAGTAACACAGAGAGAGGAATGGAATCGAAAATCGGCTGCTGTGTGTTGTCAAACGGTCTGTTTATACTTATTGAGGAGAGAGGCGTCCTGCCATTTCCATGGCGCCACGTCAATAGCTGAAGCGCAGCGAATGTTGACACGAGACGTGCTTTGGCGTTGGGAAATGGGCGGTACGAGTCTGCTGATGACAGGCTCAGGGGTGGGGGAATTGATTTAGTGCCGCAAAAGCAGGTCAGCCAGGGCGATCGGGGAAAAGATAGGATTATCAGAAAATGGCGGCTCCCTGGTGCTTGTTTTCGCGTGCGTTCAATGGACGAAAACTCGGGTAAGGTCCATAGGAAAGTTTTCTAAAATCGAGCCACTTAGGCTTAAAAAAACATGGCCGACCCGTAGGGACAATAAACATTTTTACTAGACCATGCCTTTAACTGCCGTGTATGGGAGATACATTTGGCCCAAAGTAGTATAGTGATGTGTTGGCGTGATAGCCATTTTAACTGATAAAATAGAGCGATATGTTCATATTTTGCTCTCAGGCGCAGTACAAGTAATCTGGAAAGATGATTAAGTGGTTGGGGGGATTTTGGTTATAGAAATAAGAGCCAATACAGACTGGTAGGCTAGCACTGTGGTAAAGCAAGGGGGTTTCACTTTGACAACTATTTGATTAATGAATTGACTACAACAACCATTATTACTTGGTCTTTGAAATTGAATGCTTTATTTCAATTTTGCTATTAAAATAAACGTCTTTGAGTGCATGTTTAGAGCCATCTTTCAAAATAGAATATCATTTGATCTGATTGCTGGTTTAGCTGAGAACCTCCGTATGAAACGGCTGGGTCTTGGCTTACGCCATTAATGGTGATTTTCTTGATGGAAAACTTGATCTGACAAGCAAGGCGCTTGCGAGCACTGCCAGCAGCGACGAGAAACACGCATCCACAAAAGGCAGGGGGTTGGGGCAGTGCTCCGTGTTAGCGTTATCACTACAGGACAAACAAAGCCGCAAGTACATCGCACCTCTCAACGGTCAACGGATGTGCTGTGTGTGATTTTTTTTCATCCTGCATTCTGGTTCCCTTCCATAATAGGGCTTCATAACTGCAGCCGAGTTTGGCTTGCTTCCTCACTCTTCTCTATGAGCACTGGCAGCCATTTTCTTTTTATGAAGCATTATGTGCCGCACTGAGAAGCAGGGTGAGTCATTTTCAAAACAGAGACTAAGAGTGGAGCTTTTGACCCTCAATGGGGTCAAACGCCAGAGAAGCACATACACAAATAATACATCTGTTTCTTGTATTCATTGCAAAGACATGTTTGGTAATTTTCCAGGTGTCGCGGATCACAAAAAAGGGAGTAAATGGTGTTACCACCATCTTTTACGCTATGCCTCATTTGGCTAAATTGTACGGCGGCGCTGCGGAGTGAGGTGGACATAATGTGTCCACCTGCATTTCCCACTCCGCCATACAAATGCCGGTGCATTACCCTTTTGTCCGGCGTCCTCGTCACAGTCCTTACTTCATTCAGGCGCCGCCTCTCCTGACAGATCTTCCAAACCACCCTTTCCCACCTCAACATGGAGGACCCTGTGGACTGGGTTAATCCTTCCTCCATGTTTATGTTTGTTTGGTGTCTTTCTCTAGACACCCTACAAGTTTCCTTCCACCCCTAGCTTCAGCCTGGTTTTCCCCAAGCAATCACAAAAAAACAGGGGTAGTGTGAGAGGAAATCAGGACTCTTCACGAGGAAGATCCGGACTCTGAGCATTGAAGATTACCTGTAAGTAAGCGGGTCATTAATGCCAGCATGGATTTTCATGCTGACATTATTGCAATGGATTCTTATGGAATCCGCTTGAAATGACCATCTGGTAAAAACAGGTGGATTCCCTATGAATCCGTTGTAAATGCTGCCTGGAAAGCTTACTTTGCAGGCAGCATTGACACTTTTTTACCATGTAGTGGAAAAGTGAAGAGTAAAGAAAGAAATCACCTATGTTTGCTTCTCACTTTTCCAAAGGAGGAATATTGCATCGAGGGGACCTTCTGCATAAAAGTGCCCACAGAGGTGGTCCCTTCCATTCAATTAACATGGCTAGGAATACTGTTGATGTATTACTGTGCTTTGTAGCCTGACAGCCAGAAAAGTGACTTGCTTTCACGTTAATAAAAAACCATCGCAGGAACTCTATTATCTCTGTGGCACTGTAAACAAACGCCAGTTTCTACTGCTTACTGACATTTGGATAATCTGCAAATAGAACAGCAATCCACATCCGGGAACAATAACTGGTGAATTGACAACAAGGTAATGTTAGCAGGTAGAAAGAGGGTTGCTCCTGTAATTAACAGCAACAAATAAAGGGTGTATTCACAACATTGACTAGTGAAAAATTAATTGGATGTTCTCAACACTACTGCCACGAGGAATGTTTGCCCACCAAAATGCCATGACATCAGAACCAAACATCACTCAAAGCAACATCATATGATATTTGACTATTCTGAAAAAAACAGGATGTGGTATCAGATGACAATTTCTTATGCACACGCCGCCACAGCAATCAGGTAAGTGGGTATTGGAGGGTGGGGGACAAAATTACTACGTGCTCGGTGTGGGAAGATGGCGGGTGGGGGAACCGGCCATCAGGCAGCTTGGAACGTTGGCTTAGATTAGCTGTTTCAGCCCGCGTTTGTTGCCACCTGACTGGCTGGCTCCCACGCCAAGGGTGCTAATAAAGAATGTTACAAGAGCAGATAAAAGATTGCATAAGTTACCATTCATAATTCCATTAATGCCATTATATACATATTCCCAGATCCTACGCACAATGAGCAAGAATAATCACACACAGTTAGAACTATATTATTCCTGACTTTAGACACATATGGCCAGTGCAGCCTCGTGAGTCCATCACAGCCTCGAGTGCAGGGGTGTTGCTAGGTCTGGAAAAGACCCGGGGCTACGCTAATGTCGGAACTGTCGGGACTGGGGGCTAGCTAGCCTTTTGGTTGTAGCTCCTGAGATTCTATCTGGGGCTACAACAAAAAGACCAGGGGCTATAGCCCCCTTAGCCCCCCCCCCTAGCAACGCCTCTGCTCAAGTGACAGTTACGGCCACTGTATACCAAGCCAGCTTCAGGTAAGCAGCCATCAAATGATAGATGCGGCCATCGTAAGCCCTCGAAACAGGTACAAGCCCACTATATGGTCTGAGGCACAACCATTGATGCACAGCCTCATACGCTGAGTTGCTGCCATCAAATGCCAAGTGCAGTCTTATCTACCCAGCCATTTTATGCCAGAGAAAGGGTCATCTTTCCAGTACAGCTTCATGTGTCCAATACGGAGAGATAAGTTGTACACCAGCTTTGTGTGCACACTGCAAGGTCAAGTGCAGAGTTCAAAGTTAAATGCGTACCACAGCCTCAGCCCCAACCTTACTGTCCCTTATCATAGCCTCTTATGTTTCTCTGGCCTCTGAAAAATAGGTTACAATGAGTGTCTACAGGATGAGGCTGCCTAGATGGCCTCTGAGCAGGATGCTGCATCAAGGGATGTTAGGTCATTTTTCTGGTCTTCCATGGAGAGTGTTTTGAATGCTGTCCATGCTGCTGTTTTGCCTGGTGGGGAGGGCGTAGTGTTGCCTGCATTGCCATTAACATCAATGTTTTGGCAGATCCTGCTCATCTTGTCAATGAGGAATTTGTTGATGGATGTGGAATTCTTTATGAAGGGTGTTGTGGGAAGGTCTGGGGTGGAGGTGATGCACTGTTTGACTGCCATGAACAAAGCCTTTGGTTGTTGGCTTCAGCTATAGTGTTTTGGATTCATTAGAAAGATTTGTTTTCAGGTTTCTGGCTATTGGAGATCTGAGAGATCTGGGTGGGATGGGGGGGCAATATCAATGTGCAGGTATTCTGGGCAATATCTCCATCCTGCCTTTTGTGTGAGGCACAGTGGTTTCAGTTTGATTCAGTGACCTGAAGGCAACAGGGGTCAAGTCCTGAAAATAAAAGTGGGGGCACTCATTAACATACACAATGGGAAGTGATGTCACCATAAATTGGCATATCAAGATTAAATATGCAAATCTCATTCAATTTGCTTTGCATAACCATACAAATTGCACACGACAAATGGCATTTGCCTTTCATATAATCAACACACAAATAAAAAGGGAGGATATTTTCTTCTAATAGCGTTTTGAAAATCGTTAAAAGGTGTGCATGTTTTAAACTCCAAGAACCAATACCAATGTTTTCCCTGGAACATTGTAACGGTTTATTGATGAGACACCCTCAACACAGGGAGTTCCTTCCCTCCCCACTCAAGTGGTTATGCAACAAACTAACAGATTTTATTTTTTCAGTCCTATCTCAGATACATATCATGCCCCTTGGATCCCTCTCCTCTGAGCTAACAATGAGCCAAGAACCAGGCGGGTGTACAGGAAATATATTGGGTTTTATTTAAATTAAAAGTAATAGAAATTAGCACAAACATGTCAAAACCACTTTATCCGTGGCAAAACACAATCAATCACCTTCTCTCAAAGTGAGTTAAAAAGAACACAGACACAAACAAAGGCACTTATGTAATGTTGTGCGATTTTGATTTTCCTGCAGGCTTAAAAGGCTAGCAGTAGGTTTCAAAATTGGTAAAAAGACATATGGCAATTATAATCCCACCCACACTTTAGGTTTAAAATAAACACAGTCATTTATCGCTTTGTTTTTTATACCCCGCCCTCCCTTGCTTTGGTCTAAATTGGGAAGTCAGACAGAAAAATTGGAATTCATTGAGGAATTCTGGATTTCAGAGCCCCTCCTTACTGAAAGCCCTGTGTTGGGGAAGCTGGATAAAAAGGTTGGACTGATATAAGGACAAAGACACAGCTCTTCCTTAAAGAAGTCAGGGTCAGCTGGACAATAAGGATTACCCAATTAAATGAAAGGCTATAGTTTTCACTGGGAAGTGAGCTTTGTTAATTTCAAATTTTAGCAAAATTCACCCGTAGTGTTCTGCCAAATGGGGAATTAATTAAATTAATATTTCTGGTTACATAGGCTAAGGATCTAAACAGTTTTGACCCCCACCCACTATAAAGGGAAAGCATTTAAGGCAAGAAGACTGCCCCGCCTTTTGGTTTTCCAGGGCTCAGTTCTACTCACATAGCAAGCCTCTGTTTAAGGTTCAGGAAAGACAGATGCATCTCAGGAAACTCTGGAAAGATAGGGCAGGGATCTGGTTACTCCACTCTCAAAGATTGCCTACTGCACTCCATAATAGAACCCAGTCAGCTTTGAGGCCTTCCTAGAGATAGACAGCTCCACCCAGATGTACTCTCAACAATCTCCTCTGGTGTCTCCTTACAGCTGTCAGATGGTAAGTTTCAGCAGCCTTCCTGATGGTCTGTCTCTTCTCTCTGTCCTCCTGTCTTTCTCCTTTTTCTGTCTGTCCTAGTGCAGTCCCCCTTATAATGCAGCAATGACACCACCTATTTTACAAACTTGGGGAAGTACCCTGCAATAATCCCTGCCACTAGAATTGGACAGTTACCCTTCTCCCTCCTCCCAAACACAGCCTCCAAGTTGGGATTGGTTTAGGGGTGTGGAGCAACATATGGCAATTCCCATGTGTCATCATCCTTTGTTCTCCTTTCAACTTTTTGGCAAAAACTAGTTATGTATCACCAGTTCATAATTCTACTAGCAACTGCCATTCTAAACATATTTTCTGTCTCTGCTAATCACGAGGAACTAGATAAACCATCACCACATCTGTATCATGTAGCACAGACATGTGGCACCTTTCTGACTTTTCCATAAAAAGCACAACATTTATGAATATGTAAGTTACTAAGCATATCCCTAATTTCAATTTCCACCCACTCATCAACTCTCACATTTGGAACATGTTCAGATCAGCCAGAAACCTAGTTTAACTGGCCCTTAATGTTCCTAGAGTCAAATGAAGATGACTTTTACATCCCCAAAATAGCCTGGAAAGTACATAAAACATGGTACATAGATGGAATCCATTTACCTTAAGATGGCTGAGAAAAAGGCCTAAATGATAATAGTTCTTTTAAATAAATGGTAAATCTTCATGTGGGGCAAATGGTCATGCTCCTGCTTCCAGCCTTTTGTTTTTACTGTGTCAGCCTGTACCTTTGTCAGTCTCCTTTGTGTTGGAAGCTTGCTCTTTGAAGTGGGTGCCCCCATTTTCACACATATTAGTCATGCTCCAGCCATGGGTAACTTTTGCTTTCAGACACAGCAGGTCTGGAGAATACTGAATTTGGAAGCCTTCAGCAGGACATTTTTATTGCAGTTGGTCATTAGATGGGAGATGTGACATCCAGGCTTGAAGTGGGAGATGTCCTTGTGAAGTTTTGCCCACAGCCAGCAAAAGGGTCTGCCTTGGGCTGACATTTTCCATGAAGACAAAGTGGCTCTTCAAATTTCACTGGAGTTTTGGTAGGTGAAACATAATATACATTGCTCTTCATCAACCCACTCCTCATGTTTTGTTTTTCTGAAATTTTTCTGTGAGCAGTGATATTTATTCCACTTTTACTTTTTCAAACTATTTTTATTTGCACACACATGTGCAGGTCGTTTTTGTTTTCAATATTTACAAATCCTGTTTTCCATGTGAGGGGTATCTTTGATTCCTCCTTCTTTTGTAAATTAAAATACTGCTTGTCCATTAGTAATGACAGGTAGGTCCCTTTCCACATGGCTCTTTAACTTTACTTGAAAACAAAAACAAATGCCAGGCCATTTTTGTTTCAGTGTTTAAAATCTTGCATTTCATGTGAAAGGGACTTCTGTTTTGGGCCTTTAAATGCACCCCACATGCCCCCCCCCTGTTCTTCAATGACTCTTTATTGGGGAAGACCAGGGCCGAGTGGGGTTTCATTAGGTGTAATTTCTTTCATCAGCGAGTGGGCACTCCAGTCTCCCCTTCCATCTTTGGGTTGGAGGGCATGGTATGGCACCTGTGGTTCTCACCGGACTCCACTCTCACCTTTAGGCTGGAAGTTAAGGAGGTTAGTTCTCTGATAAAAGATAGAAAAAGAGTTTCAGTACTTTTTACACACATTTTTCCCCAGGAAGATTTACATAGAATTTACAACAACAACACACAGTTATAACATGACATTTCCGTTTCACAAAACACATTTTATCTATTTTCTTCATTTGTACAATAACACAAACTAAATTGCTCCCTGTTCTATATATATATATATATATTCAGTGAAAAAAAGTTGTTAAAGGGACGTTATGGTTTAGTCGCCCTAATAAAAAGCTATCTAATTCAGTGCAAAATCTTTTTCAAAGGGACATTATACTTACTTTGCACTAATAACAACCTATTCATATTATGGTTACTAGTAAATCTGAAAACCCCCAGAAACCCGCCAGTAATGGTAAGATAAGCAACCATAAGTCGCACCACCACTGTGCACTGCATGGACTACCACCATTGTCTCATCCTGTGTTTTCCTATCTTTATGTCAACCTCAGTGACACCTTAGATAGGTATCTATTCACCATTAAAATTGTGCACTGGGCCTTCATTATGTCTCACTTTGAGCTGACTTTGTGGGGATCTCCCTTCATTGATACTTTTCACCAACTATTTGGACATGATCGTGGCCTGTGCACCCGTGTCAATTATTGCAAATGCATGGCATTTTTCTTCTACAGTGATAGGAGCATAATACATGTCCTCAACTTCTTCCAGCACACACAAAAAGTGTGAATTTTTGCTGATTTTAGGATTCACCTTTCTTAGGTCCTCATTACACGTTGTGCGGTAATGGAATACCGGTACCGGTAAAGATTTACCGGTACCGTTAATTCCCTAAGCCAATCACGACCCGGACCCACCGGTATCTGCGCACCCGTTAATTACTGTGCCACTAATAGCGGCAAGGCCGCAGGCGCGCGACCCCCAGGCCGGAATTAGCGCCATGGCGCTAATACCAGGCCATCACAAGCCATGCGGACATGGTATTAGCGGCATGTAAAACACCCAAAAACCCCTTACCGGCATGGCGCTAATAACGGCATCGAAAAGCACCCGTTAAGAGACCTGAGCAGTGTACCCATCAACTACAGGTGGACACAATCAGCACAGGTGCATGCAATGGAGACAGGCAGCACAAAAGAGCACACCACACCCCTACCCACACCCCTTCCCACACCAAGATGGTCCCAATAGCAGCAGCATGACATGACAGCCTTGACTACATGATAGCAGTGCAGCACCAACAACAACAGCCCACACCAGAGGTGACCCGTAACAGGTACCCATTCCTCACACCATACAGGCAATGCCAGCGATCCACTGAGGAGGTGGCGCCCAACCCCTGTACGGAACCCACAGAACCAGCAGGAAGAGGACAACAATATTGCACATCCCCGTACCTACGTCGTGATAGAGCTGGCAGTCAGCCTTCCAATTACAGTGCTCCGCTGCCTAAGCAGCCTGTGTGAGGCACTCCTGTACAGCCGTGTCAAAGTGGCAAAGATAACCAAGCCATGTGTAGAGCACCAAAAAATGTGCATATGATGGAATGTGCCAATGCCACCTGAAATTGACATGCAACCACCAGAAGAGCATGATGGGGATGTGGATGAGTACGGGTGGAATGCCCCGGCAGGACATGCAAGAGGCAATGCCAAGAGGGCACAACGATGTGCGTCAGCATCTGATTCTGAAATCCCATCAGGCACAAAGGTGAAAAAGCATGGACGGAGATGGATATTGTTGCCCTGGTGCATGTTTGGAGTACCATAAAGGACCCTGTCCGAGATAAATGACATATACGCAATGATGGAGACCACGCTTGGGTTTCAACTTCAGAACAACTGTGTATTGAACAGAATGTGATAATAAATGCAACACCCCAAAACACCCAAATGCACCCTTACCCCCCTCCCCCCAAAACACCCAAATGCACCCTTACCCCCCTCCCCCCAAAACACCCAAATGCACCCTTACCCCCTCCCCCCAAAACACCCAGGTGAGTCTTATGGTGTCTATAATGTTTCCTGCACCACATGTGCCACCTGGTCCTTGGTGGAGCTAAGCATCAGAGCCCCCACCGACATTGGGTTGCTGTGATGCGGGGCGCCTCAGGTTGCGCAGGGAGCGGCGCAGGGGGCTGGTCTGCTGGGAACTCACTGAGGAGGAGGTTCCCGGTCGATCCTGTGTTGGGGGTTGACGATGCTGCTCCATGATGTCCCCAATACGTAGAATGGCCTGGCGGAGTTGGCCCATCTCCTGGCATATCCTGTCAGTGCAGGCCTCCATGGCCTCCTTTTTTTGCCCAGCATATTTTTGGAGGTCATCCCTTAGACGGCCTGTCTCGGCCACATGCTGGGCGACCAGCGCAGCCATGTCTTCCTGCCTCCGGCTGATGGTTGCAAGGTCTGCCAGGGTGGTAGGTGTTGCTGGGCTGGACGGTGCGCCCTGGTCCATGCACCCGGAATCCGGTGAGGACAGCTGAGGGCTCCATGCACCTTCTACAGTGAGGGTGTCATGTGCTCCCTGGGTAGCAGATCCGGACGTTGCCCTCGGACTCCCCTCAATGGACCATGTTGGGCTGGGGTCATGGATGAGTTGTGGGACGTCGATTGCGTCCTCCTCGTCACTGGCCGGTGCGGTGGCTGCTGCCTCCCCAGTGGAGCTGGTGGCTGCGGAGTGCGTGCCCTCCGTGCTCATCTCAGCAGTGATGGGGCACACTTGCGTGGGTTCGGCTACAACAGGAGCCGTGCCCTCAGGCTGTGATGCAATGGTGCTCCTGCTGCCCTTGGCCCTCTGCAGATGTACTGTCCTCCCACTTTCCCTGGAGGTGGTGGCGGTGTCACCCCTCTCATGCATTCTGACTTTTTTGGCTGCTGGGGGAGTACGTGCTGCGGTGCTTGTCCCTCCAGAGTCTGTCGGTGATCCTGTGGAGGACATAAATAGGGTACATCATTGTTAATGGGTCTAGGTGCCTCATGCAGAATGTTCACGTCATGCTGCTCTATGCATTGGGGCCTATTCATTAGTGATTCTTGTCATGGGGATGTCGGGTTGGTCATGCATTGATGGGTCAGTATTGCACGTGTATATGGTGATGCATGCATGTATGTGTGTGGCAGGACCAATGGCCTGGTCATCGACACGTGTTTGGGGTACCCACTCACCCTTCACTGTGCATTGTTTGACGTATTCACTCACCTCCATCAGATGAGATGGCCACACCATGCTCCATGTCTCCGACCCCCTCTATGGCTTCGACTCCGATGGTGGAGGCACATGTCTCCTCCCACTCCTTCATCTTCAGAGGTGATTCTGCGCCTCCTCCTGTGGCCATTGCAAGGTTGCGGTTGACTGATAGGATATTCCGCACACGTAGCCGGAGGTCGTCCCACCTCTTGCGGCAGTCCTTCACGCTGCGGGTGGT
Source organism: Ambystoma mexicanum (assembly GCF_040938575.1). Classification (NCBI taxonomy): domain Eukaryota; kingdom Metazoa; phylum Chordata; class Amphibia; order Caudata; family Ambystomatidae; genus Ambystoma; species Ambystoma mexicanum. Next base: position 111,355,013 of record NC_090922.1, read on the forward strand.
AGTGCCCACCGCACTAACTTTGCGGGTTACTTCGTCCCACCCAGATGGCCTTTTTCTTGATGATCGCCTCCCGGCACATATCATTGGCGAATACGACCTCCGCATTGGCTGCAAGTGTGCTAGTCAGCATTATGAGCTCCTCTGGTGTGAATTTCTCTTTCCGCTGTCGATCAGAGGATTTTTTCAGGGCCTTTGACATCTTCAGGCAGTCCTGGATGGTTTTTGGTCAGAGTTCTCCGGTAAGATGTCCTGGATGCAGAGGATGGCAATGGATTGTGTTTTTAAAGATGGCCGCCGTTCTCTTTCCCGTTCCTGTGCGATGACGCTATTTCCGGTTCCGCTTTTTAAGGGTGTCCGCTAATAGCGGTGACCGCTATTAGCATGTTGCGTGAGGGAGGAGGTGCTATCAGCACTGTGGTCGAGGCCGGTAATGGGCATTTTGTGGACTTTTGCGGCATGGCGGTAATGACATTTACGGCATGGCGCTATGCTCGTGTCCGCAAACTCGTAATGGGACGCTATTAGCGGTCTTTTGCGAGGGCGGACATGCTAATAGCGCCATGCCGTAAAATTCCGATTTTTACCGCACAACGTGTAATGAGGCCCTTAGTCTCTTTTCACTTTTTGCCAAACACATGGGCAAATGAAATGATATTTTTCCCTCCTTTTTGCCCATTTTATTTTGGAAAACTTTGTCTATTTTCCCATGTTCAGAACCCATTTGGAGTGTAGCTACTGTCCGCCTCTCTGATCTAGGACCATCAGTGTTTACACCACAGTTTTTTGACGGAATGTTTTCACAAGGATCACATGGTAGCCTGTCATTTTCTGGCTCAGAACACCTATTTACATTTTGCATGGTGCCTGTCTTCTCGGTCTCCTGAAATATGCGTGGCCCAAAATACTCCTCAAGTGACTGACCTGCACCCTCCTTTTCAGTAACTATTTTTTCTGTTTGGACTTCATCAGTATTCTGACTCACCAGGGTGGATATTTTAACAACTAATCCTACCTCATCATCAGGTGTTTTATCTTCACATGAGATGTCCTTTTTAAATCTGTCTCTCTGTTCTTTCAAATGTTCTTGTTTATTTTCCTCAGTCTGTTCTTCATCTGCACACACGTCGATAGTCTGGTTCAACTCTAAATTGAACCAGACCTCCTTTTTGTGTGTGTGTGTATCCTTTGTTTCACTTTCATTTGTGAGTATTTTCATTTTGAAATCAGCAAACAATTCCAGACCATCACACAAAACGGGTTCATAGGCTTCCATATTTTTATCATTGCAGGGGCTATTACATAGGGCCTTATTACGAGGTTGGAGGTAAAAAACAGTTTTTACTGGCATGGAGCAAATACTGTGTCCGTGCAGGAAAGAGGCCGCTAACAGTGGCCCATTACGAGTTTGTGTGCACGAGCGTAGCAGCATGCCGGTAACAACATTACTGGCATGCCACTAAAGTCCCAAAAATACCCCTTAGCGACATCATGTGAAGCACAGACAGCACTACCGCCGCAATCCACCTCTAAATAACGGGCCCAGCATCAAAGGATATGGCATGAGCGGTCACTGCTCATAGCGGCCACCACTAATAGCGGAACCGGAAGTAACGTCATCGCGCCGGAACGGGAAAGGGATGGCGGCCATCTTTAAAAACACAATACATTGCCATCCTCACTACACAGGACCTGGAGCCTCAATCCGACAGAAGAAAAGCAACTCTCCACCAGCATCATGCCAAAGGCAGTGAAGAAAGGGGCATCGCCGCAGCGTAAGGAGCGGTTCTCGGAGGACGAGCTCACAATGCTAGCAGACACGCTGGCTGAAAATACTGAGGTGGTGTTTGCTAATGACCTCAAGAGAGCAGCCCAGCTCAAGAAAAAAGTGGTCTCAGAACTAGTAGCCCATAAAGTGAGCGCAGTTGGGAACACCCCCCCCCCCCACAGTCAAGGACGTGCGTAAACGTTGGGACGACCTGCGCCTCAGAGTGCGTAACATCATGTCGGCCAACCGGAGCCAGGGCCTGGCTACTGGCGGTGGCCCTAGCTCTCCAATTAAACTCAGCCGCTGGGAGGAGACCTGGGAAGAGTCAATAGAAGGTGTGTGCGAGATGTAGCATGGCGCCACGTAGTCGACAGATGGAGGTGAGTGTCCTAAGAAAACACTTTAATGCAAAGTATGATGATAGTCCACCAATGTGACCGTGCCATGAGGCAATGCATGGCCCATTACAGACTCATGGACACATCACTGCATAGATGCCGTCCTCAGCACTGACACCTCCATATGCATGCAGCATGTCAATGCCATACCTGAGAAACATTCCACAAACATGGAAACAGCATTTGTCACACTGCACGCAGTCCACAACAAAAAAGCATGTCACACAGCATACACTACCTCAAACATGTGATAACCTGATGTATGCCTGCATGCTCCCCCATATAGCAAGCAACCTGAATGTCAAAACTCCAATACCTAATCCTCTCTAATGTGTAGAACAGCAATAATACTGATGTATGCTTGATGCATGTAGAACCATCACTGATGCCGTCCCTCTCTCGGTCCCCCACAGGCTCAGTTCCTGACAGCAAGGCCCGGGACTCAGCGGTGCAAGCAACTGCTCCTAAAAAGAAGGCCAGAGGCAGGGAAGAAGGCATCAGGCCTTCTACATCAAAAGGCCCAAGCAAACCACAACTGCCACAGAAGGGGAAGGCACCACAGGATGCTACGTCACTGGGGCTGCTAAGGGCCACTGCCACAGCAACTGTGCCCACAACTGCTGTGCCCACTGCACAGGAGCCAGTGGCCGATGGTGTCCTTTCAGCTACGAACAGCTCTGTCAGGGAGGTGGCAACCACGGCACCCCAGCGTGATGAGGATGTACAGAGCCAAGGCCAGGTGTGTGTCCCTGTGGAGGATGAGTCATCAGACTTACCTGGCACACCCAGCCCCCCACCATCACCCCAGATCACCCCATTCAGCACCACCAATGACAGCACACAGGAGCAGTCTGGAGGGGAGCAAGGGCAAGGGAGCGGAGCCCCACAGTGGAGCCACATAATCTGGGACACTTGCCACATGCAGCATCCACCTCCACTGGTGTCGGGTATGGGGTGCAGCAAATGGCACACACAGAGCAACGCCAGGAGGAGCTGACAGGGCTTGTCAGATAGTTTGTATCGGAAGGTGCCCAGGCAAGGCAGGAGGGCCGGGACAAGACAGCGTCTTTGAGACAGGCCATAGAGGCAAGCACGACTCGCATCTGCGAGGAGTTGTCTGCAGTGAGGCAGGTCCTTTCCCGAATAGCGGATGCCTTGGAGGCAGAGCGTCCTGCCCCAAGACTGGTGTAAGCTGGCACAGCCTCCTTTTTTGAGCTCCACTCAGACCAGCCCACTTCGCTGGTCTGTGCACACCTTGCGGCGCTCAGACATGCAGCCACCAGATGCGGGAAGTGGGAAAAAGTAGCAGGGGCAGCCTGAATATGGCAATTGATGCTGCAACCTGCAGCATTCGATAGAACACCATGTGTGGAGGGGTTATGGGGGGAGGGATAGGGGGGAGAGGGTGAGTGGGGAGTTGTGGGGGGAGGGGTAGGAGGGAGAGGGTGTGTGGGGGAGTTGTGTGGGCAGGGGGAAGGGGGAAAGGGAGTGTGGGGGAGTTGTGCGGGGAGGGGGAGTGTTAGAGGTGGAGGGTATGAGCACTTTTTACTTTTTACAGTTTAATACACCCGTGGTGTACCTTAAAAAAGAACTTGAGTGGACATTCCTTATTGTGTATGTGTAATTTATTGGTTTAGAGTGCACAGTGTCCATGTACTCCCACACCCAGTGCCCTCAGTCCCACTTTCATGGCACCCTCTGCACCCATGTGTCTCAGAAATATTGGCCAATCACAGACTGGTGCACGGCACGTCCCTCCTGTGCATCGCCACCACGATGATGTGCGCCCACATCTTCTTCATCTTCTTCATCATCACCTGGTGGTTGCTGTTCAATGTCAGGGGGCAGGGGCACGTTCCGTCGGATGCACATGTTATGCAGCATAACACATGCCATGATGATCTTGGCCACCCTCTTATGCCTGTAGAGGAGTGCCCCATCCGACCGGCTGAGACAGCGAAAATGTGCCTTCAACAGACGAAAGGTTTTCTCGATGACCACACGGGTACGGGTATGGGCACAATTGTAGTCCTCTTTGTGCCTGTTCTGCGGGTTCCAGACAGGGGTGAGGAGCCACGTCTTCAAGGGATAGCCACTATCCCTGGGTGCAAAATAAGGTATGTGTCAGTCAATTCATGATGGACAGCTGTAAGTATCACACATGCCTGCAGATATTTGTGTTTCACATGCACATGTCCCTGGTTGTATGCACACATTTTACCTTGCCACAATGTGTGCTGTGCCATGGTCTTATGGTGTGGATTGCGTTTTCAAGATGATACACGGTGTACACTGCCTTGATGTTGCTCATGCAGTGTGGACGCATACCGCTGTGTTTGTTTTAAATATGTGATGTGTAGTGTTCAGTATGATTTACTTACTGGCAGCGCTGCCAGTAGTCTCTGCATTATTAAACATTCAGCGCTTATTATTCCCATGGTGACATGCTGCGCTACTGTGGTGGTGTCCCTGTGTCAAGCAGTGGAATCCCTTGGTGGTTTTGATTTGTGCACTCTCCTGGGTGCTTGTGTGTGTACTGATTTGCTGCAGACATTTACATTGTGCATACTCACAGCATGTTGCTGGATTGTGTTACGCAGGGTGAGGACTGATGATGGGTGGTGGATGTGTTTTGGCATCTGGGTTGGTAGGAAGTTCGGCATGTTGCGCTTGGTGTGCAGCTTCCATCATTGCTATGGGGATTGGTTGTCATGTTCAGTTTGGGATGCTTTGGGGCACAGTGTTTTGGGATGTGGACATTGTGCAGTCACCACAACAATGACACCATGGTGGTGTGTGCATCTCTCCCCTCATTACACTGCCATGTGCCTGTCATGCAACTTACCAAGCAGCCAGGCACGTCGTCTTGCATGTCACTCCATGTAGCGTGGTAGAGTGGAGTTGCGCAGGACCTTTGAGTCATGAGTTGATCCGGGAAATCAGGCACAACAATATGAGATGATCTTGCTGGAGTCACATACCATCTGTACATTGATGGAGTGATTTTGCTTACGGTTGCGGTACACCACCTCCGTTGCATGTAGGACCACGAATTCCACATGGGTGCAGTCAAGTGCACCAATACAATTTGGCATGCCTGGAATTTTTCGTGTCAAAGATCTCCTGGGCAGTCCGTGGTAGGGATATGTAGTTCCTTGAGTGCTTCAGGAGGGCATCCAGCACTTGGTTCAGCATTCGAGAAAATAAGGGTTGTGATATGCCCTGCATCTGCCCCACTGTGTGCTGGTAGGTGCCTGTGGCCAGGAAGTGGAGCACAGACACTACCTTCAGTAGAGGTGGGATGGCGGTGCGTATTTCAATCAGGCTGACAATGTTGTTGTGTATCATGTCCACAATGGTGGTGATGGTGTCCCAGTCCACACGGTACAGGGTGTGGATCTGCTCAGGAGTTAAGCTGAATGGTCTGGCTCTGATGCGAGGGATTGGGGCTGCCTGCGTGGTACCACTGGCTACACTGGTGGGGCTTGCTGGGCCTGTCTCACCTCCTTCTCATCATGTGTCTCCTCTGTGGTGCCTATTGTTGTTGTTGTTGGTGGTGTAACAATGCAGGCATGTCCTCCAGCCCCAGTATTGCTACTACAAGTGGAATCATTTTGGTGTGGAAAGGGGTGCGGTGTGTGGGTGTGCTCCTTTTGTGCTGGGCCAGACGCCATTGCCTCCACCTGTGCTGATTGTGAGCACCTGTGGCAGTTGGGAAAACTGCACATTGCTGTTTACGGGTGGTTCGCAATGCCGGTATTGCCGGCCTCCCGGTATCCCTTATTACTGCCTTCATGATGCCGGTGTTTGCATGTCCGCCTGACTTGTGATGTCCTCCTGTTATCGGCATCCCGGTATTGCCAGACCAAAGGGTCGCGTGCCTGCATGCATGCCAGTAGGGGGGAGCACAGTTTTAGCGGTGCCGCTAATACCGGGTTCTTGTGTCGGAATAGGCCGGAGCGGTATGCGGTGCCGGTAATCCCTTACTGGCACCATTTTTCCATTACCTCCAACCTCGTAATGAGGTCCATAGTCACTTGTCAGAACGCACAAGATCACTCCTATTACCTTCTGCACCTTCATTTGACTGCTGTTTTTGGACTGCACAGAGTTTTCCTATTGGCTCAGATAATATTTTAACTTGGGCCTCCAGGGATTGAAATCTGTCCATATCCCTGAATTCATCTCTTTGCGGCCTAAGCCGAAATTGGGTAAAATCACCATGGTTGGACCAATTTTGGTATCTCTGAGGAGACTGATTCCTACTTGAGTTATTTCTGAACTCTTGGTTCATAGGAGGTGGAGAACGCGGTATGACCATTCCTTGGCTGTGATCAACTGGTGGTGGTGATGATTATAATGGCGCGGGACATAGTTCATATGTTGTCTTTCATTTGTTGGGAACTGTCCCCTATGCTGATTTCCATTTTCAATTAATCTATCCACATACCGTGGTCTGTCTTGATGGCCATACGCCATAGTATTAGGGTCAGACCTGCTCTGTGCCCCCAGCCTTTGGTATGGGCCATTGTTCCTTTGATTTTGATTTTGAATGTTATTCATGCTGACATATCAGGCTTGTAGCCTACTTTGGGTCTGTCTCCTAGACATCTAGGACTTATGTAATGTTCTCTATTGTTCGGGTCATGTGATTAAAATAGAGGGCTTTGGGGTGTCCTCTGTGGTGGCATGCCCCTTTGATCAGGTGTCATATTGTTCCTTGCCTGAGTTTGGGCTGATTCAAATGGCAATTTTGCAGATTTTATCTCCATTACCGTTGGTGTAGAGTCTCTAGATTTTGATTTTACTTCCTTATTTCTATAACCTTCCCAACTCTGACAATAGATTACCTCATACAGTTTAGTCCCCGGTTCTACAATCCACTCTAAGAATTTCTCCCGGTCAAATTTGCGAATTAACTGTGATATAATGTCTTTTTGCAGGGCATAAAAGTATGCAGTCTTAAATTCTGCAGAATTAGGGCTAAAAGATACATCAAAACGGGAAAATGCTCTTTTTAATTCCTGGAGTTACTGGCGAGGCGACATACTGTCATGGTATAAGCTGTCTTTTTGGCCTCTTGCATCGACTGGTACAGGGAGAAATGCTGTCTATCCTCTTTTTCAAAGTCTGCCCATGACAGGTTTTCTTGTTCATTAATGACATTAGCAGTTGCAGAATCAAGTGTTAGGTGAAAGTATTGTCTATATTGTTCCCAAGGTATCTGAAGAGCTTTGAATATATCATGTACTGTTTCTAAATGGTCTTCTATACAACAATCGCCTCCTTTTCTGAATTGTTTAATCAAAGTTGTGATGGATTTCATTATTTTGATGGGGCTACTTGGTGCAATATTTAGGGGTACATTATTCGGTCGCTCATTCCTTTTCTAAGATGAGTAGCACTAATGATAACCACCGGCAGGTGAATCAAACCCCCCCAATGGGCTACAATCAGGCCTAGCCAGAGGTATAGCCATTGGCACATTGTTCTCTCGAGCAGAGCTGGGGCTGATCTCAATTCCATTAAACATAGTGCCTTGCTGGTTTTCTTGAGATTTAAAACTAAATATTTGCTGTTCCAAATCCTTGCACCTTTTATGAAGTCGCTCTGCCTCCTGACAAAGGTTAGAGTTCTCATCACTAATCCTATGAATCATTTCATTTATCTGCATTTGGCATTGCTTAAACTCTCTATCTTTCTTGTCATTCTCCTCTAGCATTTTACCCATTTCTATCTCTATAGCATGAAATTCGTTCTCTATCTCCATGTTATTCTTTTGAAGCGTTTGCATCTCCAAAATGGTGTCATCCTTGTCTTGCCTGATTGTGTGCATGACCCCTTTCAATTGCATCAGTTCCTGCTCACTCTCCTCAAATTGCCTTTTTCTCTGAGACAGCTGTATGTCCAACACGCTGTATTTAGGCTGGATCTCAGTATTAGATTACTCTAATTCCAATTTGGAACACTTTACCTGCTCACTTGCCTCCTCCAGACTGATCTGTAATTTACTAATCACTTCAGAATCATTCTTCTGAATTCTTAAAGACTGATTTAAAAGAAACCAAATCTTTGCACATAACCTTACTATGCAATCTTTCTCTGTATTTTTGTCTGAAGCCCTGAAAATTCTTAATCGGCAGAACTGTACGATGCTGCCCTCTTAAAAAATGTCATGCAATGGTTCATTTTGCACCTCTCCACATATGCAAACCCATGGCCTTCCCAGACGCCAGTGACATAATCGCAGCCACCACTTCCTCCACCGTTCCTGGCTGATCAAGTATGAGGCCTGCCTCTTCCGGCAATCACGGGAAGATAATTTCCCCCAGGTATTGATCTAGCATAATAGGATATGTAATATTGCAGAAATTCTGCATTTATACCATTTATATCCGATATCAACACCTCACCCGTTCTGCCCCTTATCCCCGTGATGAGCTGCACCCCACTCTCACCATGCACCATCTATGCTAGATACCTCCCGGGCCTATCCGCCTAACCGTATCTGCGGGCAAGCACAGGTTTGGTTATATATTGGACCTTCGTATCTGACATCTCCTGGAACCTTAGCATGTTACCCTTGATCACTGCCAGCAGTGCTCTATCCTTGGTCAGCCCATACTCATTTTCCAACCGCCTTAGTTGCATTTCGACTTCTCGCATATCCCGCCTAACCCTTTTCAGTGCTCCAATGGATACTGACAACAGCTCACCCTGTATCCAAACTTTGAATGCCCTCCCATACTGGTATGTACATAGCCACCGACCCCTCATTATCTGCAAAGAACCCATCAATTTTACCCTGGAGGGTGGAGACCAATCCCCCATCCAAAAGCAGAGCGGGAGGCATTCTCCATGGAGGATCCTGCACTTTTTTTAGGGTCTACGGATGTGCCGCTTTCCTGAAAAATATAACCAAAAACATTCCAGTCTCTTGTAGAAAAATGCAGTTTTCCCTGGGAAGCTTTAAACCCACAGGTTGTATTCTTTCAAGGACTTTCTCGAGCCTTGCCAAGTGTTTCACCTCCGTTTTGACAAACACCAGAATACCATCACTGATACTGATCACACCGGGCAGTTCAGCCAACACTCCTATGACAGCATGCTGAAACATCTCAGCCTTGAAGAGATATCTCACAAAAATGTTAAACAAGTGTTCATCAAGCATTCATTCAAGCAAGTTGTGCACCACCATTAGTCCCATTGAAATTGTCAAACAAGTTCAGTGCTCAGAGTTAAGTAATTCACTAAACCAATGATCAACAAATCCTAATTTTGTTAAGTTGAGGACGAGTTGGAGTGTAGTTGAGCTTTGATTGAGCAATTACAAGGATTGCATGGAGTTTTGCAATGTAACGCTGATTTATTTCTGGCGCTATTCTTTGCGGATGACACTGTTTTGTTGTCAGCATCACTGATGGGAATAAAAGGCAGCCTTGACAGTTTTGACAATACATGCCAAAACATAACCGCTTGTAGCGATATAGACCCTTGTGTGTGGAAAACGTTGTGATGTACATGGAGGACTGATAAAGACTCATATGGTGGTAACCAGCTCTTAAATTCAATTTTGAAAATAATGTGGCACCTTGCAGCTCAGATACAATTTTGTCAATGGTCGGTGTTATGTCCTTTCCCTATTTATGGTCTTATTCGGAATTCTCACATCGACACAAATCCGTACAGAATATCATTGTTTTGGTTTTCGTGCCACAACTATTGGGGAGACCCACAGGGTAAGGCCTTCAATGCACTCAATGATGTCCAATGCCACCAATTTACCAAGTTCTTCCTCAACCTTTCCTCTGAGGTGGAATAGAATCCTGCAGTGTTTCAGGACCACAGGTTGAAACATGTTATTTTTGTGCAACCTGACCGGTTCCCTTTTTGAACACCCAATCTTATCAGAAACAGAATGGCATTTTTCTATCAGGGAATAGAAATCCTCTACATAAGCACTAAAACCAGAGTTCCCAATGTGAAAGGCTTTTGCCGCAGCTTAGACCAGAAATGTGTTCTCAAAGCCATGACAAAAACTCTTGCCCGTATCTGTCAAGATCATGCATGCTTGTGCTGGTGAAAGCACCCTCAAGTGGGATGGGTTTCACTCCTCAAAATGTGAATATGCATGTTGCAGTCTTTTGTAGCAGCACATGTTGGCACACCTTCTTGTAGTATGATAGTGGCATCACATTCCCGGATGCACATGTACCTATAATGACAGGGGTGTCAGTCTCTTGAATGCATATTATGCACTTCTGTTTTCACCGTGAACACAAGACGTTTGCTATGAATTATACCTCTATGTCTTCTTCGTATGAGAGTTTGAGGTCCTCACTGTGCAATGACAGATCCACTTGAGCCACGTTGTGTCTCCCAAATTGCTGTTCTCATCTGGGCTTATTTTGTGATGAAAGTGGAGGAAGATGAGCCCTACATGCCTTTGCAATGTGGTTTGTGCGTCCACACCTGTTGCAGGCATGGCCTTTCGCCTGGGGCAATCCCCTGTATGCGGTAGAGATTAGGTGTAGTATGGGCATATGCCGGATGGTTCTGATGGATTGTCCGGCTTGGTGGCAACTTCTTTTTGGAACTGTCTCATGGCACTCTTGCCGAAAGCGTATGCATCCTCCACTTTGACAGCCTTGAAGGTAGAGTCTACCCTACAAACCCTTACTTCTCCCGGTTGATGATGTGATTTCTCCAGTTCCAGGATCCTGGTTAGACTGATATCAGGTTCTCTGAGAATTTGTTTGCACAATTTGATGAACATACAATCTTAAATAACTTGGGCACTAGCCTCACCTTCTTCATATTTCAAAACGCATATGAAAGCAAGTTGGAGCAGTCTAGCATGGAATGCATCAAACGAGTCGTCTTCCTTCTGTTTGGTGCCCTGCAGGAGAATGGATTTCTTGGCGCTATCATTGAGCTCCGTGTGGCTTCAAAATACATTTCTAAATGTTTGACCCATAAGGTCCATCTTGGACCTTGACTTGAAGGTGCGCCTAAAATGTCAAATTCAGCTAGTGGAGCTAGATAGCCCCATTGTTAGGGCATCGTTGCCTGACAAAGTGATCCATCTGCATCATCAGCCATAATCATTCTTTCATTTCATTTATAAAGCTTTATCTGACACAAGGGTCTTCAGCACACAAAATATATAACAACACATTTCAAGACCAATCATGGATAACATGAAAATGACTGTGTTTAAAATCTCTAAAAACATTCAATTCATCACAATGTGCATAAAGAAAAGATCATCAATAAAATAAATGAAGAGAAAAAAGGGATAAACTGAGAAAACACTTCAATCATTAAATATCAGATGAACAATGGATCAAGTTGTTCCTTCTAGCCCATGCATGGTAAATACATTTTGCCATGACAAATACTACATTTAAATTGATTGTCGTGTGGCATGGCAATAATGCATCCACAACGCTAAAGACATGGGCCCCCTTAAACAATGGAATCAAGTACAACGCCCTCAAGTCCTTGAAAAATTCACAGAATGACATCAAATGCATAATGTTCTCTAAATCTGTGCCAAACAATGGACAATTATGGGAGTTGGAGTCCTTCCTGTCACGGGTAAATTTTACCACCTTGAGAGAATCAGTCCTAAACTCCATAAAAAACTGCTCGTCCATTGGCCGGGGATATAAAACCAAGATATTCTTCATATTTAAAATCATTTTTCAGAGCCAAATAATGCACCCCAACTTTCAAGTGTAGGCATGAATTGTCTAGCTATTCCCACGTGACTCTCTGGGCTGCAAGTTTCACTTTGCGGTTTGCTGCCTTTGGTTATTGTCGCTAGGTTAGCCACAGGCTGCTCAGGTTAAGAACGCTCAACTGCTGCTTGACATGTATCACCCAAAGAAGTGCCCTCCCACCTGCAGAATTTAGTATGTTATTTAAAGCATCTCTATACTTTGTAAGTTCCGGGGTCACCCAGAGCCTTATTCAGTATAGAACCGGCTTAAGAGCTATCAGGTTTGGTATTGGCTTCAACCCACACTCCATACGCAAAGGGCCTGTCTAGAAACTCATCGGTAGAACTTCAAAAACTAGTTTTGAATGGATGCAAGTTTATGGCTGTCATTGCGACCCCCAAAGCTCACCACCATATAGAGCTGTGGAAGCCATTTGTACATTATATATGCCGATAGTTGGCGATACCGCCCCCACCCGATGGTTGGCATAGAATTTCCAAAGGACTTCACTGTTTTTCTCAAAGTTTATACAAGATGTGTTGATTTGCACAGACCAGGAACCAGTGTCTAAAAGCCTTACACCAAGGTAGTCGTAGAATTTGACCTGCTCCAGTTTCGTGCCATCTATCTACATTAAACAATCACAAGGTTTCTATCTCTTAGGCTTAAACAGCAGTACCTTTATCTTAGCTTTATTCAAAGTCAATCCCATTTGATGGCATTTATTGACAAAACTGTCCAGGCTGCATTTTATTCCCATCAGTGTTGCCGACAACAAAACAGCGTCATCCGCAAAGAATAGCGCCAGAAATAAATCAGCACCCAACATGGGGGATCAGACCTCTCCACAGAGCAATTAGTAAGTAATTTTGTGATTACTTCATTAATATACAGACAAAACAAGAGAATTTGGACTTGCCCAACTCTCAATGGTTTCACTCTTTCTTCGAAACTGCCTGATGTCTCCTTCTCGAACCATTGGTTTACAATAGTGCTGGTGACCGAAGTCAAATAACTCACCCCCACTCTAGTTGGTCTCAAACCACATTCATCTCACCACAGGACTCACCATGCCAGCCATGCTCTTGAAAGATTCCATTTCACAGCAGCCAATGGCACTGCTTGAGACATGTGGTGTGAACAGGGGAGGCGCAGAGTTTCTGCGAGGGGGCTGCAACTTCAGGTGGACAGACTGTGTCAGATGCCAACGCACCTGGAGGCCCAGCATGGGGCTTATTTTGTTGCTGTATCCTCTGCATGTTTCGCCGAGGGCCTGCAACAGCCTACCGACATCCGCGCACACGACAGTGGACAAAGTGGGTCCTTTAGATATGTCATCCCAGATCGAAAAGCGTATTACCTCATCTCCAATGTTGTCGGTCATACGCTGCACTCCGCTGTGGAGAAATACATGGGTTGTGGCAAGGACTCAGGTTACACACAGAAGACAGGAGCCATAGGTATAGTTAGTCAGCTCCCCGCTCGTGCTCTGAATTTGCACGCATCGCTGTGCCATATTTATTTCCCATATGTGGTGACAAGTATCCATTGTCACCCTCCTTACAACACCAACCCCTCACCCCACACTCTCTCTCTCTCTCTCTCTCTCTCTCTCTCTCTCTCTGTCTTTCTCTCTCTCTCTCTCCTGAGCAGGTGTTGAAGCTGGAGATGTAGTCCTTTGCTGACAAATGAGCCTCTTTCTTTGTTTATGAATACTGGAGAAAGTGTTTTACTGCCAAAGTGGCTTGCTGTCTCTCTTTCAGCCACATGATTAACCCCTCTGCAGTGTTTTGTTACTTCTGTAGATGTTTTTGTATTGAAAGATGTTCCTTGTTGCAGCTGCTTTGGGCATTCTGATTAGATTTTTCATGTTGTGAAAGTAACTTTTGATGTTCCGTGGGGAGAGCAGCATAAATAAACCCCTTTGGGGCAGGACTCAATCAGAGCCTCATTTTAGATCAGGATCCAAGTAGCCGACTTCATCAGAGATGCATAGGAACTAGAAGGATCAGTGTCTTGGAAACAATTTGTGAAATGCTTCAGCACAGACCGAAGTTCTGTGAAAATAATTAGCGGTTCTGTCGAAATGTCCTATGGATTATATGTGGTATGAGTTTCATTCTCATCTGTCTTTCTGTTTACCTGTTTTATTTGTGCATGCCTGCTGCCTTCGGGCGCGCCCAGCTTGGGAACCGAGAGCCTGCACAAGATCAATAAAATAGAGACCTCCTGCAGCAGCAGCAGTAGCGAGCTGCAAACACGGGACTGTCTGGCTGCAGGAAAGCATCCTCTCTGTTGGGTGGCAGGGGGTTGCATACTTGCCAACATTCTGTGACCAAAATGATATAGGATTTTTCACGTTTCAAAAAGAATTTTTCGCATAACAATGACATCACAGGAAAATACAAAACATACATTGTTGGCACCACTGGAGCCTTCTAAAATACACAACCCATCAAACAGCACAAAAAGGGAAGATGTTAAAATGTAATGCTAAGTGAACACCGAATTCAATTACCTAACTTCACAGAGAGTAATCAGACAGAGCTGGTAGGCAACGTTTCCCACTGCTCTGTAGCAGCAGCCTGGGCAATACAAATGTATTCCTGCAGTGCAAGATGAATAACTGAACGACATGGAGACTGATACCCTCCTCAGTCTGATATGCAGATGATGTGTGATGGTGGTATGCTCTGCCACTTGTCTTCACTGGTGGTTCACCTAAGGCCTGTCCCGGCCAGAGCGCAGGGCAGAGTCATGTAGCTGTCAGGTCACTGGATTGGCCTGAGCCCATCACTCAAAGTAATCACTTACCCGCCTACCACACAGACAGACTAAATAATGTGTTGCACGCTTTTTCCTGGGCCGGTCTCCAGCAGTCTGACTTAAAGTAAATGACTTGCCCCTGTAAGAAGCAGTGGGATCCGTCACCCAAATCTCTAGGCGGTAGGACGGCTTAAAAAACAGTAGCCTAATGCCTAAATCAGTAGGGTTGGCAAGTATGGGGTTACCAGCCTGCTCTCTGTAAGGGCCCTGTCGGCAGGCCCTCTGCCCCAGGGTCGCTGTGCAGGACGCCACAGCCAGCATGCAAAAAACTCCTCCAGATACAGGGTCGATGGTCGGGCTGGCACTTTATTTGGACGGTCACATGGTGCAATATGTGATCCAAACAAGTGACACCGCACGAGCCCTGGCCGTGGTAAGTCACAGCACTCTCCTTCTCTCATACTTCCAGACTCCAGCAGCGAAAAACAGGGAAGCCGAGATCAACCGTTAGGTGCAAGATCCTACACTCCGTCACAGGATGGTCAGAAGCCATGTTACACGAGAAAAGGGAAGCATGTAATGTAGAGAGAGAGAGAGAGTGAGAGAGCGAAAGAGAGAGAAAGGGAGACAGGTGTGTGTAGGAGGAGGGGCGTGCAGGGGAATTTAGAATCAGAAAAGGAGGGGAGAACAAAGCCATGTGCAGGGAAAGCAGGCTAGAAAACACGCATTCTCAAAGTAATATGTTTGCCTTTTGCAAAGTGAAAGTGTTTTCCAAGTTTGCATATACTAACAGCACGTATACAGGCACTCTTGCCATTATCAGTATAATCCTATAGGATACCTAGGTACTAACACTCCTCCCCAGGATTTGCTCACATCAAATGAAAGGTTTTTCCATTCGGTACTGCCAGTGCAGTGAAAGATCATTGCAGGGTATAACCTCCTGGCGCGCCCAGCTTTTCCACCATGTGTGTCTTCAGAGGCCCAGGTACTCACCCCACTTGCCAAGATTTTGCAATCATTTGTCCAGGTACTCACATCCTATGCCAGGCATTGCCACCATTAGCCAGATGATGTCATTATATTCCCAGGTACTCGATTAGTTGGCATCTATTGCCATTATGTGCCAAGTGCACATTTGTAATTATTGCCAACAAAGGCACAGATGTTCACACTACTTTCCAGATATTGCTATCGTATGTCCATTTACACACTGTCCCTGTACAGCAATCCTATACGCAGATACGCCTAGTTTCATTACATATCCTGGTACCAGGGTAGTATCCAGTGTGGGCTGAGTGGGGGGGCGAACAATGGAGAAAAAAAACATTTATTTGTTGTTGATGGAAATGGACGGCTCCCAATTTGTGGTCAAATTAGGTAGCAAGACCTAACTAGCCATCTTCATGGGCTTCCAGGACCCAAACGGATGATTCCATTTCAGGTATGTCATGTTTTTCCCTGAATTTATGCACACCTAAACTTAACAGAGCAATGTTTTGGCCGCTGCTTCCCATTCGACATTATATAGAATAATAAAGAAATAAACTTGAGCATCCCTGATTTTGCGCCCCAAATTCAATTTACTATAATTATCATTTTTAGGCTTTTCTCCAAATTATAGATTCTTTTCCTCATTGCTGTTTTCATATACTAATTGTATTTCAGTTTTGATTTGTTACTCTTTGTAATTTTTGTTTTCACACTTTTCATCAAATCATGAATACTTTTCCTTGTTTGTGTTTTCATGTGCTTATTTTATTTCAAACAGTTTCCCTCTTTCAAACACTTTCCCTCGACACTTGTTTCCTCATCTCTTTATAATCGTTCCTCAGGAGTATGTCACTATATGCCACTCTTTTTGTCAAGCGTTTGTCTTGTTTTTCTTCCTATGCAAGCTATGAGGACTGTCCTGCTTCCCGGGGCGCTAAGCTCATGGACAGATGCAAGCAAGGAGAAGCGACTCAACCGTTAAGTGTTCTGATGTGCTGTGATCTTTCATGGCTTCCTTTTCAATCTTTAAATCTGTATCCTTTTATTTTGCATGTTTGGGTTTCCATCCGGAGAGCCTTCGGTAAGCTTCACGCTGCTAAAGCAGAGTAACGCGAAGCACAGACACAAGCATGGGTGCGGTTTAAGTAGATACCCACCAATGCACACTAGGCTGTCATTTCAAGAGGAGCTCAATGGCCTGGCTGTCGGCCATCTTGGTTGAATTAGGTTGGATTACTAGAGTGGCCATCTTGGTAGGGTGCATAGCCGCACTAAGTGCCAGATTTATGGACCAGTTAACGCCAGGTGTGCCACAAAGAGGTCCAGCCTTCCTTTGCCTTTGCCCTACCGGCCTCAAGAGTGATGTGAGTGCCTGTGGTGAGAGTTCCTGGGTGCGAACTCCTGTCGGTCATGACAATCGATCATCCTGAGATGAAGGACTGGGCATTGTGATGACATCAGGGATATCTCTTTGTGCCATAGAGATAAAGGGATAGTCTGCATGTCACCTGCAGCGTTGCAGCCTCCTCCCCCACTCTTCACCAGTGCAGCCACTCAACTGCGATCATTCTGCTCAAGGCCTGGCGCACAAAACCATTTCAGTGTTGAGTTTCCAGAGCTATGGAGTGAAGACCACTGTGCAAATGTTGGCAACTTTATTTTAAACATCTGTTGACACCAGTTGTAGTGTTTTATCACAGCAAGGTAGACACATAAACTTGCTACCTTTTTGCTACCAAGATGGCTGCCGCCATAGTAAATAGAAAAATGACTTTCTATTTCAATAGCGGACGCGAAGACAGGCACCTGACAGGAACAGGAAACTCTGGTCCAGTAGGCAAGTGGATAGGGAGTTGGGCAGGAGAAGGGTTTGGAATGTCTTGGGGGCTGGGTGGGAGGGTGGGGGTGTGGGTAGGCAACAGACAGGGACTGCATGTTGCCTCCCACCATCAACATGGTGGCACCTGGGGAAGGGCCTCGGCGGTTGAAGTAACGTGGGTGGTACACTGAGTGCCCTTCCCTCGATGTGACTATCTTTTCCTGTCCTACATGAACCTATCCTTCCCACTCCTTATTTATTTTAGGATTCTTATCAGACGTGGCATGCAGCTGGAGCAAGCTGCTTTTAGGGGATGTTGGAGAGCTCTAATGAGAGGTGTAAAGGAGAAAGAGGGGACGATAATGGTAATGTTAGGATAAATGACCCAAAGAGGCAAAGCATACGTTTTATGGGACACTCACAGTGATGGATGTTTTTTGGACTGGCACCTGGAATATCATGATTAGTGACAGTACGAATCCTTAAAATGAAGAAGGAAAGAAGAAAGGTTGTGAAAAGCCTTGTGAAAAAAGAAAGACACATATGCTTCTTTTGTACTAACAGGAAAGTGACAGGAATGTTCATCTCGTTTCCAGTCAAGACGTTTCCAGATCAAATGTGTGGGAAATAGGTGAATCCATAAGACTTTGCAAACTTTTAGGAAGCTAGCAGCGGGTTGTTAAAAAATTCTAAAGCAATGAAACTTGAATATGTATTACTCAGCATCCAAATTGTTTGCATCTTGTCGAGCTGATGCTCAGAGGGTTGTAACTGACATCAGGTGTGGGGGGGGGAGGGTAAGGTTGAAATACCTCTGGGAGGTAAACTGATGCCTAGCCATGTAGACATTTGTGTACCACATCTAGAGTTTTAAATTGTGTACTGTCACTGAATGGAAGACAATCAAATGTCTATAGTGTGGCTGCAAGATGATCTGCACATTGTAGTCCTGCCAGGAGTCCAGTGGGAACATTATTTATATATTTATTTTGACATTTATAAAGCGCACACAATCCAGAGGCAATTATGCAAATGTTTTGATTTAGTGAGAATCTTACGGTGCAGGGGCTTATAACCTTCTGACGTTTTGTATTGTAACCTCCATGAACCATCTCCATTGACTATGCTGGGTGGGGCTGAGGGGAGTGATAGTCCATAACATCTAGAAAGCCTCATGTTGAAGACACTTCTTATTGGTAAACCAGTGTGGATGGTATTCCAGCAGTCTAAATGGGACATAAAAACTATAAGCAACAAAGAGAATCTATGTAAAGGTTGGAGTAGTGGTAGGATCCGACATGGAAATCGAAGATGGAGGAATACATTTTTGAAGATGCTATTTACTGGTGGTGTAAACAAGAGGTTAACATCGAAAACAAGGCGGATGATTTGAACCTTCTGTATTGGTGGTGCTAGGATTTTAGTGTTTGATCTATTCTAGCTGAAAGAGTTCAGATGCATCCAATCTTGCTCTAGCATGAGTCAACTTGGTGCTTGGTTTATGTCAATGGAGGCCTTCTGCAGGGCAAGATGGTACTGAGTATCATCGGCATAGATGTGGACGCCAATATTGTAAGACTTCAAGATTTGCCATTGGAGCCATGTAGATATTGAAGAGGATCAGTGTAAGGGCAGACCTTTGGGGCACTTAGTAATTTCTGATGTATGGGGGCCAAACTATTTAGGTTGTTTCATGTTCCAATGGATACTTGATGATTAGATGATGCTATCCTCTTGCCATAACTCTAAATCTCTGTTGATAAGAAGTTGTTTATAGGAAAGGAGGATGCATTCCAAGATGCCTAGAAATTGTTTTGAATGGATAGAGGGGTGATTGCAGGTGATGATTTTGAATGAGGAGTGGGAAGACTCTACTACTTGCATGGCAAGCAGCATTTTTCTGGCGAAGATGAGGTAATGGAATTCATGGGCATCTGCAATGGCCTGATGATGCAGAATCTTTCCTCTTAGTGTTTGAGTTTGGAATATTGGGTGGTCTGGTGATGACTGAGATGGATCCTTATGGAGTGTTACCTGGCTGCGTAGAATAGCAATGGAATTCTTGTTGATCAGGAGGTTTGCCTTCCTGATGCCCCATAGTGACAGCTGTTTACAGTGGATTGTTGGAGGCATGGGGGACACTTACCTTGGGAGGATATGACTCGCGCCCCTGGAACCTCTCAAGTCTGAATCAGTCTAAATAAACCTCCCCTTTCTTATAGCCATCTTTTTTGACAATATAGGGGAGTCTTGGTATTGGCCTGTAGTTGGTTAAGTTGACATGTTCACTGTGCACTTCTTTCAGATGCCATGTAATGATGATTTGCTTTAGTTCCAGAGGAATGGTGCTGATTGAAAATGAGGCATAGGTTACATGTGTTATAATGGGAGCTGGGTGTATTTAGCCTCGATTGAGAGCATTTGCATTGCAGAGATCTTTCTGCAGTGATGACTTCTTGAAAGTGGCAATCATGTTGCAAATGCTGCAGGCTGCAATTAAGACAAATTGGCTGAGTGTTGCTTTCCAGGTGTTTAGAGGATATGGTGGATGAGAAAATGGTTGGCTAAGAGACAGTCTAAATGCCTTGATATTTTCCATTTGAAGGCGTGTTATATCCCTGTAAAATAGCATTAGGTTTTGAAAAGGTGTATGTGCCTTCTGTATGTTGATTAGCGCTCAATAAGTCTTTAAAAGAGCATTATCCATCCCGCCGATGCTAGCCTGGAAGTGAGCCATTTTAGTTCTGGGAGAAACATGGATCCGACATTTCCTGCGAAGCATGTTCTCTCCAGCTTCTATCAAGTTCTTTCTGTTGCATTTCAGTTGATGGAGTGCATCCGTAAACCAGCTTATTGTAGGTTTATTGAAAGGTTTAAGTTTAAGAATTTTAGCAGGACAGCTTTACCTTAGACTTTAGCTAATATGTCTTCAATGGGGTCTGACATCTCTAAGGGATTTGTCATGTGGTGGTGCACAGAGATCTGGGTTGCTTGAACACAATAGTTAGGATAGATGTTGTTTGGGTTCCATGTTGGAAGGAATTGTGATTGATGGGCCTTTGTTTTGCGTATGGAGTTAAATTCATGATGGATGGGAAAGTTAATGCATATACTCAATCCCAGAGAGTGAAGCACATTGCCTGTTTTAGATTCACGGAGGAAGGGGAACATGTGTTCAAGTCAGTGTCCTCCAGTGTATTTTGGTTGATCCAAAAGCTGGTTAAATCCGAAGTTGTCTAGTTCAATGATACCCTAAGCATGGAATTGGGGACACAGTCACAGATGATCATGTTGCCCATGGTGATGGATATTATGGATTTGGTAAGGTGCAGTGGACACGATTGAGGAGTTCTGTTGGAAATGTTGAGTAACTATTGTCTGGGGTAGTTTAGAGCTACTCTAAGTGAGGTGGTCAGGCTACTAATGAGTTTTACCTATAGGCATTCAAATCAGCTGTAGGATGGACATTAAATTCAATTTGATGGTATTGTTTTCATTATGGAGTTCACTACTCCACCACTACTCCTGTTGCTCTGTTATGGCAGAGTTTTAGTTTTACGGGATGACAAGCCTAAGTACCCGGCTTCGCCCGGGATGTCCATTCTCAGATTATTATTTTTTTCATATTCCACCGAAATAATGAACACATATTGTTGTTTGCCACAAAGGTAAAATGGGATAGATGTTGATTTCACTAATTAATTGAACACTCTTCATGTATCTCCATTTGTATGCTTACTCTGATTATTTGCAGTGTTGTTGGAAGTGGTGGCCATTGTCGTTGCTAAACACACACTGCAAATAATCAGAGTAAGCATACACATATGTTATTCATGTGATAATTTAATTTGGAGGTAAATAAAAATGTGGTGTTCAGTTAATTAGTGAAATTGACATGTATCGAGTTTATTGCAAAAGAAATCAATGAAAAGAAAAACACACTCACTCTATTTTAAACAAATTAGAAAATAAAAAAAATGCAAGACCAGTTCAGCACAGTCAGCGCGATGATGAGCACTTCTACAAATTATCTGTAGATAACACGCGGAACACCACAAACCGTAATGCTGCAAAATAAACAAAAAGTTAATTATCTCAGGAACAGGATGGCCTATTGAGCTAGTAATTGTTGCATTCATTCGGCAATGAAATAAAGAATACTCCATGCAAAATTCATGACGCCAGACCTCACCGTTCATGAGGAGTTATGTCCCGAAGATGAACACCACATACAAACCCACAAACAAACATGACTTTGTTTTATATATGTAGATGCCTGCCTTGACAATTAAGGATGGCTCTTGGAGCCAGGTCTCTGTGGTGGCTAGTGTGTGAGGCAGGTTGTCTGTGATCAGGTTGTTGATGTTTATGGCATTCCTGGGTGCAGATCCTGCATTGAGCAGAAGACAGGGGAGGTTCTGGAATGATTTGGAAGAGCAGATGATTCTCCTGGCAGGCACCTCAGAGCTAGCATTGTCCTCTAATTGCAACTTAAATTAGTGCCCAGTGACTTGATGCTGCCATAAATCCTCACAACACAAGAGAACTCTGAGGAGAACCCACCTCTGCAGCCTTTATAAATCAGCAGGCTTTGGACAATGTTGCAGAAGCAATTGATTTTCTAAGTTTGCTTGCAAATCCATCCATTGAGGTGAGTGGTGCAAGCTTACAGGCTGTGTGAATTTCAATGGTTGCACAGCACATTTTGCATGGTGGACTGCCATTTTGGTGTTATTCATTGTGTGTCAGGTCATTGTATCCTTTCACATAAAGCTAGTCAGGAGGAATTTCGAACGCTGGCAGGACTGACAAAGCCCTTCATCCTTTTGAGGTTGATAAATTGAATAACATTAAGGGGGTAATTCATGGATTATTTGCACCGGAAAAAATGGGATTTGTGCGCCATTCTGCCCGCAAATCCCCATTTGTTAAACAGGGATTTGCGGGCAGAATGGCGCACAAATCCCTTTTTTTCGGCGCAAATAATCCATGAATTACCCATTAAATAGTTACAGAACTTAGAAGCTTATGAAAGGTGGCATGAAGCGCTATTTATAAACCTGATATCATTATTATTCATATTGACAATTGGTATAAAATACTCAACCCATTTACAGGCCTCGTCCTGTTCTCCCTTGTGGTGATGTCCATTACGCTGCTTAGGATACAACAGTATGTTAAGATAATTCAATAAGCCAACATAGTTCATATCCTAATATGATTTGCCATCGGGGTGTCCCAATGTCATTTGTGCCCCACAGAGATTTTTCTCCTGGCTTTTTCGATGTAATTGTGTGTTTTTCTTTCTGGGTGTCCCAATGTAATCTTTGACCTTCTGGTATGATTTCAGTTTGTGCCTTTGTGTGTTTTCTGCATGGGTGTCCCAATGCACTATGTGTCCTAAAGTGACTTTGCTTGTGGTTATTGCCAGTAAATTTGTGCGGCTTCATGGTGTCATCTCGCAGGGCCAGGTTTGTTGAAGCCTGTTTTTTTGGGCACAGCTTTCCTGCTGCAGCAAAGACATCATTGTTCTTTGCCTACTTTTCTCCTGCCGGCCACTCCCTTTGTGCTCTCCCCTATTCCTGTTCCCTTGTTGTGTGAAGGGGACATCCTGCACCCCCAGCCTCCCATCATTCCCAGCACCCTTATATCCTTGAAATCTTTGCTCTTACCCTTCGCTCTTGCAATATCTGCCAACAATGCTGGGGCCCCTGTCCTTCCTCCCTATCTCAACCAGAAGCAGCCCACCTCACTCTGCCGCCATTTTGCTGCCACCTCTTCCACCTCGCTGTTCCAGCATGCACAAAAAACGCACAATTCCTATTCGGGATCAGTGTCCCTGCTGCAACATGCATGCAGGGAAGTGGGCCACTTAGACTTGTGACCTATTATAATATTCCTCGAGTGTGGTGCAATGTAATTCTTGCCCTAATTGTGGCTGTGCCCTCTATATTTCTGCTCCTCATTACGATGATATTCATGTATTTTGCTAATCATGGTTGTGGATAGCCGTACTTTGTTGTACTCCTTTGTCCTGCAGACACCTTGGAGTTAGCCTTCTACATTTATGTAAACCCAATCTGTTGTCAAGCCTGGGTAGGCATCAATGGCATAGCACAACATTTGGGGGGGGCCTGGGATCCCCTCTTCCCCAAACTAAGAAATGACTAGACTGGCTGCACCAAAATACCTCTCTACCCACTAATATCACATATCATGCTTGCTTAGCCTGGACATGGATGACCATGATGATATATTGCACAATCTCTGCCCAGCCCCCTCCTCCCTGAAATTGTGGGCTTTGTTGACTCGACCTGGCTGCAGGATAGAACAGGACACAGATGTTAAACGGCTCCTGGGTTTCGACGTTAACAAAGGACTGGCAATTACTAACATAAAGCATTTCACTGTTAGTACCTGCATTCAAATGCATACATTTTAGGCAATTGAAATCATGATGTGGGTTTAGTATTTGCTTGCCAGGGGAGTGATTGGAAGGGTAGAGAGCAGACAGGAGACCAGTCATTCTCAAGCAGTCCATAAGTGTGTGCTTTCAGGAGAGGAGAGAGTGGACTGCTTGTAACATTGAAGCTGCACTAGAATAGTCTCGTTAGAATACGTAAAGAAGTTAGATGCCCTTACACAAATAAGTGTGCCGCTCTCCCTCTGCCTGTGAAGTTAGCACCTCTCCCAGCATTTGAAGCATTGGCCACCCCTGAAATGTAGGTTTTATTGTACCCCTGAACACAAGCACACACACCATTCACCATACCCACACACACCATTCACCATACACGCACACACACATGCAACCACCCATACATTTAAGTATGCACACTTTCACCATACAGGAACACCCAGGCAACTACCCATACATTTATGTGTGCACCCTTTCACCATAAAAACATTGGGCCTCATTCCGAGATTGGAGGTAGTCATGCTGCTATTTGAGCCATGACTGCCTCCAATAACGGTCCTGGCATAGGTATGGTTCAATGGGGACTTACCAGTGTAGTCTGACCTTTTGCGGGACCGGTAAGTTCCCATTGAAAAAGCCATTACCCATTCCTATTTGAGCCCCCATAGGGCTCAAAGGGAATGGGGAAGGGGCTAATAACGGTACCATGTTATTAGCTCTGAAGTTCATTAACGGGTCCCGACCATAACGCCTGGTCAAACCAGGTGTTAAAGGAGGGACCCGCTAAGGGACCTCATAGTAGGGTGGTAAGAGATTACCGGCACCGGTCTCCTTACCGGTGCCCGGTATCCCTTACCGCCCTACTCAGAATGAGTCCCATTATTTCTATTAAAGGACCGAACCGTAATATAAATAATTTCTGTATGATGGCAGAGCGACTTCAAAAATAAACTATTTCCTTTGGAAGTCATAGGGCTCCACCACCCCATGACATGGATGCTACCAGCCTCGAGGCTTCCATGTCATGGGCTGGGGGGAGCCCTGGACTTGAAAAAGAAATTGTTTATTTTCGTAGTCACTCTGCCTTCATAAAGAAATTATTTCTGTTGCAAAGTAACAGAAATTGTTTCTTTATGAAGGCAGAGTGACTTCAAAAAGAAATGATTTATTTTTTTAATCTGAGGGGGTCCCCTCCAAGGACATGTGGTGGCGGGTTCCCCGGCACCGCGAGGGCTGTCGGGGCCCCTGCTACTCCAGTGATAGGCACCATCTTCTTCAATCTCCATTCAATGTGTCTGTGCCTTCGTTCTCCACCTCTAAATCCCTTTCCTTTCCTTCCACAGTCTGCGGTCTGGATGCCCCGGGTTGGTGCGCGGAGAGCTGGCTTAAGGACTGGCTTTGGCATTTTGGGGCCACCACAATGGTGAATTTGCATGGTGTGGAAGATTTTTAACTGAACTTAATTGGGGTAATTTCTCAATTCCCTGGTACGCAAAAAAAAGTTTTTAAAAGTGTTATGTGTGATTTAATACCTCTTATGGCACTCTCCCGGGTTTTGAATGATTTGGCTTTCGGATGGGGACAAATTATAGGATTACCATTTCTGTCTCCTCTTTCCCGCTCTTCCTGCCAAAACCCAATGGTTTCCCATCATGTCATCTTCATGCTAGAGGAAAAGCATTGTTTTCCTGTGGAGTCTACCAGCTTTCAATATCTGATAAAAGATTGAAGTCTCCGCCAGGCATAAATAGGGAGATGCCTTTGCACTTCTTTGCACTATGAAATACAGAAGTGCATGCAAACCCAATTTCGTTACATTTAACATGCATTGGCACCTCGTAGTACAAACCGCAAAAATTGTACAGAGAGGACTGGAATCCATGTAAGTGCACCCGATGGCGGTGCCATCCGTGCAATTTAGACTTACCCTGGAAGTGTTTAACAGCCCAAAAGTGGAGCATATCTCTCAGAGGGTCTGTGTGCCTAGTGGGGCAGGGGGATCTGCTGGTATCTGGCAAGTCAAGTGTATCATTTCCATGGCGTTATCTCTGATTCCTGCCCCAATGCAGAAGCCTCTACTTATCCTGCATGCAGCAAGTCCCGACCCCTGCACAGTAGCCCACGCTGTTAATGCATTCCTTCGCAGTCAGCTCAAGGCACATGTCATACTTGGTGTAGAGGAATATCCCCATCTACACTTCCCATGAGTCCGAGCTCAGCCGTTTCCTACCTCTCTATCTTCTCTACTGGTCTGCATCAGGACCGCACTATCTTGCTCCTCCCTAATGGCCCTAATGCTCCTCCTGGGCATGTCTGTGTTTATCTCCCAGGGCGGTGGACAAACTTTGCTGAAAATGTTGGGGGGACATGACATCTAAAGTAAAGAGGCCCCTGCCAAATGATGGGAACAAAATGGTGTGCCATGAAAGTGGGGGGGGGGGCAAACACCCTTGTCCCCCCTACAATAACAGCCATTTCCCATGGCCACCGATCCCCCACCCTTTTTGTGCGCTGTGTGTTGCTCGCTATGGGATCCCCGAGTCCGATGCTGCATCTGATGGAACTACACCTCACATTCCAATGCATAAGATGAACTTGGGTCAAACTATTGCTCGTGACCTTTTTCTTGGGAAGAGAGTGGCGTGTCCCTTCTGAGCTCGCTCTCCAGCTCTCGCCTGCTGCATGTGGCTAGGGATGCTGCTGCTGCATCATTGATGGACCTGGGCTCCTTCTACATCCATGACAGGTGACATCTTTGCCTGATCTGTTGTGTTGCAAGAATGTTATCGGTTGGACAGACCTAAGGTCTGCCCTGGCAGTAGGGAAACAGGTTATACATCACTCTACACTAGGATGTTTTGTTTCAGCTTGTTTGTTAGTAGATCACACTGCAACAGGGCAATTTCTTTCCGTCATCTATGGGTTTCTAAGCCCCATGACAACACATGACTGGCGTGCTTATGTGCGTTGCGAATACGGATGGTGGGAACCAAACAAATGTCATCAGACTCTTAATTCTCAAACTTTATTTTCTGTCCCCTTCAGTTATGAATATTTACTCTTCCTAACGTTTTGGCGGCAGTCTTGGGTCCTCATTATAGGTTTGCCAGTAGCCCAATTTAGAAGTTGGCCACTTCTAATGAGGCCCTACTCAGAGTCTCATTTTTGATTCCCATAAAGCATTAATTAGCGCCATGATGCCTTCGGGTGTACACGCGCTCTATAATTACCTATAACGTAACATAACATAACATTAAAAAGGTACTAAAGACAGGCAGAAATGTGTTACGCCTTGCATAGCATCCTTTTTAATGCTCCGAGGGAGTTTCCTTGTGTTTGCAGAAGAGCTGGAGGCATGGTGCAGTGTATACGTTCTCCCCTTGCTTTAGGAAAAGCCGGACACGTTCATACTGGCGTGAAACCAAAGGATTTCAATGGAATCCACCTGTTAGCAGCACGTTCCAAAAGTAGGAACGCTCCATAGGAATCCACTGCAAATGTCCCTGGCAATTGTTAATTGTGCGAGGCATTGACACTTTTCACAAAACAAAGTGGTAAAAAAAGGTATAAAGATGATGCTGCCTGTTTTAAGACCTTTTCCCACTGCCTGCTGGAAATCATGGCTATTGTACAAAGGGCAAGTGCGAACATAGGCAGCCTAATCTATGCAATTAGCACTTAATTGGGAATGTGGCCTGCTCCCCGCTGTGTTAGTTGCAATGGAGTGCTTTTATATTAAGGTCTTCCTTCCTAGTTGGCTGGTAACGATAAAGCCCGCGCTATTTGCCAAATACTGCCAGATTTGCCCTCCAAGTGGTATTGCCTAATACTACCAGCGGTATTAAATGTGGACTTTCTGCTTAAATTCTGCCTATTGTCATCTCTACCTCACAAAGGTGTGGGTAAAAGTTCCAAAGGGGTCCAAACACTTTTTTAAAAACAATTTTACTCTATATAGGCAGCGCGGAAACGACCCTCAATACAGTAAAATAGTTTGCAGATGGGGCCATTGTAAGGAGGGGAGGTGGTGGGTGTCTCTTATTCTCTCCTCTAACGATATTACCCACGCAATGCAGAAACAGACCCAGAGTTACCTTTAATGCATTCAAAAAATTCACAGTAGCGCTGTACTGTCCATTTCCACCTTCAGTTATGGTTGAAAATGGGTAAAAACTTTTTTTAAATTAAAAAATTGCATTGAAAGGTCATCACTGGGGGAGATAATGGCCCTCATTCCTAGATTGGAGGCAGCCATGGCGCTATTTGCGCCATGGCTGCCTCCAATACCGGGTCCGGCACCGGTCTGGTTGAATGGGGACTTACTGGGACATTCTGACCTGTGCGGACCCGGTAAGTCCCCATTCAACCAACCATTCCCCATTCCCATTTGAGCCCCCATAGAGCTCAATGGCAATGGGGAGGCCGCTAATAACGGGCTCGTGAATAGCAGGCCCGTTATTAGCGCCCTGATCCCTTAGCGAGACCCGTAAAGGACGTGTGGTCAGACCACACGTTCTTTGAGGCTCCCGCTAAGGGACCTCGGAATTGGGCGTTAAGGGATTACCGGCACCGGTCTCATTACCGGTGCCCGGTATCCCTAACTGCCCAACTCATAATGACCCCCAATGTTTCTCAACTACAACCAGAAGTACCACTTCCACTGGTGGCAAACTCTGAATTGGGGGGATTTTCAGAAATACCTCTGGAGAAGGTATTAACTTCTTCTGGCGGTATTTTATTATGAAAATATGCCCAAATCTAAAGGAGTTCCTAAGTCTTTAGACTATCCTTTACAACTTTGCCCGCAGTCAATTAGGGTTTCTTGGTTATTATCAGAACAGTACTTGATGAACCACAGATGTACCGCTGCTGCCCCGAACTTGGGAATCAAGACCTATTGGGACATTTTGGGCCTCATCAGCTATACATTGGACGGTAGGGTGGATGATATACCTCCAGCTAAAATACTGCCAGTATTACCGGCCCAGTATTACCGGTGCAGGTAATACAGGAAAATCCCCTCCACTTTGTCTAATGGGACTCCCTGGCATGAGGCTATACCAGTGTTTCTGGCACTTGGAATCTACCGGAAATTCAGGAAGACTAAGTGCTGGAAACGGGAGTACGGTTTGCCAACATTCCGACGGTAGTGAGTTTGTTTGTCTATAAAATGTTGCACAATAGAGATATAGCATTTCATAAAAGGTTTTAGGCTTTAACTGCATACAGGACGGACACCCCTGCATTCCATCTCTTCATCCCTGTACGTTTTCGTTCACATGCACTTTTTACTTATTCCACTCTTGACTTGTCACTTTAGGTCTCTAGGTTTGACAGTTCCAGTATTACATAAAACTGCCTTAAAGTCAATATTCCCTATAGACTGATTTGAATATAGCTTTTAAAATGTTCTGCGCTTCAAATTCCCAATACGCTTTGGCTGGATCAACATGCACCCATACTATCATTAAAACCTAATCTCCTCTCTGGTAAATCTGCTTTGAATGTGTGTTTTTATATCTTGATATGATATTTTATTTATAGCGCGCCCATACACAAGTGTTTCAAAGCGCGACAGTCCCCTTTACCCTCTTCCGCTACCCCTGTGCCGCCATTGTCTTTTCTCCTCCTCCTCCGCAGGCTATGATCCTGACCCCCCAGGCTGAGATACAACAGGCCAACTTCCAGACAAGCCCCTGTGCTCTGAGACCGCGAGAGCGGGGGTTTGGTGCAGTATACAAGATTTGTGATCACACCATAACATCAATGTGGTATCAATAATACTCATACCTCCAGTTGGCCGAATGCTTTATCTTCCATTGTTTGCTCTCTGCTAGCCTGCAACCACCACTGAGGAAAAGAATCTATAATTTGGAGAAAAGCCTGAAAACGATAATTATAATAAATTGAATTTGGGGCGCAGAAACAAGGATGCTCGAGTTTATTTCTTTCCTATAGTCAATCATCTTATTGGGTAGCCTGAATAACACAGTAGCCAACCATTGCAGCCCGCCAACAGAAAGATGGCTAGTAGTATACAATGTAATGAGATTCGCCAACAGTTACCCAAAGGCTGCACACTTCATTATACATTATATAGAATAATAGGCTGCAGAAGTACATTTCACAGCAAACAAGTGTGAAAGAATGTAGAATTTTCACTCCTTTCTTCAGAGCAACACATGAAACACTTCAACAATATATAGGCATATTTTGTAACAGGTGTTGATGCTGGCTGTCTCTAAAGAAAAACCAAGAGGCCTCTGTGAAAAATATATGGCGGCAATGCCCACTTTCAAACAGTTTCTGCCCACATCAGATCATGAGGTGAGTCCCTCCTTCAAATCTTCAGTGCTGTGTCCAAAGAAAGTAATTAGGCTGGTCTGGAATACATACATGCCAGCACTACCCCTACAAACACATGCACATGCTGCTAGTGGCCGCAAAAGGCCATTTGCAACAATATTTGGCTGCACTGCCCACCTTTCATGCCAGTGCTTGAATATAATCCTGCAGTCTGTCTCAATGCATGTCACTATTGCCCCAAGTTATGCATTGTGTGGCTCTCATACTGCATCCTGGTCCCGAACATATCCACACCCAAATGCACCCAAATGCATACTTACATACACAAAAACACATTCACACAAACACACATGCAAACAAACATTCTTTAACATGTTTGTTTCATTTTTTATAAGCCGTCAGGAATGGTTAATTATTTCACAACTGTTGGAAAACGTGACATCTCCTCAAACCAGGAATCTGCAACCTGTGGCTCTATATTTTGATCTATGACTCCCATGATCCCTCACCATTGATTATGCTAGCAAGGGCTGATTGTATTTGTACTACAAAACATCTGGCGAGCCAATGGTTGCAGATTACACCTTAAACTGCCATCAATGTCTTCATAAAATAAAGACTTATGCAACACACGAAGAACCTTTGTGATAAACCCATCTGCTTGTAGTCATCATTTGTAAGGTATGTATCATATACAAAACCTTTGCACATCATTCATCTGTAACAATTCAGGAGAGCTGAGATGTTAGAGAGGAAAGAACTTCCCCTGCAAATGTTTCCATGCCTGCTGCCAGAGACACAACTATGCCCAAACTCCTGGGGTGGGGATAGGCTAACGCTTCATATAGTGGCTTTGTCAAAGTCTGGTTCATGGTGCATGCCCATCTGCAGTTTACCATAATAACATGTAAAACTGAGTGACACTACAGTTCAAGTGACTTTGAAGTGTCAATTGGCAGTCAGAAGGGAGGTTGTGGCAAAAGGAAACTGCAGGCACTCAATTTGTGCCATAGCATAGTGTCACCTAATGTAGCATAACTTAGCCCAAAACTTGAAAATAGGACAACATAAAGCATAAAAGCTGGATAATGAATGTTTTACAAGAGTATGTTATGTATGTTAAGTTATGTTGATTTATACCATGCAACACTACCACCGAAAGGCAGTCTCCAAGCACTCACGTGGCTCTGCAAGAGAAGAGGGTGGGATGTGGTAGTGAGGATAGGATGATAGGATAGGTTCAGAACCAGGAGAAACTGGCATCTGTGTGTATTGTCTTGCATGTGGGATTCGGTTGAGAGGCCTGACTTATTGGGCCTCATTACGACCCAGGCGGTAAGTTACCGCCTGGGTCGTACCTTTACCACCATGGCGTAAACTATGTTTACGCCATGGTGGTTGGCGGACTTACCGCCCCATTCCGAGGTCGGCGGGGCGGTAAGTCCCCAATCCCCATTTACCCTTCCCCATTCCCATTTTTGCCCCATAGGGCATAATGGGAGTGGTGAAGGCGTTAATTACGCCACCGTAAATTACGGTGGCGTAATTAACAACATGGTCCCTTAGCGCCATGGATTTTAACACCTGCTAAAAGCAGGTGTTAAATCCGCTATGGCGCTAAGGGACCTCGGAATCAGGCGGTAAGGGTCGGCGCTGTTTACGCTGCCGTAAACCCCTTACCGCCTGGGTCGTAATGAGGCCCATTGTAACCGTAGGAGTAGGGCTCCATGCCTCGGATGTGTGTTAGTGTTTTATGTTGGGTGTGCAGGTCGTATGCGGGTAGGGTGGAGGTATGTTTGTGCGCACTAATTAGTTGTATCCATAAGGGGGTGGGGGTACAGCGTCGTGGATGTCTATTAGGTGTTTGATTGAGTTGTGTTGGTGTGAGCTTGTGTATAGTGTGGACGGATTTATGGATTATGTGCATTGGTATGTTCCATCTAAGGTTATGTCCAGAGTCTCAGAGAACTTGTTGAGTATGAGGATTAGATTAATGATAGGTGTGTCTATGTGTAGTGTGGCTAACTCATAGTTGTGTAGAGTGGCTTAGGTTATGTTGGAGGAACAGGAGAGGTAGGATTGGTTAGTACATCAGTTAGATTTGGCAGTGCCACAGAAGTATGTCCTCGTTTGCTTCTCAATGATACCCTCCAACACTCCTGGTGGTGGTCCGTCAGCCAGGCCCACCTCCTCTCCAAGCATGGAGGCTAACTTCCCCTATGGTTCCTCCAAATGCAAATGGTTGGTTGCACCTAGTATGTTACTATTTCCTCAGTATGGATTAGTCAGAGTAATTGAGTTTTGGCCTGTTGTGAGGTTGGCTGCTAAATGGACGCACAGCTGGTTTTCGATAAATTTGAGGAAGTGATGTGTGACTGAGCTACCCTAGTTATATACATGAGACATGGTTAGTCTAATGCTTCAATTTAATGTGTTATTTGGCTGGGCTTTCCTGAATGCATAAATGTGCTCGTGGGTTGTAATTCCCTGAATGTGTGTGCTATGGGGCAGGCTGCTGTTCGCTTATCTCTCTAGCTGTGGCACATGACTAGGGGAGGTTGGGTATTTTCGGTCCTCCTTGATTTCGCCACTGTTATCTGTGACCACGTCCCTCAGTGCGTTTCTTTCGGTACTCCATGTCTTTTTGCCGATGTCCCTTTGCGCTTGCCATTGGCCATTGAATAACCCTGTTTTTAATAGTTTCCTGAAGGTGAGGTGACCTTCTGTGGTTCTAATTGATTTGGGCATAGTGTTCCATTGGTTAGCAATTAGGTGTCAGAATGCTGTTCCTCCAAATTTCCTCTTTTCGTATTGTTTTGTCTCTATTTGCAGGTCAATGCCAGATCTTAGCTCCGTTCTTGCCTGTTAGCGACAGATCTTGGCCTGGTGGAATTCAGCTCCTTGTCTGTGTAAGGATTTATGGGCAATGCAGCGGGCCTTGAATTTGATGCGTTTTATTTACTTGTAACCAATGTGGGTTTCTCAGAGCTGGAGTGATGTGGTTTCTTGTGTTTAATCGAGGGAGAATCCTGGCTGCAATGGTTTGGACCTGTTGAAGTTTTTTGGTGAGTCTTTCCAGCATTCTTAGGTAAACACTATTTGCATAGTCATTTTTTGTTAATATCAGGCATATGATTGTAAGGGTTCTGTGTAGAAAAGAGAGGTATGGAAGCCACTCCCTGATGAGTCTCAGGAGATAGAAAGACTTTTTAGTGATTGCATTGACTTGCAGTTCCAGTGATAGTCTGTTATCCATGATTATTCCTAGGTTATGTAACACGTTTGAAGTTTCTAGTTGTGTTCCCATACCTGTCAGCCCGTCTAGTTGTGGCTTGGTTGCATTGTTTTCTGGGGGTGAGACCATTATTTCCGCTTTGGCTGGTGTTAATTTGAAGTTGTTCATTGTCATCCGGTTGGAGATGTCTGTGAGACAGTTGTTGAGGCTGTTGTTTGGTTCCTGGGTAGTGATCCTCTTCACAATCAGTTGTGTATCATTTGCATAGTTGTAGGTGGGCAGTCTGTGGGTTTGAATGCTTTTCATTAGGGGGGCCATGTAAATGTTGAAGAGTAGGGGGAAGAGGCTGGATCCCTGTGGAGCTCCGCAGGAGATGTTTTTGGTCTTTGAGGTGAAAGGTGGTAATTCGTTTCTTTTGATTTGATTTGTGAGGAAGGAGATAAGCCACCTTATGGCAGATTCTTAGACGCCACATTCCACAAGTCTTTTTGTTAGTATAGCATGGCTAATTGTGTCAAATGCTGCAGATATGTCCAGTAGTATGAGGACAGATTGGCTGCCGTTTTCTGCATTTATTTTCACGTCATCCCATATCGCTAGTAGTGCTGACTGTGTTCCTCTCATTGGTCTGAAGCCAACTTGCGAGTGTTCGAGTATGCCATTTGTTTCAACGTATTTCAGTAGGGTTTTGTATACATGCTGGATCTTCTGTACTTTCCAATTCCTTTTTTATCAATGGTTTGATGTATGCCAATTTGAATTAGTTTTCTACAATCCTGTGTTTAGTGACAGGTTTATTATGTCCCAGAAGATTGTTGCAGGGTTGAAGATTTCTTTGAAGATGTCTGGGGGAGATGGGTCACTTGGAGATCCTGCGAGGTTGGTATCCTTGATAAGTGCGGAGAACATTTCTTTGGTTATTGGTCTGAAGAAAGTGCGTCTTGTTGTCGTCAGTGTTTCACCTGTTATCTGTGCTTCCGCAGTTGTGGTTGTATTAGAGCGGTTTGTGTTGAAAGTCTGTTGGATTGTTTCTATTTTTGATTGTAGGTGGTTGGTGATGCTATCACATAGCGCTTGTGTTGGGATGATGAAATTGGTGCAGGATGAAGTTTTTTTATCACTGATGATTCTGAAGAGTTCTTTTGGTGGGTTGGTTGCCAATTCAATTCTTGTATTGTAGTATTTATTTTGTTGCTTTAAGTGCTGTTGATTTGTGTAATCTGAGTTGTCTTTGGTATTTTATTTGGTCCTGTCGGTTGCAGTGTACTCTCCATATTTTTTCCATTTTGCATTTGTTTTTTTTAGTACTTTCAGCTCTTATGTGGACCGTTTGCGGCAGGTTTTTTGGCAGTGGCTTTGAAAGGTTTTGCTGGTGCTAGACGGTCTTGTGCCTTGGTCTTCCAGATGTTGAGTATGTTTTCTGCTAAGTCTGGGGTCATTTTGTTTGGCTCTGTGGTGTTAGGTTGGGTTGGTTCTAGCAGATCTGTTAAGGACTCCAGGTCTAGACTCTTGCAGTTTCTTTTCCCTATGGCATGCAGAATTGCCTTTCCGGCCGGTATGCAGGTATGTTCTTTGATGTAGAATGGTATCAGGTAGTGGTCTATCCATACAATGGTTGTAGGTGGCTCGGATGCACAGAGTCCTGCTCTGTATAAACAAAACATGTGACAAACCGTGATTCTTCCAAAGTGAAAAAGGTTGTCCCACAAATTGGGTGGTTTGTTTGCAAGACATGATAACAATATCCATCTCAAAATCATTCTAATTCCTACCCAAAGAAACAACACACCTCAACACAACTTCAGCACCAAAACAAGACAGGTTAAACAATGGAATGTATGCCACAAAAACACATGTCTACACAGGATTTCCATATACACCATACTACCCTACCACAGACACACCAATCCATCGCTCCAAACTCTTTAAACACCAGTCTGACAGACACCACAGATAACCACACAATCAAATTACATTGGCAACCTGTAGTGTACATTAACCACTGCTTAAGACAACTCATACATTACTTAAAAGTTACACATCACAGAAAGCCCTATATTTTCAGATCTGCAGATATCAACATTGCTGCAAATCAAACTTAGCCTTCTCCCCCTACGCCAGGCCCCTACCCCACCTCCTGAAAAGCATAAAAGACAAAGAACTTATGAAAACAGCAGAAGGTGTGCAGGTGGGTGGAAGTACTCTGGACCATCCAAGTAATTTCAGTGATTGGCAGAAATAGGGGAGGAAATGAATGTTGTTTCTGCCAGAGTC
This sequence comes from Ambystoma mexicanum, assembly GCF_040938575.1. Classification (NCBI taxonomy): domain Eukaryota; kingdom Metazoa; phylum Chordata; class Amphibia; order Caudata; family Ambystomatidae; genus Ambystoma; species Ambystoma mexicanum. Next base: position 111,390,712 of record NC_090922.1, read on the forward strand.
AGTCGACTGTACTGGAATCTCTGCTTCCCTGACCGGTTGATGAGCCTACAGATCTGCCTGTCAAATCAATTGATATGGGACAAAGCGAGAGACAGTACAACCGTAAAACAATTCTAGATGATGGGCTCAGGCGCCACAAACAAGAGCATGAGGGGGGGCACCATTTTTCCCCTAAAATCATTAAATCTGCCCCATTGTAAGGAATTTTATTTTCAAAAAGTGTGGATTTATTAACTTTGCATTGACCTCTGCCCTGAGTTCACCTAGGAGCTGCGATAACTGATCTACCTCCGAGGAGTCCATGGCGCTAGGGCAGAGTGGTAACGTGGGTTTCGCGTTCTGTAACGCTTACCTTGTACCCTGCAGGAGCATCTGGACCCTCTGACACCACTTGCTGTCTTGCACCGTGTAGCACTGGACACCCTCTGCATGCTAGTGGTAGGGTTGGGTTCCTGTAGCTGCAGGTCGTGGCCTCTGGACTTCTCCCTAAACAAGAACACGTGTGTCATGCGTGTACAGGACTCGTGTGTGCACTCCCTGACTCCCCCTCCCAAGGAAGGCTGTGTGTCGCAGGGGCGCTTTTTCTTGCTTCCTTGCGTTCACTTTTATTGCTGTTGTCTCTGCTCCCATTACCTCACTGGTAAGCGCAGGCCTACTGTGGCTTACGATCAATTGTCCTGTCCTTCACTTCTTGTCTGCACTGAGCAATTGTCCTTTCCTTCAATCCTTGTTTGCCTTAATAAACGTCACTCTTTTTGTCAAGCGTTTGTCTTGTTTTTCTTCCTGTGCGAGCTATGAGGACTGTCCTGCTTCCCGGGGCGCTATGCGCATGGACAGATGCGAGCTGGGACCTCGGGTGCAGCAAGGAGAAGCGACTCAACCGTTAAGTGTTCTGATATACTGTGATCCATTACGGCTTCCTTTTCAATCTTTAAATCTGTATCCTTTTATTTTACAAGATTGTGTTTCCATCCGGAGAGCCTTCGTTAAGCGTCACGCTGCTAAAGCAGAGTAACGCGAAGCACAGACACACGCATCGGTGCGATTTAGGTAGATACCCACTCATGCACACTAAACTGACATTACAAGGGAAGCTCAATGGCCTGGTAGTCGGCCATCTTGTTGGAATTACTCTGGTCCAGTAGGCAAGCGAATAGGGAGTCGGGCAGGAGAAGGGTTTGGAATGTCTTGGGGGCAGGGTGGGAGGGTGGGGGTGTGGGTAGGCAACAGACAGGGGCTCCCTGTTGCCTCCCACCATCAACATGGTGGCACCTGGGGAAGGACCTCGGCGTTTGAAGAAACGTGGGTGGTACACTGAGCACCATTCCCTGGGTTTACTATTTTTCCTGTCCTACATGAACCTATCCTTCCCACTCCTTATTTATTTTAGGATTCTTCTAAGACGTGGCATGCAGCTGGAGCAAGCTGCTTTTAGGGGGTGTTGGAGAGCTCTAATGAGAGGTGTAAAGGAGAAAGAGGGGACGATAATGGTAATGTTAGGATAAATGACCCAAACAGGCAAAACATACGTTTTATGGGACACTCACAGTGATGGATGTTTTTTGGACTGGAACCTGGAATATCATGATTAGTGACAGTACGAATCCTTAAAATGAAGAAGGAAAGAAGAACGGTTGTGAAAAGCCTTATGAAAAAAGAAAGACACATATGTTTCTTTTGCACTAACAAGAAAATGACAGGTATGTTCATCTCGTTTCCACTCAAGACGTTTCCAGATCAAATATGTGGGAAATAGGTGAATCCTTAAGACTTTGCAAACTTTTGGGAAGCTAGCAGCGGGTTGTTAAAGAATTCTAAAGCGATGAAACGTGGATATGTATTACTCAGCATCCAAATTGTTTGCATCTTGTTGAGCTGATGCTCAGAGGGTTGTGAGTAACTGACATCAGGTGTCGGGGGTTAAGATTGAAATACCTCGGGGAGGTAAACTGATGCCTAGCCATGTAGACGTTTGTGTACCACATCTAGAGTTTTAAATTGTGTACTGTCATTGAATGGAAGACAATCGAATGTCTATGGTGTGGCTACAAGATGATCTGCACATTGTAGTCCTGCCAGGAGTCCAGTGGGAACATTATTTATTTATTTATTTATTTAGACATTTATAAAGCACACACAACCGAGAGCCAATTATGGAAATGTTTTAATTTAGTGAGCATCTTACGGTGAAGGGGCTTGTAACCTTCTGACGTTTTGTATTGTGACCTCCATGAACCATCTCGATTGACTATGCTGGGTGGGGCTGAGGAGAGTGATTGTCCATAACATTTAGAAAGCCAAATGTTGAACACACTTCTTATTGGGAAACCAGTGTGGATGGTATTCCAGCAGTCTAAATGGGACATAAAAACTGTAAGCAAAAATGAGAATCTATGTGAAGGTAGTAGTAGTGGTAGGGTCCGACATAGAAATTTGAGATGGAGGAACACATTTTTGAAGATGTTATTTACTGGTGGTGTAAACAAGAGGTTAACATCGAAAACAAGGCAGAGGATTTGAACCTTCTGTATTGGTGGTGCTAGGATTTTAGTGTTTGATCTATTCTAGCACAAAGAGTTCAGATGCATCCAATCTTGCTCTAGCATCAGTCACCTTGGTGCTTGGTTTATGTCAGTGGAGGCCTTCTGCAGGGTAAGGGTAAGATGGAACTGAGCATCATCGGCATAGATGTGGGTGCCAATATTGTAAGACTTCAAGATTTTGGGCCAGCGGAGCCATGTAGATATTGGAGAGGATCAGTATTAGGGCAGATCTTTGGGGCACATAGTAATTTCTGATGTATAGGGGCCACACTATTTAGGTTGTTTCATGTTCCAAGGAATACTTGATGATTAGATGATTAGATGATGCTATTCCTCGCCAGAACTCTTAATCTCTGCTGATAAGAAGGTGTTTATATGAAAGGAGGATGCATTGAAAGATGCCTAGAAATAGTTTTGAATGGCCAGAGTGGTGATTGTAGGTGATGATTTTGAATGGGGATTGGGAAAGCTATTCTACCTCCATGCCAAGCAACATGCTGCTCATGGCAGGAAGCATTTATAGAGGGGAACATCCAGTTCACTGGTGGAGATGAGGTCATGGATGTCATGTGCAACTACAATGGCTGATCTAATTTTGATAATGCAGAATCTTTCCTCCTGGTGTTTGAGTTTGGAATGTTGGGTGGTCTAGTGATGGCTGATATGGATCCTGGGTGCTTAGAATAGCAGTGGCATTCTTATTGATCAGGAGGTTTGTCTTCCCGAGGCCTCATAGTGCAAGCTGTTTTTAGTTGAGTGTTGGAGGCATGGGGGACACCTACCTTGGGAGGACAGAGCTCGTGCCCCTGGAACATTTCAAGTCTGAATTGGTCTAAATAATCCTCACCTTTTTTATAGCCACCTGTTTTGCCAATATAGGGGAGACTTGGTATTGGCCTGTAGTTGGATAGGTTGACAGGTTCCCTGTACATTTCTTTCAGATACCCTGTTATGATGGTGTGCTTTAGTTTCGAAGGAATGGTGCTGATTGAAAATTAGGCATGGATTACACGTATGATGATGGGAGCTGGGTATGTTTAGCCTCGATTGAGAACATTTGCATTGGAGAGATCTTTCTGCAGTGATAACTTCTTGAAAGAGGCAATCATTTTGTAGATGCTCATGCTGCAATTAAGACAAATTGGCTGAGTGGTGCTTTCCAGGTGTTTCGACGATATGGGGAATGAGAAAATGTTTGGTTAAGAGACCGCCTAAATGCCTTGATATTTTCCATTTGAAGGCTTGTTGTATCACTGCAAAATAGCACAAGGTTTTTGAAAAGGTCTATGTGCCTTCTGTATGTTGATTAGCGCTCAATAAGTCTTTAAATATTCCTCGGTAGCATTATCCATCCCACTGATGCTAGCCTGGAAGTGAGCCATTTTGGTTCTGAGGGAAACATGGATCCGACATTTTCTGAGACGCATGTTTTCTCCAGCTTCTGTCAAGTTCTTTCTGTTGCATTTCAGTTGATGGAGTGCATCCATAAACCACCTTAATGTAGGTTTATTGAAAGGTTTAAGTTTAAGAATTTTGAACCCGACTGCTTTATCTAGGGCTTTAGCTAATATGTCTTCAATGGGGTCCGCAGTCTCTAAGGGATTTGCCATTTGTTGGTGCACCGAGATCTGGGTTGCTTGAACAAAAGCATTAGGATAGATGTTGTTTGGATTCCAGGTTGGTAGGAGTTGTGATTGATGGGCCTTTGTTTTGCATGTAGAGTTAAGTTCATGATGGATGAGGATGTTAATGCATATACTCAATCCCAGAGAGTGAAGCACATTGCCCGTTTTAGATTCAGGTAGGAAGGGGAACACGTGTACACAGCTGTGGCCTCCAGTGTATTTTGGTTGATCTAAAAGCTGGTTAAAGCCAAGGTTGTCCAGTTCATCAGGGATACCATAGACATGGAATTGGGGACACAGTCACAGATGATCATGTTTCCCATGAGGAAGGATATTATGGATTTGGTAAGGGTGCTGTGGACACGATTGAGGAGTTCCGCTGGAAATGTTGAGTAACTATTGTCTGGGGTAGTTTAGAGCAACTCTAAGTGCTGTGGTCGGGCTACTAGTGAGTTTTACCTATGGGCATTCAAATCAGCTGTAGGATGGAACTTAAATTCAATGGTATTGTTTTCATTTTGGAGTTCATTACTCCACCACTGTTTCCTGATGCTCTGTTCTGGCAGAGAGCTTTAGTTTTATGGAATGACAAGCCTAAGTACCCGGCTTCGCCCGGGATGTCCATTCTCAGATTTTTTTCTCCATATTCTACCGAAAAAAGATGAACACATTTTGTGTTTACCACAAAGGTAACATGGGATACATGTTAATGTCACTAATTAATTAAACACCGCAAAATCATATATCTCTGATTTAAATTCTCACATGAATATCATATTTGTATGCTTACTCTGATTATTTGCAGTTTTGTTAGCAGTGGTGGCCATTCTCACTGCTAAACACACACTGCAAATATTCATAGTAAGCATACAAATATGATTTTCATTTGAGAATTTAATTCAGAGGTAAATAAAAATGTGGTGTTCAATAAATTAGTGAAATTCACATGTATCAAGTTTATTGATAAATAAATAAATGAAAAGAAAGACACACTGGGGGTCATTACGACCCAGGCGGTAACCATGGCGCTGGTAGCGCCATGGTTGCTGCCGGTATTTTATCGATAGCGCCATGGTGAATGGCGGAATTACCGCCCCATTCCAAGGTTGGTGCTGCGGTAATTCCCCATTCACCATTGGCCCTTCCCCATTCCCATTTTTGCCTCCATAGGTCTCAATGGAAATGGGGAAGGCGATAGTTACGGTACCGCAAATTGCGGTACCGTAAATACCTCCAAGGTCCCTTTGCGGGTCCAATCCTTAACGGCTGGTAAAAACCAGCCGTTAAGGTCGGGCTTGCAAAGGGACCTCATAATTAGGCGGTAAGGGGTTAACGGGGCTGCCACCTTTTACGGCGCCGTTAACCCCTTACCACCTGGGTCATAATGAGGCCCACTAACTCTCTTCTAAACAAATTAGAAAATCAAAAAAATCACAAGACCAGTTCAGCACAAACAGCACGATGAGGAGCACTTTCTACAAATGACCTGTAGATGGCACGCAGAAAACCAAAAACAGAATGCTGAAAAATCAAAAAAAAGTTGATTATATCGGGAACGGGATGACCTATTGAGCTACAAATAGTTGCATTCATTCGGCAATTAAATAAAGAATATTCCATGCAAAATTCATGATGCCAGACCTCACCGTTCATGAGGAGTTACGTCCCAAAGATGAACACCTACTACAAACCCACAAACAAACACAACTTTGTTTTTATATATATCTATAGATGCCTGCCATGACAGTCAAGGATGGCTCTTAGAGCCAGGTCTCTGTGGTGGCTAGTATGTGAGGCTGCTTGTCTATGATCAGTTTGTGGATGCTTGGGCATTCCTGAGCGCAGATCCTTGCATTGAGCCAAAGACTAGGGAGGTTCTGGAATGATTTGTCAGAGCATATGATTCTCCTGGCAGGCCCATCACAGCTAGCATTGTCCTCTAATTCCAGCTGAAAATAGTGTCCAGTGAATTGATGCTGCCATAAATCCTCATAACACATGAGAACTCTGAGGAGAACCCATCCATGCAGCCTTTATAAATCAGCAGGTTTTGGACAGTGTTACAGAAGCAATTCATTTTCTAAATTTGCTTGAGAATCCACCCATTGAGGTGTGGGGTGCAAGCTTATAGGCTGTGTGAATATCAATGGTTGGACGCCACATGTTGCATGGGGGCCAGCCATTTTGGTGTTATTCGTTATGTGTCAGGTCGATGTATCCTTTCACATAAAGCTAGTCAGGAGGAATTTTGGAACCCTGGCAGGTCTGAAAAAGCCCTTCATCCTTTTCAGGTTGATAAATTGAATAACATTAAATTGTGTAACAATAGTTACAGCTCATAGAAGCTTGTGGAAGGTGGCATGAAGCACAATGTATAAACCTGATATCATTATTATTCATATTGACATCTGGTATAAAATACTCAACCCATTTACAGGCCTCTGCCTGTTCTCCCTTGTGGTGATATCCCTTTCTTAGGATGCAACAGTATGTTAAGGTAATTCAATAAGCCAACATAATTCATGTCCTAATATGATTACCACTAGGGTGTCCCAATGTTATTTGTGCCCCACAGAGATTTTGCTCCTGGCTTTTCCAATGTAATTCTGTGGTTTTCCTCCTGGGTGTCCCAATGTAATATTTGCCCTTCTGGTATGATTTCAGTGTGTGCCTTTGTGCGTTTTCCTCCTGCGTGTCCCAATGTACTGTGTGTCCTAAAGTGACTTTCCATGTGGTTATTGCCAGTAAATTTGTACGGCTTCATGGTGTTGTGCCACGGGTCAGATTGGTTGAAGCCTGTTTTTTTCGAGCACAGCTTTCCTGCTGCCGCAAGGACACCATCGTCTTTCCCTACTTTTCTCCTGCCACCCACTCCCTTCGTGATCGCCCCTATCCCTGTTTCCCTGTTTTGTGTGATGGGGACATCCTGCATCCCCAGCACCCTTACATCCTTGTAATCTTTGCTCTTACCCTTACCTCTTGCGACATCTGCCAACAATGCCCCGGCCCCCGTCCTTCCTCCCTAACTCAATCAGAAGCAGCCAACCTCACTCTGCCACCATCTCGCTGCCACCTCTTCCACCTCGCTGTTCTAGCATGCACACAAAACACACACTTCCTATTTGGGATCAGTGTCCCTGCTGCAACATGCATGCAGGGAAGTGGGCCACTTAGACTTGTGACCTATTATAATATTCCTCGAGTGTGGTGTAATGTAATTCTTAACCTAATGGTGGTTGTGCCCACTGTATTTCTGCTCCCCATTACGATCTTGCTCATGTATTTTGCATATCATGGTTGTGGATAGCCTCACTTTGTTGTACTCCTTTGTCCTGTAGACACCTTGGAGTTTGCCTTCTACATTTCTGTACACCCGATCTGTGGTCAAACCTGGGTAGGCACCAATGGCATAGCACAAAATGTGGGGGGAAATGACTAGACTGGCTGAACCAAAATACCTCTTTACCCACTAATACCACATGTCATGCTTGCTTAGTCTGGAAATGGATGACCATGATGATTTATTGCACAATCTCTGCCCATCCCCCTCCTCCCTGAAATTGTGGACTTTGTTGACTCGACCTGGCTGACCTACAGAGTGTTGCCGGACAGAAAAGGACACAGATGTTAAACGGCACCTGGATTTTGCCGTTAACAAAGGCACTTCAATTACTAATGTAAAGCATTTCACTGTTAGTACCTGCATTCAAATGCATACATTTTCGGCAATTAAAATTGTGATGTGGGTTTAGTACTTGCTTGCCAGGGGAGTGATTGGAAGGATAGAGAGGGGACACAAGAACGTTCATTCTCACAGCAGTCCATAAGTGGGTGCTTTCAGTAGAGGAGAGAGTGGACTGCTTGTAAAATTTGAAGTTGCACTGGAATAGTCTCGTTAGAATACGTAAAGAGGTTAGATGCCCGTACATATTGAGTGTGCAGCTCCCCCTTTGCACGTGAAGTTAGAACCTCTCCCAGCATTTGAAGCATTAACCCCCCTGAAATGTAGGTTTCGTTGCACCTCTGAACACAAGCACACACACACCATTCACCATACACACACATGCACACCCAGCCACCCATACATTTAAGTATGTACACTTTCACCATACAGGCACACCCAGGCAGCTACCCAAAAATGAATGTGTGCACCCTTTCACCATAAAGACATTACTTCTGTTAAAGGACCGCACCGTAATGGAAATAATTTCGTTATGATGGCAGAGCGACTTCAAAAATAAACTATTTCCTTTGGAAGTCATAGGGCTCCGCCACCCCATGACATGGATGCTACCAGCCTGGAGGCTTCCATGTCATGGGCTGGGGGAAGCCCTGGACTTCAAAAAAAAATGTTTATTTTCGTAGTCACTCTGCCTTCATAAAGAAATTATTTCTGTTGCAAAGTAACAGAAATTGTTTCTTTATGAAGGCAGAGTGACTTCAAAAAGAAATGATTTCTTTTTTTAATCTGAGGGGGTCCCCTCCAAAGACATGTGGTGGCGGGGCCCCGGCACCGCGGGGGCTGTGGGGGCCCCTGCTACTCCAGTGATAGGCACCATCTGCTTCAATCTCCATTCAATGTGTCTGTGCCTTCGTTCTCCACCTCTAAATCCCTTTCCTTTCCTTCCACAGTCTGCAGTCTGGATGCCCCGGGTTGGTGCGCGGAGAACTGGCTTGAGGACAGGCCTTGGCATTTTGGGGCCACTACAGTGATGAATTGGCATGCTGTGGAAGATTTTTAACTGAACTTAATTGGGGTAATTTCTCAATTCCCTAGCACGCAAAAAAAGGTTTTACAAGTGTTATGTTTGATTTAATATCTCTTATGGCACTGTCCCGGGTTTTGAAGGTTTTGGCTTTTGGATGGGGACAAATTATATGATTACCATTTCTGTCTCCACTTCCCCGCTCTTCCTGACAAAACCAATGGTATTCTATCATGTAATCTTCATGCTAGAGGAAAAGCATTGTTTTCCTGTGGAGTCTACCAGCTTTCAATATATGATTAAAGATGGAAGTCTCCGCCAGTCATAAATAGCAGAAGGCCTATGCACTTCTTTGCACTATGAAACACAGAAGTGCATGCAAACCCAATTTTGTTATGTTTAACATGCATTGTCACCTCGTAGTACAAACTGCGAAAATTGTACACAAAGGACTGAGTCCATGTAAGAGCACCCGATGGTGGTCTCATCTGTGCAATTTAGACTTTCCTCAAAAATTAACCTGGACAGGATATCTCTCAGAGGATCTGTATGCCTAGTGGGGCAGGGGGACCTGTTGCATGTCAGCATGCCACCACTGTTGGGAGACATGGTATCTCCCAGTGTTGTTGTCTTGGTCACATGGGGGAACCATGTGACCAAGTTAATGAAAAAGACGAGCTGCTTTCGGCTCATCAGTCGATGCGAACCTGACTCCGGTGTTGTTCCTTGGTGCACCCTACTGGTACAGCACCGTATGCAGTAGGCCCCATGGATGGCTGCTACTCTGTGCCGGAGCAATGTTGAAGGTGGGTGTGTCTGGCCCGATTTGGTGGCCACTGGGGGAGCGGTGTGTGTGCAGTGCGAGCCTGCATGCTGCTACCCCTCCGAAGGTGCTTCACATTTTCGGGCTAGGCAGGTGGAGAAAATGACCCTGGTGCTCCGAGTGGGAGTTTTGAGAAAAAGAGAAATAAAACACACACGCCAGCTCAATGGGGGAGCACTCGACAGTGCAACAACTAGAAATTGAGGGGCCCGTTACAGATCCCAGGCCCAATCAGTGCTGAAGAGGTGCAGGGGCCGCCATACAGCTGAAGTGGCCCCCAAGGATAAGGTTGGCCCATCACCACCTGGGCCCGCAATCCAAAGGACATGCTCCATACTGCTCAGTACTGGAGCGAACACAAAAAAAAACATAGAAAAAAATGCAAGTTGAGAAGGGAGGCCCGTGCGGCCCAAGAACAAAGGAGGTGACCGTGGCCTAAGCAACCCGAGCCACGGCGGTCAAGGGAAAAATGGGGGAGGAAGGAAAGGTGCACTGAGGCCTGCGATGGCCCAAAGTACTGGGAAAAGGCATGTATGTGTGCATGTGCCACACACAAGAACTGAGGTGCTGTCAAGTCGGGGGTACCAACAAGAAGGATGCCGCACTGTCCGGTGGCTCCCACAGCAGGAAGCGAGGGGGCCATATAACTGGTACTGCCCATCAGTCGACTAGCCCATTGGCCCAGACACATTGTCACCAGTGCCAGTTCTGCAAGCAGCCCTGGAAAAGGAGGGGAAGTGAATGGAGCGGTTGTCATACGGCCGCCAATACCGCTGCACCAGTGTCATTGTGCCCGCAGCCCCACAGTGCAAAGAGAATGGAAAGGGATGGGTGCAGCTCTCTCTGGTGTTTTGTGCGCCCTCCTGGGTTTGTGGCTCAGGCACCCTACCATCCGGTGTCTTCCTGCCACCCGCCCCCAGGAGGAAAAAGAGTGCAATGAGTGGCTGGCAGCTGTGTTACCAGTGCCCCATCACAGGTTCCCCCTCCAGACTGTGGACTTGGCCGATTTGGCCTCTGGGCCTTCCCAGGTGCTGTTTTGCCGGCCTTCTTGACTGTGGTGTGACTGTCCTAAATGAACATTGGTGAGGATGCAAAATGGTTTCCTGCTACTACACGGGTGCGCAAGATGGACACCGTAGACATCCCCATGAAGGCTGGGAGCCGGCAGACTTGCACTTTCCTTAAAATGGCACACTCAGGGGCCATGTAAAGTGGTGAACGTCTGTATATGTGGAATGCTTTATGTCATGCCAGGGACCCACATTGGTGCTGTTCAGCGATATTGGACCCACTCACCGAGGTTAATAAAGGGTGCGTGTGTGTGGGATTTATGGTTTGTAGTGTTAGTGTGTGTATTATGTTGTGGTGTTCCATTTATTTTGTTGTTATGAAAAAGGAGGAGTGTTGCATGTCATCCCTGTTGGGAGACATGGTATCTCCCAGTGTTGTTGTCTTGGTCACATGGGGGAACCATGTGACGAAGTTAATAAAAAGAACGAGCTGCTTCCGGCTCGTCAGTCGATGCAAACCTGACTCCGGTGTCATTCCTTGCTGCACCCTGCTGGTGCAGCACCGTTTGCAGTAGGCCCACGGACGGGGCCCTGCATGAGGTCGGCGCCCCTGCTGGACAACACTGCCCTCCAACTGGTCTAGCCATGTGACCATAGCTGAATGGTGCAGCCCCGGCATTGGTGCCCCCAGAGCCAGGGATGCTGTGAGCTGGGTGGCCCCAGCCACGTGGTCTGACTCTGGTGATCCAGGGCAAGCGGGGTGCCCCCAGCTCCATTGATTGCTGCATGATTGCGGCCCTGTGAACATATGTCGGGTGATCCCGACACTGGCTGAGGCCCGCCCAGTGACCCGAACCGGGCCCCACAACAGGACCTGCTGGTATCCAGCATGTCAAATGTATCATTTTTCTCATAGCGTTATCTCAGATTCCTGCCCCAATGCAGAATCCTCTGCTTATCCTGCATGCAGCAGGTGCCGCCCCCTGCACAGTAGCCCATTCTGTTGATGCATTCCTTCCCGGTCAACTCAAGGCACATGTCATACTTTATGTAGAGGAATATCCCCATCTACGCTTCCCAATAGTCCGAGCTCAGCCGTTTCCTACCTCTCTATCTTCTCCACTGGTCTGCATCAGGACCGCACTATCTTGCTCCTTCCTAATGGCCCTAATGCTCCTCCTGGGCATGTCTGTGTTTAACTCCCAGGGCGGTGGACAAACTTTGCTGAAAATGTTGGGGGGACATGACATATAAAGTAAAGAGGCCCCTGCCAAATGAGGGGGACAAAATGGTGTGCCATGAAAGTGGGGGGGGGGGCAACACCCTTGTCCCCATACAATTACAGCCATTTCTCATGGCCACTGATCCCCCACCCTTTTTGTAAGCTGTGTGTTGCTCGCTATGGGATCCCCGAGTCCGATGCTGCATCTGAAGGAACTACACCTCACATTCCAATGCATAGGATGAACTTGGGTCAAACCATTGCTCGTGACCTTTTTCTTGGGAAGAGAGTGGCGTGTCCCTTCTGAGCTCGCTCTCCAGCTCTCGCCTGCTGCATGTGGCTAGGGATGCTGCTGCTGCATCATTGATGGACCTGGGCTCCTTCTACATCCATGACAGGTGACATCTTTGCCTGATCTGTTGTGTTGCAAGAATGTTATCGGTTGGACAGACCTAAGGTCTGCCCTGGCAGTAGGGAAACAGGTTATACATCACTCTACACTAGGATGTTTTGTTTCAGCTTGTTTGTTAGTAGATCACCCTGCAACAGGGCAATTTCTTTCCGTCATCTATGGGTTTCTAAGCCCCATGACAACATATGACTGGCGTGCTTATGTGCGTTGCGAATATGGTTGGGAGGAACTAAACAAATGTTATCAGATTCTTAATTCTCAAACTTTTGTTTTTGTCCCCTTCGGATAGGAATATCTGCTCCTCCTAAAGTTTTTGCGGGCAGACTTAGGTCCTCATTATAGGTTTGCCGGTATCCCATCGGTGTTTCCGGAAGCGTATCGGCAAACTTTATTACTGTTTCTGCCACTTGGTCTACCGGACTTACTGCCAGATTCCAAGTGGTGAAAATGCCTTTGGCACTCTATGAGGAGATTTACCTGCATAACCGGCACAACTATTACTGGCCCGGTAATAACGGCAGTTTTTTGCTGATAGAGTACTCTACCAGCCAACTTACAATTCACTGGTTCGGAAAAGTGCTGGTGCACGTTATTACCAGCAATTTGTTTCTGGACCGGCCAATTTATAATGAGGTCCTAATTAGAGTCTAATTTCTGTTCCCAGAAACCATTAAAAAGGTACTAAAGACAGGCAGAAATGTGTTACGCCTTGCATAGCATCCTTTTTAATGCTCTGAGGGAGTTTCCTTGTGTTTGAAGAAGAGCTGGAGGCATGGTGCAGTGTATACGTTCTCCCCTTGCTTTAGGAAAAGCCGGACAGGTTCATACTGGCGTGAAACCAAGGGATTTCAATGGAATCCACCTGTTAGCAGCACGTTCCAAAAGTAGGTGGACTCCATAGGAATCCACTGCAAATGTCCCTGGCAATTGTTAATTGTGGGAGGCATTTACACTTTTCACAAAACAAAGTGGTAAAAAAAGGTATAAAGGTGATGCAGCCCGTTTTGACACGTTTTCCCCCTGCCTGTTTGAAATGATGACTATTGTGCAAAGAGCAAGTATGACATAGGTAGCCTTATCTGTGCAATTAGCACTTCATTGGGAATGTGGCCTGCTCCCCGCTGTGTTGGTCACAATAGAATGCTTTTATATTAAGGTCTTCATTCCTAGATGGCTGGTAATATTAAAGCTGGCGCTATTTGCCAAATACTGTCGGATTTGCCCTCCAGCAGTATTGCCAAATACTGCCAGTGTAATTGCAAGCGGACTTTCTGCTAAAATTCTGCCTATTTTCATCTCTACCTCACATAGGTGTGGGTAAAAGTTCCAAAGTGGCCCAAACACTTTTTTTTACATTTTTACTCTATGCTAGGAAGCTCGGGAACGACCCTTCAATACAGTAAAACAGTTTGCAGGTCGGCCCATTGTAAGGAGGGGAGGTGGTGGGTGTCTCTTATTCTCCCCTCTAACCATATTGCAGAAACAGGCCCAGAGTTACCTTTTAAGCATTCAAAAAACGTACAGCAGCGCTGTGACTGTCCATTCCCACCTTCAGTTACGGTTGAAAATGGGTAAAAAAAGTTTTTAAAATTTAAAAATTACATTGAAAGGTCATCTCTGGAGGAGATGATGTTTCCTAACTACAACCATAATTACCACTTCCACTGGTGGTAAACACTGAATTGGGGGGATTTTCAGAAGGTTCCTCTGGTGGAATTTCATTATGAAAATCTGCCCAAATCTAAAGGAGTTCCTACGTCTCTAGACTATCCTTGACAACTTTGCCCGCAGTCAATTAGGTTTTCTTGGTTATTATTAGACCAGTACCAGAGGAACCTCAGATATACCGCTGCTGCCCCGAACTTCGGAAGCAAGCCCTATTCAGACATTTTGGGCCTCATCAGAAGTTGGTCGGTCTGGAAATAAAGTGGCGGTAATAATGTGCACTGGCACTTTTCCTGACCGCCCAACTATAAGTTTGCCGGTAGGGTGGAGGATATACCTCCCGCTAGGAGCTGGAGGTATATCCCCCACCCTATTACCAGCCTGGTATTACCGGTGCCGTTAATACAGGTAAATCCCTGCATGGAGTCCAATGGGACTCCATGGAATGGCGATTTACCAGTGTTTCTGCCACGTGGAATCTACCGGTAATTCAGGCAGACCAAGTGGTGGAAACGGTAGCAGGCTTTGCCAGTATTCCTCTGGCAATGAGTTTGTTTGTCTATAAAATGTTGCACAATAGCGATATAGCATTTGATAAAAGGTGCCAGGCTGTCACTGCATACAGGACGGACCCTTGCATTACTTCTCTTCATCCCTCTAAGTTTTCGTTCACATGCACTTTTTACATATTCCACGCTTGACTTGTCACTTTTGGGGCCAGATTACAGAAACTTTGCACTGGGGCAACTGTAATATTTGCCCAATATTAGCACTAGGGCAAAATGTGCCTTATTTTTAAAAACCCTGGGGCGTATTACAAAACCGTTGCGCCATGACAAGGGCAGTTTGGCATGTTATAATGGCCGGGACAAAAATTGCCCTGGTGCAAAAGGTTACATTTTCACTGCATTTTTGCACCTGGGCAAATTTTGCCCCAGTGCTAATACGGAATGGTATTTGCGCGAGGGCAAACTTTGCTCTGGTTCAGAAATGCATCAAAAATATATATTTTTTGCTCTAGGCCCTTTTTTGTCACTTGCTTATGCAATGTCAAACTGCACTTGCCAATGTGCAATGTTTTTCTAATATGTCGCAGTGTTTTTAGAAATAGGGCAAACTTTGCCCTACTGCTAATACCATGCAATTTTCCACTCGTAGTAATGCAAACTTTCTATAATCTGGCCCCTGGTCTCTAGGTTTGACAGTTCCAGTATTACTATTCTTTCGTCTGTTTTGTTAGGAAATGTACCACATTCCGGTGTTTAGTCATAATATCGAAAAAAAATGTCGAAAGACAATAATTTCGAAAAAATAATGTAAAAAAAAAAAATTGAATTCTTTACTTTTTTATTTATATATTTTTTGGGGGTTTCGCGAGTAAAAAAAAAGGAAAAAAAAAGGGGGCTAAGGGGGATCCCCTTTTCGAATAAAAAACAATTTTTTTTTCAACATTATTTTTTCCAAATTATGACTTTTGACATTTTTGTATTCGATAGTATCACTATAAACCCCACATTCCATCAACTAAAAAAACCTCCACACTTTCAAGGCTTCACTGGAGCACATCTCGAGTCTATCACATAGCCACACACAACTTACATAAAACTGCCTTAAAGTCAATATTCCCTATAGACTGATTTGAATATAGCTTTTAAAAGGTTCTGCGCTTCAAATTCACAATACGCTTTGGCTGGATCAACATGCACCTTCACTATCATAAAAACTTCATCCCCTCACCGGTAAATCTGCTTTGAATGTGTGTTTTTATATCTTGATATGATATTTTATTTATAGTGCGCCCATACACAAGTGGTTCAAAGCGCAACAGTCCCCTTTACCCTCTTCCTCTACCCCTGTGCCCCCGTTGTCTTTTCTCCTCCTCCGCAGGCTATGATCCTGACACCCCAGGCTGAGATACAACAGGCCAACTTCCAGACAAGCCTCTGTGCTCTGAGACCGCGAGAGCGGGGGTTTGGTGCAGTATACAAGATTTGTGATCACGCTACACCATCAATGTGGTATAAATAATACTCATACCTCCAGTTGGCCGAATGCTTTATCTTCCATTGTTTGCTCTCTGCTAGCCTGCAACACTCCACCTCAGCTGTGCGAGTGCTCTAGATTATATCAACTGTACATTAAGCATTTTCCAGCCCTGCAGTTCTGCCCTAGGCTCCCACAGTGCTGCTGGATTCCCGCTGCAAATTTCTGCATTTGATGGGCTCGGTTTAGATGCTGGTTTTGATCTTCCTGCCTCGCCCGCGCGCAGGCCCGCCCTTTACACCTTTAGGCCAACCTCTACCAGCCCATGGCGTTCCTCTGCGTTCGCATGCTGTTAATGAGCAATAGAAATAATATGAATTTAAGAGTTTATTTTTCAACTCTCATGTCTCTGGTGAGCAGCCAGCCCATTTGCAGCCGACCCCAAAGACCATTGGCCTCATTACACGGACGGCGGTAACCATGGCGCTATTAGCACCATGATTGCCGCCGGTATTTTACCGATTCCGCCTTGGTGAATGGGGGAATTACCGCTCCATTCCAAAGTTGGCGGGGCAGTAATTCCCCATTCACCAAGGCCCTTCCCCATTCCCATTTGAGCCCCCATAGGGCTCAATGGGAATGGGGAAGGAGCAAATAACGGTACCGCTATTAGCGGTACCGTTATTTGCCCTAAAGTCCCTCAGCGGGTCCCTTCCTTCACGTGTGGTCTGGCCACACGTTAAGGACGGGACCCGCTGAGGGACCTCGTAGTATGGCGCTAAGGGATTACCGGCACCGGTGCCCTTACCGGTGCCGGTAATCCCTTAGCGCCATCCGTGTAATGAGGCCCCATGTGGCTTTCCTTGTTGCAGGGAACGAATCCCCTCTGGGGCGGGCCATGTCTGATGTGTAAATGCAGATGCTCTCACAGGCGTCTCTGTTTGCCGTTTGCGCGGGAAAAAAACAACCCTGTAGTCCGCATTTGCCATTCTTGTTAATTCGTGTCAACTCAATTAATATTGCATGGAGAAGAAAAAAAAAACAACTCGGATGATCTGCGACTGGACTGATTCAAGTCTTGTTTTCTCCACATAGTCAGCTGGGGGTTCCATTCATTAGTATCCGGCTCCCCAGAGGTGGGCGTCAAAGGCCTGGAATAATCCTTCCCGCAGGAGCACGTGGCGTCGGAGCTGCCGCTAGCGCGTGATTGATCATTCATGCGCCTTGCGTAACGTGCCTTCACAGATCAACGGCGCCAGCTTCCCCAAACACTCCTCTCCCGCTAAGGAACCAGCCATTATCGGTGCAAAAAACACAGTTCTCCCCACGGCGGAAATCCTCTTAATGTGGTAAACTGCAAGCAGCATGAGCTTAGGGCTGGATGCATGTGGGTCCTGCGTATGAGTGCGATGCCTTCACTTATTTAAGGAGATTATTCGTGTTAGTGTAGTTTTTCGAAAATGTTGGCAATATGTTGGCAAACACCAAATGCTGAAACCAAATATTTGTTTTGTGAAGCTATCTCTACTTTGGGAAGGTGGCTTACTTGCTCCAATATTTGTGCCAGTACCTCACTGAGGGAAGAGGCTGGCACCGAGGTATGGATTAACGTTTCACCCCCATGGCTCATTCAATCTCCATCACCCACCGAACCACCACCCCAACACTCTCAAGAACTCATATCGCCACACTCGCAAACCCGCATACTCTCGCACCGCAGACCCGCGTGCGCTCATACACAGTGGCGGCTGGTGACTTTGAAAGGTGGTGGGGCAGAACTGTTGCGGGACAAATATGTAAGCGAGCGAGCCCGACCCACGTAAAGCAGAGTGCGTGGTGGTTTGCCCCCCAGGAAATTTTGGGAGTTATGGCTTCCAAAATGTACAATTTACTGCCTAACCAACTAAAAGAATTAG
This sequence comes from Ambystoma mexicanum, assembly GCF_040938575.1. Lineage (NCBI taxonomy): Eukaryota > Metazoa > Chordata > Amphibia > Caudata > Ambystomatidae > Ambystoma > Ambystoma mexicanum. The sequence continues at coordinate 111,408,617 of NC_090922.1, forward strand.
GGTTCCGGTATTAATAATGATACTTTATTATCCATTGGCGACAAAGATAAGGCTAATAGCTGCTGATTATAACGAGATGGCCATCCAGCAGCAGGGAGCTTAAACACTAACTGCCCACTGAAAAGCTCTAAACTCTCTTTTGCCAGCAAGGGGATGATCTGAAGGAACCAGTGTTAGAAGGCAATGAAGTGGTAATACCTCTGTGTCTCCCGTGGATAGAGAAAACGCAGCTAGTAATGCAGGCACTGCAAAGGGCACATTTAAAGCCGGAGAAATAAAAATAACGTTCAAATAAATTGAGAAATATATATATTGCAGTGTTTCAAGATCACAGACTGGCAACATGGGGGCAGTTGATGGGGGACCCTCCTGAGGCTCAGGCACCTTTTATTTGAAAAGGTTGAAAGGCCCCAACACCGTCCCTGGGTGCACCAAGACTAAAGTTATGGGGATGGGAGGTGTGAGGGAGCTGACCCATCAAATGTTGGCAGAGAGACTAGATTCAGAGATTGTGGGAGAGTGGCAAACTTACTTGTGTGGGGTCTTCTAACTTCTTTACACTTTGAATGAGGCTTTTCTGGTGCAGCTTCAATGTTACAAGCAATTAAGTCTCTCCTTGTCTGAAACTGCACAAGAACTGCTGTGAGAATGAGCTGTCTTGTCCTCCAACCCTACCCATAAATCGCTCCCCTGACATGCAGGTGCTAACACTTCACGATTTCAATTGCCCAAAAATGTATGCATAGGAATGCATTTTCTAACAATGAAATGCTCTACATTAGTAGTTGCTGGGCTTTTGTTAATTGTGCAGCCACAGGCCCCGCATATTGTCTTTGTCCTTCCCTGCCACCGCTCTGCATGTCACTCGGGTCAAGTATGGAAAGGAGGGCAAAGCTCCTGCTGTCAGTGTGTCGCAAGCACCCCCCTTATATGGAGGCAGGAATGCGTTCGTATAAACCTTTACTGCTCTACAGTAAAATGATAACGTTTCTCCAGAATGGGCACGCCGATGGCAAGCCATGCCTCTAACAGTCCCTAAGTGTGCAGATTTGCTTGCAATGCCAGGCTGCCTGCCTGCACACACCAGCGCAACTACTGTAGGTAGCTCTGTCAGGGAGAGGGTATTGATTGGGAGCACTGCAAGTGTGGCCCATCAGGGGCTTCACTGATGGAAATGGTGCAGGGGTGCCCATGACCGACAGCACAGATAGGCAATGCTGCTGTCTGAGGCAGAGCATGAAAGGGGCACCACAGCCTTTGTGAATGATAAAAGAGGGTCATTGCTCTGTGAGTCTGTGTGTGTGTTGGGGACAGAGTGGCAGGGTGCGGGATAGCTTTATTCCTCACTTTGCCTTCCATTCCCAAGTGGAGACGCCAGTAGTCCTGTAGTTGGCCCCAGGATGGGGCCCTATAATACTATCATGGAGGCTCGCAGTCATTCTTTGAAAAGGAGTTTCTTTTTCGGTGTGGCTACTCAGGCAACAGCAGTGCTGTGACATAAGACACACAATAGACAGTTATATCAGCCCTTCCCGCCTATCCACGTGCACTTGTCTGAGACACTCTGCTCCCATCTCTGGGACAGCACGGGGGAAATTAGCTAGGGCAACCATTGCATCTGGGTGTAGCGGCAGTGCAAACATCCCGCACAACTGCCCTGATTGCAGCCTTTCAAGTCCCGACTCCTGCCTTGTCTGCCCAGTGCCCTTCTTACCTGGTGGGCCGCCCGCTACCACCAAGGCGGGGGCCGCCTGGGCCTACTTTGTTCAGCCCCCCGGTCCGTGCCGTGGATGCCCAACTTGGGGCGAGCGTTGGTGGTAGCGGGCCCCGCTACCACCAAGGCTCGCCTTAAGTAAGTTGACGGCAGCAGGCAGTCACTCAGCTCGGCAGCACTGAACGACGTGTAGGCCTAGCCTAAGCCTACACGTCGTTCAGTGTTGAGTGACTGGGCCTGCCTGCTGTGCCCTGTAGTGGATAGTGGTCCACATAGTTTGGGCCCGGCGGGGGGGACTCACTCCCGACTCCGAGTCTCCGAGTCTCCGAGTCCCCGGCCCGGGCCGAAACTAACAGAGAAGTTCTCTGTTAGTTTGGGCCCGGGCCGGGGACTCGGAGACTCGGAGTCGGGAGTGAAAAAACAAGTTACAACAAACGAACGCTGCGCAGTGCGCACAAATTACTTACAGCGGGTCCGCGGCGTCGCTGCTGGGCTGGTGTGGCCTGGTGCTGCAGCAGCACTCCTCTCCGGTGTGCTGATGTTCGGCCGGCGTCGGGGGAATCCGGATTCGAAAAGAAAGGGTCGGGTGTGAAGGCGGCGCAGGCGCACGCACACACCCTGCGCCGCCAGTAGATACAGTATGTCATTGGCTGTTTGCCAGCCAATGACATACTGTATCCATGGCAGGGGAGGGAGGGATTAATAATATAAGTGCGCTGTTTGCGCACTAGCGGGGCCACCCCTGAAGCGCCCCGCCAGGCCTCTAATTAAAGGGCCTACGTAGAGTGCGTGGAGCTACGAGCTCCACGCACTCAACTATAAAAAAAAAAATACTAAATTGGGACGCGCCCCGCTGCCGGGTCGGGCGGCTATACACACACTGCACACTGATTGTTTCCTTGCCACAGCGCCCCCGCGCTGTTGGCAAAGGAAATGCAGCAGAATCTAGGCTAAAAGAGATTCAATCAGAGAAGTTCTCTGATTGAATCTCTTTTAGCTTCTCTCTCTTTTTCTGGGGGGGCGGCGCCCGGCCGCCCTATTATAGCAGCCGCCACTGCTCATACATCAATACCACACGCCTCCCTCCCTTATTCCAGCAACAACCACTCCATTAAACAGAGGTGGAACTGAAAGGGAAAATTAGGAAACAAAACAAAATAGAATCAGAACAGAAAACAATATCATGGAAAATATTAACAAATGCATAAAATTAGTAAGTGGCAGAACAAATGAATCAGAAATATAATCTGGTATCCGTATTAATGTTTGAATTTAAAAAGATGAATGGGAGATTTGTTCGAATTTCGGCTGTACGAAAATTTGGTATATATGTTATGTAATGTCCGGGAGACGCAGGAGCATTTGTCGTACGCCACATGCTGTAGGGGTCGGGTGCACATCTCAAGTCTTGTAGTTTGCCGGTCCGGGAAAAGTGCTGGTCATGGTATTACCAGCACTCTTACCAGCGCTTTTCCCGGACTGGCAAACTTATGATGACCCTCAATGCCTTTATGATCATACATATCAATAGTGTTTACTAAAGGGGAAGCCTTTTGTGCCTTTCTGGTCCTATTTTCATTGTTTTTTGTGTTTCTGTTACTTGGGTGCGGATAGTGTGTAGACATCCTACAAGTGCCTTTGCTTCTGCAAACTGTGCACTCTGACCCCTCCCCCCATGTTTTTGTTATTGTTGTGGGAGTGGCTGTGTCATTAAACTGTATTACTGCCGATGTTGCCTTTTCTCGTCCCATTACATAGGCAGCGCTAGCTGGTGTGGCATTTCTTGTGCTCCATTGTGGCCCACTTCAGTGTGGATGTGGTACATTCGTGTGTTGGTCCCACCGAGATACCCGCAAGTGGAGGTTCTGACCGTTCCACTGGTTCCACAGTTATTTCTCTCGTTGTGAGATATGCCTGCCAAGGTGCTATCTTATGGTTCGTCACTCTTCCAAAGTGTAGGGCGACAAAAGGATCTTGAAAGGTTCATGTAACCTTTTCATTACCACTGGTGCAAAGCCTGTAATATACATCAGCTTTTGTGTCGCCCAATATGTCGTTAATAGTGCCCGTTCACATAGTGCATATTCCGTTTCAGGTTGTGTAAGGTTCCTAGAGACTCATGCCACCATGTGATGAGCATCGGCCACCTTTTGTGACAAAAATAGCCGCAATGGTTTCTTCCTAAACTAAGGGCCATATGTAAAAGCGTTTTGTCAGAGTTAGCTGTTATTAGGTGTGAGGTTGATCCCCACGTGCTTTCCAAGTTATCAAAAGCCTTTTGGTGGTTCGAACCCCACACACACACACACACACACACCTTTTTTTAACAGGTCGTACAATGACTGAGCCATTTGTGCAAAGTGTGGTGTGAACATTCTGCAGAATCCCATCAACCCCAATATAAACTGAACAGCATGGCTGCTACCTGTCTCATTTCAGGAGGTCGGTTGAGGACTTTTCTGTTGTGACATTTTCTTTTTAGTTTCTTCTAATTTATTTTTAAATTATTTATCCTCCATTGCTTCCTTTATCATGACCGGTCTCAAGGGAAGTTTGTATTTCAGATAGCTTCTCAGATTGTTAAGTTTTGTTTCTAACTCCACAATTTCATTCTTTAATTCGTCATTTTTCTTGTTCATACTAAGGACAGTATTCGCTATCTGCCTACTCGTCATATTTGCTACCGTTGGATGTTTTAAAACATCTAGTTCTGTACCCAGTCTACTGCTATCTCTTACCCGGTGTTCCTTTTTGTTTGTCTCCCAATATAACGTTCTCCATAATGCAGTTAATGCAGTAGGAATACGGTTACATTTGTTTACGTTCTTATGTGATGTTGCTATTATTTGCCACTATCTTTCTATAGATATGATCCTTCCTTTCTAAATAGTCCTGTTTTATTTTCTCTTAATATCTGTTCTTTGACTTTACTTGCCCGAACCTTTCTTTTATTCCAGCAGGCCCTGTCCCTGCGGCCCTATTTGCCTCCTTTTATATGGAAAATAAGTAGTCCAACAGACACTTACCTGGTACTTTGTGTTGGTTCTGTGGTTCGCCTGCACTGTGGTCATTCATTCAGGCACAGCGTTTCCTGGCCAATGCACCAACTGTTATGCACAGAATCATCAGAACAGACCATATAAAAGTGGGACACAGCGTGCTTTATTTCCAGTTGTACAGGTATACATACATATACAGTGCATCTTGCCGACTCGTGGTGATTCAGCAGTCATGTGTTATGTTCAAAGAGGCAGTTAGAAGTGGTTCAGAAGCAGATGAGGGCAACGAGAGGGCAAATGTGTAGGAACATCTAATTGCACAAAAGCTGTTGGTGGCAACCAGGGGTGTTGCTAGGTCTAGAAAAGACCCGGGGCTACGCTAATGTCAGAACTGTCCGGACTCGGGGCTAGCTAGCATTTTGGTTGTAGCTCCTGAGGTTCTATCTGGGGCTACAACCAAAAGACCAGGGGCTATAGCCCCCTTAGCCCCCTCCCTAGCAACGCCTCTGGCAACGAGAGCACAAACGTGTAGGAGTGTCTGATTGCACATTTCATTCTTGACTGGTTTTGCTCTGACCACTGTAGAGCAGATGTTCCATTCTTTCCTTGCACCTACTTTCTCTGTGCCCGAAACAGTCACACAGAGCGTAAAGCACTCAATGCAGAGTGTAGCTAGGAAAAACCCCATGGTTTCGTTGACAGTGTTCATTACTTTTCTGCGCAGCGCAGGGCTATGTGTGTGAGGGTGTGCATGTTTGCTATGTGTTGACATTGCTGGATGTCTGTTTCCATGAGGGTGTCAGGCAGGTTAGTGTATGCTGGCTGTGCCTGCCACTTGTCATCCTTTCATCATGGACACATTCTCATGTGGGGCCACTGTTCGTTTCATGTAGAATGCATGCTTATGCGAAGAAGCTGCTGACCAGATACTCCCTCACCCATGCTGCTATCACACTGGGCTCCACCTAGGTCGGTGGCCTGACTTGTGGGTCTGGCCTGGGGTCTTGTACTAGGTCTGGATGCACACCTTCGCGCACTGCAATGTTATGCAGGATGCACAGGCATGTGTGCTTGGTCCTGGGGGGGGGGGCATAGTGCAAGATGGGTGCAGTCGATGGCTCCAATGACCGAGGGAATTGTTGCACTGAGTAAAATGCGCAAGACACCTGTCTCTGCTCTTATTCGGTCGAGGGCCTGTTGACATGACATTGGCTGCACAATATAATGCATGCCATGACCTGTTGCAGTGCGTGTGACTGCATTGCCTGTGAGATGCCTGCAGTGATGCCACTGGTCCTCTGGATAGAGCCAGTGGTAAAGGAGTGCAGTGCAGTCAGTACCTTCATATTTGGCCCTATGGCATGGTAGCATGCAGTGGTTGAGTGAAAAGCACCCACCCACACTTGCAACATGTCCATGATGACAGGTGGAGGGAAGTGATACCTTACGAAGACCTCTGTTTTGGACATGCTGAAGAGGGTGACCCTGGTGCGGAAGACCCACTGCCTCCTTCTCCTCCACCTTGGCTGGGCTGTGGCAGCGACTGTGACTGCAGTGTTGTGCCAGTGCTGCGCATAGAAAGTTATGGCCAAATCGCAGGGATACATCTCCTAGTATGGGAGCATGGAATGGCGCTGTGTGCGTGCTGATATGCATCATCACTGTGTTGATTGGTTTGTTATTGATTGCTTGTTAGGTTCTGCAGCTGTGCATGTGTGGGATTCAGTTGTGTCTTGTTTGTTAGCATTGTGTGTGTGTTTCGATGGAGTTGTTTATTTTCATCATGGTTGTATTGGTTGCACGTATGATGTGGCAGTTTGTGTGTTTCAGGTGGTATGTGGTGTGTAACTGGGCGTCTGTTAGGTTTTGCATGCCATGTCTCCTCTCTGGTGGGTTAGTGGTGATTGTGGGTATTGTGCATTTTCTGGTTATTGCTTTGCATTGATATTAATTGTTCTTTGTTTTTGGTGTTATTTATGCTTTTCCGTCTTTGTGTAAGTTCCACCTTTGACAGAAGTTCCTAATTTGGGTAAGTTACCTCCACGTAAATTGCAACTTGTTTTGGCCGTAAATTGAACTTACACCTCGTATCTTCCTTAGTAAATTTGTACATATATAAACTTTGAGATCAGACTTCAGACATAAACCATGGATACAACCACAGAATTGTGGACAGCCAGATTCACAGGGCAACAAGCATCCCCCGCAGCAACCTCTTAGACTATAGGGCGAAAGAGACACAAACCCAGGTGCCACTGGTAGTTGCATACAATCCAGAGCTAGAAGCCCTCAGCAAGATTGGTAAGGAATTCCAACCCATCCTGCAACAAGATGAACGTCTGAACGACGTTTTTCCTCAGATGCACATCCTTGCATTCAGATAACCAGCCAATCTGAAGGGAATGATGGTCAGAAGCAAACTACATACAAATAGCACCAATAATGGAACTGAGCCTTGCAGAAACAAAAGATGACTAACCTGCCCACATATCAACATTACGGACACAATCAAGATACCCCACATGGGGCAGGACTATAAAGTTATGGGGCAGTATACATGTGCATCTGCAATATTGTTTATTTGATTATGCTTATGAAATGTCCTGGATGTGGCTACTAGTCCAGGGAAACTAATCAACTTCTACATAAAGCATTGTCGGGGTGATTATCCTGGGGTCAGCTGAGCCATCCGCGGACCTCCGGGCTGGGAGGCCCCAATTCCTCCCGTGCTTACCTGAATGAGTATGAGACACACACAAGGAGCAAGGTGGTTCTGCTGTTTATTATAACAACGGCAGGGATGGGTCTCGGATCGTACGCGTCCGTCCAGACTCTCAATCTTAGTGGGGCTCGCAGGCCCTTTTTACAGCAGTATGACGCGCTACTTGCGTCACCTGGGAAAGTTAGCAAAAAACCTATTGCCACTTCGGATTGGTTCCCCGAGTGGTATGGTTAGTATAGGATACATATAGAGAAGGATATTAGTGGTTAAGGATGAGTCAGGTGGTATACTTGGGCTGTCCCTACTATTAGATACTTGAAAATCGTTACAAGAAGACCCCTGATGATTGGCAAATGTTAGTGGCATCAGTGATGAGTCCCCCTGTGTTCTGATTGGTCCTCTCACGAGCCCCCAAGCCTGGGACCATCACCGTTCCCAGCTTGCGGTGTACCTGTCATTAGCAACAATGTGCAACTATGTGTTTGTGCAGACAACGTACGGGTCTGCTCATAGACTTGTGAGCAGGCAGTTCCCATCGCCGTAGGTGTCCATCTTGCCGCTTTGCTGTTGCAACCTGTGTCCCAGACGTGGGACCCAGGCGACTTCTGTCTCGTGGGTCTGGCACCTTGTCAGATCGGCTTGGTCACGTGTGGAGAGACCATAGCTGGAGCAGAATTCTGCACATTAGATGTGTATTTCGTTTCTGTGGGCTTGCCTTTTTTACAGGTGTAACCTTGGTGCCGGGCTGGTAGCATATGAGTTGCAACATCGTGGCCTGGGCTATGAGCTCTCGCTGGGGCTCGTTCTGCATGATCAGCACTTGTACTCTTGCTCTGAGAGAGTTTTCATGATGAGGCTCTTGCTTGCTGCCTACTCGGGCCTAGTTCATGGATGGTGATGCATAATCCATTGTACGGAGGTCGCGGTTTGACATGGCGTCACAAGCAGTGTTAGGTCTACATGATGGTGTCATCACAGGGCGAGTGGTGGGAGACGCGTCAGCAAGCGTATACACGAGTTCTTCAAGCGTCTTGCATTTCTGCATTACTATAAGAAGGACTATGTGAAAAATAACAACAATGCACGTCAGTGGGTGTGTCAGTCACCTACGTCATAGCACTGTATATGTTCTTCGTGTAGGTTGGTGTGTGAGTGACCAGTGTGCATGGTGGCACGTGTGTTCTTGGCAGTTGGCTAGGTCGTTGTGGCATCTCTAACGATGTGGGTACTTGAGGCTGTTGTCTTAGTCGAGTTCATCCATGCCGCAGGTGTCGGCTTGAGTCGGACAGGCTGGTGGGCATACCCTTATGTTCCTGAACCAGGGTATTTTGTCATCTGGTAGATAGACGAACTCGTAACTTGGGGGGTGCCTGGGCCGCGATCCTCTAGGCCATGGTCGTGATGAGATTGGGGGAGCTTGTTCTCCCATTCTCCCACTTCAGTCCCCCCTCTGGTCGACTTGTCGACCACAAACATATCCTTTTCTTTATCTCCTCTTACTCTCCATACTTTAGTTATTCCAGCCAAGTGTCCATAGTGGTTGACAGGATCTTCGAACGACCAGTACGTATAAACACAGCTGCCTCCTGGTTTGCTGTATACCCATCTTCCAACATAGCTCCTCGGGTTTCTTGGGTTCTCCAATTTTACAGATGGCGGATCCAAGTGGTTGGTAATGATCTGTTTACGCAGTCTCTTTCCTTTATTATCACGTCGGTGTGCTGGTCATCATCAGTTGGCATCAAGGGGTGCATGCCAACCATTTCTATCATTTCGTCTGTAGTGCGTGCTTTCCTGGCTTTCCAGAACCTTATTACAATCAACACTGCTGCAGCTAACATTATGCATCCAACTATAATCTTCAGTCCATCTGACAGCCATGATGGCATCCATGACCATAAAAATTAAAACCAACTAGTATCCTTCTTCACCCCTTTGCTTTCTTTCATCATTTTGGAGTGCATCTGGGCCAGTTGTGATACTGCTTCAGTAAGTGTCCCATTATCTGCATTGTTAGCAGGGATAAATGTGCAGCATGATTGTCCAATTTTTGCACAAACTCCTCCTTCCATAGCCATGAGAAGATCCAGTATATATCTGTTTTGTAATGCTACCATTCTTTCCGCTCGCAGCTCTTCTTTTATGGTGTTGAATCCGTTTACTGTTGAATTAATCGTCATCATCAGTTCCCACCGGGTGATCTGAAGCCATTTTGTGTTTGCATATGCTTGTAGTCCTGGGTGTATTATTGACGAGAAGAACACTGCAGCCCTGCTGAATAATCTGTGTTCTGGTGGGATGGAGGTGAGTGCTGTTTCCGATCTTCCCCACAGGTCGTTTCCTGTCAGGGGTTCTCCTAGTCTTTTCATTCTCGGTAGGATGTTATTGTTGTTGTTGTTCTCTCCTTCTTGTGATTGTACAGACCTTTTCCTCCTCTTGTTCCCTTCGTCCATCTTGGGGAAATTGGCCATGTTAACATGTTTTTGGGGCACTACTAGTGATGGTACATTGATGTGTACCATGGTGCATATTCCCTTCCACAACGGAGGCAAGGTGTGGTATGCCTTATCCCTGCAGGCCCAATAGTGGTCCATTATTACTGCCGTTCCAGCACCCACCTCTGGTAATTCTAATACGCTTCCGCAGTTGATGTTGTATCCCACATCCACATCTCCTTTGTGTTGGAAGCATAGCTTGGGTGCGGTCAGTGGTAGTATGCTTATTGGGTCTTCATCCTTCTCCATCCATGTCAGCATGGGTACATATTTACCCCATGTCATCCAGCATCTGTCGTTGTGCTCCTGTATGGTGGTAACACTTTCTCTTGTTATCATGTTTCTCCCAACCACTCCTATTTCCCATTCATTGTTCATGTATATTTTTCCAGTTATTTTTATCAGTGTCCTCTCCCAGCATCCCTGCACACCAGGAACTTCAGTGGCGTACCAATCACACGGCAGGTATTCTAGTGTTACTTTCTTCGTTTCTCCTTTATCGGGGCCACTCGTCATGTATCTGAATGCCTCAGCGTGTAAGCTGCTTTTATGGTAGCTCAAGTATGACTTGAGGAAGTTGTTTTCGTATGGGTATGTGTCCCTTGTTTCCCACTGCATTCTCACCACCGTTCCTTGGAATCGTCCCCTCGTTTGGAATAGTGCCAGATATATTATACATTGCGCTGTCATTTCCTGTATTTCAGTGGCAACAAATGTTCTTGATGCGCTCATGGCGTATGGGATCAATGAGCACACATAGCAGCTATCCTCTGTTGTCTGCTTACCAATTTGGGTCATGTGCTGGTACCACATGTTGTTTGAGACGTGTGCTGAATCTGTTATGTAATTATCGATACCTTTATTGTCAGTATATGTGCTGCGTTTAACTCTACCTCCCTTACCCTTAGGGTTGCTAGTACCACCTGATATCATACCTGTTGCAGCCGTGGGAGGGGGCATGTTAGTTGTGGGTGCAGCCACAAAATTGGTAGCATAGCTTTTCTGCCATACAGAGGCAGCCAACAGACCAGTGATGACCAACACCCCTATCAATTTTATTACAAGAGCTAGTCTCACCGGCATTTTGTTCTTACCTCGCTGCAGTCCAACAGCTTATTCTTGCGACGTTAAAGGTGCCCGCCTGAAAATCCTTATTGTGCTGGTTATTATTGTTAGTATTGGTTAATTAAGCTCTTCCTATCAAGTAATCGTTCAGTGCCCAGGCGAAGAGCTGCTCCCACGCTAATCTTAGTGACCTATTTCTTAGAGCCGGTGAGTGCTCGTGAAGATGGGGAAATTATTGTTCTATGGCCAAAACAAATGCGGTGTAATATACGCGTACCCTTCTTCTTTTTAGGTACTTCGGCCTTCTTATATGATATACAAATTGGTGTGATAGGGCCTCAGGGGTGTTATCATCCGCGGGCAGCATCTACTCCTGGGCAGAGCACACTGTTAGTTACTTTACTTTCTAAACAATACAATTATATGCGGTACCTGCATGTGCGAGAGAAAATAGAGAAAAACATGCAAGTGTTTTATGTTTGTGTGTGTAACATCCAAGTTTGTTATACAATGTCCTTCAATCGGTGGTGGCCTTGGAGGGGGGGCTGGGGCTGGATTGGGCAGAGGTTTGTTTACTTTATGATCTCGTGACCATGGGGTGGGCTATGGGCAAGTGTCCAACGTCTATGGCAGTGGTTGTGACTGGGGAGTGGTCAAGTGTAGTGACACAATTGTCCTCAGCGGTGGTTGCTGTATCCTTCTATGTAGCCGACGTTGTTGATGTTGTTGGTCTGGCAATGGCCCTGTCGTCAACGCTAGGGCGGGTCTGATGTTTGTAGGGCTTTACGTCATGTAGGTGATTCCAGGCGCGCTTATCGTGCAGTTTCACTGCTCTGGGAGCCACTTCCTCTACCAAGTGGGGTCCAGTAAAGCGTGGGCTGTTCCACTTTCTATCGAAGTTGCGGAGAAGTACATGATCGCCCTCTGCAATAGTGCTTAGTCCTTCCTTTTCTTGTTCCTCGTTGGTGTCTTCTTGTTGAGAACTCTTCGACCCGCCCCACATGCGGTCGAGCTGTTGAGATACAAAGGCGACACTAGTGATCAAAGAAGACACATATTGATACATTTCGTCACCAAGAACAGTTGCAGTGTTTTCATGGTCAGTAAATGCTCTTGATGTTGGCGTTAAAGGAAGGCGCATTTGACGTCCTGTCACCACCTCGTGGGGAGTGAGGTGGTGATCAGACCCTGGCCTGTTCCTCAGCTCAAATAGAGCCAGCGGAAGGCAGTACAACCAGCTCTTTTTAGTTGTCTGCTGAATTTTTGCGATCTCCTCTTTCAATAGGCCATTCAGGCGTTCACAGACACCGTTGGCCTGCGGATAGTATGCACATGCAAATTTATGTTTAATACCCAGAAAAGATGTGATGTGTTGAAACATTTCATTAGCAAAGTGTGGGCCGTTGTCCGACCGCAGCACTTCGCAAACACCCCACCTGGGGAAGACCTCTCTCACTAGAAATGTAGCTGCTCTAAACGCATCCACGTGTGAGCAGGGTCCGGCCTCGATCCACCTAGAGAATGGCCATACCACTACAATCATGTACCTATGTCCTTGACATACATTGATCATATCAACGTAGTCAATATGAAGGTGTAGGAAGGGTCCTTCGGGCCGGGGTATAGTACCTTTTATCACTTGCAGCGTGTGACCGGCCGTAAACTGTTGGCATGTGAGGCAGTAGCTGATGAAATTAGTAACATGAGAATTTAACTCGGGGCAGAACCAAGCCTCCCTAATTCATGCTGCAATCACTTCCTTTCCTGTATTTGCTGGATGATGAAGCTGGACCAGGGCGGTGTTCAACAATGCCAACGGCATGACCACTTTTCCAGTATTATTTTGATGCCACAGCACGTCTGTTGGGAACATCGTACATCCTCTTTTTACCCACAGTTCCTTTTCTGCCATTGGTGCGGCTGCCTGTAATTCCATTATCTGTGTTACAGGGAGATGAGTGTACCCTTCATTCATCATCATCTGTCTTACCATTGCCCTCCCCCTCCCTCTCTCTGATTCTGGGGGGGTCCATAATTCACCAAAATATGTGCGTCTGCTGTTTCATTTCCTTTCGAGATATAGTCATCTCCATTAGTGTGTGCTGGGCATTTAACCAAAGCTATCTCTTGGGGGTCATTTATTACTTCAATTCTGCTAGCAGGAGGGCATGTTGCACTGGGGTGCCTTCAGCTCTTCTAAACCCCCTTCTCTGCCATTTTATCAACCCGGAGTGCACCGTTGATGTGACATATGCGCTGTCAGAATATATAGTAACTCATTTGTCAACACTTTCCTTTAGTGCCAAAATCAGCGCAACCAATTCCGCTGCCTGAGCTGAATAATGCTGCGGTAATTGCACACATTTTACTGGGACATACATCAAATTTTCTGTCATTTTTACTACCGCTGCCCCAGTTTTCCTTATCCCATCGCTTTGGTCAATTGTTGACGAACCATCAATGTACAAAATCTCCCCCCCCCCCTAAGGGCATCCTCCTCCACTTTCCTTGTGCTTGAGTGCATTTCAATAGTCTGTGTGCAATCGTGAGCATAATCACCTTCCTCAACAACTTCCGTTATGAATCTGGCTGGGTTTACGTTACTGCATCTGACAATTGTCAATTAGGGTCTAGATAGGATGATCTCATAACCTGACGCCCTCTGTGTGGTCAGTGTGGACTTAGGTTTGTTCAAAATTGCAAACAGCGCATGCTCCACAAATAATGTGGTGGGGCACCCCATTGTTGTCGATGATTTCTCCACCGCAAATGCAGCTGCGGCGAGGCTCTGTTCGCAAGGGAAATGTCCTAACATGACAGGGTCCAAGTGACCGCTGTAGAATACTATTGGCTTGTGTCCCATGCTAGTTTTCTGAGTCAATACTGCTTTCATTACTGCTGAGTTGCAATGTGAAAAGATAAAAAATTGATGTTCGTAATTTGGAGTGGCTAGTACGGGAGCTGTGGATATGGCGTGTTTCAACTCATCAAACGCCTCTTTCATTTCTCTTGTCCACCCAAATCTCTTGTCCCCTTTTTGTGCCTCTCTCAATGCCTCGAGCAGGGGTCCTATGTATGAGCTGTAGTCGAAGACCCTTGCTCTACAGTGGTTGCATAGGTCCAGGAACTGCTGCAGTTCCCTCACAGTTTGTGGTTGTGGCGTGTTGGATATGGCTTGTGCTCTTTGTGGTGCAATGTTTCTTCCGTGCTGGGATATTAGTTGACCAATGTATGGTACCTGTTCCTGACAGTACTGTAACTTTTCCTTGTCTACCTTGTACCCCTTTTCAGCCAACACTGTCAGCATTTTACTGAGTCTTCCCTGCACCTCTCCTCAGTTGTGCTGCAAATTATTATATCATCAACATATTGCAGCACTGTACTTTCCATTTCAATTTTTCCCAAATCCATCTGTATTACTCTGTTGAAAATTGAGGGTGACTCGCAGTACCCTTGTGGTAATGTTGTGTGTTTCCATTTTGTATTCCTGTATTTGAAGCTTGTCAAATCTTTTGAATCTGGGTGCAGAGGTATTGAGAAAAAGGCGTTTTTGAGGTCAATCACGGTGATCCGTGATGCGTCTGCTGGTATTCCACATAGTATCGTGGCTGGGTTTGCTGCTATGGGGTATTCTGCCTCTACAATGTAATTTAAGGGCCTAAGGTCCTGGATGAAACGCCAAGAACCTCCTTTAGCCTTGCGCACTGGGTACACAGCCGTGTTACATGCTGACTCTGATGGAACCAATATGCCATTATTTATCAGGGCTGTTATGGTTTTGTATATGCCCTCATCTGCCTCTTTTGATAGTGGGTATTGCTTCACTCTAGGTAGTATTGCACCCTTTTTCAACTTTACTTTTACTCCTCCAATGCTCTTTATGCAGCCCACGTCATAGGGACTGGTGGTCCACAGTGATGCTGGAACTTTAGCCAGGTCTTCCTCGTAAAATGGTACTGGGGTAGATGCAGGTGCCTCGAGTGCCATAGCCATTTTCAGTGCTACTTGCTTGTATGTTACTCTTAACCAGATGTCGACACTCATCATAAATACCATCTCTCCTTCTCCCTTGTTTTCTGAAAAGAGCTCTTCATCAGACACCTGCGTGAGCCTGCATCCCTCAGCCAGGGATATCACTGCTCTCCATGCTCTCCCTTCCCTGTCTTGGGCATGTACTGCAATGTAATCTGCAGTCGCTATAATGCTCTCGATGCTCACCGAAATCACCTTCCCCTCTGGTTCACTAGCTGGTGTCTCAGGCATGAACAAATATGCTGCTGGCCTCCTCCAAATCTTTCCTTCTATTCCTGGCATCCATGCAAATGCCATGTCTGATCCATATTGGAACAGCTCGCCATCCACAGGCTCAGCTCGAGGTACTGTCTGGCCAAAATAAGCTTGTAGTATTTGTCGTGCAGTAAGCATGTTTATTCCTGGTGTGGAGCAAATTATGCCGTTCTCCGTGAAGGAGATTGTCATATTTAATCTGCTCATTATGTCCCTTCCAAGTATGTTCACTGGCGACTCCCTTGAATACAGGAGTGGAACAGACATGTCATAATCTCCTATAGATAAGGAGATGTTATCAGTAAAGGGAACCAACCCTCTAGCCCCAGAGAATCCTTGGGTGCGCATGGCCTCGCCTGACATTTTAAATTTACCCTCCCTTATGCAAGACCTGGTTGCCCCAGTGTCAACAAGGAAGGAGAATTTTTTGTCACCTATCGCTACCTCAATGCGTGGTTCCTCCGCACTATTAAAGTTGGCCATCTCCCAACTTAATCTCCATGCTGAATCTGTTGGTAGTCTTCATGACCACCAGTCTGGCTTCAGAGCTGCCAGAAGCACGGAAACTGCTCTCCTGAACATCCGTGAGGACCTGCTCTCTAACCTTGACTCTAACACCCCTTGTGTTCTCATTTTGCTCGACCTCTCTTCTGCCTTTGACACTGTCAACCACACCATCCTGCTCAACCTTCTCCGTGATAACCTGGGTATCACTGGTCAGGCTCTGGCATGGCTGACCTCCTTCCTCTCCAATCGACCCTCCCAGGTCCAACTGGGTTCCTTCCTCTCTGACATCTTTTTCTCTATCTGTGGTGTCCCCCAGGGTTCTAACCTCTCTCCCTGGCTGTTCAACCAATATCTGGCACTTCTTGCTCACTGCATCGCCGCTCTCTGTCCCTACTTTCAGTGCTACGCGGATGATACCCAGCTCATTTACAGGCTACCCTCGGCCTCCTCTTCCACTCCCCTCATCTCTGACTGTCTCTCTGCTATCCAGGAATGGTGTGCCGCCAACGACCTTTGCCTTAATGCCAGTAAGACTGAGATTCTACTCATCGGCACACCCATTCCCTCCTTCCCTGCAGCTCTCTGGCCGGCCTCCCTTGGCCCTCTTCCTGCGCCTACCTGCAAGGCAAAAAACCTTGGGGTCATCTTCGACTCCACACTCTCTTTCTCTCCACACATATCTGACGTCTCTAAGAAGTCACACTACCAGCTACACCTCCTCAGAAGGATCCTTCCTTTCCTCTCCTTCCCCCAGAAGCTCACTGTCTCCAAAGCCCTGGTTCTCTCAAAGCTGTACTACTGTAACAGCCTCTATCTAAATCTTCCTGCCTCTACTCTTCGCCCTTTGCAACTCATTCAGAACAGGACTGCGAGACTTGTCCTTGGCCTCAAGCCCAAGGACTGTATCTCTCCAGGACTGAAATCACTACACTGGCTCCCAGTGGCTGCGAGGATTAAGTTCAAAACCCTCTGTATTGTCCACAAGGCCTTCTGGGGCCTTGGGCCAAAATACCTTCAACTCTCTCTTCCTAAATTTCTTGCTTCTCGAGCTCTTCGCTCATCCACCTCCAACTACCTCAGGGTCAGCCGCTTCTCCAAGCAACGAGCTGGGGGTAGATCTCTCTCCGCAGCAGGGGCCTCCCTCTGGAACAGCCTTCCTGCCTCCCTGAAAGTTGAGGAGAACCATCTCCGGTTCCGGAAGCACCTCAAAACCTTCCTCTTTGCCTCCGCTTTCTCTCCCCCTCTCCCCTGCTAAAACCACTGAACCTGCACCGAATCTGCTACTAGACCACTCACCGATCTCGGTCCTTGGCCCTGCCACTCTTCCCTTGCACTGCCTACCTGCACCACGGGACTGTCTCTGTACCCCACAGCCCCTTCTCCCGGCACTTACCTTGCACTTGCCACAGCTGGCCCTATTATTTATCTTGTATTCTACTAACCTTTACTGCACTTTCCTTGCACTTGCCACCAGCTGGCCCTATTATTTATCTTGTATTCTACTAACCATGTACAGCACTTTCCCCCTCTCCCCTTCCCCCTGCACTTCTCCCAGTCCCCTCTACCCTTGTACTTGTGCGGTCTGAAGGACACCTGGCCTAGTAGGATCGTTGTCTGTCTCCCCGTGTTCCCCCCGCCTCGTCGCGCCTTGAAACACTTGTGTATAGGCGCGTTACAAATGCCATATCATATCATATCATTAGGTGTTATCGACAGGATGGGACACACCAAGGACGTCTGTGGGCTGTCCTATTGTGGGTACAGTGACTGACCGCTTCCTGTGTAAGGGTTGTGTCCCAAGATAGTCACCCTCCCTAACTGTGTTTGTTGTAGCGGTGTATCAATGGGTGTCAATTTATGGTCCTGTATTTGAGTGAGCTGTTGTACTGGTTGCACTTGGTGTTTTTGTGTTATTGCCACCTGCTGCTGCAGTGGTGTGTATGTCTGCAACTGTTGTTGTGGTGATACTTGCTGCTGTGTGTTGCTCTGTTGTGTTCCCTGCAGTTGCTGGTAACCCTGCTGCTCCCTCATAGGCCCTTGTGGTCCCTTTTCCCCCCAGGATTGTGGGGTGGGTCTCATTCTACACGTGCGTGACATGTGTCCCAACATTCCACAAACCCAACATACAGGTGATTCCCTGGCCTGCCATGGGAAACTCCCCGCATTGTCTTGGTACCCTTGTTGCCCTTTGGGGTAGTAACTCTGAAATCCTCCCCCTTGCTGTTGTGCAGGTTGGCCATATCCCCTCCCTCTCATCATTCCACCTCTTCCCCTGGTGTTGTTATAATATCCATTTCCCGGTAGCATATACCCTCCTCCTGTGGGAGCCGTGTATGGTGGGGGTGGTGGCATCTGTTGTGTTATAAGTTGTGGTGGTTGTGGTAATGGTGCTATTTGTTGCTGTGTGGGATCTTGTGCAGCCACTACTTGCGTGGGGTTTGGTGTCATTGTTGTCGGTGTAGTTATTAGTGCTCCTTCCATGGTACACTTAGTTAGTTTTTTATGCCCTTATTTTGCCTCTTCTGCTTTCCTATCTTCTTCCTTTTGTTTCATCTTTTCTTGCCACATCCTACAGTGGTGTACTATTGTTAGTTGTATTTCTGGTCGGGCCTTAGCTTCCATTCCCACTATCTTCTTCAGTTGTCTTTGTACTGCCTCGGAAGCCCTTGTACTAGTATGTGGTAAAGAATTGCTGGTGTCTTGTCCCACTGCTCTCTAGTTTCCAAGCGCCACTTCTCCTGAATCTCCTGGATATAATCAACATGATCTTCTTTCTCACGCATCTTGCGTGACGTAATTGCTCCTATACCTGATGTGTCTGGGTACTGCACCCTCAGGGCTTTCCATAATGCATGCCTGCAGTTCGCAAATGGCGCCCCGTCATGTGACGTGTTTGTTATTGTAACTCCGGGGAATCATGTCCTCTCCCAAATGTCATCTGCCACGTCCCCCAATATCAATATTAATAGACCCTTCACTGATCACCCTTTCCCCGTTTCCTTCTTCCTCCTTAATCTCCTTTCCCTCCTTTGTTTCTTCGCTCCCCTTCCCTTCTGTCGTCCCTTCCATGGTGAACATTCCGGTTGGCCCTGGCCGGGATCCCTGGAACATCCTCCACAACTTAAACACCTCCACGTGATGTGCCAACTTCTTCCCTTTGTACGTGTTGTGTATGTGTGTCAGCAGTGAGTGTTGGACGTACGGGTCAAAACTGCCGTTAGGCGGCCATGGTGTCGTCATTTTGTTGTCTGTTCCTTGTGTCCATGCCATGCTATATTTGATGAGTTTTTCCCTATGGGGTGACAGCATTTTACAAATATGTTGGAGCGGAGTAGTCAGAGTGTTCCCCCACCCTCCCGACCCATATGACATGGTTACACTGTGTTTTTAGCTCCCCTCAGCACAGCTGTCGTTACCTGGCCCCGTAGATTGGGGACTTTCGACCGTCCGCTAAAAAGTAAAACAACCAAGTATAACAATTACAAATATACAGTCCTTTTCCTCTGTTTGGTTTCTTCCTAGATACCGTTGGTACGGCCCCCTGCGGCCACGGCGCACGAAACCCCCTTCGGCTGCGTTCCCTGTGTGACGTGCTTGTACAGCCGCCCCACCTTTTCCACTCCCCTCCTTCTTCCACCTCACTCAGCGTGGCCGGCATTCTCCGTGCACAGTCACTTCCCCCTTTCCACCCTTCCCGTATTTGGGGTGGCCGGCAGTCTCCGTGCACACCCTCCCCACCTCGGTTTTACTGCCCTTGTCCTCAGCTTACTCCCCCACCACCCTTCAACAACGCGATGTGGTCAAGGTGTCCTATGAAGGCCCTACGGTGATGTCACCAACCTCTTCCAACTACTACCGGTAAGATCTTTACACTTCAAGAGACCGCGCAATAAGTTTTAACTTCTTGTCCCCGTTAACCCCACAGCTGTCCTCTTGTTACGGCCGGAACAAGGTAACCAACAATACACTCTTATAATCGTACTGCGCATGCTGCGTCGCCTCGTGTGTGGCACGCCCCTCGCCGGGAGGGCTTAACCAGCCAATTATCTTCCGTACTTGGCAACAATCTAGCTACCTACTACAGGAAAACGTCATCTATCTATCGAGTTTCACTGCTCGATCAATCGCGATCCTCATCTACTCATTGATCGAAAACGCCAATTCGTAGGAAAGCCACACACACCCACTCTACAGGTGCCCACGATCTAGACCAATCAGTGTCTATGAGTAACCGCACGTGGTGCCTTCTTGCTCCACCCACCCTGCTTCCGTGACGTGGTAGAGGACGGCCCTCGTGCCTGTCCCGTTACCGCTTACTCGTCTATCAACACTTATTGATCAAATCTTCGCCACACACTGTAATAACGCCTCCCGCCGCCCTTATTGCAGCTCCTCCCCCCCTCACAATTTCACATTGCTTGTTGGCTGTGTCATACTCACCAAGTTCTCTTGATGCGGGGCCGCTCGACTGCGTGCACCTCTCCAAGCGGCTCACCACCTCCCCTCGTCTGGACCACGTCTGGACACTCGCCAACCACGGGCGGGATACTTCTCAACCAGCTCCCGAGGGCCAATATCCGGATTGCGCTGTCTGGTCTTCTCGCAGTTCCACGATGGTCCTGTAGTCCTCAAAAGGGGGCAGCGGCAGAGGGGGCCGCGCTGCTGGGCCTCCCCGCAACGAGAGGCCTTGGAAAATGAAAAAAAAAACGGAAAGGTTAGAATTTTAACAGATCTCAGCAGTGCCTCCAACTTGTCGAGGTGATTATCCCGGGGTTGGCTGAGCCGTCGGCAGACCTCCGGGCTGGGAGGCCCCAACTCCTCCCGTGCTTACCTGAATGAGTATGAGACACACACAAGGAACAAGGTGGTTCTGCTGTTTATTATAACAACGGCAGGGATGGGTCTTGGATCGTACGCGTCCGTCCAGACTCTCAATCTTAGTGGGGCTCGCAGGCCCTTTTACAGCAGTATGACGTGCTCCTTGCGTCACCTGGGAAAGTTAGCAAAAAACCTATTGCCACTTCGGATTGGTTCCCCGAGTGGTAGGGTTAGTATAGGATACATATAGAGAAGGATATTAGTGGTTAAGGATGAGTCAGGTGGTATACAAGGGCTGTCCCTACTATTAGATAGTTGAAAATCCTTACAAGAAGACCCCTGATGATTGGCTAATGTTAGTGGCGTCAGTGATGAGTCTCCCTGTGCTCTGATTGGTCCTCTCACGAGCCCCCAAGCCTGGGACCATCGCCGTTCCCAGCTCGCGGTGTACCTGTCATTAGCAACAATGTGCAACCATATGTTTGTGCAGACAACGTACAGGTCGGCTCATAGACTTGTGAGCAGGCTGTTCCCATCTCAGTAGGTGTCCATCTTGCCGCTTCACTGTTGCAACCTGTGTCCCAGACGTGGAACCCAGGCGACTTCTGTCTCGTGGGTCTGGCACCTTGTCAGATCGGCTTGGTCATGTGTGGAGAGACCGTAGCTGGAGCAAAATTCTGCACATTAGATGTGTATTTCGTTTCTGTGGGCTTCGCTTTTTTACAGGTGTAACCTTGGCGCCCGGCTGGTAGCATACGAGTTGCAACATCGTGGCCTTGGGTATGAGCTCTCGCTGGGGCTCGTTCTGCATGATCAGCACTTGTACTCTTGCTCTGAGAGAGTTTTCATGATGAGGCTCTTGCTTGCTGCCTACTCGGGCCTAGTTCATGGGTGGTGATGCATAATCCATTGTACGGAGGTCGCGGTTTGACATGGCGTCACAAGCAGTGTTAGGTCTACATGATGGTGTCATCACAGGGCGAGTGGTGGGAGAAGTGTCAGCAAGCGTATACGCGAGTTCTTCAAGCGTCTTGCGTTTCTGCATTACTATAAAAAGGCCTATGTGAAAAATAACAACGATGCACGTCAGTGGGTGTGTCAGTCACCTACGTCATAGCACTGAATATGTTCTTCGTGTAGGATGGTGTGTGAGTGACCAGTGTGCATGGTGATATGTGTGTTCTTGGCAATTGGCTAGGTCGTTGTGGCATCTCTAACGATGTGGGTACTTGTGGCTGTTGTCTTAGTCGAGTTCATCCATGCCGCAGGTGTCGGCTTGAGTCGGACAGGCTGATGGGCATACCTTTATGTTCCTGAACCAGGGTATTTTGTCATCTTTTAGATAGACAAACTCATCCCGTGGGGGGTGCCTGGCCCGCGATCCTCTAGGCCATGGTCGTGATGAGATTTGGGGGAGCTTGTTCTCCCATTCTCCCACTTCAGTATGTACCTCCATTGTCAAAGTGTCAAGCTATGTACTAACAAGAGTCCAGTGGGTGAGCATTTTTCAGAAGCTAATCAGAAGCTAATCATAAACTTAATGATCTCAGGATTGCTGTACTCCGGGGTAATTTTAGAACTGACAAAGCCAGAAAGGCATTTGAATTCAAATGCATGCACATTGTCATGATGCCTAACCCCGGAGCACCAGGCCAGGCCCAGCACCCCCGGGAGCAGGCATCATGCCCCCGGGTAAAAGCCCAGCGGCCCCTTATTGGGGCTCTTCGGACTCTGTCCTGGTGCCTTTGGCGCCAGGCTCATGTTGGACATCAGTCCTGGCGCCATAGGCGCCAGGCTCATAAAGGAAAGTGTTTGGTGCACTTACCTGATGCAGACCATGCTGCATACTCACCTGATGCAGACCATGCTGCATGAAGACCCAAGCCAAATGAGGCTTAGGAGGGACTACTTTTCTGAAGGGACTATTTTGTTACTTGGGTGGGGCTGTGGAAGAATACTTACCTGGGACTTCTTCCAAGGCTATTTAAGCCACGCCCGGACAGCCACACGTGCTTCGCGTTGTTCTGCATCCCAGCAGCTGAACGCTCACCGTGTCTGCTCCTGCACCTGGACTCCAGCCACGCCCGCCTCGAACCTGGAACACCTGTAAGGAAAGAAGAGAAGAGAAAGGTGAAAACCAAGAACTTATTCAAACTTCTTACCTGCATCCGGAATCTTCACGCCAGCATTCTTGAAGAGAGACTTCCATTTAAAAAGCATTGCGTTGCTCGCTGCAGCGCCGCGCTTCACTCACCTGTCCTCGAGACATCTCCCGGCTCCATCGCGGCTGTCAGCACCGGTCGCCACATCTCTGCACCTAGGGGAGAGAAGAAGAGACAAAAGGTGAGCAGAGGGAACACAGGAGGAAAGCCGAATTTTCAGCCATAATACTTACCGGCTTTTCGTGGTGAACCATTCCACATTTCGGGTCGGCGCCGCTTCTTTGGCAGGTACCGCACCCCGGCCCCTGTGGGGAAAGGACAAAAGACATTACTGGGGAATTGTAAAGGCATTTAGAAGGGTCGCCCTCATCACTAACTCACCTGATTTTACCGTCGGCAATTTAACCCCTCAACGCATCGCCTTCGTTCTGCACCTGAAATAAAGGACAGATCACAGGTTAGGAAGACAACATTAAAAGAGGCTCACACTTGAACTTTTGAATCTTCATACTTACGGCGTATCGCTCCGAAAAGTCAAGTGGATTTTGCCAGCACCATTCTGAAAACCAGTAAAGTAACTGGACGAACGCGCGCCCCTGCACCAGAAGCAGGATGGAGAGTTCATCCTTCCAAACCATAAGGTGAGCTTAAACCGGGGGTTTTGGAGGAAGTCAGAGAAGACGAAGGGGGGAAAAGGGGAAGCAAGCACACTATTCTGCAGACAGTTAATTCCCCTTTCTCATCTGCAGAAGGATAATCCTACGGGCCAGACAAGCAAGATTTGGGGGTCCTGTTCAATCGGTGGTCCGAGTTCTGCGCTTCACGCTTGAAGAGGCCACAGCAACCCAGACTAGACCAGCGCCTCCGTGGGAGCCAGGTGAGCGTTACACACATTTTCAATGCACTGGCTGGGGGCTTGAACAGACATCGTGGTTTCATGATTCACGATCCCAACTAACAGACTTTCACTTTTTCCACCCATAGAGATACAGGGATCACAACTTCCGATCATCCATAATTTCTTCCAAAGCCATTCACAGGCATTCAGCTGGCACCTCACCAGCCCCACCAGCCTCACTAAGGCAATTAATTGTTGCCAGACTACCTTCAGCCCACCCATCTGCCCTCAAAATGCCCCAGCTTTGAAGCTTCTCAGAGACTTGTGAGGGCCCCTGTCCCTAGTCAAACCCCACCCTTTCCTCTTGATTGTGATATCAAACAATCCGAATGTGGATATCCGAATTTGACACAACGTTACCACACTGGGCTCCACGGGTCACAGGTCTAATACATAAATTGGCTTTATAGCCCCTCTTCCAGACTTTTAGAGGCACAAACCTGGTATGTTGATGATTGTGCTACCAATGATCTTGCAAAGGGACTGGCCTGACAAACCAACCTTCAACTGGACTGTACATACAATGACTGACACCCAACCATCCCCTCCTGCCTTTCGGAAAGCCCTGTAACAGGGTGGGCTTTTTCCCCCTGCCCTCCAGTTTTACTGCCCCCCGCCCCACTTAACACAGTGTACAATTTAGACCTTTAAGATTACAATGTGTGGGGAAGTTGAACATCCAATACATTCCTCTTTGCAATCTGTAATGCTGTGTGATGTTTTTCAAAAGTTTAATTTCATCCCTGGCTGAGGAACTGGAGACATTCCACGAAACATTGCAAGTATTCAAAATAAATGACTTTGTTAGCCTAATTTAGGTATTGACTCGTTGTCTTCTGGATCAACATTCTATTCAACCCGTGGCTATTTTAAAAAAGACCCCTTGTGAGGAATTCGGCCATCCACACAGGGAGAGTGCGCTAGATTTGTTTATTTATTTAAAAGGAATGAATGATGGGAGATCAACCTCCGGAAAATATGTGGGGCCATTCCAGCACATATTTTCCACGCTCACTGCACAGCAGAAAAATAGTCATGTACTTTGGGAGGACAGAGTTTACCAGTGCCGCCTTCCCCATCATGTGTAGCTGACAGCTCTGGGTAAATCAAAAGCCTATGGCTGTGGCCAGCCTGATTAGCATTTCAAGGCCCCATGGATTAGCATCTCCATTGTTACACCTTGCTGGTGGCGGCGAATACTGAAGAATGTTAATTAGCAGGCCTCAGAGAGGCCTGGGGGCACAAAGTGACAATTTGTCAACTTGGTACTAATATCCCTCCTTGGTATGAAAGGGTAGTGAATGTCCTGTCTGGAACCACTCCTTTCAGAGCAGGGAAGTATGTGAATTGTAGGAGACGAAAGTCGGCCTGCAACCCCCTACTTCAAAGGAGGCCCATGTTGTGACCAAGCACAGCAAAGGTCTCAGTTAATTAGGGAGACACTTTGATATAAGGCAGACAGGAAGATGGGTGGGACTTAGAAGTATATGTTGTCATCCTTCCCCTGTTTGTTGCCAACTGCTCTGATTCTGACCTGAAGCATCACTGAAGATTGTTGGTGGGGACCCAGGATTGGTTCCTTAAGGTGGGCTAAGCCTGCACCAATCACTGGGGCCTGTTTGGCTTTAAAGGAGGGCTGTGCCCCTCACTGATCACATCAACTGAAGACTTTGTAAGGAGTAAGATGAAGGACTCATTTGGACCCGAGCTGAAGGTACAGTCTACCTTACATCTTCTGCCAGTGAAGGTAGGGCAGGAGTTCCAAGAGGTAAGCAGGATCTCTCCCCTAACCATCTCCCAGGGAACAGAGGGAGCTACCGGACTCAGAGGACCCATCCAGCAGCTCCAGAAGCGGTACCCAGCCAGCACAGAGCATACCCTGCTAGGTTCTGACAGCAAGCTTCCTAGGTGGGAAGTGCTGGAGAGTCTCTGGGCAAAGGACAAGGCTGGTGCCTGCAATAACTCTCCTGAGCTTTGGGCCGTCCGCCTTGAAAAGACATGGGCCCCCGCCGAAGAGGCTAGGAGGAGTGACACACAAGCATCATCTAGTGCCCATCTTATTAAGGACAATTTCTAGACAGTTGAGTCCTCAAACCACATCCGGCTGCACCACTGACTGTTGTCATGACGCAGTCACCAGAGTCACTCGAGACGCCTCGACCAGCATTCCAGATCCGCCAACCAGCACAGAGACAACAGTTCTTGACCCACATTTGCCACGCCGGCAGCCTGCAGACAACCGTCCAGCCTCTCTTGCCGAACTGCCTGCCACCTGGCTCCCACAGCTGTCTCCCGAAAAAATACTCTGTCTCACGGGCTGCAAAGCGCCCTGGAACCGCATCAACATTGTCGAGCACCAAGAAGGTCTTCAGCAACAGGTACATTGTCATTCTGCCCCCGACAGCCTTCTCCGAAGGCCACAAAAGACAGTTACGACCCTCTGCCCCTTTGGTGTTAAAGCCAAATAATATTGAACTATAAGACTGATTACTTTACCAACTACCCTTCTGTCAGTATTCAGAGTGCATCCCTTTCCTTTGTGAAAATGTTTGTCCTCTGTGTTCCTTTACAGTGTGGGTTGTAATTGTAGTGTGCTAGAACTGTCTGTTGTAGTAATTATAAAAGTAGATATTTTTATACAACCTTGCCTGGACAGTCCCTTTTATCATTGGGTAATAAATGTATTTTTGCTGTGTTTCAACTAACCAATGAACTGGAGGCTTCCAGCCATTTAAGATAAGTAGCAATACCCTGGAGATGGGTGGGGATGCAGATTCTCCTCATACATCAATAATCAAGACGACACAAATAGTTTGGCAAAGTTCGTCTGTTTTAATGCAAGTGTTAAAACAGGGAGTACAACGAACATCAGCAATCGCTCGATACTCTGACTCTAACTACTTCATAAACAGTTGGGTTCTTATACCGATAATTGGTATAGCTGGCGTGTTGACCTGCGTCATTGCCAACGTCATTCTACGTGGCAAATTACAGAAACTTATCAAGAAGCGGGATTGGTTCTAAGTGAATAACTAAGCATAGGTACTATATATGTATGGAGTAACGTAGAAAGGTAATAGGATAGCTAACATCAGGTTGGGCAACTAAACCCTCCCTCCAAAATGGCCACTAAGAACGTCACTAAATGTAGGACGTCCCATTGGCTAAACAAACTATAGGAACCCTAACTGCATGGTCCCCTACAATTGGTTGGCTTCTAACCCCCGTCAGTAATTTCCACCTACGTGAGCAGCACGCAGACTGAACAATCAGTTGCGGATAAGCTTGTCTTGATACCAGCTTCCCACCAATTAAAATAGTATCCATCATCACCTCAATAGTCCAGTGTCAATTAGTACTTTGAAGTTGGCCTTGAGTATTGTTCTCTGAGAATTTTGAAGGTGTATGGGTTCTATTGGGCTTCCGTGCGTAGGTGTGACCATCTCCTCGTCCAACTTTCTTCCATCACGTGACTGGACACCATGAATTGAGCCTTTTTTGTGTATTTGATTTTATTCTTCAATAGTCCTCTGACCTCTTTTGTTTTTGCTTGACCTTCTTGAACAGGAGCTTCTGTTCTTTCACGTTAATTGTATCATATGTCATCCAACTCCTAGTTTGATAAGACCTTGGCTTTTCTTGGCTCAGTGAACTCTAGCTAAAATGGAGTCTGTTTAATTCAATTGCTTTTTGTAACTGCGACACTGAAAATGAGGCCTTCTCGTGTTGTTCAGTATTGCTTTATACGTAGTGGAAACATTCATTCTTCTCTTAATCCATATGTATCTATGAGGTATATAGGTATATGTTGGTGCTTGCCGCGGTCTAATCTATTTAAGCAAGTTGCTAGCTTCATGATTGCTTTGCTGCTTGCATTTCATTACATCTGTACACGTTTAAACTAACTAAATATCTTCATCACGTTTGTGGCATACATTTCTTCATCTTGAAGCCAAGATGTCACTTATCCTTGGTACTTATTTGTTCTTTATAGATTGTCTGCCTCCCTGGTCTGGTTATCTTTCTATCTGGGTGTCAATTCACTTTGTATGACGTCACCATTCATCCTGGTCAGTCAGTTTCTTTGTTTCATCAGGAATCTTGTTCAAATGGCCATCATATTGTCTTGGATACAAGTATGGTTTCTTCAATGGGTACTTTACTTCCCATGTTCTCTTAGCTATAGGTATTCTTATGGGTACTGCACAGAGCCCTCGCTCTTCTCTTTGTTGGTTTAACTGTTCAGTATACTTCACATATTTTGGTTCATACTTTTCAGGTAATGTAGGCGGGGCAGTTGGAGTGGGGGTACTTGGCTCCTCCTCTACACCAACGATCCACGATCTTGTGGAGATAAACCTGCTGTTCCGTCCACGTTACCAAGATTGGACAAGGAGGTCTTATAATTTACTTGTATTCCTTGTATTAAACTTGTACTGTTTGGATCCCTTCTAGTGTACTCGAGGTCTGGGGTTGATTGATGGTTTAGAAACCGACATTAACCCCTGGACTACTGGTGACCTGGAAGTTGATTCATCACACCTCTTCCCAAAAGGATTTGAGTCCCACAGTACCTCTTTTGTGACGTCCACTCACCTTTAGCTACAAGTCCCACACTGGATGCATTCATAAAGTGAATAAAATCAGACATAGCATTGGTTCCCTCAGCCACCACACAGTGCACTGGGAACATCTCAGACTTTTAACCTCTTGCAAGACGAGTTGGAATCAATGCAGGTCAGTTCAGTACAGCTGGGCCCATCCAGTGACTCAAGAGGGTAATAAGACATCAAGATTGATATCAATATGACCCTGTGGTGCTAAATTATTAAGCACACTGAATGGTCATGTCGTAATGTCCTTTGACTGTATGTTGAGTAGACAACACTAGTTCTGATGCAGATTTCAGACTGCCAGGGATTATTTTGTTTTAACTGAGATTCTTTGAGTGTTTGTAGGGTTTCTGCCGAACCAGGTACTCTGCTTGAGAGTGACATTTGTGCTGTACTTTTTTTTTTATCGGCTGAATTAGCCATCTCTCCAACACATCTCTGCACTATTTTGGGCCTGATTTATCCCGAATACACGCTAGACTCAGCCTTCTGAGATACCGTTTATCATTTCCCAATTGGGTGACTGCTTGTTGTTCAATATGTGGTTGAAGCTCCACATCCTCATCTGCTCGCCATAGACACAAAGGCACTGTGTGACTTAGGCGGTCCTTTCAAACACCTATGCATGTAGGCACATTTTGTTCTTTGCAAGTGTGCTGATAGTGTGGTTGGACATGTGCTTGGTGTACCCTTGGCCGATCAGGGATCCTGGTTTAAACCTGGTTTGCTCCTCAACAACCGGGAAAGGGCCTCATCAATTGGATGCCTTTTGAGTTTGTTCAGTAATCAGTACCTTTAATACCTAAGGTGTACATTTATTGTTTCGATGATATACTCTGCTTTTTATTGGATGTGTTTTCTTATACTCCAGTTTGTTGGGATGCATTTTAAAATGAACATGAGAGATGGTCTCAGCAGCCCATGCAAAATTGGTGAACGCATTCAGTATTTATACTTGTTTATTTTTTTATTTCATCCTTCCTGCTTTTTCAGAAAATATTGTTATTAACATGTTTCTATTTCTTGCTATTTTATGTGATACAGGCTCACAGTTGCCATTCTATTTTTACCATTGGAGTACTACATGTCCCAGAACACAGGGGGCACTTTGGTATGTATTACACACAACACATGCATCCTGAGCTTGCAGGGGCATTTGGGAAACCATCCCAGACTGAACAGAGCAACATTCTCTACATTGTAAAACTATAGTAGTCAATGTTGGATGCAGTTGTAGATTAAGCTCTGAGATCAGATTTCCTACCTCTCCTCCCCGTTTCTCTTTAATAATGGGATGTCTTCCCATGAACGGGTTAGGACTGGATCCTACGGCACAGCATTATACATTATTAAAAGGAAAGTTAGTAGGGCACACACAGAGACTCACCTCGAAATGAGGCAACCTTTAGACATGTTCCCTGCTCCAGCAATCAGTTCTTTTCTCTGGTGTGGGAACTGGAGCTCCGTGCCACACCTTTACTCCCCTACTATGATACTGCTCCCTGGGGTCCATATTAATAACTCCCCTAATGTGATATTGCTCCCCGGGCTTTCACATTAACTGTTGCACTACTGTGACAGTGCTGCCTGGTTTCCACATTAATTATTTCCCTACTATGATAGTGCACGCTCGTGTCCATATTAATTATTAGCAGGTTTCTAGCCTACTGCTATATTGTGCCCTGGTGTTCATATTAATGACTCTCCTACTATGCCCATACTAATTGTTGCCCTCCTTCATATTTTTCCCTGGCAACCGTGATAATTGTTGCCCTGTGGTGATATTGCTCCATGTTGTCCCCTAATAATTGTTGCCCTACTGTGATATTTCTCCCTGTGAGTTATATGAAATGTTAGCGTTCTGTGATAATACCCCCTGGAACCGATATAAACCACTCCCCTAGTGTAATATCACTCCCGGCTGCAAGTCTGATACCTGGTCTCGCACTGTCTTGTGGGCCCTAATGTGATTTTGCTCCTTGGTATGCGACTATTCATTCATACCATTCTGCTTTGCTCCATGGTGATCATGTCTACCCTAGTGTAAGTTTGTCCCTCACCTTGGATTGTTGCTCTAAGGTGTCCCTCTAACCTCCCAGCACTAACATTAGCATCTTCCACGTACAAACATTCTATGTGCAGACCTGTACATGGGACTCATGGTACCTCTAGTCTGCATGCAACATCAACAGCAAGGCTAGCTTGCATGTTCCCCCTCTCTCCACTAACCTAACGACCCGTCCTCTTTTTTATCTAAAAGTAGCCTATGAAAACAGTCACTGGGTGTATGTTGCTGGAGGTAAAATCCTTGCTTCCCTATGCCATTAATCGCCAAAGGTATGGGACAAAAGCGTGGGATGCTGGTAACTCCATTCATCGTTGTTTTAATTGTTTACCTGGCTTTTGTTAGGGGTGGGGCTAATGCACCCGCTTACATTAAATTGTGTGATGACCTTGCCTAACATCGAATCTCGAAATATTACATTTCTTTGAGGTTGAGAGTGATAAAGTAGGAGGCACAAGGAGAGAGGTGGAGCGTGAGGGAAAAGGTCCTGACTCGTTCTAGGGCCTGGGACTGGGAGCAGGACGGCCAGAGCACACCAACACGAAGCAGCGGGAGCAGCTTGTATTGTCTTGTCCGGATTTTGGAACCTCGAGATGACCGTAACTGCAGGCAAGCCAAGGTAAGTGCAAATGAAAAAAATGTTTGTGTGTATGTGGATTTTTGTTGTCTTGCAGTTTTGAGTAGAACAGTGTAAAATATTTGTTTTAATGTGCCTGCGAATGTCGCGTGCTCCGTACGCGTGGCTATAGTTGTTTCCTAGTATTCCGCCATTTTCTCCGGGATGTTTGCATGCCCTATGCGGACAAGCTTCTCGCTAGGGCTTTTTTCTAGTTACTTAAGTTTGAAATCTGTGCTCAGTATTACAGTATTATTTTGTGTTGGGTGAATAAAACTAATCCCCATTACTTTACTTTATTACACTTATAACGCGCACCAATAAACCCCTTAGGCATGAGGGCACAGACCATACAAACAAACATAAAACATAAACATTACATATACCAGGATGAGATCAGCATGGATATATGAAACACAGGCAGAACATGTCACCATAATCAGATGGCAGAGAACTAAAAAAAAAAGAACAATTAAGCATAAAGAAAAAAAAACAAAAAAGAGAAACCCCCTGAGGTGGGACCTATCAAAGAATCAGTTTGCAATTCGAGGATCCTCTGGGAAGATATTTAAACCGTCTTAAAGCAGGTAAGGTGCTACCACCACAACCCACTAGTACACAGTCAATATTTGGTTGCGTGCACCAGTCACTCGGGTCCAGCCTAGGAAGAATCTTCAAGTCAGACAATCTGACTACCACTGGCCTGGTTCTCTGTCGTATATTATTTTGCAAATGATTTTGTCTTTTCTTTCTTATACTCTTTCATTCGCTTTCTGACTCAACCAAGCTGTGTGGTGGTCAGTGGCTGCAACGCTACATATAGATCAACAACCACCTGCTGATCTGTTATTTGAGATACAGATACGGTTTAGCTATGTAGACCTTTGCACATTTATCTATAAGTTAATCGTATAATTCACTTTTCATAATAATTTACTGCTGCACACTGTTAAGTGAGTAAAGGTAGCTGATTGTAATTCAATTGTTACAGTGTATATGCATCAGCGAGATGTGTGTTTATACATACATATCGAACTTGTACCAACACAACTCCCCTAGGAGGCACGTGCATTTGTTTCGCCCCTTCTTGGGCTTTGTCAAGGCACTTAATACTTTGGTTTATCTTTTTTTTTTTTTTTTTTTTTGTGTATAATCAAAATTAGATTTTTACAAAAGTCGAACAACAAAAACTTTCTTTCTTACTTAGTCATCGACTACAAAGAGTAATCACCCATCTCCTATGTCAAAGGAAATGTTCAAACCGCAACGACATGAAGATCAAACAGTTTCAGTTTCTTGTCTTAGCCGAATTTTCTCCAAAGCAATGTCTATTAATGTAGATGCAGTTATTAACCAGCTTGTTTTAGCACCCGTAATCAAGCGGTTCCACCATGTATTGTAGTCTATAACATAGGAAGATGATTTAACTATGTGTCCAATGAAGGCTTCTCTTTCGAGATCAATAGACGGACACGCCATCAAAAGATGTTTAATGGTTTCTGTTGTTTTAGGATCATTGCAGAGTCTGCAAGATTTTTCTTTCGATACGGACCGCATTGCCAAGACTTCTTGTGTCGGCAGAACATTTATGCGGGCTTTAAGTAGAGTTCTCATAAGACGTTTGTTTGGGTATTTCAGACAATACTCCATTGGTTGTTTTAATTTATTGCAGATTGGCGGCAGATGGACTAGTAACTTATTCGCAATTGCGCAGTCATTTGTCCTTATCCAATCTACCCATTCCATTTTTGATTTTATTCGCATTGGATTCTGAATTAGCTCCTCTTCTGAGCAGGCTATTTCTTGTAGCGTATGCTTTTATTTCTCTGCCCAATCGATGAGGAATTTGTTAGTTCCCTTTGATATTTCTTCAGAAATCACTTTATATATTTCCAAACTGTCTTTGTTCCGCAGTTTTCTATAAAGCTGGATCGTAGACTGGGCAACAGCCGCCTCCAAAGAGAGCAGCCCGAGTTCACGTCTTATCGGCGCCATTGCTGTTGATTTGGGCAGACCTAAAGTTGTTCTCCAAATAAAGCCTTCTAGCTTAACGCATAGGGTCGCTGGAATGGAGAGGTTCGCGTCCATGCCGTATGCCAAGGCTGGGACTATTTTGGACCTGTAGAATTGAATTGCAGGGAGAAGACTGAATTTACCATACTTTCTGTCCACAGCACGTAATTGCGCTGTTAGGTTTTTAGTTTTGGTCCACAGAGTTTTTTGCAGACTGAGGGATTTTTTTGAGCTGTCAATGGTTATTCCCAAATATTTAAATGAGGATAGTACTTCAATTTGTGTTTGATTCAAAACCCACTTTGGCAAATCTTTTTTCTTGCGTCCTTGCTTTTGGAGGATCAGAATTTTCGTTTTATAGTTATTTATCTCCAGGTTGTTTTTTTCCATATATTTTTGCAAGTTATCCAGTTGACGTTGGAGGCCCACCTTCGTCTGATCTAAAATAATAAGATCGTCTGCGTACAGAAGTCTCGCAATCGTTGTAGTTCCTATTTTTGGAGGAAACGATCTGATAGAATTTTGTGTGGTTTGAAAGTCTCCAAGAAAAGAGATAAAAAGGGCTGGAGCCAAGGGACAGCCTTGTTTGACTCCTCGGTTTGAAGTTATTGGATTGGAGAGTAGGTCACTGTTGTTTAGCCTGACCAATATTTCAGTATCCATATGCAAAGCCGTGATGGGATCGAGAATCTGGCTAGGGCAGTTCCACTTATTCAGCTTGGCCCACAGTTTGTCTCTGTCTACTCTGTCAAAAGCTTGGGACAGGTCGACGAATGCAAGGTAGATTTTCGGCGAACCACGTAGGACTTTTTCTTTTAGGATGTTAAGGATCATTAAGTTAACTGCAGTACTGGCATTTTTTTGGTAACCTGTTTGCAGTATATCCATGGCCGGAGATGTTGTTGTCCAGTTCCGAAAGTGTTTCAACAAACAAGTAGCGAAGACTTTTCCAATAACGTCCAATAAGGCAATTGGTCGGTAGTTGGAAGGATCTTCCCTCATACCCTTTTTAAATATCGGAACGATAATTGCTCGCGTCCAGGAGCTGGGGATTATCCTTCGTTCCGTACAGTGCTTGAAAATCAGGCTCAGGACTGCTGACCATTCTTCTGGATGTTGCTTCAGATCGCTGTTTGCCAGCCCGTCCGGTCCCGGGGCCCGTGAAGGTTTCAATTTCGTGATAATTGCCTTTATGTCGTCTATATCGGATAGGTCCACCCAGTTGGCTTTAGATTTAAATGGCCGGTGTACCCTCTCAATATCAGAAGGAGGGTAGTCAAATAGTTTGTAGAAATGTTTGAACCAGCTTTCTTCCGACACAGCGTTTATCATTAGCGAGTTCGAATGGTGGTTCCTGTCGTTAATCAGTTTCCAAAATTCCCTTGATCTTTTGTTGGCCATAGTTGTCATCATACATTCCGCATCGGCTTGATGGAGTAAAGCTCTGTTACTTCTAAGCCACTGTCTATAGGATCTGAGCTCCGTTTGGTATGCTTCCCATATGTTAATAGAGTTCATCATCGATGCCTCTTTTTTTAGTTTCCTAAAATTGCGCCGTCTAAGCACTAAGGCCCTGTTATAAGTGTGGTTTAAATTTTCAGGTCTGTTGCTCACTTTTTTCCCAGGTTTTTTAAATTGCAAAAGTAAGGGAATGTAGCTGCTCTTAGATGTTTCTTCGTTTGCTTCGGTATCTCTAGTGAGCGATTCATATTCCTTGCTCAGATATTTGACGTCGTTTGCCGTCATACGCAAGCGAGAGCGTTGGACGTTTGATTCAAGTTTTGTGGTGAAAAATTGCTGGACACCTCTCTTCGTTCTACATATAAGATGTAGCAGGTTATGATCGCTTTTTTCCATTCTGATTACTTCAAAGGTAGTAATACTTGCATCGATACTTTCTGCAACAAAAATATAGTCCAGAGTTGATGACGATTGTTCCCGCTCCCATGTAGGAATTATGGAATGATTTGTCGAGTTTGCCGCATTGCGTAGGTTTTTGGAGTTCATTAGATCAAGCCACTTCGAACCTCTTTTAGCTGTGGGCGTTGACTCAGATTCTTTTTGACAATTGCAGTTCAGGTCACCACAGTTGAGGATGTTAGAGGTTTTGTGTTCTATCATAATTTCGTTGATGATCTTTGTGGCTTCATCACAAAATTTATCAGTGGACATTCTTTGAGGGTTCCAGTATGTATTGACAATTGCCCAAATCTCAGCATCATTTCCGTGGGTTATTCTTACAAGCACTCCCAAAAAGGCATAGGTGGCTGCAATTATCTTAAGAAGTTGAAGATTGGACCCAGACCGTATGGCAGTTAGGAGACCCGCAGACGGTCTGCCAAAGGGGCCCTGTAGCGCCGGCAAGATCGCAATCGTGTAACCGTCAAGTGCCGGTTTATTCAAGAGCCACGTTTCCTGGAGGCAAATGATGTCATGGGTTCCCAGATTGTAGCTGCCAATCTTGGTAAGATGCGTATGACCTCTCGTATTCCAGGATGCTATAGATATTCTGTCATTTATTTGATCTTGGTTTGTGAAGTCGGGTCGCCGATGGAAATGAGAGGCTTCCCTTATTTGCTGCTTTTTCCTATGTCCCGGAGTAAAGGCGTTACGAAGCCAGGACCACGTATCCTTTGTGGCTGTGCAGTGCCGATGTGAAGCGGACTGGACGGCATCTTGTTTAGCTCGTGAAATGTATGCTGGAGAAGCAGGTCGTTGGGTTCGTCGGCGCGCTGTATCCGGTGGTGTGATTGATCTTCTGTGATCGTTCCAGTATTTCGGATCTTTTCTGTCCGCCTTTCCTTCATTTACATATCGATAATGCCTTGAATTGGCGGATCTTGATTGGGCTCGCCTCGACGTTCTAGATTCGTGGGAAGCTGGTTTTTCCCAGCGGGACGGTGTACGTTCCCGTCTTTTTGATCTATAAAGATCTTCCGTCTGTGATTTATATCTATGTGTTTTTATTTTCGCTGCCGGGGTTTCCGTGTTTTCCGACTGGCTCTTGATGGTTTTTTGAGGCATAATCTCCGAAAGGATAAAACCTTCTTGTGCCACCTTTTCGTAGGCCTCTTGAGGGACATCTAGAAGAGCTGAGTTCCTGATGTGGAGGTAGGCCTTTGCTTGGTTATTTCTATGATACGGCTCAATGAGGACGAAATCGTCAGATTTCAATGAATTTAGTATATCGACCCTTTTCAAAATTTTAAGGACGGTTCTCCTGTTCAAGATCATATAATGATCATCAGCTGGTTTTTGTTCAATCTTGAAGAGCCGCACTGAGTCTAGAGTCTTTTCATTGGCTCTTACAAAGGTTTCGTGTTGATGTATAGATTTAGCCCGTTTTGCCTTGTTCGGACGGGATCTGTTTGAGACGGAAGAGTTTGTAGATTTTAATTTTTCATACAATTGATCAATAATCAAATCCACCACCTGTTTTAAATCCGTTTCGCCCTTGCCAGCATGACTAAGTATAGGTATATTTCTTTCTTCCTTTTTTGGTGGGGATCTGGTTTTATCAGGATGGCTGTTGGATTCTCCCTTCATGGTATCAGATTCAATGATTTCTAATAAGTCGTCGTGTTGAGAAACATCTATCAATGAACTTTGACAGATGAACTCCTCAACAGAACGGGGCGAATGAATGGGCTGGACTAGGTCAGTGAGACCATTTTCGTATTCCATTTCTTTGTCTATTATTTTGGTTTTGGTCTGTTTGAGTGGTTCATTGGCGAGTGATGTTTGCTCTGTTATGGATTCAATATTGCTCTTGGAGCAGTCTGGTAATGAAGTTTTTGTTAGCTTCAGTAGAGGTTGGGAACAAGATAAAGATGACGTTTTTTTAGGATTTATTTTTACCGACACTGTTTTGGGTGGGTTAGCTTTTCTGTGTGAAAAGTTGTATTTTTTGTTAACGAAGAGCGGGGCTATTTTTGTGGGATGTATTTGCGGTGAAATCGAACCTTCTTTCTCAGCCGGAGAACTTTTTCCAGAATTTGTCGTTTGTAGCACCCTCAATTTTTCTTCCAAGGTTGATAACTTTGAATCCCAGGTTTCTCTATGAATCTTGTTAGTTTGCTCCAAGGCAGTAATAAATCCTTCTACGAAAATCAATTTTGTGTGCATCATTGCCGACACCGTGATGCTGTCCTTTAGTGAATCATTTATATTTTCGTAAAGCTTCCCAAAGGGAGCCAAGGCTATTGTAATCGCCGACATAATGGTTGCTAGATCGTTTTTTTTTTAGGGAGAGTCCTTTGGGTTAGGGGGAACTATTTCACTAAGCCTCCTGTTTCTTGGTGGCGAGCGATGACGTGGGGATAGGAATGAAGATTGTTCCGAAGAGGATGTACATTTCGTCAGTTTGAGTAAGTTGATCTTGGTTTTTTTGTATTTGTTCCTCCCGCGACGGCTGCGACTCTGATTGTAGCTCCAAAAGATGTTGATTGGGTAGATCTCGACAAGAGGGAAGAGCCTTTCCATTGTCGAGATTTTTTTCCGGAGATAGGTCGATGGGTTGGGGCTGCAAACCACCAATTTGATCTTTTTCATTCAAGGATATGGGAGCTTTGATATTTTTTTGTGCCTCCATTTGACCTAAGTTAGTCGAAATTAGTACTTGTAATTCCGCTGGTTTCCCTAGATCGAACGTGGGATTTTGGGTGCATTCATTTACATTTGTTTGAATGAATCCTACTTTGGATTTTACAGAAGTAATTTTTTTTATTTTGGGAGTTGTCTAAATGCAGATCTTTTTTGGTGGTATCTGGAGAATCCGTTTTTTTTTTGACAAACAAAGAAGTTTTTCTTGCTTTGGTGGCCGGGGGAAGGTCTTGTATTGATTCCAAAATTTCTGCGTCCGATAGTTCGTTGACTTCGTCCAATTTTCTTTTACATTGTTTTCTAAAGAAATCTTTTAACGCTGATGATAGTAGTGGGCGGGGCAAGCTTTTTTTCCCTGCGTCTTTTTTCTTATATTTTTTTTTAAGGTTTATTGTTTTTTTAGGTTGGTCCTCACGATTTGATGTCTTAAAAGTTGCTTTCGGTGTTAGAGGTTCCAGGGGCAGTTCCTCCACTATTTCCTCGATGTGTTCCATCGAAGCATTGGCATTAAGGAGTCTGAAAGTACCATGCACCGAAGGATTTTTGGGACCTGAATTATTTTCAACATTATTTTCATTCTGTTGGGTCTTTGTAGGGGAAGGTTCACTGGAGGCATGGATTTGGGCTAAAATTGAGACCGGAGACCGGTGTGTGTCATACGTTTCCATAGTTTTTAGCGGACTCTTACCAGGGTCTGTTAGATAGATCGTTTGGTCATCAGCTATAGCAGATGCTGCTGCTGCAGAAGGCGGGGCGCCACCAAGAGGCGAAGGCACCAGCAGCCTCCCCCACGTCCGGGCCTCTGCATCCATGATCTCGCTCGTGACAGCGCCTCCGTCGCCAGACTGGAAACCCCCCTAGAAACCCTCCTGCTCTGCCCCCTCCCAGCCGATCACCCAGCCCGCGAGCTCAGGTGCAGGCTCAGACGGTCCTCCGACCGCCGAAAAAACCGCACCTCTCGCCGTGGCCGTGGCCGGGCGGGGGGGCTGGACAGACTGGGTGCCGGCACGGGGAGGGGAGGGGAAAACAGGGCTCACCGAGGGAGACAGCGAGGGGGCCGCAGGACCCACAGCCTGGCGTCCCGACGGATCCGCACAGCCATCCCCATCGCCGCCCCTCTCAGCTGGCGTTGTGCGGTCCTCCAAGGTACGTGCTTCTTGGTTTTTTACGTCGAGCCGAGGATTGGATAGATTAGGTAGAAAGTGGTCTGCTTTGGGGGCCTTTGTAATGCTGTCAGCCCGCTCCATTGAAGACCCCGAAGAAAGACAAAGTTGGTGGTTAGTACCCCTATAAGGGTTTTCCAAGTCGAAGTCAAAGCATGTTTTCCGGGTTAGCGTGGTGCAGCCAGGAGTTCCGCTAGCCACCGGAGTCACCGTAATGATCCTTGGGACTTTGGGTTTCATACCAGGAGGCTTTACCATCGTCGTCACATCAGGGATTTTAAAGTTGCTTCTAAGGAGTCTTTGCTCCGGTGTGGATTCTGGAAGCACTTTTTGTAAAACTTGGGAGTCTTGAAGTATAAAGGTGGTAAATCCTTCACTGGATGCGAGGTGTTTCACTGTTAGCGGCGGCGGGTCATGAACCGCAGTCATGACCGCGGACTGCCGATGACTGCCTCTACCTCGCCTCTAGCTCCGCTCGCCGCTCCGCTCTGCACACAAGTATAAGTGGGTCCACCCACTGCTGTAAGAGTAGAGAGGGTAGAGAGACTGCCGATGACTGCCTCTACCTCGCCTCTAGCTCCGCTCGCCGCTCCGCTCTGCACACAAGTATAAGTGGGTCCACCCACTGCTGTAAGAGTAGAGAGGGTAGAGAGACTGCCGATGACTGCCTCTACCTCGCCTCTAGCTCTGCTCGCCGCTCCGCTCTGCACACAAGTATAAGTGGGTCCACCCACTGCTGTAAGAGTAGAGAGGGTACAGAGACTGCCGATGACTGCCTCTACCTCGCCTCTAGCTCCGCTCTGGTTTATCATTTTCAGTTTGATTCAAAAGTACATTACATGTTTTAGTTTAATAACAGAAATACATTTATTCTCAGTAATCCTTTGGTGATCTGATTCTTTGTCTTAGATTAACACATTTCTGTGGTCCTTGCCCTGGTCAGTATCATCTACTGTTCTGGGGTTCTGTTTATTCAAGAAGATGCGGCACCATTACACAGTTCATCTTCTGTGGTAATGACCACTTGGTATATATATTCCTTGGATCTGTGTACATTTATCATTCCCTATTGGGATAATATGTACAGTAGCCTGCACTTATCCCCCCACGTGGAGGGGGAGGGTGCTGCTCCAGCACTGCACCCGCGTGGCCGGCCTGGAGACCTGCAGCCCCAGCACACAGCAACGGTTGGCTGTGGTAGAGGTAAGCGCTGCTCCCAGAAGGTTATCTAGATGAGAAATAACCCCTTCCATTCCCAAGGCAGGTTGAGGGGATGTAAGAGGTCGTCGGATGGCCTGCCGGTCCCACGCATACGCTGGTTGGCACCTCGTCACACTGCTGCACCTGGGTCAGCTACCCATGCGGTGATGCTGGCCATGCAGGGAACCATGGCAGACTGACCCAGTAACAGGACAGCGTGAGCGTGGCACCTCTGAAAGACTTGTAGGACCGGGGAAGCATCGGTAACATGCCAGTCCTGGGTTGTTGCTGTCATGCTGCCAACCCCGTTGACTTCTGTTTGAGGAAGAGGCCTTGCGGGTCATTTCCAATCTCCCCATTGGCCTCCCCGCACCATGTGTGTGCCCAGTGGCCCTCCCACTAATGGCATTCCCTGAAGATCACTCTGTCGGGGTCTGGTTGTTTTCCCCTTGTTTTGGTTACAGATTATGTTTCTGTCTGCCCAACTAACTTTATATTGTGTTTTTTTACCACACACACTTTCCAGGCAAAACCCAATAAAGCGTTTGCGTAAGAATAACAATTAAAATTCTGCCATTTTGATGTTTTAAAAGTACCCTCCATCCAAACACACAAATATAAAATGTAATGTTGAAGTAGCCTCTGTTGTCAACTTCAAGAGGTGATAAAACATACTTGTATGTTTCTCTTACAGCAGACCAAATTTGACCACCTAATTTTTCTCCTCAGAGGATGTCTTTCTTTAAGTGACGACATCCCAACATAAAGGTGGCAGAGAAGGAAGGACGCTCCTTTTATACGTTCCATCTTGCGGTCGCACCCTGTTGCTGGTTCTGTGTTAGCCACTGTTGCTGTGAAGCAGACCTTGGACCGCCCACTGACTTTAATTTGTACCGCCCTGTGTTGTGCTGCTGCCACTGTGTAGCCGGATTTGCCACAGCTGTGCTGCCACTGATGCCATTGAGGTTATTGTTTCCTTTCCTCTTCTCCTGTTGTTAGTTTCTTCCACATCCATAAGCCAGGTCCCTACGAATTTAGCTTGCAATGCTATTGCCTTATCTTGTTAGATGGCCTTTTTTCTGATTTGTGATGTGCTGGACACATTTTGCAGAGTCCTGACAGAGTAATCAAGGAAAGGAAGTATGGCAACATACAAATCCTAACCAAGGCAGGGCTCCCTCAGGGTCAGTCGTTTTTCAAAGAAACAAGCTGGTGATAGATCTTTGTCTTCTGCGGGGGCCTCCCTATGGAACTGCCTACCTGCCACCTTGAAACTTGATGAGAACCACCTACGGTTCCGGAAGCTCCTCAAGACCTTCCTCTTCGTCTCTGCCTTTCCCTCTTCTCTCCCTTGCTGATCTGCTTTCTCTCTCAGCAATGCTGCACCTGGCCACCGTCTGCCCTTCGTGCCCAGGTCCCTGCTCACCCTGTCGCCCTCCTGCACTGTCCCCTGACCACCCCTTGCACTGGGGCCTGTATCTGTATCCATAGAGGCCCCCCCACTCTTCGTCTGCACTGATCAGATACTCCCTATCTGACTAACTTTGCACTTGGCCCGCACAGGCTTGCACTATCACTGTTTCTGATCACCGTATTTATTTATTTATTTATTTACTTATTATTTATCTTGTCCTCTCTTATGCTTCTGCACTTTCCAATTTCTCCCCCCTCCCATGCACTTTCCCCCTTTTTCCCTTCCCTACGCACTTGCACGTTCTCAATGTCACTGGGCCTAGTAAGATCGTTGTGTTTGTTCTCCATTATTCCGCTCCCGTTGCCTGGTCGCGCTCTGAAACACCTGTTTATGAGCGCGATATAAATAAAATATCATATCATATCATTGCTTTTTGCCTTGCATCTTGCAAGCGTTTATTATTGCAAAACTTAATTCTATACTTTTTCGTTTTATTCAAAGGCGAGCATTTATAATAAAAAAAACAATTGTTCAACACAACATTCTTAACACATTGCTCAAAGCTGGAAACGTATTTGGTTCAATGAATCAAGATCTGTGACTACATTCCTAACTGAGCAAGTAAATTAACATCTGATCCTAGTTGCAGGTTCCTGCCTGGTTGCGTGAGCATCTGCGCATAATACATTCTAAATCAATCAATCAATTGCTGTGAACAAACAGACATATACATAACTTATCCAACAATTCAATGTGTGTAAGTCAGGCAGAAGAAGAAAAAGTTCTGTCTTACAGTAAGAGAGACACTGTTATGTCACAGTCTTCCTAACTGTCTACCTAAACACACAACTTAAAAAGAAAGCCACATTCACCCAATCAAGGATTCAGGACTGTGGGACCCATCTTTTGTCTTCACTTATAAAGAGCACATTTGAACTTTTTGGTAGCTGGATATGTCATTAGAAAATAACATACTGTTTTCAGTGCATAACTGAATATAAATAAAAGGTGCACAAACCACCCTACAGTTCATGCTATCTAGGTATCACATGGTGCAGTACTTGTTCTATTATCATCCTCATATTCCTGAGAGTGTAAATAGGTGTCTATTCCTGAAAACTCAGAGCATTGGGTTTCGCCTCATCTCCATCATTTTGATTCCAATTCACTTGATGGAGTGGGAACCATATTGGAACATCCACTGCCTGATGTTCCCACTCGCTAAGCAGTAAATCCATGCAAGTGAAACAGCAGTGATATTGAATCTGCTTGCTTTTTAGCCGGTTCTTTGAGCAAGTGGAGTCTACATGGATCTGCTGTTATTTAGACACCATGGGCCTCATTACAAGTATTGCAGAATGGGTTAACAGGCGCTGCTAATGGTGGCGGACCCGTTAAACCCATTCTGCAATATTACGAGGTCCCCTCGCGTGACACGCTCTGGACGTCTGGTTTTAACGGACGTCCAGAGCGGGTCCCGCAAGGGGACCAGTGAGCTAACAACGGGCCTGTCGTAATCGGGCCCGTTGTTAGCTCCCGCACCCATTCCCATTGAGCCCTATGGGGGCTCAAATGGGAATGGGGAAGGTTCGGGCCCGGGTTCCCTGAAGGAGGAATTACCGGGCCCTCCAAACTCGGAATGGGCCAGTAATTCCCCATTCAAGGAACCCGGACCCAATTTTGGAGGCAGCCATGGCTACCTTGAAATTCGTAATGAGGCCCTATGTCTTTTCAAGGCAATTTCCATGAAAAATCTCTGGTGTGTGCACTTGCGCACTACATGGAGTTAATCACGTATTCCTGTGCCTAGCACTGTGTCATGTGGTGGATCATTGGAATCCCCTGGATAAGGTTTGCATCGCAGAAGCGGTAGCTGTATGGCTCTTTGCGACATATTCCACCCCTCTTTGGAAAGGAGGCTGTATCTGTCTTTTATTTATTTATTTTTATTGCACATGTACAGACAAAAGGGCCTCATCACGAGTCGGGCGCTAA
Source organism: Ambystoma mexicanum (assembly GCF_040938575.1). Taxonomy (NCBI): domain Eukaryota; kingdom Metazoa; phylum Chordata; class Amphibia; order Caudata; family Ambystomatidae; genus Ambystoma; species Ambystoma mexicanum. The sequence goes on from NC_090922.1 coordinate 111,451,965, forward strand.
ATGGGCTGTTTTACCTCCAGCTTTTTTCTGGAGATGAAAATCCCATTTAGCGGCCTGTTTTTTGGTGGTGTTAGCGCCGGCTGTATTAGCGCCCAGTATTAGCACCGAAAATGCCCCATTGGATCCATTGGATCCAATGTAGAATGGAGATTTACTGTTAACGCCCAACCCTTGATCCAGCGGTAATACCGCCGGACCCGTGGGCGCTAATGCTATAGCAGTCGGGCGGTATTCCAGCTGGGATACGGCCCCAACTCCTGATAAGGCCCATTGAGCTCATCTCTACGGGTTCCCAATTTTGGAATACAAAGGGCTGGGGCCATTGATGCAAAGAGATTTGACCAAGTTACAAAGAGGGATGAGAAGGATAACAGCCAAGTTCACTTGAGGCTACAGTCACCAAGGTAGTCAGTAGACCCCATGTCCAACCAAGCAGAGGCCTGCTGTGCCATAGTGAACATTGCAGGTGTGCTAACACTGGTACTCCTGTAAGGCCAGTAGGGCTAGACTAGAGCCAGTCATTTTTTATTATCCTGCTCTGGCTAAAAAGAGAAAGAGGAATGCAGTGTTTTTCTAGACGTCTGCCCTGCCTAGCTCCCTGGCCTCGCTGCCTATGTAGTGGAGCATAGCAGGCGTGATGATGTTACATGTCCCAAGTACAGAGGAGGACATCAGGAGGACAAAGGGAGTGCCTTTTCCCCCTTTTATACTATTTCCTTCCACCCATTTCGGAAATCTCCCTCAGGTTAGGCCCTTGGAATATGCGGAAAGAGCATGTCCCCTAAGGCAGTGCTAGCCTGGAGGCTGGAAAAATCAGGGTCCAAAGCAGGAAGAGAGAGGAGGCCAGGTTGGTGCATTCCAAGGAAAGTCAGCCAGTGGCTTGGATAAAGCAACATGGCTCAGAAATGGATAGCCCAGATGTTCCAGTGCTATCCTGTGGAGCCATGTTACAGTTGCAGCTACAACCCTCAGATAAGAGGACAGAGGACCAATCCCAGAGTGTCAAGAAGGCTTTGGCTCAGGTATGTTCCTGGGGAAGTGGCTCAATAGAGACAAAAGGGGAGGAGAAAGATCACGGGCACCGTTGCAATCAAACTTAAAACAAAGGTGGAAAGTACAGAGGCAAGTGTATAGGGAGTCACAAATAAGTGAGGAGAAAGAGCTGGAGTCAGCAAGTCGATTGAAGCAGAGTGAGCTGTAACGGAGCAGGTGAGGGGGAATGCTGGGTGCAAAAAGAGTCAATAGAAAGGAGACATTTGTTTGGGAAAAGTTTGTTGGGAAAAGAGAAGACCAAACTGATAGATAGGGGAAGGAATGGGAAACAGGGTGGGAGGGAAAGGACAACCATGGAATACCCTGAGGGACATAGAGCGAGGAAATGGATGAGGAGGGAAAGGAAGCATACGGAAGTGAGACAAAAGTAGAGTGGAGTTGGACATATTTTCTTATGATGGCATTGCATTTATAAAGGCAAAGCCAACAGGAGTATGTTATGTGGGGCTACTGGCATACTGGCAGAGCCATCTTGAACTTGTTTTCTCATAGTGTCATTACTGGCATTAAAGCAAACATGAGTATGCTCTTATATGGGAACACAGCAAATATGTGTGCAGCCACCATAGACCACACACAATTGGTAGTGAGGAATGTGGGCTTGTGGCAAGTCTTGTCTCATTATGTTGGGTCAGACTCCGTGTGGCATGGAGCCAAAGGTGAAGAAACAAATTAGGGTCTCTCTCCCTCTCTCTGCATTCTTTGCCACACTCAATATGTGAGAACTATCTAACAAATGGAGATGTTTCAGAAAACCTCCAACACATGTAAATATATATTACCTGCTACAATCTTTTTGTTGTTGTTGCATGACTGTAGATTTGCTTGTTTCCGGCTCAGTTCTTGAGGGTTGAATTTGTTGACACATTTTCTTTCATTTCATGCAACAACCACATGTATTTTATTTCCATTGTATGGCATGATTTGGCTTTGGACGCCAGCTTGCATTCACAGTAATGTGGTAAAATGGGCATAGGGAAGATGGGCCGTGGGGGAAGGGGCGGGGAACAGTGATGCAAGGCTGCTCAGGATGTCCTGAGTTTTTGCAGTGAAGTGTGTGGCCAGTGCATTTCAGAGAGCCTGGGAGGGAAGAGGTGAGGTGGAGACTGCGGGAGGGTTGGCTAGTTCCTTGCAAATTTTAAAGAGTTCAGCTGTGTTGTTGGATGCACCAGAGACACAAGCCTGGATGTGGGTCCTTTTCTTGGAGTGAATGGAGAGTCGGTATTGCTGCTGGAGAAGGCGAAAGGCCCGTTTGATAGACTGTGAGCCTGAGGACTGCCATTTTGGTTCCACAGTCCTGCACTTGCATTTCAGGACTGCATGTTCGGAGTGGTATCAGGTGTTAAGCTTGGAGGCATGTTTCAGGTGGATCCTCATGACTGGGGCAAGAATGTCAAGAGTATTAGTGATGGCAAGATGGAGATTGATAAGAGCGGAGTCAGAGGTAGAGTCTGCAGTGGGTGTACAGGGGGGATGAACATAGATGCGAAGGCAGCAGATGAAACTCGTTTCATCAAACAGATGTTCATGAACGAAGTTGGTAGGGCTGGGGTAGGTGCGATCAGATGACAGAGAAGACCCAGGTGAGAGGAGAGCAGGGAATGGTCTGACCAGGAGAGTGGATGGTGAGAGGGGAGGAGGGCAGAAGATCAATGTGGATAATGCATCAAGATTTTATCCAGCCAAGTCAGTAGGTCCAGAGGGGCAAATCGAGAGGGAGAGCATGGTGCAGAGGTCCCGGAAGAGGGTGCATGTCATGATTGAAGAGTCAAGGTGTATGTTGAAGTGACCCAGGAGAAGGAGTTTAGAGGTGGATGTGAGGAGAGAAGAGGATACATCAGCCCATTCAGAGAGGAACAGGCTGGTAGAGCCAGGTGGCTTGTAGATAGTGGCAATGGTCAGGGAGGAAGTGGGACAGATGACCAGCTTGCAGACCAGGCTCCCGAAGGAAGAGTAAGGCTGGGTGGGTATGAGGGAAGAAGGGACCCACTCAGGGAAGATCAGGGCAATCCCACCGCCAGCACGGTTAGGGTGAGGCTTGCATATGATCTTATAGCCATCAGGGGGATGACAATATAAATGCTCACTGTAATATAGAGGAAGAAACACCATAGCCAGTGAAACTGTGAGTGAGCTTTCTTTTAAGATCACGCCATGAGAACGAAGTCACTCTGAAGGATTACAATTTTGAAAGGTTTAATGGTGGGTAATTTGGACAGGTTAGGCAATACGAGATTAATGAGATGAGGATCACACATTGGTTAAGAGGTTATGCTGGTATTTGCACCTACTGTGCAATTTCTTCACATTATCAATGTCTATCCAGGTTTTGCCATGATCTGAAATAATCCAATTTCATAGAACTGACTTGGAAAATGTTATAGAAGCATATTATGCAAAATGGGAATTATTCTAGCTTCATTGGGCCTCATTACCACCCAGGCGTTAAGGGTTAACGCCGTCGTTAACCCTTAACGCCTATTCTGATTTTAACGGCTGCTCTAAGGATAGAGTAATTGTTGGGAACAGCAAGTGTCAAAGTTTAACTTCAGTTCAGCAGGTGGAAAAATCAGAATCTGTCCAAAGAGCACACATCTGGTGCAAACCTAGATTCGCAAGGTTTAATGCATTCCTTAAAACATTCCTATTCCACCAGTATCTGAGCAACTGCTCCCTCATATTTCAAGAGGCAGTGACCCTTGTCCACACAGCTTACCTTTCTAAACTCAACATCAGCGATTTAATACCTATAGGAATGCAGCGTGTTACAAGCTACTAAACAAATAAATAAATAAAATATACTCCGGTTTTAGAAAGTCAAAACATAGGATTGTAATTGCCATGAAACCCCATTACAAGCCAACTGCGAAGCCAGCTTTTGATGACTTTAGGTCATTACTGTAGGCTGTATGGTTGATAATTTTAAGAGGACTTCTCCAAAGCATATGATCAGAAAATAAAAGACTTTGGTATAGTCGCCCGGGGAGCAATATTAGAACATCTCTCCATTGGATATGAAATCGCAGGACATCTTTGCAGGTGTCCACATGTCAGAGCATCCCTCACCAGCCTCGTCTTAGCCCTTGCGACAAATCAGCAACATCAGCTTCATTTTTTAAAAACAAGTCAAATATTTAGAATCGAATATTAGCAAAAGATCACTTCACATAGACCATTCCTAAAGAAAGTTCTCTCTCTGTGCTGTTCATGCGTTGATGAGAAGATATATACCCCCATTTTAAATAAGGGAACACAAAATAGAGCGCCTGAGAGCGTAATCTGATTCGGGCTGTGGGATGTAGTGTAATCTGCAAAAGTCTGAGCTGCGGCGGGAGAAGGTGCAGCCATGCGTGCTCCCCATTGAGCTAGGGTGCAGGGAAAGTCATACGTTCGTGTGCACTCTGGATTTGTGGTATTCTCAGGTCCTCCGTAGGCTGCTTCCTCTGGATCAGCTCTAAGGTGAGCGAGATGTGAGCTACTTTCATTGCGGCCCATTGAGCCATACATGAACGTCTGCTGTGGCATTGGGGTGAAATGATGCCAGGATGCCCTGTGATCCAGTATGAACAGCCTGGAGTGCATTTGGAGCTAGCCCTCTGAGACACGCTCGTCTGAGCCACACTTCTTCCCGGCCATAGAAGGCCTCTTGGCAGCCGAACCTGCACTCAAAGGCCTTGTTACTATCTCGGGAGGAGTCAATCTTCTTCCTACCTTAGAGGTGGCCACAGAGTGCACTGTGGCATTCTGGGCAGAAGTCAAGACCGTCCTCCCATCCCAAAGGAGATGCTCTACATTTTCACTCCCATGATCCCCCTTCCTTCAGCACCTGACCTTCTGGAACGCATGTGACTTCCTGGTGCCAGTGATCCTCCCTCCTTCCTTCTTAGGCTTGCATTCCAGGTTCCCATGAGCATTTCTCCTTTAAGTGTGAAAACCAATTGCTCCCTTAATCCCCCAGATGTGTGTCAAATTCCTAGTGTAACTAGTGAAGCTTATGGATGGGTCATGGCACTGATGGGACTGCAGGCCCCGGTGATGGGAAACGACCCTTACGCTTTCGACCGAAGAATGATCGGAATGGGTACGATAGTCTCCTTTGTACAAATCACTGGCACCAAGAAAGAGGCTGCTCGAGCTGTGATGGAAGGTGCCACAGACTTTATGGAAATACCACAGTGTGGAATCATTTGCCCCACGCTAGCAGAGGTGAACACGTCGCCCAAGATGATCAAGAAGACGACTCTGAAACATGTTGTAGACGTAATACCAACCAAGTGTAACCCAAATGACTATGAAGCGTACTATGCCTACACCTGAATCCCCATTGCAGGCACTTATCCAGAGGACATTTACCCTATATTCAGAAAACTCAATGTTTGACGTCTAATGAAAGCACAACTCTAATGTTTTTAAGGGTCATGCACCATCATTCATCTACTGGTGATATTATGACTGGCTTTGCTTTTATGGGAGAAGCTAAGATGGATGAAAGGTTTTTTTATTCTGGGTGGGTACACAATCAAGGAAAACCCAGGGTGCACTTCCTTTTGGTCCCCCAGAGCTGGTGTGTTTACCTTGGGATGGGGTGCTCCCATTGGGCGAAACACATGAATCCTAAATGAAGAACAGCCCACTCATCATATGCGTACCAACTTGACAGCGATTAAAACAACAGTATGCCCAGTGGAGGCAAGGAATCATGCCACCATTTCCTGCAACCTGAAATGCCAGGAGCCATGAAGTCCACCTGTACTACATCCCTCTTTGCCCGCACAGCACATCAAAGGATTGCCCACTGTGCCCACATCCAGGTGTCTGGCTCCTGCACATTCACTATGGGACGATGTGATCTGCCTTAAGGGTTGCATAGGGACTCTCTGTTAACCGCAGTCACTAGTAAGAGATTTACTTCTGTCCCAGTGACACCACTCTAGTGAGAGCAACCAAAACATGGCTCAGAGCTTTTGATTCCTGATAGAGATGGAGGCGCCGAGGCTTGGGCAGGTCACCTAACTTGCTTTCCCAAAAGTGGAGTGTGTACCTACGTTCCCCAAGGACCTCGAAAGAACCCCAGAGACATTTTCTCTCCAATGGCCTTGGTCTGAGATGGTCATCACTACTGTGCTTCAACAGACCTCTCACTTGGTGTCCTCTCAAAAGTTAACCTTTAGCCCTTATGTGGCACATGGTAACCATGTCATTTCTGGAAGTGTGGTTTTAGGTACTGTGTGTCAGCCCTGGAGTCAAACTTTTCAGGGTTTAGGAGATCCTGTGGTTTAGAAGGAATCTTCCCCTGTCCACCTTTCAGGCAACCTTGTCGAGACATTGAGCCTCATTACGAGTGTGCCGGTCCCGTACAAATGCCGCAAAGAATGATGTGCCGGATCTGGCATTTTTACCAGACCGGCACACTCTGAGTTTGCCGCTAGGGGCAGAGAACTACCAGCAAGCATGTCATGCCAAGAGTTCAGGCCCATACCGGTAAAGAATTGCCCCAAACACCAGTGCTACTGGTGCCAGTGATTGGGGCAAACCCATTACATGGAGTCCTATGGGACTCCATGGAATGGGAACTTACTGCCATTGTAATATCCCAGTAACACCGGGATATCAGGCACCAGTAACAGTAAGGGGAGTTTGCCGGTAACACTTTCGGTTACTGCCAAATTTGTAATGAGGCCTATTATCTTGACTACAGGGAGACTCTGAAAGCTCCGCTGTCTCAGTCAGTTGCTGCTTTATGACCTTCCCAAAGAACCGAAAATCTATTTCCCTGAATAGCTGACCCAAGGTCAACCATGCAGGTCTAATTTGTACAGCATGCACAGTCACACCCTATCAATCAGTGAGGGAACTGATTTACTGCAAGCCTCACCCAACAATACCAGCGCTAGTCCTTTTGCTTCAGAAACCACCAGCCTAGATCAGACCATTCAATCAGTGGCACAATGTGATAAGAATTAACTTCATTCATCACAACCAGTGATATCCCTCAAAAGCAGTGGAAGTCATTCCCCCTTGCAAAACCTACAATAGCCCAAACTATTGCATTCAAATACTAATTCATGTGCACATAGGGAGAAAGGCTTGTGACAAGGGGCACATATAAATTACATTTGAGGAGGGACACACAGCGTATTTTGGTGTTGTTTGGTTATTGATCCCTCCCATTCCCTGCCCCTAGCTACGCTAATACATATGGCTAATCACACCCATTCCTGCCCACCTCGGGAACTCTTTTAGCTCTGTGCTCTTCCATGGTCGCAGCCACATTGGTCAAACTGTTTAGTTCAGTGCTCTGCCAGTGCAGAAGCATCTTTAAAATCAGTTTTCATAAATTACCGCTAAACAAGGAAGTGGTCATTTTTCTTTTATAGAATGAGACAATTAGGTACTTTTTGCAAAGTAAATGATGAGCATACTACACTCTGCTTCTAAGCATATATTACTGTTTTAAAATATTTTTTTGTACCTGGCGCCTTCATAATATTCCTTTATTTAAATGTATAACTAATTGAATGCAGGTATGAACGATAGGCAAACGATTGACAGTTACAGATTTTGCTCTGGGTTTCCAGCCCAGGCGTCATACATTTTTGGCATGGATGCCGAAATCATCTTCTCTCAGAGCGATCAACACCGGAAGTATGTGCACATTGCTCAATTCTACTTCCGGTATAGATCTTTTCTGCACGCCTCTGGTTGCTGCTGCTTCTGTAGATTGAACCCCTGCAACCGGTTCTGACTCGATGTCCGGCAGAGAAGATGAGTGATCTGGTGACAGTGCTGACAAGAGGCGGGAACATAAGGGAAGGGGGAGGCACAAGGGGCTTTCACAGCAGCCTCTGTGCAAGGGTCCGAAAGGGCATGGCCCACCGTATATTTACATGGCCATGCTCCGCAACATTTGTGTATATATTGTCCGGCTGCCTTTTATATCCCTGCACAGGGGTCTGGTTTTGCAGCAAGTGCATGAAAAGGAGGCAGGCTGGCAAGAGGCGCAATAGAGACTGCCAGCCCCCATTTTTGACCGGTAGCGCACAGTGTTGGGAAAGTCGTGCAGAATCGAAAGTGTTGCCACTGGTAATGTGGTTCGAACAGCTTATGTACTTTGCACAGTTTCAAGTGAGTTACCAGTTTGCATGTACACCCCTGCCCCCCAATCAAATGAACATCCTGCATTTTGAACACAGTCTAGTTCACAGTGAAATATACTGGAAAATTACTTTGTAGGCTCTGATGTTTGTTGTATCCACTTTTGCCCAGTGCCCACCTCGAGTGCAAATGTATTTCTAAGGCATACCCAGTGGAGTCACGCATTGGCCCGAGTGAGACAGCCAGTGTTTGAACACTTGGCCGGTTTCAATTATTCGCCCTGAAAATGTGACCGCTTCTGCAAGCATCTTGCTTCTGGGTTGAAAACGCATGGTTTTTAGATTCGGGATGCTTATTTTGAAATGTTTAAGCATTGGCCTCCCTATGTCCTTCCACTCCAGCCCATGTGCACATTCTCACAGGCACAAACGCACTCAAACACAGCACAGTTTTCCAGAATTTAAAATAGAAAGGAAAAAAAAAGAACTAGAAGTTTCAGAATGGGGGAAAAGGGCTGGATGACTTCTCCACTCGTTGCATTGAAAAACGTGAGCGCTCTGCAGGTAGGACCATAAGTGCACACATGTTTTTCCTTCTCTCCTTCCCTCCTTTTCCTTCTCCATATTTATCTTTCATTCCCTCTTTCCTTTTCTTTCTCTGTTTCTTTTCATCTCTTTTTGCCTTATATATCTTTTTTCTTTTTCTGCTTCCTTCTCTCTCTCTCCTTATTGCCTTCACTCCCATTTTCTTATTTCACTCTCTTCCTTTGTCTCTGTCTCTCTTCTTCATTTAGTTGCTTTACTATTTCACCCTCTATCTAGCTCTCTCTCTCTCTCTCTCTCGCCCCCCTTTCTTCTCTCTCATTCCCTTGGGAAAGTAGAAGCCACAGAGATGCCTCCGAACTCGAGGAAACAATGTATTTTTTAATCTCTGAAGATCTGTTATTTCAGAGCACAGAGACCATGGCCACTTCGATTTGTGGGACAAGAGGTGGATAGGAAGCACCTGCTCCCGCTCCAACTTCCTCATAAACGCATATCGAAGAGAGTGACTGCACATAAAGCTGTATCCATTTACACCTAAAAGGCATATAGGCAAGTTGCTTAGCTACAAGTTGTCAGGAATAAGGCAACAAAGAAATACCTTTGTGATGTGCAGTATATGTATCTTTGCTGTTATAGTTTTATTGGGACCCACCTTACTGTCTATTTCACCATGATTCTATTTGCAATACCACCAGTTTGGTTTTTCTGTAGCCATAGGAAAGGCTTGTGCCAGACACTGCTATAGTGGTATTAACTGGATCCCGATGGTAGTAGGTGCAAGGCACAGACTGTTGGCTTTGCCAATGCTTGTTTTTTTCTAATTTTTAGGAAGGATGCGGTTTGGAAACATAGCCCAAAAAGGTGTTTTGGTCAATGACCATGGCCAATGTATGTAAACAAATACCATCGGTGACAGAATGCCACCTGCAGAGTTGTATTTTTCAATTTTTTACAGGTTATTTTTTTCTTCAAGTAATTGCTCTCTCTCACTCACATCTTCTCTATATGCTTCCATTGTTAAAAGGTCATAACACCTGAGCTAACCTCTGGGTCAGGCAGTAAGGCGCTCATTCACTGCCATCAATAAAGCAGACACATGTGTACTTCAGCTGTGCACTGGTGAAGGACACACCAGCCACTCGAGGAGCGAAATAGCAACCTTTCACACACAAAGTTACACAAAGCCTCAAATGTGCACATAGAAAACTATGGGCTTCATTACGAGTTTGGCGGTGTGGCCAGAAATGGTGCTAACTAGGTTACCTCTGCATTACTGCTGGATTACCGCACCACCGAACTATGGGCTTGGAGGTGAGGTGGAGGAAAAACCTCCATCAGAACGGCCAAATCGGTAGATTTACCGTTAACGGAATTACCAAAATGCCCATGGAGTCCTATGCACTCCAATAAATCAGAATAACACTGCTTCCCACCACTTGTAATCCAGCAGTAATTCTGTCAGACCCAGTGGTGGTAACAGTAAATAGTCAGATTTACTGCCGAAATACCACCAGGCTTGTAATGAGTCCTTATGTGTGCAGTTTCCTCATGTTGGGCACTAGAAGATAGTCTGACACAATTGCAATGTCTATTATCACCTCTGACCCTATCAGTATAGAAAGATAAGAGTCACGGAAAGCGCACTTTACGAAGGTCTGCTAGAGTGCAAAGCTGCCTGGCAGCAGTGAGCCTTTGTTTCAATTCACAACGCATCATGTAAAAACTCATTGGGCATCATTCCAAGTTTGGCGGTATATCGTTGCCAGTAAAACTGGCAGTCTGCCACCAAACTTGCAAAATTTTCCGGGACCCGCGAATGGGCAATTGCCGGGTCATTATGGCTCTGCAGGACCCGGTAATGGCCCATTTGCACCGCCGGAAAATATTCTTCCCCATTCGGGAATGGGGAAGCCGAATGCACCGGCACCATTCGTGAATGGTGCCGGTGAATCCGACATGCTCTGCTCGCAGGTGCTGGTACGCCCGCCAGGCCAGTCTTAGCGGGCGGCAAGGCACCCGCGAGCAGAACTCATAGTTTGCCGGTCCAGTAACTATGGTACCGGCAAGCTTACCGGTACCATAATGAGAGCCATTGATTTTACCAATATTCATATCATACCCGGTGCCAGTGTTTCCGCACCAAACACACTGGAGGCCAAACACAACGAAATATAAGGCAACATGTTTACCAAGGGTACATGTTGTGGTATGACTATATACAAAATTCGAGTCATATTAGTTTGAACAGATTGAAGTTACTAAACTTGCTCTCAACTGATTAGCTCTGAAGATGAAAGATCTGAATGTTGAGATAGCAGCCTCTCTTTCAGAGCTGATGTCAGATGGCTACGGAGCAACCCAGCAAGGCCTGTATGATCCCACGTGACAGCTTTACGCTTCACTAGCATTTGAAGGGGACATCTTATACAGGTAGCTATCTACCTAAATCAGTAAATTGGAGCCTGTTCTGCAATGGGGGATATGGACAGGGAAAGACAATGCTTGTTTAGGGAGGCAGGAAATGGGTGGAGCGAAGGGACCATGGGAACTCGGGGACAGAGAACATCCTTTCCACTAAAATCTGACAGCATGCTTAGTTTCTGGCCGGAGCGACACCACTAGGAGATAGGTACTTTGGGTAATTGCTGCAAAAGAGGGAGGACACGCCATTAGAGATGTCCCGATTGCATCCTCAGAGACTTGGAAGCCACAAAAACCCTTCTAGGATGAACCCATTTATGAAGTGGCAGAGTCCTATTCTGTGGTTATGAGTTGGAGCTATTGATCACTCAAAGCCATCTTCCATAGGCGTGAGTTAGCTGACCAGAGGGGGAAACAGACCCTTTTATTTATTATCATTGGGGAACAGAAGGGACACTTGTTGGAAGCCTGCAGCTGAGAACCAAAGAACATGAGTTAGTTACCCAGAGGGAGGCAGAGTTATTCAATCTGCTGGGGAAGCAGAGCAGAACAGAACTCCTTTTTTTGTATTTTTTTTTGTATTAAGTGCTTATGGTTTATTCAAACCGTTTAATCAAACTGATGCACTATAAAACAAGACAGATCAAAATCATTTACATTACACAGTTAATAACACATCAATTTCTTAAAATTAATAACATACCTATTGATTTAAAACGTCAGTTAAAATTAGAATAATTTCATCAACATATTAATAATATCATGATCACTTGCTAGACAGTTAAAAACAAAAGAGCAAAATGTTCCATGAAAATGTTATTATTGTGTTTTTTCTTCTAGCTTCAGAAGGACCTCTTTCCAAACATATGCTGCAGCCCGACTCATCACCACCGAAGATACAGTGAATATAGTACTCCAAAATTGATCTGTATGGAGTTGATCAGGGATGCAACTAGCTTTTGATATGCTCTACAGTAATGGTCCCTCAGTTTAGGACATTCTAACAGTAAATGCGCGCTTGTCTGAACCGCTTGACTGCATAGGCAGCATATTCTAAGTTATTTTGGGATGCCAGCCCATGCGCCATAATTTTAATCGGTGGGCAATATATTAAAATGCATATACATGATAAAACGTCTCTTAAAAGAGGAGCAGAGCTTTAAAAGATACTGCAGCCAGATTTGGCATATTCCACATATTGAGTTTTCTTATGCAGGCTATCCAGATGTATCAAGCGATCCCATTCCGCTGTTTTTATTTTTTAGCTGGCAAAGAAAGGTGGGACAATACTCGTCTGGAGTTGCACATAAATTGATAGCTTTTAAAAGTGACTGCATTGTTGCCTCCAGATCGACGTACAGTTTATTTTGGGGCATAGCCTCAATGGTCGAGGCAATTAAGCCCAATATGTGAAAATTACCAGATCAAGCCCATTTAAGCTTAATTCCAAGATTGCTTGGCCTAAGCTGCCAAAGAGTCTTTAAGTCAGGTTACACTGAGCTCACATCTGAATGCCTCCACCTGGACCGCCCGAGGTAACCCCAGAATGGAGTGCAAAGGTTTCCCCTCAAATTTATCAAGCCACTTAAAATACTTTGATGGTAAAGCTTCAATGCCGTACAGCACTGCAGGGACGACACTAGTTTTATAAATTTCATGGAAGTCCTCAATACTATTGCCACCCTTCCTCAGAATGAACTGGCAGACTGCAGACCATTTCTTGTGGATTGTTTGTGTTATGTAAATTACATAGAAGGCGAGATTGGGGTGATAGGAACCTCGAAATATATGTAGGTGCCACAGCTTCCAATGGTTCCCTCCCTAACCCGCCACCTGAGACTAGATTTTGCTCTTCTTTGCGTGACCCTGACCATCATTTTGGTTTTCTTATTATTTATCGGCCTGTTGTTGTTGTTTGCATACTGATGTAATGCATCCTACGAAAGATGAAGGTCAGTGCTCGGTGTGGTTTTTTAGAGGGGATCCCACGGCCCCCAAGTCACGAGAATTATGTCTGTTATCTACTCTTGCTAAGTAGACCCAAAAAGGAAATTGAGTGATTTTCGATACTTCAAGTCGGCCTTGACCCACCATTGACCAGAGAGACATCGTGCAACAAACCAGCATATGAGCCATCAAGCCCTTCTTTGCATGTGAGAGCCACCTAATTAAGCCTGTTGAGCCAACTTTAAAGTTGCTCTTGCAATGAACAAGGATTTTCACCAGCCTCAATGCATCAGAACAAATCTTCTTCCCACGGCTGAGCCACCATCCAAGACCATGGGGCCTGCCTGATTTGAAGTGTAGGAAAGCCCCTAGACGCTCACACCTGAATAAATGCAACCCAATAGGGAAAAAGGCCCAGTACATCTTTTGCAAGTGAGCTTATAGCTCTTGGAATGGGCATCTGTTAATGGATGGGATTACACCAGAATAATTCTGATTCCAAATAACTGGACAAACTCAAGAAGATGGCAAGTTACTCTTTTTTATTAACAGTTATCTAAAACAGGGACGTTACAACGAACATCAACGGACGTACGCTCAGTCTCCCAATGATTTCCACAAAAAATACAGTTCATATACTCCATTATGCATCAGAGTGATGTCATACTACATGGCAATAGGGAAAAACCTATCAAGGGTCGGGATTGGTTAAGGGAAACATCCAGATATACAATCATATAGGAGCTAGGATTGTTATTGGCTGTCCTTTATCAGGTGAACAACTTATACCTACCGCTTCAAACATGTCAAGAAAAAATAGTTACACTGTGTTTCATTGGTCTTCTAAGCTATAAGGTCCTTCGTTATATGGACTAATACAATTGGTTGGCACGCTGGTGCCATGTCTTGAACATTTGGTTAATTTAGCAGCACGTAAGCCGAGAACCAGGTGCAGGGAGATGGGAATTGAAGCTACCTCACCACCAAATTAGCCCAACATCTCTCATCACCTATGCCTTCTGTCATGAAATTCTCTTTGTACTTGGCCTTGCAGAGTATTTTTGTCTTGGGAATGCACAGGAGTGAGGGCACTTGCTATCGTTTCTGTAACTCCAAGTTTGAACTCTATTTCCATCCTTTGCTCACGTGATAAGAGACCACGATTTGGTCCATTGTGCAGCTTTTAAATGCTTTAAATTAATTAAAACTTGGCATCCTTTGTGTTTTTTCTTACACCTTAATGTGAGAGGATTCATCCTCCACGCACCCATTCTCTTCAGAGTTGATAGCTGACCTTGATTTCCAAGATCTTGACTTCCGGCCAGAGAGCCTCACCATGCAGCTTCAGAAACCTATTATCCTACTGCGACACAGCTTTTCATTCCCCTTTCATGGTTTTAGCTTATTTATTTTATGATACCAATATCCAGTTTCTATACAGTGGCAGCTGTGCCTGCTTTCTATTCACTACTCATAGCTAGTCTATACAATGACTTGATCTACCTTGCATTTAGCGTCTGTACATTAATTGAACTTCTGTTTCCTGCAGAACTTTGTTAACGTGTAATTTTCTTCTTTTCCACTTTAACAGTCCACTCGATCCTTTACTTCGTCTTTTGTCCTCTAGGATCCATACATTGTCTTCATTCAGTATCTCGGTACGTTCTGTACACTTTCTTATGATGTCATCCATTCATTTTCTGAGCTCTTTCACATATTCCTTCAGGGAGTTCCTCCTGTAGGTTGTCATCAACTCGAGGGTACATTCAATAGGGTTGTCTCAATGAGTATCTCCTTTGAAACACTACTCTCGCTGCAGTATTGGTGCGATAGCTGGTGTCAGGCAAGACACAGTCTCATGTCGCCAATACAAAGCATGTAGAGGGGCGGGATCTCCTGCGGATGTGTACATCTGCTCCTTTACACAAGAATAACATGTTTATTTCCACACAAAAAAATGTAAGCGCCAACAAAGAAAGCGGCCCAAATCTGCATGAGCAGCACATTTTGAAGGTACACAGCAACATTAATGACATCAGTGACATAATTACATACAGTAGAAACCTGGGCGGCTGGTTGGTGCAACCCTAAAAATAGGCTACCTGCTCCATACGGGATGCCAGGCCATTGGTGCCAGCCCCTTCCGTCCATCTTCTTCCACGTGGGTGATGCTGCAGTTATCATTTGTCAGAAGGGGGCCAGTGGCAATCATTTTGCAAACTAATAAACAAATCTGTGTCTATGAAACAGTGCACCTGGTACAAGCAGGCAGGCGCTGAGGGGGAAATTCAAAGTCATTATAATTCACGCACGTCACTCAATCCTAGACAGGTCAGCATCTCTCCCAGGTCTTCCACCCTCGTTATGGCCATAATTTCATCCCTCCCTGCACCTAGCAGCACACATCATGTGACCTAGAAATGAAGTTAGAAAAGCCCTGCTTTCTGATCGATTGGGGGTCTAATAGGTTTATGATCAGTGGTCTGGGGCTAGCTGGTACCTTGGAATTCAGGGTTCCTAAAGCTAGGGCATTTGGGTGCTATAACCTAAAATTAGGACTGGTAGGGGTTCGGGGCCTGTGCTCTCCTTCTCCTGGCATCATATTATATACAGACACTCATCCCTTCTCCCATGGCCTTGCAGGGCACATTCTTCACAAGAAGCGAAGGTTGGCAACATTTTAGGACAATGAAAGGTTTATAGATCTGTGTAGCTGTAGCCTTTCTCATCAGTGCCTGGAAAACAACCTATTCCTTTACTCATGTTCGTGGCCTCGACCTGGGGAGCTGACTGCTGTGCTGTGTTTAAACTTTGTGCTACAGTAGGGCTTCTAATATCTAAGATGGCTCCTATTACTGCATGTGCACTGCATCTTTGAAGCATGCAATGATGCAATGGTGAAAAAGTCTTTAAGGGCAAACCCTCTGCCCCCTGTTCTCCTGTGGTGGCCTTTGCCTTATTCTGAAGCGCTTGGGGGTGTGGAAAGATCATGTCCCCTTCCCAACATTCCCCCCCTCTCATTAATTCTACATTAACAAACTCCCAAATAAGCCCACACTTACTTGTCCCTCATCAGCGTTCCTCCTCCAACCTCTCAGCCGCTATATGATGTGGTGATACCTCCTTTGGAACCTATGCTCTACATACATTATGCAAACTCTGGCCATATTTGGCATTTAGGGTGCAAGTCAAATATATATAACCCCCATCCTTAGAGTAAGACTAACGAAATCTGGATTTCTATCGACTTCAATTAAGATAGAGAGGGGTGTCCGCCAGGGCTGTCTGCTGGCCCCTTTCCTGTTTATTCTGTTTATGTCGGATCTTTCTCAATGGTTGTTGGAAAAGGGTCTGGTGGCTCCTAAGATTGTAACGGGAAAACCCTCTTGGTTGGCTTATGCCGACGATATTGTGGTGGTGGACCACACCCAAGTCGGCTTACAGTGATTACTTGCAGCCCTAGCCGACTATGTTTCTGTGAATGACTTATCAATAAATCCAAACAAGTCAAAAATTGTTTATCTTCAAACATCCTCATAGAGCAACTAACCACTTTGTATGGCATTTGAATAATTCAATCATTCCTACGGAAAAAGAAGTAATTTATCTGGGTTGTCAGATTCCGTCTTATCCCTCCATGACCCATCTCCTAACAATCATTGAGCCTAAACAAAGAAAGTTGGGTGCGCAAATGAAGAGACTGTACTTTAAGCACTGCAGATTTTCCTTGGTTCCCCTTATTAAATACTATGTGGGGAAGGTTCTTCCATCTATTACTTATGGCTTAGAATGCTATTCACAGGCTTTCGATGTTAACTGGGATAAGATAGAAGGCCAGTTATGGAAAAATGTAGTGGTCCTACCAAACTCTATTCCAATTCCATGTGTCCGATACGAACTGGCCCTTGGCTCAATGCTGTCAGTAATGGAATGGAAATGGCTGAGCTTATATAGGTTGATCTTGCTTCCTCAGAAAGCATCTCTACATGTGGAAGTTGCACAACAGATGAATTTGAACGATAACCTTTTTCTAAATAGCTTGAGATCCTGTTGTAATAACCTATTAGAAGTGGCAGGCACTTCAATTGATATGCTAATCCAGAATCCATTAAAGGTAAAAGAATCTGCCAAACGAATGGATTGGATCAGAACAATTGCTAATATGAGAGCCGCCAAACTATCGGCATCTTGGACGCAAATTAACAAACCTATACACTCTCTTCCGGCGCATCTGAAGAAGTCTTCAAATCAAGGGCCAGATCGGATTTCTTGAGATTTAGGTTAAGTTTGGTTCTCTCTTTGGAACTACAGCATATTAGAGATCCAATAGCCTTCCTCGCTAATGTTTGTGACAAATGTGAAGATGGTGTAAAGCAAACTGCCGCCCATTTAGTGACAGAATGTCCGGGGATGTGGTCCTTCAGACTGAAAAGATTTTGAAGATTTGTTCATGACCCGAAAAATTTGAACTCGAAACTGTTCTGGCAAAGACTATCGCAGGTTCACGAAACCTTTCTTACTTATGAAGTAACTTGTTTTCTAAAAGAACTGAAATTAATTGGGAATGTGACATTTTTTTCTTTTTGGGTGTCTTTATAAGATTTTGGATATTTTGCTATTTACACTTGGTTGAGATGATGTGGAATTGAGCTATATTATTGTTTTTGTTTGTTTTCATTTCGGATTTCTGTTTTTTCTGATGTTTTAGGACTATTCTTAAATTGTCTGTTAAGGAAAGAAATGTTACTGCTTAATTGGAAGTATTAATTCCTATTTTTAGATAATATTTTCTGCTATTAATGTGTATTTTAATTTTCTTCTCTATGCTGGTTTGTAAAAAGTTATGTGTGTAATGTTTTTGTGTAAAAAGTCAAAATATTGACTAAAATCACAATTAAAAAAAGAAAAAAATAATCCCCATCCCCTGCTAGATCGACCCAGTGCTCTGTATAATGCTCAGGGTCAGGTGGGGGTGTAGTAATAGTGCCGGGAGGGTGTAAGCATCGCTGTATCATTAGCATGCGTGGTTTGGTTGGGTCATCCATTGTCTTTTGTACCACAAGGTACATTAGATACCCCAATTGAAACCATCATCACGGCACTGCGAGGTAATGCTTTGGCACAACATCGGAGTCCCAACTGACATGTGCAAAAAAGGATGAGCACGTACACGAAGATGGGCACCAGGATCTTGACGATCAACCCCAGCCAGGATGATGCCCAAGCAAAAAGGACATCAAACCAGTCATCCCCGTGTATGCAAGCTTCAGTTGGCATGTGCGATTGGGGGTTTGCAGTCCTCCTATTATTTGCATCAAGATGCTGTTTTCCGTGTTGTTTGGAGGCACGAACATGCAGCAAGAATTGACAATTTTGTGGCAAACCCCTCCTTCCATTGCCTTGAGCAGGCCAAACACATATCTGTTCTGGAGGGTCATCAACCATATGGCATGCATCTAGACCTTGATTGTGTTGAGGCCTTGTTCCATGTCATTCGCCAGCTGTATGAACTCCCACCTGACAATTTGGAGCCACTTGGTGTTTGTGGCTGTCTGAACCCCAGTTAGTAGTAGAGATGCGGAAAAGGTTTCTTCTTTGCTGAAAAGTTTATATTCATTGGGTATTTTTTTGAGCAATTCAGAGGAGTCTTGAGATAGGTAATTCAATCTTCTTTTCCTGTGCAACTTGTTGTTTTCTTTTTCAGGCAAGATGCAGAAGCTGAGAGGCTACAACAGGCTTCTGGAGGGCTCTTTTATTGCTGGAGCTAGGGTTGGGGCAAGCATGTTCTTTGACCCCACTGCAGGGTGGTCTTCGGGGATTACGAGAAGCACTGAGTGCAACATGGTCAGTGAGCAGTAGCCCGTCCATGATGCTGGAGGTGCAAGAATACCTGCTGTCCACACACTCAGCAATGGTCCATTACTGCTGTAGTGTCTTTTTTTGAGGTCCAGAATGAATAATGTTTGATTGCATCTTTGGCCTACAAATGAATAATGTGTGATTGCATCTTTGGCCTACGAAAACAGCTAATTCATTCTAAAAACACAGTTCATGTGTCTCTTGCTGTTGTAATTGTACTAGCTTTTCAATTGCTTTCATCCATGTTAGTTTCGCAATATGTTCATCCCAGAATGCCGCACATGCCTTATTCACTCAGGCCAACACTTCATCTCAGAAGCCCTATAGCCCTCCTGCTGCGCAAGGCATTGATGTTTCTTGCCATCTGCTGTCCACGTACTTTACTCCTTGTAAATTCAGGTATGGCCTCCACATACTTTTGGGATTTTGAGTGCATTGCAGCTGGTCAGGGTCCATAGTCCATACTACTTTTCCTAGTACAAATGGAACTATTAGAGTGAGTCAAGTCCATTGCCGAGCCCACCTGGAATGCACTCCTTATTAAAACAAAAGGAATAAGGAGATAGGGAAGGAAGAAGATATAAAAGGAAAGTGAGAGAAAGAGAGTGAGAGAGAGAGAAAACAGATAGGATAGAGTATGGGGACTGCCAGTGTGCAATCCCTGCATAAAATGTAATGTGTACCATCTTTTTGTGCTTGTATTGGATAATATTCTCTTATTGTTACAAAAGGGGCGCAAGTGCGAGACTGGAGGATGGGGTTTGGGTGCTGTGGATATGGGGCACTTTAATGTTCAGGTGCAGGCTGGGGCAGGGGTGCTTTGCGGAAACCAGATAGGTGCACCCAGTAGTGTAGCTCCTTCACTTTAACAGCAAGGGGGGTGGTGTAAATGACATGAAAAGGACCATTATATCTGGTATTATATCTGGGTTGGTTCCATTAGCGGATCCAATTTGTGATGTAAATCCAATCACCAGGGAACAACTGCAGAGGCGGTGACCTTGCTGGTGTGCTCATTGCGGTGCTGGTTGTTTCCTCTGTTTGGGGAGGCGCAATCTGTTGGGAGACAAATTGTGTTGCCTTCATTAGGGAGGACAAATAGCTGCTGAATTCCTCCCCCAAGATCAACACTGCCTTATGAACGTCTGACGATCTTCTAACAGGAGAAGTGGGGTGTAAATGGTGGTCATTGCTGGGCTGTGTGTGCAAACTGAACAATGCAATTGGCAGACATTGTACCCAATTTCACTTTAACGTGGTGCAGTTTCGACAGGTTACTTTTTAACAGGCCGTTTATCCATTCTACAAGCGTTTTGGCCTGGGGATGGTAAATAGTGCACATTCTATGCCTGATGCCCAATAATGTCAAAACGTCTTTAAACAGGTCGTTAAAGAAATGTGTGCTGTTGTCAAACCTTAATGCATCGCACACGCCCCAACGATTAAAAGCCTCATGCACTAGAAATTTGGTGGCGCATTTGGCACCTGGATGTGCACAAGGTCCCACCTTCAACCATTATGAGAAGGGACACACAACCACAATAAGGTACTGGGATCCATTGAACCTTTCACCTATATCCACATAATCAATATGCAGTTTGCGGAATGGCCCAGTAGGGCGGGCAGGGTGCCTCTGATAGTTCTTAGTATAAGGCCTGTATTATAACCTTGACATGTAGTGCAATGTATAGCCAGCCATGTTAGTCAAATTTTCCTGTAGTTTTGGGACAAACTAGTCTTCCTGTATATCTGCTGCAATGTGCTGTTTGGAAACGTTTGAGGGGTGGTGTATCTAGTTGAATGCGACCAGTAATAACTCATGTGGCATAACCGCCTTCCCAGATATCTCTTTCCTCCTTAACAGATTGGGCGGGGACTGTTTACACCCTCTTTTCACCCAAAGGTCTTTCTCTTCTTGTGGTGCTCGTCCCTGTAACTCAGTCAACTGTGCATTTGGTAAGGCATTGTATGGTGTTGGCAACTGTCCAGTGTTGGGTATTAACACAGGATATTCCAAAACCTGTGGCACTGGAGGATAGGCTGCAGCATTACAGAGTGAGACCCCATCTGTGTCGTTAGGGTGGGCGGTGCATTTTACTATTGCCACTAGAGATGGCTGGGATAGGGCATGAATGAGTCTGTCCAATAATTCAGCATGCTGAACTGGAGATCCGTCAGCTATCCTGAATCCCCTCCTCTTCCACCGTGCAAGGCCTGCATGCATTGTGGTGGTGAGGTATGCTGAATCAGAAATAAATGGTCACGTGGCACCCCCGGGGCGCTTGTAGCACTTCAATAAGCACTTCAATGTAGCTATAAACTTGGTGGCTTGAGCCATAAAATGCATTGGTCATCTTTTCTGCACTATTGTTTTGTATTCCCTATCCACTAGACGGACCACAGCTGCACCAGTGTGCCGTAAACCTGTGTCCTGGTTGATTATTGCTGACCCATCAACAAAGAGGACCTCCCCCCTGAAGTGGTTTGTCATGTGCTTTTGGGATGTCATCTCCTTCTCCCTCAAAAGTTACACAGTCATGGCCTGCTAAATCCTTGGTGGAACACATTTCTGTTAAAAAGGTAGCTGGGTTAACAGTTTTGCATCGTACAATGTGAATGTTTGGGCAGGACAAAATAATCTCATAGACTGATGCTCGCTGCATGGTCAGTGCGGATTTGAAGTGTTCTAAAATGGCAAAAACTGCATGTTCAACATACAATGTTACCGAGCATCACATAATGATAGTAGAACTCTTCTCAATGGCAAATGCCGCAGCAGTAAGTGCTTGTTCACATGCGAATTGGCCCAGCATCACTAAATCTGGTATTCCACTTTAATAGGCCAATGGCATGTGGCCCATTGTGCTCTTTTGTGTGAACACTGCAGTCATCAGTTGCCACTTGGAGTGGGAAAATAAATAAAACTCTTGCGTGTTGTCAAGGGATGCTAACACTGGTGCTGTTGATATGACCACATTGAGGTCATTGACATTTGCTTGCATGTCCTCCATCCACACCTGTTGTCCCCCTTTTTGTGCCTGTAAAAGGGGCAAGGTGTATGCTGCATAGTCAAGTATCCATGCCCTGCAATAATTGCAGAGTCCCAAGAATGTATGCATTTCCTTCACTGTTTTGGGCTGTGGGGTGGCACACACAGAGGTGGTGCAATCTGGGATGATTGTTTTGCCATTCACAGAAATCAACTGACCCACATAGAGTACCTCCTGGAGGTAGCACTGTAATTTGGCTTTATCACCCTTGTATCCCTTGCAGGCCAAGGGCTGTAGGAATGTTATGGAGTTTTCCTGCACTGGTGCTCACTGATACTGCACACTAGTAAATCATCAACATATCGAATGACAGTGCTAGGCACCTGAATATTGCCGAAGTCAGCGAGTTGAAAATGCTGGTGGATTCACAGTACCTATGAGGCAGCCTTGTATGTTCAAAGCACATCCCTCCATGTGTAAAAGCTGTGAGATATTGTGAGTCGGCGTGCAAAGGGACAGAAAAGAAGGCATTTTTTAGATCTATGACAGTAAAGTGGGTTGCCTCTTTAGAGATGTTACAAAGGATAATCGCAGGGCTTGGGACCACTGGAAATTCTGCTTGTACAATGCCATTAAGAGGGTGCAAATCCTGAATCAGTCTCCAACTTCTCCCTTTTGCCTTTTTTATCAGGTATATGGCTGTGTTGCATAGGGAGGTAGATGACAAAAGTATCCCCTGGTTTAATAGGGAAACAATGGTGTTCCATATCGCCTCCTCTGCTTCCCTTGATAAAGGATACTGCCTTAGTCGGGGCAACACGGCACCTGGCTTGAGTGTTATTCGAACTGGAGACACTCCTTGTAAGAGCCCTACATCATGGGCATTTGTTGTCCAGAGCTTCTCAGGGACCTGCTCTAAGTGAAGGGGGGCGGGGCCACGAGAGCCATCAAAGGATATTGCACTTTCCGATACTGCATCATAACGTTGCAAGGGATAGAAATCGCTAGTCATTGTCAGGTCAGTCCTACAACAAATCTGTATCAGTCACTTCTCTAAAAGACATGGTAGGGTCTAGGTACAGCACCGTGCACCATTCACACCCTTCCGAGTCAGTTCCAATTACCACAATCCTCTTAGCTGATACCACTAGACCCTACACATCCCGTAACAGTACCATCACTGCCACCAGTTATGGGGTCACCACAGGCTGAAAAATGAAGTCTGATGGCACTCGCCAACAAGCCTTGCAAATTTGGGGCACTGCCTGGGTCGATGGAAATACCGAGATGCAGAGAAGGACACTTCCAGACAGTGTGCCGGGAAGAGAGACTGTTCCCGCTAATGCGCCATCCACAGACAACACAAGCCAGCTGGAGGATGCCATACAGGCATACTCAACCGTTCCCACAGTGGACACAGGGCCAGGCTTACTCACAACCACTGAGGAGAATGATAAGGCGAATGAAACAAGACAGGGAATACAGTGAAGCCCCTGTGAGCGAAGCATTATTTCGACAAGGACACACATGGCTACCCTGCGGACCAATACGCCAACTAGGACGAGTTCTCATATGGACTAGACCCGAATTCCCAAATGAGTTTGTGAACCTCATCCAGGGGACACACGAAGGCAGTGAGGCACCCAAAGTGCAAGCAATGATGGGCACGGTCATGCACACATTCCTCATCGATATCGGGGCAACTGTCAACATTATGGGAGAATAAGAATTCAATTCAGACTTGCAGGAAACACACAATAATTGTCACCATCTAAAGCAAGAATCTTTCAGTGGGGAGCCAGTGTACCACTACAGTCGATAGGACAATTTGAGAAATTGTTTTCTTTCAACAGAAAAGGAACACCATCATTCACATCCTACGCAGCCCCACCTAAGGAAAATGTCTCCTCAGCTACCACACTGCTGAAGTGCTTGGCCTGATTGACATCCATTTCAACGAAGGAGACATGGTGATGTGCACCGGCAGCCAACCAGCCGCAGATCAATTTGCCACCTAACGGGATCCCCGCTCACCAAGGAATCAATCAAACAAATGTTTCCCAAACTCTTTCAAGGGGTGGGCAAACTAAAAGGGGTGGTTATCAGCCTCAACATCAATGGCCAAGTCAAGCCCGTTCCACAACACCCACGCAGAGTGGGTTTCCACCTGCAGGACGCTGTATCACAAGAGCTACAACAGCTCCTGGACAATGACATTATTGACCGAGCGTCAGGGCCCACCCCATGGAGCTCACCACTGGTAGTGGTACCAAAGGAAGGAAACAGACTACGTCTGTTTGTTGACATGAGAGTGGTCAATGCTGCTTTAGAGAGAGAGAGAGAGACACCCAGGGCCCAGAATGGAGGACATGATTGTCAGCCCGAATTGCGCCACAAAAATAATTCTCAAAACTTTACCTCAATCAGGGGTACCATCACCTCGAGCTGCACACCGACTCCAGAGGGATCACAACATTTCCATCACATGACAGCCTCTTTCAATACAAGCGACTACATTTTGGAATCTCCTCCGCTGCAGAGATTTTTCAAGAGACTAACAGGCACCTAATCCTACCAGTCCGAAGGGCATTCAACTACTCGGACGACATCCTGATTTACAGCAGCACACAAGAGGGACATGATGAAACTCTTCTGGAAGTGTGCGAAATCCTGAGGACAGCAGGGCTCACATTGAATTATGAAAAATGCAACATCAGCAGTGATAAACTAAGGTTCTACAGATACATCTTCTCCGGGGAGGGGGTACAACCCAACCCTGACAAAGTACGCCCGATTAGCGAACTCAAAGAACCTGCGAAAGTGGGAGAAGTTAGCTCCTTCCTAGGAATGGTGGGATACTGCGCCCGCTATCTGCAAAGGTGCGCCATTACCACTGAGCCGTTACAACGACTTCTGAGAAAGGATGATCCATTCAGGTGGACAGGAGAGTGCCAGAGGGCATTTTATGTGATCAAAAAGGAGCTGGCGAGCGAAACACACCTGGCATATTTCAACCCGAGCTGGCACACCGAGCTAGTTATGGATGCTAGCCTGGTAGGCCTAGGAGTCATTCTGGTGCAACAGGAGAATCCAGATGCTCCAGCGAGCTGCGTCGTGGCATACGCTAGGAGGTCCTTATCACCCAAGGAGAGTGCTCACAGGTGGAAAAAGAAAGCCTAGCAGCTGTGTGGGCATGTGAGTACTTCTACCACTTTGTAGTAGGCAAAAAGTTCACACTCGTGACAGACCACCAGGCCCTCCTATCGCTATTTGGCAAGCCAAGGACAATAATGCTTCCTAGGATCGAGAGGTGGGGCATCTGCCTCCAAGAATATGGGTTCCATGAGTTAATATCCCTGCAAAAATATTGCCATACAAAAATATTGCCATATTTTTGCGGTGATATTATGGCTTGGAACCTGCGGGGGATACCCCCGCAATTCCTGCATTATTTTTGTTATGTTATGTTATGGCATTTATAATGCACACCTAGTACCCGAGGGCTGATGGGCGCAAACTAACAAACAAAAAAGATGAAAATACGACACAACACAACGCAGAGTTTTAATAGACATAAGTGTCTACAAGCAGAGACCATCCAATTTTGGATTTTAGAGTAAATTTTATTGATGAATACTTCATCTTTTTGATGTGTTTCTGAGATGGGTAGAACACATTGTGTGTCATCTGCATAATTAGCAAACAGGATCCTCTCCTCTTCCAACATCTGGAAGAAGGGGATCATAAAAATGTTATAGAAACATGGTGACACACAAGCTCCCTGTGGAACTCCATGCAACAACTGCATGGGCTCGGCTTCTGCCAACACACTGGCCACTCTAATTTGCCTATCCTTCAGGAAAGATGATATCCATTGGATTGCTTCTTCAGAGAGGCGTGCATTCTTTCTTAACCTGGTGGACAGGATGGAGTGGTCCACCATGTCAAAGGCCGCGTAAAGATCTAGAATCATCAGTAGAGCAATCTGGCCCTTATCCATACCTTGGATGAGATGAGACTTAAGGGCAAGAAGAGCTGTATCCATACCATGATCGGTGCGAAAGCCCGATTGGTAGTTATGCAAGGTTTGATTTTGTTCCAGAAATTTAGAAATCTGGTTATACGCAACTCGATCTAAAATTTTGAGAAGAAAGGCAGCATTAGTAATAGGCCTGTAATTAGAAGGTGTTAGCGGGCACAGGTTTGTTTTTTTCAAAAGAGGTGTGATCCATGCATTTTTCAAGTTAGCAGGCACTAAATTAGACTGAAATGAGGCATTAACAAATTTCGTAAGTGCTGGTATTAAACTGGGTAGACATTCCTTGATTATGATGGCGGAGCATGGATCTCCTTTACAATTTGTGCTTTTGAGTTGGCTAATGGTTTTGGCTAATTCATCTTCAGAAATGGGCATGAATCTGAATATAGGTCGGTCTTTGTCCTTAGCTAGAGGGCAAAAAAACTTATCTTGCTGATCCGATATGTTCAGGGAAAGTTTTTTAGTCTCTATTGTTTTTTTAATTTTATCTAGTTTGTTGGACATGGCTAGTTGGATTTCTGTGCACCATGCCTTATTTTTGATGATCGGAACTGGTGTGGGTCCTGGAGTGTGTGTTTGTTCTTTTAGAATTTTAAACAGCTCCTTACAATCTGATTTGGCATTGATGATTCTATCATTCAAAACCTCCTTTTTTGCTATTAAGACCTCTTTTTGAAGTCTGCTGCAATCATTTTGTGAGCTTCTAGATTGCTTGGGGATTTGTCCTTTCTCCATGCATGAAAAAGTTTATTTTTCTTAGCTTTGAGTTCTAACAACTCCTTGGAAAACCAATTATTATTATATTCAGTTCTTTTCATTTTATTTTTAATGGGAGCAAACTTATCAGGGGCTATCTTTAATGAATTTATCAGCAGAGACGACATGACTTCCGGATCAGCTACATTTCCTAAATCCAGGTTAAAATATTCTGCCCAAGGGCCTAGGGCCTCTTTGTTCAAGTTTTTATGACTTCTGCTGGTTACGAATGATTTAGGGTTAGGGAATTTACCTCTGAAAAATTCCATTTGAGATTGGAAGCATATCGTAAAGTGATCTGACCACGGACAAGGTTGCACATCTACATTAATCACTGTTACATTAAGGGTAGAAACCCAGTCCAATGTATGACCCTTAATGTGAGTGGCAATTCTAACATGATGGACAAATCCTAAGGCGTCAAGGGTATTCTCCATTGTCTTGGCGATGGCACCTGATTCGCTGCCGAGCCAGAGATTGAAATCTCCTAACAGAACCTATTTAGTGTTTGGTTTCAAAATGGAGAGAAGCACACTATTAAGAAGGGCAGGAAAAGTGTAGTCAACTATAGGGGCTCTATAAAGTAGGAGAACATTCAGGGTGGTTTCAGCACTAATAGCAATTTTTGTAAGTATGATTTCTGTGCCTGGAATAGAATCAATTTTAGTTTCCCAAGTTTTAAAGGAGGATTTGATTTAAAGAAGTGGGGGACACCACCGCAACCCCTGCTCCCAAAAGAACCCCAAATTACCCCCCCCCCCAAAAAAATATCACCTATGGCTGTTCCAAACAACCATATATACCGAGATATTTTTGGTGGGGATAATATGTAGTGATACCAAGAATATGACTATACCATTGTACACCGACCGGGAGGGGATGAAAACCCTACCGATTACATCTCAAGGCACCCAACAAGATCCTGTGGTGCAGAATACCTATGCTATGTCACAGAGCAGGCCCTACCATCCACACTTACCATTGAGGACATAGCCACTGAAACACAGGCAGATCCGTCAACCAGGTGGGCCAGGGAACTCACTATCGTAAACAAACAGAGACTAAAGAAGGCTCTAATACCAGTGCGAGGGTGTGAACAAACAAGAACAAGAACACATGTCAAATGTCAGCATGGAACTAGCAGTGCCAGAACAAGGAATACAGCTGAGAGGATGCAGGATAGTCATCCCGTCATCACTCCGCAGAGGACTAGTACAGTTGGTGCAAGAAGGACACCGGGGGATAGAGGTGACCAAGAACCTACTAAGACAATCAGTAGGGTTCCTGCGGGTTGGACGACATAGTAGAAGAGGCAGTGAGAAGCTGCCTTCCATGTCAATGCACCACCATGAGTGACCCGCCACTCCCTCTACAGCCGACAGGCATCCCTGAAGAGGTGTGGAGGGGTGTCGCAATGGATTCTGTGGGCCACTTGAAACAGGGGGGCCTTCTCCTAGTGATCATCAATTAATTCTCCAGATTCCCCATCGTCAAACGCACTCAGTCCACAGCCTTCACCTAAGCCGTCGGCATCCTGGAAGAAGTATTCAGCGAATGGGGCATCCTGGTAAAAACAGATAATGGACCGCCGTTCAATGGTCATGAATTCCCTAGATTTGCAAGACATCTAGGATTTAACCATCAGCGGATAATAACGCTGTGGCCCCAGGCCAATGGGATGGCAGAGCGGTTCATGTCATCAATCAAAAGAACCATCCAAAAAGCAGCCATTGAGGAGATGCCAATCCACCAGGCCCTTTGCTGCATGATCCGCCACTACCGAAACACGCCACATTCTGTGACCGGAGTGCCACCTGGGGATCTAATGAGGACATACCAGACCAAGATGCGCCTACCCCAAGGGGCCACCATGACCCAGAAGGGACCTGAAGACCTAGCAGCACTGGAAGACGAAGTCAGAGAATGGGATGCAGCGGAGATAGAAGCAGCCAAAGAAAGGACGGCCCAGACCCGGGGACCGAAGAAGAAGACCTTCGAAGGAGAAGTGTTAATGAAACAACGCATACAGAGGAAAACAGATGCACGATATGACAGCAAACCCCTCTGGGTGACAGAAATAAAAGGGACCACGATAACGGCCACCAACGCACAGAGGGCCATCACAAGGAAGCGTCATTCTTCAATCACTTCAAACCGGAAGATGACACTGGGCAACAGACAAATACGTATGGAGGAGAAGTAGAAGAGGCAGAGGGGAATCCTCTGACACCAGAGGTAGAAGGGGATGGAGACCCAGCTGAGGGCCGCCCCCGGCAACTCATCAAGAGGCCATGCAGACTCATTGAAGAAGTTTAAAATGGACTTAAGGAGATATGTGAGGGGGAGGTGTTATGAGGGAGGAGGAAATAAGCACAAAGGGTTAAGGAAATTGTGCATCGGGAGGAGGAAGAGGAGGAGCCGCAGGTACACGGAGGAAGTCAGTGGGCCTCATTACGACCCAGGCGGTAAGTTACCGCCTGGGTCGTACCCTTACCACCATGGTGTAAACTATGTTTACACCATGGTGGATGGCGGATTTACAGCCCCATTCCAAGGTGACTGGGGCGGTAAATCCCCATTTCCCATTTTACCCTTCCCCATTCCCATTTTTGCCCCATAGGGCATAATGGGAGTGGGGAAGGCGCTAATTACGCCACCGTAAATTACGGTGGCGTAATTAGCACCATGGTCCCTTAGCGCCATGGATTTTAACGCCTGCAAAAAGCAGGCGTTAAATTCACCATGGCGCAAAGGGACCTCGGAATCAGGCATTAAGGGTCGGCGCCGTTTACGGCGCCGTTAACCCCTTAACGCCTGATTCGTAATGAGGCCCAGTTAGTGAATAAAGTTCCAAACCAGCAGAGGTGCCCTGTCATCCTTTCGCCTCATTGAGGGATACATCCTTATAACTCAGGGTACACAGGGAACTCCTCCCCAAACACTCATGTCACTGAGCACACACATACCTCTCAGCTCACTCTCTTTTGCAGGGCATCTCCGGCCTTGGACACATTTTCACCCTGTCATCACACCACGTGTCTTCCATAGACTTCAACAGACTCACCACCCAGGAAACCCCTGACCAACTGTCGAAAATGCATCCGTTCCCATTGACTCAAATGGGATCACCCCCCACAGATCCGATGTCACCCGCCTTGGCGAGTGAATAGGTTGAGAGGTATGCAAACAGCAGATATTGCTAAACCTGCCACTCACCCTGTGATTGGCACTGCTAATTTCCGCCGGCCATCTTTTGAATACATTTCTAAGTTAAGGGCAGCCCATCTTCCCATTTCAGAAGGGTGTAATCAGCCGGAAAGCGAACATGCGTTCCTACTCAGAGGCCGCACAGACTCGCGGCCCGCCAGGGACTGCAGCAGGTCCCATGCTTCTCGTTCTCCCGCCATTCATTGCTAAAAATAGCCTCCGCGCGCATCAATTTTCAGCCGTTATCAAGGGTTTCCACCTCAGGATGCACGCACGGTAGAGCAGGCCCGGTTATGCAAATGTTCACTTGCGAGCACCCAGTGTTTGCCTCTGAGCGCGTTCACAGCTCTCTTGCAGTCGTCTAGTGCAGCGCTGGTTCCGGTTCCTGTACTGCAAGGTTCACTGTTGCAGGAAATGAAAACGCCATTATTTCACACAAGCAGCAATTCTGCAAAAGTGCAACATGGGGACAGAGGCACGTTCTCGGTCCTAATGTGTTTATACCATTGGCCAACGATGTACAGCCTCTACAGCCATTCCATCACCACACCTTGACCCAGGGATCCTGTTGAGCATGACAGATGGACAAGCACAAAATCGATTTGTCTTTGACCAGTGGTTGGGTAAATGCGCCCCCTTGATCTAAGCACTTGAACCTGGAGAGGACCTCTTATCATGTTTGGATCAAAGAGACGGATTACCTCTGACCTATTTGCTGCCTCGTGCTGTAGATCTGCCCATCCGGCCAACCTTCTCATGTGATTTTTGCTGAACTTACTTTTGAGGCCAGCCCTGGAGTTCTGAAGCCCCTCGGTGGGCAAATGCTGGCACACGTTTTTTGATCACGCATGTGGACCCACCGAATGTTCTCCAGACCCAAAGGCCCCCATTTTGTAAGGGGTGCATTGTTGGTGGACATACAAAAAAGGGCAGTTTTGCTTAGTGTTGTTTTTGCGTGTGCGCCATATTTTGGTGAAATTCAAAGGTTCTGTACTACTTGCAGCAGAGCACTCTTGCATGTATTGCAGTGGGTGGGATTTCATCCATGGAACTGCAGAAGCATTATGGTTACTGACGCAATGGACATTGGGAGGAAACGGGGAGGGAGGACATCATTTTGAACCAGTACTACTTCACATTCCGTTATAGATCACTCTCAACGGCAGAGGTACGACAAAACTATAAATATTCAGTAAATTGCTTAGAATCTCTAAATCCAAAAGGTTTCCGTGGTACTTTGAAGGCATTGGGGGTCATTATGAGTAGGGCGGTAAGGGATACCGGGCACCGGTAAGGAGACCAATGCCGGTACTCCCCAACCGCCCTATTCCGAGGTCCCTTGGAGGGAACTGTAAGGAATGTGTGGTCCGACCACATGTCCCTTATGGGTCCTGCTATGGGACCAGGGCGCTAATGACAGGCTTGCAAGCCGGGATGGCACCCTTCATTACGGGAGCGCATATTACGAGGTTCCCTTTGCGGCACCCGGAATAGACGTCTGGTAAAACCAGACGGGCCTCATTATAACTTGTGCGGAATGGGTTTAACGGCACCGGTAATGGTGCCGGCGCCGTTAAACGCACTCCGCACTATTACCAGGTCCCCTCGCGGGACCCGCTCTTGACGTCTGGTTTTTTCAGATGTCCATAGCGGGTCCGGCGAGGGGACCAGGAAGCTAACAACGGGTTCCATTCGTAATGGGCCCGTTGTTAGCTCCCTCCCATTCCCATTGAGCCCTATGAGGGCTCGAATGGGAATGGGGAAGGACCGGGCCTGGGTTCCCTGAAGGAGGAAATACCGGGCCCTCCATACTCGGTATGGCTCGGTATTTCCCCATTCAGGGAACCCGGACATGGGGGGTCATTACGACCCAGGCGTTAACCAATGGCGCCATTAGCGCCATGGTTGACGCCGGAATCCGCCATGGTGAATGGCAGAATTACTGCCCCATTCCAAGGTTGGAGGGGCGGTAATTCCCCATTCACCATTGGCGCTTCCCCATTCCCATTTTTGCCCCATAGGGTTCAATGGGAATGGGGAAGGCAGTAATTACGGTAATTACCTCCAAGGTCCCTTTGCGGGTCCCTTCCTTAACAGGACCCGCAAAGGGACCTCGTAATTGGGCGGTAAGGGATTACCGGCGCCAGTGCCCTTACCGGTACCGGTAATCCCTTACCGCCTGGGTCGTAATGAGGCCCATGGACACGATTTCGGAGGCAGCCATGCCCTTATTAAGGGCATGGCTGCCTCCAAAGTCGTAATGAGGCCCGAAGTCCTTTCCGGGTCCCGCAAGGGGAAGAGGGAGCTAATAACGGGCCGTTAGTAACGTGCCCATTATTAGGTCCCTCTCCATACCCATTGAGCCCTATGGGGGCTCAAATAGGAATGGGCAATGGTTCCTTCAAGGAGGAATTACTGGGTCCTCCAATGTTGGAATGACCCGGTTATTCCTCATTGAAGGAACCCAGTATTGCAGCCCGGTATGGAGGCAGCCATGGCGCTAATAGCACCATGGCTACCTCTATACTCGTAATGAGGGCAGTGGTCTTGTTTTCCAAAGTGGCCCTCATTTTCCATTAGCAAAGCCTATTCCTCTTTCCTTTGGAGCAGGGTGTATTCTCCCTTTTGCGTTATCAGGAGCAATGTTAACATGGAGTTGCCATTTGTGCTTGCCTTCAACGCATTTTTCATAGACATAACTACATCAACCATATTCACCAGGAAGTAAATAACAGAAAAAATGTTCCTTGCAATTGTGTCTGTCTTTTAGAAATAGCTGTGCTTCGCTCGGTGTTGGATGTGGTTTGGTGTCATAGCTACTGCGTGATTGTCGACTCATCTCATAGGCTGTGTTGTTGGCTCTCAATATGTGTCTAGATAATGTACATATATGAGTGTTCAGTTTGGTCATGAGTTTTCACTGCCTCGTGTCACATGTTGCCATTGGAAAGCAGTTGCCCCCTTTTCCACAGTGGTCACAGCATACCTAGGTGTCTTGGATGCCTAAAGCATTGGTTCAATCAAACTGCTTTCGAGAAGCCTCTAAGTGGTTCTGTCATGAAGGAATGGGCTTGATTTCACCATATTTCAAAGGGCCTCATCCAACAGAGTGTCACCGGTAAGTGCTGATTAATCTTCAAAGTCTTCCTTATGAGGCAAGCCATGGTGTTCTTCAAAAGAATCAATGGAACTTGCAACAGCTCACTGAGGTATTGCCTTAAAACATAACACTTCTCTATTTTATTTTTGGTTCTATGTCATGTCATCGATACCCGTTTTTACGACTGGTGTTTTGCCATAGAATTTTTGTGGAAAAAAGTTTTTAAATATTCTTTTATTATTTTGGGGGGGGGGTTGCCATCGCAAGTCCACTATCATTTACCTATTTTTTGTATTCCCAAACATCCCACCCTTTATATGCCCTTTCCCACCCCACAAAAATGTAGAAAAGTTTTTTCTGGCAAAAATTCCACAGAAAAAAATCTGTCGTACAAACAGGTGTCGATAAAGCAACGTCGTACCCTATTTTTGCCAGTGGTCATTGGGACAGACTTTCAACCATGGCTACACATCTCTCCCTCGTACATGAAGTTTGTTGCATTGCACTGAACAAGTCTGGAAGCTGTGTCTGCAGCCATGACTTCAGAACCTATAAAAGTACCATGATAAAGGGTCCTCAATTCTCAGTGATCCAACATGTCTTCTTACCTTAACCCACCAATTGCGCGTAGTAAGCACTCTACGTTATTATACACGTGCACTCTGCCGTCTAGTGTGCGGTGACAAATGTACAGGCTTGCTTTGTTTTGTCATCCGTGCCCTGAATTACATTTGTGAATTGATCTTACTTGCATGGAATTTACCCAGGGAATTGTGTGCAGCAAGGAGCATTCCAGAACTTCTACACGGAAGTAACATATGTCTCCTTATCACCTCACAGCCAAACACAAGAACTGCCAAGTATTACTAATAGTAGAGCGATACATTGATACTAGTTACACATTAAATAAAAGTATATTCAGATCACATGTAAAGCATATTTCCATCTTTCTAATCCCTCACACTTGTAGTCTCTTCGTACAATGGCGTACAATGGCATATTGACAACCAAATGCAAAGAACACTGAACACTGATTCAAAAGTGTGCTTTTCAATTTTCCAAAAAGCCCTAAATAAGATATGTTGATTAAGACTTCAATACAGGCTCTGTGCTAGATTCCTGCATAGCCAGTTAAGTGATATTCTATTTCTGTCTTCAACCAGAAAAGTAGTACTAATAAAATAAAAAAGATATTCAACAAGATTGGTCAATCATTCTTCATAAAGATTACTCTAAACATCAATACATAAATGCAAAGTGTTCTTCCATATTAAGAGCAAGTCCCAGAAAGCATATGTTATACCCCAAAGAGGGCGAATCCTGCGTGTCCAGAGCAGTAGGGAGGCATAACAGTTTGCAGTTTCAAAGTATGAATTGCCCTTGTGCAATAGGGGGATGCCGCCTGCAATAAGAACAGGAGCACAGGTCGCCATTGTCTAAAATTAAAAGCGTGTAAACCTGGAATCAAAATACTTTTCATCTCAGCCTTATATTTAGGACAAAAAAAGGAATGTGCATGATTGATTCGATTTCAGCACGACAAAAGGGACAGAAAGCACCCATGTCCAAATTAGCCGTCAAGTGGGCCACTACCAAATTCAATTCAATACATTACGGGCTTCATTTTGAGTCCGGCGGTAAATTGCTGGTGCGACCGGTGGGTTGCCGCCAAACTCGTAGCACTTTTCCGGCACCTGATATCCCGGTGCCACCAGGACGTTACAAGTCCCGGCGGATCAGGACGTCAGGCTCTGGAAAATGTTGTTCCCCATTCTCATGGAGTCCTATAGGACTCGATGAGAGTGGGGAGATGGAAGCACTTGCACTGTTGTTAATGATGCCAGTGCTTCAGTGACAAGTCCTGCTGGGCGCAACGTCTCCTGGGGGCAATTTTGTTGTGTGACGATCCGGAAAGGGTGCCGGTAGCAATGTACCGCATCCTTTCTGGACCGCTACACTTGTAATGAGGCCCATGATCTAGTAAGCTATATGTAACACTGAGCCCTCAGTGACTATATAAGACAGGGCTGCTGACCTCAGATACAAGTTTGTGATATATGTTTGATGACTTTCTCAATTTCTTATTCTCCCCCATATTGAAATAATTACTCAAAACAGAATCCATTGTTAGTTGATTCAAGTAACAGAGAGATGGAAAATCAAGCATCCAAGTCAGAACATTGACTTTGCTCAGTTCAATTTTGACATTTGTGATCCATCCAGGGAACATTGTTCACTTCATCACTTTGCCAAATATCATTAATGATTTCCTGAGAAAATGTTACTTGATGATTCGTCATAGTATAAAAGAAATACAAATAGTCATCTATGTATTTTAAACCCAGACCGTGGGAGACCTACAAGCCATTGACATGCATTTTTTGTAGTATCAAGCTATACTTGGAACCCCATATTCCTGCACCATACAGTGCAAGAGAGTGAGTCTTGTCCTCGTACCCCTGGGGGATATATTTCGTGGGCTGTACCGTAAAGCTCTGTGGAAATTTAAAGATGCCTTTTACAGCCTGTTTCATACGACATGCTTGAAATGAAACAAGAGCACGATTAGACAATGACTGATGAAACGTCATCCCCAGATAGCCATGTTTATCAGCATGTGACACGAGAAAATCAACTCTAAAACAATTTTGGCTCATCACCAAATATCATAATAGCAGACTTGACTTCTTTGCATTAATTTAATTTCCGGGGCCAATTTCCCCGTTTGTATTGTGTCGGTATCTGACAGTGTTTGTAATGAGTTTGGCGTTCTGTCAAGAAGGCACTGTCATCGGCTTATGCCAAAATTGGAACTTGTGTGTCCCCAGTATTAGGTGTATCGGCTCAACAGTCGTAGAGAACTTTTAGAACTGATTAATAGATGAGTTAAATGAGATCAGGGCTAAAGCACAGCACTGTACAAACACTATGCCAAATGGAACATTAATTTGTAGCAAGGGCTTTGGAACTATAGTGAACTACTACAGGATTATTCTCATGCCAAGAGATTAAGGTCATAAAGATTCCAGGAGGTGCCCATGAATGCCTTAGAACCTCCAAAATATACTTCTGTCAACTGAGTCAAGCACCATAGCCAAGTCCAAGTAGTCCGCATAGATGGGCTCTTGTTTGATATATAAAGACTTGGTGACCAGCAAGTATAAGTTTAGACCTTGATGTTTCATTTCTGTCCTTTCCCAAAAACCCAATTGAACTACAGCGAGTATTTGTTCTTCAAATAACATGTTTGCAATGAATTTCAACACTACCTTTTGAAAAATGTTAAAAGAACAATCTAATAAAGGAGTTAGATAATAGCTATAATGGCACAATCTATCCCATTTTTCAACAATTGTAAAAATATTCTGATTTCCTCAAAGAGGTGTATAGAGGCTTAGGTCGATTCTGGTGTTAAAAACATTACATACGAGCGGGGCCTGAATATTAACATGAAAATGTGCTTTATAAAAGTCAGCACGTCATTTATGGGTCGCCAGGGGTCGCCATTACAACCCCGCGGTCTCTCTTACTATCCCTTTAAAAAAAGAAAAAACTTTTTTTTATTTTTACAAAAGCTCCTGGGCTGTGGCCAGCGCCATGTGGCTCTTTGTTTCTGGAGTGGCGAGTCACTGATTTAGTCTGTTCTTAAACACCTCAAATTCACAATACAGCCAAAAACTTCAACAAAGCATTAATAGTAGAATAAGCATCATTTCGGACTAAGTATTTAGCTTCTCGCAAGTTTCAGTTATAGCATGTTTTTTTCCTGCCATTGCCTGTTACGATCATCACAAGATATTCCATCTCGGTGTCTTTGGTCACTTGACAAAATCCTTGTACCTAAAAGCTTATGTACAGTGTAGAAATGTTTGACCATAGCACATAAAGTGGGTGTGCAGTCATAATATCGAGAAAAAACATTTCGAATTACAATAATGTCGAAAAAATAATGTCGAAAGCAAAAATGTCGAATTTTATATTTTTTTATTTACATGTTTTTTTTTGGGTTCCGGGGGTAAAAAAAATAGGTAAAACAAAAAAGGGGGGTTTGGGGTAACCCCCATTTCGAATAAAAAGCAACCAAAAAAAGAAATTCGACAATTTTTTTTTTGACATTTTTTTTTCGAGATTATGACTTTTTACATTTTTATATTCGATTTAATGACTATAAACCCATAAAGTAGCCCTTGATTTCACTGTGTCACAATTAATATTTTGTTGTAACATGTCTATCCTATCTCCCTGGCATCCATGTGAGATTGATAAATGAGTACCAACACAGGTTGGGTGATATTGTGTGTATATTTGTTCTATATAAAGCGCTTAAGCGTAAGTGTTATATAATAACGCATCATTATCATTTGGCCTTGGACGCCTGCTTGCATTCACAGTAGTTTGGTAATATGGGTCTTTACACACTGATATTAATGATACATGTGGTGATCCATTCTTGTATGAAATGTATATCATATTACAGTGATATTGTAACCCTATTTTTCACACTTGCTATGTGATGCCACTTCCTGTTTTGTCAAGGGGTGAAAGGTCGTGTTCCATCACTTCCTGGGATGTCACTTTGTGGTGGGGTCAAATGACATCACTTTCAGTGATGTCATCAGAGGTCAAGGGTCGTGTGATGTCACTTCCGCTACCCCTGGCGTTTTGGTGAACTGACGTCCCTGATAAAAGTCTGAAGGAATATTATCATCATAATAAACATTATTTCGCTCCGACAGATCATAAAAGTCACATACAAAATGAATAAAAACATTAGCAACAATTAGTGACATATTACAGAGATTAAGGTATCCTTCAAAACAACTTTTAAAATAAATGAATATAATTATAAAAAAGGTAATACATCTGAAAAAATGTAAACATCCTTCCTCAAAACAGTAACATTTTTGGCTCTTTTCCACCAAGATTGGTAAAGAAAACTCCCCATACAATGAGTTGGCAATTCACATTCTCCCATCAAACACAATTGGAAAGCCTCATTCAACCTTCGAACACGAAATTGTTTGAAAAGAAGGAACAGGTATTTCTTTCTGATGTGGCAATATTCCTGGCAAAAACAATAAAGTGCGTGGTGCTCTCAACATGGGTCGGACAAAAGGGACACACTGCTGATTTATGCAAATTCCATTTAAGCTGCAAACCTGCCATCTTGCGAGCGGCAAAATGCTGATACAAGGTTCTGTGTAAAGGATTCTCATTAGGGTCGGGCTCATTCTATCCATATACTTTTCGAAGCCTGAATTTGGTTTCCACAATATAGAGGAGGCTAGACTGGCTGAATTTATTATTTTAACACACATTTCAGTTTCACAGCTTCCCAGCTTCTCTCCAATGTCTTTTTGAGACATAGTTTAGCATGGCTGGGGATTGACTCAGGCCAGAGCCAATATTCTCCCAAGCCCTCTGCAAAAAGCTCCTTCTTTATAACTAATAACCAGGGATGAGTTGCGCCACCTTGTATTAGATAAAACATCCTTTACGCACTTCTATACATATGCAGAGTTTTGTCCACAGGCGAATCCATAAAAGCGCAGGCCGCATCCTAGAAATAAAACCAATACTCTGTAGGTCCACTTCTGTGTAAACTGCAGCAATATTATCAGGCCCTAGAGTTTTGCAATGAAAGGACCAACATGCTCTCCTCTAGAGCAGATATAACGCTCGGTGGACCAGTAGATATTTCGTGACCCCAACAGGTAATCAGTAAACATAGTATCAGCAGGGGGAATCGCACAAAGAGAAGGAAAGTGGGGGAACCATTAACCTGCAGGGATGTTTTCAGTATTGGTACCTCTACCATACAGAGGGAGATTAGCTATCAATTCCCAAAGGTTGTGGCTGTCAAAAGTTGTTGCATCAGTTTTGAACTCCTCCCCACTTTCTCTATGAGTTCTCCCCTGTGTCCGGCCAAATTGTCCTTGTGTATGTTTCTCTTCATGATAATGTCATCCATCCCTAGCATGGTTTTCATGTACAAGGGTCAAGGACAGTTCTTTCTCATCAATCTTACACGAGGTATCCCATTATTATTCCTTAGCAAGTGCAATAGCTTTAGTAAAATCAGGGAATCAGTCGCCCTGGTATTGGAGCTGCATTTTATTCAATGGTTGCTATGGAGCAAAATGTCAGACAAGGGATCCACAGACTTACTTTGGTCCCATTGTAGTCTACTACAATAGCCTAATACTGAGCCTGGCATGACTTCTGGCATATTAGAACCAGAGAAGTGGGCATGAGAGATATCCAGCCTATCCTCAATGTTTAAATCGATCACCTATTGCCCTTCGCACAAGGGACTAAAAAATGTGTCACTAATGGCTGAACAAGGATGGCTTCCCACCCTGCAGTAGTCTGAGGTTCAACTGAAGTCTATAGTTCAACAACATCAGACTATCACTGCCTGAATTGTCTTTACTTGCCTTACTTTATTCTTTATTTCGGCGTAATTGCACCATAAGTATTCGCCATGCTGCAAAATGATATGCTGTTGTCAATGTGTATTTGTTTCAAAATATTCCAATAAAATGTTTAATTGAAAAAAAAGAAGCACACAATACAAATCATTAAATATAATACATACAATCCAGGGACGTAATTTCACCAAAATGCCGGAGGTAGCGTAAGTGACATCACAGTGCATCGCCCCAAGAGTGACATCATAGGAAGTGATGTCATCTGACTGTACCCCCACTTGACATCACAGGAAGTGATGCCATTTGACCACACCACCACAGGAAGTGATGTCATTTGACCACAACCCCACATGACATCACAGGAAGTGGCCCCATAAAGCATTATCCCTCAGTACACTAAGAAAAATATGGTTACGATATCACTGTATTGTGACATTTCATACAAGAATGGATCATCATATGTAGCAGTTTTAAGGTCCATGTTGCCAGGCGAAGTGTATGAACCCAAATCCCCTCTTTATGTGGATTGCTCTGTTATTTCAACAGGACTACAGAGCAAAATCACATTCTGGGGGCACAGGGGCGGATAGGTGGGCATGGGGGTAGGGGAAAGCCAGGATATAAGGGAAGAGGGAGAATATTTCACCAGAAAACTTGTATGGCATCCACAGTCTTTAATGATTTTGGCACTTACCCCATTTTCTTCTGATTCGACAAGTTACCTTCAGCGTTGTGTTGTGCTGTTTGCATTTGTTTCATGGACTTCATTACTCCAGCACCAAACAGCCAGACCACTCCGATTTTCATCTCCTTCAGAACCTAGAGCTTAGTTTAAAATGGGTTTGATTAGTGCATTGGCAAATACTGCTACCTGATCATCTTCCTGTGTCTCTTCAAAGTGCTTGCACAACTCAAGAGGAACAAAACATTTCAAGTTCTTGTTTCTATATATTACTACCATCGCACTCACTTTCAAAACAAGTATTTGTTTGGTTCAGGTATACATCCTACCATACAAGGCCTGCAGAAGTTTGGTGCGTTACAAAACCCGATTACCAACATTGAAACCTTCCTATTGTGATGTATTGCTTTGTGCACGTTCCTTGGGTGAGGACCTGTCCACACTGGCGAGGGGCAGGGGGCACATGGACACACTGGAGAGGGGCAGGGGGCAAATGGACACACTGGCTGGGGTGGGGGGAATATGGAAACACTGGCAAGGGGCAGGGGGCACATGGACACACTGGCTGGGGTCGGGGCACATGGACACGCTGGCAAGGGGCTGGG
Source organism: Ambystoma mexicanum (assembly GCF_040938575.1). Taxonomy (NCBI): domain Eukaryota; kingdom Metazoa; phylum Chordata; class Amphibia; order Caudata; family Ambystomatidae; genus Ambystoma; species Ambystoma mexicanum. The sequence continues at coordinate 111,492,695 of NC_090922.1, forward strand.
GGCACATGGACACACTGGCGAGGGGCAGGTGGCACATGGACACACTGGCAAGGGGTTGGGGGCACATGGACACAGTGGCGAGGGGCAGGAGGCACATGGACACACTGGTGAGGGCCAAGGGGGCACATGCACACACTGGAGAGGGGCAGGGGGCAAATGGACACACTGGCTGGGGTGGGGGGAATATGGAAACACTGGCAAGGGGCAGGGGGCACATGGACACACTGGCTGGGGTCGGGGCACATGGACACGCTGGCAAGGGGCTGGGGGCACATGGACACACTGGCAAGGGGTTGGGGGCACATGGACACAGTGGCGAGGGGCAGGAGGCACATGGACACACTGGCTGGGGTCAGGGGCACATGGACACGCTGGCTTGGGCCGGGGGCACATGGACACGCTGGCGAGGTGCTGGGGGCACATGGACACAGTGGCAAAGGGCAGGAGGCACATGGACACAGTGGCGAGGGGTAGCGGGGCACATGGACACAGTGGCAAGGGGGGCACATAGACATAGTGGCAAGGGGCAGGGGGCACATGGACACAGTGGCCAGGGAGTCACATGGACACATGAGGTAGAAGTGAGACTTTTGTTTGTGTGCGCTTTTGCAAGCTTTGAGGCTGTTCACCACCGAACACGTGTGTTGTGTGTACGTGTTGTAATGTGCGGGTCGGTTGTGCTTAGCTTCATGGAAGACATATGTTGGGATAGCTTTGCTTTAGGTTTCATTTATTGTTGTAAAATTCATTATCATTTATAATGTTTTTCCAGGTGTATACAAAATGAAATTCCCAGGGGGCTCAGGGTGTTGTGAGTCAGGGATGCTGCCCCTCTAGAGATCATTTTTGGTTTCACTGGGACAAAACAAACTGCTTTTGGGGCACGTGCATTTCCCTGGTGATAAAATGCACTCATAAATACAGTCCAGGGGCACGCGGGCAAATGTAACATTAATAGGTGGGGACTTGCTGGTGCAAGGGGCAAACATCCCTTGCCCAGACTATGCTGTTTCGGTTCCACCCTAATTTCCTGAGATGCAGCTGCCTCTGCAGCCACGTCCCGATACATGACCAGGGCCTCCCCACGTTCCACCAGCTCCCTCCCCAACATGATATCACCTGCGCCCTTCACATCACAAACCACAGGCCCCTTCAGTTGCAGATAACCAGTGTCTTTTCACCCCGATTTCCCCCACGCCCAGGGCCTCTCCAGATCATGCAACCAGCTCCTCCCCCACACGATATCACCTGCCCTTCTCCAGACCACGATATAACTACCTGCGCCCTACACATCCCATACCACCAGCTCCCCACACGAAATATCAACCTCTCGCGCAAATCACTCTATGTCACAGGTGCCTTTTCGCATCACATTCCACCCCCCCACACAATATATTACCAGCACCTCTCCACAACACTATTCATCACCAGCACATTACATCACACCAGCCTCGCGCCATGATCCTATGCCACCATCAGGCCCCAACATCAGGTGCCATCAGCCCCGCGCTCCCCCACCCACCTACCGTAACACAGCAGCCAGGTATCCTTGTGAGGGTGCCTGACACTCGACAGCCATATTCCTTGCGCCGCCATTTATCCCGATCCGCACTCCAACCATCTGGCTCAGGCATCACCCTGGGCACAGCGCACGGTGCGAAGGTTTAACAGTTAATCTAATTTAGTAGGTTTGACAGCTTGCCAGGAAGCTGTGCAGTGCTGGACGAGTGACAGCAATGCGAGGAATCTAGAGGGTAGCCGCAGCTATGACAGTACCAGGCCTGGCAGTCTTTCCCAGCACCCCTTGATCGGACCTAAAAGTAAGCCATTCTGAGGTAGAAGTAGAAAGTCTGTACCCCACACAGCGGCCAGATGCAAGGGGTTTGGAGAAGATGGCTGCTGAAGGAATCTTACATTCCAGTCTATAGCGCCACTGGGGTTGGCCAGGAATGAGCCTCCCTGAACATGTGAGACTCAGTTAGGGACTATGGGGCCATGGAGGTTGGGTAGGAGTGACAGGCCCTTGATCGTGGTTGTGGGTCAGACTACCGGGTGCAGGCCAGCCCAGGCCTGCACACACACCTGCAGCGGCCGCAGGTGCAGGGTGGGCACGGCCAGGCCTGCAGGCCTGGCCACCGGCACCACCGACACACACACGCCGGAGCACTGCAGCAGCAGGTGCTCTCAAGTCAACAACTACTTACCCACCAAACAGCAGCACCTGCAGTGGCACATACACCTGCCTCGAGCCCCAGTCACACCAGACACATAGACACTCTTGCGACCTCTGGCGACCCCTAAATGACATCCCTGATACAATCCTAAAACAAATGTTGACACCCCACGTAAACATCAAAAGCAAAAATGCCAAATCCAGATCATGCCAAACACATCACTCATAAACATAAGATTTCAAATAAAAGAAACCTTTTCCTAAAAGCAAGTTTAAAACAAGCTACCATCGCTTTTATATCTGCAGGGGTGACGCAGTACTTCACAGATTCAAGAGCCATGTTGGAACATCTCACTTTTAGGCATAGCCAAATTGGCTTAAGACAATGGGATCTCTCCCTTGCATAGGCAGGGAAAAATCAAAAGAAATGCATTTCATCTTCAGTCGTAGAGTGACACCATGGGCACAAAGTTGACTTACTCGAAGTTTAGCATAAATTCTCTTCACGTTCGGGTTTAGTTGATAAGCCAAATATGGCTTGAAGCCCGCATCTTTTTAACTTACAAATAATTAGCTGCTAGCTTTCTTGTGCGGCAAGAGTCAATCATCACACCCCATATCCAATACTGGAAACAAGTCTTAACACAACTTTTATAGCCAAAGCCAAATTTAGTGGGATTTGTCAATAGATCGCCAAGCCCAATATTGGCAAGCATCCTTTTCACGTGCTTAAACCACAGCAGCTGCTTGCTTTCCCCCCATAGAAAAAACATCCTCCAGCCCTTCCCTCTATAATACAAGTGCCTCTGAATTCCAGATCCTCATCCAATACAATATTGTTTGGAGCATGACTGTATATTATCTCAATTAAGTCCACTTCGAAACCACTGGAGTAGAAGGTGCACTTAGGGGTAGACCCATGAGCTTCCTAGGAAATTGGTTTTCTGCAACTTGGATAGAACCACAATCAGACTCAGACCAGTCCCATAGCTCAGCACCATATGAAACTGCCGAAAACACCTGGGTCATATAGATCTTAAAGGGCACCGATAGTGCCTCGCCACCCAAGCGAGAAGCCATTCTTGAGAGGAGACCACAATGCCATGTGCCCATCAGGGAGCTCTTCGCAGTCTGATGCACCCATTTCAGCTCATCAGAAGAAGTCAATCCCAAATAATTAAAGGAATCAACCATCTCGAGAGGATGGTCATTCAAATAAAATGTGGCCACTAATCAACAAGGATGTAATTTCATCAAAATGCCAGGGGTAGCAGAAGTGATATCACACGATCGTTGACCTCTGATGACATCACAGGAAGCGATGTCATTTGACCCCACCCCAAAGTGGCATCAAGGGAAGCGATAAATTACGACTTTTCACCCCTTGACAAAAACAGGAAGTGGCATCACATAGCATTGTTTCTGAGTACACTAGGAACAATATGGTTACGATATCACTGTAAAGTGATATATATTTATACAAGAATGGATCACCATATGTATCTTTAATATCAGCATGTATACGCCCATATTATCAAATTACTGTGAATGCAAGCAGACGTCCAAGGCCAAACGATAATGATGTGTTATCATAAAGCACTTACGCTTAAGCGATTCATATAGAACAAATATACAAACAATATTACCCAACCTGTGTTGGTACTCTTTTATCAACCGCAGCAGGATGAAAGGCTGAGTTGATCTTGGAGGGAGTAGAACCTGCAACCTGCAGAGCACACACACATTGCAGCAGCGAGTGCTCAACCCACTGAGCTATCATAAAGACTATAGCTATCAGAAAACCAGCCACTCCAGAACAAAGAGCCACATGCTGGTGGCCACAGCCCAGGAGCCTCAATTTAATTCAATAAAAGCAAAAATAATGTGTTTATTTTTTAGGGGTAGCAATGGAGACCACAGGGGTAGCAAGGGAGACCTTAGAGGTCGCAGTGCGACCCCTGGCATCCCCTAAATGACGTCCCTGCTAATCGAGAATGTTATCCATGGGGAACACACATCATTGGCCTTCATTAGGACCCTGGGGCTAAGTGTTTAACGGCGCCGTAAAAGGCTGCGGTGCCATTAAACACTTAGCGCCCTACTACGAGGTCCCTTTGCGGGAGCCGAACTGAACGGCTGGTCTAGACCAGCCGTTAAAGTAGGGACCCGCAAAGGGACCTTGATGCTAAGTACGGTACCGCAATTTGCGGTACTGTACTTAGCGCCTTCCCCATTCCCATAGAGCCCTATGGTGCGAAAATGGGAATGGGGAAGGGCCATGGTTCAATGGGGAATTACCGCCCCGCCAAGCTTGGAATGGGGTGGTAATTCCCCATTGAACCATGGCGGACCCGTTACAACACCGGCACCAACCATGGTGCTAATAGCGCCATGGTTTAGCGCCGGTGTTGTAATGAGGGCCATTGTCTTAGTTTTTCACAAGTTAATGGGAAAGTCTTTAACACAACATAGTTTCCCAAATAGCTCAACCCCACCAGAGTTTTGGCTAAAAGAACAGCATTGTCGACAAATAGAAGCAAACTCCAATGTGGGCACACTTACTAGTATGCAGAGACCTGATGGCCCAGCCTTGGGGGGATGTGCAGCCCCTAAAGGGTTTCCCTAAGAGGTCTCTGGGGACAGTGTCAAAGGCTGTTTGCAGATCAACGAACGCCAAATACACGGGTTGCGAACTTAGGTGCACATATTTGTGAAGCAAAAAATCCAACCTCATTGCTTGATCTAACCTAGAAACCCCTGGATGAAAACCCACATGAACATGTGTGAGAATGCCTGAATTACCCACCCATTCCTCCAATCGGTGTAAAATAACCCTTGAATACGTTTTGGACAAGGAGCCAATCAAAGAAATAGGCCTAAAATGTGATGCAACATTTTTATTTTATTCCCTTTCTCATGAATGGGGAAAATGACTGCTTCTTTCCAACTATTTGGTGGAGTATTAGTAGAAACTACGCAATTAAGAAACGTAATAAGAAAGGGAAACCAGATAGCAGGTTCGCTCTTGAGCAAGTCAGATGGAAGAAAATCCGGACGGACCTGGGGCTCTGCCACCTTGTTGCTCAAGCACAGCACGCTCCACTTCCCAGGTGAAGAGGGGGCTAATCGTGGCCTCCACACATTGAGGACACACCTATGGCTCCATTGCAGCCACTCCCGAGGATGATGATAATTTGTTGATAATGATGATTTGATGATTGATGATAATTGACGTTTGATGATAATTGACGATCTAGAGAATACAATGAATGTATTTCTGAGTGGTCATCCCTGTACATAGGTTACAATACCATTTGGCATATTTTATTTGGAATCAAACATCTCATTATTAACTGGGGCTCTCACTGTAAATTTAACATCACAAATAAAATCGGAGGAGGGATATTTGCGGCATACCAATTTAGGATATCCGTTATAGCTTGATTCAAGCTAACAAAAAAGATCTGTTCTTATTGGCCCGTGGAGAGAAATACCAGCTAATAATCAAAATATCCATGTTTTATTCAGGTATCAAATCATCTGCTAATGCATCAGCAAAGAAAAGAAAGCAATTAGAGATCACAAACATTTCCGACCACACCATCACACCAGAATGTATTCCTCTTGCATTAAATGTGGCCAAATTAAATATTGCATCATAGCCATCGCTATCCACACACACCACCCCACAACGGCTGGTTCACTGCAGGCGGCTCACCGCATGTTACAGCAGCATGTGCAGGGCTCCCTGCAGGTCACAGGGTAGCAAAAACAACAGGTGCAGGGGTCACAGGATAAAGGGGATGGTAAAAGAGATACAGGATGTTAAAAACCCCATAGAATGACTTTGGTAAAATCCAGAGAAATACCCATCTGGATACAGAGGATCTAGAAGCCAGTTTTCATGTTGAAAATTAAGGAATATCTCTTTCTAAACGACATCAACTCATCATTCTAAAATATGAGCCAGCACCAGTAATGGCCCAACATAACAAGGACTTGGGGGTTGAATGAACCTGTCTTGAAAATATCTGGGCTGTCGGAAGGAAGAAAAAACAAATAATGAATCCCATTTCATTGGGATGTATCTACTTCATGCCTGTCCAGTTCATCAATATCCTCTAATGCTGATAAGAGTCAAAATTGGCTGTCATCGACATATCTTTGCAGCCAAACTTTAAATTAGCCAGGATTGGTAAATTAGGTCTTACTAGTAAGCTGATTGTATTCCTTTCGTACTCGACGTTGACAGAATAAAAATAATTGAGAGGTGCAGGCATTATCTAAGAATTTTAAAGAATGAGCTATCTCACAACATCAGGTAACAAAACAAAAAGTAGCCCTGCAAGTTAATAGTAGGATCGATCCACTCAATGGGGGCCAATAGGGAGTCCTTTAATGTTAGGATTGATCTAATCAGTGCTTTAATTTATTATCATTTTGGTTTATTCTAATGTGTTGGTGAGGTACTTGGGATCCTGCGTGAACACAAGTGGTTCAGATGTTGCAGAGAGGCTAAAATATGATGTATTGCCTCAGTCCTTTCTTCGCTATGCCTATGGCTGACTGATCTTTAAATATCTCATTGGAAATTGAGGGTTGTAAAACATGAGCCATTCTATTCACAGCACATGTACAGTGGTCAGAGTTTCTACTACTAACTTGGTGAGAAGACTTAAGCTGGACCCCACAAGCATTGTTCGCCCTAGTACTGGGAGTTTCAACTGACTGCCCGTCTATAATCACGATAGAATGAGTTGGTTGTATGTGTGGAGTCGTATCCTTTATCAGATTAGTTTTAGATGTGATTGCATTTGGAATGTTCTTCGAGTTTGAGGTTAGTGCCTGTTCGAGAACTAGGAGTCTTTCAGTAAGAGATAACGCAAGCGAGATCACAAGGTCAAGAGACTCCACACTGTTATTTAAAATGGTAGTTGGCCATCTCTCATACGTTCAGACAAAGCCAGCCGGCCCTTACCATCTATCTATTAAGGCAAACCAATGTTATCCTTGATTTAAAAGCCTGTTTTGTTTTGGTCCAGTATTAAATGTAGGGGAAACAAGTCTCAACACAGAGTGCTCCCCGATGACCTAGGTCCCTCTGCATTCCCCAACCTGGGAAAGCAGCTCCCAAATAGGATACATGAATCATACACTGTCAATGTGAAACTTCAAAAATATCATAAAAAAGAACATACAATGTAAGAAGTCATCCGGAATATTGAAAACATTTATACAATATTTTAATGGAATCTTTGTTGGTATTAAAACATTTCATAGTGCATATATAAATACATCATTAGACATATAATCACAACTGAACTGTTCCTTTTGAGGAAATGTTTAGACATTTAACACAAATGTAAATACTAAAAAAGAATGAAAAAACAGTACAGCATAAAATTATTGATGTGCTAATTCCAGCCCCATGTGGGATCTGACCCCACGTGCATACAGGACATATACACACACATATATCAGGCCGACAGTTAAGAGCGAGTTATGCTGTGCCCATACCTCTCACCCTTTTCAGTTCCCAAGGTGGGTGAAAACGCAAGATTTCCTTTTTGGTGGGTGAGAGCCCCTTGAATTATATGGACGGATTAGGGGCTTAGATAAGTGGCTTGGCGGGTGAGTGAACAGATTCCTTGGCGGGTGACACCCGCCAAATGTGTATGAGTTGTGAGGAATGTGTGTCAGACAGCCTCCAGAGTTCAAACTGTCTAGGACGAGTGGGGGCAGATAAGTGAGGAAAAGTGAATACTACTGGACAACAGACTATCCCTGGAACCACAAGTCAATGCAATCACCGAACAATGCTTCTTCCTCCTATGACTACTCAGAGCATTACCGCCCTACCTCTCCTTTCCTCACAGAACCCTCACAATCATATCCCTTATACTCACTAGATTTGACAACACAAACAGCCTCTAGCTAGGAATGCAGGAAAGACTCACCAAGAAACTCCAAAGGATGCAAAATACAGCAGCCAGGATTAAGACTAAACAAAAGAGACTACATCACTCCAGCACTGAAAAGCCTACACTGGTTACCAGTAAAAAAAACACATCAAATTCAAAGCACTCTGCATTGCCCACAAAGCCTTGCATAGACAAGGGGCAGAATTCCCCCAAGACAAGATTAGCCAGTATCGCCCGAGAAGGGTCCGAAGATCCAGCAACAATCTACAAATAGAGGCAAAACATTCCAAAAAAAGGAAATTCAGCAAAGCAGCATTCTCATGCCTAATTGCTAACCTCTGGAATACCATGCACAAAGAAATTAGAACCACAGAAGATCACATCACCTTCAGGAAACAAAACCGCAAAGGGATTCCTGGAGCAATAACATCACAGATAAACAATTAGAGAGGCCAACAAACCGCAAACAAGAACCTGTAGATACATTCAGGCAGCAACCAAAGAGTCACACCGGAAGCCGCGAACAAAAGGACAGACTTACTAACCCTTTTGCCCTTCCTCCTCATCCAACATAACCAACACAACTACTCCAGACCTTGGGCTAGCTGCACTAGACATAAACCAATAATCATTTCTATGTCCACACCCATCATCACTAAGATGCTGGAAGCACACCTAGAGTGAACCATCCCACATAGTCTGTAAAATCATCAACAATGCAAGTACACATCAAGACATCAGATAGTCTTACAGCTCCGGCCAGCCGCAACTCTGGACCCCTTATGTACATTATCCAAATAGTGAGAACAACCACAACCCACCCCACCCCGTCACCACACAACACACTAACACAAACACTAGCACACACCCTAGGCACTGAGTCTTACCCATATGGTTACAACGCACTGGGCCTCCCGCACCAACACCCACATGCAAAACAACACTCACAGATGCCATTTTTTTCCTGGTTATCCTATACTCACTAACTTCCCAACCCCCCTTTCTTGCAGAACCACGTGAGCCCCTGAAGACTGCCCCGGGTGGTAGCGGTGCGCAGTACAAATCAACATAACATAACCCATGGGAATGTGGTGGGAGGGGATGTTGTAATGCGCATCAGCAACAACATGTGCAAAGGCACCCCCTGAAGATGACACGCTGGGAGAGTCCAAACTTGCAGGAGAGCAGTCTTCAAATGGGGCAGTCCACAACGTCGCTCACCTACTTGCGTGATTCAGACCTAAATCCCCCATGTGGTAAAAGGGCAGGAATCAGAATCCCCCAATCAAAGAATGGAAAAAAACAGGCAACTTCAGGCATATTTCACAGGCATGTGAATGTGACGCATGCCTGTAAAAGGCACCACGTTCATAATCACAACCTGAATCGGATTCAGTAAATGAAGGTCTCACAGAGGGGTGAATGGTTAATGTTAATTAGCACATGGAAATCCTTATTGACCTCCTCTTAGCCAATCTGAATGTTCAGACTAATGTCAATAACTACTGGTATTGACTACATTCTGAACATTCTGTCCACAAAAGCAGATAAGTAAACAACAATGCAATTTTCAGGCAAGAGATTTCTTTAAACAAGACACTTGTTTTCTGGGAGGACCTTTTTTACTGCAACATCCTATTTAACATACCTAAAGCAAAGTTAAAACATGGAGCAATACTTTCACTTTCTTTTATTTCTTTCTTTTATTCATTTATTTTTACATTTATAGCAGTGCACCAAACCCTCAGGCATCACAGTGCTAGTTAAAATAAGTGCGAAGTGACATTCTTCAACGTGCAGAAGCATGCCTAACAGGTAGCAGCATAAAGGTGAATTGTGGGTTCGTGAAGAGCATGATCTGGCAGGGCCACGCCTCCTGGAACGGGGGCTCCATCAGGTATACAGTTATACATAGACAGATCAGATGGGTGCATAAGCTGGCAAAGCTGTGCCTCATGGTACGGGGGGCTACATCAAGTACATAGTTATACATAGCCAAAGCAGGTGGATGAATAAGCTGATAAAGCTGTGCCTCATTTTATAGGGGCCACATCAGGTATACAGTTATACATAGACAAATCAAGTGGGTGCATAAGCGGGCCAAGTTCCACCTCATGGTATGAGGAGCTCTGTCAGGTATACAGTTGTACTGAGACAAATTAGGTGGGTGCATAAACTGGCAAAGCCGTGCCTCATGTTATAGGGGCTACATCAGGTATACAGTTATACTGAGACAAATCAGGTGGGTGCACAAGGTGGTAAAGCTGCGCCTCGGTTCGGCAGGCTCCATCAGGTACACAGTTATACATAGACAGATCAAGCTGCTCCTCATGGTATGGGGTATACAGGGATACAGATATACTGAGACAAATCAGATGGCCACGTTTAAGCTGGTAAAGCCATGCCTCATGGTAGGAGGGCTCCATCAGGTATACACGTATACATAGACAGATCAGGTGGGTGCATAAGCTGGTAAAGCCACGCCTCATGGTATAGGGGGCAATACAGATATGCAGAGACAGATCACTTGGGTTTCGGTCAAGTTAGATGCCAAATCAACATTAGACTCAGATTCAGATAAGGCAGGATGAAAACATAATTGGGTACACAGTCCACACTAGAGTGTGTGGCAAGTCATGTAGGTTTCAAAATAGGTAGGACACAAGACGAATCAGGTAGGCTGCTGATAGGATGGATACACAGATGCAGAATTGAAATATAAAGATAGCAGTTTGGATCTGAGGGCATGTACAATCGTCAACTGATTGGAGGGGATAGAGCAAGATGGGCAGGTGCAGGGTATGCAGCAAGCCATGGGGCGGCGATGCAGAGTAGATCGGTAAAGCCTCACCTCATGAAGTGGGGGGCTATATCGGCTGCATCAGGTCAAGTCTGAGAGAGTCAGTGAAATGTTGGCCCAGATGAGGGCTGACAAGCGACAACGTCCAGCATCTGGAAAAAAGGACACATTGTGCATATAGTTTATGCTGCGAGCGCAGACATCTTGCGACTGCGGCAAAATGGCAGTGAACACAAAATGTTGCGGCAAAAAGGCAGTGGTTTTGCCGGCGCAATCCCTGTTAAGGATGTGGGGGACACCCCCGCAATCCCCGCTCCCCTTAAATGGTGTAATGGGGTACACCTTTAACACGGCAAACCAGCAATTTTTTGTAAAGGCGCCATTTTTCTGCAGCAATTTTATCACTGCATACCAATGTATATTGGTGTATACCTTATATCTGGGCTGCTGCCAGGCCCAGAAAGGCACAGACAGGCCTCAGCCTTATCCGAAGGCCTTCCCCGGCGGAATACACTGGCTTCACCTGCCGGCTGTCGGGAGGACTGGGAGGTATGCTGAGGTCTGGCCAATCTGATGAATAGATGGAGGACACTCCTCCCGGCACCCCGAAGCACTTCTGATGGAGGCTCCAGACAAAAGAACGGGAGAAGGCTCCCTGCTGCAAGGTTCTGCTCCTCGACTCTGGTTTTAGAGAACCTGTTTACTTTTACATGACAGCTAATGCATGTTCATGTTAAAACCACTCCAGTTTACCCAAACCTGCCATTGAAAAGTTTAACCTATGACGACACTCTTTTTCATTTAGATACTATACAATTAAACCACATTAAATGTCTAACTAATTTTTTTATTTAATTTTTTGATTATTACATTATTGTTTCTTTTCACTAAGCCTTCTTAGCCCTGTTATGAAGTTATGAAGAATTAGGTTTGGTATGCTACACTGTGCTAAGTATATGCAACACCATGTCATATTTTAAGCCGTAGAAACATGTTTATAATGTCTTGCTCTGCTGTGATCAAAGTGTTATTTTCCCAAAGCCAAATGCGTGTTAACTAGAATCTACCCGAAGCCTACTGTATGTATGCATTCTCTCCTTTTGGGAGAGGGAGTTACATATGATGTCAGTTTCCTTTTATGCTAGCTGGTTAGGTCATGTTGTATTATGCTGAGGTTTCATTATAATGTTTTGCTTTAAATGTCTAATTTTCAAGTGGTTTTGAAGCAGCCATAAGGCACCAGGTAGCAACCCACTAAACGAGCACACAAAAAAACAGATGGTAGACCTGGACATCTGCTCTGTTAACTAGACCATACATCCCTGCTTTGATCCAACATTTGCATGATGCCCTCCATTGACAGTACACAGTAACTGCAGCCCAGACTGAGAAGGCTAGTCAAAGGAGGGATCATGTAAATTAACTCCCATAAGCGCCTAGCCTCAGCCTGAGAGGATTCCTGCCACACACAATATTTTAACTTACCTTAAAGGCCCTAGCAGGACTCAGGAGCCTCCAGAAAGGCCGGACTGGGCTTCTGCTCCCGAGGAAGCCGTGGCTGAAATTCCACCCTCAGTGAAATGTGCCCATATTTTCTTCCAGCTTTTCCATATATAAAGCCTCATCATTTAAGGCCATTCAGGGCTTAAGGGAGTAAGTAGAGGGGCTTTGGATGCTGTGCTTTATTGGCCATGGTTTTCTACATGGGATTGGCTCACTACGGAGCTGTGGAACGTTCAAAGGTCTGGTCAGAGACAGGCTTTGTGTCCTTAAGCACTTGGCACACAATTCTAGGGTTTCGGCAACCAAGACATAAATGAGAAAACCAAAACATTTGATTTTCTTTTCTTGATTTTCAGGTAGAAGTTGCAAACTTGTCAACTTCTGATTTCTATCATACTGCCCCTCCCAAATGCTGTTGGAGGCCTAGGTAAGTAAGCGTAAGGGCTTTGCTGTCTGTGTTTTCTTGGGAATGGTTTCAACATGCCCAGGCTTAACCATGCAGTGAGTAATTTCCAGACATACTCGCCCTTGCACAGTGAACCCCTGCTCTCAAGATATCTCTCCCCTTGGCGCTGCACCCTATAAAATACAGTGGAGTCACATGATACATTCGATCCAATTGTACCCATAGCTCCTCCCCCTTTTCCTTCTCATGCCTTCATGGGCATCTTATCTATGCTCTGCCCACATCCCAACTATATACTTGACTCTGCTTCTTCCTGCTCCAACTGAAGGTTCTATCATACTCCTCCTTTGCCTTTCAGACAGACAAAGGGCTTTGGCGCCCTAAACTATGGTAGGAGGCGCTACATAAATGCAAGATAACAGAACATAACCTCTTGCTAGTATTGTTATGTTCTAACAGCCTTATAGGCCTCAGGAGGGGTCATTATCATTTGGAATAGTGACCCATGCCAACCTTATGGTACAAGGCCATTATCCTATAATAATGACCCCTCTGTCGTCTATAAGCTTATAATATGAACGGAACTCAGCACATGCCAGTGGGATCAGAGCACACACATCTCTATAACCCTACTGTTTTTAATCCACTTAAAGTTGATGCTACTCCATTTCAAGTCATTGAGGAAAAACCTTGGGGTGATTTCTCAGGTTGCAAACACATGAACACAAACAAAACAAATGAGCTAATCAAATGTGTTATTTTGATAATGGGCTATTTCATCATTTAATGGTTTTTCTCTTAATCAGGAGCCTGCTTATCGTAGCTAGAGAAATGATTGGGTCATGGATTCATTGTTGGAATTAGCTTAATGTATTTCCTTTCCAAGGGAACGATTGAGCTGCTGTCAAAGAGCCAACGCGTGGCAGTCCTGTTGCTCCAAGACCAGAAAACACGAAACTCGCATCACCAAACCTAAGACATATTGGCTCCCTATACCTACAATATATACATTTAGGTCACTGTAAGATGAAGTGTGAGAAAGAGAGAGAGAGGGTGGGGTGAGTAGGGAGAGAGGTAGAGAGAGAGAGGATAGAAGAGAGAGAGAGGGGAGAGAGAGAGAGAGGAGAGAAGGGGGGGAGAGAGAGGAGAGAAGAGCGAGGGGAGAGAGAGAGAGGAGACAAGGGAGAGAGAGAGAGGCTAGAAGAGAGAGAGGGGGGTGAGAGAGAGGAGAGAAGGGGGAGAGAGAGGGGAGAGAGAGAGGAGAGAAGGGAGAGAGAGAGAGAGGATAGAAGAGAGAGAGAGGGGAGAGAGAGAGGAGAGAAGGGGGAGAGAGAGAGGAGAGAAGAAAGAGGGGAGAGAGAGAGAGGAGAGAAGGGGGAGAGAGAGAGAGAGGGTGGGGTGAGTAGGGAGAGAGAGGTAGAGAGAGAGAAAGGATAGAAGAGAGAGGAGAGAGAGAGAGGAGAGAAGGGAGAGAGAGAGAGGATAGAAGAGGGAGAGAGAGGGGAGAATGAGAGGTTATGCAACAAAAATAAAAATAGGAGGGAATCAAAAAAATAAATTTGGAGAGAGGCAGCATACATGTGACAGAGAGACATGGGAGAGCAAAAGAGCGTAAGAGAGAGTGCCCCTGTGAGTGAGTATGTGGGAGAGAGAGAGCTAGAGGGATTGGGAAGAGAGAGGAAGAGGGCGAGACAAAGACAAGAAGAAAGAGAAAGACATTGAGAAAGAGAGAAAGTGAGGGAGAGAAAGAGAGAGAGGGGGGAGAGAGAGAAAATGAGAAAGAGAGACAATTTCCATATTCAGATTTAACACTCCAAGCAAAGTTTCTTCTATTGGTCAGCAATTGTTCTTCGCAAACAAGGAAGTGACATTATTAACGTCACAAGGAACTCTGGGAAGACCAGAAAAATAACAGCTCCCATCAGTACAATAATCCTCTTTAGCCTTCTTTCAGGACGGAATATTCAGCAAGGAGAGGTGAAAGACATGAACAAGGAATTGGAAAAGGCTGCACCCAAAGCCTTATCGTGAAAGCTGCATGGTGGCCCCCACATTTAATCAATGGAATCCTGCAGTGCCAGCATAAACGCCTGTAAATAATGTTCTGATTCCAGGCTAGGTTTGACATCACTACTATCCACCCATTAACAAGTAAATGACATCACTGCCACTCTGTAATCTGTTATTATGCTTCATTTGTGACGTGACACTGCCAGCTGTTCGTGCCAGCTCACAGCAGCATTCCAGCTGCAACTACACAACTTATTACAAACTCCTTTCTTCTGAAGTCGCTTTCTGTGACCCTTTAGAGCCAGTAACTGATGAGTGTTTATGGCAGAACGTTTATTTTGCCACTGCTGGGGTTTACAAGAATCTGAATGGTATTGCTAATTTTCAAGCACAAAACTGAAACGTTTTTGGATGTACTTCATTAAACTGCTTATAAACAATTTTTCTGCAACAGATTAAAAGATGAATATTTGCATTTTTCCAATCCAAACAGATTGTACATTGATTATTTGCATCAGTTTCTGGAAGATCTCTTTAGTACATAAAACAAGGGGGCAAGTATTAAAGGGGATGAACGTGTGTGGCATTGTATTATAAGAAATAAAAGATCCCCTACCATATATAAAAAGGGTATTAGAAACACTTGTGCACAGCGCGCCATAAATGACTTATCATATCATATAGGGGCTGCTTTATCCCATATAGTAAAAGCAGCAGGAACCTGTATGATCCCATTCACTTCAAGGACGCACTAGTAAAAGTGTTCGTCAGACTCCTGAAAGCTATATCACCCTACCAAGAAGCATTGATGGGTCGTGGCAGGTCCAGAATCCCACACGAGCCCTCTAAACAAGCAATCGTTACTCAGATCCTCTGAGGGCTGCTTACATTTCTATTAAGGCACCGCCTAACTAGAGCGAGTTGTAGAAAGCCCCGGGGATAGGTGGCTAGCCAAGACACTTAGACCCCGATTCATGGAATTTCTGGCATGGTTCAAAGTGACTGCACTGCTGAAAAGTGACATTGCACTGCCACAAACCCTGATTCATGGAACTGTGCAAAGTGTATTTTTGCAGTGCAAAGTCAGTGCAAAGTCCAAATAAATCAGGCCCTCGATCCAAACTCTTGTAATCGTCTCAGCTGAGAGTGTCTCTCATCCGTCTACCTCACCTCGGTCAAGACACCGCCAAGCAGACAGGCGATCTCCAGGTACACACTAACCTTAAAGGGAGCGGAGCAAGAATTCATGCCACCACTGGAAGAGGTGCCATTTTGAGACCCCTCTCTTGCAACAGGGACACAGCTTAAGGTTATCATGCAATCATATGCCTCATTGATGGTACCCAAGACTCAGGCTGCTTCAGAAATAGGACAATGCCTGAAGGGCGGTTCCTCAGGCCGTCATAGGCGAGTTTAATGACTTAGAGCTCTGGGCAGCTGCCACGTTTTAACAATGTTATAGGCCCAACGTGCTTTAAAGCACCAGGGGACGCCATTTTGGTTCTGAGTACGCCAATGTCCCATTATAAGTGAAAAGGAGGCAGCAAAATGGCGCCTCGGCGGGGGCAGTATTAAACCTTTCAGCAGCTCCTTGAAAGTGTGTGTGTGGGGGGGGGGTCCCCCAATCCTATTCTTCCATGCCCCTACAGTCTTCCCTCCCAGCCTTACCTTTTTCCTCCACTCTACATTAACCGTCTCCTCTTCCCTCGCTGCCTGGTTTATAAATCAGTACTGAATGCTTGCAGGCACTCTATTGCCGCCTTATTGTTATTTAATCGGAATTTGAATGAAGACAAGTGTCCCCGATGCCCCCCCCCCCCCCTCCCTGGAAGCCTGCGTGTGTCATGCTTGATTCATGCTGGCTGCACAGGCCCCTTTCGCTCGGCATGTGATGGCACTTCCGCTGAATATATAATTCCATAAACGGCAGCATGTTGGGAGCATGAGTCACTCATTTGCTTCCACACGGCGGTCCATCGGAAAATCAGGACAGATTCTCCATCTTGACTCACTTTTCTCTCCCACGCTCATCCACATTCACTTTCAATTGAAAATACATATCTTTTGCGCCCTGGATGTGGCAGCTACAATGATTTATGAGCTTTAAACCACTGGCAAGTGATTTTTGTCTTTTTATCCAAGAAAGATAAATTGCCTGGTGTTTTCTGAAAATACCAATTTCAGCTTTTTTCTACACTGCGGATCAAACATGGGTATGGAAGTCGGGTTCGTAGTGTATACACCTGGCTTTCTTATCCATATCTAACTCTACGGTGACTTTCAGGTCACATCGGTTCATATTTTTATATTTTTCGATCAGTTTTCTGCACAGAGAGAACAAGAAGGTGACTAAGTTCACATCACTGCCATGCCTGCTCACTCTGCTGCGCGCATTGAAAGGCAGAGGGCCTGATTTACAAAGTGTTTCTCCTTTTGCAAATCAGGCCCGGGGATTTCCTGAGTTCAGTGAACAGACCCGAAGCGGCCCAGAACATAACTTCTTTTGCTAATTTCAGGCGAGGAAGCAGCTCCCAGCCAATAAAACAAGCATTGGCAATGCCAACAGTTTTGGCGTTTACTGTTGTTCTTTGCAATTTGCATTTATCGGCGCTACAGTGCAAGGAGGAGAGTGCCAAGTTTTAAAGGAGGATGCCATAAGGGGCGCAGTTGTGCAATGGCATGAGAAGGGGAGTAGAGCAACGGAGGAAGCCACTGGTTGAGGCTGCAGGTGATGAGCAAGAGGAAAAATGGGCGAGAAAGTGTGAGAGAGTAAGAGAAAAAGTGAGTGTGAGAAGGATGAGAGAAAAGGTAAGGGCTGAGAGTTGGAGAAGACGGAATAAGGGGATCTTTTCAAGAGTGCCTGAGAGAGAGCGACAGTGCGTGTGGGGAGAGAAAGAGAGTGACAGCTTTAGCAGAGAGAGAGTGTGACAGCGTGCACAGGGAGAGCGAGAGTGTCGGCGCATGCAGAGAGCGTGGCATTATGTGCGGGGAGAGAGTGAGAGCAACAGCGCGTGCAGGGACAAAGAGTGACAGCACATGCATACATTTGAGCCAGCATTACTGCAGCCCACCATGCAGAGAAGCACTCATGCATGCATACCACTTGAGCCAGCATTACTCCAGCCCAACATGCAGAGAAGCTTTCATGCATGCATACCACTTGAGCCAGCATTACTCCTGCCCACCATGCATTACTCCAGCCCACCATGCAGAGAAGCACTCATGCATGCATACCACTTGAGCCAGCATTACTCCAGCCCACCATGCAGAGAAGCGCTCATGCATGCATACCACTTGAGCCAGCATTACTCCAGCCCACCATGCAGAGAAGCGCTCATGCATGCACACCACTTGAGCCAGCATTACTCCAGCCCACCATGCAGAGAAGCGCTCATGCATGCATACCACTTGAGCCAGCATTACTCCAGCCCACCATGCAGAGAAGCACTCATGCATGCACACCACTTGAGCCAGCATTACTCCAGCCCACCATGCAGAGAAGCACTCATGCATGTATACCACTGGAGCCAGCATTACTCCAGCCCACCATGCAGAGAAGCGTTCATGCATGCATACCACTTGAGCCAGCATTACTCCAGCCCACCATGCATTACTCCAGCCCACCATGCAGAGAAGCACTCATGCATGCATACCACTTGAGCCAGCATTACTCCAGCCCACAATGCAGAGAAGCACTCATGCATGCATACCACTTGAGCCAGCATTACTCCAGCCCACCATGCAGAGAAGCGCTCATGCATGCACACCACTTGAGCCAGCATTACTCCAGCCCACCGTGCAGAGAAGCGCTCATGCATGCATACCACTTGAGCCAACATTACTCCAGCCCACCATGCAGAGAAGCGCTCATGCATGCACACCATTTGAGCCAGCATTACTCCAGCCCATCATGCAGAGAAGCGTTCATGCATGCATACCACTTGAGCCAGCATTACTCCAGCCCACCATGCAGAGAAGCACGCCAGCAGGCTCACTGCTGGGGATAGGACTCGCGCCTTATGAAGAGATGTGGGGGTACATGCACACCACCACGCCCAGTCTTAACCTCCCCAACACACAGAAGCCACCGCACAGGCAGATGTTGCTGCAGCGGGTCAATGCGCGTGCACCCTGTCACCATTAACCTAGCCCACTTTGCAAAGGAGTGACACTACCCCATTCGCTGATCCCGTAGCCAACCACGCAAAGAAACAGGCTTGAACACCGCAGGATGTCTCTCCCTCCTGACCCTCCATTTTGAGAAGTGAATGTGCATGTACACAAGATGAAACTGCTCTAATGCAGCGAAACGTGCAAGGGAGAGACATCACGGGAGGGAGGGAGGGAGAGATAGTGTGCCTGTGTGTGCCCATCGCCCAGCCTTACTCCACCCACTTGTCAGCGACCTGGCAGAAATCTAAAGTCGGCCATTGTGACACAGTCGTTCATCCATCCATGCTCTTTGCATCATGGGGCTTGTATTTCACGTTCATATGTACAAATCCAGGATTACAAGTCCCAGAATGGAGACATGAAACATGTCTGAATGGACAACTCACAATCAACGTGTGACCACAGTACCATATTCAATGGGGAACTCACCAGTAGTGTGTGTGACCCGCTACCTTCCAGAAGCAGCAGCAATAATAGTCCTGACAGGAAGTGGGGTGAGCACTCAAAGCTGGCAAACCTCCCCCCTTTCCCACATGGTGCGCCCCGCCCCCAGTGCTGGACTCTTCAATCCCTTTGCTGAAGGGGGAATAGACCTGCTTTACTGACCCCCTGCCGGTGCCTCTGAAGTCAACAGGCTTTTTTAAAGGGGTCGGTGGGCTTGAGTTAAAGCCCGGAGCTGCCACAGGAACCTGCCTCCTATCGCAGTGTGCAGTTTGCATCCAGCTCGTAACTGGACCGTGGCAAAGTGCGCCGTGAACTAGCGTAGCCAAGCTTGGAGAGCGCTACCCGGGGGCTTCGCTACCGAACCTGAGAGTGCACTTACTATCGAGGAGGAAGGGGTGCAAAGAAAGAACCCCATCACCCCGCCTTACTTCACTCACATGTTAGCGATAGTAGACCACTTTGAGAGGTGTTTGCACGCTTTACACCTAACTTGTTTGGACATGGCCGAGCTCTCCTTCCACTTTGAAGGCTTGAAAGCTTACAAACTCTTGCGCTGGTTTTGGACACGTACAACCACCTGCGCTGGTTCTGGATGCCATCAATTTCTTACGTGGTTGAGCAGACCCTCCAGCTCGGCTTTTGGACGCAGACCACAAGTGTTCTGTGATTCCCCTTCCTGCGGTCGTTATGGATTCCTCTTTCGCCACCAACAAAGAAATTGCAGCGCCGTTACCCTGTAACAATATTCGCATTTCCTTCATGAGCTGACAACATTGTGTATCAATGTTGGCATTTTGTTCATGAGCTCGGGAGTGTGTATCAGTTTTCGCTTTTCGTCGTGGAGAATGGGGTATTTTACTCCTGTGCTTCTTTGTCTTATAGTAGCTTTGAAATTGAAGTCAGCCCCGTGCAAGGTATTAACTAGATCACTTCGCAGTGGGCAATAAACATAGTCTGACCGGAGTTTAAGGGAATAAAATCATTGTTGACTACAAATCAGAAAAATAACCGGCATAACATTAAGTGCAGTCATTTTGCTCCTACTTCGGAGCTGGCACAGCTTCCACAAGAACAGCAGCAGCAGCCGCCAGACACGAGCGAGAGGGTGTCGGCCCAAATGACGGTTTGACCATTTCATCGCCACGCACTGCAAGTTGCCATGGCAATGCCATATACTACTCCTGAACTCCCCTTTCTCCTTTTTCTTTTTAACATTTTCAATACAATGTTTTACCGATTAGGTGGCTTACGCCACCAAATCGCCAAAACCAAAAATGTCATACTGGTCTTGGATGTTGCGTATCACTGTCTGGTCCCCAGCTCACTCCACTCAAGACAACTCAGGGTTCAGACAGCTCTTCACTTGTCTCTATCAAAACACACCGGCCCCACTGCTTTCTTGCATATTCCTCTCTGTGTCTATGTTCAGTCAACGCACGTGTTGACAGGAAACTCTTCAAAGCCACCCGCATTCCACGCAGAATCATCCTATATTGTAGGGGCTACAACATGTATCCAATGTGACCGGTTATAATCAATTTTCCAATGTCCCTGGCAAAGATGTCTGAAACTTGCATTAGACAGTGGAATTTTCCATCAGTATCCCTATTTGTAAAGAAGCCATAATTAAAAATATATATCTCTGTCATGCAAGTCGAGATTCTGGTCCAAAGCAAGGGGGAAATACACATTGCATTCACTCAACAACATCCTTTTATTGTTACGATTCCGTATAGTAATGTTGCATGCTTGGATAGTAATGTACATGTATCTAAGGGCCTGATTCATGGAAGCCCTGCATAAATCCTACAAAGCCCCACGCACTGAAAACGACTGCTTGGCCCTACACGCAAACTGCCCCCTGCGCGCTCTGCATATTCATGGATTCCAAAGTGCATTCCAACCTGACCTGCAAAGAAAACCAAGCGGCACGAGGAACACCCACAACACGCCCCCATGCAAACCAAAAACATAGCAAGAGAACAACCTTAGCGCAAAACTTTGCGTCCAACCCTGACCCACCATCCAGTACCCCTGTGAAACTGCGCAAGTCTCCTCCTAGGTAAAGGCTGCACCCCTGGAAAAACATGCAAGCCCACCCGTAAGTCAAGGCTACACCCCTGCAAAAACATGCCAGCTCCCTAGTAAGTGAAGGCATCACCCCTGTGAAACGTGCAAGCTCCCTCGTAAGCCAAGACTGCACCCCTGTGAAACTGTGCGAGCCCCCATGTAAATAACGGCTGCATCCTTGTGAAACTGCAAACCCTACCCCCTTCTCCCAAGGCACCCAAACTGCTGGCATATACCCCTACTGCACATCAGCCCCCTCAAGCCCAGACACCACCCACCAGCCCCCCTCACAACCACTACTACCCCAGGCAGCCACCTGATAGTACATCCCACACCTCTCTCACCTTCTCCACTACCCCAGTCAGCCCCATAACAGTACACCCCCCTCCCTACACTGCCTGCACCTCTACCAATACCCCAGTCAGTGCCCTGACAGTACACCCCCTTCTGCACACTGCCCTCAGCTCTGCCACTACCCCAGGCAGTCCCCTCAAGGATTGACAGCAGCCCCCCTCACCTCTGCCACTACTCCAGTCAGCCACCTGATAGTACACCCCACTCCTCCCTCACCTTCACCACTACCCCAGTCAGCACCCTGACAGTACACCCCCCTCCCCACATCGCCCTCACTTCTGCCACTACACCAGGCATCCCCCTTAAGTCTTGACAGGACCCACCAGCCTCCCTCACCTCTGCCACTACCCCAGTCAGTATTAGGTCAAATAAACTCTTTCTTTAAAGACCAATTTAGGAAGACAGCTGCGTGACAAGATGTGAGAAACCGGAATGTTCCTCCCTAGCTAGTCACTGGAGATCTGTCATCAAGAGGAGAAGAAAGACGGCGCTACAAAGAGTAGCTAACTGCAAATTTTAACTTTGAGAAGCTAAAGAGGGGGGAAACCAGGAACAGAGGAGGCCGGCACCAAGTGGGTGCTCAGGCAGGAAACTCTGGGCAATTACCCAATGGTAAAAAGACTACCGTAACCAGAAACCCTTGGGAAGATGTGAAAAGAGGTCAAAGTGGTCATACAGGGGTCTTGTAAAATCCTCTGTACCATTGAAAGTCTTTGACCGGCAGATGATTGCGACAGCTAAGGGAAGTGAATCCCGCATGTTGAAACATTAACACATGAACTGTATATCGGAAAAGTCGGCGAGAGTGAACACAGCAGAGGGTAACTGACAACGAGGGGAAAAGCCCGAAAGCCTGTTTAAAAAGACATATTAAGATTTGTGAAAGCAAGAAGTATTGCAAGACAAGGGAAAGGGAAGTATCCCCCTTGTAATTGGAATCCGAGCATGGCCGAGGGAGATTCAGGGGTGGAAAACTATCACCCAAAGTTAATTGAGAAGGGAACTGTCTTGTGAATTTGTTGAAAACACTTATGGAGGGGTTTGCGCCCAGAAGAGGGGGACCCAGGGGTGAAGCCGTCACCCAAAGTATATGTGAAGCAGAACTTTGTGTTTGTTTGTTGTGGAATACATCAGGCCTTCGAGGGAAAGTGACTTTTATTGAAAAGAGTCTTGACCATCGAACAACCTGATAGCTGGAACGGAACTGTCAGCTCATGCTGAGAAAGGTCAAGCGTGTGCTGTGTCAGCTGGAACGGAACTTTCAGCTCGTGCTGGGAAGACTTGAGCGTGTGCTGTGCTCCAAAGTCCCACCTTGTCCTGTGCTAAAAATGTGGGGAAGTGGTTGTGGTGGCAGATAAAATCCACGCATTGGCAAGGCCTGGTGTTCATCGGCCACGTCCAGCCATGACACGGATGCATACACCAGCACACCAATGGCATTGAGGTCTCAAAGTGTTTCCTTACAAATTGCAACAGAGTCTGTATGTGTTCTCACTCGTGACGCATCGAGTTGCTGTGACAGTGTCTGCCTCAAGGCAGCCATCTCCTCATGGATATGTTCTTGTGGCATAGAATTTGTCATACATAGCTTTCCTCAAGGCCTCCATCTCATGCCTCAGGGCCTCTCTATGTGCCCAAGCATCTGCATGCAGGAACACCTGCAGACACGTCAGAGCAGCCCGTCAGCCCTTGATGTTTGCCTCCATACCCAGTCTTCGGGAGCGGCTTGAGGACTGCATGACCTGCAACCCTTGCTCTACCCCTGCTGCTGGTGGGATCATATTCCTGGCCATTTTATCCATGCCCTCTGCAGTTTTGTCCAACTCATTGACATGTCAGATGGTGGCATGTAACATTTGCTGCTCCCATACTGTCTCCCCAGCCTGCACATGTCCACCACACGTGCGGGTTCCACCGTGGGCTGATGCAAGGAATCATGCCAGTTGCTGCACTCCCCCTGTCATTGGCTGCCGGTCTGCAACCTTGTATTGGCCATTAGTCCGAGAACCTGATGCCAACTCCTGGGAGAGTGGCCTGGCAGCTGTTACCACCATGGACGTGGGGACCACCATGGACGTGGGGACCACCACTGACTGACTCTGTGAAGCCAGCTGCACAGCCGCAGACTCAATGGCCCCATCTTATCTGCCCGTTGGGGCACTCACCTTCACCCTCTGTGAGGCAAACACATCTGGTTCAGCATCTAAATCAGCAGAGTCAGAAGAGTCCAAAGAGGCCACAGCATGAATGATGATGGTCTGCAGCACCAGTGGGTTTTCATGGCGAGCCACGCCATGGCCTCCACAGGTGGCAGGGATGTCATTTAGGGGTCACCAGAGGTCGCACCTGCGACCTCTGAGGTCTCCCTTGCGACCTCTGAGGTCACCCTTGCGACCTCTAAAAAAATAATTAAAAAAATATTTTTCTTGTTGTTGATTTTTTCTTTTTTGTAATGCAAGCTCCTGGGTGTGGCCAGCACCATGTGGCTCTTTACTGCTGGAGTGGCTGGCTTTCTTGTTCAGGCCCCTTACAAAAAAAATAAGAAAAATAAGAACAGAAGTGCCACAAGTCTAAAACTTTCAGCACTGAGACTAAATAGGAAAGAATAGGAATACCAAATGATGTGTCTTTCAGGAATTCTATACAATAATTGCTAGACTCATTAAAGGTTTATTTCAGGCACACTTCAGGGGGTGAGTCACTGATTAACTGGGTAATTCATAGAATCCGGCGCACAAGTGGCGCACGCGGCTGGCGCACAGTGTGCGCGTGCAGTAGTCTGCGCCAGCCGCGTGCGCCAAAACACATTCAGGCGCACAGCGTATTCATGGATTCCAACAACCACAACCAGCCGTGGCGCAGAGTGGCGCAGTGACCCTGCAGCAGCGCCAGTAACGCCCCCAAGAACGCCCCTCGCGCAGGGAAAAGCCATCAAAATCCCCAATCCAGCGCAAAGGGCAGCAGCAAACGCAGAGCGGGGAGCGTGTATTCCAGGGGTGTGCGGGTGTCATCACACGCGATTGGCCTGGGTACGTGAATTTCAGGGGTGCGCGAGAAATTCAACACGCGATTGGGCTGGGTACGTGGATTCCAGGGGTGCGCGAGAAATCTACACGCGATTGGCCTGGGTACGTGAATTTCAGGGGTGCGCGAGAAATCTACACGCGATTGGCCTGGGTACGTGGATTTCAGGGGTGCACGAGAAATTCTACACGCGATTGGGCTGGGTACGTGGATTCCAGGGGTGCGCGAGAAATTCTACACGCGATGGGCCTGGGTACGTGTATTTCAGGGGTGCGCGAGAAAATCTACACGCGATGGGCCTGGGTACGTGTATTTCAGGGGTGCGCGAGAAAATCTACACGCGATTGGCCTGGGTACGTGTATTTCAGGGGTGCGCGAGAAAATCTACACGCGATTGGCCTGGGTACGTGAATTTCAGGGGTGCGCGAGAAATTCTACACGCGATTGGGCTGGGTACGTGGATTTCAGGGGTGCGCGAGAAATTCTACACGCGATTGGGCTGGGTACGTGGATTCCAGGGGTGCGCGAGAAATTCTACACGCGATGGGCCTGGGTAGGTGTATTTCAGGGGTTCGCGAGAAATTCTACACGCGATGGGCCTGGGTACGTGTAATTCAGGGGTGCGCGAGAAAATCTACACGCGATTGGCCTGGGTACGTGAATTTCAGGGGTGCGCGAGAAATTCTACACGCGATTGGGCTGGGTACGTGGATTTCAGGGGTGCGCGAGAAATCCTACACGCGATTGGGCTGGGTACGTGGATTTCAGGGGTTCGCGAGAAATTCTACACGCGATTGGGCTGGGTACGTGGATTTCAGGGGTGCGCGAGAAATGCTACACGCGAATGGGCCTGTGCGAGTGGGGCAGTGTATTACGTAGGTGTGCGGTAAGTTGAAGAGGTGAATTGCCAGTGTGGCTCCACCCAGGTCTCCCCCCTACCCCCTCCACGACTCCTGCAGGCAGCCCACACCACAGGGGACTACCCTGCACCCCTGGTCATGTCCCGCAGGCAGCCCATCAACCATGGGCATGCCCCCCAGCCAAGCCACATGTCCCCTTGCACCCCCACCCCCCAGCACTGTGGGGCACCTGCCAGCAGGTCCCCACTCATGTCCCACACATGTCCCCCACCACCCCCACCCCCCAGCACTGTGGGGCACCTGCCAGCAGGCCCCCACCCATGTCCAACTCATGTTCCCCACCACCCCCACCCCCCAGCAGTGCAGGGGCACCCACCACCAGGCCCCCACCCATGTCTCCCACCACCCCCACCCCCCAGCACTGTGGGGCACCTGCCAGCAGGCCCCCACTCATGTCCCACACATGTCCCCTTGCACCCCCACCCCCCAGCACTGTGGGGCACCTGCCAGCAGGCCCCCACCCATGTCCAACTCATGTCTCCCACCACCCCCACCCCCCAGCCACCAGGGGCAGCCTCCACCAGGCCCCCACCCATGTCTCCCACCACCCCCACCCCCCAGCACTGTGGGGCACCTGCCAGCAGGCCCCCACCCATGTCCAACTCATGTCTCCCACCACCCCCACCCCCCAGCAGTGCAGGGGCACCCACCACCAGGCCCCCACCCATGTCTCCCACCACCCCCACCCCCCAGCACTGTGGGGCACCTGCCAGCAGGCCCCCACTCATGTCCCACACATGTCCCCTTGCACCCCCACCCCACAGCACTGTGGGGCACCTGCCAGCAGGCCCCCACTCATGTCCCACACATGTCCCCCTGCATCACCACCCCCCAGCACTGTGGGGCACCTGCCAGCAGGCCCCCACTCATGTCCCACACATGTCCACTTGCACCCCCACCACCAGCAGGCCCCCACTCATGTCCCCCTGCCCCCAGGTCCTGACGAAACTCAATCATGGCAGTAATGGGCAGCACACCCAGCACAAACAGCCAGCCAAGGATTGCATCCACCCACATAGTAGATGCAATTACATGATACAACCCCAATGGCAAGTATGTAAATGAACACATGTCCGTCACACACACATACACAATGGGTGCAAGTGAATGTCAAAACCCATATCATGAAATGCATGAAACCAATGAGAAAATACCACAAATGAAAGTAATATAAATATGTATTAAAGATGAAAAAGAACTAAAGAAATGAAACACACAACAATGGGGATGACAAAACAAATGGTCCATGTCCGAGAACTAATAGAAAAAATCAAAAAACAAAGGAATCCAAAAACTAATGTAGTCCAAAGGAAAAAAATGGGTGAAAAAAATAAGGAAAAACCATTGACTCATGGAGAACACACATATAAATCCAAAAAATGTTGTCCAAAAAAAAACTATGCACAAGAATATCCCAGGGTCCATGAGCCGAACACCATAAATGAAACCTACTACTACCTAACACAAAAAATATATACAGAAAAGTGGCCATTGTCCGAGCGGTCCAAAGAAAAATTAAAAAATAAAGGAAACCTATCACTAACTAACTAAAGAACTATATACAATGGCAGCGGGCAAGTCCTGCGGCTCACTCCGTGATGTTGCCGGCCAGGGCATCATCGAACTCCATGTCGATGTCCCGGAGGCGGGACTCTGTCCTGGCCCCGAGGTCTCGCAGGGACAACCCCGTGTTCAACTCAAACTCCCTGCGAGCTTCCTCAAGGCACTCAGCCCGCCTCAACGCCCGACGCATGGAGAACTCCGCCCTGACCATGGTGAGCCGCTCCTTTTCCGCCCGCTGCCGCTCCGCACCTATCCGCTGGACCAACTACTCCCACACGGAAGACACTGCCATCCCAGGGTTCTCCTGCCCTCCAGCCGATGCCTGCCCCTCTGATCTTGATGGCCCCGAGCCATGATGCCTCCCACGTCGAGCCTGCTGCTGCCTCCGATGCCACTGCCTCTGCCAGCACGACGGCATCCAGGCTGATGGTATCCACCGATGCCGTCGTGCATGTGCCCTGCCAGATGATGCCGGCACATCCTCCATCTGCAGGGGGACAGTTGCTGGTGTGTCCACCCCTGCTGGACCTTCGACTCCCGACTGTGGCAGGGATGGGGTCCCCACCGAGCTGGCTGCGTTGGTCGGGGCAGGTCCACAGGGGGCCCTGGTGGCATCTGGGCCGGAAGACGGCATGGAGCACGACTGGCGCATAGCCTCCACAGAGGAGGAGAGGGTCGCCAGAAGGCCACACACATGTAGGAAACCCCCGACCATGGCGGCTCCCAAATGGTTCACGTACGCACGGTGCTCTTCGTGATGATGTGCATGCTCCTCCCGGGAAGCATGCACCTCATCACGAATGCCAGCCGTGCGCAACGCGACACCAATCAGGACCCTCTCCACACGGCCAGGGGTCCCCACGTCCGCAGGTAGAGGAGTGTCAGATGACATGGACAACTCCCCTACCTGCGGACGGGCCTGGGATGGGGCATCCCTGCTGGTGCATGGTGGTGCAGTCACAGTGTCAGGGACAGTGACATGCACAGGCCCCTCCACGGCGACCTGTGCTGCCTCCTGCCCCTGGACTGCACCACTTGCACCAGCGGGGATGCCCCCACCAGGCCCCATGTGTGGCTCAGTAGCGGCCTCCTCCCCCTCTGTGGAAACCACCAACCTGGATGTCTCCACGCCGTCTTCCACCGTTGCAAGCCCCTGTGGGGGCTCACCCACCCCTTCCGCTGCAGCCGTGGCGGCATCCCCGCCGCTCTGCTCCACAGCGCCTTCTCCGCCCTCTTCTTCACTTGCCACTGTGTAGAGGGAGACATAGAACACAAGCATCAGGGTACTGTACAATGGTCCCCTAGACAGGAAGCAATAGCAGATGAGTGGCACTGTCATGCATCACTTCCATCATGTACCTCCACAACACATGGGTCAGTGCAGGCAAAACACATGCAGTAACAGGCATGGCGCATGCCATGGACATTGGCATACATGACCAAGGGACTCATGATTCATACAATGTTGGTTTTGAACTCACATGCATCATGGGCCTTGCCATCACATGCACACACCTCACCGTAGTTCCATCCATCCGGCCTCGCACACCACAGACGCAGTGGATACAAGGATGACTAGGCTGCATCAGTGAATCTGAACATTGTCACAGACATGTGTCATGTATCCATGGCATTTACAAGCCACAGACACGCAGGTCAGACACACACACATGGACACCATACGTGTACATGGGACCAGCACCCATCCCTCACCCCCACCCATGTCCAGGAACAGAGACTGCCATGCTTCCATGTGTCCATTCCGCGCAGAGCCCCCCATGTTGCAATTGTACACATGCACCAACCATGTGGTTCACACATCACTGTACTCACATGCCTGACCATGATGTCCCTGCACACACACATACGTACATGGCCTATGTCACACATACAGGCATGTATCAGACAACCAGCACACTGCAACATGCCCTGTCTCACACAGCAATGCCTGGCCACTTACCGCTCAACTCCAGACGGGTCTGCCTCTGAAGGATCTGGGCGTGGAGCGCTGGGTCTATGCGTTCCAGGACCCTCATCTGGATGTCAGTCATGCATGCCCGGCCCCCCTCCGCGAGGCGCCGGGCCTTATTGAGGGTCCTGGACCTCAAGTCCTCCCAGCGCTTCTTGATGTGCTTGATGTCGCGGGTTGCCACCCCCTCTGCGTTGATGGCAACCACTACATCGTCCCAGATCCTCTCCCGTCCTTCCTTGTTGGCGCGTGGTCTTCCGAAGAGGGCATCATAATGCCCCAGGACATGCTCCACCAGGACACCAACTTCCTCCTCACTGAAGCTGGTGGCCCTCTGCCTCTGTGGCTGGGGGTCGCCACTGGTCTCAGATGGTGCTTGCCCCGACATGGCGACCCCCGAGGCAGGCGTGGGTGGGCTACTGGGTCCTGGGGCTGGGCTGTGGAGCGATGGTATCCCAGTCGGGAGTCTACTGTTCCAGCAGGGGTGGACACAGCAACTGGACCCCTGCAGATGGCTGATGTGCAGGCACCAAATGGCAGGGCAATGTGGCAGCAGGCAGGCAGGCAGGCAGGTAGCAGCAGCAGCAGATGGCTCGTGGGAGGCTGCTCGGGGCTATGGGGGGCAGTAATTCAGCCTTCTGGGCAGGAGCGTGGTCTTCCGTGTGCTTACTCGTGGCCAGCTTGATACGGAGTGAATTTCCACGTGAAAAATCTGCACGTCAGCGTGTAATTCGAGGAAAGGGCCTTAGCGCGTAAGCATGTCAGCACGCGTACGCGATTTCATTGGACCAAAGGCCCTTAGCGCGTAAGCGCGTCTGTGACGTGACGCGCGCGGGCGTTTCCCTGTGGGTGCGCATCGTGATCCAGCACGTGTGAATATCGCACGTAGCCGTGTGAATGCATGTCATGTAAGTGACGTGACGCGCACGGGCGTTTCCTCGAATTACACGCTGACATGCAGAATTTTCACGTGCCAAATCACTCCGTATCAAGCTGGCCACGCGTAAGCACACGGGAGACCACGCTCCTGCCCAGAAGGCCGAACTACTGCCCCCCAGAACCCCGAGCACGCTCCCACCTGCCATCTGCTGCTGCCTGACTGCCTGCTGGCAGGTGCCCCACGGTGCTGGGGGGTGGGGGTGGTGGGAGACATGGGTGGGGGCCTGGTGGAGGCTGCCCCTGCACTGCTGGGGGGGTGGGGTGGTGGGAGACATGGGTGGGGGCCTGGTGGTGGGTGCCCCTGGTGGCTGGGGGGTGGGGGTGCTGGGAGACATGGGTGGGGGCCTGGTGGAGGCTGCCCTTGGTGGCTGGGGGGTGGGGGTGCTGGGAGACATGGGTGGGGGCCTGGTGGAGGCTGCCCCTGCACTGCTGGGGGGGTGGGGTGGTGGGAGACATGGGTGGGGGCCTGGTGGTGGGTGCCCCTGGTGGCTGGGGGGTGGGGGTGCTGGGAGACATGGGTGGGGGCCTGGTGGAGGCTGCCCCTGGTGGCTGGGGGGTGGGGGTGCTGGGAGACATGGGTGGGGGCCTGGTGGAGGCTGCCCCTGCACTGCTGGGGGGGGTGGGGTGGTGGGAGACATGGGTGGGGGCCTGGTGGAGGCTGCCCCTGGTGGCTGGGGGGTGGGGGTGCTGGGAGACATGGGTGGGGGCCTGGTGGAGGCTGGCCCTGGTGGCTGGGGGTTGAGGGTGCTGGGAGACATGGGTGGGGGCCTGGTGGAGGCTGCCCCTGCACTGCTGAGGGGGTGGGGTGGTGGGAGACATGGGTGGGGGCCTGGTGGTGGGTGCCCCTGGTGGCTGGGGGGTGGGGGTGCTGGGAGACATGGGTGGGGGCCTGGTGGAGGCTGCCCCTGGTGGCTGGGGGGTGGGGGTGCTGGGAGACATGGGTGGGCGCCTGGTGGAGGCTGCCCCTGCACTGCTGGGGGGGTGGGGTGGTGGGAGACATGGGTGGGGGCCTGGTGGAGGCTGCCCCTGGTGGCTGGGGGTGCAGGGGGACATGCGTTGGTGGACAGTAGTGCAAGTTGACATGTGGGTTGGCTGGGGGGCATGGCCATGGTGGATGGGGTGCCTGCAGGACATGTGCAGGGTAGGCCCCTGTGGTGTGAGCCACCTGCAGGGGCTGTGGAGGGTGTAGAGGGAACACCTGGGAGGACCCACACGTGCAATTCACGTGTGGTGCTCCCCGCGCACCCCTGTAATACACGTACCCTGATGAGATCGCGTGTGGAATACGTACCCCGCTCAATCGCGTGTGTAACTTCCCGCACACCCCCGAAATACACGTACCCCGCTCAATCGCGTGTGTAACTTCCTGCGCACCCCCGCAATACACGTACCCCGCTCAATCGCGTGTGTAACTTCCCGCGCACCCCTGAAATACACGTACTCTGCTCGATCGCGTGTGTAACTTCCCGCGCGCCCCCGAAATACACGTACCCCGCTCGATCGCGTGTGTAACTTCTCGCGCACCCCCGATATACACGTACCCCGCTCGATCGCGTGTGTTACTTCCCGCGCACCCCCGCAATACACGTACCCCGCTCAATCGCGTGTGTAACTTCCCGCGCGCCCCTGAAATACACGTACCCTGCTCAATCGCGTGTGTAACTTCCCGCGCGCCCCCGAAATACACGTACCCCGCTCGATCGCGTGTGTAACTTCTCGCGCACTCCCGAAATACACGTACCCCACTCGATCGCGTGTGTTACTTCCCGCGCACCCCCGCAATACACGTACCCCGCTCAATCGCGTGTGTAACTTCCCGCGCACCCCTGAAATACACGTACCCTGCACAATCGCGTGTGTAACTTCCCGCGCGCCCCCGAAATACACGTATCCCGCTCAATCGCATGTGTAACTTCCCGCGCACCCCCGATGTACACGTACCCCGCTCAATCGCGTGTGTAACTTCCCACGCACCCCTGAAATACACGTACCCCGCTCGATCGCGTGTGTTACTTCCTGCGCACCCCCGCAATACACGTGCCCCGCTCGCACAGGCCCAATTGCTGTATGTTGCCACTTTTGTGATGCGCTGGGACTCTACCGCCTGCCTTCGTGTGGCGGACGTGTTTCAGCTTGTGCGTGTCTTTGGCTGTGCGTGGCTTTGCCCTATTCGATTCCATGAATACGTGTGGTTCGAGTGCGTGTGGGCGTTCCGTCTGCTTCCCTGCAGTACATCCCCAGTTATGCCCTTATTTTCGCGCGTTGTTCCCCATTCCGCGCGTTACGCCCCGTGTCCCGCCCACTTTCTGGTGTATGCGCCGAGGTTGTGCGCTTTCACTGTGCACGTCGCGCACGCCTTTCGGGAT
Organism: Ambystoma mexicanum; assembly: GCF_040938575.1. Classification (NCBI taxonomy): domain Eukaryota; kingdom Metazoa; phylum Chordata; class Amphibia; order Caudata; family Ambystomatidae; genus Ambystoma; species Ambystoma mexicanum. Next base: position 111,525,330 of record NC_090922.1, read on the forward strand.
GTTGCAGTGACTTGTGCGCCATGCACGGATTTGGCGCACATCCCGAGGTAAACACGCGCAGGGACTTCCATGAATCGCACGCGTGCGCCTGTTTTTTGCGCTTGCGCCTGCTTGCGCGAAGATTTTCGGCGCACGTTTGTTCCATGAATTTAGTCTGTTCTTAAATGCCTCAACTCAGCCTTTCATCCGTCTGAAGTCGATAAATGAGTACCAACACAGGTTGGGTGATATTGGGTGTACATTATTTCTATATAAAGTGCTTAAACGTAAGTGCTATATAAATAACATCAATATCATTTGGTCATGGACGCTTGCTTGCATTCACAGTATTTTGGTAATATGGGCCTATACATACTGATCTTTACGATACATATGGCGATCCATTCTTGTATGAAATGTACATCACATTATAGTGATATCATAACCATATTTTTGGTAGTGTACAATGCTATGTGATGCCACTTACTGTTTTGTCAAGGGGTGAAAATTCATGTTCCATCACTTCCAGTAATATCACTTTGGGGTGGGGTCAAATGGCATCACTTCCTGTGATGTCATCTGGGGTAAAGGGTCGTGTGATGTCACTTCCGCTACACCAGGCATTTTGGTGAAATGACGTCCCTGACAGGTGGTCTGACATACCAATGGCTCTTCATCCTCCTTCTCCATCTCTGCATCTGGTGCATTCTCACCTGCACATGGACAGAGGATGACATTTTGAGTTATGTGCCCCCAGAATAGTGTAGACAGACACAAAATGGCAGGACACGCAAGCATCTGACATTGTGACTCCCCAAACTATGGGCCATAAACCACGGATGTATGTCATTTGCTGACATGTGGCACCCCACCTCCAAGGCCTGCCCATGCCATCAGTGGACACATTGACGTACAAAAGTGGCACACACATTGACTGATGGTCCATACAACTGTCATCTCCGCGCACATCCCAGGGACAAGTACTGCACATGAGGCATTGTAATGGTGAAGGACATCACAAGGCATCAGTCAGCCACCCACCCAAGTCCACTGATACTAATGCCTTCAAAACATGACAAACAAAACAAGATTTCAACTGAGAAGTGGACAACCATATCCAGCCAATACACACATGCATACTGTTCAACCATTTAGCACCATCACTACATGTGTAGTATGCCTGAGATGGTAAACTGTCAAATCCTTCTAAATTGCTCCTGTGGCTGCATTGGGACACAACATACTTGCATTCACTCACCATTGGCATCCGCACAATCCGCCCAACATCACGACCACTGCCACATGTCACCTTAATGCAATCATGCATCCTGACCAGGACAGCATTGCCCATTGCATTGCTGTGCTGCGCGCAGTCCATGTACAATGAACAATGTGATATGTGTGCAGCAAAGCTGTGAGAGCTGTCAAAATCACAATCCTCAGTGTAGGGCACCCTGTGTGTGGCTCGATGTCGGCGTTGATTCTCCTGCTGTATGCCTAGCAGTAGTCAGGGATATGTATAGTAATTAGACATTGTGTCCAATGATAGTGCCATTCACATACAGTGCCATATGAAGCGTCAGTCGATTGCTGGCCATGAGTGAATGACCAAGGGAAGCAAGGGCACGGGTGTTTGCTCCCTACTGGGTGCACTGGGAGTCCTCATTTTGCTGCTGCTGCTGCTGGATCAGAAGCCCCACTACCACCTGGATATCTACAGCAGGCTTCACCGAAGGGTGAAAGCCTGCAGGAAGCAAGGGTACGGGTGTCTGCTCCCACCTGGGAGTCCTCTTTTTGCTGCTCCTGCTGCCGGCTTGGAAGCCCCACCCCACCTGGATATCTACAGCAGGCTTCACCCGCGTGAAGCAAGGGCACCAGTGTTTGCTCCCGCCTGGGTGTTTGCGATCTGCCAGGGGAGCATCAATGGCAAAGGTGCAGAAGGTCCCAGAGTGGTATTGACTACCTTCTGAACATTCTGTCCACAAAAGCAGATAAGTAAACAACAATGCAATTTTCAGGCAAGAGATTTCTTTAAACAAGACACTTCTTTTCTGGGAGGACCTTTTTTACTGCAACATCCTATTTAACATACCTAAAGCAAAGTTAAAACATGGAGCAATACTTTCACTTTCTTTTATTTCTTTCTTTTATTTATTTATTTTTACATTTATAGCAGTGCACCAAACCCTCAGGCATCAGAGTGCTAGTTAAAATAAGTGTGAAGTGACATTCTTCAACGTGCAGGAGCACGCCTAACAGGTAGCAGCATAAAGGTGAATTGTGGGTTCGTGAAGAGCATGATCTGGCAGGGCCACGCCTCATGGAACGGGGGCTCCATCAGGTATACAGTTATACATAGACAGATCAGATGGGTGCATAAGCTGGCAAAGCTGTGCCTCATGGTACAGGGGGCTACATCAAGTACATAGTTATACATAGCCAAAGCAGGTGGGTGAATAAGCTGATAAAGCTGTGCCTCATGTTATAGGGGCCACATCAGGTATACAGTTATACATAGACAAATCAAGTGGGTGCATAAGCGGGCCAAGTTCCACCTCATGGTATGAGGGGCTCTGTCAGGTATACAGTTGTACTGAGACAAATTAGGTGGGTGCATAAACTGGCAAAGCCGTGCCTCATGTTATAGGGGCTACATCAGGTATACAGTTATACTGAGACAAATCAGGTGGGTGCACAAGGTGGTAAAGCTGCGCCTCGGTTCGGCAGGCTCCATCAGGTACACAGTTATACATAGACAGATCAAGCCGCTCCTCATGGTATGGGGTATACAGGGATACAGATATACTGAGACAAATCAGATGGCCACCTTTAAGCTGGTAAAGCCATGCCTCATGGTAGGAGGGCTCCATCAGGTATACACGTATACATAGACAGATCAGGTGGGTGCATAAGCTGGTAAAGCCACGCCTCATGGTATAGGGGGCAATACAGATATGCAGAGACAGATCACTTGGGTTTCGGTCAAGTTAGATGCCAAATCAACATTAGACTCAGATTCAGATAAGGCAGGATGAAAACATAATTGGGTACACAGTCCACACTAGAGTGTGTGGCAAGTCATGTAGGTTTCAAAATAGGTAGGACACAAGACGAATCAGGTAGGCTGCTGATAGGATGGATACACAGATGCAGAATTGAAATATAAAGATAGCAGTTTGGATCTGAGGGCATGTACAATCGTCAACTGATTGGAGGGGATAGAGCAAGATGGGCAGGTGCAGGGTATGCAGCAAGCCATGGGGCGGCGATGCAGAGGAGATCGGTAAAGCCTCACCTCATGAAGTGGGGGGCTATATCGGCTGCATCAGGTCAAGTATGAGAGAGTCAGTGAAGTGTTGGCCCAGATGAGGGCTGACAAGCGACAACGTCCAGCATCTGGAAAAAAGCACACATTGTGCATATAGTTTATGCTGCGAGCGCAGACATCTTGCGACTGTGGCAAAATGGCAGTGAACACAAAATTTTGCGGCAAAAAGGCAGTGGTTTTGCCGGCGCAATCCCTGTTAAGGATGTGGGGGACACCCCCGCAATCCCCGCTCCCCTTAAATGGTGTAATGGGGTACACCTTTAACACGGCAAACCAGCAATTTTTTGTAAAGGCGACATTTTTCTGCGGCAATTTTATCACTGCATACCAATGTATATTGGTGTATACCTTATATCTGGGCTGCTGCCAGGCCCAGAAAGGCACAGACAGGCCTCAGCCTTATCCGAAGGCCTTCCCCGGCGGAATACACTGGCTTCACCTGCCGGCTGTCGGGAGGACTGGGAGGTATGCTGAGGTCTGGCCAATCTGATGAATAGATGGAGGACACTCCTCCCGGCACCCCGAAGCACTTCTGATGGAGGCTCCAGACAAAAGAACGGGAGAAGGCTCCCTGCTGCAAGGTTCTGCTCCTCGACTCTGGTTTTAGAGAACCTGTTTACTTTTACATGACAGATAATGCATGTTCATGTTAAAACCACTCCAGTTTACCCAAACCTGCCATTGAAAAGTTTAACCTATGACGACACTCTTTTTCATTTAGATACTATACAATTAAACCACATTAAATGTCTAACTAATTTTTTTATTTAATTTTTTGATTATTACATTATTGTTTCTTTTCACTAAGCCTTCTTAGCCCTGTTATGAAGTTATGAAGAATTAGGTTTGGTATGCTACACTGTGATAAGTATATGCAACAACATTTCATAATTTAAGCTGTAGAAACATGTTTATAATGTCTTGCTCTGCTGTGATCAAAGTGTTATTTTCCCAAAGCCAAATGCGTGTTAACTAGAATCTACCCGAAGCCTACTGTATGTATGCATTCTCTCCTTTTGGGAGAGGGAGTTACATATGATGTCAGTTTCCTTTTATGCTAGCTGGTTAGGTCATGTTGTATTATGCTGAGGTTTCATTATAATGTTTTGCTTTAAATGTCTAATTTTCAAGCGGTTTTGAAGCAGCCATAAGGCACCAGGTAGCAACCCACTAAACGAGCACACAAAAAAACAGATGGTAGACCTGGACATCTGCTCTGTTAACTAGACCATACATCCCTGCTTTGATCTAACATTTGCATGATGCCCTCCATTGACAGTACACAGTAACTGCAGCCCAGACTGAGAAGGCTAGTCAAAGGAGGGATCATGTAAATTAACTCCCATAAGCGCCTAGCCTCAGCCTGAGAGGATTCCTGCCACACACAATATTTTAACTTACCTTAAAGGCCCTAGCAGGACTCAGGAGCCTCCAGAAAGGCCGGACTGGGCTTCTGCTCCCGAGGAAGCCGTGGCTGAAATTGCACCCTCAGTGAAATGTGCCCATATTTTCTTCCAGCTTTTCCATATATAAAGCCTCATCATTTAAGGCCATTCAGGGCTTAAGGGAGTAAGTAGAGGGGCTTTGGATGCTGTGCTTTATTGGGCATGGTTTTCTACATGGGATTGGCTCACTACGAAACTGTGGAACGTTCAAAGGTCTGGTCAGAGACAGGCTTTGTGTCCTTAAGCACTTGGCACACAATTCTAGGGTTTCGGCAACCAAGACATAAATGAGAAAACCAAAACATTTCATTTTTTTTTCTTGATTTTCAGGAAGAAGTTGCAAACTTGCCAACTTCTGATTTCTATCATACTGCCCCTCCCAAATGCTGTTGGAGGCCTAGGTAAGTAAGCGTAAGGGCTTTGCTGTCTGTGTTTTCTTGGGAATGGTTTCAACATGCCCGGGCTTAACCATGCAGTGAGTAATTTCCAGACATACTCGCCCTTGCACAGTGAACCCCTGCTCTCAAGCTATCTCTCCCCTTGGCGCTGCACCCTATAAAATACAGTGGAGTCACATGATACATTCGATCCAATTGTACCCATAGCTCCTCCCCCTTTTCCTTCTCATGCCTTCATGGGCATCTTATATATGCTCCGCCCACATCCCAACTATATACTTGACTCTGCTTCTTCCTGCTCCTACTGAAGGTTCTATCATACTCCTCCTTTGCCTTTCAGACAGACAAAGGGCTTTGGCGCCCTAAACTATGGCAGGAGGCGCTACATAAATGCAAGATAACAGAACATAACCTCTTGCTAGTATTGTTATGTTCTAACAGCCTTATAGGCCTCAGGAGGGGTCATTATCATTTGGAATAGTGACCCATGCCAACCTTATGGTACAAGGCCATTATCCTATAATAATGACCCCTCCGTCGTCTATAAGCTTATAATATGAACGGAACTCAGCACATGCCAGTGGGATCAGAGCACACACATCTCTATAACCCTACTGTTTTTAATCCACTTAAAGTTGATGCTACTCCATTTCAAGTCATTGAGGAAAAACCTTGGGGTGATTTCTCAGGTTGCAAACACATGAACACAAACAAAACAAATGAGCTAATCAAATGTGTTATTTTGATAATGGGCTCTTTCATCATTTAATGGCTTTTCTCTTAATCAGGAGCCTGCTTCTTGTAGCTAGAGAAATGATTGGGTCATGGATTCATTGTTGGAATTAGCTTAATGCATTTCCTTTCCAAGGGAACGATTGAGCTGCTGTCAAAGAGCCAACGCGTGGCAGTCCTGTTGCTCCAAGACCAGAAAACACGAAACTCGCATCACCAAACCTAAGACATATTGGCTCCCTATAGCTACAATATATACATTTAGGGCACTGTGAGATGAAGTGTGAGAAAGAGAGAGAGAGGGTGGGGTGAGTAGGGAGAGAGAGGTAGAGAGAGAGAGGATAGAAGAGAGAGAGAGGGGAGAGAGAGAGGGAGGAGAGAAGGGGGGAGAGAGAGGAGAGAAGAGAGTTCGGAGAGAGAGAGAGGAGACAAGGGAGAGAGAGAGAGAGAGAGGATAGAAGAGAGAGAGGGGGGGAGAGGAGAGAAGGGAGAGAGAGAGAGGAAAGAAGAGAGAGGAGAGAGAGAGGAGAGAAGGGAGAGAGAGAGAGAGGATAGAAGAGAGAGAGAGGGGAGAGAGAGAGAGGAGAGAAGGGGGAGAGAGAGAGGAGAGAAGAGAGAGGGGAGAGAGAGAGAGGAGAGAAGGGAGAGAGAGAGAGAGGATAGAAGAGAGAGAGAGGGGAGAGAGAGAGAGAGAGAGAAGGGGGAGAGAGAGAGGAGAGAGAAGAGAGAGGGGGAGAGAGAGAGGAGAGAAGGGGGAGAGAGAGAGAGAGGGTGGGGTGAGTAGGGAGAGAGAGGTAGAGAGGGAGAGGATAGAAGAGAGAGGAGAGAGAGAGAGGAGAGAAGGGAGAGAGAGAGAGGATAGAAGAGAGAGAGAGAGGGGAGAAGGAGAGGTTATGCAACAAAAATAAAAATAGGAGGGAATCAAAAAAATAAATTTGGAGAGAGGCAGCATACATGTGACAGAGAGACATGGGAGAGCAAAAGAGCGTAAGAGAGAGTGCCCTTGTGAGTGAGTATGTGGGAGAGAGAGAGCTAGATGGATTGGGAAGAGAGAGGAAGAGGGCGAGACAAAGACAAGAAGAAAGAGAAAGACATTGAGAAAGAGAGAAAGTGAGGGAGAGAAAGAGAGAGAGGGGGAGAGAGAGAAAATGAGAAAGAGAGACAATTTCCACATTCAGATTTAATACTCCAAGCAAAGTTTCTTCTATTGGTCAGCAATTGTTCTTCGCAAACAAGGAAGTGACATTATTAACGTCACAAGGAACTCTGGGAAGACCAGAAAAATAACAGCTCCCATCAGTACAATAATCCTCTTTAGCCTTCTTTCAGGACGGAATATTCAGCAAGGAGAGATGAAAGACATGAACGAGGAATTGGAAAAGGCTGCACCCAAAGCCTTATCGTGAAAGCTGCATGGTGGCCCCCACATTTAATCAATGGAATCCTGCAGTGCCAGCATAAACGCCTGTAAATAATGTTCTGATTCCAGGCTAGGTTTGACATCACTACTATCCACCCATTAACAAGTAAATGACATCACTGCCACTCTGTAATCTGTTATTATGCTTCATTTGTGACGTGACACTGCCAGCTGCTCGTGCCAGCTCAGAGCAGCATTCCAGCTGCAACTACACAACTTATTACAAACTCCTTTCTTCTGAAGTCGCTTTCTGTGACCCTTTAGAGCCAGTAACTGATAAGGAGTGTTTATGGCAGAACGTTTATTTTGCCACTGCTGGGGTTTACAAGAATCTGAATGGTATTGCTAATTTTCAAGCACAAAACTGAAACGTTTTTGGATGTACTTCATTAAACTGCTTATAAACAATTTTTCTGCAACAGATTAAAAGATGAATATTTGCATTTTTCCAATCCAAACAGATTGTACATTGATTATTTGCATCAGTTTCTGGAAGATCTCTTTAGTACATAAAACAAGGGGGCAAGTATTAAAGGGGATGAACGTGTGTGGCATTGTATTATAAGAAATAAAAGATCCCCTACCATATATAAAAAGGGTATTAGAAACACTTGTGCACAGCGCGCCATAAATGACTTATCATATCATATAGGGGCTGCTTTATCCCATATAGTAAAAGCAGCAGGAACCTGTATAATCCCATTCACTTCAAGGACGCACTAGTAAAAGTGTTCGTCAGACTCCTGAAAGCTATATCACCCTACCAAGAAGCATTGATGGGTCGTGGCAGGTCCAGAATCCCACACGAGCCCTCTAAACAAGCAATCGTTACTCAGATCCTCTGAGGGCTGCTTACATTTCTATTAAGGCACCGCCTAAACTAGAGCGAGTTGTAGAAAGCCCCGGGGATAGGTGGCTAGCCAAGACACTTAGGGCCCGATTCATGGAATTTCTGGCATGGTTCAAAGTGACTGCACTGCTGAAAAGTGACATTGCACTGCCACAAACCCTGATTCATGGAACTGTGCAAAGTGTATTTTTGCAGTGCAAAGTCAGTGCAAAGTCCAAATAAATCAGGCCCTCGATCCAAACTCTTGTAATCGTCTCAGCTGAGAGTGTCTCTCATCCGTCTACCTCACCTCGGTCAAGACACCGCCAAGCAGACAGGCGATCTCTAGGTACACACTAACCTTAAAGGGAGCGGAGCAAGAATTCATGCCACCACTGGAAGAGGTGCCATTTTGAGACCCCTCTCTTGCAACAGGGACACAGCTCAAGGTTATCATGCAATCATATGCCTCATTGATGGTACCCAAGACTCAGGCTGCTTCAGAAATAGGACAATGCCTGAAGGGCGGTTCCTCAGGCCGTCATAGGCGAGTTTAATGACTTAGAGCTCTGGGCAGCTGCCACGTTTTAACAATGTTATAGGCCCAACGTGCTTTAAAGCACCAGGGGACGCCATTTTGGTTCTTAGTACGCCAATGTCCCATTATAAGTGAAAAGGAGGCAGCAAAATGGCGCCTCGGCGGGGGCAGTATTAAACCTTTCAGCAGCTCCTTGAAAGTGTGTGTGTGGGGGGGTCCCCAATCCTATTCTTCCATGCCCCTATAGTCTTCCCTCCTAGCCTTACCTTTTTCCCCAACTCTACATTAACCGTCTCCTCTTCCCTCGCTGCCTGGTTTATAAATCAGTACTGAATGCTTGCAGGCACTCTATTGCCGCCTTATTGTTATTTAATCGGAATTTGAATGAAGACAAGTGTCCCCGATGCCCCTCCCCCCCTACGCCCTGGAAGCCTGCGTGTGTCATGCTTGATTCATGCTGGCTGCACAGGCCCCTTTCGCTCGGCATGTGATGGCACTTCCGCCGAATATATAATTCCATAAACGGCAGCATGTTGGGATCATGAGTCACTCATTTGCTTCCACACGGCGGTCCATCGGAAAATCAGGACAGATTCTCCATCTTGACTCACTTTTCTCTCCCACGCTCATCCACATTCACTTTCAATTGAAAATACATATCTTTTGCGCCCTGGATGTGGCAGCTACAATGATTTATGAGCTTTAAACCACTGGCAAGTGATTTTTGTCTTTTTATCCAAGAAAGATAAATTGCCTGGTGTTTTCTGAAAATACCAATTTCAGCTTTTTTCTACACTGCGGATCAAACATGGGTATGGAAGTCGGGTTCGTAGTGTATACACCTGGCTTTCTTATCCATATCTAACTCTACGGTGACTTTCAGGTCACATCGGTTCATATTTTTATATTTTTCGATCAGTTTTCTGCACAGAGAGAACAAGAAGGTGACTAAGTTCACATCACTGCCATGCCTGCTCACTCTGCTGCGCGCATTGAAAGGCAGAGGGCCTGATTTACAAAGTGTTTCTCCTTTTGCAAATCAGGCCCGGGGATGTCCTGAGTTCAGTGAACAGACCCGAAGCGGCCCAGAACATAACTTCTTTTGCTAATTTCAGGCGAGGAAGCAGCTCCCAGCCAATAAAACAAGCATTGGCAATGCCAATAGTTTTGGCGTTTACTGTTGTTCTTTTCAATTTGCATTTATCGGCGCTACAGTGCAAGGAGGAGAGTGCCAAGTTTTAAAGGAGGATGCCATAAGGGGCGCAGTTGTGCAATGGCATGAGAAGGGGAGTAGAGCAACGGAGGAAGCCACTGGTTAAGGGTGCAGGTGATGAGCAAGAGGAAAAATGGGCGAGAAAGTGTGAGAGAGTAAGAGAAAAAGTGAGTGTGAGAAGGATGAGAGAAAAGGTAAGGGCTGAGAGTTGGAGAAGACGGAATAAGGGGATCTTTTCAAGAGTGCCAGAGAGAGAGCGACAGTGCGTGTGGGGAGAGAAAGAGAGTGACAGCTTGAGCAGAGAGAGAGTGTGACAGCGTGCACAGGGAGAGCGAGAGTGTCGGCGCATGCAGAGAGCGTGGCATTATGTGCGGGGAGAGAGTGAGAGCAACAGCGCGTGCAGGGACAAAGAGTGACAGCACATGCATACATTTGAGCCAGCATTACTGCAGCCCCCCATGCAGAGAAGCACTCATGCATGCATACCACTTGAGCCAGCATTACTCCAGCCCAACATGCAGAGAAGCGTTCATGCATGCATACCACTTGAGCCAGCATTACTCCAGCCCACCATGCATTACTCCAGCCCACCATGCAGAGAAGCACTCAAGCATGCATACCACTTGAGCCAGCATTACTCCAGCCCACCATGCAGAGAAGCGCTCATGCATGCATACCACTTGAGCCAGCATTACTCCAGCCCACCATGCAGAGAAGCGCTCATGCATGCACACCACTTGAGCCAGCATTACTCCAGCCCACCATGCAGAGGAGCGCTCATGCATGCATACCACTTGAGCCAGCATTACTCCAGCCCACCATGCAGAGAAGCACTCATGCATGCACACCACTTGAGCCAGCATTACTCCAGCCCACCATGCAGAGAAGCACTCATGCATGTATACCACTGGAGCCAGCATTACTCCAGCCCACCATGCAGAGAAGCGTTCATGCATGCATACCACTTGAGCCAGCATTACTCCAGCCCACCATGCATTACTCCAGCCCACCATGCAGAGAAGCACTCATGCATGCATACAAATTGAGCCAGCATTACTCCAGCCCACCATGCAGAGAAGTGCTCATGCATGCACACCACTTGAGCCAGCATTACTCCAGTCCACCATAAAGAGAAGCGCTCATGCATGTATATCACTTGAGCCAGCATTACTCCAGCCCACCATGCAGAGAAGCGTTCATGCATGCATACCACTTGAGCCAGCATTACTCCAGCCCACCATGCATTGCTCCAGCCCACCATGCAGAGAAGCGCTCATGCATGCATACCACTTGAGCCAGCATTACTCCAGCCCACCATGCAGAGAAGCGCTCATGCATGCATACCACTTGAGCCAGCTTTACTCCAGCCCACCATGCAGAGAAGCGCTCATGCATGCATACCACTTGAGCCAGCATTACTCCAGCCCACCATGCAGAGAAGCGCTCATGCATGCATACCACTTGAGCCAGCATTACTCCAGCCCACCATGCAGAGAAGCACTCATGCATGCACACCACTTGAGCCAGCATTACTCCAGCCCACCATGCAGAGAAGCACTCATGCATGTATACCACTGGAGCCAGCATTACTCCAGCCCACCATGCAGAGAAGCGTTCATGCATGCATACCACTTGAGCCAGCATTACTCCAGCCCACCATGCATTACTCCAGCCCACCATGCAGAGAAGCACTCATGCATGCATACCACTTGAGCCAGCATTACTCCAGCCCACCATGCAGAGAAGCGCTCATGCATGTATACCACTTGAGCCAGCATTACTCCAGCCCACCATGCATTACTCCAGCCCACCATGCAGAGAACCACTCAAGCATGCATACCACTTGAGCCAGCATTACTCCAGCCCACCATGCAGAGAAGCGCTCATGCATGCATACCACTTGAGCCAGCATTACTCCAGCCCACCATGCAGAGAAGCGCTCATGCATGCACACCACTTGAGCCAGCATTACTCCAGCCCACCATGCAGAGGAGCGCTCATGCATGCATACCACTTGAGCCAGCATTACTCCAGCCCACCATGCAGAGAAGCACTCATGCATGCACACCACTTGAGCCAGCATTACTCCAGCCCACCATGCAGAGAAGCACTTATGCATGTATACCACTGGAGCCAGCATTACTCCAGCCCACCATGCAGAGAAGCGTTCATGCATGCATACCACTTGAGCCAGCATTACTCCAGCCCACCATGCATTACTCCAGCCCACCATGCAGAGAAGCACTCATGCATGCATACAAATTGAGCCAGCATTACTCCAGCCCACCATGCAGAGAAGTGCTCATGCATGCACACCACTTGAGCCAGCATTACTCCAGTCCACCATAAAGAGAAGCGCTCATGCATGTATATCACTTGAGCCAGCATTACTCCAGCCCACCATGCAGAGAAGCGTTCATGCATGCATACCACTTGAGCCAGCATTACTCCAGCCCACCATGCATTGCTCCAGCCCACCATGCAGAGAAGCGCTCATGCATGCATACCACTTGAGCCAGCATTACTCCAGCCCACCATGCAGAGAAGCGCTCATGCATGCATACCACTTGAGCCAGCTTTACTCCAGCCCACCATGCAGAGAAGCGCTCATGCATGCATACCACTTGAGCCAGCATTACTCCAGCCCACCATGCAGAGAAGCGCTCATGCATGCATACCACTTGAGCCAGCATTACTCCAGCCCACCATGCAGAGAAGCACTCATGCATGCACACCACTTGAGCCAGCATTACTCCAGCCCACCATGCAGAGAAGCACTCATGCATGTATACCACTGGAGCCAGCATTACTCCAGCCCAACATGCAGAGAAGCTTTCATGCATGCATACCACTTGAGCCAGCATTACTCCTGCCCACCATGCATTACTCCAGCCCACCATGCAGAGAAGCACTCATGCATGCATACCACTTGAGCCAGCATTACTCCAGCCCACCATGCAGAGAAGCGCTCATGCATGCATACCACTTGAGCCAGCATTACTCCAGCCCACCATGCAGAGAAGCGCTCATGCATGCACACCACTTGAGCCAGCATTACTCCAGCCCACCATGCAGAGAAGCGCTCATGCATGCATACCACTTGAGCCAGCATTACTCCAGCCCACCATGCAGAGAAGCACTCATGCATGCACACCACTTGAGCCAGCATTACTCCAGCCCACCATGCAGAGAAGCACTCATGCATGTATACCACTGGAGCCAGCATTACTCCAGCCCACCATGCAGAGAAGCGTTCATGCATGCATACCACTTGAGCCAGCATTACTCCAGCCCACCATGCATTACTCCAGCCCACCATGCAGAGAAGCACTCATGCATGCATACCACTTGAGCCAGCATTACTCCAGCCCACCATGCAGAGAAGCGCTCATGCATGCACACCACTTGAGCCAGCATTACTCCAGCCCACCATGCAGAGGAGCGCTCATGCATGCATACCACTTGAGCCAGCATTACTCCAGCCCACCATGCAGAGAAGCACTCATGCATGCACACCACTTGAGCCAGCATTACTCCAGCCCACCATGCAGAGAAGCACTTATGCATGTATACCACTGGAGCCAGCATTACTCCAGCCCACCATGCAGAGAAGCGTTCATGCATGCATACCACTTGAGCCAGCATTACTCCAGCCCACCATGCATTACTCCAGCCCACCATGCAGAGAAGCACTCATGCATGCATACAAATTGAGCCAGCATTACTCCAGCCCACCATGCAGAGAAGTGCTCATGCATGCACACCACTTGAGCCAGCATTACTCCAGTCCACCATAAAGAGAAGCGCTCATGCATGTATATCACTTGAGCCAGCATTACTCCAGCCCACCATGCAGAGAAGCGTTCATGCATGCATACCACTTGAGCCAGCATTACTCCAGCCCACCATGCATTGCTCCAGCCCACCATGCAGAGAAGCGCTCATGCATGCATACCACTTGAGCCAGCATTACTCCAGCCCACCATGCAGAGAAGCGCTCATGCATGCATACCACTTGAGCCAGCTTTACTCCAGCCCACCATGCAGAGAAGCGCTCATGCATGCATACCACTTGAGCCAGCATTACTCCAGCCCACCATGCAGAGAAGCGCTCATGCATGCATACCACTTGAGCCAGCATTACTCCAGCCCACCATGCAGAGAAGCACTCATGCATGCACACCACTTGAGCCAGCATTACTCCAGCCCACCATGCAGAGAAGCACTCATGCATGTATACCACTGGAGCCAGCATTACTCCAGCCCACCATGCAGAGAAGCGTTCATGCATGCATACCACTTGAGCCAGCATTACTCCAGCCCACCATGCATTACTCCAGCCCACCATGCAGAGAAGCACTCATGCATGCATACCACTTGAGCCAGCATTACTCCAGCCCACCATGCAGAGAAGCGCTCATGCATGTATACCACTTGAGCCAGCATTACTCCAGCCCACCATGCAGAGAAGCGCTCATGCATGCACACCACTTGAGCCAGCATTACTCCAGCCCACCGTGCAGAGAAGCGCTCATGCATGCATACCACTTGAGCCAACATTACTCCAGCCCACCATGCAGAGAAGCGCTCATGCATGCACACCACTTGAGCCAGCATTACTCCAGCCCACCATGCAGAGAAGCGTTCATGCATGCATACCACTTGAGCCAGCATTGCTCCAGCCCACCATGCAGAGAAGCACGCCAGCAGGCTCACTGCTGGGGATAGGACTCGCGCCTTATGAAGAGATGTGGGGGTACATGCACACCACCACGCCCAGTCTTAACCTCCCCAACACACAGAAGCCACCGCACAGGCAGATGTTGCTGCAGCGGGTCAATGCGCGTGCACCCTGTCACCATTAACCTAGCCCACTTTGCAAAGGAGTGACAACCACGCAAAGAAACAGGCTTGAACACCGCAGGATGTCTCTCTCTCCTGACCCTCCATTTTGAGAAGTGAATGTGCATGCACACAAGAGGAAACTGCTCTAACGCAGCGAAACCTGCAAGGGAGAGACATCACGGGAGGGAGGAAGAGATAGTGTGCCTGTGTGTGCCCATCGCCCAGCCTTACTCCACCCACTTGTCAGCGACCTGGCAGAAATCTAAAGTCGGCCATTGTGACACAGTCGTTCATCCATCCATGCTCTTTGCATCATGGGGCTTGTATTTCACGTTCATATGTACAAATCCAGGACTACAAGTCCCAGAATGGAGACATGAAACATGTCTGAATGGACAACTCACAATCAACGTGTGACCACAGTACCATATTCAATGGGGAACCCACCAGTAGTGTGTGTGACCCGCTACCTTCCAGAAGCAGCAGCAATACTAGTCCTGACAGGAAGTGGGGTGAGCACTCAAAGCTGGCCAACCTCCCCCCTTTCCCACATGGTGCGCCCCGCCCCCAGTGCTGGACTCTTCAATCCCTTTGCTGAAGGGGGAATAGACCTGCTTTACTGACCCCCTGCCGGTGCCTCTGAAGTCAACAGGCTTTTTTAAAGGGGTCGGTGGGCTTGAGTTAAAGCCCGGTGCTGCCACAGGAACCTGCCTCCTATCGCAGTGTGCAGTTTGCATCCAGCTCGTAACTGGACCGTGGCAAAGTGCGCCGTGAACTAACGTAGCCAAGCTTGGAGAGCGCTACCCGGGGGCTTCGCTACCGAACCTGAGAGTGCACTTACTATCGAGGAGGAAGGGGTGCAAAGAAAGAACCCCATCACCCCGCCTTACTTCACTCACATGTTAGCGATAGTAGACCACTTTGAGAGGTGTTTGCACGGTTTACACCTAACTTGTTTGGACATTGCCGAGCTCTCCTTCCACTTTGAAGGCTTGAAAGCTTACAACCACCTGCGCTGGTTCTGGATGCCATCAATTTCTTACGTGGTTGAGCAGACCCTCCAGCTCGGCTTTTGGACGCAGACCACAAGTGTTCTGGAGCTGACGACGTAAAAACCTCCCCAAAATGGAGGAGGCAGCAGGGTAACCCCTGCGGGGTCATGCCGCCGGGAGCGGGGACCCTCACCCGGAAGGGTAAAAGGGCAAAGGGGCGGAACGGCGCCAAAAACTCAATAGCCCGAAAAGCCCGCGAAGGGTAAACAAAGGAAGGGGGGCGGGGCTTGCAGGATAAAAGCAGGCGAGATCAGGGACCAGGCATCTTGCTCCTGCACTGGGACCCGGTCGCCGCAACCTGACAAGGAAGAGGAATTTCGTTTGGACCAGACTCGAGGAATTCGTTTGCGCCCGCACAGCAGAAGGAAGGTGGTCCAGTGGCCAGGCCGGGAAACGCCTCAGGGAAGCAGTTTCTGGATCGGGCAGCCGGTGGAGGACAGCCGGCGTACGCAGAGGGGTGGCCCGGCGGATCATAGGTTGCGGCGCGGCAGGAGGAAGAGACAGAGGACTGCCAACGGGATCACCCGCCTCGCAGTAGGAAGGAGGACCAGTGGCAGAGCCAGGAAACGCGGAAGGAGGTCGGCAGCAAGAAGCCGGGAAGCGTCGCGCAGCCGGGGAACGCAGCCGGCGGGCTGAGAGATGCAGCACAGCTGATCGGAGCAGCGCGAAAGAAGGCGGGCCCAGCCCAGGACCAGGGACGAGGCTCCGAAGGCAGAGCAGAGCTACGGGTGAGCCCGCCTGGCGGAAGCCAGATTCAAGGAACGGAGGCCGGGCCGAGGAGCAAGGCGAGGGGAACACCAGTCGGAGGCACAGCCTACGAGCGCAACCCCGCGCCCGGTCCCTCGCTCCCCCCCCGCACACGAGCAGAAACATCCGGCGGAGGGGCCAACGTCAGGGGCACTCAGACGCCCACGCCCGCCCCCCAAGGCACACGACAGGCCACAAGGAGGCAGCCGCAAGGGACACCTGAGCACGGAGCACGGGCAAGAGCAACAAGCGGCCCATAAGGAACAAGAAGCAGGTGGCTGGCCAGTTGGGAGACCACCAAATGGATCTAGCATCATTCATGGAGTTGGCCAGGGTGGCAGCAGCAACCCATGGCCCAGACTGGATGTCAAAGATGGTGGCGCAGCCTAGCCAGGAGGGGCACAGCCAAGGAGTTGAAAGCTCCCCTCTGATGTTTCAGGACAGTGGCAGCGAGGCCACCGTGATCGAGGTCGAGATCCACAGCCAGGGGGAGGAAGAGGAAGAGAAGGTGACTCGGGGGAACAAAAGGAAAAAGACAATGACGGCCAGGGCTAAAGCGAGCAAGGAGCAGGCCAGCAGCGCCAAGAGGCCACGGCAGAAGGGGAGGGCGCAGGAGGATGCGGCCTTAACGGCTCCTACACCTGCTGAGGCTCCAGGGAATCAAGTGAGCCCACCCAACGCGCCTGCGACCAGAACGGTGGATGTCGTGGGTGGAGGAACAACATCCCTGGAGACAGTAAAAGGTATGGTGTTAGAATGCATGCAAGCATGGGGGAAGATGGGGCAAATGCCGAATGTTGTGCCCAGTAATGGTATGGTGGCAAGGGGTGTGTCTCAGGGGAGTATAGCCACGCATCTGGGGGCTTCACAAGGGCTGGGAGGGCTCTGGTGTAGTGGTAACACGCAAGACTGGGCACAGACGGGTGGACTAAGTCAATTGCCCCAGAAGAGGGGGATACCGCCCGGGGGTTTCTTGTCTGTCGGGCTGCCTAGTGTGGGCCCACCTATGGGAGGCGGGCAGCAGGTGCAGTTGACAGGGCTCCCGTGGGGTCAAAATTGGACAAACCAGGGGCCAGGGGCGCCAGTAAGCATGGGAGGGGCGCAGCAATTGGCTTCGGGGTCTCCGGCAGGGGCACAGGGGATGCAGAAGGAGGCAGGGCCAAGTGCGGTCTTGATAGGGGGCCTGAACGCGGCGCAGCCAGTAACGACAGGCCCGAGCATCAGCGAAACAGGGGGACTGTGGGGACAGGCAACACAGTACGGGAGGCCAATGCCGGGGTTCGCACCTATGTGGGCTACGGTGAATTCTCTGGTGTGGCACATTCCATGGGGGGTCAAGGAGAGGTTATGGAGGAAGGAATTCATTGACATCTTTGATTTATTGGGGATCATCCCCACGGGGGGAGGTCTAAAGGAGCTGTCTGAAAAGGAAAAAGAGAAAAGGGACAGGGAGGCCACCAAGGTAGAGCGTTCCATTAACAACTGGCTGAAAGCTTATAGGATGTACATGTCAGTAATGTTGGAGAGGTACCCACAGGATGCACTGGCGATGATAGCGTACGAGCAATATGTACATGATTTGTATCAGAAGTATGGAGGCGAAGGATGGCTGGAGTATGACCGGGGCTTTAGATTAAAAATGCAGATATGGCCAGCAATGTCATGGGACGAGATGGATGTCGGGGGGTACATGGATAAAGTGGTTCCTTGCAGGGAATCACAGGATGAGTCACCGGGAGAAAAATCTCGGGGAGGGAGAAGCAGAGGCGGGTTCCCGCAGCGGGGGAGAGGGTCCTTTCGCGGGCCCTCCTCCTGGGTGTACCGGGCAGCAGCCCACCAGGGGGAGCCAGAAGTCTGCTGGAGGTTTGCGGAAGGGTATTGCTCATATGGGAAGTCATGCAGGTACAAGCACCAGAAGGGCGGTGGGACGGGCCCCCGCAGGGCCATTCCGGGAGAGGCTAAACCCGGGGATGGGGGGAAGCAAAAGAATAAAGGGAATGTTGAGTGATGCGCCGACAAAACAAGGCAATACTGTGGAAACAAAGAATGACAAATGTATGATTAAAAGGGCATTGCCTACACCAGTTAGCCTGCTTGCCATGACTCCCTTCCTAAACAAGTACCACAACAAGGCCGAGGCAAAACTGCTATGGCATGGGTTCAGGTGGGGCTTTAGGATTCCAGGGGCGGGTTCGCAAGGGGGAAAAGAGGCGGCCAACTTACGATTAGCTCTGGAGAATCCCGAGTCAGTGGAAAAGAAGGTTAACAAAGAGGTGGGGCTGGGGAGAGTGGCCGGCCCATTTACTAAGCCTCCTATGAGCAATCTGGTGGTATCCCCGCTAGGATTGGTGCCAAAGAAGGAGGAGGGCCAATTCCGCCTGATACACCACCTATCCTTCCCCGAGGGTCAATCAGTGAACGATGGCATCCCAGAGGAACAGTGCAGGGTGCAGTACGCCTCAGTGGAGGATGCAATACTAATGGTGAAGGCGGCAGGGAAAGGGGCATTGCTGGGGAAAGCGGACATAGAATCAGCCTTCCGCCTATTACCAATCCACGAAGATAGTCACCACTTCCTAGGTTTTAAGGTGGGGGACAAGTACTACTATGACAAATGCCTCCCCATGGGGTGCGCCATTTCCTGCTCATATTTTGAGGCATTCAGCACCTTTCTGGAGTTTACGGTGAAACAGGAGATAAGAAATGGGGGAGTGTTGCACTACTTGGATGATTTTCTCTTCGTGGGGAGGGAAGGGACGGATGAGTGCAGATCCATTATGGAGGTATTTCAAAACAGAATGGAATGTCTAGGGGTTCCCCTTGCACCGGGAAAGACCGTGGGGCCAGCAACAACATTGACGTTCCTGGGGATCGAGATTGATTCAGTTAAAGGGGAGTGTAGGCTCCCTCAGGACAAGGTACAAAAACTGAGGGGGTTGATTCAGGAACTGTTGGGTAAAAACAAAGCGACCTTGAGGGAATTACAGGTGCTGGCGGGAAACCTCAATTTTGCAGGCAAGGTGATACCAGCGGGGAGGGCATTTGCCAGAAGTGTGGAACTAAAAACTGTGGGCTTACAGCATGCCGCACAGCACGTCAGATTGGGTTCAGAGGTAAAAGAGGATCTGAGAATGTGGGATAGCTTCCTGTCAGGTTCCAGCGGGGTGGCAATCTGGAGGGCGGACTGGGCAAGCAGTTAGAGGCTCAAATTGTTCACGGATTCATCCGGGTCCCTGGGTTTTGGGGCGATCCTGGGGGACAGATGGTGCGGCATGGCATGGCCGGAGGAATGGCACAGGGAAGGGGTCACAAAGGATATCACGCTGCTAGAACTATTCCCCATAGTGGTTGCATTCAAGTTGTGGGGCAGGCAGCTGCAAAATTCCAAGGTCACGCTATGGTCGGACAACTTGGCCGTGGTGCAGATCATTAACACGGGATCGTCCAGTAACCCGAGGGTGCTGAGGCTCCTCAGAGAACTCACTAGGAGTTTGTTAAAGTTGAACATCGAGGTTAGGGCACGGCACATTCCAGGGGTGAAAAACACGGCCGCTGATTCTCTGTCTCGTTTACAGTGGGACCGGTTCCGGGAGAGCTGTCCCGAAGCAAGGGAGAAGATGACCCCATTCGAGGTACAATGGTGGGGGATGATTGGGGCGATCTGACCGCATTGGTAGAAACTGCCCTGGCATCCGGTACAACCAAGAGGTACAGGGCTTGTTGGATTCGGTTTGCACGGTTCCAGGAAGAGGTACTAGCAGGGGATCCCGGGGAGAACCCGGTGAGAGCATTCATAGGCTGGTGCTGGAAAACAGGGAAAACTCGGGCATGGGTAAGCTATCACCTAGCGGCCATAGCACATTATGCAAAAGTGCACGGGGAGAAGGACCCCACTAAGGAGCATTATGTCATGATGGCCATGAAAGGCTGGGCGAGGCAAAGCGCTCCGAAACCAGATGAGAGGCGGCCAATTGATATTGGGAAATTGCACGGATTAATTGAATGCCTAGGGGAGGTATGTCGGGATGAATCGGAGCGTGTGCTCTTCTCGGCCGCATTCACTGTGGCATTTTTTGGGGCGCTTAGAGTAGGCGAACTGGTGCCGGAAAACAAGAACGGCAAGGGGAGTGGGTTCTTGCACGTCAGTGACATCCAGGTGGGGAGCGCTCAGGTCATCATCTATGTGAGGCGGTCAAAGACGGATCAGAAAGGAAAGGGCACGGCGCTGACCGTACATGCCATTCAGGCGAGCCGGGTTTGCCCGGTGGCAGCATCGGCAAACTTTATGCGACAGAGGCGGCCATCAGGGGCAGAGGCGCCATGGCTCACGCACAGGGATGGGTCCGCACTAAGCCGTTTTCAGTTCAAAAAAGTAATGTCGCTTGGGCTGGAGAGAATGGGCCTGGCAGGGGGCCAGTTTGGGACAAATTCTTTTCGGATTGGGGCCGCCACCTCAGCATCAGTCGGGGGGCTAGGGGCCGAGGAGATTAAGAGATTGGGGAGATGGTCATCAGGATGTTATAAACGTTATGTCAGGCCTGAGAAAGTGTAAAGATAACCATGCCGTTCCCTCCATGTCATTTACCAGCAGTGCACCAAGGGAAACTACGCACAGTATGGGTGGTGGGGCACTCATTCATCTCAAGGGCAAAGGCAAGCTGGAACCAGCAGCATGAGATCTTGACGGCGGGGGAATTCAAGATCGAATGGCACGGGGTGCCAGGGATGAAATGGGCCCAGCTGGAAGGACAATTGCGCACGCTGCTAAACAAGCGGCGGAAGCCGGAGGTGTTGGTAATACACTTAGGAGGGAACGACCTGACCAGCTTAGGGAGAGGGATATTGCTGAGAGACATCACAAGCTCTTTACAGGAAATAGCGGCACAAGTGGAGGAGACGGAGATCAGCTGGTCCGAGGTGATTCCGCGGGCTCATTGGAGGGGGGCAGCAAACCATGCGGCAGTAGAGAAATCACGGAGGAAACTGAACGGGGCAGTTGCCAAATTCTGCAAGGGCAAAGGTTTCCATCAGATCAGGCATGGTCTGATTAACGAGAAAACCCCCGAGTATTTCTTAGCCGATGGCGTGCACCTATCCCCAAAGGGCATGGAGCTCTTTTTCTGGAACATTTGCACCAAATTGCTGGAGTTGTGAGTGGAATGAGGAAGAAAGGGGAGCCAACGGTGGACGGGAACCCACCGGTTGGCGTGGCGGTGTTTGGGCAACCAAACACAAATGATAGACTCCGGACGAGCCAGAAGGAAACAGAATGGGTCTTCGCTCTTCTGGACCAGCGCCTCTTGGGGGCCTAAACGGCGGGGGCGCCTGGTAGGAACAAATAAGGCTCAGCTTCCCCCCCAAAACAAACGGCGCTCTCCCCACCCACGGACCCCTGCACGGGCAGGATAGGAACAGGTACAATGGGTCGGGGGAGTTGGGGGCCTACTATACCAAGTATAGGGGGAAGCAAAGGAAATCCGGCAGGCAAACGCCACACGTACAGAATGAGGTCACTATGGTGTACAAATACTTCTGTTGTCATGCAAATAAAACTGCGGCCAATTTTGCCAACTGAAATCTTGTGTCATGCCAATTCATGGGGGTCGAAAGCATTGTATGCATGAAACAAAATAATGGGGAGTAAAGGCAAATGGACGGCTGCAGGGGTTATGGAGCTGACGACGTAAAAACCTCCCCAAAATGGAGGAGGCAGCAGGGTAACCCCTGCGGGGTCATGCCGCCGGGAGCGGGGACCCTCACCCGGAAGGGTAAAAGGGCAAAGGGGCGGAACGGCGCCAAAAACTCAATAGCCCGAAAAGCCCGCGAAGGGTAAACAAAGGAAGGGGGGCGGGGCTTGCAGGATATAAGCAGGCGAGATCAGGGACCAGGCATCTTGCTCCTGCACTGGGACCCGGTCGCCGCAACCTGACAAGGAAGAGGAATTTCGTTTGCCACCCACCCACCCACGAAATACAAGTAGGACGACACCCGGGTTTTGCTGTCGCAGGGCACCCAGGTCAGAGGATGACAAGTGGCGGTGTTTGGGCAACCAAACACAAATGATAGACCCCGGACGAGCCAGAAGGAAACAGAATGGGTCTTCGCTCTTCTGGACCAGCGCCTCTTGGGGGCCTAAACGGCGGGGGCGCCTGGTAGGAACAAATAAGGCTCAGCTTCCCCCCCAAAACAAACGGCGCTCTCCCCACCCACGGACCCCTGCACGGGCAGGATAGGAACAGGTACAATGGGTCGGGGGAGTTGGGGGCCTACTATACCAAGTATAGGGGGAAGCAAAGGAAATCCGGCAGGCAAACGCCACACGTACAGAATGAGGTCACTATGGTGTACAAATACTTCTGTTGTCATGCAAATAAAACTGCGGCCAATTTTGCCAACTGAAATCTTGTGTCATGCCAATTCATGGGGGTCGAAAGCATTGTATGCATGAAACAAAATAATGGGGAGTAAAGGCAAATGGACGGCTGCAGGGGTTATGTGATTCCCCTTCCTGCGGTCGTTATGGATTCCTCTTTCTCTGCCAACAAAGAAATTGCAGCGCCGTTACCCTGTAACAATATTCGCATTTCCTTCATGAGCTGACAACATTGTGTATCAATGTTGGCATTTTGTTCATGAGCTCGGGAGCGTGTATCAGTTTTCGCTTTTCGTCGTGGAGAATGGGGTATTTTACTCCTGTGCTTCTTTGTCTTATAGTAGCTTTGAAATTGAAGTCAGCCCCGTGCAAGGTATTAACTAGATCACTTCGCAGTGGGCAATAAACATAGTCTGACCGGAGTTTAAGGGAATAAAATCATTGTTGACTACAAATCAGAAAAATAACCGGCATAACATTAAGTGCAGTCATTTTGCTCCTACTTCGGAGCTGGCACAGCTTCCACAAGAACAGCAGCAGCAGCCGCCAGACACGAGCAAGAGGGTGTCCGCCCAAATGGCGCTTTGACCATTTCATCGCCACGCACTGCAAGTTGCCATGGCAATGCCATATACTACTCCTGAACTCCCCTTTCTCCTTTTTCTTTTTAACATTTTCAATACAATGTTTTACCGATTAGGTGGCTTACGCCACCAAATCGCCAAAACCAAAAATGTCATACTGGTCTTGGATGTTGCGTATCACTGTCTGGTCCCCAGCTCACTCCACTCAAGACAACTCAGGGTTCAGACAGCTCTTCACTTGTCTCTATCAAAACACACCGGCCCCACTGCTTTCTTGCATATTCCTCTCTGTGTCTATGTTCAGTCAACTTACGTGCTGACAGGAAACTCTTCAAAGCCACCCGCATTCCACGCAGAATCATCGTATATTGTAGGGGCTACAACATGTATCCAATGTGACCGGTTATAATCAATTTTCCAATGTCCCTGGGAAAGATGTCTGAAACTTGCATTAGACAGTGGAATTTTCCATCAGTATCCCTATTTGTAAAGAAGCCATAATTAAAAATATATATCTCTGTCATGCAAGTCGAGATTCTGGTCCAAAACAAGGGGGAAATACACATTGCATTCACTCAACAACATCCTTTTACTGTTACGATTCCGTATAGTAATGTTGCATGCTTGGATAGTAATGTACATGTATCTAAGGGCCTGATTCATGGAAGCCCTGCATAAATCCTACAAAGCCCCACGCACTGAAAACGACTGCTTGGCCCTACACGCAAACTGCCCCCTGCGCGCTCTGCATATTCATGGATTCCAAAGTGCATTCCAACCTGACCTGCAAAGAAAACCAAGCGGCACGAGGAACACCCACAACACGCCCCCATGCAAACCAAAAACATAGCAAGAGACCAACCTTAGCGCAAAACTTTGCGTCCAACCCTGACCCACCATCCAGTACCCCTGTGAAACTGCGCAAGTCCCCTCCTAGGTAAAGGCTGCACCCCTGGAAAAACATGCAAGCCCACCCGTAAGTCAAGGCTACACCCCTGCAAAAACATGCAAGCTCCCTAGTAAGTGAAGGCATCACCCCTGTGAAACGTGCAAGCTCCCTCGTAAGCCAAGACTGCACCCCTGTGAAACTGTGCGAGCCCCCATGTAAATAACGGCTGCATCCTTGTGAAACTGCAAACCCTACCCCCTTCTCCCAAGGCACCCAAACTGCTGGCATATACCCCTACTGCACATCAGCCCCCTCAAGCCCAGACACCACCCACCAGCCCCCCTCACAACCACTACTACCCCAGGCAGCCACCTGATAGTACATCCCACACCTCTCTCACCTTCTCCACTACCCCAGTCAGCCCCATAACAGTACACCCCCCCCTACACTGCCTGCACCTCTACCTTCTGCACACTGCCCTCAGCTCTGCCACTACCCCAGGCAGTCCCCTCAAGGATTGACAGCAGCCCCCCTCACCTCTGCCACTACTCCAGTCAGCCACCTGACAGTACACCCCCCTCCCCACATCGCCCTCACTTCTGCCACTACACCAGGCATCCCCCTTAAGTCTTGACAGGACCCACCAGCCTCCCTCACCTCTGCCACTACCCCAGTCAGTATTAGGTCAAATAAACTCTTTCTTTAACGACCAATTTAGGAACACAGCTGCGTGACTGATGTGAGAAACCGGAATGTGCCTCCCTAGCTAGTCACCGGAGATCTGTCATCAAGAGGAGAAGAAAGACGGCGCTACAAAAAGTAGCTAACTGCAAATTTTAACTTTGAGAAGCTAAAGAGGGGGGAAACCAGGAACAGAGGAGGCCGGCACCAAGTGGGTGCTCAGGCAGGAAACTCTGGGCAATTACCCAATGGTAAAAAGACTACCGTAACCAGAAACCCTTGGGAAGATGTGAAAAGAGGTCAAAGTGGTCATACAGGGGTCTTGTAAAATCCTCTGTACCATTGAAAGTCTTTGACCGGCAGATGATTGCGACAGCTAAGGGAAGTGAATCCCGCATGGTGAAACATTAACACATGAACTGTATATCAGAAAAGTCGGCCAGAGTGAAAACGGCAGAGGGTAACTGACAACGAGGGGAAAAGCCCGAAAGCCTCTTTAAAAAGACATATTAAGATTTGTGAAAGCAAGAAGTATTGCAAGACAAGGGAAAGGGAAGTACCCCCCTTGTAATTTGGAATCCGAGCATGGCCGAGGGAGATTCAGGGGTGGAAAACTATCACCCAAAGTTAATTGAGAAGGGAACTGTCTTGTGAATTTGTTGAAAACACTTATGGAGGGGTTTGCGCCCAGAAGAGGGGGACCCAGGGGTGAAGTCGTCACCCAAAGTATATGTGAAGCAGAACTTTGTGTTTGTTTGTTGTGGAATACATCAGGCCTTCGAGGGAAAGTGACTTTTATTGAAAAGAGTCTTGACCATCGAACAACCTGATAGCTGGAACGGAACTGTCAGCTCATGCTGGGAACACTTGAGCGTGTGCTGTGCTCCAAAGTCCCACCTTGTCCTGTGCTAAAAATGTGGGGAAGGGAGACTTTAAGGCATCATCTGACTTATTATTTGAGTATGGTTTCCTTTATTTGTGATACCCTATACCACACTCTTTCTGTAATTAGTTGTAAGGAATTGGAAATAGGTTTTTCTTAGTATAGACGCTTTTATTTTGACACAACACCACTAGGACTGCCTTATTTTTCCTTTGATGGTCAGCGCTGGCTCCCATCTTAGATTTAGGTTTAGGTTAGGTGTTTTTCCACCTTGCATTTACAGTTCAATTAACACTTGTACTGTGATCACTTGTGTCTGTCTTTACTGTTGCCACTATGAGTTCCTTACACCGCACAGAGCGGTCTTTCTAAATTGAACTGTCAGCCCTTGAGCCGCACAGGAGTGCACAGAGTGGCTGACAAGTACAGCGAGATGGAGAGGACGAGATGCTGATGTCAGAGGTAAGTGGATGTTTAGTGTGTGTGTGCCTGGAACACTTGTGCTGTTGGATTTATCCTCAGCATTCAATCTTTTAGATCATGATTGACTTCTCCTCACTTTGAGTGACATAGGACTTTGCAGCCCAGATGCCATCACTCAGGTTCAGTCTTTCTTATACCATCGGAACTCCAGAGTGTGCTGGGGAGATCCTACCTTGCGACCCAAGTACTATTAACTCTGGGGTTCCACAGAGATCCTGCATGTCCCCTTTGCTCTTCAATCTTTGTTAGGCCCCTATGTGATTTGCTAAATGAGTTAGGAGTGTTCTTCACCAATTATGCTGATGACACTCAACTAGTACTTGAGCTCACAGGGGACTATATCTCTGATGCTATCAATCTGCAAACTATTTACAGCCACATTGAAACTTGGATGAATGCAAACTGGATGTGTCTCAATGGGAACAAGATCGAGCGCATGATTTTTGGCTCGGCAGGTATTAGATCTAAACCTGACCACAGATACCACTCGGTTGACATTCACGACTCTAGTATTGGCAATGGTGGTTCAGGAGGCGTGGGTGTGCTGGGCAACCCATCCTGTGGTTGACCTGTTTGTGGTTGTGGTGGCAGATAAAATCCATGCATTGGCAAGGCCTGGTGCTCATTGGCCACGTCAAGCCATGACACGGATGCATACACCAGCACACCAATGGCATTGAGGTCTCAAAGTGTTTCCTTACAAATGGCAACAGAGTCTGTATGTGTTCTCACTCGTGACGCATCGAGTTGCTGTGACAGTGTCTGCCTCAAGGCAGCCATCTCCTCATGGATATGTTCTTGTGGCATAGAATTTGTCATACATAGCTTTCCTCAAGGCCTCCATCTCATGCCTCAGGGCCTCTCTATGTGCCCAAGCATCTGCATGCAGGAACACCTGCAGACACGTCAGAGCAGCCCGTCAGCCCTTGATGTTTGCCTCCATACCCAGTCTTCGGGAGCGGCTTGAGGACTGCATGACCTGCAACCCTTGCTCTACCCCTGCTGCTGGTGGGATCATATTCCTGGCCATTTTATCCATGCCCTCTGCAGTTTTATCCAACTCATTGACATGTCAGATGGTGGCATGTAACATTTGCTGCTCCCACACTGTCTCCCCAGCCTGCACATGTCCACCACACGTGCGGGTTCCACGGTGGGCTGATGCAAGGAATCATGCCAGTTGCTGCACTCCGCCTGTCATTGGCTGCCGGTCTGCAACCTTGTATTGGCCATTAGTCCGAGAACCTGATGCCAACTCCTGGGAGAGTGGCCTGGCAGCTGTTACCACCATGGACGTCGGGACCACCACTGACTGACTCTGTGAAGCCAGCTGCACAGCCGCAGACTCAATGGCCCCATCTTATCTGCCCGTTGGGGCACTCACCTTCACCCTCTGTGAAGCAAACACATCTGGTTCAGCATCTAAATCAGCAGAGTCAGAAGAGTCCAAAGAGGCCACAGCATGAATGATGATGGTCTGCAGCACCAGTGGGTTTTCATGGCGAGCGACGCCATGGCCTCCACAGGTGGCAGGGACGTCATTTAGGGGTCACCAGAGGTCGCACCTGCGACCTCTGAGGTCTCCCTTGCGACCTCTGAGGTCACCCTTGCGACCTCTAAAAAAATAATTAAAAAAATATTTTTCTTGTTATTGATTTTTTCTTTTTTGTAATGCAAGCTCCTGGGTTGTGGCCAGTACCATGTGGCTCTTTACTGCTGGAGTGGCTGGCTTTCTTGTTCAGGCCACTTACAAAAAAAATAAGAAAAATAAGAACAGAAGTGCCACAAGTCTAAAACTTTCAGCACTGAGACTAAATAGGAAAGAATAGGAATACCAAATGATGTGTCTTTCAGGAATTCTATACAATAATTGCTAGACTCATTTCTAGGTTTATTTCAGGCACACTTCAGGGGGTGAGTCACTGATTTAGTCTGTTCTTAAATGCCTCAACTCAGCCTTTCATCCGTCTGAAGTCGATAAATGAGTACCAACACAGGTTGGGTGATATTGGGTGTACATTATTTCTATATAAAGTGCTTAAACGTAAGTGCTATATAAATAACATCAATATCATTTGGTCATGGACGCTTGCTTGCATTCACAGTATTTTGGTAATGTGGGCCTGTACATACTGATCTTTACGATACATATGGCGATCCATTCTTGTATGAAATGTACATCACATTATAGTGATATCATAACCATATTTTTGGTAGTGTACAATGCTATGTGTTGCCACTTACTGTTTTGTCAAGGGGTGAAAATTCATGTTCCATCGCTTCCAGTAATATCACTTTGGGGTGGGGTCAAATGGCATCACTTCCTGTGATGTCATCTGGGGTAAAGGGTCGTGTGATGTCACTTCCGCTACACCACGCATTTTGGTGAAATGACGTCCCTGACAGGTGGTCTGACATACCAATGGCTCTTCATCCTCCTTCTCCATCTCTGCATCTGGAGCATTCTCACCTGCACATGGACAGAGGATGACATTTTGAGTTATGTGCCCCCAGAATAGTGTAGACAGACACAAAATGGCAGGACACGCAAGCATCTGACATTGTGACTCCCCAAACTATGGGCCATAAACCACAGATGTATGTCATTTGCTGACATGGCACCCCACCTCCAAGGCCTGCCCATGCCATCAGTGGACACATTGACGTACAAAAGTGGCACACACATTGACTGATGGTCCATACAACTGTCATCTCCGCGCACATCCCAGGGACAAGTACTGCACATGAGGCATTGTAATGGTGAAGGACATCACACGGCATCAGTCAGCCACCCACCCAAGTCCACTGATACTAATGCCTTCAAAACATGACAAACAAAACAAGATTTCAACTGAGAAGTGGACAACTATATCCAGCCAATACACACATGCATACTGTTCAACCATTTAGCACCATCACTACATGTGTAGTATGCCTGAGATGGTAAACTGTCAAATCCTTCTAAATTGCTCCCGTGGCTGCATTGGGACACACCATACTTGCATTCACTCACCATTGGCATCCGCACAATCCGCCCAACATCACGACCACTGCCACATGTCACCTTAATGCAATCATGCATCCTGACCAGGACAGCATTGCCCATTGCATTGCTGTGCTGCGCGCAGTCCATGTACAATGAACAATGTGATATGTGTGCAGCAAAGCTGTGAGAGCTGTCAAAATCACAATCCTCAGTGTAGGGCACCCTCTGTGTGGCTCGATGTCGGCGTTGATTCTCCTGCAGTATGCCTAGCAGTAGTCAGGGATATGTATAGTAATTAGACATTCGGCCTCATTACGACCGTGGCGGTCCGGAAATAACGGTGGCGGTAAACCCACCGCCACCGTTGTTTCCGGACCGCCTGATCCCGACCCCTGCAGGCGGGAGGTGATGTTCCCGCCAGGTCTGACCTGGCGGGTTTAACACCGCCCGCCTGCAGGCGGACGAGGAAACACCGGCAGCATTACAAGATGCTGCCGGTGTTTCCATGATCCCGATTCCCATTGAGTCCCATAGGACTCAATGGGAATGGGGATTTACACCATTCCGCCTCCGTGATTCCCGGTAACCCGGGGTTGTGATGCCCCGGTAATTCCGGGAATCACGGAGGCGGAATGGTAATACGAGTCCGGCGTTAACCAGGCGGTTTTACCGCCTCGGTTAACGCCGGACTCGTAATGAGGCCCATTGTGTCCAATGATAGTGCCATTCACATAACAGTGCATGATAGTGCCATTCACATAACAGTGCCATATGAAGCGTCAGTCGATTGCTGGCCATGAGTGAATGACCAAGGGAAGCAAGGGCACGGGTGTTTGCTCCCTACTGGGTGCCCTGGGAGTCCTCATTTTGCTGCTGCTACTGCTGGATCAGAAGCCCCACTACCACATGGATATCTACAGCAGGCTTCACCGACAAGGGGGAAAGCCTGCAGGAAGCAAGGGTACGGGTGTCTGCTCCCACCTGGGAGTCCTCTTTTTGCTGCTCCTGCTGCCGGCTTGGAAGCCCCACCTGGATATCTACAGCAGGCTTCACCCGCGTGAAGCAAGGGCACCAGTGTTTGCTCCCACCTGGGTGTTTGCGATCTGCCAGGGGAGCATCAATGGCAAAGGTGCAGAAGGTCCCAGAGTGTTCCATGGATTTTGATTGTGGTGAGGTGAGATACATAAGTGTGATTTTAGCCCATTGTTTTTCTTGTACCGAATTTTTGGTCTGGACTGGATATTGCTGAAGGAATGGCCGGAGTTGTAGCAGTGGAGGAACTCCTTTCCCTTTCCCCCAACTCTTTCTCTCCAAGTCTTCCAACCTGCAAGGCCCCTCGGACTTTAAAGAGAACCGTACGTTTAAAGGGTGCGAAGAAAAGGGGGCAGGGTTGTCAAGTAAAGTGCCAGGGTAGTGGAGCTCAGTCTGTGGGTTCCAGCTCAGACAGAGTGCCTGCCCCAGTTATCGTTGAAACCATTTGTGACCCGGGGCGTGGGGGCGGGGGGCAATGGGGGAGTCAGCACCTGAGAACCTTAGCAGCACTCACAACCTCCATGGGGAATCTTCCCCTCAACCACATGGGAGTATTCAGAGCCCTGCTCTCAACTCTTTGTCTGACATTTGTATTTGCATTTGTATTTTATTTATTTATATAGCGCAGCCAGGCCCAAGGGCAACTGGGCGCATATCTTGAGAATGTAAGTACAATACAGTAATGGTCACAGGTTGGGAAAGAGGACGTATCAAAGTATATACATACAGTAGAGTTTCACAGAGTATGTAGGATGACGTGCGAGAATATTTACAGTTGCAGTATAGTTATACATAATGTGCAGTGTACAATATCTACAATATCAACAGTTTAGCAAACATTAAATACAGATAATGGGGGTCATTACGACCCAGGCGCTAATTGCGCCAACTTTACCACCATGGTGTAAACTACATTTACACCATGGTGGATGGCGGATTTACCGCCCCATTCCAAGGTGAGTGGGGCGGTAAATCCCCATTTCCCATTTTCCCTTCCCCATTCCCATTTTTGCCCCATAGGGCATAATGGGAGTGGGGAAGGCGCTAATTACGCCACCGTAAATTACGGTGGCGTAATTAGCATCATGGCAGGTTAGCGCCATGGATTTTAACGGTTGCTAAAAGCAGCCGTTAAAATCAGAATCAGGCGTTAAGGGTTAACGACGGCGTTAACCCTTAACGCCTGGGTCGTAATGAGGCCCAATGGCAGTTGAGGAACCGAAAGCCGTCCAAGCAGAATTGAGTCGTTTAGACATCTGTGGTAACTAGCCACAATGTGGTTCTTTGTATGAAAAAAGTAGGAGAATGTTCAGTTCTGATGTGTAATGGAATCGAATTCCATAATTTGGAAGCAAGGACCGGGAAGCTAGTTCCCCCAGCTTTCTGCAGTTTGAATCTGGGGATAGTCAAGCATTGTGCTTGAGCCGATGTAAGTATGCGAGTAGGCGTGTAGTAAGAGAAGCGAGAGGAGAGGTAGGAGGGGGCCTGATTATTCAAACATTTATGCGTGAGGGTGAGGGGTTTCAATGATATTCTTTGCATTACTGAAAGCCAATGTAAACTTCTCCTAGTTTCAGAGATGTGTGAGGATCTGGTGATGTTGAGGGCGGCTCTAATGGTGTAATTTTGGGTAACCTGTAATTTGTTCAGGTTACGTTGACTGGTCCCTAGGTATAAGGTATTACAATAGTCCAGTTTGGACATAACCAATGTCCTAGCCAAGATAGTACTATTTTGAGTGGTGAGGAAAGGGCGGCATGCTGTAATAAGCTTACATGTGTAAGCGGAGGCCGAGACAACAGCGTTAGTTTGTCTAATCAATGATAAAGTGGAGTCGAGGTAGATTCCTAATGTTTTGGTGTCGGAGGAGACTTTAATAGAATTAACATCGATGTTGAAAGTTTTGAATGCAGGGTCAAGTTTATTCAGTCTTTGTTGGGAGCCCAGGATGAAGAGCTCTGTCTTGTCATCATTAAGACAGAGCTTATGCTGGGCCATCCAAGCTTGGATAACTTGATAAATGTCATTCAAGGCTTTTGCGTCAGCTATGTAGTCACCTGTGATTGGGATGAGTATCTGGGTGTCGTCAGCATAGTTGGTATATGTGACACTCAGATAATTAAGTACATCAAACAGAGGTTTAGTGAAGATGTTGTAGACCGTTGGTGAGGTGCACAAGCCCTGTGGCACCCCACAAGGCAATGAGGTGGTTTTTGCTGAGGCGGTAGGTGAGAATATCCAGGAAGGAGCTGGTCCATTTGGTAGCTTTATCAGAAAAGTGGACAGCTGATTTCAAATGACGACAGAGGATTTGATGGTTGACAAGATCAAAAGCTGCCGAAAGGTCGAGGAGTAATAGTAGGGCCAATTTGCCATTGGGGGCCATTACAACCCTGGCGCTAAGGGGTTAAGGGGGCGCCGTAAAAGGCTGAGGTGCCGTTAACCCCTTAGAGCCTAATTACGAGGTCCTTTTGAGGGACCCGACCTGATCGGCTGGTCTGGACCAGCCGTGAAAGTAGGGACCCGTAAAGGGACCTTCGAGGTAATTACGGTACCGCAATTTGCGGTACCATAATTACCACCTTCCCCAGTCCCATTGAGCCCTATGGGGCAAAAAGGGGAATGGGGAAGGGCCAATGTTCAATAGGGAATTACCGCCCCGCCAACCTCGGAATGGGGTGGTAATTCCCCATTGAACATTGGCGGACTCGGTACAACACCAGCAGCAACCATGGTGCTAATAGCGCCATGGGTTACCGCCAATGTTGTAATGAGGGCCATTGTCTTTCAAATCCTCAATTTGTGTTTTGAAGTCTAATAAAGCTGTTTCCGTATCATGCCTGGGACGGAAGCCAGATTGTCTTGTGCCTAGCAGGTTGTTGTTTTCCAGGTATTTTTGGATCTGTAAATACGCTGCCCTGTCCAGAATTTTCAATAAGAATGGGACTGTAGTGATCGGCCTATAATTGGTGGGGATACTCGGGTCCAGAGACGGTTTTTTGAGCAATGGGATTACCCATCTAAGTATGAAACAAGATGAACATGTGCCCAACACTAATCTGACAACCCTTGGAGGGAGTCTAGACCACATGGCCACTGCTGATTTGCTTGATATTTTGGGTAGTGGTTGCAAGAGGATCACTTTGGGTGTAGCCAAACCCACTAGGGGATGTGATCCATCGGTCTCTTTTCTGGCGCCCGTTGCGCCCTTTACATCCCGTGGGCTTTCATTAAGGCCTGCACTTGGAACTACTTGCTTGGTCACTGACCCATGGATGGCACTGGCCACTGAGGTTGTCCAACCGCCGTCTTCTTCTGTCCCCCCTGCAGTCAATCTAATGGACCTGGCCTTGGAAGGATCTTGCGAGGGAACGCATCCTTTCAGCCCTCCCTGCAGCACTTGGAACAAGTCTATGTCAGCTGCAATTTTGGGGGCCAGCTCCTTCCTATGCTTAACATCCCTCTGGGCATCCAAGCCCCCTACCCAAGGCAATCGCCCCGACCCCCAGCCTCATCGCCTACAGAACCCAACACTCTTCGGGGCTGCTCCTGTGATTGAGTGCTCTCTGATCTGGCCGACATAAAAAAAAAACTACTATTGGCTATGACTAAGGTTTTGACAGAGGCCAAGGGAAAGGGAGGGGTGTGGAGGGTTGGAGAGGGTCTGTCAGGACAGGCTTAGGGGCTTGGGCCCAGCTGCTGACGTGAGATCATATCCCCTGTGCCCTCAACCGTCCTTTGCTTCTGGTGCCCCAAATGCTCCAACATTGATGAGGCAACCAGAGGCTGACCAATCTCCAAATCCAAATGTACTCAGAGAGCCCCCTAAAGTCCCTATTCTGGGGTTTGGGTCCTCACCTTAGGAGAACCATGCCCCAAGGAACCTGTGTATCAAGCATCCCGTTGGGAGGGCAATCAATGCACATAACCCTTTCCCTGGAAGACTTCTGCTCACGCATAATGCCCATGAAGGGCCTAGAAGAGCCACCATGTTTCTTCATGGGGTACCAAAATTGCCCCCTGATAGAAGAGAACCAAGGGATGCCTTTCTGAAGAAAGGCCACCATTGGCTGCATTCTGTAGGGGACTGTGCATTTGTAACTAAGGACGCCATGGTGGAGAGCACTAGATTGACTAATGAGAATGCTGCTGACTCCATCAAATTGGTCTTTAGGGACAAACATATGGCAAGGGATGTTTTAAGAAAATGTAAGTGGTACAGGCAGTCCCAAAGAGTGGTTTTGTAGCTAGCCCATCCCCCAATTCTGGTCTTGCGGCCCTCCCTGGTATCTCCACTAGCAATGGATTGCTATCTGGTTCGAACCTTACACTTTTGGACCTCCAGTGATTTGGGAGTTAAAAGGGGCACGGGGTTCGTAGTACTAAACCTTTGAGAGAGATTTGTTCTGTGACGTCCAACAAGGGTGTTGTTTTCCCCCTTGTTGTCTTCACTTCTTCTCCGAATTGTTGTAATAACTCTCTAGGAATGTATTGCTAGGATGTACTTTGATGGCCCAAAGGCTGAATATAGTTAATTGACGGACTGTCATTTACTATGACACTGTCAGCCAACTGTCACTCTATTCTTATAGAATGCAAAGTGCTACTTGGGCGTATGTTGAGCACCATATTTGTCCTTGCCATGTGTGGTGGCACAACTAGGCATCCCCTTGCACCAGCACTACGCCAAAACTGCCTTAAATTGTGAATTGTGAAAGTTGTCACATGCATCTAGCAGTTAGATTTGAATAGGAACAGTTTAAGGTTCCTCGGTAGTCTCAATAACAGTACTCTAGCATTGAAGTGTCCAAAAAGGTAAAAACTCTGGGCTTTCATCTAGATGCTTCGCTGAGTTTTGAAACCCAACACTAACCAAACTGTGAAAAATTGTTCCTATTATTTGACAACTTTTCTGTTGTCCTAATCTTTCAATACTTTCAAGGTTTGTTTTATTTTATTTTATAGTTACATTTCTTCTCATGGGGTGAGTTTCTTTTTTTATTGTTACTTAAATTGAATATTCTACTGCTGCTTGTCGCAGAGCACCTAAGATACTTATTTTTTTCAATCGACGCACCCATATCTTTTGTATGCTGTGCGTGCATTGCCTGCGTAGAACACTACTCGCGTAACCGGCGCCATTTGCGTGCTGTGCTTTATAGTGTGAGCTGCCAGACCTAGCCCCATTTTGTCACGTCTACGCCAGGCATTTTGCACACTAGAGTATTTTCCCAGTCACATGATCTGTCCCCGTAGCACCAGGCCGACATCAGGAATATCACTTGAAACAGTCTCCTCCTTGCCTTATTACAAAGGACATGAACACGCATTCAAATGTTAGTCTGCACAGTAACCGCGCTAAAATCATCTTACTGCTATACCAGTTTGGCCGAATGCACTCTCACTGATTACATTTTAGTTGCGAACTCCGTCCATGTCACATAGAAGTAACGTTAAATGATTGAATTGGATCTATTCTGTAAAGTATCGCACTGAGTCAAGTATTTTCACATAATTGTAGCTATTCGTTCTTTTTCTTTAAGCACCAGCTTAACTTAACTTCAAAAGGATAACCTACTATGCTTTTAAATATATACATTGTGGCATGCTGGAATAAGAAGTCGGACAAAGGGGTGACATGTTTACAACCATCTTTATTTAAATAGTAATGAGAAAAGGCCTATCTTTCCCTGTCCCTAAAGGTTTTCCCTACCTAATTAAAGAATAACTTGTGTGGTCATCATCAAGGTTTGCACTTTTAGAGAATGCCAGGAGAATGACTCACTTCTCCTGATCCAACAGTTCAGCAACTGCTATCTCCCCCATTTCAACTTGGTCATTCTCCAGGCTGCTGTCTGGTAATCTTTTGCCTTAGTTTCTCATTCAACAATAATGTGGAAAACCAAGAGCATGACTCCCTTCTCCTGGTTCTGTTGGTTCAGATGTTGGCTAGCTTTGGATAGTTTCCTACAACAGTTTTTATCAACGTTTACACTTCTTCCCAGGCTTCTCTTAGGGCTTGCTTAAAGGTCAAACACTCCTTTTGTTTCCAGCACACAGATCTTTCTTGTCTTTCTTTCCCCTCCTATTGTCAATGAAAACAAGGGGACCCGTTCCCATAGTGTCCTTGATTCCTTCTAACACTCTGACAAAGGAGACTGTTCTCGTGGCACTCTCTAGCCTGAATGTCAGTTTTGTGGATAGAGTGTTGCGGGATAGTACTCCCAATGTGTTCTTCTACTCCAACTCTGGAGATGAGGGAGATAACTTAACACAGACTTTCTTTCCATGCAATACTCTTGATACAACTACTGAAATGAGAGAGATTACTCTTGATGTCTTCTTCCCATTCTGTACTTCAGGCACAAGTAGTGAAACAAGGGAGATTACTCGCAATGCTTTCTTTACATGCTGTACTTTTGAGACGATTACTGAGATTAAGGAGATTTCTCCATAGACTTTCTTCCCATTCGTTACTCTTTTGAACAGTTACTGAGACGAGGGAGATTACTCTCGATACCTTCTTTAAATTTCGTACTTTTGAGACAACTGCTAAGACAAGGGAGATTTCTCCCGATGCTTTCTTCCCCTTTCGTACTCTTGACACAGTTACTGAGACAAGGGATATTACTCCTGATGCCTTCTTTATTTTCTGCACTCTTCCCCAAACCCCTACCCAGTCTCCTGTAACTCCCTTTACGTGTTCTCTGTTGGGGCCACATCGCCGGTTCTTCCAAGGGTGTTGAAATGGATGCATTACTGTTGAACGTTCTCCTTGCTTCTTTTTCTTCTCCCTGATGCTATGCTTTGGCTCCGGGGGGGTCCCCTGGCCAGGCGGTATTGATGCAGTTAATTGACCGCTCAGTCCAAATCCTCCAGGCCACGTCACTGTTGGTCAGTTCCCAGCTTCCAGTCAGGCCTGCTCTGAATCGGCCTGCAAAGAACTCCTGAAATATGTTGTCAGCATCACCCCGACTGGAGGCTAGCTTCCCCAACGTAGGTTCTTGCTTTCAGTTTTGAACTTCCAGGGTCTGCAAGACTTCAGGCCTGTTTCGCTCCTCATTGAGTCCTTTCTCCATTTGTATGTCATACAGCTGGGTCCTCCCCAGGGGAGTGTCACAATATGTTGTTTCTGTCCATTGTGTATTCTTGATGCCTCGTTGGGGCCACCTCTTCCCAGTATCTTCTGTATTTGGCAAAGGAGCAGCTTTATACCTCCATTCATCTTCTTCACAATACTCTTGGAGGATGACTTGAGAGCAGACTGTATGTCTATTTTAATCTTCCTGGTCTTGATGGTATTAATATTTAAAGGAAGAAAGAAAGGAGTATTAGACACAGGGGAATGGTCAGTGACTAATCTAATTTTGCGACATGTGTGACAGTATTTTAAGTATGGTATAGCCCATCTGATTGCTAGAGCCTCTAACTCAACAGTGGCATAGTTCTTCTCACGAGATAAGAGTTTCCTGCTGATACACAGGATGGGGTGCTCTACTCCCTCATAATCTTGGGCC
The DNA here is from genome assembly GCF_040938575.1 of Ambystoma mexicanum. Taxonomy (NCBI): domain Eukaryota; kingdom Metazoa; phylum Chordata; class Amphibia; order Caudata; family Ambystomatidae; genus Ambystoma; species Ambystoma mexicanum. The sequence goes on from NC_090922.1 coordinate 111,563,284, forward strand.
AGAATCTCACCAAGAACTACCTTAGACGCGACTGTCTGCAGGATAAATTCCCTGTTATAATTAGGCACCTTAAGATCAGGCTCCCTGCAGAGTATGTGTTTTAACGTGTCAAAGCTGTCCTGATATAGTTTCTCCCATATAAGTTTCTGGGGTTCCACATTTTTAAGTTTATCTATTAGACCTGCAGTGGTAGTTGAGTATCTCGGGATAAATCTGCTGTAATATCCAGTAAGCCCCAGAAACGCCTGAAGATCTTGTGTTTTTCAGGGGAGATGTTTCTTGGATGACTATCACTTTTTCCAATTGGGGCTGCACCAACCCATTCCCCAAAAAGAAACCAAGGTACTTGATGGCTGACTCTGCAAGATGGCGCTTCTCATGGTTAGCAGTCAGACCAGCCTTCCTTAGGGCCCTCTCGATTTCATAAAGATGGAAGAGATGTCCTTCCCAAGTCTGGCTGTGTATTAGAATGTTATCCAGGTATGTGCCAGAAATGAGAAAAGGTTCACAATACCTTATCCATAAGCCTTTGAAAAGTTAACAGGGGCCCCACGCAGTCATTAAATTGAAACAAACCCCGGGGAGTAGAAAAAGTAATGTTTTCCGTATCAGAAGGATTCAGAGGGACCTGCCAATAGCCCTTTGTCAGATCAATCATGGAGATGTATTTAGCCGGTCCTAGTTTGTCGATGAAATCATCAATCCTAGGCATATGATAATTGTCAAACTGGGAGATGGAATTTAGCTTTCAGAAGTTAATACAGAACCTCCATGACTGATCTGGTTTAGTGACTAGGACTATTGGTGAGGACCAACGGCTCTCCGATGGGTTGATGATATATCTGCCTGCAACATGCTATCAACTTCCTTGAGGATTGTTTCTTTACTATCTTTGTGGATGTGATAGGGCTTTAAATTCATCACCTTTCCTGATGGGGTCCTAGTGTGGTGCATAACGTTTTTAAGGCTCCCAGGGTTTTCATTAAAGACATTGGGAAACTGGCACAATAGATCTTGAATGTCCCTCTGTTGTTCAGATGTTAAATCATGGGAGACCAAATTTGGTTCTGGGCGTTTGTCTGTCAGTAATTTGGCCATGGTCACAGAAGATGTTTCTACTGGGTCTACCTTCCACTCTTTTAAAAGATTTACGGGGTAGATTTGGGTTTTTAATCTCCTATCAGGTTGTGAGACTAGATAGTTATAAGGCCTTTTTTCCAGTATTTCATATTGCCCATACCACTTAGAAAGCATCTTTTGGTCGGAGGTTGGCAACAGAACTAACACCTTCCATGCTATCAAAACAGAATGATGGACCACTTTCCGATCATATCATGCTTTATGCATTTCTTGAGTCCGTCCAAGACGTTAAGTGACTATTTCTTGTACGATAGCCATATGCTCCTTTAGGCTTTGTACGGTCTGGGAAAAGGGGAATAGCTTCTTCTCTCTCCACCTAAATCTCAAAAAGCGTGTATAATACAAGCCTGGGTTCTCATCCATAAAGAATCTCAAAAGGTGAAAACCCCAAAGACGCTTGTTGGGATTTTTGAACCACAAACCCGGTCCAAGGAATAATGATACCCTAATTTCGCCCATCTGCTTCAACCAGTTTTGTCTAGGATATTTTTTAAATTATGGTTGAATCTCTCCACCATGATATCCATTTGCAGATGTTACATGGAGGCATCTAAGGTCTTGATTTGCAATATCTCATTTACCTCGACCATCAGTTTGGACATAAAGGTAGTACCCTGGTCTGTTAGAATTTCCTGGGAAAACCCAACCCTCGATAAAAAAAAAGAGAATCAGATGTTTTAAGGTCTGTTGGCAGGTGTTGTTTTTGGGGGAAAAAACTTCTGGGTATTCGGTGACATAATCGAGTATGACCAGGATATATTTATTTCTCAAATTAGAGGGCTCTTGAGATGCTATTATGTCATTCCGACCTCAATAATAGGAAGAGGTTTTAATGATGCTGGAGATAACACCGGATACAGTCTTCTTACATAGAGCACAAGTAGTCACAACATTCTTTATGTCTGCATGGACTCCTGGACAGTAAAATCATGGGATAACCTGTCCCTGGGTTTTCGTTACCCCTGAATGTCATGATGTACGATGAGAGTGGGCCAGTTCGAAGAATATTCGACGATGGCTGCGAGGAACTACTCACTGGGTGTTGATAGTCCCTCAGGGGTCACGTCTCCTCTGTATAGGAGTTTGTGTTTTAAAAAAAAGAAAGTGTGTTTCAAAAAAAAGAAAGGTCCTCCTTGTGCCCAACCATCAACCTCTGGAACAACTTTTAAGAAAGCTTCTGCTAAGATCAGATCATTATGTTGGGCAAACGCTAAGTCGGGAATGAGTTCTGTCACTTCCGATGGAGGTTTAGATTTCTCTGATATTACTATGTCAGGCCTCCCCAAAACCTTTACTACTTCTCTCAGTAATTTCATGCTTTTGGATTGCTATGGGTTCAAGAAACACTGCACTCTCTAAGAGCCCTTGAGCAATCTGTTCTCCGATTTTAACTTGGTAGGCTTGTTTCCCATGGTTATGGATTAGGATCTTGATGTCACCTTGGTAATCAGGATCTGTTACAATGGCCATGACATCCAAGCCAATTGGTGATGGTGAGTCAGGCACTCCTTAGATTTCCAAGCCAATTATAATTAATTGCATCGATATAATATTACCAGCTTGGGGTGCAAACCCACTGAAACAGATGCCTCCGTGATGTGGCAGCTAAAAAACATAGAGAGAGAAAAGACCTTGGCCGTGTGGCCAGTGGTGCGGGCTGCACACCCTTATTCCACTGTACAGTGGTATAGTTCAAAAATAGTAATAACGAAAGTATCCTTGAATTGATTCCTTCTTTCAAAAAGTTTTAATTAATCAAGCTTCATTAGCATAATATGCCAATCTTTAAATCAAATTGTCGTGGCAGAATTCATCACATGCGGCCTATGCATTTCGGGTCGAAACCCTTCCTCAGGGCCTGTGATTACACCTTTTCATAAAATATTTGGTCTCAACTATCATTGCATAGTTAACATTATACCACAAAATCGAACAAAAATATCATCAGTATCAAAACATTAATGAGACATTTACATATCAACATATCAAATGCATATGTTGTCAAGATCATATAAGTCAGAAAGAACACAGTAGCAATAATACATTACCCCGTTTTCATTCAAGTGGTGTGAATTTCATGAATCATGTCGAGGTTGGAAAATGTCAAGAATAAGAAAACAATAAAGAAAACAAAAATAATAAAAAAATAAAAAATAATCAGTGTGATGGTCACGTTATAAACCAACTGGTCCTTAATATCATTTTACTTTCAATAAGTGTGCCGAGCCGGTGCCACTAACCTTCAATAAACATGAATGATCAAAAACTTGCACTTCCACCCGCGGTTTTGTCCGTGGAGAGAATACCTGATCGACAGTGGTCTCTGTAACGAGATCGACCGCGTATGTGTTAGTAAATTCGAACTTCATAACCAATCGAGTCAACTCCGTGTCATAATGTATAAATACAGACTTACATATGTAGTAGATCCGCTATGTTCTGCTAGACCCGAACGGTCTGACTGTGTGCCTTACACTTCTGCCTGCGGTCTTGCCCGCGGTAGACTAACAGATAGGACTGCGGTCTCTGTAAAGAGATCGAACGTGTGTAAATAGATATGAATCACTCAATAAGTAAAACCCTCCGCGTTTGTATTTGATGTCCACTTACATGAGGTAAAAGTCGCAGTTCTCTGCCGAAGCCGAAAGCTTTTGCGCGCGTGCACAGCAGTGTCTGTAAGGAAGTGTTGTGGCAGCAACCAGTTGCCTAGGCAACAGTTGCTTTGTATATGGCGGCCATATTGGAATGGATCGACTGAATGGCTCTACTCAAGTCTGCTAGCCAACCATTTTGGAATGGTGCAATAGTAAATGGAACCTTATGGATTTATAAACGGAGCTCATTGCAATCTGTCGAGAGGTACTATGTAATGCTAATGTTTATGCACATAATTACCACTTACTACTAATTATACAAAAATTTAAATAAACATAAACAAAAATAAAATGAAAATATGGAAAATAAAAAACGTAAAGAATAAAAATCAAATCAAGATAAATAAAAATAGAAAATACAATCAGAAAACATTACTAAAAAATAAAAAAATAAAAAAATATATATAAATCTGATACGCATCAAATCACAAATGTATGTGTTTCAGCATTACATAAATACATAGCACAGGTAATACAGAATTCAATACTTGTGTACCCAAAATTCACAATGTCATGTCACTCAGCAATGAGACACAGTTATAATGATTCATAAGAAACAACTCAGATCTAGCTCCTCGTTCATTCCTTCTGGAGTAATAGACCCCATCCTTTCTATCCATTGTGCTTCTTTCTGGGCTCTCAATTTCTTCATGTTGCTGTTTTGGCCCTTAGTTGGTATAACTTCCAAAACTGCAAATTTGAGCTGTGCAACAGTGTGTCCACTATCACGAAAATGTCTTGCTACCGATGATGTTCTGTTATTGAGTCTAATACATGATTTATGCTCATTAATGTGAACCCGTACTTTGCGTGCGGTTTCTCCCACATAATACTTGGCACAAGGACACTTGATGGCATATATAACATTCTCTGACAAACATGTCGCATGATATTTCAACTTGATCTGCTCTCCTGTTCGAGGATGGGATATGAATGGTCCTTTCATTATATTGTTGCAGTTCCCACAGCTCATGCACAGGTATGTGCCCGGATGTTTATCCGGCGTTCTCTGTTTGTCTCTTTGCTTGCCATGCGTGTCAACTAACAAGTTCCTTAAGTTATGGCTTTTTTCATAAGCAAAAATGGGAGGGTTCACAAATAACTCTTTGGTTCTATTGTCATTATGTAACACACTCCATCTTTTCAGGATGCTATCCTTAATTTGTCGGCTCTGAGTAGAGTACTTTGTGACAAATACCAAGTCTGGACTCTCCTGTTTTTGTTTGGTGATTAACAATTGTGCACGGTCACACATGTCTGTTTTTTCTCTTGCTCTTTGAAGATCTTCATCCGGATATCCTCTTTCCTTATGCTTCTCATGAAGCTTGTATAGTTCCATGTCGCACTCCACTGGATCACTTACGATTCTTTTAATACGCAACATTTGCCCTAAAGGTAAATTCCGCAGGATGCTCGGTGGGTGAAAACTCATCCTGTGAAGCAAGGTATTTCTGTCTGTAGATTTAGTATATACTGTCGTGGAGATCTTCAAGTCTGTGATGATGATCTGTACGTCCAGATAATGAACATTGGGGTTGCCTACTTCCATTGTGAACTGCAAACGACTGTCAATGCTGTTCAAAAAAGATTAAGAAGTTATCGAGCTCTTCCCGGCTCCCTGACCATACTCCAAAAACATCATCTATGTAACGTATCCACTTCTGAAGTCTCAAAAGTTTCAAAATCGAACATGACATCCAGGCCACCCTTCCAAGTTAGACATGACTTAGAAACCAGCCTCATATAGGTTCCATCTAGAGGGGACAGTATGAGGGCAGTAGGGACCAATTGCCATTTTCCCACTTCAATAGTACCCTGGGTGCTACTACCAAGATCGACAGCAATATATTTAGTTGTAGCAACTGTTGGATTTGAGGCACTAGGAGTAGGTTTACTAAACTGCAGGATATCCTGATAATTCTCAGTTGGGCCAGATCCCAATGCTGACATCAAACGTGGCGTGCTGTAGTAAGGAGTCAGACAAAGGGGTGCATGTTCACAGCAATCTTTATTTAAATACAAATGACAAAAGGCTTATCTTAACCTGTCCCTAAAGGGTTTCCCTACCTAACTAAAGAATTACTTGGTTGCTCATCATCAGGGTGGTTGTCAAACTCAAACTAACTTACTCTATCCCTACCACTAATAAAAGACAATTAACACAAATAGCCCCAGGAGAATGAGTCCCCTCTTCTGGTTCCATGGGATCAGCCCTAGGGGCATATTTCTGTCTGATTTTGATAATAGTGCAAATTAGGCACTTGTAGAGAATACCAGGAGAATGACTCCCTTCTTCTGGTCCAACAGTTCAGCAACTGCTATCTCCCCCTGGTCAACTTGGTCAATCTCCAGGCTGCTGTCTGGTTATCTTTTGCCTTATTTTCTGATTCAACAATGATGTGGGAAACCAGGAGAATGACTCCCTTCTCCTGGTTCATTTGGTTCAGCTGTTGGCTAGCTATGGATAGTTTCCTGCAACAATCTTTATCAACCTTTGCACTTCTTCCCAACGTTCCCCTTGGGGCTTGCTTAAAGGGCAAACACTCCTTTTGTTTCCAACACACAGTTATTTCTTGTCTTTCTTTCCCCTCCTCTTGTCAGTGAAAACAAGGAGACTCTTCTTGTGGCAGTCTCTAGCCTGAATGTCCCTTTTGAGGGTAGAGTGTTGAGGAGAGTACTCCTGATATGTTCTTCTCTTTCAATTTCTTTGACAGAACTGAAACGAGGAAGATCACTTGTGGTGTAATCTTCACACTTAATACTTTTATCCTAACTCTGGAGACGAGGGAGATTACTCCAGAGACTTTCTTTCCATTCAGTACTCTTAATACAACTACTGAGATGAGGGTGATTACTCCTGATGTCTTCTTCCCATTTGGTACTTCTGGCAAAATAACTGAGATGAGGGAGATTAGTCCTGATGCATTCTTTACATTCCATAGTTTTGAGATGATTACTGAGGTGAGGGAGACTTCTCCTGAGACTTTTTTCCCATTCAGTACTTTTGACCCAGTCACTGAGACAAGGGAGATTACTCCTGATACCTTTTTTACATTCTGTACTTTTGAGACAACTACTGAGATGAGGGAGATGTCTACTGAAGCTTTCTTCCCATTCAGTACTCTTGACACAGTTACTGAGACAAAGGAGATTACTCCCAAACCCTTCCCCAATCCTCTACCGCATCACCCGTGACTCTCATTACCTCTTCTCTGTTGAGGCCAAGTCGCTGATTCTTCCTGGAGTATTGGGTCGATGTGTTGCCATTGAACACTCTCCTTGCTTCTCTTTCCACTCCCACTGCCGTGCTTTGGCTACGCGGAATCCTAGGCCAGGTGGTATCGGCACAGTTAATGGCCTGCTCGGTCCACCTCCTCGAGGTCACACCATTGTTGGTCGGTTCCCAGCTTCCAGTCAGTCCTGTTCTGCAGCAGCCTGCAAAAGACTCCTGAAATGTGCTGTTGGCGTCCTCCTGACTGGATGTTTGCTTCCCCGAAGTAGCTTCTTGCTTCCAGATTTGAACTTCCCAGATCGGCCAGGCTTCACTTTTGCTTTGCTGCTCATTGAGTTCTTTCTCCATGCTTATGTCATACAGCTGGGATCTGCCCAGCAGAGTGTCACAGTCCTTTGTTTGTGTCCATTGTGTATTCTTCATGCATCTGTGTGGCCACCTCTTCCCAGAATCTTCGTACTTGGCAAAGGAGTAGTTTGTATAACTCCATTCATCTCCTTCTACACAGTACTGTTGGAAGATGATCTCAGAGCAGACAGCATGTCTATTTTAATCTTCCTGGTCTTGATGCTATCAACATTTACATAAATAAAGAAAGGAGTATTGCAGTAACATACAGTAGTGCTTTCAGATTGTTTCTCAGCAGACTTTATGGGTTTCGTGGTCTCAAGAGCAAGAAGGTTAGGGAGTTCCATCACAGAACAGGAGTCCTTGTCCCCATGAGGGGAGTTTCTCCTTGGGGGAATGTTGCATAGCGGGATCACCCCCTAGCCTCACAGGGAAGGGCTTCCCCCTGGGGAGAAGTGACATGATCCCATGAATCATCACAACACACATGCATTTACTAAGAATTCACTTCTTCCTCTATGTAACATTGTGAATTAAAATAGAAATGCTGTGATCCTAGTCCTTCTCGTTCATCATATTCCTCCATTATAGACCTTTTCCTTCACCATAGTTCTTCATCCCAGTCATTCTGTTTCAGGGAATCTGTCATCGATGCAGCAACGGATCTTGTCGATTTTGTCTGTGAAGAACATGTTGATTACATTGCATTTCTGTGTAGATTTGACAAATGTTATAGGGGGATGATGCAGTGTTTTATGGCCTTGAAGAGGGCTCTGCTATTGCCAGAGAATTCTGCAGTAGTTGCTGTCTATTAATGTGCTTTGGACTAGATGATAACGGCCCTGCGGGCTCAGTGGAGGCTTTTCAAGGTGGTGTGATCTTCTTGTAGTTGTGTTTTTCTCCAAATTGATTGGTGTTTTTAGATGTCCCATTTACTGTCAGTGAGCTCTTGGTGTACCAGGGTGTAGATGGCTTGTTGCTGTTAATTCACAGTTTCAATGGTGCATGGATGTTGGCAGCAACTGTTAGTGTTCAGTTGAGCTGATTGAGAAGGTTGTTGATGTCAAAGGAAGGACTGAGTGTGGAGGACAATTCCTTTCTTGGGGATGTTTTTGAATGAGTTTCAAGCTGTCTTTGTTGGTTCCAGTTGCCTTCAATGGCTTGTGTGCTGGACCTTGACAGGTATATCTGTGTGGCCAGTCCAGTCGAGTTGTTTAGGTGGGAGGCAGTTGATGTCTGTTGATGAGATGAATGCCAGGTCAAGAGTTCTGCCTTTGGTGTGTGCGGGATCTGTGATGAGTTGTGTGATGTGGATGGTGTGCAGGAGATCGAGGAGAGCATCTTTGTTTTTTTTGGTTCCTTACATTCCTGGAATATTGAGGTTTCGTAGGAAGATATTGATGGGATGGTTGACAGTTGATGTATTGATAAGGTTGATGATTTCATCCAGGAAGGCTTGTATACTTGGTAATTGGTGGCAATATCACATGGAATTTAGCAGTGGCTGTGTGGGAGAGAAGACATTGACATGTAAGGAGCTACGTGGATTTGAGGGTTGAGGGATCCTGGAGTGTACATGTCCATGAAGTCTTGTGGATGACTGCATTGGCCCCCTATCAGACTTCTCTGTACAATTGCTATGCTGAATGCTGTATTCGGCAGAGGCAAGGGGATCCCCAATGTGGGAGGAGGTGGTGGTAAAACATGTTTCAATTAAGAAAAATGCATCAAGGTGTGCGTGGTGATGAAATCAGCAATACCTGCTGCAAGGAGTACAGCCTACGGGTGAGCACAAGGTGGTGTGCATGTTTGTTTAGGTAGAGCAGATTGGGTGATTGTAAGTGGAATCTTGATAATGTTTAAAAATTGGTGACAAGGCAGGCGTTCTGTTGCCAGTCACGTTTTCCTGCATTAGCTTCTCGTTTTTATGACTCCATCAATCTTCAGGGGGGCTGTGTTTCTTTGCTTTTTCAGGCGTGTCTTCATTTCCTTTTCAGGTGTGGCAAGTTAATTGACTCTAAGTATTCTGGTACTTGTATTATTTCACACTTAATTTTTCTTGCAGGTGGCTGGAAACAACTCCCTCCATAGCACAAATCTTCCCCTTGATGGGGGCAGAGGGAAAGCCATGGTTGTGGCTCTCCATTGTAAGGCATGATAAGGTTGCAGGGGTTAGAGCTGTGATTGTGACTGAGGAGTACAAGTTGTGAGGCACGAAGTTAGGACCCAACATGCTCCTGTGCCCTGCTTGGTTTATGCATATCCGGGTTACCACAAACAGGCTTACCCGAGTGGCGATTGGGTGAGACCGAAAGTCATCCCTAGATCCCTTAGTCCATTTTACGGAAACCAGCAGGCCAGTGGTGACGCGGCACATCATTACGTGTTTAGGTTCTTTCCTCAAAATGGCCTTACGTGGTTCACGTTGGCCCTAAAGGACAGGATGAGCACACTAACGGCGTTCCCACAACAGTCTTTATGCGTTTGCCCAGGACCCGTGCATCCAGTTTTTTTTTGGGGATTATCCTGTATTCAAGAAGGTACTTTGTTGGTTATTTCTGGATCATTCACTGGAGTCCTTTTAGCACCAGGAGTGCATAACTACTGTGGTAAGGCATATTGCTTGTTCTATATATTCATAGCTAACATATATCTGTGGAGATATTTTTCATCTATCTATTCTGTCTCCGACTCCAACTCCAGTTTCATACCTGCATAGTTCTAGAGGGTGTATGTCAAGTAGGACTGCTGCATGGTGGGATTTATGACATAGGCTGTATTCACTAGTCTGTTGAATATATCTTCTTGGTAAGGTGGAGCACAGCGAACAGGGTTTCGGAGAGAACTATAGTATCACTAGGTTGCGCCTGACAGATTGCGAGAACCCAACCTCTCTCGCAAACCATGGACATTGTGCTTAAGGACTTAGTCTTGGCGGTGCATAAGTTACAGATAGAGATAACCACAGCGCAAGACGAAAACGTGTTTTGTTCCAATCCCTGGTGACTTTACAAAGCACTGTGCAACAAATGGCAAAGAAATCCGCCCCCCAGGGGAATCCTTGGGGATCGGGGTTAGGTACCTCTTTTCGCTCCGATACAAGCACAATCCTCACCCTGACCACCTTACAAGGGCACAGAGCCCCTCTTAGTATACCATCTCCTCCCATCCCTCCCCCAAGTATGGGGGTGAGCCCAAAGAATGTAAGCCTTTCCTTACTCTATGTAGAATACATTGCTTAAATCGACCTCAGTTGTTTGCGTCTGTATGCGTCTGACCAGGTCAAGGTGTCCTTTGTACTATTTAAGCTAGAGAAGACAACAGTTGTATAGGCTACTCCATATGTGGACAGTAAGGGTCCTCTATTGAACAGTTTTATGATGGTTTTCTTGAGGCCTTTCAAGCAATGTTTGATCGTCAATACCCGGTGCAAGCCATTCGAAATGAACTATTGGATTTCAGACAAGGTAATCAGATGTGCTCTCCTAAATCTCTCATTTCAAGGGATTGGTTAGTCAAACCACCTGGCCTGACGATGCACAGATAACTACCTTATTTAAGGGCCTCAAGGAGGACCTGAAGGATGCCCTTAGTCAAGTGGTGGATCTCCCTAATACCCATTCTGATTTGATCCCTTTAGTGATTCACATAGACCAGAGAGCCATGGAAAAAATGGGAGAATGACAAAGATTAGATTATTATCAAATGATTCCCCCCAGGTGGAAAAGTAAACCTTGACAACGGACCAAGAACCAATGCAGTATGGCAGCCGCATGGTGTCCGTTCCACTAGAAGGATGAGATAGACAAAGACGTTTTAATCTTTGCTTCTATTGCGGCGACTCTGGCCACCCTGTGAGGGAATGCCCCGGAAGGATTCCCCAGCCTCAGTGAAATCCCAGAGCTCACTCCCAATAGGGAATCTCTGGGCAAGCCGATCTTCTTCTGGTCCCTTCCATATTCTGTGTCCAACCATGACCAGCCAATCATCTCATTTACATATCCTGGTGGATTTGTATATTGATTCTCGTAAATGGGATGGGGTGCTAGCCCTTATAGATAGCAGAGTTACCAGGAATTGTGCTGCTATCTCCTTCCCTCACAAACACAGCTTTCGTTTAATACCCAAAATGGAGCCCATATTATTTGTGGATGATTTCCCTCTTGTTTCAGGCCCCATATTGCTACAAACCAAAGGAATGATCATGGTATGTGCCGAATCTCATCAAGAAACCCTAGAATTTGATGCTATAGCAGAACCTCACTTCCAGATTATTCTCGGTACCCTAGGTTAAAATGTCATAACCCTAGTATAGATTGAAGAAATCAAACACGTACCTTTCAGGGGTCCCAATGTCTAAGTTCCTGCTCTCAATTCCCCTTTCCTAAACCAACCTTTTCTATGTCCAATAGTATCCCTGTGATCCTTTCCCCAACCCCACGACAAGCTTTGGTCGTCTTAAATCAGTTACCTCCAGAATATTGTGACTTTGTGGATGTTTTTGATCCAAAGGAAGCCGATAAACTCCCTCCTCATTGTGAATGTGACTGTCACATTGAACTAGTTCCTAATGCTAAGATACTGCATGGGAGGATCTATAACTTATCTGAAAAAGAGAATGCTATGCTCAAAAAATACATTGATGCAGATCTCAAGAAAGGCTTCTTTAGACATGCGTCTCCTGCAGGGGCCCCCATCTTCTTCATCCCTAAAAAGAAGATGGGTGAACTCAGGCATTGTGTGGACTATCAACAGTTAATCACCTACCCCTCATCCAAGTCTTGCTTGATCAAGCCAGAGACAACCACATTTACACAAACGTGGACTTAGAGGGTGCCTACCATTTGATATGTTTGGCAGATGGCGAGGAATGGAATATTTCCATCAGGACCAGATATGGGTATTTCAAATATCCTGGTATGCCCTTTGGTTTGTGCAATGCCCCTGTTGTCTTTCAGCACTTCTTCAATTATATTTTCAGGGATCTACTAGACATCTATACCATGTGACATCTTAATCGTCTGTTCGTCATAAGATCTTCAAGTCACCCACGTCAGGGAAGTCCTACAATGCCTGCGTAACCACTGCCTCAATGCCAATCCCTCCAAATGCTTCTTTCCTTAAGCCCGGATAGCTTATCTGGGATACATTCTAACATCAGGCAGCATCGAGATGATCACAAGAACATTATGTCCATGATAGAATGGCCTATTCCTTGTTTCGTCAAGGAATTACAACGTTTTATTTTTCAATTTTCATATGAGATTTATTTCCAACTACTCCAGAATACTCCTGCCCCTTACCATGCTTCTTAAAAAAGGGTTTTGTTATGAGTGGACTTCTGAGACCAACAGGGCCTTTCAGACCTTGAAGAGAATATGTACCACAGCCACAGTTCTCCAACTACCAGAACCAGACCTTCCATGCACAGTGAAAAGGGGACACCTCCAACTATGCTATGGAGCTGTCCTTTTGCAAAAAGAAGCTTCTACCAAGGACAGCCACCCTTTGTCATAATTTTCACATACTTTCAACCCAGGCAAAAAGAATGATAGTATTCTTGAGAAGTTGTTATTGGCTGTCAAGGAAGCTTTCATCAATTGGAGGCACCTGTTGGAAGGAGCGTGACATCCTATTACTGTCTTCAGTGATCATTGTAACTTGGGCTTCCTGAAAACAGCTAGATCCATGAATCAACATCAGAACCGGTGAATACATTTCTTGGCTAGATTTGACTTTATCGTCGCCTTTAAACCTCGAAGTCAAAATACTAAGGCAGATGCTCTTTCCAGGGCTTACAGTGATGAAGAAGAGGAAGCAGAAGGAGAACCATTTGTGTCCCCTGATAAAGTCATTGGATCCCTCTGTCCCATGCTGTTTCATTACAAAGAAAATCTGAAGAGATGCTACGTGGATGGCCGTAAATAGGATTTTTTCCAGGAGGGAATCACAACACCGAAGCAATGATGGCAACGAACCGGCATCAGCAGCTGCAATGCCACCATTGGATTTGCTTCGTTTGAAGTGTGAATAGGAGGCTCATCACACTATCAAAGTATAGAATAGGGTGTGGAGTACGCCCGTTGCAGTAATTACTTCGTGCCCTTGAGGCAATAATCTGGCTTCTGTTGTCACGTAGCAGGTCATATTTTCCCCGCCATTGGTGTTAGGAATCCCAACTCCCGCCGGCCTCGCAAGTCCAGGGTTCTGCATAATAGCCACGTGAAGACTTCATTTAAAGGAAAAGATTTGCTATGCAAGGCCTCTTTACATCGTTCCTCTGTTAGGTGTTTCCCATGTACCCATAGACACTTTATCGCCGGCCATGGAGGTTGTCATGGAGACATTAGAAGCCTCTGCATACATGTAGTCGTGTAGCAATGCGTATGGCACCCAATAGGAAGACCAGCCTATGCGCTCACGTGATACGGAATGTTACATGACTCAGGAAATAAGTAGCGTCTTCGTCACCTGTACAGGGCTTCTGATTAGAGTCTGTTCCGTGACTCTATGCTTGCTTGTTTTCTGCTGAACTCTCTGTTACCGACCCGATTTGCTGTATTCCGGACCTCCCTCTGCTTAATCCCTGTTCCTGCCTGACCCTGGTGTTTACTCGACTCGGAATTGCCTTACGGACTGCCTTGCTACTCACCCTGCCTCACACCGCCAGATCAATGCCGACTTCTGCTTCGTCCCCGGACTGCTTTTGCCTATCGTATTGTCCTTCAGTCTGCCTGCACGTTGGCAACCCTGTTTCTGTCTTTGGATTCCACGCTGCTACTGAACCACCATAACCGGCAAAAGAGATGCTTTGCTGCACCTTCCATCTCCACTGGATTGTTTGGACTTACTATGCATTTTCCCGCGTGTTTACTGTGCATGAACTAAAGACGCTTGCTGTGCCGCACCAACCAGTTCGCATAGGTGTCCTCATGCCGTCGGGATCCACTGCCCATTCCCTCACCGGCGTACCTTCTGACCAGGATTGCATACCGGAGTGACTCCGCTCTCAGTTCTTCACAGCTGCTCGTACTTGGTAAGACATATTCCCTGTATGCCTATTATCCGCCTATCATTCCTTCCTTGTTCTTTTTTCTTACCTGTGGTTCTGTATTTCCAGACATCCTTTGGGTGCATTGGGGAACCCAGAGAACCCTACTACCTTATCCGAGACGGATACCTGGCTCAAGCTGGCACAGCAGTACCTACCATAGAGGTTTGCCTCGTTCTTCCTTTTCTGCTAACTTAAATAAGGGGAAGAGGTGTGTGAAGGTGTTTTGTGTTATGAACCGCGCTGTATTCTGTATTGTAGCCGGTGGTGTTCATGCAGCGCTTTCCTGTATCTTGTGATTAATAGGTTCCTCTGATTGTGAATTCATAATAACAGTGGGACACATTGATAGGATGAAGTCATCCTCTACTTGCGAATCACGCCCATCCGACTTTTGGCATTCTGAGGCTTACGTAGGACAAGAGTACCACTAGGCGGTGAGTCACAACAATTGGTCAGTGAATGGGGTTTCCCAAACTGGATCTTACTTCTTAGTGTGGCTATGGTTGCTCACTTGTATTGTCAGTTAATGCCCTGATGAAGGACCTCATGACCGAACTGCATAGCTTCTGGCATTTGCCAATACTTTTTATTAAATAGATATTTGTTTTTTACTCTTCCGAATTAAGTAACTTAATTTTATTGCTCACATTGCTTAAGATGCATTTCTGAATTGTTGTAAATGTAACATATTAGCCTTTGCTAATTCATGGAGTGCATCCCTCACCTCTGGCCCTATGCCTTGGTCTTCATATTCAGACAGCTATATTAACCATAGTTGATTCTTCCACAAAAATGTCCAATTTTATAGTCTTGAAGGCTGTGCCATCTGCTCCTGTTTTTGTTCATTGCTTTATCCACCACATTTTTTGTTTTCACGGTCTTCCTATAACTCTAATCACAGATCATGGAATACAATTTCTTTCCACCTTTTGGAAAGAAATCTGCAAAAGACTAGGTATCAAACATCATTATTCCACTGCATATCCTCCTCAGACTGATGGCCAGAGTGAGAGGGATAACCAAACACTTGGCCAGTACCTTCAGTTTTACATCATATAAAACGAGGAAGCATGGACTGGATTATTACCCTTGGCCGAATTTGCTTACAATGATTCCTATCACTCTTCGTCCAATGATACACCTTTTCACGTCTCGTATAGCTATCACCCTGTTTCCATACCAGTGACAGGCACGATATACAGTAAGGTGCCTTCTGCCAAGGACCAGATCCAAAGAATCATCACAGGAATACAAGTTAGTAAAAAACACCTACAAGTTGCTCAGACAAAAAAAGACATCCTGATCTGCTTTATAAGGTGAACGACTCTGTTTGGTTGTCCGCTGATCATATCAAACTTCCTGCTTGTAACAGAAAATTGAAACCAAGATACATTGGGCCTCATTCCAACATTCTGGCGGTAGAGCTGCCAGGATACCAGAAAATGTTTTTACCGTTTCCGGCAACAGTTCTGGTGGCATTGCTGCCAGATTAGGGGTGACGGAGTCAAGGTGTAAATCCCCATTCATTGAGTCCTATAGGAGCCCTATAGGACTCCATGAGGGGATTTGCTGTCATTACTGGCACTGGCAAGACTGGTGCTGGTAATATGTTTTTTTGCCGGTAGGGCACCTGCATTACCTCAAGCTTTTTGGAGGTAACTGAGGTGCCTCACCGGAAAACCTGTAGTCATCCGGTCTGGTAAAGTGCCGGTATCCATAAATTCCAGCACTTTTTTTTACCAGACCAGCTGACTTAAAATTCCCTTAAAATTCCCTTTGAAACCTGGACCAGTTCTGTGTACGGCATCTCAGGGGGGTGGGGATGGAGGGTGTGATGTTATGACCCAACGTGCTGTCGTACTCCGCTTGGTTTATACATATCCGGTGTACCATAAATAGGCTTACCGTGTGGTGATTTGGAGAGCCCTGATGCCATCCCTAGAATCCTTAGTCAATTTTACTGAAACCAGTGGGCCAGTGGTGATGCTTAGCATCATTAGTTCTTTAGGTCCTTCCCTCAAAACGGCCTTACGTGGTTTTGTTTGCATCAGCCTTAAGGACCGAACAATAACAGTAACAGTTTTATCGCAACAGTATTTACGCATTGGCCAGGACCCAGGCAGCCAGTTTTTCTTTCGTGCTGTCCTGTAGTCAAGTAGTTACTTAGTTGGTTATTTCTGGATTATTCACTGGAGTCCCTTTAGCGCCAGGAGTGCATAACTACTGCCATAAGGGATATTGCTTGTTCTATATATTGTATATATCCATAGCAAACACTGATAAAAAGCCTGGTGGAATGCAGCATAAAACACTCTGCCCTGAAATAGCTACCTCCTTCTCCACAAATCGAACTGAAAGAACTTACCTACCACTTTTCAACTCAAACAGCAAAAACATATCCTGCAGAGTTCCACAAGGATCCAGCCTCTCCCCCCTACTCTTCGATGTCTACATGTTCCCCTTGATGAAAATCATTCAAACCCACAGACTGACTGCCTACAACTACGCATACGGCACACAACTAATCGTGAAGATTACCAGGACCCTAGAACCAAACAATACCCTCAACAATTTTCTCACAGACATCTATAGCTGAATGACAACAGGCAACCTCAAATTGAACCTGGCCAAAACAGAAATAATGCCTGAAAGGCTCACCAAAACATTTCAACGAATCCAGAACACCGAAGCAAGGAAACTCCTGCGATTAAACAGAAGAGACTACTTTACACCAGCTCTGAGAAGACTACATTGGCTACCAGTAAAGAATTGCATTCAATTCAAGGCCTTCTTCATTGCCCATAAATCCTTACACATACAAAGAACCAAATTTCTCCAGGTCAAGATCAGCCGGTATCAACCAAGAAGAGACCTAAGATCAAGCAATGACCTCCATATAGAGACAAAACAATACGAAAAAAGGAAATTGGGAGGTACTGCATTCTCACACTTACTTGCTAACCTATGGAAGACAATGCCTAAGGAAATTAGAAGCACAGTAGACCACTTTGCCTTCGAAAAACCACCGCACCTTAAGGTTACAACTAAAAACATGGTTATTCAACTGCCAATGATCAGCACAAAGGGACAATATCAGCAAAAGCAAAGAGTATCACTAAGCAGCAAGAGGATGAGCAATGAGGGCATATTTTGGAGCTACTGTCGAGATTAACCAATGTACTAATCAATCCACCCTACTCCTGCTCCTTCAACACAATCCATAACCACTATAGATGACTATGGGCTAGCTAAAATACACATACACACCCCAAGCATTAATTAACTTTCCACTCACAAGCTTCAGAGACACTGGACCTAACCTCAGATGGAATTTACCAGTCCACACAATCCATAAAACCTGAGCCCAACCACACACAAACGCACTGAAACACACACCAACACAACTCTCTCAGGCATGTAACAAACAACTATGACAGTGGACTCCCCCTTATGGACACAACAAACCAGTGTGCACAATTATACTTACACCCTAACTGCACACGATTCACACATCCAACACACTAGTACAAAACCTGAGTCTTACTCTAGAGTTGGTGAGCAAGTGTAAGTGGATCTAGGTCATCTGGCCTAAGCCCCACCCACTTGTCAATCACCTTAAACTGTTGCCACCTTTCTGTTTTCCCACCCCTTTTCCCTACTTATGCAACCTTCCAGACCCTTTGCTTTGCAGTTGGTGAGCAGGTGCAAATGGATCTAGGTATTCTGGCCTAAGCCCAGCTCATCTTCTTAGCCGTGCCTCTTCCTTTCTGCTCTTAACTCTTAGATCAAGGGTACCTATCGCCCAGGCATCCAAAATGAAGGACAGACGAAGAAAAGGTCCATTCCTGTTTAGACCAGTTCGGACCGGCAGGATCCAGGGCTCAAACCTCTGCCCAGACAACAGATGAGCATGTGCCAACATGTGTTTTCTACCTCTGTCCCCACAGGCCATCACCACCATCACCACCATCACCAGGCAATGCCAACATCAACAACCCTGCCCCTCCTCTAAGGCATGGACTCTGTAATGCAGCAACCTCACCCACATCAGCCTCAAGCCCATCAACACCCCCTCACCAACGTCAGCTCAGCTATTACCCATGCAGCAGACATCGCCGACCTCATCACTACACATGACCTTGATGCCATCTTCATCACCGAGACCTGGCTGAAAACCATCTCTACCCATATCCTAAACATGCTTGTCCTCGGCAGCTACAGCATCCAACACAGAGACCGGCCAAACAAGACAGACGGAGGCCTTGCAGTCATACACAGGACCTTGTGGACCTGCACCAGACTTGACATTGACAACATTGACTCCTTCGAAGTCCTCTACTGCAACTTCCTATTCTCCCCGATGGATACAGTCATGTTCCATCTCATCTACAGACCACCCAAACCCAACACAGCCTTCATCGGAGACTACACTTAACTGGTTACCACCATGTCCCTCACCCACGCAAACAGCATCTTCCTAGGAGACATCAACCTCCCAGGGATCAAGGACACCAAACCAATGAAGGACGCTCACCTCAGTCTTCTCGACACCCTCTGCCTTACACAACACATGCAAGACCCAACACACGAGAAAAGTAACATCATTGACCTAATTATCACTACACTGTCTTCCCTCCACTACAGCTCTCCTCTCGCAGTTGACTGGTCTGACCACCTAGCCATGCTTTTGAACATCATGCACACCACCCCAGTCAAGAACTCCTAGCATAAACCCAGCAGCCAAATCTTCAAGTCCTTCAAGAACTTCACAGTGGACGCGCTCCCAGAAGACCTTGCCAACCTACACCTTACATGGACTGAACACCCCCAACCGAACTGCGACTCCCTACTGGAAGCACTGAACGCCACCCTTTCAGCCTCCATTGACCAAAACATGCGTCTGAAATAACGCACCTGCAAACCGAAACCATCAGCACCTGGTACACGGAAGAACCCAACCTCAGCAAAAGAGTGATTGGCTCTGCTCCAGGACTGCATCTTACCTGGTGTTCCTCAAGGAACCCGCCAACAACTAATCAACACAGTCAATGTCTCCTACTATCGGAATACCATAGCAAAAGCCAACAACAAAAGCATAGCCCTCTTCAAAGCGGTCAAGCAGTGTGTCAACCCACTACCCAACCCCGCCACACCACACTCCATCAAAAAGTCCACCGCCATCAACACCATCTTCATCAATAAAATCAGCAAGATTCACCAGCACATAGACATCAGCTCTGCATCCACAGACCCACCTCATGTCCCTCCTCGCAAAATCTCCACACCTGGACAACATTCAAGACACTCGACAGAGGACCTGTCACCCTCCAAACCACATACTGTACAGATGACATCCTCTCAGCTTCCATTCTCAAGACCCTCCCCGCAGAAGCTCTACTTCTCTACCTGGAGATAATCAACAGCTCCCTAACTCAAGTCACCTTACCATCGACCCTGAAAACAGGATAAATCCTTCCTCTACTAAAGAAACGGTAGCCGCACAACTGCAGCAGCACATCGACACCAACAATCTTCTCCAAACCTACCAATCCAGATTCAGACCCAGATGCAGCACAGAGACAGCAACCATACAGGTGGTCGACTACGCCCTCAACATCCATTGACGACAGCCACCCCTGCCTCCTGGTGCTACTCGACCTCTCAGCCACTTTCAACACAGTATGTCACCAGGCACATATGGAAACCCTACATCGGCGCATGGTGATCAGCAACCTTGTCCTATGGTGGTTCAAGTCGTACCCCGCCAACTGGAAGAGGTTTGTTCAGATGGACTTCACTAGATCGCCAATGCTACCTGCCACCTGTGGAGTCCTGCAGGGTACCATCCTCTTCCCGGTGATCTTCAATTTATACATGGAGCTGCTGGGAGCCCTCCTAGCCATACACAACATCCACACCCACCAATATGCTGATGACACACAGCTATACCTCAAGATCGACTCCATCAAGGACATCCATTGGCTCAAAACTTGCCTCTCGCTGATCCAGTCTTGGTTGTTCAGTGCATAGTTGAAGCTAAACCCCTCCAAAACCGAATTCCTACTCCTTAACCACAACACTGAACACCCAGACATACAGACCTGGCTATCAATCATGCACTCTGGGGCTTCATACCCAAACTCATCTTCTGTGCTAAGTCCCTCGGGTTCCACATCGACAAACACCTCTCCTTCTTCTTTTTTTATTTTTTTATTTATTGATTTTAGTTTGTAAAACAAACCTATACAATAAATGTACTTTGTATATACATATAACAACATAAAATATTCTTAGAATAAAGTATAATGAACATTTTAGAACATTTACATATAAATGAAAATATGTCATTAATACACAACACATAAAACATCATGATAAGATAAGATTTGATAAAAGCCTAGCTGGAGTCAATTCACAATAAGTTCCAAGTTATGTGTGACAACTACAAATAGGCAGGTATGAATACAGGAAAACTTGAAATGTCTTGTTCATTGAGTACAACGTATAAAAACTGCAACGATGTATACAAGAAATACAAATTGACAAGTATAACTTTATAGTATAATACAAGAGAACTTGAGATTTCTTATTCATTACATCCAACATATTTAAAAAAAAAACAACAACTTTGTGTATATGTTAGAATTCTAAAACAAGTAAATTAACGTAGTCAAAGCTACCTGGCGGATATGGACACAGAATATGATACAAGGAAAAGAAGAAGAGATCATGAGTATCCCATTCATTGTATCCAACCCAAAAACAACGATTTCATGGATGCATAGCATTAGTAAAACAAGTCAAGTATAAAGAAAAAAGGAAAACTGGCCCAATACTCAGATTAAGTGACAGCCCTTCAGAGGGAGCAGTACACGAAAAGAAGGGCCGAAACATATGTCAACCTATTATTGATAATGTTGTTTTCCCTACTCTCTATTACATAATCAAATGACTGTTGTGGTATCTAAGAAAGGCAAAACAAGCAACCCCATTTGAAAAATGAAACTGTATAAAAGTGATAAATGTCAATTATCTACTCAATGATGAGAAGTGTTTTATATGTTTTTTAAAAAAAGGAAAATAAAGAAAATTGATTAATACAAATATGGCGTTGTCATAGAATAATGCTAAAGGTGACAATTGGTGATTTGATCTACTAACTAACGTAGTAGTTCTCGATCCTCCTGCCAGTACTTCCTCTCTCTGGACTGCTTTTGATCCACCGTTCAAGCACTGGTAGTATCCAACCTGGAGTGGGGTAATGCACTCCTCGAAGGCCTCCCGTCATCCTCCCTTTGTTAATTTGACTGTTATTTCGATACAGCTTTCCGCAATAATGAAGAAAGTGTGAATAATCTCACCTTGACAGATTGAGTAGAAAACCCTGGTAGAATCTGGAAGTGTCGTGGATCCAGATGGCTGATGAATGTCTTCTATTAGTGGCAGTGGAAGGCAGGCAGGAAGGCTTCGTCTGGATGCACAAAGGAAAATGGTCAGAGTAAGTTTGTAAAGAAGGGAATGGGAGTGGTAAATAAACGACACTGCTGGTGCGGATGTCTCCGCACCAGCAGAGGCAGGAGTGAAGGATAGGATGATTGATCTAGGGCCTCGAGGGAGAAGTGAATGGGAGACCAGAGCTCTAAATGTCATAATGCCTACCTCCAAGGAGCCAGGTCCTACTGAGCAACCCCAGAGGCAGGCATCATTATCCCCAGGGGAGCGCCAGCGGGCCCAAGCTGGGGCCCTTTGGACGCAGTCCTGGCGCCTTAGGCGCCAGGCTCATGTTGGACCCCTGTCCTGGCGCCTTAGATGCCAGGCTCATAAAGTTAGACATGTGTTCAAGTGTTTTAATGTGCACTGACCTGATGCAGACCATGCTGCTACATCCAGGCCCTCTTGAGGCCTGAATGGAACTACTTTACCTGTGGGACTACTTTCCACCCGGGTGTGGTCGGGGAAAGATACATACCTGATCGGTGGATACACACTGGGAACTTCTTCCAAAGCTATTTAAACCACACCCGATCAGCAACTCACGCTTCGCGTTGTTCTGCTCCTCGCAGCTGGACGCTCACCGTGTCAGCTCCTGCATCTGGACTTCAACCACGCCTGTCAGCATCCTGGGTCGCCTGCAAAAGGAGATAAGAAGGAATTGGAGAGAATTGGAGAGAAAGAAGACCTTACCTGCTAAATCAGCACCACGGAGACATCACACCGACGATCCTGAAAAGGAAGACATCATTTTTAAAAGCATTTCGCTACGATCGATGCAGTGCTGCATTTCACTCACCTATCCTGGACGCCTCCATCTTCAGCAGCGATCATCCGGATCCACAGCCACTTCCCAGAGCCTAGAGAGAAAAAGACAAGAACAAGGTGAGAGAAGGAAAGGAATAGGAAAAGCTCATTTTCCTTCTAAGACTTACCTGTTGGGTCATTCCCATTTCATTTCGGGTCTTGCCGCTTTCAGGCATTCTCCGGACCCCGCCCCCTATGGGGAAAAAAGACAAAGACATTAAATGAGCGAATGCAAAGACATTACCCGAGCGCTCATCCAGAACTTACCTGTCATTTACTGGAACTGCACGTTTCACTTCGGGTCGTCGCCATATCTCCGGCATTCCGAACCCCGGCCCCTAAGGGGAAAAAGACATAAGCATTAGCGCTTGCTGCAACAAGACAATGAACATTATTATTAAGCTTGGACTTTAGAACATGCAGCAGAACTTTTACAGCGCCTTACCTGAATAGTCAAGCTTACCTGAACTCCCATCAATCCTCAATCCAGTGAAGTAAATGGGTTTCAACGCGCCCCTGCATCAGAAGCAGGATGGAGAGCTCATCCTTCTTGGCCCTAAGGTGAGACTTCACTGGGAATCGTGGAAGGGTATCGTGGAGGGCTGGAGGAGAGTGGGAGGCTTGAGCATAACTCAGTCAGTAGGTTATACTCCCTTTTCACGCACAGGGGAATATTCCTGCGAGCCAGAGAAGCCAGAGTAGAGGGGCTCTTCCTGTCCATCTTCAGGGTCCTGCGCTTCACCATTGAAGAAGCACCAGCACTCGAAGCCAGACCTGCGCCTCCGGGGGAATCAGGTGAGCGTTACACTAAAAGGAATAATAATAAGGTCAGAATCAGAATCGGGAGAGAAGGAAAGGAATTCTGGTTGAAGGGCACTTACGGCTATGAGGTAACTCAGATGAGACGAAATCAGGGTTGGCGTGATAGTGACGCCGATGGATATCTGGGCTCGGCGAGAAATCCCGAGAGAAGGGAAGACCGGAATGGAAGGGGGAGTCTGGAGACGAGAGCTTGAGAAACAAAAGGTTACAGAGTTAGTCGGAGAAGTCAGTTAGGAGAGGCAGAGGTATTGGAATTCCTAGAAGCGAACTCACGGAGCGCCTGTTGAAACAGAAGCGACGCGAAGAGTTGTCGGCTTCCGTGTTTGATAAAGGATCACGTGAGCAGACAAGAGCGTCTCGGAGAGACGTGAAAAGACTAGACCGCTACCTTCAGCAAGGAAGTCATCTTGAGAGGGATTCTCGGGAATCGCGTAGTGAAGAGTACCACACAACCGGTTGCGAGCCCACAGAGACCACCTCCCACAATGTGTAACAGTATACCCCCTCCTCCTGGGGGGAGACCCGGTTTACCCGGGTAAAAAAGAAAGAACTGTCGAATCAATTTAGGAGCATGAACTCCAGAAGCTGGTTCCCAGGATCGTTCAGTAGGTGAATAGCCCTTCCAATCTACCAAAAACTGCAGTTTACCCCTCCTGTACCGAGAGTCACAAATATTGGCCACTTCATATTCAGATCCAGTAGCAGTAAAGACCGGAGGCGGAGGAGGTGCCCCCGATCTCCGAAAACGGTCCGGAACGACCAACTGGATTTGAGATAAGTGAAACACTGGATGAATCCGAGACCAGGAAGTCGGTAGGGCGAGTCTGACAGCAGCAGACCCAACCCAGGATAAGACTTTAAAGGGTCCAAAATACCTGGGAGACAATTTAGAAGGGACAAGATGCCGGGGAAGGAATCGGGATGCCAGCCAAACAGAATCTCCCAGGAGGATATTAGGGGCTGCCCGACGATGCTTGTCTGCGTTCCTCTTAGCCCGATCTTGAGCCTCTTGAAGTGATAGTCTAGCCAGTTTCTGACCCTCTTGTATATCTGAGATAAGACTGTCAACCCCAGGGCAACAGGAAGCAGGAATAGAAACGGTAGGTACAAATGAAGGGTGATAACCATAGGAACAATGAAAAGGACTGGTGTGAAGTGCAGAATGTTTGGCGTTATTGTAGGTGAATTCCGCAAATGGGAGCAATTCGACCCAACTGTCCTGGGCAGCTGAGATGAAACATCTCAAATATCCTTCCAAAGTTTGGTTTAAGCGTTCCGTCTGCCCGTTAGTCTGGGGGTGGTATCCGGAACTTAAGACTCTCTTGATTCCCAGAATGTGACATACCTTCTGCCAGAAAAGAGAGGTATATTGGGGGCCTCGATCCGATACAATGGTATCTGGGAGTCCATGTCGAGAAAAGATTTCGGAAAGAAAGATCTTTGCCATAGCCGCTGCTCCAGGAAGTTTCACTAAAGGGGTGAAATACCCAGTTTGGTAAAGTAATCGATGGTGACCATGATAGTGGTTTTATTCTCAGAAGGAGGTAGGTCTGAAACAAAATCGGTGGAAATTATCTGCCAAGGTCGGTCAGGAATAGGCATCCTTGAAAGTAAGCCCAGAGGAGACATCTGAGGAGACTTAGTCTGAGAACAAATAGTGCAGGCTGCAACATAATCACGGACGTCTGCCTTCACTTCTGGCCACCAAAAATGTCATAGAACGAGCTCCAAGGTTGAGGCGTATCCTCGATGGCCAGCTGCTCGGGAGTCATGACACATTTGTAGCACTTCTTGTTGTAAGGAAGGAGTGGGAATCAGAACTTGAGCTCCTCGAAAATAATGGCCCTTGTCTTCCGTGAGCTGATGATTAGCGGCGATTTCTTCACATAGGAATTCGTTCTGATTAGTGGCTGTCAGTACTTCTTGAAGAAAATCAGTTAGGACTGCGATAAATCGTGCTGTGGGGAACATCGTTTCAGAACAAAAATTAGAAGTTGGAGAATCTTTTCGAGAAAGAGCGTCGGCCCTTAAGTTATGTTTTCCAGGAAGAAAGGTGAATTAGATCCGAAAGGGGAGAAAGAAATAGGCCCAGCGAGCTTGTCTACTGTTGGTGGTCTGGGCATTCTGGAGTACTCTGAGATTTTGGTGATCGGTGCGAACCTTGACAGGAAATGAAGATCCCAACAGCAGATGTCTCCACTCTTCGAAGGCCCGCTTAATTGCTAAAAGTTCCTTCTCAAGAACTGAATAATTCAGTTCTGCAGCGTTGAATGTCCTAGACAAATACGTGACTGGTCTTTCTTCCCCCTGATCAGAAAGTTGTAAAAGCACAGCTTCCAATGCGTGTTGAGAGGCGTCAGTCTCCACGATAAATGGCTAAGTCTGATCAGGGGTGATCAAAATAGAGGCAGAAGTGAACATTTTTTTCAGAGTTTGAAAGGCACTTTGGGCTGCTTCGTTCCAGAAGAATGTGACGTTCTTTCTTAGTAAGTGTGTAATGGGCAGAATGATTTCAGAAAAACAGGGGATAAATTTCCTGTAGAAATTCGCAAAGCCTAAAAATCGCTGAATGTCTTTAACACAGGAGGGAATGGGCCAATCTAAGACTGCGGACACCTTCTTTGGATCCATAGAGATGCCCTGGCTAGATAACACGAAACCTAGGTATGTAACTTTCTCCTGATGGAATACACACTTTGAGGCTTTGCAGTAGAGATGGTTTGCTTGGAGTCGACCGAGAACTATGTTAACATGATTGATATGGTCTTTCGGGTTAGAGGAATAAACAAGAATATCGTCCAAGTATATGATTACGAAATGGAACAAGATGTCAGCAAACAAGTGATCCATGAATCGCTGAAAAACTGCTGGTGCATTCACTAGACCAAATGGCATCACATGATATTCAAAGTGTCCGAACGGGGTGCGAAAAGCTGTTTTCCATTCGTCCCCAGGAGCTATTCTGATGAGGTGATAAGCTCCCCTGAGATCAAGTTTTGTGTAAACCGAAGCCCCCCGGACTGCCTCTATGATGTCTGATATTAAGGGCATGGGGTACTTATCGGGAGTAGTAATTTTGTTGAGACCTCGGTAGTCGATACAGGGACGGAGTTCCTCAGAATCCTTTTTAGGAATGAAAAAAAGAGAAGCGCCCGCTGGGGAGACTGACTCAGAGATAAGACCATTACGTAAATTGGCCTGGAGATAGTCCTTTAGAACTGCCTTTTCTTTTTGGGACAACACATACATTCTGCCAAAGGGAATGGGTTGTTCTGGAAGAAGGTTAATATGACAATCATCCCTCCTATGAGGAGGTAAAGTGGGAAATATGGGATTCTCAAAAACTGACTGAAACTTTTGATGAAACAGAGGGATGATCTCTAGTTGGTTTATGGTGGGTCCTGTTGGAAGGTTTGACACTTCAGTAGGAATATGGACACCCACAGACTCCTGGAACAAACAATGATTTACACAGAACTCAGACCCTAGGAATAGAGTACCAGCCGACCAATTAATATACGGGTTATGGAGTCGTAACCATGGGAGACCTAAAATAACAGGGAAGTGAGCTGCTTTAATAAGGTCAAAAACCAAAGTCTCTTTATGGTTAGGAACCATACAAGTAATCAGTTCGGTCTGTTCCTTTATCGGACCGGAGCTCAATGGGCTCCCATCCACTCCTTGGATGGGAGTAATGATGGATTTGGATACAAGTTGTATATCATGTTTCGTGGCCCAATCATTGTCCAGAAAATTGCCAGCGGCTCCACAGTCAATAAAAGCTGGTATGACCGTTAAAACTCGTCCTGAACGAATCATGGATAAAGATACCACCACCATGGTTTGGCAAGTAGCTGTGTCAAGTGATATTCCCATTCGATAAGGGGAAACAGGATTTGGAGCCACTACCGTTCTTCCCCTTGAGGTAGGGCTTTGAAGTTTCCCGATTTAGGATTTGGGGGACGTCGTGGAGGAACTAAATGACAATCCTTCAAGACGTGTAAAGAGGAACCACAATACATGCACAGTCCACAAGTCTTTCTTCTTTCTCTTTCAGAAGCAGAGAGTGGTCCCCTCACGGCTCCGATCTGCATGGGCTCCTCATTTTGGACGTGTGATTTATTTCCTGTCGCCTGTCGGATAATATTCACTAATGGGTCGGGTACCCTTGCTCTTTTTACATTCATAGGATCGTTCTTTTAAACGGTATTCAATTTGCATGGTTAGGGTTATCATGTCTGCCAGGTTGGCTGGGCGAGGAACTTTAGAAATCTCGTCTTTCAGCCCGTCTGTTAATCCCCTACGAAAAACAGTAAGAAGTACTGGCCAACCTAATTCGGAAGATAACTGCTTAAATTGGGTGATATACCCTAATAGGTCCTTTCCGCTCTGTTTTAGGTCAAGGAGTCTTTCCTGAGAGGATACTGTGATTTCTTTCCTACCAAACATGGATTTTAGACTATTAGTGAAAGCAGAATAAGAATCAAGGATTACATTGTTTGAGGTTACCAAAGGCGTGGCCCATGCCAATGCGGGTCCAGATAAATGAGAAATCACAAACCCCACCTTATCTTTGTCCGTTGGGAAAAAACGTGGTTTAAGTGTAAACTGGACCGTACAGCTATCAAGAAATTCTTTGAGCTTGTAATGGTCGCCGTCGTACATTATCAGGTGTAATGTGGACGGGGGAATGTCAGAAAATGCTCTAGCAACTTGTTGTCGTAATTGTACATTGTCCTGTTTAAGTGACTGTACCTCTAAAGACATGGCCTGCATAGCGGCCATTAATTGCTGCATTTGTTGTTCCATAATGGTCTTCGTCTGTCAATATTATATTTTTTGGGCGTCGCTTACTGTTAATTCAACTGTTATTTCGATACAACTTTCCGCAATAATGAAGAAAGTGTGAATAATCTCACCTTGACAGATTGAGTAGACTGCCAGAGAACAACCAAATGCAGCAGTGAAGGCTCCCCTAGGACGGCCCTGTCCTCTCCGACCCGGAGTGGGAGTAACCATGGCAAAGAACAGGGTCGCCAGGGAAACCCTCGATAGGGAAGAAAACCCTGGTAGAATCTGGAAGTGTCGTGGATCCAGATGGCTGATGAATGTCTTCTATTAGTGGCAGTGGAAGGCAGGCAGGAAGGCTTCGTCTGGATGCACAAAGGAAAATGGTCAGAGTAAGTTCGTAAAGAAGGGAATGGGAGTGGTAAATAAACAACACAGTAAAGATGTCTCACCAGCAGAGGCAGGAGTGAAGGATAGGATGATTGATCTAGGGCCTCGAGGGAGAAGTGAATGGGAGACCAGAGCTCTAAAACGAATAATAATAAGGTCAGAATCAGAATCGGGAGAGAAGGAAAGGAATTTTGGTTGAAGGGCACTTACGGCTATCGGGTATCTCAGATGAGACGAAATCAGGGTTGGCGTGATAGTGACGCCGATGGATATCTGGGCTCGGCGAGAAATCCCGAGAGAAGAGAAGACCGGAATGGAAGGGGGAGTCCGGAGACGAGAGCTTGAGAAACAAAAGGTTACAGAGTTAGTCGGAGAAGTCAGTTAGGAGAGGTAGAGGTATTGGAATTCCTAGAAGCGAACTCACGGAGCGTCTGTTGAAACAGAAGCAACGCGAGGAGTTGTCGGCTTCCGTGTTTGATAAAGGATCACGTGAGCTGGCAAGAGCGTCTCGGAGAGACGTGAAAAGACTAGACCACTACCTTCAGCACGGAAGTCATCTTGAGAGTGATTCTCGGGAGTCGCGTAGTGAAGAGTACCACACAACCGGTTGCGAGCCCACAGAGACCACCTCCCACAATGTGTAACACCCTTTTGCCCCTGAGAAGTGTCCTACACATGACTGCATGACTCAAAAGCATCTACGAAGAAACAACCACATCACCCCAGCACTCATTGACCTTCACTGGCTCCTAGTGCACGCACAAATCACCTTCAAGTCTTGCTGTATCATCTATACGGCAGTCACATCACGTCGTCCAGCTACCTTGAAGAGAAACTCTGCATCTCTGGCAGACAGTGCACTACCAGAAGCCAGGACACATGCAGACTTGAAATCCGATGCTGCAAAAAGGAAAGGACCAGAAAACAAGCCATCTCTGCCTTTGCCTCAAGACTATGGAACCTCCAACCTGTCGACATCTGACTCGCCCCTGTGCTCCTACAATTGAGAAAAGAACTCAAGACCCACCTCTTGAAGGAGTCTCTCCTCAACAACTAGGCATCACATCACCCTTCGCTCTACCTGACTTTCTAGAGGCTGCCTGCCCCTCTCCACGCTATCACCCAATACAGCAGTGCCCCTCCTCTGTCCCCCTCTGTATCCTACCCCCGCTGTATATCTGTTCATTGTTACCACTGAAAAGGACTCCGTTATGTATCTGTAATGTTGTACACCTCTGTATATTGGTCTGTTATGTATCTGTATTGGTGTTTACCTCTGTAAAACCTCCATTGCTTCTCGAAGCTAGTTCTGCGCTCAATAAATGTAATAATAATAATAATAATAATAATAATAATAATAATAATAATAATGAGCCTTATGGTTACAACAGGACAGACCGGACAACCAACACGCACGCAAGAAAACGCACACAGACGCCAGTTTCTTCTGGTTCTGAACCTATCCTTCTATCCTCACTAACACACCCCACCCTCTTTTCTTGCAGAGCCACATGAGCACCTGGAGACCTCCCATGGGTGGTAGCGGTGCACAGTACAAATCAGCAAAACATAACATATGTGGAGGTATTTTTCATCTATCTTTTGTGCCTCCTACCCCAGATTCTGTTTCGTACCCGCATAGTTCCAGAGGGGGTGGGTCAAGGAGCACTCCTGCCTGGGGGAATTATCACATAGTCTGTATTCATTAGTCTCTTGGATCTATCCTCTTGGGAAGGTGGAGCACAGCAACTAGGGCTTTCAAAGAATCTACAGTAACGCCGGGCTTGGCCTGACACACATGGTGGTAAGGTTCTTTGGGCTGTGTGGTGGGTACTTTCCAAGTCCTTAAAGGACCAAGCAGTTGTGATGCTGGTTGATGCGCTTGTCATTGTCAGCCCTTTGTTCAGGAGGCGCAGCTAAGAGATGGCTTAGTATGGAGGCTTTTAAATGCAACGAGGGGGACGAGCCACTCAGAGGGAGGCAGCGGAGGCAGGAAACAGTCACAGGGGAAGAAAATAAGGAAAAGAACAGCCCAAAGAAATCCAAAATGACGTCGGACAAGCACACCACAAAACATTCTGTTTAAAGGCAGGGTGGGGAACAACCACACTGTGGGATGCAGGGGAGGCAGGAAGCAGCCATAAAGGCACGGGAAGGTAAAATAGGAGAAAAGAGCCAAAATGGAGACAGAAAAGCAAAACACAAAACACAGGCTCTCAAAGGAAGGGAATGAGAGAGTCATACAGACTAGGGGGCAGGATGCAGTCACGTGAGCAGAGGAAGTACAAAAGGAAAAAAATACAGCCAAAACTATGAGCCAAAATAAAATGGAGTTATTTAAGTGTGAAACTTGTAGGCACTTCCCAGAGTAGACAGTTGCTTCGGCAATCCATCTAGAAATGGGCATAGGATTATACACTATTGAATCTTCCTTACATCAGTAATAACTATCATTGTTACATAAATGTTAATACCCACTTTTCATGAGCACAGCACTGAAACTTGTGATGGGTCTTGGTACTGCGCAATATTCACATCTTGATGCAAGCGATAGTGATCAAGCAGTACAAGGGATATTTGGGCCCTATACAAGGTCCCAAACATCTTGCACGCCTGTATTCTTTGACGGAGTGGTACAGTACTATATTGTGTCCCAGTAGTAAATGTAATTGTTAGGGGTTACACCGTTCTGTTGGAAATCTTTTATGGCTCTGGAATCAGGGGTTCGAGCGGTGTCTCAACATTATTGATGATGGCATGCTGAATGGTGCAGAGATCAAAAGCATTTTACGGGCCTAAGAAGTAGTTTCTGAACTGCCCCAGAATGACTGGCCCTTCAGCTTGCATATTCTTTGAGTTGGGCCAATTCTTTATGGGACCATCACAAACTCATGTCTGTAAAAGCAAAATGCACTGAACGACAGCAAAAGCCAAAACAGTTGGCTTTGCCGAAGCTTGTTATATGTGATAGGGACAGGGCGTGTTAGGGACAGGGCAATAAAGGATTTTTAAATAAGTTGGTTGAGGGTTATGTCTTTGTCTTTTTAAGGAGGCGTCCTCACTCATATCTATATTACACCGGGGCTTTCTAACCCATAGCTATGTTTTTCATGGAAGTTACTCTCCCCTCTCCTTTTCTTGCCCTCGTACTTCAGTTCCATTTGCCCCATCTGCTTCCTCTTTTACCCCACACCTTTTGAACCTTCCAGGCCATTTTCATAATGATTCTGTCCATTTCTTCCTCTTCCCCCTGCCATAAGTATATTTTCTTTTGTTCCTGCATGATGTGCATGGCCACAGGTGTCTCTACCACAAAAACACCTGACTGCTGCAGAGCACTGAGGTCCTTTACAGAGTCTTGCTTGTTTGCAATCCCCCTAAGTGGTAGATTAGGTCTAAAACCCCTGTACACATGAACTTGCACCTATTTTAGCCTTTTTATGTTTCATGGAGGGGGAGTCGGTGTACAGAATGAAATTATCATTACCATGTCAACCACCACCTTTGTTTCGAAAAAAACAATGCATTTACGCCAGCATATGATTTTCATGCTGTCCTAAAATGCACTGGATTGCTGTAGAATCTGAAAGCTAGTTTATTCCATGACATATACGTCAAAACAGTAGGTGTCTAACATGACAATGAAAGAACAATGTACGTGTCAAATAGGATACATTAGGATGCTTATATTTTGTAATTGACAGGGGTCAATACATGACCACCCAAAAGTATGGACAACATTTCCCAAAATTAGTACGACAAAATATCAAAAGAATATTTAATATATCGAATCTGATGATTTTCTCTAACAAATAATACAATTCTCATACCTATAAAGAAAAAATGTAATTAATGCGTGGAACAATATCTTCATTTAATTACATGATCCGTGTGAAACCTGAGGGTTTTCTCACTTCTACTCCCTTTGGATCGTCAATGCAGGTGGCTAGGGAAAGACCATCGCTTTTGGATCCTGCCCTTGGGGGTGGAGAAGCGAGGGAGGATCACCTGGAAAGGGGATCTTCGGGGATTGGAGGTGAGAGATTCCTAGATGAGTCATGGCATTCTAGATCCCTCTATTTAAAAGAAACCCATGTCCCAGAAGTAATAATATGATATTGTGCATCTACTCCCATGACTTCAGAGCAGGGTAGGAATCAGTATTATACCAACCAGACTAAACAAAGGAAGTGTTAGGGTAAAGGTAGGATATTTAGTAATAAATCATGGTACCACCCCCCCTTTATCCTCAAGATGATCCACCTTCATGGGTCATTGGAAAAGTGTTCCACTTTCGTCTCCCCTTGAAATGCATAGGAATACTGGGATGAGGAAGAGGCCACTTGGAGCTATGAAGATCACCTTCCTTTACAATTGAAGTACAGACAAGAAGGAGAGGCCCAAAGGTCAGGCAATTCTCAGGGACTCACTTAATTATGGTCAGGCAACACAGGCAGGGCAAACCCTTAGCTTACACCTGCAGCCTATTAAGTACTCACAGGTGTACGAAAACAGGAGTTGCAGGGAGTTGGTGGGAGAGTTCGATGGAGAACAAGCAGGGAAGCACATCCAACCAGAGTCAATGAGGACCAGCTGGAAGAGGATGATGTGCTGAGCCCCTGAGGGGCTGCAAGCTGGGGCAGCCAAGGGAAGCATAGCAATGGAGCTGTGCCTCCTAGAATCCAGAGGAGTCCATAGAAGAGAGTCGGGAGGTGTGTCATTCCCTTTCACAGCAGGGCTTACAAAATGGTTGTTCCCCTGAGCTAAGAAGGAAGCCCAGGAGTGTCTGAGGTGCAGGTGGTGAGACCTTGACCTCAGGAGAAGAAGCTGATCACATGGAGAGCCAAAAAAACACAATCGGTGAATGAAAATAAAGCAGCAATCCAGTGTGTGCTTTCACGCAGGCGTGTAAAAAGTATCCAAGTACGTGTTGTGAGAAACCATGTCTCACCCGCTAGTCCTTCGGGATCTGCCATCCAGGGGGCTAGGACATGGCCATCTCTTTTGGATCCAGTTCCTGGAGGTGGACCAGTGCGGGTGGATCACCTAGGTGAGGGGTCCTCGGGGAGTGGGAGTGGGGCACCGGATGGTGAGACGGGTATCCCTCTCTTCCCTATAACACCTTTATCCCATCCTACCTGATGGGATATTTAGAAACTCATCCACATCACCCATCCCTTTTCCTGTATGAAAATGTTTACGCGGACACCCCGCTCTGGGATAGAACAGACTCACACTGAGCCGTGTACATGACATGTCCCAATACTATGGTCAGGCGAGGTCAGGCAATAATTGACAATCACTCACACCTGACTTCCATTACACTTCCCCACATGGATAAACAGCGGAGCACAAGAGCACACTCTGGGTGAGGCAAAACAGACAAAGGTACAGCAGTTTTGAGGTGGCAGCTGAACGAGAGGCGAAAGACGGCCAGGCACAAGAGGTTTGTTAGAGGGGCAACACCCTTGACCTTTTTGACAGAAAGACGTTACTTTCAAAAAACCTTCCAGGCAGAAAACGTAAGACCAGGAAACAAGGGTGAAGAATCCTGCATTGTGTGTCGGAGATACTGAGAGTCCTCCTGCATAACTGAAAAAGGCGGGGGGAGCTGCAGATGCTGTGGTATCGTCCTTGGGTCCAAGAGCAAAGAAGCAACAGAGAACAACACAGCCGGTGAGTTGGGGAGACCGATCCCAGACCGATCTCTGTTGAAGTCAAGGTTGCAAGCGGCAACATTGTAAAATGAGCGCTAGCACAAACATTGTTAAACATGTGTGATGAAAGATGCGAGTGGAGATAATTTCTTTGGGAATATTTTAACATTAGAAGAAAAGATACAATACCGTTGACAGAGTGGTCCGGCACCGTGAATGTGCTCAGTTGAAGGTCTCTGTACGGTATCCTGACAAAAGGAAACAAAGGCAGAAGATCAATGTCAAGTGTAAATGGTGTGAAGTAAATCGAAGTGGTCCTGCAACGATTTAAGCAAAACTCATCGCACATTCAAAAGCCTTCGATTCTGATATCAAAAGGGGATCTGAGCCTGAATGAGGGGGATCCATGGTCTGAGCCTGAATGAGTGAGACCAAGTTGTGAATTTTGTGGAAAAGAAGATCTGAGCCTGTACGAGGAGGATCCATGGTCTGAGCCCAAGTGAGGGAGACCAAATTGTGAACATTGTAGAAAAGGGGTCTGAGCCCAGATGAGGGGGGCCGATGGTCCATCATTTCTTTAACACTTTTCTTTTGCATATCTTCTTATCCGATATCATTTTGTATTTAGAAGTAAGGATTGGCAATAGGTTGATTAGTATAGGCCCTTTTATTTTGACAGACTCCACTAGAACTGCGTTATTATTATTTGATGTTTGGAGATTGCTGCCATGTTTAGATTTGGGTTTACATAGGCATTTTACCAACCCTTTGAAGTTCAATAAACACCCTTGAACTGTGATCACTTGTGTCTGTCTTCACTATTTGATACCATGCCTTGAGCTTAAGAAAGAAAGACGCGTTTCTTGAAACTGTGGAATCTTGTCAGGCTAACAATGAAGTGATACTTAGTCGCCAAGTGATCGTGTACCTGAAAACTCATTCTGAAATGCTTCTGTGTGGAACCATAAGCCTCATCCAAAAAGGGGGAGCTGTGCGCGAACACGAAGTGGGAGCAAAATGTGAAATGCAAACTTTCTTGAGAAAAGGTCATTGACAGTGGAAATAAATTAATGAAACTAAATGAATAGGATGGAACTGGCTGTTCTTTAACCTGAAGGAAATACCACTATAGTATAAGTAATACTGAATACCGAACTAAAAGAAGAAAGCAAGAGGAATTCACTGCAAGAATGTAAACAGAGCAGGTGGATTATAGATGTTATGCAAAAGCCACCCTTCTTGAACTCTGCATTTAAAGAACAAAAGGATATGCATGAAGTAAGAAACACTGTAGTGAAATTGTGAAGATGCATTTTATGAACTTCTTATTATGTGACACTTTGAACTTTGAAGGAAGCTCTTGGTGGCGTGACCTCTAATGGGTGGACCTGTGGTCTAAAACTGTACCTTGACCAAAGAGCTGTTATTGAGAAGCAAAGGAAAAGCAAAGGCTAAATTACCTGGTTGTAGGAGCTGTGATGGGGGGACCTGTGATCCGAAACTATGCCTTGACCAGAGAACGTCTTGATACAAACTAAGGAAGATTGCTGTGGTGAAAGCAGAAAACCAAATGCCACCAGACTTGGGAACAGAGTCCAGAGTTGTGAAAGTTCAGTTGAAAGATCAAAGATTCATTCTGTTTAGGAATTAACAATAATCTTCGGGAAGGGAACCCTGAGCTCTTGGTATCCTGAAACTGTGTTTTCCCAGAGTTGTGTTTAAGGTACTTTATTTACATGGTGACATTCAACTTGGGGAAGGGAACCCTTACTGTTGGTGTCTTGGTACTGTGTTGTCCTGGAACTGTGCTGAATTTGGGGAAGAGCAACAGCACTGTATTTCTGTTTGGTGTTTGAAGAAAGACAAATTGAACTTTATAAGGAGCTTATGAACATTCCTGAAAAGAGGCTTAAGAAATAAGCCAGCGCTGGAATTGGCTCAAAACTTTATATTGGAAACACTATTTAGGTTTTTGGTTGATATCCCAGCACAGTGTTTGTGTTAGTTGTGAGGGCAAGTATAGCATTTTGGCACAGACTTTTAATTTGAACATACTGACACAGACTTTCGTTAGTTTCTTTAAGTAGGGAAATTCCTCCATTGTATTGGGCAAGTTAGGCCTTTATCCATCTGATTTTTACTTTAGTAAAGCATTGTTCAACTTTAAATCTGTTGTCTGTGTCTCCTTCCATGATACCTACCTCACGGATCTCTAAACCAACAACAAATTAAAAAAGTCAAGCCCAAAACAAATATTATTTTAAAAAGAAAAAGGATGCAATATAATTGAAAAAAATGAATGAAAAACGACAACAATGAAAAATATCCTCATATGCAAATCAGCAAGTCTCATATACAAGACAAAGATATTCAGATCTTCAGGTCAACTAGTAGGGTCTGAAGACCCCTTTGATGATCACTATTTTTCATGTCTACATCAGCGCTAGAAACTAGTGTCATCATACATCCTATTTTTATTAGACTATGGGCCTCATTACAATGTTGCCGGTCAGGAAACAAGGGTCCAGCTCACTGGCACCCTTGTTTCCGGACTGCCAAACTACAAGTCTGCCTGCTGGAGCCGCTGTGCACAACAGGTCTGACCCTGCCGGGCGCAGAGGCCACGGTAGGCAGACTTGTCACAGGAGCACCGTGCTCCTGTGTTCCCACTCCCAAAGGAGTCCCAATAGGACTCTATGGGAATGGGGATTAACAAATCTCATCCCGGGGCTGACTTCCCCGCTGCCGGACTTGTAATAGCTTGGTGGCACCAGGAAGTCAGGTGCCGGTAAATTACTACGGGTCTGGCGACAACCCGCCGGTAGTCCCGGCAGGGTTGCCGCTGGACCCATAATGAGGCACTATGTCTTCTTCAGACAATCTATCATGCCTGCTGTGTGGGGACCCAAACCAAGATGCCATAATAGTAAATTATTGAAGACTAGTGGAAAAGCCAGTGTACCAGGGCTAATGTGCAAAAAGGAAGACATTTTCACAGTGTAAATATATCATGTGGTGTATTTTAACTTTATTTGTGTTCATAGAAAAATAAATCGTTGTTAAGGATCTTTTGTGTTATTATGTTAGCGAACTAGTCCTTAATCAAATGAATTTCTCTTTATAAGTGTTTTGATTTAAATGTATATATTTTGTAAGAAACCTGAGGATGTTCTCACTTTGTTCAGGTGGTCAGGGGTGGGTCATCGCGCTTGGATCCCAACTCTGGGGGTGGACAAATGAGGGAGGATCACCTGGGCAGGAGGTCCTTGGGGAATGCGGGAGGAACACCCTCGGGAGAGACATGGTATCCCCCTTTCCGACACACGATATCCCCCCTTTCCGACACACTCCTACCTGATTTTTACTCCACCTTAATAGGGTTTTGTGAATCCTGTCCTCTTGGCACCTCCCCAATTCCATCAGGTAATAAGGTTAGTGGGAGTCATCGGAGAACCGGGAAAAAAGGAAACAGTACAACTCCCATAATCCCAGTCCCCTACTTAAAGACCGATCATTTTGGTAGTCATGATGATTACCATAGGAATCAACGGGCAAGTATTCCTATGCGCAGTCTCCATTTGTCCCGTTTAAAAGATCAGGCAGAGTCAGGCATGCTTGGGCAACCACTCAACCTGATCCTGTTAATTTTCCCAGCAAGTATTAAAGGTGGAGCACACAGGCACACTTTTAGTGAGCTGGGGATGCTGGATGGTGCACAGTGGCCAGGAGGAGAGAACAGCAGCTGGACGAACCCTGGAGGGCATGGAGGGATAAGGACTGACAGAAAACTGAGCCTGTTAGTACAGGGGAGGCTGTAGTGTGCTGAGGGAGTCTTGACTCCAGGGAGCCAAACCAGGGGAAGCTGAGGTTACCTGGCAGTGCCCAAGCCAGATCTCCTCCCCTGCGTAATATACTGAAGCCCAGGCCTTTGAGGGCAGGTGGTGAGACCCTGACCTCAGAGTCATCCCATTGTGAAAATATGCTATTCCCAAAACCGTCAGAATGCCGTTTGGGGGAGCTGCTGAGGTAGGATCAAAAGATTACTATTGCATTGTGGGACTTGCAGTCCAGAATTAGAGAATCAAGGACATTTTTGTTGGAAAAGCTGATCAAGGTGAGACACGAGAAGGACCCGATCTTCCAGGGTGAAGGTGAACCCACTGGAGCGGGACGGCCGACCCAGGGACCAGAGTGAAGGGTAGGGAAACCCTAAAGATCCCTGCAGGAGGCTGTTGCCTCTGGGAAACCATGAAGGATACGTGGAGAAATCAAAATCCCAGACAAGAAGAAACCTGCATTCTGTTTGAAGGATGCCAGGACCCTCCTGGGTGGATGATAGAGTTGGGGAGGCGAGGCCAAGCCTTTGGTATCAACCTTGACTTGTGAATCAAAGCCGCAGAGACAAGAAAGGAATGCACACAACCGGTGAGTTAGCGAAAGACATGAAAGGCCGGCTTGTGTCAAGGAAAAATTGAAGCCGCAACAGTGTATATCACAATTGAAGGTTGCGCGCATTCCCATGAGACGCAAAAGAAAGCAAACCAGTAGGGAACCTTTAAGTTACCGATAACTGTGAAGCCAGTGATACAGAGTAGCAGAGTGGTCTGGCAAAAGGAAAAAGCCCACTCGAAAGTCTCCGCAAAATATTTGATGTCTTGTTATGAAGTGGCAAAGTGAATGCAATCTGAAATACTCAATGGTCAAGATTAACCCAGACGAAAGGGGAAGTTAAAAGATGATTGCTTTAAGAGGAAGATTTCTTTGAACTTTTCTGATTGTGGTATAAAACGACCAATACCAAGAGACGCTGGGGAAAAAACCGTAAGAGAGAGTTGAAGGGAAAGTCAAAATGGTCCTGCAGAGGTTTATGGTGAAAGCCTTGCACATTCGAAAGTCTTTGATATTAGTGAAAGGTCCGAGGCCAACTGAGGGAGACCAGAAAAATGAAATAAGTTAGGGGAAGGGAATCCGTAACAAATGTGAATGAAGCTTGTGGAAGGGAAGCCCTGCAGGTACTGTGATTGCGAGGTATAAGCCTGGCTGAGGGAGATCTATGTTTAATCAGGTACATTTTTGATTTAAAGCTCTGAGCCTGACTGAGAGAGACCTACGTGAACTATTGATGCTTTGAGAAGTCCGAGAGCCGCCAGAGGGAGACCTACGTGTATTTTTGTTGAACTGTGAAAGAACTTTTGGTAAGCTGGAATTAAGTGAGTTTAACGTGGAAGGCCAAGCAGGCCTGGACCCACGTTTTGAACAGCCTTTTTTAAAATAACCTGAGCCAAAGTCTGTCTTCCTGTTTACGGGGGCCGCCTTACTCTGTGTTGTCCAATGTGGGGAGGAGAGCTGACTCAGCCACCTTGATTCTTTATGTTATAACACTGACTTTCCTTTGCATGCACATTCCCCTTTACACACTTTTTGTATAAGAGATAGGGCATGCATTAGGATTTGTTAGTATAGGCCATTTTGATTTGACATAGACTGACTAGGAGTGTGTTTTCTTTATTATTTGATGATAGAGAATACTCCCATCATAGCTATAGGGCAACGTATGAGTGTCAAGAAGGCAGGACGGCTTTGGGCAAACATACATCTGGGCTTTTTTTATTTAGTATGATAAGCATCCCACATTATCCCACTTGATACATTGATGTTTCCCTTATTGTCATACTGGTTTCCAAGGAAATCCATATCAAATGTCACCTGCCATGCGTATATGGTGCGAGTCATTTTCAAATACTTTGATTAAAGGGTTTTAAAGTGACAAATTAACCTGGGTCCGCCCAGAATTTTGTGTTACTGTTGGACCCTTCACTGAAACAACTTCCGATTGCCTAGAGTGGACTTCAGTGCACATAAGTGCACATGTTGGTGGCCTCCTGTGCAATTCAAATTTAGAGGAAAATATATGTTTGTGTGCATTTTACCACTTTTCTCTCTTGTTTTAAAAAAATGTTTAGTTGTTAAATAAACATATCAATAGTAGAACATTCTTAATCTATTTTAGGAGGTACAAATGGCTTCAAAATGTGGATTATTTGTAAAAGGGACTATTTTATCCTATCATACATTTATATGTTTTTTTAGTTTTAAAAAAAATCAGAAAAGTAAGCAGTTAATTTGCAACACTTTTCTTGTTTTTTGGCTACATTGCATCAATGAAAAAGTGACACGTTTTCTAAAAGTTCAAAAAAAACATAAAAACATTTAGGGCATGTTAGGGCATTATTATTATTACTATTAATATTATAATTTTCATTATGGTATTTAGTAGTGAGCACCTAGCTTCGGGAAGCAACAGATCGCTTTACAAGTCTTCGGGCGAGTACAAGGCGAGGGAAGCCGATTGCAAGGGACCAATACAAGGCAGTGTGACGTTTACAAGAGGGTAGGGGGAGGGCATGCAAATTAAAAGCAATAGATCTACAAGTAACCAGGAAGGGAAATAGGGGTGAGCAGATCACCCATTCTCAGGTTAGGTGGGGAGTGGAGGGTGCGTGGACTTGTGTTAGGGAGGGGCCATTCCATGACCAGGAGGGTCCTAAGTGCCTCCCTGAAAAGGAGAAGTGAGGGGGCAAGTCTGGTGTTGGTGGGGAGGAGGTTTAAGAGTCAGGTGGCCTAGACAGAGGAGACCAGACCTTTGGTTCTTTCCTTTATGCATTTCCTTTCTGCAAAGTTGTACTCATGTTTAGGTATGGTTGACTTTAGTCATTTAAACCATTCAGCATATTTTAAAAGTACTTTTGAATTTTCAAAATAGATTATGGCAATTAAATAAATATTGACCATGTCAGAGTAAGGCTTGTCACTACAGTCCACTACACTCCTCTAGTTCCTGGGAGCCAGCACTGGAACATCTCGGGGAGTGCACTGCTTCATTTTGAGTTTGGCAGTAATTCCCCCAGCAGAATTATCACCAGAATACGACGGTCAGTGTTAGTCCCCATTCGATCAGACTCCATGGTGGATTTGGAGAAATGACCATTGGTGCTAATGCTACCGGTGGTAATTCCTCCAAATATTGGTGTGAAGATTGCCAAAAATGTGGAAGCCTCTCCAGTGAGAATGAACAAGGCCAAACAACATGATCTAAGGGGCGGCACTTGGCTGAAGGTAACACCTCCGCTTCATGCCAAGTCAGAATTCAGCCGTGTGGAAAACTGGCTGCAACTGAGCTGCCCCCAAAACAAGTGGTGGTAGCAGAATTCCTGCCAAAAATGTACTGCACCAAAGAACTTAAAGAGCCCATAATCCTTACCAAGGAACAGGAAGGGGGTGTTCTCTGTTGTGTTCCGCATCATGAAGGCTTCAGGGAAGAGCAGAACTGTCATAGACCTAAAGAGGGGTGAATCCCTTGATTCAAAGAAACATTTGAAGAGTGAAACTCTTCAGAAAATGTTGCAGATGATTAGCCCTGAGGATTCCTTAACTTTAACAGATCTTTTTAATAGAGCAAAGGGACATCAGCATGCACATCAGGTTCAAGCTCATAGTTCTATCATTTCTATAATTTGGGGGAGGAAGGATAGCTCAGGGGCAACGTGTTTGTCTTGCAAGCAAGACAATGCAGCGCTACACAGGTTTAAAAAATGAACAAATATATATATATATATGTATGTGTGTGTGTGTGTGTATACAGAGATGCCGCTTTGGTGTGGTTATTAGGCAGCAGCTAGACAATGAGGTCATTTAATCTGCTTCCAGCCCTAGGACATTGACCGACACAGAGGAGGATTGTCATTTCCTAGAAGTCTGCAGGTTTCTTACCATCCTGCGGAAGCCTATCCTCCTTCCAACCATGGATAGAGCTGGCGATTGGATATGGGTGTGCATGGACATAGAAGGTTTGTTAGTATGAATGAAGATGGTCTTTCTCTCTAACCCGATTGCCATTGATGTATTGCCAAACACTCTTTTACAAACTATGAAGAGTGTGCTGAGATACATATGCTGTGCAGCAGGGAGAACGCAGCCTTATCTCGAAAGGAAGTGAAATGAGTGGTGCAGGATGATATTGTGCATGAGCAGCCACCCTCAAGAAGCATGCACTAGTGCTGTGCAAACTAATCTGATGATTGGTGAAACCACCCGAATTTTGAGTGGTTCGAGGTTCTGCAAACGCGTATGTTTTGGTGGGGCAGTATGTGTGTGGTCTGTGTGCATGGAGGGAGTAGACGTGTGGGTTTGATGTGCAGTGTGTTTGGGGGACATTGTTAATGGTGGCATTGTTAATGGTTGCCTTTTGTGCCAGTGAGTATGTGTGGGGGCAGTATGTGTGTGTTTGTGTGTGTGTGTTTGTGTGTGAGCCGTGTGTTGGTGCAGTCAGTGTGGGGTCTGTTAGGAGGCAGTCCGTGTGTGCAGAAATGGCTGTATGGACGGGCAGAGTCTGTGTGTGGGGCAACATGTGTATGTATGTGGTGGCAGAAATCCAATCTGCTAATGGCTCACCATATCTCCTTGATCTCAAATTCCCCATACGTGCTTACAAACAACTCTATCAGTTTAGAAAATAAGTCCAAACCGACCCAGCACACAAAATGAAGTGGTTCAGTCTTCTAGAAATGGGTGTTGATGTGCAGGGACCTCAAAGAGGGGGGGTAAGGGGGTGTCAATGTTTGACCCCCCTCCTCCCCGTGTGGCCAAACTTCAAGTTCGTGTTTGCCCTAATGTCAATCAGCGGCACTTCAGAAGCTTGCTGATGGGTCTACGAGGCACACGATTGGTAACAGAATAAAAGAGTCTGTGGTTTGAATGGAGAGGTGCAGGGGTTGGCAGGGAAGTCACATAGCCCTTAGGATAGCCATCAGCTGATGGGAAAGACAAATAACCAAACAACATCTACAGGATGTGTGCCCCTCCTCACATGCCATCTCGCCTATTTTGTCTATCCCAGTTTCAATAGTTTTGTACTATTGGCCAGTACTCTGTAAAAGTACTAGGACTACTAGGCTCAGGGTATTATTGGCATACCAGCACAAACCAAAATAGGCCTGAGCGAAGGGGCTCTGGCTGTTAACAACAAATTCTGCCCATGCGTGGGTTTAAACTATTAGCAAAACAAAGGAGGGGATGGATGGAAGGTTTGTAATTAATCCTAACCTCTGGCATTGCTCTGGGCAACCTCCAGACCATCGTTCTTCGCCTGCCAAGCCTTTACAAAAGGTTAACGATCATATGCATATCAAGCTTGGTCGAACCCCAAAAGGGACAATCCAGCCCAAACTGCTAAGTCACATCCCTTCTGCACGAGACCACAAGCATCCCCAAACATGCTTCGGCCTTGTTGGGCCTCATCCGTGAGGAGTAGCTAGGGTCTCTAGGCTTAACAGGCACGGGACCCATGTCTGGGCATACCCGTCACACTCAGAGTGACTTGCGCAAAACAAAGCAGGTGATGGCTGGAAGGTTTGGAATTAATCCTAACCTCTGCCATTGCTCTGGGCAACCCTCCAGACCATTGTGCTTCGCATGCAAAGCCATTACAAAAGGGGAAAGACCATATGCAAATCAAGCTTGGTCCAACCGCAAAAGGGGCAGTGCCGCACAAACTGCTAAATCTCATCCCTTCTGCAAAAGACCACAAGCTTCCCCAAGAATGTTTCGGCCTTGTTGGCCCTCATCAGGGAGAGGCACTGCTACCACCCTACTGACGAGGCCAAACCAGGAAGAAACACGTGCCTGGGGTTGCTGTTGGTACTCTTGTTCGGAGGAGAATTGCTTAGCATTTTGGAGATGGACTATGGATATTTCTCCTCTGTGAAAGAGATAGTGAGCTAAAGAATCTGGCTAATACTCTCAAAACCAGGACTAATGACTGGCAGAGGGAGTCCCAGAACCCCCCTTGTGTTTGCATAAAACTATTAGCACCTGGCACACGCCGAGGTGCTGAAAGTGTGTTTAGAAAAAAAAAGGAGTCACTGAAATGAAAGTCAAGGCTCCACTCGGCCTCTTCTTTTATTTCAATGTATGATGGTGGGTCCTGGGAAGGGAGTTGGGGTGGCGCCAGGCGGGTGGAGGAAGTGTCTGTGCAGAGGCCTGAGTTAGTAAGACTCTGGAAACGCACGGGGCGCATCAACAAGATTTGGTGGTCCTCCCCCAGCACCCCTGAACCGGGTCCCTACAAGGGGGGGCTATGGAAGAGGACAAATGTTGGGGCAAATGTTTTGTTGCTGTATTTAAGTGCTTAACTCCCCATTCCCATGCAGGCGGGGTAGTTAAGCACTTCAATACAGTGCTACTGTCGAACCAGCTTGGGGCTGCTGCCCCAGCCCAGGCTGGTGTGGCAGCCGTACTGTATTGTAATAAAAAGCACCCTGCTT
Organism: Ambystoma mexicanum; assembly: GCF_040938575.1. Taxonomy (NCBI): domain Eukaryota; kingdom Metazoa; phylum Chordata; class Amphibia; order Caudata; family Ambystomatidae; genus Ambystoma; species Ambystoma mexicanum. The sequence continues at coordinate 111,607,989 of NC_090922.1, forward strand.
TCCTGCTGGTGCGCCCAGCACAAGCAGGCGAACAGGGCGCATTTCATCAAAATGGGGCACCTTCCGTGCCTTCACCCACCACGCCAGATTAGGGAGCCCTTGAAAGACTCCTCTGTGCTGGCGTGGCGGGCTAATGTGGCGCCCTGAGAGTTTCACCCAGCGGCCTTGCCCAAAGGCCGCCCCTGGTTGGTAGAAGGGTAAGTGGAAACACTGGGAGAAGGAGGACAGGAGTGGGAGGTTGAAGGAGCGGGGCAAGAGGTGGCTGTTGCAGACTGACATGGGCACTTGTTGATGGGAGACACAATGGGGAAGTCGGTGGTCGACAGTCGACAATGCAGGCTTTCACCGGATGTTCATGTGCAGTGGCCTTGCACACCAATGATGGACTCAGCACTCCATTTAGTTGTTCAGTCGATGTGTTTTATTATTTGCACTGGTAAGTATTGCAACATGTGCATTGTGTACATGCTCTCTTCGTTTGTGTATGCCTACAGTGCGCAGCATTCAGGGCTAGAAGAGCCGAGTGTCTGCTCCCTTCTCTCTCCTCCATGTGTATGTCCCTCGTTCCTTTATCCCCCTCGTGCTTCCTGCTGCTCGAGCAAGATCTCCACCAGCTCTGAGATCTCGCGAGGGTGCCGCTATACATCAGTCCTGCGTTCTTAGCCCTCTGATTGGTTCGTGACTTCCACAAGGGTGCTAATAGGAAAGTCAGAAGAACTACCAAGTTCCAGTTCCAGAATGTAAAATGGTGTTAACGTAAAAGGTAGTGACAGCTGAAGGTGTCACACGTGACATTGGATAAGTTGATATCGTTAATCAAGTTCACGCCTGACACAACGCTACTCTGAGCTGAACACTGCACATGTTATACTGTACGGCATAGTATACTGCACTCTCTACCACGAGAAAAACAAGCACAAAAAACTGCAATCGCTTTTCAAAATTCACAAGAAAAGGAGAAGGCGTGTTGAATCACCTCACCCTTCTGTCCTACATGGCCAGGATTTCAATTTTCGTGTAGAGAACCAGTAAACGTGTTGCAGGAAGTGCTGCAGAATTTTTCTTTTTTTTACAATTAGTAAAGCAAATAAGGAGCTGTCTTGTTAGAAGTGAGAGCAGAACAGGAGCCCCCTCCGGAACGGTTCTTTACTCTTGCTCTATTGTCTAACCAATGCTTTGGGCTCCAGGGCTTCCAAGCGCACACTCTCTCTAACACATCACACTAGCTTTGAGCCTCTGTGCCATGTGTTCTTAGTTCAAGAAGTTTTACTTCAAGTTGATTCAATGTTTTCTGAACGTGGATGTTATTGTGGCTGTCTTGTTCCATATACAGAATAGATCAAGTTCCCAATGTAGGTAATTTGCTTAGTGACATATATCAATACATATAGCAATACACATTGACACAGTTAAGTATTTTTAAACTTTTTCCAATGGAATCTTGTCGATAGGTAATTTACTTACAACATAAAAATGTCAATGTATTGATCATTGTTGAACGTGAGGATATTTCTAAATGGTTACTACTGGTCACCACTATATGATTTGCTTAAAGTTTAAATTTATGTCAACTTAACGAGATAGTCGACAAAAGGATATATATGGATCTTCCATGAAAGTTTTTTTGCTATTGGAAATTATACAATTTTCTTTTGTGAACTATTGGGACTAATATGCATCTACTTCAATATTATGTCTTCCAGATTACTTTAAGAAAAATTATGCAATTTGCCCCTGAAGAAGTGAATTATTTCACGAAACACGTTGGGCTTCTAATAAATCAATGGATTGTTTTCTAAAAATACTTAACTGTGTCAATGTGTATTGATATATGTATTGATATATGTCACTAAGCAAATTACCTACATTTTTGTACAAATCAATTTATTGAATCATTTACTTAACAAATAATCAAACATATAAGGACTCCTCACAGAGCCACCCATAGAGTGCAGAGGACGGGAGTTCCCACATTTGGGAACTTGATCTATTGTGTACATTTTTTCAACCTATATGCCAGGGTTGTTATTTATCTCCTCCGCATTTTAAAACTAATAATTCTCAGGATATATCTTTAAAAATACTCTTGTGTAAAAATGAGGAGTGCAACTTGATTAGTTCTCACTTGTTCCATATACAGGCCATGTTATGCTGTGGGGGCTATATGTCTGAATGCCTTTCTGCACCTCTGCCATTGGATGAGAGGAAGGATCCAGGCAGGCCTGGGCCACTTGTAACAGTGCTGTCATCAAGGTTCTTGCTTGGATATATGAGGCCCTGAGCCTTTGAAGCAGTCCATAGACTTTGAGGGAGGTCCTTCGCAAAGAAAGCGGAGCTGTGCCTATGGGTTCTATGAGGAAGAACGGGGGCATATGAGGCTGTGACTGGGTATTTGGTGATTCATTCTTGGCATATGACACTGTGGGTAGGCAGTTATGCCTAACCTTGGCATATGGTCTAGTCCCTACCATACGATGGCAATACCGAGGCATATGATGCTCTCCATGACAAGTACATGAGTATTTTATGAAAAAGACTAGATGATGCTTGAGAACAAAATGAATGTATATGAAAATCTGGTATTCGGTGACAAAATTAGTGCTTTTAGTTGGATGGTCAGCAGACCCTAAACTACTAAAAAATTTCCCTTCGTGGCCCTTCAGGACTGCCTGTAAAACCTATGACTGGGCCCATATTAAAAGCTTTTCTCAGCAAGAGAGCCGCTCCATGCACTCATGTTCAGTGCCAGGCTCATTTTTTGGGTGCATTTCAGGATGGACATTTACGCTCCACCCCTCATTATTTGGTCCATCACCTGCTTCAAAATAGGAGTCGATCCTCCCTGAAATACGAGTACTTGACTCCTGTCTCCAATAAGAATCAGTATGTTCCGCAATAGCGGTGACTGGCCCGGAACTTCTCCGGGGGACTTCCACATTGTCTTCTGGATCACTCGACCTGACCACAGATGCCAGTGAGTGTGGTCAGATCTGCATCGGAGGACTCCAGGTGGATGGGGTTGGCAGCGATGCTGCTGGCTCTGAAGCCTACACACTGACAATCAGAGCACAAGTGGCGTCTGTGCCAAGGGACAACACTGTAACAAAATACAAATAAACCGGCAGAGGTGTGTAGAGCATCACCTACGCTCAAGGCCTTAGACTTTCAGATCGTGTCATGGGTGGATGCCACCGCCTTGCACTCTCAGTAATTCACATTAGTGGAGTCGACTCTAGGCCGGATCCGCTAAACTAGATATTTGTCTCTTGCCGGATGTCTTGCTTCACTACCAGTCATACTGCCTGTATTAGCCACTCCCTGAGGTGCTCTCCAATGTTCTAACATGAATGGTGTTTTCCTTGGTGGCTATCTCTTCTCTGAAGCTCTTGGGAACTTAGATTCCTTCATGGCCCTGCCCTCTTCTCTGCTTGTTTTTCCATGTGTTCCCAGCATTGAGTTTCCATCTGGAGCTGCCTTCCTTACTCCGACGCAGTGATATTCAGGAATAGCTAGATGGGGTTTGCATCCCCACTCTGAGCCGATCAATCAGTAGGGTAGATTTGCTATGGAGACTAATTCCAGAGAAAGAGTTGAGTTACTTGCCCTGGTTTATGTCCACTCAACTAGATGGATGCTCGCCTCCTTGCAGAGTTAGAGGAAGCTTATCTTCCTGACATCTCTAAGGCAGCACTTGGGCAACCCCTAAATCTTTGTTTTCCAATAGCACCCTAGTGCTTGGTACCAGGGAATCAGGATGCCAGGACTGCGGCCTTTATTTACTGATCGAGCTATGCGTTTAACCCTGAAGGCCGCCACCTCCTCCCACCGACAGAGTACATGTAACTGCTTTCCCCTCACCCCCACCTGACCTCAGTCCCCTTCTCTCGTGTCAAGGCGCCTTCCTGCTGCGCCTCCTCCAACCCTCCCCCCACTTATTTGATCATCGCCCACCACTGCCGTCTGACTAATTCCTCGGCTCCTCAATCTTCTTCATCATGGAAATGGACAAGGGACTCCGCCACGTGTCCGCGGGGCCATTTCCATGTCGCTCAATTGTTTCTAGATTTTATTTGTGAGCATACCCAACTCACGTGCTTACCAGAGTCTGGGTGTTCTCATACAAAATAGCCCAGGGGTCATTTTGGCGGGCTGTACAGGGTGATAAAAACCCAACCCCGTGAGAGGCCCCCATTTCATTCACGCCTAATAACTGGGGGCGGAAGGGGCGGCATTACCCGCCCATACTTCCACCCGGATGTGGCATTGTTGCTTCATAACAGGTTGGATTGCAGGATCACAGGACCTTTCGACTAAGGTTCCAGTGTTCTTCTGCAATCTTTCAGGCTTAGTTTGGAATGCGTTCTGTGTTCCTGTATTTCTTTAAAAATAGAGGTTTTGAGCATCCTTTTGTGTGGTCTGATTTAGTTGCCCAACTGAGGGATGCCAGCAAAGTCATGCCAGTGAAGTATATCCTCTTGCGGACAAGGGGATACAGAGATAATGATTGTATTACCAGTTAACTTTATTTTTCGGATTCCCCTTCCTCCACCTCAGTCCTTTATTCTCTCTGGTGGTCCCAGTGGTGTCGTATACCCCAATTCCTTCAGGCAGCGTATGTTATGATGTGATAGGTTATTTATACCGCACTTCATACCCAGAGGTTTCTATGCGCAGAGCCAGGGATCGAACCTGTGTTGCTCTGCGTCGTCTTGAAGACGAGTGCGTTGCGCCTGAGCCATCCTCCCGAGACAGCACAAGGGTAATGGGTAAGCTGGGGTTTTATGGACATTCCCGTACTATATTGATGGTCGCCGCTGGTGAGGGGTTTTCTTTTCGAGTTACAGTGTTGTTACGTGTTTTGCACAGCCTCATGAAGTGAACAGTGGAGACTCTGCAACACATGCGACGAGGGAGACAAATTAGCAGTAATGACAATGGGCCTCATTCCAAGTCCAGGTTCCCTGAATGGGGAAATACCGGGCCATTCGACCATTCAGGGAACCCAGACCCTGTGCATCCCCATTCCCATTCGACCCCCATAGGGCTCAATGGGAATGGGGAGCATTCTAACAATGGGCCCGTTAATTATGGCCCATTGTTAGCATGCTGGTCCACTCGCGGGACCCGCTAAGGACGCCTGGTAAAACCAGGTAAAACCAGGCGTCCTTAGCGGGTGCCGCGAGTGGACCTCGTAATAGTGCGGTAGCGGGTTAACGGCACCATTAACCCCCTACCGCACTCCTCGTAATGAGGCCCAATTACTCTTTAATAATCAGATCATTAGACTTTAGTCCCAGTGAATTGGCAAAACGCCCAGAGGTTTCTAAGCACGGACCCGGGGATCGAACCTGTGTTGCTCTGCGCCCTCTTCCTTCCAAGGCGAGCAGTGGTACCCGAGCTATCCTCCGGAACCAATATGATGCGGACTCTTTAACTGAACAGTTCAATTGGGAAGGTCGGAGTGTGTGAATTGCACAGGACTGCAGCTTCAACAGGAGCAGAGCTGAAGATCCACCAAGAAATTAAACAAAACTGCGTCCTCCTTTCTCTAGCTTCTGCCTGTCACCCTCAGTTCTCCCGGCTCTCCTTCCAAGTCAACCTTTAAGTGTCTATCCTTCCAAGCGCTCTATCCATATCACTGTATTCTGTCACTCTATTCATTGCTTCATGACTAGGTTTTCTCCATATAAAACCCAACAGGCAAGTACATACATTGAACATGTCATCATTTCACATGTAACCACAGATAAGCATGCTGAATGTGTTCATCTCTTGAGGAAATGCCTTAAACGCATAGATGCCTGAGGGTTAGGTGCGCTTTATGAATGTAAAAGTAAATAAATAAATAAATAAATGAAATGCGAATCCACACGAGCTTTGGCACTCATTAAGGCTAACTGCTGATGATTTGGAAAAATACTGGACAGATAAGTACAATATTGGGATAGAGATCACCCCAACAATGTATCAAATTAGTATGGGATCCGCGGGCCACAAGATACAAGAAAATAGTTCTTCCCTGTTCGCTGTTCATTAGCTAAATCCAGTTTCCTGACACCTTAGAAGGATGTGATGTTCCAACGTATGAAAATCAGGGCAGAGAATGATGCCACAATGCTGGGAAGGAACAACGCGCTTTTGTAATGGATGGATGTACCGGAAGATTTTTCTTTGCTGTATTTAATTTAGGAATATGATGACATCGAATGTGCAGATGCCTCAATTTGTGTGGATAAATTATGTTATACAAGAGAAAAAGAACTTCTAGTTCATCTTTTAGGAGCAATGCCAAACACTCAAACCCTGTAGAAGAGAGTTGTGCGCGCTTGAGTTACAGCAAGTGACATTGATACAACCCCAATAATTCGGTTATGTTTTTAGCAGCTTATTAGCACCGGTGGGATTGGCGCTTTTTTTCGGTTTCAATGCTGGGAACACAGGCGATTATTCACCAGTAAAAGCTTGCACTCTCTTCCGGTTGCTGGCGCCTTCTCTGAGAGCCTTCATATTCCGCAGTCTTCTCCTTGCCCCACCTGCTGCCTCTGATCCCCTAGCCCATATTCCACATGCCTCCCACCCCGCACTCCAATGGGCGATCCTTGCGACAGGCTCCTCCACCGCCTCACCTCATCACCTTGATGGGTGCTGTCATGGACGGCAGCAATACCATCCTCACTGGTCACTCTATCATGCCTAGTCACCGGAACCACATACAATCCTCCATTCCTAATACAATTACATTGAATGCTCATCCTATCCAGACTACTGTTCAAGGCAATGAAAAACACTAGAAGTAAGATCCAGAACTCTGCGCCCAGTTTTATGAGTACGTATTTTTAATGAGTTGCCCTTTGGTTGATAACACGTGTTTTGGCCTTCCTAGTCCTTTCTCAAATCAGGGCTGTTATAATCACAATTTATTCAAATGAGTACCCCTCTTACATATAAACTACATATAATTTTGTCAACAAAAAACCCCCAACCCAAAAATAAGCATCCATTGAAATGATCAGTGAAAAATAACAGTGAAGTCACAAAAGATACACATGGATAATAAACCATAACATCGAGCAAATCAATAGACCATTGCATCATCAAAGACAGAGAAATAAGGGTTGGTGTTGGGAGTGGATGCATAGGGTATGTAAAGAGACAACAAAGTAACATGATGCATTAAACAAGTCAAAGTAAAATGGGTGGTGGCCAAAAAAGTGGGGGGGACCAAAAACACAGAGAAAGACAAGAAAAGGGAGAAATAAGTATATTTTCATTAGTCCCAAATATTCAAATTAAAGGATAGTATTTGTTGCTATGTCGCAATGTTCCAATTACTTACCCTCTGTGGGAATCACTTTATTCATTCTTAGTCTTGTTCTCATGCGCTTGATTTACTGGCAAATTCCCTTGATCATGATTCTGGTGGGATATTGGTTGTTAAAATGCCATTAGACCCTCTCCACATGTTACTGAAATTATGTATATACATGAAAATATGTTAAACCCCACATTCTATACCGCAATGTTTGTCTGTTCATGTTAAGGAAAGAAACTAATCTGTTACTATCCCTGATTACAGGGGTGCCTCGTATCTCTACCGCGTATTCTGCAAGTTATGTACTTAAACTATTGTAATCTAAAAATGCACACCGTGGTTAAGCCGAGTGTGTGAACTTACTTAAAGCTGCTCCGGTCATCCGTGTTGGCTTGCTGCTGTGTCCTACAAGGCCGAAACACGTGTTATCAACCTAAGGGCAACTCATTAAAAATACGTACTCATAAAACTGGGCGCAGAGTCCTGGATCTTACTTTTAGTGTTTTTCATTGTTTATGACGGGTTCCTATTGGCTCACCGTCAATCCAGTGAACTGCGACTATACGAAAGTATCGATAAGAGGGAGTAGGGGTCTCCTACCTCCTTCCCACTGTTTGAATACATTTCACCAGCGTGGAAGAACAATACTAACATAACCATTGAATCACGAGTCGCCGAACCGACCAGCTGTACTCATAAGCCTGACGTTTTGTAAACTACTGTTCAAGGCAGCATGCATCCCATATAAGGCCGCAACCACCAAAACGCCAGTCTACATCACTGCAAAACTCGTAAATTATGGTGGTGTAGAACATCTAGGTGCCACAACATCTCGAGGCTTGAGTCTGTGTTAGACCGCAAGGAAATAAACCTTCTTGTGCCATGCTCCAGCCATCTGAAATACCATTCTGTTTCCAAATAGAAAACCTCCAAAACTCATTCAGTTCATGAGAGGCCTAAATACATTGGCTCTAATTAGGAATTTGGCAGTCATTGGGCAGTATTTCCTTGGAAATGACCACTAAACTTGTTTGCTGTTACTGACACTTGGTCCCACAGATTTACCATGGAATTACGAGTGGTAGCAATTCAGTCTTATTCCCCATTTTTGGAGTCCATAGGTATTGATGGGGATCTTGGTGGATTCACAACAAGCGGTAATTCCATTGCGGTAAATCTGCTGATGTTTGGCTTTAAAGTGGAGGAGTTACATTCAGCATTTTGCTGGAGGAAAAATCTTTCCCTTCAAGGCCAAAAATAATAATTCAACAATGTGGTAAAATTGGCAGTATTTCCATTACTGAATAAAAAGCAGTGTTAACAGAATTACTGCCACTTTTTATGGCACCACCAAACCTGTAATGAGAACCTTTGAATCTCATTGAATACCCAATGATGTCATAAATACCCAGCTCCCATCACGGGAGAACCATTTCCTGGCCTATGTTCCAGGCCCGACACATGGTGCCGCACCTTGGATGTACACCCTTTTGAAACACTTCTTTCAGGACTGTACTGTGCTTTGTTGCTCCTCATCTAGGTTCACACGTTATGTTATGTTATGTTATGTTATGTTATGTTATGTTATGTTTTGTTATGTTATGAGTCTTTTATAGAGCACACATCACCAACGTGTTGGCAAAGAAGTGCTGAGACTCTTCCAAGTTGAGGCCAATTGTGGCACCACTTACGGTGGCAGCCAGACCGGTTCCCAGACAATTGGTCGAAAACATTTGGTCGACAGGACAACTGGTCGACACCATTTGGTCGAATGCCAAATGGTCGAATTTTTTTTTTTTTTTTTACCCCTTTTTTGGTTTTTATTTGGGGGGGGGTCCCCCCCCAACCCCCTTTTTTTTCTTTTTTTTCCCCACACGAAAACCCACAAAACACATATATATATATAAAAAAAATCGACCATTTGGCATTCGACCAAATGGTGTCGACCAAATTGCAGTCGACCAGTTTGCTGTCGACCAATTGACTGGACACCAGCCAGACCGTGGTCTGTGAGGTGAAAAGGAAGTGTGGCCAAGGAGAGTGCTAAAGGGCAAGAGTGGGAAAAGTCTGGGAGACAAACACCTAAAGACTACTCGCCAGATGTAGGGATATGAATACCTAAGGGTGAATGTTAGTGATCATTGGGATGTATCTATAGTCTTTGATGTTTTTACCAGAAGAAAACTGAACATAGAGAATGGACGAGAGAGTCACTCATTGCCCAGAAAACCCGTCATGGGGCAATTTCTAGTGTGGTGGTGATATTACCTTAAGTCACGTTTTGTATGAGTGATGTCCTTGAGGTGCTTAGGAATTGTGGGGATGAGTGGTAGAATACCAATTGTGGGACATTGCCGTTAAACCACGCTGAGGGCTCACTCTCTCAAGATCTGCAGGGGCACATCACGTTCTGCACTGGGTGAAAGATGTAAGTACATGTTTTAATCACACCTTAATTCTGTCACATAGCATAGAAACAAGTGGGAGGTGCATGGCCCCTGGCATCCAAATATACCAGCTACACATTAGTATCATTAAAATGTGCTTGCCAGTGGTGGAAGCAGCTTTTGGTGCCAGTAAGGAGAGCAGTTCCGCGTGGACACTGGCCTTGTGAACCATTTAAGGACAGAGGAGGCATGTGAGTATTTTGAGCAGATGGGCATTAACATAACATCTCACATGGATTAGAGTGAATGAGCGTAGTGAGGGAACCCCAAGTAATCAGGGAGGTTTGTAGGTCCTTACCGCAAGAATATTTGTAAAGTATTTTTTAATTAAATGTTTTCAAATGGTGCATCTTGCAGCACATGAATTTGTGGCCCCAATCTCACGAGTTGAAGCCCCTGTAAACCAATTTCATGAAGCCATGGTCACAATCGGTTCCAGCATGTTCACTGTAAATAAAACACATTCATGAAACTGTGCCACAAACTATGCTGGTATGGTCACTACTGCAAATCAATGTAATATAACTACAGCCACAGTCTGTCAGTACACTGTAAGTCATTTTCATGTAGCCTTGATGACAAATTATGCCAGGGTGATCACTACTATAAATCACATTCATTAGGCTGTGCCCACAATCTATGCCTCTAAAAGCACTAAAGTCAATCACTTTCATTAGGCTGTGGCCACAATCTATGCCACTGTAAACTCTAAAGTAAATCAGTGTCATAAACGGTGGCTACAATCTGTTCCAGTGTGGTCACTGTAGGTCACTTTCATGAAGCAGTGCCCACAATTACACCAGTAGGTGCAAGGCAACCCCCCGGCTACGCTGCTTTTGGAGCCGACCTGCAAGGCCATCCTAGCGGGTTCCGTGGTTCCTTGGGGAGGGAGGACGCTCTGTAAAATACATTTCCTGGCAGACTTGAGGGATCTGAACATGTGCATATTTGGGCTTTACAGGGGTCACTCACTCAAGTGGAATGGGAACACTGTAGTTCCGCTGGGCTGTGTCTTTACTGTGGGAGAGCAGGCCATTATATCTGAGTGTGCCCCAAACGACCCAAAGTGTTACAGGGAAATGCGTCGACTCACCCACAGAAGAGACAGATTGGTTGAATCTGCATCTCTCAAGGTCTCTTAATTCAGCCAGATCATTTTCAGTCTGATCCTATAAAGCCTTTTACCATCAAGGTTCTTCTCAATTTCGGTGCTTACGGAAATGATCTAGATGAATGGGTATCGGATCCCTAACCAAGAAAAGGCTTGCCCCGAGACAGTCAGGGCTGTGGATGGTGTCTCATTGACCTCCGGTCCAATCACTCACCAAATCTGCCGTTTGGAGATGACTGTATCCAATGAATCATAGCGAAATCTTATTTTCGATGTTACTGTGGCTCCTTGCTTTGGTGTGATTTTGGAGGTACCATGGCTGCAGCCACACAACCCTGTTGTGGACTGGTCATCCAAGGTTGGGACTTTTGCCTCTGACTATTGCCTTGAACACTGTCTTAGATCTTGAGAGTTCCGACATAACGCCCTGTCAAACCCTAATGGGATTACACAACATCTGGTCCATTTTCACTGAGCTACCTCCCGATAACCAAGATTAGAGTGATGTAATTTGCAAAAGCAAAACAGATCATTTAACCCCACATAGGATCAATGATTGCCCTATTGATTTATTGGAAGGAGCCAAGTTCCCTCATGGACGGATCTACCCCCTTACTGTAAAGGAAGACCACAAACTCACTTAGACTCAGCTTTACAAAATGGCCGTATCCCCCCCTCTCGCTTACATCCGTAAGGAGATTTACATCCATGTATCTGTCACCAGAGGCTTAACGCCATAACAATAAAAAAACGGTACCTGTTACTGCTAATCTGGGTCTTGCTAGATCCAATCTGTTTCGCCACTGTGTTTAGCAAACTTGATTTGCGTGGCGCCTACCATCTCATCCGCATAAGCAAAGGGAACAATTGGAAAATTGTGTTTTGCCCCAGATACTGTTTTGTTTGAATAACTCGTCACACCATTTGGCCTGTGCAACGTGCCTGCCACCTTTCAGTACAGCATCAACAATATCTTCCATGATTTGCTCAATAGGTATGCAGAGGTATATCACAATGACATACTAATATACTGCGACTCTATGTCGGTGCACGTACAACATGTTCAAACCTTTCTACAGCGACTCAGTGAGAACTCTTTATATGACCAACGAAAGAATGTCTGTTTCATGTCCCTGAAGTCGATTTCCAGGGTTTCGTCTTGTCACCAACAGGGGCTCATATGAGCTCATGGAAGGTGCAAGCCATTTTAGATTGGCCTCGCACGCTTTCTTTGAAACAGTTACAATTATTTTTGCGCTAGCTTTTATCAACGTTTTATTAAGTCTTTTTCTTCTCTGGATGCCCCACTTCCCTCATTGACTAAACCAGCTGTTCCCTTGTGTTGATTCTCTGAGTCTCAAGTTGCATTTGACTCCCTTAAGACAGTGTTTTCCATGGCTCCTGTCCTGCAACTCCCGAATCCAGACATCCCCTTTATCTTCGAGTCAGATGCTTCAGCAAGGGCAGTTGGAGGCTGTTTCATCCCAGAGGTGCCCACACAACCGACAGCCCCAGTCTGTGGGGTTTTTCGCACAAATTCAACACGACAGAAAAAGGTTATACTGTTTCAGAAAGAGAGTTCCTAGCAGCAAAACAACCTTTCAGGAATGGAGGCACCACCTTCAATGAGCCAAACATCAGGTCTTGCTGTTTTTGGACAAACCACAGTAACCTACAGGCCATGTCAACCATGAGATGTACAAATGCAAGACAGGACTGTGTACATCAGTATTTTCCCTCTTTGATGTTTTCATTACATACAGGCCAGGGGTCTACATGGCAAAGCTGCTGCATTGTCACATTGCGAAAGGGTGCGAAACACCCCTTTTCCTGAGGAAACCATTTTGGATCCTGAATGTGTCATAGGCGTTTGTGACATAGACACACCTCTAACATATACTATGAGGAATTGGGTGATCACTCACCCAGAAATCATAAAAAACATGAACGGATCCATAATCCATGGTTGGTAGTTTACGTTTTATACAAGGGTGTCGATATATTCCCTCTGAGGATCTACAAAAAAGGCCCCACAATGGGGTCATGATGCCAAGATCACAGGACATTCATGGCAAAACAAAACCATTGAGCTACTATGTTGGTGGTGTTGGTGGCCAGCCATGCGACATGACACCATTGATTACGTACAAACCTGTGGTGTCTGCCTACAGAACGAAAACGCTATAATGCTACAGACCAGCCGTTAAGGTCAGGACCCGCAAAGGGACCTCGTAATCAGGCGTTAAGGGATTACCGGTACCGGTATCCCTACCGGTACCAGTAATCCCTTAACACCAGGGTTGTAATGAGGGCCTTTGACTTCTTGTACCTTTGATTTGGATTGCTATTTTATTTTTTCCGACTGCTATTGAATTTCCCCTTTTGGACTCGATGTGTTTGTGCTTTCCTTGGATACAAAAGCAGTCTTCGGGCCATCTATGGATCTCATTTTTGGATTAACCTTGTCTGAGTTTGGTACTTTGGTAATCCCTCTTGTGGAGATGGTATGTTTTTTTTACTTTTCTGGATCGTCTCCTTGGAATCCTGACTTGGTCTCTTGGAATAGTCTGTTTCTTACCTTTAGTTGTTCCAACGTTCCGTTTGGGAACAGGTCTACAGTTCTTTGTTATCTTTTCCCCGACTCTCATTTTTTGACACGGCCTGTGGAGAGGTTTCTGGTATTGCCATCGCTTGTGCAAGGAAAGTTCAGGAAGAGAGGGGGAGAGGAGAAGAGCAGAACAGAAACCAAAAAGGCATGAGGTATTCTAAGATTCTGTTGTTGTTTTTCTTGCAGCGTGTGTGAGCATTCATGTGATGTTCCCCACGCCTTTCTGCCTGATCCCCCCAATATCATGTGATTGCTCAGTGATTTTGGTGTGTTAAGGAGGAAACACTGTTGCTTTCGGGACTCATATGGGGCATCTGTAGCAGTAAGTAACTGCTGTAAATCGCATTCATTAAGCTGCACTGACAATCTATGCCACAATTGTCACTCTAAATCACTTTCATGAAGCTCTGCCTACAATTATGCCAGCCTGGTCAGTACTATAAAGCACTTTCATAAAGCTGTTGCCATAAAATATGCCAATAATGGTCACTGTAAATTACGCCAGTTGAACTACAGGCACTATGCAAGTAAAAAGCACTGTAAATCACTTTCAAGATACTAGATAGCCAATGCAAATGGCTATCTACAAACCATAAAATACAATTAAAAATGATCGCCCTGACTCACAAAGCTCTCATTAATGCCGCCCCAAGCTACCTCATGAACAAAATCCAAAAGAAAACCTCTATCAGACCAACCAGAGCTACCAACACCAACTGTCTAGTAGTACCTAGATTTAAACTAACCACGATTGGTGGCAATAGCTTCCCTGTGAAGGCTGCTAAAACTTGGAATCTACTACCAAACAACTTAAGAGTAGACCAACCTTACCCACTATTTAGAAGGAACGCCAACCAACATTTTATCTCCAACGATCACTAGTCACCGGTCCACCCTAGTCCCAGGTATGACACTGGTCCTTCCTTTCTCTCCTGCTGAACTATCTATAATTTGTATATTATTACTGTATCTTGTATAATTTGTATAATTTTTTTTCTGTATCTTGCATAATTTGTAACTTTGTAAGCTTCGCATTATCCTACCTGCTGCGCCCTTCTACCTACGGGTCTGGAGCGCATTAGAAATAAAATAAACAAACAAACAAACTTCGGCTACAATCTATACCAGTATGCTCACTATAAATCAAATTCACAAAGCTGTGCCCACAATCTATGCCAGTATTGTCATTTTAAATCATGTTCATGAATCTGTTGCCACAATCTATGCCAATAATAGTCACGTTAAATCACTTTCATGAAGCTGTGGCCACATTCTCTGTCAATAATGCTCACTATAAATAACTTTCAGGCCCATCTTCCCCCACCCCATCAAACCTCCAATGCCAAACACATGGAATCATTGCTCTTGCACACACAGATAGCACAGTCAGTCAGACATATTGACTCGCTCACACAAACATATACACCAGCACACCCACTACAAATCTTGCAAACACACTGCAATACACTACTTTCCAACATGCATGCTATATATTCAAACATGTTTTTACCTTTTCCTTGATTCACACACTGCTGTTGCTGCTCATGTGGGCTCCAGACACGGGTGGGGTACTGACAGCAGCGTGGTGTGCTTCTCCAGAAGTATTTCAGATGTTTGCATTTGTGAAATCTTGCTTGCTAAGCAGCCATTGAAGTATGCAGTGTGAATGCTGCAGGGCTGTTGTGGACCTTCCACCTTTTATTTTTAAGGCAGATTTTTTTCTAAAGTCAGAGTGCTGAGGAGGCCTCCCCTGAAACCACACCTGGCATCTCAGGGGATGCAGTGGCTGCTTTTATGCCAGTGGTGGGTGCTACTAACCATATCATCCTATTGAAGTGCTTCCTGCTCATAGCTGGAGGAAGTTCTGGTAAAGACAAATCTGCTGATGGAAGTATCAGAAGCAAGAATTAGCTCTGTGCAGGATGAGTGCTAGGAGACATAAACTGAGGATTGACAAAGACTATCCCACACCCTAGGCCATACCAGATTGTCCTCCGGTGGAGACAAGAGAAAATGTGGAGTCCATGTATGTAATGAATTGGCAAATAAGCCACCGGACTGCTGTAAAAGAGAGATTACAATTAGATGAAAGGTTGCAAAATAATGCATGGCAGGCTAGCTAGGTCAAAGGAGATATTCACATTAGGGGCAACACTCTAGGTGAGAAAATATACACTATAATGCCTGTATGCAGAGGCTGATTGTTACCTTAGGCACAGGCTTTGAGGCTACCCTTTGCTGTCAAGATGTGTTGACCCTATGGCCAACGGAACAGGAGACCACACATACTTAGACATACTCCATAGGCCCTGAATGGCCACGAAAGGCCAGGTGCTATAGTGTTAAAAACCTTGACGGCCTTGGCGTTCATAGCAACCGACACATCATTGATTAGACTTTGCTGTGGTGCATGGGGGCAGTGCGGAAGGCCTGGGACAACACTGCCTGTGACCGCACATGCCAGCACCATGGCTGGCACGATATTGTAATGATTCTACACATGCCCAGCAATCAGAGGAGGAACGCAGCGGAGGCCCCAGTCTTCATTATAAGAAGAAGAGAAACAGATGGTGCAGTACTCCTCAAACGTCAGAAGTCTCCACCTGTGAGTAGCACTTTTCTTTGTACTCCACAAACATTTCTTTTTACCTTGGCCTGCTACCTTCTTGTCCTTGCTTCACCCACTGGATTTGATTGCCTGTTTACCCTCCTGTGCATCGATCTCAGCATTTTCGATTGGATTTGCCTTTTGGATTTGATTCTGCTCTCAGTAACTTGGGTTCTGTTACCTGGATCGACCATTGGACTGTTTTCTGAACTCCTGGAGCTTTAGTGAAGTGGTCCCCTGGAACAAGTTGGCTGTGCCCTACTTGGATTTTGTTTGGGAGCATCTATCACCTTGGTGGAGCTGTCTTTGTGACTTTGAGTACTTTGGACATTCTAGACCCTGCTATCCACTAGATCCTTCATTGTGCCGTCCGGTTTAGGAGCCTTCCTTTGCTAGTGTCTCAATCGACTCATACTGGGTAAGTACTACTCCTACCATACTTGGTGTGCCAGTGTTTTCTCTACATTGCCAGATATGTATTGTGGGTCATAGGGGCCAAAAGCAGATGGGTTATTTGCTACTTCACTACACTCCCACTGCCTTGTCTTTGTTTCTTTTCAGATGGGGAGGAAGTGTCCCCTCCCGCTGTTAGACCAGCCTTCTTACTCAATCCTTCTTCACCTGAGGAATTTTAGGTTTCCAGGAGGAAGCGATATTAATGGAATCCTTGCTCGGGGGCTTTTCGCCTGCCCAGACTATTCCTTTTGCAGTTTGACATATAGTTGGCAAATATGGTAGGAACCACGATAGCTCTTATATGAGGATGGATTTTGATCTGTGGGTCTTCTGGAAGCAAGGTCCTGGATATTATAAAACAACATACATAAATGCATACATACATATACATCTACAACTATAGCATAGTGCAGAAACGTCCTACCATTGCAGAAACATTGAATTGAGGTACTCACAGCACTTAGAACAGGCACCAACTTCTGCTGTCTGGTGTATCTAAGAGGGAAAGCAAAGTTTGGCCTAACTTTATTTTAAATAGTATGATCACCACACGCATGGGCTAAGGATAAAGCAGAATTTACCAAGGAAATTAGAACATCCACATCAGGTGTAAAGCGGTGGGCTGTTCACGCCTGTGCCAACCTTGATCATGTAGATTGCCTCTGTGGCTTGGCGTTATCAGGTTATAGCCACTGTTGATTGCCTCATGACCGAAGCCAGGGGCAAGAAGTCCAGGGTCACAAGATGCAGAAGGTTAGTAACAGTGTGCGGACATCATGAGATGGGCAGGAAGTGCTGTTCTGTTACAGACAGTGCAGCAAATTATCCAAATAGGCTTTGGCTCAGGATCAAGGTTTAGTTTCATTTTCACATTTGTGTGAAAGCAACACCAACCACTGGCCACTGGGTTCCAACTCCCAAATGTTGATTGGGGCAGATGCATCAAACCCTACAAACAGATAGTATTTGGTAACAGCGAGCCCACCTAGCCTGCACGAGCCCCATGCTTCGAGTCAGTATTCATCGTGCTGTGGATCCCTTCAATGTACAAAATGCTTTTTTGAAATTTGCTACAGCTCCTGCTCGCTCCAAACCGTTTGGATGACAGCTGCGTGCCCTGCCCGGTCTTTCAGAATCCAACCGTTTTCTCTTGTTCGTCTGGAGCTCCCACGCATCTCTCTGTAATTCTTACATCTTGTCGACAACGACCGAGATCTTGAGCAGAGTTGGCGTTGTGCCGGCTGCAAACGTTTCAGAAGGAGCGCTCCTGATGTTTGGCTTCAACACGCCATTCAAGGTCTCTTACTGGAGGTCTTGTCAATGCTGGATTAGTTGTACTCTTGCTTCTTGTGTCTTATATTCTTTCTCACTCCACTGCGGCCAATCCGATGACCTGGTCATTAGCAGGGTCTTCTCAGTTAGCGCATCTTTAAATCAAATTCAATTTTGAGTGCTATAATTTAGAATTTGACTAATACAAACTCATATTACAACTTGCAATATGGAGAAAATACATTTGGCTTCATGACACAAGCTATAACAAGATAGTTGTTGATATGTAGGTCGATCCCAGCATCTTTTTTAACTGCCACGGCCCACCCTCTGATCCCAAGCACTTGTCAGATAAATCTGCTGAACCACAAAATGAAACCCGTATTTTCATCCACTAAGTCGACCCCAGGACTCCAGCCCATCTTCTCACGTGGAGTGTGGTGGATGGAGATCTGAGCAGCGGACAGGAACACCTTTTGCGATAATCAGCAGACTTTTTTCAGTGATAGGATGGAGTATTTTCTGTACTTGAACTACTGTATTGCAAATCCTTAAAGCCTGGTGGAGACAAATGGCTATGTCAATGCTACACCATCAAGCGATACGCGCTGCCATGTGTCTGACAAACACTGAATAAAGTGGGCCCGTCCATGCAGCATTTACAACATGTGTGAAAGTAGTTCTGCAATCAAGGGGAAACAGCATGAGATAAAAAGTATTTATTCGGAAAACATGTATCTAGAAAATGGGAGTAAAAGGCCTTAGATAAAGAAGCATATATCTTTCACCCCTCATAGTCTCTACCTACACTTCACGCTTACAATTTACACTCCCTCTTGTCAGAAACAATAAATCTGAGGGGCCTCGACGCGTGAGGTATCATGGGTACAGGGTACGTCACACTAGGGATAGTATTAATCACGCCCTGTTGACGTCCCTTTTCGAACTTCAAAAACTTAATGTGCAATACTCTGAAACTTTCATTAGATGTCGCCCTATGCGGGGCATGTGATTCTGGGCAGATCCACAAGCATCAGAGATAAGATTACGGTGAGTAATGTAATTTCTGAGGCTTGTGGAATCTGCTTGGATCACATGCTGTGCATAGGCCGACATATAGTGGAAGCTGCAGAGTATTACAGTTGTTGTTTTCGAGGGGGGACGTCGCCATTGACTGAATACGACGAAAGTCCCCTATTTGTGTGGTAGCAAAAGGATGGGGTTAAATAAGTGAGTGATGTTGTGGGTTTGTTACTTTGGGGAAGGCATCGGGGAAGATGGCCGATTAGACAACAAGTAGGTGGAGTCCTTGGGCTGATGTATATTCAGTTATTTTTCAGATAGTACAAAGTGTGGCAGACTCTGGTCTCCCCAACCGACCTATCACTGGAACATCATATCTGGAATGATTCCCAAACGCCCTAGAGGCGAGTTTACCTCAGGAGGTAAGAACAGGGAGGTTAGTAGTAAGCGACATGGTCAGAAAGAAAGCACGGCTCTGTTGGTGCAAGTTGATGCAGGAGTGATAAGCAGAGAGGAACTGGCCTGCTTGGAAAAAGGGAGATGGCCAAGAGGGTGATGTCTCTAATTGGTTGATAGGGTTGATGATGAGTCAGTTAAATGGCAGGCAGAACAGCATGTGGCTGACTTTACCCAAATCTTCTGTTATGTTGATGTATACAAGGCACCACTAACACCGCAGAGGCGGTCTCCAGGCACTCACGCGGCTCTGCAAGAAAGAAGATGGAGTGGGTTAGTGAGGTAAGAGTGAAAGGATAGCTCCAGAAGCAGGAGAAACTGGCGTCTGTGTGTGTTGGCTTGCAGAAGGTTTTAATGCGCGCACTTGGTTTTTATATACGTAGGGGTGAGGCCCAATGCCTCGGTTGTTAGTTGTATGATGAATGTTTGTGATGTTGGGTGTGTGTTTTGTGTGTAGATTGTCCGGCATTTAAGGTTGCGGTTGTGCGCACTAGCTTTTATCGGTAGGGCCCAGGGTTCTTTGTTGTATGTGAGTGTTACTTATGTTTGGAGTGTGTTTGTGCGTAGTTTGCTGGCCCAGTGGGCATCTATAGTACTTGGGGGTGTGTTGGAGGGGATCAGCAGCGGGTTGATTAGTACATTGGGTACTCTCAATGTTCTTCTAGGAGGCTAATCTTCACAGTTCTATCTAAATGTGACGCAAGGCTAATCTTCACATTTCTATCTAAATGTGAGTGACGCAAGGGTAATCATCACAATTCTATCTAAATGTGATGCACAGCCCATCTTCACAATTCTATGTAAAGGTGACACAAAGTAATATTCGCAAATCTATCTAAATGTGATGGTTGGCTAATCTTCACAATTCTTTCTAAAAGTGACACAAGGCTAATCTTCACATTTCTATCTAAAATTAATGCATGGATAGTCTTCACATTTCTACCTAAATGTGGCACTTGGAAAATTTACACAATTCTATCTAAAAGTGATGCAAGGCTAATGTTTACGATTCTATTTACATGTAATATTAGGCTAACTTACTCCATCGGGCATCATGCAAGAGAGGCTAACTTGCACAATCAGGCAAAATATAATATTAGCCAACAATGGAGTAGATATCTGATATGGAGTAATTAGAGAGGTGGGGTTTAACTGGAGTACAGTAATGGATGTGCCCCCCCACCCATGCCACACTTATCTTGTCTGTCGCTGTCGGATGGTCCTTCAGGCATTTTAGGGCGAACAGGGGCTAACAAGGTCCAAGACCTGCCCAAACATTCAGTCTCGGGAGGATAGCTCAGGGGCAACGTGCTCGCATTGAAAGCAAGATGACACAGAGCAAAACTGGTTCGATCCCCAGGTCCGCGCTTAGAAACCTCTGGGTATTAAGCACTTTATAAATAACCTATCATAAACAAGGAGCTGCCCTTTGGCAGGCAGGCTGTCCTATGGGCGCTGTAGATGAAGGTGATTCTGGTCACAAGGGACAGGGAAGAGGCCAATGGGGAACAGGGGAGGCAAGAACAAGGAGGTACTGGGCTGGTGTGCAAAATAATGAATGGGAAAACACACGGACGTCAGAAAAAGGAGAGAAAAGAACTCAAAACACATCGAAAGCACAATAAATGCTACCAGAACACTTTCCCACTTGGGGCACAGGGCAAGAGGAGCGCTTGAATGGTACCAAAAGTACTTATAAAAGGCTTGGTTGCGGCTTCTGCTCTTTCAAGGGCAAGTTGTGTTTGCCTCAGGGGAAAGGGGGAGAAAGATGGCTATCTAGCCCCCATCTGCTGGTCTGGTGGGATGGGAGGAGGACAATGAGTGTGATACTGAAGCAGCCATTGAGGAATGGACTTCTGGCTTGGTGAGGACGAGAGGTAAGTGGAGTTTGATTGGCCTATGAGGTCAGAGAAAGGTTTTCCAACAGGCAGGTGCCCGGCAAACATTTGGAAATATCTCTTTTACCTTGTCAGCAAGTGGGCCTCAGGCTGTAAGGAGTTGAGAGCTAAGAGTGATTTGTCTTTGCGTGGCAGGTAGCCTAACACCTAGGGTGACTATATGGCCGATTGTGCCAGGACTGTCTTGGAAATCGCCCTCTGTCCATCTGTTTTCCTTATTGAAAAACCCTGCCGGGTTTTCGGGAAAGGGAAGATGACCATTGGCAGAATCACAACTGTGACTGTACAGATCGTGACATCTCCAAAAATGTAAAAATCAAATACACGTTATTATAGTTTGGTAATCTTACATTCAGACGTAAGCCATTGGGGAGGGGCAAGAGGGGGGGGGTCTCGAATCCCCCACGAGCCACCAACCTTTCAGTTAACAGGCACATGCATTTGGCTGACTGTGCCACCAAGACTGCTTCTGAAAGGGCTTAATTGCAAGGCTTGACATTTTTTTTTTTTAGTGTTTATTGTGCATTTAGTTAAAAACATACTTTAAGCACAGTTAAATAACTAATGCATATTAATTACATTTTTAAAATTATGAGGAAGACAATGAAGTTCAAAAATATTTACATTCACATAACACATTCAGTTCTAAAATACATCTCTGTTTGCGTATGTACAATATAACCAAGTTAATATCAAATATTCACTCAACAATATCTAAAATCAATATAGAAAAATAATTAAAACGGCGGGAAACACGAGTCTGTATGTTATCGCCACCACAGTAATTACAATGGACGCTGCTTGATGCAGCGTGTTCCAAAATAGATCCGCCTCAATGCTTTCAATATACCTGACATAATTCCCATAACCCTATAGAGGGTGGATTAACAGGCATCTGGTCAGAATATGTCGATCGGATTCAATCTCTGAGTGTCAGACTCGACATCGTCTGGCTTCCAAGACTGTGTGCTTCCAGGAGCCCATATATTCTGCTGTAAGCCATATATTGAAGCCTAAATAGACAATAAATCTCTTGAGCGACGAATGCTCCAATTTGGTAAGATATGGACAAGTCCCCTTTCAGTAGAAAACGTTGAGTAGAGAAGGGCTTGTATCTCTTCTTCGGTACAGGTTTATCAAGGCTATTACGTTTATCCCACTCTACAGCCTTGTGTTCGAAGGTATACCCCTGTGTGCCGCTAATCAGGGCCATTTCTAGATCCAGAGATGATAGTAAGTATAAAGTCGATTTCTCCTGGTCATTAAGAGGGTTACTAAGAGATGGGACTGGGGTGGCTGATTTTTCAGTAGTGCTCGATCGTGGTATAACAGAGAGAGAGAGAGAGATAGAGAGTACGTACCGTGACCCTCCCTCTCTGTCATGATATCACACCACACTCACGGTCACGGACGGGCAGCAATTGCTAATGAAGGTGCCCTTAGGCTGCATGCCTCTGACGTGCCGCATGAGTTTTCTGGGAGGGAGGACGAGGTGGTAACTATGAGCTGAAATTGCAATTCGGAAACAGTGAGCTGGTATGCAGCCATCAACTCCTAGGAAAACAGTTGAAGAGAGGTAGCTCCATGAAAGTCTCCTCCAAACAGGTGGTTCCCTGCTCCTCTATAACTATCCAGGACAATATTGCCGCTCTCTGTCCCTCTTGGGCTGAGTTCTGCAACCACTCTTTTGCCACAAGCTCCTTCCCACAACCTCTCAAGCACTCCTCTGTGCACCTCCTATTAAAAAAACCACCTGCAGACCCTTCCTGCCCGGCTAACTACCGCCCGATTTCCACTACCACCTTCTTGGGCCTACTATTGGAGAAGTTGGTCATCTCCCAACTAAACCACCACACTGAAGTTGGTGGCTGTCTCCATGACCACTAGTATGGCTTCAAAGCAGCCAGAGGCACAGAACTTGCTCTCCTGAACACCCGTGACCACCACTATAATATTGACTGCTACTCTTCTTCTGTTCTCATCCTCCTTGATCTGTCCTCTGCCTTCGACACCGTCAACCATGCCACTCTCTTAACACATCTCCATGATACTTTGGGCATCACGGATGGGGAACTGGCTTTGTTGACTTCTTTCCTTTCGAATCGGCCCTCAAAGGTTCAAATGAGCCCTTATTTCTCCTCAACCGCACGCCATACCTGCGGTGTCCCTTAGGGCTCTATCCTCTCACTGTGGCTTTTCAACATTTAAATTGCCCACTTGATCTCCACCTTCTCTCTTCATTTCCATTGTTCTGCGGATGACACGCATCTTTCCCTTAAGCTGCCCTCCTCTACTTCCTCTCTCATTCCCAATTGTCTGATTGATGTTCGGGCACGGTGTGTTGCTAATGATCTCTGTCTTATCTTAATGCCAGTAAGACTGAGTTCCTGCTCATTTGAACGCCTACCTCTTCCTTCCCCTCTAATCTCTGGCCCCCTTCCTTGGGACCCCCCCTCACCCTCTTTTGAGGCAGAAAACCTGGGAGTCATCTTCGACTCCTCTCTCTCTCCTTCTGACCTCATTTCGCAGACCTTGCCAAGAAGGCACACTACCACCAGCTGCGCAACCTCAGAGGTATTCTTCCTTTCCTCTCCTTCCCCCAGAAGCTTACTGTCTCCAGAGCTCTGGTTCTCTCTAGGCTGGACTATTGCAACAACCTCTTTCTAAATCTGCCTGCTTCTACTCTCCGCCCTCTTCAACTAATCCAGAATAGGACTGCAAGAATTATCCTTGGCCTCAAGTCCAGGGACTGCATCTCTCCAGCCCTAAAATCTCTCCACTGGCTCCCGGTGGCTGCAAGCATCAAATTCAAGACCCGCTGCATCATCCACAAGCTTTGTGGGGCCTGGGCCATGCCATATCCAACTCTCCCTCCCTAAATACCTCCCTGCTAGAGTCCATCGGTCCTTTAGCTCTAACTCTCTGCAGGTCAAACATTTCTCCAAGCAGAGAGTGGGGGGTAGAGCTGTTTCCTCGGCAGGAGCCTCCCTCTGGAATGCCTCCCTGCCCCTCTCAAACTTCTGGAATCTTCTCAAGACTGTCCTCTACCCTTCCTCCTTCCCTCTCCCCCTGCCCTGCTAATGCCCCCCCCCCTGCTGCTACAACTGCTGCCTTTTCCCCTCTGAGTCTTACAGGAGCCAGGCCCTCCTCCTACTTGTTTTCTGCTAACCCCATTACCAGCACTCCCTTTGGGCACTTCTCTCTGACTAGTATAATGAGTCTGGTCTACCGTTGTTCCTTAAAATTGTTGTCCTTACCCCTGTCTCCCTGTGCACTGTGTTAAGGATTTTAAAGATGCAGCACACTCCAGACCAGGACTCTCTCTACTGGCCAGGGATGCAACACACAATAAAAATACTTTTAGGTTTACTACATTCAGATTCAATTTTTGAAAAGGCAGGCAACCCGTCTCACCCCCCACCCTGCTCCCCTTAACGTACACCCCATGTCGCAATGGACCATGAACCAGGCTGGTGTGTAATAATGAAATATTTAATTCTTTTTTATTTCGAATAAAAATCAAACACATTCAATATAGGGCAGCAATCACCAGTGTGGTGATAATTACACAAGAAAATGATAGGATACACTTAGTTTAACCTTCTAACATCAGATACACAATGCACAAGTGAATGAAAGCAAGATTACTATTTGGGTAGTGCTTTAAAAGGCACCACAGTAAGGCATTCCCCTGCAACACTCCCTCAAACCCTGGTTAACCAAGTATTGTGTGGGTGGAGAGGAGTAGCAAGGAGTCAGGTATACTGGCAAAAACCAGAATGAAAATCCTACCTACCACCCCTGAATGGGAGACCAAAATCGGATTGAACTATGGGAGACCAAAATTGGATTGAGCTCCCTTGAAAAATGAGCAAAATGGCACTCAGAATTACTGAATGGTTATTTTACATGTGCGATTGAATGGATAAGACAAGAATGTGTATGGCTGTACTAAGAAAGCAGGGAAATTTACAAGCTACAAGGCAAGGTACTAAGCAACGCGCAGACAGTTTAGAAAATCACCTTTGGGAAGGAAAAACAGTGCAGCAAGAATCACATGTGGCAAAATTGCAATTTCTTAATTTTTCCGGGTTTAAATAGGTGAACAACTTCAGAAATTAGATAAACAGACATAATCGGAGATCGGTTTTAATGCTAAGGTTCAAAGGCACGTGTCAGGTATGATACTAAAGTGAAAGGGTGACTCTTGATGGGGACAGTAAGGGATTCTTTGAAGGAAAAGTACATCAGATTTTTTAATGAAAGCAGTTACACCGGCAAAATCAGTTTTAAGATAAAAAGGACAGGTTTTACTGAGACCATTTTTTGTGTGCCGCTAATCAGGGCCATTTCTAGATCCAGAGATGATAGTAAGTATAAAGTCGATTTCTCCTGGTCATTAATAAAGCGTTTTTTTCTACCTTTGTTTGAACCTTTTGCCAGAATTTTCAGCATTCCTTTTGCTTGACTCAGGGGGTACATCAATTTAAAATAGAGAATGGATCGTTGTACTAACCGAATGGTGGCATGCAAAGACAAACCGGATTCCATTCTTATGGCCTCAGCCGGCACTGAATTAGGAAGGGTCATCATTGAGCCTAATATTTTGGATTCAAATGTATCCAGCCAATTGGCCAGGGTCGGGGGAAGTACGTGCAGACCATATAATATTGCAGGTATAATGCTCATTCGATAGATGGTAAGGAGGCCTTCCAAGTTATTAGCCCCTTTGCTGGTCACGTAACGCTTGATGATTAACCACTTCCTCCAAATCCTAGGGACTATGAATTTTTTGTAGAGGTTAAGAGTGGGATTTCATTTTAGAGAAAAGCCCAGATAGATACAGCTCCCTACCACCACTAGCTTATGTCTCCCAGCTTCCATGTAAACTGACATTTACTGGGGAAGTTTCCTGCAAGTCGCATGACTTTTGTTTTCTTGGTGTTAATCTGTATGTTATTTGCCAATGCAAGCTCTGCAAGCGCGTTAAGTGAATGCTGAAGTCCCAACCGAGTCTGATCGAATAAGACAGTGTCATCCGCCTACCCGAGCCACAAAACGGACGCTCCATCACATTTGGAGGGGAGGGGGGGTTTCTTGCTTTTTCCAATGCAATGGCCATTCTGATATATACAGATTAAAAAGCAGGGCAGCGAGTAAGCACTTCTCCAAGGCCTGAATAAAAACAGAAATAAGAATACAAGCTCCTTTGTTTTGAGCATGCTTCACAGTCACAGACAAATCTGCATAGCTTATATCCAGTGGAATAGAATCACTGCCCCCCTCCCCACTACTGAAGTTTAGTCATTTTAGCAAACTGCAGTCCTACTTTTATGTTGCTGGCCTATCCGTTTTTTTTTTATCTGGTCACTTTACCTAGGCCAGATATTCATACTGACCCGATCTCCATGTTTTGCTTAGGCCAGCTCTTTGCCCTATACAGGGTGTGTGCATCGTGTGCAGGATAAAGAGGCACGAACAATGAGGTACACCCCTTGAGGCGGCTTTTACATGCAGCACCCATACAGAAGCAGATGCATGAATTGAGGTCTGAAAGAAACAGCGGGCCTCTGTCCCTGTGTTTGCATTTTCATTGCGGCTTGCACAGCATCCAGCGGTGGACAAACCACTTGGCCATTCAGACCAGGGCCGATTGAGATTAGAATCATGTGGGCCGTTTTTTACAAGCAGCAGGTGGGGGGGGGGGCAAAAAAATGCACACCATTACATCCATTGTGTGACTTTAAAACAACTTTGTTTTCCCCAGATCGATGCCTGCAGACAGAGTGCATACCGGTGCTCTCTCTCTCTCTCTCTATAGTGTTTTTCTCTTTTTTGTTTTTGTTTTAACACTTGACAACGTGTAAACAAAGTAACACAACCGTGTAAGAAACCATCAGGCTGGGCCACCACCCACCCGCCTTGTGATCTGCTCTGCTTTCTGCCCTGCCCCGCCCACCTTGCTACCAGCTCTTCTTGCAATTGGCATCATTTAGCATTATCATACACGTGACATTGAACTTCATTTGTGTTGAATGAATTTTCATTCAAACTCACGTTTCGAGCATGGCAATGTTTCTGCTCATGGGTATCATGCTACTGCTGTGCCTCGCACCTCAGCATGGTGGCACTGCAGGCAGATGCCAGGCACCAGTCGCAAGGCAGCCAGATCTGGATCTAGCCTAGTCCACCAGCTTGCAGCAAAAAAAGAAGGACGACGACTAGGGGCTGATTCACTGACTCGAGATCAGGAGTCCACTCTGGACACAGCAGGTTGGTATGCCGTTATGTTAAAGGCACTGGCAGACAGGAGGAGGGTTACTAAGAGATGGGACTGGGGTGGCTGATTTTTCAGTAGTGCTCGATCGTGGTATAACAGAGAGAGAGAGAGAGATAGAGAGTACGTACCGTGACCCTCCCTCTCTGTCATGATATCACACCACACTCACGGTCACGGACGGGCAGCAATTGCTAATGAAGGTGCCCTTAGGCTGCATGCCTCTGACGTGCCGCATGAGTTTTCTGGGAGGGAGGACGAGGTGGTAACTATGAGCTGAAATTGCAATTCGGAAACAGTGAGCTGGTATGCAGCCATCAACTCCTAGGAAAACAGTTGAAGAGAGGTAGCTCCATGAAAGTCTCCTCCAAACAGGTGGTTCCCTGCTCCTCTATAACTATCCAGGACAATATTGCCGCTCTCTGTCCCTCTTGGGCTGAGTTCTGCAACCACTCTTTTGCCACAAGCTCCTTCCCACAACCTCTCAAGCACTCCTCTGTGCACCTCCTATTAAAAAAACCACCTGCAGACCCTTCCTGCCCGGCTAACTACCGCCCGATTTCCACTACCACCTTCTTGGGCCTACTATTGGAGAAGTTGGTCATCTCCCAACTAAACCACCACACTGAAGTTGGTGGCTGTCTCCATGACCACTAGTATGGCTTCAAAGCAGCCAGAGGCACAGAACTTGCTCTCCTGAACACCCGTGACCACCACTATAATATTGACTGCTACTCTTCTTCTGTTCTCATCCTCCTTGATCTGTCCTCTGCCTTCGACACCGTCAACCATGCCACTCTCTTAACACATCTCCATGATACTTTGGGCATCACGGATGGGGAACTGGCTTTGTTGACTTCTTTCCTTTCGAATCGGCCCTCAAAGGTTCAAATGAGCCCTTATTTCTCCTCAACCGCACGCCATACCTGCGGTGTCCCTTAGGGCTCTATCCTCTCACTGTGGCTTTTCAACATTTAAATTGCCCACTTGATCTCCACCTTCTCTCTTCATTTCCATTGTTCTGCGGATGACACGCATCTTTCCCTTAAGCTGCCCTCCTCTACTTCCTCTCTCATTCCCAATTGTCTGATTGATGTTCGGGCACGGTGTGTTGCTAATGATCTCTGTCTTATCTTAATGCCAGTAAGACTGAGTTCCTGCTCATTTGAACGCCTACCTCTTCCTTCCCCTCTAATCTCTGGCCCCCTTCCTTGGGACCCCCCCTCACCCTCTTTTGAGGCAGAAAACCTGGGAGTCATCTTCGACTCCTCTCTCTCTCCTTCTGACCTCATTTCGCAGACCTTGCCAAGAAGGCACACTACCACCAGCTGCGCAACCTCAGAGGTATTCTTCCTTTCCTCTCCTTCCCCCAGAAGCTTACTGTCTCCAGAGCTCTGGTTCTCTCTAGGCTGGACTATTGCAACAACCTCTTTCTAAATCTGCCTGCTTCTACTCTCCGCCCTCTTCAACTAATCCAGAATAGGACTGCAAGAATTATCCTTGGCCTCAAGTCCAGGGACTGCATCTCTCCAGCCCTAAAATCTCTCCACTGGCTCCCGGTGGCTGCAAGCATCAAATTCAAGTCCCGCTGCATCATCCACAAGCTTTGTGGGGCCTGGGCCATGCCATATCCAACTCTCCCTCCCTAAATACCTCCCTGCTAGAGTCCATCGGTCCTTTAGCTCTAACTCTCTGCAGGTCAAACATTTCTCCAAGCAGAGAGTGGGGGGTAGAGCTGTTTCCTCGGCAGGAGCCTCCCTCTGGAATGCCTCCCTGCCCCTCTCAAACTTCTGGAATCTTCTCAAGACTGTCCTCTACCCTTCCTCCTTCCCTCTCCCCCTGCCCTGCTAATGCCCCCCCCCCTGCTGCTACAACTGCTGCCTTTTCCCCTCTGAGTCTTACATGAGCCAGGCCCTCCTCCTACTTGTTTTCTGCTAACCCCATTACCAGCACTCCCTTTGGGCACTTCTCTCTGACTAGTATAATGAGTCGGGTCTACCGTTGTTCCTTAAAATTGTTGTCCTTACCCCTGCCTCCCTGTGCACTGTGTTAAGGATTTTAAAGATGCAGCACACTCCAGACCAGGACTCTCTCTACTGGCCAGGGATGCAACACACAATAAAAATACTTTTAGGTTTACTACATTCAGATTCAATTTTTGAAAAGGCAGGCAACCCGTCTCACCCCCCACCCTGCTCCCCTTAACGTACACCCCATGTCGCAATGGACCATGAACCAGGCTGGTGTGTAATAATGAAATATTTAATTCTTTTTTATTTCGAATAAAAATCAAACACATTCAATATAGGGCAGCAATCACCAGTGTGGTGATAATTACACAAGAAAATGATAGGATACACTTAGTTTAACCTTCTAACATCAGATACACAATGCACAAGTGAATGAAAGCAAGATTACTATTTGGGTAGTGCTTTAAAAGGCACCACAGTAAGGCATTCCCCTGCAACACTCCCTCAAACCCTGGTTAACCAAGTATTGTGTGGGTGGAGAGGAGTAGCAAGGAGTCAGGTATACTGGCAAAAACCAGAATGAAAATCCTACCTACCACCCCTGAATGGGAGACCAAAATCGGATTGAACTATGGGAGACCAAAATTGGATTGAGCTCCCTTGAAAAATGAGCAAAATGGCACTCAGAATTACTGAATGGTTATTTTACATGTGCGATTGAATGGATAAGACAAGAATGTGTATGGCTGTACTAAGAAAGCAGGGAAATTTACAAGCTACAAGGCAAGGTACTAAGCAACGCGCAGACAGTTTAGAAAATCACCTTTGGGAAGGAAAAACAGTGCAGCAAGAATCACATGTGGCAAAATTGCAATTTCTTAATTTTTCCGGGTTTAAATAGGTGAACAACTTCAGAAATTAGATAAACAGACATAATCGGAGATCGGTTTTAATGCTAAGGTTCAAAGGCACGTGTCAGGTATGATACTAAAGTGAAAGGGTGACTCTTGATGGGGACAGTAAGGGATTCTTTGAAGGAAAAGTACATCAGATTTTTTAATGAAAGCAGTTACACCGGCAAAATCAGTTTTAAGATAAAAAGGACAGGTTTTACTGAGACCATTTTTTTTAGTGGCTAGATTATGATAGAAGGACACTGATCGCGAGAAGGTTAATTTGCAGTGTTAACCCATTCACTATGTGTGCCTCTTTATATGGGAATTAACTAATTAATTTCAAATTGTACTAAGGATTTATACAATGGACTGATATGATTTGGAACGAATTTCGCTATCACATGGAGATTAACACAGATTATCCAAGGACAAGATACACAGAGGATTCTGACAATGTAAGAAATTACTAGGGTATTTATAGGATTTCTATAGGATTGGACATGATACAAGGTAACAAAGTAATGGATGCAGCTTTCTGGTTACTGTGAAGGAGGATACTTACAAAAAGCACTTGAATGGGGTAGTTTGGACAGCCAGCCAGGCCTCTGGACAACGGGACAAGGATCTGGTCACTTGGGCAACAGCGGGCTATCCTCTAGGGACAGCCTGGGGCAACCAGGGTCTGGTCTCAGTGGACAGCGGGTGCATCAGCTGGGCAAAGCAGGTCTGGGCACTGGGTAATCCCAAATGGGGACAGCAGCCTTTCCCCCTTTTTCCCTGAATTATTGGGATTTTTGTAGGGTTTAGTCTTGGATGGTGGTTCTGCCTGGATAGGAGGTACTGCATGGATCTGGATCAGCTACCCTTGGCCTGGCACTGGAGTCTGGAATCTTGTAGGGTGAATGTGGAATGTCTGGATCTCTGGATGTTTATTTTTGAACAAATGATTCTTGAATGTCCTAATACTCCCTAAGGTTCCTCCTTTTTGAAACCAGATGACATCAGAGGATTTTTAATATGTGGGCAGAACTAAGCTAGACCTACCTCAAAGAAGAGATAGGTCAGTCTGCGGATGTCGCTGCCTCCCTGTAAGCAGATTTGACCCAGGGAAGTTTTATGATGTGCATTATTATACCACAGTTACTTTTGCCAAAATCAGGTATGACACAAATGCTCATGTTTACAATTGTTAGCCTCATTAAACTTGGATAGGCAGATCCCATACTTTACAAGGAATCTACCATTCCAAACCCCAAGTTTGTATGATGCTGTTTTGTCCTTCTGTCAATCCTTCACAATTTCTATGGAAAGATTTTCCCCTAGAAATCTACAAATGGATACACAGAAGCTAATCAGTCTTGAGCATATTTTCATTTAACTTTCATAACCGTGTCATGTACGCTTTTTCCAGAAATGTCTTTTTTACTGTCGTTCACGTCCCACACATGCTAGGAAGATCCACATTGTCTTAT
Source organism: Ambystoma mexicanum (assembly GCF_040938575.1). Taxonomy (NCBI): domain Eukaryota; kingdom Metazoa; phylum Chordata; class Amphibia; order Caudata; family Ambystomatidae; genus Ambystoma; species Ambystoma mexicanum. Next base: position 111,639,795 of record NC_090922.1, read on the forward strand.
TTTAATGGCACGAAAATCACATTAAAAACCATCATATTTTTACATTACTGCGTTTTCATATCACTGAAATACATGTTTTAATGCAAAAAGTCTTTTGATTCTCATGAGCTGGCTTTGTTCTCAAAAGTGGGCAGTCTTCCCAACCCCCCAGCAAATGTATTTCCTTGGTCAGCTTTGCCAAGAGGTTGCCATGGATTCTCCTTTGAAGTCCTTAGTTTGAATGTAGAGAATGTTCACACTTCTGAGGGAAATACATGGGTTGGAGTCCCTCTTTGTTCTTGGGAGCATCCCTGCCATGCAGTCTCAGGCACCCTGTAATTATCACACTTGGAAGTCCACAGAAATGGGTCCCTGCCCTGGCAATGGGAAATCATGGGGAGGTGCGAGATTTGGCCTTTGACCCAAACTGGTCTAACAGGAATGCCTGAGTCAGCTAAGCTGTTGAAATTCTTTTTGTAAAGAAAATAAAATACACAGAGTTAAATATACCTATATTTTTGCAGCTTTTCTTCACCCAATGTACAGTTGTGTTTCTGGGCATTTTACAGTATTCTTTCCCATTTAGCTCCAATCATGTCCTTTCATTTCTCTGCAAGGCAAAGTAGCACAGGTTCATTTTATTTCGATCCATTTAACAAAATGCGGTTTTCCTTGCATTTTGCTGTACGAAAGCTTCCAGAGCTCTACTCAATTTCTGTACACAGAGATATGTTCAAGAAAAGGGTTCTTTAAAACTGACATAAGCAAAGGGAGAGAGAGAGCTTCTTGTGAACAGTTTTGCCTGTGTTACTTTGTTGCAACAGTAAACGGTTTCCATACGGCCTGAAATGAATTTCTCTGCTCTTTCACAGATTTTACTGGACACCACAATGCCTTTCAGGGGGCACTGGCCCTCATTTGATAGTGTTCATCCTGTATTTTGATGGGCATGGCTGTGTTTTACTGGACCCAAACTGTGTAATGTTGAAAGATGAAAATAGCACCAATGCAAAGTCATTTTAAACACAGAACATTTTCTCTTTCAGTTGGAAGCTTTGAGCTGGCAGCATAGTGCTGAGCCAGGCTGCCTTAGAATTCTTTTCTTTGATGCACATGAAGAAAATAAATGCAGCCATTCTCAAGGTGATCTATGTTCCATCTCAGGAGGAGAACCATCTCCGGTTCCGGAAGCACCTCAAAACCTTCCTCTTTGCTTCTGCCTTCTGCTCCCCTCTCCCCTGTTGATTCTGCTCTCCCTCGGCACCATGCACCTGGCCACCCTCTGTCCTCTGGGCCCAGGTACCTGCTCATCTTGCCACCCTCACACACTGCCTCCGGGCCACCCCCTGCACTGGGGTCTGTATCTGTACCCATACAGCCCTCCCCTTTTCTTCCTGCACTTTCAGACCTACACGGCCTGCTGCCATAAACCCAGCACTTGCCACTTGCTGGCTGCACTCCCATTGTTTGTTGCCTTTTTATTTATTATTTTATTATTATTTTTGTTCTTTTCCTTCTCGCTCCACACTCTCCTTTTGTTCCCCCTTCCATGCACTTCTGCCCCTTCTCCCTCTACCCTGCACTTGCATGTTCTCAATGTCACTGGGCCTAGTAAGATCGTTGTTTTTGTTCTCCACTGTTCCCTTTCCCTGCCTGGTCGTGCTCTGAAACACTTGTGTATGAGCGCGATAGAAATAAAATATCAATCAATCAATCAATCTCGCCCCACATGTGCTCCGCAGAGCCAGCGCAGCCATTATTTTTGGTAACTGCTAAAAACACAGTTTTGATACAAGGGAATATGTGCTCAGCAGACCCAGTGCATCCATTATTCTTGTAACTGTTGAAAGTGCAGTTTGGTGATGCTGGGGAGTTCTGCTGGGCTGGTAAATGTACCCCACAGATTCCCCCCAAACCCTCCTGCTTTCGAGGGACTTCTTGTTGAGGGACAGTAGGGCAAAGTGGGGTTCATCTAGTGGAGTTCTTTCATCTGGGAGCGGCACGCCAAGATCTTCCTTCTGTCTTGCGTTGGAGTGTGTGGAGTGACCATCTTTCCTTCCTTCCCTTTCTAGGTCCCCGGGGAGGTTCTCATCGATCTAGGAGGTAATGGAATTAGTACTCTAATAGGAGATAGATAAAAACATGTTTTAGAATCTTTCACTGACTTTCTTCCCGACAGGTTGACATCAGCGGATCAAGGCATACATGTATAATTATCAGATGGTCTTTGAACAATATCAGAAAAATTACTCAACATAACAACGACATGATTCATCTTTTACACCTTGGTCCTGTTACACATTTTTGCAATAACAATGAAGAAAAATACTCCCTGTTAGATAAATATACATATCAAGCATATATTTGAGAACCCCGTCTCCATGAAAAACTCCTTGTTTTGACAGGTTAAGCTAGACAAGGCGCTTGTGAGAGACTTCTTTTGAGTTGTTTTACTGCCTCGGCTTGTTCTGGACCCCACTCCCACTTGACCCCCCCTTCAACAGATGGACCAGGAGTCCTGTGACCTCTGCGTAATCCTTATGAACTTCCTACTGTAGTTAATCACTCCAAGGAGGCTTCTTAGCTCACACAGAGTTGTGGGGTCTTTCAGTTTTAGTAGTGCTTCCACTTTCTTCGCCTGGGAGAGAAACCCTCAGGGGTTATTTCATATCCCAAGAAGTTGACATGGGTCCTACACCACTGTGCCTTCTGGAAGGACAGTTTTGCTCTGGCAACCCTCAACTGGGTCAGAACATAGCGGAATTTCCGCCATGTGTTCCTCCACAGTTGAGCTTTTAATAAACACATCATCCACATAGGCCAGGTTACCCCTTTCACCCAAGTCGGGCATGGCCTTGTGTAGGAAGATGTTGAATTCATTGCCAGAGTTTATGTATCCGAAGGGAGTCTGGGTCCATGTGTACTGCTGCCCCCCAAAGGTAAAGGCCAGATTGTACTGGTCCTCCCTAATGACGGGCACAGTCCAGTATCCATTTGTCAGGTCAATGACGATGTATACCTTTGACCCCTAGATCTTGGCCAGCCCTTGGTAAATATAGGGAAGAGGCCATTGGGACATGTGGACCCGTTTGTTCAGCTCCCTAAGGTCTGCGCAAAGTCTCCATTGGCCATTTGATTTTAAAATCCCCAGTACCAGATCATTAAAAGTGCTGTGGACTGGACTATTTATCCCACGGGACTCTAGGATTTTGATAATTTCTGACAGGAACTCTATAGACGCGAGAGGCAAGCAATATTGCTTCACAAACACAGGAGTCCTCTTAGGGTCCATGGGAATTGAGTTAGTATATATCTCAGTGCGACCACAGTCATACGAGTCCACAGCAGAGATATCTTGAAAATCCAAGAGCACCTGTTTCAACTTTTGCTTTTGTTCCTCAGTCTCACAGGCATCAGTGAGGTTGACCCGCTCTTCAACCATCTGCCTGAAGCCTGGAAAGACTTTGAGTTTTGCAATCTCAGCAGCCTCCTCAAGCTGTGTGGAGAGGTCTCTGGTTAGGGTGTTGACCTGGACAGAGGGTTTCAGGTAGGGGAGGCTGTTGTTGTGGGCCTGGAAGATCACCTCATCCTTCCTGATGTCATAGGTCACCCCCCCCCCCCCATAAGGGCATGAAGAGTACACCAGGAAATTCCCCCCTTGCCGAGTGAAGATCCTTTCTGGCTGTATGTCATCGTCATTATCATTGTCATAGCAGTCATTGGGGATTGGTCGTATCAGTTAATTTCCTAAATCCATGGAAAAATGCTTGTCATCAAACGGCATTCCAATAATGGTGCTTGCGCCCAGAGTGATACTCCTAAGGTCGATGTTATCCACCGCTATTGGAATGGTGTTGTGTTCTACATTGATTAATGATGTTGGGTTTAACCTAAAACCCTTTTGTTGAAGATGGGCATTGAGGTGTACATTTGCGTATGGATTTTGCAGTTTCTGTCCTCTTTTAATTTTTAAGTCAAGTGGGAATTGTCGGGTCCGTCCTCGGATGGTGATCTCTTCTCCAATTTGAACTTCAACCGCATACGGCAGCAATTGTGTTGACTGAAATGCCATTTCAAAATCATCAAAGCCCATTGGATTACCCCCCAGTTGGGACCAGGCCTTGTAATTTATAAGGTCAAAATGAATTGCAAACCGATTGAGAATGTCACTGACTAAATAGAATGCAGCAGGGACATCTCACACAACCCAACAATTATGCTCTATGCTTTTGTCACCTGTGGACATTTTGAGCATACACCTGCTAGGCAGGAGATGTTTGGAATTGGGAGTTTCCATGCCCATTTCCCACTTATCAATTAATTTAAATGTGGGAATGGTTGGATCTTTTGGGAGTTTCCTGAACATGGCTTCGCTGATGAAGCTCTTTCCATTGTTCAAGCACACTCTGGTGAGAACAGACTCCCTCCCCTCATTTAACTGAATAGGGAGGAACAACTGTTCTCTTATTTTCTGAATGTCAGCTAAGCTTTGAGCTGGTTTTTCATCACTTTTGACTGTAGGATTTGGATTTTCAGATTGGGAATTGGTATAAAATTTCAAATTATTTCCTTCCAGTGTCGAATGCCACTTGAAACTGGAAGGAAGGTTGATTTTCAGGAATGGAGAGGAGTTCCCATCAACAGTTTGTTATCCTACAGCAATTACTTTAATGTCAGGTATTTGATTATTTTGGAAATGAAACTCAATTTGACCAGATGTTTGTTCAACCATGTGGCATGTGCCATTTAAACTAACATAGTTGACACTTTGTTTTAATTTTATTGGCTTGTTTGTCTGAGTCCAGAGGACCTTGTTCACACAGTCTATTAAGGGAGACAACCTGCGAAGGACCTCATTACCTAATAGACATGGGGTCCCCTCTGGAGTCACGACTATAACCGGGTGCTTCAAATTATGTCGCCCAATTTTAATTTCCAGATCCGCAGTCCCCTCGATGGGAATTTCATTCCCGTTGAAGTTCTGGAGTTGAGCGGGAAGAGGGGTGAGAGGGATCTGGTGTCTCTCCCCCGCTTCCTGAATTTAGCTTTTGGACAGAAGAGTGGCTTGGGATCCAGTGTCCACCAGTGCTGAAAATGCACATTGCCCTTGCACTCGGACGGGGGCGTAGAATCTACCTTCTTTCTACTCCAATGGGCAAAGGTAATGGGCGTTTTGGCCAAGTTGGGCGGTCAATTTCTTTATTTTGGACTCTGACACAGTGGAGTTTTGGACAGTTTTCGGTGCCGGAGTCTGGGAATCTGTAACAAAAAGTTGGGATCCTAAAATATGTGGGATTTCCAAATCCCCTTTGTCACATAGCTCTGTGCCGCCCCCTTTTACCTGGAAGCAGTCGCTAGAACCAATTTACGGGAAGGATCACTCCATCAATATTTTGTTCTCTAGATGACAATTCTGGGGTTCAGGGATGGGAGATTCTGAATCAGTCCCCACACCTACCCAGTCGGAGTTCTGGTCTCCTGGGACCCATTTTTCTTTGGGAGGAATTCCCCCATCCCTGAAGGAGAAGATTTTCTTCCCAAAATCCTCCAAGGATTCTTACCCTTCAAACTGGAGGACACTGATTTCCTACATACAATGGGTCTTTTTGTTTTCTTTGTTTCTCCTAGCCACCCTGTTTTCCCTGGGTTGCAGAATTTTTGGGGTAAGAGATTTTAGTTCTGGTTCCGAGGTGTCCAGGGGTTTTTCACGGGTGAGGAAGGAAGCTTCCTCTAGGGCTTTGCACCCTCCTTTCTCCCGTGCCTCCTCCTCTGGAACCGGTGGGTTGTCAGGGTTCTATCCCTGTCATTGTTCCGGGGAGCCAGACCCTTGGTTTGTGGGGTTCTGAGCTACCATGTTCATCTGAGGGTTCTGCTGAGCCCTCAACATGTGACTCAGATCCTGGCGTTCCAGTTGGAACACCCGCTCCGGCTGGTACGGGGGTATTTGCTCAAACCTAGATGGTTCTTGACAAGGGTAACTATCCCTTCTCCCGGGGTACCCTGGGTACTGGAGATTCCCTTGGTAACCCTCCACTCTTGGCCTCCCCTCTCAAATATTTGGTGGTCTGGACTCCTGAAAGTGGGGAGAGAAATGAAGGTTGTCCTGTAGGTTAGGGTTTGGAAGGTACCGGGGGAAGAAACTTAACCCAGGATTCAAAGGTTTACTGCCCTCCTGAGGGAAGTTGGGAGGGAAATTTCCTGGGGCAGTACTCACCTGGTTGTATCCTCTCTTGAGCTGGGGAAGTCCATAAATACCCCGAGATAGGTCTGTTGCCCTTATACCTCAGACTTATATAATTAGCAGAGTTAGAGGTCACATTGGTGGGGTTACCTACCTGACAACCACCTGCTGCTGATTGATCAGAAGGCCTTCTTTGCCTCTGATTTGACTGGTTTTGGGGAGGTGTATTTTTAGCCCCCCCCATTTTTAGGTCAAAAATGGATGCAACCTTCACCTCCGCCACCTTAGCAGCAGCAGGGGGTGTTGGTTGTTTGTTTTTGTTTTGTTTGGTTTGTGCTTTCTGCAGGTTTTTAGACCTCATAGATCTTGGTAGCCTGCTCTATTACCCTGTCCAGGCTCCTGTTGTCATGAAAATCCCTTACCAGCTGTGTCATTATATAATTTGGGAGCGTGTGAAAATAGGTGGTTATAAATTCTCTACTATTTGTGTGCACCCGTTTGGTAGTTTGCGCAAAGGCGCATTTAAGCTCCTGCACAAATTCGCTTGGGGCCTGATCCCCTCTCCACTGCAGATTGTAGGCTGTTTTGCGAGTCTCCTGGGGGTTTCTGTGGGCAGAAAAGTGCTTCAAGATGGCCATCTTATAGGTGGACCACCTTGAATGGTTCTGGTCTTCCAGCCCCGCAAAGAAGCTGGAGTACTCCGGAGAGAACATCCATTTGGCATAGTTTATACAATTCTGTCTATTTTTGATTTTAAAAGAGTCCATCATCTGTTCATATAGCTCCAGATGCTCCCAGACAGAATATTTTGCATTTTTGTGATATAGGGTCATGAAATTCCTAATAGCCTTAATCTGCCTAATGGGGTCTTTCACTAGAGCTCTCTTTTGTTTATTGACATTCTTTTGCTGCTTCACCTGAGTCCATTTGAGTCCATTTGCCCTCAGACTCAGCGCTGCTACTGTTTGAGGTCCCCTTCTTATCTTCTAGGCATTCCCTGATTATTTGAGCTTGTGAGTTGCTCTCAGAATGGTGGGCCTAGTTCCTCCCCCCCGTTGTACCTTGGGCTCTCTGGGTCACTCCCCTCTTTCTCAAAGGAGAGTGGTTTTCTGACTCCTCTTTGATTCCAGGGTTGGTGTAGAATCCCCCATACTGCCCTGATTGGGTGGAGGTTTTTAGAATGCTCTTTTGGGGCCTCATTTCACGCTCTTTTTGTTCTGCAAAGCGAACCAAATGGTCCCTTTGTAGATGATGCTTCTGTAGGTCTGGCTCCCTTAGTTTCTCCTCATAGCAGTCTTCCTGATCATATATATCGGCCATGATATTTTGGAATCTGTACAGGGATGCCCGTCCATCAATCTTTGATGGGCGGTGTCCTGCGTGTTCAATCATGCTGGACCTACTAGAGTCTGGTACAACTTTATTTAGGAAGTATATGTGAAACAATACAACTGAGTAACTTCATAAATATCAGAGTGAGAACAAGTGAAAAAACACACCATACATTGCAGTTCATTAAAATTGTAAATTACACACTAAGTGAACAGTAATTCAAAAAATGTAAAGAAATCAAAGATCATCCCCACTCTCCTACCCCACAACAAGACAAAACCACACAAAACAAAACCACAAAACCACAAAACACACAAAACAAACACCCCCCCCCCAACACACACCCCTCGAATCCCAAAATCCATTAACAGGAAAACCATAGCCTACACCTTATCCGAATAAATCACAAAATGACCCCCATCTTCCCTCGTATTCAACTTCCCTATGATGTCGAATTGCCTGAGTCTTCTCATACCAAGAGAGTGTCCGCATATCCGCCACCCAATTCTTGCAATGTGGCTTCTTCCTAGACTTCCACACCTTCATTATTTGCTTTATGGCCACCAACAATGCCCTGTCAATCCAATCCGAACAATCCCACAACTCCACACTCCAACCATCAGCCGAAGGGAAAATCGTTTAAAGAAAAGTACGAGGCAACAACATACCAGTTACCATATCAATGCAATCTATAACCTCTCTCCAAAAGTCAACCACCCTACTACACTCCCAGAGCATATGTAAATAAGTCCCTTTCAAGCTTCCACACCCCCAACACAGGTCCACATCAGCCAGGCCCCTCCCTTTCATCCTCACCGGTGTCCAGTAAATACGGCCCAAGAGATGTTGATGAATATACCTCAGATTTAAGTCAACCTTGGCCCTCACCGAAACCCTATAGCTATTGTCCCACAAATTCTCAGAAAGGTCAGATCCCAATTCGCACGCCCACTTCAACCGCAACTGGTCCCAGGAGTTCCTCATACAGTCCTGCAAAGGCATCAACTGAACACATGAAGAAACCATCTTAGGAGAAATAGCAAAGATCTCACAAACACGAGAACTACCACTCAAAGGTTCACTCAACATTTGCATCCTTTTCACTAGTAACTGTTCCAAAATCCCATATCTACCCATTTCCCTGTTATGTAGCCCATAACAATTAATCAATTCTCCAAATGGAACCATCGTCCCCTCCTTCCATACATCCCCAATCTTCAGAATGCCCCTATTAGCCCAACCCCTCCAATCAAGCATCTTATTGTTAATCATTAGACCAGGATTCAGCCAGAGAGAGGCCAAACCATACAAGTACAAGGATTGCCCACACCCCAGAATCCAAGCCACCACATTTTTAGCGTGGGTGTTCTCTCCTAGAGCACCTTCTGCTTGTCTTGTGTGCCCCAATCATTTTTCATGTTCTACTTTTAGTTTGTTCAGTTCCTGGAGGTCTAACTCTCTTTTCTGTAGGCCTGTTTTTAAATTGCACACTTCCTGACATAGGGCATCTTTATCCTGATACAGGGTGCCCCGCTGTTGTTTGAGAGTGCTTAATGTCTGGCGTTTTAGCTGTTTGATGTAGTTTTCCAATTCTACCTCGGTATCGTGTCTCTCTTGTAATTTATCCTCTACTAGTTTTAATTCAGTCTGGATTTGAGTTAAGAGCTCAGATTGGTTTTGTGCAAGCGTTCTATGTTCTTCATATTTTTCCTCCTTAATCCCCAGGTGGAGATATATGTAGGATGTGAGTCGGACCATTTTAATCTGTTCCTCTTTAATACTTGGAGTCATATACAACTCGCCTAAGGCTTGATGTAACAGGTCACCATTCTGCCACACATCCATGTTCATGGGGGTGACCTGTTGCCTCAGGCTGGACAGCCAGGCTTCTTGTTCCTGCTCCGCCCATTCTCCTCTAACGAACAATCTGTGCAGAAGGTGCTGCCTAGCCATATTTATCTCCACTGTGGTCATTATGAAGAGTGTTCTTCCTTTATTAAAAAATGTATATAAGGGTAAACCTGTATTATGTTGCTTTTTGTCTAGTTTAGGGTTAGTTTTACATTATTTTTACACACAGGCCTGATACCTTGGGTCTACATTTAGGGATGGCACTTTTGCAGGGTAACACAGTTTTCTAACCCCACAAAGTATCACTACCTTGAAGGTTAGCCTGCTGTGTTAAGCTGTCACGGGTGGAAACACTATCTCAATCCCGGGAACAAGCCCCCACTGTATTAAGGATTTTAAAGATGCAGCACACTGCATACCATGCCTACTAGCCAGTGATGCAACGGACAATAAAAACGCTTTTAAGTTTATTACATTCAGATTCAATTTTTGAGAAGGCAGCCAACCCGTCTCACACACCCCTTAACGTACACCCCGTGTCGCAATGGACCATGAACCAGGCCAGTGTGTAATAATGAAACATTTATTTATTTTTAATTTCAAATAAAAAAATCAAACACATTCAATATAGGGCAGCAATCACCAGTGTGGTGATAATTACACAGGGAAATGATAGGATACGCTTAGTTTAACCTTCTAACATCAGATACACAATGCACAAGTGAATGAAAGCAAGATTACTATTTGGGTAGTGCTTTTAAATGGCACCACAGTTAGGCATTCCACTGCAACACTCCCTCAAACCCCGGTTAACCACGTTTTGTGTGGGTGGAGCGGAGTAGCAAGGAGTCAGGTATACTATGTAAAAATCAGAATGAAAATCTAACCTACCACCCCTGAACGGGAGGCCAAAATTGGATTGAGCTCCCTTGAAAAATGAGCAACATGGCACTCGGAATTACTGAATGGTTATTTTACATGTGCGGTTGAATGGATAAGATAAGAATGTGTGTGGCTGGAATTACTGAATGGTTATTTTACATGTGCGGTTGAACGGATAAAACAAGAATGTGTGTGGCTGTACTGAAAAAGCAGGGAAACTTACAAGCTACAAGGCAAGGTACTAAACAACGGGCAGACAGTTTAGAAAATCAATTTTGGGAAGGAAAAACAGTGCAGCAAGAATCCATGTGGTAAAATTGCAATTTCTTAGTTTTTACAGGTTCAAATAGGCAAACAACTTCAGAAATAAGCTAAACATACATAATCGGAAATCGATTTTAATGCTAAGGTACAAGGGCAAGTAACAGGTATGATACTAAAGTGAAAGGGTAACTCTTGATGAAGATAGTATAGGACTCTTTTTAGGAAAAGTACATCAGATTTTATAATGAAAGCAGTTACACAGGCAAAATCGGTTTTAAGAGAAAAATGACAGGTTCTACTGAGACTATATTTATTTAGTGGCTAGATTATGAAAGAAGGACACTGACCGCGAGAAGGTTAATTTGCAATGTTAACCCATTCACACCGTGTGCCTCTTTGTATGAGAATTAATTAATCTATTCCAAATAGTACTGAGGACTTATACAGCGTATTGAAAAGATATGGAACAAATTGCGCTAACACATGGGGATTAACACAGATTTTCCTAAGGACTGAATACATAAAGGATTCTGACAATTTAAGAATTTACTAGAGTATTTATAGTATTTCTATGTGATTGGACATGATACAAGGTAACAAAGCAATGGATGCAGCTTTTTGGTTACTAGGGATGGGTGATACTTACAAAAAGCACTTGAATTGGATAGTTTGGAGAGGCAGCCGGGCCTATGGACAACGGGACAAGGATATGGTCACTTGGGCAACAGCTGGGCTCTCCTCTAGGGACACCGCGGGGCAACCTGGGTCTGGTCTCAGTGGACAGGGGGTGTATCAGCTGGGCAAAGCAGGTCTGGTCACTAGATAATCCCAAAACGGGTCAGCAGCCTTTCTCCCTTTTTCCCTGAATTATTCAGATTTTTGTAGGCTTTAGTTCTGGATGGTGGCTCTGCCTGGATAGGTGCTACTGCATGGATCTGGATCAGCTACCAATGGCCTGACACTGCAGTCTGGAATCTTGCAGGGTGAATGTGGAATGTCTGGATCTCTGGATGTGGATTTTTGAACGAATGATTCTTGAATGTCCTGACTCTCCCTAAGCTTCCTCCTTTTATAAACCGGATGACATCATAGGATTTTTACTATGTGTGCAGCACCAAGCTAGACCTACCTCTAAGAAGGGATAGGTCAGTCTGTGGATGTTGCCGCCTCCCTGTAAGCAGATTTGACCCAGGTAAGCAACATCAGCTTTAGGGTGTGTGTTTTATGATGTGCATTGATATACCACAGTACTTTTGCCAAAATCAGTTATGACAAAAAATGCTCCTTTTCACAATTGTTAGCCTCCTGAAACTCAGATAGGCGGATCCCATATTTTACAAAGAATCTACCATTCCAAACCCCAAGTTTGTACAATGCTGATTTTTTCTTCTGTGAAGCCTTCTCAATTTCTATGGAACGTATTTCCCCTAAAAATCTACAAATGGATACACAGAAGCTTATGGAATGCTGGGCATATTTTCATTTAACTTTCATATCCATGTCATGTACGCTTTTTCTAGAAATATCTTTTTACTGTCGTTCACGTCCCCCACATTCTAGGAAGATCCACATGGTCTTATTTTAATGGCACAAACATTACATTAAAAACCATCATAATTTTACATCACTGCATTTTCATATCACTGAAATAAATGTTTTAATGCAAAAAGTCTTTTGATTCTCATGGGCCGGCTTTACTCTCAAAAGTGGGCAGTCTTCCCAACGCCCCAGCAAATGTATTTCCTTGGTCAGCTTTGCCGAGAGGTTGCCATGGATTCTCCTTTGAAATCCTTAGTTTGAATGCAGAGGGTTGTCACACTTCTGAGGGAAACACATGGGTTGGAGTCCCCCTTTGTTCTTGGGAGCATCCCTGCCATGCAGTCTGAGGCACCCTGTAATTATCACACTTGGCAGTACACAGAACTGGGTCCCTGCCCAGGCAATGGGAAATCAGGGGGAGGTGCGATATTTGGCCTTTGACCCAAATTGGTCTAACAGGACTGGCTGAGTCAGCTAAGCTGTTGAAATTCTTTTGTAAAGAAAAGAAAATACACAGAGTTAAATTTACTTATATTTATGCAGCTTTTCTTCCCCCAATGTACAGTTGTGTTTCTGGGCATTTTACAGTATTCCTTCCCATTTAGCTTCATGTCCTTTCATTTCTCTGCAAGGCAAAGTAGCACGGGTTCATTCTATTTGGATCCATTTAAAAAAATGCGGTTTTCCTCGCATTTTGCTTTCTGAAAACTTCCAGAGCTCTAGTCAATTTCTGTACACAGGGATATTTTGAAGAAATGGGTTCTTTGAAACTGACATAAGCAAAGGGAGAGACAGAGCTTCTTGTGAAGAGTTCTGCCTGTGTTACTTTGCTGCAAAAGTAAACGCTTGTCGTATGGCCTGAAATTAATTTCTCTGCTCTTCCACAGATTTTATTGGACACCACAATGCCTTTCAGGGGAAACTGGCCCTCATTTGATGGTATTCGCCCTGAATTTTGATGGGCATGGCTGTGTTTTACTGGAACTAAACTATGTAATGTTGAAAGATGAAAATAGCACCAGTGCAAAGTCATTTTAAACACAGAACATTTTCTCTTTCAGTTGGAAGTTTTGAGCTGGCAGCATACCACTGCTGAGCCAGGCTGCCTTTGAATTCTTTTCTTTGGTGCACATGAAGAAAATAAATGCAGCCATTCTCGGAGTGTTCTATGTTCCATCTCATCCCATATGTGCTCTGCAGAGCCAGCACAGCCATTATTTCTGGTTACTGCTAAAAACGCAGTTTTGATGCAAGGGAACATATGCTCAGCAGACCCAGCACAGCCATTATTCTTGAAACTGCTGAAAATGCTGGTGAGTTCTGCTGGGCTGGTAAATGTACCCCACAACTCGCCCTCCATGGGCTTCCCTAGCATTTACCTTGCAACAGGCCTTCCCCACCCCACCCCCCAGCACTCCGCTTACTGCACTTGCACAATCCGAATGTCACATGGTCTAGTAGGACCGTTTTTTTGTTTTTGTTTATCGCCCCCTGTGCCCCCTTCCCTTTTGTCTTGTGGTGCCTGGAAACACATTCTGCTTTATAGGTGCCATACAAATGTCCAATAAATGAAATAAAAAATTAAGTAGCTTTCTCATGCTTATGTTGCTGTAAGGGGAAACTACTATATTAGAACAGATGAGGGGGCACTGTTTCAAGCTACCCTGGGACTGGCGCTGTAAATTAACAGCAATAATGAACGTGATTCTATAACACATTAAAAGTAAAAGTTGATATTAAATGCGTGTTAATATTTAATGAGCCAGAGGACGGCTGCATAGCTTTCTGCAAAACAGTTTTACGATTTTTTTCTGTCAACAAGATGTTTTCCAGAGAAGAGCAAACGTATTGTTTGCATGATTATCAAAGACTTGGTGATGTATTATTCCCGCTGGCAAAATAATCTGATATGATATGGTATTTACAATGCGCCTGTACATATAGCAGTAAAAACATAACAGAGCCTTGTTTAATGCACTATTTCTTACCACCCCTTTTTCATATTGTACCATCAGCGACACTTTGGAATTGTTTTAAAAGCACATCATTCATTATTCAAAGATCATCCCTGCATATAACAGAGGCGCGGTTCCACCAGCCTCCCTGTGAAATTGTTCACACAATTGATAACGGACACAGCAGACACAATAAAAAGGTAGCCCCAGCCCGCCACAGCAACTATTGTACAGATTGCAGCGCAATTGCCTCTAACAATGCCCTCCCTCCCCCCGCCCAAGACTGAGTGTCATTTGATGTTCTCTTGGCCCTGCCTTACCATTCGGCTAGGCTCAGGCTGGTGATTTGAGAGGGCTTCGCCTAACATAACATTCTGACCAGGGCAGGGAACTGCAACTGAAGGTCTACTCACAAGCCCATGTTTCACTGGTGAGGAACGTGCTCCTCTTGGATTAGGCTCCAAAACTGCCTGTAAGCCCAATGCGGGCCCAATTAGGGAAAACACACTGAGCCCTAGCTACACAGGGCTGCAATAACCACAGAGTCTTCCCATGTGCCAGGGATACCCGACAATTATACGCTTTCCAAACAGCCACAATCCATGATGTGTACACATTGTTTTGTGGTCTTACATTTCAGCACATTCTCTGCACACACTCATCTCAAAATTACCTTTAGAATTGTACTCCTGTATTTCCTAAATGTCCACAGTGTGTGCTCCTGGAGCAATCACGTATTCCCCATGTGGCGGTATTGGCAGCACTTATACCAGCAGCAGTAGTGAACTATGCACTATGTTTGTAAATGATCGATGTACTGAATGCTAAATACATTTGTTGAACATTAGCGGGTATTGCCCTCACATTGGGGAGTGCCAACGTGTGGTCATCCAAGTTCGGAGTGCTGCTGGCATGTTTTGCCATGTCCAGTTCTGCGGCAGAGCTGTCATGTATGTGAGCAGTCCTGCAGCAATGAGGATGCAGGCTGTGCTGAGACTTAACTAGCACCAACCCAATATGTGGGCCTCCCAGAAGAAGGCCCTTTAATCTGCTTTAGAATGTATTTATTTATTTATTGTGCACATAGCAGTCGTATTGTACACACTGGGAAACGTACTTCAGCTCCCACCCTCATTCCTGGAAAGGTATTTCAAGACCTCGTGGCTATTTCAGCTCCCCCTGTGGTATTTAATTCTAATTCTTCAAATACTGAGAAAAGTAATATTTTATTTTGGGGCTGGTGTTGTCTTACGGATGCCATTCAGTAGTGCTGAGCTGGCATGCTGTCCCATGAGAAGGTATCAGTAGGGACCTCATTCTGTCAATGTTAAACACTAGGACCAGAGTTTGTTCGTGCAATGACTGAGAGAGGGTCACACATTCATTTAATTAAGTGCAACCTTACCAACTGAGATGCTGCACGGAAGTGTGGCATCCTGTGTGTGTCCGTGTGTGTCCTAAATAATTCAACAATCTGGGATGAGGGCGGCAGAAACAATGATTGACTGCACTGAAGAGACGCATAGACACTGCACCCTGGCGCTGATTTGCTAATGCTGACAGGCTGCTTCAACCTTTCATCATGGACTGTGAGGTAGATAGAGGAAAAGAAGGATGGCAGGAAAGTTGAGAGGAACGAAGGCAGCTAGGATAGGAAGGAAAACATCAAAAAAGAATGGAAAGGTGGGGAGACGGAAGATCAGAAACGAGAGAATATGGAAGGAAGCAAAAACAGGAGGATGGAAGAGAAGAGATGGGTGAATGAAGGGAAGGTGAAAGTTAAGAGAGGGATACAGGGAGGAAGGAAAGGATGAATTATTTTCTGTTATTTGTCCAACGCGTTACAAGGAGATCTTACATTTGTTTAAAAAATAAAAAAAAAATATATACATATATATATATATATATATATATATATATATATATATATATATATATATATATATTCTTTTGATTCATTCTTGCCCTTGGCATTTTTATAATTTCCTCTCTGGCACTCTGGTAGAATCCTAATAATGTAGGCTTTTCTAGATGCCTGGGTGGTTTGCAGGTGTGTACCTATGTGCTTGGGACTGGAGGGTGCAGGTGTTAATGTGTGCCTGAAGTGTGCCAAATGTGGTTAATTTCAGATCCCGTGCCATGGATGTGTGCTCACCATGTCTTAAAAGGTTAGCAGTGTGTCAGCAAAAGTTGTCAGCACCTAATGGAACTAAACTGGCAGTGCTGATTCTGTTAGGAAACATGATGGAAGTATCTGTGGGACAGCAGGGATTCTTGCTATGTTTTTATGTTGAAGTTGGGTGTTCTTTGTATTAGTTAGGGATATGCACGCACTGCTCATCGTTCTGTGACAGTGACTGCACACACTTTAAGTGGCACAAAACCATGATATGAATTGAGAGCAAGCTTCATCAGTACACCACGAAGACAAAAGTCTTCATCATGACCCACTTGCCTTTACCTCATCAGCATATATGGTTTTCAACAGAACTTTGTTTTATGAAGAGACTAGCCTGGGATTTCAATTATCAGATTTTTAAATCTCTGATCAATAAGTCTAACTTCAATTTCTTCAGCAGTTTCATTGCTTTGTTTTTTAGCAGCAGGAATTCTCAGATCAGTAAGTCTCACTTGAGTTTCTTCAGCAGTCTCATTCCTTTGTTGTTCAGCAGCACTAATTTGCTTAACAGCAAATCGTATTTCACTTTCTCCAGCAGTTTCGTTGATTTCTTTTTTAGCAGCACAAATTCTCTGATTAGTAAGCCTTGCTTCAGGTTCTTGAGCACTATCATTGTTCTGTCTGAAAGCATGTTGATTTCTATCAGCTTCATGGTCTTGGAATCTACCTTCTTCAGGATGTTAATCATGTTTCAGCTTTCAATGTTTTGTTTTGATTCAGGTGGGATTAAATATTGCTCTCTTTTTTTGTGGCATTTCTGTAAAAATATATTTGTGGGATTAAAGCATTAATGAGAGGAGAGAATACAGAAGGAAGAAGTCTTTTTGTTAAACATGCAACCTGATTAAAATCAACTGATTCAACTATGTCATCTTCAAATTGTATCACAATTCCATTTGATGTCATGAGGGTGAAGTACCTGTCCTTTAAAAAATGTAGCCATGGAAATTAATCAGGTGTCAATCATGTTTCAGCATGGATGAGCGATGATGAGCACTTTCTACAAATGACCCATACATGGCGGTATAACACCACAACATGTAATGCTGAAAAACAAAGCCAAAAAAACAAAAAGATTAATTATCTCGGGAACAGATGACCGATCAAGCCAGTAATAGTTGCATTCATTGGGCAATGGAATACAGAATATTCCATGCACATTTCATGACACCAGACCTCACCGTTCATGAGAAGTTACATCCCTAAGAACACCACATAGAACCCACAAACCCACAAACAAACACAACTTTGTTTTATATATATATCATAAAGTGATTTATTTATTATGTGTGTACTTTTTCAAGTCATCTATATATATATATGTACTTTTTCAAGTCATCTATATATATATATATATATATATATATATAGATGACTTGAAAAAGTACACACATAATAAATAAATCACTCAAATATATACATTTTTAGAGAATTACATTAAGAAAAAAGCACAGTTGTCTTCAAACTTGGGGTCCTGAAGGATGTTCGGGGGTCCATACTCTCCAAAGAGGGAATAATATGACTGTTTTTGATATAAAAAGTATTAAGATGACTGCTTTTAATTGAAAATATAAGCAGTAGCCCAACTACTGATGTTGTAAAGGGACTGACCCCCCCCCAGATATCATTTGGGATCTGTAAGGGGGCCAAACCCTAGGTGGGGAGGCCCAAAACGATATTTGTACTCAGGGGCAGGGAATCTGTGACAAATGTATTGACTCCAACTGCTTAGTGTTATTTCTCCCTACCTTGAATGTAAAGCCACAAATACCAGAATGCAATTCAGCATGGGGCTAAAAAGAAATCATGTGGGTTTTATAATTGTACTTTCAAGACGTAAATATTCATAAGATGGAGTGTTTGGCAAGGTAGCCTTGTTATTTCTCAATGGCCCTGCGAGAATGGTGCAGAATCGAGACTCATTTAAAAGTGCAAACGTTATAGTTTATATACTGTGTGGAAGCAGGATTCCCAACATGCTGCACTCTAGTTACTTTTCCTGGGTCATCATTTGGCTGTATTGCTTATAAAATGAAAATCTATAATCATTACCAGTGACAACTAGTAAGATATGCCTTCAGGCTGGTTCTCCAAAATAAGTACAAGATTGTGTGATGATGGTACTGCCTTTCTTATTTTACAAACAACAAAAGGAATGTTATCTGATTTTTCCAAAGTGTTTGCACAAAACATTCAAACCAATAATCACTGTCAACATTCACAACCTCCATAAGTAGTGTATTATATATGATCTTATATATGATCGCAAATTGATGTGATTCACAGAGGAAGGCCTCTTTTTTGGGGGAGTGCCCAGGCCTATTTCTTGTTGCGGTGCGACCCTGATGGCATCATCCTGTTCCTGTATGCCACATTGAGAAGAGGACATCCACGGTGATGGTAGTGGTCTCAGGGTACTTTCGGACACTAATGTGGGCACAGTCGAAACGCACCTCCATACAAATGAATACAGCTTAACTTAGACAGACGGCAGCCACTTAATGCATTGTGACCGATCTGATACCATCCATGCATTTTCTTGTGAGTTTAAATAATGGTGGAAGACCCACTTTCTTACCTCGTCTACCTTGCGACTTCCAATAGCAATTGCAAATTGTACTGTGGAATTTGTAGATTGCGACCTGGGACATGGCATTTGCACAGCCTACTACTTTGAGTCGCATTTTGTGCATCTGCCCATTATTTTAGTTAATGTATTCATTTCTGGTGTGCCTGCTTTAAATAAAGATGATGTGATGATGAATATAAAGACAATAAAAGTAATATGACACGTCATGTATGAAATGGTACAATTCCTTTATAAAGCATTGCTGTTGGGTTTGGAACGTGATTAATTAAAGATACATGTTTATCTTTAGATTAGGCTTCAGTCGAATATACGTTTGTCTATCAAACATGTGACTCAATGCTTATTTATTTTTGAGGGTTTGTTCTGGGAGTAACCTCTTATGCCGGCGACCTCACTGTATCTCCTGTATAGTGTCACGCTGATCTGGTGATTTTGGGAGGGACCAATCCCCCTCCCTGGTTATTTAAGCAGTCTAGAAACCATACCTTTGCTGCGCCACCAAAGTCTTAAATTCTCCAGAAATAAGTTTCCTTTTATCCATGTGGTTTAGTTAAATTGTGATTTATTGATTGGTCGTGCCCATTGCTCTTTTACACGTGTTTCAGCCTCTCAAGGACCTTTTTCAAAACAACAAAGTCTGGGCAGGTTAAATCTTGTTCATGTGCAAATGAAAATATATATAC
The DNA here is from genome assembly GCF_040938575.1 of Ambystoma mexicanum. Lineage (NCBI taxonomy): Eukaryota > Metazoa > Chordata > Amphibia > Caudata > Ambystomatidae > Ambystoma > Ambystoma mexicanum. Next base: position 111,659,230 of record NC_090922.1, read on the forward strand.
ACACGTCAATCTAGGATAGTATATACACACAATAGAGGATTATAAATTCAATTTAACAACAGGAAATATGACCTACAAATGAAATAAAAATAATGTGAACTTACAAACATATTAATATAATATATATATATATATATATATATATATTTTTTTTTTTTCTTCTCTTTCTTTTCTTTTTTATCTCTTTTTTATGCTTTGTTTTACTATTTTTTGTCTTTTGTATTGTCATGTGTGTAATACATGATTTACTAATTAATAGCGCCTATAAACCCTCTGTATTTTTCCTCTCCATTTTGCATATATTGGATTTATAAGTAGGGCAGCGGCGGCTCGAGGACGTACTCTGCCAGGCTCATTACGCAGGACACGCAGTGTGTAGGCGCCTGGGATGCCATGCGTAGGAACAGGTGTAAGAGCGAAGGCTGAGGGAGGGTCTCTAAAGGTGGTGATACTGCACGCGCAGGCTTCCCTGCCATGTCATGCTGATTGGGGTCAGGAGGCTGCACCCAGCTGGACCAGGGAGTGGGGGAGTGATGGTTGAAAGGAAAAGGGGTGAGTCACGGGTTTCCTAGTGGAGGCTGCGCTCTCAAGGAAACCCCCTAGAGGCCCCAGAACTTTCTCAGTCTTGCTTTCTGAACCAAGTCAACAAGGCTACAGATATCTAGAAAACGACCTGAGGACATTTTTCAAGGATCCAATCATCAGTAATTAAAAATAAAAATTCGACCAAACAGTCTTTACAGACTATATTAGTAATTATAATAATGGGAATACATGGGATAAATTACATGTTACCGTATGTAATAAGGCTGTTGCAAGTCACAGAGGAGTTTGTGCACCAAATAGAGGAAGAAGGTCGAAGGTAGATTACCTTTACACTATTATGGAACGCTGAGGTAACTTGCACTTCTTTACCCATATTAATGGATATTTTTTTTCTTATGCTCACACCTCAGCCATTTCAAAACTTGGTCTCCTACTCCAGCTGATGCAAGACACCTGGTGATGTAAGTATGTCACCACGTCCCTTGGAGACGCTCATTGTTGCCAAAACCATTGTGAATTAGCTAGTGGTGGCTGATTAATTCTTTCATTGGAGGGGAATTAATTGTTTCCATTAATTTGAGTGAGCAGCTGAGTGTAGTGAGGGAGACCAATCAACCCAGGGAGGTTCGGCAGTGTTCTACCCCCGAGCAATTTTCAAAAATGATTAATTCAAATATTGCATTTTACAGCACACATTTTTAGGGGGAAATTGTGTAAAAGCTATACAGTTTAAAACTGGAATTGTACTGTACCCATATAAATATCCAGTCGATGCCAGGTTACCAACACTACACAAGAGCATTTTCAAATGCATTTTCGTGATGCCTTTGCAGAACATATATCCCAATATTCTGCCCGTGTAATGTTGGGAAGGAGAGAGGGTCTTCCCATCCCGCCAGGTGATACCAAATGAGGAATAAACGCTAAGTCAGCACATTCAGGGAGCAGGGCATGTGGGGTGCACATAGAGGGGGGTGTGCGATCATCTTAGTGCACGTATTGCAAGCTATATGGTAGATGCAGTATGAACGCCATCTTGGCAAGTGACAGTCATCTTGAAATTGATGCCCAAGTGCGGCAAAAACATTTTCTGTGCTAGTATTAGACCCCTTAAATGACCGTGAACACCACCTCCACCATGGCCAGGTTTCAGAGATCCCCAACATCCGCCATTGTTCAGAAAGTTACAGGCCTTTGCGCCCTGGGAAGAATGTGTCCTGCATGGTCATGAGAAGGGAGCAGAGCGCCTCTTGGCAGTACCATCCCACGAAACAGATAGCAGGGCCCTGCTCCCCCCAACGATCCCCACATGAGAAAAATAGCTTTGGCATGCTTTCATCCAATGACCCCTGCATGCCACAACACGATCAAAACCCAGACCACCATCGACCATAAAACCTTTACAGCCCTTGATCGATCACTAGAATCAGAAGGCAAGGCTATCGCGCCTTCAGAAATAGGTCACGTGATTTCTGCAACGAAGTTCAGGGTGGAATCAGAATGATAGCCTAAAACTAAGGTGGAGGAGCTTGTGAGTTGCTAATCTGTCTTGGAGCGAGTGAAGTACGTGAGTTAGTGTGAGCTCAGCTCTCCCCCCAATCCCATCCCTGTATTTGGCACGTGCCTTGTAACACCGATGGAATAACATTGTTTGTCATAGTAGCTAACTAATTGCCAGGTCAGCTTCACTGCGGGTGACGAGCCCAGCAGCGCCCACGTTGTTGGAGATGGACGGATGAAGATGGACCAATGGCCTGGCATCCCATATGTAGCAGGCCCTACATGTACAGGGCTCCTCCAATGTGTATTGTAGAATTGCACTATAAATCATTATGTCATTAGTGACATTGTTTATGCTTATAATGTGCCTCATGTGAGCTCAGACTGTTCGGTGGCAGCAAAGTGATTTGCTCATGCATTTCTATTTTGTAGAGATAAATACTGTTATCCTTGCAAGCGTTTCTTGGGCCTTTTTCCCTAGCGGGCTGCATTTTTTCTGGTGTGAGCTTGCAGGGGTGTATCTTAATTTGGTGACCCCGATGTGTTCCCAGTGACCCCCACACTGATGGAGGCTTCCAGACCGATTCTCCCAAGCGTCGGCAACCACCTGCTGAGACCAGTCCCAGACGTGCCAATCTCAGAGGTGTGCAGGAGTCGTTTTTACAGAATTCCTCTCTGCTCTTTGAAGCGTGGTGCGGTTCTTTAGAGAGTAAAGCCTTTGTTGGAACCTCGTGACAGAGGAGTTCTGGTGAACACGCATGGTGAACACGCATAAGTGAGTATACCCTTGCAAGGGATAACAAGTAGGGGAAGCGCAAATGGGGAAGAGTGTAGGTTGGAGGGAGCGTCCCTGAGTGAGGGTAGAATGTGGGACCAATTATATTGTGTAACAGAAGAAAAGGAAATACATAGGAGCCCCACATAATTAGTGGGCTTGGGTAGAGTAGTGGTTGTTATTTTAGCTTGTTATTTTAGATTATTGTTTTCGTGTTTTTGTTGTGTAGGGGTGAGGCTCAAGGAGGGGCATTGTGTAAATAGAGGTGTGTTTTGAGTGTGTGGAGTGCAATTGTGGGTGCGTGTGAGAGGCAAGGGGAGGGAAAGTAACGTGGGCTGAGGGGGAGGACGGAATGGCAAAGTGATTTTTTCGTGTGATATCTGCAGCATGCGCAGCACGCGATTAGAAGCGCAAGGATGCTTTACAGCGCATACTTCGCTGCAAATGGAGGGGAGACTCCGTTTAGAATACATGTACAAGGCCTTGCCCTTGTACTGGGAGAAGATCGAGAAGTACCACAAACAGTGGGTGACAGAAACACGAGGGGGGTTGCCTCGCTCATGGCCAGAGCAGGGCACCCAGAATAAGGAAATAGTGGAGCATATGATTAATTCTTAGCAGCAAAGTACAAGGGTAAACAGTTACAGAACAGAAAGGTCATTTTAGTCTTATGGAAAATGATTGAGGACGTGGAAGACTCCAATTTGGGAGGGGCTTAGAGCACCCATGAAGGGAACAAGCAAGCAGAAGCAGGTGAGACGGACAGAACATAAAGGGGTATATCCATTGGCAGCGCTCCCAGTGACAGGTAACACTAACCCAACCTATATGTCCACCCGAGACACAGTCCAGCCACCCCATGAATAACCACTTCGGCAACCTCTCCACCTCAGGATAGCACAGGACGCAGGGAATTCGAAGGGGCACTAGTGTATGCCCGAGAAGAGCTAGAGCAACTGAAAACAGCACAGAGCAAGGCAAAGGGGAGCAGACTAGACAAGTGTAGAGGCTGGGACATTTTGTTCAGATTGGACAGTACGGCCATAAAGGATGTGCATAAAGAGATAAAAGAAAGCGAATGAGCTCAAAGCACGGGGTATAGAACTGTAAGGTCTGACAGAGGCTTAGATGGAGATCCGGGTGAAGATGGGTGGAGTAGAGTGAATGAGTTTGAGGATGATGGTGAGGGGGAAGTGCAACAGGCACCTGAAATAACACCTTGAGTGGAAAGTTTCTAGGATGAGAGAGTAAGAAGGATTGGCCATTTGGCAATAGGGAGGAAAAAGGGAAGTGCTAGAAGAACGTAAGGGAAGAGTGTAGGCTTACACATGCCTTCTTTACACAAGGGTGTGGGTAGGGCACAGTATGTACCCTGGGTGCAGATGGACAAGAACAATTTGATCAAAGCACACCCGCCGTTAACAGCAGGGGTGGGGAAATGGGTATACAATTTTGAAAAACAGACTGCGGGTGTACCCATTGCCGTAGGTGATATGAAAAGTGTATTAGTGGTGATAGTGGGCGAGCAGGCTGGGGATGTGTGAATTAAGGCAGGATAACCCGGAGTAAGGTTGGATGGCGATGCGCATGACAGTGCACCGTTCACAACATCAGAGCAAAGGTGTGGGGCATGCTTCGGTGCAGATATCCTGACACCCCAGACTTACAGTTGATCATGCAAAACACTATGGGTGATGATGAAGACCCGCACAGTACACTATTAAGGTTCAGGAGATGTGGAGGGCGGAGACTGGGTACCAGTGGGACTGATCAGTTCCTCTTTTCTATTTCGTTATCAAAAGGGGCTTATCAAAAGAGGTGCAGAAGGCACTAGACAGAATTGTGGGCATTAAAGCGAAGGGGTGGGTGGAAATACAGAGTATAATAATACATCACTGCAAACGAATAAAGGAATATTAGAGAGAAATGGTACAGCAGTTGCAGGTACATGAGGGAAAATTGGTACAGAGGAAGCTGGCTAAGATAGCTGTAGAGGGGGTAGTGGCCACACATACACAGGCGGAGGCAACAGGGAGCCTGCCGGGGTCTGCGGATGTCTGAATAGCAGTGTTTTGGCCAGAAGGAGGACAAGGACAGTGGGGAGGCAGGCAGCAGTTCCCCACACAGGAGTGGCAGCAAGGAGGTTAGAAGCGATTTAAGGGGCGAAGAAGGGGCTTTGGAGGAATGGGACCAAGAGTTTTTGAGAGAATGTAGAAGCAGGCCAGGGCTCGGTTACAACATGTACAATAATGATCACTAAGCATTGCAGAACACACAACAGATGACGACACCAAGAATGACCTCCATACCCTATGAAATACACCTAGCATACACACACCTCCCACCCTAACCCCGGGGGCCAAGTACAACAACAGCAGTATCCACAACAGCAGTACCCACAACTAACTATGCCCCAGCATGAAAATGGCAACATGCACACACCCAATGAAGTGCCGAATGGCACCATAGTGCCCTACCACGGAGTGAGCGTGATAGCAAACAACACTTTCACATTCCCTGGAACAAACACATTCCCAGGTTAGGACAGCCCACAGAGAGCGCTTGCAAGCCCAGTCCTATCTATGACAGTCTGCCCTGATGAGGAACCCTTGGTGGGCACAGATATAGGAAACAAACACTTAATTTTTATGGTCGATATGGATGCCACAAAATCATGCATCAGTGAGGGAGATTGCCCAATATCGGGTCACACTCTTGATATGCAGGGCTTCTCTGGGGCTGTCTCCACAGTTCCATATACTAGGGAGGTTGACAGCAAAATAGGGAGGAATGTGGTGCGGGCCCCCTACTGTACTCTGAAAGTTCCCCAGTGAACCTGTTGGACAGGGATCTGCTCAGAAAGCTCAATATGATAATATCGCTCACAGACAGTGGCATGGTTTGTGCCACACCAGGGATGTGTGAGGAACTCATGGTGGCAACAGTAAAGACAGACACAAGTGAACCCAGTTCAAGGGTGTTTATTGGACTTTAGAATGGGTGAGATAAACACCTAATCTAACCTAAATCTAAGATGGGAGCAAGCTACGACCAACAAATAATAATAAAGCAGTCCTAGTTGCGTCTTGTCAAATAAAAAGGACCGATACTAAAAAACCTATTGCCAATCCTTACTACTAAATTACCAAAAGAGTGGGATAATGTTTACCAGAAAAGAAATAAGTGTTCACCAAAATGAAAAGTCAGGATGGAAAGGCTGGGTCTCCCTGCCCCATATTTGAAACACGGGACATGATGGGTCTCTCAAGCACAGCACACTCCTTGGCTTCACCAGCACGCAGTTCACAGTTCAGTTCAACGATATCAGAAACCTTCAGAGGTTAAGTATCCTTCTTGCAAAATTCTCTTGCCTTCGAAGGCCCATGGTGTTTCACAATGACAAACAAACAAAAAGTTCTCTTAGTGATCTTTCATCTGGGGTGATTGCTCTTCGCCTCTAGGATCTCTTTACATCGGGCTCAGATCCTTCTCACAGACTGGGCCTCCCTCCATCGGGTTCAATATGACCTTTCTTTAACACAGTTCATGTATTGCTCATTTTCATCAGAAAGCAAGGTTTTCCTTCTCCTAGTTTTCTCTCGGCATCCCTCTGTCGGGTTCACACTTGCCACAATGTACTGTTCACAACCTTATTGGAAAGCGAGGTTCCCTTCCGCTAGCTTTCCTTTGGCAACGGGGCGGAGACTTTTGATTGTACAAGGGATATGATATGATATGATAAGGCATTTGTAACGCGCCTATACACAAGTGTTTCAAGGCGCGACGAGGCAAGGGGGGGAACAAGGGGAGACAGACAACGATCTTACTAGGCCAGGTGTCATTCAGATCGCGCAAGTGCAAGGGTAGAGGGGAAGGGAAAAGTGCATGGGGGAAAGGGAGAGGGGAAAGTGCAGTACAGGGTTATTAGCATACAGCATACAGGATAAATAACAAGGGCTAGCTGGTGGCAAGTGCGAGGTAAGTGCAGACAAGTGCTGGGAAGGGGGGCTGTATGGATACAGACACAGTCCCGTAGTGCAGGGGTTGCCGTGGAGGCAGTGCAGGGGAGAGTGGCTGGGCTGAGAACGGTGAATGGCCCAGTTGCAGATTCAGTGCAGTTTCAGTAGTATTAGCAGGGGAGAGGGGGAGAGAAAGCGGAGGCAAAGAGGAAGGTTTTGAGATGCTTCCGGAACCGGAGGTGGTTCTCCTCAAGTTTCAGGGAGGCAGGAAGGCTGTTCCAGAGGGAGGCCCCTGCAGTGGAAAGAGATTTGCCCCCAACTTGTTGTTTGGAGAAGCGGCTGACCCTGAGGGAGTTGGAGGCGGATGAGCGAAGAGCTCGAGAAGGAAGATATTTAGGAAAAGTGAGTTGAAGATATTGTGGACCAAGGCCCCAGACGGCCTTGTGGACAATGCAGAGGGTTTTGAACTTGATCCTCGCAGTCACTGGGAGCCAGTGTAGTGATTACAGTCCTGGAGAGATACAGTCCCTGGGCTTGAGGCCAAGGACAAGTCTTGCAGTCCTGTTCTGGATGAGTGGCAAAGGGCGGAGAGTAGAGGCGGGCAGATTTAGATAGAGGCTGTTACAGTAGTCCAGCTTAGAGAGAACCAGGGCTCTAGAGACAGTGAGCTTCTGGGGGAAGGAGAGGAAAGGAAGGATACCTCTGAGGAGGTGTAGCTGGTAGTGTGAATAGCAGAAAGACAGTCAGAGATGAGGGAAGGAGAAGAGGAGGCCGAGGGTAGCCTGAAAATGAGCTGGGTATCATCCGCATAGCACTGAAAATAGGGGCAGAGAGCGGCGATGTGGTGGGCGAGAAGTGCCAGGTACTGGTTGAACAGCCAGGGAGAGAGGTTAGATCCCTGGGGGACACCACGGGTAGAGAAGAAGATGTCAGAGAGGAAAGACCCCAGTTGGACCTGGGAGGGTCGATTTGAGAGGAAAGAGGTCAGCCACGCCAGAGCCTGACCAGTGATACCGAGGTTATCACGGAGACGGTTGAGCAGGATGGTATGGTTGACAGTATCAAAGGCAGAAGAGAGATCAAGCAAAATGAGAATACATGGAATGTTAGAGTCAAGGTTCAAGAGCAGGTCCTCACGGATGTTTAGGAGAGCAGTTTCCGTGCTTCTGGCAGCTCTGAAGCCAGACTGATGGTCATGAAGACTACCAACACATTCAGCATGCAGATTAAGCTGGGAGATGGCCAGTTTCTCCAGGAGCTTGCACAGGAAGGGAGTGATAGAGATTGGGCGATAGTTAGCTGGGCAGGAAGGGTCGGAAGAGGGTTTCTTAAGAAGGGGGTGCACAAGGGAGTGCTTGAGAGGGGATGGGAAGACTCCAGAGGCGAAGGAGTGATTGCAGAAGTCAGCAAGGGCAGGAGCCAAGGAGTCAATGTGGTCCTTGATAGTTTTGGAGGAACAGGGGTGGACCTGTTTTGACGAGACTTTCATAGATCGGACTTGTCTTGAAACCTCGTCAGCAGAAAAAAGGGGAAAGGAAGAGAAGGAGAGAGGAGTGGTGGCTGCAGAAGAGCCATGGGAAGGGCAGGGAATAGAGGGGGAGAGGTTATAGGAGGAGAGTGAGGACAGGATGTCCTGAGTTTTTGAAATGAAGTGAGAGGCCAGTGCCGTGCAGAGGGCCTGGGAGGGGACAGGAGAGGTAGAGACTGCAGCAGGGTTGGCCAGCTCCTTGCAGATTTTAAAGAGTTCGGCCGAATTGTTAGATGCCGCAGAGAGGCGGTCTTGGATAAGGGCTCTCTTCTTGGTGAGAACAGAGAACCGGTATTGCCGGAGCAGGCGACAGGCCAGTTTGTCGGAGGATGAACATGAAGCACGCCATTTCCTCTCTGCCACCCTGCACTTGCGTTTAAGGGTGACGAGATCCGAGTCATACCAGGAGTTACATTTGGCTTTGGGCTTCAGGCGGATTCTCATGACAGGGGCAAGGATAACAAGAGTATCAGATATAGCAGAGTGGAGAGTGGAGAGGGCTGTGTCAGGGTGGGAGTCAGCCGAAGGGGGAGGAGGGGGCAAGAAGGTGGCAGCGAAAGCCTCAACTGACACGCGCTTCATGGATCAGATGGCCGAGAAGGAAGGTGGCAGTGATGGGGGTGGCTTTGCCTGTGGGGTAGGGAGGGTGAGGTGGGAGGAGAGGAGAAAGTGATCACTCCAGGAGAGAGGAGTAGAGAGAGGGACAGAGAGGGGAAGGTCAGAGGAGATCAGGGCATCAAGAGTGTGCCCTGCAGAATGAGTCGGCCCAGACGGGAGAATAGAGAGTGAGAGAGAGTCGCAGAGGTTGCTAAAGAGTCCAGAGGGGGGACAGGAGGCATCCAGGTGGATGTTGAAGTCTCCAAGAAAGAGGAGTTGAGTGGTTGAGGACAGGAGTGAGGAGGAGAAGTCCGCCCACTCGGAGAGGAAGGAGGAAATTTGACCATGTGGCCGATAGATAGTAGCCACGGTAAGGGAATGGCTAGGAGAGAGAGAGAGTCGGCAGACAAGACATTCAAAAGAGGAGTAGGTCTGCGTGGGAGTAACAGTGGCAGGAATCCACTCAGGGAAGATAAGGGCCACACCTCCCCCCGCACGGTTGGGCCTGGGCACAGAGAGGATCTTGTAACCATCGGGTAGGAGTGTGTCAAAGCTGGTGACAGAGCTGGCCGTGAACCATGTCTCAGTGAGACCGAGTACGTCAAGGTCAAGTTCCTCAAGAAGGCGGCAGATATCAGAGGAATGTTTGACGGCAGAGCGAGAGTTAAGAGTGGCAATGTGGAGAAGTTTGCCATCTTTGAAGGACTTCCGGGGAGGGGTACAAATCAGAGGTACGCCCTGCGGAGGTGAAGAAGGAGCACAAGAGGGGGTGGGGAGAGAGGGAAGAGGCAAGTTAGTCGAGGACAGAGGAGGGGGCACAGCAGAAGAGGAAAGGAAGTTGATGAGGCGTGGGAAGCGTCTATCGAAGAGGTGAAGGTTGGCCTGAGGGCCTTGGACCAAGACGGTCCCATTAGCATAGACATTAATGATGGCCTTAGAGGAGTGGAAGGAAGCCAAGAGGACATCCCAACGGGTGCCACCATTAATGGGAGAAGAGGAGAAAGGAGAGAGCACAGAGATCATATGAAGGGTCCATAGGTCAGGAGAAGGCACGAAAAAGAGGATTGCAGTGAGAGTTTCCTTGGAGGAGGCACTAGTGTAGGTGTCAGCGATAGGGAGGCCTGGGTTGGAGACCAGGATGTCCTTTTTAAACTTTTTCCTACCAGATTTAGTGAGGAGAGCAGGATAGTCAATGGAGAAGCAGTTAGAAAAGATCGGTGAGATAGAGAGCACCATAGAATAGGAGGGAGTGAGTGGGGGAAGACAGGACAAGCGCAAGCGGACAGGAAGAGAGCAGCAGGCGTTAGTTTACCACAAATTCAGAACATAGTAAGCGTATCAGGTACACAGTGGAGAGGCCACCTAAGTTTGAAAATCCCGCAGAGGGAGAAAAACCCTAGTTTACCACAAATTCGGAACACGGTGAACACAGTAAGGGGTATCAGGTACACAGTGGAGAGGCCACCTAAGTTTGAAAAGCCTGCAGAGGGAGAAAAACCCTAGTTTACCACAAATTCGGAACACGGTGAACACAGTAAAGGGTATCAGGTACACAGTGGAGAGGCCACCTAAGTTTGAAAAATCCTGCAGAGGGAGAAAAAATTTGACCTAACCCTTATAGCACCACTGTGACGCCTCACAACACCATTTCCTATGGCCTTCTTTTTCTGTTAGTTTCAAAACAGGTCCCGGTCAGAGCCTTTCGAATGACTTCAACTGTGCTTTCTTAAAATTTACTTTGAAGTTCAAAACATGTACACAAGCTCTTACGAATTCCTTGCGTTCAAAAATGTTGCTACTTGCAACCTTGGGCTCAACACAGTTCAGTTTACTATCAGTTTCTTCCGACTCGCCAGCTGTGCTGAACCCATTGGCTTCTTTGTTCTCTGGAGTCAAGGATAGTACCACGGTAGGCAGCCTGCCTCTCCTGCGTTATCAAAGCTGGAGGCCCCCGTGTACCATTGACATCTGCTGCTCCGCACGCGAGCTGTATTTCCTGGTTTTATGCGTTTCCTTTCAGAGGGTCATGGGTCTGAGTTGAAAAGGACACTGGCAATCACCACCTTTCTTCTCTGTTTGAACTGCCAGATTGGTGTAGCTGTCTCCTCATGCATTTGGTCTTGCTTGAAGTGTACTTTCATGCTCCGCCTTTTATCCCTGTGGGAAATTTAAGGGGCCATCAGGTGTGTGTGATAATTGTCAATTGCCTTACTCTGCCTGACCTGTGTATTACGACATGTCAGGTAAACGGCTCTGGTGTGAGTCTGTTGTCTGGCACTGTGTAAGAAAGTGTTTGTATGGGAAAAGGGGGGTGGAGATTCTAAATATCCTACAGTGTAGGATGGGGAAAAGGTGTTACAGGGAAGGGGATACAGCATCGCAACCCTTGGTGTCCCACTTCCACTCCCCAAAGATGCCTCACCCAGGTGATCCTCCCCCACTGGTCCACCCCCAGGAACTGGATCCAATAGCGATGGCTGTGTCCTGGCCACATGGACGACAGATCTCCGTGGACTAGCGGGTGAGACACCTTCAGGTTTCTCTCAGAGGAGAGGTGGTGGTTCGTGGAATTCCCATAAATCTGGACATGTTTGTTCATGGAATCACAGTGCTTATGGAAGCGGTGCCTCAGATTGACAAAGGATGTTAGCGAGTGCTCACAGATTTCCATTTTTTGCCCTGTTGTGTCCCCTGAATTGGCAGCAGGAACAATACTGTCCCTAGATTTACAAGGATTGATGATCTCGGCAAAAAGGATTGTTGTGATAGGAATGGACCAGGACGGGTGCGAGTGGTGCATAGTACTTTGCCTTTACCTCACGATACCTCAAAAGGAGGTGACTGATGCAGAATTGTTTGAGGACAGGCCAGAGGACAGAGAAATCATGTTAGCAATATGTATCCCCTGTGAAATAATGGTGCAGTACCTAAAGGTCCAGTGTCCCATGATGGCCCTTGCAGCCCCAACCCAGTTTGGTGAGGAAAAGTTGGAACACGTGCCCGACAGACTGTGGACAACTAACCCCCACGATAAAGGGCTCCTCCAGTTCATGACCCCAGTACACATAACGATACAACCAGGAGCAGTACTACCACGAGTGAAACAATACCCGCTCCCCAGGGAGGCTGGGGAGGGAACTAATGATACCATCAGTGCCTTAATTAACCAAGGGATAATTGTACCATCTACATCCCCATGCAACACAGCTATATATCCTGTAAAAAAAAGCAATGGGGCAATTGGAGAATGATTCAGGATCTGCACCCCCTAAATGATGTTGTGCAGCAAGTCTTTCCTTTGGTTCCTAAACCTGCCACGATATTGTGTAGCATCCCCAAGGAGGCAACCCACTTCACAGTGGTTGACGTCAAAAACGCATTCTTCTTGATACCACTGCACCCAGACTCCGGTTGGAACACACAGAATTACCTCAAGAGTATCGTGAAAGCACCAGCATTTTCAACAGAGTACTCCACGCAAATGTTGACAACATCCAGGTGTCCAACAGGATCATCCAGTACGTAGACAACCTGCTGGTATGCAGCAACATTGCAGGCAAGACTCAATGACACTCTTACACCTCCTGGCCTGCACAGGGTACAAGGTTGACAAGGCAAAACTAAAATACTGTCTACCAGAGGCATTATATCTAGGGCAGTTAATGTCAGCACATGGCAAAAGAATAATAGCTGACGGTGCTGCCCCGGTGCGTGCAACCTCACAGCCCATGACAGTAAAGAAATGCAAAAGTTCCTAGGATTGTGCAATTACTGCAGGGCATGGATACTTGATTACACAGCATACACAAGTCCGCTCTTACAGGCCCTCAAGGAAGCAAAAAAAATGACTACATATAGTATGGATTGAAGAAATGTTATAGAATTTTAATGTACTCAAAAAGGTTATTCCAACTTCCCCTGTGTTAGCAACCCCTGATTATACACAGTAATTCTACTTATTCTCACACTCTAACAGCCAGCTCATGACTGCCATGCTGACACAGAAAAGCACAATAGGCCACAGGCCATTGGTCTATTACAGTGGCACATTAGATTCAGTGATGCAAGAACAATTTGCTTGCGAGTGGGCACTTGCAGCTGCAGCATTTGCTACTGAGAAAAGTTCCACAATTGTGATGGGCTGTTCAATTACACTCTACATGGAACATGCTGTCTTTGCTATTTTAGAAAGATCAAGATCTTCCCTGACTACACAACGAGCATCTGCATACGAGATCATTCTCTCCAGGTCAGTTATTCACATTGTATGATGAAAGATAGTGAACCCTGCGACATTCATAATGGAAATTTGCACTGATTAGTACTTGGCCAGATATGACTCTGTAGCGTATGAAGGGAAGGCAAATGACATTCCTAAAGCAAAGGACAGACCAGTCGAGGGGGGAGGTCCTCTTCGTTGATGGGTCAGTGACAACTGACGAGGGCATGGGTCTCAGACATACTGTTGCAGCAGTGGTGAATGGTGAATACGAGACACTGATTCTAAAGAGACTGCCAATGCACTATTCTGCGCAGACAGCAGAGCTCATTCCACTCATCGAAGCGCTGCAATCATTGCAAGGATGTCATGTGACCATTTATTCTGACTCAGCATATGTCACTACAACAGTGCATACTGGTCTTTCAAGATGTAAAAGGATGGACTTTAGGAGGGTGGATGGGTCCCCCAGTAGAGCAAGCAGCATTACTAGTCAAGCTAATGTTCACACTCTAACAGCCTTATATAGTGGCGGTCGTTAAATTTGCTGCCCAAACAAATAACACTGACAAAGTGCCACTTGGAAACGCTGCCGCAGACACTGCAGACAAAATAACAGCATATCTCCCATTACCAATTGTGGCTGAATATGCTGTCACGACCCCCACCACTAATTCTGCAACCTGTCTTGTACAGTGCCCTGCCCATAGCACAAATTATTGAATTACAAGGCAGGCCTTAGAAGAGGAAAACGATTATTTAGGGTCAAAAGGGGGGTGCAAACAGTCCCCTACTGATTTATTGTGGAGGCAGGAATGTACAGGAAAAGCAGTGATTCCTCATAAACTGTGATAATAGCATTTGATCAACTCCATCACCCCTGCCACAGCACCAAACACCACATTGCTGCTGACATACAAGAGGAATGGTTCATTCCAAACATCCAGGAACACTTGATGAGTTTGGTTATTAGATGCTCCACATGTCAATGTTTTAGCAAAGGTATGACATTAAGAACACCAAGTGGCACTCTGCCCTGCCCCACCAGGCCAATTCGCGAGTTGCATATCGACTATGCAGACATGGATGAGAGATGTTTGTTGTCGTCTGCCCCTTCTGAAGTTGGGTGGAGGCAGGTCCTTGTGCACATCCGGATGCTAAATGCACGGCAACATTTCTGGTCCCTGAAGTGTTCCCCAGATGGAGCGTGTGCGATATATTAAGGTCAGATAATGGCACAAACATTTTTTATGAATTGTTTAAGGAGATGACTGCACTACTTGGCATTAAACACTGGATGTGTACGATTCATCAAGTCCAGGCCAACAGAGTTGTGTAGAAGTTCTACGGAATCCTCAAAAGTAAGTTGTCTAAGCTTTGCAGCAAGTTGAAGTAAAACTCTGTGCATTGCTTACCTTTGGCACTGTTCAGTTTGTGCACACAGCCCAGTATGGACCACCATTTATCGCCCCATGAGGTTATAACTGGTCGCTGCATTCACACCCAAATATCTCCCTTCAGCAGGGCGTCAGACACACATAGGGCAGTAGTTGTTTTAGGTGACAAGTCCAAAGACTATTTGACAATCCTAACACGCAGACTCTAATGTATTCCCCAACAGATTGCACGACCGATCAGAAGACGTGCCAGGTGCCACAGCTGACTTCACAACTGATTCCCCACCCGCTCAACCGCTGCTGCCAGGAGAACTTGTCTACATGTGGTCCTTTGTTCCGCAAGTGGAACAGCCCCAGATTCAATGGACCGTATGATGTAGTATTTTCTACTCCTCTTGCCGTAAAGGTGAACGGTCTCTGTTATTGGATCCACCATTTTGACATTCGGAAGGCACCTCCAGAAGTTGCACAGGCACTTTAAGAGACTGGTAGTGTGCATCTCCCTAATTTCCCTTTCCACTGCCAGCTTCCAAATTTGGATGGCCTTACTCACTCCAATCACGTGCACACGCACAGCTGATAAAAAGTTTAAATTTGCACAGGGGGCGCTTTCTTGTGCTCTCTCTAGCTCTCTTCCTCTTTTTGTGTGCATACGTTTTGCCTTTCAGATTGCAAAGAAAGTCGAACCACCACTCTCAAATCACTCGTTATATGTTAGAAAAGAATACACTTATAGTATTATGTCTAAGTTTTCATATTCTTACACGTGTGCTATGCATTTTATAGCATGTATATTCGCTATCACAATGTTTACTTAGGGGATTTATTTAGGAATTTATTTTATATTAGACGGGAGGGCAAATGGGAGAGAGGAAGAAATTACAATATCACTGTAAATAATAGGTCAAACACACATATAAATGAAACTGAGCATTTATTTTCCCTGAGGCCCAACCTTACGCATCAACATGGCAACAATCCTATACATTATAAAAATGTACCCCCTTGCACTGTATTGTTAGAATATATTGCTAGGTCCCTACTGTTTCCAAGATTTTATAATGCCTTTTATAACACAAACTTTACTGACATAAATAATATTAGTAGTGTTATTAATGGACTTATAGGTACACCGAAACGTACGAAGAGACAAGTACGAAGAGCGACGTACGGCACCAACCACAGGCTGAGTCTTGACGCCATAGAAGATGTGCATCGCCCAGAAATATCTAATAGTTGGTATACTGACATGAGCTCAGTGGGGAGGAACAGAATGAATGGCAGTTGTTATGTGTGTTTGTTGATAATGCATGCGTCAGGGGCACCAAGGTCCTAGTGCCACAGGAATTACCAATTCTAGAGGCCGAATGCCTAGTACATCTTGCGCTATGTAGGCCCAGAGGTACTTTCCAGGCACACATGAAGCTCAAACTTGTTGATCCAGATCGCCTGCAATGCAACAAAAATCCAAAGGTAGAAAATGCCTGAAAAAACCCTACGTGGTGATACAAGGATTGGAATACATAAATAACAAATGGCAAGAAACAGCAGTTAGGTGCATGGAAGAGGGTCTAATGGGATATGCAGAAGGGGTCCTGACCAGGATGGAAGCAGCATGTGCACCGTACTGGACTGAACACATCACAAAATTAACATGGATTGAAGCAATGGAGAAACCGGGTGTCACGATCCCTAGCGGAATCCACAGTGTAGGTAAAGGCTGGACATTAGGGATGGCAGGCTGGCGCAGGCTACAGCATAATAGTGGATGTGCCACCTCCAAAAAGGCCCCCAGATTGGGTTGCCATACAAGAACCAAGATGGCTCCTGGAAAACCCTTTTCAGAAGTATCCCTGGTGGTCTAGTGGTGCTGCGAGGGCAGCCGAGGTCTTTATAAGCCCCACCTTGGCCCACACCCAGTGGTTAGCATACTCTTCAGCTGACAGAGACAGGCAGCGTAATGCCTGCTCTGCCCTGCAAAACTCCACATGCTCACAACTTCCTTTCTGTTCACCCAACGTGGTGCCTGAAGCCACTGCTACTTCTCTTCTGACCTGCTTGGCTCCTGAGTTTCTTCCTTCGTCACGGCCGCAGCACCTAGCAGTAAAGAGAACAACATGCGTGAGTCTACAACGGAGCCCGGAGCTCACCCAGCAACTCCCTCCATCCCTCAGACCTTCACTTACCTCCGGCAGCAATCCGATGGCAGCCATCAGCTGTCCCCACAATTCTTACTTTCATTCTACCTTCGGCAGCGATCTGATGGCAGCCATCAGCTGTTTCGCAGTTCTCGCCTCCGAGAACACCACCGCATTGACAGCAAGCTGGAATTTACGTGCCGCTGGAATCCTACAAGACACAAGGCAAGGACACATTATCGCGTTCACTTCAAAAGGGGGACACAGTCACACACAGTGCCTCACAACAACATAGAAGCAATCTAGTAACTACAGAACATAAACGCAGGACATTAATACAAAGCACTGGACATTACTATGAAGTGCTGGATATCCCTACAAGGTGCTGGACATTACTATACAGCACTGGATATTACTATAAAGTGCTGGACCTTACTATAAAGTGCACAAAAGCAGAAACCTCTACTTACCGGCATCCAGTGCGCAGCAGGACTGGGCCATCACTCGCAGTGAAGCAACTGGGAGACAGAAGCCAACAGGGTTGATCCTGATCCTGCCATAGGTGCCAAGTTGAGCACCTACCCATAAAGCCCGACAGCCAGTACATTTTGGGGAAGGCTAGGGAGGTGGAGGGAAGGCTTAGACCCAGTAGCTTATCTTCTGTTTGTTACTTAGCTGTAGATCCATTCATCCAGAGGGTCCCGCTCCAGAATCTCCACACTAAGAACATTGCAATAATACTCTGGTCATTTCTGATCTCAAGAAAGGCATGGTGGCAGTGATGGATTACTATTGGGTGTGTGGCCAACAAGCGTACTTGCACCTCCACCATCATAGAGGGCCTATTGTACACTGGCAACACTGCACTCAGCCCTGCTTGTAATCCCAGCTGTACATCTGCAAGGGGGGCCAACAGAGACTTTTGCCTCTGCCACCTTTGCAACCCCTGAAGAAGAAAGAAGGAAACCTGTTGCCAGTGCCATAGATCCACACCTTCCCTGAAAAAGAAAAGGGTGTAACGCTGCGAAGGAAGAAAAGAGGCGACTATCTGTCAAGGACTCATCAAACCAGCTTGAGGAAATACCAGATGAATACTGACTCTTCACGAAAGTGTAGAGGAGTAGCTGTATAAATCTGCAGGAGATCCCGCCCCCTGCTTCCTCTATATTGGAGGCATTGGACCGTGCCTTGCCTGACACCAGCCCAGCTATTGTACCAATTCCGCAGTGAGTCTTTAGAAGGAGATAACCATTGAGACAACCCTCTCGAATGTACCCCCAAAGTGACGACAACCTGCAGGTGGAACTCCCTGAAGGAATATGAGAAGGAGCTAAGCAAATTAACTGATAACATCATAAGAAAGTGTGCACGACGTCCTGAGATACTTAAATGACAACAATGTATGGATCCTAAAAGACAAATGACGAAGTAAAGAATTGAGTGAACTAGCAACGTGGAAACGAGGACGATTACGTCAACAAAGTACTGCAGACAACCGAAGATCGATAAATGTACAGACGCTGAAACGCAAGGTAGATCAAGTCATCATAGAGGCTAGCTATGAGTAGGGAATAAAATGCAGCCAAAAAAGCCGCCATTGTACAGAAACTGGACATTGGCATCATGAAATAAATAAGCCAGAAAACATGAAGCGGGAATGGAAAAGCTGTGTCGCAGCAGAATAATAGGTTCATGGAGATGCGTTGCAAGGCTGCCTGGCCTGAAGTCAAGATCCTAGAAATTGAAGTCAGCTATCTACTCTGAAGAAGAACGAGTGTGCAGAGGATGAAACTTCTCACGTTAAGGTACAAGAAAGAACACAAAGGATGCCAATCGTTTAATTAATTTAAAGCATTTTAAACTGAAAAATGGACAGATCATGTTCTCCTGTCACGTGAGCCAAGGATGGAAATAGAGTTTGAACTTGGAGTTCCAGACACGATAGCGAGTGCCCTCACTCCTGTGCATTCCCAAAGACAAGAATACTCTGCAAGGCCAGGTACCAATTCAATTTCATGGCAGAAGGCATGGGTGATGAGAGATGATAGGCTAATTGGTTTGTTAGGTAGCTTCATGGGTTCCATGTAATAATGTTGCCACAAAAATCTCGCCATGCAAAAATATCGCTGAAAAATGGCCATTTTTTGTGGTGACATTATTGCATGTAACATGCGGGGGACACCCCCGCAACTCCCAAATTAATTTTTTTCTTTTTTAATTATTTTTTTTTTGCCCCTGTCCCCATATATATGGTCACCCATATAATATCACTGCAACCTTTTCCCTGCGATATTATTTACGGCGACCATATATATGGGGATAATATTACCTGATACCACTTCATGTCCTATCTTGCTGCACCTGCGCCTGGGATTATGTGCTGCTAAATGAACCGAATGTTCCAGACATGGCAGATGAGTGCCTTATAGCTTGTAAGCCCAATGAGAAACTGTGTATCTAATGTTTCTGAAATTACATGTTTTAAGAGGTAGGCATAAGTTGTCCACCAAATATCAGACAGCCAGTAAAAAGCCTAGCTCCTATTTAAGTGTATATCTAGATGTTTCCCTTAACCAATCCTGACCCTTGATAGGTTTTTCACTATTGCCAAGTAGTATGACATCACTTTGGTGCATTATTGAGTATAAGGATTGTTTTTTCCAGTGAGTTCAATGATAGACTAGTGTACGTCCATTGATGTTCTTTGTAACCTCCCTGTTTTACATAATTGTTAATAAAACAGTAACTTGCCATCTTCTTGAGTTTGTCCGGTTATTTGGTCTCAGAATTATTCTGGTGTAATCCCATCCATTGTACATGCACGTTCCAAAGGACCATAAGGTCACGTGGTAGCAGTGCGGATGGTTTCAGATCCAAACCAGTTTGACTCCAGAGTTTCGGACGATTGGTCATCCTATGCCATTAGCTGGAAGATCACAGAGTTTCCTGTGGAGAGCGGCCAATAGAAATAAACTTGCAAGAAGAATTGAGACGGTGGGCAGGAACCCCCTTTGATGAAATCTATGTGTGGTTTCCATGGGCGCTGCGTGGGCTGAAGGCAAAGTGGTATAATTGAAAGAGGAGTCGATACTGAAGGCTTCGAGTTGATTAATGGATGTAAGTAGGCTAAGGGAAATGGCAATATGTCAGATCAACCTGGTCCCGGGAGCTCAAGTACCATGCAGCCGCGTGGGGCGGAATTTTGATATTTTTAAAAGTAACGAGAAAACTTGGGGGGATAAAAGAACACCTAAGTAATTCTATTTCAAGGGAGATAGAAGAAGACATCTCAAATTCCAATCGGAATATTAAGAGACAGAATATGCACAGTCAGGACTGTGAAAGGTGACATCTTAAAGCCTGTATAGCGTCATTTAAGTGGAGGCGTGGGAAGTATACCCCTTATTATAAATTGTTATAAAAGAAGGGAAGGTGATCACGGGGTTATTAATGTATATTGTGTCATTATTTGGAGTATTACTTGTGTGAATTTTGAGAGGTAATAAACTGTGAAAGTTGGGAGTAACGTTGTTTGCCGTTAAGGTGTAATAAACGATTGACGCCAATCAGGACACCGATAGGTTGTTGAAACAAAAGAGGATTGAGCGGTGATTGATGGTGCTTGTTCATATTTGTTGTTTGGAGATTAAAAGTGGTGGCTGACTAGAGTTGAGATAGAGATTTTATTAACGATCTGGTAAGTATCGACAGTCAATTGCAACTTGTCATTATGGAGGAAACCTCTCTCATGCACCATTGCAAAACACTACGAAGACATGCGCCCAAGCTCAAACAGTACAGTGCAGAATGGGTAAAGGGCACAGCTGATAAAATGTTCATGCCATGGCCACAAGGGGGATCCTTATCAAAGGCAGTATTACAACATATGACCACATTTGTGCACGCTGTATACACAGGGAAGAAATCAGAGAAAAGATTGGCCTTTTTAGAACTTTGGCAAATGTACCAAGTGGAGAAGGAGGATCCGCCACCAGAGGAGTGGATGCTTAATCAGAATAAAGTGGAGGGTCTTTGAGCAGACTAAATTTAGATAGGGAAGAGAAGGATGATAGTCACACTAGTTGGGGTCTAGCAATGACAGATGAGGAAAGAAGCAGGTTGTGAGGCAGAGGGAAATGGTGCGTGCGTCCCACTAGAATATCAACAGATGAATATAGAGGTAAGATGGTCAGATCTGGAATACCCTAAGGAAAGAACACCAGATCCTATACCATATCCTGATCTTCCCCAAAGACAATCGTGTAGTGATAGAGGAGAATCTCGACCTTATGTGAGTAGTTTAATGTTGTTGCCAGCACGAAGACGAATAGGGACGATCACCCCTGCATTAGGCAAAGGAATAATGGGATCCATCTATGGGATGGGGTTCTCACAGTTACCCTTGCTAGAGAAGGAGGGAGTAAGACCACAATATATTCCATGGCCTCAGATGGGTAAGGATAACTTAAAATGCAAGCTCCGTAGTTTGACTTTGGGGGCTGGGAAATTGATATATACGAATTAGAGAAAATGACAGGGGGAAACACGTTGGCCATAGGAGATATAAAAGGACTACGGGCAGCTATTCTTGGGGAGAGAGCTGATGACGTATGGAGACGAGCAGGATATGCGAGTGTGACAGCAAAAAACAAAGCGCATAAAGCGCTATTTAATAATTGCATGGCTGATGTTTGGAGGGCTCTCAGGGTACAGTATCCTGATACATCAGATATGGGTGCAATTATGACACATAAAATGAAGGAAGATGAAGACCCTATTGCTCATTTGTTCATTTATTTATTCATACATTTTTAGTTCATAGAACTTTTACATACATTTATAAATACGCCATTTTTTGCACCAGAACGGCGCAATCCTGAGCCGCACTCCGGGAGTGTTGTGAAAAAGATATCTCAGAGCTCATCAAGAAGCCAGCTGCAACGTTGTTGAGTTAAAATTTCTTCTTTATTAAATACAAAAGTTAAAAAGTTCCATGTGGAAACCTCCTCCCACGCCCAGCCACACAAAGGTAAACCTCGATGATGACGCGTTTCGCTACGGCTTGTAGCTTGTTCCACACGCATACACATATAGAGATATAAACATGTTTTAAATTCATTCAAAAATACTACATATTCTTAAAAGTATTCTTAAAATATTCTGATTTCTAGATCCTTCATGTTTGGCAACAAAACTAACCAATCAAACTAATTTTCAAATACAGACAATAAACATTCAAGGTATTAACACTCATTGAAATAATCATCTAATTCTTAAGATTCATTCAAAGTGCCTAATAAATGTGCAGTTAGTTCCAACAGACTGACATTCAAGACTGCAATCATGTACATTACCATATATAATCAGCACTCTGCCCTTAAACTCTCCCAAATTCTGACTTGACTATCACATAACTTCATAAACAGTGTTTACAAGTGGATTTTTAGTCAGGGTGGATTATCTTCTAAATTTGTTTGTGTTCCTTCAAAATATGTGTTCTAATGACCACCCAGATTTGGTATAGAGCAAACTGGACTGATGTGGTATTATTGTTGAGGCAATAGATCCAGAAATTATGTTCTAATATTGCCTCATAATTATATACTAAGTGCCCTAGGTATATCACGTATAATGAGCCATGCTTCAGGCATTCTGTGAAAATGTGCCTCAGGGTTTCTTTGTTCGCAGGGTTCTTAAAAATTCCACACTATAAGCAGTCCTCATTTAATTTTAACCATCCGCCCAATGAGGCGAGTACTGGAAGTTGGTTAATTCGGGTTAGAAGGCTGAGTCTTCTTACCTCAGAGTCAGGACAGATAAAAAGATGAGGTTGGGATCGCAGAAATCTATATACCACTTGTGACACCTGGGCATAGCCATGAAGAGTTTCTAGGTGGGCATAATTGCCTAACCAATCCCACTGTGCTATCTTCCTCGCAAACACTTTCTTTAATTTCCAGAAATTGGTCCTGAGATCAAAGTCTGGATACCAGTTTATAGATATAAACAGTTCTTTTATCAGCTGTAGGTATTTATCAGAAGTGTTTATCTCCTCATGACTAGAAGAGACCATACGAGCCATTAACTTATCTTTACTGATGGTTTGCGTGCAGAGGAACAGCTCCCCCCTGCGTCTTAGCACCATTGCCTTTAAAGGTAGAAGACCCAATTCTAACTGCAAGTACTCCATAGGAGTACATTGTGGCAGGTTCAGAATACTTCGCCAAAAGAACCCTTCAATGCGATTTAGCCATGCTCATTTGTTCATCTGCAGGGCTTCTAATCCATACAGTATAGCAGTATAGCAGTATAGCAGGGCAGAACCATTGTTTATATAATAACAAAATCCCACTCATCGAGAAACCAGCCCTTCCTCTTGCAAAGCTGCTAATCAGGAAAGTAAAGTGCCTTGCCTTTGTGGTCTTACATTTTATTATGTTATCGTAGCTTGCATTATGCATTTGTTCGAGTCCGAGATATTTATATACAGATGTATACCAGTTGCATACCAGATGTTTCCTATTTGTGTATCAATACGCAACCCATTCATTTTTTTATGTGATACCAACATCACCTTTGTTTTCTCTAGGTTTATGATCAACTTGTTTCCATTGGCTTAACTGACGATGGTCCCCTAGTAGACCTTTGATTCCAGCTACAATCTGTGTACAGAATTGCCATAAATCGGGTGACCATTTTGCCACTGCCTCTAAACGGCAGATCAAATCGACTAAGTATAAACTAAAGAGGAGTGGTGCCATCATAGCTCCTTGTTTAAGTCCTCTATTTATACTAAATTTGCCAGATAGGTGATTTCCCTTTCCCAGTCTTATCCTAGCAGTAGTGTTGTTGTGCAAACCTTTAATTATTTCTAATAACCACATAGGGGAACCTCAATTAAGCATTTTTCCCCAGAGTTGCTCCCTATTGACTAAGTCAAATGCAGATTTGAAATAAATCCACGAAGGCTATATACAAAGAAGGGTTCATTTTACTTCTTGCGTTATTGATCAGTCTATCCAGAGCTCTCAAATTAAAATTCATACTGGCACCTGCACAGAATCCAGTTTGTAGTGGATGTAACAATTGTTTTTCGTCCGCTCATGCTTGCATATGTTTTAGAACACATGTTGCAAACACTTTTCCTGTGCTGTCAAGTAAGGACAGCATGCGATAATTTTCAGGTGCCAGCCGGTTCCCAGCTTTATAAACAGGCACCAGTATAGAACGAGCCCAGGATTTAGGGATCTCCCTTTGCTGGCATACTTTCGAGAACAAGTTACATAACAACATTGCCAACTTTCCCAGACCGGCTTTCAACACTGCCATGGCTAAGCTATTTGAACCAGGAGCCCTAGAGGTTTTTGCCTTTCCAATAATATCCACCATGCAATCCAGATTGAAATGCAATAACCAAGGGTAGTCATCTCACATCTTTTTTCCAAACTCTTTCGACTTTTAAACATCTTTGATTCAATGAACACCGGCTAAATAAGTTCAGGGATTGCATTTCTTTTTCTTTTTCTGTCTTTGGGGTCTTTAGCCAGTGACAATGTGCTCCATATGGTTTTTGGGTTGTGGCTCATCATAACCTTTAGAAGCTGTTTCCAGTTCTCTGTCAGGCCAAGTGCTTTATGTTTTTTATACCAATTACAATATACATTTTTGGCTCTTTCGATATTGACCCTAGTTTCTTGCATAGAGTGTGAGGATCACTTTATGCTTCACACCTGTCTGCACAATTTACACTTAGCCAACTGGACCTCCATGTCAAAAGGTTTAGTTATTCTGTCCCCAAACTTAGTTTGTGGTATTCCCTTCACTACCCCCACTTTTAAATGATTTCACCAATCCATGATCAATGTCCTCCAGAGAAAGCAGGCCAAGTGTTTGGATCCATCTACCAGGGCATTAGCAAGCAACCGACAGGTCCTTCTAATATTCCCCTCAGAGCAAAGAATTCTATTCCCTCCTTGGTTGGTCTCCAGGTCCCCAAGGCCTGTTTCCGTAAGCTTCCCACCTATTCCTTTTAGACAAAATTCCAATATACAGTGATCACTGTACCCCATGGGTATCACACGCAATGATGATGCACGTTCAAGCAGTGGCCCATTCCCACACAAGTAATTTATGGTTCCACATTTATCACCCAAAATCCAGGTTGGTTGCCCCGAGATGTCATTTAACAGTCATCCATTGAGGGGCATGAGTGCCCAGCCAGCCCAGAAGTTGAGGCACTTGTGTCCCTTAATGTTGTAATCCTTTAGCAGCATATTATTTATTTTCAGTAAATGGCCAAAATTCACCCTGGACACTGATTCACCACATTTTGCATTCATGTCGCCGCCTAGAAGGATTATATCAGACTCTGGATCGTCAATCCATGACAGGATCAACTTGTCTATATACTCGAAGATGGTTTCCATTTTATCCATCCCCGGTGGATCAAATATGCATATTAGTAACATTCTTTTACTTGTGATCCTCTGCACTAAGCCTATTTCCAGTGCAATAACATTGCCCTCTGTTTCTAAGGGTTTAACAACTGTGGAAGGTAAGTCATGAGAAACACCTATCAAGTGGCTGACTGATGGTCGTCCTAGTGGCCCCTTTTTCACCAAGGTCCGATGAATTGCATATCCATCTAGATAGAAGGCCTGACACAGCCATGTTTCCTGTAACATAAACATGCTTGATTTTACAAGGGAGTCAAGGGAATCCCCGTCAGAGATAAAGTGCGAGTGGCCACGTGTATTCCACGAAATGATATTGATTCAATCATGGGGCAACAACACACCAGGTATCACACCCCTTAACCACTTCCATCCCTGTGTATTCTCAAAGCTAGGAGTAACACATTTATTTGGCAGTGATGGTGATAAGTGTCCGTCATTTTTTCTAGAGTTTTTACATTGGTCACACACATTGTCAGAGGTCTTCAATTCAGGAGTGCCATCTAATTTATATCCCAAAAATTCCAATGAATCACTTAGCGCACGTATTAAACATGCTGTAGGTGGAAGTGAGCAATACATTTTTAACATATCATTGTGCGGGCCCAAAGGTTGAACACAGTCAAAATTGTTGGAATTTAGGCTGTGTAGGGAAGGCCCTTTTGTAAACAGTTTAAGCAAGGCTGGGCAATTTATCATTACCCTTTTAATAATTGTGGTATTCTGTCTGAATAGTTACTATTCAACTGTCCAGTATCGCCTTTGAGGGTGTCAAGAATGGGAGCCAGTGACCTTGCAGCTATCACTTTGTCATTGTCAAGTTACATTATCGACTAAAGGCACTGGTCCATTTTGCCCATTTTCAGTCGGATAAGGTGCTTCTTCTGATTTCAAGGGTAGTTGGCTGGTATTGTTGTCTTGCAACAGCCAACTAGCCAATGTCCCCTCGCTTTGCTGTCTGCGTTTTTTCTGTCGCATTTCCTTCTTCTTGGTTTTCTTCGTCTGGGGGGCGGGCTCTGACACTGATATGATAGTTGAGTTTAGGGGCTGAATGTCAAGACACAAGGGTTGCTTCTGAAGTTTGCTAGACGATTTCAACCGCAACAATAGGTGTTTTCTTAAACGTCTTTCTTTGCGTGTTGGATAGTTTAGGGGAGATGATAAAGTTCCTTGTGAGGGCAATTTGTGTCACACTCCTCCTGAGGTTCAATGATTATGGTTGCTAGTTCAGTGCTGCTGATAGGAACTGCGCAGGGTTCAGTTAATCATTTTCCCAATTTGGTTTCTTCAAGCAGGTCACCCAAAATGATTCCTTGTCTTGTCGCTTCCTCATGTATGCGTCCACAAAGTTTCAGCAGAATCATTATAGCAAAGTGTACCACAATATTGTTCGATGCTGATGTTAAGTTTGAGGAGTTATATTGGCTGTTATATTTATTGTTCGATTCAGAAGGAAGCGTATGCAGCGGTGGTTGGGTATCGTCCATAACCATATTTTGGGATGTTGAAAGGTGTTGTGTAGTCAAAACAGCGGGATTTTCAGTCTGAGCATTGGCAGGTGGAATCAGTTGGAGCCCCAAGGGCACAACTTCTTTGTTGTTTTTTGTAACTCCTTCTCCCATCTCAATCTGGTGCATTGAGTTACTCACTTGGTAGCACACTTCCAATAGAGAGTTATTATCAGTCGCCCCAAATGTGGAGTGCAGATATGATTTATTTACATCTGGTGTGTTGTGAATCTGAACATTGATCTCTGCTTGTTCAGCAATATTCACCAGTACCATGGTATCCTATTTTGTCTGTGAAAAAAGAAGAAATGTCTTGTTTTGCAGTGGGAATTCTTAGTCGGACCCGGGATTACTGATGAATGTATTATTTCAGGTGATTCGACACTTACAGCATCACCTGCTCCCTTTGTGGGTGCTTGCCTATACCTGCTACACTTGCCTTAAGTTTTCTGCTTCTTTAAGTTGTCATTTCTGGGTTCAGGTGGGGCCTCCCCCGGCTTGCTTGCCGCTGTTTAATTAGTAATACTGATCCTCTCTCACAGGTGGGCTTCCTGGCAAATACACTGCATCGTGCAGTATTAATAATAATATTGCTTCACAAACGTGGTTCCAAGGGCCTAGCCCAGAGTCACCACAAACACACAATATATTATAACAGCACAGGTGCTTTCTAATTGGGTTGTCTAAAACTTGACTCAAAGGGACAAGTCCCGCAGTAACCACGTAAACTGAGGAAATCTTATGCAGGAATTTCACTGCCATTTACGTATATATCTCACCCAGTACTTGCCATAAAACAGTTCCCTCAAGGGCAGGCCTTCAATAAGGTGGCGGGATGTCTCACCAATTACTTACTTGCTTGTATGGATTGTGTTCAGGGCGGCCCAAGTAATGGTACGACAAATTGTCAGTCAGAGCTCCTGCTCCGCACAGAGCCACAGAACACTCGTTCACACTCCGCTGTGGCCGGGGTGTTTGAGTGATAAGTCCCACCTCTAGAAGTAAACACAGGAGATAGACTCTCCGCCAAAGCTTTGTCTGCTGCACCAGTGTAACAAACACAGAGAACACGTGTTCACACGCCACCAGGCTCCGCTGTGGCCAGGGTGTTTGAGTGATAAGTCCTGCCTCCAGAAGTAAACACAGGAGATAGACTCTCCGCCAAAGCTCTGTCTGCTGCACCACTGTACGAACACACAGAACACTTGTTCACACTCTGCCATGCTCCACTCTGCCCGAGGTGTTTGAGTGATAAGTCCTGCCTCCAGAAGTAAACACAGGGGATAGATTCTCCACCAAAGCTCTGTCTGCTGCACCAGTATAATAAACCTACAGAACACAGTTCACTCTATTGCTTATAGTCAGGATATTCAAGAAAAATGGAAACTTGAAACTCGTAAACCGTGAGAAAAAACAGTGGCACTATTTTATCATTTTTTGTGACATGGATTGCTAGAACCAGTACAGAGACAAAAGAAAAGACAAGTGCAGATGGAAGCGAACCCATGGGTTGAGAAACAATTAACTATTGTTCATCATTGTCGGCTATTAAAAGACAAGTACAAAAAGAAAGATGAGAACCAAAAGATTGAGGAAACTAAGTTAGTTCAGAAGAATTGTCCGTTTGTTATAGAAAGGGCAGTATTGACAAGCGGAGGAGTGGGAACACAAGAAATAATGGGTATGTCACAGGTGACTAATGCACACCCAATGGATCAAAGTAGGTATGGGTTTTGGCCACGAGATAGAGGTGTAGGTTTCAGAGGAAGAGGAGGCTGATTTCAGAGCAGTATTTTCAGGAAGAGGTGTTGTACATAGGCCAGTTAATTTTACTTTAAGGGAAGAAAGTGACACCTGAAAGAGCTGAGGCTATTATGAAGACACCACAGCCAAACACAGTGAGGCAAATGCAGCAGTTTCTGGGCTTATGCAATTATTGCAGGGCCTGGGTGTTCGACTACAGCACATATACCAAGCCACTTTTGCAAGCACTAAAGAAAGCAAAGGTTGGTAAGGTAAGATAGAATGGACTGAAGAAATGGAGAAAGGATATGAGGAATTAAAAAGAGTAATCTGTACAGCTCCAGTTTTAGGGCTTCCCAACTATGGCAAGGAATTGTATTAATTTACACAGACCAATAGGTCAGTAATAACAACAGTACTCACACAAAGAACAACATTAGGATACAAGCCTTTGGCATACTGCAGTGGGATTTTAGATTCAGTTACGGACATTTTCCAGGCAAACAATGTTTGGCTGCTGCCGCATTTGCAATCGAGAAGTCCACAAGCATTACCATGGATTGTTCTATGACTCTCTATGCGGAGCATGCCTTATCTGCCATTTTAGAGAAACCCAAGGGCACATCAATGTCACAAAGAGCTTCAGCTTATGAAGTAATGATTTCAAATCCAACAATTACGGTAGTTGAATGTAAAATAATGAACCCAGCCACGTTTGTAGCTGAGCCTATAGAAGAACATGATGATGTGCATGACTGTTCAAATTATGTCAAAGTTTATGATGATATACCTCATGTGAAAGAAAATGCTCTAGCGTGAGGTAAAATCCTCTTTATTGATGGCTTTTCAAAAATGTATCAAACTAGTGGGGAGAGGCATTCAGGTTCTGCAGTTATAAGACACAGATTAAATGGTGAATTTGAGGTAGTGGCAAGTGCAAGAATACTGTCTCACTTTTCACCACAAACGGAAGACTTGGTAGCACTTATTGTTGTGCACTTCAAACACTAAGGGCAGGAAGTGACGGTGTACAGTGACTCCGCCTATGTAACGGCAACTGTACACGCAGGGCTATCATGCTGGAAAAGGAGGGGTTGTCTCCGTGCAGAGGGAAATCCAGTGCAACGTGTGCCTTTATTGGACTGGCTCATTAAGGCATTACAACTCTCAGTAGCCACAGCGGTCATAAAGTGCGCAGCACTTACTAAACTAACAGACTTGATCTCTCACGTAAATGAAGCCGCAGGCATAGAAGCCAAATGAGTTGCATATTCTTCATAATTTCGAGTTTTGATACTGGAGATACTAAAGAAATTTTGAATAGAAGCATGTTAGTGCGACAGGGGTTTAACATGCTGTCAATTATGAAACTAATAGAGATTCAGGGTAGAGCCCCACAAGAAGAGCAAGAGCTATGGAAATGAAGGGGGCGTCTTTATCCCCCACGGAAGCACAGAGACAGGAAAGGTGTAATACCTCAACTGAATGGTCCGTTTCAGCATTTGTAAATCGATTATGTTGAAATTCTGCAGACATGTAATGAATACAGCTATCTGTTAGTGGTGGTGTGTCCCTTCTCTAGGTGGATCGAACCCGGTCCTTGTACACAGCCAGATGCCACTTGCGCAGTGAAGCTTTTAGTTTGTGAAGTCTTCCCAAGATGGGGTGTGTTTGAAGTACTAAGATGTGATAATGGACCATATTTTGCAAATGAGCTATTTGAACAAATATGACTTCTATTGAGCATAAAGCATATGTTTTCTTCTGCTTATCATCCACAAGCAAACAGGATATGTGAAAGACTCAACATTCTCCTCAAGGAGAAGATGGCCAAGTTCACATTAACTCTGAAGAAGGGATGGATATATTGCCTAGTCCTACCCTTATATGCCCTTCGAAATCAGCCAGGTTCCGACCACCATCTTACTCCCCATGAGTTAGTGGCAGGGTGTAGCATGAGAATGCCTCTTATGCCCCCATCTAGAGTCAGGAGTGATGCCCAGACTGTAGTGAGGCTTTATGACTACCAGTGTTTCTTTCATTGCAGATCAAGTCAAGCATCGGAGGGAGGGGTCAAGGAACACAGAAGAGGACAGTCCAGTAACCAATCCAAGTGAACTAGTGCCACCGCCAAAGTTATATGTTGGTGATGTAACCCTTATTTAAAACTTCACCCGCAGGTGGCACAAGCCTAGGTTTAATGATCCCTTTTGTGTTAAGGAAGTTTCCCCTTCTGCAGTTAAGGTATCAGGAAGAAGAGCTTGGTTACACTTAGGAGACGTAAACATCTACAAAGATGAGACCCTCCCTCCAGCACCTGTTGACCAAGAGGCAAGACAAGAAGAAGAATTTCCGCGTGTGCAGACTCGATCGATGACCAAGAAGAAGGACGATAAAACACTGAGTGGTTAGCACAAATTTCTTTTGGACTGGAATTCAGTGGACACTCCTTAAATATTTTAGCAGGAAGTGCATAGACTTGCAGAGAATTACAGAGGCTAAAACTTACTTTTTTGAAATTCCTTGAAGAAATAAATATTGCATCACTACTATGCCAAGACGTCAGTACCTGATTAGAAATTGGAAACGAGATCAATACCCAGATTCCTTTTCATGGGAATACCTGTTTCAATGATAAATATATGATACCCATTGACACTGACACACATTGGCTCATAGTTACTATTTTTGTGTTTATACTCCAGTCCTACCCTGCACTTGTTAGAAGTGATGTCAATATTCATACCTTTCTACATAGCCCTATAAATGGTCGTAATAGCGATAATTTAACAGATTGTGCAAATACGAATGTGAAATTGAATATTTGCATTAAAAATTATTCTTGAATAGGATAATATGATTATAGAGAAAGCACAAGTTCAACAAGTATTGGGATGGCACACCAAATGATTTTCCAGATTTATATGCCTGATATACACATGCATGTGTGTTTTCTTTTTCTTTCTGTATCTTACATTTTAAAGTCTCTATTATCCTAAGGGTCCTACTGAAAAAACGACACCTATGATTTTTCCTAGTATGAGTACAAATGATAATTTCTTTAACCTCTATGGTAGTAGTCTTTACATTTTTTATGCCAAGCCCCCCCATGAGCAAATAATAAGTTGTTTGGAACCCCCATTCCCCACCCGTGTTGGTGTTATTTTTTCTTATATAGAATGTGGCTGCAGAATGGGTGGTGCCATAATTTTGAAGGGATATGTTGTTGGGGAGACATTTGAAGACAGTAGGACAATCACTTCCAATCCAAACATAGACACCATGTAAGTAAACACAAAATTCTCCAATAGGGCTTTTATTTTCTCAAAATACATTCCTATTAGTATATTCACCAGAAGCCAATTTGATTTTACAGAGCAAGTACTAATAGGAAGGGTGGGCATGTCTCTCTGCAGGAATTGAGTCAATGGGCCTCATTCTGAGGTGGGCGCAAAGGGATACCGGGCACCGGTAATGACACTGGTGCCGGTAATCCCTTTGCGCCCTATTCCGAGGTCCCTTATCGGGTCCCTCCTTTAAAGCCTGGTTTTAACAGGCGTTATGGACGGGACCCGTTAAGGGATACCAGGTCAATAAGGGTACCGCAATTTGGGGGCTCAAATGGGAATGTGGAATGGCTTTTACAATGGGGACTTACCGGTCCCGCCAAGGTCGGACTGGACCGGTAAGTCCCCATTGAAGGAGGGCGGACACGGTCCCGTTATTGGTGCTAGTCATTGCGCTAACAGCGCCATGACTAGCACCAACCTCGTAATGAGGCCTAATTTGTGGCTTTATTTTTGAGACTGCCTCTCTCAGGGAAGGCCCCTCGTATGAAAAGGTTGGTGCTTTCCCTGGCCACTGCTGCTGCAGGAGGAATGAGGACCATGAGTTTTCTGTTCTATTCACTTGTACAAAGTCCCCACAGTCCTCATTTCTCCCCCCGTTTAGAGTGGTAACAGTCTACAGCACACAGCTTGTAATGCAAAGCGCACATTTTAAGTGCCAGGACAAAAAACAGAGAACTGAAGACATTCCTGAGATAAATGAATTCTGGCTGGCAACATGGGGGCAGTTGATTACCCACCCCCAAGACTCTGTGGAGACCCCTCTCATCAGAAAAGTTTTAAATGCCTTGGCGCCTCTAATTTAAAAAGGCTGAAATTCCCTGGCACCTTCACTGGCCACTGCTGTTCTAGTTCATTCTGGATAACTGAATTCGGTGTTGCCACGTGCACAAGTGGCCTAACCAATGTTCCTGAGCTTTGTCTCAGCAGCAGCTAATCCTATACATGTGTTTTTTTTCAGTTCCCTGTGGGACCTCAGACTCCTCTGGGAACAGTGAACCAGTATATATCAGTTCAGGTGTTTTTGTTTCTTAAGATCAGTATTGGTGTGGGAACTAGGGTTCAGTGCCTTATGCTGTAATTATAATTATTCTTTTATAGCGCGCTTAATACCGGAGCCGGTTTCAAAGAGTTAACCCGGGATTCGAAGCTGTGTTGATGTGTGTTGTAGTGATCACATAGATCTGCCTTGAGCTATCCTGAGCTATCCACCCGGCTGTGGCTGTAGAAAGTTCAAAGTGAGTAGTTTATGCAGTTCACTCTGAAAACTTGTATTCAGTACCCCAGTATGCAGAAGGTTTTCAACGTGTTGTTTCTATATTTTCGATCTGGGAACTTCTGCTTAAAATCCCTGGAGGCAGCATGTTGTCAGTATCTAGTTTCTTCATTTTGCTGTAGGAATTTGGGCTTAATGTCCTTGCATGCAGCAGATTCTGAGCTTGTAGTTTCATCACTTTGCTTTGGCAACTTGGACTTAGCGTTCCAGTAAGCACAGGGTTTCAGCTTTCAGTTTCTTCAATTCACTTTGAAAACTTGGATTCAATGTTTCAGTATGCAGTGGCTTCTCAACACACAGTTTCCTGACCAAAAGGGTGCTATCTCGCTTCAGCTCCTTCTCAAAGGTGCTTTGGGCTTTTCTTTCTCTCCAGATCAGCAGCCTTTTTCCCTGGACCTCTTGATCTCTGTGGACTTCTTTTACAGCACTCTGGCCCTCAGTAGCCCTGTGTATGTCTGCAGGCTTTCCATCTCCTCCCCTGTTCATGGGTTGCATTCTTAGTAGTATAGGTCACTGCAAACCAGGCCTACCTCCTCTGGGGCTTTGTATTTGCACCAGGGTGAGCTGGGATTACAGGCTGCCTTCTTTTCCAAGTCTCCCATCCAACAAATCACCATTTGTGTCACAGACATTACCTGGCATCAGGTAGCTTCCGAGGAAAAAAAGGTTTCCTAAATCTGGAAACCCACGTCCCCTGCACACTACCTGAAAGGCTAATGCCTGTATATATATATATATATATATATATATATGTTTTACTGGTAGAGGCAGGGTCTGTTGTTCTAAACTCCATCAGCGGAGTTGAAGTCAAGACGTTCCCTCTTGATTTAGAGACAATTTGCTAAACAGTTATTATATATTTTTAACCTTATTGCACTTAGGTGATTTTCAAAAAGAAACATAATTAGTAGTTGACAATTCAAATTTGATCTAAAACAAACATTTATTGTTATAAAACATTTTGTTTGACTGGCCCAATGCGTTTCGAGTTTACTTATACTTTTCATCAGAGGCAAACATTATTTTTCTTACAAAGTTCTATGAAAGAAGAAAAATAATAATAATCCAAAATTAATTCCATATTTCAATCCGTATTATTTTCATACATGTATTAATCTCAACATTTTTCATAATAACATGATTCAGTGGCTCAAGGTTATAACCTCCATAATTTCAAAATGCATTGCATACTGTAGAAGGTAAATGACAAACATTTCTCTGTAACCCTTACTGTCCAAACTTCAAATCCTCATATCTTGGGTTTGTCACCCAAATTTCTGAACCCATGAGTTTGTATCTCAAATCAGACTGGTGTTGTGAACTAATTGTGCTAAAAAATAATAATAACAACAATAACAAAGGGACAAGTGCATAGTACCTCTGTGATAAATTCAGGTTACTGTGCTACAGTCTTATGGTAAAACCAAGAATGGCTCACTTACTATCCTTCAAGGTGATCGGGAACTGGTATCACCAATATGTTTCCTTGTGTATAGACTGATACGTTGCTATGTTCTGGTCTGCATGCAGTGCCAAGCTGTTGCTGTTTCCCGGTATTTTTAGTCTATCCCTAATATCAGAAAATATTATGGAGAGTAATAATGGTAAGTATCTAGTTGGTCAAAAATTCTATCCTAAAAAAGTGCATTACGAATACTAACGTATCAGTTAGTTCTGGTCAATCTGTCTTATGGTCAGAAAGAGAAGAACTTCTGTGAATGTTTAAGTGCAGGGTGTCCCAGGATGTACTAGCTTCATGTGGCGAGGCTGCTGTCCCTAATGCCAGAGAAAACTAGAGAAAAATAAAAATAGAAAGTTTTTTTTTTAAATTAAGTTTCTAATAGGAAGGATTCTGTTCTAATGGCTGTGCTGTAGGCTTACTTACTTGTTTTTAAAGTTCCTGGTCTCATCTCTCAGAAGTCCTACAAGATCCGGAGTGTGTGTCTGCTGCAGGAGCAGTCAGATCACAGTCTGCCAAATTGTATGTGGGACGTGGGTTTCTGGATTTAGGAAACCATTTTTTCCTTGTAATATTGTCCAGCCTAGGTACCAAGGCTGAGTACTTCTCCCCTGCACCTCGAATAACATTAAACTCAACTACTAAAAGGATTGAAGAAAATCTTTTAATCAACCAAAACATTTTTGAATAGGTGTGCTTGATAGTTTCTAGCCTTGTTCTATCAGGTAGCTTACGCCCACCTTGGCGACTGCAGGTTTCTACAGTAAGATCAAGCAGGGGACTTTGTCACATTATAATACAGCCTTTTGTGTATTATTTTCTGATCTTATACATGATGTTGACTTAACTGTCTCTTTTGCGGTAAGAAGTTTAGAAAGTTGGCAAAAAGGTTTTTGGGTATTTCGTCGCATTAGAAAGAAAAAGCACACACCTTCTTTTGCCAAAATGATTGGTCATCATGGCAAAAGAAGGTTTGTGCTTTTTTCTTTTTTCTTCATAAATAGGCTCTTAATGGAGCCTGGGGCCCCAGCCCCTGTCGCATTAAGCATGTGTGGCAGGGGCTGTGGATCGGGCTGCTGCTTGTTGATGAAGCAACAGCCCTATCCTTTTGTAATGCATCCTGTTTTCTGTTTTTTTTCTTTTCAGGCTGTGGATATGCTCCCCCCTGGGCACGAGGCTGCGGCCCACCAGAGGGTCGCACCCCACAATTTGAATACTGCTGCTCTATGGGCATGTCAGACGATATAAGAGGGGTGCAGAATAAGATAATCACGGCATAAATACTTATCTTGATAACGCAGTTCACCCGGGGAATAATATGTAGTACTAGCACATGAAACAGGTGGGGGAGAGCGCATCTGATGAGAATTGCTATGTCTGCTCTCTCATCCCCTATGCCATGAATACAGTAAAGACCTTCATTTCAAAGGAGATGCCAGCGCACAATGCAAAATGCCTCCGTCGTTTAGCAGCATGTACCACTAGTTTCAAGGGAACTAGGCAACCTTGCGATGGAGATCAAGATAGTTGTTTCCATATCAGGATGATTACATCAAGACAACAAAAATGGAGAAAGAGATTGGATGGACAGACAGGCTGCTTGTGTATCCTGCTGCAGGACAAGACAAGGTGATTGTTGAAGAAATTAAAAGAATGAACTGTTCTGACATGACAGAGAAGACTTGAATGCCTGGATGCTGGGAACGTTCACAACTGCTGGCCTATGGATGAGTGAGTACAAACAAAGGACGGGAAGATGGAATGATGTCCTGTGCAGCTCATCGGATGAAGACGGAAGCAGTGCAAGGAGTAAAGAAGGTGAATGATGAGTGTCTGAAGTCTTGGGCCAAGTACTCCAAACTGCTGATATGGGTGGAAGATGAAGCAGGCCCGTTGTCTGTAGTCTCACTGGTTAATGTGACAATGTGCTTTCAAAGCAAAGGAGAAAAAATGATGTTGGATATAATAAGGGGTGCAAGAACACAAGTGATGTTCCAGGACTGAGGAGAGGGACAGCTTTCTTAATAGATCGGTACTGGGTCAGTGGATCTAGAGCATATATGAAACGGCCCAGGAATTGGGGTGTAGTGTGTTCCTTGGTATATTACTTTGTTCCAGCATTGGTGATTCCACAGAGTGACCTGAAGATTGAAGAATTTCCAAAAGTGGACGATCACCTGAGACGAAAAAGGTCAATGGAACGCCGGCAGATGAAGAGATGAAATTATTTCTCACAAAAATCACTAACGGCTTATGAAAACATTCCAACAAGCACTAATTGTTCAGCAGAACTACAGTGATGTTCAAATCTATGTTCATGCCTGGAATCCAAACAGCGGTGAATGCCAAATGGCTACAGATCACCAGGTGGGAGCTGTTACAAACAATCAATGCCACCATGAATGGATTTAAGGCCATAAAATAAGAATTGAGGGCCATAAGGCTGATGACCCTCCAGAATAGATATGTCCTTGACATTATTACAGCAATGGAAGGAGGTGTTTGCGCCAAGATCGGGCCATCATGTTGCATATTTACACCATCACATGACGGTGAGAACAGGACCTTGACAGAGGCCATATTGATTTTGACTGATCTACACATAGAAATGGTGGATGAGACAGAGGTCATTGGAGATGACAGTTGGTTCACACTCTATCTTCATGGATCCCTTATTGGGTGGCAAACTTATTCAAGTTCCTTGGAGAAATATTGCTGATAATCATATTTGGAGTCTGTATGTTCATAATAATAATTGGACAATGTAAGAAAATGGCAAAGAAAGCAGTGGGATTGAAGATCATGATTGATGCGAAGGACAGATCGGAAGACATGGTGCTGAGTGATGATGCCATCAGAGACTTCATAAAGGCTAGTATTGTGGCACCTGAAGGAACAAAATTATTGTATCCAAAGGATCATAAGAATTACGTGGGACATTGGGTTTACTGTAGCACAAATGGACAATGCAGCAACATAACCTGGAGTGTGGATGAACATGTCAAAACAACGGGCCCCCTGAGGTGGGTGACGAAGATATGGACACCGAAGAAACACTTCTTAAAGAGAAAATACAAAGGAGCAGAAAAACTTGAGGAGATGGTCGAGGACTCGACCAGTGGGGGGAATGTAGAGGAGCAGCTGCATACATCTACAGGAGATCCCGACCCGCCTGCCCTATATTAGAGACATGAGACAGTGCCTTGCCTAAAACCAGCTATTGTACCAATACTGCAGCGAGTCTTTGGAAGTAGATACCCATTCAGACAACCCTATCCAATGTACCCCTGAAGTGACGACAACCTGCAGGAAGAACTCCCTGAAGGAACATGAGAAGGAGCTAAGCAAATGAACTGATGACAACATAAGAAAGTGTGCACGACGTCCTGACATACTTCAATGATGACAATGTATGGTCCTAAAGGACAATGACGAAGCAATGTGGAAAAGAAGATTACACGTTAACAAAGTGCAGCAAACAACAGAAGCTCAATAAATGTACAGATGCTGAAATGCAAGGTAGATCAAGTCATCATAGAAGCTAGCTATGAGTAGTGAATAGAATGCAGGCAAAGCCGCCATTATACTGCAACTGGACAATGGTATCATGAAATAAGTAAGCCAGAAACCATGAAGCGGGAATGGAAAAACTGTGTTGCAACAGAATGATAGGTTCATGGAGCTGAGTTTCAAGTCTGCCTGGCCTGAAGTCAAGATCCTAGAAATCGAGGTCAGCTATCTATTCTGAAGAAGAACGCGTGTGCAGAGGATGAACCTTCTCAAGTTAAGGTACAAGAAAGAACACAAAGGATGCCAAGCTTTAATTCATTTAGAGCATTTAAAGGCTGCAAAATGAACCAAATCGTGGTCTCCTGTCAGGTGAGCCAAGGATGGAAATAGAGTTTGAACTTGGAGTTCCAGATACGATAGCGAGTACCCTCACTCCCGTGCATTCACAAAGAAGAGCATATTCTGCAAGGCCAGGTACAAAAACAATTGCATGGCAGAAGGCATGGATGATGAGAGATGCTAGGCTAATTGGTTGGTGAGGTAACTTCATGTCCTATCTCCCTGCACCTTAGTCTGGGCTTACGTGCTGCTAAATTAACCGAATGTTCCAGATATGGCACAAGCGTGCCAACCAATTGTATTAGTCCATATAACAAAGGACCTTATAGCTTGTAAGACCAATGAGAAACTGTGTATCTGATGTTTCTGAAATTACCTGTTTTAAGAGGTAAGCATAAATTGTCCACCTGATATCGGACAGCCAGTAACAATCCTAGCTCCTACGTAAGTGTATATCTAGATCTTTCCCTTAACCAATCCCGACCCTTGATAGGTTTTTCACTATTGCCACATAGTATGACGTCACTCTGACTCATTATTGAGTATAAGGATTTTATTTTTTGTGGTGTTCATTGAGAGACTGAGCATACGTCTGTTGATGTTCGTTGTAACCTCCCTCTCCCTATTTCAGATAATTGTTACTAAAACTGTAACTTGCCATCTTCTTGAGTTTGTCTGGTTATTTGGACTCAGAATTAGTGTAATTCCATCCATTGTATATGCACGATCCAAAGAGCACAAGCTCAAAAGCAGAGACTTTATTTACAACCTTGTTACTGCCCAGTGTGCAAGCTGCGGCCAATGCTAAACGGCTGCAGATTTTCCACTGGAAACTAATACAGCTGGCTAACGACACCGAGCAAGGGTTCACCATCAGAAAGTGGAACTCTGCGACCTGAGGCTAATGACAATGCAGAATCACTGCTTCCTATATATGCTTACTGCAATGGAGGGAGGGGTGTGCAAAGAAATAGGGGATTCATGTTCACGTTCGTGCCTCCCGAAGATGCTGAGAATGCCTCTCTGTCACACATAATTGAAGCTGTGCACAACCTGGTAGTGCGCATGAAGAAAGAATCTGAAATACAAAATGAAGACTGGTTCGATCTGAGGTTCTCTTGGGATCTGGGGTTGATTGTGAAAATGCTAGTGCCCATCATCATCTTCATCTTGGTCATTTTTTGCACTTGCCAAATGGGACTCCGATGTTGTGCCAAAGCAGTGCCCAGTAGCGCAATGATGATGGTCTCAATTGGGGGAAAACCCAAAGCACCTCGCTACACCATGGAGAACGGTACCCAGACAGATGACTCAAACAAACCCTGCATGATAGAGATTTACCATCCCTTACACCCCCTTGGCACAGTCACCACATCCCCACCTGACCCTGAAAAGTATACAGAGCACTGGGTTGATTTAGCTGGGGACCGGGGTTGTAGTTACATGACAGGTACCCCAGAGAAATGTGCCCACTCTGGAGCAAGTTTACGAGATGTTTGCAGAGAATGGTTTCCAAAGGAGGGGTTGCCACCATACCTGGAAGCTGAGAGGTTAGAAAGGGTGCAAAGAGTGAAGGAGAATATATACTGGAATTTAGCTGCCAATTACACTGCAGGGGAGTTTGTTAATTTAGGATTAATGAAACAGGGGAATGTTGGGAAGGAGAGAGGGTCTTCCCACCCCCTTAGGCGATACCGAATGAGGAATAAAACTAAGAGAGCACATCCAGGGAGCAGGGGGAAAAGGGGTGCGTATAGAGGGGGTGCACGATTATCTTAGTGCATGCACTGCAAGCTATATGGTAGGTGCGGGTGTGAACGCCATCTTGGCAATCAGTAGCCATCTTAGAATTTATGTCCAAGCGCAGCAAACAACATTTTGTGTTTTAGTATTAGACTCCTTGCATGAGCGCAAACACCATCCCCACCCTGCCCAGGTTTCAGAGATCCGCAACAGCCTCCATTGTTCAGAAAGTTACAAGCCCTTGCAGCCTGGGAAGAATGCACCCTGTACAGTAATGAGAAGGGAGCAGAGCGCCTGTTGACAGTACCATCCCACAAAACAGATAGCAGTGCTCTCCTGTCACGATCCATGCCTCTGACCCCCTCAAGTATAACAGCCCCCTGGCAGCAGTGGGGCTAAAGCCCTTCACACCGGCCCCAAGGGCCTTAAACCTCCATCAGAAACATACA
The DNA here is from genome assembly GCF_040938575.1 of Ambystoma mexicanum. Taxonomy (NCBI): domain Eukaryota; kingdom Metazoa; phylum Chordata; class Amphibia; order Caudata; family Ambystomatidae; genus Ambystoma; species Ambystoma mexicanum. The sequence goes on from NC_090922.1 coordinate 111,699,716, forward strand.
TGGAGTCAGTCCTGGCGCCTTTGGCACCAGGCTCATTATCAGGAATAAAGCATTACCTGTTTTGGACCTTAATCCAACATGGAGGCCTATTACACAGCTCAGTTCTTTAGAACCAAGCCATGTGGTCCAGTGTTTTGGGTGTGGCTGGGCCAGGAACTACTTGGCCTGGAACTACTTTACCTAGGCTATTTAAACCACACCCAAACAGCAGAACACGCTTCGCATTATTCTGCACTCTTGCAGCGTAACGCTCACCGTGTCCAGCTCCTCCTGCTCATCTGCTTCTACGGTGGCCCGATCCTAAAGCCCTAGATCCAGATTCCATTAATAACCTGGAAAAACAAGAACAACATTAGCGAGCAAGAAAACTTACCTGTGAAGTAACTGGCCTTGAATCCATCCTGCGCTTCGCTTACCTCGCCCATCTCCTGAGTTCACCACAACCTGCAAAAGTAAATAAAGAAGGACAGCATTAATAACAATTCTTACCTGGAAAAGCAGCGAGTCCTGGCAGCACCCTGCGCTTCTCTTACCTCGCCCATCTCCTGGGTTCACCGCAACCTGCAAGGGAGAAGGAACAAGGTCATCATTAACAAAGCACTTACCTGGGCAAGCATCACTCCGATCGCTCATCACTCCGGAATATCACCGCAACCTGTACAAAGAAGAGAAGAGAACACAGGTTAGCAATTAACACCAATAAACAGTGCAGCGCTCCAAGGAACAATAACTCACTGTGGTCTTAGCCATTGGAGCGGCAACTCCAAGATCGCAACCATCCCTGTGAAAACAAAAAGAGACATTGTTAGGGAACAGCATAGTGGAGCAAGAAGCAGAGAAGACAGAGAAAACAGAGGGAAAGAAAGAGACAGAATAAAGACGGAAAAGACATTATAACTCACCTGGAAGACAGCAAGCAGAGTCGGAGTCACAGCCAGTCTCGACCCGACATAAGGGCACATGGACCAGTGAAGCAACCAGGTCCACGGAATGCCCGCACCAACCACGCGTCCCTTCACAGAGACGCAGGACAGAGAGTTCAAAGCACAAAAACCTAGGGTGAGCAATAACCCCAAGGGAGGGGATTTGGACCAGAGGGAGGTGGAAGTCCATCCATCACAGAACCAGTATCTTAACCCTTCATTCTCCTGTTATAGGTGCTACCCAACGTCTGGCACATAACCAAGCAGAGAGGGGTCCGGGAGAGTCCTTAGACCTCCATCCAGTATCATGTGGTGCCCCCGTGGATACCAGGTGAGCGTAACACCTCCTGCCTCCAATGATCCTCGTATGAGAAATACAGCTTAGCGATGCTTTCATCCCATGACCCCTACATGCCACAACACCATTCAAACCCAGACCACCGACCATAAAATGTTTACACTCCTCCATCGATCACTAAGATAAGAAGGCAAGCCCTTTAGAAATAGGTCCCGTGATTTGTGCAGCAAGGTTCAGCGTAGCATCAGAATTATAGCCTAAAACTAAGGTGGAGGATCTTGGGAGTTACTGATCTGTCTGGGAGCGAGTGCAGTACATGTGTTAATGTGACCTTGGCTCTCCATTGAAGCCCATTGCTGTATCTGCCAGGTGCATTGTTACACCCATAGAATAACATTGTTTGTCAGAGTAGCTAATTGTCAGGTCAGCTCCACCGTGGATAACGAACCCAGCAGCACCCATATAGATGGAGATGACCAGATGAAGATGGACCAATGGCCTGGCATCCCATATGGAGCAGGCCCTCCATGTATAGAAGTCCTCCAATCCGTATTGTAGAATTGTAGTATATATCATTACTTCATCAGTGACGTTGTTTCTGCTCATAATGTGCCGCACATGCCTACGGAGCTCAGAACATTCAGCGGCAGCAGAGTTCTTTGCTGATGTATTTCTATTTTGTAGAAATAAATACTAGTTATCCTTGCAAGCGTGTCTTGGGCCTTTTTGCCTAGCGGGCTGTATTTTTTCTGGTGTGAGCGTGCAGCGGTGTGGCCTCAGTAACAAGACATTTTCGTGCTGCTTGTGCCCACAATGTATGCCAATTTCTGCCTGTGGAACAAAAATTGTTTATGCTGCATGTAGCAGCCACAATATCCCAGTCTTCCCACGTAAGAAGACACTCCTGTTGATTTGTCCATAATGCCAGTAATCCCACCGTACGAAGACAAGCCTACGCTGGCCCTGCCAATATTTGCCAGTATTTCTTAAGTGGGTTGAAAATGTACTTAAATTGAACAAAAATAAATGCTAATTGTCAGCTTGGTCATCTCAGTGAGAGTGATTCATTTTAAAGAGGCATCCCAGGACACAAAGCAAAGTAACCTGATAGTGGAAAATGAGGTGCTGATGAGAGCCTCCTCAATTGTTGTGGGTTTAGACAAATCAATTTGTGATCTCCCCAAAGCAAACAAAGCCCGGCTGGTCAGAGGTTGCATGCAGGTGGGAAAAAAAATATATTCTCCATGCCAAGAAATCAACCAAATGCCTGAGCATTGATGACTGGATCCAAGATCTACTGAATGTGTCAACTTTTTAACAGATCATTCACAAAAGTAGGAGAGACCCGGATGCATTTGATGCAATCTGGGGTCCATTCTTAGAATCATATGGCTGAACTGTGCACAGACTATTACCGTAAGAATCATACCAGATTGGCTCCCAACCATTGAAACCACTGAAGATGAGCAACGGAATCATCCCATTACCGCCCACTTCTGCATCCTATGGTTCTCGAAAGCTTATAAACAAACCAGTTAATACACAGAGTCTACCTTTTTTTTCTGGGACAATTACTTTTGTTATTGATGTGCTGTTTCATTGATTGGCTACATTTTGTGTAATGTATTATATAAACAAAATAAAATACATGACTTGAGAAATGCGTCAGTAAAAGAGAAAAACAAAAGGCAGATAAAAGTGTTAAACATAAACGAAAGAGAAAAGATACAAAGCGAGGACAAAGTACAGGAATCCGAGGAGACAGAAGAGATGGCAGAATGAGTCACAACGATTACGCGAATACAGAACTAAGACTAGCGTCAGAACAAAACAAGATCTAAGAAGCAAAAGAAGAGAACTGTGCGAGACTCGCGGCAGAAAGGAAGGTCGATAGTTGCAATGGCGTTCGGGGGAATCAAAAGCACTGAATGTAATAAGTGGGGCAGCGGCGGCTCGAGGACGTGCTCTGACAGGCTCATTACGCAGGACACGCACTGTGTAGGCGCCTGGGATGCCGTGCGTAGGAACAGGTTTAAGAGCTCTGAGGTGGCGACAGTGCACGCGCAGGCTTCCCCTGCCCTGGCATGCTGATTGGGGTCAGGAGGCTGCACACAGGTGGGCCAGGGAGTGGGGGAGTGATGGTTGAGAAGGAACAGCGGCGAGTCACGGCCTCCTAGTGGAGGCTGCGCTCTCAAGGAAACTCCATAGAAAGACCAGTAGTTTCTCAGTCTTGATTTCTGAACCAAATCAACAAGGATGCAGATATCCAGAAAACGACACGAGGACATTTTTCAAGGGATCCAAATATCGGTAGTTACAAATTAGAGACTATATTAGTAATTATAATAAGGAGAATATACGGGATAAAATAAATGTTACCATATGTAATAAGGCTGTTGTAAGTCACAGAGGAGTTCGTGGACCAAAGAGAGGAAGAAGGTCGAAGGTAGTCTACCTTTACACTGTTATGAAACTCGGAGGTAACTTGCACTTCTTTACGCATATTAAAGGATATTCTATTTCTTATAATTCATGTTCACACTGTCAACCCTTTCCAAACTCGGTCTCCTACTCCAGCTGATGCAGGAAACCTGGTGATGTCCGTATGTCACCAGGTCCCTTTGGAGATGTCTCATTGTTGCCAAAACCATTGTGAATTGGATACTGGTCGCTGGTGAATTCTTTCATTGGAGGGACATAAATAGTTTTCATGAATTTCAGTGAGCGGCTAAGTGTAGTGAGAGAGACCAATAAACCAATGGAGGTTCAGGGTGTTCTCAAGGCCAGCCAAGAGTGAGACCCGGAAGGCTCCAAAATCTCGGTTTGAGGCGGGTCCCTGCCGGGGCTCACTAACCTCCCCTGGCAGCCCCGGCCACTACATGACAAGGATTTTTTTCGAAAGCCTAAATCTCTCGCTCATGTGCGAGAACATCAGGCTTCAGAAAAAAATGTCTTTCATCCATAATGGTGGCGCCACACCTGCGCGGCATCCCTTCAAGTAAGAGATGCCTGTGGGCCGGCGCCACCATTATGGAGAGAAACTTGAGGCCGCTGGAAACAGGGGCCTTGTGTTCTAAATCCTGAAGAGTTTCAGTGCTTAGGAAAAGAGGCCTTAGCTTCCAACAGCCTCATCCTTTCAGCCATAATGGTGACGCTGCTCCCTCCCCAGCTGGCGAGGGGCAGCGCCACCATTAAGGCTGAATAGGCGAGGCGCTGTCTCCTGCCAGGGAAGCCTATTAGAAAATAAATGCAGAGATCAGCACCCTCTCCCCTGGTCGGGAGAGGGTGCTGATCTCGACAAAAGGCTGCCAGGCAGGGGTGCATGTAGCCAATTGAGCCGGGACTGTCAAGGGGCGTGTCCTAATGAGCCAGCAGGTGACCCCCGCTGTTAGGCCTTGCCCCCTTGATGAGCCCTGGCTCATTTTGTAGTGCCATTTAAGGCACTGGGTGTTCTACACCTGAGAAATTTCTAAAGAGAATGCATTAAAATATTGCATTTTACAGCACACTTTTTGGGGGTAAAATTGTGTAAAAGCTATACAGTTTACAAGTGGATTTGTACTGTACCCAAGAATCCAGTAGAGGCCAGGTTACCAAGACTGCACAGGAGCATTTTCCAATGTACTCATGTTGATTTCCGCATAATGCAAGTAATCGCATTGTACAAATATTGTAATTTTAATTGTTTATTTGTAAAGCGCTTATACACAAGTAAAGTGCTTCAAAGCGCTTCAAGGCGGAAAGTGAACAAGGGAATACAGTCGTCATTCTTAGGCCTTGAAGATTCCAAATGATCTAACAAAAATAACTAGTATACTAGGCCAGAGGCATTTCTACTAGTGCAAGTGCATGACAGGAAGGAATGAGAGAGGGGGGAGAGAAGGAAAGGAGCAAATAATCCATAAACTACGGTACTATGCTTAACGACTCATCAGATAGTGCAAGTGCATGACAAAGAGTGGTGAGAGAAGGGGGCGGGGTGGGGAAGGACATACAGAACAATAAACTACTGTACGTTTCAGACTGATTGGTGGTTGGTCATCACTAATGCGCGGATGCACAAGTATTTCATGCCCAACCAAGCTAGGGAGGGGAGGACAGGAAAGACAAACTTGCTAGGCCTAGTACATTCAAGGTCGTGCAAGTGCGCAGACAGGAAGTGCGAGGGAGGTGTAGGGGAAGAAGTGCACCCAGTCCAGCAGGGGCCTGGGTTAAGGGCAGAGTAGTTGCCCCTCTCATGGAACGTATTCCGAGTGCATAAGTGCCAAGCAGAGCGCAGAGGCCCGGAGGCAAGTGCAGGACTGGCGGGGAAGCCTCTGACCTGTGAGGCGCTGGAGGTGCACCAGGCAACAAGTCAGTGAACCGAGCAAGTTGGGAAAGAGAAAGAAATAGGGAAGCAGGAGAGAAGAGAAAGGAGGTTAACAGAGTAGAGGGAGAGAGAAAGAGGAAGAGAAGAGGAAGGTCTTGAGGAGTTTCCGGAAGTTAAGGAGGTCTGGTTCAAGACAGAGAGAAGCAGGGAGGCTGTGCCAGAGGGAGGCACCTGCAGAGGATAAGGATCCATTCCCAAATCTCTGTTTGGAAAAACAGCTCACCCGCAGAAAGTTGGAGAAGACAGAGTGGCGGGCTCTACGAGGAGAGTATTTAGGAAGAGAGCGTTGTAGATAGTATGAGTCCCAGCCCCAGAAAGCCTTGTCGCCTATGCAGAGGGACTTGAACTTGATCCTTGCAGCCACGGGGAGCGAGTGGAGGGATTACAGCACTGGAGAGATGCAGTCCCTGGGCTTGAGGCTAAGGATAAGTCCTGCAGTTCTGCTCAGGATAAGTTGAAGAGGTCAGAGAGTAGAAGTAGGAAGATTGAGAAAGAGACTGTTGTAGTAGTTCAGTCTAGAGAGAACCAGGGCTCTGGAGACGGTGAGCCTCTGGGGGAAGGTGAGAAAAGGTAGAATACCTCTAAGGAGGTGCAGCTGATAGTGGGACTTTTTGGAGATGTCTGAGATGTAAGAGGAGAAGGAGAGAGTTGAGTCGATGTCCCCCAGATTTTTTGCATCACTTGTGGGTGAGGGAGCAGGACAAAGAGAGGCCGGCCAGAGTGAAATTGGGAAAGCGGGTGCAGGGGTCCCAATGAGGATGATCTCTGTCTTACTGGCATTAAGGCAGAGATTGTTAGCAGCACACCAGGACTGGATTGCGGACAGACAGTCAGGAATCAGCGAGGAGGAAGAAGAGGTTGAGGATAGCTTGAAAGAGAGCTGTGTGTCATCCGCATTTAACACTGAAAGTTGGAGGTGAAGACAAAGATCATGTGGGCCAAAGGGGCCATGTAGACATTGAAAAAACAGGGGGATTAGATCCCTGCGGGACACCACAAGTAGAGAGAGTGATAGCGGAGAGAAAGGACCCAAGTTCCACCTGGGAAGGACTATCAGAGAGAATGGATGCTAGCCACACCAGGGCCTGATCTGTGATCCCCAGGGTATCACGGAGGCGTGAGATCAGGATTTTGTGGTTTACCATATTGAAAGCAGAGGAGAGGTCGAGAAGAAGGAGGACAGAGGAAGAGTTAGAGCAAAGGTTTGAGAGCAGGTGTTCAGGAGAGCAGTTCCCATGCCCTTGGATGCTCTATAGCAGACTGATGGTTATGGAGATCAGCCATCAGATTCAGTGTGGAGGGTAAGCTGCAAGATAGTAAACTTCTCCAGGAGCTTGCCCAGGAAAGGAGTGATCGAGATCAGGCGATAGTCTGCCGAAATAGAAGGGTCGGCAGAGGGTTTTTTGAGCAGAAGTTGCATAAAAGAGTGCTTGAGAGAAGTGGAGAAAACTCCAGCGGCGAAGGAGAGGTTGCAGAGGTCTGCCAAGGCTGGAGCTAGAGAGTCAATGGTGTCCTTGATGGTTTTGGAGGTGCAACGGTCCACCTGTTTGGAAGAGGCTTTCATAGACCAGACTTGTCTTGAAACCTCCTCAGGTGTGACAGGGGAGAGGGAGGAGAGAAGAGGAGGTGTGGTGGCGGCAGCCGAGGGAGGCCCTAGAGATGATGGTGCACAAGTGGGTGCAGAAGAGCGAGAGGACAGAATGCCCTGTGTTTTTGTGGTGAAATGTGCAGCCAGGGCCCCGCAAAGGACCTTGGTGGGTGCAATAGAGGATGAGGCTGCAGTAGGGTTGTCCAGTTCCTTGCAGACTTCGAAAAGTTTGGCCGTGTTGTTGGATGCCGCGGAGATGCAGGCTTGAATATGGGCTCATTTCTCAGACCGGATGTAGAGTCTATATTGCCATTGCAGAAGGGGGCAAGCCAGCTTGTTAGAGGGTGCATTTGAAGATGCCCATTTCCGTTCCCCTGCCCTGCACTTGCGTTTAAGGTCAGCCAAGTCAGAGTCGTACCAAGAGTTGCACTTTTTGGCAGGCTTCAGTCAGATTCTCATGACAGGGACAAGGATGCTGAGAGTTTTGGAGAAGGAAAGGTGAAAGTAAGAGAGAGCTGTAGCGGGTGGGAGTCAGCCGCACGAGTAGGAGGAGGCGAGTAGGCGGAGGCAAAGGCAGCCAGTGATGCTTTTTTCAGGGGTCGGGTGACCTTGAAGGTGGGAGGCAGTGCAGGGTGCGCCAGTGATAAAGGAGAAGAAAACCTCAAGTGAGAGGAGAAAAGAGTGATCAGTCTATGAGAGTGAGGTAGTGAGAGGGATAGAGAGAGAGGTGTTTGTGGAAATAAGAGCATCCAAGGTGTGGCCAGCAGTGTGCGCCGGACCAGAGGGTAGACTGGATGAGAGAGAGAGAGAGAGAGAGAGAGTTGCATAGGTTGCGAAAAGCTCCTGAACAGTCAGGAAAGTCAAGATGGATGTTGAGATCACCCAGCAGGAGGAGTTGGGAGGATGTCAGAGCTTGCTTCTTCCTGGTGCAGAGGCAGCACAAACGCCTCCCTCCCCGTTAGGTCTCGGCACCTGGGAGATGATAACGCAGGCCACCTCGACCCTTTGGGGAAAGAGGGTTAGGGTCAGTCGAGTGGATAGGCAGGGGAGGTTAGGAACACCGGAAAGAGGGGTAGGTAGATGTTATGGATGGGTAAGGGGAAGATAGGGTCACATGCTCCTCGGCTCCTGGTCCTGGAGTACTCCGCCGTTGCACTTCAGCACTCTTCACACACTCACAATATGCCAGAGATTAACCAGGGCCTTTGTGATGGAGTCCTTCAACAAGGACATTCACATATATCGGGAAAATACACAAATAATGCGTTGTCATCTCCCAGGTGCCGAGGCCTAATGGGGAGGGAGGCGTTTGTGCTGCCTCTGCGCCAGGAAGAAGCAATTAACTAATGTAAGGCTTAGGGCATGACCCCACATTATACCGTGCAGGATGTCTGCTCTGCATTAACTTCATGCAGTAAATCAGTGGCAATCCCCCCCAAGGTAAAACCTGAAATGCACTTAGCTTCAGTTTTCTGCTTGAGTCCTATGGCTTTTCTGACCTTATCGTGTTGATGGCCACTGTGCTTTCTCCAGTCTCAAATACCTCTGCAAGGAGCAAAAATAATGTCAATACGGGTGCGCACACTATGCGTGACAGAATCTAGGAGTTGTAGTTCTTAGTATTGATTATTCCGCGCAGCGAAACTGCTGCTCCGGTTTCATGCAACAACAAATATTTCTCATAAAACACATGCGGAAATTACTACTAGTTCGATTCTCATGCAGGGTTAATATGAGAACATCTAGCGTTCCCCTTCTAGTTGTTCGCTCTTCCTGTGGCTGGTTTAGGTGCGACTCCCAAGAGCGGCCCCCTCTGGTGCTGCGGGATTGTCTGCGCACATAGTAAGTAAACAGCACTTATCTGAATGTGTACGCAGGGCCTGGGGTTTGTTTTCAGGCAGTGGGCTAGTGCGGTCGGAGGCATGGTGATCCTCACTCCAGCAGGCCTGTGCTGAGCGCGGCCTGCTGGAATTGTAGTATGCGGGCTGTTCTCCATTCCTGGGCCACGGTCCTACAAAAAGGGTGGAGAACACGCCTGGAATACTCGGAATGCTTTCTAGCTCCCCTTCTCCCACCAGAACTCATCACAAGGGTATTTACACCCATACCTGCTCCTGCCCTGACAGTACTCCCCCTCCCTCCTGCAGGTGCAGGTTTAAGAGGGTTCCTTAAATGAAACTGGCGGAGGACTCCAGGAGCATGGATATTTTCTGCGGGTTCCCAGGACCTATCCTCAGGGCCATACCGTTCCCAGTCCACCAAATAACATAGTCTTTTTTGTCTAACACGTGAGTCTAGAATGGCTCTGACCTCGAACTCTGGATGTCCATCTATTTGAATGGCTGGAGGTTTCCTGGTTTTCATGGAAGCAAGGGCTGGTTTTAACAGGGCGATATGAAACACCGGAAGTATTTTCATGTGCGAAGGTAGAGTCAACTTCACAGCAACTGGACCTATTAGCGCCTTTATCGGAAACGGTCCTATGAAACGATGGACACATTTTCGCGACCCTTGCAGGTGGAGGTTTTGCGTTGAGTGCCATACTTTGTCCCCGACTTGATACTGGGGACCAGGTCGTCTTTTCTTATCGGCTTGGTGCTTGTAAGCCAGTTTGGCTGCATTTAGATTGTGTTGAACAGATTGCCAAATGTTTTCTAGGTGTTTCTTCTTTTCTGCTGCTGCTGGCACTTCTAGTATGCTTCCTTGGGGTACTGGTTGAAAACGAGGATGGTACCCGTATAGGCTGTAGAAAGGTGTTGTCTTGGTAGAGGAATGTACCGCATTGTTGTATGCTTATTCAGCGAGCCAAGTAACATTTGCCCAGTCCTCTTCTCTACCTTGGGTGAGGCATCTAAGGTACTGCTCTAGATACTAATAGGTTTATTCCCTTGCAGGGTATAAAATGCGCCATCTTGGTGAGATAATCCACCATAACAAAAACTGCCTTAAACCCTTGACTCTGGGGTAACTACACAATCAAGTCCATCGATACAGTATGCCACGGGGTAGGTGGTGTAGGCAGAGGCTGCAAAGGACCTGTTGATTTTTGATGGTCTGATTTGTTTCTGAGGCATACCTCGCATTTTGCTACATATTGCTGAATGTCCTTGTCCAGGGTCGGCCACCAAAAGTGGCAGTTTACTAGTTCAAGGTTTTTGCTTTTCCAGGATGGCCCACAAATGGGAAGTCATGACACCATTGTAGTGCTTGTTGACGAAGCGATACTGTGGGTAAATACAATGCTGATTTATAAAAGGGCAATCTGTCTTTTACTGTCTGCTCTTTGTTCTGTACCGCCCATTGAGCTAATTGCCGTGCAGACATTGCTTCCCTAGTGTTGTCAAAAATAGCATCCACAGCTACACTTCTGATAAACCGGCGTGGGTCCACCATGGGCTTGGATTCTTCCTTTCTTGTCTCTGGCGGGTCGAGGCACGGTTCGGGATACCGTGAAAGTATGTCTGCCTTTCGGTTTTCTGCTGGGGCTGAGGGCTTTGGCTGATTTTAAGAATTGTAAGTTACGATGATCAGTGTAGATTGTCACCGTGTGTTGGGCTCTGTTTGTGCCCTCCCCGTCTTTCTCATGCAAAAGATTAAAACTGACACACCCCAGACGGGGAATGAGGCAAAGAGAGCAGTCTGCGAGAGTTCAAGGCAAGGTTTATATAGTAAATGGCATTCAAAAATCTCTGTTGCCTCTGAGAGCGCTCTGACCAGAATTAGGGTTACAATACATTTTATAGGACAAATGACGCAACTAACATAGGGTACTACGTTGGTCCCGGATTGGACAGTCCATATGGTGCCCATGGTGTGGGCGGCATCTCTTCCTCCGGGTTGGCTGCTTGGTTGGCGGGAGGATGGACGTCAGGCATCTGTGCTCTGAATGGGTGAAAGTCAGGTCGCTGTGAAGCGGGGTGGCCACTGGCTAAGCTAACATAATATATTCTCAAAAATGCATGCACTAAATAATGATCGTTCGAAGTCTTTGAACAACTCATCATGTCTCTATGAACTTCACACATGTATCTATACTATCAATAACATCGGATTATAAAGGCCTTATGTTAAGGGTCTTGACCACCATAATAACACTGGTTGAAGTGAGGGTCTCTGTTCATAAGAATCTTTGGTATGTTGACATTTGTTAGGGGTTGACAACGATATACTGCAGCAGGGGTCTAATGTTAGCTGGTGATCTGTTGGGTGGGCATCATGGCGTGGTCAGTGGTCTGGCAGATAAAAGGAATACCTTGCAGGGGCTCAGGGTCACAATGGCAGTAAGTTTCCACTGGCGAGGGTGCGGAGGCAAGGACACGTTTGTGGAGATGAACGAGCTATGTGCTTAGCTCATGCTGGTTCACATGCAGGACAGTGATCTCAGAGGAAGAGTGATGTGTTACATTTATTATTTGTTGCAAGTACCTCCGGCTTCAGCGTGAGAATGGAGCCGCTGAGTTTTCCAGTCAGAGTAGGAAAGATGGTGGGGGCCATGTGCCCTGCCCGTTTGGCCGTTGCGAGAAAGGGAAGAGAAGCATTTTGTATTATCACAGTGAGGCCTAGTCACCAAGTCGAAAGGGGGTACAAAAATGGATGCCCTGTGTCCTGCTCGGTGGTCCCATTTATGCGAATGTTCACCAAAGTTGACATTGCATAAGTGCAAGGGGCGAACCCACCACTGGAGGCACTTGGTCCGAGTTTTGTACTGAGAAGTAAAGGATGCGAGGGGCCTGCTGGCCCCTTGCTCCCACACATTCCCCCCTTTCGTTAAATCTAAAGTAACAAATTATGAGCCTTGTTTTCTTTCATTCTCCCTTTGGTAATACTCAGCTTCAGCAACTGCTTCTTCCCAGGCTGGGGTATCTTTTATTGGCATCCATGCTCTGCATACACTTCTCAAGATCTGCCCTCTTCTTGCATATTCATCTGGGGTGCATGTTAGGTAGATCCCACCATCCCCATCCAGGTCTACCCATACTTCTTTATACCATTGTAGTTCCCTTGGTTCCTTAATTGTGGTGTGATATAAATTATCAACCCTGTCCCCATATTGCCTGTAGATGGCAGTCATCCTGTATTTTGGTGTGTTATGTTCCCCTGTTTGTATTTGTGCATCTATCATAGTTGCTACCGTTGTCGATCGGCCCATTGTTACCATCATCATAGTTGAGGTAAGCATACTTTTTGCACAACACCGGAGGCCTAATTTGCACACGCAGAAGAATAGCAGCATAAAGACGATGACGTGAACGAGTATTTTCATCATCACATTTACCCATGATGGTATCCAGCTGAACAGGTTGTCAAACCATGTACTTGCTTCTACTCCGCCCTCTGTTTTCATCCTCTCTCCTAAGTTGTGAACTGCTGTTATCACATGCGAGAGTGTTCCGTTATTTGCATCTTCAGATGGCACGAATGTGCAACACGCCCCCCCGATTTTTTGGCAAACACCACCGTCCATCGCCGTGAGGAGGTCTAGAACATACCGGTTTTGCATTGTCATTTGGCGCAATGCATGGACCTCTATTTCTCTTACATTGAATCCTTCTTCAGTGTCATTGGCTAGTTGGATTAGCTCCCAGCGCACTATTTGTAACCATTTGGCATTTGCTCGTGCTTGGAGCCCTGGCGCTAGGAACGATGCAAAAAATATCTCTGCGGATGTGAACAGTTTGTATTTTTGTGGGATCTCAGCAAGGTGTTTTGATGATTCAGACGAAATATAGTTGGATGATCTTTTACTTTGTGATAATTTTGTTTTCAACTCTTGTTCTGACAACAGTTCGTAAGCTGGAGATTCTGTTTTTACTTGTCGGGGCGCTGTCGATGGGTCAGCCGATTCTCCTGCTGCTCCTTGGATATGGCTTTCGGGTATTACCATCAGGGCCGTATGGAGGGTGGCTAAGGCACAAGTACCTTTCCAGGATGCAGGTAGATGCAGGTAGTCTTGTTTGCCGCAAATCCAGTACATGTCCATGAGTGTTGCGGTGCATTTCTTCATAACAGATATTATTACTGTCTTGTTGCATTTCCTTGCCTCCCCCATGTTCACTTTCCCTTCCCCATGGAAGCATAGTTCGTGTGGTATTTCTTTTTGTATTTTTATAGGTTTTTCCAGTGCTGTGATCCATGTTAGCTTAGTGACGTGTTGCGACCAAATAGGAGCACACATCCTTTATCCACTGGAAGGTGTCCTCAGGCAGTCCCCGGAGTGCTTCTGCTTTGCATTCGATAGTTTCATCTTGCCATTTGTTCCCTGCATACCTCGTCCCTTTTATGACAAAGAATGGCTCTTTGATGCAAATTACTCCTTGACGCCGGCTCGTGCATGCTCTCTCAATTTCCAGCCTTTCTATGGTGACGGTGTATGCCTAGAAGATGCTTTTTATCCTACACAGAACTAAGTGAATCAAATATTGAGGCTCCGACAAGGGCACCTCCTGTGGTAGCAACATTTTGGTTGCCCCTGATGCATGCGGTATAATGAACAGACATAGCAGCTTTCATTTGTTGCTTGCTTTGCCGTAGCACTCATGTCTGAATACCATTTGTTAGATTGATCAGGTGGCGGGGGTCTTCTATTTCATCTAATCCCAGGTCATGATAAATGTTGTATCTTTTCCTTCCTGCCCCCCTTTTTTCTCTCCTTTTCCCTCCCTCCTTATAGCTTCTCACTTTTTGATAATGTATTGGGAACATTCCAGCCCAGGCAGTATCATTGCTGTTGAATATGGCATGTGTATACTCGTTAGTAGCAGCAGCGTAATATGAGGTAGGTTCTATGGTTGTCTGCGTATGCATACTTGTGTAGGCTAAGTTACTCGGCCAATAAAAGCCGCCATCATATTCATTTGGTTCATAATCATTACTCATATTTATGCCAGGATGTGACAAGGAGACAATTGTAGGATCAGCAGAGGCGTGCTCTGAAGTTTGTGTTGCATTCGTATCGTTAATACCAATGATATATGTTTCTCCCCATATTGTCTTTACTCCAGTCCATATTAGGCTTGACCATTCTCGTATCAGCTTAGCCCCGCTCCCCCCTTTGTGCATGTCATTAACCAGAGATAAGAGAGTGTTATACCAGGCCATGAAGAACAACATCATGGAAAGCAAGACAGCAGCACATTTCAAAACACATTCAACATTGCTATACTTATTAGCCCTATTGGCATCCCTATTAATATCTAACATTAACGTGTTCTCTGCGAGTGCACTTCGTTGGCCCATTTCGTCACCTGGAGGGACGATACAAATTTGTTAAGTGACCAGAAAATGCTCATAATATACATATTTACACATCATATTTACTCATTGTTTTAATTTACGGTTGCTGTACTTTTTATTGCACATTTTTCTATCATCCGCTTCACTTATATCCTCTTTTTTATTGTGCATTTTTATAGTGGGGGGAAGATATAGCAAGGAAAAGAGAGTGAAAGGAAGAAAGATAGAGAAGTAGGGCAAGGCAAATCAGAGGGCACATCATTGTCTTTGCTCCTTACAAGTTCCTCCTTCATTTGATCAGGTTGTCATTGCTTCCCAACCTCACTTGTTGTGTCACTTGCACATTCCTGTTCGCTCTGAGGGAGTGTACTATCGTGTGCCCTCCTCACATCTGAGAGGTGCACCCAATATTTCAGTCCCTTAACCTTCACTGCAGTGGGCGTACTGTAAATTACCTCATATGGGCTGTGAAACCTTGGTGAATTCCATCTCCTGACAAAACTCCTCACATATACCTGTGCTCCTGGCATCAGCGGCCCAGTTGGGCTGTGTAGCTGGCATGGTAGTATCAGTTGCCACATTTTCAGTAAAAGGCGGTGCTATTTGTCACGCTATGCTGCGTACTGCGCGTGTCAGCTGAGTCAGGCAGCTATGTGTGCATCTGAAGCTCTCCTAATCAGGTAGAGCGGTGTGTGTATTCGCCTCCCAGTCACAATTTCATGGGGGCTCAAATGGTGGTCCTTGCATGGTTGCGTTCTGAGTTGGAACAGTGCTAAGGGTAAACAATACACCGAGTTTTATTTAATTGTATTACACAATTTCGATAGTTTACTCTTGAGCAGGCCGTTGATCTTTTCCATCATCCCATTAGCCATTGGATGATAAATGGAACACAGTTTGTGCTTCACCCCTAGGAGTGACGTTACTTCTTTGAAGAGGTCATTCACAAAGTGCGTGCCATTGTCTGATCGTATCACATCACATATTCCCCATCGGGAAAACACTTCTCTCACCAGAAACTTCGCCGTACACTTCGCATCTGGGTGTGGGCATGGACCCGCCTCCACCCACCTCGAGAAGGGGCATACTACCACAATTAGATATCTCGCCCTGTTACATCTCTCTCCCATGTCTGCATAATCTATGTGGAGCTCCCTGGCGGCCGGCAGAGTACCTCGCAATGTCCTCAATGTCATCCCTGAATTGTATGTTTGACATGTTGTACAATCTATGATAAACTTTGACAAATGTTCCTGTAGGTTGGGGACAAACCAATGTTCCTGGATGTCTGCAGTGATGTGTTGTTTCGCTACATGGGCTGGAAAGTGCAGCTGTTGGAATGCTAGTTCTAGTAATTCTATCGGCATCACTACCTTCCCTGTTGTCTCCTGCCTCCAAATGACGTCTGTAGCCGATTGTTTACACCCTCGCTTGCTCCATAATTCTTGTTCCTCCAGTGGTGCTCTCCTCTGTAGCTCTATTAGCTGTGTTATGGGTGCGTTACTATAGGCTTCTTCTAGTGGTTCTGCGGTGATGGCTTTCGCAATGAACTCAGTCTCTGGTGTTATATTGAAATACGAGGCCTCCTTCGCAGCTGCATCAGCTTCTGCGTTTCCCAATGAGATCGCATCTGTGTTGTTGGTATGGGCTTGGCATTTCACCACTGCCACTACCGATGGCTCTGCCAACGCCTCTATTAATTCATTCAATAATGTGGCGTGCTGCACTGGTGATCCATCTGCTCTTCTGAACCCTCTTCTACACCAGCGTGATAGTCCTGAATGGACAGTGGTAGTTGCATATGCCGAATCTGAATATATAGTCACTGTGCATCCTTTGGCTGTACGTAATGCTTCAATTAATGCTGTTAGTTCAGCCGCTTGTGTGGAGTAATGGGACGGGAGATGCTTTTGGACGATTGTTTCATAGCTATCTTCTCAATTCGTACTACTGCCATCCCTACATGCTTCTCTCCTGTTTCTGGGTTTATTGATGCTGAACCATCTATGAAGTATATTTCCCCTTCCTTCAGGGCATTTTCACTCACCTTGGGAATATCATCACCCTCCCCCTCATAGGTTGCACAGTCGTGTTCCTGCATATCCTCCATAGTACACGGTTCTGTAATGAATGTTGCCGGGTTTACTGTTTTGCATCTGAACACATGCACGTTGGGGCTTGAAATTATTATCTCATATGCGGTTGCTCTCTGTGTTGTCAGTGTTGATTTTGACCGCTCAAGAATCGCAAATAATGAATGCTCTGCATACAACGTTACTGAACATCCCATTACAATTGTGGCACTTTTTTCAATGGCGAATGCCGCAGCTGCGAGGGCCTGTTCGCACGCGAAGTGACCTTGCATCACTGCATCCAGTGTTCCGCTGTAGTAGACCAATGGCTTGTGGCCTAATGATGTTTTCTGTGTCAACACTGCAGTCTTCAATGTTCCATTGCAGTGTGAGAACAAGAAAAATTCCCTCTCATAATCTGGGTTCGCGAGGACTGGGGCATCTGCGATAAGGTCTTTCAGTCTGAAGTACTGAGCCATCATGTCATGTGTCCATTTTATTGGGGCTCTACTTTTTTGCGCTTCTTTTAATGCTTGCAATAATGGGCATGTGTATGCTGCATAATTAAGGATCCATGCTCGGCAATAGTTGCATATGCCGAGAAATGTTTGCATGTCCTTCACTGTTTTTGGTATTATTATGTTACGTATGGCAGCTGCCCTGTCAGGGAGTATTCGTTTTCCATCTTTCGATATCAACTGTCCGAGGTATACAACTTCGGCAAGGCAGTATTGTAGTTTCCCTTTATCAACCTTGTATCATTTGGTGGCTAACACGTTTAACAGTGTTATAGAGTCTTCTCTGCACTTTTCTTCTGTATTGCTACAGACGAGTAAATCGTCTACGGATTGTATAATGGTGCTCTCTACATCTATATTTCCTATGTCTTCACGTAATACTGTGTTAAAAATACTTGGGCTTTCGCAATATCCCTGTGGGAGCCTGCAATTTTCATATCTGTTATTTCCCAGTGTGAACCCTGTGAGGTACTGCGATCCTGGGTCAAGTGGTATGGAGAAGGCAGCATTCTTCAAGTCCACTACAGTAAAACATGTAGATTCTTTGGGTATGCTGCACAGTATTGATGCCGGGTTAGGCACTAGTGTGAACTCTTTTTGAATGACGTCATTGAGTGGGCAGAGATCTTGGATCATCCTCCACGCCCCTCCTTTTGCTTATTTAATCCGAAAGATGGCTGTGTTACACAGGGAATTTGATGGCACTATTATACCTTGGTTCAGGAGTGCAGTTATTGTCTCCCTAATCCCTGCCACTGGATCATGATGTCACACGGTATGTTTATTTCCATTAAAATCTCTCCATCATCTTCGTTGTCAGTGAATAGTTCTTCGTCAGTTAGATATGTTAGCATTATGTTTGGATCTATGCATAACACAGTTCTCCACTCACATCCATGCATGTCCAAGCCTATGACCACAATACGTTTGCTCGATACATGAACTGCCTCGATGTCTATGGACATTATAGTGCCTGGCAAGACATCCGTATTTGCAATTGGACGGAATATAAAGTCTGATGGTGTCCTCCATTCTTTTCTCATTATCTCAGGTACTACTCGGGCTAACACTTTGATGCCATAGATAAACATGTCTATGTCAATGGGTATCCCTCGCACTACAACCTCATTCATCATTGTACTAATCATTAACATTGTTCATACTGGGCATACTCCTGGGGTGGAACACACTATTCCCCGCTCGGTAAATGAAATGGTCATGTTCAACTTACTCAGCAAATCTCTACCGAGCAAGTTGATTGGCGCGTCTTCGTGGTACAGTAAGGGTGCGCGCACTGTTTTTCAACCCACAGTTATATCAAGATCTTTGGTGTAAGGAACTGTTAAAATAGCCCCCAGAGAACCCCTGCGTTTTCAAATTCCTGCCTGAGAGCGGAAACCGCCCTTCCATACGACATTATTTTTCCGCTCCTGAGTCTACCATAAAGATAAACTGCTTATTTCTTATCTCTGCCCCCACTAGTGGTTCCTCTTCTGCACGTAGGGTGGTGGATAGGACTGGACACGCAAGTGCTCCCTGTGGGCTTTCCTAATCTGCGTACCTTTCTTGTCCTGGCACTGAGAAAACATTATCTCCAACTATTGTTGTGCTGCAGAACGGTGCGGGTGCACCATGTGCAGATGTCGCAAAAATGTTCCTGCCGACATTTCCTACAGTGTTTTGTCTTGCCATGGGCTGTGATGCGCTGTGATGCGGTTGTGAGGGTGGTTGTCTTTGCTGCATTTGGGGTTCATTATAATACTGGTCCTGTGGTCTTCCCCCTCCCATTGGTAATCCATAGGGGCTACCTGGGTGTGGGCATCCCCATACCTGTTCATTGTCCACGGGTGGTTGCCCTTGGAAATACTCTGAGGGCCGCATCCTGCATTCTCTTGAATAGTGTCCCCATCTCCCACAGTTCCAACATGACCCTTGCTGTCCTCCTCTCATCCCTTGGCCACCGAATCCTCTATCCCCCATGCCTCCGAACCCCCCTTTCTGGCCACGGTACCCACCTCGTCCTCTTGCCGGCCTTTTATGCCACTGTGGTCCTCTGTGTTGCTCCTCTCCGTTCCACAGTCTTTGTTCTCCTGCTGCCCACGGTGCTGCTATTTCGACTGGCCTGCCTCCCGCACTCTCATCCCCTTCATCCTCCCTATCTATTGTTACGCTGGCATTTATGGCGGCGACCTTCACTAGTTTATTCTGTACCAGTTTCGCTTTGTCCGCCAACCTTTTTTGTGCTATATCCTTTTCTCTCTCTTTGATCCTCCTACAGTGGTGCACAATTATGCTCTGAATTTCAGGCCAACCCTTGGCTTATATCCCAGCTATCTTGTCCAAGGCCTTCTGTACCTCCTTCGGGAGCCCTTTCTTGATTATAAAATAGAACAAGGCGGTGGATTGGCTCCATGCCATACCAGTTTTGCTTCTCCATAAGTCTTGCACCCGCAGTATGAATTGCGTAGGATCCTCGTTCTCCATTGTACATTGCATTACTAAATGTAAGTCTGAAATATCTGGAAATGTGCGCCACAATGCGTCCCATACTTGTGCTCGAACATTGTTGAAGGGTGATCCATCGTGGCGGTCACAACTCATTGTTACTCCTGGAAACCCCACCTTCTCCCACACAGCGTCTGCCTGATCACCAACGGCTGACACTAGCAAACTTTTTACATCACCTATCGCTAATGGTACTCCTGCCGTGTTCTTTTCGAACATATGTATATATGTATCAATTTCCCTGACCCTCCCGCAAGTGGGGGGAGGAGTTTCAACAGGTTGTTCTTGTCCATCTGGGCCCACGGGATATAGTGTGGCCTACCTGCTCCCTTGTGTATCAACGGCATCTGCAACTTATGCTTCTTTCCTCTCTTTCTTACCGCCCCTTTCTTTGCCTTACTCAACAGCATATTCCCTACTCGCTGCCTTAATCTACCCTGCCATCGTGGGGGTGATCGTTCATCTAAGTCATCGAAATGATTTGGCAGTGGGGATCCCACAGCTGCTACTCCTTCTTCGTATTCGTCTAGATCACTCCACACTTCTTCTGTTTCCTCCTCTTGCTCGCCATTCTCCTCTTGTCCTTCCCCTCGCTTTCTTTCTGGGGTGTCTGAGCGTATTATTCTTACTGGTTTGTCATTCAGATAGAACAGGAATTCTCCCGATCACCATTCTTTTTCTCACCCTTGTGATGTGGGTGTTCCCTGAGACAATATGGACTGCGCTGGTCCTGGCGTCGCTGGTGCTGATTCCCCTGTTACACTTAGCGGGGGTGTGAGATCTGCTACGGACAATGGTGGTACTTCCCCTCCCCCGGTAGCATTTGGCCTCTGTCACACAGTGCTCTTAGCCGTGTTATTTCCATTTGTGCATGCGCTAACTAGCGGTCTAAATCTCCGGTTAATCGCACTAAATTTACACGGGGCGCACTTGTTGGGCCATAGAGGCCTCCTTTGTCATATGGCGGTGGCCCAGTGGCTACCGCTCCGCTTGGGGGGTGGGGATGGGGCACGCTGGCACATACAGAGGCTCGCTGTATCCTACTGCTGGTCTTGTCATTAATGGGTATATTTTGGTTGAATCATTCTCAACTGTGGTCGTTGTGCATTCACCCTTTGGTGTTCCGCTTACCTCTTCCTGAGTTTTCTGTTTTTCGATTGTTTTTTCTGTATTTACCTCTGCTGTTTACTTCCCTTCTGTTTTGCAACTGTTTTCCCTTATATCTTGCCAATAAGTGTGTGGATACTAAGGGCCTCATCACGACCTCGGCGGTAACGCCGGAGGTATTAGCACGGGGGCTATTAGCGCGACCGCCATAGCCCCTGGCTCTAATAGCGCGGGATCACGAGTTGGGCGGACTTGTAAGTCCCCATTCCCCATTGAGCCCATTCGGTAATGCCCCATTCCCCATTGGGCTCAATGGGGAAATTTCGCGCTCATACCGCCGGCGGATTTCCCGCCGGCAGTATGAGCGCGAATTCTCGGCGGATTTCACACCAGCTCAGAGCTGGGTTGAAATCCGCCGAGGCCCTGATTCGGCGGACCCTTAAATCCGGCGGTAATAGCGCTACCGCCGGATTTAAGGGTTACCGCCGAGGTCGTGATGAGGCCCTAAGTCTAACACTCTTTTGTCAAACGACCCTCCCTCTGCCCAAATTGGTGTCACACTGTCCCCTTTTATCTCTGTCACCCATTGATCGTGGTATTTCTGTATCCTTTCACTATATAGTGGGAGATGCTGGCAAATGTGAGCTAATGGTGTTACTCCCCACATGATGATGTCTCTCCCTTCTCTTGTGTGCGCACTTGCACCTGAGCCTCCCTCTAATCTCGGGTGCAATATTTGTTCTCTTTTCTCAATGCCACACCCTTCAACCACCTTTCCCTTTATTATAGGTCAACAATATATTGAGCGTTTCTCAATTATTGACAGTTATTGTGCTTTAATATTCAACGTCACCTTTGTAATCATTGCATTTCCAATTCAAACAGTTCACTTTCGCATATATAACCCCTTACCGACAAATCACTTACAACATTTTGACATTCGTGACAATAATGGACAAAAAAGACATATAACACATAACATGCACTACCTGCGCGCTTTTATTTCCCTCTTGTTCCCGTTACTGAACACTTTTTACCCTGCCCCATTGCCTACTCTTCTCATTCACTCCCCACCTCTTACACCCTCTTACTCTTTCCCAAAGAATCTTGCTTACACGGAAAAAGAATATTCTAAATAACTACTCCGAGTCTACTTAATATATGAGACCCCTACTATTTTCTCTTTATCTTCACTTATTTAACTGCACTGGACGAGACAATGCTACGCGGCACCGCCTTCTACCCCGTTCGGGCGAGGATACCTCTTCTCTTCTTCTTACTTTTCACAAAAGCTAATGGCCATATAAAGGATAGATCTGAAAAGCCTCACCATCACCTACACAGCCCCTACTCTTGGCTGTAACCCACTACCACCTGTTCCCCTGTTCCCTTATTTTCCCCCTTACCTTTCCTAGGGAACTTTCACAAAACCGGCACTCACGTGTTCAGTCGGGTAATCCGAGGTTCATCGTTCGCTGTCTGACCCCAGTCAGGTCCGCACCCCAACCAAGCCGTGGCCCGCTTCGGCGAGCAGCTTTTTCAGTTGGGTATCGTCAACCGGGAACCCTTGACCCTTTCTTGTAGTGCGCTGTCACAACTGAACTTAAGGGAGGAGGATTTCAATCCCCTCTCCCGAACCACAGAAGCCGAATGGATCAACCCCTCCCACCATGGTTGGCACGGGCGCCTGGATGTTCGAATTACAGGTAGCCACGTGGCAGCCAATGGGGGGAAGAAGGAGTTAGGGAAAGGGGATGGACAAATAAAGGGAAGGAAGGGAAGACAACAAGACATAAAATGACAAAAGACCCCTACAATTCCTGACTTGATAGCTTAATACTCCTGCAACCTGACCTGACTCTATCTTCAGTAATTAGTTAACACATAACACGCCACCCTACACAAATCGTGAGCAAACATGGATTAGCACAACATAATGCACATAGAAAGGCGCTTTTCTCCATGTGGAAAAGCAAATAACTGGAAATGACTTAAAACCATAATACACTGTTAATGAACAGAGAACATTGAGACGTTCACATGCCTCACAAAACATGGATTAACATAATACACTGCACATAGAAAAAAACTTAATAACTGGAAATGTGGATTAGAAGAGTTGAATTTTCCCTGGTGCTTAGAACGTGAGGTAAACAATGTGCCTGCTACCAGACTGGCGTTTATCTTTCCCAAAACCAAGGATTTATGTGCCTTCACTTAACTTTTGGTCCGGACGTTTTCCTCAGACGTCCGGACATAAATACTTGAAGCTTCTGATTTACTCCATGTTAATGGCGTAAACCGGCCAAGCAAACAAACATAGAAACACTTAACTGATGGTCCGGGAGCCTACTGCGGCTGACCCGGACCTGTAGCTCTGGAGCAGATTAAGGAGCGTGTGCCGCCGCACCCCGGGATATAAAGATGCCTTGCGACATGACCGGCGTGACTCCTTCCCTCCACTCGCTTACACCTTCAGCGTTCCTGCTTCGCTCCTGCCGCCGTCGCCGCCGCCGCCCATGCTCTCCAACATTAATCAACAGCACATGAGCACGGGCGGGCGGCCGTTAAGAGCCCAATCCCTAATTGCAAAGTGCCGGCAGCTGAGTACTGACAGGCCCAAGGAACTACACATTTCCCCATGCCTGCTGGGAATTGTAGTTTTTAGATATGCCGTACCTGCTTCCTCCTGCACCACAGGCCCTTATTCCTGACATGCGCACAGGCTGGTCGCGGCCGCAGAGGTGATGGTTTTGCTGGGGGGCGTCCCAGATCTCGCCGCACATTGCGGGCCTTGAGGCACCTTTCCAAATCACGTCGCAGGGGGTCACCAAATGTTTGTGCCCTCCCCGTCTTTCTCATGCAAAAGATTAAAACTGACACACTCCAGACGGGGAATGAGGCAAAGAGAGCAGGCTGTGAGAATTCAAGGCAAGGTTTAAATAGTGAATGGCATTCAAAAATCTCTGTTGCCTCTGAGAGCGCTCTGACCAGAATTAAGGTTACAATACATTTATAGGACAAATGACGCAACTAACATAGGGTACTACGTTGGTCCCGGATTGGACAGTCCATATGGTGCCCATGGTGTGGGCGGCATCTCTTCCTCCGGGTTGGCTGCTTGGTTGGTGGGAGGATGGACGTCAGCCATCTGTGCTCCGAATGGGTGAAGGTCAGGTCGCTGTGAAGCGGGGTGGCCACTGGCTAAGCTAACATAATATATTCTCAAAAATGCATGCACTAAATAATGATCGTTCGAAGTCTTTGAACAACTCATCATGTCTCTATAAACTTCACACATGTATCTATACTATCAATAACATCGGATTATTAAGGCCTTAGGTTAAGGGTCTTGACCACCATAATAACACTGGTTGAAGTGAGGGTCTGTGTTCATAAGAATCTTTGGTATGTTGACATTTGTTAGTGGTTGACAACGATATACTGCAGCAGGGGTCTAATGTTAGTTGGGGATCTGTTGGGTGGGCATCGTGGCGTGGTCAGCGGTCTGGCACATAAAAGGAATAACTTGCAGGTGCACAGGGACACAATGGCAGTAAGTTTCCACTGGGGAGGATGCGGGGGCATGGACACGTTTGTGGAGATGAACAAGCTATGTGCTTAGCTCATGCTGGTTCACATGCAGGACAGTGATCTCAGAGGAAGAGTGATGTGTTACATTTATTATTTGTTGCAAGTACCTCCGGCTTCAGCGTGAGAATGGAGCCGCTGAGTTTTCCAGTCAGAGTGGGAAAGATGGTGGGGGCCATGTGCCCTGCGCGTCTGGCCGTTGCGAGAAAGGGAAGAGAAGCGTTTTGTATTATCGCAGTGAGGCCTACTCACCAAGATGGTGTCGAAAGGGGGTACAAAAATGGATGCCCTGTGTCCTGCTCGGTGGTCCCATCTACGCGAATGTTAACCAAAGTCGACATCGCATAAGGGCAAGGGGCGAACCCATCACTGGAGGCACTTGGTCTGAGTTTTGTACTGAGAAGTAAAGGATGCGAGGGGCTTGCTGGCCCCTTGCACCCAGACAGCTCCCAAAAGGTAGTGTTGCCACTCATCAAATGCTGTCTTTATGGCCAGTAATTCCTTGTCCGCTATTGCGTA
Organism: Ambystoma mexicanum; assembly: GCF_040938575.1. Classification (NCBI taxonomy): domain Eukaryota; kingdom Metazoa; phylum Chordata; class Amphibia; order Caudata; family Ambystomatidae; genus Ambystoma; species Ambystoma mexicanum. The sequence continues at coordinate 111,724,439 of NC_090922.1, forward strand.
ATTTTGTTCTGCAGGCAGTAACATTCGAGAGTAATAGGCGACTGGGTGTAGTTGCCCATTATCACTCCTTTGGGATAGGATCGCCCCCACTGCGTAGCTTGAAGCGTCAGTCTCAACAATGTAGGGTTTGGCTGGGTCTGGGTGCTGTAGAACAGGAGCGGTGACGAACGCCCTCTTCAGAGCCTGGAAGCCTGCCTCGGCTTTCTCGTCCGACTGAAACTGTACTCCCTTTCGTAGAAGTCTGGTGATGGGCTGTAGCTTCTTTGCAAATCCATCTATAAAGCGGCAATAGAAATTGGCGAAGCCAAGAATGGATTGAATATCCTTGACGGACCTTGGGGAAGGCCATTCTATGATGGATTGCACTTTTTTCTTGTCCATGGTGACCCCTTGCGGCGACAAAATGAACCCAAGAAACTCGACCGTTGTCTGATGGAACTTGCATTTCTCTAGTTTAGCAAACAAATGATGTTTCCGCAGTCTTTGCAGCACTGCTCGGACGTGTTTCCTATGTTCTTCCAGGTTCTGGGAGTAGATCAGGATGTCATCGATGTAAACTACTGCAAATACGTCCAAATACCCGCACAGAACCTCATCTAGAAAATGTTCGAATGCCGCCGGAGCATTACATAGCCCGAACAGCATGACCTGATATTCGTACAGGCCGAGCTTGGTCCGAAAGGCTGTCTTCCATTCATCCCCATTGCGTACTCTTACCAGGTGGTAGGCTCCTCAGAGGTCTAATTTCCTATAGATGGTTGACCCACTCACCTGGTCCAACAGTATCGGAATCAGGGGCAAGGGGTAACAATTCTTGATGGTTATTTTGTTGATCGCCCTGTAGTCGATGAATGTTCTTAGGTCTCCTGTCTTCTTCGGGACGAAGAATAAAGGAGAGGAGACAGGGGCCGTAGAGTGTCTGATGAAGCCGTTCGCCAAATTGGTTTCTATGTAGTCCTTCAAAACTAGTTTTCGGCCTCAGTGAGAGCGTATATGCGATTGCAGCGTAGCACTGCACCCACTTCAAGGTCAATCCGGCAGTCGAATGGCCGGTGAGGGGGCAAGTCTCGGCTGCCACCTTGCTAAAAACATCCCGGTACTCTTCATACTCGTTTGGCAAATCCATGGCTGCACTTCCTCACACGTAATGAGCTATGGGCTTTGGCGCGGGTACTTGGCAGTGCGCTTCGCAAAAAACAGAGTTAAACTGGACTGCACCGGTGTTCCAGTCTATGGTTGGGCTATGGAGCCTCAACTAGGTTAGCCCCAAAATAAAGCCAAACTGCGGGGCTGCTATCACATTGAAACTAATGACTTCTTGATGTTTTGTACCGCACTCCAGAAGTAGGGGCGCCGTTTGCTGTGTGACGGGTCCTGAGATCAATGGCGAACCATCTACCGACTTCACCTCTTCAGGCAATGCTTTCGTATTCACTGGGAGCCCCAGCTTCGGGCCACTTGAACGTCTACGAAATTCCCTGTAGCGCCCGAATCCACCATTAATGTTACTGGAACACATTTGCCCTGCCATTGCAAACTACCGATTAACGTTACATGAGTTGCCTGGTTAGTGCGTACGTTTTCCAACATGTGTGGGGTGTTTTCAGCTTTGCACGCTCCTGCCACCCTCACAGGCGAGCTATCGCATTTCCCCACAGCCCTCCTTTTGCTGGTTTATTGGGACATTCCCGTACGAAGTGGCCTGCTTTACCAAAGTAAAGGCACAACTTATCTCTTCGCCTCTTCTCCTTCTCCTCCTTAGTCAGAGGCCCCCGAACGGTACCGATCTGCATCGGTTCATCAGTCCCCTTCTCCGTAACCCTGGTGGATTTTTGTTGGTCTAGCCTCACTATTGGTTTGTTCTCCCACCGATCCTGACGCTGCTCATTCTGCCTCTGATCCAACCTATGAACAAGATCAGTCATGGTAGAACAGTTTTCTGGTTGCGGATCCACTTGAGCCACCAGCTCCTCGAGGTCCTCCCATAAGCCTTGATAGAACAAAGCCATTCTTTCTCTTTCAGCCAATCCGTTTCCATGGCTAGCCGATTAAAAGCTGTAACATAGGAGACCAAGTCTTTGCTCCCCTGTTTCAGTGTCAACAGTTCTTTGTCCTTAAGTAATGTTGCAGACCTACAATTGAATATCTTGCCAAACTCTTCGAGGAACATGTCCCAACTGTATAGCAAGGCATCATCCTTGCGGACTAACGACTTGGCCCACGATGCGGCATCCCCGGTGATATAAGAGATCACGAACGCCGTACGGGCCTGAGCAGTCTGGAACACCACAGGCTTTGTTAAGAAATGTAGTTGGCATTGCATGATGAACTGATTAAAATTCTGGGGGTCTCCATGGTACCTTTCTGGTTCTGGAAGGAAGAAAAAATGGGCGGAACCCTCTTTTTTTGGGGGCCTGACTCTAGAGGGTTGAGAGGTACAGAGATAAAGGGGAGTAGAGTCAACGGCTACCCAGGCCAAAGGCGTGACAGGGGGTCACAATACTCCTTGCAGGAGAGCTAGGAGGGTACGAGCTCGAAAAAGAAATCACCGTAAGGTACAAAAAACAGGAAGGTTTATTACCCATTACCCAAAGTTCTTTATGTGCCGTGGCACATAATATATGCATACTGAAGTACATTTATAGTCTACATATCGGTGGGTTAGTAAATAGTGACAAACTATTCCATGTATTGTTTACATTCACAATACATTAACATTGTCTGTGCACATAAAGAACTTTGTAAATATGTCTTCTTGTTAAAATAAACCTTCCTATTTTTTGTACCTTACGGTGATCTCTTTTTCGAGCTAGTCCCTCCTAGCTCTCCTGCAAGGAGTATTGTGACCCCCTGTCACGCCTTTGGCCTGGGTAGCCGTTGACTCTACTCCCCTTTATCTCTGTACCTTTCTGGTTCTGCCAGGGGTAATGGTGGTTCAGTGGCTACTTGTAACTGGACTGGGACTGGCGGGGGTGCTCTGGGTAAATGAGTTGCCTGGGCCTGGTTCTGAATGGTTAAGGTATGGACCTGCCCAGCCAAGGTCGGATAATCCTGTCTAGTTACTGCCAACTCGGCCTTTAATTCCTGGAGAAGGGTTACCACGTCCGCCATGGTTGTACTGCCTGGGCGCCTGATAAATACTTGGGCTTGCAATTCTGTCAGAGCTTGCTTCTTCCTGGCGCAGAAGCAGCGCAAACGCCTCCCTCCCCGTTAGGTCTCGGCACCTGGGAGATAACAACACAGGCCACCTTGACCCTTCGGGGAAAGAGGGTTAGGGTCTGTCGAGTGGATAGGCAGGGGAGGTTAGGAACACCGGAAAGAGGGGTAGGTAGATGTTATGGATGGGTAAGGGGAAGATAGGGTCACATGCTCCTCGGCTCCTGCTGCTGGAGTACTCCGCCCTTGCACTTCAGCACTCTTCACACACTCACAATATGCGAGAGATTAACCAGGGTCTTTGTGCTGGAGCCCTTCAACCAGGACATTCACATATATCTGGAAAATACACGTGTTTGTACCACTACATTAACTCATGTAAGGTTTAGGGCATGACCCCAAATTACACCATGCAGGATGTCTGCTCTGCATTAACTTCATGCAGTAAATCAGTGGAAATCCCCCCCAAGGTAAAACCTGAAATGCACTTAGCTTCGGTTTTCTGCCTGAGTCCTATGGCTTTTCTGGCCTTTTCGTGTTGGCTGGCACTGTGCTCTCTCCAGTCTCAAATACCTCTGCATGGAGCAAAAATATTGTCAATACGGGCGCGCACACTATGCGTGACAGAGTCTAGGAGTTGTAGTTCTTAGTATTGATTATTCCGCGCAGCGAAACTGCTGCTCCGGTTTCATGCAACAACAAATATGTCTCGTAAAACACATGCGGAAGTTCGATTCTCATGCAGGGTTAATATGAGAACATCTAGCGTTCCCCTTCTAGTTGTTCACGCTTCCTGCTGATGGTTTAGGCGCGACTCCCAAGAGCAGCCCCCTCTGGTGCTGCGGGATTGTCTGCGCACGTAGTAAGTAAACAGCACTTATCTGAATGTGTACACGGGGCCTGGGGTTTGTTTTCAGGGAGCGGGCTAGTGCCCCGCGGAGGCTTGCCGACCGGAGCTCTGCCACAGCACGTCCTTCCAGGCTGCCGGTCAGGATTGCGAGCAGCGTTCCACGGGCGCAGCTTGTGCATGCGCGTTGGTGCGGGCGCGGTTGGGGGCGTGGCGATCCTCACTCCAGCAGGCCCGTGCTGAGCGCGGCCTGCTGGGAATTGTAGTATCTGGGCTGTTCTCCATCCATGGGCCACTGTCCTACAAAAAGGGTGGAGAACATGCCTGGAATACATAGTGGAATGCTTTCTGGCTCCCCTTCTCCCACCAGAACCCATCACAAGGGCATTTACCCCCATACCTGCTCCAGCCCTGACAGAGGAGGAGGAAAGGAGAGAAGATGCCAGGTCAGCCCATTCCGAGAGGAAGAGGGTGGACTGGTCTGGCGGCCTATAGAAGGTGGCCAGAGTAAGAGAGGAGACAAGAGAGAGAGAGCCTGCAGACCAGGCATTCGAAGGAGAAATAGGCCTGAATGGGAATGGTGGAAACAGGGATCCCTCTCCTGGCCTGCTGAGCCTGGGCTCGGAGAGGATCTTGTGGCCTTCAGGGAGAATTGTGTCAAAACTCGTGACAGAGCTGTCCTTAAACCAGGTCTCAGTAAGAGCATGAACATCAAGGTCCAGGTGTTCAAGAAGATGGCAGATGTAGGAGGAGTGTTTGACTGCGGGCAAGAGTTAAGCGTGGCAACGTTGAGCAGATTGTCATTTTTCAAAGACTTATGGTGCGGGTGCCAGAGAGACATAGGCAAGAAAAGGCAGAGGGGCCCGAAGGGAGTGCAGGCAAGGTAGCCGGGACAGTGGTAGATGGCAAGGGGGCCAGTAAAGGAGGGGCCACAGGGGGCAAGGGAGTCCCAGATGCATCGGCAGTGGGTGGCAAGGGCACCAGTATGGGAGAGGCTGACAAGGTTATCAGTGCAGAGATTGTGGGCAAGGGAGCCATGATAGTAGAAGACGTCAAAGGAGCAATAGAAAGAGAGGTAGTGTGACTAGGCGGAGGCAAGGTAGCCAAGGTGTGCCTAGCAGGCAAGGGAGCCAAGGAGGCCGTAAGTGCTGTTGGCAAGGGAGACAGTGAGCAGGAAGGTGGAAAGTTGATAAGGTAAGGGCGGTAAAGCCTATCATAAAATAGGAGTTTGTGTTGAGGCCCTTGTACCATATTTATGCCATTATTTTCATAAATGCCACTATTTCCATATAAGGCCACTCACTCTGGGTTTGCCCATAATGCTATCAATATTTCCATGCCACTATAAAAAACATGTAATTACTGGCGGTGCCTCTATAAGCCAATATGCAAATGCAGAAAAACATTGCCCTTGCCCTTAATTCCAGTAATAGTGCTATGCCACTAAAAGCAGGCTGCGCTATTATAGATCAGTATTCCCACGTAGGAACACTCACGTTGGCTTTACCCACTGATCACTCTCTGAGCTAGGAACGGGCATCTAGTCAGAAATAGGGACTGCACTCAGAATTCGGGCAACAGACAGAGTAGAAAAGTAGCGAAAGAATCCTTCACCCAGAGACAATTTTACTGATACAATTAGAAAGGGCACACGGAAGAAGAGACAATACAGCTAATAAACCGGAAAAGGTGAAGATCAGCCATGGCCACTAACAACCCAAACTGTTATTAACAATCAACCCTCCACATACACTTCTCACATACTGCACTAAAAAAAGCAGAACTCCTCACCACAGCAAACCGCACACACTTTACAACACAGCAACAAGACATAGCACACACAACCTTGCACAACACCATATGACGTCCGCCTCCCAAATCTCGCACCTAAGGTCAGTGAGTTGTACATCTGAACTGAAGCTTCCAACAGCACATCAGAGCTCCTTTGCTCTTTCTCCCACTCCTGCCACTAGCCTACGCTGCCCATTCTTTTTTTCGCAGATCCGCCAGAGTGCCGTAGACCACGCAAGTGGCACCTGTGCGTGGTATAAAACCTTTAACATTAACATTTCACATTAACTGTATGTGATAATACATTTTTAACTCTTTAGTGTATTTTTACTTTTTTATAATGTTATGTTTATTGTTTAGTAAATTATATGTATTTACAATGATGACAGGTACCCTGTTAATGGATATTGGTGTACATGTAAAGTATGACACTTGAATGCTTATGTATATTTTAGTATTGTAGATGTTTTTTTCAAATATGTTGTTCATTTTTTAATTGTAATTTTTGGAGGGATTAGGCTTGTTTTTATCAAAATTGTAAGTTTATTATGTAGTATTTGTATATTACAAACATATTTTATACTTTCATTTAACATATTATAGGTATGCATTTAATGTGCTTTTGAATGATGTTACATTTTTTATAAGTGCTTCTTTTTATGTGTGACATTGTTATAATTGTGTGGTAATATTGCATGCTTTTAAGTGTCTGGGTGACTTAAGGTTACCATGATATTTTATTTTAATAGAATATATTTTTTAATGTATTATTAAAGTTAATTATTTTACCATAATGTTATCATTTCTGAAGTTTGTATACTTTACATAATTTCAACTTTTTTTAAGGGTTATGTTATTATTTATGTTGAGTGTTTGTTGTATTACTAGTATGTATTGTAAGAGCATGTAGCATAAGTGTGTGTGTGTGGTATAAGAGCATGTTGCATAACAGTGATTGGCATAAGTGTGTCATATGTTTTGTATGTGTGTGTCCTCAGATGGCATGTTATGGGAATATGTGCCATAGGAACTTGTGTTGTACATTCATATGTTGTACGTCCACATGGCATATGCCAACATGTTATAGGTGCATGTGTTGTAGGACGAAGTGTTGTAGAAACATGTGTCAAGAAAGTGAGTGACAACAGTGTGTGTCGTAAGAGTGCAAGTAATAGCAGTGCATGTCATAGGTGCATGCATCACAGGAGTATATTTTATAAGAGTGTGTCGTAGGACCGTGTGTTGTAGGAGCACGTGTAATATGAGTGCATTTGGTAGGAGCATATGTCATAGGATTGCTTATTATATAAGCATGTGTCATAGAAAGAGTGAGCATAGTAAGAGTTTGTGTCATTAGTGATGATATTCACAATCTGAATATCACAAATGTACATATATGGTTTTAATACAAAATGTACCTCCATTCTGATCATACATTGTATGCCTCCTAAAGTACACTTTTTTGTATGACAAGTGTACATTTATTCCATCACTTTAAAACTGACATTAATGTTAGCTGTCATTTGCATTTGATGTGAGTTTTAGGAGATGTTAATTGTGTAATGCACAAACAGTAGAACTCATACACTCTGTGTACAGTTTGTATGAAAAGTGTACATTTAATGAATCACCATAAAATTGACATCAAAGCCAGCTGTGATTTGCCTTTGATGTGAGTTTTTAGGAGATGTTAATTGTGTAGTATACGAACAGTAAAAATCGTAGGCTGTACAGTTCGTATGACTTCCCTTCGATGTGAGTTTTTATATGCTCAGTTTGTAATGCACCTACTGTAAATCTCATATGCTCTGCATACGTGATTGCAACACATGTTGCAAAGAACGATGGTCTGGAAGGTTGCCCAGAGCAATGGGAGAGTTTATGATTTATTCTAAACCTTCCAGCCATCATCTCTTGTGTTTTTTCATAGTCACCCTGAGTGGGACGGGTATAAACAGACGTGGGTTCTGTGCCTGCTGGGTCTAGAGACCCAAGCTACTCCTCACGAATGAGTCCCAACAAGGCTGAAACATGTCTGGGGATGCTTGTGCTCTTTTGCAGAAAGGATGTGACCTAGCAGTTCGGGCTGGACTGCCCATTTGGGGTGGGACCAATCCTGATTTGCATATGGTCTTTCCCCTTCTGTAATGGTTTGGCAGGCTGAAAAACGATGGTCTGGAGGGTTGCACAGAGCTGTGCCTGTGGTTATGATTAATTCAAAACCTTCCAGCCATTTCCTTTTTGTTTTGCTTAAGTCACCCTGAGTGGGACGGGTATGCCCAAACGTGGGACCTGGGCCTGCTGGGTGTAGGGACCCAAGCTACTCCTCACTAGTGATGCCCAACAAAGCTGAAACATGTCTGGGGATGCTTGTGTTCTTGTGCAGAAGGGATGTGGCCTACCAGTTCAGACTGGATGGCCCCTTTTGGGGACGGGGGAGCATGCGTGATCTGCATAAAGTCTTTCCCTTTTTGTAATGGCTTAACAGGCTGAAAAACAATGGTCTGGAGGGTTGCCCACATCTGTGCCCGTGGTTATGATTAATTCAAAATCTTCCAGCTATCCCCTTTTTGTTTTGATTAAGTCACCCAGAGTGGGACGGGAATGCCCACACATGGGTCCTATGCCTGCTGGGCCTAGAGAGCCAAGCTACTCCTCACTGATGATGCCCAATAAGGCAGAAACATATTGGGGATTCTTGTTGTCTCGTGCAGAAGGGTTGTGGCCTAGCAGTTCAGGCTGGACTGCCCCTTTTGGGGAGGAACCAAGCTTGATTTGCAAATGGTCTTTCCCCTTCTGTAATGGCTTGGCAGGCTGAAAAACGATTGTCTGGAGGGTTGCCCATGGCTGTGCTTGTGGTTATGATTAATTCAAATCCTTCAAGCCATCACCTTTTTGTTTTGCTTAAGTCACCCCGATTGGGACAGGTATGCCCAGATGTGGTACGCGAGCCTGCTGGGCCTAGAGACCCAAGCTACTCCTAGCTGATAATGCCCAACAAGGCTGAAACATGTTTGGGGATGCTTATGGTCTTGTGCAGAAGGGATGTTGCTTAACAGTTCTGGCTGCACTGCCCCTTTTTGGGGTGGACCAAGCCTGATTTGCATATGGTTTTTCCTCTTGTGTAATGAATTGGCAGGCTAAAAAATGATGCTCTGGGGGGTTGCCCAGAAATATGCATACGGTTATGATTAATTCAAAACCTTTCAGCCATCACCTTTTTATTTTGCTTAAGTCACCCCGAGTGGGATGGGTATCCCGAGGTGCGGGTCAAGTGCCTGCTGGGCCTAAAGACCCAAGCTACTCCTCACTGATGATGCCCAACAAGGCTGAAACATGTTTGGTGATGCTTGTGGTCTCGTGCAGAAGGGATGTGGTCTAGCAGTTCGGTTTGGACTGGCGCTTTTGGGGTGGGACCAAGCCTGGTTTGCCTATGGTCTTTCCCCTTCTGCAATGGCTTGGCTGGCTGAAAAACAATGGTCTGGGGGGTTGCCCAGAGCTGTGCCTGTGGCTATGACTAATTCAAAACCTTCCAGCCTTGGCCTTTTAGTTTCGCTTAAGTCACTCCGAGTGCAATGGGTTTACCCAGATGTGGCTCCCAAGCCTGCTGGGCACAGAGACTCAAGCTACTCCTCACTGATGATGCTCAAAAGGCTGAAATATGTTTGGGGATGCTTGTGGTTTTGTGCAGAAGGGATGAGGCCTAGCAGTTCGGGCTGTACTGCCCCTTTTGGGCTGGGACCAAGCCTGATTTACATATGGTATTTCCCCTTGAGTGATGGGTTGGCAGGCTGAAAAACGATGGTCTGGAGTATTGCGCAGAGCTGTGCCTGTGGTTATGATTAATTCATAACTTTCCACTCATCAGCTTTTTGTTTTTGTTTTGCTCAGTTCATATGACTTCAGTTTGATGTGAGTTTTCAGGATATGCTAATTTTGTAATGTACCAACTGTAAAACTGATATGCTTGGAGGATCATGTGTTCCAGGAGCGCATTTTCTAGGAACATATTTATGTGTTTCTAGGTGTGCTAGTCACTGGAACGTGTAGGAACATGCATTACTGGAGTATATGTTCTAGGAGCGCATGTTATAGCGGTGTGTGTCTTAGGAGCATGTGATGCGGAGTGTGTTTCATTAGAATGTATGTTGTAAGAGTGTGTGGTAAGTGTGTGTCGTGAGAGTGTGTTATAGGAGCATGTGTTGTAAGACCATGTGTCATAGCAGCATATGTCATAGGTGGATGTGTCATAGGTGCACATGTCTAGGTGCATGTGAGAGCACTTGTTCTTCCACATGTAATATTTATTAATCGTGTGCGTATGAGGTGCATGTGTCGAAAAAACACATTGTTAGTATTTACATACACCATGTTAATACCACAAATGTATGTGTAGGGTTTTAATAGAACATTTTCCACCATTGTGCCCATGCATTGTATGCCTCCTTAAGTGTATATTTTTGTATGCAAGTTTATATGTTCGTATGAAAAGTGTTCCTTTTTTGTATGAAAAGTGTCCATATATTGCATCACTTTAAAACTGATATTCAAGTGAGTTGTTACCTGCCTTTGATGTGAGTTTTAATATGTTAATTGTGAAATGAATCAACTGTATAATGAATAACCTTTGTGTACAGTTCATATGAAAAGTGTACATTTATGCCATCACTGTCAGCTGTATCTTGCCTTTTATGTGCATTTTTAGGAAATGCTAATTTTGTTATCTACTTGCACTAAAACTCATATGTTGTGTACAGTTCATTTGACTTTCCATTGATGTGAGTTTTTAGGAGATCTTCATTTTGTAATGAACCAACTGTAAAACTCATACGCTCTGTGTATGTGATTGCAGCACATGTTGTATGACCTGAATGGTAAGAGTATGTGTTGTACAAATGTGTGTCATAGGGTCAAATATTCTCAGCACGCATGTCATAGAAGCGCATGCAGAGCATGCTATGTTTATTAGGGCCGTGTGTAGTAGGTATGCTTGTCATTGGAACATGTATTATAGAAGTGTGTGTTGTAAGAGTGCATGTTATAGCAGCACGTGCCGTAGGAGCATGTCATTGGAGTGTGTGTCATTTAAGTATGTCACAAGGGTGTGCGGTAAGTGTCTGTTATAAAAGTGTGTGGTAGGAGCATTTTTGGTAGGATCGTGTGTGGTAGCAGCATGTGTGGCAGGAGTAGGTGTCTGAGGAGCACTTGTCATAAGAGCCTGTGTTGAAGGTGCATGTGTCAAAGGTGGATGTCTCATATGTGCATGTGCCATTAGTGCATGTGTCCTAAGTGCATGTTATGTGTAGTAAGCGTGTCTGTATTAGGTGTGCATGTCATAGGAGCATGTTATTGGTGTTCATAAACACAATGTTAATATCACAAATGTACATGTAGGGTTTTAATATAAAATACACCTTCATTCTGCTTATGCATTTTATTCCTTCTAAAGAGTATATTTTCCTGTGAAAAGTGTACATTCTTGTATAAAAAGATCTCCTTTTTCGAATGAAAAGTGCTCATTAATTCCATGACTTTAAAACCAACATTTTTCACTTGCATTTGATGCACGTTTTTAGATGTTAATTGTGTAATGTTTGAATTGTAAAACTCATACATTCTGTATACAATTCATGTGAAAAGTGTATTTATTCCATCACTTTAGAACTGACATCAAAGTCAGCTGTGCCTTTCCTTTCATGTGAGTTTTCAGGAGATGTTAATTGTGTAATGTCTAACAGTAAAACTCTTACGGTCTGTTTACAGTCCGTATGACTTGCCTGTGATGTGAATTTTCGGGAGATTTTCATTTTGCAATGTACGAACTGTAAAGCTTTTACGCTCTGCATATGTGATTACAGGGCATGGTGGATGCACCTGTATGGTAGGAGATTGTGTTGAAAAAATGTGTGTCGTAGGACCATGTGTTATAGGAGCATGTTATGTGTAGTAGGCGTGTGCCTAGTACATGTGCTTGTCATCGGTGCATATATTATAGGAGTGTGTGTTGTAGGAGGTCATGCTGTAGAAGCGCGTGTCATAGGATCACGTGTTGTAGAAGTGTGTGTCATTAGAGTGTGTGACTTAAGAGTGCATGTCGGAAGAGTGTGTTTGGCAGGGGTGTGTGTGGTAGGAGTGTGTGTGGTAGGTGCATATGTGATAAGAGCATGTATTGTAGGAGCACCTGTCATAAGAGCACATGGCATAGATCCATACATCCTAGGTGCATGTGAGAGCACTTGGTGTATGTCTTTATGTTAAGTGTACTAACCATATGTGTATTAGGTGCGTGCGTCATAGGAGCACATTATTAGTGTTCATATACACAATGTTAATATCACAAATGCACAAGTAGGGTTTTAACATATAATGGGCCTCATCAGGAGTTGGGCGGTATCCCGGCAGGAAATCCGCTGGAATTCTAGCCAACGCATTACAGTTACCACCACTTAGTCCAGTGGCGATGGCGGGGTAAGTCCCCATTTTCTTTTGTCCTTTGGGCTCAATGGGGCATTTTTCAGAGCAATTACAGTGGCAGTAAATGCGCCGTAGTAACTGCGCCAAAAATGTACAGGAAGTTAGCACATTCACCTCCAGCTCAGAGCTGGAGGTGAATCCTCCAACTTTCCCCCAAACTCTTGAATGGGCGGTGCAGTAATGCGGCAGTAACGCTATTACTGCTACATTTTTACCACACCACCCAACTTCTGATGAGGCCAAATGTACCTTCATTCTGCTCATGCATTGTATGCCTCCTAAAGTGTACATTTTCATAGGAAAAGTGTACAGTTTCTTATGAAAGGTGCACATTTATTCCATCACTTTAAAACTGCCATCAAAGTCAGCTGTCACTTGCCTTTGATGTGAGTTTTTAGATGTTAATTGTGTAATGTATGAAATGTAAAACTCATACACTATGTGTACAATTCGTATGAAAAGTGTACATTTATTCCATCACCTTAAAGCTGACATCAAAGTCAACTGAGACATGTATTTGTTGTCAATTTGTAGGAGATGTTAATTGTTTAATGTGTGAACTATAAAACATATCCACTCTGTGTACAGTTTGTGCAAAATATGCATATTCATTATGCGCCTGCGTCACATATAGATACATTTGAAAGGTTTATATCTCAAAATTTACCTAGTCGATTTTCTATTTCTTTTTAAGTGCCCCTCCAATTGCAGATACAATTTAGTCGCCTGCTAAAAATATTAGGGCCCAAAACATTTTTTTTTCTAATGGAAAATCCCATGTTAAAGCTGTTCAAAATGTGATCAAAGTAAACATTTCTAAACTATGAAGCCGTTAATGTAGAAATCTGTCATTTTCCATGCACAAGTGGCTGCACTAATATATTTGTCTGGAATATGTTCAGATTTTTTTTTATCCAAGCTTTTGAAAGTTATTAAGAAAAATTATTTTCTAAAATGCCATAGATACTTCGTCTTCACCTTAAATAGGCCTTGTGATAGCGGGAACGCATAGTACATATATTTTTTTATATATATGTACATATTTATGTATATATATAAATATATATAAATATTACTGTCCTATAGTTAAGGTGAGTTGGACCCCCGCAGGAACCTCTTAAAATTCTATTGTTAATTACTTTTGATTCAAGTAACCGATTTGGCCGAATATTTGAAAGTCATTAGGGACTTGTGCCCCCACCCCCAGAATGCAAAGTTTCGTAGAGATTCGTTAAATAATAAAAAAGTTATTATGAAGACAACACGTTTTTTTTTTTCTCCAAAGTGTATCCTACTTCCTGTTAATTTTTGCATACACAAACAAGGTCAATTTTTTGCAAACCGCATAACAAAAACCGCTGGACGGATTTGGACCAGGTCCGAAACAACTTGGACACAAAAGGTCTCATTATGAGTCTGCCGGTAGCCGTGCCGGTAAAACAGGCAGGCTGCCACCAGACTCGTGAATTTTTCCAGCGCCTGGCTTCACAGAAACACTGGGGATTATGAACCTGATGTTCCTGGAAGTCAGGTGCCGTAAAAATGTTAATCACCTTTCCCATTTGAGTCCCATAGGACTCAATAGGAATGGGGATGACGGAAGCACCGGCACTGTTAATGACGGTGCTGGTGCTTCTGTGAAATTCTGTGAGCGGGTGCCGTCCCGCCTGCCAGGTCGAACGGAAGCCACTCACAGGCGCGGAGTGTGCCGGTCCGGTAACAACGGTGCCAGTAGGCTTACCGGCATCGTTGTTACCGGAATGGCACACTCATAATGAGGTCTAAAGAGTTTAAAAGAGGCCTTTTGTGGTGTGGAGTTATTCTGTGCAGTAGTTTTCTAAAGATTTGATGCAGGAAGGGGTGCCCCCTTTCTCCAAAATAGATGGCTATATCTCAGGTAAATTTCCAAAACTGGGTGTTTTTAGAAATGGAATGGTTGCCATCTTGTTTTTCTATCAACTGCGAGAGACAGCCGTGGCTTTAGCCAAGGATACTGAAGAAAAAAAACATAGGAAAAAACCCATTTGCAGGTAAAAAAAACATCAATTGCATCAGGGCAAGTGAAATTTGGGAGTTTCGAGAGGTCTAGGGTCTGAGTTTGCAACCCAAGGCTTTCTGTAGCCACGGATAGCCGACATCGCAAAGCAAACTGTGTCACAGAAACACTGTGTTGTGGGGGGAAAGGGAGGGGGAAGTGGAGGTGAGGTGGTCATCTGTAGGCTTGGGGAGCTGTCACAGATGAGTGGGGCACTTCGTGAGGGCCCCCTGTGGGGTGAAAATAACTGGCCCGTGACATGAAAGCCATCCATGTCTCCCATCCATGCAGTAACTGGGGCCAACCCTGCTTAGCTATAAAGTCAGAAAGGGGCCAACCGCCTCCAACCATGTTGGCTAATAAACGAGCAGAAGTTACAAGACCACATGACTGGAGGTAACTGGCCCTTTCCTTGTTTCGAAGCTAACCAGTGTCAGTTCCGCTTTGATGCTAAGCAGTGTCAGTCCAGGTCCGTTTAAGGATGGGCGACCGGATGGACATCCACATTATTATTTTTTTAAACCATGCTACTCTATGTCCTTGAACATTTTGCACTCAGAGAATATTTTACTGCCTTTTGCTGAATTGCATTCCGGTATTTGTAGTCTCCCAGTCAAGATGGGAGGAATAATGCCACATTTATACACTTTTTGCCTAACATAGTTCTATAAGGATTTATATATTTGACTATGGTATGTGCACTTTTCAAGTTATCTTTATAAAGCAGAGTATTGTTGAAAACCAGACATGGGGGTGATGAGGGGAAATTATGAGAGTACAAGTAAGTCATGAGTTTTATGCCTGTCATGTGGCAAGAGTGTTTGCAATCCTAGACACTGGTGCAGTTATTTTACCCTGATTGTGGCTGTTATTCAGGGCACAAGTAAAAGACACATGTCGGTTTTTTTGAGGTTGGCAAGCTTGCTCAAGTATTTAGGCTACCAGGATTTTACTAAGATTGTCATGTTTCCCGGTGCAGCCACTTACTCACAAGACCAGAAGCACTTGTTTTGTATTGAGATTTTGTTTTCCAGGGACGATTTCACGAAAAGATTGCTGGGTTTAAAAGATGATCACCTTTCATACTTTGCCAGCATTTTTATTGGAACATTTGCTCTGTCAGGTTATTTTTCTTTTGTTCATTAGTTTTTTTAAAAGTTCAATTCTCTTTTGTCCTATGCATTTTTACTAAGGAGAAATTCAATTGAACAACATTTGTATATTTCACTTTAAGATATATGTTAACTTACTGTGTATATATTCATGAGTGCCAGCTTTTGATTTTTGCTATGTGGGCAAAAGTACCCGGGCATATGTTATTCTTGCAGCCGGTAATATTTTTTCCCATTTTTATGCCGCTTAAATGCGATTAGTCAGGGTCATAAGATGTATCACAAAAGTCACCAAGAGACGGCCATAAAACAAGGTGTTTGCCGAACGCTGCTTAACCAAAGTGAGAGATCCTCAGGAAATAATTTTATCTCACTGAACATTGCCTCAAAACATTGTGAGTTCTCAAAGTCTGCAATATTCTATGCATAACAATACCACTGTCAAAATAGGTCCAAATCAGTTTGTGATTGATGAACGTCTTTGAGCTATGGGTTGCAAGTGTTTTAAAATATAGAGTGGCTGTGCCCACCGGACATGGACGATGGCCATGGCTAGTGGTCTGATAGTGTTCTAAAATTCACAGTGAGCCATATGTGGAAACAATCTAATGAATACCAAAACCTTGAAATTCAAGGAAAAAACTTTTGTTGCAGGAACATTAAGATGAGCAATACATTGTTACAAAACTTTTGAAATTCAAGGAAAAAACTTTAGTTGCAGGGACGTTAAGGTGAGAACTTAACGCAACAAAACTGCAGAAATTCAGCTAAAGCCACCTTAACTTTGTGCCTCCTGTTGCGCAGCCTGTGACCACACAGATGACATCACTGATGACATCAATGATGATATCACTAATGACATCGTCTATGACATACACAAAGTCAATGTATTAAAAATGTGCACACTATTTAAAGATCACTTTTACTTTGTACAGTATGTTTTATTTCAATTTAACATGTTAATAACTTACAAAGGAACACTGAAATAAACATCTATGTACATGTTTTCGATCAAATGTGGAATTTTAAAACTTCATTTCTAAACATATATACATTTAGAGTAATAATCACTTTCCTTTCAATACCCATGTATGAACATTCTTAAAATATATCCTAATACTTATTTGTTGCTTGTTTTAAAGCACTTCTCATATCATTTAGAAAATTATACGGGTACACATTTTTCTTACAATAAAACAATTGAGTATTTGCCTATGTTTATTTTAAACATCGTAAATCATTAGGGTTCAACATGTGTAGCTTTCTATTTATTTATACAAATTCTTTTTGTCTATGTATATACAGATTCTGTTATAGGGAACATGTCTTAGCCATATTTTGCACAAACATGAACATTCTAAGCGGTGTACTATTTATAATTCATATATCTTTTACCAACGTACTACAAAGCAAAGCTTCACAAGTCGTGGTAGGATGCATGTGCAGCTGTTTACTGTTTTAAACAATGTAGTCACTGTTATGAACTATTCCAAAAAGCTAATATCACATTTGTAGAAATGTAAGGGTGGTCTAAATATGGGCAGATGCATAGTGTGATCTTATGTCTGATGCCATTAGTTAAATAATCAGTGATGCCTTTTATGATGATATTAGTGATGGCACACACACACAAGAAGGTAGGCACTCCCATAAACCCTCATTCCGTGGGCTTAATATATCTAAGACAACAACATGGGGATGGAATAGAGACAAAATTCAACCAAATATGTTTTTATTAAACTTTTAGTTTTTATAGCCGCATTCCACTGGCTTTGGCACATAACAATAAAAAAAATCGAATCATCATACACATTTCAAAAGTACATAATAAATATGAAAGTTACAGTGTGCAAAAGGTGCAAAGAGTGCAACCCCCAGATTGGGGGAGAATAGGGAAAGGAATGTTTTAAAGTGCATAAATAACCATCACCTCCTGATCAACGAGGATACGAGAAAGCTCCAAATTGATTCACACTCTAAAACAAATGATATATATAAACCAACAAACCATCACTTTGGAATGAATGGCAGTCATAAAGCATTTTTGTATTTGTGCATAATTCTGTTTGATAATACAGAAATCATTAGTCTACTAGGTGAGTAGTTACTTAAACAAATAGATTGTCTGAGCTCTAAAAGATATGATGTGATAGGTTATTTATAACATGCTTAATACCCAGAGGTTTCTAAGTGTGGACCCGGGGATCGAACCTGTGTTGCTTCATGTCATCTTGCTTCAAAGGCGAGCACGTTGCCGAAGAGCTATCCTCCTGAGACAAGAGGTTATCACGACTCTCCTTTCTTCCTAGTTTCAACATTATCCATGTGATGTAGTGGGATTGTTTTCTTCAGGACATACTGCCTCTATTTGAAATTAATTGAAGTGCATGGTTTAAAATAGCCCCAAAATAAAGTCACCAAACGAACAGTGTCTCCAGATGGAAAGATTGGCATGGTTTTAAAGGTTTCCATCACAAATGGTAAAGATGACTCCTGTGAGGAGGAGGGTATCATCAACGACTGCAACGCATGGAAGCGCATGAGACCTCATCAAGAAAAAGAATGCATGGGAGCGCAGATGACATAATCTATGACATTGCTAATAGAATTATTGTAATTGTAATTGTTTATTCATTTATAGTGCGTGCCGGGCCTGGAAGCATCAGGGCGCAGAGCAGGTTACAGAGTTACACATGACAGTATAAAATATACACAATAAAGAATGTATACAATGTGCAGCTGTAGGGCCTCATCACGAGTTTGGCGGTTACCCTTAAATCCGGCGGTCGCGCTCTTACCGCCGGATTTAAGGGTCCGCCAAATCAGGGCTTTGGCGGATTTCTCCCCAGCTCTGAGCAAGATTTGAAGGAGGTGTTGATAAAAGTGGAGATGAACGGTGCCAGGTTTCTTGCGGCTTCTTTAATGATGGGTGCTGGGTCCCCCAGGCCTTTAGACGGTTTTAGGGAGGAGATTATTTTCTCAGCCTCATCGGTTGAGATGGAGTTGAATTTAAATTGGTGACTGGGCCTGGTTTGTTTGGAGGAGGTTTCTTGCAGAATGGCTTCTTGTGTTTCCAAGGCAATCTTATGTAGGGTGGCTTTTTTGGTATTCATCTTTCCTTGGAGTAAGGTAATTTTATTGCAGAGGGCATTTTGGATGTCTGTACACCAGGATTTATGTTTGATGCATGAGTCCCTAGGCTTTACCGGGGTTTCTAATTCCCTTGGGATAGTGAAGATTTCTCTAGTGTTTGAATTAGCTTTTTCAATTCTATCATTAAAGGTTTTTTTTGTTTGAATTATTTCCTTTTTGTACTTCAAGGCTAGTGATATGAGAAGGAGCTTATTCTGGGCCGTTGTTTTTTTTCTCCATTTGTTCTGAACAAGTCTTTTCTCGATGCGTAGGGCTTTTAGGCTGGGTGTAAACCATGTGTTTAGGTGAGCCATAGGTTTCTCTTTGCTGAGTTTAAGTGGTGCAATGGTATAAATGGCTGCGTTGATGGTATTATTGTACAGGTCAACTAGATCTGTGGGGTTGGAGGGTGGGTTCACAATGTTGGTGATGGGTTGTAGCAGGGGCAGGAGGTTGGGGACTGATATGTTTTTTCTGTTTCTAGTTAGGGCCGGAGGTCATGGGTCTAGCCGAGTTGGTTTGAGTACTGTCTTGGATGGGGAATGAGATCAGGTTGTGATCTGTCCAAATGCAAGGTTCAGAGTTTGTTATGGATGGCAGGCAGTTGATGTCTGCGATCTAATCCAAGGTGCGGCCTTTAGTATGGGTGGGTCTGTTGTTCCTGAGGGTGAGGCCTGCTTCTGTGATGACATTGGATAAGATGGTAGCATTTGTGTCATTCGGGTCATTCAGTCCTAGATTGAAATTTCCGAGTAGGATGGTTTGGGAGTTGGGTTTGGTATTGGTGTTGAGAAGAGTCGTTATGTCTTCTTCGAAAGTCCCTAGAGACCCTGGGGGACAGTATATCAGATGCATGGAAACGGTACGGGAGGCAGATAGTTGTAGTTTGACTGATAGCAGTTTGGCGGAATGAGAGGGGGTAGGTTCCGTTTCTCTCATATCGAGGCTGGATTTACAAATGAAAGCTATGCCTTCTCCTTTAGAGTTTTCTCTATCTTTTCTGATAATGGTGAAGTTGTCAGAGATAGCTAGGGAGAGGGCAGGGCCAGCTACTTTGTGGAGCCAGGTCTCTGTGATGGCAAGGAAGTCGAGCTGGTTAGTTGTAATGATGTCAGCGATTTCAGTGGCGTGGCTACTAGAGATCTTGCATTGATGAGTGTGCCGCACATTTTGTGGGTTTCCTTGGTTATTTTGTTGATGGGTGGTTTTTGAGGGGGTGGTGGATGAGTGGGTTTAGAGTTGTGGTTGGTGGTACATGGGTTAGGCTTTGAGGCTGTTAGGTTGGTAAGTCTGGAGCCTAGTCTGTGATTTCTCCAATTGGTGGAGCAGGGTTGGTTGGGCTTGGGCTTGCTTGCAAAACGGAGGATTCATTGGATCGGTGATAGTATCTATGATGTATGGGGCGAGTCTTTGCTGATTGGGTGTGTTGTCTGTTGTGTGGGCTTAAATGGTAGTAATAATAATAATAATAATTTTGCATTTATACAGCACTACGAACCCTCAGGTATCTGAGCGCTGCTTATTATTACCCACGGTGTGTGGTGCTCATTTATCGACCTCGGAAGGATGAAAGGCTGAGTTTGGCCCTGCCGGGATTCAAACCTGTGGTAGCAAGCTCTGCACGGATGTCAAAGGGAGCGCTCTACTAGCTGTGCCCCATTGACCGGCGGTAGGAAGTGGGTAGGCCTGATCTGGTCAGAAGGTGGTAGAGGTGTTTTCATGGATAGCAGTTGTGACTTGAGTTGGCGAAGGACATGGTGGTGGCCGTGACGTTAGAGGGTGGTGAAGTGCAGTCAAGTGGTTTCGGCGAGGGATGAGTGTTGGTGTTAACTAAGAGGTGTATCGTTAGGATGATAATGTTTTAGCTAGAACAAGATTCATGGCTTCTAAAATAGGCACTGTGGGCTAGTTGTAGGTTACTATGATGAGATGCAATGGGCTGTACAGGGCACAAAGTTTCTGGACTAAATACAGTTTGGCGGCACAGTGATACAAGGCACAATGGTATGGCACTGTGGGAAAAATGCAGTTTTCCAACATAGGCACAATGATATGGCATAAGCCACAATGAAATGACACTATGGGCTAAATGCAGTATAATGGCATAAGGCACAATGAAATAACACTATGGGCTAAATGCAGTATAAGGGCATAAGGCACCATTAAATGACACTATGGGCTAAATGCAGTTTGGTAGTATAAGGCACAAAAGATAGGGCATAATGCACATTGAAATGACACTATTGGCTAAATGCAGTTTGGTAGTATAAGGCACAAAAGATAAGGCATAAGGCACAATGAAATGGCACTATGTGCTAAATGCAGTTTGGCAACATAGGCACAATGATAGGGCATACGGCACACTGAAATGACACTATGGGCTAAATGCAGTTTGGTAATATAAGGCACAAAGATAGAGCAAAAGGCACAAAGAAATTACACTTAATTTATAGCTATTCATTTATAGCTAATCATTAATAGCTATTCATCAGTGATAGCCTAGATACAATTTACCAATGTACGGCACAGTGATAGCCTAGATACAATTTACAAATGCAAGGCACAATGATAGGCTACCAATGTAAGGCACAATGGTAGGCTAAATACAATTTACCAATGTAGGGCACAATGATAGGCTAAATATAATTTACCAATGTAAGGCACAATGGTAGGCTAAATACAATTTACCAATGTACGGCACAGTGATAGCCTAGATACAATTTACAAATGCAAGGCACAATGATAGGCTACCAATGTAAGGCACAATGGTAGGCTAAATACAATTTACCAATGTAGGGCACAATGATAGGCTAAATACAATTTACCAGTGTAGGGCACAGTGATAGGCAGTGTGGGCTAGGTGCAGTTTGCCAGTATGAGGTATAATATGAGGCACAGAGGGCTGTAAGCAGTTTCTGAGACCAGGGACAGTGTGCTGGGGCTATTGGCTAGGTTAATGCACAGGGGCCAACGCGCTGAGGTTCAGAGGACGGATGACTAGATAGGCATGTGCTATCGGCGGTCCTGTGTGGCAGATAGATTAGAAATAGGAAGGACAGAGGAGTCGGCCATGGAGGGTTGAGTAAATGTAATAGAAGCATATTATCAAGCATGTGAATTCAGCATTGCACAATGGTTACATGATAAACTGTCAAGGTAGCGGTGCTAACGAAAACACAGATATTAGGCAGCAGGATTAAGCAGCAATTATGATAGGATCCAGCAGTTCCTGCAGTGCATAAGTAGTGCAGCTTTAGTGGTGCAGTGGCATAGGTTCATCTGGGTCAGATTAAGCATAGGTAGTACATTTCAGCAATTCGACAGATAATTTGCATTTAAGCAGTACCGCTAAATCATGTAGGGCATTAGAATGCAGATGGGCGGTTTAGCTCATTACGAATTGGGCATGTAAAATGCAAGCGAACGCGCCGGATGCAAAAGTTAGGCAAATACAATACAGATACACAATGACGCTGTATCAGATGGGCAATGAATAGAAAGGCAATTTGGTTAGAACAGAATGGACGCCTAAAATACAATCAAACTATTGGAGTAGTTTAAATGATGTAATTATAATGTGAATGGGCAATCTCGCTAGACTAGATCAACAATTGAATCGTAGTGAGCAGGACCGCTAAATTTGGAAGGGTCAGAAAAGCAGTTGTGTGGCTCATTTTTGATCACTGGGTGGGGAATGTCATTTGTCATAGATCAAGTAGCTTAGGGCAACGGGGACATATGAAATAGGATTGAAGCTCGTGAGGTGTTATGATCTTGATGGTCGTGCAGATTAATAATGCCTCCGTCCCCAAGTACCACACAGACAATTGTATAGAATGCCTGTGCAGTCTTTGAGGCCACATGTTTTTTGTTTGTGAGCCATCAGGTCTGGAACCGGGAACTGCCAGAAGGACCCCTTGAGCGCTGTAAGGCAATGAGTGGTTATCAGATAATGTGCGATTGTTACAAGGTATACCCAGCAATGAGATAAAGTACCTCTTACCTAGAAATACGGAAGGTGACGCCCTGATGGAAGAGGTAGTGAAACCCGGGACAGAGGGCTTGGTGGGCGTCTCGGTGTGAAATGTGGGTGGTATCCAAACCCTGGATGGCGGCACACACGTGGCTTGTGGTACTGTAGTCAGGCAAACGCCTAGCAGAAGGCCAATGGCCAAAGTCACTGAATCCAAAAACGAAATCCGTAAGACAGTCCAATTCCAAAAAACCAAGGTCAGTTAACAAATGCCAGGAGTTGACAGAACAATCCAGTAAACAGAGTTCGAGGTCTGGTAACGTGTAAGAAGCAAGAAGTAGACAAAGCAATCCGGTAGACAAGGCAATCCGATAGACAGTATCCGAGGTCGTAGTAAACGAGATTCAAGCATGCGAACACACGCCGTGAAGTCCTGAAGGTAAACAGCTGTGAAGCAACGCTATCGATTTCAGGAGGCCTTTTAAACCAACAGGGAAGGTCACCTGATGCTGTGCGTCAGGTGATGCAGTCACGTGAGATGTTGTCGTCACGTGACGTTTGGCCTGATCACGTGACGTGTAGATCTTTGTTGACAACGTGTAACGTTGCGGGCCAGCAGATGTTTCCATTGTAGACGCCAGCGATGCGAAGGCCGGTAAACACCTGATCCAAATGACCATGTCCTGGCATAATGGGTGAGAGGCCGCAACCTCCGTAAGCCAGAATGTGTGCGTGGGATACCCTTGTTTTGAAGTGTAGTAGAGGGGTTAGTACGTATGGGGTTAGCACGTGTGCCTGTGGGTTGTCTGGGAGGAACAGGACATGTCGTGGGAAACGTAACAGATTCCCCCCTCAAAGGCCCACGACCCCGTGGGCTGGAAGGGTTATCCTTATGAAAATGGGCAACCAGAACCGGAGCGTGTACATCACGGGAAGGGATCCAAGAGCGGTCCTCAGGGCCATAACCCACCCAGTCCACAAGATACTGAAGACGACCCCTGAAGAGACGAGAACCCAAAATGGCCCTGACCTCATACTCATCGGGAGAGGAGACAGAAACAGAGGCAGGAGGGGCATTGAGTCGGGTAGGGGCAGGACAGGGTTTGAGGAGCGAGGCATGGAACACAGGGTGGATCCGCCAAGCGGGTGGAATGGAAAGGCGAAAAGCCACAGGATTCAGGATCTTAGAAATTCTGTAGGGGCCGACAAAACGCGGCAGCAGTTTGCGACATCCAGGAATGTGCAAATGGCGAGTCGAGAGCCAAACCCGGTCCCCCACACGGTACTCAGGGGCTGCTACCCGCTTCTTGTCCGCTTTGGCTTTCATTACCACCTGAGCCTCGCGTAAATGGATAAGAGTTTGGGCATGGACTGTGACCAAATTGCGGGCGCAGGCATCGGCAGCAGGAGTGGTGGAGGGCAAATCAGGAAGGGGAAGGGTACGAGGATGTTGGCCATACAGAGTAAAAGGGGGAAAAGCCAGAAGACGAGTGCCATGAGTTGTTATATGCGAATTCAGCCAAATGGAGTAGGTCAAGCCAACAATCCTGGTACTGGAGAGTAAGACAGCGTAAATACTGCTCCAGGGCCTGATTCACCCTCTCAGTTTGCCCGTCAGTTTCAGGATGGTAGGCAGAGGAGAATCGAGAATCAATACCCAGTAGTCCAGTAAGGGCCCGCCAGAAACAGGACGTGAATTGGGAACCCCATTCTGAAACGATAACCTGTGGGAGACCAAAGAGACAGAAAACGGATTGGAAAAACAGACGGGCCAATGTGGGGGCAGAAGGTATTCCTGTGCAAGGTATAAAGCGGGCCATCTTTGTATAGGAATCAACGATCACCCAGATTGTGTTGTAACCCCGTCTGCGGGGAAGATCAGTGATAAGGTCCATAGAGATTGTGTGCCAAGGTTTGGGTGGGACCCGTAGCGGCTGAAGCAATCCCAGAGGTCGGCCTCTAGATGGTTTGCATTGGGCGCAGATCGAACAAGTGTTAACGTAATTCTTAACATCTCTTCTCATTGAAGGCCACCAGCACCACCGCTGTAGCAACTCTAGGGTACGCTTTTGCCCCGGGTGACCGTTGATTGCAGCGTCATGAGACCAGGCGAGTGCTTGATTGCGAACCTCACTAGTGGGGAGGAAAAGTTTGCCTTGAATAAATGGCAACCCCTCCTGAAGTAGAATGTCCCATTCTGTCAAGGCATGAGGGTGTTGGGAGACCCAGTGTTTGATAGTGGTAAGAATGGGAGGGGTTGGCGTGCATACACAGATGACATGACCTTTTTCTAACACTGCATCAGGAAACAGAGGCAAAGAATCCCCCCCAGGGGAACGAGAAAGTGCATCCGCCTTACCATGGGAGAGGCCAGGCCTATGTTTCACGATGAAATCGAAAGCGGAAAAAAATAAATGCCAACGCACATGTCTACTGTTTGTGCACTTTAATGTGGCTAGGTCTTGCAGGTTCTTATGGTCAGTATATATCACAGTCTGATGTTTTGCCCCGAGGAGATGATGACGCCATGTCTGGAGGGCATCTTTTATGGCTAGCAACTCCTTTTCGGTCACTGTATAATGGGATTCGGCTGGTGTAAACTTCCGGGAATGATAAGAGACTGGATGTAAGTGGCCGGTGGATGGACAAGGTTGTGAAAGAACTGCCCCTAATGCGAAAGAGGAGGCGTCGGCTTCTAGGATAAACGGGAGTTCTGGGTCTGGGTGTTGTAACACCGGAGCCGTGGTAAACCTAGACTTGAGGGTATCAAACGCCTTCTGATGGTCGGGTGTCCAAGAAAACGGAACAAGAGGGCTGGTTAAGGTCGTGAGTGGGGTAACAATGGCAGAAAAACCGGCGATAAAACGCCGGTAAAAATTAGCAAAACCAAGGAAGGATTGGAGTTGTTTTATGGTGGTCGGGGCAGGCCATTCTACAACGGCTCTGACTTTTGATGAATTCATGGAAAGACCGCCAGGCGTAATATGAAATCCCAAGAAGTCCACCTCCTTTGAGTGAAACAAACACTTCTCTGGTTTGGCAAATAAGGCGTTGTCTTGGAGGCGAGATAGGACTTCTCTGACATGCATGACGTGCTCTTCCAGGGAGGATGAATATATCAGTATGTCATCAAGACACACCACGACATATATGTCAAGGATGTCAGAAAAGACTTTGTTAATGAAGCGCTGAAAAGTGGCCAGAGCGTTGCATAACCCGAAGGGCATTACCGTATATTCATACAACCCTTGTCGGGAGCAAAACGCCGTCTTCCATTCGTCTCCTTGGCGCATACGGATTAAATTATACGCCCCCCTTAGATCTAACTTAGTGAAAATAGAAGCACGCGTCAGCCTATGTAGCAGAGTGGATATAAGCGAAATAGGGTACCTATTCTTTATAGTGATGGCATTCAAGCACCTATAGTCTATGCATGGACGTAGGTCGCCTTCCTTTTTGGGCACAAAAAAGATAGGGCTGGCAGCGGGAGAACAAGAAGGACGGATATGGCCTAACTGTAAAGCTTGTTGGATATAATCTTTCAAAGCCGTTTCTTCAGAAGGAGATAAAGAATATATCCTGCCCTTTGGTATAGGTGCGCCAGGAATTGAATCAATGGGGCAATCGTAAGGCCTATGCGGGGGTAGACCCTCCGCCTTAGCTTTGTCGAAAACTTGTATGTAGTCGTGATATTCAACAGGAATGCTGGTCAACACAGCTCCCACGGTATGTGCTGGGGTGCACGGCTCTACGTCTTCCAGTCGGGAAGAGGCCATGGCCCCAAGAATAGCGGAGGGAGAGGTTAGCGAGTCGGGTTCTGTTAAGCAGAAGTGTTGGCATATGTCTGATTCAAACGTTACCTGCCCAGTTCCCCAATTGATCAAGGGATTATGTTGTCTTAACCAGGGAATACCGAGTATAATGCCGAATTGGGGTGTGGTGATAAGGTCGAAAGACATGATTTCTTTGTGGGTATTCTGAATCACCACTTCCAAAGGAGCAGTCTGGTATCTGATCGGGCCAGAAGACAAGGAGGTGCTGTCAACTGCTTGTACATGCTCAGGATGTTCTTTCTGAACCAGGGGCAGATTGAGATGACGAGCTAGTGTGATGTCTATAAAACAGCCAGTGGCCCCTTAGTCAATCACGATGCGTACATCATGCTCAATGTCCCTAGTGGGTTTCAACAATGCATGGACCACTATGGGCCTGATAGAACCGAACATGGGTTCAGTGGGGGTAAATGATGGGCTCGCCGGTACCCCCGCTCTCAAGGGCGAGCCTTTGGAAAATCCGGAGTCTTGTTTTTAGGTCGACGGGGGCATTCTTTTACATAATGCCAACTTATACCATAGTAAAAACAGGCGTTACTGGTTCTCCTACGTTCTCGCTCAGCTGGAGTTATAGGACTTCGAATGCCACCGATTTGCATGGGTTCAGCGCCAGTGGCAGACGAACCTGGAGGAGGCAGGTTAGCAAAGGACGTCTCTGTTTTACACTCGGTTCTACGAGCGTCTAGCTGTAGGGTGAGATCGACCAGGTCAGAAAAAACAGAAGGAAGGGATGGAACCACGGCGAGTGCATCTTTCATGGTATTGCATAACCCTCTGTAAAAAACAATGGCCTTTTTCTGTTCTGGCCAGGATGTCTCCGCGGCGAGTTGGTTAAACCGAGTGATGTACTCAATTAGGGAATGTTTACCCTGTGACAATTCTAAGAGTTCCAGATCTCGTGATTGTGCCCTATAATGGGTATCGAACACCTTCGCCATTTCGGTCACTAGAAGTTCAAAATCGTATAAAACAGGATGATCATTCTCCAAGAATGGATTTGCCCATGTGGCTGCCACACCAGATAGATGGGATAGAAGGAAGGCGGCCTTGGTAACAGAGTCAGGAAAGGCCTGGGGTCTACATAAGAAGTGAAGTTTACATTGATTGATGAAGGTACGGTATTTACGTGGGTCGCCTTGATAGCGTTCTGGGGCAGCCAGAGGAAAAGAGGTCGGGAGTAACACGGGAGTGGGAGCAGGAAGTGGAGTAGGGGCAGACTGGACAGGAGGGTTGGAATCCCCAAACTCGGCGTCAGCGGGCAATGGTTGGTGTGTGCTTTGTAAGGCGTCAAGACGATGGTGGATAGCAGAGGTGGCGGCGGCCATGTCGGTCCTAAGGGCCGAGACAGCCTGCATTAAAGCGGTCACAGGGTCCCCGGCGGAGGCTTCCATAATCAGCACGACCAGAAGGCTTCACAGACTGTTATGATCTTGATGGTCGTGCAGATTAATAATGCCTCCGTCCCCAAGTACCACACAGACAATTGGTATAGAATGCCTGTGCAGTCTTTGTGAGCTGTCAGGTCTGGAACCGGGAACTGCCAGAAGGACCCCTTGAGCGCTGTAAGGCAATGAGTGGTTATCAGATAATGTGCGATTGTTACAAGGTATACCCAGCAATGTGATAAAGTACCTCTTACCTAGAAATACGGAAGGTGACGCCCTGATGGAAGAGGTAGGGAAACCCGGGACAGAGGGCTTGGTGGGCTTCTCAGTGTGAAATGTGGGTGGTATCCAAACCCTGGATGGCGGCACACACGTGGCTTGTGGTACTGTAGTCAGGCAAACGCCTAGCAGAAGGCCAATGGCCAAAGTCACTGAATCCAAAAACGAAATCCGTAAGACATGTTATCATCTTAATGGTCGTGCAGATTAATAATGCCTCCGTCCCCAAGTACCACACAGACAATTGGTATAGAATGCCTGTGCAGTCTTTGAGGCCACAGGTTTTTTGTTTCTGAGCCGTCAGGTCTGGAACCGGGAACTGCCAGAAGGACACCTTGAGCGCTGTAAGGCAATGAGTGGTTATCAGATAATGTGCGATTGTTACAAGGTATACCCAGCAATGAGATAAAGTACCTCTTACCTAGAAATACGGAAGGTGACGCCCTGATGGAAGAGGTAGGGAAACCCGGGACAGAGGGCTTGGTGGGCTTCTCGGTGTGAAATGTGGGTGGTATCCAAACCCTGGATGGCGGCACACACGTGGCTTGTGGTACTGTAGTCAGGCAAACGCCTAGCAGAAGGCCAATGGCCAAAGTCACTGAATCCAAAAACGAAATCCGTAAGACAGTCCAATTCCAAAAAACCAAGGTCGGTTAACAAATGCCAGGAGTTGACAGAACAATCCAGTAAACAGAGTTCGAGGTCTGGTAACGTGTAAGAAGCAAGAAGTAGACAAAGCAATCCGGTAGACAAGGCAATCCGATAAACAGTATCCGAGGTCGTAGTAAACGAGATTCAAGCATGCGAACACACGCCGTGAAGTCCTGAAGGTAAACAGCTGTGAAGCAACGCTATCGATTTCAGGAGGCCTTTTAAACTAACAGGGAAGGTCACCTGATGCTGTGCGTCAGGTGATGCAGTCACGTGAGATGTTGTCGTCACGTGACATTTGGCCCGATCATGTGCCGTGTAGATCTTTGTTGACAACGTGTAACGTTGCGGGCCAGCAGATGTTTCCATTGTAGACGCCAGCGATGCGAAGGCCGGTAAACACCTGATCCAAATGACCATGTCCTGGCATAATGGGTGAGAGGCCGCAACCTCCGTAAGCCAGAATGTGTGCGTGGGATACCCTTGTTTTGAAGTGTAGTAGAGGGGTTAGTACGTATGGGGTTAGCACGTGTGCCTGTGGGTTGTCTGGCAGAAACAGGGCATGTCGTGGGAAACGTAACATGAGGGCTCGTATGTGATAAACTTTACTTTCCATGTAGGGCGAGTAATGCTGTGTCCACAATTGTTATTAGTCTTACCGCCTTGTGAGCGTGTTCCATGAGCAGCTTACAGACCAGAGAGGCGACGTCTCCCAGGATTTATATTAGTGAGTGGGCACGTGTTACTGAGCAGAATTGGCAGAATGTTATGGCCAGTTCCCGGTTCTCCAGGCAGCGACAGGCATGGACAGGCCTTATTAAATCAGGCATCTGTGAAGAAGGCCGGCGTGTGCCTTCCGGTCGCTGTGGTTGGCTCTTCGGGGCCAAATCAGCCAATCACAGCATGTGGCATTGTGGCTACGAATTGCTGAATGAAGTAGATAGTGAAGCAGCCATTTTCGAGAGGCCAGTTCCAAATAACGTAAATGCAAGAAAAATATGGAATGTTGGGGGAAAGCTTTGCTGGTGAAATTTAGCTTGCATGGGCTGAAGGCAGGCAGTAGGGGAACTGGGTGAGAATTCCCAGTTAATTCGCTCTGTGATTTTGTGAAAGTTAATGCACGTTAGAAATCTCACTGGGATGTTCCTTTGTAGGTGGGCTGCTGTTGTTGCTGCAGCATGTGTTCCGTCCGTGGAGGAGAAGGGCTCCTGCCCTCTCTTCTGCGACGATCGGACCTGGAATGGATGAAATGGAAATGGAATGGAATGGATCATATATGACATCAATGAGTATTTAACTAATGGCATCAGAAATAAGATCACTAGGTATTTGCCCATTTTGAGACCACCATTACGTTTCTACAGATGTGATATTAGCATTTAAGAGTAGTTCATAACAGTGAGTATATTGTTTAAAATATTAAACAGCTACAGATGCATCATGCTGCTACTTGTGAAGCTTTTGCTTCTGGTAAAAGATATCTGAATTATGAATAGCACACTGCTTCGAATATTCCTGTTTGTGCAAAACATATCTAAGACATGTTCACTATAATATAATTTGTTTATACACAGCTCTATCTACCACAATTGATAGAAGCAGATCAGTGGGGGTTTGCACCAGGCCCATGCCCCTTGTTGAATGTCAGTTGGGTGATACATGTGATTCTTGTGGAGTTGGGAGAGTTATTCGTGGCCACACTTGACCCTGGGAAGGCCTTCAGTTCGGTGGGGTGGGAGCTCAAGTTCTGAGCGTTACCGGAGATGTCGTATCTGCGAGGTAGAGATGGGAAGGAGGCAGGGCTGTCACCTTTCCCCAGTCCTCGTTTACTTGTCTGATAGAGCCATTGGCAATTGTGCAGGGACACAATTTCATGCGTAGCGGGGTGATGATATCTAGAGTGGAACATATAATGGCATGTACGTTGATGACATACTTTTGTTCATGAAATATCCTAGAAAGTCATAGAACGTTTTGGAACCAGCTCTGATTTGAGAATTATATAAAATCGAGCCTGTTTGCATTGGGTGCTTTGGCTGAGGCAGAAGGGAGGGGGCTATACATTCTTCACCTCCCCAGAGCTTCTAGTTTTTTTTTTAGATATCTAGGAGTTTTTCGATGGCAACATTACCAAGGCTATTGCTACACTAGAGCTGGGAGGATAGGTCAGGAGCAGCACATTTGTCTTAGAATCAAGATAGCACAAAGAAACACAGGTTCCAATCTCAGTCCTACGCTTAGAGACTTGTCTCTCCTATTAAGTGTGTAACCCCCCAGTCGGGGGATATAATAAGGGATTCCCCGGTGCGTGAAGCCAGGCCGGGGATCCCAAAAAAATAAAAAAGAGAGAATCGGGGGGACCCGGTAGAATGATATGATTTGATATCATATGGCATTTATAACGTGCCTATACACAAGTGTTTCAAGGCGCAACGGGGCAAGGGAGGGGAAAAGAGAGGGAAGACAGAGACAACAATCCTACTAGACCAGGTGGCATTGAGATCGTGCAAATGCAGGGGAGAGGGGAAGGGGAAAAGTGCAGGGGGAAAGGGGAGAGGGAAGTGCAGTACATAGGAACACTGTAAAATAAATAAGACAATAACTAACGGTGCGGCCAGCTGGTAGCAAATGCAAGGGTAGTGCAGACATCAGGTGTCAAGTGCTAATAGGAGCTGTAGGGATACAGAAACAGTCCCTGAGTGCAAGGGTCGCCAGGGGGGCAGTGCAGGTGTGCAACTGGTGCGGAGGGGATCTGGGCCCAAGATCAAAGTGTAGCCAGGTAATCAGTGCAATTTCAGATTCAGCCATGAGATCAGCAGGGGAGTGGAG
This sequence comes from Ambystoma mexicanum, assembly GCF_040938575.1. Taxonomy (NCBI): domain Eukaryota; kingdom Metazoa; phylum Chordata; class Amphibia; order Caudata; family Ambystomatidae; genus Ambystoma; species Ambystoma mexicanum. The sequence continues at coordinate 111,755,936 of NC_090922.1, forward strand.
GAGAGAAAGCAGAAGCAAAGAGGAAGGTCTTGAGGTGCTTCTGGAACCGGAGATGGTTATCCTCAAGTTTCATAGAGGCAGGAAGGCTGTTCCAGAGGGAGGCCCCAGCAGAAGAAAGAGATCTACCAACAACTCGCTGTTTGGAGAAGCAACTGATCCTGAGGGAGTTGGAGGCTTATGAGCAAAGAGCTCAAGAAGGAAGCTATTTAGGAAGAGAGAGTTGAAGATATTGAGGTCCCAGAAGGCCTTATGGACAATGCAGAGGGTTTTGAACTTAATCCTAGCCGCCACTGGGAGCCAGTGCAGAGATTTCGGTCCTGGAGAGATACGATCCCTGGGCTTGAGGCCAAGGACAAGTCTTGCAGTCCTTTTTTGTATGAGTTGCAGAGGGCAGAGAGAAGAGGCAGACAGATTTAGAAAGAGGCTGTTGAGAGAACCAGAGCTCTGGAGACAGTGAGCTTCTGGGGGAAGGAGAGGAAAAGAATAATACCTGTGAGGAGGTGCAGCTGGTATTGTGACTTCTTAGAGACGTCAGAGATGTGAGGAGAGAAGGAAAGTGTGAAGTCGAATATGACCACTAGGTTTTTAGCCTCACAGGTGGGAACAGCAAGAGGGCCAAGAGAGGCCAGCCAGAGAGTGGCAGGAAAGGAGGGAGCTTTTGTCATGATGAGGAGAATCTCTGTCTTACTGGCATTAAGGCAGAGATCATTGGCGGCACACCATACCTTGATGGCAGACAGACAGACAGTCAAAGATGAGAGAAGGAGAAGAGGTGGCGGAAGGGAGCCTGAAAATGAGTTGAGTGTCATCCGCATAGCTCTGAAAGATGGGACAGAGAGCGGCAATGTGGTGGGCAAGAAGTGCCAGATATTGGTTGAACAGCTAGGGAGAGAGGTTAGACCCCTGGGGAACACCACACGTAGAAATAGAGATAGAAGAGAGGAAGGACCCAAGTTGAACCTAGGAGGGTCGATCGGAGAGGAATGAGGTCAGCCAAGCCAGGGCCTGATCAGTGATACCGAGTCCTAAGGCGCAGCACTCACCGCAACAAACGCCAGATGGAAAGTGGCAACGTTGCAGTGATGCCGGCACCCAGCCCAAGCAGTAAGAGCTATGGTGCCCAATAACGGAGGTGGGCGGACTGGGAGGTGGGTGAAGGGAGAAGAGAGGGTCGGGGAACAAGCATGGGCGCCGAGGCCCGGGGGCTCCAGTAATTAAAAACATTGAAATCAAGGCCCAGGTGGGACCTAAGGCGTAGCACTCACTGCAATGTACGCCAGATGGAAAGTGGCGACGTTGCAGTGATGCCGGCACCCAGTCCAAGCAGGAAGAACTACGGTGCCCAATCAGGGGAGGTAGGCGGTCTGGGAGGCAGGAGGAGGGGGGAAGGGAGAAAAGAGGGTCGGAAACAAGCGTGGGCGCCAGGGCCCGGGGGAATACAGTAATTAAAAAAACTGAAATCAAGGCCCAGGTGGGACCTAAGGCACAGTACTCACTGCAAAAAATGCCAGATGGAAAGTGGCGACGTTGCAGTGGTGCCGGCACCCAGTCCAAGCAGGAAGAGCTACGGTGCCAATCAGGGGAGGTTGGCGGGCTGGGAGGAGGGAGGAAGGGAGAAAAGCGGGTCGGGAACAAGCATGGGTGCCAGGGCCCGGGGGAATCCAGTAATTAAAAAAACTGAAATCAAGGCCCAGGTGGGACCTCAGGGGCAGCACTCACCGCAATGAACACCAGATGGAAAGTGGCGACGTTGCAGTGATGCCAGCATCCAGTCCAAGCAGGAAGAGCTACGGTGCCCAATCAGAAGAGGTGGGCAGGATGGGAGGGGGAAGGAGGGGCCAAGGGAGAAAAGAGGGTCGGGAACAAGTGTGCGTGCCAGGACCCAAGGGGCTCCAGTAATTAAAACAATTAAAATCAAGGCCCAGGTGGGACCTAAGGCGCAGCATTCACTACAACGAACGACAGATGGAAAGTGGCGACGTTGCAGTGATGCCGGCACCAGTCCAAGCAGGAAGAACTACGGTGCCCAATCAGGGGAGGTGGGCGGGCTGGGAGGGAGGAGGAGGGGGGAAGGGAGAAAAGAGGGTTGGGAACAAGCGTGGGCGCCAGGGCCCGGGGGAATCCAGTAATTAAAAAAACTGAAATCAAGGCCCAGGTGGGACCTAAGGCACAGCACTCACTGCAACAAATGCCAGATGGAAAGTGGCGACGTTGCAGTGATGCCGGCACCCAGTCCAAGCAGGAAGAGCTATGGTGCCAATCAGGGGAGGTGGGCGGGCTGGGAAGAGGGAGGAAGGGAGAAAAGAGGGTCGGGAACAAGCGTGGGCGCCAGGGTCCGGGGGAATCCAGTAATTAAAAAAAAACTGAAATCAAGGCCCAGGTGGGACTTCAGTGGCAGCACTCACCGCAATGAACGCCAGATGGAAAGTGGCGACGTGGCAGTGATGCCGGCATCCAGTCCAAGCAGGAAGAGCTATGGTGCCCAATCAGAAGAGGTGGGCAGGATGGGAGGGGGGAGGAGGGGGCAAGGGAGAAAAGAGGGTCGGGAACAAGTGTGGGCGCCAGGACCCAGGGGGCTCCAGTAATTAAAAAAATTTAAATCAAGGCCCAGGTGGGACCTAAGGCGCAGCACTCACCGCATCGAACGCCAGATAGAAAGTCTGAAAAAGGTTAGAGTAAGGGACCCTTGCATGTGGGCACGCAAGATTCCCTTTGAAAAACAGTCACTGCTGCGAGCAGAGCACCAGTGACAGAGAGAGAAACCCTTTAACAGGATTGGAGGTGCTCCGCTCAGCGCTGGTGAACTCCCAGCTCAGGCCTTTATATTGACACTCCCCTGGAGAGCCTATAATCAGTGCTGTCCCCCAGGTGGCTGTTATTCTGGGGCATATTTAATTACTGGCGCTCCCCATAGAAGGGGATGTGTTTGGCCCCCCTGGGACTTAATTTAACAGTAAGAGCCACCTCCCTTACAGGTGGCCCCCAAAACTCCTTTAGCCACACCTGGCAGACGTGGCCCACGTAGAGTGAGCAGTGTGGGGCCCCCCACACTGCTTGTGAGTGCTGGGCTGCACCTGACATATGCAGCCCAGTCTACAAAAAGACTTAAAGCTTTTGGGGCCCCACACACTGTTGCTGCTGTTGCCGCCTGCCATCCATGCTTGGAGAGTCACCATCAACGAGCGCAGGAAGAAGGAAGGAACATCAAGTGAGCATCAAGGACCTTGAGACAGCCCTGGCCAGGTTGTCTTACAAGTAAGGTCATTTTAAATAGTTTTTTAATACATTTTTATATTTTTAAAAGACTCTTTATATTTTTGTGTTTTATTGTTTAGTAATGCAGCTGCTTAGGAGAATTTAAGTTGTATATAGTGTCTAGTGTTTTGCTATTTTTGTTAAAAAAATCACAAAATGCTGCTGGTGTACTGGGAAAGTATATATGAAAGCTTAAAACAACTAAAAAGAACTGTACACTAGCATTCCTTTTGTCTGCCTCTCCTTGTGTGCTCCAGGTACTCTAACCTTGCATTTCCTTGTTAGGGGTATTTGGGGAATCTACTTGCCCTAACCTCTTGATCTCCCCTATCCTCACCTTCTGCCTATCGAAGTACACCAGGGTGATCTTGAACCGAGGAAAGCAGGGTTTGGAGACGGGTAAGAGGTTGGTAAAGTTATAAGTGAAGGGTTAAGTTGTATATTGTGTGCCCGCCTACACCTGTCTCCCTGTAAGGTGCGTTGGAGGTTTGTCCCGCTACATTTTTGGAGGCACTGCTGAGATCACCTTTGGGTTGCCTTTACCCTCCCGATCCTACCTACTCATCCTATATCTGCCTTTTTCCCTTCCTGCGGTAGTGTATAGTTTTCTAGCGTAAGTTTCATGTTGGTTTTTTTGCAATCCTTTTTTTGTGCAAATTTTGGATAGGGATTTGTATTTAGCATTATAATCACTGTGTTTTTTGATTTTGCCGGATTTGCCACCTTATTTGACAGACAAGTACCACTCACATGGATCGGCTTCAGGTAGCCGGCAGGGCTGACGGTGAGGGGATTAAGCCCGACCAATGCTTTGTCATAGGTGACGTCCCTTGGAGCACACCTCCACACCAGGTGCTCAGGTTGACAAAGTCCCTAGAGTCCCTCACTGGCCAGGTTAAATGCCTGGGTAAAGCCCCTGGCCTAGCAGGAACCAGTATCCTTGTCTGCTATGAGCCTAAGGAAGTTGATTCTGAGACATTCCCCCTCATAATCCATGGAGGAGACCCAATAGTGTCCTATCCTCTCCGGGCATTCAACACATGGACAGGGTTGCAGGCTAGTGCACCACTCACACCACCTATGCTTAGGCTGAATCCTGCCTTGCCCAGCGCTCACACCACCTATGCTTAGGCTGAATCCTGCAGTGCCCAGTGTAGATGCTATCATGGCTGCACCTGTAAGCACTCCTATTCTACCAGGGCTTATAGCATGTGCAAGCACTACACCAGAGGGTAGAGGCGCTGAACTGATCGCTTCCTCCATGGTGGATGCTTTCAAGGGCGTGTTACATGAGGCCAACGCAACACCATCTGAGCATGGCCACTATGTCCGTTTAAGACCCTTCTCTGGGTGAAACCAAAGCTGTGGGTGAAGAGGAGTATCAACTTTCTGCGAACCAGACCAACCAGATGATACATGACTGGAGGGCTACAGACCGGGTGAAGAGGCATTGCATCATTGAGAGCCTGTGCTGCTCTGCATTTAGAGTAATTCAGGTGCTCTGTGCCATGCATTCAGACCCCACAACGATGGACATCATGTACATATTGGATGGAGTGTTTGGAGCCACAGAGTCTAGTGCGGAGCTCATGGTGAAGTACCATGCCACCCGACTCTAACAGGGTGAGTGCCTCTCTGAATATCTTGCGAGGATCGAGCCAATTTTTCAGTTGGCTTTGCAACGGAAGGGAATTGAGCCGCACAGCCTGAATCTGGTCAGGCTGCAACAGGTCATGCGCAGAGCCAAAGCTCTGCCGCTGTCACTTCTGCAGCTAAGACTCAGAGAATGGACCCAGAGCCCCCCCCCCCCTTTGATGAACTGGTCCGAGAGGTGCATACTCTGGTGGGCGAGATGGAGGACACAGTGTACAGTTTACCAAATCGACTTGTGTCTCCATATGCTGCCCCGGACTATGATCCGCGACATCAAGTAGAGGAATTGTGCCAAACCATCCAGGCAATGCAGCTGCAGAGGGTGCAAGCCAAGCCTCTGCTTGTAATGACATCTGTCCTACCAGAGCGCGGGAGAGGCTCTCCACTGCCATCTCGAGAGAGAGAACACCAGCAATTCTGGAGCGCTCAAGAGCCATGGCATCCCCAGGTGAAACAACGGCATACTGCACAACTGCAGCCTTTCCAGTTCTGCCATCGGTGTGGACAGGGGGGCCACACCTTCCGTATGTGCACGAATCCACCAGATTACCATCAAGTCGCGGGAAGGTTCCAGACCCTGAATAGTCCAACACACACGATGGTGGGAAACGCCAGTGAGGACCAGCAAGTGGAGCACTTGAACCCTCAATACTACTATGCTCCAATCGAGTAGAGGTGAAAACCAACACGTCTGCACCACCAAACGGGCACAATGCTGCAGTGACACCATTGGTGAGCAAGTCATATGGGAACCAGCATCCTCCCAGACCGGCTAGTCCACCCGAGAGGAAGATCACTTGTAGTCAAACTACCAGCAAGCACAGCACCCGAACATCATGGGCGATTTCTGATGGGCTCGTAGTACAATCCGCCACTGTGAAAATTGCCATCATTGGTCGACAGGCAAAATTGCTTCTGGATAGCGGCTCACAGAAGACCATTGTTTATGAGCCGTTCTACAGAAAACACCTGGCACATAGCCCATTAGGGCCCTTTGCTGGGCTGAATGTTCTCGGCGTGGGAGACAACCTCTGCAAAAATATGGGGTACAACTGCGTCACACTGCAGTTTCCATGCAATGTAGCTGGAGTAAGCACTCTTATCAACACCCTGGCTTTGGTCTGCAACAGTCGAAGTGAAGATCTCTGGTGGTGATTGGAACTATTTTCTCGATGTTCAACGCACTGGCGGCATTATGTCGGGAGATGGCTATGTTTTGATATGTCAGCACATTGTCCATGCATCCCATGTGCCAACAGGCATACTTCCAGAGAGAGATCTGGTCCAATGCTCCATCTGATGGACGCATTAGAGATGTTCGCACCACCCGATTCGGGCAGATCACAATCCTGGCACACACTACTGTGACGGTTCCTGGCAGAGTGTGAATCAACGGAGAGCAACAATCAAGACATCTGGTAATGGAGGCACCAGAACGTGGAGGGCTCACAGGGGATTTACTGGTATAGCGGACACTGGTGACAGCAGATGGAACGGACCTGAAGACCATCAAGGTACCGGTCAATAATGTGACCAATAGGACCATCTGTGTACCAGGATGCACCATCATCACACAGTTCCACCTGACTGCGTCAGTAGCCCCAGCGAGTGTCGCCACCAGCTCATCCGAGGCAGCATTGGATCCGAAGACCTTGGACTTTGGACACTCCCGATTTTGTAGAGGGGCAAGGACCACCTGAAGCAGCAGCTTGCCTTGCGAGCTGAGACATTCGACACAAGCTCCTGGGATATTGGCAAGGCCCATGGAGTGGAACATTTCATCTTGGTGTCTGATGTTACTCCCTTCAGGGAGCGGTCGTGACGCCTGGCCCCATGAGATTTGGAGGATGTATGCTGCCATCTGGGTAATCTTCTGCAGGCAGGGGTTATCCAGGAGTCCAGGAGCCCCTAGGATTCTCCTATTGTCATCGCCCGGAAGAAAAATGGGGATGTCCGAATGTGCATTGACCACCGTCGACTGAAAAACTGCACTATTCCAGACCAGTACACCATGCCCAGGTGATCGATGCACTGGACTGCCTGACTGGGAGTAAGTGGTTTTCGGTCCTGGACTTGCAGAGTGGCCACTCTACCAGATCCCAATGCATCCGGAGGATCGTGAGAAGACTACTTTCATCTGTCCCTTGGGTTTTTACTAGTTTGTCAGGATGTTTCAGGGGATCTCTGGTGTGCCAGCGACTTTCCAACGCCTTATGGAGAAGACCGTCAGTGACATGATCCTCCTGGAGGTACTGGTGTACCTACATGACATCACTGTGTTCGGGAGAACCCTGGAGGAACAAAACAGGAGGCTCATGAAGGTGCTGGATCGCCTGACGAGCAAGGGCTAAAGGTCAGTGTGAACAAGTGCCAGTTTTGTTGGACAAGTGTCAAGTACATCGGGCACATCGTCTCCGCGGATGGCTTCACTGTGGAATCTGGCAAAGATGGATGCCCACCTCACCTGGCCAAGACCTCAAACCCTCAAGGAGTTACAGAGTTTCCTGGGATTCTGTAATTACTATAGGAGGTTCGTCACGGGATACACCAACATCGCCCAACCACTTGTGGACCTCACCAAAGGGTACCCACTGTGATGCTAGAAATGCATTAGAATGACAGGGCCTCCACGTCCTTGTCCTGTACTCCCTTATCATGCCTGTCCTGTGTTGTTTTATGCACAGGAGTCCATGTGGGACTCCTGGCAGTGCAGCTCTACCTATTTCTGGTTGTGAACAGAGACCCTTGGGATACCCTTATGGCACCCAGGGGTGGGGTTACAAGCCTGTACCAATAGTGCATGTTTTTGGGCACCTGTATGTGGCACACAGAGCAGGGGCTGGTGGCAGCTCCATGCAGAATTTTACAGGTGCTCTGAGTATCCTCTATTTTGGGATACCCAGGCCCTGCCATAGGAATCAGTGGATTCCTGATAGGAGACAAGACAGCACTTGTCCTGGTCTACCCAGATCAGCAGTTACCTTACATCCTGCATATGGACGTGAGTTTAGAGGGATTGGGAACTGTTCTCTACCAGGAGACCAACGGTGAAACAAGACCTGTAGCTTTCACCAGCCAAGGCATGCATGCAGCAGAAAGGAATTACCCAGTCAACAAGTTGGAATTTTTGGCATTGAAGTGGGCCGTTATAGAGAAGTTCCAGGATTACCTCTTTGGTGCCACCTTCATGGTGAGGACGGACAACAACCCCCTTATGTATGTGTTGAAGTCATCGAAGCTGGGTCCTACCAGACACCGTTGGCTCGCTGCACTATCCACATACAACTTCAGTCTACAGTACAGACCTGGGTACACCAACATCAATGCCAATGCCCTCTCTCAGAGGCCTCGTGCTCAGTCGGATGATAGAGCTCAATCCACCTCGTGGAAGGATTTGTCTTCAGCATTCATCAGAGCTATCAGCCAGGTTTCAAGTCAGCAGGAGCCAGACAGAGCCAGGAGCGTGGAATGCTTGAGATCCTCAGCTGAGGCGGTACCCGCCATCTACTGCAACATCATCAGTCTGGAGGTATCTGAGCTATCGTGTCTGACCCGAGATGAGATCTGTATGACACAGCGAGCGGATCCTGGCATCACTCGGTTCCCGAAAGCCAAGACCACAGGATCGGATGTGTCCAGAGATGTCCTTCGTGACCCAGAGCAAGCTGCAATGCTGAAGGAGTAGAAGACACTTGTGCAGAAGGGTGGAATCCTGTACAAGGAAAGAAAAGTTGGAGATGGGCTACAACATTGCCTGGTTTGACCACAGAGATTCGACTGAGCTGTATTGTATGCACTCCACGACCAGCACTGCCATCTTGGTAGTGGCAGAACCTTCGAGTTGGTCTGCTCAAGGTTTTTCTGGCCCAAACTAGCAGCAGATGTCCAGTATTATTGCCAGCACTGCTCCAGGTGGTCACCAGGAAGACTGTGGCTTGTCCTGCAGCCTATCTTCAGCATATGCAGAGCTCCGGGCCCATGGACCTTTTCTACATTGACTTCCGAAGCTGGAGATGGACAGGTGAGGTGTGCAAAACATCCTGGTGGTGACAGACCACTTCACTTGGTACGCACAAGCGTTTCCCACCAAAGATCAGAGTGCCATCACCGTTGCTCATGTGTTGTGGGAAAAAGAATTTGTGCACTACGGCTGGCCAGCCAGGATTCACTACGACCAGCGACCAGACTTTGATTCGACACTCATCAAGCAGATGCTGGAGCTGGTTGGCATCAAGAGGACCTGTACAACTCCATAACACCCTCAGGGGGATGCCCAAGTGGAGAGGTTTAATTGTACCCTCTTGGCTATGCTGGGCACGTTGAGGCCAAAAGAGAAGAACAGATGGAGTCAGCATGTGGCCACTCTGACCCATGCATACAACTGTACGAAGAATGATGCCACCAGGTTTACACCATATTTCTTGATGTTTGACAGGGAGGCCCGGTTGCCTGTAGACCTGTGTTTTGGTGTGTCTGCAGATATAACAGGCAGCGAGAACTGCGCCAGCTGTGTTAAATAGCTCAGGCATCAACTGGAGCAATCCTATCAGCTCGGCCAGGCTGCTACAGAGAAGACGGCAGAAGGGAACAACCGCTGTTACGATGCCAAGGTCAGGTTTCACGCTCTTCAACCTGATGATTGTGTGTTGATCCGCAGCTTGGGAAAGAGAGGACGCAACAAACTAGGTGACAAGTGGGAATCTCACCTTTCTTAGTAGAGCATCAGCTGGGAGAGCTATATGTCTACCGACTGCGAGAGGAAGGACGGCCAAGGAACATCAAGACCTTGCACCTGAACCACCTGCTCCCAGTCGGGGATGAGGTTGAGTTGACACCCACCGAAGGTGACAGATAAAGTACCGACCAAGGGGCCGGTGATGAGACAGCAGAGATTCTGTGCTGAAAGGCCCAAAGAAGATCCTTTGGAGGCACAATCCACAGAAGCTTCTCCAGCTACTGAGGCAGAGAGATCAGAAGGTCAGCCGGAAGCCAGTGAAGATGCTGACATCGAGAGTGATCAGTTTGGAATCGATACAGACCAAGGGTTAGATCAGACACTAGTGTGGGTCCCTATACCCACTGATTCAGATCCCACTCCTAGCGAACCTGAATCCCATCCTCAGAGTATTCCTTGAAAGGTTGTTCCTAATCCTGCTCTTGTCGCCCCTGCCACACTGGATGTGGTAAAGGAACCCTTTCCCATTCCTCCACTGGAAGATAGGGTCCTCAACCTGGTGCTGAGCACTTCGCCAAGTCTAGGGGGAAATCTACATGAGGCCCTGGCTGTTGTCTGTTGTGCCACCAGGGAGAGCAGACCGGTTATTAAATTAACTTATTATACACCTGGGGTCTAGTGTGAGGTTCCAGTCTGTTCCTTTCAGTCTTCCATCCCTCCTTCTCTAGAGCAGGTTCCTAGGAGTCCGGGGGTACTGTGGGAGGTGTCAGAGATTCAAGGTACTGGGTGGCAAACGGTGGCCTGTCCTAAATCATGGCTTGACAGGTTTGTTGACCATGCCAAAGCTATCCTCAGGGCTGAGGATAGTTCAAAGGGGGGGCATCTAACCCCTGGTTGGGGGATACAGGAAGGGATTCCCCGGCGTGTGAAGCGACAATGGGGATCCCGAAATAAAAAGAAAAGAGAATTGTGTCCCCGACGCAAGCCATGCCGGGGACCCAGAAGAATGAAAGAGGTTAGAATAAGGGACCCTCAAACGTGGGCACGAGAGGGTCCCTTTGCACTAAAAAGAAAAAAATAAAGTCACTGGTGCGAGTGGCACGCTGTTGACATTTAGAGAAACCCTTTAACAGGGTTGGAGGCACTCCGCTGTGCGCCGGTGAACGCCCAGCTAAGGCCTTTATATTTAGCAGGGGAGTGCCTATAATCAATGCTGTCCCCAGGTGGCCTTCATTCCGGGCATATTTAATTAGTTGTGCTCTACATAGCAGGGGAGAGCCTTGAATGTGTTCTGGGCCTCCTGGGGCTTAATTTAACAGTAAGGGCCATCTCCCTTACAGGTGGTCCACGAGAACTCCCTGGACCACACCTGGCAGACGTGGCTCAGGTGGAGTGAGTAGTGTGGGGCCCCCCATGCTGTTTATGAGTGCTGGGCTGCACCTGACATACGCGGCCCAGCCTACATAAAGACTTAAAGCCTTTTGTTCCCCACACACTGTTGCTGCTGCTGCCGCCTGCCATCCACTGCCTGGAGAGTCACCATCAATGAGCGCAGGAAGAAGGAAGGAACATCAAGCAAGCAGCTAGGACCTTGAGACAGCCCCGGCCAGGTTGTTTTATAAGTAAGGTATTTTAGTTTTTCAGTACAGTGCACTGTATAGACTTTGTAGATATTTTTAATGATATTTTATATTTTTAAAGGACTCTATATTTTTGTTTTTTATTTTTTAGTAATGCAGCTGCTTAGGAGAATTTAAGTTCTATATATATTGTCTAGTGTTTTGCCCTTTTTGTAAAAAACTCACAAAATCCTGCTTGTGTACTGGGAAAGTATATAAGAAAGCTTGAAACAACTAAAAATAACTGTACACCAGCATTCCTTTTGTCCACCTCTCCTTGTTGGCTCCAGTTACTATAGCCTTGTGTTTCCTCCTTAGGGATATTTGGTGAACCTACTTGCCCTAACCTATTGATCTTCCCTACCCTTACCTTCTGCCTATCAAAGTACACCAGGGTGATCTCGAACCCAGGGGAGCAGGGTTTGGAGACAGGTAATAGACAGGTCAAGTTATAAGTGAAGGGTTAAGTTGTATATTGTGTGCCCGACTACACCTGTCTCCCTATAAGGTGCATTGGAGGATCACCCCGCTACAAGTGTATTATAAAAGAGTAATTAAATTACACTATGATCATGGCTCCATTACTGGAAACCTCATACATTATATATGATTGGCTGAGTAGCATTAAGCGAAATGCTGATTAGAACTCTGCTTATGTTGCTGGCAAGATAGCTGAGCGGGTTGAGTGCTGTGATCTGCTCGCAGCATGACCAATTCAGTCTTTCATCCTTCTGAGGTCAGTAAAAGAGTGCCACCTTTAGTTGGGTGATAATTGTATGTAAATGTTTTTGATACACAATGCTATGGTGAAAGTACTTTTTAAATAACAAATTATCATTATTATATATTTGTTTGTTTTATCCTTATGCATCCCTCTGAGGGTTTTTGTAAGTAACTAGACAAGAAGTAATACTTGACTGGGGCCGAACTAGATGCAAAGTCTCTCTCTGCACCCTTGAGCGAGCTGTGGAGGATGGGGAAATAGAAGCTCTGGATTTTGTAGCTTTTTACAGTGTGCCAGCATACTGAAGGCAGCAAGAGAGGTGTGGCCTGGGTTTCCACAAAGTCACAGGGTTCCTTCTACCTTCATAAACATACGCTCTGAGCGTTGATCTCAAGTCTTTGAGTCCATCCATCCAGACCTATATAAAGCACCATTGAAACACAGAGATTATCGAGTAAAGGATAAAGTGCTACATAGAACATATATCACACCTTGCATGCACTTTGTGATTCTGTCGTGGACATTCTATCAGAACCAATGCTCTGACTAGAAGTCAACCCAGTCACAGTACTTGCATATAACAACAAACTAGAACACATGGCATATGTTAAGATCAATTTACATGTAGAAAAACAACTAACATGCATGATCTATCTAACAAAGTGCATAGTGCATAGAAAAGGGTTGACTTCTCCTAGTCAGAGCATTGGTGCAAGAATATGAACTTAGTTGATATATGAATAGATAAGAATAAATATTGATATTATTTGAACCAAGAACTGTATTAATTGATGACTGCACTAACACTAGCAGTACAGTAGGTCTTGTATTGTGAAGTTTATCCTAGGCACCATTTTAATATTCCTTAATAATTATGGAAAATATTGTTCATTTCAAAACCCCTTTTAACTGGTGACTGCCCCAGTATATGGCAAAAAATGATCAATCTGCTAGCTCTGATGGCATTTGGGACAGTCCAAGGTGGCTGCCTCGATCTACAATGCTTTTCCCCTTCACCCGATATGGGCATGTTCGTAGAACTTGGCTATTTAATAAGGACATGGGTCACCCAACCAATTTCTTCTGTCTGTTGCCCCATGGTCCTTTGTGAACCAGATATATTTGGTGTGTCAAGTAAGTAAGTTGGATGGGGGGAAGAAATTACTACGTTTACAAGGGAAGAAGGGCGACACCACCTGGTTTTGTTTTACTGCAGCTTGAAAACTGCCACCTTTTTGAGGCTGCTTTGGGTGCATGACCCAGTGCAAAAGGAACATTGAGATGCTGTTGAGTGTTGTTGGCAATTTAAGCATTGCACTTACATATTTGCTAATTTCCGATTTTTTATGGAATAATGTGCTGATTGTAGTTTATTTGGTTTTAGCTACTCATGTTTGATCAAGTGAACTGAAGAGGTCAGTGATTGAGATATTTTTCGCTCACGATATATCCATCAATTAATTAAATAGTAACTCTATAATACTATCTTACAGGTTCACAGAGAAGCGTGAATTGTTAGTCGAAAATAAACAGCTTTGAAAGCCTTTACAATCGGTGCTATATCTGAAATACATCGGCAACTATAGTGTAGAATCTGATAAAATGGGGATGCCTGGATTTGTTGTCATTAGAGAATCATTAGACAACCATTACCCAATCATTACTCTTTGCTATGGAATCATTCCATTATTGCATCCTGTTTAGCGATCCATCATACATTGCTGAAGTAGAACCTATCCACATTATTAGACTGCCACTTTGTATGCATTTGCAATTTGCTTATAGAATGACACACTGTCATATTTGAAATGACATGTCATGCATTTGACGAGAGAAATAGGCCATGTTATATGAAGGGTTTGCTTAGTTATGTTATAGCCATATATGTTGGAAGAGATGGTTTTAGAATGATGTATTATGCATTAGAATGTAGCACTTAGGCTGAGAGAGAAATGTGCTAGGCACTATGAAGAATGAATGAGGCCTGAAATGACATGTAGAGCCATTTAGAATGACACATTGGTATGTTCTTTAGTTATATGTATCATGTATGCATGTAGAGAGACACACATGTAGAAAATGCAATGAAGTTTGCACTTGGGTTTGCGAGAAGAAAGCGTAAACGCTAGAAAGCATGAGGACTATGGCTCCTAAAGCCATTTCTGGAAGGAGACACACAGAAGCACCATTGGGCTCTGTGCGGAGTTGTTATGATACACTGTGACAGAAGGAATTTGTAAACAGTTGGTTGGCTGGCAGACAGATAACACAAACCCTTGTCCGAGTGGAGAGCAAAGGAAGCTAATCAGCATGGCATGGCTTGTGTGCCGTGGAGACAGAAAAGGTGGGAGGCAGCGCCATGGAGCAGGGAGATGGTTTTGCTCTCTGAGAGAGAGAGAGAGAGAGAAAGAGAATAGCAATGAATGGAGAAATATATGGTACAATGGTGTTTTGCAGGCAAGCATTAGAAGGCCATGAAAGAGATATGATGTCCAGTTTCAAGCTGGCAGAACACAACTAGAACACAGAGTGATTGCAAGGGAAAGTACATTGCAAACACAGACTTTCAGGAACTGCTTTAATATTTAGAAAATGCTGAGACAGAAAGAGACATTCTTAGCTTAGAGAACGAATTAACCATGGGGAATGAGTGTGTCATGGAATAGTATAACCAGGGGAGATAAGAGTTGCTGTTGGAGATGGTGCTTGATGCGATGAGAGGGAGATGTCTTGGTGCAGCAGAATCTGATGAGGCCTTGATGAGATCGATCTGGCACAGAGAGACCGGGGCCTGCCACTGACTGACTGATTGCAGAGTAGCGGGAGAGGAGAGACCTGGCACTGGCAAACAGAGCTGGAGACCAAGGGAAGCAAATGGGAAGTATGGTTTATGGCCTAGACTAAACTGATTGATTAGAACAGACACTCACACAAAGAGCTTTAGGTTTGGGAAAGGGGAAATCAGACCGGGATTGTCTTAGAGAGTGAGTGCGAAGTATGGTTTGGATTGGAGAGGATTGATCCTGCATGAAGGAGAGGATTGCTGGATGCTGACACTTGCATTAGACTGCATTAGAATCACAGGTTTGCCTCACAGGCTTGCATTAGAAACCTGTATGGCTTATACTTATTGCATGGTAGATTTGCACCAGAAGCATAAAAAGTGCAAATTCGAGATTTGCATAGTTTAATGGCATGCTTGCAACATTATCATGCTTTGCTGTGCATAAATAAATGTATTTTATTGTTATAATTGAATTGATTCTTGTGTTTTCTTTGTGTCTTGTGTTTTGTGTCCATAGGAGTAAGATAGGTGTGTGTTGTTAGGCGTAAAATAGGAGTAACACAGTGCACAAAGGCCCTGAGATACGAAAACAGGGGGGTATAGTGATCCACACCCCCCTTGGAGTTTGTTTAGGGTTTACTAAGATTGTCTAAGACTGGTGCATGGTTGCCTAGGGGGGCAAGACCATGATAGGGATTTCTTTTACGGACTAACAAAATGGCGCCCAATGTGGGGCTTCACCAATGCTGACTGATAAGATGGAACAAAGGGTTTAATCTGCAGAGTTTTGTAGCTGGCTTGTTGGTACACTTATCGGTTTTGCAGCAGTCGAGGTTTGGACATTGTGTGCAACTGTGTTTTCTGTTAGTTCATCGTGGGAATAGAGATTTTTTATGTTTCATGTTTTGTCTGTCCTGGAGATGTTATGATTTAGATCATGCTTCGTCCACAATTTTGTTTACCGTAGGAAAGGGAACGTAATTGTCTGACTGACTTTTGAATCCGGAATTTGGAATTTGGCATTGATCCAGAGCAGTATTTCATGACTGGCAATATTTTGGGAATGCATGTACATTTATTTAGCCGAGCTAGAGAAACAGTATTTTTCTTGAAGACGCTTGTGATATTTCGTTTGTTTAGAAATCCGCAGCGACTGACACTTTTTGGCAAAATCTGACCTTTGTTTTGGATTCCTATTGGTTGTAAATTTGTGTGCACATTTTTGGCAAGCTGTAGACTGTATCTGCTTGTTTGGAGAAGTCTTGGAACTTGTTTTCAGAAACTCACTTATGTGTCATGAGGTTTGTAATTGAAACTTAAGAATGAGCTCATTTCTTAGTGACCTGAAGGCAATAAGAAATCGGCTTAGAAATATGCTTGAGGCCTGGGATGTATCACAGGCTCCAACCGTATTAAAAGTAAATAGTGAAGCAGCTATGACGGAGAGGAGCCCATATATTGGTGACTTGCAGGCAGTAATATATTGTCTCAGAAATGTAATTAGTAACTGGGAAAATGTCCCAGCAGAATCAGACTCATTGAAAACAGCAGTGATGTGCAGGAACAGAGTTACTAGAGTTATGAATATTGTTCGTGGGGAGAAAGAGTTACCTCAGAATAATACGAGAGATAGTGCTTTTCTGACAGTCATGAAGAGAATGCATAGAGGGATTGCCTTGAAGATTTGAGGCCTTGTGAAACTGTATTATTGGAGACACCTTTGTATGAAAACAGTTATGTGCATGAAGGCCCTTATGTGAAGATCTTTGATTTGAATTTCTTTAGTTTGAATGAGTGCATGGAGAGGAAGTTTGTTGACATTAGAGATTGCACGGGACTGGCAGACTGTTTATTTGAAGCAGGAGTTAGCAGTGAAGTGAAGGAATGTTGTTTGAATCTGAATTGTATGACACATGTGGAAGGCAGTATTTGTTTGAATGAAACCGATTTGTTTTTTCAACATGGAGTTATTCAGCTTCGTGAAAACGTAATGATGAAAAAGACGAATGTGTGACTAGAAGACATGGAAATGCAGGATATGGAATGCAATTGAATGAGAATGCAGTTGTGACATTTTTGAATGTGCAATTTTTGTATGTGTATTTTTTGGAGTATGTGAAACTGGCTGTTTTGTTTTGTTTTGAGAAAGATCGCAATGCATTGCAGCATGCATGCATTAAGCGGTATGGAGAGACAGGCATAGTTAGACATATGCACTGACACATTGATAAAACTGATTGAGACATTGAGAGAAACTAGCATTGATGTCTTTTGAGAGAAATGGGGAGTTACTAGCTATGTGCACTGCAACGCACAATGAGAAATGTTGTATTGTTTTTTTTGGCTTTGATTACATCTGAATCTTATTGAAGACTGAAACTTGCACTTTTGTTTTCTTTGCATGAAATCTGGAGAAACACCTTGACCAGACCGAGAATGCATTGATGACTGACCAGTTTGCATCGCCACTGGAATTGACCAGACCATGATTGGCAGCAGCATGACGACTAAAAGCAGCATGACCAGAATGATAGACTGACCAGACCAGATTGACCAGACCTTGATGAACTTCTGTTCGAGATTCATGATGGCTGACACCTTGTGACTTGTTTGCAGCAATGATGAGACATTGGCATCTGACTTTTGCTACACTTTGCAGCAGCACTTTTGGGGAATGCCGACCAACTGATTTGAGGCCTTAGGGTATGGCTGTGCCTATGGCTGTGCTCTGAGAATGTACCCAGAAAACCTGCTTGCTATCCAGACTTCGTGGCATGACACCTATTGCCATGGAAAGCGAAGATCGTGACTGACTGTGCAGAGATAATACACCTTGCAGCATTCTATGCCAAGAGAGAGAGAAAGAGCAGTGAAAGATTGTTCAGCAAAGAAAAGAGAAATTGTTTTGTGAGCTGTGTTGTAATATGCAGCGAGAAGAGAATCCATTTGGAATGCCTCACCTTATGAACCAGACCCAGACACAAGTTTGGGCCTGAGGAGAAAGAGAGAAATGCAGGAATGAGCAGGAAGACGTGCTCTGAAAGCATTTGAATTCCTGCCTACGTTTGAACAACAGTGAACCTTTGTGTCTTGAGTAAAAGAGATAGAGTATTGATCCATGGTGCATTGAAATTTGCACTTGCATTCAACGTTGGCTGGTCCCTCATTTGAAGAGCATGGGACTGGCATGGCAGGAACTGGCATGGCATGGCAACAACTGGCAGCAGCATGACCTGGCGAGGAAGGAGAGAATTTGAAGCTGGAGTTTGGCCTATGGAGAACGGCCACTGTGCATGGATTTGCCACTGGAGAGTAACCATCTGCATTGTCTTGCAAACACTCTGAATGCGTGCACCAGTGCTTTGCACTCGCCTTTGCTCCCCAAAATTGAATGAAATGGGAATGGAGGCCTAGGGAAAAGGGAGCATATGAGCTGTATCAAATTGATAGTTTCTGACATGCGGTTTTCCCGGTGCTTCCTTTGAAAAGTCAAAGGACATGTGCGATCACCCCATGGGGACAAATGGGGCACATATGGTACCAACACATTTGATGCTTGCTCCTGCCCTTTTGGAGCTCTGTGCAAAATCTTATTAGCTTGCTGACATTTATTCAGCAGGCTAGCCTGAACTGGCTTGAACACTTTTCTGCTACCTGAACATTGAAAACCTTTGCTGAACACACACTGATATGCTCGTTGTGATCCATTTGTGAACACTCGCTTCATTGACACTTGCTTTGTTGACATTCCTTGGCTGAGATATGCATTAAAACTGAATTTGTACTGACCTGGAATTATGCGCATATGTGATGGCACAGATACCTCATGAGTGAGAGCCTGGAAATAACTTGGACTGGAATATAACTGAATTGGCCTATATGACCAATACACTGCTTTGTATACAGTTATATGTATGCATTGATCTGTGAATTGATTTGGCCTGTTTGGCTACTGACATCTGTAATGAGATTTGACACCCATGAAAGTGGCATTGTCATATTTTGTGCTTGACACATTGAAAAATGGAAACACCTGTATCCACAGTACATATGCATTGATTCTGTGCATTGCATTTTAGTTTTCTGTTTATAGAGACACTTTCACACTTTTGGCTTGTAGACACTTTTGACTTTTGACTTTTTGACTTGACTTTTGCTATGAGCAATTTGAATATGCTATTCTGAATTCTGACACATATGCAGCTATGCATTTGAATTTAGCTTGCCACTGATAGAGTGAAATGCTTCCATTTAAAAAAAAGGTTTTTTTTGCATCCTGAATAGAATGTTTTTTCCCCTTTTGCAATTTCGCTTGGTATTAGCATACCACATTGCTGTGCTATGTTATGACATATAGTTAGTAAGATTATCTAATGATAAGAGAAGAGATTGTAGAATCTGATCAAATGGGGACGCCTGGATTTGTTACCATTAGAGAATCATTAGACAACCATTACCCAATCATTATTCTTTGCTTTGGAATCATTCCATTATTGCATCCTATTTAGCTATCCATCATACATTGCTGAAGTAGACACTATCCACATTATTAGACTGCCACTTTGTATGCATTTGCAATGTGCTTATAGAATGACACACTGTCATATTTGAAATGACATGTCATGCATATGAAGAGAGAAATAGGCCCTGTTATATGAAGAGTTTGCTTAGTTATGCTATTGCCATATATGTCTGAAGAGATGGTTTTAGAATGATGTATTATGCATTAGAATGTAGCGCTTAGGCTGAGAGAGAAACGTGCTAGGCACTATGGAGAATGAATGAGGTCTGAAATGACATGTAGAACCATTTAGAATGACACATTGGTATGTTTTGTAGTTATATGTACACATGTATGCATGTAGAGAGACACGCATGTAGAAAATGCAATGAATTTTGCATACAAATAGTGCTTGGGTTAGCCTAACTTCGCATTTCACCTGACCTTGCTAGTCAGCCTAAAATTGCACCTCGCCTAATTGGGTAGGGCAGCTAAAGTTTGCATCCTGGGTGAGAAGGGTAGCCTAATATTGCATTCCACCAGTTGTACAACTGCTTTTCGCCTATGAGTGGAATGCAGATAGAGCAGATTTCATACTCGGCATAGAGGTTCCTCACGCACCAGACACCTATAAAGAGGGAATAGTTAATTTGGTAGGTACAGGAAGGCAATCAGGGAGTGGTAGGCTTCTTCCAACCTCACAGATACTCTCACATATCTCCCACTGCCATCACTCTCCGCTCAGCATCTACACTACTAGAATGCAGCTATCACCTACGATCAATTCAGTCTAGCTGCACACATAATCTCACATACTAGCACCACCTCCACTAGAATGCGACTTCTCCCGTGACAATTCGGCCTTGCTGCACACATACTATCTGTATCACATACCCTACACACTAATTCCATCATTCTAATGCGTCTATCCACCACAAAATATTTGGTATAGCTGCACACGTACAGAATGCCACACACACGATTTACTGCTCTATCTCCACTGACCTGGACTTCCGGTCCACGAGGGCATTCAACCTACATCTTAATTTTTCTAATTAATTGAACACCAAATTTTAATTTACCTTTGAATTAAATTCTCACATGAATATCATATGTGTATGCTTACTCTGATTATTTGCAGTAGGTGTTTAGCAGAAACAATGGCCACCAGTGCTCACAACACTGCAAATAATCAGAGTATGAATACAAATATGAAATTCATGTGAGGAATTTAAATCAGAGGTAAATTAAAATGTGTGTTCAATTAATTAGCATAATTAACATGTATCGAGTTTATTGCAAAATAAATCAATGAAACGAAAGACACACTCACTCTCTTCTAAAATAATTAGAAAACTAAGAAATGCTAGACCAGTTCAGCACAGACAGCGCGATGATGAGCACTTCCTACAACTGACCTGTAGATGGCGCGCGCAACACCACAAAATGTAATGCCACAAAATCACAAGTTAATTATCTCAGGAACGGGATGACCTATCGAGCTAGAAATTGTTGCATTAATTTGGCAATGAAATAAATAATATGCATGCAAATGTCATGATGCCAGACCTCACCGTTCATTAGGAGTTATGTCCCCAAGATCAACGCCACACACAAACCCACAAACAAAAAGGACTTTGTTTTATATATATATGTATTTATAGATTAATTGGATTACTGTTAGTAGAGAGATATAAACATCTATCTATGAGGGACAAACCTAAGAACGGAAAGTGATTAATTAATGGTGTTCAAATAATTAGTGAAATTAACATGTATCATGTTTTACCTTTGTGGCAAACAACAATATTTGTTCATCTTTTTCGGTGGAATATGAAAAATAAATCTGAGAATGGACATCCCGGGTGAAGCCGGGTACTTAGGCTAGTGTATCTGTGTAGCTAGCTTTGCGCTTTCCGAGCGTACGCTGTTATCAGAATTACAGCTTACATATCCTTGTTTTCCATTATCACAGACACTATTTCATATTTATTATGACACAATTGGAATGTAACTGTTTATGTTACCTTTAAACCCAATGCAATACAATAAAACATATTTTCTGGACGGGCCAAAGTAGGAATTCTTTGTGAACTACTGAAGAATGATTTTGTATGAGATCTCTAAAGAGTGGAGTGTGTTGTCAATAAAAGGTGCACACCTTTTTTGCTTTATTCCCAACATCTCACGGTTGAAAAATCAATATCAAATGTGCAAACGTATGTAGACGAGATCAAATTAAACCCCATAAACTGAGCCTAGATATGCTTCGGCTTGTCTAATAATCCCACTTCTCTGCACTCAGAAACACACTGATATATCCGTACCAAGGTTCCATGATTTCTGAGTATGACTTTCCAGTAAGGAAATAGGTAGACTTTTCAAAAGTGTTTATGCCTCTGAAAGGAAGGGATGACTTGGGGGGTAAGTCACACTGATCCGATCAGATAGACAGAGCTGTTTCTGGCTGGCACTATTCCTTCCAGAAGCAGCAGCCTGTTGGGAAACCATTGCATTTGTTTTATTTATTTATTTAATATTGTCTAATTCTGTTAATTTAAAAAGTAGTTACAAAGTAAGACATGTATATACTAAATATCAGGTGACCTTAAATACAGTAGCAAAAGCATAGATTCATATCACCACTTGTGACTTGTCCCACTGAATGCTTACATTCAGTTTCCTTCCACTTACTAAGAACTGCAAACATTGTCCCATTTGGAAACTCTGCCATAAAAACTCTCAATTCCTCATTGTTTTAATAGATTCCATGTTCCTCTAGACAAGGTGTACAAAATGTGTTTCTAGCCGCATTTAGACATAACCGTGCTAAAAGTAAGGGGCTCATTCAGTGTTGGGATGTCATGGTAAAATTGGTGGAATTTGACAAACACTGCCGATTTTACCACCCACCCAAATCAGAAATTGAGCAAATACTGCCGGCGGTATTTCATGGGAATGGCGCTGAAGGTATTTTAGGCAGCCTTTGTATCAAACATCTGCCAGCTTTTACCTCCACCTGAGAGGTGGAGAAAACAATTCCAAAGGGGCCTCAATGTTTAAAAAACGTTTTTACTGTACAGTAGAGAAGCACACACACTTGCCTTCAGTACAGAGAAACATGTTTTTACAATGGGCGCTGGTAAGGGGGTGAAAAGGTGGCCATCTCCGATGTCCCCCTCACAACCTTTCTCAAAGGTACTCCTCAAAGGTACTCTTCCCTTTCTCACCTTCCCCCAGAAGCTCACTGTATCCAGAGCCCTGGTTCTCTCTAGGCTGGACTACTGCAACAGCCTCTTTCCCAATCTGCCTTTCTCTACTTATCACCAGGGACGTCATTTGGGGCTCACCAGGGGTTGCTTTGACCGTGTGTTCTCCCTTGCTACCCTGGAGTCTCCTTTGCTACCCCTTACAAACCAAAGCTCCTGCACTGTGGCCAGCACCATTTAGCTCTTTGTTTATGGAGTGGCTGGCTGGCTTTCTTGTTCAGGCCTCTTAAAAAAACAGGGGGTTCCACAAATGTAACAGTGACCCTAAATAAGAAAGAATAGGAATAGCAAATCATTTGTCGTTCTGAAATTCTATACAATAATTACTAGACACATTAGAAGTTTATTTTAGTCACACTTCAGGGATTGAATCACTGATTTTGTCTTTTCTTAAACACCTCAAATTCACAATGCAGACAAAAACTTCCAAAAAGCATTCAGAGTAGAATAAGCATCAATTTTCTCACTATGGGCCTCATTACGAGGTTGGCGGAATGGGCTTACCGGCACCGGTAATGGTTCTGGTGCGGTAAACCCGTTCCGCCCTATTACGAGGTTCCCTTGCGGGACTCGCACAGAATGTCTGGTCAGACCAGACGTCCTTAGCGGGTCCCACAAGGGGACCAAGGAGCTAATAACGGGCCCGTTATTAACGGGCCCGTTATTAGCTCCATCCCCATTCCCATTGAGTCCTATGGGGGCTTAAATGGGAAGGGGGATTGGTTTTGTGAATCAGGAAATAACGGGTTCTCCAAGGTTTGAATGACCCAGTAATTTCTCATTCACAGAACCCGGATGCGATTTTGGAGGCAGCCATGGCGCTAATAGCACCATGGCTACCTCCAAACTCGTAATGAGGCCCTATGTATTTT
Organism: Ambystoma mexicanum; assembly: GCF_040938575.1. Lineage (NCBI taxonomy): Eukaryota > Metazoa > Chordata > Amphibia > Caudata > Ambystomatidae > Ambystoma > Ambystoma mexicanum. Next base: position 111,779,289 of record NC_090922.1, read on the forward strand.
GCTTTTCGCAGGTTGCAGTTATCGCATGTTTTTTTCTGCCATTTTCTCTGTTGCGATCACCACAAGACATTCCACCTCAATATCCTCGGTCAATTGACAAAATCCTTGTGCCTTAAAGCTTGTGTAAAATTTAGAAATATTTGAGCATAGCCACAATTAATGCTTTATTGTAATGTCTCTATCTTTCCTATCTCCCTGGCATGCAGTTCAGGATGTTTGTTTGCATGAATGAGGTAACGAGTGCCCAGAGTACGGGATGTTGTGTCAGTGCACTGCTTTCCCTGCACTACTCTAAATTCTTGAATACACAGTTATGAACCCTCCCAATGGTATGTATTTTGCCAACCACTGAAGCCTCAAAGGTAGATCCATGCAAGCTTTACATGTGTTCAAATTAGCACCAGACCTGCAGATGAACTGGCCTGCTGTTCGTTACCAGTTTAATTGTATCCATTACAGAGTGACATTTTCTTTCTGACTTTGAGAACATTCAGGCATGTAATTGCTAATTTTACTCTAGCCGGTAAGATAGCTCAGTGGGTTGAGCACTCGCTGCTGCAATATGTTGTAGTGTGTTCAGGAACAATGCTATGTGATGCCAGTTTCTGTTTTGTCAAGGGATGAAAGGTTGTGTGCCATCGCTTTCCTCCTGTCATCCGAGGTCAAGGGTTGTGTGATTTCATTTCTGCTACCCCTGGCATTTTGGTGAAATGACGTGCCTGCTCTGCGTCCTCTGCATCTAATTCAGAACAGGTCTGCAAGACTAATTATTGGCGTCAAACCCAGGGACCGTATCTCTCCAGCCCTGAAATCTATCCACTGGCTCCCCGTGGCTGCAAGTATCATGTTCAAGACTCTTTGCATTGTCCAAATGGCTTACTGGGGTCGGGGCCCAAACTACATCCAACGCTCTCTTCTTAAATACCTTCCTTCTCAAGCACTTCGCTTAGCTACCTCCAACTTTCTAAGGGTCAGACGCTAGAGAGTGGGAGGTAGATCTCTCTCCTCTGCAGGTGCCTCCCTCTGGAATGGCCTCCCTGCCCCTCTCAAACTTCTTTATGCAGTATTAAGTCAAAAGATCTCCATCTCTTTTACAGAATGAGAAAAGGGTCGATTTGGATAGACTGCAGTCTTTCTAAATCGAACGGTCACGCCCCTGTGGTGCGCAGGGACTGAAAGGCAGGGCCAGGCCGGAAGACTGAAGACATGGAAGAAACGGATAAGTGTGTTTGTTTTGGCTCCTCTGTGTGTATGTTGAGGTGTGTGTGTGTGTCTGTGATGGGAGGGGGATTTGGGATGTCATTTTTCGAAGCAGGAAGAGCAGAAACCCTTCGTTTTAAAGATAGAGGGTGGGAGACTGAATGAATGGTGTTTGGGGGGTGTATCCCCCCCAAAAAGTGAAACATGTTGAATATTGTGGGCCGCACCAAACCGGCCGAAAAAAACATTGTTCATTTGGTGCGCGGTCTGCAATATTTGACATTTTCACATAGAACCCTTTATGCTTCTGCTGGTGGTGCTGGTATTATTGGCAGAGGTAGTAACTTTCTCTGGCACTGCCCACACAACTCTGAACAACTATTAGCGCCATGACTGCCTACAATAACGGTACCGAGTCCGCCCTGGTTCAATGGAGACTTACCGGTCTATTCCGACCTTTGCGGGACTGGTAAGTCCCCATTGAAAATGGCAATCCCCGTTCCCATTTGAGCCCCCATAGGGCTCAATGGGAATGGGGAGGGCGCAAATAACGGCCCGGCGCATGCCAAGGCCGTTATTTGTGCCCTGATCCCCTAACGGGAACCGTAAGGTAAGTTTGGTCCGACCAAACGTGCCTTACGGGTCCCGTTGGGGGACCTCGGAATAGGGCGCAAAGGGATTACCGGCACCGGTGTCCTTACCGGTGCCCGGTGTCCCTTTGCGCCAAGGTCGGAATGAGGCCCACAATCTCCCATTCTCGTTTTTGCGCAGACTTCACACCTTTCTTACTCCCATGCCCAGCACACTTTCCGGGTTTTCTGCTGATTACATTGGAATAGGAGAAACCCTTTCCATTCCCCACAGGCCTGTCTCCCCTTTTCTCACCTGTCTCTCACCTGTCATACATACACAGTCTGCATCTCTCCAGCCTTCCACCATAGACCGCTGTCTGGCATTCTCGCCGCCGCTGCGTGCTCCCCCTTCCCACCTCCCCTCCCCCTCCCCCCCATCGGATAAGACCGAATGGCTGTGCCACGTTGGATATTTCGATCAAACAAAGGAGGCGATGTTTTGGAGCAGCTGCCCTTGTTCGAAATCCCATTTCTCTTCAATCGAATTTCACAACAAATAACATCAGTGTTGCAGGAAACCTCATGCCCTGTTCTTGAGATTGCTTTAACCCTTAGGGGTGGAGCAGGGAATTTGTGCTGTGCCAGAGTAATGGGGCAAGTGAGATTGTCTGGAGAGGTGGACGGGGCTATAGGGGGAACAGGATCATCCAGGAGAGACCAGTGCAGTAGAAGGGATGGGATGCCTCGGCCGAGTCAGTCACATGTTCCAGTGACGTTTGCCTGGCTTTGCACCAGCCCTATCGGCTTTTTAAAGGTATTGGCCTTTTCAGGATTGTAGGATTATCAAATAGGCTAGAGTCCTTTGATGATCTCTTTGCATCTAGTTCCCTGCTCCCCTCCCAGTCCCATTTTCTGTTTTCTGGTTATGTTATAGCTAATTAAACCGCGGCTGATAGTTCAAGTGCAAAGTTTGATAGTAAGGCTTGATTAAAACTATCTCAAAGAGTTCCAATGAGGACGTGTTTTGGGCAGCCAGGGCAGGAACTGAATGGGAATGGCCATAGGAATTAGCATCTCCTTGGTCAGTCAATGGGTGGGTAACTAACCAAACAATACCATAAGCGATTACCCCTCCTCAAATGCCATTTCTCCCTATCTGCACGCAAATGCAATAGTTCTGCCTTATAGGCGGCGCAAGCTCCACCTAATAGTCTAAACTAAAAGGAAAATAGCTGGCATATAATGAAAAATGGAACGCATCTTACGCCGCACGTTTCCTGTAACGTTGCACAAGCTTCCCAAAAACAGTTTCAGTGTGCAGTCGTGTACCGATGTAAACAGGCCTGGACAATAACCTCTTCTGGATCATAGCACTAGGGTAAAGTTTGCCATATTTCTAAAAACGCTGGGACACATTAAAAAACCACTGCACCTCGACAAGTGCAGTTTGGCATATTAAAAGCACCAGGGCTAACATTGGCATAGTGCTAAAAAAAAAGACATGTTTTATGCATTTTGCATCAGGGCAAAGTTTGCCCTAGCGCTAATACCGTACCGTATTAGTACTAGAGCAAACTTTGCCCTGGTGCAAAAATGTAGTGAAACTGCATCTTCTTTGCCCTCGTGCTTTTATATGCCAAACTGCACTTGTCAAGGTGAAATGGTTTTTCAATGTTTTTGTGTGTCCCAGTGTTTTTAAAATAGGGCAAACTTTGCCCTGGTGCCAATACCGTGCACATTTTGCACTTGAATCTGGCCCTAGTGATGTGTAAACTTAATAAGTCTTTACCGTACTGGTGGAGAGGGTTGGAACGGGTGTTATTGGACCACATCCGAGTTATGGGACGGAGAAGAGAGCGAGGGACGAAAACCCCTGTTACAGCCCTCTTCAGTTTATAGCCATTATAATATGAATGAGTCACAGAAAAGGTTAAAAACGCGGTGCTGTCATTACCACATAAAAAGATTTATCCTGCCAATATTTTTCTTAGCTTGTCACAATAAACATGGAGATATGTTATATCCCCAAGGACCAGAGTTTAGGCTTTTGCATAGTCATTTGCCAGGCACTGCCATATTTCTACTACCTTGCCACAGGATGGTGACAGCTGAAAAAACAATGTGAATACATGGGGCATATGCTGTCTTTGCCTGGCAAATACCAATCGAATACCTCTACATGAGCCTACACTATTGGATTTGCCAATGCCTGTTTTTAGCAGGTATTCAGTGTAAGGAGCAGATGCAAGGACACACATATAGCATCCAAAAGGGAGCCCAATACAGCCCCAAAACGGTTCACCTGCATAGATTGTTTCCCCCTATAGATTGGGAAATGAAGGGGCCTAATAGTGCGTGTCACTATTATTCACAGAAAGAAAAATCACTTTATCCACCTCATGCGTGCATGAGATTTAATGAAAGGTCTTAATGGGTGAATTTGGATAGTAAATCTCTGGGCATACTAACAACGTTACAATGGTGCAAAAACAAAGCGGTGTTTGCTTGTGCACAAGGGGAAATGTCTACGCTGTGTTCAGTTAAAGAAACAAAAGGAAACCACATGGAACCTGTCACAGTACTGAAGGTAAAACGAACACTGAATTATAACAAACAAAACAGCTTTTCATCTTGTTTATGGCTGGGAGTTGGTCCATGCCATGGGACACCTTGAACTTGTGGTGACTCTTTTGCCAGAAGTGCTTTGCATGCTGGGATTTAGCACACACTTATTATAAACTAAGAATGCAAATGGTGTTGGTTAAAAAACAAGGACTGACTCAAGGTTGGACATTTGGCAGCATTGATTGCCGCTTGCCAAGTGTTTCCTCTCAGCAAAATTAGGAGATTTCATGTTGTGGCAAAATGAGAGACACCCACACATTTAGAACTCTGTAAAAATTAGGAAAACATACGGTGAAATCGCTGCGTGTGTCACAGCTCAATTAAGCACTAAGCCTTAAGCAGAAGGTCGATGTGTATATAGTAATAACTCTGCTTTAGCCAGGAGCCACAGGTACTAATAGGAAGTGGGGGTGATATGATATGACGGGTTATTTATACCGCCCTTAATACCCAGAGGTTTCTAAGCGCGGACCGAACCTGTTGTGTTCTGTCGTCTTGCTTGTAAGGCGAGTACGTTGCCCCTGAGCTATCCTCTCGAGAATATTTTTTTACTGATGTTCTTAGGATGCTTCTTCTTTTCCTCCCTAAATATTGGATGCATTTCTTTCTAATTGTAAACAGTTCGCAGCAAAAGAAGTAGTGAGACATTCCCTAGGCACCTAACCTCTGCTAGGGATGCAGAACAGAACAGATTCGTGCAGTTAGAAGCATTGCGCAATTGTCACTGGCCTACGGACATTAGAACTGTTATGTGCTGAAAGGTAGCCTCAACTCGCACAGTAGCTAGCAGTGTAGCCACTTAAATGAACATTGGAGAGTTTTTAAGTTTAAACAAATTTTTGTAAGACATTGGCCCTCATTAGGTCTCCGGCGCTAAACCATGTGCTATTAGCACCATGGTCCATGCAGGAGTCCGCCATGGCGGAGTGGGGAATTACCACCCCATTCCGAGATTGGTGGGGTGGTAATTCCCCATGCCGCCATGGCACTTCCCCATTCCCATTTTTGCCCCATAGGGCTCAATGGGAATGGGGAAAACCAGCCATTAAGGTCAGGTCCCGCAAAGGGACATCGTAATTAGGCACTAGGTGTTTAACGGCGCTGCAGCCTTTTACGGCGCCGTTAACCCATTAGCGCCTGGGTCGTAATGAGGCCCAATATTTTTTACACCAGGAGCTGATTTATACCTGTAAGTAAGCCCTTACCTTTGTAATCATTTACCTTTGATTGTCTTTATAAATGGAGGCACACTGGCCAGTAACAGGCCACATGCAAACCCTTATGCAGGACAATTTCATGGTTATTCTTCCTGTAACAGTCTCACGCCTAACCCGGGCAGAGACTGGATATATTTGCTATGAAATATTTTTTGTGGAACAATAAAAGCACCAGCCTTTGGCGGAAAAGCCCTATAGGTAATGTAAAAAAAGGTCTATGTTTTCCCCTAGTGGCAGTGGGAAATGTCCGACCTACATTCACGAATACCAGGCATATTTCTTAAATGTTAGGGACTTTTTGACATAGATGGGTTTACATTTCATGCACTCTGGCCTACAATTTCTGATATAAAACTAAAATTGGTAGTAAATATTTCTGTCAGCATTCAGGTTTTTCCTCTGCAAGCATTATGGGTGAAAATTGGGCTTTTATCTACGTTCAAAATCTGGCAAAATACATTTACTTCTAGTGTACTTAGCTCATTTCCTTTAGCACAGGAGTAGTAAGGTGGAAAACCTTTCATCAAGTGTTTCAGTTGACAGGTGCCCCACCCCTTTTCCATGCCCCCGAAACCTTATAAATTTGATTGAACCCCAAAAAAATTAAATAGACCTCCAACATTTGCCTGTTGGCTGTATGCATATTAAATAAATAAATAAATCCATACATATACATTTTATATAATAGCGATACAAACCCTACTAATGTTGATAAACATCTGATAAGAACTCAATAACTTTTATATACAAATTGTGCATGAATTTTATATAAAATTGATAAGAGCCCCAATGTACGGAATAGATAAAAATGTAATTCGATCCATATACATTTAATTGCTCTGCCCAAATAAAATCACAGATAAAGGAATGGAGTGAGTGGGTAAGTAGCTGCAGATTACTAAGGGTCTGGTTCACATTTTATATAAAATTGATAAGAACTAATTGTTATGTACATAGCATTTGATCGAGATGTATCCAAACCCATATACATTTCAGCTTGCTTTAATCAACCCTCACCATCAAACTTTGGGCCCGATTCATGGAATCGGGCGCAGAAATGGCGCAAGGGCTGCAGAGAAGGACTCTGGGCGAGCCGTGGCGCAGAAAATAAATAGCTATCCCCGTGTATTCATGGATTCAAAGGCGCATTACTTGCCGTCACGCAAGTAAAAACCAGACCGAAACATGTGTCTGCCGTTGCTGTTGGTACTCTTGTTCAGAAGAGAATTTCCTAGCAATTCGGTGCTGGACTGCCCCAGGGCAGGACAAAGACAGACATGTTTTGGATATTTCTCCTCTCTGAAAGATAGTGAGCTAAAGACTCTGGGTAAGGCTCTCGTAACCAGGACTAATATCTGGCAGAGGGACTCCCAGGACACCCTTTTTATTTCCATATTTTAAGTGACTTTAGGTCTCAACCTAAGTTACTAGGGGAATCCAGATGTAGACACCTTGCTCACTATTCTTAGAGAGGCACAGCTCCACCATAAGGATGAGTTCCAACCAGACTGAAACACGTTTCTGGGGTTGCTGTTGGTACTCTTGTTCAGAGGAGAATTGCCTAGCATTTCGGTGCTGGACTGCCCCAGGCATGTTTTGAATATTTCTCCTATGTGAAAGATAGTGAGCTAAAGACTCTGGGTAAGGCTCTCGTAACCAGGACTGATGTCTGGCAGAGGGACCCCGAGGACCCCCATTGTTATATGCAAGTAAAAACAAGCTGCATAGACCGCCAGGGGGCGCGGAGCATGTTGGACGCATAAACCCCGTGGGAGTTGCCCAACGGATGGAGCGCTGCCAGAGACCTAGCATGGCCTGGATCGGTATTGGGCCCCCGGTACAGCACTGCCAGGAGGACGCCCGCCCCAGAGCTTACCACGCAGCCAAGCCCCCGGAGACAGCTCGGCCCACAGGGCTGCCGGCTCCCGAGAGGACCGCCGCGGGGCCTGAATCCTCGAGACCCTCCCGACCCCCGCAACCGCAGACCAGGACCGGAGCTCGGGGGCTGGGGCTGCCCCCCCTGCCCAAAGCCTCATGTGGAAGGTGCCGGGGCACGATCCCCGCTGAGAGCGAGTGCCGCACAGGCCTGAGGACGGGGAACGGCACAGCCCGGGCCCCCACCACCAAGAGTCACTCTGGAGAGAGACTCCTGGCAGATCTCCATCCATCAGGTGCGGGACAGACGCTCGCCAACTCGCCCCCCAAACACAGATGCCCAGACAGAACAGGGCCAACAGTGGAGTAGCCCGGGCCCAGCGGACAGGCCCTACGGGTGTGACAGACGTACCGCGGGCCCCAATGGGATCCAAGAAGAGGTGAGGAGAGCGCGGGGGGAAGCCGTGCTGATAGGTCTAACTGGTGGGGGTCAGCCCCCCTCCTCCCTGGAGCCCCCCAGGGTCCTGCCTGAGCAACCCGCCCTTTATAGACAAGTTGACCTCACCCCCTGAAAGCCCACGGGCCTCCTCCGGACTTGGCAGCAGAGGCTCACCTAGAGAAGCGGGCCCTAGCCTCAATTACTGTGACCCTCAAGAAGTCCCGGGCTAATGCCGGGGCCCCCACCTGTGAACTTGCCACCCCGGAAACAAAGAGGGAGCAGAGCCAACAGGGGGAACACTGGCACAGGGTAAGGTGTGTCCATATAGTACCCCCACACCAAGGTGCATCAAGGAGACGGAGCCCTGGAGCAGACCCAGGTCACGAGCGCAATCCTTTCACTCCAACGCTCTCGCCAGTCTCACATAGCCCTGAGCGAGTTACACAGAGAAGCCATGCCCTCAGGTAGCGACCCGCCCCCCGCAGCGCTAACGAAGAACGATCTCAAGGATATCCCCCAGGAGATTAAAGCAATAAGAACGGACATACAAGCCTCAATAGTAGATCTCAGAGGGAGAGTGGATACACTGGAAGACAAAATGGAGGGAATGGAAAATAACCACCTCAAAACAGACCTGTTGGACATGAAGTACGAAGCGAGACTAACAGATTTAGAAATCAGAGAGGAGGACATAGTCCTAAAGATGGATGACTTAGAAAACAGGGAACGCCGAAACAATTTGCGCATCATAGGTGTGACTCAGCAGAAAGGGGAGACAGCCGCCGATGTGGGAAGGAAAGGCCCAAGGCCTCATTAATCAACTCTTCGCACTGGAAGGGGGCAAGGAAGTCCAGCTGGAAAGGTCACAGCGAGGGCGAGGGGGTGCAGCGGGAGGCCCAAGGTCCATCGTTGAGCGATTCCTCCATTACAGAGAGAAAATGGAGATTCTGGAGAAGGCAAAAAGGCTGGAGAGCTTCATCTTTGAAGGAGACACAATTAGGATCTACCAGGACCTCTCGGCCCTCAAGCTCACCCGCAGAAGAGAGTGTCGCCCGCTCACCCAGTGGCTCACTAGCCAGGACATAAGATATAAGTGGTCTTTTCCATTCGCCCTATCATTCGAATGTGCTGGAGTGGATTATAGAGTGACTAGTGGCAAAGAAGCCTCTCAAGTGCTGCAGGTGCTCAAGGGCGACATCCCGGAGGAAGGAAATGAGATGGACATACAGGCAACCCCAGACACTAGGAGCGAACCGGAGGGCCCTTGGTCCACAAAGAAGAAGACAAAGGGCAGGGGGAAATTTAAGAAAATGAACACCCCCACGCTGGAAGCCAGAGAGAATTAGGTGGACAAAGACTCACCAACAAAGAATTCAAGGGATTGAGTCAAGTAACCCCGGCCGGGGACACAGAACTTTTCAAGGGAACTGCGGTGGATGGACATGTATTCACCCTGGTGGCTCGCTTGTTGGCAGGCGTCACGAAGAGAGGTGGGAGGGGGGAGGGGATAAGGGAGGGGGCTGGGGATAGGGACTTTCGGGTTCAACACAGTCCTAAATCCATATGGGAATGGTGCAGCATGCACAGGACCGGGAAGAAGATGCACACAAGACAAGGACCCAATGGCAGACAATGAAAGGAAGGGCCGGGTCGAGTCACTGAGGATAGGCTCGCTTAACGTTAAGGGGCTAAACTCCCCAGCAAAGCGCTCTCTTCTGGGGAGGGAAATGAAGAATGCTAAATTGGATGTCTTTTTTGTCCAAGAAACCAGAACGGTGAAGGGGGAGGAGAGGGCCATTCCAGGAGCATAGGTGGGACAGTCCTTCTGAGCATCCGCCCACACAAAGAGAGGCAGAGTCGGGATCATCCTACATAGGAACCAGAGACTCATGGAGGTAACCACTTGGGAAGGGAGGACGGTAGATCCATAATGGTATTGGGTAACCTGCACAATTGCAGAGTCTCCCTAGCAGTCATTTACTGCCCCAACGTGGGCCAGACTGAATTCATCCAAGAGGCAATGGGAGAGATTATGGCGAAAGCTGAGGGGCTTCTACTACTGGGTGGAGACTTCAATATGTGGGCAAACCGGGAGATGGACCACAGTGGAGAGGCTGTCCTGAAAGGCAGCAGAGGGGGTAGACCACAGGGGAAATTCTGGTACCTTATGTGGGACCACGGGTTGGTGGACATATGGCGGGAGCTACATCCAACCGGAAAGGGATACACCTTCTACTCTGTAGTCCAAGGTACTAGGACGAGAATAGATTACCTCTTCATAGAGCACCAGAACATGAGCAGAGTGGAGTCTTGTGACATCCGCCCGGTCAGCTGGCCGGATCACGATATGGTCTGGTCAGACGTTAACATATTAGGCCTGAAGCCCAGGGAATCCCTATGGAAATGCAACTACTTCCTACTTTGGGATGTGGTCTTCAAGGAGGAGATGGGAAAGGCGATCAAAGAATACTTTGAGCTGAATAACACGGGCAAGGTTAACATAGAGACAGTATGGGAGGTGGCAAAGGCAACCTGGAGAGGTAGACTGATTGGAGAAGGGGCCTCCAAAAAAAAGGACCAGATTGCGGGCACATATTATAGCATTGGAGAGATCTGAAGGGAAGGGAGATGAGGAGAGGGAGAGGGATCTGGGAAACGCAAGAGGGGAGAGGCAAGAACTGAGAGAACTGGAGATGGGCAAAATTGTAGCGGGCCTCCAACACCTGTGTCAGAGGTATTATGAAAAGGGAGATAAGGCAGACTCTATGTTGACGGCCAAACTCCGAGGCCAGCGGGTGGACAGATGGGTGGCAAGAATTGCAAACGGGGAAGAGGGGGAAAGATCTGTTCCCGAGGGCATAGCAGAGGAATTTGCCGGGTTCTACGAGACCCTTTATGGGAGGGATGGAGAGGCAGAGAAGGAAGCACTCGAGGCATACCTCAATGGGGTTACACTCCCTGTACTCGGTACCCCGGAGGCATCGGCCCTAGATGCCACAATAACGGAAGAGGAGGTACTCAAGGCAATATCGGAACTTAAGCTGGGTAGGGTCCCAAGGGAGGATGGGTTCACTGCAGGCTTTTACAAGGCCTTTGGGGGGCAACTGGCGGGGTTCCTGGCAGGCCTATTCACCAATATTATGACAATAGGGAAGGCACCCCTGTCATTTGGCAAAGCATTAATAATGGTGATCCCAAAGGAGGACAAGGACCCAGCAGACTGCCGGTCCTACAGACCAATCTCACTCCTGAATGTGAACGTAAAACTGTTCACCAGGTTTATAGCCACGAGACTGGACAGCAATATGCCGGGACTCATTCACTACGACTGGGTGGGCTTCATACAGGAGAGGCAGGGGGCGGACAGCCTCTGTAAAACCCTGCATCCCATGAGGGAAACAGCCCCGAAGGGGGATAACCCTGTTTTGGTGGCCATCAATGCTGAAAAGGCGTTCGACAGGGTGGACTGGGGTTTCCTACTTGGAGTCCTCGTTAAATTAGGTTTTGGAGTGGGAATCAGGCAAGCCATCAGGGCCCTAAACGCAGATCCATCAGCTAGAGTCACGGTTAATGGGCGCCTGTCACATATTTTTAGCTTCCAAAGAGGGACGAGGCAGGGCTGCCCCCTTTCCCCACTCTTGTTTGCCATGACCATGGAAATACTCGCGGAATACCTCAGAGGTTCCCCGATGGTTTGTGGTATTGACGTGGGAGGTCGGACCTTTAAACTCGGCCTTTATGCAGATGATATACTGCTCCACCTGAGGGAACCCACTAGATCAGTCCCAGCCACCCTACAGGTCATTGAACGCTTCGGCCTCTTCTCAGGCTTCAGGCTAAACATAGGCAAGTCAATGATCTTCCCCTTGGCTCAAGATTCGGATAGGAACCTGGCTGAACTGACTCCCCTGGGTCTCCAAATCTGCACCGAAGAGATAAAATACCTGGGGATCTACATTGTTAGACCCCATGAGGACTTAAGCCAGGCAAACTACCCCCCATTGTTTGACAAATTATTCAAGGACATGGAGGGATGGGGGAAAGGGCAAATTTTGTGGAGGGGTATAATAAATGCCATAAAGAGGAATCTCCTCCCCAGGGTGCTATATGTTTTCCAGATGCTCCCGTTGGAGCCAAAAGGTGCATAATGAAATTCATGTGGCAGGGCCAGAGACCTAGGATAGGATACGAAACCCTCACCCTCTCCAAAGAAAGAGGGGGGGGTCGCCCTTCCAGATTTGCGAATATACCACAGAGCAGCCCAACTCAGGGCTCTGGCCCCCCACCTTAGAGAGGATCCCAACAAACAATGGGACTACCTTGAAAACTCCCTCCTGAGCCCTGTCACAGTGGGAGAATGGTTATGCGTCCCAATGAAAAAGCTCCCAAGAAGAATCAGGGAACACCTGATACTAGGAAGAATGTGGAAGGTGCTAGAAGGGAAGGGATATGGGGAGAAGGGGACCACTTGGCCCTCCCCTCTGAGTCACATTTGGTCCACACCAGTATTGGAAGAAATCCCAGGCCACGAACACTACCAGTCCTGGTTTGACGCTGGCCTCTGTAGAGTCGGCCAGCTGGTTAGGGAGGAGTCCTTCGTAAGAATTTAGGAGCTTGAAGAGGCACTGGGAATCGATAGGCTCTCCCCGCTCCTCTACCTACGTCTTAAGGGAATCCTAATGAAACCAAAACTAAAGCCCTGCATACAAAGAAAACTCACCCCAGTTGAGAAAATCTTAGACACCCATGTAGAAATGAAAGGGCTCATCTCACTCCTCTATGGAGCTCTCTTGGCCCCCTGGGAGGGATCTACCAAAAGCCTCAGAAGAAAATGGGAGAGGGACCTGGGCTGTGGAATCAAGGACGGTCTTTGGGGGCGACTCTGCAGCAGAACATTTAAAACATCGATCTCCTGCCTATATAAGACGCGTGCCATCAAACTTCTACACAGATGGCAGTATGACCCGGTCACACTTTCTAGGATGTTCCCGGATGTAGTCCCATTGTGCTGGCACAGATGTGGGGAAAGAGCCAACTATTGGCACATGTGGTGGTCATGTAGGAAGGTCCAAGCTTATTGGCCAGAAGTGCTCAGCTGGCTCCAGGAGGCGGGAGAGGGGGAATTCCCACAAGACCCAATTCTGATAACATTTAGTCTGCAGCAAAAAGATGAACACTGGGAAAAATTACCAGACCTCACACACTCCCTCCTGCTGGCAGCCAGAGCAGCCCGTGGTAGAACGTGGAAGAGGCCCGCCCTTCCCACAAGGAGAGAATGGGTGACAGTGGCCAAAGACATATATTTTATGGAAAGACTCATTGCAGCTTTACATGGTTCAAGCGCCCAGATAGAGATTGACTGGCTGCAATTCCATGAGGCGTTTGTCAATACAGAGGACTCGCCCTGAGGCCCCCAGGTGCCCTTGACCCAGACCAAAAACATGCCTTGGTATAGAACAAATGGACCAAAACACTGGAGTAACAGGGGATACCAGGGATATCTAAGTACTGTGACCTGGCCTGGATAGAACATACACAAAGTTAACATAAAAGGTCAGAGTACTGAAGTGTTCAGGTGGCAACTGCTGGTGTAATAACAAAACCTACATAATCATACCCATCTCTGGGTACACAGAACAGCCGTGAAGCCCTTGCGTCTATCAAAAAACAACACTCTGAGGTGAAACAATTGAATTCAACCCAGTAGACGCTCAAATGATTAAGTGTTTTTTATTAACATTTATTAAATAAATCACTAGAAAAGGTAATTTCTTAATAGTAAAAACACACAGCAACATTAGTATCAAAAGTATTTTGTGTTGATCAATCCCTCCAATTCATTATTGGACTGATCTGATACATCATCCCCACCTAAAAACCACATCCAACCACACTTCAACCATACCACATACATACACAAACCATTCAGAAATTCATTCACAATCCATTCAATGATAAAACAATATATCATCAATAAAACTCAAACAAACTAAAACATCATTATACATTGTCTAATCCATTGTTAATATGATCCATAAGTTTAACACCATTGAGCCTATTCCATGTTATTATGAACTTTTATGGCTCGGGTGGATATAACTTCTAACTTGTTCACAAATAACAAAACATTCCCCGAACCGCCATGTTTCTTTCTGTGTAAAATCCAGTAAACAGAAATTCTTTAGGGGCACTATGGTCCGGTGAAGTCAGATGGAATGTAGATGGAAAAAAGGAATATGTAGAATACACCAACAGAGCTCACCTAAATACAAACATAAGAACACAACATCAATAAGGCTAAATGCTTAAATTTCAAGATTGATCATTACTACCACCATATTGTCAATAAACAGGGCGTAGACAAGGTGATTAATACCTTGCAACTTTCTTCAAATAAGGGAACAGTAAGAGGACCGTGATCCACCCACCGATAGAAGACACCATAAGAATTGGTGCCTCTAAAATCTATCCACCATCACCAACACCTCGTGACACCTCTTAGACATCCAAAATCAACCAAGTTATACCTCACCATCAACTGAAATCTCTTGTGACCCGAAAGTTAGCATAATCAGGGACCCAAGGAATGGAAGCATGCTCGAAACAAGAATGGTTTCCAGGGAAACACTTACGTTACTTCTCCTGTGGTTCTGTAGGGAGAGAACCCAAACGTGGGTCACCAACACGGGCACACCGTTAGGGACACTCCGTCGCCAGAAAATCACCCAACGTTCAGTCCCTGATTTAATAGGAAGAGCCTCAACCTGGGCTCAGAACATGAGTAGTAGCAGTTTACCGCTTATCTGCAAACACAGAGGTGAAAAACATGATAAAAAGCCATACACTATGGGGCTCCATAGAGAACAAAACAAATATCATTCCATAGTGGTGTGGTGTATTGAGGACAAATATGTTCAATTAATCCCCACGAAAAGACACCACATACCATACATTTCCATTATGCAAGAGATTCCTAGCAGGCAACAAGCTTACCTATATAGAAAAATCAAACGATTTCCAGTCTCTGCCTAAGTCTCGACCGCGTCACAACAGGACTCTTCCTGTCGAATAGCGTTAACCACGACAATAAAGTTAGTCGTGACCGTGAAGGTACCTAATCCTGGAACAGAAAAAGGAAAACCACAATGAAAAGTCGGTCAACACACCATAGTGGACCTACACAGTGCTCCGTTCATTTTAATGGAACAAGTCGGGTATATGCAACGGGCGCCTCATACGTGAGGATTGTCAAAATTGTGTACACACATGGACACTACCATCTTCCCATGTACACGTGAACCACCAGAGATTATGCAACAAAAAACTAGTATCACGTGTGGGGACCGCGAAAGTGTCCCGAGTACCCTCTGTGTACAAATGCCAGCAAATACAGAACAAGAAAGAATAATATAATGACCGCATTCAGGCGGAAATGTCTGCACAGGGAAAGGCATCTTGTATAGTAACCACCCCCGTAATCCTTCTTACCTCTGTGACTCTTCCAACAAACAGCGTGGGTGGCCGCGAAAATTCAATCTGCCGGCATATCCAACAATCCGACTCCGAGGATCCGGTTAATAAACATCCTCGCGTTGTCATGTGACTCACACGTGACTCGCACGTAACATGAGTTGAGCTAGTGATACACGCCCCCAGAAGCTCAATGCGGGCTCAGCAAGCTCGTCAATCAACAAAATCCCGTCATGTGAACCACCAGACGCAAAAGCAATCAAGGGAATCACTAACCGGGATTGTAAAGATAAAAAGCCCCCGGGAAAAAACAGCGTGACTTAAAAACGAATGTTTATACATGAAAACTCATGTAAGAAACAATTGGATCCTGAGCCAGGAGAGCCGGTTAACCACTGACGGATTAGAGCCCGGTCGAAGCTGCCCTAAGCCATTTAGCACAGACAAGCGGACTGAGTGTCCCGAGACAATGGGTGAGGTGGGTGGGGGGAGGTTGGGTGAATATATCAAGGAATAACTGCTTACAGTTTGATTTGTTGTGGGCATTTGCCCAGAGCTTATGTTTATAAAACCTTTGTTGTTACCTTTTAAAAACCAATAAAAATTGAATAATAGAAAACACAAGCTGCACGGGGAATGCCCACAACACGTGCCCACACACACCAAAAAACAAGCTAAAGGCCAAACCAGGTGCAAGCCTCTGCGTCCACCCCTGAAACACCATCCAGTACCCCTGTGGTAATGGTCACCCTCCCCGCAAGCCCAGGCTACACCCCAGCGAAAACGCAGGCCCTTCCTCTCAAAGCCACACTGCACCCCAGCAAATTCGTGTGCCTCACCAGCCCAGGCTGCACTGTAGTGAAAATGCTGGCCCTCTCTTGCAAAGCCATACTGCACTCCAGCATAATTGCGCGCCTCACCTTGCAAAACCCAGGCTGCACCACATCAAAAACGCGGGTCCTCCCTTGCAAGCCCAGGCTGCCCCTCTGCTAAAACGCGGGTCCTCCCTCGCAAAGTCAGACTGCACCCCAGCAAAATCGCACGCCTAACCTTGCAAGCAGAGGCTGCACCCCTGCAAAAACGCGGGCCCTCCCTCGCAAAGCCAGACTGCACCCCAGCAAAATGACGTGCATCACCTCGCAAGCCCAGGCTGCACCCCTGCGAAATCGCGCACCTCACCTTGCAAGCCCAGGCTGCACCCCTACAAAATTGCGTTCCTCACCTCACAAGCCCAGGCTGCACCCCAGCGAAAACGTGGGCCCTCCTTCGCAAAGCCAGACTGCACACCTGCGATATTGCGCACCTCACCTCGCAAGCCCAGGCTGCACCACAGCGAAAAATGCGGGCCTTTCCTCGCAATCCCAGGCTGCACCCTCCAGACTGGACACCACCCGTATCCCCCTCACATGTGACACCCTGCCGGGCAGCCCCCTCCAGACTGGACACCCCCCAGGCAGCCCACTCCATACTGGACGGCACCTCCAGCCCACCTCAACTGTGACACGCCCCCACAGGTCCTCCCTCCAGACTTGACACCCCCCCCGGTAGCCCACTCAAGAGTGGACACCCCCCCAGGTAGCCCCCTCCAGACTGGACACTACCCCCGGCTCTCCTCACCTGTGACCAACGTTCCCTGTAAGGTGCGCGCCTATGCAGCTGCGCACCTTTGATTGGGAAGCCGCGCATATTGTTTATTTTACGGCGCACGTGCACTCCCTTCCTTCAATCATCATTGTTTTTTTTTTGTTGAACAGATTTTTATTTTTTTAACATTCTTATTGACGGGCTGCATGGCTCAGCCACTCACAAGTTGATGCAGTCACATGCTTTTAATTTGATTGGCTGTAGCAGCGCTTGGATGCACTTACTGCACTGCTACAGCCAATCAAACACAGTTGCTCAAATGGTTGCTCCCACCCACTCACTCTGACATTCAGACCTTGTGCGTGAGGCGTTGCAGCAGGCACCTTGGTTGGAGGCACTCTACTGACGGTGCAGTCGAGTGACTCGTGTTCCACAGCCACTTCCAGCATTTCAGGCCTATACGCTTGTGATGCTGGAAATGCATCGGAGGGACAGGGCCTCCGTATCCTTGTCCTTTACTGATTTTTATTGTGTGTTCTGTCGTGTTTTCCGTGCAGGAGTTCATGTGGGACTCCTGGTGGGGCAGCTCTCTCCTGTTTGGTTTGATGAACAGACCCGTGGGATATCCTTATGGCACCGATGGGTAGGGGTGCAACCCTGTGCCCCTAGTGTATGTTTTTAGGCACCTGTGTGTTACCCACAGATCAGGGTATGGGCTGGTGGCAGCTCAGTGCTGAAATGACTGGTGCCCTGGCATATTCCATTTTGGGATGCCCAGGCCCTGTCGTTGGAATCAGTAGATTCCTGATGGAGACAAAATGGCCCCCATGGCCTCATGCCTTCCATCACCTGTTACCTTGATCTTCCCGAAGTCACGGGAAGCCCTGCCTCTGTCCCTTCCCCCTGACTGGCTGTTGGGTGCAAGTTCTGTATATGGTAGTGTGGGGAAGTGCCGACCAGACTGGCTGGAGCCTTCTCAACGACTGTATGTTGTGGGTACGCCTTTGGGTGGGACCTGGGTGAATGGAGTGTGTGATGAATATGCATTCTATGTTGTGGCTGTCTAGTATCTGGTGTTTGACACAATAGTTGAGACAGCCCTGCCCGAAACCGGCATGAATGCAGCTTGGAGTGTTGAATGGCTCGGTACTTGTCCCAATACACATAACTTGTTGTGAGTGTCTGGAGAGAAGTGAATGACCTGAATGCACTGTGTGCCTGATTGGCTGCCTGCCTGCATGAATGACTATAGTCGTAATTGGATGCTTGAGTGTGACCCAGCGGAATTAATGGGAGATCAACCGTATATCTGTGGACCTCTCACTGCTAGGAATCGTGTTCGGAAGCTGAAGTCCACTACGTGGGGTAACTGGAGTAACTGAAGCTTAACCTTGAGCCCAGCTGGACGAGAAGAATTGCTGTTGCTCTACTTCACAATCTGAAAGCTGCTGTGCCTCAAGGACTGACCCAGAGAGGACCTGGTAAGGCACCCTCTTCCCGAGCTTCGAGGGACCATCGTGCACAGCTGATCTTTGCCTAAGCTCCCTGGTAGACAGACCTTCGACAGGCTGCCGACCCGATACAAGGATTGCTGTGGAACTCCAAGGAGAAGCGCCCGGACTGTTGTCCGCCACTGGTCACGACTGCCGTCGCCGACTGGAGCCACTGTGCTCCCGTTGCCTAAGAACTTCATTGATCCACAGACACTCTCGTCTGCATCGTCGCCGCTGTATCCTGCTGGAGAAGACCTGACCATTGACATGCCGAGGAGCATCCACCGGTGGGTTTCCCGCCACCCAAAGAACACAGAGACGCCAACGACTCGACGCCCTTGCTGAGCCACAGTTCTTCAACTATTTGCGGTCCAGAACTATCGATACCGAGGTGCCCCGCACGCCTCTTTTTTGCAGGACGTTTACGCTTCCCCGTCAACAAGCACCGCTAGGAACGACGCGGCCACTTCACCGTCGTAGCTCGACCTGTTCTCCCTCGGTCGTTCGACAACCCGTGACTCCTGCCTGAAAGGGAGGACACTCAAGAAGGGCCATTGATCCCCCGACGCGGAACGCTACAACGCCAAGGTACTTTGGGATTGCAGAACTATTGGAAAGTCTAGTGTGAACAATATATGGACTGGGCTTGTATCTTTCTTCTACAGGTTGCCCAGGTGGGGGGATCTCCACACAGAACTGTGTTTAACGGTAGTTACCAGTATTCTGCCTATTGCTCAACCATCTTGCTTTCCTTCCTCTCTCTACTGCTGGTTTCCTCTTTATTTTTGATCTGTGTGTCATTCTGACCGTATGCACTTTAATGAGATTGGATAACGGTAGTGGTACCACTTTAGAACTGTACATATTTGCCATTGTTGATTTCTGCGTACAAAGTGAGTTATCATGATAGTGTACACCACTTTGAATATTAATTATATAAAGACTGTGTTTTGATCGATACAGTGTGTGGACATTCCTTTGTGGGTGCTTGGGGACTACACTGTACTTAAGAACCAGCTCGCATCACCTCCTGAGAAGCTAGGCCTTGATTGCTTATCCATTGCTACCACAATAGAGAATCTTGGCAGGGGTCTCTGTGCCTCTCCTCTACCAAATAGAGAGCAGAAGTACAGACCCCCCCTCCGGTCTTTACAACGCTGGGCAACGGTGGTGAGTAAAACAGACAGTGGCGGCTGCTCATTTAGGGTGGGCGGGAGCCGGGGGCAATTAATTAAATAATTATAGCAGCAGGGTCAGTGTGAAATGGGACGTGCCTCTCTGTCTGTGACAGGAAGAGGGGTGCGTCCCATTTCACACTGTTTTCTCTTTTAATGTACTGCAGAGAGCTTGTTGGCTTCACACAGTTAGCGTTATGTATTGCATTAGGATGCTGGCGGGGCACTCCAGGTATGGCCCCGCCATGTGTTTCACTGAGTGTGGGTGGGGTAGGCGCACAAGGGCCTGAGCGCCAAGGTGCTGGAGTAGTCAGACTTGAGATGGCCCAGCAAGATCGAGTCAGACCAAAGCCTGTACATTGATTAGAGAGCCGTTTAGTAGTGTGTTTCTACGAGACCAGTTGCACTAGCGCTGCTTACGGATAAAGGATTAGCATTGTGCAGTCATGTGACGTCTGCTTATTAACTAATAAGAAAGATTTTCTTTCTTATTAGTTAATATGCAGACATGACGTCACAAAATAAACACCCCTTTCTAATATAACAGACCAACGAAAGCAGGTATCCCATTTAAGTTAAATATGGACATGAATTATTCATTATCATTGCCGCCGTCTGCGCTGGCTAGGAGACATACATGCCCCTGCAGAGCCTCATTGCTTCTTTAAGTAGACTGGCCAGGATGGCCTCCTTCTGTGTATCAGTGCACGCTGCAGCCAAAACCCTTCCCATGAAGGCTTGATGTTTATGTATCTAATGGCAAGTTTTGAAAAACTAAAGCAAGCGGGAAGAAGTGTTGCGGTTTATTGGGTGTTTTGGTCATCAGCAGACGAGACCTGCGAGAGGTAAACAGAAGTTCGCAGTTGGTCATCCGTGAATTTTTTAACCAAAATGCAACGTCCCTGGGTGGGCTTGAACAACCAACATTTCGGTTAACAGATGAACGCGCAAACCGATTGCGCCAGAGAGACTCATGCAGTGCTTACACTGGGGCCTGATCGGTGTGCTGTTTGCTTATGCTTCCCAGGCAACCTGAAAATCTTTCTAAAATAGCTTTATTTCCCACAGCAAATCAGGGCATCAGAGGACTAATCCACAAACACAAGGGACTTAGTAGAGGACACAGCCCACCAACAGTGCACCAAATGTCCTCTCTAGGCATAACTTGCTATGAAGAAAGAGCTGCAGTTGCATACTTGTGTTAAAAGGGAGCAGCAGGCTGAACCCAGAGAACACAGGAGACATGACTCAGGTTTAGTGAGTGGCCCACACTGTGTCTTTGTGCCAAAAACAGTAGCACCCCTGGTTGGGCTTGAACCACCAACCTTTAGGGTAACAACCAAATGCGCTAATTGATTGCACCACAGAGACTTGCTGGCATGCGCCTTCTGCCTTTGGCCTGATCACATTGCTATTTTTGTTCTGATTGGCAAAAAACCTGATATTTTTTCTGAAAAAGGCATGCCTCCCATTATTACTGTAGTGCTTTAGACCGCACCTTGCTTCCCTGTGTCCCCAAATACACAACCATCTTGGGCACAGTAGAAGACACATTCAAGCAGATTTATCAACAGAGGTTCTCTATGTAGGTACCTTGCAGAGAAGCTAGACCTGCAGCAGTTGCATTCTTCTGTTAATAGAGGGCAGCAGAGTGTACCCAGAGAACCTGGGGGAGGTAGCTTAGGTTAACTACATGCTATGCTCTTTATAGATCCCTCTGTTTGACCGGGTGAATTCTAGCCTCTGGGGTAGAGCAAGAAATTACACTCTGGGCCTAGTTGTTCTGGCGTTTCGTATGCAAGATTTGCAGCAGGGTAGTGACATGTTGACAGACACCCTTGTAGGACATGGTCAACGTTTAAAGCAGGCCAACCTCTGTTTTACTGCATGCAGCAGAAGATTTTCCTCTTTACCATCTCTTCAAGTGGGCTGCCTGATTGATGTGCAGTTTGTCTCGGCAGGCACCAATGTAAAAGTGGCCCACAGTTGCACATGGCCATTCATTCCTTTTGTGCCGGAATGTTTGAGTAGTATCTCACCTGATTTATTGGTGAAAGAAATAAAGACAAGTGTGTTTGTGTGTTGTGTGTGTGAGCAAGAAGGATTGGTATGTATGGCATTCACATATCCCTTCATTTAAATGAAAATGTGTAGATTTGTATGTTTTCATGTATTAACATCTCATCAGCTTAATAACAATATATGGCAAAACTGGTGGTGCTCTCCTGTTCAGACCTTCCAGGATTTTGCGGCATGAAATGGCAAATTTTGCGGCACAAACCTTTATTTATTGCAGCATTTTTGCAGGACATTTTGTATTAACTGGAGGGTGTAAGATTGCCACATTGCAGGAAATAGGCAGAGTGCAAGGCTACAAGAGAGCCAGGGTATCATTATTATGTATCTTTTGTATTAATTTAATAGGAAGAGTCCCAGATGTCTCTGGCTTTGCAGAACAGTTTTTGATTTGGCTACATTCTTGGTTTAATGTGCATGCCTATTTAATAGTATTAACTAAATTGATCATTATCAGTTGTAATGCTGACAATATTCCCCTTCTATGTTCTCCAATCCCCCAAACAACCACACACCTCTCTCACTAACACACACCACACATCTCACCAACTCCCCATCACAACTTGCGTTTCTGAACCTCTCACACTGTCATACAAATACTCACGTGCTATGTCACACTGTCAAGTCACTATTTGCACTGCCCAGCCCCTGTCACACTCCAAATCATACTCCCAACTCACACCTTACACTCCATTCCTCCCGCAATATACAGTCCTTCATTCTTTTGTGCTGCTTCTGCATCTTGCATCCTTTCCCCCATTCTATCGCACTCTTCCCTCATCCTTTTGCCCAATCTGCAGCTCACTGCCTCTTTCCGGCCTACTGCTTCCTCTCTGCTTTCTGGCTCACTAACCACACGCTCCCTCTACTTTCTGTATCTCCGCTCGCTCTCAGATTTCGGGCCCACCACATCACTGCTTCCTCTGCTCTCTTGTGCACCGCTTCCTCCTATGGCCCACTGCTCTCCCTCTGCTTTCTTGCCTATAACTTCACATCTCACCCATCACTCTCCCTCTCTCTTCTTTCACTCTCATAGTGTAACCATTTTTTTATTTTTTTTAAATGTAGATTTTGATCATATCCTCAAAAAATGGGGCATTTAAAAATGGAGCCGAGGATATGCTATTTTTAGACAACCCATTTTTGGAAATGAGCAGGTCACCTTATTCTCAAAGGTGACCGGCGCATTTCCACAGGCTTGAGCTGTAGCGCAAATTGTGCGCCGGCCAGCTGCCTTGAATGGTGTTCTGGGTTGTTTGACCGAAGTGTAATTATTTGCAGCAGAATTGACCGTAGTCCATTTCGCCGCTAATTGATTTGCACTTCAGCCAAACAACCCAAAATGTACCTTTCACCACCACCCTCTCCCGTACTTAACTGCTTGGTCACTGCCGCTTCCACTGCAACCCTGCGTTGTCAGATCCGTCCCTCTAACGCGGGTCGGATCTGACTTCGCAGGGTCCCTGTTTTGTTATTTTCTTTTTTTTCTGTCCCGCCTCCAATTTTCAAAAGTGGGGAACACCCCTGCAAAACTGTAACCCAAATAATACTGAACTTGGGGAGCGGGTGACACCCCCGCAACACATGTTCGGTATTTATAAAAATCGATCGAATAGTACTGGAAGAAATAGGTCAAATTGTACCATTCGATCGATTTTTGTCATCAAAATGGGTAGTACCTTGAATAGAATCGCTCTCCCGACAGTGTTCTGCAAGCTCCGAGTGCCTTTAACAGGGACAGGCCCTTTAGGGGCCTGCCACTGTAAAATGTGACCCAAAAAATGCATTTTTAACCTGTTTGAGGTACAGAAATGCAAGCGACACAGCAGCGGTTCATACATTAAAAGAAATGCATGATGAGTCAGGAAAGACCCTGTCATGCAGTGGCACCCCCAAATCCTGTGCGCATAGGGTTGCCTACAATTTCTACACATTTAAAAGTGCATCTTGCTTGGAAATGAGTGATGCAATTTTAAATTGGCAGAAACACCACTTTATATGATCAAGGAGGTGAAAAAGGCCATTTGAATGGGCGCACATATAAAATGGCCCATTCATGTGTCCCTTGTGGATTGGGCTGCTCTTTTATTGGGCGCAAGTGATGAAATGTGTTGGCGCATTTCATTTCTTGCGGAAAAAAAAAAAGTAGAGAAATTGGCACCCTGAATAATTTTTTTTAAAAAGGTGCTATTTTTTCACAAAACGGCCATTTTCGCGGCATTTTGCGCAAAACGGCCATTTTTGCGGCATTTTGCGGGATCGCAAAATCGCTATAAGCTGGATGGTCTACCTGTTTTTTTCCTATCTGATGAGAAATGTTTCTTTTGTGTATTATTTACATAATAGTTTAATTTATTTTCTTAATTGATTGTAAATCAATGTATTTTGTAATGTTCTACCTGGCTGCTACTATACCAGTCCCAATAACCCCCCTCCCCAAGTTCCATCATCTGTATATGTATTGTTCATGTTGAGTAAAATAGTAAACATCATATACCAAACCCTTCCTTGCTAGGGTGTTGCCTCTTGCTGGACATCTGATTTGGTTGCACAATACTAAGACTCCTCTTATGATGCTGTACTAGTAGTCTAGTCATCCTTTTCTTGGCAGACTTTCTGAGACTGTCGATTTAACTTCCAGGACAATCTGACATTACATGATTCCGTGCTTTTTATTTAACTGTCCAGTGTACATCCATACCTTGCCCTCTTCTATTAAGTCGTCTTTGTCATTAATCATGTTCATGTAGTGAACTGAGAATGCAGGAACTACTGCTGTGCTACTAATATTAATTTATGAGGTAGAATCCGTGTTCCACTAGAAGAACCAGACTCTGTTCTTGTACCAATCCATCATAAAACGAAAGATCTTGCTAATCTTTAGAAATGTAAAAGAACACAATTTGAGATGAGCTAAAGTCTTAGGAGGAGAAAAGAGCACCCAAATGTCCCTTGAAGTAGAGCTTGTTGTGTCGAAAATTTGCATTCCTTGCTTGCACACTGTGGAATCGGATCACTAAGCAATTGCTCACTGATGGGGAGCCGGGCCGCGCCGACCCCCACCGGTCTGGTGGCGCATCACTCAGTTGCGCACATGACTGAAAAACAGCCGCACACAACTATTCTTTGGCGCACACAGCACAAAAAAATTAGAGGGAACATTGCCTGTGACAACCCCCCAGGTTGCCCCCTCCAGACAGGACACCCCCCTCCAAACAGCCCACTCCAGACAGGACACCACCCCCTAGCTCCCCTCACCTGTGACACCCCCCAGGAAGCTCCCTCCAGATTGAACACCCCTACAGGCAGCCCACTCCAGACTGGACACCCCCCAGACAGTTCCCTCCAGACTGGACCCCCCAGGCAGCTCCCTCCAGACTGGACCGCCCCCCAGGCAGTCCACTCCAGACTGGATACCCCCCAGGCAGCCCACACCAGATTGGACAACCCCCCCCCACAGGCACCCCCTGATAGTCTCCCAAAATACCAGTGAAATGCATGTCTGCAGCTTACCTGAACCTCTGTGGTCTGCCAGCTCCATTAAATGGAACACCAATATGTCCACCGCAAACATGATAAACAGGAAGCACCAGACATCCATCCAGAACAGGAGCAAATGCTGACACACCTCTGAAGACTTTAACCAGCCCATCCCATACACATGTGACAAGTGAATGCAATGGCAAGTGGCATGTGCATATTGACCATGGCACATTGCCAAGGCATCAAAGCACACTAACTGAATGTGTGCCCACAACAGAAGTAAACCTACTAATAAATATGAAATATACACAAAGAATGGCCAGTTGCGTCACCTCCTGAGCATCAGTGACCTGGGTGGAAGCAGTGTCAAATTACCCGACAGGGAACAATAACGTGACAGGCCATGCATGGGTGATGGGAGGGCAGTCAGAGAGTGCATGAGTCACAGAGACCAGGGAATTGTGCTGCCACTCAGAAATAGCAAACATGGTTCACTACTGCATTCCAGTGTCTGAGTTGCAGCAACAGATGAGAGAAGGCAGTGTGGGACTGCAAATGCTTGTGGGCGTGTCTGCATGACATGGGTTTAACACATTAATGACAAACACAAGTGCATTAACCGTACCATGGAACATCTCCACAGTGAGCCCTCCTACCTCCACCCCAACCACACTGATGGCAAACACACAGTGATGCTGCTCAGCTAAAAGCAAATTAAAACATATAGTTTAGACACAGCCGTTTTATGGACCCACCCCCATATGTCAGGCACATGTGCATCCTTCCAGCCTCAACCATCACAGCAACAACAATACACATGCATGCACGCCACAAGACACATGACTTGCAATGGAGAGATGCACTGCCTGAAAAGTGAACTATCAAAGCTGCCGACACACAAATGAACTGCATGAAGCATGGAATGTAACAAAATCAAATATGTATTGCATATGCATATTTACAAATAAAACGGGGAATGAAGGTTAAAGCAGTCCAGGGGAAAATAAGAAAAGAAATAAAAACCCTACGCCTAACTAACTATATACATGAAAGAATGGGAAGTAAAGTCTACCAAGTCTGGGGAAAATAATGCATAAAAAAGGAAACCTACATCTAAATTTTACAAAGGCAGCGGGCTAGTCCTCCTCTCAGATCTCAATCAGCCTTTCCCCCAGGGCTGGGTCCCACACCACATCTCCCCCCTCAGGTGGGCCTCCGTTGTTGCCTGGATGTCTTGCAGGTAGTCCAGCATCCGTGTCTCTATCACTTGCGCCTCCCTGCAAGTGGCCTCCAGGATGGCAGCCCACCTCCTTGCACAACGCAGAGCAATCCCAGCCCTGGCCATCGCCACTCTTTCTTCCTGTGCCAACTGCCTCTCAGCCACGATCTGCCCTTCATAACGCCGGAACACAGA
This sequence comes from Ambystoma mexicanum, assembly GCF_040938575.1. Taxonomy (NCBI): domain Eukaryota; kingdom Metazoa; phylum Chordata; class Amphibia; order Caudata; family Ambystomatidae; genus Ambystoma; species Ambystoma mexicanum. The sequence goes on from NC_090922.1 coordinate 111,805,912, forward strand.
AGACAATCTGTGCCTCATGCGTACCCCTGCCTCACTCTTGCCACCTGCCTCCTTTGGGTGGTCTGCCCTGCGAAAAATCGCAGCTGGTCCAGTGCCCGGTGCCTCCTACGTTGGTACTCCTTCCAAGCTGATGACAATCCCTTGGGGCATACAGCACCTGCACTGCTCATAGGTGCCTGCTGTCCCTCCATTGCCTGTGCCCCTATCGGTGCCTGGGTAGGCACAGTGGCCACCTCAGCTGCTGTGCCTTGGACTCCCAACTTGGGCAGGGATGTGATCTCCACCAGATGGGGCATTGTGGGTGGGACTGGTGCACGAGGGCCCCTGCTGGTATCTAGGCTGAAAGCCACCCAGGAGGAAGACGAGGAGGTGGTCGCAGCAGGGAACATCCCATGGAGTACAACACAGAACCGGCATATTGCAAGCCAGGACACAAGGCGGTATAGCTCACTGTAATGATGTGCAAGCAGACTACGAGTAGCATGCAGATCATCAAGAATGACACCTGTCCGCCTCATCAACCAGGCCAGCAGGGTCGGCACATAATCCCAGATGTACACATCACATGGTAAGGGGGTGTTGGTCTGGGTGGACAAACCGGCCGAGAATGGGGGATGGGTCTGGGTGGAGGCAACCCGGAAGGCGCACATTGCTGCATTGGCCCAGGGACAGGATTTTGCACAGGGACCTCCACAGTGGCCTGCACAGCCTCATGTCTCTGGGACAACACTGCAGTGCGCATGCCCATGTCAACACCCCCACCTGACCCCATGGGCTGGGGTTCAACTTTTACCTCCCTCTCTGTCAACCTGGATGACTCCGGGGCATCTTCCGCCATGGATGGCCGCTGTGTGGCATCACCTGGCCCCACCGCTGCTGAGGAGTCCACTCCCACCTTCACCTCCTTGGATTTACCACCAGCAGCCACGCCCGATGTCACTGGTGCTGCCACAGCTACATCGCTCCCTGAAGATGAGCTGCCTAGTGGAGACATCCCTTCATCCCTGCGCGACAGCACTGCTTCGGCTTTCTTCATCGGATCCAACTGTGGAAAAGGAGACACAGAACAACAACATTAGTGTACTGCACCTAAGCCAGCGTGGCTTCATCAACATTCACAGTAACATGACTTGTCAAGGGAACAACCATAAACCTCCACACCCACACACGCGGACATGCAATCCACATCCATGCAGACACCTGCCTGACCATCACTCCACACTCTCACATCAAACTACATGCCACTGTCACAACCAATCTATTGTGTATGCCATACACACATGCATCAATTGCACATGCACATGTGCGCATGCTATAGCAACAAGTACATACAAATATCATGTATACACATCAACTCAGAGGGCATAAACAGTGCCATGACTAATCACATCAGAGTTCTGTGAACTGCAATGCCTCAACGTGAAGAACCCAGACATCCAAATGCACGTGTTGCATCCAGGCGTGAGTGATGCAGTCGCACATTCCCATTTTGGACACATACACATGAGCATCATGCATGCACATGATGTGGGCAACACTACCTCAACTGGCACACTTGCCATCCTGTAACGTCACAGACACAAGTAACATTGTATGCGCATGGTCTGCAAGACAGCACTACAACACACGATGCAAGTAAGAGCACATTTAAAGTACAAAGATGTCTCTATGCACACATGGAGAGCAATGTCTGGGGCATGCATGCAGATATCCGTTTCAGAAGCATACTTGCTGCAAGCCTAAGGGGGTCACTGCCAACATGCTGGCACATGGACAACACACATGCACCGTACAGCAGTGCACCACATGGCTACTCATTAGTCGACTCCAGACATTGCCGTAATTCGCAGACCTGGATGTGCAGCGCTGGGTAAAACCTCTCCAGGACCTGCATGTTGCTCCCCGACATCTGGAACCTCTGTGCACTGTGCCCATCCACGATAGCACCGGCCTGGATGAATCGCATGGCCTTGCAATGGGTCGAGGATTTAAGATCCTCCCAGCGCTTGTGCATGGTCTTCAATGAGAAGACTGCCACCTCCTCTGCATTGATGGCACCCGTGATCCCATCCAAGATCTGCTGATGACCTTCCGTGCCGCATTGCATCACAGGGTTGAAGAGGGCGTCATAATGCTCCATGACCTTAGCCACCAAGATGTCAACTTCCCTGGCACTGAAGTTGACAGCCTCTGCCTCACTGCCAAGGGGTTGCCGCCCTGGTCTGAAGATGATGGTGCAGACATGGCAACCCCTGAGGCAGGTGTGGGTGGGCAAGGTGGTCCTGGAGCTGGGCTGTGGAGTGGTGGTGGTGGAATGGCATGTGGGAGTCCAACGAAGCTACTGAGGTGTTCACAGGCCCGGAGACAGAAGCATAGGAAATGGCTGGACAGAAGGCACTCCAAACATAGCAGACACACACACTATACAGGCAGCAGCAGATGGCAAAGTTGGAGAAAGCACCGGGCAGGTGGAGGCAGGCAAAATGGTACAGAGGCAGGAGCGTGGGTCTTCCATGTCTCGCAATGTTGGCATCTGGGGAGCAGGTGTAAGTAGATCTAGGTCACCTGGCCTAAGCCCCGCCCACCTGGTGCCTTCCTGGTTGCCGCTCTTTTTCACCACTTAGCAAGCCCCACCCACCTGGTGCCTTCCTGCTTGCCACTCTTTTTCACCACTTAGCAAGCCCGCCCACCTGGTGCCTTCCTGCTTGCTGCTCTTTTCCCTACTTAAGAAGCCCTCCAGCCTCTTTTCCTTTGCAGCTGGGGAGCAGGTGTAAGTGGATCTAGGTCACCTGGCCCAAGCCCCGCCCACCTGATGCCTTCCTGGTTGCTGCTCTTTTTCATCACTTAGCAAGCCCCGCCCCCCTTGTGCCTTCCTGCTTGCTGCTCTTTTTCCTACTCAAGGAGCCCTCCAGCCCCTTTTCCTTTGCTGCTGGGGAGCAGGTGTAAGAGGATCTAGGTCACCTGTCCTAAACCCCGCCCACCTGGTGCCTTCCTGGTTTCCATTCTTTTTCACCACTTAGCAAGCCCCGCCCACCAGGTGCCTTCCTGCTTTCTGCTCTTTTCTCTTCTTAAGGAGCCCTCCAGCCTCTTTTCCTTTGCAGCTGGGGATCAGGTGTAAGTGGATCTAGGTCACCTGGCCTAAGACCCACCCACCTTCTTAGCCCTGCCTCTTCCTTCCTGCTCTTAACTCTTCGATCAAGGGTGTCTCTCGGCCGGGCGTCCAAAGCGAAGGGCAGTCAAAGAAAAGGGCAATTCCTGTTTGGACCTATTGGGACCAGGAGGATCCAGGACCCGAACCCCTGCTAAGACAGCAGGTAAGCATGCACCAACATGTGTTTACACCCTCTGTCCCCACAGGTCATCCCCAACCTCTCTGGTCCCCCTGTGTTGTTCCGTTGTGCCCCCCCTCCCACACACCGGAGTCTTCCTGCTACATTCTGGTTTCACCATCACCGTCTTGTGGCCAATGCTGGATTTTACTTTTATGGACTTCATTGATTCACGCTGCGTTACCCTTTCACAACTCTCATGCTGGACTTCCTTTGCATCTTGTACTCATGATGACCCTGAATCATGCTGTTCCCATCTTCAACATGTATCCTGGCTTGCAACATTATGTGTCACTACTGACTTCTGCAGTTGAATTCGCTCTCCCCTCTTGCTTCTCCACTCTTTTTGACTGCTTACTCTCTGTTCTCTCCTCCCCTCTCCTTTTTCCTATCTCCTCCCCTCCTCCCCTTACTTTCTTCTTCACACTTACTCTATCAGAACTGTCCCTGGACCTAGTATGATAGCAACCTCGTCTGTCGCTCCCCATCCCCTTACTGTCCCTCTCCCTCCCTCCAGCACTATCTGAAACATTGTCAGGCCTAGTGCGATAGTCACTTGTTTTGTTTCTCCCCTCCCTTTCTGCACCCCTGTCCCTCACCTTTTGCTTTGCTCAGACTCTACCAGAAATGTCATCAGGCCTAGTACGGTAGTCGCCTGTCTGTTTCCATTTCCTTCCCACTCTCCCCCTCCTTCCTTATCTATTTCTTAGCTCTTGCACTATCTGAAATGTCGTCAGGCCGAGTACGATAGTTAATTTCACATCCTTACTGTTCGTGACCTGTAAGAATGTCATTGTAGTTTCCCTTGTTCCCTCCCTTGCCTTGAAGCGCTTTGAAACACATTGTGTATAGGCGCTATATAAATAAACTATCATATCATAGCCATGAAGAGAGTGAATGGACTTTGCGTGTAAAAAATGAGAAAAGCCTCGACACATGGAATCAGAGGAAACACCCTCAGTGCGTAACTTATGTGACACGCGCTGGGTGCAGGCGTTGAGCACGCCATATTTGTGCATACATAAGTATGTGTAGAAGCAACTCTGAATGTGTGTGCAAAGGGCAGGAGACAGACAAGTGGAGTACTGCATATTTTGGGGTGCCACACAATCCATTCACTTTGGGGACTGTACAAACTTCTTATTTTGGTGGGGGATTTGCCTCTACGCATACACGCATCTACTTTTGATTTTTGCGAGGCAAATGGTGAGAGTTGTATGTGTTTTGTTCAACTCAGGGGGCCCCTATGTATAACGTGTACCACTATTCTTACCTTTCTGGTAGCTTTGCAGGGTTCACATATGCATTTTATGTGTTGCTGGGTGCCACTGTGTATCGCGTACCGCTTTTTTATTTTTTCTTCGGAAGCTATCCTGGTATCGCGTGCAAATTTATTTTTATTTACGGTTGCCTGTGCATTACGCATACCATATTTACCACACCTGGGGTACAATTGAGCCTTGCTGGACCACAGAACTGCGTCTTCCATCACGTAGTCTGCCCTCTCCCTGAAATTGGCCAGGTCAATTACTTGGTGTGCCTTCCATATTTCCATTACACCTGGAACATGAGTGGAAAGGGCCCAAGAGGAAAAGGGCGCAGACGAGGCAGGGGTCAGGGACGTGCTGTGGAAGCAGCTGTCCCAGCCACATGGGTTCTGGGACATGCTGTGGAAGCAGCTGTCCCAGCCCCAGAGGTTCCCAGGACGTGCTGTGAAAGCAGCTGTCCCAGACCAAAAGACTAAGGGGCATGCTGTGGAAGCTGCTGTCCCTGCTTGAAAGGCTAAGGGATATACTGTGGAAGCAGCTGCCCCAGCCCAAAAGGACAAGGGATGTGCTGTGGAGGCAGCTGCCCCAGCCCCAGGGGGTAATGCCATGCCCAAGGCCACTTCTGGTCCGGCATCTGGACCCCAGAGTGGTCCCAGCCACACAGGGGTGGCACCAAAACCTTGTGGCAAGAAGGCAAAGCCTGCACAGCAGGAACATGCTCAACCCCACGACACTGCACAGGACACTGGCACGTTGAGGAAGAAGAACTTCCATGATGAAGAACTCAAGATCCTCATGGACTATGTGACCATTCACCACTGTGTCATGTGCTAGCATCCGGGGAGCACACATACACCAGCTCAGCGTATGGTGCATTGGCAGCATGTCACGGATGAGATCAATGCCTTGGGGTTTGAGAAGTGCACTGCTGCACAGGTAGTGAAGCACTGGAATGATCTCACCCGTCGCACCAAGTCCAAGCTGGTTGCCAACCTAGCCTCTGCTCTGACAACTGGAGGGGGTCACCAGAGGAGGAGGAAGAGCAGCCCAAGCATGAAGAGGCTATGAGCCAATTCATTCTATTTGAGCTGGTGCAAGGCGTGGCAGGCCTGGAAAATTACGAGGACACATCTGGTGAGTGCCCAACATTGTGCATCCTTAGTATGTGAAGTAAAGTATCACCAATATGTATAATTGTGGTGCATATCTGGCTGCATTGGTTTGACTCCCCTGTGTGAACCATGACATGTGTACTGACTCTTGTCCAGTGTACACAAGAGTGGATACAAACCATGCGTTGTACATCAGTTGAATATGTCTGTGTGACAATACTCATCCCCCACTAGCAAACCCCCCCAACATCTGCAACTTGATACCACAACGGGCACAGTTGTACATATGTGCCTCCATGATACATAGAACATCCAAGATGACACGCCAACACTCCTTATGGTGTGCCCTGAGTGAGTCTGCATATGTGTAGACTGTGCACTTCCCTGCTGCCCCAATAGCAATTACTCCTGAGGCAAATCGTTGTGAGGCCTGCTCCCCGTTACCCTCCCACAGTCATCCCACAATCCATGGGTCCATGCCCCTCTCCCTCTTGTGGGTCACTGTACCTTGTTCCTATCTACAACTCCATTGACTTACTCTCTCCACTTCACAGACCTTGCCTATGTGGTACTCTTACAGCCGTACATCAACTGGGACTGTTTCCTTTTTTTCCCAGACTTATGGCATGTTCCCATTGTGTACAGTCCCTGTACCAAGACAACACTGGTGTGGCATATGATGGATGCAGACCTGGATGTGGATATGTGTGTCTGCCTGTTGCCATGTGATGTAATTGCACGTCACAGAGCCACATGCAGAGCCACATGCCCATTTCACTGGTATTAGTCAACTGTTTGCTGTGCCATGGGCCATAATGTGCGTCTTAACGACCCTGCTGGTTGGCAATGTGTCCACTGGCAGCATGGCCCTGAGCAGGGAATTTTGGTGTCAGTCTGCATATGCCATGCTTAGATAGCTTGTTGTCCATAGGGTGTGGATTCTGTATTTCTTATTGCGACATGCCCTGCATTTTGTTGCATGACAACAATGTGATACACATGTTTCTGTAGACACGTTGCACATGACTCCACATGTCTTTTCTGTCCATGTGCAGGTGAGGAGGCACCAGATGTAGAGGAGGAGGAAGAGGATGAAGAAGAGTCTGTGGTGCTTTGGACCACCAGTGAAGAACGTGGTGTGGCATGCCGTGAGAACTCACTGGTGCTACAGACCATCCTGAGCCGTGCTGCAGACACTTCTGACTCTTTGGACTCAACTTTCTCTGATGTTAAACCAGATGTGCAGTTCTCAATGCTGGCTAAGGTGAGTGCACCAATGGGTGGAACAGTTGGGGCCCGTGAGTCTGCAGAGGGTCAGGTGCCTTCAGAACGCCAAGCAGTTGTGGCACGCCATCTGTGGCTGCAAGGCCACGCTCCCATGTATTGGTTTCTGGTCATAGGACAGATGTACAAGGGAGTGTTGCAGACCTGCAGCCAAGGACAGGGGCATAACAGCAATGGCCATGCTCCCTTGGATCAGGCAGGCGTGGGCCTCATACAGGTGGGGGATGTGTGCAGACTGGGTAGACCAAGTGGGAGCAGAAGATGTTGTGTTTCGCACACCGACAGGGTGCTGCCTTTCAGAGTTTGGCTGAGGGCATGGATAGGGTGGCCACTTCCATGATTCCCCAAGCAACACAAGTGGAGCAACAGCTGCAGATCATGCAGTCCACATGCCACTCCCAAAGGCTATGCATGGAGGCCAACATCAGGGGCCAACGGGCAAATCTGCAGTGTCTGCAGGCATCACTGCTTGCAGAGGTTTGGGCACACAGGGAAGCCCTGAGGCGTGAGTTGTTGGTCCACAGGGCTGCAATCCATGAGGAACATGCAGCCAGCAGAAGACTGTTCCATCAGGAGATGTTAGCATTGAGGCAGACAATCTCGGTGGAACTCTGTGCAACCATGAGGTTGTGCATAGTGACCTCCAAGCCCTCAGCCTGCTGGTGCATTCATCAGTGTCATGCATGGCGGCTGCCACTGAGGACCAGTCCAGGGCACTGCGTGGTGAGCCTCCAGCACCAGTTCCACCTTCAGATTCAACCCAGGATGGTGGTGCCAGCAGAGACATGCCTCCCGGTCCACCGTAGCCATGCAGTCTGTGAGCCCATGGAGGGGATTCTTTATTTTCTATTTTTTGTTTTGGACATGCACCCTGCCCCTCCCCACTCTGGTGTGGACCCACCTCCCAAACCCACCCCCAGACCATGAAGGACATTTATGATTTTTTTTGTTGATTTTTCTGCTCGTTTTGTAGACCCCAGGCCCAGATGTTGGCATGTTATGTTTGAGTTGCCCTATGCAGGTTTATTTATTTTTTGCTGTTTTATTTTTACCTTGAGTTGTGCAGTTGCACTCTCAAGGCCATTACGTTTGCAGTGGTTGACTTGCAGGCATGCATAGTGAGGTCAACTTGCATGTTTGCATGGTGGTGCGTAGGATGGCATGTGCAGGTAACTATGGGTTCAGTGTATCCTCGCACATGTGTGCTGTGTGAATGGTACTTCACTATGCCTGTTGTAATGTCTTCTCCCATGTTGTTTCAGTAATCTGTAATGTGGCAGTTGCTGCTCTCCTGGGGGAGACACCCTGCACCCTTTGACGTTCATGCTCCCCATGCCCTGCACCAGGCACTGAGCATCCTGTCACTAATTCGGAGACACAGTTCCCAGTGAAGGTGATGCAGGATTCACACCATGCTGGAGCAGTCAGCGAGTAAGCATGAGCGCTGTCTTGCATGTTGATCATGCACCATTGTTCCCCATGTTTGCTGCATATGGAAATTAACGTATATGTGGTTTTCATGCCACCACGCCAGGATGGTTATTTAAGTGGTTTTCTTGTGTTACCTCCCCCGGTCAACTCATCTATGCCCGTACCTACTGTGGTGTAGTGCATGTCATTGGCCATCTCCAATACAGGCAGTATAATCCTTGATGTGCTTTTAACTTGCCCTTCCCTCTCACTGTCACTCTCTCTCCCTCTCTCAGTTGGGCTACTCTGCACTCTTTCTGTTGTTACTATGCATGTCATTGCATTTAGGGGACACTTCTCCCGATGGGTTGCATTTTATGCAAGTCAGGTGGGTACCCTGTGCAGGTAAGTGAAGGGCATTTGTAGACGTTTGCGTGGTGTTTGGCTGGGAGTCTTGCACTGTGTGTGATCACTTTGGATTGACTTGTCTTGTGGGACGGTAGTACTACTTAATGGGTGCAGGTTTCACAGGGTGTGGTTCTGGTGATAGGACTGGGCCTGGTGTTGTTTCTATGGATTAGTTGGGCCACAGATTTCATATTCAGAATTGCGGGATTTCCAACTGTGTGGGCCTTTCTTGGGTGGTTGGGAATGGGTGGCAGTGCCGGCTGTTTGTGGCCTGTGCCAGGTGTTGATGGTTGTGCTGGTGTGTGTCTCATTGCACTTTGACCATTTGTACTGAGTGACACTTCACACCCCTTGCAATATTTGTGTGGTAATGGTTCTATGGCATATTTGGCCTCTCTTGCTTAGGGTTCCCCAATTATGCTGTGCAGCCCCAGTTATGAGCCACAACCATGGAACCTTTGATGCAAACTTTTGTGATGCTATGTTGTGAACCAGCACATTACGTTGTGCGGTGTTGGTGTTTTCACATGCATGTCCCATGCATTCTGCACCATGGTTTTTGCAGCTTCAAGTTGACTGCAGCTGGGTGCATGGTACTGCTGCATTCAATTGAATGCACAATTGGACCAATTGTATGTCGTCACAATGAAGTATGCATTGACCTTGCACTTTTACTTTGCATCCTACGTTTAGCGTGCATTTATTCTTGCTTGCAGTATCACGTAGCTTTGTCTTGTCTGCTTATGTCTTTGATGGCAGTAGCCTCAGTGGACAGCCTTCCAGTCTGACATTGGCCGCTGTGAATTGCTGCCTCAAGCATGATCCTGCCTGGAGTGCAGGAGGTGAGTATTTGTGTACTGGCCTTCTTGTGCTTTACATCATGGACTCCCATAACTGTGTTTACTGCATTGACCCAATACTACGCAGGTGATGACATGCCTTGTCATGTCATTGATAGTCTTCCAAGGGTGTATCTGCTTTTTTGAAGGCTCAATGATCTGCAAATGTGATGTCTTCTCGTTTTCATGCAGCATGTTGACTGATGTGTGCATTGTGTTTGTGCCATCGTCTTGGGAATGGGGATATGAGACATGCACATTTGCTGCATGTCATTCAGGGGGACAGGCAGTGCGAGGGTTGTTTGTCAGTGTGTGTTTTGTGTGTTTGATTTGCATGCAGTGTCTAGGTGTTGCTGCATGTGTGCTGGGACACATGTTGATAGTTGTCTTTTGAGTTGTTGTTTGCATGTGTTGTATGTCACTGAAGTGGGCCTGTGCGTCTTGAGTTTTTGGGTGCATGGATGTGTTAGCTGCATTCTGTTTCATTTTGTTCACTGTCTGCAGATACTTCCTTCCCGGAATGATGGCTATTTCATGGGATGAAATTTAACTGTCAACTGCATGCCAAGAGGACAGGTACGATGTGCCTTTATCTTGATTGTTATGGAATGGCTACATTAGTTGCTGCATGTCTGGATGTGGCCATTCTGATGTGTCGCCTTCTTTGTCACAATTGTCAATTATCTCTTGTTAATGTGTGCTTTTGGGATGGGGTTTATTGTGGTCATGTTGCCAGATTGTGTCACAAGTGGATGGATACTGCACTGCTTTCCTACTCCCCACACTAGGGACATGTTTGTGTGCATCATGGACATTCTAGGGCATGTGTGCAGCAATATGCCATTGTGCTTGTTGCATTTTGTGTCCATGTTCATTTTTGAGGCCATGTATGGCTTGGAGCTCAGAAGTTTTTCAGGATTTATCACTGCTTGCACATTTGACAGGTATGTTAGTTAGTCATATGGGATGTTTTTGGTGACAAAGGGGTGATTCCATTAAATGGTTGGCATGGTGGTAGTCGTGTCCTCCCTCTTCAATGTGTTTCTTTTGGAAATGCAAAATGAAATGTCTTTTTAGTTCTAAGATGCACACAAATGTGCACTTCCAAGGGCCCTTTCTCAGGGTGGTTTTGTGGGCACAGTGAATTTGTCCATTGTCATCACCATGGATTTGGCGGGATTGTGTGCACTCCACAGGGGAAGGATTTTAGGTAAAAAAAGATTCTCCATGTGCCCTTTGCCCAGCCATACGCATGAGGTGTGCCTGTGGATGTGGATTTTGTGTCACCACCATGTCTACTGAGACAACACGCCGTGTTGCAACATTGTTTAGGACACATGCTGCCACAATGATCCTGCAGACTACTTGTGGTGCATATAGCAACACACCACCAGTGTAGTCAAGGGATCGGAAATGTGACTTGAGCACTCCGAATGTGCGCTCCACTATGACCCTAGTTGCAATATGGGCAGTGTTGTACCTTACCTCGGCAGGTGTGTTGGGGTTGCATATGGGCGTCATCGTATATGTGCTCAGAGGGCACTGTCCCCTGTAGAGGTGAGAATGGTTGTCATTGTCATTTGTTGACAGTGACTGTTAGTCTGTCTGCAACATGCATGCGTGTGCATGGCCATTCATACTCACCAATGAGACATGTGTTGCCATGCTTCCCAGCTTCCAGGGCCCGTTGTAGTGGGGACATTCTGAAGATGTAACTACCAGTATAGTTGGCATAAACTTCAGTACTAATGCCCTTGGCATCACACCGAACCTGAACACTGATGGAGTGTCAATGTTTCCGGTTGCAGTAGATGTGCTCTGTTGCTCTAGGTCATCGTAGTGCAACATGGGTGCAATCAATGGCACCTAGCACTTTTGGGAAGTGCACCAACCCATAAAAATCCTGGACCACTGCTTGCCTTTCTTCTGGTGTTCTGGGCATATAGATATGCCGGCGGACAGAAGTGCATGCAGTTATGGTTGACAACACCTGGTGTAAGCAGCAAGACTGCGTGGCCTGGGAGATGCCACCTACTATGTGGTGGTCCGCTGGAATGAGCCAGTGGCCAAAAGATGCAGAGCAGTGAGCACCTTTTGCAAGGGGATTAGTGCTTGGGAGCACATGGTGGGTGATGTGAGGTCATCTTCCCATTCCTTGACCAGGTCTAAGATGATATCGGGGAGACCCTATACCTGCCATAGAACTAGTCATCAGGCAATCCAAAAAGGCCGGTCCTTGGGTGGAAGATCTGGCTGTGACCATCCTCCTCCTCCTGCTGTGTCCCTGGATGATTGGTGCAACAAATGGTGCATTCATTGTGGCTGTATCCGTGTGTTTGATGAACGTGTGTGTTTTTTATGCATTTGTTAATGTGTGCATTGACGTCTACGCCTGCTATCGTGTGGTGTAGGTTTTTCTGGATTTGCGTGTGCTATTTCACGCCCCAGCGGTCCCTGTTCAATTCCATGAATTTGTTTGTTTTGCGCGCGTATGGGCGGTGCAATTTTTTTGATAGTGGAACGTCCCTCGTAATGCCCATATTTGTGCTTGTTCTCCCTCATTCCATATTTTCTGCCCCCGTTTTAGGTGGCTGCGCAGGCCTGGCCGGCCATTCTCTTGGGGTCTCGCGCAAGGCATTCGTTGGGTTGCAGTGACGTGGTGGACCGACGCGGATTCCTCCCAAGTCACGGGTAAACCCCACGCATTGTCTTCCATGAATCAACGAACGGGGATTTGCGTGTGATTTCGCATGCAAGTATGCTATTTTTAGCACAGATTATTCCATGAATCGGGCTCCAAGTGCCTTTGCCATGGCTGCACAAAACTCCAAACGGTTTGCTTTGTCAATTCTTGTTCTGTAATGAAATGCACTGTAATTTTAACACTGACATCTTGAACCAAGTTTAAACTGAGTCCACTGCTTTATACGTGAAGTGCCTTTACCATGCCTTTACAAAAATCCCAAACTGTTGGCTTTGTCAATGCTTGTTGTTTAATGAATTGAGATCTTGAACCAGGCTTGCACAGATTCACCCCAATCATATCTTTACATTAAGCTCTTTGCATTTATGCACGTTTGTGACCAGTTTAGAAATGTTTTAATTGTACATGAATTAGGCATTGGGCCTCTTTCTAAGTTTGCCGGTCCGGAATCAACAGTGCTGGTAAACTTACTGGCACTGTTGTTTCCAGACCAGCAAACTACGGGTTTGCCTGCCAGAGCCGCTGTGCCCGACAAGTCTGACACTGCCGGGCACTGCGGTCACGGCAGGCAAAGCCGTCACGGAAGCACCGGCACTGTTAACAACGGTTCCGATGCTTCAGTGTCCCCATTCCAATAGAGTTCTCTGCAATTCTATGGGAATGGGAATTAACGATATTGCTGGCAGCTGGCTTCCCGGCCGCTGGACATAGAATAACCCGGTAGCACCGGCATGGTTACTGCCGGACCCGTAATGAGGCCAATTGACTTATTTCTTTCCATATTTGAACACTTGAGAAATGAAGTCTGATGCATGCCTCTTTTTGGCCATGTGTGCAAGGAGCCCTTAGATTATGGCAGGTTGAATGATTTGGGTTTGTCGTGGTTGCTCAACGCCAATTGAAAACTATTGGATCCTTCTGAAGCAGTTTCTGCCCTTGTATTGACCTGGGGCTTATATCCATTAATAATAAGATCTGGGTCGTTGTGTTGCCTATGCGTGATGAACTGGAAGCTCAATGGTATGCTTCTAAACGAGAGAAAAAGCAACTTGGTCCTTTACCTTTAATATTTGGTGTTGCTGGGAGTTAACAATTGTGCTGACAGCTTATATAAAATAAATGTGCCTCTGCTGAGTTTAGACAGCATGCAGCAGTACACATGATCTTTTCCCGGAACAGCCCCCTTCCTCAGAAGAATGGTAAGCAGAGGGTCTAATGCCCACGTTTCCTGGTCCTGCTGACGGGATTTCCATACAATTTAAGTAGACAATATAAAACATTCAAAGTGGTGAATGGGATGTCATCAGAGGCATCATCTGACGGTTGCATTAGATAGGACGGCCAGCAGAGGGTCACATGTCCGTGTTTCTTGGTCATGTTCATGGGTTTAAACAGTCATTGTAATAGTCACAATGGTTATCATCTGAGGGTTGTGTGAGACAGGATTCCAACCCCCCTTGTAAAATGTGTAATCTCGCCTATAAAAGAGGGGCTGAACTGACCACTTGTCAGGGCACTTGAATTGTATCATTGGCTAAGGCGGAGAGGGATCTTTTTTCAACCGCGACATTTCAGAGTGAGGCTCCCCAGACACGATCCCAGGGCTGAGCCCATCAAATGTTGTTTGGGAAGGGATGAAACCCGACAGCTCATTTGCAAACATAGTTGCTGTGTTTATCGTTACATTCAGCACTTCAATGCATTTGTCTAATCTTTTTCCGCCACACATATGATAGAATCTCTGGAGTCCCCTAAAACTTGTTTCCATCTGTTTAGCTGTCTGATTGACATGCTCAATCCATCGCCCTTCCCTTGAGAACACTACAACAAGATACCTAAACGTTGTGACAACCTCTATTCTTTCTCTGTTTATGCTCCTCCGACCCTGAGGTTTACCTCTTTTGAAGACCATCATCTTTGTTTTTGATCAATTTTATGAGAAGTATGATTCTTAAGAAAGTCACCTGTGCACCGAAGGCTCTTCTTGAGTCCACCTTCAGTAAGATCTATCAAAGCGGTATCATCGACATATAACAGGGCACTGTAATGAGCCCCATTCAATTGTGCCGGCATGACTTCAAAAGTAGTGTCATGCGGGTTGAAGCCGAACAGAAACAGTGAAAGAAGGAGAGGGGCCAATGTGCACCCTTACCTGACTCCCCTGTTTGTGCTGATGTCTCTGGAATATTTTCACAGCAAATTGCTATTGATGTGTCACCATACACTAGCTGTATCATCTTTAAAATACCTGTCGGAATCGCCATTTTATTTGTTATTGTCCATTGCCCATGTCGGGAATTGAGATGCCAGACAGCCTGTAAATATCTAGAGAGGAAATTGGACGATAACAGTGTGGGTCCATCATCTTGTCTTTCTAAAAGATTGATATTAATAAACTTCTATTCCAAGACTTTGGGCACTTCTGCGTGATGACTATTGTATTAAATACATGTGTCAGTATAGGGGCCCACCACTCTGACATCCAGACAAATGTTTCTGGTCGAACCCCGTCTGGACCGGCGGCTTTACCAATTTTTAAGGAAGAAATGTAACTCTTAATTTCTTTGTGGGAAAATGTTAATCTTTCTACTGCTCTTCCGTCTGGATTTTCTTTCACACTAATTAGGGTTCTCATGGTTATTCAGCACCCCACTATAATGTGCAATCTAGCTATCAGGTGAAATAGAAGTAGTGTCCCCTTTTTCAGTTCCACCAAGCTCCCTTGCAACTAGCCTCCAAAAGATTTTAACATTGTTTTCTTCAACTATGAAGATGATCCCACTGTTTTCCTGTATATTGCTGTTCCTGTATATTGCTGTTTCTTATCTTTTAAAAGATTCTTATAAGCTACTTCTGTTCTCATTGAGGGCCCTAGAGTTAATTAAGCCTTCCCTTACCTCCTGATTTAGATATAACTTTGCATATCTACATTCAAAGTCAAACCAGTGGGTGTCCAAGGCCCCCCTTTTTTCCTCATCATGTACCTATCCAAGGGAACCGTTAATTTGCCTCGAATGTAACCTATAAGGCGTTCAAAGTGGGATATCATCTGATTTTGAGCCATCTCGTTCAGGATCAGCATGCTCAGCCTTTGCACTTTTGGGATCTGTAGAAGAAGGGCTAGCTCTTCTCTCCCCACTTTCCTGGTTATATCAATTGTGATAGGTCTGGGTTGCTGCTCCGTGCATAATACCTGAGTGTCATACAACTACCAATCAATTTTCAGAGGATTGTGATTTGTAAGGAGTTGACTTTATTAAAAGAAAGGAAGTCCACAGTAGCATAGTCTATAATTGATTTCCTGTTACCACATTTAAATGTATATTTGGCCAGCATGTCCCCCTTAGACCGACCATTCAGTTCGACCAGGTGAAGGAAATGCATATAGAGCGCTATGCTGCTCTCCCTTGCATCGGAGGTTACATTTGGCAAATTCATACTTGGTATACCCAGCATGTCACTCAGTGATACCACTTCTCTCCTCGCCATCCCCTCACTCTCCAATTTAGCGTTTAGATCCCTGAGTATTAGTAAACTGACCCCGGGTGTCACTTCAATGGATGATCTTATGAGGCATCTTTCCCCAATTATGCCCATCTTGGTCACTTTTGGAGGAATATATACATTCATGGTCGAGAGAAGCTGTTTCTCCCTCGGTTCTGTACTAAACAGACCAACCTTTTGTAGTACACCATTGTATTCTGTGCATTTTGCTACCACACCCGACAGTGACTTGTCCACCAGTGTGGCCAAGCCCCTTGTCCATCTGCCCATACTTGCTTTCACTATAAAGATCTCAAAAGCTGGAAATATTTCCCGAAGAATAGAGTCTTCCTCAAGCAATGTTTCCTGCAGGCACATGATATCAAAGGAGCTCAGCCACAGAATCCATCCGTTGTCTAATAATCTATTCCTTACACCCGCAATGTTCCAGCTGATCAACTTCAGGCTAACTGCTCTTGCGCCTTCCCCCTGACTCGGCTGATATCGTCCATATTTTATTTCTTCTTCTATCCCTGCTGCTACACAGTGGGGATATTGACCACTCTGAGTCCCCTCCGGATCAGCTGTATTAGGAACTTATCAGACATGTATGGTCTACATGACGGTACAGCATCTCTACTGCCTGACAAGATATGGAAACTTATCTTGGTTTTTCTTTCAGCATCCTTTCAAGTTCTGACCTCGAGCAATCCATCACTGATCTTTTTTGAGGTATCTCAATCTGTGATTTCTTTTGGTCCACCAGATCTGCTTGTAAGGATTGCTGACCTAAGAGCGATGTGTGCCAGGTATCTTGTAAATAACATATCTAAAAATAAATATGCTCATGCACAGTTATCCCTCTTTACAGTTTAACATACATTGCCTGATGGACGGGTTTCCAAAATTACAGCGGACATTGCATCCTCCGCAAAACATGCAAACGGAAAGTATCCTCACATGTCAGAAGATTTTACAATAGATGCCATTTATACCTAAAATAGAGGCTAGCTCTTTCACAATAAATCTCTTATCCGAGTTCCTGTTGCTGTGCGTTTTTACTTTGAATGTGCATATCAAGTTCATACCTTTAGGGCTAACGTGCTACTTCTTAGACTGATTTCTGTGTCAGACCCTGAAGCTTCTTTTCTTAATGGGTTTCAGTGGTCCACGTAGATGGGATTTGGACCTCTTCCTCTTAACACTCCTGCGAGGTATACAAATGAAGCTTGATCCATCCTAACACACCTTTTTCTGTTTGGCGAGATGATTGACAACCGCTGTTGTCACATTCCCCATAACGTCTTTTGCAATACTGGTGCCAGCCGTTTTTACATGTGGTTTAGCTCATTCAAAGCCATGACGTAGGAAGGGTGTTGCAAGTCTGAAGAGGCTTCTAAAGATACCACTGACCCCCGCTCCATATATTAAGGGGCTCACACTAAAATATGCCTGGTTGCCGTGGACAGTCTGGGTCCTGTAATATTCCATATAGACCCTGGGGTTGCTGTAGTTCTTCACCACAGCCATTGTAATGCTGTTTTATTAGTCTCTCAGCCGGAGCGGTCTGAAGTATAGCTGCAGCCAGATCTTTCTGTATTTAAATGATACAAACT
The DNA here is from genome assembly GCF_040938575.1 of Ambystoma mexicanum. Lineage (NCBI taxonomy): Eukaryota > Metazoa > Chordata > Amphibia > Caudata > Ambystomatidae > Ambystoma > Ambystoma mexicanum. The sequence continues at coordinate 111,823,365 of NC_090922.1, forward strand.
GTTCTTAATCGTCTCTTATATTTATGTTGATGGTGTAAAAAAATGTTTTACACACAGAGCCGTACTGGGATTTGCTGTATTGAATGTTCATAATATCATTGTTGTTTCCTCTAATCTCTATGGTTCTAAGTATCAGGGCATATATATCCCCCACCCTTTGATACTCCACTATATTGCTGTAAATCAGTAAACTGTAAAAAGAAAATGTTAATATCAGTTTGGTTATTGTCCCATTGTTCTTCACTTCCAGAGTGTTGCACATTTGCTGCTATTTTACGTGGTCTCCCCATTGTTGAAAACTTAGCAGACGCATCCGGTCCCTGAAGAAATACTGTCTGCTGGTGCGGTACTAGATGCAACACTGTATCACCATACTCTGGTATGTTTGATATGGTTTTGTTGATGACTCTGACAACATCCTGTGTATCTGGGTAATTGCTCTCGGCGAACCATCCCAGTGAAAGCGTGGGCAGGTTTGTTCATTTTATGGTAAACCTGGCTTCCCCGCTGCCTAAAGTATCCTACAACTAGACATGTTGAACTTCAGTGAGCACCACAGTCCACTGTCCTTCCAAATTATTAACAGTTTTGGCCAGCTTCATGCTGAAGTTGGAGATTTTGTTCTCTGGGAATGTATCTGCGTAGGTGTTACTGGGGAGTATAATGTAGAAAGGTGTAGACTCCATGACTTTCCCGCTATACATTTGTGGCCTCTGGAGAACCAGCGTCCACCCTACTGTTGATATTCACAGACCACCCCAGCCATTTCACTAGATGTTGCTTCTTAGCTTCACAGCCTTCACTAGTTAAAGCCTTTTCTGGTCTATAAACTCGGTGTTGATCTTTGGTGACTTTCTGGATTTCTCCCTATAAAAAATCACCTTGAACAGCTTCCCCTAAGTAATCAATTAGTCAGTATATATAAAGACCTTCCCGGAGAGCTACTCCATCAAAAAGTCTTTTGCCATACAGTTTTTTCCAGACCTCCAAGGAATTCTGGGTTGTTAAAGCTAGGGTGGTAGTTTTAATAGATCTATGATATGTGTTGTTATACACATTTATAAATGTTGATAACACATGCACATATCTATGAGTGTTTTTAGCTGTGAAGAAACACCAGACCTGTGTTTTAAAAGTTTGTATAAAATGTTCTTCAATAGATGCTTTAACTTTGGAGTGTGTTATGAAGCGATGCACCACCTGTGAAACTCTTTATCAGCATCTGTCTGTAGTTTAGCGAGTACTCGCCGGCTGGCGAATATGCAAAAAAATTACACTTGGACCCCTCTTGTCTTTTGAAGCCTCAGCATAGGTGTATATTGATAGGACATCGATGATGGCTAGAATATAGCAGAAGCCATCAGTGTCTCCCTGGAACTGGCTCATATCCATAAGATCACTCTGCCATTGTTGATCAATTTCAGATACCATCGTCATGCTATTTCCTCATTTTATGTCGTATACCCCCCTGGTTTCTGATTTATTATGTCTGTCCTGCTTTTCCTGTATGTTGTGTACTTAAGTGTTCTCTTATAATGATGGTTGAATAGTTTAAGTAGGGAACATATTTTGTGATTCTTTGTGACAATACTGGGAAACTTTGTTATGTTTCTTCCATTGGTGTTTTAATAGATGTTTTCTTACTGAATTGTTTATATCCCCAGGTTTATAGTTTGTTGGCTTAGACTCTGATAATAATATTGCATAATGTGTGAACTTGTTTATTGGAAGATAATAAATCAAATGAGGAAAATAAACAAAATACAATGTTTTCGGGCAACCTTGTGTAGTGTGTAGGACTCCTGATCTGAAAGCCACATCTTGACAGTGCTCCTTGACAAATTATCACCATCAGTTCTCAGTTTATGATTCAAGTCTTCTACACCTCCATAACTACCACCACACCCTTCATCGTGATATATTTTGGACAGCTTTACGGGGACATCTTCACCCCATAGCAGTTGGACAGAAAGACACAATTCTGTTTTACAAACAACAGATTTGCATTAACATTTACAATTACAATTTGTATTCAAATTGTATTCACACTGCATATCGGGGGTTGTCAGGTAATGTACAGTTATTAATCAGGCTGCAAATTCTTCAGTATGTGCAGTTCCTTGATACACACTGTGCCATTTACTGTGTCTAAAAGCAAGCATGCACTGTACAGCTGTGGCTGATAGAAATTCATAAAGATCCCTATCAAACACCCAATATTCTTTGACAGCTAGAAAACGATGTTGCATGTCATACACTGCCAACTCCAATGAAAGTGCCAGTAGCTGTCATTGTAAGGTGACATCTGCTGGAGCATATGTTCACAACACATAGAACATTGTTACATTCATGTTTGTATGTTCACTGTGGTATTTGCAGATAACACAAAATCATTGGGCGTATACTGCCTAGATGCTCTTTAAGTAAAGTCAACATTAATTGCTGTACACATCCACTGGCAGGTTTCACATTAAATTGACAGCTTCCTAACAGGTGTCAATTTATTTATTTCCTGCAAACAAGCCTAAATGCTGTAAAATTATCTACATTTTTAATCTTCCTAGGTCAGTTTGCGGGGCACCATGAACATTGCTCTGCTGTGCTGGCTGAGATATACTTCATCCCCACACTTGCAAACCGTTTTTTCATTTATGCTTCTAACGCACAGCGGACACCCCCGTCTAAACTTCTCAATTTTCAAGAGGGGTGTATCTGCCACTTGTACAGCCCACAATGTTCTAGACACACATTGATCTGCCAATTTCGCAACCTTTAGCTGGGTTAATGGCTGCATTAGGCGCATCCTTTTTACAAGATATTTAGGGCTCAACATGTAACATATTTTATGTAATGATTTATCTGTATAGAATATCTCAAAACATTCATGAGCATCCTGCCACAGATCGTCAATGTTACGTCTGGCGCACCATCTGTGAAAGTGTTGTTTTAAACATATTTTCACGACTATAGCTGTTAAGCCTTGAATGGCAATGATATCACCCCAGGTCACAACAACTGAGTCTGCATCGTCTTTAACGCTATCAGTCTACATTAGAGAAAATTAATTTGTTAGGCCATTATCGTGATTCACTGGGTTTTCAATTTGATTAGAACTTCAAACACATTTATGATTATAATTGCTCTTTTATAACACTCTGAATACCGGAGACCTGTTTCTAAGCGCGAGACCAGGATTCAAACCTGAGGTGCTATACATTGTCTTGCTTCCAAGTCAAATGCGTTGCCGCTAAGCTATCCTCCTGGCCCAATCAATATTGACAGGGCCTGCTACAGCTTGGCTCTTCTCATTACCATATTTTTTATTAGTCAGATGCTGTAGACAAAAACAGAAATGTATGGTTTTAACGCTGGGCTAGTTATTGCACCCCACAAAATACATACATTTGCTTTAAAATATACCCACCAGTTGACACACCATCTGATATCCAGGCTCAATCACCCCCTCCCTCCCATTTTTCCCAAAGGTTCAGGTGGTTGAGGTCACTCTCTGTCACCATAAATGCATCATTCTGCATGACACTGTGGATTCATATTTGTTGTCTTCAGGTTCCATTTCGCATGCACCTGATCGCACAGGTTCCATGCCCAGTGGCTGCTTGAGAACCACGGTATGATATGATATGGCATTTATAACGCACCTGTACACAAGTGATTCTAGGCACGAAGGAGGGGGAAACAGAGGGAGGACAAAACAACAATCTTACTAGGCCTTGTGTCATTTAAATCGCGGAAGTGCAGGGAAGGGAAAGGGTTGAAGTGCAAGAGGGTGGAGAAGTGAAGGTAATCAAAAGTTCAGTCATGGGTGGCACAGTGCAGGTAGTTGGAAAGTGCAGCCAACGGGTGGCCCATAAGTGCAGAGAGAGGGCACTGTAGGGTTACAGATACAGACCACAAGTGCTGGAGGAGCCAAGAGGCAGTGTGAGGTGCAACTGGACAGGCAGGGACTTGGTCCCAAGATTAGAAGGTGGCCAGGTGACCAGTGCATGGAACTGATGGGTCGTCAGTAGGGGAGAGGAAGAGAGAAAGTGGAAGCAAAGAGGAAGGACTTGAGTTGCTTCAGGAACCAGAGATGGTTCTGCTCAACTTTGAGAGAGACATGGAGGCTGTTGCAGAGAAAGGCCCCACCCAAAGAAATTGATCTGCCCCCAACTCTCTGCTTTGAAATGCGGCTGACTCTCAGAGAGTTGGAAGTGGATGAGAGGAGTACTCGAGATGGGAGATAGTTAGAGAGCGTTGGAGGTCTTGCGGTCCCAGGCCCCAGAAAGCCTTGTGCACAAAGCAGAGGGTCTTGAACTTGATCCTTGCCACCACTGGGAGCCAGTGAAGAGATTTCAGAGCTGGAGAGATATGATCACTGGGCTTGAGGCCAAGGACAAGTCTCGCAGTCCTGTTCTGGATAAGTTGTAGAGGGCGGAGAGTAGAGGAAGGAAGATTTAGAAAGAGACTCTTGCAGTAGTCCAGCCTTGAGAGGACCAGAGCTCTGGAGACAGAGAGCTTCTGGGGGAAAGTGAGGAAAGGAAGAATACCTCTGAGGAGGTGCAGCTGATAGTTTGACTTCTTAGAGATGTCACAGATGTGAGGAGAGAAGGAGAGGGTGGAGTCGAAGATTACCCCAAGGTTGTTAGCCTCAAAGGTAGGAGCACAAAGAGGTCCCAGAGTGGTTGGTCAGAGAGAGAGAGAGGAAAGGAGAGAACTGGTGTTCCGATGAGGAGGATATCCATCTGACTGGCATTAAGGCAGAGATCAATCATTGGCGGCACACCACTTCTGAATTGCAGACAGACGGTCAGGAATGAGAGAAGGAGTAGAGGCGGCCGAGGGGAGCCTAAAAGAGAGCTGGGTTTCATCCGCATCACACTGAAAGTTGCAGCAGAGAGCAGAAATGCAGTGGGCAAGAGGTAACCGGCATTGTTTGAACAGCCAGGGAGAGAGGTTACACCCTTGGGGATCACCACAGGTAGAGAGAGAGATAGAAGACAGGAAAGACCCCAGTTGGACCTGAGAGGGTTGGTCAGTGAGAAAGGAGGTTGGTCGGGCCAGGGCCTGATCAGTGATAGCCAGGTTATCACAGAGGCGCTTGAGCAGCATGGCATGGTTGACCGGTCGAAAGCAGAAGAAAGATCGAGGAGAATGAGGACAGAAGGAAGGTTAGAATCAAGGTATGAGAGTAGGTCTTCATGGATGTTCATGAGAGCAGTTTCCATGCTTTTGATCTCCCTGAAGCCATACTGAGGGTCATGGAGACAACCAACAGATTCAGTATGAAGGTTAAGCTGGGAGATGGCCAGCTTTTCCATGAGTTTGCCCAGGAAAGGAGTGATAGAGATTGGGTGATAGTTAGCCAGAGAGGAGGAATCGTCAGACGGCTTCTTTAGGAGGGTGTGCACAAGGGAGTGCTTCAGGGGGGAGGGCAAGGTTCCAGTGGCAAAAGAGTGATTGCATAAATAAGCCAGGGCTGGAGCAAGGGTGTCAGTATGGTCTATGATGGTTCTGGAAGTACAAGGAAGAACGTGTTTTGATGAAACTTTCATAGATCAGACTTGTCTAGAAATGTTGTCGGGGTTGAACAGGGGAAATGAAGAGAAGGGAGTAGGAGAGGAGGCTACGGGAAGGCCAATCAGCACCGGTAGCCATTTTCAAATTAGCCATCTCTATGGCTGCACTCGCCTGAGTGTTTTCAATGATATCTCCAACAGACTGCCAAATGGCAGTATCAATGAGAGGTGGTTGACTGCTGAAAGAAAGTGTAGCAATGTTCTTGAGGAGCTCCCTGCTCAACAGTCCGCTTTTCAAATCCTGAGAGTACTCCATTACATCAAGACTGTTGCATCCTCCCATAAGATAGTAAAGTGTATAACTATCATTGGAGTCTCCAGAGCTGCCGCGAGTTGTTTTCCCCTCGTCATAACTGTAGCTGTTCATCATTACAGTTTTCCTGACACCACGCTGGGTAGCCCCAAAAAGTCTGAAGAGCAATAACAGGGCTCTTATCAATTTTATTTAAAATGTATATAAAAAATGTTGGGGTCAATTACATTTATTGTGGTTCAATCAAATTAACAGGGGTTCGGGGGCATGTAAAAGGGCAAGGGTACCTGTCAAATGAAACACTTCATGAAAGGTATCCCACCATACTACTCATAGACTGTCTAGCCCTTTGTGAGCTTGTACTTTGCGACTTAAGAGTTCAAAAAGTTCAAATCAGTAAGTCAACCAGCAGGACGTCAAACGGTCGGTGTAATATGGTTCTGCAAGCTAATACTTATTCAGTCAATCCATTCCATAAGTCCTTCTGTAATCTAATGGCCTTGCTTTTAGAAAATGGGTCTTCTTTCAATAGACATCATTGAGCATCTTACTAGTTAGAATAGGTGACTTTACATGAAGGAATCTATGAAAGGGTGCAGAAGAAGAGATCTTTGGTCACTGATTGACGGGTGTGAACGGCGCATAGGGTCAGGTTCCGGTTCCAGTTCCCCCTTCTCCTCACCTGAATACTCGGAAGTACGTTCCTTAAGTGCTGTTTCAGGCTTCTTCTTGCCCTTCTTTCTTTCTTTGGGCGGACTTTCCTTTAGTCTCCGTCCTTTTCTTTCGTGTAAATAAGGTCTGGCCCCTTCAGAGGCCACCGTGACAGAGATGAGAACCTGCTCAAGGGGACCTCCAGGAGGGCCAGCCTCGCCCCAGGGAAAAAGCCAGAAGGCAGAAAAAACCCTGGTTCTGGTGCTTTGCAGATGTGGGGAAAGTTGAGTTTCCTAAGATCAAAGTCCTGAGATGATCCAACGGGATGAGAAGGGCAAAAGAAATAAGAGGATGGAACCTAATAAAAAAAAAAGGAGGAAGTACCAAAAATACAGAGAGATAGCACTAGAGCCAACAAGGGAATTGATATGGAAACTGAAAACCTATACAGATGGAATCATAAACAGAAATAAGTAGGAACGGACAGGCGCCGTGAGCCTATGCTGAGAATCACAATGAAAGTACACAAACACAAAGTAAACTCGTATGTAAAAAGAAATCAGCTATGCAGAATAGGCAAGCTCCGCGAATGTACGGAGCAGAAATGGGAGTCGCGAGAGCAGCTCGCGTGTAGAACGAAGAAAGGAAGCAGTGCGGAACGGCAGGCGCCGTGAAGGTAGGAAGGAGAAATGAAGTTGCGAGAGCAGTTCGCGTGCAGAACGAAGAAAGTAATCAGTGCGGAACGGCAGGCGCCGTGAAGGTAGGAAGGAGAAATGGAAGTCGCGAGAGCAGTTCATGTGCAGAACGAAGAAAGTAAGCAGTGCGGAACGGCAGGCACCGTGAAGGTAGGAAGGAGAAATGGAAGTCGCGAGAGCAGTTCGCGTGCAGACCGAAGAAAGTAAGCAGTGCGGAACGGCAGGCGCCGTGAAGGTAGGAAGGAGAAATGGAAGTCGCGAGAGCAGTTCGCGTGCAGACCGAAGAAAGCAAGCAGTGCGGAACGGCAGGCGCCGTGAAGGTAGGAAGGAGAAATGGAAGTCGCGAGAGCAGCTCGCGCGTAGAACAATGAGAGAAAGCAATGCAGAACGGCAGGCGCCGTGAAAAGAGATATTGAGTCTAAGCTAGCGGAAAGAGGAAAACAAACAGGCGAACCGAAGTAGAGTAGCAGGGAAAATACAGCGAGTAGCCGTAGAGGTTAGAAAGGACTGATAGCAACGATACTATAGAATGACAGAATTGAAATCACGAGAGAAGGATTCAGAAAAGCGGAGCGCAGTGACGAGAGATAAACAGATACAACGCACTGGCTGGAGGGGCGGAGCCGGAAGATATAGTGCATGCTGCCATCTTGAATGAGGACTAGAACGTTACCCTGAAAGGTCACTGCCTCCAACCCTTCCAAAGTCTCCACCGGCCGATCCTGACAGTATACCCCCTTCTCATCGGGGGTCCTCCAGGCTTGCCAGGGTGAAAGTGGTGAAATCTCCTTATCAGTCTGGGGGCATGAATATGGCTCACCGGTTCCCAAGACCTCTCTTCCAACGGGTAACCCTTCCAATGTACCAGGTATTGTAACCTACCCCTGCGGTACCGAGAATCAACCAAGTAGGCCACTTCGTATTCTTCTGGTGTTGGGTTCACTTGAGCACGGACCCTGTGGACTGGTCTTTGGAAAGGATCTTCCTTGTATTCCTTGAGTAAGGAGACATGGAAAACCGGATGTACCCTCCTGAGGTAATCAGGGAGTCTAAGCTTAAAGGCCACCGGGTTAATCCGTTGTACTATGGGGAACGGCCCGAGGAACCGTGAGGAGAATTTGCCGGAATGTACCCACCTAGGCAAGAAACGGGTAGACAACCAGACCAATTGTCCAACCTGCCATGTAGGATTGAGGCTTCTGCCCTTGTCTGCCCATCTCTTTTGTGCTTGTTGACTGCTCAGGTGTGCTTTCTGAGCTAGCTCATGAACTTCTTGTAAGTCCTTCAGAACCTCAGCCACAGCCGGAATCTTGGTGGAAGGGGCGCTGAGCCAGGGCAAATGTTGGGGATTGTACCCATAAGTACAAAAAACTCATCTGTATGGTAGTATGCAGAGCATTATTGTAGGCAAAGTCTGCTTGCGGAAGGAAGCAAAACCATTTCCCCTGCTGCGGGCTACAAAAACACCTCAGGTACTGTTCCAGACTGGCGTTCAATCTCTCGGTCTGTCCATTACTCTGAGGGTGATAACCCGAAGAGAGAGCCCTGTGAATCCCCAGAGTCTGGCAAAGAGAAGCCCAAAACTTAGAAGTGAATTGAGGTCCTCTATCTGAAATCACTGTCCGAGGTAACCCATGTAGGCGCACTATATCTCGGAGGAATACTGCCGCTGTCTCAGAGGCTGAAGGAATGTGTTTGAAGGCGGAGTAGTGAGCCAACTTACTGAAAGAATCGACAGTCACCATGATCACAGTCATGTTTTCGGATGGGGGAAGTTCCACAATAAAATCAGTGGAAATATGTTCCCAGGGGCGTTCAGGCAAGGAGGGTTGCTGCAATAACCCTAGCGGTTTTCCAGTTCGAAGTTTGTTGGAGGCACAAACCGAACACGTAGATACATACCGATCCACATCATTCCGAAGAGCTGGCCACCAAAAGCCACCTTTTTCTGCGTGGCAGGTTGTAAGTCTTTCTGACTCCTGGATGACCTGTTAGTGGGGTGTCGTGGCACCAAGAGAGGACAAGAGTCTGGAGTCTCTTGGTGGGAATGAACAGTGCTTCACCCTGATAATGCAACCCGTCCTTACCAAGAACGACCGAGGAAGGGAGTTCAGAGCCTGTTTGATACTCAGGTATTAGATCTTGAAGAAAAGAAAGAGAGGATGCAATTATCCTGCGTCCTGGGAAGACCAATTCATGTCCCATGTAGGTACCTGAGCATTCCCCTAGACTGCGAGACAAAGCATCAGCCTTCATATTCTCTGTGCCGGGGATATAGGTGATGTTAAAGTCATACTGCAAGAAAAAATAAGCCCACCGGGCGTGGCGTGCGTTAGTGCATTCCATCTGTTGTAGGACCCGAAGGTTACGATGGTCTGTTCTGATGTCAAAGCTGTGGGCGGCTCCTTGCAATAAATGACGCCACTCTTGGCATGCTAACTTGATTGCTAAAAGTTCCCTTTCTATTACAGAATAATTGCGCTCACTTGTAGTCAGGGTCTTGGAATAGTTGGCCACAGGATGTTCTACACCATCTTCTAGTTTCTGTAGTAGGATTGCCCCGACTGCACCCAAAGAAGCATCGGTTTCCAGAATGTATGGTTTAGACTGATCCGGTTGGACCAGTATGGGTGCCCTAGAAAAGCATTCCTTAAGGGCGATAAACGCTCTTCTGGGCTCTTCACAAAAGACGAACCTTACGCCCTTCTTTAACAAGGAAGTTAGAGGAAGCACAGTGTTTGAGAAATTGGGTATGAATCTTCGATAAAAGTTTGCTAAACCCAGGAAACTCTGTATCTCCTTTACATTAGTAGGTTCTTTCCAGTCTCTGATTGCCCTTATCTTGATCGGATCCATCTCTATCCCTTGCTTAGACAGGATAAATCCTAAGTAGGACACTGACGTAACCTCAAATTGACACTTTTCCGGTTTGATCAGTAGCTGGTGGGACTGAAGACGCTGCAACACCTGTATGACAAGTCTTCTATGCTCTGCAAGGGTTTTGGAAAAGATTAAGATGTCATCTAGGTATACCACCACCGTTATGAACAACATGTCAGAAAACACCTTATCCATGTACCTTTGGAATACGGCTGGGGCGTTTACCAGGCAAATGGCATTACCCGGTATTCATATAAGGCAAAGGGGTGCGGAATGCAGTCTTCCACTCGTCCCCCTTTCTTATACGCAGCAGGTGATAGGCACCTCTTAGGTCAAGCTTCTTGAAGTAGACGGCTCCTTGTACCGCTTCTAATATGTCCCGAATCATTGGCATGGGATATCTGTCACGGAGGGTAACCTTATTCAAGCCTCGATAATCTATACACGGACGTAGCTCCTTGGAATCCTTCTTGGGGATAAAGAACAAAGAGGCCCCACAGGAGGACCTTGATTCTTGAATAAGTCCGTTCTGAAGATTATCATCCAGATAGTTTCGAAGGGCAGTCCGTTCAGGGAGCGATAAGGGATACATATGTCCGAAAGGAACCACGGCTTCTGGTATCAAGTCGATGCTGCAGTCCTCAGCTCTATGCGGGGGCAGCTTCTTGGGTATAGCATCCATGAATACCTCGGCAAATAACTGATATTGTAGAGGGATAGAAGAAACGATCACTGGATTGTGGATTGGTCTTCCTGTTTCAGCTCCGACATCTGTGGTTCCGGCAATGGAAAGTTCCATACAGTGGGTCTTACAGAACTGTGAGTCAAAGTTCACCTTATTATCTGTCCAGTTGATGTGTGGGTTATGTTTTCTTAACCACGGAATCCCTATTATCAAGGGAAAATGAGCTGCTCTGATCTGGTCAAATACCAGAATCTCTTCATGGTGGCCCATCATCATCTTGAGCGGGAATGTTTCAGAGGTAATGGGTCCAGATGATAAAAATCTGCCGTCTACACCCTCAACTGGTATGGGAGCAGACTTGAGTCTGGTAGCTACCTGGTGTTCGGTTGCCCATCTTAGGTCCATGAAATTCCCCGCTGCTCCACAGTCCAACATAGCTAATACCTCAGTGGGGGCAGAACCAGACAACCAAAGTTTAACCTTGAACACCATCAGACTGTTCTCTTCCGGGTTGTTTAAGGTTCTTGTGTTGATGCAAGGGTGCTTGTCAATTCCCCCGACACTTCCCTTGCAGCAGAGCGGGGGCTGAAGTTTTCCTTCCGTCGAGGAGGTACATCCGGGCAGTCTCTCAGTAGGTGTTTGGAGGAACCACAGTACATGCATAACCCGGAGTTCCGTCTTCTCTTTCTTCCTTCTGGAGTCAGGGGGCCCCGGGTGGCTCCGATCTGCATGGGTTCTTCTGCTATGGTTGAGGGTCTTGTGAGAGGAGAAGGGGAAGGGAAACTTAATGCCTGAGAGGTTCTTCTAGGTCGTCTTCTTTCCTGTCGCCTTTCCTGTAGACGAAATTCAATCTGGAGAGACAGAGTTATCAGATCCCTGAAAGAAGCAGGTTGGGCTACTCTAGCCAGCTCATCCTTAATTTCATCATGAAGGCCTCGTCTGAAAATGGTCTGTTGGGCCGAATCTGGCCAGTCCGTCTTGGCTGCTAGTCTCTGGAAACGGGAGATGTAAGTTTGCAAATCCGTGTTTCCTTGGCGAACGTCCAGAATGGCTTCCAAAGCGGAATAGAGTACTTCCGGTCTGTCAAACCTTTCCTTAAACAGCTCCAAAAAACAGTCGTAATCATTTAAGGACGGGTCATTGCTTGTAACGAACGGCGTTACCCAAGATAATGCGTTTCCAGAGAGGTTAGCGATGATGAACCCGACCCTTGATCTGGCCGTATCATATGCATGGGGCCTGAAGGCAAAGTACACCTTACAGGCATCAAGAAAGTCCTTTAGACCACCAGGATACCCATCGTACTTTCCGAAAGAGAGTGGCATAGTTGGCAGGTTTCCATAGTCATCACGGCGTAAAACGACCTGTTGTCGGAGTGCAACATTCTCCGTTCTCAGGGCTTGCACCTCCGCTGTTAGATTCTGCATCGCAGCTACCAGTTCTTGGTATTGCTCCAAGGAAGCCATCGTGTGAGTAGGGCGTTGTATGCTGTCAGGTTCCGGTTCCTGTTCCCCCTTCTCCTCACCTGAATACTCGGAAGTACGTTCCTTAAGTGCTGTTTCAGGCTTCTTCTTGTCCTTCTTTCTTTCTTTGGGCGAACTTTCCTTTAGTCTCCGTCCTTTTCTTTCGTGTAAATAAGGTCTGGCCCCTTCAGAGGCCACCGTGACAGAGATGAGAACCTGCTCAAGGGGACCTCCAGGAGGGCCAGCCTCGCCCCAGGGAAAAAGCCAGAAGGCAGAAAAAACCCTGGTTCTGGTGCTTTGCAGATGTGGGGAAAGTTGAGTTTCCAAAGACCAAAGTCCTGAGATGATCCAACGGGATGAGAAGGGCAAAAGAAATAAGAGGATGGAACCTAATTAAAAAAAAGGAGGAAGTACCAAAAATACAGAGAGATAGCACTAGAGCCAACAAGGGAATTGATATGGAAACTGAAAACCTATACAGATGGAATCATAAACAGAAATAAGTAGGAACGGACAGGCGCCGTGAGCCTATGCTGAGAATCACAATGAAAGTACACAAACACAAAGTAAACTCGTATGTAAAAAGAAATCAGCTATGCAGAATAGGCAAGCTCCGCGAATGTACGGAGCAGAAATGGGAGTCGCGAGAGCAGCTTGCGTGTAGAATGAAGAAAGGAAGCAGTGCGGGACGGCAGGCGCCGTGAAGGTAGGAAGGAGAAATGAAGTCGTGAGAGCAGTTCGCGTGCAGAACGAAGAAAGTAAGCAGTGCGGAACGGCAGGCGCCGTGAAGGTAGGAAGGAGAAATGGAAGTCGCAAGAGCGGTTTGTGTGCATAACGAAGAAAGTAAGCAGTGCGGAACGGCAGGCGCCGTGAAGGTAGGAAGGAGAAATGGAAGTCGCGAGAGCAGTTCGCGTGCAGACCGAAGAAAGTAAGCAGTGCGGAACGGCAGGCGCCGTGAAGGTAGGAAGGAGAAATGGAAGTCGCGAGAGCAGTTCGCGTGCAGATCGAAGAAAGTAAGCAGTGCGGAACGGCAGGCGCCGTGAAGGTAGGAAGGAGAAATGGAAGTCGCGAGAGCAGCTCGCGCATAGAACAATGAGAGAAAGCAATGCAGAACAGCAGGCGCTGTGAATAGAGATATGGAGTCTAAGCTAGCGGAAAGAGGAAAACAAACAGGCGAACCGAAGTAGAGTAGCAGGGAAAATACAGCGAGTAGCCGTAGAGGTTAGAAAGGACTGATAGCAACGATACTATAGAATGACAGAATTGAAATCACGAGCGAAGGATTCAGAAAAGCGGAGCGCAGTAACGAGAGGTAAACAGATACAACGCACTGGCTGGAGGGGCGGAGCCGGAAGATATAGTGCGTGCTGCCATCTTGAATGAGGACTAGAACGTTACCCTGAAAGGTCACTGCCTCCAACCCTTCCAAAGTCTCCACCTGCCGATCCTGACACATAGAGCCACACACTATCTGATCTTTTCCGATGCAAGCAGCAGGTGAAAAATGCCCAACAGATGCATTACTCCCCCGACCCTTACGTAGATCTCTACCACATTTGGTTACTGCATTAGATTCATATATGTTAATCTAATTCAACACTTCCCTTCAGTAAATGCACATGGGATTCTCAGTGCTTTGGCCTTCTCCTAAACACACTATATACCCATGGGGTGTCCAGTGCTGGGCATGAATTCAGGAAATACACTAAGTCCTGAAAACGGGGACCATTCTCACCAGTAAAGCGACTAACACTTGCATTTTTCCATTATATTTGAAAATAGGACAGCCCATTTGAACCTTTGTTCCAATCACACATGCATTTGCTTTATTTTTATTTTATTTTATTTTTTATTTATTTTGCATTTTTAAAGTGCTCACACAGCCCGGGGGCATCAAGGCGTATATGTTACTCTTTGCTTAAACAGAACTTCCGTGATGACCACACATTGGGCCTCAATACGAGTTTGGAGGTATTTCAGAGAAATTCCTCTGAAATACCATCAAACGGATTTACCGGTACCACCACTTGGTCAGGCGTAATTTCTGCCTGATTATAAGTGGAGGTAGGAGAGTAAATCCCCATTTATTTTGGGCCCACTGGACCCAATGGAGCTTTTTTGCAGAATTACTGCTGCGGAATTACTGCCATGGTAATTCGTCCAATTGTGGCAATTGTTTGGCATTGAGTGGCAAGATTTACCTCCAGGGTTTTGCTGGAGGTAAATCTTTCACTCAATGCCAAAACTCATAGTTTGACGTAGTGGTAAAATTGGCGGTAACAGTTACCTCCAATTTTACCACTTACTGCCATACTCGTCTAGAATGGGACAAATGGCTCAGTGGCAACTCTCTGGTCTTGTAAACAAGACTGCACTCAGCAGCACGAGTTTGGTACTATACTGCACTTACAGGTTGGAGTCCACCATGAAGCGCTGTATAAAAAAAATGTTTTTGTCTCATGTAAATGTTTTTGTCTCATGTAAATGTTTTGGTCTCATGTAAATGTTTTTGTCTCATGTAAATGTTTTGGTCTCATGTAAATGTTTTGGTCTCATGTAAATGTTTTGGTCTCATGTAAATGTTTTTGTCTCATGTAAATGTTTTGGTCTCATGTAAATGTTTTTGTCTCATGTAAATGTTTTGGTCTCATGTAAATGTTTTGGTCTCATGTAAATGTTTTGGTCTCGGTCTCATGTAAATGTTTTGGTCTCATGTAAATGTTTTGGTCTCATGTAAATGTTTTGGTCTCGGTCTCATGTAAATGTTTTGGTCTCATGTAAATGTTTTTGTCTCATGTAAATGTTTTGGTCTCATGTAAATGTTTTGGTCTCATGTAAATGTTTTTGTCTCATGTAAATGTTTTGGTCTCATGTAAATGTTTTTGTCTCATGTAAATGTTTTGGTCTCATGTAAATGTTTTGGTCTCATGTAAATGTTTTGGTCTCGGTCTCATGTAAATGTTTTGGTCTCATGTAAATGTTTTGGTCTCATGTAAATGTTTTGGTCTCGGTCTCATGTAAATGTTTTGGTCTCATGTAAATGTTTTGGTCTCATGTAAATGTTTTGGTCTCATGTAAATGTTTTGGTTGGCGCAAGCATCTTCGGGTGGTGAAAAAATACCAACATAACAGTGCAGTCAATATGATTTCTGCTAATGTTTGAAACGTATTTGCAACCTTAAGTCCTACATGTGGCCTATTTACAAATCTTCATATAAATCCCCTCTGTGTTTATCTAACACAGACTAAGTTATATTACACTAAAGCACCCACTCTTCATCATGTTGTTAAGTTGCTCATTATCCACCGATTCAAAACCTCCCAATCTATTTGAACAACCATGGATAACTGTACCAATATCTCCATCAGTTATTGTATTATCAAATCACTCGCCCATATATCTTTGACTAGTTTTACACAATCCACAAGTTTGTTAGTTTTGTCAAAAGACACCCCATTTCTGAGAACTCTTTTCCTCTCTAATCCATTTAGGTTCCTCTGCTTCCTCCAAGATGTTCTCAATCATATGTAATAATTCAAATGTTGAATCGTGCACTAACATTTTATATGTGGCGGGATCATTTAATTATCTCCCACATTCTTCCAAATACTTCCATGTATCCATGATTACAAATTGCCACCCCTTTATCATCAGGTTTTATTGGTATATCTTTATTTTCAAGAAGAGATTTGAGAGCTCCATATTGAGCCATTTTGGATTCTTTTTGTAATTAAGTTTCTGTTTCTCTGTGTGTTAGCCTTCCCCTTCTCAAGGCATTTGGGTTATCAGTGCTTTGGCCTTCTCCTCTGTCTAGTAAACGCTTGTGGGGATCTCAGTTCTTGGGTCCTTTTCTCCGGACTGGCAAATGCACTTGGGTTCTCAGTATGTTTCTCTTGCCCTATACCTGGCAAATGCACTTGGGTTCTCAGTATGTTTCTCTTGCCCTTTGTCTGGAAAATGCACTTGGGGTTGTCAGTGCTTTGATCTTCCCCTATGCCTAGAAAATGCACTTCGGGTTCTCAGTGCTTTGATCTTCCACTGTGTCTAGTAAATGCACATAGGGTTCTCAGTGCTTTGGCCTTCTCTTCTGCGTGGTAAATGCATATGAGAATCTCGGTGATGTGCCCTTCTCCTCCGCTTAGTATGCATGTGGGTTTCTCAGTGCTTTGGCCTTCTCTCGTTGTTACTAAATGCATGTGGGGCTCTCAGTGCATTGGCCTTCTGCTCCACCTAGAAATGCTCATTGGGTTCTCATTGCTTTGCTCTTCTCCTCTGCCTAATAAATGTGTGTGTGGTTTGCACTGCCTATGCCCTCTAAGTGCAGGTGGTGTTATTTAGCGATTTGCCCTTCTCCCACACCTCTTAAATGCAAATGGGTTACACAGTTCTACGATCTCCTACTACACCTACGAAATGCATATGGGGTTCTGAGTGCTTTGGCCTTCTCCTCTGTCTAGTAAATACACCTGGGGTTCTCACTGCTTTGGCATTCTCCTCTCCCTACTAAATGTACCTGGGGCTCTCACTGTTTTGACACTCTCCTGTGTCTACTAAATGAACATGGGGTCCTGAATGAGTTGCCCATCTCTTACGCCTATTAAAGGCATGTGAAGATTTCATTGCTTTGACCTTCTCCTATGCCCACTAAATGCATGTGGTGTTATTTAGTGGTTTGCCCTTTCCTTCACCTGCTAAATGTATGTGGGGTTCTCAGTGATTTTGCCCTTTTCTCCACCTATTAAATGCACATTTGGTTTGCAGTGCTTTGAACTTATCCTATCAAATGCAAGTGGGGTTCCCAGTGGTTTTCCCTTCTCCTTCGCCTAGTCAATGCTCCTGGGGTTCTCAGTGCTTTAGCTTTCTCTGCCGTTGTCAATTCTTTTACCTTCTCCTATGCCTACTAAATGTATGTGGGGTTCTCAGTGTGTTGGCCTTCTCCTATGCCTCAAACAAGCACATGGAACTTTCAGTGCTTCAGCCTTCTCCACCGCTTAGGAATTGCATGTAGGGTTCTCAGTACTTTGGGGTACTCCTACACAAACTAAATGCACATGGGGTCCACAGTGATTTGGCCTTCTGCTCCTCCTAGTAAATCCAAGACTTCTCCTGTGCCTACACACTATATGCCTAAAAAATACATGTAAGTTGGACAGCCCCCCACACACAATTGATATTGATATTTTATTTTGTATTTATTTGTAATGCACACACCCACGCACAAACCCCCAACCTCCAAAACTTTTTTTACCCTAGTTCTGAAACACTACCTAGGTTGTATTGATGTCAGTCTGTTCTAACCTACGCTATCCTAGCTACAGTTGAGCATGACAGGCCTTCTGCTCTCCAAACCCCAACCATCAACTGTCACAAGTTTTTACATGAGCTGGATCTCTGTCCAAACTCATCGGTCGATCCTCTGGGTCAACCTGTAAGGTCTGACTTGAACGAACCTCTGGAAATTCTATATTTCATGCTTTGCTCGAACCATCCCATCTAAGTTTTGCCATCACATGTTGCCCTTTATACCTCTACTAATGTATTTCTGTAAGCATTAAGTGCAACCTGTTTGCAAACAATCATGGGTCTGTGTCAAACTGATCAAGCCAAAGATAAATGGCAGACCGTGAGGGGATGGAGTAAAGAGGCCTACCATCGATGGGGGAAGAGGAGGGGAGACCTTTCAAGGACGGGGAAAAGAAAGGAGGCTGATTATGAAGAATTCATGAGATACAGTAGGAATTGTAGCGGGTGGAGATCGTAATTAGGGACTGGAGGCACGTACAAGGGAGATAGAACACATTGGCAGACCCCACAGTATATGGTGGCATTTGTTGCCAAATTCTGCGGGAAGAAAACAGGAATAATGCGGCATTAAATATGTATATTTGGTTTCTTTTATGCTTAATTAAAGAGTTATAGGAAGCAATTGCCCATACAGAATTCAATTTCTAATGTCCTTATTGTGCCTCCAGATTGAAAACAATCTATTACAAAGGAATTTGCTTCAGATAATTGATGTGCGGGGCTGGGAGTCCATGGTTTTGCATGCCCTGGATATCAGAAATTGACATGGCCTTCTTGATCAGACTAATTATAATGAGTGGGAGATGGGTAACATACCATTACTGGCATAGGTAGGTTGTGGCCTCAGCTTCATGCAAGTCATTCAAAGTGGCCATTTAACCCTTAAATCACATGCATGAAGCTGCTGCCACGACCTATCTAGGCCAGCATTATTGGCATGCTCACTGGCATAGATAGGGTGTGGCAGCAGCTTCCTTCATGTATGTGATTTAAAGAGACCTTTAACTTTAAATCACATACATGAAGCTGCTGCTGCAACCTATGCACACCAGAAATAGTCCCTGTAAATGCAATGTGTGAAGATGCCGACAAAACCTCTTAATGCCAGCAGTCTCCTTAAAGGGATTTACAGTGAACAAACCGTGCATGCGCAGACACACTCTGAGACTGATTCTAACATACACACTCGCAAGCACAGCTACAGACTCACTCAACTAGTTTTCCACTCACACAATGCATTACATTCAAAGCCGCTCACCCAAGCATGCATGCACATAACACACAGACAAGCACAACATACATAAATATGTGGTAGAAATACAT
Source organism: Ambystoma mexicanum (assembly GCF_040938575.1). NCBI lineage: Eukaryota > Metazoa > Chordata > Amphibia > Caudata > Ambystomatidae > Ambystoma > Ambystoma mexicanum. Next base: position 111,842,196 of record NC_090922.1, read on the forward strand.
TTGGACTGCTTTGCGGCCACCAGTCTGCAATCCCCCTTCACACAGTCAAGTGCTGGAGACTCTAAAGAAAACCATGTTTTTCCGAGACCCAGAGAGCCGACGTGTTTCGTCTGTAAAGCGGTAATCATCTCACGCAGGCCTGTGGCTAACCCACTCTTTAAAGCGACAATGAGTGTCGATAGCCGCATCACCTGACAGGCCGAGCCATTGTGGCGCCGAGCAGCGGCGTTCATGTCCGCGAGCCGGGCTTTCACTTAGCTCGTGCTTTCTCGATTGCTTGAACACACCAGCAATTAAGCGCATCTTCCAACCCCCAATTGACTGTCAGATATGTTTAGGTCAGGCCACGATGACATTAATTACCACCGAAACAACTATTACTTTGCGAGCCGGCATGAAGATGAGAACTCACATTCTGCATATTAAGAGCTCTGCTGCGCTGGCTGCCATGCTCTAAAATGTGATGAAGTCGAATAATGTATCACCGACGACCAGGGGGGAGGGCACGTGGACTTTTTTGTGGACTATTGTATCCTCTGGGCCTGGCAATGGACAATGTATTTATCAGCTTGATGTTTCCAACAGTAGTGTACAGGTGGTTAGAATCTAACCGACTGTCAGGAACAGCCCCCTCTGTTATTTCTCGTTCGCCGCCTCGTGTATTGACAAGTCCGCATTAGAACACCATGCAGAACTGATGCATTTTTAGTTTTGGGGACCTCTGAGTCGCATCACAATACAGCTAGATCCCCTTCCTGCATCTTCCAGCCCAAAACATATCGAGCTAGCTTTTGCATGCCTTACCATCAAACTTTTTTTGCTCGAAGTGCCTGTATGTTTTTATTTCCAAAACAGTCTTTTGGGAGTTTATGACATAATTGGAGCTGTAAAGGTGCGGCTGGTTTAATAAAAATTTCTTCACCAGGTCTGCTTTTAGCCATTTGATATACATAGGCAATATTTGTGTCCTTCACGGAAGTCGTGTTAACAACAGGCATTGGCAAAGCCAACAATTGTGGCTTCTATATAAGTATTATGCATTTGATATGCACTGCGATTATACAGGGCCGGTGCAAGGAATTTTGCCACCATAGGCAACGTGTCAGATTGCCGCCCCCACTTTGGTATTTGAACACATACCTTTCAGGCTGCACTTGGTACAAATATTGACATTTTGTACTTCAAGTCCTACATTAATACTGCCTTACTGAGCAGAGCTCTACAGTTTCCCAGGGCCATGTAGAAAGCCATGCAATCCTGTTTTTGCTTGGAATTCTGGGACTTGTAGTTTTCCTAAATTCCAAGCAGGGACAAAATATATGACAGTATAAAAAAATGTTCATGCTGGCTGGGCCCATACATGTACATTCAGGCTATATGCAGGCAGATGCAGAGCCGGCCTTAGGGAGGGGCCGAGCCGGGTGCCACGCCCCAGGGCGCCTTTTGCCCCCGCCACGCCAGCTCGGAGGAGTCTTTCAAGGGCTCCCCCGAGCTGGCGTTGTGGGACAAGGTGCAGCAGGCTCTCCGCCGTGGACACTTTTCACAAGAAAAGGCGCCATTAGCCCCCCACCATGCCAGCTCCGGGAGTCTTTCAAGCGCTCCCCCGAGCTGGCGTGGTGGCAGAAGGCGTGGCAGGCGCCTCATTCTCATTGAATGAACCCACGGTGGCGGACTCATTCAATGGCAATGGGGTGCTAACGCGCCCTATTTAACCTCCTTGCCGGAGCGAGGTTAAAAAAAAATAAAGTGGCCCCTCCTGGCCCCGCCCCCTTCTGCCCCGCCCCCTGTTAACCAGGGGGGGCGCGGTGGTCGAGGGGGGGCACCAATTCGCCCAGGGCGCTGCTGCCCTTAAGGCCGGCCCTGGGCAAATGCCAGTATTACCACATAAGAACTCACTCCTGTTGAATTTGACAATACAGTAAAACATGCCATGTCATTATAAGAAAGCATGCCCAGGCTGGCTGCATCAAGGCAGTCTAGCAACTTGCCCTAGCGATGCTGTGACTACCTGAAGCATCCTGCCCAGACATGTGACTATCAACACCACCCGCACACACGCTCATTGATTACCTGCAACATGGTACCCAAGCACTGTGACATTTATGCCCACTCCTCTACTGGTGGAAGGTATTTAGAAACAGCGGACAGTTGCTGGACTGAGATGCCCTGGAAAAATAAATCTCAGTGTTGACCACATGGCGCAAACATCCCCACATTGCTTCTTTAAAACGCCTATTCTTGCACAAGTCACCACTCTGCTGAGATTGGCAATACAGTTGCAAGGAGGACCTTTGTGTCCTGGTAGAGCTGGGCACTATGGACTGCTGCTGATACAGCCTGCATACTTCAAACAGGCCACATTCAACCCTCAGAGGGTAAAGACCGTCCAGCTGGCCCCCGTGCAACAGGTTGGGCTGGCAGCTGCAGTGACTCAACATGGTAATGTTCACTGTCAATGGCCAAGTTGGAAAACAAATTAGAATAACCTAAAGAAAATGAGGCTATCAAAGGTAGGTAATATTATTATTTCTGATCATGGTTTCATATTACTGCTTTTTCGGCTGGCTATTAAGATAGAAAGAAGTTTCAAATGTGTGTGATAGGCGAACATATCTTTTTAAAGTTTGTTTGTTTGTTTGTTTGTTTGTTTATTCATTTGTTAAGCGCACCAGACTCGTGAGTAAAAGGGTGCAGCAAAATGGAAATGCAAGACTTACATAGTTTCGTATCCATAGGTTACAATATTTACATGATAGCAAAATATACAGTTTTTTACATGAATATAGGATATATACAATGTACAAAATAGGACGAAGAAAAAATAGCCAATGAAATTAAATAAATTAACAATAGGCACTGTACAAAGGATGAATGTGCCACGTGGGGCCCTTTGTAAGATACTAGGCTCCCGAATGGATCTCAATGCACAAGGTTTTTAGAGATTAATGCAAAACTCAAAAGTAATACGGTAGTCCGCTGTTACTGCAGGATGACCAAGTCTCTGTGGGAGTGGGCAAGTCCTCTGAGGGAGACTAAGGATCCGTAGCAGTGATATGTTTTATTACATTTTTCCTGAAATATAAGTAGGGTTGGTCTGCTCTCAGCTCCTGAGGCAATGAGTTCCAACTTTTAGCTGCCTTAACAGTAAAGCTATTACCCACAATAGTAGTAAGCTTATAGTTGGGAATAGTCAGGTAATTAGTATTCCCAGTTCTGGTAGGTCTGAGAGAAGTTCTTCTCTGGAGTTTATCTATGAGGTAGCTGGGGGCTGCGTTGTTAAGGGCTTTATGTGTCAAGGAGAGCGTTTTTAGTAGTATTTTGTTAGATGTAGATAACCATTTATGTTGACGTCTCAAGGAGGAGATGTGAGTTTTCTTATTTATGCCTAGTGCTGCTCTTAGGGGATTATTCTGTAGTGTTTGGAGCTTTTGAATGGTAGATTTATTGGCACCACTGTAGAGGGCATTGCAGTAGTCGATTCTGGAGAGTATTAGAGCTCTAGCCAGGATCAGACAACTATTGTCAGAGAGGAACGGTTTGCCAGCTCTGAGTAATTTGCAGGTGTAAGCCGTGGCAGACGTAAGGGATTTGACCTGTTTATCAAAGGACAGTGTGGAGTCCAAATAGAATCCAAGGGTTTTTACTTCCTTGGAAACTTTAATGGTGTTACCGTCAATATTGAATGATGAGAATTCTTGGCTTAGTTTTTTGATATTAGCCTGCGAACCCAGAATTATAAGTTCAGTCTTATCATCGTTCAAGCACAGGCCATGAGTGGCCACCCATGCTTGGATGATAAGGTAAACTTTGTTCACTAAACCAATGTCCGTACCGTAATCCCTGGAAAGTGGGAGGAGAATCTGAGTATCATCTGCATAGTTAGTGTAGGTGATACCCAGCTGGTCCGTCAAACAGTGGCTTAGTGAAGATGTTGTAAAGGGTGGGCGAGACGCAGGACCCATGGGGAACACTGCATAGGATGGGTGTAGGGTCGGCAGCTGCTGAAGGGGAGAAGACTCTCATGGTTCTCTCGCTCAGGAAGGACTCAATCCTTTTGATGGCGCCCGTGGAGAAGTGGGATGCAGAGACAAGGTGCCGGCATAAGACCTTGTGGTTGACCAGATCAAATGCGGTAGAGAGGTCAAGTAGGATCAAGAGCACTGTCCTTCCTTTGTCTGTCAGCTCGTCTATTTGGGACTTTAGGTCGATTAGGGCTGTCTCTGTTCCGTGTAGTGGACGGAAACCAGATTGTCTGTTGCCTAGAAGTTTATGCAATTCCAAGTGTTTTTGAATTTGAATGTAAGCGGCTTTATCCAATATTTTTAGTAGAAATGGGACCGTGGTAATGGGCCGGTAGTTAGTGGGAATAAGCGGATCTAGTGACTGTTTCTTGAGGAGGGGTAACACCCAAGATTGTTTGAGGTTAGCAGGTATGGTACCTGTAGCAAATGAGGCATTTATCAGTATAGTTATCAATGGGGAGAGTTCTCTGGCAGCATCTTTTATTAGCTGTGCTGGGCAAATATCGCCTTTACAGTTCGAGGGCTTCAAAGATAGGATCATTTTTTCTACCTCTAGGGTAGACATTTTAGCAAAATGGAAGGTAGTATTGTGTGCCGATGGTGACTCGTTAGGGGAGAGGGTGTTAGGCGGGTGCTGTAAGTTCAGAGCTTCTTTTTTTTGTTGAATTTTATTCTGGAGTGTGTCAATTTTATTGCTAGGGCATGTTGGATGTCTGTACACCAGGATTTGTCCTTAGTGCAGACATCAGGAATAACAATTGGGGACTCTAATTCTTTGAGTATGCAAAAGAGTTCTTTCATACTTGAATTTGAGTTAGCAATACGCTCGTCGTATGAATTGCGTTTTGCCAGGCAGATTTCCTTCCTGTAGTGTGAGGATAGTGAGGTTAATTTGCCTTTGTTCTCGCTAGAGGGGCAAAGTCTCCAATTAGTTTCACTTTTATTCTTTAATGTGCGGAGGTCTTTAAGTTGTGGAGTGAACCATTTGTTTAAGTGGGCTATTGGTTTGCTAGGCCTAAGTTTGATAGGGGCAATTTTATCCAGTGTGGTGAGCATAATGTTGTTGAATTCCTGAACTAGGCTACTAGGGTCAAGATTTTCAGGCAGTGCGTTAAGTGTGGGCAGAATGGCAGGGATAACTTTCTCTACCGTGATACTTTTTTTTACTTCTGGTTAAGCATGGTGGCGCTAGTGGTTGAGCCAGTGGGGTAGGTCTTAAAGTGGATAGGTGAAAGGAGATCAGAGAATGGTCTGTCAATGCTAAAGGCAGGATGGATGAGATAGTGGCTGAGCAGTTAAGGTCCGCTATCCAGTGCAATATTCTCCCTTTAAGGTGGGTGGGTTTGTTGACTTTTTGGATGAGGCCTAGTGCTTTGATCGTATTGGCTATTTCAGTCGCGTTTTTATCCATTTTGTCATTAAAGCCTAGGTTAAAGTCACCTAATAGGAGTAGTTGCGTGGTGGGTTTAAGGTTATTCATAATTATATTCTGCAGGTCTTCCTCAAAGGTACCAAGAGGGCCAGGTGGTCTATATATAAGGTGCATAGTAAGGGATTGTGAGTTATTTATCTGAATTTTGGCAGTGATGGTTTCACATGATTGTGATAGCTGGGTAAGGACTAGTCTGAGGCCGAGAGCAGTTTTAAAGATAATAGCAATATCGCCACCTCGGGCATTATCTCGGTCTTGTCTGACTATGGTGTAGCCATCATGGATAGCTAGCATAAGGGCAGGTCCTGCTGCATTATGGAGCCAAGTTTCCGTAATTGCGAGGAAATCCAGGTTCCCTTCAGAGATTAAGTTGGCAATATCGGTGGTGTGTGCGACTAGTGATCTTGCATTGAGAAGTGCTCCTTTGAGAGGGGGGGCCTCAGGTGTTTTGTTGACTCGGGTAAGTTTGTTGGGGATATTGCAGACTTTAGTCTTATAGTTATTGAGCCGAAGGGTATTCGCGTCCGAGATGGACATTGGAGGAGGCAACCTAGAGTGGCTAGGCGGTCGTAGGTTAGGTTTGTAATTTGTTTTGAGGTTGGTGGCCGGAAGGGCTCTTCTCAGTGGTTCATATAATTTGGCTAGTCTGGCGCGAAGTCTGTTATTTCTATTGGACGTGGCACATGGTAAAGAGGCGTAGGGTATTGTCTCTCGGGCCTTGTAGTGTATGTAGAGATTTGGTTGCACAGTATTTGAAGGGGTTAGTAGGCTAAGGTCTAAAGTAGGTACTGGTGACTGACCAATGTATTCTTGGCTACTAGAGTCCACCTGTATGGCAACAGCCATGGTACAGAGCAGTATTGCTAAGTTTAGCATCCTTCTAATTCCAGTATCAGGATGGTATAGTATCAGAGGTGGGGGATTCCGTTACCACTAAATGGAGCAGATAGGTGGGTAGAGCTGGGAGTGTCTAGCGTGATATGGTCAGCAACATTAGGCAAAGCATAGCATGAGGCACGTTAATGTTAGCTAGTGAGCATAAGGTACAGCACAGTCAAAATGTAGTCTACTGGTGACCATAAGACACAACACAGTTGAAAGTGGTCTACTAGTGACCATAAGGCACAGCGCAGTCAAGATGTAGTCTGCTAGTGGTAAGTTCATAATACAATACAATAGTCATGTGAGGCTGGTGCCACTACTATGAGCTCAGTGGTCTAACAGGGCGCCTGTGTGTACAGGGGAAGCACTGCTGAGGTGTTTGTGGGCTCTAGGGTCAGTGGCAATCGGGTGTCTGGGGCGGCAGTCAGAGGGTAGGGTTAGCGCAAATAGTACGCCGTTGGTTAGCTTTCCCGTGGTCTTCAGGAGCTGGTTGGTGATGGCGCGCGATGGGCTTTCATGCTGGAGCTAGCCTGTGTGGGCCAAGGGGACAGGCAGACGGCAGCTCCGGCAGGTAACAGACAAGGGAACAGGAGGTAGCCTTGTCTCCTGGGCCTTGCTGACGTGGGCCGGCTTCGCCTGCCGGCTCACGGGATAGGCTCTTAAGGGGTGCCTGGGGACCAATCGGCGACCTGCTGCGATCGTATGTGCAGGAAATGGCTATGCCTCTCGGCGGGCGGCCATCTTGGAGGAGCCTTCCTCCTCGTGTCGGGTAATGGAGTTACCTGGACACAGGTAGTGAATCCTGCCAATGTTCATTTCATGTTTTCTAATGAAAGAATTGGCAAGCAGTTTCAAGGCTTTATGATAGCTCAGTAATCCCATGTGTTATGACACAATAATTCTAGATAACAGTGACAAAAATGTGCTTTGCAGTCATGGAATATTAGGTGATTAACAAGATATGTCTATGCGCGGAAAGAAAGCACACACATTTAACATCTCTTGTTTGTGTTATAAAATAATTAATATGACCTTTAGCAGAGAGGAGACACAAAGGGCACATAGATGTTTTGCTTTGAGCCATAGTCCTCATTGAAATGTGTGCCTAATAAGTAAACCTAAAGATGAAGCCACTCCCATACTTATCACGTATTACAGAAATGATAAAGAAATTACCCCAATGTAATGCCACATAGCAAACGACTTGACACTTTGTTACTGAAAGACCATGCTGTAGGGCAATGGGGATGACTGTGCACACTGCTCGGGCAGAGCCACTTGTCTCGTTGGCTCAGAAAAGATTTACACAGAGGGGAAACATGTGGAGCAGAGAGAATGTCTCATCCTACAAATGTATTCTTAAAGGGCATAATGTTTTGCAGCTCCAGGACTCTAATGCACAACACTGGCATACTATAGACTGCATTGCAAAACTGCACTCCGTCTGCCTACATCTCATCTCAGTTTAAAAATCACACATTCATAGAATGTTGGCTAAGTGCGTGGCTGTCGCCTGTCTTGTCAAGTGCCTTGCAACATGCCGTCTGTGTCTGGACCCAGTTATAGGGTTGTTGTGAACAGACACACAGAAAAAGTGAGTATTTAGGCTCAGTTATAGACACTGCCAAACAGAAGGACGGTCTGCAAATACAGCGACCCGGAACAGCGAGACACTCATTAGAAGGGAGAATTATTATTTAATAATATACACATCTTCAAGCACTTGAGTAGCGGCATAGAAAGGCATTGCTTCTGCAGACACACAAACTTGGAGGTTAAAGGTAGGATGCTGCGCTGCACCTGTGATTCCTTTCAAGCCCCCTCATCCTTAGTTGAATACACCTTGACAAGATCTGACTCATAGTTTTGTTACAGTATTCCCACCTAAGCCCACTCTCTGTGCCTTTAAATCCTAATTTTGGGCAGAGCAACGAACCACGTCGCAACTCTTTGTGAAAAAGTTCATCAAAATTGGAGTGTTATTTAATTTATAAGGTCTCCATGATGAAAGACAGAAAGGTCCCAGCAGAGGACAACCGGGACGCGACCGCGAAATGAAGGACTAAGAAAGATGGGAGTGGGGCAAAAAACCACAGAAAGCCTCATCTGTCACTCCCCAGGTACAGTAAATAATTCAATAACATCCGTGTACAGTACAGCCCGGCTTTTCGATCTATGGTTTAAACTGCAGTGCCACTTCAAACATTTGGTAAACTGCAACAAACTTAGAATTAAAGGAAAGCATTTGAGAGCGGCAGCTTTATGGTCTGTAGATAACAGGCCCAGGTTAACTTGTCTTCCATGCTTAGCCTTAGAAGGCACTGTGTAGCAGGCTGTCCTTCAGGACCTGTGCTGTGGTCAAAGGCAAAGCTGGAAGCAGACGGCAGAGCCGTTTCCTTAAGGACAGATGGACACACACACCTCTAAGTGTCAAAAACACAGGCACAACTGTACTTATGTTTGTTTAGCACCCAGAGCCACAGACTAGAGGTTTCAACGCATAAAAATGAAATCCAAGGAGCCTATGGGGGCAATGACCCTATTTCAACTGGAAAAGATACGAAATTGTTACAGTCACCGTGTCCGTGTCACTCAGTTTGTGCTTTCCTAGGCTGTTATTGAATAGGAAAGCAGTATTGGCATCTATTTGGAATGCAGGCAGTTCTAACAAAGGCCTGACCCCCGACCCCTGCCCAGTGCCCCGACCCTCGCACTGCTGACCTGTGACGAGGGAAAGAGTCCAGCGCACCCCAGCTAATTTATGGGCCACGGCCAAAAGAGTCACAACGACACACACATACATGTATACACTCATTCTCCCTCATGCTTCCATACATCTACTCCCTATCCCAGCCGGTTCGGCTATTGCCACCTCTGAGACCGAGAGGCAGAACAATTACAACAATAGGGCACCCCTCATCTGCCTGTGGTGTGCGTGTGTCTGAGTCTCTCTCTCAGCAGGCAGGGCCGCCACCCATGGCCCATGCTGCAGGCTGTAGCTAGTGTGCTGGGGAAACCACGGACGATCCAGACCAGCGACCGTCCAGAAGAGAAGAAGAACATTTGCAGAAGCCTCAATCACGAAGGCACGTGCTGTGCTAATGCGTAGGTGCGGCCTGAGGCCCTGCACACAGTACAGCGCACCACACCCACACCCAAGTCTGGACGCGAACCTCACGGTGCCTGCTGCGCTGCCTGCTGTAGCAGACAGTGCTGAGAGTGCCACCCGCATCACAACTCGAGAGAGAGAATAATAAATATATGTATACAACACATTTACAAGTGGTTATTGTCTTTGACAGCATTTGACACTTCAATATTTACATATTTTAGGCAAGTGCCTAACCTTGCCTAGTGGTAGCATCTGCCCTGCTGTTAAATATCCAGGTACTCGCACCATTTTGCAGCTGCTATCATCGATGGCCAGGTAATATCACTACAGCAGAGCCTGGAAAATGTCTCTCTCATTCCTACACAAACACCCAAACTGCTGGCATTGTCAATGCTTTTTATAGAGTGCAGGGTGCAGGCAAACCTTTCTCAAATTTAGGCTAGGGGATGGGTCCCTCGGGTCCCGAGGGTCTGGGGACTGCCTCCCACAATGGGGGACTCTGTGAGCCACATATTACATCAAGCAGAAATCAAATACCATTGGATGGCAAGTTCACAGACAAACTTCACAGAGCACAATACAAAGTATCATTTCCCTGGTAACATAGGGGAGCACCAAAAAGTCCAATAGCAGTCCTCGGCGAGTAACCCCCTAACGCCAAGATGGCAGACTACATTTTCAGCTGACACAGTCGCATTCCAAGTAGGCTCACATTTGGGATTATAGTCCAATAAGGAGTCTGTTATGTTATGTTACAAGTTCTTATATTGTGCACTGTTGCCACCTCTGTGGTTTCTTGGTGCTATGGCGGATATGTGAAGCAGAAACGGGGTTGGGGTAAGTTAGTAGGACTGAACAGCAGAAAAGTGCAAGAGAGCTGCGATGTGCTGATGTCAGCTTCAGATCGGTTTACACAGTTCTCTGAGCGTAGGTTCTTTATTTTGGTTAGTTGCCGCCATGTGCTGTTGGGCAGGGCTATGTGTGGTTTGTTTTGTTGTTGTGGTGTAGTGAAGTGCGTGTGGTTTGTTGTGCTGTAGAGGTATGGTTGTGTTAAGTTCAACGTTTTAGAGGTGTATGCAGAAGGATAAGACTTTTAGTAGGGTTGGTTAGTGGCAGTATCCTATCCTACCCCCATTGCTTTGACTAACTGTGGCCCATATTCCTTCCCCTGTGCCACATTCTGGTGTGCTACAATTGCCACTCCTATGTTGTGTGCAGAAGTGTGGGTCCTCGATAGGGTTATTCAGTGGCAGAACCTTTTCTATCCCCAGTGTTCAGACTATCCCTTCTCTTTTAGTATATTTTGGTGTGCAGCAATTACCACCCCCATGGGTTCCTCCACAGAGATGTGTTCCCTTTGCCCTTTGGTCCATCAGTTCTGAGATCGGGACACCTCTCTCTCCCCTTTTTCATCTAAGGCCCTCTATGTCTGGTCCAATTAAGTCGGATCCATCTCTCTCTCCCCTGATTGCCATTTACCCTCTATGTGGACGGGTACACCAAGGTCTCCCTCCAATTCAGACCTTTCGCTTCTTCTCTGCACTCCACCCTGGTCCGGACTTCTCCCCAATCCTTTCCAGTTTTGTGCTCATTTTATGGTGCATGGATGTTGTTCAATCATTTTTTTCTCCGTTCGGAGCAGAATAGCCAGGTTTTCAGAAGTTTTAGGAGTTTTAGATGGTCCTTCATAGTTCGTATTATTCTGGGGAGGGAGTTCCAAAGATATTTGGCTAAGCAAGAGAATGCTGATCCACCAAGTTTTTTCCTCATGTATTGTTTAGGTTCTAGCAGATGTCCTTGCTGGATCTGAGTGTTCTAGCCGGCTGGTAGATGGTGATTTGTTTTTGTATGTATTCCGCTCCTAGGCCATGGATTGCTCTGTGTGTTGTGCACATTGTTTTGAAGGTGATTCATTTTTTGACTGGATGCCAATGTAGCATCCTTAGCGCTGGAGTGATGTGGACCCTTTGCAAAAGTTTGAGGAGAAGTCTGGCAGCTGCGTTCTGTATACATTGCAATTTCTTCCATAAATAGTCTGGCATTCTAAGGTATAAGCTGCTGGCGTATTCTATCCTGGACATGAGGAGGAAGATGATGGCCACTGTTTTGTGCGTGAAAGAGGGGAATGGTAGAATATTTTTGATTGTGTGTAGATGGAAGAAGCATTTCTTGATTATCGCATTTACTTGCGGTTCTAGGGTTAGCTCGTTTTCCATTCGGATTCAAAGGTTTTTGACAACTTTGGATGGTGTGGGTGATGTTGCCAGTTGTGTGTGTCATTAAGAGATCCCGCTTCACACTCCATTACATCTTCCACAAATTCACACTAAAACACCAAAACACTCAATTGTAGTTGGTGGAGGATATGTATCTGCAACTGGGCCACGTATCCATGGCCCTCGTCCCCCAATCTAGCTGCGCGTTCCCTGCCTTGGAGCTCCTGAACCTTGTCATTATTCAGCCAAGCTCCAAAGATACATTCACAGTACATTGAAAGAATCAGATGCATGTAAGATAATAGCTTCTGGTTGAGTTCTGGAAAAATGTCTACCATCCCCACAGAAAAACCTTTGAAGCCCGTTGCCCAATTCACTACGGTCTTTCCACCGAAACTTTTTTATCTTTTTGCTCACACGTTTGTCCCTTAACCTCCTCCGCTACCATGTAGTTCAACATGGAGAATACATCAACAAACCTGTCCTTCGATATTTTTTCCTTAACCTCTGGTGTCACATGCCATGTAATCATTCTGATGGGAGCAGAGTTGGCCCTTGCATCCCTGGAGTCGTGCCTGCATGTGATGTGTTCCCCGCATTCAATGTCTTTGGTGCCCCCGCTGTTCACACAGGACCCGTCCAAGCCTGGGCCATGCTCTGTGCCATCTGAGCTTAGCACCCCCCTGCCATTGCGGGCCCTACCAGATTCCATCTGCCAGACAGACTGGCAAGCCCCAGGGAAAATCCCCCCTGCTGTGGACCCTGGTGCCCAGCATGAGCTGGGCTCACTGCCGTTTGGGCCTGCCATCCCCCTTTGGCCCTAGTACACCCAGCGTTACCACTCCAGAACCGGCCAGAGAAATCATTGGGCCAACTTCAATGCTGGGAGTTTGCTGGACTCCCCTCCTAACTGCTAACAATAGACCACCTCCCTGATATGCTCCCCTGGCCCATGTCCTAACCCCTTTGTGAGACCTTCTCACCCAGGCCACCCCTCCTGTGCCCCAACCCCGTGTCCCCCTACAGTGTGGGAGCCCAAACTGACTCAGGCACCTGTCCCCCACCAGCGGGGGAGTCTTCTGGTATCACTATCACAGGGGAACCCCCTGCCTGCTGCACAGTCGCTGTGTCTGCTCCCCCCACTTGTTGCAACAGAGTGGTCTCAATCCCCTTTTTCTTTGCTGTCTTCCTCCTTTTTACAGGAGGGAATGTCTCCTTTGGAGGAACATTCTTTCTCCTAGGATGAGTGGCCTCCTGCTGAGGGACCGCTGGTGCAGGGCCTTGGTCCAACCCCGCTCCCACAGCACCCTCCAGCTGGTCCATCATTCTATCAGTCCCCCTATCTTGGAGCATGGCGACAACGCTGCTGAAGTCTTTGGGTCCATCCCCTCTCTCCTCTCTTAACATAATCTGAGCCTGGGAATCAAGATGAGCCAACCCACGCTACCCCTCTAAAACTACAGCACTCAGGGATCTGGGAAGGTGGCTCCCCGGCGCACGTTCGCCATGTTCGTACAACAATCATTGGTCTCCCTATTCAACTGCTGAGTGGCAAAATGGAGACTGTTCAAATGCAGATGCAGCTGCTTAGCATTAAGCAGTAGTCATGTTAACCTTGGTCTCCTGCAACCGCCGCCCCACAGCTTGGCAAACAATTCCATCTCGGCCTACCGGACCTATCCCCATATCCTGCCTCTATACTGCCCCCAAAATAACCCTTCCTCACCTTTTTGGATGGTTGCCCAAGGCCTGGGACCAAGTCAAAAGCACTCTTCATTTCCCAGACCTAGGGGAAAGCCCAGGGTGGCAGAGACGGCAGCAGCGGTGCACAGCAGCAAAAACCTCTGGAGACAAGGCATAAGCAAGGGAGGCATTGAAAAAACGTCCTTCCCCAATAGGTGACGATGGGATGTTGAGGTAGCGACCTGAGGTGGCAACAAAGTCCTTTGAAGGTGAGGGGAAGCTGATGGATGCTTTCCTCACTCTGTGCTATCCTTTAATGCCCCCCTGCGACCTCCATTGGTGCCCACCCCACTCGCCCACCTGCTGTGAAGGTTGCCGGAGTCAGGCAGCTTGAGCCACCTTAATCCATATTCAGGCAGCTGCCTGTGGCCGCCTCCCATTCCCACCCCAATTGTCACATTCCAACCCGCCCAATTCGGCAGCCCTACCATTTGAGATGGGCCTCACCTTTGTCAGGGTGGCAACCGTCCCATTATTGAAGGACTATTCCTGACAGCTAAGGTTCTTGGTTCTACAGACCCCCTCTCCGGGATGGAATAAGTGGTGTTTTTTTCTCCGGGCGGCCTAAAAGTAGGTCTGCAGGAAGCAGGACCCAAACTGCCAACTTAGCCTTACAAGCGCTCACACTTTTGTGTGAAAGTTCGAAGCCTGGGCAGCATAGTAGCTCTCCCAGGGATCTGACATGTTGCTCTGTGTCAACAGAGCAACATAATGGGAGAAATTAGGCGCTGGTGGGAGGGAGGGGGAACTATTAGCAGGGCCTTTTGTCCCTTAAGAAATGTGAATGGGGGTGATAAGAAGTGAGAAGGGCGCATAACGCTGCATGCTTTATGCAATAATAATTATGGTTTTAAAACCCAAGGGGGATTTGTTTAGGCTCACATTCATTTGCATGGTGCTATTGGGACCTTTCATGCAGGATGGGCAGAATAAAACTAAAGCCATACTAGTATTGTTCAACACATTTCAATGCAAATGATACAGTGTTCGGCTAGTTTATTATGAAAGGTAGTTTATTATATAATGTGGGTTCTTTTCAAGGCATTGTTAAAAACAAAGTATTATTTAAGCATATGAAATCCAAAGCAAAACCATAAAAAACTAAAGCCATACTATTATCGCTTACATATTTTTCTGATGGATTATATAGTGTACGGTTAGTTTATTATAAGTGTCTAGTTTATTATATAATGTGGGTTCTTTTCAAGGTATTGCTAAAAACAAAATATAATTCAAGCACATGAAATCCAAAGCAAAACCTTAATAAATATTCACATCAGCTGAACCAGTAAGGTAAGTGTTCAGTTGCTTAAATTGTCCACATCTCGGTTTCACCATTTAACCAAAGTGTTTGATTTTGGGCAAGTCATTCAATCTCGCAGTGTCTTATCTGAAGCATCAGTAAGTGATGGGCTGCTTTGACCACCCAAAGATGGCATCCCTGGAGATCCCCACCCTCTTAAATGCGGATGACACTGTCATGCTGGCCACTACACCCATGGGCCTGAAAAACGAATTGAACATCTTTCTGTCAAAATGCAAAGACTTGCACCTCGAATTGAATGCAGGAAAAATGAAAGTTATGGTGTTCAAACCACAATCTGGCAAGTACTGCTCCATGCTGATCCAAGGTAACAATGTCAAGCTGGAGCAGGTTCAACATGTTGACTATCTGGGTGTACGATTTCAAGACTCAGGGGTATGGTCACAACAAATTCTCAAATCGAGACTAATCTGGAAAAGTAGAGCGGGGCAATTCAACTATCAAACAGAAGGCTCGGGAGTGGCGCAATATCCCCGGCTTTGGAACTATACAAGAAACAAGCTGTATCTGCAGCCACATATTATTCCGAACTCTGGGGATATGCCAACATCGGGAAACTAGCAAGTATAGAGCACACATTCTTTAAAAAAACGGGTCCTTTTGCCAGCTAGTACTCCCTCCTCGCTGTTACAGCTTGAATTTAATGTTGCCCTGTTATGTGATTTAATCAAGTTCAAATCAGCATTATACTGGGAGATCCCTTGTAATACAGACAAATTTACTATTTATCACGAACCAATGAACCACCTGTTATCTCTGAATGGAGTGTATATGGTCAAATGGGTCCCGCATTTGAAACACACATTCAGTGTTGTGGGAATAACTGACATGAGAAACCAATCTAGCTCCCGCCCAGATATAAGGTCACAGAACCTGAAGGAGACATTAAAAATAAGAAGCAAAGAGAGACTGATGGACAAAGCCGCCATGCTAAAGTTAGGCCCGGATTGTCTATCTCGGTGGGCGACAGGTGATCAGTAAACCTACCTTGACCACATTTTGCCTCCTTTCGAACGATCATTATAAATTTGCTCGAAACTTGGGACCCAACGGATCGCATTGTTCACTAGAGGGTGGCACCCAAATGCTTCTGCACTGTGCCGATGTGCACATTTTCAGAAGAAACACAAACTCACTATCTATTGGCATGCCCCTGCACAATCAATATGAGATGATGTTACTTGAAGCCAATACTAAAGATCTGAGGATTCGCCGCACACCTGATGCTGTTAAGCTCCTGAGAGAGTCTCGGCATCCACATGTCATTTTCAAACTGCCAGATATACCCACAGAGCGTGGTTCAACAGATTAAAAGCTCTTAAGACTCCAGGCGCAGGAATCTAGCCCACTTAGCCTTCTGGTAGAGCTATCAGGGCTGTGAGTTTACTCTCCCTGCTAACACTTATTTGACTAGTAGTGATGAGTTAGGATCCCTGGCCCACCTCAAGTGAGAATGAGACTGTATTTCTATTCATCTTACTGGCATTTGGTATTTCATTATTATTGCTGTTTTACGAATGAAGGTTTTTATCAGATGATGTTCCATCTTTTTTATCACATTCTTAGCCAACTGCCTATTTATAATATTACCCATGAAAACTGTATTGTATTTTTGCTGCAACATAACTTGAAGTTTTTTCTTAATACTGAATAAAAGTTTGTTTGATTGATTCAGTTCAAAGCCACTTTAAAAAAGCCAAAAAGTCACTCCCCTCCTCCTGCTCAAATATTATTACAATCCAGTGTGGAAACTATTATGTTGGAAATCAGAGCCCTCCAGCCCTTTATGGAAAACACCAATGTTAAACTCCATCAAATAGATGAACGATGGGCAAACTTTGAAAGTAGTATTGGAGAAGTTGAAAAAAGAATTAGCATGGCTGAAGACATTGCCGCTCGTGTCAGCCACATGGAAGAATCAATTCATATGCTGCAAAAGCAAAATTAAAATTTAGAAAACTGAAATCACAGAACCATCCTTTACACTTTTGGATTTCCACAGGGAGTGGAGGGAGAAGATGTTGCCCTATTCCTTAAGAAGACCGTGCCTAACATCATGAATGTGCATTCATCCATTATTTATTTATTTATTGCTCATTTGTTAGGCGCTTATACAATTAGCAAAACTGTTTCAAAGCGCCCACAGGGCAACAAGGTGGTGGCGGGGTGGGGCGTAGACAATGAATTGCAACAAAGATAACTAATTAAATTAATAGTACACACAAAATAGTGAGAGTAACAGGGAAGGGAAACAAACCTACTATGGCTTGTGAGTGTTCAGAACGTGCAAGTGCAGGTAGAGAGGAGTAAGGGATAGGTGCTGTGTTGTTAATGGAGAAATCCTCGGGGTGAAGTGCTTAAGAAGAGCGTAAGTGCAACCTCCCGTGGGAAGGGTGAGCCAAGTAAGTGCAGTAAATAGACAGTGGCTGGGATGAGAGATGTGGGAGGGTCAGGGCCCTGATGATACATGAGGGCCCTGCACATCAGTCAAGCTACTGCATGATTTGCAGGGAATAGAGGAGGAGAAGGAAGAGGTAAAGAGAAAGGTCTTGAGGCTTTTCCGGAACTTAAAGAGGTCCTGCTCAAGAAGCAGAGGGAGTGGGTGGCTATTCCAAAGGAGGGAGCTGGTGGAGGAAAGTGAGCGACCACCAGCTCTCTGTTTAGCAAACTGCTTCACGCACAGGGAGTTGGTGCCAGAAGAACGCAGGAGTCTAGAAGGGGAGTATTTAGTCAGGAAGCATTGAAGATAGAGTGCTCCCCTGCCCCAGAAAGCCTTGTGGATAATAGAGAGGGACTTGCATTTAATCTGTGCAAAGACTGGGAGCCAGTGAAGGCTTTGTAGGGCAGCAGAGATACAGTCCCTGGGCTTGAGGCCAAGGATAAGTCTTGCTGCCCTATTCTGGGTTAGCTGGAGGGGAAGCAAGGTGGGCGCAGGAAGATTGAGGAGGAGGCTATTGCAATAGTCTATCCAGGAGAGAACCGCAGCGCGGGTGACATTGAGTCTCTGGGGGAAGGTAAGGAAGGGTAGAGTTCCTTTGAGAAGGAAGAGCTGAAAGTTGGACTTCTTGACAATGTACTAAATATGAGGGATGAAGGAAAGGGAGGAGTCAAAGATGACTCCAAGATTTCTGGCAACAGAGGAGGGGGTCCCATGGAGGAAGGCCGTATACAAAGGGCACACAAAATTGGGCCCAGGAAAACAGATTCACACAAGAAAAATGTATATGAAACTTCAGTTGATCTTACAAAAGGCTAAAGGAATTGACCATCTGGTATGGAACAGGCACCGACCACTGCTCAAAGGAGAAATAATTACTTTCCTATTGCCCTTGCACTTCAGCAATTAAATATGGCGTGATCCACCAGTGTATTTTTAAAGTCACCCTCAATGGCAAATCCTCTTCATTCCAGGACCCAATCAAAATAAAGAACTTCATAAGACTTCAAAAAATATAAGCAATGGATCTTTGCATAACTAGTCACACCTGGTGTACTGTCTTCTCTCTTTAGCTTTCATCCTATGTTATTATCTCATAAAGAATCTACTCTCCAAATCTTTCCTCAGGAACTGATAACATTAATAACTATTTTGGAGCGGGCAACCTCTCCTGTTTGACTTGCCATTTTGTCCACTTTTGGAAGCGCTTACACACCCTTTTTGCACTTTACTTTACGGCTCTGACCGTTCTACTTTTTTTTAATCATTCCTGATTTTGCCATGCCTGATGGGTGGATTCATTTTGAACAATATAATATTCTAATTGTTTTCTTTTCACAACAACCTGTGGTCAGTTGCTCTTTTTTATTATTCTTTTTCTTTTCCGCTATTTGTTTTTTTTTCTCTTTTTAGCAGTCTAAACACCATGGCCCTCATTACGACCCTGGCGGAGTGGGTTTCCGCCAGCGGTAATCGCGGCGGACCCGTCCGCCCTACTACGAGTTCCCTTAGCGCCATGGAGGTTTTCTCCGCCTGGTTTTACCGGGCGGAGAAAACCATGGCGCTAAGGGACCTCGTTGTTAATTACGCCGCCGTACCTTACGGCGGCGTAATTAACTCCTTCCCCACTCCCATTATACCCTATGGGGCAAGAATGGGAATGGGGAAGGGTAAAATTGGGATTGGGGATTTACCGCTCCGCCAAGGTCGGCATGGGGTGGTAAATCCGCCAACCCCCATGGCGCTATCGGCGGCTTTCCGCCATGCTCCGCGGTGCATTTAGCACCGTGGATTCCGCCAGGGTCGTAATGAGGGCCCATGTCTTTGTTCTGTTGTATATACACAGTAGTAATATTATATACTAGTTTTATGTGAAGTTGCTTGGTTTGAAACACATGTTAAGAAAATATTCACTGTTAGAATCATTATTGTTGTCTCACAGAAACTGGTGTTATTGACCCATGGAGATATTCAAATCCTACAGATATAGGGGTCGATTCATGGAAATAATGTGTGCCGAAGATTCCCGCGCAGAGGTGCCAAAACGTGCGAATCGCAGTGCAAGTGCGAAAATCGCAGGGAAACCAGCGCACATCGATTCATGGAAGTCCGTGCGCGAGAAAAACATTGGATGTGCGCTAAAAAATGTGCGGCCTGCACGCCGGCGCACAGGTCATCCAACAGCGTGCGCCATGGCCACTGTGAAATCGCACATAGCGCGGTGCACATCACAAAAGTAGGCGGAACACGGGGCGTAACACTCGGAATGGGGAACAACGCGTGAAAATATGGGCGTCACGGGGGAAGTACAGGAGGCAAGTGCGCGGAACGCCCACACGCTCGCCTACAACCCATATTCATGGAATCGAATAGGGCAAACCAGCGCACGGTCAAAGACGCGCACAGGGCCAAACAAGTACGCCACAAGAAAGCAGGCGGTAGCGCCCCTGCGACTGAAAAAAATGTGCGCCAAAATGTGCGCTAACAAAAAGCACCCATATACAGCCATGATGAATGGGCCATACAGTGGCCCTCTAGGACAACTGAGGTGCAAAGTGGCACCGACAAACACGGACACCCGCTGTGTGAAAAATAGCGTGTGCGCGTGTTCCTGGGTGCGCGGGAAGTTCCACATGCGATTGGCCTGGGTACGTGTACTTCGTGGTGCGCGGGAAGTTCCACACGCGATTAGCCTGGGTACGTGTACTACGGGGTGCGCGGGAAGTTCCACACGCGATTGGCCTGGGTAGGTGTACTTCGGGGTGCGCGGGAAGTTCCACACACGATTGGCCTCGGTACGTGTACTTCGGGGTGCGCGGGAAGTTCCACACGCGATTGGCTTGGGTACGTGTATTCCGAGGTGCGCGGGAAGATTCACACGCGATTTCAGCAGGGTACGTGTATTTCGGTGGTGCCGGGGAATGCTACACGTGATTTGGCCATGTGGGTCCTCCCAGGTGTTCCCTCTACACCCTCCACGGCCCCTGCAGGCAGCCCACACCACAGGGTACTACCCTGCAACCCTGCTCATGTCCCACACGCATCCCATCCACCATGGCCATGCCCACCGGCCAACCCACATGACACCTTGCACTACTGATCACCACCACATGTCTCCCATCACCCCGACACCGCAGCAGTGCAGGGGCAGCCTCCACCAGGCCCCCACTCATGTCTCCCATCACCCCATCCCCAGCAGTGCAGGGGCAGCCTCCACCAGGCTCCCACCCATGTCCCCCTGCACCCCCACCACCCAGCAGTGCAGGGGCAGCCTCCACAGGCCCCCACTCATGTCTCCCATTACCCCCACCCCCCAGCAGTGCAGGGGCTGCCTCCACCAGGCTCCCACACATGTCTCCCATCACCTTCCACCCCCAGCCACTAGGGGCAGCCTCCACCAGGCCCCCACTCATGTCTCCCATCACCCCCACCCACCAGCCACCAGGGGCAGCCTCCACCAGGCTCCCAGACATGTCCCCCTGCACCCCCACCCCCCAGCCACCAGGGGCAGCCTCCACCAGGCCCCCACTCATGTCTCCCATCACCCCCACCCCCCAGCAGTGCAGTGGAAGCCTCCACCAGGCTCCCACACATGTCCCCCTGCACCCCCACCCCCCAGCAGTGCAGGGGCAGCCTCGACCAGGCCCCCACCCATGTCTACCACCACCCCCACCCCCCAGCCACCAGGGGCAGCCTCCACCAGGCCCCCACTCATGTCTCCCATCACCCCCACACCCCAGCAGTGCAGGGGCAGCCTCCACCAGGCTCCCACACATGTCCCCCTGCACCCCCACCCCCCAGCCACCAGGGGCAGCCTCCACCGGGCCCCCACTCATGTCTCCCATCACCCCCACCCCACAGCCACCAGGGGCAGCCTCCACCAGGCCCCCACTCATGTCTCCCATCACCCCCACCCCCTAGCCACCAGGGGCTGCCTCCACCAGGCTCCCACACATGTCCCCCTGACCCCCACCCCCAGCCACCAGGGGCAGCCGCCACCAGGCCCCCACTCATGTCTCCTATCACCCCCACCCCCCAGCAGTGCAGGGGCAGCCTCCACCAGGCCCCCACTCATGTCTCGCATCACCCCCACCCCCCAGCCACCAGGGGCAGCCTCCACCAGGCTCCCACACATGTCCCCCTGCACCCCCAGCCCCCAGCCACCAGGGGCAGCCTCCACCAGGCCCCCACTAATGTCTCCCATCACCCCCACCCCCCAGCAGTGCAGGGGCAGCCTCCACCAAGGCCCCACCCATGTCTACCACCACCCCCATCCCCCAGCCACCAGGGGCAGCCTCCACCAGGCCCCCACTCATGTCTCCCATCACCCCCACCCCCCAGCAGTGCAGGGGCAGCCTCCACCAGGCTCCCACACATGTCTGTCTGCACCCCCACCCCCAGCCACCAGGGGCAGCCTCCACCAGGCCCCCACTCATGTCTCCCATCACCCCCACCCCCCAGCAGTGCAGGGGCAGCCTCCACCAGGCCCCCACCCATGTCTACCACCACCCCCACCCACCAGCCACCAGGGGCAGCCTCCACCAGGCCCCCACTCATGTCTCCCATCACCCCCACCCCCCAGCTGTGCGATTTGCCTGGGTACGTGTATTTCGGGGTGTGCGGGAAGTTCCACACGCGATTGGCCTGGGTACGTGTACTTCGGGGTGCGCGGGAAGTTCCACACGCGATTGGCCTGGGTACGTGTACTACGGGGTGCGCAGGAAGTTTCACACGCGATTGGTGGAAATCCACGTGTGCTCTGTCATCACGTGTAATGAGGGAAACACCCGCGCGCGTCACGTCACAGACGCGCTTACGCGCTAGGGGCCTTTGGTCCAATGAAATCGCATATGCGTGCTGACGTGCATACGCGCTAAGGGCCTTTCCTCGATTTACACGCAGACGTGCAGGATTTTCACGTGCCAAATCACTCCGTATCAAGCTGGCCACGCGTAAGCACACGGAAGACGACGCTCCTGCCCACAAGGCCGAATTACTGCCCCCCAGAGCCCCAAGCACACTCCCACCTGCCATCTGCTGCTGCCTGACTGCCTGCTGCCCACGTGCCCTGCCATTTGCTGCCTGCACATCAGCCAGGGGTGCTGTTGCTGTGACCACCCCTGCTGGAACCGAAGACTCCCGACTGGGATTCCATCGCTCCACAGCCCAGCCCCAGGACCCAGTTGCCCACCCACTCCTGCCTCTGGGGTTGTCATGTCGGGCACTGCAACATCTGGCACCACTGACAACCCCCGGCCAGAGAGGCAGAGGGGCACCAGCTTCAGTGCCAGGGAAGTTGGTGTCCTGGTGGAGCAAGTCCTGGGGCAGTATGATGCCCTCTACGGAAGTGTGCGCGCCGACAAGGAAAGACGGACTCGGATCTGGACGGACATCGTGACTGCCATCAACGCGGAGGGGGTGGCAGTCCGCGACTTCCAACATGTGACGAAGCGCTGGGAGGACTTCAGGTCCAGGACCCTGAACAAGGCCCGGCGCCTCCTGAAGGCAGCGGATGCTAAGGGGCGCCGGGGCCACTTGTCGGGAGATCAGATGAGGGTCCTGGAACGCATATCCCCAGCGTTCCACGTCCAGGTCCTTGAGAGGCACACCCGTCTGGAGTCGAGCGGTAAGTGTACATGCATCATGATTGTAAACTGTGCGTGTGGTGATGTGCCAGTAGTGTGCCGGTTGCACATCTGTTTGTATGGGGCCGAGTATGGGTGGGGGTGTAGAGGACCGTGAGGCTAACACATGCGAGGGCTGTCATGTGTGAGACATGGATGGTGCTTGTGTGTGTAGGCTTGCATGCCAAATGCAGTTGTGTGGGCACACATGTTTTGATGAATGTGTATGTAAGTGGGCATGTTCGTGATGTCACGCATGTATGTTGTTTTCAGCTGCATGTATCAGCACTGTGTACATGTGTGTGTATTTGACAAGGGTGCAACAGTGATGCAACATGGATGCATGTGACAGCGGGATGTGGAAGCCTGATTGGCAGATGTGACATGGATGCCCATCGAAACACTGCGACAGTTGGCTGAGGTGTACACATGCATGCAAGTGTGGTGGTGTGGGTGCATGTGTAGTGCACTCCCTGTGTTGCATGTGATGTCTGGCTCACCTTTGCCTGCTCATGCTGTTGTATGTGCATGGATGGTGCTGGCAGTTGCGATGTGGCTGTGGTATGGCTCATGTGTGCAAGTTGAAATGACGTGTGTGTTGCCGATTGTGATGCCATGTCTGAGGTTTGCCAATGCCACTCATGTGCAACTGTCATGTGTGTATGTGTCCATTGTACAGTGCCCTGATGCCTGTGTTTTATTTCTCCCTGTCTGCAGCGTCAACTGATGAAGAGGGCGGAGAAGGTGCTGTAGAGCGCAGCGGCGGGGATCGCACCGCCAGCCGGAGACGCAAGGCCCGGCTCCCCTCCCAGGTTGTGATCTCGTCGGGGAGTGAGAAGTCCGGTGCCGCGTCCCAGGCCGCAGCTGCCGGGGGGAGGTCCAAGAGGCGGAGGTCGGAGTTGGACTCCTCAGCAGCAGAAGGGGCAGCTGGGACCCCACAGGGCCCAACGGGGGAAGATGGCACGGAGTCATCCAGGTTGGTGGGGGGTTTGTTGGAGGAGGAGGCCGTGTAAGCAACAGAGACGGGGTCTGGAGGTGGGGATTCCACTGGTGCTAGTGGTGCAGTGCAGGACCAGGGACAGGAGGCAGCACAGGTCGCCGCCGAGGTGCCTGTGTGCAATCCTGTCCCTGATCCTGTCACTGCATCATCTTGCACCAGCAGGGATGCCTACATCCAGACCCGTTTTCAGGCAGGGGATGAGCTCACGACAACTGGCCTTCCTCTGCCTGCGGACGTGGCTATCCGGGTCCGGGTTGAGCCTGTCCTGACTGGTGTGGTGTTGCGTCAACGGGCCATGCGAGGTGACCTGCAGTCCTTTCATGAGGAGACTGCACGTCATCTCGAATGGCTCGTTGACCGCGTCGGCCTACTCGGACAGGTCACCCAGGCCGGATTCCTTCGTTTGATGGGGCTTGCTACGACCCCCTCCTCAACTGAACCCCCTATGCGCCAGTCGTCCTCCGTGCCATCTTCCCACCCATCAGTCACCTGGGTGCCCTGTGGAGCTGCCTCTGACGGTGCGGCCAGGCTGGTGGAGGAGGCATCCCTGCCACAGTCGGGAGTCGGACGTCCAGCAGGGGTGGCCACATCAACGACTGCACCCCAGCCAGCGGAGGATGTGCAGGCCGCAGGAGGCAGTGCACGGGCAGAGGCGCAGCAGCAGCAGCAGCAATGGGGTGAGAGCCATGATGGCTCGGGGCCTTCCACATCGGAGGGGCAGGCATCGGCCGGAGGGCAGGAGGACCCAGGACGGGAAGTGTCTTCCGTGTGGCAGCGGTTGGGCCACACTATAGATGCGGAGCGGCAGGGGGCGGAAGAGGCACGGATCACGATGGTCAGGGCGGAGAACTCCATGCGGAGGGCCCTGAGGCGTGCCGAGTGCCTCGAGGCAATCCGCAGGGAGTTTGGGGGGAACATGTGGACGGCCCTGCGGACCCTCGGGGCCATGGAGGAGGAGCGCCTCCGGGACATTGAGCAGGAGTTCGATGATGCCCTGGCCCGGAACATCCCGAAGTGAGCCGTCGGACTAGCCCGCTGCCCTTGTAAATAGTTCTATAGTTAGTGTTAGGTTTCCTTTGGTTTAGCATTTTTTTTGGACCTTTTGGACAATGGGCCACATTTTTGTATATAGTTATTTTTTTTAGGTAGTATTATTAGGTAGGTTTCATTTCTTCGGTTGGGATCATGGACCCTGGATTGTTCATCTGTACATAGTTGACTTTTGGATTTTCAATTTTTATTATGATTTCGCCATGGAGCAATGGTTTTCGATTTTAATTTTCCATTGGATTTACTTTTGTGGACTGTGACTTTGGACACCTTTCCTTTGCATTATGATTTGTGGTTTTGCATTATTTCACGGACCTGCTGTTTTTTTTTTTTTTTATTTCTATTATTGTTTGTTTATTTTTGATTCAATTTATGTTGCTTTTAATACATATTTTTTCTTCAAAGTTCAATGTGTAGTATCATCTCATTGGTTTCATGCATATCATGATATGGGTTTTGACATTCACTGACACCCATTGGGTGTATGTGAGGGACATGTGTTCATTTCCAAACTTGCAATTGGGCTTCTATCATGTTTTTGCCATTTCTAAGTGGGTGGATGCAATACTCGGGTGGGTGTTTGGCATTTGGAGGCTGACCATAAGGGCCAGGGATCTACATTGTGGTGACATGTTGGCTGGGGGACATGAGTGGGGGCCTGGTGGAGGCTGCCCCTGGTGGCTGGGGGGTGGGGGTGGTGGTAGACATGGGTGGGGGCCTGGTGGAGGCTGCCCCTGGTGGCTGGGGGTGGGGGTGCAGGGAGACATGAGTGGGGGCCTGGTGGAGGCTGCCCCTGCACTGCTGGGGGGTGGGGGTGGTGGGAGACATGGGTGGGGGCCTGGTGGAGGCTGCCCCTGGTGGCTGGGCGGTGGGGGTGCAGGGAGACATGAGTGGGGGCCTGGTGGAGGCTGCCCCTGCACTGCTGGGGGGTGGGGGTGGTGGGAGACATGGGTGGGGGCCTGGTGGAGGCTGCCCCTGGTGGCTGGGGGGTGGGGGTGGTGGTAGACATGGGTGGGGGCCTTGTGGAGGCTGCCCCTGGTGGCTCGGGGTGGGGGTGCAGGGAGACATGAGTGGGGGCCTGGTGGAGGCTGCCCCTGCACTGCTGAGGGGTGGGGGGGTGGGAGACATGAGTGGGGGCCTGGTGGAGGCTGCCCCTGCACTGCTGGGGGGTGGGGGTGATAGGGGACATGAGTGGGAGCCTGGTGGAGGCTGCCCCTGGTGGCTGGGGGGTGGGGGTGATAGGGGACATGAGTGGGGGCCTGGTGGAGGCTGCCCCTGCACTGCTGGGGGGTGGGGGTGGTGGTATACATGGGTGGGGGCCTGGTGGAGGCTGCCCCTGGTGGCTGGGGGTGGGGGTGCAGGGAGACATGAGTGGGGGCCTGGTGGAGGCTGCCCCTGCACTGCTGGGGGGTGGGGGTGATAGGGGACATGAGTGGGGGCCTGGTGGAGGCTTCCCCTGGTGGCTGGGGGGTGGGGGTGCAGGGAGACATGAGTTGGACATGAGTGGGGGCCTGGTGGAGGCTGCCCCTGCACTGCCGGGGGGTGGGGTGGTGGTAGACATGGGTGGGGGCCTGGTGGAGGCTGCCCCTGGTGGCTGGGAGGTGGGGGTGATAGGGGACATGAGTGGGGGCCTGGTGGAGGCTGCCCCTGGTGGCTGGGGGGTGGGGGTGCAGGGAGACATGAGTTGGACATGAGTGGGGGCCTGGTGGAGGCTGCCCCTGCACTGCTTGGGGGTGGGGGTGGTGGTAGACATGGGTGGGGGCCTGGTGGAGGCTGCCCCTGGTGGCTGGGAGGTGGGGGTGATAGGGGACATGAGTGGGGGCCTGGTGGAGGCTGCCCCTGGTGGCTGGGGGGTGGGGGTGATAGGGGACATGAGTGGGGGCCTGGTGGAGGCTGCCCCTGCACTGCTGGGGGGTGGGGGTGGTGGTAGACATGGGTGGGGGCTTGGTGGAGGCTGCCCCTGGTGGCTGGGGGTTGGGGGTGCAGGGAGACATGAGTGGGGGCCTGGTGGAGGCTGCCCCTGCACTGCTGGGGGGTGGGGTGGGGGTGGGAGACATGAGTGGGGGCCTGGTGGAGGCTGCCCCTGCACTGCTGAGGGGTGGGGGTGGTAGGAGACATGAGTGGGGGCCTGGTGGGGGCTGCCCCTGGTGGCAGGGGGGTGGGGGTGCAGGGAGACATGAGTGGGGGCCTGGTGGAGGCTGCTCCTGCACTGCTGGGGGGTGGGGGTGGTGGGAGACATGAGTGGGGGCCTGGTGGAGGCTGTCCCTGCACTGCTGGGGGGTGGGGGTGATAGGGGACACGAGTGGGGGCCTGGTGGAGGCTGCCCCTGGTGGCTGGTGGGTGGGGGTGATGGGAGACATGGGTGGGGGCATGGTGGAGGCTGCCCCTGGTGGCTGGGGGGTGGGGGTGCAGAGAGACATGAGTTGGACATGAGTGGGGGCCTGGTGGAGGCTGTCCCTGCACTGCTGGGGGGTGGGGGTGGTGGTAGACATGAGCGGGGGTCTGGTGGAGGCTGGCCCTGGTGGCTGGGGGTGGGCGTGATGGGAGACATGAGTGGGGGCCTGGTGGAGGCTGACCCTGGTGGCTGGGGGTGATAGGGGACATGAGTGGGGGCCTGGTAGAGGCTGCCCCTGCACTGCTGGGGGGTGGGGTGGTGGTAGACATGGGTGGGGGCCTGGTGGAGGCTGCCCCTGGTGGCTGGGGGGTGGGGGTGCAGGGAGACATGAGTGGGGGCCTGGTGGAGGCTGCCCCTGCACTGCTGGGGGGTGGGGGGGCTGGAGACATGAGTGGGGGCCTGGTGGAGGCTGCCCCTGCACTGCTGGGGGTGATAGGGGACATGAGTGGGGGCCTGGTGGAGGCTGCCCCTGGTGGGTGCGGGGTGGGGGTGGTGGGAGACATGAGTGGGGGCCTGGTGGAGGCTGCCCCTGCACTGCTGGGGGGTGGGGGTGGTGGGAGACGTGAGAGGGGGCCTGGTGGAGGCTGCCCCTGGTGGGTGGGGGGTGGGGGTGGTGGGAGACATGAGTGGGGGCCTGGTGGAGGATGCCCCTGCACTGCTGGGGGGTGAGGGTGGTGGGAGACATGAGTGGGGGCCTGGTGGAGGCTGCCCCTGCACTGCTGGGGGGTGGGGGTGATAGGGGACATGAGTGGGGGCCTGGTGGAGGCTGCCCCTGGTGGCTGGAGGGTGGGTGTGATGGGAGACATGGGTGGGGTCCTGGTGGAGGCTGCCCCTGCACTGCTGGGGGGTGGGGGTGGTGGTAGACATGGGTGGGGGCCTGGTGGAGGCTGCACCTGGTGGCTGGGGGGTGGGGGTGGTGGGAGACATGAGTGGGGGCCTGGTGGAGGCTGCCCCTTCACTGCTGGGGGGTGGGGGTGGTGGTAGACATGAGTGGGGGCCTGGTGGAGGCTGCCCCTGGTGGCTGGGGAGTGGGGGTGATGGGAGACATGGGTGGGGGCCTGGTGGCGGCTGCCCCTGGTGGCTGGGGGTGCAGGGGGACATGCGTTGGTGGGCAGTAGTGCAAGGTGACATGTTGGTTGGCTGGGGGGCATGGCAATGGTGGATGCGGTGCCTGCAGGACATGTGCAGGGTAGGCCCCTGTGGTGTGGGCCACCTGCAGGGGCCATGGAGGGTGTAGAGGGAACACCTGGGAGGACCCACACGTGCAATTCACGTGTGGTGCTCCCCGCGCACCCCTTTAATACACGTACCCTGATGGAATCGCATGTGATACTTCCTGCTCACCCCTGAGATACACGTACCCTGCTGCTTTTGCGTGTGATACTTCCCGCGCACCCCTGAGATACACGTACCCTGCTGCTTTTGCGTGTGATACTTCCCGTGCACCCCTGAAATACACGTACCCGGCTGTTTTTGCGTGTGACACTTCCCGCGCACCCCTGGAATACACGTTCCCCGATGGAATCGCGTGTGATACTTCCCGCGCACCCCTGAGATACACGTACCCTGCTGCTTTTGCGTGTGATACTTCCCGCGCACCCCTGAAATACACGTACCCTGCTGCTTTTGCGTGTGATACTTCCCGCGCACCCCTGAAATACACGTACCCTGCTGCTTTTGCATGTGTTACTTCCCACGCACCCCTGATGCACACGTACACAGGAAAATTGCGTGTGGAACTTCCCGCGAACCACTGAAATACACGTTCCCCGCTTGGCGTTTGCTCTTTGCCAGCCATGTGAACTGGTCCAGGGTTAGCGCAGCCCTTTGCGATTATTTGGGGATTTTGAAGGCTTTTCCTTGCGCGAGGGCGTTCTTGGGGGCGTAACTGGCGCTGCTGCAGGGTCGCTGCGCCACGCTGCGCCACGGCTGGCTTTGGATGCGAAAATCCATGAATACGCTGTGCGCAGAAATCGATTTTAGCGCACGCGGCTGGCGCAGACATTCGCACGGGCACGCTGTGCGCCAGCCGCGTGCGCCCCTTTTGTGCGAATTTCTATGAATTACCCTGTTAGACTTTACCTTTCATTTCCTCCTGCACAATCCATTGTCCTGTATTGATTATATTTGTGTTGCCAAGTCTTTAGTAACTTTAATAATTGATTCTACTATTGAACGTTCTATTACCTCAGATCACTCTCCTGTGATAACTAATATTGAATTGGGATGTATTTGAAATATTACTAATAGATGGAGATTCAATAACTAATTTCTCCAAGATGCTAACTTTGAAAAATCCTTCCTTGATTTTCATAAATATTTCTTTCAAATCAATAAAGATGATGACACTTTCCCTGCCAATAACTTGTAAGCCTATAAAGCAGCTGTCCACTGACATATTATTTTGTTTGTAGCCAAAAGAAAGAGGGAAGCAAAAAAGGATCTAGATATCCTTCACGCCCAATTTCGGAATTCATAAAAAAAATATAATTCTACAACTAATTATACTCTCTTTCAACAAATTCTTGCTCTTCGTTTGACTATTAATAAAAAAGAAATCAAACTAGCCTCTTGAGGTGCTGGTAAAATTTTTATCCAAAATGTACCAATCGTCTAATAAAGCAGAAAAAGCTTTAGCCTCATATCTGAAAGCCAAAAAAGAAAGAACTAGGATCGCACAGTTAAAAGGCAAAGTAGTAACCTCTGATAAAGATATTCTGAGTGTTTTTACCAAATTTTATTAGAAAGTTTATTCCTCAGAGTGCCTTCACTCTAATATTAACGTTAATGATTTTTTGATTGTTTAAAAAATAATCACCCCACAAATATTCATCTAAGTTGCCTTAATTCACCTATTCACATTAATGAAATTACCAGGGTTATTAAAAACCTTCAGAAAGGTAAAGCTCCTGGACCTGATGGTTTTTCTATGGATTTCTTTTTGCATTTTTCTCCTGTTCTTTCTCCAAAACTACAATCTTTATATACATTTTTCTCCAAGGTTGGTAAATCATCTGGTTCCTTCACCAAAGCAATCCTACTCCTTTTTCCTAAACACAATAAGGAGAGCGAACAACCCTAGAACTATAGGCCGATTTCTTTGATTAATTCCGATAGTAAAATCTTTGCAGAAAGGTTAGCTAATCGAATAGAATCCTTTATGTCTAAGTTATCCAAATCAGATCAGGTAGGCTTTGTCATTGAGAGGGACTTTCTATTCCAGGCCTTAAAATGGAATGGATTTGGCGATAATTATATTCAATTGGTTAAACTTTTATTCTCTGATCCCAAAGCATCAATTTTTATAAATGGCCAATTCTCTCCACATTTCTCCCTTCATAGAGGTACAAGGCAAGGTTGCCCGCTCTCTCCAATTTTATTTGTCATAGCTCTTGAGCCCCTATTAGAAGTAATTCATAGAAATAAAGCTATTGTAGGGATTAGCTGTGCTAGTTCCTAATTCAAACTTGCTGCATATGCTGACGACATATTAATCTTCCTTAAAAATCCGAACACAACTCTTCCTCATTTACGTGACACAATTGACCTATTCTCTCATTTCTCAGGATAGAAGTTAAATAAAGATAATTCTGAAATGCTTACGCTTAATATTTACTGTATGAAAGAAGATTTTACACACCTTGGACCCAGTTGGAATCCAATATGTATTAAATATCTGAGTATTTCAATTGCCCCTTCACTTGCTCAAATGGTCAATATAAATTCACAAAATGTACTATTAAAATTAAATAAATTAAACACACTCATGGTCCCCCTTATATTTAATCTGGTGGGGAAGATTGGAGACCATTAAGATGATACTCTCGCCGGTGATTCGTTATTTGCAAATTATCCCTTTCCCTCTACCAGCCTCCTTTAAATCTATTGACAGGACACTCATTAACTTCCTTTGGGGCCTAAGAAAAAGAAAAGGAGTGGCCGGAATAAGCTTAAATACTCATTTAATTGTGGTGGTGTTGGGTTTCTGAATTTTAAGAACTATCATAAAGCCTTTGTTCTGAAGCTTTCAAGGACTGTTTTTTCCCTGATGATATCCTAAATCCTCCTGCTTGGTTGGCTGTTCTAAAATCTCTAGTGTTGCCATTTGACATAAAAGATATTATATACCTTTTTAATGGCTCCAAAAATGTTTTTTCCAAAATAATATGCCCATTAACTTGTACTTAAAAACATTTCTTATCTCACCATATTAATAAAACTGCAAAAGTCTTTTCTCCTTTAATTTGGTGTAATACCAATATAACTTTAAATAATAAACCTATCTTTCGATGGATTGAGAAAGGTGTTAAGTTTATTGATCAAATAATTATGGGAGGTGATATCCTTACAATATATGAATTTAAAGTAAAATGTTCATTTCCAAAACTTCCTCTTAATCAATATTTCAATTTTATGAATGCTTGCCTTGATGCTGAAAGTAGAAATTAATCAAATGAATTGGTGGCTGATCCTACTAGACTACGTTTCATGGAAACTCTTGATACCGTCAAATGTCAAAGTCTCTTGCCTCTATAAAATCTGAAGAGGAGAAAGATCCCCTGATACGAAGTAAACATCTGAACTGCAATGGGAAGAAGACTGTGGTATGTGCTTTGATTTTGAACTGCTGTCTAAAATTTTGGCTAAAGTGAAATGTGTATCTCCTTCTGCAAATCTAACCCAAACATTATGGGGGTAATTCATGGGTTATTTGCGCCAAAATAAACAGGATTTGTGCGCCATTCTGGCCACAAATCCCCATTTGTTAAACAGGGATTTGCTGGCGGAATGGCGCACAAATCCCGTTTTTTTCAGTGCAAATAATCCATGAATTACCCCCTATATTTCTTCACTGATAGAGCATTTATTAAACCCAAAAACTCTTTATATCTAAGACACAACAGTGATTTATGCTGGTCCTGTCAGTCAGCCACTGGATCCTTTAGTGATATTTTTTTTAATGTTCTCTCGTTAATTCCTTTTTGATCCAAGTTTGGAGCTTTCTGCAACACGTTTTAAAAATGTCTATTCCTCTAAGTTTAACTAATATTCTATTGGGAATTTTAGCAGTCAATGCTGGGAAAATAAAAAAATATTTTATTATTTTTGATGTATTCATATTCTTTGTCATCTGCTTTAATTACATCCAAATGGAAAGATTTTACAAAGATTTCCATCAAAGGGTGGTGGAACAATATATGTGATGTTCATAGAATTGAGAAATGTAATGCCAACTCGCGCTCGCTCTCTGTTAAACATGATAAGAAATAGCTATATTTTGTTTGCTATCTGTGTGATGTAATTGCTTAACCCAGTTATATATTCTATCAGCAAAATTGAGCCTCATTACAAGTATGGCGGTACAGTAACAACGGTGCCGGTAAGCTACCGGCACTGTTGCTACCGTACCGCCATACTATGAGTTGTGCTTGCGACCTGGCGGACAGAGCGGCACTGCGAGCACACCATGCCTGTAGCACCGGCCCCGTTATGAACGGTGACGGTGCTACAGGCATCCCCATCCCCAAATGGACCGGCTCCGGCACCCGCGAAAGGGCAATTACGGGGTCCGGTTGGGCGGGAATACCCTTGTAATTGCCCATTTGTGGGTGCCAGACTTTCTTGCCGGTATGGAGGTAGCCTTGCCGGTTTTACCGGCAAGGCTACGTCCAACCTTGTAATGAGGCCCATTGTCTATGTTATCACTGTGAATTTGTTTTCATCATTATCGCTTCACTTCATGAAGATGTTTTTTTTCCATTCTCCCTCTCTTCTTTTTCTTTCATTATCTATCTCAATTGACTTATTCTTTCACCATTTAATAGTTATTGAGTATCACATTCTCATTTATACTTTCTAACCATAGGGCCTCATTAGGAGTTTGGAGGCAGCCATGCCCTTAATAAGGGCATGGCTGCCTCCAAACTTGGGTCCGGGTTCCCTGAATGGGGAAATACCGGGCCATTCCGACCTTGGAGGGCCCAGTATTTCCCCATCCAGGGAACCCGGGTCCGGACCATCCCCATTCCCATTCGAGCCCCCATAGGGAATGGGGAGGGAGCTAACAACGGGCCCGTTAATGACCAGACATCAAGAGCGGGTCCCGCGAGGGAACCTCGTAATAGGGCGGTATGGGTCCTAATGAGGCCCAGAGTATTTATTTGTCTGTTATTGTCATTGAGATTGTTGATCTGTAATTTGTGCTTTTAATACAATAACATGTTATAAACTTTAAAAAAGAATGCTAGGTAACATGTGTCAGTTCTTGGAGCATGGATGTCTGCACAACATATCATACCCAAGATTTTCGCATGGGCCACTCGCATCGAGGTTCTCAAGCCCCACTCGCTGAGCTTTGCGTAGCCACATGGGTGCAAGAACACCATAGTCATACCTAATTTGTAGGAAAGAGAGAAGCATGTGCTGACAGGCAGCTGTGACTGCCTAAATTTGTGGTCTGAATCCAAGATACAGAAGAGTAAATATGGGGTGAGTTTGGGGAAACTGAAGAGCAAGCCCTGGTTTTTGTTTGGCCCACTTAAATTCCACAGTTGATGGGCATCCCAAGGATGCCATTCACTAAAATGCCAGGTGTAGTAGAAGTGACATCACACAACCCTTGACCTCTGATGACATCACAGGAAGTCATCTGACCCCATCCCGAAGTGACATCAGAGGAAGCAATGGAACTCAACCTTTCACGGTTGACAAAACAGGAAGTGTCATCACATGGCATTGTTCCTAAGAACACGGCGATGAATATGGTTACGATATCTCTTTGATGTGATATGCATTTCATACAAGAATTAATCACCATATGTATTGTTATTATCAGTGTGTATTGGCCCATATTACCAAATTACTGTGAATGCAAGCAGACATCCAAGGCCAATTGACAATGGGCCTCATTACGAATGTGGCACAACAGTGACAATGGCGCCAGTAGTGCTACCGGCACCGCTGTTACCGTACCGCCACATTATGAGTTCTGCTCGCGGGTGCCGATCTGCATGCCTAGTCAGACCAGGCGTGCAGAGCGGCACCCGCGAGCAGAACTCGTGATTGCACCACCACCGTTATCAACGGTTCCGGTGCAACCATGCTCCTCACCCCCATTCTGCCCTATAGGGCAGAATGTGGATCGGGAGACCGCCCACACCGGCACCCGCAAATGGGCAATTACCGGCCCATTCAACTCGTAATGGGCCGGTTGTGGCCCATTTGCGGGTGCCGGTAGCGAGTTCGGCGGTAGCCGTACCTGTAATACCGCCGCTGAACTCGTAATGAGGCCCAATGATGTGTTATTATATAGCAGTTACGCTTAAGCGCTTTATATAGAACAAATATACAGACAATATTGCCCAACCGTTGTTGGTACTCATTTATAGACTTCAGAAGGATGGAAGGCTGAGTTGGCCTTGCTGGTATTTGAACCTGCAACCGGCAGATCACACACACATCACAGCAGCAAGCACTCAAACTACTGAGCTATCTTACCAGCTATAGCTATCTTTACGGCTATAGTAAAATGAGCAGTTTCATGTCTGAATGTTCTCAAAGTCAGAAAGCAAATTACACTTTGTAGTGGATACCAATAAACTGGTAACTGAGATTAAACAGCAGGCCAGTTCATCAGAGGTTGGCAAAATACAAAAGGACGCGATGCGAGGCTTTCGTGTTCAACGTGGAATAGCGGGTACCGAGTACCACTGGTGTAACAGTCGAGACTGTAGTGTACAGGTTAAATGTTGCTTCTGAAAAGACTAATGTAATGCGGTGCAATAGAACGCAATAAGTGCCTGTGTTATAACAGCACACGTGGGCGAGCAAAGCCAAACGAAGACCTAGTTTCGACGAGTCTGGCGGTTTAATCTTTTTTCTCATCTGGTGGACATTACGAATTGAATTACAATACCAGCACCATCTGGGTAAGTGGGGTTGTCGTCTACTATACCGTGCACTACACAATAGAATGGTTCTAATGCTCTGAACGAAATAGCTGTAATCAAGAACTAACCTTTGGCACTTGCTGTTTAAGGAAGAAACAAAGCATAAGAGATTGTGTATACTTGTTGCAAAACGTTGGAATCCCTGAAGAAGTTCTAGAAGATATGATACGAGAGTATTATAACGAAACATGTTGGGTTAGTATAATCACTGTATTTCTGAACAATGTAAAACAAAAAACTTTTAGATAGATTTAGGACCACACAAGTAGGATCTGGTAAAAGTATACTAGAAGATTGGGTAGTGAATAGCTTTGTATTTAGTCTGCATTCTGCCCTAAACCAACGAGAGATAAGTTAACGCAAGCCATCACCCCCCCTTTTTACCTAGTTTTTGCTTTGAATGTTTGTCTTATGTTATGTATTAATAAGATTTTTTATTTCTATATTGCACAGCACTTGACACTTTTTCTTGAATGTTTACAAATTGTATGATTTCTGTATGTGTTGCATGTATATTTATGAATTAATGATGAAGAAGAAGAAAAATTAAAACTTTCTTAATATTGATGAATTTACAGGCACAGTTGCTTATTTGTTAGATGAACTGTGTATGACGTTCATAATATAAAGAGACAATACAGTGATAGTTGAATTCTTTAGTCTTGAAATTGAGGAAATATGAATGGGGAATTAACTCAACAGCCCATTAGAATATATTGTTTTCCCTTGTCTTTTCTTGGTCGAAGTGGTGTTGGCAAAATACATACCATTGAGAGGGTTCATACCGTTGTATTAAATAATTTAGAGTAGTTCAGGAAAAGCAGCGTACTCTCAATACATCACGTACTCTGGGCACTTGTTACCTCATACATGCAAACAAAGATCCTGAACAGCATGCCAGGGAGATAGGAAAGATAGACACATTAAAACAAAGCATTAATTGTGACACAATGAAATCAAGGGCCACTTAATGTGCTAGGGTCAAAAATGTCTACACTGTACACATGTTTTAGGCACATGGATCTTGTCAAGTGACCAAAGACACAGAGATGGAATGTCTTGTGAGGATCATAACAGAGACAACAGCAGAAAACAACATGCTATAACTTCAACTTTTGAAAAGCAAAATACATATAGTTTTTGTCTGCATTGTTAATTTGAGATGTTTAAGATCACACTAAATCAGACTAAGTCAGTGACTCACCCCTGATGTGTGCCTAAAATAAACCTTTAACGATTCTAGCAATTATTGTATAGAATTCCAGAAAGACTATTTGTTATTCCTATTCTTTCTTATTTAGGGTCACTGCCCAACGTGCTATACTTGTGGAACCCCTTGTTTTTTTTCTTAAGAGGCCTGAATAAGAAAGCCAGCAACTCTACAAACAAAGATGGCCGCCTACCAGTCACTGCCTCTCTCCAGCCCAAGATGCAGGGCCTAACTTGACCCCTGCACCAGTCCCTGATAGGCCGCCCTGCCTACAATCGACCGGATTGGTCGCCGGCAGGCGGAGCCGGCCCACATCGCACAAGGCCCACTGAGACAAGGCTGGAGCCTGTTTCACGCCTGTTTGGGCCTGTCTGCCAGACCCCCTGTTTGCCATACGCTATGCCAGGTAACACCATGCCCTAAGCACTATCATTACCGTCACTGAGGCATACAACTCTTCTACCTGCTCACTACTTTTATTCCTTATTCGGGGCACATTGGAAACGTCAGATAGCACGCCCACGAATGGTATTCCCTACAAACCACAAGTCGGTTGACTAAAACGCTCCGACCCCACGTGCACTTCAGCAATCTACACCCGAACAGCTACGATCCCAGCCCTGCTCGGCACCTTTGGATCTGCACGTAATCTGCGCTGTCACCTGCTTAACTCTTGACAATTCTAGACATTTTAACAATTGCATCAAGACTATTGTAACTTGCCTGCCCATTGCCTCTCAATTGTGTACCTTTCACCAGATGCCGCGGCAGTCTAAAATTAACTCTTGCTTACCTACTGCCTGCGAATATAGCATTTGACCTTAACCCCCAGACCCGGCATGTCACAATTTCCTACTACTGAGACCTACCCTGCATCCTTTGATGCATATGTACCGCTAATGCCACCAGTACTGTTGGCATCTTGCACCCTTAGTCCCTAGTGCCTCTAGGTCTCTATGCTAAACTCGAATTTCAGTTGTCAGTTTACCTGAATATCCGTACTGCATTCTTGTACCCCTCAGTCTCAAGTGTTTTAGGTCCCTATGCTAAACTCGAATTTAGAAGTCAGTTCACCTGAATATTCTTACTGCATTTCTGTAGCTTTCAGTTTCAAGTGTTTTAGGTCTTTATGCTAAACTCGAATTTAGAAGTCAGTTCACCTGAATATTCTTACTGCATTTCTGTACCTTTCAGTTTCAAGTGTTTTAGGTCTCTATGTAAAATTCGAATTTAGAAGTCAGTCACCTGAATATTCTAACTGCATTTCTGTACCTTTCAGTTTCAAGTGTTTTAGGTCTCTATGTAAAATTCGAATTTAGAAGTCAGTTCACCTGAATATTCTTACTGCATTTCTGTAACTTTCAGTTTCAAGTGTTCTAGGTCTCTATGTTAAAATTCGAATCTAGATGCCAGTTTACCTAAATATCCGCACTGCATTCTTGTACCTTCCGGCCACTAGTGTTTCTAGGTCTCTGTGTTAAAATTCAAATCTAGATATCAGTTTACCCGAATATTCCCACTGCACTCTTGTACCTCTCAGTCACAAGTATCTTAGGTCCCTGTGCAAAAAACTGAACCTAAATGTCAGTATGTTGAGCACCTCCATTGTATCTCTACATTGCAAAGTACTAAACACTAGCCCACCACTCCTCCCAGACATTATCGACGTAGACATATCACTGAAGCACCCACGTCCCAACCCCATAGCCAGAAAATGTTCCCCACTTGCCTCATGAAAGTCACCTTGACCCTAATATTAGTCACCGCCATATCTTTCACTATGGCCTTCACTCTCACTACCAGCCCATCCAAGGATAGAAACTCGAGACTTAGGTCTAGACTACCCAGTATCCACGAACCGGTAGGAAATCACCAGAATAACGCCAACAGACGTAGCACCAGTACCCAACCTAAAAACCTACACCGATCACTCAAACAATCTAATTACACCAATGTTCAAACATCTACTCCTACCTGCACTACTATGAATACCCCGTCACCTAAAACGTGTCAAACTAGCAAACCCAATTGTTCCCTAACACTCCCAGGGTCTCTCATCAATGCAAGATCAATGGTGGCCCATGCCACAGAAATTGCGGACATGCTAAACACCGACAATCTGGACCTCTTGGCCATAACCGAGACCTGGCTCCACGAGGCTGCAGGACCAGCACTAATGCTAGCAGTGCCCGATAACTACCCAATTCTTAGAGCCGACAGGCCTAATGCCAGAGGCGGCGGACTAGCCATTATCTGCAAATCCACTCACCCCATCAGACTTGACACTTTAGTCTCCTACTCATCCTGTGAAGTTCTTTCAGCCAAACTGCCCCTCTCTAACAACCGCACACTCTCAATCCATCTAATATATAGACCTCCAGGGCCTCTAGGCACCTTTGAAGACAACTTAACCAGCCTTATAGCCAATAACACTAAAGTCCACTCCCAAACCCTACTACTGGGAGACTTTAACCTCGGCTTAAATGAAGCTGACAATAAACACGCAGAGTCAGTTGCAGCCTTGCTCAAGGACCATGGCCTTGATCAAAAAGTCCTTTCCCCTACCCACATCAAAGGCAGGACCCTCGACTGGGTATCAGAACTGAACTGTAACATTAGCATCACCGATATTGTTCCACAAACATGGACGGACCATTATCTAATATCTTTCTCTGCCACTCTAGATCTCCTTAGCCCCAAAACTAGCAACGTGGCCCCCCTCTCCTGACCAGAAGCAAGAAGGACATGACTGTTGAAAACATTATCCCTCTCCTTCTCCCAGCCATATTGGGACTGGAAAGCAACAATCCGGACACCCTGGTAAATACTTTCAACGATGCTATGACTAAAGCATTAGACACAGTTGCTCCAGCCAAACTACGTAAAGCTAAACAGGAAGCCCACCTAAATGCTTGGTTTATGCCCCACCTCAAATCGCTAAGACTACAAAAAAGAAAGCTCCAGTCCATCTGGCGCCACTCTCCCACTGAACACAACAAAAACAACTTAACTGAATTTGCCAAATTATACAAAAAAGAAATCATCAAAACTAAGAAAAATACCTTTAATGACAGGATAGCAAAAGGCAACTCTAATACTAAAGAGCTCTTTGCCATCCTCCGCGAATTAGAATCCCCCATCCAACCAATAGACAATGCCCCCAAAAACAAAGCTTGGTGCACAAATATACAAAATGCCCTTGCTAATAAAATCTCCTCGCTCAATGCAAAATTGCAAATAAAAAGGCCACACTGCCAATTCCGGAGCAACAAATACCCCATTCTCAGGAAAATAAGACCACAGCCCCATTTAGATTCAAGCCTATCACTATAATCGACACTGAAAAATGAATACTCTCCCTCAAACCCTCAAATTGCAAGGGTGACTCCTGCCCAGCGCAATTAATAAAGGACGCAGCTAGGGATCTAGCTCGCTTCATCTCCAAGCTTATAAGCTCCTCCTTTAAATCTAATATGGTACCTACTAACCTCAAAGAATCATGGGTCCTCCCATTATTGAAAAAACAAACTTTGGACCCTACCATCTCAACTAACTACAGACCAATCACCACAGTGCCTCTCCTACTAAAAATCCTAGACAGAGCTGCCTACATACAAATCCAGGATTACCTGGAGGCCAACTACCTGCTTGGCTCACGGCAATCTGGCTTCCACCCACTCCATGGCACGGAAACAGCTCTGTTATACCTTAAGACACAAATTGAGGAACTTAAGGACAACGGGAAAACAGCCTTGCTCCTCTTACTGGATCTGTCGGCTGCATTTGACTTGGTGGACAATGCAATCCTATGCAACCACCTCGAATCTGCCTCCAACTTCACTGAAGACCCTATAGCTTGGGTCCAATCCTTCTTAGCAAATCGCACCATGCAAGTCTTTTCCACCACCAACTCACCTGACCCCATCAAAATAACTTGCGGTGTCCCGCAAGGATCCTGCGTCTCCCCCACCATGTAAAACATTTTCACCAAGCTTTGTTTGACAAGATGGACAGACTGGGTGTTATCTACACAAACTTTGCAGATGACACCCAGATCCTCATACCCCCTTCAGGCAACGAGTCAGACTCAGACCTGGTGAACAAGATATACACCATCATTCAGGCATGGATGTCCGCACATGCCTCTGCCTGAATGACGATAAAACAGAACTACTAATTCTAGGCTCTGACGCCAACATCCAAAAACTATGCCCAAACTACACATCCTTTAGCATTGATAACAACCCTATCAAGGTGATGTCTGTGGTAAAAACCCTTGGATTCTATTTGGACTCCTCCCTCACTCTCAAGAAACAGGTCAACTCCCTCGCTTCTTCCACCACCTACACCTGCAAACTCATCCGTGCATCCAGACCCTATCTCTCCAGTGACAGTTGCATTACACTAGCTAACGTTCTTATTATGTCTAGGCTAGACTATTGCAATGCTCTGTATGCTGGAACTAACAAATATAACACTGATAAACTTCAAAGATTACAGAATAATGCCCTAAGAGCAGCACTAAATATCCCCTTCAGAGACCACATCACCAATTCCAGGAAAGAAGCTAACTGGTTAAAAATAATGGAGCAGGTGACTTGAAAGGAAGCATTTCTTCTGGCCACGAACGCTCGAGTGACGTTTAACTTTGCTTTTGCTGGTGTGCTGTGCTAGTTTGGAAACGTGCAGCCTCGAGGTTCATTCAACATTGCTGTTCGTTTTTTGGAAAGGCTGCACTGTGAGCATCTGCTCTTGCTGCCACACCCACAGCCCCTTACAAAGCGTTGTGAGTGGGGAGGAGCTACACACTGTCACGTGAATGAGCACGTGACTTGAAAGGAAGCATTTCTTCCGGCCACGAACGCTCACGTGGCATTTAACTTTGCTTTTGCTGGTGTGCTGTGCTAGTTTGGGAACGTGCAGCCTCGAGGTTCATTCAACATTGCTGTTCGTTTTTTGGAAAGGCTGCACTGCGAGCATCTGCTCTTGCTGCCACACCCACAGCCCCTTACAAAGCGTCATGAGTGGGGAGGAGCTACACACTGTCACGTGATGGAGCAAGTGACTTGAAAGGAAGCATTTCTTCCGGCCACGAACACCCTCGTGGCGTAAGCCCTGGTGGCAGAAGGGCTGGTGCTGTTCGGCTGTGACTTGTGACTGTGCTACAGCCTTGTGAGTACCCCAGACTAAGGTCCTACCCTCCTTCATCAGCCAAATACCAAATAGCACATAGGGTAAGGGGGGAGATCGGACTCTGGCTGCTCCTCTAGCTGTTGGGCGTTCCTTACCCTATTACCAGGAGCTCCGCAAGATCTACGCTCCCTAATGTTTCTATTATTTAATCTTTGACCCTTGTATCGGAACAATCAATTGACATACCTGCTGTTATGCTTAACATCGATTTTTACCCATCTTTTTGAAGGAGATCCATATTTAATTATATTTTATTCTAGTGTCTTAAATGGAGCTTGGGCCACTTTGGTCTTGAATTATTTGGTGTCTCCAGGTGTAGTCGAGGCATTATTGCACCCTGAGTCAGCCAAGTGATCTGTTGAGACATACTGACACTCTCTTGCAAATACCAGGTGCTATTCACTTGGTCCACCATAAGTGCCTTGTTGTTTTCATGACAGCACTTTGGTCGTGCTTTTACTTTACTATATCATGAGCTAAGAGCTTTCTTCTGTTGTCTTCTAACTGTGTTTATTTATTCATTCTGGTTGTGTTGAGGCTTAAAGACATCGGCTGTTGAAATGTCACGTGTTGCATACACTTTAAAATCTGGTATGCCTAATCCAACTAATCAAACAGTGAATGAAAATAACACGAGTGAGTCTTTGGTCACCAATTCTCTGGCTAAATCGTGTGATAAACCCAAACGGGCTACTCGCACATCTAAAAAAAGCATTACACTCACTCCTGCGACTCAAACCCCTCTGCAAAATCGGGATATCCGTAAATTTTATGAAAAAAAAATCAATTGTCACCTTCTGTACAGTCCAATCTGGCATCAAAGTCTGTTGTCCCCACCCTACCCCCTGTATTACCATCTGAATGTTTGAATGTAGATGTCCCTAATTCTGGAGTGGGTAATTCCAGCACTCTTACCCCACACCCTGGACTACCATCTCAACGCATGAATGCAGATGTCCCTGACTCCAGAGTGGGTAATCCTAGCGCTGTCATCTCTGATCAAACTATTTTAACGATTGCACAGACCCCCCTGAAAATCACACATCGCAAGAGAACCTTTTCTATAGTTCAAAAAGAAACTATGAGTGAAAATGAAGTTTGTGTTAGTTGTGAGGATGTTGTGGACGTTTCCGATGAAAGCGTGAGTGGTTCCCCGCAGGTGCTATATCCCTACAAGCAAGCATTAGGGATCTTGAAAGTTCTAGGTGTTCCAATGTTACTGATTACAACCTCCTGTGTTCTTTGGCCTCAACTAGACATGCCATAGACAAATCTTATATACAGCCAACTCCCAGACGGTGTTTGTCATCTGGTCGATCAGTCGGCCAAAGCAGTGACGCGGTTGATAATCAAGCACTTATTGAAATTACCCTAGGGGCTGTAAACACCACCATTGCCAGCCTGTATAAGCTATTCGGAGCAATTTACTCTAAGATCTCGCTTCAATCTGCAAAAATAGATCAACTTGGGGAATGGATGAAAGGTGGTCCATGTGAGAAAGATGTTCGATATGACCCTTTGAATGCAGAAATACTTGCAAACATGGCCAAGCGTTTGACAATCTTAGAGTCTAATTATATGACCACCAAGAATCTGTCTCATGAGCCTTTGACATCGGTTCTGCCCATGATTTCCAGGATTATTCGTCCTGTGGAATGTGTGGAGTAAGACGTTGCCAAAAGAAATGACTCATGGAT
The DNA here is from genome assembly GCF_040938575.1 of Ambystoma mexicanum. NCBI lineage: Eukaryota > Metazoa > Chordata > Amphibia > Caudata > Ambystomatidae > Ambystoma > Ambystoma mexicanum. The sequence goes on from NC_090922.1 coordinate 111,885,482, forward strand.
AAGTGTTGACTCTCCGTTGCAAACAGATTCCAATGAGGATGTTCAATATATTCAAACCATTTCTGGTGAAACATCCTGTCAACAGCTTCACAAAAAAAAATGGAAAATACTGGTGGGAAAAAATCTAAAGACATTGCACCAAAAAAAATTGCCTGTAGTAAATGCAAGCCTGAAAAAGAAAACAAGTTCACAACCTCAAGTGAATATTTTGTCAAAAACAACCCAAGTAGATGATGTAATCTATGTTCCAACAGAATCAGAGGGAGGGACTGCTTCAGCTGTGCCGAATAAGGCTGTGTCTGTGGCTACAAATTTAACTCTGATGCCATCATCAACTAATTCTGCATTGACACAAGATCCTTCTGCTCTTGGTCCCTCAGTGGGGTATGAACCACTGAATGATCTTGTAGCATTACTTGAAAATAAATTAACTAATCCTCATCTATTAAAACAATTTGTTCCTACCAATGCCAATCCAATCATCCAGGTGCGTGAAGACTCATCTGGTCGAGATAATCACTCTATCCCTACAGTTGATTGTGAGTCGGGCTTTGAAGATCGTATGGCCGTACTGAAATCCACATTGGATTCTTACATACAGAGGAGAATAACCGAGGCATTACCAAGGGCAAATCCTATGAACACCAATTCACGGCCCTTACACAAAAATGATGCACAACCGGCTGAGGCATGTCATGCAGGCCATGAAATACAGCCCAAATGCTTGCAGAATTACTGCGAACCAGAGTACAGGAATCCTGATCATGGCAGTATTCATAATGCAGCTCCATTATCAAGAGTCGATAATATTTTAAATTCCAAACATGGCCAAAATGAGCAGAGAAACTCTAGAAAAAATAGATTTGATTCCTTCCATTCACTGATACTTAAGTGTTGTGATGGACCATTTGAAAAATATGATCTTTGCCGTTCGAGTGTCCTAAATATTTTTGGAGACATTCAGGCGCTAGAAGATCTCTCCTTAAGTGATTTTGACCAAATTGAGTTTCTATGTGACAGAAATCTGTCCATAGTGCGTTTGTGGATCAAATTAGGGCTGGTAAGAAACATGCTTTGGAAAGCTAAAATGGAACTTTTTAATATGGGATTCCTGTTGGCCCTTGACCCTGCCCGACAAACACACAATCTGGATGAAAATAACCTGCCCAAAACTAAGTCATCACAGGAGCCAGATTGTTTGCGTCCATTTTGCACGAGAGATAACAACTTGAAGCAGGGTTCATCCTCTAAATCCCAATTATAACCATCAGTCAGCGAGAAAAAAGATTAATTTTCACTAGCAAGCTGGAACACGAGGGGGTTCCAACATCTTAAATGGGCTACAAATGATCAACTGAACTGCTTTGACATTGTGGCATTACAAGAAACCTGGATGGCGCAAAGTCCAGTCTGGGATGATCATGATCTTGTCTTGTTACCAGCGATGACAGCAGGCAAAGGTAGACCCACTTCAGGCTTGCTGGTTGCAGTAAAATAGATAAGAGGTTTCAAAATCAGTGCCTGGTTGTCTCCGAATAATTTTATGCAACTAGTAAAGATCTCTCACACAACACACATCTATGCATTAATCCACTTATATCGTAATCCAGTTGGGATTACAGATGATACTTTCTATCGTGATTTATCAATGCTTTTTGAAGAAATTGCTAAAAATACTAACATCTCAGGTACATTGGTGGTGGGGGATTTAAACCTCGTGTGTATTCAGGTAGAAGGCAAGAAAACCAGCAAAGAAGGCCAGCGATGGGCTAGGTTTATGAATGATTTAAATCTCAGAATTGCCAATGGAGCCATTAGGGGAGACATTCCCTCAAACCATACATGGGAGAGAGGTGAATCTAGATCCATAATTGATTACGTCTTCTTGAGCAATAGCATTTTCGTGACTACCAATAAATTCACAATCATCAAACAAAATAAAAGTGACCATCATTTACTATCGTTGGACTGCTTTAGTTTAAAAAATTGACAAATCACAGAAGTGGCACAAACAAATGCTAGTGGTCAATAATGCCAAAAAACGTTTTAGGTGGTCAGAAGATAAATTAATATCACTAAATTACTCGATTACAAATAGCCAGAAAATAAATGGGTTTGAATCGTATGTAGATGTTTTGGATACATTCAGAAACATTCTCCCAAACATCAACAGACCATCTAACATGTAAATACATTGATTTTACATGATTCTCCAACAAAGGAAAACGGATCATAGAAGAAATCTGCGAAATGTGCGTAAACTACCGCTGGCAGATGAGAGAACGCAATTAAAGCGGCTAAGTGCACATATCGAAATTGGGTACGTTCTAGAAAGGCATATCTCTTCCAGAACGATTGTGAGCTTTTTCTGAGAGTATGGGCCTCATTCCGAGTCCGGCGGAAAGCAACAGTAATTACCGCCATGGCGTAAATACCATGTACGATGTGGTCGGAAGGCGCTATTTACACCATATTCCGACTTCGCGTGCACGAGTATTCCGCCATGGCGGTAAACTCCCTTGCGGCATAGCGCAAAAGGTCCCGTCAAACCCCTTACCGCCATAAGCCTAGACGCAATTAACACCACCGCCTTCGATAGAATCCGTAATTAGCGGTGACCGTAAGTTACGCAGACCGTAATTTACGGCCACCGCTAAATACCGGAAACGGAAATAACGTCATCGCACAGGAACGGGAAGCATCACGGCGGCCATATTTAAAATCACAATCCATTGCAATCCACACCATACAGGACAAACAGGACTCCATACAGGACTCAGATCGACCAAACAAACAACAGAGAAGATCATCATGCCGAAAGTTCTGAAAAAGGGGGCAGCGCGCATCAGAAAAGAAAGATTCACCCAGGATGAGTTACAGGTCCTGGTCGACACCCTGCATGAACATGCAGACATCGTATTCTGCAGCGACATGCGTAGGCCCACCATCCTCAGGAAGAAGGAGATATGGGAGTTGGTCGCGCAGAGGGTGAGCGCCGTTGGAAACACCCCCCGCAGCACAACGCATTGCCGCAAACGGTGGGATGACCTTCGTCTCAGGGTGCGGGCCATCATGTCAGCAAACCGTCAGCAGGCCCTGGAGACAGGAGGAGGCCCAGGCTCACCCATTAAAATGATGCCCTGGGAGGAAACATGTGCGGAGATGATGGGCACAGAAGCCATCGAAGGTGTGGGCGAAATGGACTGCGGTGACCCCTCATCCGCTGATGCAGGTGAGTGTCATGAGTCCAAACAGTACATGCATCCTTAATTTGAATCACCGCTAAGGGCCGCCCTAAGAGTCACATGAAGTTTGCTTCGTAGCCCCCCCCCCCCCCCCCCAACATGTCGTAACAAGTGTGACCCAGGATGATGTCAGGTGCAAGGCTGACACCCATATTGGCCATTCCACACAGAGAGCTGGCCAATGTCACTCACCACTGTACTCCGCCAACATGATTGACCCCGCCAATAGTATGCTTTTTCCATCCAAGCCAAGTCCTCACACAAACCTATATATCACCAAGACGCTGCTCTCCCATTGTGTTACCATAGGCTTGGAGTCATGATGACCCCCAGATCATTGATCATGCTGTCTCTCTCTCTCTTGCCCCCCACAGGTAGCGGTCATGAAAGTGAGGAGCAGGAAGGCTCCCGGCCAAGTACCTCCCGGCACAGGGGCAGGGTACAGCGCATACCTGCTGGCAGACACAAGGCCCATACCACACCACCTGCTCCAGCAACCCCCATGGAGGGTACACAACCCCCACCCGCGCACCTGGAAATGGCTGCAGTTCCGCAGGAAACAAGCCCCACGCTACACCCTGAGGAATCCAGCATGTCAGGGGAGAATGCTGCCATGTGCCTCCTTAGTGTGCCAGACAGCCCCACATCCCATTCCGGGGTCAACGTTGAGGAGACCAACGTCTGCAGCCCTGAGTCACCATCATACAGCCAGGTTGCACATAGCGACTCCGGGTCGAGTGATGGGCCAGGCCTCACAGGCGAAGGGCTAACACCTGTCTCACATCAGCCCACATCCCCTGGCGCAACACCTGAGAGGCCTGCAGGCACCATACCGAGCCTGCAAACCACATCCCCCACAACGGCCGCAGAAGCTGTGCACTCCCAGAACCTCACGTCCATGATTGAGGAGTTTCTGCGGGACAACCGGGAATCAGGGTTGGTGCATCACAATGACCTGCAGGCTCTGGGCGAGGTCATCACAACATCAACAAACCGGCTATGTGAGGTGCTCGGCAGGATTGCTGATGCCCTGGAGGCAGCTACCCCCAGGCCTCAGCCCCAGCAGGAGGAACCACCCTCCCAGTGCTCCTCCACGCAGACCAGCCCGGTCCGCAGGTCACAACGCACAATGCGTAAATGAATCCACATGCTCGGGGCGTGGACATTGACTATGAAGCCACACACATGTGGCCTATGTAGACTTGATGGGACCATTGTGGGGCTGTTGTGGGGGGAGGGCGAGGGGGGTGAGGGTGTGCGTGGGAGTTGGGGGGGAGGGGGGTGAGGGTGTGCGTGGGAGTTGGGGGGGAGGGGGGTGAGGGTGTGCGTGGGAGTTGGGGGGGAGGGGGGTGAGGGTGTGCGTGGGAGTTGGGGGGGAGGGGGGTGAGGGTGTGCGTGGGAGTTGGGGGGGAGGGGGGTGAAGGTGGAGGAATATTTGTACACGTGTTCACATGATTGTACAATACACAGTTTGGTGTTTACTTGAAAACAGAGTGGACATTGATCATTGTGCATGTGTCTTTTAATGTCTCACAGTGCATGTAGTACACGTATCCCCACACCCAGTGCCCAATGTCCTGTCAACCTCACCCCCTCAGCTGACTTGTGACTCAGAAATATTGGTCAATCAATGCTTGTCGCACGTGACGTCCCTCCTGTGCATCGGCCCCGTGATGCTGTCCTGCCATTCCTTCCTCCTCCTGCTCCTCCTCCTCCTCCTCCTCTGGTGGGGGCAGACCCACGTCAGGGGGCAGTGGCACGTTCCGCTGGATGCACATGTTGTGCAGCATTGCACATGCCATGGTGATCTTGGACACCTTCTCGTGGCTGTAGATGAGGGCCCCACCTGACCGGCTGAGGCAACGAAATCGTGCCTTCAGTAGTCCGAAGGTCTGCTCTATCACCACCCGTGTACGGGTATGAGATCTATTGTAGTCCTCCTGGTGCCTGTTCTGTGGGTTGCGGACGGGGGTCATGAGCCATGCCTTCAATGGGTAGCCAGCATCACCTGCATGATAGTGGAATGAAGGTAAGTGTTCGTGCAATCATGGTGGAGAAATGGGCTAATCTGACATTGCAGCAGGTGTTCACTGGCCATGCACACAGCTCCCAGGATACAGTGACCCCATTACAGCGTACAATGACGTTGACTGACCCAACCTTATGCATCTCTCTACCCCACCCTTTACCACCCGGGTGGAGTATGCTGGCAGCCTACTCACAGCCCCAATGGACTGCCATGGCCCATTCCGGTTACTCACCAAGCAGCCAGGTACGTCGTTCAGCATGTCGCTCCATGTAGCGTGGTAGTGTAGAGTTGCGCAGGACCAAGGAGTCATGAGTTGATCCAGGGTATCGGGCATTGCATTGTGTGATGGTTTTACTGGCATTGCACACCATCTGGACGTTGATGGAGTGATATTGCTTGCGGTTGCGATACGGCACCTCCATGGCATGGGGCACCACCAATTCTACGTGGGTGCAGTCGATGGCACCTATGCAATTTGGCATGCCTGCAAGTGCATGGAAGGCAGCTTTGGTATCATATGTCTCCTGGGGAGTCCGGGGGAGGCATATGTAGTCCCTTCTGTGCTTGAGGAGGGCATCGAGCACTTGGTTGAGTATACGTGAGAATATGGGCTGTGAAATGCCGTGCATGTGCCCCACTGTATGCTGGTAGGTCCCTGTGGCAAGGAAGTGGAGCACAGACACTACCTTTAGTAGAGGGGGGATGGCAGTGCTGATTTCTATTAGGCTCACTATGTCGTTATGTATCAGGGCCACTATGGTGGTTATCGTGTCCCGGTCAAGGCGGTACAGGGTGTGTATCTGCTCTGGTGTGAGGTTGAAGGGGGTGGGTCTGATGCGTGGGATTGGGGGTTGACGGCGTGGTAATTGTGGCTGCACCGGTGGGGCATGCTGGCCCTGTCTCTGCCTCCTTCTCCTCCTGTGTATCCTCTGTGGTGGGGGCTGTGGTTGCTGTGGTTGCTGTTGTTGATGTTGTCGTCGTTGCTGCCTTGCAAGCAGGGCCTCCAGCTCCATGAATGCTGCGAGAATTGGTATCATCTTGGTGTGGGAGGGGGTGTGGTGTGTGGGTGTGCTCCTTTTGTGCTGTGCCTGACTCTATGGACTCCACCTGTGCTGATTGGGTGCACCTGTTCCTCTTTCTGGCACTCTTCAGGGTTGTTAACACCTTCTCTGCGATGCCGGTAATTGCGCCATGGCGTGGAGGTACTTTGCGCCCTTGTGGAGGCCGTTTTTACCGTGTCCGCTTTACTTGGGATCTGCACTGGTTTACGCCTTGGCGTTAATTCCGACGTGGTGTGTCGGGCGCGCGACACTGGTACGCTATTTACGCCGTCGTAGTTTACGGTGGCGGTAATTACGGTGTGAAGGGTCGGAATAGTCCACGTCGGTAAATGATGGCGGTATTACTTTACCGCCATCGTTTTTCCATTAGCGCCGGACTCGGAATGAGGCCCTATGTCACAACAAATCATCGGCACAAGTTTGGGCACTACTAAACAAATGCAACTCCACTTCCCAAGTAGACCATCAAATTAATGGAGTAACTGAAGCACAATGGCTTAAACATTTCTCCGAACTTTATGCTGATGATAGCATGGGTGACTATAAATATACAAATAGATCCATCTCACGTTGGCATTTAACCTGCTCTGAAGACATTGTTAGGGATTTCATCAATAAATCATCATCCTCTAGGGCAGCAGGCCCGGATGGTCTGTCGAACTATATGTTTAAACAAAATTTGCAACATTGGGCCACTATCCTCAATAATACTTTTAATTATATATTGTCATCTAGAAAAATACCGAAGTCCTGGCGTTCCTCCTTGATTGTTCCAATATACAGAAAAGGAGATCGCAAGGACCCCAAATGTTACCGCCCGATTGCTTTGTTAGATGCACCTGGAAAAATATTTTCACGCTTGGTTCTAAGAAATTTTAATATATGGACCGCCAAGATGCATCAGTGTGATCCAAAGCAAACGGGGTTCATAGCAGGTTTAGGGACTGCCGTTAATTTAGTTACCTTAAGTGCTATTAAAATACAGGCACAAATAACAAAGCGACCAATTTATTTTGCGTTTGTTGATTTACATTCCGCCTTTGATTCAGTTTCTCGATCAAATTAATGAATAAACTCATTAAGGCGGAATGCCCACCCACGTTAAGTGATATTATTTTTGCTCTCCACTCAGACATTACCGTACAGATAAGATTGAATTTTGAAGGCCTGTTAGCAGCTGCAATAAACACAAAACGTGGCCTGAAGCAGGGATGTATTCTTGCTTCAGCTCTCTTTAATTTCTTCATTAATGATATAAGATGGATCTTTGACAATTTAATCGCAGATGCACCGAAATTGAACGGTGTCGAAGTGAAAGCAATGTGGTATGCCGATGACCTTGTACTGATTTCAAAAACCCCTGTTGGATTACAGAATTTGCTCACTACTTTATGCAACTACTTTAGTATTAACGAATTGGTGGTTAATAGTAAAAAAACTCAAATCGTTATGTATGCACCAACTGGTTCACGGAGAAACAAGCTAGAGTGGAAAATCAAGAACACAACAATTGAGGTCGTACCAAATTATGTTTATCTGGGTCTCATTTTTGATGGTGCTTGCTCTCAAATGTGTAAAATTTAACAAAAACTAACAACAGTGATTTCACAGTCAAAAATAATTCTGTTTAAGTACGGTAAATTTTCCATTAAGTCGGCTGTTATATACTGGACCCAAAATGTGGTAGCTACTATACTGTATGGTCTAGAGACCCAAAAAATAATTCCACCTACAGCCTTGAATCAATTGGAGGCAAAATTCTGGCGGGCAGTGCTTCATTTACCTCAGTGTATCCCAGGTTCCTGGATGCGTTATGAGCTAGGGTTATCATCCCTAGCGGCCATGTACAACTGGCGACTGTGCAGTATCTTCTGGAAATGTCTGCTTTCTGCTATAAATGAATCCACACTGGGAATTGTATCGGCTACCTGCTGTCATCCACACATGAATTTCCGAAACAGTGGACTAAGCAGATCATGATGGTGATGAATAATGCAGACATTACAATTGAAACTCTTGTTCTCAATCCAGACCGAGCAAAAAAAAAACTTTACATGATGGACTGGATTGACACAAGAGCTAACTGTTTAAAGTATAAAGATTTCAATCCCCATTTAATTGGCCCAAAAAAATGTAGAGAGATGGAACTATATCTTTGTAAGGCCCCATCCCCTTCAATAAGAAACACTATTCTACGTTACCGGTTCAACCTATGGCCAACTCGTGACGTACAAGCATGTAGAAAACTGATCAGTAATGAGAACAATTGGTGTCGATTCTGTAACAACCATAGTATCAAGGAAACCCTGGAGCATGTAATTGTTGACTGCCCAGAACTCAAGTACCTGAGACAAATACATTTTTGCAACCATTTGCCCTATTTTGCTGAAATGGAGCCTGAGAATAGATGGGTTGCAATAATAGCCACTAACATCATGAGCATCAGAATAGCCACAGTTAATTTTTTGAAGCTTTAGAGTCAAAGTTATAAACCTGCTGTAATAAATCTTGATTATTTTCTTTCTCTTTTTAAAAATATTATAACATGTATATTAATTGTAAAGATCTCACACAAAGAGAAATGTTGAGAGAAATATTATTGCAATTTATAAGGAATAATTGTCGATTGTACTTCAAGAGAACACCACTATAAGAGTGCTTTAGAAATAGTTTACTGTTTTTATTGCTTTCTCTTTTTGACATTTATTTGTGTGTTATTGTGTGTTATTGTTTTAAGATCATTTTAAGTGTTGTTCTTTCTTCTTTAGATGGACTTCGAGATTCCACTTCATTTTGTCTCGAATTAATGCAATGTTTCTTGTTGTTTTGCTGTTGAACATGTTTGTTAATTCTTTTCCTTCTATTTTGTAATGAATTGAAAAAGTTGATTACATTTCAGCTAAATTCAATAAAAAAAATAAATTAAAAAAAATAACGGACAGAATCTCACTCAAAACAGCATCCCTCACATCTAAACGTCTAAACAACCTAGCCCCCCTGTACCTAGCAGAAAAAATCAACAGGAAAATCTCCATGCGACCCACGAGATCTGCCAACACCGCCACACTAGAGATTCCAAGGTTTAAACGTTCTACCGTGGGAGGAACCAGCTTTCCTGTCAAAGCTGCCCACTGTTGGAACAAACTACCACTTGACATTAGAATGGAACAACCGTACCTGCAATTCAGGCACAAAATAATCAAGTGGCTGCGCGCCAACGACACATAACCTAACTCACATTTAGCTTACTCCAGCCATGACCAACCCTTCTGCCTAGACACCCCGCGACATGCCCTGCTCCTGGGCATATGTTTATATATTTCTCTCTGCCGTTTGTGTTTTACAGACACTTGCCTGTATATAGACGCTCACATATGTGTTCTTCTTGTCACTGTGTTGTATTTATTCATGCCAATTGTAACAAGCTTAAGTCTTCATGTAAATTGTTGTGCCGGCTACCCACGGGTTTTGCGCGCATTATCAAATAAACAAACAAACAAACAACAAACAAAGAGCCACATGGCGCTGGCCACAGCGTAGGAGCTTCCATTAAACCCCCACTTTTTTTAGGGGTTGCAAGGGAGACCTGAGGGGTCCCCTGGTGACTCCCAAATGACGTCCCTGGGGCAGCCTCTGAAAATAATTGCCTACTTTTTGATAGTCTATGCCGAAATGAACCATAATGAGATGAAATTAACAGTGTGATGCCCTCTTCTGCAATAATAATATAAGGGGAGAGAAGGTTCCCCTACTTTTATATGCCGAAGACTCAATCCTTATGGCTAGAATTCAAACGGTCTTACAGGCTCAAGTGGTGGCAGTAGGTGAGACTTGCAGTCAAAATCATCTAAAAACAAATAAGAGTTAATTCGAATACAGGATTTTTGGTAAACAAAGGTTACACAATAAAGTAAAGGCAGTGCTCCCAGTTTAGTTGCTTTAGAACACATCAATGAATACCCCTATTTGGGTGTGAAGATTTCTGATACTACTCATTATAAACACCCAATATCATGTGTTGTAAAAAGGTTGTTCCCAATGAAAGGGCAATTATAACAAGCATTGGCAATGTCAGCAATTTGGGTTTGATGGCAGCAGCTGCAAAATGTACAAGTAACTTAGCATCTAATAGCAGTGCTTGGCAAAAGCCTAATACCAAACTGTTGGCTTTGCCAATGCTTGTTTTTAACAGGACTTCAGGGAAGAACACAGCTAGAGTTTATAAATAGAGCGGCTGAAGGAAGACCTGGTTAAGACATTTTTATTACACCAGTAGCGTGTTTACAGCTTCAATCAAGTCATTAATTGTGATAAATATATCGCTTTACCATTGATTGGAGAGACAAAGAGATCACCACAAGGGCTCACCAGTAGGTTTCTTCCTCTCCTCTTGAACTGTTCACGGAGTGTTTCAGAAGGATGAGTAGTAAATAAGAGCCTCCCTGAGACCCTTGCTCCGCTTCCTATGGCAAAGCTGAGAAGAGAAGAAGGGCGTCAGGGAAACCCTCTGGGGAAAAAACCCTGCGTCGTTGTCTGCCGTACTGATGTTGTCAGATGAGAGGTGCAGCGACACAGTCTTGTAGTTGATTGCAGAAAGGCGTCTGACCAGAAGGTAAAACAGAGAGGTAAGTGATTTGCAAGCAAGATTGAATAGAAAAAGAATTGTAAAGAAGTTTATAGTTACCCTTAAAGAGGACGTGGGTGATCTAATGTGTTAGATGAGGGGTAATCCGGCACGTTCCCTAATAAATGAAGTTCTCATTAGAACAGTGAACGAAGCTGGGAACAGGAGGATATAGGTAGACAGGATTTTTACCTGATAAAGTGAACCTAATGGCAATGGGAGATCTATAGCAGGTTTGTAAGCAGAGCGGAGGGGTAGCGCAGTTAGTACGCCGATCATCTTCAATGGTATAAACAGAAAAGAACAATGTCAACTGAAGGCTTCGTCGGAATTGTCTATTACTATATAAACCTATTAACTCTACTCCTCGTACCAGGCTTTCAAAATGGGGGGAGCTGCGAAGTCCGCTCAATAGGGTCCCGACCAGCACCTGAGTGTGTGTGTGTGTTCGTAGAAGAGACCGAGCCGCCTTCGAAGGGAAGGATTTGGTGTTCGAGGTAGAATCTAGGGATAGTTATGAATGGAAGTGAGATTAGAAGAGTGGATGTACGATAGGTAAGAAAGGTAACGAAGAAGCGTTCTAGAATCGAACTTATGAAGCGTTGTTGAATTGCAGTAGCAACGCGTCCGCGCGTTGTCATCAGGACCAGATATACCGGAAACCAAACAGTAGGGCGGGGTCTGCCCATTACGCGAGGGCGCACCAACTAGTCCAACACCTTTGGATACGGCCGCCATCTTGGAAGGAATAATGGACGACACCCTTCTATGGGACCAACAATGCCAAAGGGACCAATGCTTTCGGAGGGGCGTGACAGTATGCCCCCTCCAAAGGGTAGGAGCACCCGGCTTTCCTGGATGGTTCCGAAAGAAAAGGCAAATGAGAGCCGGCGGAAGAACTGTTGAGGCAGGCTCCCAGGAGCGTTCTGCTTGCGAGTAACCACGCCAATCAACCAGGTATTGTAGCCGACCCCGGAAAATACGAGAGTCGCAAATGACAGCAACCTCGTATTCAGGTCCCAGCGGAGTAGAAACTGGAGGAGGACGAGTATTCCGTAGTCTAGAGAAACGGTCCTTCACATCCTTCTTAAGTTGGAAAATGTGGAATACCGGGTGAATTCGAGACCAGGAAGTAGGAAGTTTGAGTCGGAAGGCAGCCGATCTCAGACATTGTAGGATTGGGAAAGACCTGAAATATCTAGGAGACAATTTGGAAGGTAACAGATGACGGGGCAAAAACCGGGACGCCAATCACACTAGGTCTCCAGGTGCTAGTTGAGGCACCAGAGTACAGTGTCTATCAGCAAACATTTTGACACTTTCTTGTGCGTTCAGGAGGGAAGCTTTGGCAGTACGATGTCCTGCATGAATGTCCTTGAGTAGTTTGTCCACATCAGGGAATCGTGAAGGCGAAGTAAGGCATGTAGGGAAGCATATAGGGTGGTAACCGTAAGTACAGAAAAAGGGACTGGAACATATGGCGGAATGGTGAGAGTTGTTATAGACAAATTCTGCCAACGGCAGTAAGGCACACCAATTGTCCTGAGATGCAGAAATGAAGCAGCGTAAGTAACCTTCCAGTGTCTGATTGAGACGTTCTGTCTGACCATTGGTTTGTGGATGGAATCCAGAACTCAATGCCCGGGAGATATTTAGGCTCTTACAGACTTGACGCCAATACTGCAAAGTATATTATGATCCATGGTCCGAGACAATAGTCTCAGGGAGACCATGAAGTGTAAATATCCGTGAGATGAAGATTCGAGCCATTTGTGCCGCTGTAGGAACCTGTGGAAGAGGAATGAAATGGGCCATCTTCGTAAAGTAGTCTATGGTAACCATGATTACAGTACAAACATCAGAGACGGGTAGTTCCACAACGAAATCCATCGAAATCATTTGCCAAGGGCGGTCCGGGACAGGCATCATAGATAGGAGACCCAGTGGGGCCGAACGGGGCGACTTGGTTTGCAAACATATGGAACAAGCAGAGACATAATCCTGGATGTCACTGGTCATCTCTGCCCATCAAAAATGTCATGATGCCTACCCCCGGGGAACCAGACCAGGCCCAGCAACCCCAGAAGCAGGCATCACGTTGTTTTGAGCAAGCCCAAAAGCCCCTCTTAGGGGCTGTTTAGGTGCGGTTCTGGCGCCTTTGGCGCCAGGCTCATATTAAGAGTCAGTCCTGGCACCTTCGCGTTATTCTGCATCCAGCAGCGTAACGCTCACCGTGTCTGCAAGCCTGCATCCAGTCTTTTGCCACGCCCGCCTCGAGTCTGCATCTCCTAGAAAAAGGGAGGAACAGAAGGAGGAAGGATAGAATAAGAGCAAACCTTCACTCCTTACCTGGATTCCGGATCCACCGCACCTTCGAACTGGAAGAAAGAAGCATTTACACGCGCCGCCTCGCCTGCTGCAGCGCTGCGCTGAACTCACCGGCCCTCGGAGCATCCTCACAATCCACCGCATCCTTCTGCAAGTTCCGCCGCATCCTGGCACCTAAGGGGAACACAAGAACAGCAAAGGTGAGCCAAGGAAATAAACAGAGGCAATAGTAACTACCCTCATTGACTTACCTGATTACCGCCGGGGGTACTATTCCTCTTCACGGGTCGGCGCAGTCTCCATTGCATCCTCGCCGCACCCCGGCCCCTAAGGGGAACAAAAGGAAGACAAGGTGAGACAACGGGACAATAAGGGGAACTCTTCTCACCGCAATAGACTTACCTAATTTTACCGCTGGAGGCATAATTCCTCGAACTTCATATTTTCTCGCCACACCTGAATAAGGGAACAGGCAGCTTACATTCTGGCCTTATTTTATTGAACTGTGTAGGATAAGCCAAATCCTTACCTGAACTTCGTCAGGTACCACGAGGAACTCTTCGCTGGGGTCAAGCTGGAAACTGCAAGGATTCGGACAAGAGTGAAAGTCAGACATGTGAACTCTTACGAACTACATATTTTTTGGAGTCATTATTGTTCTGGAACTCACCAATTTCTTTGAGCCAGTGAAGCAACTGGTTATCAACGCGCCCCTGCGCTCAATGTAGGATGGAGAGCACATCTTTTCAAACCATCAGGTGAGACTATAGGAGGGGACATCAAAGGTGATCTGAGGGGAGAACAGTGGGGGTGGGGGGAATTTACACTCGACTCCACGGGTGGTTAATTCCCTTTCTCCATTTGCAGAAGGGTATTCCTACGGGCTGAGCAAATGAAGCTAGGTGGGCCAGTCCAGTCCGTCATCTCGGCCCTACGCGTCACATTGGTGGAGACCGCAGCTGTCCAGTTCAGATCGACGCCTCTGTGGGAGCCAGGTGAGCGTAACAAAAAATTACGTTGAACCAACTCCTTAGTATTTGCGACGCCTCTATGGCTGGCCATTAGAGAATCATGGCATAGCTTTAGAACTGATTTTCTTAATTCCGTGGAAGGAATGAATAGTTGTTCATTTCTATAGACACATCCTTGCGAGGGAGTAAGCTTCCATGTATCTATTGTCTGTGGATTAAGCTGTAGAAATTGGGAGGTTACTTCTGCTACTAATTTGAGGAAGGTCGTAACTACTTGTAGGAATCTCGCTCTGGGAAATAGAGGTTCAGATCAGAAGGGGGTAGAGTTGTAGTCCTTTCTTGACAATGCATCCGCTTTAAGATTCACACGACCTGGTATAAAAGTGATAGGGAGAAGAAGTTTGCCCAATGGGCTTGTCTGCTGTTCCGGGTCTGCGAGTATTGTAACGCTCGGAGATTGCTGTGATCTGTCCAGACTCAATAGCATGCTTGGCTCCCAATAACAGGTGCCTCCATTCCTTGAAGGCGCGTTTGATTGCAAGTAATTCCTTTTTGAGGACTGTGTAGTTAATCTCGGAAGGTGAGAGAGAGGATCATAAGTTCTAGAATCGAATTTATGAAGCGTTGTTGAATTGCAGTAGCAACGTGTCCGCGCGTTATCATCAGGACCAGATATGCCGGAAACCAAACAGGAGGGCGGGGTCTGCCCATTACGCGAGGGCGCACCAACTAGTCCAACACCTTTGGATACGCCGCCATCTTGGAAGGAATAATGGACGACACCCGTCTATGGGACCAACGATGCCAAAGGGACCAACGCTTTCGGAGGGGCGTGACAGTATGCCCCTTCTGAAGGGTAGGAGCACCCGGCTTTCCTGGATGGTTCCGAAAGAAAAGGCAAATGAGAGCCGGCGGAAGAACTGCCGAGGCAGGCTCCCAGGAGCGCTCTGCTTGCGAGTAACCACGCCAATCAACCAGGTATTGTAGCCAACCCCGGAAAATACGAGAGTCGCAAATGACAGCAACCTCGTATTCAGGTCCCAGCGGAGTAGAAACTGGAGGAGGACGAGTATTCCGTAGTCTAGAGAAACGGTCCGTCACATCCTTCTTAAGTTGGAAAATGTGGAATACCGGGTGAATTCGAGACCAGGAAGTAGGAAGTTTGAGTCAGAAGGCAGCCAATCTCAGACACTGTAGGATTGGGAAAGACCTGAAATATCTAGGAGATAATTTGGAAGGTAACAGATGACGGGGCAAAAACCGGGACGCCAACCAAACTAGGTCTCCAGGTTCTAGTTGAGGCACCGGAGTACGGTGTCTATCAGCAAACATTTTGACACTTTCTTGTGCGTTCAGGAGGGAAGCTTTAGCAGTACGATGTCCTGCATGAATGTCCTTGAGTAGTTTGTCCACATCAGGGAATCGTGAAGGCGAAGTAAGGCCTGTAGGGAAGCAGATAGGGTGGTAACCGTAAGTACAGAAAAAGGGACTGGAACATATGGCAGAATGGTGAGAGTTGTTATAGACAAATTCTGCCAACGGCAGTAAGGCACACCAATTGTCCTGAGATGCAGAAATGAAGCAGCGTAAGTAACCTTCCTGTGTCTGATTGAGACGTTCTGTCTGACCATTGATTTGTGGATGGAATCCAGAACTCAATGCCCGGGAGATATTTAGGCTCTTACAGACTTGACGCCAATACTGCAAAGTATATTATGATCCATGGTCCGAGACAATAGTCTCAGGGAGACCATGAAGTGTAAATATCCGTGAGATGAAGATTCGAGCCATTTGTGCCGCTGTAGGAACCTGTGGAAGAGGAATGAAATGGGCCATCTTCATAAAGTAGTCTATGGTAACCATGATTACAGTACAAACATCAGAGACGGGTAGTTCCACAATGAAATCCATCGAAATCATTTGCCAAGGGCGGTCCGGGACAGGCATCGTAGATAGGAGACCCAGTGGGGCCGAACGAGGCGACTTGGTTTGCAAACATATGGAACAAGCGGAGACATAATCCTGGATGTCACTGGTCATCTCTGGCCATCAAAAATGTCATGATGCCTACTCCCGGGGAACCAGACCAGGCCCAGCAACCCCGGAAGCAGGCATCACGTTGTTTTGAGCAAGCCCAAAAGCCCCTCTTAGGGGCTGTTTAGGTGCGGTCCTGGCGCCTATGGCGCCAGGCTCATATGAAGAGTCAGTCCTGGCGCCTTAGGCACCAGGCTCATAGAGTAAACTTACCTGGTGCAGACCATGCTGCAGAGCTCCAAGCCAGATGAGGCTTGGAAGGGACTATTTTACCTAGGGACGATTTTTTACTCGGGTGGGGCTGGGGAAGAATACTCACCTGGGACTACTTAGGAAGCTATTTAAACCACGCCAGAAGAGCAGCACACGCTTTGCGTTATTCTGCATCCAGCAGCGTAACGCTCACCCTGTCTGCAAGCCTGCATCCAGTCTTTTGCCACGCCCGCCTCAAGTCTGCATCTCCTAGAAAAAGGGAGGAACAGAAGGAGAAAGGTTAGAATAAGAGCAAACCTTCAATCCTTACCTGGATTCCGGATCCACCGCACCTTCAAACTGGAAGAAAGAAGCATTTATGCGTGCCGCCTCGCCTGCTGCAGCGCCGCGCTGAACTCACCGGCCCTCGGAGCATCCTCACGATCCACCGCATCCTTCTGCACGTTCTGCCGCATTCTGGCACCTAAGGGGAACACAAGAACAGCAAAGGTGAGCCAAGGAAATAAACAGAGGCAATAGTAACTACCCCCATAGACTTACCTGATTACCGCCGGGGGTACTATTCCTCTTCACGGCTCGGCGCAGTCTCCATTGCATCCTCGCCGCACCCCTGCCCCTAAGGGGAACAAAAGGAAGACAAGGTGAGACAACGGGACAATAAGGGGAACTCTTCTCACCGCAATAGACTTACCTAATTTTACCGCCGGAGGCATAATTCCTCGAACTTCATATTTTCTCGCCACACCTGAATAAGGGAACAGGCAGCTTACATTCTGGCCTTATTTTATTGAACTGTGTAGGATAAGCCAAATCCTTACCTGAACTTCGTCAGCTACCACAAGTAACTCTTCGCTGGGGTCAAGCTGCAAACTGCAAGGAATCGGACAAGAGTGAAAGTCAGACATGTGAACTCTTACAAACTACATATTTTTTGGAGTCATTATTGTTCTGGATCTCACCGATTCCTTCGAGCCAGTGAAGCAACTGGTTATCAACGCGCCCCTGCGCTCAATGCAGGATGGAGAGCTCATCTTTTCAAACCATCAGGTGAGACTATAGGAGGGGACATCAAAGATGATCTGTGGGGAGAACAGTGGGGTTGGGGGGAATTTACACTCACTCCACGGGTGGTTAATTCCCTTTCTCCATTTGCAGAAGGATATTCCTACAGGCTAAGCAAACGAAGCTGGGTGGGCCAGTCCAGTCCGTCATCTCGGCCCTACGCGTCACATTGGTGGAGACCGCAGCTGTCCAGTTCAGATTGACGCCTCTGTGGGAGCCAGGTGAGCGTAACCAAAAATTGCGTTGGACCAACTCCTTAGTGTTTGCGACACCTCTATGGCTGGCCATTAGAGAATCATGGCATAGCTGTAGAACTGATTTCCTTAATTCCGTGGAAGGAATGAATAGTTGTTCATTTCTATAGACACATCCTTGCGAGGGAGTAAGCTTCCACGTATCTATTGTCTGTGGATTAAGCTGTAGAAATTGGGAGGTTGCTTCTGCTACTAATTGGAGGAAGGTTGTAACTACTTGTAGGAATCTCGCTCTGGGAAATAGAGGTTCAGATCGGAAGGGGGTAGAGTTGTAGTCCTTTCTTGACAATGCATCCGCTTTAAGATTCACACGACCTGGTATGAAAGTGAAGACAATCTCATAGGGGGAGAAGAAGTTTGCCCAATGGGCTTGTCTGCTGTTCCGGGTCTGCGAGAATTGCAACGCTTGGAGATTGCTGTGATCTGTCCAGACTCAATAGCATGCTTGGCTCCCAATAACAGGTGCCTCCATTCCTTGAAGGCGCGTTTGATTGCAAGTAATTCCTTTTCGTGGACTGTGTAGTTAATCTCGTAAGGTGAGAGTGTCTTTCATATATATGCAACTGGGCATTCTATTCCCTGACTATTCTCTTGAAGCAGGATGGCCCCTAAAGCTTGATGTGATTTATCAGTTTCCACAATAAACCCTTTTGTCTGATCTGGGGTAAGTAGTATGGGTCCGGAAATGAAGCATCTTTTAATCTTCTCGAAGGCCTGATGGGCATGCTCCAACCAGTGGAATTTCGCTTCTTTCTTGAGGAGTGCTGTCATCGGTAGGATCTCTTCTGAGTAATTGGGAATGGATCGTCTATAAAAATGTGTGAATCCTAAAAATCTCTGCAGATCCTTCACACACAAAGGAGAAGGCCATTCAGTCATAGCAGAGACCTTCCTCTGGTCCATGGCTATGCCCTGAGCTGATAATATGTACCCTAAATATGCCACTTTGTTCTTGTGAAATTCACATTTGCCTAATTTGCAATAGAGATGGTTGTCAGACAATCTTTGCAGTACTTCCTTGACATGACAAATATGGTCGGTAGGTGAAGTAGAAAAGACCAAAATATCATCTAAATAGACGATGACTGTATGAAGGAGCATATCCGAGAAAATGTGGTCCATAAAACGCTGGAAGACGGCCGGAGCATTAGACAGCCCGAAGGGCATTACTCTATATTCGTAGTGCCCAAAGGGAGTACGGAAGGCCGTTTTCCACTCATCTCCAGCTCGGATATGGATAAGATGGTACGCTCCTCGGAGGTCCAATTTTGTGAAGATAGTAGCTCCCTTTACTGCCTCGATGATGTCTGGGATCAAGGGCATTGGATACCGATCTGGGATTGTGATCTTATTCAGCCCACGGTAATCTATACATGGTCGGAGTTCTGTTGTATTCTTCTTGGGGATGAAGAATAATGAAGCCCCTGCTGGAGATGTGGACTCCGTGATAAGACCATTACGTAAGTTCTTTTGAAGATACTCCTTAAGGACTTCCCGTTCTCATGAGGATAAAATGTACATGCGACCAAAGGCAATAGGGGAATCAGGAACTAATTCCAAGGAGCAATCATCCCTCCAATGCGGGGGTAACTCGGCATACTCTGAATCCAAAAATATGGCCTGAAACCATTGATAGTAATGTGGGATCTCTTGGACATTATTAAGTACAGCTGCTTTAGAAAAATTCTCCTGAACTGAAGTTCCAGAACGGAACCCTAGGGCTCCGTCAGTAAGATAGTTCCTTAGACAATGCTCTGAACCCAGAAATATTGTTCCGGCTGTCCAATTGATACAAGGATTTGGGTGCGGAGCCAGGGTAATCCTAGTATCAAGGGTTAATGAGCTGTATGAATAACATCAAATATGATTGTCTCTTGGTGTGATGCAATCTTCATCTGAAGGGGCCTAGTCTGCTCCTTTATGGGACCCGAAACTAACGGGCTACCATCTACCGACTCCATGGGGATAGCCATAGGTTTCACTGAACATGGTATTCCTTGATTAGTTTTCCAGTGGGTATCGATAAAATTGCCTGCAGCCCCACAATCAATCAAGGAGGGAACTATTATAGAGTCAAAAGAACCCCACTTTAGAGTGACCTGCAAGACGACCATTGGGAGTTCTGGAATTTCAGTTACTTGAGAGGACAAAGGCAAGGTTGAGGAACCTTTCACTGATTCCCTAGCCGCGGTTCCCCGAGTGGTTGGGAGGGAGCGTTTCCCAGTCTTTTAGTTGGTGCGATAGAACAATCTTGTACCGCATGATCCTTGGCCCCGCAATACATGCACAAACCTTGCATGCAACGTCTGTTGCATTCTTCAGGAGTTAGTCTAACCCTTGTCGCTCCTATCTGCATTGGCTCATCTGTCTGCGCTTTAGCTGAAGATGGAGGATAAGTGGTCGCATATCTCGTAGGTCGAATTCGATGTCGTTCAGGATGTCGTTCCTGTAATCGGTAATCCATTTGCATCACCATAGAAATCAGTTCTGCTAGATTTGTCGGACGCGGTACTCTGGACACTTCGTCGTTAAACTCCTTGTTCAAGCCTCGTCGGAACAAAGTTATCAGGGCATTATCCACCCAGGAAGTACTGGCTGCTAGTTGCTTGAATGTGGTGATATATGATAGTAAATCTTGAGATCCTTGTTTATAGTCCAACAGTTGTTCCTGGACTGATACTGTGATCTCTTGTCTACCAAACATTGTTCAAAGGCTATTCAAGAAGGCTGGGTAAGAATCCAAAAGAGGGTTATTCGTGGTGACTAGTGGTGTCGCCCACGCCAAAGCAGGCCCGATTAAATGAGATATCATGTGCCCTCCTTATCGCCATCATTATGGAAGAAGTTAATCTTAAATGAAAACTGGACTGTACATGCCTCTATGAAGGCTTAAGGTTTATGAGGATTTCCATCATATAATCCCCAGGAATAGGTCCAGGGGGTAATTCAGAGCAACTAGGAGCTCTTCCCACATGTTGTCGCAGGATGGCATTTTCCTGTTTTAGTGCCTGTACTTCTGCGGTCAAAGATTGGACCCCGTTAATAGCTGTTGCTGTTGAACCGGATCCATGTCTTTATTTGAGGGTTATATTGCGAGAGTACGTTTTTGAGGTGCCCTCCCAGTTTCTCCAGGAATAAAATTCCTATCCTTTCTTAGGCGTTGCTAACTGTGATAAATATATTGCTTTACCATTGATTGGAAAGACTAAGAGATAACCACAAGGACTCACTGGTAGGTTTCTTCCTCTCCTCAAGAAGGATGAGTAGTAAATAAGAGCCTTCCCGAGACCCTCCCTCCGCTTCCTATGGCAAAGCTAAGAAGAGAAGAAGGGCTTCAGGGAAACCCTCTGGGGGAAAAAACCCTGCTTCGTCGTCTGCCGTACTGATGTCGTCAGATGAGAGGTGCAGCGACACGGTCTTGTAGTTCATTGCAGAAAGGCATCTGACCAGAAGGTAAGAGAGAGAGGTAAGTGATTTGCAAGAAAATTGAATAGAAAAAGAGTTGTAAAGAAGTTTATAGTTACCCTTAAAGAGGACGTGGGTGATTTACTGTGTTAGAAGAGGGGTCATCCGGCACATTCCCTAATAAATGAAGTTCTCATTAGAACAGTGAAAGAAGCTGGGAACAGGAGGATATAGGTAGACAGGATTTCTACCTGATAAAGTGAACGTAATGGCAACGGGAGATCTATAGCGGGTTTGTAAGCAGAGCAGAGGGGTAGCGCAGTTAGTACGCCAATCTCTTCAATTGTATAAACAGAAAAGAACAATGTCAACTGAAGGCTTGGTCGAAATCGTCTATTACTGTACAAACCTATTAACTCTACTCCTCGTACCAGGCTTTCGAAATGGGGGGAGCTGCGAAGTCTGCTCAATAGGTTCCCGACCGGCACCTGAGTGTGTGTGTGTGTTCGTAGAAGAGACCGAGCCGCCTTCGAAGGGAAGGATTCGGTCTTCGAGGTAGAATCTAGGGATAGTTATGAATGGATGTGAGATTAGAAGAATGGATGTACGATAGGTAAGAAAGGTAACGAAGAAGCGTTCTAGAATTGAACTTACGAAGCGTTGTTGAATTGGAGTAGCAAAGCATCCGCGCATTGTCGTCAGGACCAGTTATGCCGGAAAGCAAACAGGAAGGCTGGGTCTGCCCATTACTCGAGGGCACACCAACTAGTCCAACACTTCGGATACGGCCGCCATCTTGGAAGGAATAATGGACGACACCCGTCTATGGGACCAATGATGCCAAAGGGACCAACACTTTCGGAGGGGCGTGACATTAACTCTCAGAAGACTGCTTTGGAAAAACACTGTCGGGCACATCAAACACAAACTTTGATGGTAAGGCTTGATAAAGCTAACTCAAAGAGATCTAGGAGAATGTGTTTTGGGCGGGTCGAGGCAGAATTGTGTGGGAATGGCCGCAGGGATCACCATGGCCATGGGCAGTCAATGGGTGGGTAAATTACCAAACAACACCTACAAGCTTTGTGTTCCTCCCCATATGCCATTTCTCTCTAGCTGTACTATATTGAAATAGTTTCAGTTTATAAGTGGCGCGTCAGCGCCACCCAATAGCCAAAACTAAAAAGCGTGGAATATGAGTAAGACGAGCTATTGCCATTGCAATTTAGGGAAGAACACCCTCCACTTTTTACTTACACCCTCCACATTTAAATAATTTGCCGGTTGTACAAACAATTGAGGAACAAAAAGTAATGTCCGAGTATTTGAGCTGAAGGTATACGCTCTACAAGTGAATATATGGCCTTTCCTCTGGGAGATTTTAATGGCAAGGTAACTGGGAATGTGGGAGCTTTCTTAGCTGCGACTTAGAAAGTTAAAGGGTTTATCGGGTCCTTCTGCCTACTCAGCATATAATAACTTTCAACGTGTTGGTTGTGAGGCCATATGCACTTAAACTTGTTGCGTTTCTCCTGTTTTGTTAGGAGTATCTTGAGTATATATTATGAACATTATGAATCATTTCTTTGAACTGTACTTGATTGTATGCGCTTAGGGGTTTTATTATGGATCTTTGCATTGAATTGTACCGGATTCTATCTGTTTTCATCGTTTATTTGTCATATGTGTGATGTACTATGTGTGTTTTATACGAAAGGGACAATTTCTCATAGAGATATGCTGAATTGATTTTTTTATATATATAAAATAGGTTTTAATGAACAAGAAAAAGGAACATTCTCTCATTGGGATTGTGGTTAATGGACCAATGGAGGAATGGATAAGGAGGAGAAAGTAAGATTAAGAGAGCGTGGGGTATAAGGAAAAGATGAATAAGATAGAAGGGAGAAAAACAAGCATTCTATGATAAAGAGGGTTAGTACAGGTAGCCTTTGGCAATTTAATAGTAACATTTTCTAGAGCCAGTTATATATACATGAGAGAATATAACCTTAGTAATGTTAAACATCCTCTTAAAAATCAATAGATATTTGCTACCAGGATTTCTATTCTTCTCGCTTATTCTTGTTCATTAAAACCTATTTTATATATTTTAAAAAAAACATCAGCATATCTATAAGAAATTGGCCCACACATCGAAATTAAATTACATGCCTACCGCCAAATCCAAATTGGCATCGCTAGCAATATCCAAAATGGCTGCGATTGCGTGGCGCGATGACGTCATGACACTACCACGTGATTACTCACGGCAGCGCATGATGTCATCGCGCACCGCGTGCATCTTTCGAGCCTTAAATAGCACGATTCTCCATTCATACCCTGTGCCTCTTACAGGAAGCATCAGGAAGTGGCAAAGGCTTACCAAAGCCTTTTTTCTCCAAATAAGAATACTTACAAGGTAAGCAAGACCTGGACATTCTTCTAAATAATGCTTCTTACTTAGAATGCTCATTGTGAGGACCATTCTCCCCCACCTGTCACTAATACAAATTTCTTTCTATCCTTTTCTCTTTTTTTTCTCCTGTTCTCACCCCTCTGGGAAATTTCCTTTATTTTTCAAATTTGAAGTTCATTTAAACTGAAGAGTCAAGATACAACTGTAAACACATTGTAAACACTGGGAAATACCACCCCAGGAATTATATAACAATGGGTGAGTTATCCTTGTTTTGAAGAGAATCCCTGCGCCTCTTTTAAGTGATTGGACCTTGTTTTTAGTTGCTAATTTTTTTATCATATAACAGTATATATATTTGTTTTTTGTCAATTCTAGAAAAATGTTTGAAATCTTTCCTGATGAGCAATTGAGAACAAAATGGTGAAACACGTGTCGAGAGTATAGTTACTGATTTGAAATAAAAAACTTTTTTTCTTGCCATCAAAATATTGCAAGAATTATATTTGAACCTAAACAAACCTACCACTATAAACAAAACCTCACAATCTGACACAAATTTGTGAGATCAATGCTAGCATAACCTTTTGAAATTACTGGTTGGCCCACTAGAATACTATCCCTCTTCTTCTTTTCAATGTACTTTGTTGTGTGGCAGTCACACATAAGCAGGATTATCTTTTACAAGACAACCAGAGAGATTTAACATTATAGGTGTGGAATCACCAAGGGTAAGTTTTGTCTGACTGCAATTACCCTCAAACCACCAGGGGAAGTGTTGCGAACTTTCTGAATAGATGTATTATTATCATAGTGTAAATAGGAACACATTGTGCTACAGTAGAAAACATTTCATAGGCTCAAATCAGATATGATACCTCCAACCTTCATGTTATTCCAGTTTGGAGGATCGTGACGATTCCAGTTGTAGATAGGGTTGATATGTAATTGCTCTGATCATGATTGTTAGTGACAGGAAGTAAGTTTGGGTATCTTTTGTTAAATAAGATCAGATTTTCTAATGCATCATCTCCTACATAATTTGAAAGATGGCAACCGCTGGAAGAACCTTGAACAAGGTGAAGTTTCTGCTTCTGTTGTTTATTAGCACCCGGGGCAGGGGAGCAACCAATCAAGTTTCTTGGATCGTGGCCTGAATCACATGATCCAAGTCTGCATTTCAAGCAACCTGATGGCTTTTCCCCATCCTACCATCTTCCCTCCACCCTCCCTTCCCCAAAACTTCATTTTCCCTGTGCCTCCACCTCCACTCACCTGATGCAGCGGAAGCTCCAATGCCGCTGTTGTTGCTCCGTCTTCCTTCTTCTAGCTGCCATGGAAATGGAAGAGGGGCTCTGCTTGGAGCCCCGTCTTCCAGCTCGGTTTCAGCAATCTTGAAACAGTCTTTTATATGAATGAATGGGATGACGTGAGGCATCCCGTTCATTCATTCAAAATACACTGCTATCAGTACCCCAGGTTACTGAATTCGCAACCTGGGTTGCGACTCGCAATAATCACCTGTTCCACAGGCTGGAACTGTGGGGTGTAATCAAAGGCCCCAAACCAACCAAACTGAAGGCCCCACTGGAAAAATAACCTGTCAGCCTTCATATAAAAAAAATCCACACTAAAAATGGGCCTATTAAGGCAGGCGGTGGGGGTTCTGCAAGTAACACAAGGAAGTGCAATGTGAAAAAGGCCTATCTGTCATTATACATGAAAAACAGCCTTTTAATTCATGGTGGTGAAAGAAAATCAAAGGCCCCTTTCACATGAAAAGCAGGATTTGCAAATACTGACACAAAAATGGCTGTACATGTGCGTTTGAAAGCAAGACATGAGAAAAATGTTCTATGTCTAACATAAAGATGTCAGGGAAAAGACTTTGGGTGTGTTAAACTAGCGGTAAGGCATATTATGCTTCACTGGCAAAATACAGGCAAAAAGTGAAAAGAAAAACTTTGTTTCCATGGGTCACATGAAGATCTCATTTAGGTCCGAGGCAGGCCCTTTTGGCTTGTTGTTGGGTCAAATTTGCAAATGGCTCCCCCCACTGCAAGCCTGGTTCATGTATCCCCACTATTTACAACTGCAATAAAATGGGCCTGCCTGAAGGGTGTTGAACACCAAGTTTTCCTAGACCTGTTGTCTCTAAAGGCAGTTCTATGCAGGCCAAATATCTTAGCCAGTGCGTGACTGGAATATGTTAAGGGGGATCTCTGTGTTGCCAAAGTAGATATGACCAGCAGCAACAAACTTCAAACAACAAAGAGGCTAATAAAAAGAAAAAAGCTCTGGACACAGGCTGGCCAAGAGGGGCAAATGGCCTGGAGGCAGGAGAGCTCCAATTTGCATAACATGAAGATTTCATATTAATTTAAAGGTACTGCTATAACTTAAGCCGTTGTATCAGCAATCATAGGTCGTGCTGCCTTTATTTCTGTGTCATTTGTTTAGATAATTTTAAGGCGATTTTGTTGTTGAAATAAAATTCATCCACCTGAGACTTAGGGAATTGTTTAAAGGTGTTCCTGGCTTCTCTGAACATGTTACGAATTTGAAAGTTGGCGAACTTGTGGAGGGTAAAATTAGGAATGTGGGAAGTAAGTTGCATATTCATAACTATAATGCTTTTTGTAAAAACGGCAGAAAATTGCCAAATGCCCATGGAACATGGTGCAGATCTGGCTGTCGTTTTATTTAATTCCCAATGATTAGCTGAATCTGAAAATATATACATTATGGCAGTCACTAGTAAAGCACAATGTTTTGCCACATAAATACTTTTTGCCAAAATGTTGAGATGGAAACAAAAGGGGATTTCAAATGGGAAATGCCAAATGGCTGTTCCAGTCTCCTAAACCAATCCTTAAAGAGATGCTGGATTTGGGAGGAGAAAGAAGGGCAACTGTCCAGTCCTGGTTGCAAGAACTCTTGCAGGGTACTGCCCAATATTGAAATCTTGATGGTGTCATCTGTGTTGCCATAGCCTCCCAAGTAGATATTACCGGCAGCAACAAACTTCAAACAACAAAGAGGCTAATAAAAAAAAAGCTCTGGACACAGGCTGGCCAAGAGGGGCAAGTGGCCTGGAGGCAGGAGAGCTCCAATTTGCATAACATGCAGATTTCATATTAATTTAAAGGGACTGCTATAACTTATGCCATTGTATCGGCAATCATAAATCGTGTTGCCTTTATTTCTGTGTCATTTCTTTAGATTATTTCCAGGCAATTTTGTTGAAATAAAATTCATCCAACTGCGAGTTAGGGAATTGTAATGACCATCTAAAAGGTGTTCCTGGCTTCTCTGAACATGTTCCGAATTTGAGAGTTGGCGAACTTGTGGAGTGTAAAATTAGGAATGTGAGGAGTAAGTTGCATATTCATAACTATATTGCTTTTTGTAAAAATGGCAGAAAAT
Source organism: Ambystoma mexicanum (assembly GCF_040938575.1). Lineage (NCBI taxonomy): Eukaryota > Metazoa > Chordata > Amphibia > Caudata > Ambystomatidae > Ambystoma > Ambystoma mexicanum. The sequence goes on from NC_090922.1 coordinate 111,912,553, forward strand.
TGCCAAACGCCCATGAAACATGGTGCAGATCCGGTTGTTGTTTTATTTAATTCCCAATGATTAGCTGAATCAGAAAATATATACATTATGGAAGTCACTAGTAAAGCACAATGTTTTGCCACATAACAATTTTTTGGCAAAATGTTGACATGGAAACAAAAGAGGATTTCAAATGGGAAATGCCAAATGGCTGTTCAAGTCTCCTAAACCAATCCTTAAAGAGAGGCTGGATTTGGGAGGAGAAAGAAGGGCAACTGTCCAGTCCATGATGCAAGAACTCTCGCAGGGCTCTGCCCAATATTGAAATCTTGATGGTGTCATCACTAGTATATAAAGTGGATGTGTTATGAGAAAGGGACAGAGCTGTTGAAAATAACCATCTGACACAAAGAAACACCAAAAGAGATTTGTAAGATTGCCTCTGGGTGAAGCTGTCTATTGCTGGGGAGGCATACAAAAGCTGACTGGGTCCTATGGTGAAGAGCTAGGGACCATCCTTGAGAGTGGAGTGAGGGTCCTGAAATGCAGCTGGCTTTCCTGAACTTTAAACAAAGGCTTTCAATGTGAGTAGAATTGAGCCAATTGAGAACAAAGCTGGGGGAGTCTGCTTGCCTTAAATCGTTTCCCTTTGTAATGGGTACGGAGGAGGGCTGGCACAACTGTGTAGATCTTTAGCCTATTTAACAAAAAATATTTATTCAATTAATTCCCATTGGTAGAACACCATGTGATGATTTTTGTTCAAATTCATAATTAACAAAGCATATTCCTAGTGTGCGCTGAAAACTATAGAATGTAATTTAATTGACTAATCTTATTGATCCGAGGTGAATATGTGGCTGAAGGACTTAATTTGGCTAAGTGACACAGACAGAGAATATGCACCCTCTGCAGTCCGCAGAACCGGCCAAAAAATATTTGGAATCCCCTTACAGAATACCTGGTGGCCCATGACGACGCCCCGGGCTGATAATAGAGAGTATGGAAAATAATAACTGCTATGTTACAGACCCCTCTTGAAGTAGTGTACAGAACAAAGGAGCTGGATAACTTGCCCAGATGTATTACCTGACTGTGTGTACATTACAGTGTAACCGTCAGCTAATCAATGTTATGATATCTTTCCATGACTGATATTGGAGAGATGTGAACCAATCAATGAAGAAATGTTTTTTAAAAAAAGAATCCTATTGGTCCAACTTCCCCAACACAGGCATATAAGTGAAGGGGGGGGTCTGAAACCCAAAATTCCTAAATCATCCCAATTTTTCTGTCCAGTTATGCATTTGTACAAATCCGTAAACCCAACTGCATGTGTAAATTGATTTTGTTTCTTTATTTATTTTATTTGATTTGATTTGACATTTGGAAGGCACTTATGCATGAAGAAATTGTGTTTCAAAGTGGCAACAGGGTATAGGGAAGTGAACAAAGGAACACCAATACAATGGAATATGATAACATTGATGAACAAAATACAAATACGGTCCTACTAGTCCTTGTGAACATATGGATCGTGCAAGTGCAGAGAGAGAGAAAGGACAGGAAAAGGGGTAAGTGCTACAGGATCCACAGAGGGGTGAAGTGCCAGAGAGACAGTTGCAAAGTCAACAGGTAAGGGCCAGATAGTGATTGAAGAGAGGTCACCAGGCCATACAATAAGTGCAGACCTGTGAGACAGCACAGGCCAAGTGCTGCCCGAAGGCAAGTGCAAGGGAGGGTGGATGCTGCAGGTGATCAGACAGAGGGCCAGGACCCAGGAGGACACATAAGGGCCCAGGCCACCAATCACAGTGACTGTGGGGTTTAGCAAGGGAGGGAGAGAGGGACGGAGGAGGAGAAGAGGATCACTTTGAAGTGCTTGTGGAACCTGAGGAGATCCGGCTCAAGACGGAGAGAAAGGGGGAGGCTTTTCCAGAGGAGGGAGCCAGCTGAGGAAAGGGAGTCGCTGACCACTCTCTACTTAGAGAAGTACTTGACAAGCAGAGAGTTGGAGCTGGAGGATCAGAGGGATCTGAAAGGAGAGTATTTTTTGAGAGAAAATTGCAGGTATTTTGGTCCCTGGCCCTAGACAGCCTTATGGATGATGCAGAGGGATTTAAACCAAACATTGGGCCTCATTACAAGGTTGGAGGTAGCCATGGCGCTATTGGCACCATGGCTGCCCCCTTACTGCATACCGGGTCCGGGTTCTCAGTATGGGGACTTACCGGGTCATTCCAACCTTGGAGAATCCGGTAAGTACCCAATCTGAAAACCATTCCCCATTCCCATTTGAGCCCCAATAGGGCTCAATGGGAATGTGAAGTAACTAATAACGGACCCGCAAATAGCGGGCCCGTTATTAGCTCCCCGGTCCTTTCACAGATCCCACTAAGGGCGGCTGGTAAAACCGCTGGCCTTAGTGGGACCCGCTAGGGGACCTCGGAATGCGGCGGTAAGGGGTTAACGGTACCGGTATCCTTACCGGTGCCGTTAACCCCTTAACGCCACACTCGTAATGAGGCCCATAGAATAGTTTTGTTTTTTCTGGATTTTAAATCAGGATAAATTATAGTACTTTCATTTGTGTTTTTCCCAATCTACCTGTGTGATTTATTTATGTTAGAAGTTTAATTGTGAGCCACAAAGAAGGTGGCGTGTGTTGTTCATGTGTGATTTCCATTATTTGTAATTCAAATAAATACAAATATATTTCATGTACACTGGCTTGGTTCTTGACTCATTGGTAGCTCAGGGGGAGGAATCCAAAGGGTATTAGATTAATCAGAAATAGGGCTGAACAAAGAACTAACATTAAACCGTTTATTGTGTGACACCTAGATTGGGCAGGTGAAATACCTACCCTTTTTGAGGGTTGCCTCTCATTAAACCTTTACAGAACAAGTGATAACAGCACTGAGGACCCTTGTTAAAATCCCTCATGTCCCTGCCCCCGGGCCATTATCACCTGCTCCAGCCTGTGGGATGAGTGAATATTGCTAAATTACTTGAAAGAAGAAAAGAAAGCATGAAAGAAAAAAGAAAGGAGGGAAATAGGAGGCAGGAAGGAACAAAGGAACAAAGATGGGAAACAGAGACAGTAATAGAACAGAAATTGAAAGACATTTTGGGAGGAGAAGAAAACAAACAGGGGAAGCATCAAGGATTAAATTGTGAATTAAAGCAAAATAAGGTGGAAAGAGAACAAACAAAGAAATGACATAAAGAGAGACAAAACGGATCAAGATATTTGAGCAAAAGAACATTGTACTACTTGGCAATTATTAATTTCACAATTATGCAATTTCACTTCTTAAATTAAAAATGTTGTGTGCAGTCACTCCCATTATTGATAACTTGTTGCAGCAGACATATCCTCTGAAAGTTGTAGAAAGTATCCTCCTACAGCAGTCCATCAAGTATTTTATTGATAAAGCCAACTGAACGTAGGATGAAAGTGTTACAAATTGTGCCCCTCTCTGCCACCCTGGCTCCAGCTCTTCATTAAATGCATTGGATATGCATTTAGAGCTGATAGGGAAGCCAGGAGTGAGGGCTTATTATTACTAGGTTTACTAAGTTAGTGTTACTAAAGAGTATATAGGTAGAGGCAGGGCAAAATTCGCACTCACTTCTGGCTTTCTAGCAGTCTTCAATTGGATGGGTATATTTTGGGGAATGAAGCAGTTTAGAGGGGAGGGGAAATGACGGTTCATATGCTGTTTCTCTCCTCCATTACAGCATGTCTGTGCCACTGCACTCTCAAAAGCAGCTACTTCCACCAAAATGCTTTGGTCTTTCATTCATTCACACATAGTTGCATTTGCTACTCCACCAAGAATAGGCCCTAAGCCCTACTCAAATTTTCAAGGCCGACCATGTCCAAGCCTAGAATGGCAGATTGCCAGAGGAGCGACATTTTGTTGCAGTTTATTTTCAATTTTCTGGTTGTCTTTTTTAAGTACAAAACTGTTAGCAGTCAGTCCACTCTGACAGATGAAGAATTCGATGGCCAAACTTATTCATATGCTTGATATTTACAAAATCTTTATTCTTAGGGTGACTTTTGTTTATATAAATATAAAATGTTAAAAAAAAGGAAACGCGTACCAAACCCAGCATGTATTTAGTGATTCAGTCATACAACTCTCATGGTCATTATCATTTTCCCAAAATGATCTTTGATATGCAAAACAGACAAAACCTCATTGGTTTGGTTGGTGCCACTTCACATTATCTTTGGAGTTCTTTCTAATCAATACACACATACACTGTGTTAAGGAATCACTTTTATACTCAAATACACAACATGCATTTTTGAAACTGTTGCAAAAATTATGTTTTTTTCCTTCAGAAAAGTAATAGTTGAAAATAATGCATAATTTTACAAAATTAAACACATGCCTATGCTTAAATCAGGTACAGCGTACCCACAGGTCCCACTCCATCCAAGAGAAAGCCCACCTCCACCCAAAGGTAAGATCTACTCCATCCCAAAGTATGCCCAACTCCACCCAAGAGTAAGCTCTACTCCACCCAAAAGTATGACTTACTCAACCCAACACTATATCCAGCTCACTGCCAAAACTGCTGAAGCTACTTGGGAACAGATGTGTGAAAAGTGCCACTTCTTTCAGCAATTCATCAGCTTTCAAAGTTTTTTGTTTAAGTGGGATAAGACATTGAGGGGGGCCCCAAAGAGTTGCAAAACAATATTTGGGAGTCTGGACTAAGAAGTGTCTGGTGCTGCCTAAGAATCCTAAGTAGCAAAGAAATATATAAAACATTTGTGGCATATGTAACTTGTTGGGGTGGTCAGGAAATGTCCCCATGATTACAAGGGGTTTGTGTTGTGCGCGGCATACTAATAACTGGGGGTGGTGGAAAACTAAGCGCAATGTTTCAATTTCATATGCATCGAAGTGTAGTTAATTATGGATGGAATATGCTACTTTAGTGTTACTGTTGTCTAAAATGTATGCATATTGGCTTGCAGCGTGCAAAAAGATAACATGTTAAATGCACCAAAATGTAAGAAAATACATGCACATTAATACAAATACACGGGGAATTCATGAATCTCAATATAGTGGGCATTTACAAATAAATCAAAACCACAGTAGCCTGGGGCTGTTTTGCAAAGTAAACTTTGAAAGTGGTTCTGTGAGGTTTTTGAAGCCAGTGGTAAAGTGAATAAGTAACTTAATAACCTTTGCAGTCAGCACAGCTGCAGTGCAGGAACTAGCCATGAGTGATATGATATGATAAGTATCATAGATAGTAGTTGTAATCTCCTGAGAGCATGACAGAAGGGGTTTTGTTATTTTGTTCTGGTCAACAGTAAAGCACGGGGTAAACCAATGCCTGAGTCTACCCAGGAATTTCAATTGTGCAATAAAGTGGCAGTTTTGTGGATTGGAAAGTTTCAATGGAACGGTGACCTGGGGATTGAGATAGTATTGCTAACTCAACGAGAAATTATTTACCTAGCCTTCCTCATATTTCATGAAATATCTACGCGAACCATGTGCAAATTGAAAGTTACAGCTAAAGAGCTTAGGACAGTTATTGTTAGTAATGAATTATGTTTCAATGCCAATGTTTAACAATGTGCTGATGTCATGACCTATTACGGACAAATCCAAAGAAGAGGTATGTTCTACATATGATCTGAAGATGACAATTGAGATAAAACTGGTCAATGAAAATGTAGGAATTGGGAAAAGATGTGGTTACTTTGAGGAGATTTCTGTCCAATCATATCTGAGGGGTGGATTGTAATTAATTATCTTGGAGTGTTTTAACTGTTGCAAAAATGTATATAAGATGTGAACTGATGTGGTTTGTTGAGACTTGATTTAGTTTGGTCCTACAACACCATCTAACTGCTCTCAGGATAATTGCACAATAAAATTTGCTTTATGTACCAAGCATGCAATTGTACCTCAGGTGGTGGAACCAGTTTGGGCTGAGGTAATTAGGGGTCTGCCCCACAAATTTGGCAAGCCAGCCAGAATCCCAGGTTTTCTGAGACATTGGGGCTCTTCTGTCTGCACCACTCAGCTGCAGCACCTCACCCCGGATGCCATATTGTTTAAAGATCCATCTGCTCCCCAGAGACGTGGTGCTGTGACCTAGCTATGTAGGACAACTTGACGGAGCACAACTTTGGAGCACCTCAGCTTCACATGGGTGCACATTTGGGGTGCAAAGCAAGAGGGGAAATAGGGGTAAAAATGTGTTGTTTCTTTGATTTAAAGGGCTTAGAAATTAGTTGAGGTCGCAGGGATTAGAAAAGTGGATGTTTTTGACAGAGTGATTGAACGGTTCTGTGTTGTCAGTCAAGTCCCTTGTAAATATTTTTTTACCTAGTTTGTTATTTTAGAGGTGTGAGGTGGTATCTTACCCCGCATGCCAAGTGTGGGGCTTGACCTGATACCTTTTAGTTTGCTTATCTGGTGGGCTGGAGTCCTCACCTGAAGGTGGGCTGGTATCTTAGGGTAAATCCAACTGTAGATACCTTTCTGAATTAGGCCTTGAGATTCTTTTGTGTTAGCCATGCAGGGGTAGCTCCTCGATTTTCTTGGTTAGTCGAAGTAGTAAAGGGGAAACTTCCTGCAGTCAGGAAAAGACGGTTTTGTAGTAAAGAAGGCCGTATGGTGATAAAGACAGTGAGAGCAGCTGTGCTGCAGTGGAAAGCATTGCATTGGGTCTGGGAATTCCTTCTTCACCACCGCCATGTGGGTACTATCCTATAACGCCTGAAAAGGGGTACACAGACCCTGAGTTTGTACCATTTCCTCCATCGGCTAATCCAGTGGTTGCAAGATGTAACTTTTTCATCAGTTATGTATTCTAAGAATTGGGATTTTGAGGAAAGTGGAAGTGTAAATCCTTCAATGGTTAGGGCTGCAGAGAGGTTGAAAACAGAGACCGGGAACGGGATAGCAGATAGATTAAGTGGAGGAGTGAGAAAGTGTGAGGCAGGTAGTCAGATGGACGAAGGAAGGATTGAACATGAGAGAGAAAGAAGAGGTTAGGCCTTTTCCTGCTAGGATAGAGGATAGGTTGCAAAGAGTGGTAGAGGTGCAAGAATGGGAAAAAATGAAGGAAGTGCTATTGCTAGCGGAAGAAGAGGTAGTGCTGCTATGGTGGCAAAGAAATGAAGAGTGGGAGGAAGTGAGAAGACAGGTAAAGGATGTAAAAGAAGGAAGGTGGATACATGGGCAGGTTCTTGTTAGATTGGCCAACTCGGTTATCAGAACGGTTGAGGTGGATATGGAGAACAGGGATGCTGCTTCAGGTACAGGGGCTGGGCAGGGAGGATGGGAGATGGCACCCTATGGTAGTGCTGATTATGCTTTTGTTCCTGTAGAAAGGCCAGGGGATGTGGTAGCCAGAGTAGAAGATGAAGAGGGATGGAAATCAGATGTTGAGCAGGGTGTAGTCACCATACCTCCTGCTCCATTAGCAGCGATAGAAAGCAGACCATGGAGCCATAGTATATACCAGGGTACTCGCATGGATGTAGCAAGTAGTAGGTGAGAGATGGGGGAAGCCCCAGAAATAAATGGGTGCAACTCTTTCTGTTTCTCCAGAAGGATATGGGAAGGGAGAATTAGGATCTGTGGTCACACATAGACCGGAGTCACTTGATGAAGACACTCCCTTTGCTCAATGCAGGGGTGGGTTTAGTGGATGTACACACTAGATAAACAAACTGCTGGTGTCATGTTGGCCATAGGCGACATGAAGAGCTTATTTGCAACCCTAATGGGGTAATAGTCAGATGAGCTTTGGAAGAGATCTGTATAGCTGGGAGTTCAGTTGGATACAAATACGTGTGATGGAGCAGCTTTTGATAATCTTAGTACACAGGTATGGGGGTATTACGGATTATGTATCCTGATACACCTGATATAAATTCAATTGTAGCTAAAATGATTAACTTGGATGATAATCCTGCCGAACACATCCAGTCAATTCAGGAGATGCAGAGGGCAGAAATGGGAGAAGCATGGGACAAGAATGTGACGATTGCTTTCCACATGCTGAGGAAGGGACTTTCCAAAGAAATCCAGCACAATTTAGATAAAGTGGTAGGGATGGAGGCCAAGGGTTCGCTAGAGATTCAAGCACATGTCGCGCCTAGAAACACGTGTGTACAGGCGCATTATAAATGCCACATCATATCATATTGTGCATTTTTGCAAAAGAAGACAAGAAAAAGAGATGGAGTGTAGAGCAGGCACAAAAAGCAAAGTTCAAAGGAAATTGGCAAATATTTGTCTAGAAGGGGCGGTAATTATGAATTCTATTGAGGGACAGCAGGGGCAATTGGGACAAAAGAGACACAGTGAACAGGGAATGAGACAGGGGTGGGCATATCCCTGGTCCAAGGCCGATGAGAGGGTTTCCGAGGGGCATAGGAGGATTTCCACAGGGAAGTGGTACACTTGGGGGGCTCAGAGGAATGGATCCATGATTTAATGGTCCAATGGGAAATAATTATGGTGGATTTCAGGCATGTAGTGTTGGTCATGTGGAAGGTTGGGACACATGTCATGAGAGTGTCGTGGCGGGCCACAGTATTTCAATATAGGAACACAGCAGATGCAATCCACAAGCCTTCCCTATGCCCCAGGCTCTGTGGAATCACAGTAGGCCTAGGATGATCAGAACCCAGAGACTGGGGCTGCACAGACCTTTTGTATCCCACCGACCATGTCAGCACAAGCATCAGTGCAGACATGGGACAAAAATCCTTTACCCCAAAGAATGGTTACTCACTACACAGGAGCAAGTGTTTTTGGAGGGAATCAGTTTTATCTCCCCATTGCTAATATGTACCAGGAGGTATAAAGTGTTTATATTAAAATTAGAATAGTGACACACATTTTCAGTGAAACCCAAATAGCGAAAATAAATGGTGCCATTTTTCTAAATATATATATATATATATATATGGGGGTTCGGGTAAGGGACTAAAAAGGGTGGGATGAGCTTGGGGAGGTGGTAAAAAAGCTGGGAAACAGGGGGCTTTTCTGGGGGACCCCCAAATAAAAATAAATAAAATAATCAACATTTATTTCTTTATTTAAGAGTCACTGAAAAAGTTTGTCACTATTTGGGTTGTCGATTTAAAGACATATAACCATTCCAGGAGTAGGACATCCCACAGGGGTCTGTGATGTATCCAGTCCTGTCCATTACCACTGATATGGAAGAGAAACCCTGTATGAGTGTGCAGGTATGTGACCATTTATGGTCAGCACAAGGGCAAAATCTTGCATTAATGAAGGTGAGTTCTCCTTGTCAGGTAAAACAATGAACAAACTGGGATTCTCTGGGGCTATCCTGTCGGTTCCTTACACAGACAATTAAGGTAGGTACTCAAAATGTATCAGCCCCTTTTTTGCATTGTACGGACAGCCCAGTGAATCTTTTGGGAAGGCACATCTTGAGAAAGTTGCAAATGTTGATTGCTTTCACAGAGGAAGGCATTGTATGCTCATCTCCAGAGTTGTATCCAGTAAGGAAAGCAGTGCGCTTAAAGGCCTATTGTAGCAACAGCAAAATCAGAGTTGTTCCCATGCGTTCAGCATTGTTTCTTTATGGGTTGATCGTTTTGTTGAGTTGGGTCCCAGGTATCAGAAATAAGACTTGGCGGGTACCAACTGAATTTTTATTTCGGCTTGATGTGAGTACCACAGACCATGCTCATTGTTAGAAATACATCACTATTTTTAAAGGAGGATTTGGGAAAAGTGCCGGACCATTTGTGGTCCAGCAATCCTCATGATGTGGGGCTGCTAAAAAGTGTTTGAGCAGTGAGGATAAAATTGAAACCCAGTGGGAAAGTACAACGGGTTAAGCAGTACTGCATGTCGAGAGATGCAGGTAAAGGGATTAACAAGACCATTATGGTCTTGTTGAAGCAAGCCATAATACAACCTTCTCTGTCCCCATGCAATATTGCCATTTACCCTGTGAAGAAAGAGAAGGGGTCTAGCTGAAGGATGGTCCAGGATTGGCACCCCCTCAATAATTTTGTTGAGGTGGAATTTCCATTGGTACCAAATCCTGCCACCATTCTCTGTAACATCCCTAATGGGTCGACCAATTTCACAGTAATTGACTTAAAAATGCATTTTTCTCTGTTCCTTTACACCTCGATTCTCAGTACCTCACAATGTTTACGTATCATAGTCAGAGATTTGAGCACACGAGCTTGCCCCAAGGGTACTGCAAATCTCTGAGTATCTTTAAAAGGGGAGTTCAAATGGATTTGGGGAATTTACACGTGTCCAGTACTGTAATTCAGTATGTGGATGATCTATTAGTCTGTAGCACTTCAAAGGAGCAGTGTCGAGGAGACTCCAAAATGCTCCTCACCCTGCTATCAGAGAAGGGGTAGCAAGAGGACAAAGAAAAATTGCAGTACTGCCAGACAGAGGCAGTATATCTGGGGCAAGTAATATCACCTGCAGGAAGAAAGGTAATGCCGCATTGAGTCACTGCAGTTCAGAATACACATCAGCCAGTCATGGTGAAACAGATGCAGCCGTTTTCGGGGCTCTGCAACTATTGTAGATCATGGAGCGTCACTTAATCTAGTTATGTGAGACCCTTACTAGAGGGACTCAAGGAACCACAGAAGGTGATAGGTCCGATAAAGTGGTCTAAGGAAATGGGGACTTGCTTTCAGGAACTCAAGTCTGCGGTAAGAAATGCTCCAATCTTGGTGACCCCGAATTACAAGAAGCCATTCTTTCTCTTTTCCCATTCGAATGGGCAGGTGATTTATTTATTTATCTATTTCTTATGCATCGCAGCCTCCACGCATCAGGGCGCACATTAATAAGATGTATAACGGTAAAGAGACAAGACATATTCTAAGCAGTTAGAATCCTATCATAGGTGAAATCAGTCTCAGTCAAATAATATTGTCTTCAACCGTTTTGCGAATGGTAAGGAGATTCCTCTCCTTCTGCAAATCAATAGTCAACCCATTTCAGGCAATAGCTGCATTTGCGGGAAAGGAACGTCCAATCCCCCTTCTTCTCTTAGCATTTGGGCATATAAGCCGAAATGTGTTGCTGGATCTAGTGATTCTCTCCTGCGGTTTAAAAACAAGGCTTTCTTTCAGATATGAAGGTGCGGATCCAAATAAGCATTTATGTGTCAAGGTAATAACCTTGAAGAGAATCCTGGATGCAACTGGTAGCCAGTGAAGTGCCTTTCTGGGGGTGGTAATGTGTTCTCTCCTAGATATGTTCTTAACAGTGCACACTGCATCATTTTGTAGTTTTTGGACTTTATTTGTGCAACTCTTACTAGCTCCAACCAAGAGTGCCTTGCAATTATCCATTGTAGGCTTAATGGTTGCCCATACCCACATTTCACAATTCTTGTTTGTAACATATGGTTTCACTAATGTCAATAATCTAAAATGGTACTGGGTCTTTTTTAGTACACTATCTACTTGAGCATCCGCGCCAAGCCAGGGGTCCAAAACTACACCCAATTTTTTAACTTTATCCTGTGCTTCAATGCATTGGCCATCTATAGTTAAATACAGAAAACATGGGTCCAGTTTTGCTCTAGCCTGTGAGGACCCAAATATCATAATCTCTGTTTTGGTGCTATTCAGACAAAGCCAGATAGCTGTTATCCAGTCCTTCAACAATTTGTAAATGCATTGGATTTTTTTAGTATCCTGAACATGATCACTGCTTAGTTCTATCCGTAGCTGTGTATCATCTGCATAATTTGTAAAGCTTTCCCCTGCCTTATCAAGAAAGTAACACAGAGGGTGTATATAAACATTAAAGAGAGCTGGGGACAGGAATGCACCTTGGGGAACTTCACATGTTGATGTTCTATAGGTGGATGAAGCCTGACCCCAACAAACTCTTGACTTCCTATTGGAAAGGAATGACTCAATCTACCCAATACCCTCCTCTGATCAGTGACCTATAGTGAACAATGTGGCCAGAAGCTTTCTATGATCAAGAAGGATGACAGCTGCTGATAGGACAAGCAGCATCAACAGCCCTGTATTGCTTCCATCTATGATATCCAACATTTGTGTTTGTAGATCCAATAATGCACTTTCTGTCCCGCAATTGGATCTAAAACCCAACTGTCTGGAAAGTAAAATATAAGCAGCAATTTTGAAAAGAAAAGGGACATTTGTAATGGGCCTAAGGTTATTAGCAACCTTTGGATCCTGTACCACTTTGTTTAACAAGGATGTAACTACTACATTCTTCAGTGTCTGGGATCATTTTATACAGAAAGGTAGTATTGGTGAAGCACTTTAGAAATGGTGCAAAAGAACACATATTAGAAGCTAAACAATGAGCAATCATCTACTCCAGAAGTCATACTAATCGCTGGTAGCACATCCTGAATGAAGTCCAAAACAATCCTGGCATATGCTTCTGTAATATTGTCTGCAAAAGCTTGCTGTATTTTTATACAGTACTCATTAACAGGGGAGAATCAGTCTTATTTTAAATGTGGCTTCTCCGCATTTTTCCAAATCTCGATACGTTTTTGTGTTATTACCAGAGTTTTCGCCATTGATAAAGTTCTTCTTAGCTTTGCATATTCCTATTTTATACCATGTTTCTATACTTTTCCAGATCACTCTATTTCCCTCAATGTTATTCTTACTCCAGTTGTGCACTGCCTTCCTTTTCTCCTGTTTAAGCTTAATTAACTCAGGAGAAAAACAATTATGATGATTCAGTCGATCCCTAACAAACTTGGTCTTCATGGGTGTTATTCTATTCAACATTTCCTCCAGATCTGTATCATACCTCGCAGCTTCATTATGCGGGGGATCAGCATCCGTAGTGCTTTCGTTAAGATTGTGTATACATTTGTCTAAATCAGCCAAGGGTATTTCCCTTAATGTGTGTTGTTTCAGTATTATGGATAAATACCTCAACATTTTTTAGGGATTGCACAAGTAGCAGAGTTTCCGCTCCAACTATTAAGATCACCAATCATTAAGGTGGGACAATTAAGTTTATTTAACTCTGCCAAAATGCCAATAAGTACCTCATTAAAATTAGGCATATAATTTCACGGGCGGTACACCACTACAATGTTGGTGCAATTTACAGGGGAGGAAATACATTTTAAATGCAGCATCTCACAGACAACACAACCCAAGGGGGATCTAAACAAATGCAGTTTTTCTTTGGCTAAATGGGACTCCCCCCCGATTTCCTTGTTCTCTATTCTGACCACAAAATGTATAACCCATTTGGGGTGGCCAAATAAATAATGGGTCCACTTGAATACTTAAGTCATGTTTCTGTTATTGCCATTAGAGCAGTATACTTGTCAGGGATATAATCATGAATGTCATTACATATTTTCCCAATTAACGGTATTAAGTAACGCTATTTACATGATGTGCCTATTTTGCGATATGTGAGCCAAGGTTAGTCCATCTGATTCATCTATATCTATATATCCCGATATATTATAATTAATCTCTGAAGTAGGACACTATACTTCAACCAAATACAATGCCAGGCACAAATATACAAAGAAGCAGGAGCGGGCGCAGACTAGTTCAGATTAGCAAGACCTGACGTGCCGGCGACGCACCTGAAAATGGAATATAGCGCACGCGAACTACAAAACACAAGGTACTTGTAGTTCCAAGAGCGTGGGTATACAAAAGGTTGCAGAGAAATGCCTTGAGCAAGAAGCAGCAGTTCAGAGTGGATAAAATAGTACAGGTGGTGATTTAAGGTGCTAAGTAAATACAAACTAATACTTTGCAAATTTGAAAAACACATTTCTAAATGTGATGACAGCGGTCCTGACCCAGCGACTATCGCTAGACCACACACCTTTAGTGTATTACAGAAGACTCCCAGACCCAGTGATGCAGGAACCTAGCTGAACAAGCTCTAATGGCAGTGGCATTTGCGACTCAAAACTCTTCAACCCTTACTATTGGTTGCCCAGTGACATTGTACGTGGAACATGCAGTTTTTGCGTTAATGACTCAGAGAGTTTCAGGCTATGTGGTCAATTTGTCAAATGTCCATGTGATTCATCCGTGCGATGTCACCTAGTCAATCCTGCAACATTTGTAGCCAAGCCAGTGCAGCCTGAGGATATTGTTGACCATTGTGCCATGTATAAAGGGGAAGAAGAAGAGAGAGTGAATGTGAAATAGGACGTCTTGGAGGGGATGAGGTGATTTTGTTGATGGGTCTTCGATCATCAACCGGGAGATGAAAGAGAGGCATATGGGTGCAGCTTTCGTAGGCCTTGTAGATGGGGAGTACAGGGGTCAGACAGAAGATATGGTTGTCTTCTCAGTACTCTGCTCAAGCAGAGAAACTAGTGGTACTCATAGAGGCATTAGACAGGAGTAAGGGGAAGGCAGTCACTGTTTGCTACATACGTCACCTCGAACGTCCATTCTGGGTGATCCACATGGCAGATAAGAGGGTGTAGGAGGTCTGACAGGTCCCCTGTCCAGCATGCTGCACTGCTATCCTGATTAATTGAAGCATTAACCTTGCCAGTGGAGATAGGACTAGTTAAATGCGCCGCCCACACTAACCACACTAATTCAATAGCTCTCGGGCATGATGCCGCAGACAAGGTGGTGAAGGAAGCAGCGTATTTACTTTTCACAGATTCCCAGAAAATGGAAACTGTGTCCCAACAGGTACAGTTACCAGCCCTGTACACCAAAGTCCCAGTGCTCCTGATAATAGAAATGCAATAGTAAGCTGCTAGAGAAAAACAGGAGCTTTGCAAAAAAGAGATAATGGCCCTCATTACGACCCTGGCGGAAATCGGAAAACGATGGCGGAAATGCAATACCGCCATCGAATAGCGCTCGGTGCGACTATGACCCGTCACCGCAAAGTACGATGCCATTAGCGACACCGTAGTGAACGCCAACGCTAACTGCACCAAGCACGCGCGCGCGCGCCATGCCAAACCGTAAACACCACCATGGCGCAACGGTACGCCAATTCCGACCCTAGCGGACATGTACCTAACGCCATCAAGCATGGCGGAATGCACCATTCCGCCATGGTGAGAAGTACGGCATCGCGAATCAACCGTAAACGGCCCCACTGACTGCCCGTACACCGCTCCCTGCCCACAAAGTACAACTCCCGGTAGGTGCAACGAAGCCACATGCAACCAGTGAAATGCACAAGTCACCCATGCATGCCAACGAACAAATGAACCTCAAGAGGGGCCAATGGGAGCTGCAGGGCACAGATGGCACGAATACAGAAGCCATCCCAATGGACATGACCACAGTCCCCCACCAAGAAACGCACGCAAACACAGGCACCTGTGACCAGCAACATTCAGAAAATCACAACATTCCACCAGTCCACCTGGCTGACCGGCATCTGTCACACAAAACCCAATCCCCCGCCCCTGAGCATGACAACATCCAAACTGTCATATTGGCAGCCCCCATCCCTGACCTCACGGGCTTCGTAGGCAAACGCGCCCAGTACAGGACCACGCAACAAAACTCCGAAGCTGGAACCCAATGCAGATCCCCTCACAAGACATCGCTCCCCAAATAGGAATATGCCACATCACTTGCAAAGAAGAACGCTACACGGCCCATATCAGAATAGAATTTTAATGCACATCAATATCACCAAGCCCATACAGCCATCAGGCCATGAACTCCAAAACACATTTCACCATTGTGGGCTGCATCCGCAAGAAATGACCAGCCACCACTTGTGTGACGCCCTGTACCCTCATGGTACACAGAGCCACATTCACGTACGAAAAGGCAACATGGAAGCGCACAGAACCGCAGGGCCGTCCCAATGGGGAGGCACTAGTCCAGCTGAAAGGCCGAAATGTTGCTCCGAGCCACCAGTACTGCGTAAGGGCATGTGGCCCATTGGCGATCGTCCCATAAGATCGTAATGCTGCTCCACTGATTAACACGAAGCAGCAGGTGTCGGGAGTAAAACCCATCTGCAGGAGTGGCATACAGATGGCAGTGGCAAAAGGGGAGGAGATACCTGTCAACCAAAAGAAAAGAAAAAGAATAGAATGGCCATCAGAACTACATTCGAACAACTCACTTCAATGATCACACTAAATCCACAGCCATATGCATGCTAGCCCACTCCAAAGGATCATCACCACCCCAAAACCACTTGCGAATCATAACTATCTATATCGAGGTGAAAACACCATCACAAACGAGTGTACCTGTGCATGCGTCTGTCAAAACAGAATCCTTCAGATGGGATTGGTAACGTGCATGGACACAAGTGTCTGAAGGCGCGTCCAGACAGGGAGGGCTCAACAAGGCCAGATAGACGATGGTCCCACTATGGCAGCCCTGCATCACATAGCGCAGGGGGGGCGGACAGATCCCAAGAAGCCCTGTACATGGCAAACTCTGTATCAAATCACCTGCCCATGCATCCATTCATCATTCCCTCATCCCGTAATGAAAACGCCTGAATATTTACTCACATAACATTAGAAATATCCATTGAGTCTGTGCGTTATGCAGCCTGCAAAATCCACAGTGCCCCAGCCCGTAATTCCAGTCTAGTGAAGTAACATGTATTTGGGAACGTCCTGCCTTATCGTCCACTACGCAATTGCGCATCCCATACTATTCATATCAATCATAGCATTCTCGCCATGGCCCCTGTCCCAAGGACATTGAACAATAGAACGTTATATTTGCAGTCAGACCTGTGGGCATCTCCTCGCCGCTAGCTGAAAACCGAAAGCGCCGCCCTTCGAATTCCTCATTTGCAACATCACGTCGAAGAGGCATCTGTGGCCGTTTGAAAACACTAATTAATCCATCGAGTGCGGCTGTGTGTGAAAATGGCAACTGCCTTCACCCACGAATGGGACGCCCCGCCCGTCGTTGCAACTCGGTACAGTGATGAATGAGGGCCCACCGTTACTCGAGTACTACGTTCCACTGACCCTTCACAACTCTGTTCGCGACTGCACAGATAGTATGTGAAACAATGGGACCACAGCAGAATGAACATATCAACCAATGTTACACGGCCATCGGGTACAAATACAAGATTGCAATAGCAAGATGCCATTCCACGAATTGCAGCGTTGTGCGCGGGACGCGCTCGGCCAAAGGGGAGAGCAGTTTGCACAGGTGGAATGAATCACCACAGGTGGAGGCCATTCAGCCTGGAAACACATAAATTGCACAGCCAGTCTCCTCCCACAACCACACCGAAATGCTACCGGCAGGACTCGCGATGTTGGCCCTGGGGGACCTGATAGCACTGCAAGTACTCCAACTCCAAGAAGAAGACGAACACCAACTACAACCGGCCGCACGGAGGAGACGCAGGAGGAGGAGGAGGCCAAGGCAGGGCCAGCAAGGGCCGCCAGCACAGCCACTACCACCACGCAGGCAGCCCGCAATCCCACGCCTCCGAGCCCATCCGTTCAACCTCACTGATGAGCAGATCCACACCCTCTACCGTCTGGACCGGGACACCATAGCCGCCATTGTGGACATGACACAGGCTGACCTTGTCAGCATGATAGATAGCCCAACCGCCATCCCACCCCTACTGAAGGTGGTGTCTGTACTCCACTTCCTGGCCACAGGCACCTACCAGCACACAGTCGGACAGTTGCATGGCATTTCTCAGCCACTGTTCTCACGGACACTATTGCAAGTGCTCGATGCCCTCCTGCAGCACGCAGACGACTACATCTCCCTACCACGCTCGGAGCTGGAAATTACCAACACGAAAGTGGGATTCCATGCACTTGCCGGCATACCGGGTTGCATTGGTGCCATCGACTGCACCCATGTGGAATTGGTCGTCCCACATGCCATGGGGGCCCAGTACCGCAACCGAAAACAATTTCATTCTCTGAATGTACAAATGGTGTGTGACTCCAACAGGATCATTACACATTGTTGTGCCCGATTCCCTGGATCAACCCATGATTCTATGGTCTTGAGGAACTCTACGATACCACGCTACATGGAGTGACACGCAGGGAACAGATCCTGGCTACTCGGTGAGTCTCATTTCATGCATGATGATGTGGGGTATGTGATTCGGCAATGACCTGGCAGGAAGGGGGCGGGGGGTGCGTACGTAGCAATGGCTTTCCACATAATTCGTTTATCGTCCACATACAGGTGATGCCGGATATCCACTGAAGAGATGGCTCCTCACACCAGTCCGGAACCCACGGGACCAGCATGAGGAGGACTACAACCATGCCCACTCACGTACCCGTGTAGTCATTGAACAGGCATTCGGCCTACTGAAGGGTCGTTTCCGCTGCCTCAGCAGGTCTGGCGGGGCACTCCTGTACCGCCATGAGAAGGTTGCAAAGATGGTGATGGCATGTGTCATGCTCCACAACATGTGCGTACGTAGAAATGTGCCCATGCCCCCTGACGCAGAACTGCAAGCACCTGATGATGGTCATGATGAGGGTGGGGATGTGGCAGCACCTCAAGGAGTCTGCGAGGCACAGGAGGCCCGTGAAATTCGTCAGCATCTCATTGATCTATGCTTCTAGCACTCACGCCTGGTGGCTGATACATGGACACGGGACTCGTGGCACTGTGTGTGTCTGGGACATGCACAATATGGACTGTACGCCTATGATGGCCTAGTACACAAAGATCAATGTCCACACATCTCATTGGTTGATCGTGCACTTTTTATGGCATATGTGATATCATGTTGTACACCCTATCGACCCGCCACCCAAGTGAGCCCAACGCACCCCCTCCACCCTCCCACCTCCCCCCCCAACACCAGTGTCCAAAGATGCTCATCGTCAGTGGGCAGTCGCTATTGCAAGCCCCCTCTGCGGGTATCAGGGGCACCCCTGCCTGTGGAGCGCAGGTTCCTCCCAGATCTACGTTGGGGGCTGCCCTGGACGGAACTTGCAACGGATGATGTCTCTGCCTGCTCACGTCCATGCATGTCCCTAAGGGTCTGCGAGAGCTCAGTGAGCACACGGCGCACTGCGGCAAGTTCACCACATACGTCTTTGGACGTCGCATGCAGTTCCCCCCTCAGGCTCTCGGTGCTTCTCTCCATTTGGACTCTCAGGCTCTCGGTGCTACTCTCCATTTGTGCCCTTAGTGTCTCTGTACCTCTCTCCATTTCTGCCCTAAGTGTCTCAGTTGATGTTTCTATGTCTGCCTTAGTGCCCCCACATTCATCGGCATGGTCCTTGAGGAGCGTGGCCAGTTGCTGCTGTTGCACTATTAACTGGTCGAGGGACTGTTGCCTCTGCTGGGCCATGGCCATTTGCGGGGGTGTCACAGAGGGGCTGTTGTCCTCATGTTGCCCTGCCACAGGGCTTGTGGGGGATGGCCAGTCGTCGTCTTGTGGGTGCCCCTGCGTGGTATCCTCATGTAGTACGGGATGGGACAGACAGGGGGATTGGGACAGGTCATGGATGGATCTGACTTCGACATCCCCGTCTTCTGTGTCGGAGCATGCTGCCATCAATGGGGTGTCACCTATGGTGCTGCTGCCACCGGAGGCAGTGCCTTCTGTGGCATCCATTGGGGGGACCTGTGGTGGTGGTGGTGTGGGCATGCTGGCTGCTGGGGTGCCTGTTGATGTTCCCTCCTCTGTGCTGCCACCTGATTTGTGCTGCTGCCGTGTCTTGATGCGTGCAGCTGAGGTGGAGGGTCTTTGGCCGTTGGTCTTGGCCCTCTTTGCAGGTGTGCTGGTAGGGGTGTCCTGCAGCTCGTCGTTTGGATCGGACCCTGTGGTGGAGTAAAGGAGGGCGAGGGTTATTGGTGGGTCTGTGGGAATTGGAATGGCATTGTATCACATGCATTGGGGTGGTACCTGAGGGTGATTTGGGTCGGGGCCTTGGAGGTGCTTCCATTTGTGTGTGGAGTGAGGGTGCAGTTGTTTGGCAGCCTGCAGTTAGGGTGTGCCTGCTGCACGTGTAGTGCGTGTTTTAGGGGTTTTTAATTATTTATGTATTTATTGTGGGTTTTAACGTGCGCTATCAGGACGATGTGTGTGGACGTTCTCCTGGACATGTGTTTCTGTTGCACTATGGGGACACATGGTGCTTCACATGGATGGACTTTGTGGATTTAGCATTGTTTTATTTGGGCCACCTACCTGATTCTTCGGATGTCTGCACTCCTTTCTCCATCCCTCCGACTCCCTCTATGCTCTCCATTCCGATGGTGGAGGCACAGATTTCTTCCCAGGGGGTCAGCTTGATGGGTGATTCCGACCCTCCCCCGGTGGCTGTGGCAATGTTGCGGTTGGCAGAGAGTATGCTGCGGACGCGTATCCGCAGGTCGTCCCATCGCTTACGGCATTGCTGTGGGGTGCGGGGTGCGGTCCCCACCGCACTTACCCGCTGTGCCACCAGAGCCCATATGGCCTTCTTGTTTGCGAGTGCCGTCCTGGTCATTTGCGTGCAGAAGACGACGGCAGCATTCTCCTGGAGGGTCTCTGTTAGCACGGTGAGTTCCTCACGGGAGAAGTGGACCTGCCGCTTGCGGTCGCACGCTTTCTTCGCTACTTTTCCCATTTTTCTTGGTTTCGCTAGGGTGGATGACGGGTTGGGTTGTGTCTCAGGGTAGTGATTTTAGTGGTTATGTGGTTTTAGTGGTTTTATAGGTGTACGGCGGGTTGTTTCCCGTTCCGGGCCCGTGTTTTAACTTCCGTTTCCGTATATTTCCGGTCACCGTACTTTACGGTAGGCGCACACTGCGGTGTCCGCTGTGATGGGTGGCGGTATTGCACCTAGGGCGCCGTACGGCGGCGGTGTGGGCCGTTTTGGGTTCATTTCCGCCATCGCGGACTTTGCACTTCCGCCATGCCGTGGTGCTCGTGCCCGATGGGTCGGAATGGGCCGCACTTTGCTCCTTCTTGCAATGGCGGAAACGCTATTTACGCTGTGGCGGTCCGGTCAGTCACTTTCCGCCAGGGTCGTAATGAGGGCCAATGTGTTCTCTCACCCACAGATTTTCCTTGGAGACACGAGGTGATGGGGAAGGTAGTAATGCCTATAGGGCTACTTCTTTTGGCTCTAGAGCAACTACGCTACCCGTCGCATATTTCTCGATGACAAATCATGGCAGAGCTCCAGGAGGACTGGTTTATCCCTAACTTGCAAGAACAGGTAAGTAGATTTGTCGGAAATTGTGTAGTGTTCAAGGAGTTCAATCCTGGAAATACCATGAGGTCGGTGAGGGGGATGGGGTCTCCCCCAGACCCTCTGGTCCATTCAAGGAGCACCTCATCAATTTCATGGACATGATTACCAGCTGCAGTAACTTCAGATATTGAATTGTCATTGCTTGTCCATTCTACCTGTGTCTTGAGGTTGGTCCCTTCATGCATCCTGATGTTAAATCAGCAGAGAGATTCCTACTGAGAGAGGTGTTCCGACAGTGGGGAATTTGTGAGGTCCTAAAATCCGATAATGGAACCCATTTCTTTAATGTCTTGTTCACAGAAATTATGTTGCTGTTAGGAATAAAGCATAGATTGTGCTTGGTCTACCACCTGGGTCCACGGGTTTGTGGAGAGGCTCAATGGGGTCCTTAAGGCCCATTTAGCTAAACTATGTACTGAATTAAAGAAGTCCTGGCACTGTTGCCTGCCACTGGCATCATTCTACTTGATAAACCAGCCAGAGATGACCACCACTTGAGCCCTCACAAAATCGTGACAGGGCGTAGGTTCCACACACCACTTTCACACATGGTAGCAGATGCACACAAGACTGCAGAGGTACCAGGATAGAGGTTTAGGGAGTACCTTAGGGCATTAACAAAAAGTGTTGAGATTATATCTTCACAGGTTGTGTCTTCTCACCAACAGACAACAGGAGAAAATGGCGAGACTACCAATGATCAGCAGAAGACACCGCTTCTCCCTGGGGACCACATCTACATTCACACCTTTGTGCGTAGTTGGAGCGAGCAGCGTTTCCATGGGCCACACCAAGTAATCTATGTGACTCAGCCTGCTGTGAAGGTGGAAGGCAACAAAAATTGGATTCACATTAGTGATTAGCCTTCCACAGGCACAGGTGCAGGCATAAATGTTAAGTACGTCCTAAGGATTCACTGTTCATTTCAATGCAAAGGGGGGTGCGAATAGAGATCTGGAATCTGTATATATATAAAATGTGTAGGTATGTTTCCATACTCAGCTGATGCAATTTAGGTTGCCCTCTGCTCTCCAAATGGCAAAGTGCACCTCTGAGTGTTCTTCCAATTCAACAACATCCATCATGTTAACAAACAGAATGAGCACGGTTTTATGCAGTCACCTTCACATTCCACTATCGCAAACATTCAGAATAATTTCAAGTTACTTCTTTCCACCCCCACTTCTCTTCACACAGGGCATGGCGGTTTGAGTGTCAATGAACAGTTCATTACTTGCTCAACATTTTAGTCTCTAAAGGGCAAAAGGCTGTAGAATGAATGCCTCCTCACAAGCTAAAACTGAAAATAGGTGCTGTTATTATGCTACTACACAATCTTATGCCATCACGAGGACCCTGCGGTGGAGCAGGGTTGACAATTACGCATCTACAAAGACACATCACAGAGGCCTGTGTAATCAATAGAACTTGGATACTGTTCTTATACCGCACATACCTCTCATTCCATCTCATACAAATATGCCTTTCAAATTCAAAAAAAGACAATTACGCATGTTTAGCCTTTTCAATGACCATTAATAAGTCTCATGGACCTATGATACTTCCTGGAAGCAATCAGTTGGGACCATTAATAAGTCACATGGACCTACACCCCCTTCCTGGAAGTGATCAATGGTAATCCTGATATTTAAGAAGGGGGGACAGAACTGACCCTACGAATTACTGCCGATATTGACCTTTAAGATATACTAGAATGGCATATGCTATGCTGGGATTGGCTAGTTAAATAATTTTGTCTAGAAACAGAGATGTTTAGATTTGTAAATTTTGTGAAAATTCATATTTTTAAGGTTTCAATGGTCTTTATGTCATCATGTCTGAAGATGACAACTAGTGTCAATGCAGAATAAATGTGTCTAGTTTTAAAAAAGCAGAGGAGAAAAGGTTAAGAGTAAAAAAGAAATGTTAATGATGAGTTCTTTGATAATGATGTTGATCAATTAGATCCCACAATGAATGCACATGGTTTCGCAATGGATAACTTATGGAGTAGCCATATGAGGAAGGTGGGGAGATAAAGATTCTTAGGATTTGCTACATCTGCTCTCTCATTCCCATGCTTCTGGCATTCCTATGGTATTTATCCCGAGTGAGGTAGAAGTAGCAGATGCACTATGTCTAGGGCACCTGGCCCTGTGCAGGGTGCAATGGCAGTTTAAAGGGCAGTCGATAGCAGCGTCAATCCTACCAATAGCTGATGGTTGCTTGGTTGTCGATGGGGCAGAGTACAAAAATATTAGGTATATTCAAAGAGCCCAATTGACCTTGGAAGGAGCTATTTATTATAAAAATCGATGTGAGTCACGGGTGAAGAGTTGCAGAGCTGGAGGAATGTGGGATTCTCAGATGAAGGGGTCGCACAAATAAATCAAGAGTATGGGACAGTATAGAGAAATAATTTGCAGTAAATGACGTGGCTCAAGGAGCCCAAAAAACATGTTAAGATACAGACACTTACCCATTTATCTCTGTGTTTTAAGGGTGATGGCAAGGTGCCCGTGTGCACAAATGGGAACTGCAGCTGCACACTTCGCATCATAGATCTAACTGGAGGTACGGCTGCTCTTCTTGATAATTTTTGGACCTGTGGAAGGTATTATTATTATTTCATTTTTATAATGTGCCACATGCCCAAAGGCCTCAAGGTATGCATATAGGCAGTTGCCCCCAGTCTGACAAGGTGTGTGCACTCTCTCTACCTTTCATGTGCCCGTTCTCATAATCCCATAGAAACACATGGCTCTGGCCCGTCCAAAGCCCAAAGTTACCTCTGTGTCACCTTTGTCTCATGTGCCCCCTGCATCCCCTTCATCATCTTATGTGGACAAATCAAAGATTTTGCTTCACTGTGATAATCACATAAAATTGCAATGCAGGAGAAGATCTAACTACCTTTCAGCAGCATCATCACAGGCTTTAGCAGACATTCCCGATCGATGCCGGCTGTTCAGCCAATCCAAGACCTTCTTCGCCTCCCTCCTGACACCTGGCGGCCAAGCAGTAGCCAATGCCAAATGGCTCCAGGTGACAGGAATAAACTATTACTTTTCAAGAACACTTCCGAGTCAGCGTTCACTGCCATTAGGGTAGAATTTAGGGCACTCAGGCTTATGACATTGCAAAATGAGTGTATACTCGACCTCCTCACAGAGATAGAGAGCAGAGTATGTCAGAAAATCAGGCATACTTGCTGCATGTTTAAGCCTCCCAATGACACAGAAAATGGTACCCTCATACAAACTATTACTGCCTTGCCTAAACTGAAAGTGATCATGGAGACTGAGGCTGGGATCACCAATGATTCATGGATCAACTCCTTGTTCTCTTGGGTACCTGCTTGGTTGAGCCTCGCTGTGAGAATTGTATTGCCTACTTTTGTCTTTATTCTCATTCTTTTTTCTTCCTGTCAAATGCTCTTATGATGTTGCTGCTGCCATGATGCCTGTAACCCTGTCCAGGGCTAGGGTCACCACCACTTCATCCTATATGGGTACTCAAACTGAAGTAGTCTTGTGTCTCTACCAAATGTGCATGCTTGTGTGGAGCAGCGGGTAGATTGCGCAAATGGTAGGGGGACAAGTTGGGATTGATCAGAAGAAGAGTATGTCCATATTGAGACCGTTGTGAGTGATGTTTGCAGGGTTGTTTCCCAAGAAGATGATTATAATTTGTTAAAGTATTAACTAAAGGGGGGAATGTTGAGGTGGCCAGGAAAGGTCCCCATGATTATGAGGGGTTCATGTTGCGTGTGTCATATTAATAACTGGGGGTGGCGGCAAACTGGGCGTGATGTTGCAATTTCATATGTAACAAAATGTAAAAACATACATGCACATTAATACAAATATATGGGGAATTCATGAATCTCCATATAGTGGGCTTTTACAAGTGAATCAAAACCACAACAGTCGGGGCGGTTTTGAAAAGTGAATTTTGAAACTAGTTTTGTGAGGTTAAAGAAGCCAGTGGATAGGTTAATAAGTAACTTCATAACCTTCGCAGTCAGGACAGCTGCAGGAACAAGCCATGAGTTTTATGGTCTGGTATGCATCATATATAGTAGATGCAATCTTTTGATGCCTCAGAGCATGACAGAAGAGGTTTTGCTATTTTTTTCTGGACAACAGTAAAGGGTGGGGTAAGCCAATGGAGTGTTACCCAGGAGTTTCAATTGTGCAATAAAGTGGCAGTTTTGTAGATTGGAAAGTTTCTATGGAACGGTGACCTGGGGAATTAGATAGTATTGCTAACTCAAAGAGAAATTATTTACCTAGCCTTCCTCATATCTCTTGAAATATTTACGTGGACCATGTGTGAATTAAAAGTTAAGGCTAAATAGCTTAAGCCAGTTATTTCTAGTAATTAATTATTTTTCAATACCAATGTTTAACCATGTGCTGATATCATGAACTACTACAGATGAATCCTAAGAAGAGGTGTGTTCTACATATAATCTGAAGATGAAAATTAAGATCAAACTGGCAAATGTAAACGTAGGAATTAGGAAAAGATGGGGTTTCTTTGAAGAGGTTTTTGTCCTATCATATGTGAGGGGTGTCTTGTAATAAGTATCTTGGAGTGTTTTAACTCTTGCAAAAATATACGTAAGATGTGAACTGATGTGGTTTGTTGAGCCTTGGGTTAGTTTGGTCCTTCAACACCATTTTACTGCTCCACAGATTATTGCACAATACAACCTGCTTTATGTACAAACCCTGCACTCGTTACTCAGAGGGTGAACCTGGTTACGGCTGAGGTAATCATGGGTCTGCCCCCACAAACTAAAGAATTGCCTGACAGATGTAGTCAGGTTTTCAAACCTGCCATGAAAGGGAGTAACATTTTTTTTATAAGGGGTGTTCGATAGGAAAGACTTAATGAGTAGAAATAATAATGTAACTAAAATACAAATATTAAACTTTAAGCAAGAAATCAAATAAATCTAGGTCAATAGCCTCTTACGGTTACCCACCCGTACTGCCTTCAAAATGATTGTGTTGGAATTCAGCCTTTTATCTATTTACCTGAAGCTGGCACTGGGGTGTTTGACACTGTTCTGGAAAATTGCTAACACACCAGCTAGCTCATTGCTGAGCTTTATACTGGAAACATACACCCTGCGTGCTCAGTATATGGTGGGCAGCAATGTGTCAAGACCACGCGTGGTAACAGCATTATGGTTGGGGAGAATGCTAAGTGGAGTTATGGGTGAATCTCTGAGGTGCTTTAAATCAGTGATGAAAGCCATCATAGTGGAATGGGGGACAAGCAGGCTTTGGTTAACCTTGCCACAAGGAACAGCGCCGGGGAGTTTGTGTATTATGTTCAGTGAAGGTCTGATCCCACAACATATATATACGTGATTTCCCGGGGAATCACATGATTTGGGACTATTTAAAATCAAATTCAATGTGGTAAGATCAAGGGAAATTGAGGGAGCATGACACAAGATCCCAAGACCAGACCATGAATGTCGGCTTTGTGATGATGGCCCACTCGAGTCGGCCAGACATTTGTTATGTGATTGTGTAGCTTTGGAGTCCCTGAGAGTCGAGGCTGGGAAAGCCATTGGATGGGGGTTGTCATTGACTGAGGGGGAGCAGTGGGACTGATTCATGTTGGGTAATGATCACGTGTGTATTTTGTACTAAAGTCTGTTTTGGAGGAAGGTTTACATATTTTGGGACATTTTTACTTGAGGAGGGGGATTGGTTGTTTTATCGAATTATGTTTTCAGGATGAATTTGTGAAAAGGTGAATAAACTGTAACAACAAAAGAAAAACAATAGGTCAATGAAGCTTTTTCAGTTGCTTGAAAGGAAATCCAATAATCTTTTAAATTAATTCATTTTATTTATTATTTCAAATTACATGATTCAATATTGTACAATAATATGTTTCAAAAATCAAATAATGTAGTCTACATATTATATTTCCCTTCAGAGTACTTTAAAACAAATAATGTAACTCCAAAGGTGAAACCGATGATGTGACTCAAAACATGGGCGTTGGAGGCCTCAATGGGGGAAGAGCAGCATTGTCACTCAGCACAGGGAAATCAGTTTGGAGAGTCCTGGGCCCAAGTGCAATTTTGGAGACTGCCAACGCTGAGCCCCTGCTAGCCCAAGTCCACTGAAAGCCCAGAGAGTACAGCACCTCTCCCCCTTCATGCCCCATTTCAGAGGCTAACACATGCTAGTGGGACGCAAGGTCAGCCTGCTGCCATCTTTTAACAGGAGGAGGAGGAGCTCAGTGAATGCCATTTTGAGGAGGGTGAAAAAAACGGATTATACAGCTTGCACTGGAAGAGTCCAGCATCAGCACAGGAGAGATCAAGTCTCCTACACCTTTGTCGCCAGTCTTATAAAGTTTCTAGCAAGCCTCCAGGACCCCCTGGCAGTGTGCTCTATACACTGCTCATAAAGAAGCCGGAGGTCAAGGTTCACCCTTTTTCGAGAGTGACCATAGTTCTTTGTAGCCTATGCAAATGGGCTTTTTTTGGCTGCTCAGGTACCATGGAGTGGTCATTGCTATTACCAATCACAGAACTTTTTCTCAAGGCTGAGCTGGTGTGGAGCGGCCTCTCAACGACGCTTTCATCTTGGTCTGGCAACGGCCCTATGTCGGAGTGCCCCTAGATTTTGCAAGCAGAAGAACCAATGCATAGCTTTCAGCCCACAACAGAGTGGGCCAGGACCTCCCCCCATCCTCGTCTGTGGGATCAGATCCTTATACTCAAATGGTATAACTTCTTCAAACTTCAGATGGAATAAAATGACCCATAGAGTAAATTGTTAGTTACCCCAGCCAATCAACACATGGTCAGATTTCCAGCATGGAGCTGTCCTCAAGGAGGACATCGATTTTGTGTGGCTGGAAGACCACATGCCGAGTTCAACGAAACAGTCAACTTAATGCATTTATTTTATTGCTTATTTATAACACGATTAACACCAACGAGTGGTTTATAAGTGCGAGATCGGGACTCGAACCTGTGTTGCACTGCGTTTGCCTTATTTCACAGACAAACGCGTTGCCCCTGAACTATCACTCCAGCCACATACAAACACCAAAGCGCACCCTTCTCTTAGCAGGTAGTTGTCTAGGAATTCACTGATTTGTGAAGGAATGCTCCTATAACTTACACTTTCCTGTGCAGTATCATTCTCATCACAAACTGTTCCACAAACACAGGACTGTCCTTTGACAGCAGTTCAGACTCAGAGCTGTACAGTAACACTCCTACAAAACACCCCACCCTGCTTATTTTCACTCCCACACCACACACAATGTCCTGGGCAGGCAGACCTTTTAGAACACGCACTTTCCTGTGCAGTAAAATTCTTATACCGCACTGCGACCTATGCAGTGACACCAATGTAACAAAGACAGCTGCATGTAAAGCTACATTCTATAAAACACACATGGCACTGCATTGTGGCCTCGAAATACCCTTCCCATGTGCACTTCTTTACTGTTCATGCTAAGCTGTTAGGCTTTGACACTATGTAACACTTAGCTTTTATATTATTTCAGCGAATGGTGTTAAGAGTTCTTGTTGAGTCTTATTCCGCATCATATGAAAATGCTAGTGTATGGTACTCTCTGTTGCATGGCACCCCTGTGAGGGGTACCTTCTACGGTGTTGTGTGATCACATGGTTACCCATGTGACCAACCCAATAAAAGGTCCGAGCCGCTTCCGGCTCGGCAGTCAAGAGTGAACCTGACTCCGCGTGTGTGTGTTGTGCTGGCGCCAGGATGGCGCCTCGCCACGTGTGCTGGGCCCAAGGACGGGGCCCAGCTTGAGGACGGTGCCCCTGCCGGGCAATGCCGTCCGGACGGTGCCCCTGCCGGGCAACGCCGTCCCAGTGGGTCCCCAACCATGTGAGGCGGGTTGGGAATGCGACCCCAGCCTGGGTGCCCCCAGAGCCGGGGCCGAGGTGGCCAGGTGGACCTGCCCCCCTGTGTGGAGCTCCGGTGTCCCCGGAGCCGGTGGGATGAACCCCCACCCTTTATCCCGCGGCGTGAACGCTGCACCTCTGTGTGTGGTGTCGGGTGCTACCCGACACAAGTATGGAGCTGTCCGGTGGACCGGAACAGCCCCCAACAATGGCGACGAGTAAGTCGTCCCCGTGTGCCCGAAGAACGCATGCGGTGGTGGGCCCGTTTCCAACTGGGCCCGTAATGGAAGGCTGGCAGGCTGCCCGCCCCGTCCCCCGAGGGTGACGGAACAGGTCGGCGGCTGTGCCGCATGGAGGGAGGCGGGCCCATCTCTAACGGGACCCGCCAAGAGGAGTTTGCGGCCGGGCCACAGCAATGGGAGGTGGCCCCGAGAGAAGAAGCTGCTATTTCCCCCGTGGGGAGGAGGATGTGCGTTGGTAGCCGCGTGAGCTGCCCCCCCTCTCCCATCTGGGGGAGGACTGGCCCAAGGAAGGGAGAGGTCCGTGGCATCGGCCGCATATCGAGGGAGGCCGTCTTTTCCCCTCCCCCCAAAAAGGGGATCAACAGTATCCTGCGGCGTCGGCCGCACAGAGAAGGAGGCGGGCCCAACACCAGCGGGGCCCGCAAGGAAATTATGGTGGGCGAGCGGCCCGCCCGTCCCCTGAGGGAGACGGAAAATGTTCGTGGCATCGGCCGCGTGGGTGACTGCGCCCCTCCCCCACCACCATCAGGAAGGGAATTGCCGGCGGCGTCGGCCGCACCGGGCTGGCAGAGGACCAGCACACGCGGTGTCGGCCGGATGGAGAGGTGAGCGGCCCCTCCCCCAGCATGCCAGCTGGCCGCCCACCACAGCGCGGCTGCCCCCATCGGCCCGTGGTAGAGGGACACATGAGGCGGGCCCAAAATCAACTGGGCCCACGTGAAAAAAAAAAAAAGAAAAAAAAAAAGAGATGTTGCAGGCTCGAATTCAACGGGGCCTGCAAATGCAAGGGGACACAGGAGGCGGGCCCAGCACCAGCCGGGCTCGCAAGAAGGATGGAGTGCTCGCTCTGAGAAGCGGGCAGAGGAGCTGCCTGCCCCGCCACAGGCAATGAAGCGGCATCTGCCGAAAAGGGGGGGAGTCGTTTTCCCCGCTCCCATCTGGGGTAAGGGGGTAGTGGCGGCGGTAGCCACAACAACGAAGGGGGGCTGCCTGCCTTCCCCAACGGCAAATAAGGGGCAGGCATGAAGGAGAGGACTGGGGGCGCAGCAGGTGCTGATGATGAGTGTGTTGGGAGGGGCCTGCAGCCAGGGCACCCTTCCACCGGTGTTTGCATGCCGCCTGCCCCCGGAGAGGAAAGGAGGCGTACGGAGGGGGACTCCCCGAGGACCGTGGACTTGACCGATGTGGCCCCTGGGCGTACCCAGGTGCGGCTTTGCCGGTTTTGTTTGCTGTGAACTGTGAATGTCCTGAGCGAACTCTGGTGAGGGTGCAAGCTGGTTTCCGGCAACTCCATGAGCTGGTTTCCGGCGACTCCATGCGCACGGTGGACATCATAATTGCCATTCCCCAGAAGACTGAGTCTGCAGACACAGACTTGCTTAAAATGGCCTGGCTAGTGGGCAATGGAGTGTGGTGCACACCTGTAGACTCGGAGTGCTTTATGTGGTGCCAGTAGCCCTCACTGGTGCCGTTCGGGGACATGAGAGCCACTCACGCAGGTGAATAAAGGGTGTGTAAAGTAGTAGAGTGGCTCAAGTAGTAGTAGTAGTGGTAGTCATGGAGGGATGTTGGGGTTTTGTGTTTTGTTATGAAAAAGGAGGAGTGTTGTATGGCACCCCTGTGAGGGGCCATGGTACCTTCCACGGTGTTGTGTGGTCACATGGTTACCCATGTGACCAACCCAATAAAAGGTCTGAGCCGCTTCCGGCTCGGCAGTCAAGAGTGAACCTGACTCCGCGTGTGTGTGTTGTGCTGGCGCCAGGATGGCGCCTCGCCACGTGTGCTGGGCCCAAGGACGGGGCCCAGCTTGAGGACGGTGCCCCTGCCGGGCAACGCCATCCCAGTGGGTCCCCAACCATGTGAGGTGGGTTGGGAATGCGACCCCGGCCTGGGTGCCCCCAGAGCCGGGGCCGAGGTGGCCAGGTGGACCTGCCCCCATGTGTGGAGCTCCGGTGTCCCCGGAGCCGGTGGGATGAACCCCCACCCTTTATCCCGCGGCGTGAACGCCGCACCTCTGTGTGTGATGTCGGGTGCTACCCGACACAAGTATGGAGCTGTCCGGTGGACCGGAACAGCCCCCAACACTCTCTGCTATGTTTGCTTTGCTATGGTATGGTATGCTGTGTTGTTTTGCTATGCTGCTTTGTTGTAGTATTCCATGCTGCTATGTTATGCCACGGCATGCCACCTTATGCTTTGCCTTGCTATGCTATGTTATGTGGTTATGTCATGCGGGGTAATAAGAAGTGTTGAATACCAACGCGGAATGCATACATGCACTGAATCCAATTGTTTTCACATCTGTGCACCCAGCTTC
Source organism: Ambystoma mexicanum (assembly GCF_040938575.1). NCBI lineage: Eukaryota > Metazoa > Chordata > Amphibia > Caudata > Ambystomatidae > Ambystoma > Ambystoma mexicanum. The sequence goes on from NC_090922.1 coordinate 111,944,228, forward strand.
ACTGAGACAATGAGAAGCAATAGTAAGTGATCTGCCGCGCATCACATGGGTTATGCTTCTTTGTGACTCCTCATACATCACTCGTGGTAATTATCCATATTGCTACTGATGCACGTGTTTAGGCTTCCGCGCTAATGCAATTGTCGCGGTTACCCAAGCAGTGCCTGATTATGTGATGATATGTCAGACCACGTTCCTCCAGAAGCACAGATCTTCTGATCATCAGCGCTTCAAGGCCACACCAAATACAGGTGAGAGCTTTTCAAAGGCCACATAGCATGAAGTGACATAACGCAGTCATTTGTCACATGATGCCGCATTAAAGCTCCACTTGACACCCAGAATTGTGTACAGTAACAGTGCATTAACTCCATGCCCACTCTTCCTCGTCACAGTACTTTCATCATGGGGCCCCTGCCTCCGACAAGGGACCTTCTTCTATTTCTTTTCTGCCATATAACTCCTCCCCTCAATCTTTTGCTTCCAGTTAAATTGTTCCTGCCTTTGGCAGGTTTTCTCTTCCGGGTGCGGGGCGCCTGAGAGCTCCGTTTGCTGGTCCCCTGAAGGTGCGGCATGCTCCGAGTTCGCCTGCTGGGCTCCGGTTGAGCTCAGAGCCTCTTCCGGTCTTCTGTGGGGTGTTTTGGCTGGCTTCTGAGGCGTTACTGCCTGGGCTCCTACAGACTGGCCCGGGCCAAGGTAAGGGGCTGCGAGAGTGTTCTGCCATGGTATTGTTTGGGACTGGGGCCCTATGAATGCCTGAGTTTTCTGCACTGGCTTTGTTGGGCTTCCTGTCTCGTGGTCGTGCATTGTAGGGGGGTCTCTGCATTTTCAGTTCCAAGTGTTCCCGTTTGGGTTGCGCTCAGCCCCAGGGTGTTCACCAAGCTGGTGGCTCCCCTGGTGGTGCATCTCCTCCTGGGGTGCATTCAAATTTTTCCCTACCTGGACTACTGATTGGTCAAGTTGGCCCTCCGGCAGACGGTCCTGGCACATCTCCAACTGGTTTGCCAAGCATTGCGGGACTGAGGGTTTTGGTAAACTGGCAGAAGTTTCCCTTTGAGCCCTCTCAGGATCTGGTTTTTATTGGGGAGGAGGTACGCTGCTCGTCCAATTGGAGAGAGTTGTGTGCCATTCTCTGGGCCCTGTTGTACTTCGCAGTGTTTCTGGAAGGCTGGGCGGTGTTGGTCCGGACGGACAGTATCACATCATTGGCATATGTCAACCGCGAGGTGGGATCCGGCCGCTCCTTGAATGCTCTGGCAGCTCAGAAAGGTTTCTGGGGGTAGTCGCACCTGTTGACCCTGGTGGCCTCTCATATCAGGGGGGGTGGACAATGTTCGGTGAATCTGCTCAACCACCGGTTCCCCTCCTCTTCGGAACTCATTTTGTCAGACAGGGTGTTTGCGGAGATCTGTGTCAGGTTCAGGCTCCTGGTTCTGGATCTCTTTGCCTTTCCGGCCTCTGCAAAGGTTCCCCTCTTCTGCTGCTGGTTCCCAGTCTAAGGGAATTGGGGGTGGGTACCCTCGGTGTGGAGTGGCCTTGGGGTCTCCTTTATGTGTTCCCTCCTCTGCCCCTTCTTCCCCTGGTGGTTCGGCACATCAGGGAAAGCGGGGCGACTGTGCTGTTGATCGCTCCGTTCTGGCCACATCGGAGCTGGTTTGCCTCCCTGTTGGACCTTCGGTCCCTGGAGCCTTGGTTGATTCCGGTGTGGCCTTGTCCCCTGCAGGCGGCTCTGGGGTTTGGGGTCAGACAGATTCAATGGGCGGTTTGGCTATTGCATGGTCTCGGTTAGTCTCCCAGGGTTTTTTGGGTCCTGTGATCGAGTCTATTGTTAATGCTTATAAACCTTCTACTCTGAAGGTGTATGACAGGCACTGGGGCCACTTTCAGGATTGGTGGGGTCAGTTTGGGATCTCCCCCCTGCGTTCCAGTCAGCCCCCTATTCTCCAGTTCCTCCAGGAGGGTTTTGACAAGGGCCTGGCAATCTCCACGGTTCACTCCCAGTGGGCCTGCATTGAAATGCTCTTGGGAGACTATGATGGCCACCTGGATGGGGAGGTCTTGCTGGGGAAGTTTCTTCGGGGTCTCTCTTCTTCCCATCCTTGTACTTATAAGGGCCTTCCCTATTGGGATCGCCCTCTTTTCTTGAGGTTCCTTCAGGGGCCTCCCTTTGAGTCCCTGTCAGAAATTGATATTAAGCACCTTACACTGAAAACTGCTTTCCTGATCGCTATCATGTCTGCCTGTAGGCTGGTGAGGTTGCGGCTCTGTTGTGTCGTTCCCCTTTCTAGAGAGTGCTACCGGACTCGGTGGTTTTGCGGTGTGATCCAAAGTTTCTACCTAAGGTTGTGTCTCGGTTTCACACTTCTTAGGATCTTGTTCTCACGGTCTATTTCCAGGATCCGCAGATGTTGGATGAGGTGGCTTGGCATGCCATTGATGTGCGGTGGGCGGTTCTAGAATATTTGACTTGGAGTGCCCGTTTCCAGCAGTTTGATAGTCTCTTGGTTACTTTTGGCCCTGCTGGTGCGGGAAGGAAGGTCTCTGTGGTTTCCATTAGCCGGTGGATCCGTACTGTTGTGCCATGGCTTATGTGGCTTCTGGCCTGTCTGTGCCCGACCACGTTCAGGGTCGCTCTACCAGGGGTTTGGTTGCTTCCTGGGCAGATGCTCGGGGTTTCTCTACAGGAGATTTGTAGGGCTGCCACCTGGGCGGATCAGAGCACCTTTGTCAACCACTAACGGTTGAATGTCTCCCACTCCGGGGACGGTTCTTTTGGGGTTGGTGTTTTGTCTGTTGGGATGTTATTTTGGAGTCATCAAAGGTGTGCTTTTTTGTTGTTACACTTTCTGTCTCTGTGTCGCATTGGGACCTCTCCCCGTTGCTGCTATGGTATGCCTCATGAAGTAAGTACTGGGACGAGGAAGAGTGGACATGGAGGTAATGCTCTGATTACTTATCAGTAATCTTCATTACTCCTAGTCCTACTCTTCCTTGTCACAATACTGATGACCCTCCTATTCCTCCCTACAGGGGCGGGAGGTGCCATGCTCTGGCTTGAATATATTAAACTGGAAGCGGGGAATAAGAAGAAGAATTATATGGAAGAAAAGAAATGGAGTAAGATCCTGTGTCGGAGGCAGGGGCCTCATGAAGTAAGTACTGTGACGAGGAAGAGTAGGACCAGGAGTAATGAAGATCACCAGTAAGTAATCAGTAAGTAATCAGAACATACTCATACAGCCCACTGCGCTGCAAAGTCTCTACCTCCCCAGTACTCTTGAGGACATGTCAATGGTAGTTTATGGTAGTTTATGATTTTACTAATCATCATCACAACATTGTATTTCCTTAATGGAGGTTAATAATAAAGTGGTCTCGGGCGGGCCATCGTATGGAGGATTCTACTGCTGTGGACAGCCCTGGGGTGACCAACGGACTCTGTCTGTCTTGGTAACCCATCATTGCTTGCACCAACGCATTTCCTGATTGGTGGCTAACAATCCTTATCTCCCATTGGAAGCCAACTATTGCAACTATGAAAACGGGTCTGTGTCGCATCAGTGGTCCCTGGCAAGCTAAACTCGCTGCCTGTGGGAGGGCCCCATGTAGAGGGCTCATCTCCAGAGGACAGAGTTTAGGTGACAGGGAGGGGCCCATCTCTTAATCCCATACACTGCCTCTTGCCTACCATAACAACTCCGGCGACACACCACTGACACAGTGAGCTGAGTCCTTGCTGCATGGTACTGTGCACCAGCAGCACCCTTGTGGTATTCAAAGTGTGACAAGCTTGCAACCATCGGTAACCTTGAAAACACTCTTCAACTCTTCAACTATAGCGTGTTGCTCTGTTTAATGTATGCCTTTCTTGTTTGAACTATACGGCCAGAATTTGCTTGAAGGAATGAAAAACAACATGCAATCACTTGACATTTTGCAGCCTTTTGTAGGAACACAGAGGAACCAATAAATAGTGGAAGGGGGTTCATTTAGAAAATACAAACATTAGAAAGGACCAGCGCATGCACCAAATTGAAATGCACATTCTTGCAGTGAGCACATGTTTTAAAATGCTAAGAGTTCAGGGTAACATTCATCTGTCCGGTTTGCACTATGTACATACATAATAATCTTAACTAATCAATTAACAACCCCTTCCAATAATTTGTAACCTGTCATTAACAAATCAGTGCAAAAGGGACTCAGATGTGATGAACGGAATATGAGTGGTTTTCTGCAATGCAATTAAAACGTGCAAATATATTTTACTGGCTGTGTAAATTCTTCCAGCATGGCACAAACTGCAAGGCTGAAAGATGCACTGTTGAAAAGCACCATTGTATGGGCAGGAAGCAATTGTTGCAGATAGGTTGGCAAAACTATTGTGTTGAAGTGAAAAATACTGAGGCACCTCGGATGATGTGTGCACGTCAGAAAGGGAGGCAGGTCTTGTTGATTGACAGGTTTGGCATTTAAAAGCAAGTGAGAGAGTGGGTGTAGTCAGACTGGCAGATCAGAACTTCAGAAACTTCCTGGCAGGTGGCAGGAGACTGGGGAAGCAGCTATCCTGGCATAGAATGTGTGTAATTCCTGTTGGAGGACAGAGTGTGCAGATGTCTCGACACTGCTTTTGGCTGCCAAACCAACACAGAGGGGTGTTCCAGAGATAGCAGAGCAAGGATCAAGGTGAATATACCAGTTAATAAGTGAGGGCATGCCTGATGGATGCGGTTTAGTTAGCCAGGGGAACTCATTTCATGTGTAATTTTTCAATATCGAAAGTGAATGCAGATTTTGCAGGTTTTTTTTAATTAAGCATAACTTCTGCCAATTCCCACGTATCAAGGTCAGGGTTGACTGCAGTTCATTCTATTATTGAGTTGTGCCTTTTGAAATTGTTTTTATTTTCTTTCTTCTTGCTTCTCCACATTCTCACTGACAAATGTGTCCATGTATAAATGTTGCATTGCATGATCGGTAAGTTTATTTGCCACGATAAAGACACATTCTGATACATTTTTATGTCCTTTGCGTTATGTCACTTAGTGCCCGATTCATGGAACTATTTGCGTGAAAAACGCAGATTTGCGTGCCTTTCTGCCCGAAAATCCCCATACTTCAAACAGGGATTTTCAGGCAGAAAGGCGCGCAAATCTGCATTTTTCACGCAAATAATTCCATGAATCAGGCTGCAAATCCATTGTGGGCTGTGTAGTTAGAAAGTGTGTGAGTGTGTAATATTTCATTTTGCATGTTTACAGCTGTACAGATCTGCCATCAAGGCATTAGCCCAGCCTCGTAGATAAGTTGCTGGGAAAAACATGACACTGTCAAAATCCAAGTGTAATAAGTCTGGTAACTTGCCCCAGGATGAAATACAGGTTTTAGGGTATACTCTGAGGGTAGCATTATCACTCTACATAGGGCATTACCACAATAACACTATACCAACATTTTACCACAATATAAAAATACCACAAGATTAGGTGTATCTTCCCCAGACAATGGGCCTCATTACGGATGTTACAGTAAGGCAACAACGGCGCCGGTAGTGCTACCGGCGCCGTTGTTACCTCGCCGCAACATTCCGAGTATGCTCCCGGGTGCCGCTCTCGAACGCCTAGTCAGACCAGGCGTGCAGAGCGGCACCCGTGAGCAGTACAGGATGGCAACAACGACCCCCTATGGGGGCTCAAATGGGAATGGGCACGTACCAGGTCCGGTTCCCGCAAAAGGGAATTGCCGGGCCCTCCAAGGTCGGAATGGCCCAATAAGTCCCCTTTTGCGGGACCCGGACTCGAGTTTTGGGGTACCCATGCCCTTTTTGAGGTGTTGAGGTGAGAGAGAGTGGTGTTGGTTGGGGGATGGGAACAAACAATTAATCTGGAATCTATCAAAACATATCAAACAAGCATTGACAAGTCCAATAGGTAAGGCTGTATTCAACGGCACTTGTAGCATTATATGCCCAGCTGCCGACACACTCACAGGGACAGACTCATGGCGTTTCATGCAGAAGTGCTGCCACCATTTACTAGATTGGGGGCATCATTTGGTGAGGTGCTATTATCATATGACAGTTTCAGCCTCAGTTTCCCAGGTAGAGCCATGTACACTAATTTGCTGTGAGACTATGCCCAGGTTCTCTCTTGTGGCCTGATATATCTATCATAAACTCAGGTGTGGCCCATGTGCCAAATACAGACGTGTATGTTATGTAAACCAACACGCACTCATATACACCCATAAAATGCTGTGTTTGCCATCATATGCCTGGGTATTCCAAACATATACAGGAATGCTTTCACCTGCACAAAGTGCACAGACACCAGAGCAGTACATTTCCAAGAATGCACTCTACGCATGTAAAAAAATGCTCTAGAATACACTCTGCAGAAATTATAGACCGTAATGCATTTCCCACATTATTATCTGACTAGCCTGGTGTAGATGTCCAAGAAGGAACTATTGCCTTCCCCACGGGTAACACTGCATGACTGGTGTTCAGTCTGCCTCACCCTGCATAACTTCTCACCCATCAGTGTAAGTCTCGGGTAACACTGCATCATTGGTGTCACCAGAGACATGCACACTGCTTCACTGTGCATCGCTTCATGCCCATCATTGTAAGGCTTGGGTAACACTGCATGACTGGTGTCACCAGAGGCATTCACTCTGCCTCACTCTGAATCACTTCCCACCTATCACTGTAAGTCTCGGGTAACACTGCATGACTGGTGTCACCAGAGACATTCACTCTGCCTCACTCTGCATCTCTTCCCAGCCATCAGTGTAAGTCTTGGGTAAAACTGCATGACTGGTTTCACCAGAGACATGCACTCTGCCTCACTTCAGTTTAAGTCTCAGGAAATGCTGCATGACTGGTGTCACCAGAGACATGCACTCTGCATCGCTTCCCACCCATCAGTGTAAGTCTTGGGTAACACTGCATGAATGGTATCACCAGAGACATGCACTCTACCTCACCCTGCATCGCTTCCCACCCATCAGTGTAAGTCTCGGGTAACACTGCATGACTGGTGTCACCAGAGACATTCACTCTGCCTCACTCTGCATCGCTTCCCACCCATCAGTCCAAGTCTCGGGTAATACTGCATGACTGGTGTCACCAGAGCCATGCACTATGCCTCACTCTGCATCGCTTCCCACTCATCTTATCAACTTCATTCCCCCACCCAGTTCTTCTTCCTCCTCTCTCCGTGTTCCTCCACACACGACCAGTGACAACGTCCCCGTACCCCTCCTTGGAAAACCTTCAAAGGTGGAGACCTCTTGCATCTTGCAACATTGAATGCTCACTCTGCCGACATCTGCCTCCTTCTCGAAGACATTCACCTCGATTCCCTTGCTCTTACTGAGACATGGTTCAATGCCAGCTCAGTCACTGCTTTTGACTCCGTTCTCCCCAATGGCTATAGGATCATCTCCAACCCTTGACCTAACCGTGCTGGTGGTGGAGTTTCTCTGATCTTCCCTGAGTGGGTCCCTTCTTCCCTCATATCCACCCAGCCTTAGTCTTCCTTTGAGGGCCTGGTCTGCAAGCTGGTCATCTCACCCTCCTCTTCTCTGTCCATTGCCACTATCTACAGGCCTCCTGGCTCTTCCATGCTGTTCCTCTCTGAATGGACTGATTTCCCCACCTCTCTCCTCACAACCACTTCTAAACTCCTTCTTGTGGGTGATTTCAACATCATCCTCAATCATGGCACCCACTGTTTTCTGTGACAGCTGCACCTCGCTCTCCCTCTCCATACTCCCCTCTGGTCCTACCCACTCAGCCAGTCACACCCTTTATGCCTTCATCCACAGTGATCTCTTGCTTTCCTCACCTCTGATCACCCCACTCTCCTGGTCAGACCTTTCTCTTGTCTCCTCTCACCTGGGTCCTCTCGGTCCACTGACTGCACCTCCCCCAGCCCTGCCAACCTTGTTCACGAACATCCGTCCGATGAAACGAGTGTCAGCTGCTACCTTCGCATCTACCTTTTTAATTAACATTTTTTAAAGCGCTCACACAGCCCGCAGGCATCGAGGCGCTGTTACAGGAATTGTTTTGTTTTGTGGTTGCATAATTGTTTCTGTTTTTTGTTGTTGTCTTAGTTACGTATTTATAACGTGCTTAAACACCCAGAGGTTTCTAAGTGCGGACTCGGGGATCGAACCTGTGTTGCTTCATGTAGTCTTGCTTCCAAGGCGTGCACCTTGCCGCTGAGCTATCCTCCCGGGACAAGCCCCACTCTATCCCCACTAAGTGGAAGACCTCAGGCTCACCCTCTGACAAACCAGCCTATCGCCTGCTCCAAAGACATTACAGACTCTCCATCCATGCCAAGAAAGGAGTTCACATCCAGGCATGCGTCTCTGCTGCATCTAACAACACAGCTGAACTCTTTAAAATTGGCAGGGAACTAGCTCAACCTCCCCCAACTGACCAAGCACATTGAACTTGTTGGTTGCCTTCACGACCATCAATCTGGATTCCGAGCATGCAGAGGCATGTCAACTGCTCTTCTGAACACCCATGAGGAACTGCTTGCATCTTTTGATTCCAACTCTCCAGCTGTTCTCATTCTACTTGATCTCTCCTCTGCATTTGACACGATCAACCACTCCATCCTCATAAAACGGCTCCACGATACCGTATGTATATCAGAGTGGGCACTGGACTGGCTGACCTCCTTCCTCAGTGACCGTCCATCTGAGATCAACCTAAGCTCTATTTCCTCCCCCACCTCTATCTCCACCTGCGGTGTCCCCCAGGCGTCCAACCTTTCTCCTTGACTTTTTAACAACTATCTTGCCCTGCTTGCACACATAATTTCCACCTTCTCCCCAAACTTTCAGTGTTATGCAGATGACACACAACGCTTCTTCAAACTTCCATCTGATCCCCTTCTCTCTTCATCTATCATTCCTGCCAGTCTATCTGCCATCCAGTCCTGATTTACTTCTAATGATCTCTGCCTAAATGCCAGCAAGACTGAGATCCTTCCTATTGGGACTCCTGCTCCCTCTTTCTCTCCCTCACTCTGGCCATCTTCTATGGGCTCTCACCCTTCTCCTTCATCCCAAGCCAGAAACCTTGGAGTCATCTTCAACTCCTCTCTCTCCTTCATCCCTCACATTCAGGACCTTGCCAGGAAGCCCCCCTTTCAACTTCACCTCCTCAAGGGAATTCTTTGTTTTCTCACTTTCCCCCAGAAGCTCAATGTCTCTAGAGCTCTGGTTCTCTCCAGGCTAGAATACTGCAAAATCCTTTTCCTTAATCCACCCTCCTCCTACCTACACCCCCTCCAGCTAATCCAGAATAGAGCTTCAAGACTTATCCTTGGCCTCAAGCCCAGGGACTCATCTCTCCAGCGCTAAACACTCTCCATTGGCTCCCTGTTGCTACAAGGATCAATTTCAAATCCCTCCTCATTATCCACAAGGCTGTCTGAGACCATGGACCACACTATCTGAAACTTGCTCTTACTAAATACTCTTCTTCCAGATCTTTACGTTCCTCCGGCACCAACTCGCTGTGTGTTAAACGCTTTGCTAAACAGAGAACTGATGACTGATCTCTTCTTCAGCAGGCTCCCTGATTTGTAACATACCCCCCTTCCTCTTCATCTTGAGCAAGATCTCCTCAAATTCCACAAAATCCTCAAGACTTTCCTTTTCACCTCCTCCTTCCCTACCTCCCTCCTCTGCTAAATGCTCACAGCTGTTGAGATTGGTGTCCAGGGCCCTTATGTGTCCTCCTGGGCCCTAGCGTTCCACACCCAATCGCCTACAGCCTCTGCCCCTCCCAGTACTTTGCTGCGGCACCCACTGGCCTGTGCCACCAGAGGCTTGCACTTACCGATCTATTGGTGGTATACCACTCCACCTAGGCACTTACAGCTGCTCACTCCCTAGCACTTCTCACCTGATACACCCATCAGTTAGCCCCTACTCCCCCACCCCTTCTCTCTTTCTGCACTTGCACATTCTGAATGCTCACAAGGCCTAGTAGGTCTGCCTCTATCTTACAGTGTTCTATTTTTTACTCCCATATTCCCTCCCTGTGGCCATGTGGGTGCTTTGAATCACAATTTACTTGTTGTATAAGCGCCTTACAAATGCACAATAAATAAATACATAAATAAATGAAACACTTCCCAACCATCAGTGTAAGTGTCGGGTAACATTTGACGCACTCTGTGAAAATTCAAATTCCGAACACAGGCCTATAGACCGCAAAATGCGCTCTCCCTGCCTTTGCCTAGACCTGTGCACTGCTGGGAGGTGTCTAATGATGAGTTTGGGCAGCTGTGAAAAGCCGGTAAAGAGGGCAATGAAAACAAGTGGATCTGGATGAAATAGAAGTGAAAGAAAATTAGGTCTCTATCACAAAAATGTGTGTGTGCAAGAATGCACGCTGTCTCACTCAGTAAGAAGGGCTCTCCACACTTCATCACATGTCCCAAATGTATGGAATGCTCAAAGCACATTTTACTGAGGTTAACTCCCAGATGCTTGACGAATTTCCAGTAGGTTGTCTGTTAAGCTCCATATATGTCCCCAGTCAATCCACCCGATGTTCTCTGTGATCTCCATGGCACTCCGAATTCTCCCTGGTGTTCTCTCTAAGCCTTCCTAATGAGCCTGTAAACACTCATGATATTTCTTGCAAACCTCCCTGATGTTTCCTGAAAACCCCCCTCACATTTCCTGCACTTCTCCCTGATGTTTCCTGAAAGTCTTTCTAATAAGTAAAATTAGATCTCCTGAACAGAGGAGATTTATCCTAATGTTGTCGTACCTTTGAGGGGTCGTATGGCTTAGTAAAAATGAAAACTGCTCCTGTGTCACTGGGGTTATTGAAGATCTACCCCATTTTCTGTTGATTTGTACTGTTTTGATTGATTTAAGGAGACAGTGGCTGCTTAGGCATTTTATAGCTTAGATTTCTAGTACTGCATATGAGGCAATGCTGTTTATTTTGTGCTGTAATGATAGTAGTTTTATCTTTGATCTTTGTGCATATGCTAAAAGTACTTTAAACGATTGGAGGGACAGTTCTAATCCAATTTTATGTAATGTTTTACTTTGTATTTAAGATGATGAAGCTGTTTTAACTTTGTTATACTGTTAAATATGCTGGGTATGTTAATATGGTGTTTTATACATTTGTAGTTGTTTAATACTGTATTTGTTTATGTAAATGGTGTAAGTCGAATAAAAAGAATAAGTGCCTCATTATAGTATGCTTAGAGTATGCTGTTCCAGAATTAACGTGCCAGTTATTCTGTTTACTGTCACGTTTCCGGACCGGCATACTCCAAGTTTGGTGGTGTGGTGGCCAGATTTACTGTAATAATCTATGAACCCAACATTGTATATGCAACAATAGAAATTGGCACCAACCTGTAGCAGGCACAGCAGTCTGGACAATAAGAGAATTCACCTAGTCACTCTGCTCTCCCCACTGACAATAGGCAGGCTAGGGCAGAGTTTCCAGGGAAACCCTCAAGGGGAAGAAAACCCTGTTCTTGATGTAAAGATTTGTGAAGTGCTGGACTTGGAGTTGACCTTCGGGAGCAGTGTAGCTGCGCGCTCTAATGGTGACTCTGTAATGTAAAGGAATATATCAGTGATGGATCTGAAGACTCCCTGTCCCCGAAGTATTGGAGACAGATTTACCCTCAGAGTGGCGTTTACTGTGAACGTGAGTGCCAGGCCTCGTGATGAAGGCTGTGTGATGAAATGCTAAATTGTTAATGTCCAAGTCTACAGAATGGATGTAGCGAGATAACAGAGGAAAGTTTTGTCCTACCATGGGTGATAACGCCGAGCTGTGCAAAAGGGTGCACTGCGGTGGATGAGGGAGAGAGAGGCGGCGAGCCTTGATAGCTGTTGGTGCTGCTGATAGCAGCCGCGGTCTGCAGACGGTGTGTGTCTGCGTAGAGGAGAGACCGAAATGGTGAGAGCTGCCTATTTAACAATGGTGCAAGTATGCTGAACGAGAAAGGAAACATACCAGGAGCCAGTAGGTTCTTGAAGAGAAAGTTAGACGAACAGGACCGGGGCAAGAAACAGAGATTTTGCGAGTGGCAAAGAGAGAGCTCTGGATTTAAAGAGAAGAAGGATAAATGGTTAGCCTGAATTTCAATGCGAGGAAGGATTAGCAAGATTCAAGTGGATACAAACTCACGCAACGTAGCTACGGGAAGAGTAGCAATGCAAAGCTGCTCAGTTGTTCTCTCCTGATGTGCACAATCCGGGAGTAGGGGCGGAGTCCGACCCCTAGGGTCCTGGAAAACGTTGTAACATTGCTTTCAGATGGAGCAGCCATCTTAAGAGGAGTACAATGGACAGCTGCCAGACGCCACCAGCAGCGCCACACCGACCATCAATGTTTATGCAAATGGGAAGACATCACAGTATGCCCCCTCCAAAGGGCAGAGGTACCCGGTCTAACCGGGTGCTAAAGGTGGAAGCGCCTCACCAGCCGGGGTGCATGCACAGAAGAAGCAGGTTCTCAGATGCGCTCTGCTGGGGTGTACCCCTTCCAATCCACCAGATACTGTAATGCACAGAGGCGATAACGGGAATCATAAATGCCCACCACCTGAAATTTCCAGACCCAAAGCCGTAATGACTGGTGGAGGCCTGGCGGACACTGTTCGGTGAAAACTGTTGCGTACATCCAATTTCAGTTGCAACACATGAAGGATTGTGTGAATCCGCGTTCAGGAAGGGGCAGTTGCAGATGAAAAGCTGCTGATCCCTGATGACCCAGAACCACAAATGGACCAAAGTACCGGGACAACAACTTGGACGGAACCAAATGTCATGGGAGGATCCGGGAAGTCAACCACACCCTATCCCCTACAGCAATCCGGGGAGCTGGGGTCCTATGACGATCCGCAAAAAGTTTGACCCTGTCCTGTGCCTCTTGTAATGCAGTGAGTGCCACCCTATGGCCTTGATGAATGCCCCCTATTAATCCATCAATGTCTGGAAACAAGGTAGCAGGAGGCCACAATGATGGAAAGACTGCCGTGTGATATCCGCATGTGCAATAGAAAGTACTAACTTTCAGGGCTGTGTGTGTAGCGTTATTATAGGCCAACTGTGCTAGCAGGTGGAGATCCTTCCAGTTGTCCTGGGAAGCAGAGATATAGCACCTTAAGTACCCTTCCAGGGTCTGGTTAAACCGTTCCATTTGTCAGTTTTTCCTGTGGATGAAATCCGGAACTTAAAGCACGTTCAATGCCCAGAACGGAACACACTTCTTTCCAGTACTGGGAAGTATATTGCAAGCCCCTGTTAGAGATAATAGTTTCTGAAAGACCATGAAGGGAGAAGATCTATGAAGATCTGTGCCATATGAGCTGCTAACGGCAAACCTGGAAGTGAGACAAAGTGTGACAATTTTGTGAAAGAGTCAATGGTTACCATGACGGCTGTGCAGCCTCCAGAGGATGGAAGATCCACTATAAAGTCAGTGGAGGTTATCTGCCACGGACAGTTTGGCAAAGGCATTCTCACAAGCTGACCTGGAGGTGGGTTACGAAGGACTTTGGCTTATAGACATACTACACAAAATGAAACACAGTCCTGGATGTCCTTTCGGACCGACGGCCACCAGAAATGTCTGAGGACAAGATCCAACGTGCTGGCTACTGAGCGATCTCGGGCTGCGCATGTGTCATGACAGAGGTACCCTTAGTAAGCTAGTACTTGGCTAAGAGCTGCGGACATTCCCTTTCTAGATGTGAGGAATGCAGTTCAACCTTTCGTAGAAAGTCTGTGACCACATGAATAAACATGGCCCTAGGGAAGATTGGTTCGGAGTGAAACTGAGAGAATCGGATCGGCTCCTTGCATGACAAGGCGTCGGCCTGCAAATCGGTTTTACCTGGAATGAACGTGAATACAACACTTTAGGGAGAAAAGGAATGAGCCCACTGGGCCTAATGGCTGTTGCAGGTCTGTGCATACTGTAGCTCTCTGAGGTTGTGATGGTCTGTCCGGTACTCTACCGGGAACAAAGCTCCAATTAACAGATACTGCCATTCTTCAAAAGCTCTCTTTATGGCCAGCAGCTCCTTTTCCAGAACTGTGTAATTCAGTTTGGCGGGAGACAGAGTTTTAGATATATCCGCCACTGGACATTCTTGGCACTGGGGATTTTCCTGAAGAAGAACTGCGCCCAATGCATGATGAGAAACGTCCATCTCCACGACAAACCTCTTGGTTTGGTCTGGAGTGATTCAAAAGGGGAGCTGTGGTGAAGCATTGCTTTAGCTTATTGAATGCCCCTTGAGCTTCCTCTGACCAGAGGAAAGAGACTCCCTTCTTTAGGAGGTTGGTAAGAGGACGAGTCATGGTCGAAAAACTGGGAATGAAGCGTCTATAAAAGTTTGCAAATCCGAGAAAGGGTTGTATCTCCTTTACTTAGGTATGGCGTGGCCAATTTAGGATAGCAGATACCTTCTCTGGGTCCTTAGCGATTCCTTTTGCAGAGAGGATATAACCTAGATACACCACTCGGCTTTGATCAAATTCGAATTTCTCTGGTTTGCAAAATAGATGGTTCTGTTGCAATCTGCGCAGTACTTCTTGGACATGGAACACATGTTTGGAGGCTGTAGATGTGAAAACAAGTATATCGTCCAAGTAGACGATGATGTAATGTAACATGATATCTGCACAGAGGTGGTCCATAAACCGCTGGAAGACAGCCGGGGTGTTGGATAACCCAAATGGCATGACTTGATATTGAAAATGCCTAAAGGGTGTACAGAAGGCTGTCTTCCATTCATCCCCTTGTCTAATCTGGATAAGATGATATGCACCCCTGAGATCCAGCTTGGTATAAAGGCGGGCTCCCTTCACCGCCTCAAGGATATCGGGAATGAGAGGCATCGGATAGCGATTGGGTATGGTGATCTTGTTAAGACCCTGAAAGTCAATGCATGGACGGAGTTTGGAGGTATTTTTCTTAGGGATGAAAAAGAGGGAAGCAGTGGTGGGAGAAGTGGATTCCGTGATCAAGCCATTCTTAAGACTATCCTGCAGATACTCTGTGAGTACTTCTTTCGCTTTCAATGACAGAATATACATCCTTCCGAATGACAAAGGACTGTCAGGGATGAGATTGATTGCACAATCGTCTCTCCTATGTGGTGGTAATTCAGAATACTCAGAGGTGGAGAACACCTTGTGATACTGCCGATAAGGCTCGGGTATGCCTTGGACCTGATTCAACATTGTGGAGTCAGCCGGACTAGAATGAGAAGTCTCAGAGGATAGTGGTCCCCCGACTACTTGAGGTAAACAATGTCTTAAGCAATGTTCTAAACCTAGAAAAAAGGTTCCAGAAGACCAATTTACAAAGGGGTTGTCAATCCTGAGCCATGGTAGACCGAGAATCACCAGATAATGGGCAGCTTTGATGATATCTAGGATTACTACCTTTTTGTGTGTAGTGATTTCCATCAGGAAAGGGCCGGTCTGTTCTTTAATCGGCCCCGAGATGAGAGGGCTGCCGCCCACGCTTTCTACTGGGATAGAGATGGCCTTGGTAGACCGAAGGATGCCGTGTTCGGAGGCCCATCAATCCTCAATAAAATTACCTGCTGCTCTGCTGTCAATTAAAGCATGGATGTTCTTAACCCGAGTGTTACCCCATGTGAAAGAAATAAGAAGAACCCACATGGGAGAATCTGAAGTGTTTGTGCTGGGAATGGACTGAAAAATAACTGGGGAACTGTTCGTGACATACCGAACCTTGGTTCCCCCTAAGGTCGGGCGATGGCGTTTCCCGGCTTATTGAACAAATGATCATTCACCCCGCAATACATGCAGAGACCCTGCGTACATCTGCGGTTTGGTTCTTCTGCTGATACAGGGCTGTGAGCAACCCCTAATTGCATAGGTTCCTCTGGTGGGTTATCCCTACTAGGGGATTGTAAAAAGTCAGGGAGATTCCTTGGCAGTCTTCTCTTCTCTTCTCTTCTCTTCTCTCCTCTCCTCTCCTCTCCTCTCCTCTCCTCTCCTCTCCTCTCCTCTCCTCTTCTCTTCTCTTCTCTTCTCTTCTCTTCTCTTCTCTTCTCTTCTCTTCTCTTCTCTTCTCTTCTCTTCTCTTCTCTTCTCTTTATATCTCTCCTGAAGAGAAGCAAAATGCATTTTGCAGATTCTCTTCAACCCAGACACAAAAAACATGCACCACCCATGAACCTAGTGGTAGCTGTAGTCTACCACACAGTTAGACTATATTCACACGGACAGAACAAAAGTAGGGAGCTAACAAAAACAACATTTAATAAGTGCTCCTCCTAGAAATACCCACACCGGCTAGGGGTCGGGTGCATTTTTAATACATGTCTCCAGGAAATTCATTACATTCTCGGAATGACGCTTACATATAAACCTTAACAGCGTCTACCCTCATAGTGAGGAGGGGCCTTATAACTCACTAGACGTGCATCTTTCTATTTAAGTAACTGGAGACCCCTGCAATGCCATATAACGGCAGAATAAATAGAAAAAACACTGTAAAGCTTGCTTAAAGGAATAGTGCGCTCAGAAATGTTATTGTCCCGATCGTTCGGGCAAGCCGTTATAAGCATACGTTGATGGATTGTAAAAAAAAATCCTATGCATCTAACCTTAGTTTTCCGCACTTTTACACATGCGAAATCAAGGAGTCGGGTGCGACCATCTTGTGGTAATCTTATCCGTTGATCGATCGGCTTAAGTTTGAGTGCCCCTGTGGCACTAAATCATATCACCCGCCCCTGAAGCTGACATCACTATTCCTAGTGATATTCTCCACCTACTTTCATGATGTTCGTTGGCAGCGTAGCCAAATGTGCCTAGTCATCACCTACGTCTTAACGTCAGTTGACTCAGAACCCGGAAATTTAACAATCACATCCTCTCACAGCACAGCGTGTCACCAATCAGAATAGAAAACACTATTTTTAAAGGAAACATCAATACTCTGCAATTTATAATGTTCTTTTATTTCACAAAAAATGCTCCGAGAACATACGCAGATTTCCATTTATCACCAATTTTTTAATGTCCTTGGGTTACAGCATCAAAACTTTATCATGAGGCACACAGTGTTCCTTTCAGGAGAAGATGTGCATTCAACGCTCCATGATTTGCAAGGCTTTGGCATCAGCTTCTTGCTAGACCACTGTAAACGATGAGTCTCAGGTACCGCCAAAGGGAATATGGGTTGCGGGCCATCGTCCCACATCAGCGTAATCGAAATCCATCCATTTAGGCGTATCTGCCTGGCATCTGGAAACAATGACATTCACAGAAAGGAAGGATGTAGCTGTGTAAAAAACAGAATAAAAATATATTTCAGTAGCCGTTCTTTATTCAAATGTATCCATTTACCCTTTAATTCTGCACCAGATGAAAACTAATAATGAACACAATGGAAACACATAGAAAATATCAGGGAAAGTTGGAGTCTATGATTTGCTTGAGAGGTTAGAGCTGTGGAGTATGTTTAGCTCCCAATGGAATGCGGAAGCTGACGGAAAAATTCGAACAACACATAGACGGCAATATAACTGAATATTAGCAACGAATTTGGGGAACCTGGGGGAACCCACACGTGGACTCCATGCTCACTGTGCTCATAGAGGCACAACTCCACCTCAATGATGAGGCACAACAAGGCTGAAACACGTGTATGGGGTTGCTGTAGGTACTCTAGTTCAAAAGGGAATTGCCATAGCATTTTGGTGCTTGACTGCCCATGTGCCCGGGATAAAGCCAAATATGCAAATATATATTTCCCATCTGAAACAGAATTGGCAGCATCAAATTTCGACAAGCGAACCAAGTCCCCTTGGAAAATGTTCTGCACCCGGCTCATCCAATAATACAACATTGATAGCATACACTGATATGCCATGGGATGAAGTGGTTTAGATATTACTAGCCTGCATACAAGTTGCGTTTGTCTGTCATCACAATATGCCTCAACCAACAACCCATAACAATGTAAGCAGCAATACCGGTCCGAAAATGAAAGCTTTACTCGTTTGTCTATAAACTCGTCTTCAGTCAAACTTACATTATATTTGGTATTTCCATTCTCTTGGCGGTAACGCAGGGTGTCCACTCAGAACAACGGTTTTCATAGAATGAAAATAAATGTAACAATGTCAAGTTTTAAAATAGTGAACCTTATCATTTTTTGCGGATATTTCACAACTTCCGTCCTTCAATCCATAGCGAATCCTCCCTTTCTTCCAAGGTCGTCCAACAACTGAACCTTTTTTGGTGCATGTATGGTAAGTTTCGTTTTTTGTGAAGGAAAGCCACAAATCAAAATGCGTAGTTGTGAACTCCCCACAAGCTACATCAAACAAAGTTTCCTTCACTCCATGGGAGCGATTAGCCCGGCTGACCAACGTGGCATTTGAAATATGTTAGAAAAATAAACAAATTGTTTGCTGGCATCCACCAATGCCGCGCTATCGCTAATACTTTTTTACCGATCAATAGTGCTAGTGATTTAGTTATTTTTGGACAACAGTTACAGTTAGGGAAAGGACGAGGAAATCATTTTCAAATAGGCCCAATGACAACTTTTTACTAGGCCCGAAAATCCCTCTCTCTTTGTACAAATCTGACTCTCCCATCCACAGCGCCTAGCTCAGCCAGCCTACACCATGTCCTTCCCATTGCCATGTCTGCGCGCACCCTGTTCTCGTGGAGGAATGTGCTCTGCGGATGACATGAGGCACTGACAAGTCATAAATCCAAGTGCCCATTCATCTCCACTGAACTTCCCGTGCACTAACAACCTACACCCCACCAGGCCTGAGCCCACCAACTCAGACCCCACAGTTCCTTTCATGCTGATATCCATCTGACCCTCCCGTGCCCTGATTAGTGAAGGACCCACAAGAGCGGGATGTAAGCGGGAGGGGACAAAACACAGAGTTATACTTGACAAAGACGATACATTTGAAAAGACAATTTGGATGCTATGGCCACCTATGTCAAGCTTTACAGACAGCAAGCAACCACAGACATGCATTTTATCGTTCGAGATATACATTAATGAATCATAAACTGGAGGATTAAATGTGCATAATTAAATACTTCTTAATACTTTTAATAGCTTTGAAATTCGAGTTTAATAGCATTCCATTGTTCATGTACAATGTACAAACATTGTGGAACATATCCCAAAAGTTATAGTGAACACATTAAGAACACTGCTGCAAATCGTTTATACAGGGAAGTCAACTGTTCAACGAGGTTCGCTTTAGGTGGATAGGGCTCGTTTGCAATGTTATGTGGCAATATATGTGTCCTAGGAACAAAATCAGGATCGATTCCATGAGTATGCATGACCAACACTGTCAAAGTGAGATCTTTCACAAAATCGAATTCCATTTCCTGGTATAATGGCTTGGCCACCCTTCTTTGCTTCGTTTTGCAAAGGCCATTGTGTAATGAAGCATCCCAAAGTTTCCTGTAGTTCTCGATTGTTCTCTCCCCAGATTCTCGTTATGCGCTAATACGGCTAGTAATGTTCTAGCTTGCATACCGTCTATGCCGAAATGCAACCTTTTGGGTCTCTGTACTTTAGGCACATATTGTGGAACACCTCCAAATCTCTGGTGTGACAGAATTCTGTGAGTTCCTTTAGGTCTCTTGAAAGAGTTCTATCAAACACGATCTTCTCAAGAGCTCTGTGTGGAGGTGAAGATGGAACCAACCACTTCTTCTTGCGTTCCTGCTCCTCCGATAAAGGTCCATGTGCACATTTGTGAAAATGTTGTTTTTCGGTCCATGAGTGAACGTTGGAACAGTCGTGCATCAATGAGTGCCATTTTTCAAGTAGAATTTCCACAGACCCATCACAAGTTTTGGAGCGCCACCAAAGATGGTTGCTGAAAGACTGAGACCACTCTAAAATATTTTCCGAAACCTTTTTTTTACCAGCAGCTGTGATTTTTTTACTGACTGATTTGGCAACATGCCATACATCAAATTGATGATGAATGTTTGGAAACTGCTCTCGCATGGCCTTGGCTATTGAAACATGTCTGTCAGTGGCTATGAGGTCTATTTGCATTCCCCTCGATTGAAGATGTTTGAGGGATTTTATGACACCATGTTTCCCCATGGCCACAGAGGATTTACATTGGGACACCTGCACGATCTCTGAACTCACCACTGCTTTAGTTTCCATGTCTGGAAAGTGGTATGTGCAGCACTTTGTTAAAAATCTGGGACTGTCACACTGTCTGTCGACAGCTAGCCTGAACCATTCGCCATAGAATGTGCTTTCAATTGACATTTGTTCAATTTTCCAGGCTTGACTAATAGCGGGGAATAAGAATTCTCTTTGATATTTGTAGTACTGCGTTTTAGCAAGGAACTGAACTCCCACACATTGACAAACACTGGACAATTTACTAAAAGTCGAGCGACTAAAAAGTAAAGCTGCTGAACACAGTAGATTTCCAGCTGGCACTTTGCCCAACATCGGTTTAGTGGACCATGATGATGTATCATGGAGTTGGACACAGGTAGATTGGATTTTCAGGTTAGTGCATTGTAATACATGAGTCACATTCACCAATGGCTACCCACATATTTTCCCCCTCACTGGATCGACACATTTGAGCATCAGTATAATCTCTACCAGGCTGCTGTCGAATACAATGTATTTTGGCTCCTTTATTAGCCAATCATCCTGCACGAACGTGGTTTGTGACTCAACTGTGGTGGACAAATCGCCCAAACTAGACAAACTGTAGTTGAGACCTTTGGAAAGTTCCTCGGTCAATTGTGTTGAAGCTTCAGTCTCTGTTAGTTCAGCTTGTGTTATTTGCAGACAAATTGGAGAAACCATCAACGTTGAATGTTTCTTAGGTGAACCTTTATTTGCAGGTGTGGATTGTGTCAAGTGGTCTGCAAGGAATTCCAATGCATCGTCACTATATTCAGTTTCATCTTGTCGTGGTCTCACATTGTAGCAATGGTCACAGAACACTATGCTGGCTTTGTCACATTCAATTCATTTTCAGGCCATTGGACATAAGCATCTCAAGTCTGCTTATTGACTGGGCCATTCTTTGCCTCAAATAGTAGTTGCTCCATGGTGAAATCTGTTTGGCAAGCAGCATCTTTGGTTTGATTTGTTGTCTGTGTCTTTATGCTTCTTTTCCTTCTGGATCTCTAGGAGATGAGTTGTAAAAACATATTCAATGTATAGCACACATACAGTAGATAGCACTTTAAATACAAAAACATGTTATGAAGAAAACACCAGCCCAAAACACTTGTAGAAAATGAAATTGTTTGCTAGTTACCCTTGTTTTCTTGATTTTCTGTGAAACCGTGGTATTCTCTGTAATGACCGCACCAGCAAGCTGATCCCCCACCTCTGATCCATGTGCCTCCTCTTGTAATTTGATACCATGTGTATATTCCTTGAATAGAATATTCATTAAAAAAACAAAAGTCAATCGTATTGGAAATTAATATCTTTCATCGCACACATCGCTTACACACATACCCTTGCAAACAGTCTACGTCATGTAGTCAAAATATACATTTCGAATTTCACCTTATTGATGGAAAGTGTACTTGATCAGAGATCACTATGCAAAACATACTGATTGAATTGTTGCCCTCAAACATTTTGCAATGTATTCTGTATTAGGGAGAAAGTGTAACATTAGAACTGAAATGGGAAAAGTTTGAAACACTGCACGTTTATATGCATGTCACTGTCTAATAGTATCTTATGTAGGATTTACTTTCTTTCATTCAATGTAACTGCTAGTACGCATACCTCATACTCTGGACCAGCTGCAAAGGATGATGTAATTGTCATCGAAGTAGCAGCATGCCCCTGTAACACAGTACTTGTTTTAGTACGGATGAAAACAGCGAAATGGAACAGAGAAAATGGGATGCAGACAATGGTACTTAGAAAGAGAAACCCATAAATGACACCTAGTGTAAACAACCGACAGGATACATAAACGTTTTTATATTATTGGAAATTCCAAGCATAATACATTCCCGTAAAGGAAAAGCTAAGATAGGCACTTGAAGTTGTAGTTGATCATGAAAATAAATGAATGCAGAATCTTGTGCCTTCATTTTCAGTGCGTTGTCATGAAGTGGTAAAAGGGAAAATTAGATTTGCATTAGATATGTAGGGAAATCCAACTGTCGAGAATATAAACTTCTGCAAGTCTATAGGGCTCACCATTGGTATACTGGACGTGTCAGTGATTTCGTCACTTTCGAGGGTCTGTGCTTCCATCAGTATGCTTTCCTAAAATAATGGACGTGTCAAACAACAGATTATGAAAAAATGATGCTTCTTGTGAAGGGCACTATGTCATTGTTCTCCGTGGTCATAATTACTTCATTTGAGGCTCCATAAACCAGGGACAGATGTGTAGTAAAATGTGGTATAGTTAAAATATAATACAATCTGGTAAATAAGCAAACTTCAGTAAGACACATTTACACTGAAAGCACCAATCCGTTCATGGAGTTACCTGTTCATTACCTACTGCCTACAGCTAATTCATCATCCGGGACTCACCAGAGGCAGCGTGTGCATCAATAGAGTGGGAATTGCATTTGGAAGCAATTTGCAAAACATTCTGGGTAGACCCTTTTTTGTGTTCGTCGATTGATCGTACATATCCTGGGTAAAGTGCAGGCTGCAGATGCAGAATCAATTGGCCCTCAAGTCTCCCAAGACAGCCTGGGCTCTATTTTCAATCTCATCCACCGCAAAACCACAATGTCAAACCCTTCTTCTTATTAAATCAATATCCTTCGGGAATGTATGAAGGATTGTGCCCTGACTTTTGACATGGCTCCTAGAACCGCAACCCAAAACCATAAAAGCAGGCATTCTAGAAAAATCGATAGGATCTGTATAAAAAAAAGTATAAATAATTACAAAACAAATTGTACTGAATGCATGAGATTGATGGAATTATATCACAGTTTTCTATGCAATGTTTGTTTTGGTCAAAGAAGCAACACCTGTGTAGCATAGTCGAATACTACATACATACAGAATTGACATACATACAGAATTGATTGATATGATGCAAATCGTAACGTGTTACTCGTCCGTTGAATGTACTTTAATGCATCAAAAGGAAACATGCTTATAAAACATGGTCCGAGAAAGATGCGATTCTTTTACAATTGACAATGATGAAATGTACTATATATCGAGATCAGAACACTTGAAACATTAGACAATGGTAAAGTCATTGAGATTAATGAACATTACACTACTGGGTGCATTCGATCGAAATAGATAGACATTTTTAGATAAGAAAGAGATGAATATAGTGTAGTTAAAAGGTGACCTGCACTTACCTTGACTAACAAACAATTAGATTCAACAAGCAGGGGAGTTAGTAGCAGGAGAACAGGGAGCACGATCAAGAGTTGACTTCCATTGCTCAGAGATGTACTCTGGATAAATATCAAGGGGTTTATAAAGGATTAGAAAAGTGGGTGTGTATGTGAATGTGTGACATGTTTCTGGCCCGGTCTGCTTCAGGGGAGCCTCGAGACACTGGGTCTGGGGAGGCCATGTGAACAATGGCTCCTGTGCGGAAGATACCTTTGAAGTGTACATGGTGTTTGGCACCTTGGCCGTTCCCACCCTGCCTGCCCCCTTGGGAGCGCATGTCCCCAGGTGCGAACTGCCATTGATAGTGGAGGGGGGATGGATGGGGAAGAGGCGTGCAAAAAAGGACCGGAACACTGCTGATGGGAGACACACTTATGTGGATTGCAGGGGAGCAGTCTGCTTCAGGGGAGTCTGGAGACACTGGGTCTGGGAAGGCCATGTGTACAATGGCCCTGTACACAAGGTACCTTTGAAGTGTACATGGTGTTTGGCACCTTGGCCATTCCCACCCTGCCAGCCCCCTTTAGAGCTCACGGCCACAGGTGAAAACTGCCATTGATAGTGGAGGGGGGATGAATGGGCAAGAGGTGTGCAGAAAAGGGCCGGAACACTGCTGATGGGAGACACACTTATGTGGATTGCAGGGGCGCGGTCTGCTTCAGGGGAGCCTGGAGACACTGGGTCTGGGGAGGCCATGTGAACAATGGCTCCTGTGCGGAAGATACCTTTGAAGTGTACATGGTGTTTGGCACCTTGGCCGTTCCCACCCTGCCTGCCCCCTTGGGAGCGCATGGCCCCAGGTGCGAACTGCCATTGATAGTGGAGGGGGGATGGATGGGGAAGAGGCGTGCAAAAAAGGACCGGAACACTGCTGATGGGAGACACACTTATGTGGATTGCAGGGGAGCGGTCTGCTTCAGGGGAGTCTGGAGACACTGGGTCTGGGAAGGCCATGTGTACAATGGCCCTTGTACACAAGGTACCTTTGAAGTGTACATGGTGTTTGGCACCTTGGCCATTCCCACCCTGCCAGCCCCCTTTGGAGCTCACGGCCACAGGTGCAAACTGCCATTGATAGTGGAGGGGGGATGAATGGGCAAGAGGTGTGCAGAAAAGGGCCGGAACACTGCTAATGGGAGACACACTTATGTGGACTGCAGGGGCACGGTCTGCTTCAGGGGAGCCTGGAGACACTGAGTCTGGGGAGGCCATGTGTACAATGGCCTCTGTGCGGAAGATACCTTTTGAAGTGTACATGGTGTTTGGCACCTTGGCCGTTTATAATGGAGGGGGGTTGGATTGTTGCAGAGGAGGTGGGCATAAAAGGGCACCAAGCATTGTTGCATGTCACTCATAGACAAGTGAGAATGTCCTTGATTCACTGAAAAAGTGGAACAACTATTCATAAAAGATCATTTGTACTTTATTTTGTTGCTGATATTGATTGCCACAAATGTACTACTAATTGTAAATTTCGGGTTGCAGCACAGTGTGGGAAACTCCCCTGTACTGTCCGCTGTCACTGGGGAATTTGGTGCGAATGGCTCCAATGACACAGACAGGTATTACTCGTTGAACGCGGTATCCAAGCCTCCCATGAAGCCACCATGTAAACGAACGATAGGCCACAAGCCTGTACCAACTGTGGAAGAGAAACATACATACTGTATTTAAATGAACTGATAAGTGTACAAACCTTAGCTGAAAATTCATACTGTATCCTATGGCATAGTTGCACGTAGAAATGTTACTTCATGGATCAATCAACTTGGGCTTTAAATAAAGTGTAGACACATTACACAAGTGAACCCCCATGCAATCCATAATGTTTGGGTCACAGAGAAATATTGTTTCTTAGTTGAAATTGAAAGACACATAAGATGACCACTATGATTTCCCTAAAGCGCGAGAGATGTATTGAATTGTCAGACTACATTAATTTGCAGTGATAGATAAGTTACGACAATATAGGAGACAAACAAGAAATGTTAGTGGCCTCAGTGGTCAAAGTGACATCAAATCTAGAGTACACTTACTTGTTACTTGGATTGTGAGGGCAAACTGTTGCGCGAAGTTTGTGCATAAGCGCCATCGTAATCCTCAAAACGGACCTTGTGAGGCAGGCTGCCCTGAAGTCATGCAGCTTGGTAACACATAGCGGCCGTGTCTCTTCTTCCGATATGTAGGATAAGCATCCAGTGTTTTCTCTGCAGCAGCAGTTCTCCTCGATTGGCAGGACCTTGCACCGATTGCAGGTACACCAGGTGGAAAAGTCTTCCATGCGACTAGGCTCTGGCTCAGGATGCAGTGATTCTTGTTCCCAACTGTCGTCCGATGCCCCTTCATTTCTGCATCTTCCTCTATCAACTAATTCCGCCTCGGAATACTCTGGCTCGTACTGGTAGGGCTGTATTGTTGCCATTATACAACAAAATTAAAATTGATAGCAATGCTAGTACAAGTATCTGTTTGCACAGGCTCCGAGCAACTAAGATAGCTGAACAAAGCAGAAACAAGGCACAAGCTATACACAAAAAAAGGGAAATGACTGAAAAAGCAACTCTGATGTTGTCTTATGAGAATTGGTCTGTTTATACTTATTGAGGAAAGAGATGTCCTGCCATTTCCATGAAGACACGTCATTAGCTGGGGCACAGAGAACGTTGACACGAGAGGTGCATTCATTTGCGTTGTGAAACGTGTCTAGTGAAGTCAGCTTCAGGGGCGGGTGATATGATTTAGTGCTGCGAGGGCAGATGAACTTAGAGTGATGCCGCAACGGATAAGATTAGCACAAGATGGCCGCGCCTCACTCGTTGATTTCTCATGTGTAAAAGTGAGCAAAACTAAGGTAAGGTGCATAGGAAATGTTTTTACGATCGATCACAGTTTGCATAAAACCACATGCCCGAACGCTCGGGATAATACCATTTTTGAGCGCACTAATCCTTTAATTCAGGTGAGGCCTTCCAGGGGACCAGGCAACATATCCGAATTGGGATTCCTACAGCATCACCTGCAGCGCTCCTCCCGTCTATCACAAGTTTTGACAAGCACGCTGGTGACCATCTGAGAACTCATGAGGGCGGCAGTAAAATCAATTCACCCTGCTGTTTTTTTTTTGGTGCAAGCACTCGTTTTACAAAGCAAGAAAAATAGTACAAACCCTCTGATAACAGTCGGTACAATGACCACTGGCATAAAGGGGGGCCCCAGCACATGTCCTGGGACGGGGCCCCACTTGGAAAATAATTCTTTTTGATTTCACTTTGTATTCATGAAGAAATTATTTCTGTAACAGAAATTATTGCTTTATGAAGGCAGAGTGGCTACAAAAAGAAACTTTCTTTTTGAAGTCCGAAGGATCCCCCCACCTCATGCAATGGAAGACGCTAGGCTGGAGGCCTCCATGTCATGGAGTGGGGAAGCCCTATGACTTCAAAATGAAACAGTGGCCCTCATTACAGGTTTGTGGACAGAAAACTGGCAGATAGAGACTGTTTGAGAGCCAGCGCTAAAACTGGGGGGAATTGGTGGTTGAAGGTAAAAGCAAGGTGTGGATCACCTGCCAAGTTTCCCACAGCCAAAGTACTGAGTATAAAAAGGGGCTGGCTTACTTTCACACTGCGCACTTAGACAACAGAGTCACTGTACATTTTTGCTCAATTTAATTGAATACGAGACAGCCTGACATGGGTTTTGAGCTGGAAGCTCCCTCTCAAGAAGCCATGCGGGAACGCTCAATTTACTCTCCACTCTCTACAAGTGACCCCATCACGCAACTGCGGTGAATATAGTGGAGCCCAATTCAGAGACCACCCTGAACGGTTAACTACATATTAACTAATTGCCTTACGTACGACCATCAAGCATTCTAAAAGCCTTTGAGTAAGAGCCTTCAAACTCGAAACATGTGTCAGGCTGTCTTGTATTCAATTCAATTGAGCTAAAATGTAAAGTGACTCTGGGATTAGCTGCAGAGGGCAGATAGTAGAGGAAGGCAGGTTGAGAAAGAGGCTGTTGCAGTAGTCCAGCCTAGAGAGAACCAGGTCTCTGGAGACAGTGAGCTTCTGGGTGAAAGTGAGAAAGGGAAGAGTACCTTTGAGTAGGAGCGGTTGGTAGTGGGACCTCTTGGCGATGTCCGAGATGTGAGGAGAGAAAGAGAGAGTGGAGTCAAAGATGACAAAAATGTTTTTTGCCTCACAGGAAGGCGAAGGAAGAGGGCCGAAGGCGGGTGACCAGAGTAAGAGAGGAAAAGCAGGGGCAGGGGGTCCCAATGAGAAGGATCTCCGTCTTACTGGTATTAAGAGAGAGATTGGTGGATGCGCACCAATCCTGAATTGTGGATAGACAGTCAGGAAGGAGAGAGAGAGGAGAGGAGTCTGAGGGGAGCCTAAGGGAAAGCTGAGTGTCATCTGCATACGAGGAGAAGGTAGAGCTCAGGTGGGACAAAGGGACCAAGAAGAAGTTGAAAAACCAGGGTGAGAGGATGGAGCCCTGTGGAAAGCCACAGGTATAGAGAGATGTGGTAAAGAGAAAGGGACCAAGATGCACCTGGGAGGGGCAGTCCAAGAGGAAGGAGGTCAGCCACTCAAGGGCCTGATTCTTGATGCCCAGGCTCTCATGGAGTCAATTGATCAGGATGGCGTGGTTGACCGTGTTGAAAGCAGAGGAAATATCAAGGAGGATGAGGACAGAAGGAATGCTGTAATCAAGGTTAGAGAGCAGATCTTCATGGGTGTTCAGTAGAACAGTTTCCGTGCCTCTGGCAGCTCTGAATCCAGACTGATGGTCATGGAGACAACCAACCGATTCAGTGTGGAAAGTAAGCTGGAAGATTACCAGTTTTTTCCAACAGTTTGTCCAGGAACGGGGTGATGGGGATTGGGCGATAGTTTGCCAGGCAGGCAGGAAATACAGACGCCTACTTGAGGAGTGGGTGCACAAGGGAGTGCTTAAGGGGAGAGGGGAACGTTCCATGGGTGAAAGAGTGATTACAGAAATCAGCCAAGGCTGGAGCGAGGGTGTCAATATGGTCCTTGATGGTTCTAGAGGAGCAGGAGAGCACCTGTTTGGACAAACCTTTCATAGATCGGAGTTGTCTAGAAACCTCATCAGGTATTGTCACAGAGAAAGAGGAGAAAGGAGGAATAGAAGTAGAGCTGGCCAAAGGCGGGGGCCAAGAGAGGAAGAGGGAGAAGAAGAGGAGATGGGGACAGGATGTCCTGAGTTTTAGCTGAGAAGTGAGAGGTCAGAGCTGTACAGAGGGCCTGGGAAGAAACAGGAGAGGTAAAGGCTGCAACAGGTTTGACCAATTCCTTGCAGATTTTAAAGAGTTTGGACATGTTGTTAGAGGCCACAGAGACGCGGGATTGAATGTGTGTTCTCTTCTTGATGAGTGTTACTGCTTCCACTGGCATTTTTGTGCAACCAGTCTAGGTATGTCTAAACGTGGCCTGGCATGTTTTACTGTAATGTCATTACGTGTCTACACTGGTCTACATTGTGCAGCCAGTTGGACATGCTTTCATTGTGGCATCACATTTTTAATAGCAAAGCATTAATGTTCCTGTGCACTGTTGGTGACTTGCATGTATTGGATTGGTGTTACCCTACAAAACCATTGCAAACACTCTGGCATTTTAGCTAGTTTTTCTCAGAAAGTGTGCTGTATATTGCATTAAAACATATATTTATATCTTTCTCCTAGTGCAGTGTGTGGCATATCCCTTCAACAGCACATTCGTGCGTATTGTGCAAGCGTGATAATGTTGGCCGGCCCAGAGTGTTTCGCGACCCGTGATTTGTTGCTGAGTTGGGGAGCCCGCTCAGCATGGCTTGCAGGGGGCCCCCACATTGTGTGTTACACCACTGACAATGACTATCTTTGTTTTGGAAGTCCGAAAAACAACCCCATGTGTAACGCTCCACCAGGGCTTAACTAAACTACCCCTCAAACTAGGAGCTTGCTTGCAGAGGATAAAGCATAGGAACTAACGCCTTCCCGTTGCAAGATTTTCCGCGAAAGTTCAGTCAGACGGAACAGCAGATGGGAGATAGCAGGCTGATATCCCGACCCGCCTCACCTTGCGTCACTTCAACTCAGCCACTCCCTCAAGTTGGGAGACTCCGAGAACATACCGGACTGGTTTGTTGCATGCTGAATGGCACACTGAACCAGCCTGGGAGCTCACCCTCATGCTGGTCCCCTCAGTTTCTCACTCCCAAACACCAACGTGCACGCCAAATCCCTCTTCAGGGCCAAACCAAGGTTGCTGTTCCCAGAGGGGAATCAGCCATCCAAATGTTCTGTTTCTCCACAGAACAAATGTCCCCCTCCCGGTGACTGCACCAATACCCTCCATTTCACAATGCAGAATACTGAAATCCCCAGAAATGCAGCACAACGGGTGAAAGATGCCTAATTCTATAAACAAAATAGGGAACTGGGACAAACATCCCCACCGATGCATGGAAGGCTGTACAAGAGACAAACATCCAGCGTGCCCTGACCACACCACCATAAAACAAACACACATTATTACCACCATGCAATTTACCAGCATCGTCATATAAACCTGTCAAAACAGATTTCTTTTTCCTTTTTTCCCACAGATTCCATACCCCGGTCTTTGCCAAACCTAGAATTATATGAACGGTTACATGCTGGTTGTGAGAGAGAGTGGTACCTGATTAGAAGACTGTGCCTGTGTTTGGGCGTATGGTTACTGGAGTGTGTGAAGGGTGGTAAGTATAGAGTAGTAGAATAAGTGCCTGTGAGCAAGTAGAGTGATTGTGAAAGTGGAAAAGGTGTATGACACCATAGAGTAAAGGGAGGAGAATTGAGTGGAGTTGGGGGAGGAGAGAAGAGAAGAGGGGAGAGGAGAGTAGAGTGAAGGAATGAGTAATCTCCTCCCTTCACTCTCCTCTCCCCTCTTCTCTTCTGTGGACAGGGGCACGTATAACAGAGTAGAGAAGGGAGAGGCAAGTAGAGTGGAGAGAGTAGTGTTGAGTGGAGAGGAGAGTAGAGCAGAGTCGCAAGGCAGAGAGGATGTTGAACAATAGAGGGGAGAGCCGAATAGAGTGGAGACGAGTGGGCATCAGAGGTAAAGAAGAGAGATTCAGAAGACAATCGGGGGAGTGAGACAGTACCGACGATGGAGATAGAGAGTAGAAGAGATGGGCGGTAGTAAGATCAGGGAGAGGGTAAAAGAGTAACTGAAGGAGAAGCAGAACCAGAGTGTTTGATATTTGCCACTTAAAAACATTCAGTCCTGTTTTGAGAATCCTGGAGAAGGGGTAGATTAGGGCACACCTAGTAAATCCCTGAAGGGAGTCAGACATATACGGCTTTTGCCTTTAGGGTCTCGCCCTTGCTAGAACATTAGACAGTAGGAGGTGTGAGGGAGTGCTGAGCATGATTGGAAGATTGTGTCTGTGTGTGAGTGTATGATTGCTGGAGAGTATGAACCGTGGTAGAGTGAGAGTGAACAATGCAAGTGGTTGTGAGAGTGGAAGAGGCTATGGAATATGAAGGAATACAATGTAGGGCAGAGAGGAGAGTTGAGGGAGGAGAATTGAGAGTAAATTGGAGGGAGGAGAGTAGAGTGGAGAGGGGCGAGTAGAGTGGAGGGGTAAGATCAGAGTGGAGAGGGTAGAGGTGAGAAGAGTAGAGACAGGAGAGCAGAGTAGTGAGGGGGAAAGAAGTTTGGAAAAGAGAGGGGAAAGGAAAGTAGCATTGAGAATGAAGAGGGGAGAGAGAGTTAACATCAGAGCGACAGAAGCGAGAGTATGGAGATGATTGTAGGGTGTGAGAAAGCACAACAGAGGCAGGGGGAGAGAGAGAGTCCTTCTGGGTGGTAGTAACATCAAGGAGAGGAGATAACGGCCGTGAATGAGGGAGAGACTGAACCAGGGTGTTGGGTAGTGGGCACTTTCATTCCTGTTTTCAGAATCCTGGAATCAGTAGGTCAGGGGAACCTAGAAATCTCAGGAGGGGGACAGACAGATGAGGCTTTTGCATTTAGGTCCTCACCACAGCAAAAACCTTAGACAGTAGGGTTTACCGATCGCTAGCATCCCACCTGCGGTACCTTCACACCATGGATAGGGGGGGTGGGATGCCCAACTAAGACGAGAAACGGATGGCCCTTAGTGTGCCACAGTTCAGTCTTCTGCCATCACATCCTTTTATTATTGGCTGAATTGAAAATAAACACCCTTGAACTCATCTTTGTCATTTGTGCATTTTTAAGGCCATCTGTTACACGTGGTATTTTCAAGGGATTGTGTGGACCCCGGTACAGAGTTTATTTACAGCCAAGAAAGACGTTTAGAGTAGTGTGAATCATGAAAAGCCCCCCACTTACCTACCAGGGCCAACCCAAGCACAACTGGATGTGATCTGTATGGAGACGAGGAGGCAGTGGTCACACCCTGATGAAGGCTCTGATCAGGAATGGGATCCGAGTGGAAATACCAGTGAGCACATATGGAAGAATTACCGCGAAGTCCGGACTCATCCACAAGCACTGTTTGGATGAGGGAGCAGGAGTCATTGATGAAGACTACCAAGGAGAAGTTCAAGTCATACTCTTCAATCTGGGGAACTAAGCCTATGTAAAAAGAGCAAGCCAACCCAGCCCAGCTGTTATGTGAGAGAATTTTGGCCCCAGAGATTGAGGAGGTTGAATATCTTGATGACACCAAAAGGGCTCAATCAGGATTTGGAAAAATGACGAAAGCCCAAAGAGAGAACCTGGACTTGGTTGGGGTACCTGCTCCCACATCGCTAGAATTCTCTGAGGAACAATTAACAGATCTTTTACTGAAGCAGGCATGGGATCATCTGGTCTCTGAAGAAAAGAGCCACACTTTGAGGACCCCCCCACTTCATTGAGAGAAGCGTGCTCCTATATAGGCTAATCCCAAGGGAGAGTGAACCAGCTATGATAGTTTCCTAAACAATTTCAGAATGCAGTAATGACACTGAGATATTCAAACCTCATCACAGAGCACTTGGGACTAAAGAAAAATCAAAAGAACATATTCAGCCGATTCTACTGGCCAGGAGGGTACGCACACATCAAGCAATTCTGTGCGGTTTGTCCCGTCTGTCAGAAAACATCACTTGAAGGTGTACATGGAGCACCGTTACAACCACTACCCATAAATGATGTGCCATTCCTTCACATTGGTATGGATGTTGTGGGACCCCTGGAGCCCTCCATGTCCGGAAACAAGTTATTTTTGATTATTATGAATTACACCACTAGGTATCCAGAAGCCTTCCCCTTGCCAAGCAACACCTTGAAGGCCATTCTAGAAGAAGTAATCCCATTGTTCACTCAAGTGGGGTTTCTCAATAAGATAAGAATGGGCCAGGGCGGCAGCTTCATGTCTAAGCTGATAGGTGACATGAAAGAGCTTATGAGCATCAATACGTTAATAACCTCTGTGCAGCATGCACAGACAGATCTGCTGGTTGAAAGATGTAATCAAACAGTAAAGGAAAGCCTGAGAAAGCTGGCGGATGAAGACAGTTAAAACTGAGATGACCTTATCCGTTGGGCTGTCTTTGCATTCCGGAAGACACCCCAGGCATGAACAGGATTTTCCCTGTTTGAACTGGTATATATCTGAAATCCTGTAGGCATATTAGATGTGGGTTAGGGAGGCGCGACAGCCATGGGGGATGAGAGAGAGAAGTCCTTATTGTGCCCTAGTTCAGAATGCAGCTGTCGCATCCTCATATGTTTGGCTGTATTCAAAATAAACGTCCTTGACGTCATCTTTGTCGTTTGGGTATTTTTAAGGCCATCTGTTATCCTACACACATGTCTCCCTTCTAACTAAGCCCGGTTTGCATGTATTCTTCCTGTGTTTGTCACAAGACCTGTTTGACTCTAAAGAATAAACAGACATGACTCGCCTGCAGTAGCTCTACATTAAACTGCCAGTCAAGTTTGCAGCGTCAACTGAGAAAATAGCACGGTTTCTTTTAAAACAAAGAATTGGGGGATTTGTTTGGCAAACCGTCTCCTCTGTGTAGTGAAAACATCACTGTTTCTTTAAATATGTCTCCCATTTAGAGGCTGTTCAACTGTTCTGTAAGTAAAGGTTATCGTTTCTATAAAAGTAACATATTAAGGCATTGGGGACGCCCTGGAGGTCACACGCTGTATTAATAGAGCTTCCTGCCAAGTGCAGTCAATGCAAATCTTCTACAAAGTACAATACTAAACACCTGAGGCTAGTCTCCCTCTGTCCATACACGTTTACAGAAACAGCAAAGTGTTAAGCGCCCTGTCACACCGAGGACACCCTCCTTACACAGGTTCCAGGGAAACACAATTATGTTACCAGTCGCTAGCATGCAATGGTACAGACTCTAGTACAGGGAGACATAATGAAAAAAGTAACTTTGCAGACATGAACTAGAATTCTGAACAACAATGGCTGTGCGTCACAGAACACCATGGGCACAGCTAAACAATTTTCACACATAAAACAAATTATTGTGCTGTCTCACAGCGATCAAAATGGGCACGGTTACACCCTTCCAGTCCCCTTTCCCTCTTCATTCTTGCTGTAATCAAAATGATAAACAAGTAGCATTTAAAGGCCAACATCAGCAGTCAACGACAAGTGTACTTGTGTTCTAGCATAGGTAGAGGACACCTTTCATCAGTGGCAGCCACAAGGAAGGAATACAGGTCATAGTATAAATGCAGGGCACAGATCATATGAAAAAAGGTGCACATAATCCACAATAGACAGAGGACTCAGATCAGCTGCCGCACAGAACACATGGATACAGGCGACCAATTGGAATCATGGAGAAAGCTACACATACCATGGCATAGATAGTGGGTAATTCTAGCTTCATTGGCTCCATCATTAGGGGAAGTATATGATATGATATGATATGGCATTTGTAACCCGCCTATACACAAGTGTTTCAAAGCGCGGCAAGGCAAAGAAGGGGGAACAGAGGGAGGACAGAGACAACGATCTTACTAGGCCAAGTGACATTGAGCCTGCGCAAGTGGAGGGGAGGTGGAGGCGAAAAGTGCCAGGTGAAAGGGGAGGGGGCAGTGCTGTAAATGGTATCAAAACAAATAACAAGAAGTGTGGCCAGCAGGTGGCAGATGCAAGTGTAAGTGCTGACAGCAGGTGTCCATAAATGCAGGTAGGAGGACTGTAGGGTTACAGATACAGACCCAAGTGGAAGGGCATAGTGCTAGCATACTATAAGCAAGTATAAGTACTAGCATACTAATTGAAGTAATTTAAAAGATTAGATCTGGGTTTCTCTTTTTGTATTTTAAAGCTTTAAATCCATACAAAACACAGGCTTGTGAAATTGTTATTTGTAAACGTGAAAAAGTAAACAGTGTTTTGAGTCAAATGAGCAGACCTTGATATATGCTTGCCAGGGACCTGCAATATCTGGTCTGCATTCGTCTGTCTAGAACCCCTTCCACTCAAATGGCCACCATAAAAAGTGAGTTCAGGTAATGGGCTAAACAATGCCACCAGATGGTGAAGGCAAACCTGTTCTCAGAAGACAGCACAGTAATGTAAAGTGTATGATTTGTCCAGGATCAATATATTGCCTGCCGGTAAAGCGAGGATACGAGCATGAAGGTTTTGTGCTTTGGTTTAGCAGTCTTGAACTATGGTAGCAAATCATCTCTCTGGACTAATACTTTATGCTCATCATTAGCGTGTCTGCCTAAGTTTTAAAATGCCCCACCTGAAGGACCCAATTACTAGACCTTCACGGTGTTTGTAGTGACCTCTATCTGGTACAGGTACATTGCTGATAATAGCACCTGTTGTGCAGGCTTGGACTGAATTATAGGGAAATAGGCCCATGGTGAACCAAAAACACAAAATGCTGCTGTTAGCCAGTTTTTTTTCTCAAAGTGGGCCACTTGTTTGGCCAATATGGGCCAGTCTGATGAGTTACTTCACTATGCGGCTAGTAGTTCTGACCAGTGTTGCTGAATAAATATTCTTTAAAATGTACAATTTACATCACATTTTATCAAAAAACTCCCCCTTGTGTACTATCCATTCCTTTTGTGACACTGTTTGAATAGCCATTTACAACTGTGGGCCACTTTTTCATTGGTGCCCGAGACCATTTTATAGCCCAGTCCGACCCTGAGCTACAAAGCAAAGTACATATACATGCAGGTTTATCAACTTTAGACATACGAAAGGCTGATTCAGCCTTGTGGGAATTTGCATTTGTAATCTTGCATATGAACACAGATCTCTGCAATGAGTGCTTAACACACTATGCTAACTTCTGAACTATGGCGACACTTAAAATGTATCAATATGCATTTCAAATGATCAATATTACTGCCACGGAAAGGTGAGAAAGTTACAGACATTGTTTTATTTTTATTTTGCATTTGTAAAGCGCTCACACAGCCCGGGGCATTGAGGCGCTGTTACAGGATTTGTTTTTGTCTTAGTTACGTATTTATAATACACTTATTAACCAGAGGTTTCTAAGCACGGAACCAGGGATCGAACCTGTGTTGCTTCGTGTCATCCTGTTTCCAAGGCGAGCATGTTGCCGCTGAGCTGTGCTCCCGGGACAAAGTGAACAAACTATGTACACCACAGTGAACACAGGAAGCATACATGTTGACTTGATCAACAACAGACAGGCAATGGGTTTAGAGCCGCAGTCTCAGGCCATAAAATATCCTGAAGTGTGCCATTTCAGATTGCTGACCAATGGGAAGTGAATTCTTTAGATCAGGCACCCGTGTGGGACCCCGTCCAAGGTGGAGGCCCGGGTCATGTGCCCCTTTTGCCCTTCTATAAAGAAGTCTCTGTTAGCAATAGCATTACTGTGTAAATTGGAAGAGTGAAAAGCAATACTTATCTCCTGCTAGTTGAGCAGCAAAAAAGGAGGATTTTGTGCATGGGGTCTTGTAATAGAGAATGCATCATGATTGGTTGTGGATCGATTATTGTTGCATTGTCCTTGGATAGCAGGCAGAAAGTGGGGAGTTAGCTCTGTGAAGCAGGCTGAACTAAACATAACTTTCATGCAGTAAACGTGAGTCTGACACTGTTGTTTGCTGCATAGTTCTCTGCCCGTGTGCCAGCATGCTGTTCCTATACTTTCCGCTGTGAAATGCATGCCTGCCACTGCACGTCGGCACGTATGCATGCGTCTGTGTGCGGGCCATCATCTACTTTGGTTAGCATTCTTGTGTAACTTCCCTCGTTACTCTACCATATGACATCGCAACAGAATAAAGTCAGAGATCCCAATTTCTCTTGGCATAGCACAAGAATTTCCAAGTCGATTACTCAAGTATAAAGTCCTTAAGCCTGCCTTATATCTTCCCCTGTATTTTTGCCAGATAACCGGGCTGGAGGTGTAGCAGTGACGGTGCTTGATATGGGCTTCAAGCCTCACTGCCGGAACCTGCACAGCTGGTCTGTGGCCTTAACGGGTTTACAATTCACCAAGTCAGAGCCAGTTCCTTTGTTGATGCTGTTGTCACCTTCATACACTTGAGGGTTCTCCTCTGATGCTCTGTACACATCTTTGAAATGTGTGCAATGTCTAGCAGTGCTCCTGGTGCTTTCCCAAGCACTGACAGTGAAAGGCACAGCCTCACATGACATGATGAATGTCCTTAAAGCTTGTTAGATCTTCAGCAGGTATGCATCTCCTGCCTGCATGGTCAACACTTGCAATGTTCCTGATTGAGTTCCATAAGCCGCTTAAAATTATCTCCTCATCATAATCTGGTGGAATCAATTCCGGGAATGTTTGCATGGTGGTTTAGGGGTTCAGACCTTGGAGGAGATTGGCAGGAGCCACTCCTGTTGATCAATGGGCTGTCTTGTAATACTGTTGGGTACATTGACCAGCCCAGCAGAACTCTACTACCTCACTAAACTACATCTCAGCACTCACCAGCAGAATGGCTGCGCTGGGCATGTTGAGCACTATAGCCTTGAATTAAAACTGCGCTTTGCAGTCTCCAAAATGATGGCTGCATCATTTTACCAGCCACACGTGGGGCAAGAGGAAGCACAGAATACCCCTAGAATTGCTGCCAGTAGTTTCTTCAATTGCACCAAAGAAAAGAATTCAAAGGCAGCACTGCTATGCTGCCAGCTCAAAACTATTTCACTGAGAAAGAAAATATTCTTCCTTTTCAAATGACTGCACCCTGATGCTCTTTTTCATCTGTTCAACAGTACACAATTCTGATCCAGTGAGACCCAGCTAGGTCCCTCCATATTTAGGTTGGGTTCCAGCAAAAAAGGGGCATTTCTCATTGAAAGACAGGCTGTGCCAGGCAAGATCTGTGAAATAAGAAAGAAAGTTCAATTCAAGCCGCACACAAAACGCTTTCCTTTTTGCAACAAAATGACACAGATAAAACCTTCATAAGAAGCTTTCTCTCCCTTTGGTCGTGCCAGTTTCACTGGACCCTTGCTTTGAACAGATTCCTGTGTAGTAGAAATTGACTATGGCCATGGAAATGCTCAGAATAAAGATACCAGGAAAAACGGCATTTGAAAGTGATAGCAAAGGAAAAGTAACCATGTGTAAAATGGTGCTTTTTACAAGCAAGGAAATATCTGTTTAAAAGGGCAATGTTGAATTAAGGCACTGTCCTTGCATTGAAATGTGATGGGGTTTAATTTAAAATATATGTAGGATGTTTCATACCAACAGGCTTACTCTCTGGTTCAGGAAAGAAAAATAAATAAATAAATAAACTTACTGTGAAACCAACAGGACAGGTTTTTAGGCCCTGGCTTCAAAGGATTGGCTACAGGATCTACCTCCCCCCAAGTGTACCAGCATCTGGGGCATATTGATAGGCAGGGGTGAAGCATCTCACGCCCTCATCAGACTCTGCGGCAGTGCTCCAGCCCGGTACAATGGATTTCTGGGACTTGTAGGTGTGACTTTTTAAGCAACACCTCCCCTCAACTTAAACTGGGGAGCTTTAAAGGCAACTCCAGAACAACATTGGGAAGTATGCCGTTAATGGAAGACAATGATAGCCATTTGGGGCAAAAGGCTGTTCTGAATTAATAAACTTTAAGACTTTTATTTCTGCAACCGGGAAACGCAGGAATGCAAAAGTTTAACAGTTTAAATGGAATTTTTGTGGCATTAAAACAATATAGTGTGGCTTTCCCTAGCATGTAGGAGACGCAAACAGCAGAAAAAAGTAAATTGTGGTAAAAGTATATTTGCAGCAACTTTAAAATGTTATGCAAACATGCTCTGTGATAATAGGTACACATGTACAAAATTGTAGAGTTTTAGGTGAAATATTTCCCACTGAAAAGTGTGAAGATTATTAGGAGTGCGAAATGACAAAGTACAGGCTTGGAGTCGGAATGCCATGCTCTGTATGAAATGTGTCATTTGCCTATGTGATTTTCAAAAATGCCACAACTGTAAAATCCAGTTGTTAGAGGCATGTCCAGCCAAAGCCTGCTCCCATAGTATAATCTTGTGATGTCATCTGCCTTATATAAGGAAGAGTCTCGCAGAGACAAGGTTCACTCTCTTCTGAATTTACCAGCTCCTGCGCATCCAGATATTCCATCTTCAGTCTGCAAAATTCCAGATTTCACTGCCAGGCCAAAGCATAGCTCACCCTGTCCAGGCAGGACCATTGATCCAGAAAGAAAACCACTAAAAAAATCCCAATAGCTCATGGAGAAAGGGGAAGGGTGGCTGAATCCTCATTGAGATATCCAGTGCTGCCTGCTTGCCCTGCCACCCGCTCTATCCAGCTGAGGTGCCGCTTTGCCGTGACCTTTGCCCTGCTGTTTTCTTCTGGGGGAGCTTGCCAAAGTGATCAGTGAACAGATATTGCCTTGCTGTCCAGAAACCCGGTGTGCTGTCCAGAATACCCCATTCAAGTGTTTGTTGTGAGTATTTTCCTTCCCCGGCAACCACAGACTTCATCCCTTGCTCTGTACCTTGTATTAGGTTTCACCCCATAGAAATCCCATAACTGCCTTAGCAGAAATCCTTAAAACTGTCAGAATCCTCTGTGCATCCTGTCCTTGATCTCTAAGTGTTAGCACCATTCTTCCACTTATTTCTGTCCTGGTGTAAGTCCTTAGTACTATTTTGATTAAATACATTAATTCTCCCTAAAAAGAAGCACACTGCTTGAAGGGTTACAACTGCAATGTAACCTTTCTATTCACGGGTGGTATTTCTCTTTTCTAGCCACTAAAATCTAGTTCAAGTGAAACTTGCCCTTTCCTTTCCAAACCAATTTTCTCTGTCAACTGTTTTTTATTTTCAAAACCGAATTTCCTTTCTTGTTAAGAATCTCATCCAGTCATTCATCTAGAGTTCCCTTTTCACTTTAATATTATCCCTCTGATGTGTGTCTGTCCCTTAGCATAAAAACGGTATTCTGATTCTGTCTATTTCACCTGTTTTTCAAACCGTTTTCAACTTTAAACCTGTGTAAATTAGCAAATGCAATTTCTATGCGTGTAATTTGGCTGCACTGTGTTGTCACTTCAAAGTTCATTTTTGAACTGTATGCCAATTGTTGGTACCTTGCTTTGTAGTTGCCAGTGTTTCTACAACCCTGATACTGTTATAACTCATATTTACCTTATTCATTCAACCGCACATTTTAATTAAACATTTAGTAATTCCGAGTGCTATTTTATGCAATTGCAAAGGTTTTTTAAAATCCGATATTGCCACCTATTTCATGGGAGAAGGTCAGATTTTAATTCTGTTTGCTGGCTGGTATACATGACTCCTTGCTGCTCCTTTCTATCCACTCAAAATTGGTCAAACTAAGTGTATTTCATCAGTTTACCTTGTAATTATCACCCCACTGGTGATTTCTTCCCAATATTAAATTTGTGTGATTTTCTTTGAACTTAAAATGAATAAATATTGTATCAACGCCCACCGGCCTGGTTTTTTGTCCATTGTAACCCAGAGTATTTGTAAAAGGGAGTTTGAGACGGGTTGGATGCTAACTCAATCCGAATTCTAGGAAATTAAGTACAAGTGTTTTAATTGTGTGCTGCATTCTAGGCTAGTGGCAAGAGTCCTGGTCTGGTGTCTGAGGCCTAATTAGAATCCTAACAATATCCCGCACAAACTGAAAGATTGCTCTCTCCATGCCTGCATGCTGGTCTATCATGATCCTCAGCACCCTGTTGAGAGTGTGCATGAACCCTGCAGTATCCCTTTCTGCCTGCAGTCAGTAGAGAGAGGGTAATGCCTTGGTGCCGAATGTTCAGAGAGTTTACAAAATAGGCTAATTTCTTCCCCTTCGTAGGGGGCCCATTGTCTGTCTTCAGGGAGGTGGGCAGACCATGGGCCGCAAATATTTCCCCCAACTTGGGAATGACTGTGGCGGCTGCTCTTCTTACAATGATCATGGACTATCCTGATGGGAGAGATCTAAAGTCAGTGATGTGCTGCCTGGTTATGCCTCCTCTTGGCAACAATTGAACCAGCAATGGGCTCAGCAGAGGGACAGTGGCTTTGCAAAGGAACAGCATCCCAGTGCTGACACCACTGTACTCTTGAGCTGTGGTAACCATGCTTCTGATGCATGCTTTCATTTTTCACAGGCCTTAGTGACCTACGTGGGCTGGTTGGATGACCCTTGGGACAACTAGAAATTAAGTTCTCAGCAGCAGACCACCAGGAGTTACAGAGAGCTCATCTCGGATCATACATTGGCTTTTCAGCTGAATGAGTCTTGAGAAAGCCTTTGCATTTGCCACTTGTGAGCAGTTGCTTCATTGCACATCGACTCTCAACAGAATTGGTTTCAGCAACTGAGAGATGGGGTGGCCCCTGCAACTACCAGATTCAGATTCACATGTTGTTCCAACCAGAGTGCTGCTCTCCTTTCTTGGGCAGTCTCCTCTTGAGGATGATGTGAGAGGAATTCTGCAGGATTATTGGGCAACATTGTATCCTTAATTCCTATCCCTGCAGCTGGTGGATCCACTTCTCAATCCTCACAGGTGGGTGGAGTGACAAATGTTGAAGATCGGGATCAGTGACTTGTCGTCAGTAACAATCATGAAAGGTGTTACTATTCATATACAAATGGAAGGGACAGCACCCCCATACCACAGTGATGGCTTCTTCCTCGATATGGGAATAGCTGGTCTCTGGGGAGTTAAGGGGTCTGCTTGCAAACTCCACTGGGGCAACCTCTCCTGATGGGGTGAGTTGTGCGAGTGCACACCGAGGCTGTGGGGGCTGGTGTTAAAAAAAAAAGCTCAATTCGCCTTGTCAGATTTAAATGGGGCATTGTGGTGCCGTTGGCCAGGGAGTCTTTGCTTGCCAGCAATGCATTCGCTCGCTGTTCCCCAAAGTCCAATGGTTCGGATGTTCAGTCAATTGCCCTAGCTACTCCATGAGAGGGAAAACCTCCTGCAGTAGTTGACCATTTCAAAGGACCTCTCGGTTTCTTGGTACTGGGGAGCTGAAGCCGACTTGAGGTTTCTAACTTTGCGTGGGTTGGTAGGGACACCTTCCCTATGGAATTTAAAGCCAAAGAAATTCTAGCTTGTCTAGCAGTTGAGGGTGAGTCTTTCGACCTTGAGTCGCCATCAACCAATGATGGTCTTCTGCTGGGAAGTTGGCAAAGATGAGGCTGTTATCAGTCATTTTTATGGTTCCAGGGATTCAAGCTAGGACTCCTGCTGTCATCCTGTAAAACATCAGTGGAGGAGGACACGCCAAAGCAAAGGTGCTTGTATCGATGACAGTCTACATGTGAAGGAAAAGTTGTGATGTTTCAGGAGTCATTGTGGCTTGGGGTCTGGTGATAGCCACACTTCTGGATCCAGTTCAGAGAAATGCGGCACTCCTTGAATGTCAGGAATGAGGTCATCGAGTGTTGGCATGGAGTGTCTCTCACGCTTCAATGGTTTGTTCAACAGCGAATGTTGATGCAGATGCACACATGGTGCAGTTGTTTGGGTGTACATGCTACCACTTTTTGTGAAACTCAGTGGGTTGGTGCATCCACCATTTCAGTGATGCTTGCATTAACAAGCTTATGCAGTTCTTCCTCCACCTTAGAGCCAAGTCGGAGGGAATGCAACATGTCTCTTCAAATATCCTATGCCATGGAATATGTATGAATGTCATAGATGAGGTCTGTGAGTACTTCTCCTGGTAGATGTTGTGTGCAAACTGAATCAGCTGCAGATCCTTGGCTCTGCCGCAGCTGAAGAGGGCGGCTGTATCGGCAGGTGTCCCATAGACTCTTCCTGCTACTTTGAAATGACCACGCTGGAAGTGGGGTCAGGCTACACCCAGCAGGGGAATTGGATGGTCCCCACCAAAGGCGATGATCTCTATCTTGGTAGGTTTACGTTGAGGCTTAAGTTTCAGTGTGGTGCATTGGGAGCAGCTCAATAATAATGGATGCCCACGTGTTCATGAGTGTAGATACAGGAGTATCCGATAGCAAGGGTGGGCATGATTTTTTTATTTTCAACCTAGGGCACACATCAGGAAAACCTTGTGTTCATCTCCTGAGTATCTGGGTCATCCATAGGCTGTGAGGCAACTTGCTTTACTCTGTAACGGCAGGCACCGGCAGCTCTTACCAGGATAGGGTTTTTGACAGACAGACACACATTTGCAAAATGATTCAGCATTTGTACTTGGAGCCTTTGGTTCTCGGGCTGGGCATTGACCAATTTGTGGAGGATTCCTACCACAGCAATCCCAGTTTTGCTTGTCTTTAGGCATGGCAGTGGAGGCATCACTTTGATGTGGTTTGTTTCTGCTGTCCCCTGGTATTCCTCCACAGCTTTTTTCTTCACCATTAAGTGAACTTCAGCCAC
The DNA here is from genome assembly GCF_040938575.1 of Ambystoma mexicanum. Lineage (NCBI taxonomy): Eukaryota > Metazoa > Chordata > Amphibia > Caudata > Ambystomatidae > Ambystoma > Ambystoma mexicanum. The sequence continues at coordinate 111,987,561 of NC_090922.1, forward strand.
CACCACCACCACATGTTGAAATGCTGCCTCCGTCCACTCAGCGCACCCTTCCATGGGCTCCTGGGACTCAGACAAGTCTTACGATGCAATGGCGAGATAAGCCAGATTCACTCAGGATGTGTCTTCTAAGTATGTTCGAGTAGCACCCTTGAATTGTTTGGGTCCTCACTTCGTTTTCTCACGAGGATAGCTCAGGGGCAACGTGCTCGTCTTGGAAGCAAGACAACATGGAACAACAGAGGTCCGATCCCCGGGTCTGCACTTAGAAACCTCAGGGTATTAATCATATCATATCATCTTTCTCCTCCACAGGGTTGCACATCAAGGTGAGCAGATGCAGCCAGGCACGAAAGGGATTGATTGGTTCATCTGCCGCCTATTGCACTTGGCGAAGTTGAAACTTCTCGAAGTCCCATTTGGCTTGCTGATTAAAGTAATCTGCAAGGATGCCTTTGGTTACATCATAACAGTAATTAACAGGGTGGAGTGTTTTGAAGATTGTTTGGATGCTGAACCTAGCGTAAAATTAAAAGGGGTTACTTACTGGCCTCGCCATCATTTTCCTTGATGGCAGCAAAATATATTTTGAGGCACGCTACCCACTTGGACTATTTTGAGGGAGGAAGGATCTCCCATTACCTCAAATTCCTGGATGGGTGTGGTCAAGGCTGGCTTTCTTGCTGGGGTGGCCCAGGGGCAGCGGTCGCGGGAGGAAGGGGTGCTGCATTGTTATCTCTTTCTTCCATCCTTTCCTTGTCACCCGTTGTGACTATTGTGCCGGACATTCCAGGCAGCAATTGAGGGGTTAAGTGTGTGAGACAAACTGCACTATTTATCACATTCATGCAAATAAGAAATAGCATGACATGGTCGCTTGCTGCTTGGAGCTCCTGGAGACTATGACAATGGCAGCGGTGCGCAGTATAAATCAACTTAACATAACATAACGTAGTTTTCTGCCTGTGAGCGGGGACCATCTTCCAGCATGGATGCATGTGTGTGAACGGACCATCCGCTCCATCAAAATCATGACCCGAGGTGTTCTTAACATGAAATATGTTTATTTATATTAGTTTCGCATTTTTATTTAGACTAAATGATTTCATCTTTGGCAATAGCGAGTTTAGTAATTTAATGACAAACAGGATGTCTGTAGTCTTGAAAAATAATAAGATATCAAGGCACAGGGGCACCTACGGCAAAGGAAGGGGATGATAGCCGCTGCTGTATTGAGAATCTGTCATTAGAGCTATCTTCCGCCTCGTAGCCAGGTCCTGTCGATTCTTAAAGTGTTTACTCTAATGAAGGAGGCCATCTTGGGTGATGTTGCCTAATTGAAGTCCGTTATACTTTGCCGTGTCAGGAAATCATTCCGAACTAGAAATACAAGAGGAGGTGCGCTCCCAACGGGAAGTATATAATTGGATTGCCAATGGTGGATTGCGATCTCAGCTCCCCATTCATCATAGACGAAGGCCAGCGCTTTAGAAACTTTATTGAACTGACAATGTTTGCTGACCTCGATTACATTGCCACATTTGTTTGCAAATCGAGTTTTATCTAGCTGTAGTTATTTTATATTTAAAATTGCTAACAAACATAGAGCCCAAGTCGAACTTCCCGAGGAATTGGAAAGTCTCTAGTGTGTGCATTCCACAAAAAGCAATCTAGCAAAATGATAGAATAATCACTCACAGATGTCAGTCCACTACCTATCGGTGCGGAAAGAAATAAAAGAATGTAAGTCAATCTACAAACAGTGATCAAATGTAAAACTCACTGAACGTTTGACCATAAATCCATTCCTAATGCGCATGCTCCGTGAAGCCTTGTGGCATCTCATTACCCTGCAGTCTATCAGACCGAAAGGCTGCAGGCAGACAGAGCTTTATGAACTAATGGAAGGCTGAATGCATAGCTCTCAACTCACCCGCTTTTGGCGGGTGTCACCCGCCTTGCAAAGGGCTGACTCACCCGCCAAGCCTCCTGCACGCCCATTCATTCCAATGGGCGTCTCACCCGCCAAAAACAAAATCGGGTGATTTCACCCGCCTTTGTGAGACAAATGGTTGAGAGGTATGTGAATGCATGGATACATGGATTAATGGCATTCTTCCAGGGTCCACTAACATTTTCTTGACTCTTCACTGACATTATTACAGACGATTGGCGTGGTGTTTGCAGATGTGTGTTGCATTTTAAATGTATTGGTAAGAATGCAGTCACTACTTGGGTTCCACTGGTATCAAACATGCCTGCAAATGAGGGTTTGTATACACATAATATTAGTAATGGACATATTAGAAATACGTATTTTTACTGTGGTGTAGGAAGTATCTTTTGCTATGTGTATCACTAATGTTACATGTCTGCAAAATCATTAAATTGAAGACATGTTTAGAGATTTTGAAAGTACGCATGGTCATTTTAGGGGTGAGATACATTGGTCTGGGTGGGGCTGAGCTGGTGTGGAAGGGAGGTGGGGTGACCTAAGGTGGGATGCAGAAGGCAGGGGCGAGCATGTTAGCCATGAGGGAACTAGGCTAAGTGGGGTCGGCAGGCATGAGCTAGGATAGGTGGGATAGTGGGGATAGGCAGGGATGAGTTTAGGACCATGAGGTTGGGTTGGTGGGGATATGGTGCGTACTGTAGGGTCAGCGTGCAGGGATGAGGTAGAGAGGGTGGGGGTAGAGGGGAATAGGGATAGTGTGTCACGGGATAGAGTGGGGTGAGGCGATTTGGATGTGTAGAGTGGTGTGAGTTTTAGAAGGGGCTTTATGGGGATAAGTAGGTGGGTAGTTTTGATGTGGGGTTTAGAGTGTGGTGGGGTAGAATGTTGGGGTGTAGAGAGGGTACGGAAGGGTGAGTAGAGGTAGAGATGGGTGAGAAAGAATGGGTGCGGGATTGAGTGGGATGATATGTAAATAGGTTTTAATTAGCTATTGTGAGCATATTTGGGACTCATTACAAGTGTGCCGGTCCGGTAACAACAGTGCCAGAAAGCCTACTGGCACTATTGTTACCGGACCGGCACACTACGAGTCTGCGGGTGGGTTCCGTCCTGCCCGCCAGCGTCAGACCTGGCGGGCGGAAAGGCACCCGCCCGCAGACTTTCACGGAAGCACCGGCACCGTTAATAACGGTGCCGGTGCTTCCGTCATCCCCATTCCCATGGGACTTAAATGGGAGTGGGGATTAACAATTTACCGGCACCTGACTTCCCGGATCGCCAGGGTCATAATCCCCCTGTGATTCCGGCAAGCCAGGTGCTGGTAAATTTTGCAAGTCCGGTGGCAACCCGCCGGCAGCACCGGCAGGATTACCGCTGGACTTGTAATGAGGCCCCATGTTTGATGAAACATCATAAGCAGCATGGGCTACATTGATTGGCACTCAGAAGTGACTAAGCCCATAAGCTCATGTGATTGGAATGCAACAGGCCTTCAGAACGAGGCTCTACTTCAGAAAATGAAAGGTGTAGCATCCGATGTAACGCATGCAGTTGTTTCCAGAATGAACCATCTGATCCACTGAAACAGGGGAACAGCGATACAAGACGGTGGCACTAACTTCATGTGACTCGGCTAGTTAGAAAAGTACAAGCAAGAGACAGGACACTCCTGTGATAGCAACATCTTGAAGTATAGATATTGTGAAAATCATACTAGGAAGTGATTTAATGTGTAACGCCCCCAAATGTATCAACAAGGTATCTTACAGGTCAAAAAACGTGAACAATTGAGTTGAATCCTGGTTAAGGGCGCTTATTTTGTGGGACTAGGTTACTATGTACACGTTTATTTCTGGCACTGCATGACATAAAGATGACCCTGTTACCTTTCGATATCCAAATTAATGTCCTGCAGTGTTCTATGATCAAGGTGTTGTGACTCATGTCACAACACTCAAAACAGAGAGCAACACCGTCTTCAGAATGCTACTCCTACACTCGGGGTGCCAACTTTGAGAGATAGAGTCCTCAGTGGGGTTTCAGAAGACGGCTGCCCGCATGGGTGGTGTCTTTTCTTTGGCTTATGTGATCATCATATTTTTCTGAGCAGCAGGGATGGGCACAGTAGGGGGGGCAAGATCAGGTCAGACACAATGTAAACAAAAGGTCAGGTCTAGAAACCTTTTACATATGGACAGCTTATTACAGAAACCGTACAGAATAATGGATCCTTACGATCTGGGAAAAGTAATTGAGAAACGGAATCTGTTACAGTGGGATGAACTGATGGGATATGAACTGGGCGAAAGAGTGGAAGATGATTAATGCATGAATGAAGCCACTGACTGGGGCGGGGGGGCTAGCTGACGCCTGCTGTACCAAGGCTTCCCACACGATGGGGGTTTAAAAGAAGCAAGGGGGGAGTTGAACCTCGTCACACAACGGCTTGTGTGGTACCTTCCCTACCTAGGGAAGCAATCTGGCACAGCTACCATTAAGTATAATTGATATCTCTTTCCTCCCATTGGTCACATAGAAAAGCAGAGATATCCTTGTTGTAAGAGTGAGAATGGGAACAGCACAGTTGAGGGAATGTCTGACCCTAGACAAAGGTACATCGGCTCATTTGAGGTCCGAACATAGTCATGATACTTGCAAGTGTTTTCAAAAATTGAATTTTGTGAAGCAGGGAGAAAATGATAAACAGTTCCCCGGAACGTTACCTTTGTTTTAATACATTTGTATTTGAAAATAGATTTTCGAATAGAAAATGGGGAAGAGATATCCGGGACAGTAGGAAGTGTATCATAATTGCTATGGAGAATATTCTAGGCGAATTAGTGAATTCCGAGTTAGAGGTCTTAAAGTTTCTTATGAGAATTTGAAAAACAGTCCAAAAACTGAAATATAAACAGAAAAAGAGCTTGCCCTCCCATGTTGGCAGCCGCATTACTTAATCATCTGGAACCCTATGAAAATAAGGGGGAGGAAACAGCCAAACATATAATTGATTTTTATCAGCAATGCTCCTGCTCCTCCTCCTCCTCCTCCTCAACCACTACAGCACGCTGCTTTAGCCCCCTTAGCTTCCACAATAGAGCAACCATCACCTCCAGCATACTTCCCAAGCACTGGTGCGGATGTGACCTTTAGCACTACACAAAATAGGACAGGAATTGTACATGGTCCTCAACTACAAGCCCCTTTAAGACAGCTACCAGGGGTCGGCGCATGTGGCACGGTTATGGCACTAGTAATTTGGTAACTGTGCCTGCCATTGGACATGAGGAGATTTTAGAAGTATGATGAAAGATCTTCCAAATTTTAGGGACTAACCAGAAGGTTTTATTGAGGAGTTGCACAGAGTCATCCAATGCTATAATGCATTTTGGGAGAACATGAATGAGTTAATACATGTGTAATATTGCTGGCAGAGGTGACGTAGCACCTCATAGAATGGAGCAACTTGTCGCTAGCAACCTGAACATCGGTACAGATTTAACTCAAACCGAAGATAATTTAATAGTGAGAATACCGGACGTTTTTTCCACGAAACCCTGATTGTGTTAAAATTAACAACTGTAAAGAAAGCAAGGGTGACTCATCAGCAGATTATTCGGATCATGTGAAAGTAGTCTTTAGCCAGCTCTTGTGCATTAACAAGCCTGCAGCGACTGCACAGGAGTCAAGCGTAGCAGGGGGAATGGAGAGCAGGAGAGCGAGGAGCAGGGGAAATGGTGGCACACATTATTCTCTAATTGCAGCATCTGGAAGGAACACTGCATGCAATTGCAAACAAAGGAGACCTTGGAAATGTGACTGTTCCAAATAGACCTCAGCAAACCCTTCCACCTTCACCCCATTCGCAAATGTTGGTGCCACACCTTTATAAGTGCACAGGACAGCAATCCCACAAATGAGTAATTCATATTAGGATACCCTTAGAGAATATGCCAACGTGAATTCTATGTCAAGACGGAGGCGAGCATTCTATGACAAGACTGGAGGCGAGCATTATGCTTCATCTTCCCTTTATTCTACTCTTCACAGCAGTTCAACTAACACAATAAAACTCTTGAAAAGTGACAAAGGTGATCAACCACAGAACTTTTCTTCTAAAACTACAAAGTCCATGAACTCCTGTAGTCCAGGCTCCTTCCGACAGCCACTACCCACTTCCTGTACATGGCTCCTCCTCTTCTTTTACTGCTCTTCAAGCAGATAAGTGCCTCAATTTTTCCTCTGCATGTGTTTGTGGAGAATTGACTGGAGAGTGATTGTTGAGATAGCGAGAAGCTTTACCATTGCAGGGCTGCGCTTTTATGAGCGAGCAGAGGTTAATATCGGCCTTTTTCTAGGCAGAGTGCAGGGAGCGAGCGAGCGTCGCGTCGCGGCAAGCGCAGTGGGCGTTTTATGTTGGGCGGCGACCTCGTCGCGGGAGCCCACAGGTGAGTAGCGTTCACGCGGGGACGCGGTGAAGGAGGCTCGCGAGGCGGCGACCCCGAGTCGCATTACCGGCTCGGTAGGGGTGCAGCCGGCCTCGCGAGCAGCGCAGAGCGCATCGCGGCTCGTGCTACGGCCCCCTCCTTTGGAGGGGCGGAGCCAGTATACGCGGGCGCGAGAAGCGCCGGTCTCAGGGAGCCCCCACCCGCGGGTGGGCGGTCCTACGCTCGGAGGTCGAGCGAATAGCGCTCCCTCGAGCGAACCCCCACCCGCGGGTGGGTGGAGCATATAGCGAGTTCGCCCAGGCGCAGTAGCCCAAATACACTCGGCGACATTACGGAACGAAATAGCTACAGCTTCTACTGTAATTTTACTACGCGATCCCTCGGTCGCAGCGCTGCAGGGCATCAGCTGAGAGAGATCAGCTGGAGGAGAGAAGCGTGAGAATCCCTCTACGGAAGTAAAGCAGCGCAAGAAGCGAGACGTCTCGCAGCTAGCCAGAAGGCAAGAAGGGTCAGTGCAGCCACGAATATATTAAAAAAAAAAAAAAAAAAAAAAAAACATATAGCAGGCATCTCAGGGAGCAGGGGCATGCTAAGACACCTGTGTCAGGTATTTTAGGCACAGAGCACAACAACAGAATGTCGGAGTTCGAATGGAGCGAGGAGGAACAGAATGAGGACCTCGCTGCCAGCTTCAAGAAAGTGCTCGGTACCTCCCTAGTGGATGCAGTGGCGGAAGGGGTCAGACCCCTGCAGATGAGACTGGAGTCGTTGGAAGCGTGGCTATCCCAACCCAGTACAAGCACCAAGACCTGGAAAAGCACGCCCACAGAACCCTCAGAAGAGGGGAGTAAGGGGAGTAAGACAGCCCTTAAGAGAAAGTTCTCTGACGACCCCCGGGCTCTTTGGAAGGGGCAGAAGACAAGGCCCCAGAGGTGGTTGACGCGTTTGCAAAGCTGAAGGAGGCCTATTTGCAGCGTCAATCAGTGCCGCACCTCTTGACCCCATCTCCAGGGGATGGAAAAGCTGGAGAAGACCCTAGCTCGGAAGAAGAGCTGGTAGAAGATCAGACCTCGCAAGGAGACAAGGAGGTCGAGGAAGACGACTGGGTCACCCCAAGCGGGGGAAAGAAAGCGCGGAAAGAGAAACATCTCCGGGACCCCCAGGACGATATGTTCGACCCAGACAGTATCCGCAATCCGAGGTCCTCGGAATGGCAGCCGTGTCCTCGAGTGACACAATATATGGCAGCAAGGTTGCGCAAAGCGTTAGACAAGGAAGTAAGACAGCGCCTTCGGGCGGAGTGCCCACGCCCAGACCTTCCGGGAAAGGTAGCTGAGGCCCCCGAACTCGATCCTAAGATGTTAACCTTTGTGGCAAAATCAGTCAAGGACCCGCGTAAGGGCATCGATAGATCCTGGAGAAGCTGCCAGGAAAAAGTTTTAGACCTAGCCGGCCCGCTGGCGAAGATTATGGACCTCGCAGAGAGGGCAAATGATACCGGGGAAGAGGTGGACCCGGAGGCCCTCGCCGGCTGGGCCCAGAGGGCAGTCTGCCTTCTTGGGAACGCTAACAGCGCCATTGCATCAGAGCGGCGAAGAGGTCTACTTTTGAAAATTGACCCTAAGCTTAGTGATTTAGCTTCTTATGAAGCAGGAGAAGGAGCTCAAGGTCTCTTGTTTGGTGAGACATTTGGGAAGGAGATGGGACGCTTTGTCGGAACGTATGCGTCCTTGGAGAAGGCCCAGGCATCGATCCGCAGGATCTTCCCAAATAGAGTTTTTGGCGGGACCGGCCGTTTCAGTGGTCGAGCAGCCGGTCGCACCCAAGGGGGAAGAAGATCCCACACAGCCAGAGCCCAGTACTGGGACAACAAGGGCCAAGACACCTTCTTCCCGTCCAGAGGGAGATTCCCGAGAGGACGCAGATCTAGAGGATCAGGGCGAGGCCAAGGTTTTACACCAGGTGAGAGCGAAGGCGTACCCCCCCGTAGGGGGGAGGACACGGAGATTCTTAGAAAATTGGCGCGCGCTTTCAGGCGATCCCTGGGTATTACAGACCGTCAGAGGTCTGCGGCTAGATTTTGTAGAGGACCCAGTACAGCCCAACAGGCCGCGGAGGCAGAGGCTGGCGCTAGCAGAGCAAGCATGCTTAGACAGCGAGTTAGAGCAGCTAGTGCGCAAGCAAGCGATAGAGAAATGCGAGGCAGCGCCAAGGTTTGTGAGCAACATGTTCCTAGTCCGCAGGAAGGAGAAAGTGCGGCCAGTTATAAACCTCAAAGAACTCAACGGATGGATTGTATACCGACATTTCAAGATGGAGGGTATCCATCAGTTAAGAGACTCCCTGAGAGAGGGAGACTGGTTGACGCGTCTCGACTTGAAGGACGCATACCTGACAATCCCAGTTCTCGAGGAGCACAGGCCATTCCTAGCTTTTCACTGGCAGGGACAGTTCTGGCAATTCAAGACGATGCCATTCGGTCTTGCATCAGCGCCTTGGGCTTTCACGAAGCTGATGAAGCCGGTAGCGGCGGCAATCAGAGAGAAGGGAGTGAGGATGATCATTTACCTGGACGACCTTTTACTCCTAGCAGAGGATCGAGCGGTGCTGGCTTACCAGACACGGTGGGTGCAGGACCTTCTAGGGTCACTAGGATTTCTAGTGAATACAGAGAAGTCCGACACCACGCCAGCACAAAGATTAGATTTCCTAGGGTTCGTGCTAGACACCAGGAAAGCGACTCTAGAACTTCCACCTCGGAAGATGAAAGATATCAAGAGGGAGATCAGAGCATGCTTGGGAAAGCAGCAAGTATCGCTCAGGACTTTGGCGCGGATAGTAGGGCTGCTAGCTGCATCTATCCAGGCCATATTTCCGGGCCCGTTGCATTACAGAGCGCTGCAGCGGTTGAAGATCAGACATCTTCAGCAGGGGTTGAAGTATCATCAGTTAGTGCCCCTAGACTCAGAATCCATTACGGAACTAGAATGGTGGTTGAGGAATATGGACGCCTGGAATGGGCGTGCCATATTCGGAGACAGACCAGATCTGATCATAGAATCAGATGCCAGCCGGAAGGGCTGGGGAGCCAGATGCGGGTCTCTACAGACCGGAGGCAAGTGGAGCGAAGAAGAGCTGCGGCTCCATATAAACTGCCTGGAGCTCCTAGCGGGTTCGTTTGCGATCAAGGCATTCACGAGAGACAGAGTAAAATCTTGTGTCCTATTGAAGATGGACAACATATCGGCGGTACGGTATATCAACCATCTAGGGGGGACAAGGTCCAAGATGTTAGCGGAGCTAGCAAAGGATTTGTGGCATTTCTGCCTAGAATCGAAGACGTCAGTGACGGCAGAATATCTACCAGGCGCCCTGAATGCAGTGGCGGACTGGAACTCGCGGTATCTGACAGACTCCAGCGACTGGAGACTAGATCCGATAGTCTTTCGAGAATTGAATGCGAGATGGGGCCCGGTGCGCATAGACCTATTTGCCTCCCGGCTCAACACCCAGACAAAGAATTTCTTCAGCTGGAGATTAGACCCAGAGGCCCAGGGAACAGATGCCTTCCTGCAGGAGTGGTCAGGAGGCACACACTACGCTTTCCCTCCCTTTGTTATGCTGGACAGAGTTCTAGCGAAATGTCGGAGGGAGAAGGCGGAGCTAGTGATAGTTGTGCCCGGGTGGAAGTCCCAAGTATGGTTTCCGACGCTCATGGAGTTATTGACGGACGTACCCAGAGTGCTACCAGAAGGAGAACGACTACTCACGGACCCAGTTGGGTCATCTCATCCTCTGAGAGTGAGAGGGACTCTCCCGTTAGTCGCGTGCAGGATATCAGGAGACGCTGGGCGCTGCCAGGAATTTCGAAGCAAGCTGCGGAGCTTATCGCTGAATCCTGGGCGACATCCACTAGGAGGAGCTATGACGCAGCTTGGACTAGGTGGTCCAGCTGGTGTAAGAACAGAGGTGTTCATCCCATTTCAGCGCCTGTAGTGGAAATTTTGAACTTCTTAGCGTATTTGTTACAGGACGGTAAGGCCTTCCGTACTATAGGAGTATACAGATCGGCTATCTCAGCAGGCCATTTGCCAATTGATGGAGGGCCAGCAGGAGAACACCCCGCAGTAGTAAGGCTCATTAGAGGAGCAAAGTTTAAAGTGCCACCGGAGCCCAGATATAGCTCAACGTGGGACGTAGCGTTAGTCTTACGGCTACTAGCGGATTGGCCGTCAGATAGGTACCTCTCACTCAAGCAGTTATCGGGCAAACTAGCTATGCTATTGTGCTTGGTATCCTGTAAACGAGTATCGGACGTGAGAGCATTGGAAGTGTCCAGGAGGTCGTTCGGGCCAGAGGGAGTAACTTTCTCGATAGGGAAGAGAACTAAGACAGGGACCACGTCGGTACATTATCCCTATTTCCCGAGTAATGGGAAATGGTGCGTTGCACGTTGCATTAAGGAATACGAGAGCAGGACGGCGGAATACAGAGCAGTAGGTACCACGCAGCTGCTGATAGCGCGTAGGAAGCCTTTTCACGCAGTAACTGCTGCAACTATCGCGAGATGGGTCAAAGAGATTATGCAGGCCGCGGGAGTGAATGTGAGCATGTATGGAGCGCATTCTGTGAGAGGAGCGATGGCCTCGAGAGCCGTAAGAGCTGGTGTATCCTTGAGAGATATAATGTTAGCAGCTGACTGGTCGTGTGAACGCACATTCAAAGAGTTTTATTTTAAGCCAACAGAGAATGTAGCAGTTACGGTGTTGGGAGAGCTTTGAACAAGCATAATGCTCGCCTCCAGTCTTGTCATAGAATGTAGATTACCCCTGCTAGCTGCGCAGGGAGTATTAATTCTATTAAAGACTAGGAGGCGAGCATTAAATTCCCACCCGAGTATGGTGCTGTCGATTTACATTGGTATTGTTCTTATGTTAGTAAATACAGCACGTAGTCACCACCCTAAAGACTTTCTATTTGTTTTGGTTATTAGGGGAAGACCAGAAGAGTAACTGAAGACGAGGGAACCTAGAGAGCCGAGTTCGGCGGTTGAGTTATCAAAGTTGATGGAAGTTTCGCGCCGTTAGCGAGGAACAGTTATGAGTTATATGGACATTCAGAGCAAGTAAAAGCAGAGGAGGAGCCATGTACAGGAAGTGGGTAGTGGCTGTCGGAAGGAGCCTGGACTACAGGAGTTCATGGACTTTGTAGTTTTAGAAGAAAAGTTCTGTGGTTGATCACCTTTGTCACTTTTCAAGAGTTTTATTGTGTTAGTTGAACTGCTGTGAAGAGTAGAATAAAGGGAAGATGAAGCATAATGCTCGCCTCCTAGTCTTTAATAGAATTAATACTCCCTGCGCAGCTAGCAGGGGTAATCTACATTATGCTTCATCTTCTTATTTATTTGCTCTCCAGCAGTTTCAACACAACAAATAAAATGTCCATCTACGATGGCACAAACACATTTTTTTTTTTTTTTCTTTTCAAAACTTCATTTCCCATCAGCCTAAGCCCTGAACCCAGTTTTCTGGTCATGTGACCTAGTCCTTCCTCTTCCTGTAAACCTCCTCTTCTTTTCCTGCTCTCCAAGAGATAAGTACCCTTTCACTTAGCTGCGCATTTCTGTCAGCTTTTTGTCTTGGGTTATCAGTTGTAGCGATGATATATAGCGTTTTTCTCATGACCTATCATTAGGACAGCGGGCAGGGATCGCGCAGCGTAGGGAGGATTCGACAATCCTTTACTTTAATTTGTTTTTAGCCTGGCCCCGTGCTGCAGTATCAGCACCTCAGGGGCCGGCCTAGGACACCGCACGCGCGCCGACAGTGAGGGAGCGAGACCCCCACCTTCGTGAGGGAGGCGCGAGAAACGGAGGTAACGCCCATCGCGGACGACGCCGGAGGAGATACGTCTTTCCCCAGTCCCCCCGCCCTCGCGGAGGCGGGGCCTAGCCGAGGAACTATAGGACGAGGGACGAACCCTCCCTCCCTCGGAAAGGAGGGGCTAACCGCGGCGCGGGCAGTGCGACCCGATTCCCCGGCAGAGCTAGATCGGTAATCTTTACCGGAGAGCGCTCATAAGAGCGATTTGGTGAACTCAGTGCCTACACTGAAAAAAGGAAAGAAGCTGCTTTGCAGTCAGGTGCAGCCTCCAGATAAAGGAGTGAGAAGTGGACGTGCCCTTACACCTTTTCAGGTACTATCAGGCACCTACCAGCACATACCATGGCCGATTTTGAGTGGAGTGAGGAGGAGCAAGAAGCCACGTACTCGGAAGATCTGGCTCAGAGCTTCAAGGACGTGCTGGGTAATTCACTCATAGAGGCAGTGGCTCTAGGAGTCAGACCCCTGCAGGACCGCCTGCTAACTATCGAGACTTTCCTGAGCCAAAAGGACAGAAGCACTGTACCATCAACAAGCACGTCCACCAGGGCCACGCCAGAGAGCCCTCAGGGGTGTACTAAGGCCCGGAAGAGCGCAAACTCTTCTGACCCCCCGGGCCAACCTGAAGGGGCGAATCCAAAGGCCCCGGAGGCATCCGACGCTTTCAATAGGCTCAGAGAAGCCTTTATGGCCAAGTCGGAGGTGCCGAGCCTCAGGACCCCCTACCCAGGGGAAGAGAATATGGGAGACGCAGGAGAGGAGGCCCCTCGAGAAGAGGAATTTGTAGAATCTCCAACATCCTCACAGGAGGAGGAAGATAAAGACGGAGACGAAGAGAGCCTACCGCCTCCGAAAAAGAGACTGAGAAAGCTGAATCACCTAGAAGCGGAAACCTCAGGCATGTTCCAACCCGAGGAGATTAGGAACCCGAGATCTTCGGAATGGGTGCCCTCCCCGAGAGTGGCAAGATACATGACGCAGAGACTCCGCAAGGCCTTAGAGAAGGAAGTGAGACAAAGAATGAGGGCGGAATGCCCCAGGCCGGAACTCCCAGGGAAGGTAGCAGAAGCGCCAGAATTAGACCCTAAAATGTTAGCGTTTGTGGCGAAATCGAATAGAGACCCTAGGAAAGGGATCGACCGCTCCTGGAGGAGTTGTCAGGAGAAGGTCCTGGATCTAGCAGGCCCAATAGCCAAGATCATGGACCTGGCAGAAAGAGCGAAAGAAACAGGTGAAGAAATTGACCCGGATGTATTAGCGAACTGGGCCCAAAGAGCCGTGTGCCTGTTAGGTAACGCGAACTGCGCCATATCCTCTGAGCGTAGGAGGGGACTGCTTTTGAAGATAGATCAAAAGCTAGGAGACCTGTCCTCCTACGAAGCAGGAGAGGCCGCGCAAGGACTGCTGTTCGGCGAGACCTTCGGAAAGGAGATGGGGAGGTTCGTAGGGACCTACACCTCATTGGAGAAGGCGCAAGCCTCCATTAGAAAAATATTCCCCGGAAGGGTTTTTGGAGGGACCGGTCGCTACAGAGGCCAAGCGTCCGGTCGTTATCAGTCAGCCAGAAGTCCTCAATCGAACAGAGCGCAGTATTGGGAAGATAAGAAGCCAGACACCTTCTTCCAACCCAGAGGCCGTTTCCCCAGAGGAAAGCGAGGCAGAGGACAGGGAAGAGGTCAATACGTTCCCACAGGTGAGAGTATCCGTTTACCCTGCAGTAGGGGGGAGGACAGCGATGTACTGGGAGAACTGGCGCGCGCTTTCCTGCGACGCTTGGGTGCTTCAGTCAGTCAGAGGCCTACACATACAATTCACTCAGACCCCAGTTCAATACAGAACCCCCAGGTTGATAGTGACAGCGCGAACAGAAGCAGCCCTATTGCGAACAGAACTGCAGAGTTTAGCGGAGAAACGAGCCATCGAGCCTTGCGTAGCTCCGAAATTTATAAGCAATATGTTCCTGGTTCACAGGAAAGAGAAAGTGAGACCAGTTATAAATCTGAAGGACTTGAACGAGTGGGTAGTTTACAACCACTTCAAGATGGAAGGGACCCACCAACTGAGAGACACGCTCAGACAGGGCGACTGGCTCACAAGGATAGACCTGAAAGACGCGTATCTCACGATCCCAGTAGATCAGGAATACCGACCCTTCCTGGCCTTCAACTGGGATGGGCGATTATGGCAATTCGCCACGATGCCTTTCGGACTAGCGTCCGCTCCCTGGGCATTTACGAAAATGATGAGACCAGTAGCGGCAGCAATCAGAGAGAAGGGCATCCGGATCATCATCTACCTAGACGATATCCTAATAATGGCAAGCAGCGAAGACGCGCTGCGATATCAGACCAGATGGGTAGCGAATCTACTAACCTCTTTGGGATTCCTAGTGAACCAAGAGAAATCAGAAACTGTACCAGCCAGGAGGATAGAATTCCTAGGTTTCATTATAGACACCAGGTCGGCGACCCTGGAGCTGCCGAACAGGAAGATCAGAGATATTCGAAGGGAGATAAGGACCTGCCTCGCCAGATCGACCACATCGCTGCGAACAATCGCAAGAATTGTGGGTCTGCTGGCGGCGTCAATCCAAGCGATATTTCCAGGGCCTCTTCATTACCGAGCGCTCCAGAGGTTGAAAATAAGACACCTACAGCAAGGGCTCGGCTATCACCAGCTAGTCCAGCTAGACCAAGAAGCCCGAACGGAGCTGGAGTGGTGGCTCCAGAACATGGAGGCATGGAACGGCAAAGCCATTTTTGGCGACCGCCCGGACATGGTAATAGAATCGGACGCCAGCAGAGCAGGCTGGGGTGCCCGATGCGGAGAACTCCAAACGGGAGGCAGATGGAGCTCGGAGGAGCTCAAGCTCCACATAAACTGCCTGGAGCTCCTGGCCGGCTCTTTTGCTATCAGAGCCTTCACCAAGGACAGAGTGAACTCATGTATACTTCTGAAGATGGACAACATCTCAGCAGTCAAATACATAAATCACTTAGGTGGGACGAAGTCCAGATTTCTAGCAGAGATAGCCAAGGACTTCTGGCACTCTTGTCTGGAGTCGGGAACAGCAGTGACGGCAGAATATCTACCAGGAGCCCAGAACGTGGTGGCAGACTGGAACTCCAGACATCTCACAGACACCAGCGACTGGATGCTGCACAGAGCGACATTCCAGCGGATAGAGAAGCTCTGGGGACCGTTTCACGTAGATCTATTTGCGTCCAGACTGAACGCTCAAATGGGCAGGTTTTTCAGCTGGAGGCTGGACCCAGTAGCAGCAGGGACAGATGCTTTTCTGCAAGATTGGAGAGGTCAAGCGCCATATGCTTTCCCTCCATTTATAATGATAAGCAGAGTCCTAACAAAAGTCCGCAAGGAGGAAGCCAATCTGATCATAGTAGTACCGATATGGAAATCCCAAGTCTGGTTTCCAGCGTTAATGGAACTGCTGGCGGACTATCCCCGAGTGTTGCCGCAAAAGGAAGATCTCCTCACGGACCCAGCTGGGTCGTATCACCCTCTGAGAGTGAAGGGGACGATGCCGCTAATGGCGTGCAAGATAGCAGGAGACGTTGGAATCTCCCGGGAATTTTGCCTCAAGCTGCGAGCCTCATCGCAGAATCATGGGCTCCATCGACTAGAAGGAGCTACGATGCAGCTTGGTACAAATGGTCAAGATGGTGCAAGGCGAGAGGTTTTCATCCCATTTCTGCCCCTCTAGTAGAGATCGTGAATTTCCTGGCGGAACTTCTGCAGGACGGTAAAGCCTACCGCACGATAGGGGTATATCGATCCGCAATATCGACAGGCCATAGGCCTATTGAAGGAGTACCAGTAGGTGAGAACGTGGCAGTAATTAGACTCCTGAAAGGGATTAAATGCAGAAAGCCTCCGCAACCGAGGTATAAGTCTCTATGGGACGTTACGGTAGTGCTTCGACTATTAGCCGACTGGCCCAGTAATAGGTACCTAACACTGGGAAGACTGTCGGAGAAATTAGCGATGCTTCTATGCATGATCTCTTGCAGGAGAGTAGCAGACGTCAGAGCTTTGGAGGTAGACAGATTGATATACGGGCCAGACAGAGTGACTTTCCATCTGGCCAGGAGGACAAAGACAGACTCCTCGTCGATAACGTATCCATATATGCAAGATCATCCTAAATGGTGCGTAGCCGCATGTATAAGAGAATATATAAACAGAACAGCTGAGCTGAGACCAGCGGGGACGACGCAATTGTTGATAGCGCGCAGGAAACCGCATAAAGGCGTAGCGACAGCCACTATAGCAAGGTGGGTTAGAGAAGTCATGAGTCTAGCAGGGATAGACATGGCGAAGTTTGGAGCACACTCTGTAAGAGGAGCGGGGGCATCCAAAGCACTCCGTCAAGGAGCGACTTTGCAAGATATTCTGAAAGCAGCCGATTGGGCGAGTGATAGCACGTTCAGAACGTTTTACTTTAAGCCAATTAATGCACTGGCAGAGGCTATGGTAAGAAGCTTTGAACAAGCATAATGCTCGCCTCCGTCTTGACATAGAATGAAGATTCCCCCTGCTTATAGCGCAGGGAGCTCTTGATTCTATTAAAGACAAGGAGGCGAGCATTAATTTCCCACCCGAGATACACGAGGGAAGAATAAAAGATGACGTTGTAATATTAAGATATGTACGGAGTAAATAACAAGTGCATTGTTTTACTCAGAAATAGGGTGTGTATCCGCCGCCCTAATTTGTACTGTTGTCTTTCCGTCTTAGGAGATGATCAGAAGAACGGATGAGTAAGCATCGATCGTGATCGCAAGTTTGAATGCGAGAGTTCGTTTCACCGTTCTACAGTTCAAGGACCTCCCGGATCAAGTTGTCAGTTCAGGAGATGTTACGATGTTACTTGGAATACAGTCAAAGAAGAGGAGGTTTACAGGAAGAGGAAGGACTAGGTCACATGACCAGGACACTGGGTTCAGGGCTTAGGCTGATGGGAAATGAAGTTTTGAAAAGAAAAAAAAAAAGAAAAAAATAATGTGTTTGTGCCATCGTAGATGGACATTTTATTTGTTGTGTTGAAACTGCTGGAGAGCAAATAAATAAGAAGATGAAGCATAATGCTCGCCTCCTTGTCTTTAATAGAATCAAGAGCTCCCTGCGCTATTAGCAGGGGGAATCTTCATTCTTGTTAAACAAGAATGCCTTTTATAGAATGTGATCAAATGACAATCTTTTGCATGTCTCATGGATTTGGAGCCAGCCGCTCAGCTTCCCTGGTGTAAGGGTTTTCCAACTGAACCCATTCCTCAGTGATTGTTTGAGCAGTCGTTATTACCCACCAGCCTGTTTTACACCATGCACTTACACCCATTTATGTCCAATATCAGATCAGCATGCAATCCTATCGAGTCCCTTTTCTTCCATCAATTTACAAACGGTATGATGTAATATGTAAAGTGAAAAGTACTGTTTAATGTACCCCTGATGGAGTGTATTCAGATGTTCTCTGTACTAATGCAAATGTTTACTCGCTACATTACAGGGGGGACCCATTGAACCCCACCTCCCAAAAGACGGTACAATGAGTACACAATTAAACTATTGTCTAATGTTACTTGTTGTTTATGGCCACCGCATGGTAATGACGTTGGTCCAATACAGAACCTAGGTCCGTTCTGGACCCACGTTGATCCCTCTAAGCCCCTTATGAGAGTTCCCCAGTGCCCATTATGCCCCAAAGAAGAAAAGGATATTGCACCAGTTAATGATTCATTACTGAAGCAAGGCATAACTGTGCCAACCACTAGTCCCTGCAATAGCCCTATTCTTCCTGTTAAGAAACCAGGGAAGTACACGTATTGATTTGTTCAGGATCCCGAAGCAGTGAGTTCTGTTATTTTGCCTACTATCCCAGTGGTACCAAATTCAATTTGTGTGTTACACTTTCAGTTTTGTGCTTTACTGTTGTTGATATGTGCTCTGCTTTTTATTTGTTTATTCTTTTATTACGAGTTGGATAAACCAAGTTCGCCCTGCAAACATATTTCTTATGCAACCATACACTAAATGCAATATACAGTACAAGACATTAAATACAAACATCCAAAACGAGCCATATATAAAAAGATAAACTTCCCGTAACCATACAATCCATTTCCTGTAGGCTTTTAACTGAGCGCGAGGGTAAAGATAAGAATGATGATTCAGTTTTATCTAAAATGCCAGCTATTTATTTACAATGTAAGGCTCGATGATCACAATTCTTTAATAGGAATTACGCCACTGGCACCTTAAAATCTCAGTACAGCGATTGTCAGACTCACTTCCACCCGATCCCAGAAATCCTTAGCAGCCCACCAGTTAGTGTCATGAACAAATCTACTCAGGAATCTGCATCTACTATCTTGTAAAGCCTGGCATTCTGGAATTAGGCGTTCTCTGGTCTGCGAAAGACCTGCCACATTGCACGATGAACAGCCCTGAATAGTTGGGTTCACCCCAGAGTGAATAGATTAAATCTTCCCAGTCTGGATTACTTTGAGCCTAAATCGATAAAACTGTAGATGCCAATAAGGATTTGGAAATCTATGAAGATATTTTGGGATAGACCAACTTGTCTTATTGCACCAGGTTAAACTATTGTATAGCGTGTATGATCTCATCCTACTAATTGTATATTGCCAATCTTTACGGAAAAGTAGCTTTTTAACTAAAGCTGGGGCAGGCACAAGGATGGCAGGAACTACAGTGATGTCCATTAGTATATTTTTTGCACATAAGCAAAAGCACCCAATGGGGTTCCCACGATTTTCTGCACAATCCTCTGTTATGGTTTCACCAAGTTGGGACCCCAAAGACGGCGCTATAAGGTTTCTTTATAGTGATATTTTCCAACGGTACCGCCCTTGCCTTGGAGTGAAATCAAACCTTGCTTAAAGCGCAACACAGCAATGGTCACACACGAAGATAAACTAAGTGCTTTTCTCCATATTAGGGCTTTTATGATGTCCCAATTAATTTCACATGCAATCAATATCACTTCTTGCCCATATAATGTAGATGATACAATCTTATAATAATATTTCGAACCGTGGTTTGATTGCGAAGTGACAGTATCTAGAATGTAGGCATTTTAGCTGGGTTGCACTTTGAGCTGCTTTAGATTTTGGCGTTGTAATAAGCACCAGTTGATTGGGGTGTGATGTAAATACAATCCCTAGGTACTTAAACTCAGATGTTTGCAAAAGAGTATTATCTGCTACAGACCACATGAAAGCGTGTGGTGTATAGTGCCTGATGGACAGTCTTGTGATAGCTGTCTATTTGCTAATAATAATCAGGTTGTTTTCATAAGCATATAAAATGACGGTATGGATCGATCTTTGGACTCCAATCTGAGTTTGGTCGGCGAGAATGAATTGTCTGCATAAGACTTGAACCAGAGCTTCAAACCACCAATTATCTGGGGAGTGAAGGCAACAGCCTCCTAGTACGACTCTAAATTCACCAGGTAGAGGTTAAATAGGTAGGGAGTTAACACACAACCTTGAAGAAGAACTCAGAATGTCTTAAGGTCTTCTGTCAGGTGGCCCTGCCCAATCAATCTCACTTGGACAGATGAGTCTTTGTGAATTTGCATCCGGATGGCTAATAGATGTTCTGGAATAAGCCAGCTTTTTAGCTTTTCCAACAGGAGATTACAATTGATGGTTTCAAAGGCCTGCGAGAAATCGATGGCAGCAACATAGATTGGAGGCCCCCAAATCCTGATGGCATTCTCCTGAAGGCAGTTAACTATAAATCCATTAGTGGTCATGTCCATCCCCCTACGGAACCCTGTTTGCATTTTACTAGGATTCTCAATTGAAGACGCCCAGTCTTTCAATTCTGATAGCACTAGCAAAGGATGTACTTTGCTATCAAGGACTAGTAGAGTGATAGGTGGCTAGCTTGTCTCCCTGCTTATAGATTGGAATAATTATGGCCTTTCTCCAAGACTTGGGCAGAGTTTTGATGTGCAGAATGTTCTTAAAACACACAAATAGGATACTATCCCAATAGGCCAGATCTGCAAAGGAAAAGAGGCTGGAGGACTCCTTAAGTAGGGAAAAAGAGTGGCAACCAGGAATGCACCAGGTGGGCAGGGCTTGTTAAGTGGGGAAAAAGAGCGCCAACCAGGAAAGCACCAGGTGGGCGGGGCTTAGGCCAAGTGACCAAGATCCACTTGCTCCTGCTCCTCTTCTGCAAAGGAAAAGAGGCTGGAGGGTTCCTTAAGTAGGGAAAAAGAGCGGCAACCAGGAAGGCAACAGGTGGGCGGGGCTTGTTAAGTGGGGGAAAAGAGCGTCCACCAGGAAGACACCAGGTGGGCGGGGCTTAGGCCAGGTGACCAAGATCCACTTGCACCTGCTCCCCATCTGCAAAGGAAAAGAGGCTGGAGGGCTCCTTAAGTAGGGAAAAAGAGCGGCAACCAGGAAGGCACCAGGTGAGCGGGGCTTGCCAATATAAGGTACCTCTTCTATTGAGATTGTTTATACTGACAGAACTGTTCTTCTTTAAAAAACACCCAAACAATGTTGACAAGGCACTTGGCGTTATTTATTATGCAATTTCTCTATGTCTCCCTAGCATCTGGGGTAGTAACGTCTCACCGCCCTTATGCAGAGACCATCCGTGCTATACTTAATATGTTTAAACCTGTCGCAACACACTCCCCTAGCTTTCCAAAATTCTGGAAATGGTGGTGGAGAAGCATCTACAATCACATTTATAGAAATTGAATATATTGAATTTATGTCATTTAGCATTCCATCCATTCATAGGACTGAGTGCAGACAAGAGATGCGTATGGGATAATCTTTGGGTGCTGTGTCCTGTTTCAGGGCTGTGTGGACTGCTCAGCCTTTGCACATGATCATGAAGGTATATAAGGCCCAAACTAAGGCCACTACTACCTATGTTCAGCGCTTGTGGGGTTTTGAAGGGGTTAGCGCCCCTCAAGTTAGAGAAACCACATTTGTGAGACAACTGTTGGGTCTGTCCAGGTCAGCCCCTTTTTATTCTATACATGCCGAACTTCGCTTGTGGTATTTTCAAGATGGCTCTTAGCCCCTGTTCTTTTTTGTCTAAGGATATGGTCTAACCCAAGGGCGGTCTTGACACAGTACATTCTTAGGACTATTATTGGGGCCGAAGGCTGGAACAGGATTCCCTGGTTAAAGTACATTAATGGCTTTCTGACTCAGTCCAATGTGCTTTCATTATTTCGCCCATCAACTTGATACGTATTGAACACGCATCTAGCCTAAAAAAACAATTCAGACAGTCATGGAATTCCGTGAAGCAAGTACATTGTTGATTCCTGCGAAAAGTAGGTTAGCTATGATTAGTTTGGTTAACACTATTCAGCCATATCTCACTTTTGGTAACTACTTACATGTTTGTTGGGCAATTACAAGGGCCCATTTCAATTTGCTGTTGCTAAGAGCAATCTCTTCTGCTCGCCATTGAAGAGGTTGCACCTCTGAGCAAACGTAATCCGAAGCCACTGGCCCATCTCAACTCATGGTTCACCCCTAGCCTCAAATCTCTCCACTCAACCAAGTGAGCAGCCAAGACTGCCTGGAAAAAGGACCCAACATCATCAAATAAAGATCACTTCACTACCTTATCAAAAACCTACAAACAGACCATTCTCCAAGCCAAAAGCTCTACCTACAATGATAGAATTGTTAAAGCAAACTCAGTCACTCGAGAGCTTTTTGCCATACTGTGGGAATTAGAATCTCTAATTCCCCCTCCTGCCAGCTGCAACAAAGAACTCACCTGGTCCTCCAATATACAAAATGTTCTGTTGGACAAAGTCTCAACACTCCAAACAAAACATTCTAGCAACGAAAAACAAACTAATTGCCTCTGATGCCATACCAGACATAAAACCATCACCACCCACCCTCTACACTCACCAATTCGAGGTCTAAAACCTTCCAGGTGCCAAGGGGACACCTGCCCGGCCCAAGTCATGAAAGATTGTGCATCAGAACTTGTGCCATACATTTCAACACTCATCAATACTTCTTTCTCAACTGGCATAGTGCCTTCTAATCTGAAAGATGTCTGGGTCCTACCCCTCCTTAAGAAGCCTACCCTAGACCCAAACATCCCTACTAACTACTGCCCTATTAAGACCGTCCTATTTCTACGCAAAATGTTGGATAGAGCAGCCTATTTACAGATACTAAACATATTGAGTCTAACAACCTTCTCTGGCTGCCTCAATCTAGGTTCAGACCCGGTCATGGCATGGAATCTGCACTCCTCGACTTAAAAATCCAAATAGATGAATTCAAAGACAATGTCAAACTAATTCTCCTCCTTTTACTAGACCTCTTAGCTGCCGTTGATCTGGTAGATCACAAGATTCACTGCCAACACCTTTCATCAGCAGGTCACTTCTCCCCTAAAGCAACAGTTTGGATCTCATCCTTTCTCCACTTCTGCCTCGACCCCTCCTATCCCAGTCACTTGCGGGGTCCCTCAAGGATCATGTGTCTCTCCTACATTAAACAATATCTTCACGAAACCCATTTTCGACCTCCTCGACACCCTTGGTATCTCATACACAAATTATCTGCACAATACCCAAACCCTTTTACCCATCTCTGGCACTAATGACACTGACTCCAACACGCCCCAGCAGGTCTATCAAACCATCCAGGCGCGGATGACCATGCATTCTCTATGCCTCAACGATGACAAGACTGAGCTGCCCCTGATCGGGCCTCAGCCTCTACTAGACAAATTGGATGGAGCATACCAGTCATTCATCGTTGAAGGTATCACCATCCCAGTATCCAAAGAAGTTAAAACTCTGGGGGTATATGTGGACTCCTCACTATCTCTAACTAGACACGTAAACGCAACTGCCTTGTCTGCAGCATACACCACTAAACGTATTAATGCCTGCAGACCTTTCCTCTTTGCCAACAGCTGCATCACAATTGCAAGAGCCCTCATAGGCTCCAGATTAGACTATTGCAACGCCCTCTTCACCAGAACCACTACCCGTAACATTAACAAGTTATGGATCATACAGAACAACGTGCTACGAGCAGCTTTAAACATCCCTAAAAAATACCAAATACCCCCAGCTAGACGAAATGCGCTCTGGCTGCCCATTGGAGAATGTATTCTGTTCAAAACACTTAGCTTAACTCACAAATGCCTTTGAAACACTGCACCAAGATATTTGTCATGGCAGTTCATCAAATCCCAATGTGCCAGATCCACCCGGCCCACCTGCTCACACCTCCTCACCGTCCCTAGATTCAAACTGCAAACAGCAGAGGGTCTTAGCTTCTCAGTCGTGGCTGCCAAGCACTGAAACGCCCTTCCACTGCTTTTAAGGTTGGAACCTTTATTCTGGACCTTCCATAAATATCTCAAAGCATGACTCTTCTCGCAAGATTTATAATCTCATGTCCGCTTTCAATTGTTTCCTGTACAGATGATTGCTCTTTTTTTGTAACACATGGATAATGTAACTAGGTGCTCTACTAAACTTCCTTCTGTATTCACTGCCAAGTTCTGCTCACTGTAACCAGCGCCTAGATGTCCCTGTGCTCCACAAATGCCCAAATAAATAAATAAGAACAGTAATTGTAAACTGGAAGGGTTATTCAGATTTTTGCAGCTGCCCCTTTTCAGTTACCAATTGGAGGACATTTTACATTTTGTAATGTTTTATCCCTTTTATTCGTTTATTAGACAACGTACGATTTCGCAAATCTTAAAACAGATGAACTTTGCACAATGTCGGCCAGCTCTGCTTTTTCTTTTGAAGGCAGAAACTACCTAAGTGACCTGGGCATTGCTCTCTTTTATAAAGGAAGCCTTTAAAGAAAGAAAATATAATTTGGCCTCTATTTCAGAGGTTCATGTAGGACGTTTGTCTTTGCACTGATGACTATGTACTGTTTGCTTGTTTTGCACATATTATGGCCTACTACTGTGATGGAATTTCCGTGACCTTCTTTTTTGACGTCGCACTTTTGTGACGTATTTTAATTGGTTTATATCATTATGCAACGTTTTAATTTTTCGTGATTGTAATGACTTTTGTGGCATCTTATAGCTGAAGTAAAGTGCAAGAAGAGCTGAAATCACACTTGTCATTTCATTTTATTTATTTTTAATTTAGAAACGTGTTTTTCGCCAAAATGCTGAACAAACAATGTGGTACAATGTTTCTGCATATGATAAAACAAGTTAAGAAATATAACCAATAACACAAGTTTATTATAGTATTAGGAGAGAAGGAAATGTTCTTTAAGTAAAGTGTAAAAGATAGGTAAAAAGCAGTGTGCACAGTCCTTGGTAGAAACCGCCACTGTTTTGGAGCCAATGGATGAAAGCATGGGAACAAGATTGGGCACACGGAGGATGCAAGACAAAAAGAAGCGATTAAGATGCAGAATAAAGACAGTGCAAAGGAGACTGTAGAGAGATCAAAGAACAAAGGTAAAAGAGTAGCTAACCATGAATACTGGAAAAAAAGATATAGAGATGAAATAGAAGTTATAGATCACCGTGCGAATAAATAGAATAATAGACGAATTGAGGAATTAAATGTAGACAAAGGGACGTGAGAGCAGATGAAGGAAGATAAACTAAAAGAGATGACCAATAGTCAAGTCATGAACACATTTGGTTATTCAAAATGTTCTTAGAATTTCAAGTAGAAACGACGTAATTTTAGAAATATTGCATAAGGACGAATGGGCCAGCCACGCTACAAGAAATATGATGGGAGGAAGAAAGGGAAAGACCAACTATAACTCCTAAATTGCGAGTTGATAAAGGTGGAGAGAGAGAAGAAGGAAAAGAGGCAGGGATAGAGAGCATTTCAGACTTTTAAGGGTTAAGGTGCAAAGATTGAGGAAGCGTCCATTTCTGGACGCAGACAGAAAAGACAAAATCGAGTGAAGTGAATCAGAGAAAAGAGAAAAAGAAAAGATTTGAGAGCCATCATCAAAGAAGTGTCGAGAAAGAATGAAAGAAGAAAAAATGTTAGAGAGAAGTGATGTGTAATGAGAATAAAATAGAGGTCCAGGCCATGAAGACTTGGGGGACCCACTAGCATAGAGGATAGGGAGAGTAAAGTTTACCAAACCAAGATACTGGGCCCCATTTTTGGCCGTCGCAATTATGTGTGGTCTCAGTGATCACATAGATCCCCGCTTTTCAAGTGCATGTTCAGGTATAGCTTTGGCAGTTTTGGTGGCGAGCAGGGCATACTGCTAAGTCAAACAAGGAAGAGGACGAGATCCCTGAGGCCTTCGTGGGTTACAATACATCTGCCTCACCCCCTACCATTAAATCTCTCCTACCCAGATCCAATAACCCATCCGTAAAAACCCATCCTATAAAACCTCTAGCCTGCCTGCATCCCATCCAAACAACCCCAGACATTATTTTACACCTTCCTCTAGTTATTTTGTCCTGAACACCCAATATACTAGGACAGCACGCTACTATTCCCACAATCCTCTATGTACTGTTCTCCATCCCGGTCATTCTCATCCATTTCACAAACCTTTCCTATCCTGTCCCTTAGGATACTCTGACACTACAACCCCTGACCTTTCCAGTACAAAAACTATAATTTCCGATAACATCTTATCCCCATCCTACCACGCAGAACATGTAGAAATTCGACCTCTTCCCCTTTCCGACACTCACACTTTTCCCCAATGTAGACAACAACAGACTTATTTATCTGACATGTCCTGACACAAGGGTCAGGTAAAGTCAGGCAATTAACCTGAATCAAACACACCTGACGGCCCTTCCTTTTCCTCACAGGGATAACAGGTGGAGCAAGAGAGTGCAGAACGAGCTAGGCAGACCGCAGTACGAGACAGCTATCCCGGTCCGGCAGTTCAGGAGGAGGAGAATGGCAGTGAATATTGAGAGGCTGACAAGGAGAGACATGACCTTGCCATTTCCGAAGTAGGCCCGCAAATCCTCCACAGAGGGAATCATAAGACCCAGGACAATAGCCCAAGTCTGCTGCAAGAGATGTCAACGGTACCCGGAGCGTGTCGACACTGATAAGCGGGAGCAAGGGAAACTCCTGCTACCATGCTACCGGCCTTGACTCCAGTTACAAAGAAAGCCAAGAGGTTCATCACAGCTGGTGAGTCGAGGGGAGAGCCGATAAGAGCCGGGCTGTGGTGGATGAAAGATGTGAAGCAGCAAAGTAGACTAAGTTCAAAAGAACTGTAAAGTGTTGAGAGGAGACCAGCTGCAGAGGGAACCGGCACCACATGGGTGCTAACTCGAGAGACTCTGGTCGATCCCTGTGTGAATGAAAACTACAGAAACCATAAGGCTGTATGAGAGGCGCCAATATAGGTCAAAGTGGTCATACAGGAGGTCAAGCAAAATTCCTACACAGTCAAAATACTTTGATCTACGAACGTAGGAAAGCCCTGCATTGAGAAAAAGCAAGCAAGGTAAGTGAATCCCTCATTGAGAGAAAGTAAGGGACATAAATCCTGCAGCACTTGTAAGTAAAGTGAATGTGAAGTTAGCAAGAGTGAACCCGACCGAGGGATGCTGATGAAGAGGGGGCAAATCTAAAGTCCCACGGAACAGTGTGTTGACAAGCATGAACCTGACGAGGGATATCCACTATGAACTGTTTAAAAAGACGTTAACATTTGAGAAGGGTCTGAACCCGAGCGAGGGAGATCCAAGGGTGAAGCTATCACCCAAGAAAGGAGACTGAAAGTCAAGAGGGGTCTATGCCCAGAAGAGGGGGGCCCAGGGGTGAAGTCATCACCCGAGAGACATATGTGACAGAACTTTGTCTATGTTAATTATTTTTGTATGCCCATCAGGCCCTCGGAAGCAGGAGACTCAACTCCCAAAGCCCTTCATATCGATAAAGACTGTTGAAGGGTCAGCGCCTAAAAGAGGGGGACCCAAGGGTGAAACCATCACCCAAAATGAACTGTGTAAATGAACTTCCATTTTTTTAACTGAACTGTTTTGTTATTAGAAAACGTCAGACGAGACTTGGCCATCAAGGTTCCTGACAAGCTCCTGACAGACTGCAACAAAACTGTCACCTCGTGCTAGGAAAGCTCGAGTGTGTGCTGTGCTCCTAAATCCTTTCCCTGTGCTCAAAACTTGGGGAAGGGAGACTCAAGCTATCGCATCCTGACATATTGTTTTAGAACACTTCTTTCTTTTCTTGAAAACTATCCTACACCCTTTTTTGTATTAGTTGTAACGTTTGGCAATAGGTTTGAAGTGGGAGAATGGGACAAAAGACTCCCCCCAATCCCCTCGCACCCCTGGCCTAGAGGATCACGGCCCAGACACCCGCCACGAGAGGAATTTGCCTATTTACCAGACGACCAAATACCCTGGTACAGGAACATATGGATGTGGCCACCAGCCTGCCCACCAGCCTGCCCTGCTCAAGCCAATACCTGCGGCATGGATGAACTCGACTGAACCATTCAACAGTAAATAAACACATCGTTAGAGATGCCATGACGACCTAGCCAACGGTCAGAACACCCGTGCAACCATGCATACTGGACACTCCCACACCAACCCACACGAAGAACATATTCAGTGCTATGACGTAGGTGACGGACACACCCACTGACGCGCATCTTTATTATTTTTCACATAGGTTTTTCAAAATGCAGAAACGCAAGACGCACAAAGAACTCATCTAAAATGCTTGCTGACGCTTCTCCTAACCCATGCATTGTGATGAGAAATGCAACGAAGATATGATACTGGATATGAAGCAATATGATACCGTAACTTAAAGTACCGTACATTCAACATCCCCACCTATGCACCAGGCCCAAGTAGGCCGCAAGCAAGAGCCTCCATGAACATTAAACGAGCAAGAGTACAATTGCTGACCCTGCAGAATGAGCCCAGCGAGAACTGACAGCCAAGGGGCCAATGTTGCAACTCGCATGCCACAAGCCGAAGCAAAGGTCACACCTGCAAACTAAGCCAGAGACACAGTGGAAAATACAACATTAAATGTGCAGGATCCTGCCTCAACCACGGTCTCTCCTCACGTGACCAAGCCGAACCTGACAGGGTGCCAGCCCCACGAAGGAGAAGTCGCCTGGGTCCCACGTCTGGGACACAGGCTACAACAATGAAATGATCCAATGGACACCTACAGCGGTGGGAATAGTCTGCTCTCAAGCATATGAGCAATCCACGCATTGTCTGCATAAACACATAGTTACATATTGTTGCAACAACAATGGTCCCAGGCTGGGGGGCTTGCGAGTGAACCAATCAGAACTAGGGCTGTACCGAATAGCATATTTAGTATTCGGCCGGATACCGAATAGTTTGTCAACTATTCGGCCGGAGCCGAATAGTGAGCCGAATAGTTTTTTTTTTTTAGGCCCCCCTATGCAATACAATCTCGGGCCACCGGCTTTGGCCCGGTGGCCCGACAAACACAACATTATTGCGGTGAGGCCGCGGGGGTTCCCTGTGGCCCCGCGGCCTCACCGTGCTCAAGGGGTGAGGCACATTTCACAGCGAGGCCGCCGGGGTCGGCAAAGTGCCCCGGCGGCCTCATGAGTCTGGGGGGGCCGCTCCTGTAGGAGCGGCCCCCCAATGCAAAATAAACATCGGGCCACCGGCTTTGCACCGGTGGCCCGACAAACAAAACATTATTGCGGTGAGGCCGCGGGGGTTCCCTGAGGCCCCGCGGCCTCACCGTGGTGAGGGGGATGGGGGGCACCGAGGCCGCCGGGGTCGGCAAAGTGCCCCGGCGGCCTCATGAGTCTGGGGGGGCCGCTCTTGTAGGAGCGGCCCCCCAATGCAAAATAAACGTCGGGCCACCGGCTTTGCACCGGTGGCCCGACAAACAGAACATTATTGCGGTGAGGCCGCGGGGGTTCCCTGAGGCCCCGCGGCCTCACCGTGGTGAGGGGGATGGGGGGCACCGAGGCCGCCGGGGTCGGCAAAGTGCCCCGGCGGCCTCATGAGTCTGGGGGGGCCGCTCCTATAGGAGCGGCCCCCCAATGCAAAATAAACGTCGGGCCACCGGCTTTGCACCGGTGGCCCGACAAACAGAACATTATTGCGGTGAGGCCGCGGGGGTTCGCTGAGGCCCCGCGGCCTCACCGTGATGAGGAGGTATGGGGGGGGGCGTCACTTACCTGGTGATTGGGTCCGGGTGCTGGCATAGGAAGTGAGGGACGGGAAGAACTGTTCCCTTCCCTCGCTTCCTATTTCAACACGTTAGGCTGGTTCCTCTGTGGTCAGACTGCAGAAGCCAATAGGCAAACAGCTTGTTTGGCTTCTGCAGCCTGAACACTGTCAAACATTCTATGATTGGCTGTCATCTCCCAAACAGGGAGAGGGCAGCTAATCATAGAAAGTGGACTTCGGCTTCGAGTCCCTAAACAGAAACTATTCTGCCGAAGCCGGATAGCTGTATTTCAGCCGAACTTCGGCAGAATAGGGACTCGAAGCCGAAGTTCGGTACAGCCCTAATCAGAACATGGGGCACTCATCACTGACGCCACTAACATTAACCAATCATCAGGGGTCTTCGTGTAACAATTTTCATGTATCTAATAGAGGGACAACCCAAGTATACCACCTGACTGACCCTTAACCACTAACAATCTCCTCTATACGTGTGCTATACTAACCCTACCACTCTATCAACCAATCCAGAGTGGCGATAGGTTTTTTGCTAACTTTCCCAGGTGACGCAAGTAGCGCGTCATACTGGAGCAAAAAGGGGCCTGCGAGCCCCACGAATTTCGAGAGTCAGGACGGACGATTACGATCCTAGACCCATCCCTGCCATTGTTCAATAAACAGCAGAACCACCTTGCTTCTTGTGTGTGCCTCATACTCATTTTTGGGATACACGGGAGGAGTTGGGGCCTCCCTGCCCGAAGGTCTGCGGGCCGCCCAGCCGACCCCCGGGAGAATCCCCCCCCCGACAAGTTGGAGGCACTGCTGAGATCTGTTTAAGATCTGCTTTTTATTTTATTTTTCCGAGTGCTCTCGTTGCGAGGAGGCCCGGCGGCGCGGCCCCCTCTGCCGCTGCCCCCTTTTGAGGACTACAGGACCATCGCGGAACTGCAAGAAGACCGGACAGCGCAATCCGGATATTGGCCTTCGCGAGCCGGTTGAGAAGTATCCCGCCCGCGGTTGGCGAGTGTCCAGACGTGGTCCAGACGAGGGGAGGTGGCGAGCCGCTTGGAGGGGTGCACGCAGTCGAGCGGCCCCGCATCAAGAGAACTTGGTGAGTAGCCACGCCCAACAAGCAATGTGAAATTGTGAGGGAGGGGGGAGGAATAGAATACGGGAGGTGGGAGGTTTTACACAGGTGCGCGGCAAAGGTTTGATAAATTAGTGTTGACTGTGAAGTGAATGGTAGCTGGACAAGTGCGAGAGCAGTCTACGAAGAAGGAGGGGGCGGAGCACAAAAACATCACGTGCGGCCGCTCGTAGACACTGATTGGCCTAGGTCGCGACCACCTGTAAGGGTGTGTGTGTGTGCGGTTTCCCATGAATTGGTGATTATTGATCAATGAGTAGATGAGGATCCCTATTGTTCGAGCAAAAAACTCGATAGATAGATGACGTTTCCCTGTAGGCGGTAGCTAGCTGGTTGCCTAATACGGAAGATAATTGGCTGGTTAAGCCCGCCTGTCGAGGGGCGTATCACACGCGAGGCGACGCAGCGTGCGCAGTCTGATTATATTGTTGATTACCTTGTTCCAGGCGTGACAAGAGGACAGCTGTGGGGTTAATGGGCGTAGATTGCAAACTTATTTCAAACTTTTGAAAAAAAACAAAAAAAAAAAACCTGTAAAGAACTTACCGGTATTTTGGAAGAGGTCGGTGACGTCACCAGTAGGGCTTTCATAGGATATCTCGAGCACAAGGCATTTTTTTGGAGAAGTGGTGGGGAGGAGAATAATGGTAAGGGAGTGGAGACGGAGATGAACGGTAACGATTAGATCGGGGCAAGGTGACGAGAAGGACGTGGCCGCGCACGGAGAAAGCCGGCCACGACAAGTGAAGAAAGAGGAGGAGGGGTGAATTAAAGTGGGACGGCTGTATAAGAACGTCACACAGGGCACGTAGCCGCAGGGGGCTACGTGCGCCTCGGCCGTAAGGGGCCGTAACGGTGTTAGGAGAAGGAAGAAAAAGAGAGAAAAGAATATACAAATGCAAATGCTATATTTTACTATTTTCTTTTAGCGGACAATCGCAAGTCCCCAAAATTACGGGGCCAGGTAAAAACATCTGAAATTGTATAGCGTACATTATTAGCAAGATAACCGCTACCGTATAGAGGGAGGATAAAAAGTTAGTGCTACTATGTCATACGGGACAGGATCGGGAGGGTGGGGGAACACCCTCACTACCCCGCTACAGCACATATGTAAAACACTGTCACCTCATAGGGAGAAACTGATCAAATACAGCATAGAATGGACACAGGGGACGGACAACAAAATGACGACACCATGGCCGCCTAATGGCAGTTTCGACCCATATACCCAACACTCACTATTAACCCATCTGCATAACACATACAAGGGGAAGAAGTTGACACACCACGTGGAGGTGTTTAACTTATGGAGAATGTTCCAGGGGTCCCGACCAGGACCAAACGGAATGTTCACTGTGGGGGAAACAAAGGAAGAGAAGAAGATTAAGGAGGAAGAAGAGAATGAGGAAAAAGAGAGTGAAGGCACACAGTGCACGGGGAACGGACAAGAGGGAGGAGGAAAGAGTAGCAACCTAAACGAAAAAGAAATAAAAAAGGAACAGAGCGATGACATGCCCCTAGCGAAGGTAGTGAAAAAAGAGGAAGGGGGGTTATATCCTTTAACGGAACTACGAGAAATAGTGAGAGAACAATTAAGGGCGGCTGAGGGGTACTCGAACCCGGCATACAGCCCACCACCATATACAGCTACAGGTGGCCACACGGGAGGGGAGCAGACAAGTACGGCGGGGCCAACTTATACGAAGATGCCCGCAGGGGAGGGGAGGACTAGCGAGGAACAAATAGCAGCAATAGGACATGATGAGTGGGTAGCTGCGCAGGTATTATTAAAATTACGAGGTTCATTAACAGGAGAAGAAAAGAAGGTAGTAAGGAAAATGGACGAGGATAACGAGAGAAAGAGCGAGATGAAAGGGGAAGGGGGAAAAAGAAAGGAGGAAGAGCTATCACGAGGAAAAGAAGAGATTTTGGAGGAACGATTAGCAGAATTAAGAAATGAGCAAAATGCCCTGATCAAGCAGCTTGAGAGAGAGGAAAGAGAGAGAGCACGGGAAAGGAAAGAAAGTAAGAACAAGTTGGAAAAAAAGAGGGAACAAACCGAAGAGCGAAAGAGAGAAGCTGAAAGAGTAAAGGCAGTAGCAGAAAGGGTATCCCGAGCAGCACAGCGCGACAAGAAAAGAGAGGAAGAAGAGAAAGAAAAATAAATGGAAATATGAAAGAGGAGAATACTATCAGAAACGACCAAGAAATACGAAGAAGGGAGGATGATAGGGAGCATATTAGAGCGGGAAAGAGAGAGATGGGAAAGGAAGAGAGAAGAGGAAAGGATATTGGAAAAGATGAGTAGTGAAGTAATGGAGGAATTAATAAAGAAAAGAGAGGAAATTGGTAGAGAGATAGCAGAGAAAAAAGAAGGGGAGAGAGAAGTAAGGAGATATGTACGCAGAGACACAGAAGTAGCAACAACATCAGCACAAAGGGGAGCAAGTGGGAAAGAAGAAACGGGAGGAACGGATTTAATAGACTTAAAAACAGTAACAATTAGGGGAAAAAGACAGATTGGGGATTGTCGCTCCTGGATGACTTTTGTAGTGAGGAAGAAGAAGGAATGGAGAAGGAAGGAAGAAATAGGGAACGGGAAAGCTTAGATAAATTGTACATCACCCGGACAAACAGGGAATCACCATGGGCCTGCAGAAGAAAGGAAGAACTGGGGGAAAGTGAGGGGGAAGAGCAAGAAATGGCGGGAAGGCAGACACGTGCAGCTACACCCTCATCATCCCGTCCAACATGCTCCACCACCCCACACTCATCCCGTGCAACATGCCTATCTACACCCGCCCCTCACGAACTCACACCCTATGCAGGTAGGCTTAGAGACCTCCCTGGACGCAGGCAGGAAGAACGAATACACACGCCCACATTAAATAAAGGAAATGATAAAAGAAGGGGAAGAGATGGAGGAGAAACAGTTACGAGCAGGGGAAATATGGACACAACAGACGATGTAGACGACACGGAAGAAGAGGAGGGGTACACAGACTCAACTCTGGGGAACCCAAGGGGTCAGACAGGACACAACCTAAAGCCACTTTTGGAGAGGGGAGGGGTTAGACCACAATACGTCCCTTGGAAGCATGCAGACAAGGAAAATATAAAGTGCAGGCTCCCATCATTAAGTGGGGGTGCGGGGAAATGGATATATGAAATGGAAAAACACACCGCAGGACAGAAACTGGCAGTAGGAGATGTAAAGGGCCTCCTAATATCAATATTGGGGGATGCAGCAGATGACATCTGGAAGAGAGCAGGCTTCCCCGTGGTCACAATAACAAACACATCACACGATGGGGCACCATTCGCAAACTGCAGACATGCATTATGGCAAGCGCTGAGGGTACAGTATCCAGACACATCAGACATAGGAGCGATTACATCACGCAAGATGCGTGAGAACGAAGATCCTGTTGATTATATCCAGGAAATTCAAGAGAAGTGGCGTATGGAAACTAGAGAACAATGGGACAAAACACTAGCAATATTCTATCATATACTAATACAAGGGCTCCCAGAAGCAGTGCAGAAACAACTGAAGAAAGTAGTGGGGATGGAAGCAAAAGCATGGCCAGAAATACAACTGACGATAGTACATCATTGTAGGACATGGCAAGAAAAGATGAAACAAAAGGAAGAGGATAGAAAAGCAGAAGAGGCTAAATTGGTGCAGAAAAAACTTACTAAATACACGATGGAAGGTGCACTAATAACTACACCTACAACAATGACACAAAACCCCACGCAAGTAGTTGCTGCACAAGATCCCTCCCAAATACAATCACCACAGATTGTAGCACAACAGCTGCCACCACCCCCACCATACACGACTAACATGGGAGGAGGATACTCAACATCAGGAGCTGGATATTATAATTATAACAGGGGAAGGGGAGGAATGATGAGGGGGAGGGGATACGGCTATAACACACAACAGCAAGGGGGAGGATTCAGAAGTTTCTACCCCACTGGGCAACCAGTATACCAGGACAATTCAGGAAGTTTCCCATGGCAGACCAGGGAACCACCGGTATGTTGGATTTGTGGATTATTGGGACACATGTCACGCACATGTAGAATGAGACCCGGCACACCAGCATGGGGAGAACAGGGACAACAAGGGCCTACAAGGGAACAGAAGGGCCAGCAACAACAGCAGGCACTGCTGCCGGGAAATGTGCAGCAACAACTAGTAACACAACAACAGCCACAGACATATTCACTACCACAACAACAGGTAGCGATAACACAACAACCTCAAGTACAGCAAGTACAGCAACCCGCTCAAATTCAAGACCATAAAATAACCTCTACCAATACACAGCTACAGCAAACACAACTGGGAAGGGTGACGGTCCTGGGACACAACCCTTACACCGGAAGTGGTCAATCCTTATACCCACAATAGGACAGCCCACAGACGGCCTTGGTGTGTCCCATCCTGTCGGTAACACCTAATAGTGCGGAGGAGCCACGCATAGAGGTAACGATAGGTGACAAAAAATTATCATTCCTTGTTGACACCGGGGCGACCCGGTCTTGCATAAGGGAAGGTAAATTTAAGATGTCAGGTGAGGCCATTAACACCCAAGGATTTTCTGGGGCTAGGGGGTTGGTTCCCTTTACTGATAACATCCCCTTATCGATAGGGGATTATGACATGTCCGTCCCGCTTTTATATTCAAGGGACTCGCCAGTAAACATACTCGGGAGAGACATAATGAGCAGGTTGAATATGACAATCTCCTTCACGGAGGACGGCATAATTTGTTCCACTCCTGGAATCAACATGCTCACTGCACGGCAAATTATGCAAGCATACTGTGGACAGACAGTAATTAGGGCCGAGCCAGTAGCTGGCGAACTGTTCCAGTACGGAACAGAAATGGCATTCGCATGGATGCCAGGAATAGAAGGAAAGATCTGGAGGAGGCCGACAGCCTATTTGTTTAGACCAGAAACACCAGCCAATGAACCAGAAGGAAAGGTGATTTCAGTGAGCATGGAGAGCATTATAGCGACTGCTGATTATATCGCAGTACATGCCCAAGATATGGAAGGAAGAGCATGGAGGGCAGTAATAGCCCTAGCTGAGGGATGCAGGCTCACCCAGGTGTCAGACGAGGAGCTCTTTTCAGAAGAAAAGGAAGAAGGCGAAATGGTATTTATTATGAGTGTAGATATATGGCTAAGAGTGACATACAAACAAGTGGCACAGAAAATTGCAATGGCACTTGAAACACCCACATCCACCCCAGTTCCCTTTTTTGAAGAGGATATGGCAAAAGTTCCAACGTCATTGTGGACCACTAGTCCCTATGACGTGGGATGTATAAAAAGTATAGGGGGAGTAAGAATTAAATTGAAAAAAGGTGCAATACTCCCTAGAGTGAAACAATACCCACTATCAAAAGAGGCAGATGCGGGCATATATGAAACAATAACGACCTTTATAAATAATGGCATATTGGTACCATCAAAATCACCATGTAACACAGCCGTATATCCAGTGCGCAAAGCTAAAGGGGGGTCTTGGCGTTTCATCCAGGACCTCAGGCCCTTGAACAACATAGTGGAAGCAGAATACCCCATAGCAGCAAACCCGGCCACAATATTGTGTGGAATTCCAGCAGAGGCATCACGATTTACAGTGATTGACCTCAAAAATGCCTTTTTCTCAATACCCCTGCATCCAGATTCACAAGATCTGACAAGCTTCACGTACAGAAACACAAAATGGAAGCACACCAGATTGCCACAAGGGTACTGCGAGTCACCCTCAATTTTCAACAGAGTAATACAGATGGACTTGGGAAACATTGAATTGGAAAGCACAGTGTTGCAATATGTTGACGACATAATAATTTGCAGCACAAGCGAAAATAAATGCAGGGAGGACTCATTGAAGATGCTGACAATATTGGCTGAAAAAGGTTACAAGGGAGACAAAGAAAAGTTACAGTACTGTCAGGAACAGGTATTATACATTGGTCAGCTGATATCCCAATACGGAAGAAAGATTGCACCACAAAGAGCACAGGCTATATCAAAAACGCCATTGCCACAAACAGTGAGGGAGCTGCAGCAGTTCCTGGGATTGTGCAACTACTGTAGAGCATGGGTATTTGATTACAGCTCATACATAGGACCCCTACTTGAAGCATTGCGAGAGGCTAACAAAGGGGAGAAAAAATTGGGGTGGACAAGGGAAATGAAAGAGGCCTTTGATGAACTGAAAGACGCAATATCAACTGCTCCGGTGCTGGCCACCCCAGATTATGAACGACAATTCTTTATATTTTCACATTGCGACTCAGCAGTAATGAAAGCAGTGTTGGCTCAAAAAACAAGCATGGGATACAAACCAGTAGCATTTTACAGCGGTCACTTGGATCCTGTTATGTTAGTTCATTTCCCTTGCGAACAAGGTCTCGCCGCAGCTGCCTTCGTGGTAGAGAAAGCATTATCAATTACAATGGGGTGCCCAACCACACTATTTGTGGAACATGCCCTATTTGCAATATTGAACAAGCCTAAGTCCACACTAACCACACAGAGGGCATCAGGTTATGAGATCATCTTATCTAGACCATAATTATCCATTGTTAGATGCAGCACAGTTAATCCTGCAAGGTTTATAGTGGAAGTTATTGAGGAAGGCGACTATGCACATGATTGTACGCAGACTACCGAAATGTACTCATGTACTAGAAAAGTTGAAGAGGATGCACTGAATGGAGGAGAGCGCTTGTTCATTGATGGGTCATCAACAATAGACCAGATTGATGGGATAAGGAGAACTGGGGCAGCAGTTGTAAAAATGACAGAGGAATTGGTGTGTGTGGTAGTGAAATGTGTACAATTACCACAACATTACTCTGCTCAAGCAGCAGAATTGGCTGCATTGATCTTGGCGTTGAAGGAAAGCTTTGACAAAAGAGTTACTATATATTCTGATAGCGGATATGTCACGTCTACTGTCCACTCAGGATTGACAAAATGGAGGAGAAGAGGGTTTAGGAGAGCTGACGGCACCCCAGTGCAACATGCTCTCTTATTAGCTGAGTTAATTGAAGTAATAAATGATCCCCAAGAACTAGCTTTACTCAAATGTCTCGCACACACTAACGGAGAAGATCATATCTCAAAAGGAAATGCAGCAGCAGACGCACATGCAAAGTATGCCGCATATTTTGGTGAGATATGGAACCCCCCAGAGTCAGAGAGAGGGAGAGGGAAGGGGATAGCTAAAGAGATGTTGATGAAAGAAGGGTACACTCATCTCCCAGCCACACAAATAATGGAGTTACAAGCGGCTGCACCAATGGCAGAAAAAGAAATATGGGTAAAAAGAGGATGTACAATGTCGCCAACTGACGCACTATGGCGCCAGGGTAACACTGGAAAGATGGTAATGCCATTGGCACTATTGAACACCGCCCTGAGCCAACTCCACCACCCAGCCCACACAGGCAAGGAAGTTATTGCAGCACGAATTAGGGAAGATTGGTTCTGTCCCGAGTTAAATTCCCAGGTGACAAATTTTATCAGCAATTGTCTCACATGTCAACAGTTTACGGCCGGTCACACGCTGAAAGTGATAAAAGGTACTATACCCCGGCCAGAGGGACCCTTCCTACACATCCATATTTATTACGTTGATATGATCAACGTATGTCAAGGAAATAGGTATATGATTGTAGTGGTATGCCATTTCTCCAGGTGGATTGAGGCAGGACCCTGCTCACATCCAGATGCATTTAGAGCAGCTAAATTTCTAGTGAGAGAGGTTTTCCCCAGGTGGGGAGTATGCGAGGTACTGCGGTCGGACAACGGCCCGCATTTCGCTAATGAAATGTTCCAGCACATCACATCCTTATTGAACATCAAGCATAAATTTGCATGTGCATTTCACCCGCAGGCCAACGGTATATGCGAACGCCTGAATGGCCTATTGAAGGAGGCAATTGCAAAGATACAGCAAACGACAAAGAAGAGTTGGTTGTTTTGCCTTCCACTGGCTCTATTTGAGCTAAGGAATAGACCAGGCTCCGACCACCACCTCACTCCTCACGAGGTGGTGACCGGACGTCAAATGCGCCTTCCTCTAACGCCAACATCAAGAGCATTCACAGACCATGAAAACACTGCAACTGTTCTTGGTGATGAAATGTACCAATATGTGTCTTCTTTGATTACTAGTGTAGTGTTTGTGTCTCAACAGCTTGAGCGCACGCGGGGCGGGTCTAAGAGTGATCAACAAGAAGACGCGGATAAAGAATTGGAAAAGGAAAAACTGTGCAAAATTTCTAAAGGTGACCACGTGCTATTCCGCAATTTCAATAGAAAGTGGAACAGCCCACGCTTCACTGGCCCCCACTTGGTAGAGGAGGTATCTACGAGAGCAGTAAAGTTGCAGGATAAACGTGCTTGGAATCACCTACACGACGTGAAGATCTGCAAACTCCAGACCCGCCCTAGCGTCAACGACAGGGCAATTGGAAGAACAACGACAGCGTCACCTACGGAGAAAGAGACGTCTACCACAGCTGACGACATCAGTGTCTCCATACCCCGTAACCCCCCAGAATACCCAGAGACAAGTACTGAAATAGAAACTGGTAATTCCCATACCGCCCACCCCATGGTCACACGATCAAAGAGCAAAGAGACTTCTGGCAGTTGAGCCCCAAACCCTCTGCCCACAAACCCCCTACCCACTACGGCCACCACCCAATTGAAGGACATTGTTTTTGCACATATACACATGTAAACAATTGTATGTTCTCTTTTTCTTTCTCGCACATGCAGGTACCGTGTATTATTGTATTGCTAAGAAAATAGATAACTAACAGCGTACATTGCCCAGGAGTAGATGCTACCCTCAGACGATAATTACCCTGAAGCCCTATCACACCAATTTCTATATTACATAAAAAGGCCAAAGTACCTAAAAAGAAGGAGGATACGTGTTTACTACACCGCATTTATCTTGGCCATAGAACAATCAATGCCCCATCTTCACGAGCACTTACCTGCCCTAAGAGACAGATCGCTTAGATTGGCGTGGGAACAGCTCTTCGCCTGGGCACTGAACGACTACTTGATAGGGAGGGCTTGACAACAACAACTAACAATAATAACAAGCTTATTGAGAAATT
Organism: Ambystoma mexicanum; assembly: GCF_040938575.1. NCBI lineage: Eukaryota > Metazoa > Chordata > Amphibia > Caudata > Ambystomatidae > Ambystoma > Ambystoma mexicanum. The sequence goes on from NC_090922.1 coordinate 112,027,367, forward strand.
TCAGGCGGGCAACTTTAACGTCGCAAGAATAAGCTGCCGGACTGCAGCAAGGTAAGAACAAAATGCCAGTGAGACTAGCTTTTGTAATAAAGATGATAGGGGTCTTGATGATCACTGGTTTTTTAGCTGCCTCTGTATGGCAGAAAAGTTACGCTATCAATATTTTGGCTGCACCCAAACCTAATGTACCCCCACCCACGGCTGCAACAGGTGTTACGTCAGGTGGTACTAGCAAACCTCCACATAAGGGAAATAGAGTTAAACGCAGCACATACTCAGATAATAAAGGCATTGATAATTACATAACAGATTCAGCACACGTCTCGAACAACATGTGGTACCAACACATGACCCAAATAGGTAAGCAGACAGCAGAAGACAGCTGCTACGTCTGCTCATTGATCCCATACGCCATGAGCGCTTCTCGAACATTCGTTGCCATGGAAATAGATGAAAAGACAGCACGATGTATAATATACCTGGCACTATTCCAAACGAGAGGGCGATTTCAAGGGACGGTGGTGAGACTGGTGTGGAAAACGCGAGACACATATGCATACGAAAACAACTTCCACAAGACTTATTTGAGTTACCACACGAGCAGTTTGCATGCCGAAGCATTCAGATACATGACAAGTGGTCCTGAAAAGGGAGAAACGAAGAAAGTAACACTACAATACCTACCATGTGACTGGTACGCCACTGAAGTACCTGGTACACAAGGATGTTGGGAAAGACCACTGGTAACAATAACAGGGAAGGTATACATGGACAACAAATGGGAGATAGGGGTGATTGGCAGCAACATGGTAACCAGAGAAAATATTACCACTATTGATGAACACAATAACAGATGTTGGACGATTTGGGGCAAGTACGTACCCATGCTGACGTGGATGGAGAAGGATGAAGACCCAATGAGCATACTGCCGCTGTCTGCACCTAAGATATGCTACCAACATAGAGGAGAAGTGGACGTGGGATACAACACCAACTGTGCCAGCGTGATAGAGTTACCTGAGGGGGAAGCAGGAACAGCAGTACTAATGGACCACTACTGGGCCTGCGGAAACAAGGCATACCACACACTACCCCCTCTGTGGAACGGTATATGCACAATGGTACACATTAATGTACCATCACTGGTGGTGCCCCAGAAACATGTGAACATGGCGAACTTCCCCAAAATGGATGAAGGAAACAAGAGGAAGAAGAGATCTGTACAACCTCAGAAGGAGTCAGAGAACGAAAACAACAACAACAATAATGTCCTGAATAGAAAAAAGAGACAAGGAGAACCTCTGACAGGAAATTACCTATGGGGAAGGTCGGAAACAGCACTCACTTCAATCCCATCAGAACACAGACTATTCAGCAGAGCAGCAATGTTTTTCTCGTCAATAATACATCCGGGACTACAAGCTTACGCAAACGCAAAATGGCTCCAGATAACCCGATGGGAGCTGATGATGACAATTAATTCTACAGTAAATGGATTCAACGCAATAAAAGAGGAACTGCGAGCAGTGAGGATGGTAGCACTACAGAACAGATATGTATTAGATCTCCTTACAGCAATGGAAGGAGGAGTTTGCGCAAAGATAGGACAATCATGCTGCACATTTATTCCTGCTAATGATGCTGACAATGGTACACTCACCGAAGCAGTATCACAACTGGCGCAGATGCATTCCAAAATGATGGAAGAAAGTAAAGGAGTGAAGAAGGATGACAGCTGGTTTTCAATGTTATGGTCATGGATGCCATCATGGCTGTCGGACGGACTGAAGATTATAGTTGGATGCATAATACTGGCTGGAGCTGCACTGATAATGATAAGGTTTTGGAAAGCCCGGAAAGCACGCACTACAGACGAAATGATCGAAATGGTTGGTATGCACCCCTTGATGCCGACTGATGATGGCCAGCACACAGACAGAATAATAAAATAAAGAGAAAAACTATGCAAACAAATCATCACCAACCACCTGGACCCGCCATCCGTGAAGCTCGAAAATCCAAGAAACCCGAGGAGCTATATCGGGAAATGTGTATACTGCACACCTGGAGGAAGTTGTGTGTATATGTATTGGTCATTTGAAGACCATGTCAACCACTATGGACACCTGGGAGGAGTAACTAAAATATGGAGAGTACGAGAGATAAGGAAAAAGATATGTTTGTGGTCGACAAGTCGACCACAGGGGGGACTGAAGTGGGAGAATGGGACAAAAGACTCCCCCCAATCCCCTCGTGACCCTGGCCTAGAGGATCGCGGCCCAGACACCCGCCACGAGAGGAATTTGCCTATTTACCAGACGACCAAATACCCTGGTACAGGAACATACGGATGTGCCCACCAGCCTGCCCACCAGCCTGCCCTGCTCAAGCCTATACCTGCGGCATGGATGAACTCGACTGAACCATTCAACAGTAAATAAACACATCGTTAGAGATTCCATGACGACCTAGCCAACGGTCAGAACACCCGTGCAACCATGCACACTGGACACTCCCACACCAATCCACACGAAGAACATATTCAGTGCTATGACGTAGGTGACGGACACACCCACTGACACGCATCTTTATTATTTTTCACATAGGTTTTTCAAAATGCAGAAAAGCAAGACGCACAAAGAACTCATCTAAAATGCTTGCTGACGCTTCTCCTAACCCATGCATTGTGATGAGAAATGCAACGAAGATATGATACTGGATATGAAGCAATATGATACCGTAACTTAAAGTGCCGTACATTCAACATCCCCACCTATGCACCAGGCCCAAGTAGGCCGCAAGCAAGAACCTCCACGAACATTAAACAAGCAAGAGTACAATTGCTGACCCTGCAGAATGAGCCCAGCGAGAACTGACAGCCAAGGGGCCAATGTTGCAACTCGCATGCCACAAGCCGAAGCCAAGGTCACACCTGCAAACTAAGCCGGAGACACAGTGGAAAATACAACATTAAATGTGCAGAATCCTGCCTCAACCACGGTCTCTCCTCACGTGACCAAGCCGAACCTGACAGGGTGCCAGCCCCACGAAGGAGAAGTCGCCTGGGTCCCACGTCTGGGACACATGCTGCAACAATGAAATGATCCAATGGACACCTACAGCGGTGGGAATAGTCTGCTCTCAACCATATGAGCAAATCCACGCATTGTCTGCATAAACACATAGTTACATATTGTTGCAAATGACAGGTACACCGCGAGCTGGGAACAACGATGGTCCCAGGCTGGGGGGCTCGCGAGTGGACCAATCAGAACATGGGGCACTCATCACTGACGCCACTAACATTAACCAATCATCAGGGGTCTTCGTGTAACAATTTTCATGTATCTAATAGAAGGGACAACCCAAGTATACCACCTGAATGACCCTTAACCACTAACAATCTCCTCTATACGTGTGCTATACTAACCCTACCACTCTATCAACCAATCCAGAGTGGCGATAGGTTTTTTGCTAACTTTCCCAGGTGACGCAAGTAGCGCGTCATACTGGAGCAAAAAGGGGCCTGCGAGCCCCACGAATTTCGAGAGTCAGGACGGACGCGTACGATCCTAGACCCATCCCTGCCGTTGTTCAATAAACAGCAGAACCACCTTGCTTCTTGTGTGTGCCTCATACTCATTTTTGGGATACGCGGGAGGAGTTGGGGCCTCCCTGCCCGGAGGTCCGCGGGCTGCCCAGCTGACCCCCGGGAGAATTTTCCCCCCCGACAGGTTTCTTAGCTTAGGCCTTTTTATTTGACACAACGCCACTAGGACAGCCTTATTGTTCATATGATGGTCAACGCTTGCTCCCATCTTAGATTTAGGTTTAGATTAAGAGTTTTTCCAACCGGCATACAACATTCATTGTTCAAATAAATAACCTTGAACTGTGATCACTTGTGTCTGTTTTACTTGTTGCCATCTGAGTTCCTTACACCACCCACATCCATACATCCATACATATCTCATTCGGCCACCCCAACCTACTCCACAAGTCCAACCTCAAATCACCAACCCACTCTACCTCTCACCATCCCCACGCATTTTATCTCCCCAACCCAAACTCACAGATCCACCCCCTCTTATCCCCTACCCTTTCACCCACACCCACCCATTCCACTTCTTGCAGCATATGCACCTACCCCACCCTCTCTCACCCCAACAATCCACCCACTCCACCTCCTGTCTACCATTAACCCACTCCATCATCTAGTAACACCACGCCTAGACAATCTGCCTCCTCTCACTCCAGACTCCACTACCTCTCACCCAGCTGCTTGTCTTCCTTTCACCTACCAACCCTTTACACTTCCACACAACCACCTCCCGCTCAACATCCTCTCAATGGTTCTGGTCTACTATTTCCACATACATTTACTCCCCACCCACTACAACACCTCTCACGCCCATATACCCACCCACTCCGCCTCCTCTTACCCCAGCTTCACAATCATTCAAAACACCTCCACCCCATAATCCTCTCAAACCCCCACCCACTTCATTTCCTCCCACCCCACCCACTGATTGAGACACCTCTTACACCTACACCTACTCAGTCAGCCATTTCTCCTGCCTCTTTAGGCCCTGAATGTCTTTAAGGCTTTTGTCAAATGAATGCCATGAATCCTCCTAATGCCTATTAAGTGCGTCTCTGCATTGGCATGCCTGTTAAAACCTTCGAATGTGTATCATTCCTCTTTAATCCCTTCATGCCTTTTCTGCCATGATTGCCTTCCATGTTATTAATTTATTTCATGCTGTGAAGGACACATATGCCTTTTTATGCCCTCAAGGGACCAGATTATCAAAGATGTTCACTGGTGCAAAAGAATGGAGCAAATGAATTTAGCACCAATGTTACTGCTCTAATGATAGAGAATGGAGCAAACAGGTTTAGCCCCAATTGGTATTATCTGAAAATGTGTTCACCGGGGGAAATTGCAGCAGGCTGTTTTATTTGCTTTGCTTGCTGCGTACAATGGAAGGAAATGTAGTAGACAGCTTTGGTTGTATGCTATGCAGCACCTAAAGGGCTAAAACAGACTTAATAATGTTGTGCACTAGTGCAAACATTTTTAGATAATATGGATTGTGACAAAATCTGTTTGCTCCATTTTCCATTATAAAAATATTAGCTCCCTTTTTAGCACCAGTGCAAATCTTTGATAATCTGACCGCTGGCCTTATTAGGGTCTCTCATGCTGTTAATCCCTTCAATGGGCCTCATTCCGAGTACGGCGCTAACCAATGGCGCTATTAACGCCTTGGTTGACGCCGTACTCGGACCGGCAGCGCCTTGGTGGATGGCGGAATTACCGCCCCATTCCAAGGTTGGCGGGGCAGTAATTCCCCATTCACCAAGGCTCTTCCCCATTCCCAAATGAGCCCCCATAGGGCTCAATGGGAATGGGGAAGATGCAAATAACGGTGACCGTTCATTACGGTCACCGTTATTGGCTTGGAGGCCCCTTTGCGCCCTCAACTTTAACACCTGCTCAAAGCAGGCGTTAAGGGCGAGGGCGCAGAGGGAACTCAGAGTATGGCGGTAAGGGAATACCGCCACCGGTCTCGTTATCGGTGGCCGCTATCCCTTACCGCCATACTCGGAATGAGGCCCAATGTCTTTAATGCTGTCCATATATGTATTGTTATACCTTCAATATACTTGTGACAGTGCAGCCTTTTAGCGTCTTCCGGGCCTTTTGTGCTCTTCATTGTTTTTATGCCCTCCCATGTTCAGTTACACTCACATGCATTGCCTTTAAGCTTTATATGCCTTTCTAGGCTCTCGGTGCTATCTACGTCTTAAACACGTTCCATGCAATGCTCCCCATGCCTCTTAACACATATTTCTGTGCGTTCTGGGCCTTTTAAGGAAACCGTTATGCCTCCATAAATTCCAGAGCACTCTTTGTGTCCGCTGCTTCTTCGCAACCCTTGCATCCCTCTTAGTGCTTCTTTTGATGCCTTTCAATTCACTAATGCCCCTTTCTGCATTTGAGTGCAGCACATGCCACTAATGCACCCCTTCCTTCATAGGAATTCCTTGCATTTACACACCACCATGTCTATCAGTGCACCACACACACACCACACACACACACACACACACACACTGCAGGTGGGCAGGTGGGTGATACTGAAAGTTCGAGGGGGAAACAATGGGGTTCCTTATGAGCATGGAGGTGTGGTAAAAATGGCCGTAAATGGCTTTAATGTGGTGGTAATTACATTTCTGACATTTTACTGCTGAATTACCACACGGCCGTGCAATAGGTTTAGAGGTAAAGTGGAGGATGTATCCCCAGAGTATTGCTTGTTGTAAATCCTCCACCTTACCCACAAACTTGGCAGATTTATCGTTCAGTATTACCACTCACAGTAAATCCACTGAAAAGCCGTATGGAGTCCAAATTGCGATTCACGCCGCCATACCACCATTTGTAATCACATGGAATTTCCATGATGCCGAGTGGCAGCAACGGCAAACGAGTTTAGCAGTAATTCTGCAGATTGGATCCCGGATTGCTACCAAACTAATCAATGTGCTGAAATAACGGGGGACCACTGTATGAGGTATTGATCTGATCAAGGTTGTCTTGACATAGTCTGATGGCTATGGAAAACTCCTCTTGAGGGAGAAAAGAAATATTATTACCGCTGCATGTGACAGTCTTGGGTCATTGTGCCCTGCAGAACTTGCTTCTCTTTTAATTGCATTCTTTATGCACAAAGCAAGATGCATCAAAATAGGCATCCTCTTCATCAGAAGCTTGATAGGATGTCACAGTGGCGAATGTCATTTTAGATTTTGATGGGAAAATGAGACATTATTCAAAACTACATTACAGTAGTGTGCCCTGGCTCTGCTTGGCTTTTACAGCTAGAATAATAAGTAGGTTTCTGCTTCCCTGGAAATATCCTCAGAATACTCCAACGTTGTTAAAGGTTTTCTGCTTTTTTCTCAAATTATGTCCCTCTATTCCAACACACAATACCCTCTTTGTGACAGATACCAAAATAAAGGAATGTCCAACCATGGTTCTATAGAAATAGGTTCTTTAATTACAATTAACAGAAATGCACACAACTAGTGCAAACTTTAATGATCCACCTCTGTAAAGGAAAACACAGAGAAAGTAGACTTCAGAATGAAGGGGTGTTCTGGGTTTGTTGACAGTAGTACTCAGTCACATAATTCAAGCAACATTGCCAAGGTTATTGGGGATGTCTTCAAAGAGGTAACACTGGCCAGGGGACAGAACCACTTAAAATACCTTGGGAGTCATTCCGAGTAGGGCGGTAAGAGTTAACGGTCACCGGTAACGAGACCGGTGCCGTTAAACCCTTACCGCCCTATTCCGAGTTCCCTTTGCGGGTTGGTACTTAACGCCTGCTTTTTGCAGGCGTTAAAAAACCAACCCGCTAAGGGACGTAGGAGCAAATTACGGCACCGTAATTTACGGTGCCGTGATTAGCACCTTCCCCATTTTCATTGAGCCCTATTGGCCAAAAATGGGAATGGGGAAGGGCCCATGGTGAATGGGGAATTACCGCCCCCGCCAACCTTGGAATGGGGTGGTAATTCCGCCATTCACCATGGCAGAGTCGGAAAGATAACGGCTTCAACCAAGGCGCTAATTGCGCCTTGGTTAACGCCAGGGTCAGAATGAGGCCCCTTATGTTGTTGTTCTTGGGGCTCAACAGCATCAGGCCAGGCTTCTAGGCACTTTACTGCAGTTCTATACAATGTCAAGATGGTTTGAGTCAATATTCCCAATGGCAAGTAAACATCGAGACAGTATGAGGCAAGGGCTTCCAATGAATCTAGTTGGTGATAGAGACAGGACAAAACAATTACATTACAGGGTCGAGTCAGCATGCAAGGCGTGTCGAGAAGGTGGCATTCAGTGGGACCTGCCTTCATTTGATCTGGGTTGAGTCAAGCTTACGCTGAATCGAGTTGGTGGTTGAGGCGCGATGAAGAAATTCCTTCTACAGAATCAAGCCTGCGATCGGATTGAGTCATGGAGCTCTACTTCAATGGATCGAGTTAGCGTTGAGAAGTCTTGAATAACAGGTAAGCTGTTGAAAACCCTTGGAGTGCCAAAGGCAGTACAACAGTGGCTCAAAGTGAGTTTCAGCACAGTCGCGACAGCTTGAAAAGTGGCATGAGGCAGGGGACAGGCTTTGGAATGCTTTCTGGGATTTGGCATTGGTGGCAGCCCTGGTAGCTGGTCACAGCAGCAAGCTGAGTTCTTTCTTCTGCCTTTCCAGTCCAGTAAGGGTTGTAGAGAGCACGTGTAGGGTTCTGTCACATCCAGTGGGCAGAGCCGTGGGTACTATTGGTCGCAGTTGGATTATCATCCCAAATAGTCTATGTGAATGGACAGTTAGAAGAACTTGCCTACTTACGGGAGATCTATCAGGTCCTCCAGACCCCTTAGGCTTCCCCACTAAACAATGTTTGATTTACTAATTGCTGGGTTGACAACCCCAGATGAAAGGGGAAGTGGATAAAAAAAATCAGGTCATGCTTGTCGTCCTCTGCGAACTTGAACTCTGCCTGAAAACTCAACTGACCTGGAAATGAACACGTTATTACTGCTTCTCCCCGTTCTCAATGTCGTTTTTAGCGTGAATCTGAATTAAACATACCTGAATGCCTTTGCTTAGAGCTTAAATGAAATGTGCTGCTCCTGACACTTTAAGCTTGTCACCAATATTTTCTTGAGCTTTTGCTTCCTTTTCTAACTTAACCTTCTTACACAAGTTGTTTCCTGGCTTGGTTATAGTTCTAGCCAAAATAATTTACACCAAAGCCTGCTGCACACTGTTCTCTGGCTTTTACTAACTTTTGCCTTGAATTCTGTGAATATATTGTGGATTCTGGTAAGTTTCTCAATCACTGCGCTGTAGTTTCTTTACTCTGCATTTCTCCGACAACTCTTTCACACAAACCGCGCTGTTCAAAAAGTCACTGTGCTGTAGGTTTACCATACATTCTGGAACTCACAGCACTGACAGGAACTTCCCGCACTGACTGAAGGTCGACCACGGATGCCCAAGCTTCCTTAAATGGGTTCTGAGATAGACGTGCGTCACACATGTGCATGTTTTCGGCTTCTTTTCTCAAAAGGATTTGACACAAACTCCCTTTGCGCTACAACGGCCTTCAGTGACTCTGATGCCAACTCGCAGCTAATGTTAGTTTTTCAATTAGTTACTTGCACTTCATGGAATTCGGCTGTTCGCATTCAAATCCAATGACTGCATTTAGTTTTTCATTTAAAGAAATAACAGTCACCTATCTGCACACCATACACTGTTGACAAGCATTTCTTGGCACTACTAATAACAATATTTAACATTTTCCAAGTGGCACTTGTCTCACTCCTGCCTGATCTTCTGCCTTCTTCTCTCTTTTTCTGCTCACAACTTCTTCACAGTAAACACCTTTAATGAATTTCCTTGGTCTTTTCTTATGGTTATCTCTGGAGCTCTGAAAGCTGTGACCTTCACTTGTTGTATGTTGGTTGCAAGGCAATTTAGAATCCTTTGTGAAATTCTAAACTTCCTCACAGATACTGCTGAACCAATCAATTGTAACCATCCTCACCACCATCTTGGACTGGGACCACCCCAGGCTCCTACATAACAATTGTTAAGGAAAATTGATTTGCCAAATGGCCCCACAATCAAATATACCCTCTGTCCCCTGCACCCTCCCTGCATATCACACATGTTTTATGCACCCAAGCCTGTTTCCTAGTCTGCATGCTGGGGGGGGGGACCTGACAAGATTCTGGTCTTCACCTCTCTGACAGTCGACTTTGGAGTAGACAGTTCTCGAAATCAGGTTCCAGATGAATCCTTCTTCTGTAAGTGTTCAAAGATGAATTCATTAAGGGGAGGTTCTTCCCCTTATATTGGCAAAATGCCACAGTTACTAGACCGAACTAGACTCATTGTTAAGGGTCCAATCCAGGCTTCTGTAGCAAGTGTCCTTTGCCTTTTGATGTCATACCTAGAGTGCTTTTTTTGCCAGAAAAGTGCGGGGGACAGGAAGTGTGGGAGCCCTAATAAATCCAAGATGGTAAGGCCCCATTTGGAGGACTGGTGCTCTATTCTGGGATACAAGACTCAAGCAACCAGCAGACTGGTTAGAAGTGGCCATTGTAATGACAGGAATGCCTTTGAAGTGCCAGTTTCCACCTGAACCCCCAGGAAGCGTTTATGTTCCACAGAGAATGTGTCAAAGATAGGGTTTCCTAGATGGCATCCACATGGTTCTATGGGTACAGTCAGGCCAGACAATTTGAATACCCACCAGGTCCTGTTATGAATGTGTCACTGTCCACCAACCTGACAATAACAATGACAATTGCTTCTAGCTGTATAATTGTGTAATCCCAGCAGTCACCATGTCAGAAATAGGCACTGCTTATGTTTAGTTTCTACCAGTTGCTATGAGGCTTCTGGGGTACACATGATATTTTGAACCAGTAGTGCTTATAGTTAAAAAAACACCCCTGTCGGTTGAAACTTTGGGTTCTAGCAGCTGTGTTTAGGAAGGTACATGTAAATCTGAACTTGTCCTGTTACCACTGCAAGGCAGTTGCTGGGTAATGTCAGTAGACTGTCACCGCAAGATAAATATGTGCACTATACTTTCTGCCATGAAGCATTAGAAGTGTGAGTTTGATTAACAAAGCTCATGCTCAGAGGCAGAATTACCCACATAATGATATTACTGAAAATAAAAAAGTTCATCCTATACCACCCTCACAGATGACATAAACTTGAAAAGACACCCCTCAAGTTCTGCTTTGTCCACTTGCCACGATCAATACCATTAGCCATCACATGATTCTCCCTTATCAAATCAGAATGGCCATTTTAGGGAGTGGGACCAGATGCCCCAAATTTGACAGGGACACTAACATATCTTTACACCTGTGTTTCGCAGAATAGAAGATCATGGGTAATTGCGGTATTTTGTTAGCAAGTCTGGACCAGCTGCCCCCAAAGGAGGACACTGGTCCCGCTCAAGAAGGAGGCCTCAGGCCAGCTTTACTTCCTCTAAATCAGTCCACACAGGTTTAATGTTATAGATTGCAGCTTTACTTATGCCATAGGAACCTACGACTTCAGCACTTCGCTGGCAACAGGGCCATGTATGACAGTACAGTACCTGATCTCTGGGAGGCACAGCCATGATTGCTTCCTCTAGACAGTGATGTATGTCCTGTGGCAGACAAAGCACAACATTACAATTCTGATGAAGGGCCACATACTTATATATAGCACTGTGGATTTTGCTGAAGTGGGTTGCTTATGAGAATTTAGGCAACATCCAGTGTTTTTAAAAAAATTAAAATAACAACAAGCCGCAATGTTTGTATTGGTAACAATTATAACCTCTCTATTTCTGGTATACACGCATTTCGTCGAAGTATTTTTCAACGTGGGACATTTCATCGCCAACATTTTCATCGACCAAAACTCGTTTTTAAAAAAATATTTTTTGGTGGGTGTTTTGTTGGGGTTGGGGTATGATTATTTAATTAAGGGGGGTTCTGGGGTGGGAACCCCCCCAGAAATAAAAATTTTTTTAAAAAAAGAGTTTTGGTCGATTAAAACGTGGCGATGAAAAGTCCCACGTTGAAAAATACTTCGGCGAAATCACATAGAACCCTAAAGATAAACCCAGTTACAAAGTAAAATGTATCATCTGTTTGTATCCCTTGTCCCTGTCTATATGCTTGGGTGCCTGTAAGGTGTTAGGGTGTGTGATGTCATGTGTGGAACTGCATGTCAGTTGTATGTTCACTTTCTGTGCGTTCTGCCCAGGACTCTTAGGGCAGTCACCTGGGTGGTGGGCACTTGTGGTGCGCTCTATTGGGTGTTTGCACATAGTTATTCTTAAGTCTAAGTTATACTTAAATGCACTTAACTGTTGGCGTGGAAAAATGTCAGTCAAAATTATGAAACACAAGAATGTTAGGATGCAATGTTTTGTAAACGGAAGAAAATCGAAAACTTTGAAATTACTGTACTACTCCTAGAGGTATCAGGTAATCATGTCCCTATATATATGGTCGCCGTACATAATGTCGCCGGGAAAGGTTTGTGGCAGTATATAGGTGACCATATATATAGGGACAGGGAGAGCGGGGGTTGTGGGGGTGTTCTCCGCTACCCTTCGAAAAGAAAAAGGTTTTTTGGGGTGGCGGGGGTGTCCCCTGCATGCTCCATGTAATAATGTCTCTGCAAAAACTGCAATTTTTGGGGCAAATTATTTGCATGGCAACATTTTTACGGGGACATTATCACATGGAACCCTCCTAGACTAATCTGTGTAAACCTGCACTGGCCTGGTTTAGTTAGTGGCATCCACCTTGAAAAACATGCATGCTTGCTTTCAAGATGTGCGTCCCTACTGGCACACAGAAATGAGGATTTGGTATTTCGTTTGTTAGCCATCATACTAAGCTGTGTTTATGTACCCTTGCTCACGCTGCTTAATTTGATGCACCACTTCAATGTATTGCAGTGTGAGTGTACCTATGTATGGAGGCCGGCGGCATGGGTGTGTTGCCTGTTGCTCAAGTTAATACAGTGACAGGACTTCAGTAAAGGCTGATTTCAAATCTTTTGCAACAGCAAAATAATCAAGCCAGTGACCTTACTACCTTCAGAGACATTGCCTGCCATGGTGCCACGTCTAGGTCAGTGCCTGACAAAGGTATTGTGATGTTAGGTGAGCTCAGAGGAAGGCATACATCCGACATTATCTCCTGGGGAAGTTCAGTTCCTAAGGCAACAGTGTTGTAGTCCTCTTCTTCCAAAAACAGAAGTTCGGTACACAATTCATCTGTAACAGCAAGAGTGCTTCCAGGTGCAATCCAGGTGGAATGCCGAGGAGTGAAGATGGGTGGGCCTCCATTTGAGTTGTTAGACAGTGGAAAGACTGTCTATGGAATTGAACATTTGTCAAAGAAGAAGAAACTACTTCTTGGAAGAGTAGCTATCCGTGACAGTGATGAAGGAAACATCGTACTGATGAGACGGAAGCATTTGGCTTCATGGGATTCAGATGCTGCAAACTCTGGGAATCCTATTGACTGTGGCATCTTGTATAAAGTGCTAGAAGACCTTTCACCAAGCCTTCATACCCTTCTAGCAGATAGGTTGGTGAAATCAGTGGAATGGCTAGTGTACCTAGTTTAATGTTGGCTAGTTGTGGAATGCACATGAGGCCAGGCTGCCAGATGCTTGTGTCTGTTTGGTGGATCACTGAATGTGATATGGGAAAGAAACATGTCTGATTACAATAGAGTGTTAGTAGAATCACTCTTGATTTGAACAAAGCATTCATGAGATTGCTCTTCTTAAATTGATTATGTTTGTTTAGGTATATTATATTGTGATTGTCTTTGTATGTCTTTCATCCTTTTTTGTTTAATTTGAGGAGGGCCAAATCATGTGTTCTTTGGTAATTGTGTGTGGGTATGTGTCATGTGATGTTGGGTATTCAATGATTTTTTTTTTAGCATGGGTATGTTTTTTGTACATTTTTATATCGATAAACATACATTTACTAAACACTGTATAAATAATAGTTTTGATACTAAAAGCAATGTATGTTTGACAGAATGCATTTATTAAAGTACACAGAGCTATTGTTGAATGATGATGTGTTCTAGTCATTCGTCTTATCCCTGGTTAGCAGCTGCGATCCTTGGGTGTGTTAGCTCTGCTTGAGGGCTAGTTGCGTAGTAGCAACCGGCTCGTTTGTTTGATTTTGATTATTACGATACGAGGGGTGACCGGTTTGCTTTCCTTCCCCTGGCGTTCCCCTTTTGTGAGTTGAGCCTCATGGCGATAGGGCTTTTTTCTTTGCTCTTTGGCTCGGATGCATGGTCCATTATACTGTGCATCCCTCTGGTGATTGGTTAAATGTCCCTTTGCGCGTGAAACACAGGGAAAACTGGATGAGTTTCTCGAGATGTATATACATTTTCTTTATCACATCCTATCATTGCCTAAATACTTGCAACTGCTTCCTCTTGTTTATCAATTCCTTTCATCTACTTCACATCGCACATGCCTACTACCCACTCCACTTCTGCTCTTAATGTCTTAATGTCATTCATAATGCCGGTGCTCTCCTAATTTCTCTGAAGCATTGGCTGTCCCATTTTTTCCTTAACCACATGAAAGAGGCAAAGCGACAACATAATCCTTTCCCAGCCCTTGCCACTTATGTTCTTCTTCCTCTCGGTACATCCTTGAGCTGAATAAATGTTTCCCGTAGAGACCAAATGGGGACAAAAGTCATACTAAAGTAATGGGCAGAATGTTACTTGGCTTTTAATGAGCACTCTCTCATCCATGCATGGTGCCTTGGCCTTGCTGTTGTGTGATTCCTTCTCGGATGAGCTGGCAATTTCTGTGCTCTGGGCCAATGTGATGGTGATTGCTTTCACGCGATGTCCAAGATGCTACCTTTTTTCCACTAGTGCTAGATGTGTCCCTTTTTGTTGCTGCAGTTGTTGGCAGGCCTGCATGAGCTGTTTCTTTCCCTTGTCCATCTTCGTTTTGATGTTGTGTACCTGTAACCCACAGCTGTCACCTCCCTACCCTTTCTTGATGTTGAAACAAGCACGGGATATGGGTGAGTGCATGCGGGCATGAGATATGTGTACACAGGTTTGCCGTCCATTTCTAACACATAGATTTCTGTCTCTTCTCCAATTACATTTTAATCATGCATCTCACATATAACATTACATTTCACTTTGTAAACAAAACCATTGATTACTTGTCAGATGTATTTACAATTTAGAAACTTCATAAAAAGGATACTTTTCTTCTCTTCATGTTGGGGCCACCTTAAGAGTACCATTCTTCATGTCTTCCACTTCTCCTGCACAAAAAGATGCTCCTCATTGAAAACACCTCTACTTCTCTTCACGTTCTATATGTTACTCACCTGCACTCCCTTCTCTTTCACTGGGGATATATAAGGGGACCGCCCACACTCCGCCCACTTCCCCCAGTACCTACCTGTCATCACTATTCACCTACCCTTCACTTCCACAAGTGCCTACCTCCTCAGGTATTGTTACTTTTGGTTCCATTGATACGCTACACCAATAAGGCCCTATGAAGGAATGGCATTCTTAGATGTAATGACACCACCAGGGTATGTTAATAATATACAAAGGCCCTCATTACGACCCTGGCGGAAAGTGACTGACCTGACCGCCACAGCGTAAATAGCGTTTCCGCCATTGCACGACGGAGCAAAGTGCGGCTAATTCCGACCCATCGGGCACGAGCACTACTCCATGGCGGAAGTGCAATGTCCGCGATGGCGGAAATGTCCCCAAAACGCCCCCCACCGCCGTCGTACGGCGCCCTAGGTGCAATTCCGCCACCCATCTTAGCGGTCACCGTAATGAGCGGCAATCGGAAAGTACGGTGACCGTAAATATACGGAAACGGAAGTAAAAACATGGTCCCGGAACGGGAAACAGCACGCCGTACACCTATAAAATCAGAATTCCCACACAACCATTAAAAATACTACCCTGGGACACATCACAACCCGTCATCCACCCTAGTGAAAACAATAACAATGGGAAAAGTAGCGAAAAAAGCATGCGACCGCAAGCGGCAGGTCCACTTCTCCCGTGAGGAACTCACCGTGCTCACAGAGACCCTCCAGGAGAATGCTGCCGTCGTCTTCTCGACGCAAATGACCAGGACGGCACTTGCGAACAAGAAGGCCATATGGGCCCTGGTGGCACAGCGGGTAAGTGCGGTGGGGACCGCACCCCGCAACCCACAGCAATGCAGAAAGCGATGGGACGACCTGCGGATACGCGTCCGGAGCATACTTTCTGCCAACCGAAACATTGCCACAGCTACCGGGGGAGGATCGGAATCACCCATCAAGTTGACCCCCTGGGAAGAAATCTGTGCCTCCACCATTGGAATGGAGAGTATAGAGGGAGTCGGAGGGATGGAGAAAGGAGTGCAGACATCCGAAGAATCAGGTAGGTGGGCCAAATAAAACAATGCTAAATCCACAATGTCCAATCATGTGAAGTACCATGTGTCCACATAGTCCAACAGTAACACATGTCCAGGAGAACGTCCACATACATCGGCCTGATAGCGCACTTCAATACTCACAATAAATACATAAATAATTAAAAACCCTAAAAACACCCTCTACACGTGCAGCATGCACACCCTAACTGCAGGCTGCAAAACAACTGCATCCTCAATCCACACAAAAATGAAACCACCTCCAAGGCCCCGACCCAAATCACCCTCAGGTACCACCCCAATGCATGTGATACATTGCCATTCCAATTTCAACAGACCCATTAATAACGCTCGCCCTCCTTTACTCCACCACAGGGTCCGATTCAAACGACGAGCTCCAGGACACCCATACCAGCACACCTGCAAAGAGGGCCAAGACCAACGGCCAAAGACCCTCCACCTCAGCTGCACGCATCAAGACACGGCAGCAGCACAAATCAAGTGACAGCACACAGGAGGGAACTTCAACAGGCACCCCAGCAGCCAGCATGCCCACAACAGCACCACCACAGGTCCCCCCAATGGATGCCACAGAAGGCACTGCTTCTGGTGGCAGCAGCACCATAGGTGACACTGCATTAATGGCAGCATGCTCCGACACAGAAAACGGGGATGTCGAAGTAAGATCCATCCATGACCTGTCTCAATCCCCCTGTTCGTTACATCCCGTACACCATGAGGATACCACGCAGGGGCACCCACAAGACGACGACTGGCCATCCCCCACAAGCCCTGTGTCAAGGCAACATGAGGTGACCAGCCCCTCTGTGACACCACCGCAAATGGCCATGGCCCAGCAGAGGCAACAGTCCCTCGACCAGGTGATCGTGCAACAGCAGCAACTGGCCACGCTCCTCAAGGACCATGCTGATGAATGTGGGGGTACTAAGGCAGCCATAGAAACATCTACTGAGACACTAAGGGCACAAATGGAGAGTAGCACCGAGAGCCTGAGAGTACAAATGGAGAGAAGCACCGAGAGCCTGAGGGGTGAACTGCATGCGACGTCCAAAGACGTATGTGCTGAACTTGCCGCTGTGCGCCGTGTGCTCACTGAGCTCTCACAAACCCTTAGGGACATGCATGGACGTGAGCAGGCAGAGACATCATCCGTTGCAAGTTACGTCCAGGGCAGCCCCCAACGTAGATCTGGGAGGAACCTGCGCTCCACAGGCAGGGGTGCCCCTGATACCCGGAGAGGGGGCTTGCAATAGCCTCTGCCCACTGACAATGAGCATCTTTGGGCACTGGTGTTCGGGGGGAGGTAGGAGGGTGGAGGGGGTGTGTTGGGCTCACCTGGGTGGCGGGTCGATGGGGTGTGTAACATAATTTCACATATGCTATAAACATTTCACAATCATCCAATGAGATGTGTGGACATTGATCTTTGTGTACGAGGCCTTTATAGGCGTACAGTCCATATTGAGCATGTTCCAGACACACACAGTGCCACAAGTCCCGTGTCCATGTATCAGCCACCAGGCGTGAGTGCTAGAAGCATGAATCTATGAGAATCTGACGAATGTCACGGCCCTCCTGTGCCTCGCGGACTCCTTGAGGTGCTGCCACATCCCCACCCTCATCATGACCATCTTCAGGTGCTTGCAGTTCTGCGTCAGGGGGCATGGGCACATTTCTACGTACGCACATGTTGTGTAGCATGACACATGCCATGACCATCTTTGCCACCTTCACATGGCGGTACAGGAGTGCCCCGCCAGACCTGCTGAGGCAGCGGAAACGAGTCTTCAGTAGGCCGAATGCCTGCTCTATGACTACACGGGTACGTGAGTGGGCATGGTTGTAGTCCTCCTCATGCTGGTTCTGTGGGTTCCGGAGTGGTGTAAGGAGCCATCTCTTCAGTGGATACCCGGCATCACCTGTATGTGGACAATAAAGGATGTTTGTGGAATGACATTGCTACGTACGGCCCCCCCCTTCCTGCCAGGTCATTGCCGCATCACATACCCCACATTATCATGCATGAAATGAGACTCACCGAGTAGCCAGGATCTGTTCCCTGCGTGTCGCTCCATGTAGCGTGGTATTGTAGAGTTCCTCAAAACCATAAAATCATGGGTTGATCCAGGAAATCGTGCACAACAATGTGTAATGATCCTGTTGGAGTCACACACCATTTGTACATTCAGAGAATGAAATTGTTTTCGGTTGCGGTACTGGGCCTCCATGGCATGCGGGACGACCAATTCCACATGGGTGCAGTCGATGGCACCAATGCAACCCGGTATGCCGCCAAGTGCATGGAATCCCACTTTTGTGTTCGTAATTTCCTGCTCCGAGCGTGGTAGAGAGATGTAGTCGTCTGCGTGCTTCAGGAGGGCATCGAGCACTTGCAATAGTGTCCGTGAGAACACTGGCTGTGAAATGCCATGCAACTGTCCGACTGTGTGCTGGTAGGTGCCTGTGGCCAGGAAGTGGAGTACAGACACCACCTTCAGTAGGGGTGGAATGGCGGTTGGGCTATCTATCATGCTGACAAGGTCAGCCTGTGTCATGTCCACAATGGCGGTTATGGTGTCCCGGTCCAAACGGTAGAGGGTGTGGATCTGCTCATCCGTGAGGTCGAACGGATGTGCTCGGAGGCGTGGGATTGCGGGCTGCCTACGTGGTGGTAGTGGCTGTGCTGGCGGGCCTTGCTGGCCCTGCCGTGCCCTCCTCCTCCTCCTGCGTCTCCTCTGTGCGGCCGGTTGTTGTAGTAGTTGCTGTTCGTCTTCTTCTTGAAGTTGGAGTACTTGCAGTGCAATCAGGTCCCCCAGGGCCAACATCGCTAGTCCTGCCGGTAGCATTTTGGTGTGGGTGTGGGTGTGGGAGAGGGTTGGGTGTGCAATTTATGTGTTTTCAAGCTGTATTGCCTCCACCTGTGGTGATTCATTCCACCTGTGCAAGCTGCAATCCCCTTTGGGCGAGCACGTCCCGCACACAACGCTGCAATTCGACGCATGGCATCTTGCTATTACAATCATGTATATGATCCCGATGGCAGTGAAATATTGGTTCATATGTTCATTCTGCTATGGTTCCATTGTTTCACATACTATCTTTGCAGTCGCGAACAAACTTGTGAAGGGTCAGTGGAATGTAGTACTCGATTAACGGTGGACCCTCATGCAGCACTGTACCGCGGTTCACCGACGGGCGGGGCGTCCCATTTGTGAGTGAAGCCAGTTTGCATTTACACACAATGCCGCACTACATGGATGGATTTGTGATTTCAAGCGGTCACAGATGCCTTTTCGACGTGATGTTGCAAATGAGGTATTCGAAGGACGGCGCTTTCGGTCTTCAGCTAGCGGCGAGGAGACGCCCACAGGTCTGACTGCAAATATAACGTTCTATTGTTTAGTGTCCTTGGGACAGGGGCCATGGCGAGAATGCAATGATTGATATGAATAGTATGGGATGCGCAATAGCGTAGTGGACGATGAGGCAGGACGTTCCCAAATACATCTTACTTCACAACACTGGAATCCCGGCCTGGAGCACAGTGGATTTTGCAGACTGCATTACGCACAGACTCAATGGAAATTTCACATGTGATGTGAGTAAATAATCAGGCATTTTCATACCGGGATGAGGGAATGATGTATGGATGCATGGACAGATGATTTGATGGAGAGTTTGCCATGTACAGGGCTTTTTGGAATCTATCCACCTCCCCTGCGCTATGTGATGCAGAGCTGCCATAGTGGGACCATCGTCTATCTGCCCTTGTTGTACCCTCCCTGTCTCGACGCGCCTTCATACACTTGTGTCTATGCACGTTACTAATCCCATCGAATGGATTCTGTTTTGACAGACGCATGCACACAAGCACTCGTGTGTAATAGTGTTTCCAGCTCGATTTTAATAGTTATGATTCGCAAGTGATTTTTGGGTGAGAATAATCCTTTGGAGTGGGCTAGCATGCATATGGCTGTAGATTTAGTGTGATCATTGAAGTGAGTAATACGAATCAAGTTCTGATGGCCTACTATTCTTTTTCATTTCATTTGGGTGACAGGTATCTCCTCCCCTTTTGCCGCTGCCATCTGTATGCCACTCCTGCAGATGGCTTTTACTCCCGACACCTGCTGCTTCGAGTTAATCAGTGGAGCACCATTACGATCTTATGGGACGATCGCCAATGGGCCACATGCCCTTACGCAGTACTAGTGGCTAGGAGCAACATTTCGAGCTTTCAGCTGGACTAGTGCCTACCTAATGGGACGGCCCTGCGGTTCTAGGCGCTTCCATGTTGCCTTTTTGAACGTGAATGTAGCCCCTGTGTACCATGAAGGAACAGGGCGTCACACAAGAAGAAGCTGGTCATTTATTGCGGATGCAGCCCACAATGATGAAATGTATTTTGGGGTTCATGACCTAATGGCTGTATGGGCTTGGTGATTTTGTGGTGCATTAAATGTCTATTCTGATATTAACCGTGTAGCGTTCTTCTTTGCAAGTAATGTAGCATATTCCTATTTGTGGTGCGATGTTTTGTGAGAAGATCTGCATTGGGTTCCGGTTTATGAGTATAGTTGCGTGGTACTGTACTGGCCGCGTTTGCCTACGAAGCCCAGTGTGGTCAGGGATAGGGGCTACCATTGTGACTGTTTTAATGATGTCATGCTCATGGGCGGGGGATTTGCTTTTGTGTAACAGATGCCGGTCAGCCAGGTGGATTGGTGGAATGATGTGATTATCTGAATATGGCTGGTCACAGGTGCCTGTGTTTGCGTGCGTTTCTTGGAGGGAGACTGAGGTCATGTCCATTGGAATAGCTTCTGTATTCGTGCCATCTGTGCCCTGCAGCTCCCATTGGCCCCTCTTGAGATGTGCCTGGCTGCTCAGTCACTCTACCAACTTGTGTGGTCCATGCTTATGCTGATGGTTGGTTGGTTTACTGGCAGGAGTACAGGGCTGGTGCAGTCTCCCTCAGGATACTGCTTTGTATGTTGCCTTACACTGGTGTCAGTCGATGGGGGGGCCTGTTTTTGTTTGTCTCATTTTTCTGCTCATGTTGCTGTACTTGAACCTTCACATGCCTGTGCTGCATCAGTGCGGCAATGGTGCCATGGCAAATATGGATGGCCACTCACAAGGCACTTGGAGCCCCTAGATTCATGTGTTCGTTGGCATGCATGGGTGGCTTGTACATTTCACTGGTTGCATTTGTGTCTTCATTGCACCTACGAGGAGTTGTGCAATGTGGCCAGGGAGTGGTGTACAGGCACTCAGTAGGGCCGTTTACGGTTGATTCGCGAAGCCGTACTTCTCACCATGGCGGAATGGTACTTTCCGCCATGCTTGATGGCGTTAGGTACATGTCCGCTTGGATCGGAATTCGCGTACCATTACGCCATGGTGGTAATTACGGTTTGGCATGGCGCGCGTGCGCGTACTTGGTGCAGTTAGCGTTGGCGTTCACTACGGTGTCGCTAATGGCATCGTAATTTACGGTGACGGGTCATAATCGCACCGAGCGCTATTCGATGGCGGTATTGCATTTCCGCCATCGTTTTTCGATTTCCGCCAGGGTCGTAATGAGGGCCAAAATGTTGTTTTACTTACTTTGATACATTGCTTCTTTGCTGGCAGGGGCGTTGCTATTTTGCACATTGTGTTTCCCTCTGCAGCCCCTCCTTCCTAGCCTTTGTCCTCTGTTCAGTTAAACACCTGGTTTCCGTTACCTGGTTTGTTATTATACTCTTGTTGCAGAAATATGGGTATTGCCCCCTTTCCCTCTCGGCGAAAAGGACAAACTGACAAAAACCCCAATGAAATACTGATGCTTCCATCTAGTTTGTGCACTATGCTCTCTCTTCTCATGCTACCAACTTTATTCCCCTCAATGTGCAATCACCATGTGTGCTATCAGCACGCAGCACAATTCATTTTGATGTTAAATCCTCCCTTTCCCTGTTTCTATTTTTACTCGATACACAAAATATTAAATACTCATTCACTTGGTATGAACACGCCTCCAGATATCAAATGACCAAGCCTGCCCCTTCATCAAGAGCTGTCTCTGTTCCTCCCCGCTTCACTTGCTCATTCCTATCCCATGTGAAGTCACTCTGTCTTCACCATCGCAACTATTGAGCTTGCTCGTAGCTGTTTGTCAACTTTTCCTTCTTTATGCATGCCTTTCATCTGATAAACCCCTGTTAGTACTCGTGACCGTCTGCCCTTTGTCCCCGCCAGTTATGCTTACTGTGTTTGCGTTTATGTGGAACTACTTCCCATTCGAATGGCACGCTGCTGTGTCTCTTCTAGCCATAGAATGCTGACACAAATGATGTGGGAAGAAAGGGTCAGGCTCTCCTGGATCAGGGTCCCCCGTCAATGTGCTACATCCTCTATTCTATGTGTGTGCATCTGCATTTGCATTGGTGCCTGCAGTGTCTGTGATGTAAGTTCAACTTGGGTCGCATGCGTCTAACATTTTGTGATCTTGGGCATACTGTTCATGTGGTTACACACTGTACTGTTAAGGGTGTGTTGTCCCCACTCTCGAATCTTGGCAATTGCCCTTCCCTTTTTTTTGTTTTTCCTTGCATGCTTGTAAAATATGTTGTACTCTTACCCCCACATTCTCTCTCCCCCTTGTTATCATTGTGTGCACAGCTGAACTATTTGCATTTATAACCGAGGCTTCCTAGTTCCCATAATTATGTCTGTCTCTGTCACCGCGGCCCTGTTTTGAACCTTGAGGCCATTCTTGCCGCACTTTGTTTGTGGGGAAACAGTGAGCAAGCATCTCCCTTTTCCAAATGATTGTGTCATAATGCATGTAACTTCTAACGTGGTTTCCCTTCATAAATCAAAACTGCCTCTCCCTCCCACTGTGTGGCTGTCTCATTCTCTTCAAAGTGTCCCACGTAGTGCTAATGAAATTACTTTCAAGAATGGAATGCTTGAAAAATATCTGGCACAGCCTTGAGTTTGAAACAACAGATCTATTGTGCCTTGAAAACCAAAAGGCTGATAGGGTGATCAGGTTAATTGTTTGTTACATCAGAGGGCATCCTTGCCTTATATAACCTCAAACACTGATCCATTTTCCATTGTCCATATGAATCCGTTAAACTTGGATTCGATCAAAATGACCTAATCCAATTTACCTTCCCCACCAGAAGACCTAAAATGCTTACCACCAAAGGTTTGAACACCAAAATAAAGACAAACAAAGGCTGTGGCGTACTGTACAGTGAGCGGCGGATGGTGAGGGACACCTACGCAACTGCCCGAACAAAAAAGAAAAAAGGAAAAAAGGCTGCAGGGGCTGCAGGGATGTCCCCCGCAACATCCCACTCACCATAATATACAGTATAGTGAGCGGGAGTTGCGGGGGATACCCGCCGCAGCTGCCCGAAAAATAAATAAATGAAAAGGACCTTGCGGCACTGGATCTCAATCACGGAAGTGAAAGGGAACCAGCATCTCAGGGTCCAGCGAGACAGAAGGCAAGGTAAGTAAGGCGGTGGGCGTGTGTTTGGGTGAGGGTACGGGTGTGGGTGGGGGTTTGGGTAGGGGTTTGGGCACATCGTGAATCTTCAGAGGAGAAATGACCGAAGATTATTTCTCCCACGAACATTTCCGTCAGGGGAAAATCACACAGATTCTTAAACTTTCCTCTGATCCAAAATGACAAGATTATAAATAGTGTACTTCTATGGTGCATGCTGCAGTCATTGCCTATGTTTATATATGATTAGGTTTCACACTCCAATACAATGATTTTAGATGAGTACATTCTTTAATAGATTAGGTACTTCACAATAGGTCTCCCGATCACCCCTGACATCTTGTTACCAACAATATAAACACAACTCCTTGTAGGGACTTTTCATCAAAATGTATGTCACATGTGATGTCATCAGTGATCAATGACATTTGTGATGTCATCTTTGATGTCCTAGGTGTTAGTCTTAGCAGTGCACAGTGGTGGTGCGAGTTATGGTTGCTTAGCTTACCGTAACTGGTGAATCAGGGGTTTTTCGGTTTTACTTGTAACCATAACGTCCCTTTAACAAAGGTTTTTCATTGAATTTTATAGGTTTTTATTAGTGCAACTTAACCATAATGTCCCCTTACCAAAGTTTTTTCATTAAATTGAATAGGTTTTTATTAGTGCAACTTAACCATAACGCCCCTTTAACAAAGTTTTTTCATTGAATTTCATGGGTTTTTACCAGTGCGTGCTTTTTTCCTACAACTTACTAATATCATACTTACCCAATATAGCAATATTTGTGTCCAATTAACAAAGTGTCACCTTAAAACTGCCATTTCCTACCTTCTAGAAACATTTTTAACACTTCTATACACTTTGTGCAACTATTTCAACTAGTTTTGCATCCGTGGACGTCTACAAACATCTGACTTCATTGCGGACCTTCCGGACAGTGCCAGATGACCATACGCTGGCGCGCGGCATGATGACGTGTCCAAGAACCCGTCCGCACTTCACGATAAGATCCATGCTTCACAGACAGTTCGGAACTGCATTGCCTACTGATCTAGGAACTTTCAACTTCAAAATTTCCCTTGCACAGCTCCAACACCTATTCCTACTCATTATCCATTAGCAATCTAGTACACAGTACATACTTTTGGCAAAACTGCTATTTATCTTAAAATGGCATCAGCTAATGCCATCCCTCCTCCCCAAGAGCCAGCACCACTGCTGTAATCAAGGAGCATGAGAAACACTGCCCCCTACCTTAGAAATAACATACACGCAACATTTTCCCCTGTCCATCCATTTGGTGCCTCTTACCTCATTTCCTCCCCACATTTCGTTCTTAGCTCTCCTGCCAGAAAAAAAAATATATCCAAAAACAACAAAAAAAAATTTCCTTTAGGAACCACCTTTCACAGTTAAACAATAGAACTAAAAAAAAACTTATAGACTCCATCTGCTTTATATTTCTCAGTAAAGTACATAGACTCAATAAGATTTTCCAACATTTCCATTTGCATTTTGTGTTATGCTAATGGGAATATTGTGGCGTTCATCTTCCGTTCCCGGCAGCCCAAGTTATCAGCCCAAGCGAAGCGAGGGTGGATAACGATGTCGCTGGACCATTATCCCCCCATTTCAGCCCCTGTAATGGGGGATGAAGGCCATTAGCACCCTAGGTTCCCAAAGCGGGAACCCGGGGTGCTGAAAAAAATGATTTTTCTTCCTACACCGGGACGCATGTGGCCACCATGGAAGATAGCCACCATGGAAAGGGAAGGTGGGGTTGCATACAGGGCCCCTCTTCGATTTCCATGGAAGCCTGTAGAAGCAGAAAAGAGAACCCTATGACCTTATTACCA
Organism: Ambystoma mexicanum; assembly: GCF_040938575.1. Lineage (NCBI taxonomy): Eukaryota > Metazoa > Chordata > Amphibia > Caudata > Ambystomatidae > Ambystoma > Ambystoma mexicanum. Next base: position 112,052,821 of record NC_090922.1, read on the forward strand.
CAAGCACATTTTTCTTCCCTTTCAAATCTATCCCAATTTCGAATAACTTCACCACAAAGCCAGTCCCAGGTGGACATGGCCACTTTAACCCCATGCATTGTCCCTCGTGGTCATGGCCAGTAGCCAGATTGTCCGGATCATGACCTTATTCCATGACCCAGACAATCTGGCCACTGCCCATGGCCACAGGCTACACCTCAGTCACCAAAGATATATCACTATTTTTTGTACCTACATTTTGACACCTGTCAAAAAATAAAACACAGGCACATTTCCAAAACCATGCTTTCAGGTCCTTGCCAATGCTCCTTTTAAAAGTTTGCTGGAAATCCACCCATGTTTTATTTTTTCAAAAGTGTCAAATGTATGCACATACAATCGTCATATAACCTAGCCCCTACTTGACAAAATCCATTCAGACTTTACGAAAACATGTATATTTAGATCTATAATCTTTTTGCAAACCATTGTGTAGATTTGTCAAATGCCACCACATTTATAAGCCTTTACAATATTTTGAGACCCCCCCTAATTCTGCTCTCCCTTGACAAAATCCTACCAAACTTCGCAAAAACATTTATACCTAGATCTATTATCAGTTTGTCAAATTAAGTGTAGATTCGACAAATGGCACCTCATTTATAAGCCTTTACATTATTTTGGGACCCCACTCTAATTTTGTCCCCTCTTGACAAATCCCACCAAACTTCACAAAAACATTTATATCTAGATCTATTATCAGTTTGCCAAATAAGTGTAGATTTGTCAAATGGCATCTCATTTATAAGCCTTAACATAATTTTGGGACCCCTCTCTAGTTTTGCGCCCTCTTTACAGAATCCCACCAAACTTTGGAAACTCATTCTTGATCAGGTCAGGAATATAATTGCGAAATTCCATGCATTTTCATTAAGTAGCGCCAAAGTTATAAGCCATCCACAAACTGCCCCCATACATCTGAAGTGTCCCCGAACTTCACAGGACTGTTCGCGAACATCCGAACTGTTCTTGGCTTTTCATGGTGAAAAACACCTGTTTTTTTCCTTCTTACAGCCATATCCCATCTCATCCTCATCACCCCTGACCTCCCCAGAGATTATTTGATATGTTTGACAAGTGCAATATTGTGTTTTTTAATATGTTTTTACTGAGATATCCGTGGACACAGGCCGATGTCCGCGAATCCAAGATGGTGGGCGTTTGAAAAAATCTGATGCACCTCACGCTTTACTCCAACCAATCAGCGAACACGTTGTGTGTCTGCGGACATGACGCAAGTCTATTGTCCAATCGGTGTCCTGTCCGTGGAGTGAACAGGGAAGCAGACATAGATATCACACATTCTTTTGCCTCACATTTAGGTCGTTTAAAAAAAAACTACTGGACGGATTTACACCAAATTAACAAAAGCCTTTGGGACCAAGCCACTGCTCCTGCTGCAAATCTGGTGAAAATCCGTCCAGCGGTTTGGGCTGTAGGCGTGAGCAAAGTTTTTTCCCATTATGTCTATAGGAAAAAAATAAATTTTGGGACCCCCTATAACTTTGCCCCCCTTGACCATACCTCACCAAACTTGGCAAGAAAATTCAGAGTGAGCCATATACATTTCATGCAAAGTTTGGTGAGGATTCATCCAGGGGCAGAGAAGTTACAAGCCTCCCAAAAAGTGTTCTTCCTATGGGTTTAGCAACTTAACCATAACTATATGGCCGCTACCGCAGACCATGTAATATATATATATTTTTCCCCCATTGTTGTTGCCTGTTCTCTCTTTCCTCTTTTCTCTTTCTGCCTTTGCACTTTTCCTTGCTCCCCTGCTTCTTGCCTCCAATAAGTTTCAGATTGAACAAACAATAAGATAAAGGATTTTATGTGATCTTGCTAATGCTGTGTCCAGAAATATTGTAGGATTCTCATATTTCATCTGTTCCATTATGTAATACAATGGATGAGGAGTACAGTAATTAGCCCGGCCCCTCCTGTTTTTTAATAACATTCTTTTTACATTGTTTTATTTCGTATTCAATACGATTTTATTTCGCCAGGTGGTTGTCTTTTTATCAACTATTTTACACATGTGTGATATTTGACTGTGCCTTGTTAAACCAGAGTTTGATTTAGAACTAGTACTACAGAGCCTGAACAAATAATTGCCGAGTCCTAATACGAATAAGATGACATGGTAGGCTTCCAGACCTAATCGGACAAGCTTTAGATCGGTATTTGGTGCACTTTTGCATTTCACACTGTTAAGACGGATTTCTGAACTCTGTCCTGGAGGCGCAAAGGTTCAGAAGGCCAGCCTAGTTTCTTGGAACAGGGTAACCTCTGGACAAGCCAGACCAATCAGGGTAGCGATCGCGGCAGTCAAGACTCAAGAGGGGTGAGGGTGACTGAAAGCCCGCAATGAGCACACAAAGCAAGGACACTTACAAATTACTCCAAACAGGTGTTATATTAAAAATATAGACACATTTATTCCAAGGCCTTTGCAACAATGACCGTAGCGAGAAATCACAATAAAACTCAAGTAAACCAACACATACCACACCAAAACAATATATATACAAATACAAACGAGTCTAACGTGTTAGACGCACGAAATGTGTAGACCACCTAGAGGGGGAGGAAAACAGACAGTGCGAATAATAATCAGACCCAGTCCGCCTTCAGAGGCACCTAACTAAAAGGAAGTCCAAGCCCTACGAAGAGTGGAGCCTTGTGCTCAAAAGTACCTGCACACGCTGGTGCCAACGGGCAAAAAGGGGAGTCTCTTCGAGGGAATCATGCAGTTCAGTTCGGTGAACAAATGAAGATGAACAGAGCTCCGCGACTCAAGCGCAGCCTCCACTGTGGGCAGAAGCAGAGCGCGAGTACGGAAAGGCGTGCTGTTTGACAGAGCGAGGAAAAGCTATGGGCTACTGCAAGAGGGCGACCAGTTCCTAGCTATGCTACTCACCGGTCCCCGATACAGGCAGACCCAGGCTTCTCCGCATCAGTTTCAGCGCTGGCAGGTTCAGATAGGAGCAGGGGACGTCTCGTCGTCGTGTAGATTCCGCGGCAGCAGAAGTTGAGTTAAAGATGTCCCAAACGAAGTGAACCCGCAAAGATTGTTACCACAGCAGGGCAACGGAGCGGCCGTGTGTATTTCAGCCAAATGTACACTCCTCACTTCAGACCTGGGAATGCCAAGTGTACGAATCGTGTGAGAGTGACAAGGACTCGTAATACAACACAACCTGGCGGCGGTTACAGAGCAAGACTCCTGGGTAGGCTGGTCAGTCAGCTGGATGGCCCAGAGACGCTTCCGAAGGCTTACATGCAGGAGATGGTGAAGATGCCGAGAATAGTTGTTCCCACTATTCCAAGGGTCGAAGTACCAGTACAGGCCTTCTCGTTCGATCAGAGGTAAAAAGGGTTTCACCAGGTGACAGCAGTGCAGAGGAGCAGTCCTTAGCAGGTTACCAGCGATTCCTTGGTTCAGCCTCGTGGTTGCAGGATACTTGGCTCCTGTATTCCTTTGTTCGTGAGAACTCAGGAGATCGACATGGTAGTGGTGTTTCCAGCCTCCTCTTATCCACGGTTCCCTTCACGCCAAAACGGAGAGGACCCAATGGGAGATCTGCTCACAAAACACTCACACCATACGTGGACCTATCACGGACCACGGTGGTCCCAGGCATTCATACCACACTAGACTCTCTGGCACCCAGGATGTGTATTGGGACCAGACATCCCAGCCCACATCCTGGAGGCACACACAAGGCCTGTAGAAGCCCGCGAAAGCATCTGTGTTTCGCGGGAAAGTACATGCCCAAATAAGGAAGGCCCCGGGTCGGCTCGACCTGGGGGAGGTGAAGGGGGCAAGACGGTCAGCGGACAGGACAAAGAGCCTCGTGGTCTGGCCATTTTGGGAGCCAGGCCACCATTTTGGGCTTAGCGCGAGGAACGCGCTTAAAACGCCAAAAGGAGCTCAAAAACACAAGAAACGATCGCTGCCACCAGTCCCGTCCGTGATTCACTTGCACCGATCATTTACAATCCAAAAAGAGTATCTAGTGCATGTAGAAGACTAGAGACCCAAGAGAGCAGTAACTTAGCTTACAGTGCCCTCTTGTGTCATGTTGCACGAAAGCTGCAACATGATAAAGAAACTACGCAAAACAACGTTCCCCGGTACTGACTGTCTTAAGGGCATGTCAGTTTCCCCGTAAGAATGGCGCGAAAGCCCAGAGGAGTGCGGCAGAAGGCTGCACTTCTCTGGCAAAGTCTAGATCATGGTGAAAACAACAGCAAAAAGTTTAGGGGTTGCCACATGGAAGGAAAATTACCCACAATTAAGGAATCTTTCCTAACACTCACCCCTCCCAGACTATGGACAGGGGGAACTAATCCACCCCTGGATGGATGAGTCTCTTGTTCAGGTCGGTTAAACATTCTGGACAACCCATCAGCATTGCTATGTTGGACACCTGGCCTATGCTCAATAGTGAAGTCCTTTTCCCGTGTTGCAACTTTTGTGCAACATGTAACAAGTGTGCATTATTTTTAACCCTTTCCTGCCATGTTAACCGCGTTAACCACATTTGGCACAAATAGGTGGCCTGGCTCCAAAATGGCCATGACATGAGGTTCTTTGTCCTATCCTTTGGCCATCTTGCCCCTTCACCTTCCCCAGGTCGAGTCGACCCAGGTCAGTCCTTATTTGGTCATGCACTTTCCTACGAAACCCAATGCTGGAATGTCTGAGTCCAATACACATCATGGGTGCCAGAGAGTCTGGAGTGCCATGAATGCATGGGACCACTGTGGTCCGTGATTGGTCCATGTATGGAGTGTGTGTTTGTGAGCAGATCTCCCATTGGGTCTTCTTTGTTTTGGTGCAAAGGGAACTTTGGATAAGAGGAGGCCAAAAACACCCATACCATATCGATCTCCTGAGTTCTCACTGAAGTAAGGATAGGATCCAAGTATCCTACAACTACAAAGCCGAGTAGAGGAACTGCTGGTGAACTGCTGGAAGGTTTGGCACCCTGAGCCCGCTGTCATCCCGTGGGATCCCTCTGCATCTGGTCATCCAAGAAGGTCTGCAAAGACGCTTCGAACCATTGGAATAGTGGGACCAACTATCTCGGCACCTTCATCAAACCCTGCAAGTAAGCTTTCTCTGAAGTGTCCCCGGTCCAACCAGTGGGCTGACCAGCTTACCCAGTTGCTTTGCTCTGTTATACTGCTAGCTCTTTTTCCCCGGCACCCTCACACCGAACTTCTTGAATAGTGTGAACTTATTCTTCATCGCCTCATCCACCTTCCCGAGCTGCTAGAGACCCCTGAAGAGACCCTATATTGCCCATTGGAACAACCGTGTGCACTTGCCTTGCATGTACTATTGAGCACAAGGCTCCTCTCTTCTTAGGGCTTGGACTGCCTCTTAGTTAGGTGTATTATCGATGTCGAAGAGGCCTAAAGACTATCTGCACTGCCTGCTTCCTTCCCCTCTAGGTTGTCAACATATTTCATGCATTTAACCCTTTGGACCCCAATGGACTTGTATATACATTGTATTGATAGTGTTGTTTTGGTACAATTAGTGTTACTGTGATTTTTTTGCTATGGTCTATGTTACAAACGCCTCGTAATAAATGTGTCTATATTTTTGATATAATACCTGTTTAGAGTAATTTGTAAGTGTCCTTGCTTTGTGTGCTCATTGAGGTCCTTCAATCGCCCTCACCCCTCCTGAGACCTAGTCTTGACCGCCTGCCATAGCTACCCTTATTGGTCTGGCTTGTCCAGAGGTTACCCTGTTCCAAGAAACTAGGCTGGCCTTCTGAAACTCTGCCCCTCCAAGTCAGAGTTCAGGAATCCATCTTAACACCGGGCCCATTACTGGCAGTGATTAGCCAGCTGGGGACCAACCCCCATGAGGCATCCACGTCCAGCAGGCTGTGCCGGCCCTGAAGCAAGGACCTGATTCAAGGATGGCACTTGGCTGTACAGGAGCAGCAGCTATTGTCATCTAGCTGCTTCTTCCTCCACTGGGTGCCTGCTCACTTCCTCTAGTGAGGGATACCCCAGTGGCACCAACATGATGCAGAATGGGCTTGCTGCCCACGAAAAGATGGCTGCCACCGTCCTCTGCCTTCCCATGCAGCCCCACATGACCATAGATGATGCCAGGTCCATTCCGGGCTGTGATTGGCCAGCTGGGGACCAACCCCCACAAGGCATCCACGGTTGGCAGGCTGTGCTGGCCCTAAAGCAAGGACCTGATTCAAGGATGGCACCTGTCTTTGCCTGTTCATGCACAGACATGCAGGAACTGCCAGACACATCCCTACAAGATGACCTCACATACCTTCGGATCTCTGCTTCAACCCTGACATTGCCTGTGCATCCACGTGTCTGCCCTCAAGGTAATAACAGCAGCAGCTCTTCACTTACTACTATGGCTATGGCTGTTCATGCCCCCTACCTCAGCCCACTTGCTTCCTGGCCACTTGATCATAGCATCCCACACATTGCGCAACATTACCACTCTCTGCCCCCGGATTAATGCGCAACCTCGCCAGTCCCCATGTGCAATATTTACCTTCCTTGCTTCTACGCCCAATCCGGCTGCATCTGAGCTGCCCATCTTGCTGTCCAAGTAAAGCTGCCCTGTGCGGGAAGTTTCTGTGTGGCCATCATTGTCACGTCCGGCACCCATCTCACCAATGCGCTGTACCCCCCCTACGCACCTGTCCCCCCTGACCCGCTCCTCCCTAACCATATCACACCATCGGCCAGCCCCACGACTTCCGCCTCCGCTTCACGCTATCCATCTTTATCAGTCTGCCCCACCCACCCACTTCTTACCCAGCATACTCATCAAATCTATGTACTACCTCACCAGTAATGCACAGAGACTGCCAGTCCTTGTCCAACAAAGCACTGCATTCAAGAACCTTTGCTGGCCTCCCCGGACCCTCTTCCTACCGCACCTGCAACTGCCCACTCGTGCACCTAAACTGCCCAAGAAGCCTCTCTAATCTGAAACCTCTTCCTCCAAACGTCAGATCAAGAGAATCCCACATACTGCACACACCAAAAGCATCTGCCCCACAGCTAAAATCCATCACGCCCAACCTAATCACTGCCTCCGACCTACCTTGACCCGCCTGATACTAAGACCAGGACCCCTCTACAGCACGCTCCACCCTTGCAAAGAAAGAACGGAATTGCCAAACCCAGAGCCACAGCACTTCGGATCACCCCTCTACCCATGAATCCACAATTTACCCCATCATCGGGAAAGTCAGAACCTCACAGCTCTCAGCTTTCACGCATCTCCCTTGCTTCCAACCCATTCTCCAGACCTACACACTACACCCTCCAAAGGTAATTTTGAACAGCATTGCACTCAATGGGGTCCTGACAAATGCCTGTTTCCCTTTGTGCCCATGCAACCAACATCCATCACCTAACTGAGGAACATTCCCTTGATTTCCTGGCAGTCACATAAATGTGGCTGCACAGCGCTGCAGGCCCATCGCTCTCCATGGCCCTACCCCTCAACTACTCCCTCCTCAGAACAGACAGAGTTGACAGAATAGGTGGTGGTGTCGCTATCATCTTCAAAACTTTCCTAGCCTTTAGGGAGATCCCAATTCCCCCTCAACTTGGCTATGAACTACATGACCAAACTCCTGATCAACCCTCAAAACACTATTAATGTTCTCATTATCTATCGGCAACCCAAACAACAACTTTGCACGGAAATTGACATACCAGTCCCCGTAGCACCCCTCTTCAAAACAGCCACCAAATCCGTTCTATTATGAGACTTGGAACTTGGGTTTAATGACACCTCCGACTCTAAAGCCAAAGACCTTGCTAATGCTCTTCTTAACCTTAGCTTCACCCAACACATCCTCTCCCCTACCCATTCTAAAGGACGCACCTTGGATTGGGTCCTAACACTGAATACCACTATCACCAATACTTCCATCGCACATGTGCCCTGGTCCAACCCCACGGTCATGCATTTCTGGCTCACACACTCCTCACCCAGTAGCTTCCCAGCGGCCAAACTACCTCCCACTCTCTCATCCAGCACATGCAGACTTACTGAAGCCTGTCTCACTCCAACCTTAGCCAATCACCTCTCTAAAACACACCAGCAAAGGACGACCCCCATTCCCAAGCTTCTAAGATTCTCATGGCCTTCTCAGTAACTATTGATCAACATGCGCCACTCAAACATAGAAATCCTAAACCAGACACAAAAAACAACACTTGGTTCTCAGAGGAACTTGCTACACTGCGAAGACCCATGCGCTCCCTTGAAAACACCTGGAGAAGCAACCCCACTCCACCTAACCTTGAGGCCTTCTGCATTGTTTCCAAATTCTTTAGAAACCCCTTCATCCTTACCAAAGGCAATTCCTATAACACGAGGATTGCAGAAGCTAGCTCCAGCCCCAAGTAGCTATTCTCCATTCTCCAAGAACTCAAACACTCTGCACCCACACTCACTCTTGTTCAAAGCGACAAAGCCTGGTGTACCTTCATTCAACAGCCCTGGCTAACAAAATTGTCAAATTACAAGGCAAAATCCTTTCCAGGAACTAACAACTTCTAACCAACCAACCGCCCTCCTCATAACAAGCCACAGCAGCACACCCTCCTCCATCAACCCCCCGTCCCAATTCCACTGTTTGGACATATCCACAGAAGACATTACACCACTATCGTATGCCTCAAACCATCAAATTGCAAAGGTGATGCCTGCCCTGCCCACAATGTCAAACTTTGCATCACCACTATGGCACCAGCCCTCACTCAGGGACATCATTTAAGGGTTGCCAGGGGTCGCAACTGCGACCCGAGGACTCCCTGGCTACCCCTAGGGTCTCCCCTGCTGCCCCTAAAAAAAAATCAAAAATTAAAACAAACTTTTTTTTTTTAAATGCAACCTCTTGGGCTGTGACTTCCACCATGTGGCTCTTTGCTTCTGGAGTCATTGACTTTCTTGTTCAGGCCTCTAAAAAAAAAATCAGGGGTTACACAAGTTTAACATTTTCAGCAGTGACCCTAAATAAGAAAGAATTGGAATAACAAAAGATTTGTCTTTCTGGAATTCTATACAATTCTATACAATAATTGCTAAACTCATTAAAGGTTTATTTTAGGAACACTTCAGGGGGTGAGTCACTGATTTAGTCTGTTTTTAAACACCTCAACTTAGCCTTTCATTCTTCTGAAGTCGATAAATGAGTACCAAAACAGGTTGGGTGATATTGTATGTATATTTGTATTATATACAGCGCTTAAGCGTAAGTACTATATAATAACACGTCATTATCATTTGCCCATGGACGTCTACTTGCATTCACAATATTTTGGTAATATGGGCCTATACACACTGATTTTAATGATACATACGGTGATCCATTCTTGTGTGAAATGTATACACATTATAGTGATATCGTAACCAATTTGTCGTAGTGTACTTAGGAACAATGCCATGTGATGCAACTTCCTGTTTTGTCAAAGGATGTGATGTCATCAGAGGTCAAGGGTCATGTGATATCACTTCCGCTTCCCCTGGCATTTTGTTGAAATGACGTCCCTGCTCTCGCTGATTTTTTTCAAAGCACCCTTAATTTCCAACACTGTTCCAACCTGCCTTAAAACGGCCTGGATCTCCCTGCTCAAAAAGAAACCCACCCTCCACCGGGCCATTCCCACCAACTACCAACACATTTACACAGGTTCCCTTCCTCCTCAAAATCCTTTACGGGATGGCGTATTTTCAAACACAAAACCACCTTGAGCAAAACCAACTACTATGTGCCAGACAGTCAGGATTCTGATGAAAACATAGCACTGAAATGGCCATCCTAAAATCCAACTCAACCACACCTGTGGTAATTTAGCCATCCTGCTTCTCCTTGACCTCTCTGCGGCATTCAACCTCATTGACCATGATATCATATGCCAACAACTCCTTGCCAACTTCAATTTCTCTCAGCAGGTGGTTCTCTGGATCAAATCCTTCCTTAGTGAGCGCACATCTATGGTCTTCATAGGGGACCACTCTGCCAACCCTATCCCTGTCATCTGTGGCATCCCACAAAGCTCTTGTATTTCACCTGCACTCTATAACACCTACACGAAACCTCTGTTTGATCACTTTGATGCCCTAGGGATTCCCTATACTAACCTTGCAGACAACACTCAAGTCCTCCTCCCAATCTCAGGGAATTACGCCCTGGGTGTCAAAGTGATCAACTAGACATACAGCGTCATACAGAACTGGATGGCAGCCTACAACCTCTGTCTCAATGACAAAAAGACAGAGCTTTGCATTTTGGGCTCCCCGCACTGTCTAAAGTCCCTTGGCCCCTCCTATACTTCCTTCCCCTTCGAGGGGATGACTACGCAGGTTTCTAAATGTATGAAAACTCTAGGCGTCTATCTTGATGCTGAACTTAACATGGCATGCCAAATCAACGCGGTTGCTTCTTCCACAGCCTACACAGCCAAGTTAATTTCTCTGAGTAGGAAATTCCTCTGACCCACTAACTGTATCATCCTAACATGTGCCATCATTGGCAGCAAGCTAGACTTTTGCAATGTCCTCTACTCCGGCACCTCAGCCAAGAACCTGTCTAAACTGCAGCTCCGACAAACCAAAGAACTGAATCGCACTGACAATATCACTGCAGCAAGAAGGGACAAGAACTAGCTCCCGATAAGAGCTCGAATTGAATTTAAAATACTGGTCCTCGCCCACCAATGCCTCCATCTCAACAACCCCACCTACCTCATCCCCTGCATTGTTGCAAAATCCTCGACTCAATTCCTTTGCTCATCAACCAGCCGGGCATTTCTCACTCCCAGATACCAGTGCAAGAGCACAGGGGGGCGCCAGTTTTTGCGTCACTGCACCTACCGTTTGGACCACTTTCCCTAACCACATCATAAATGCACAATGCCTCCTGACTTTCCAAAAATCACTGAAAACATGGCGTTTCAACAAAAATATACAACCTTCTCCTTTGACGCCCTGTATTACTGTTTTCATTCTGAAACAACCTTGTACAAGCCTTCTGATAACTCTGGATCTGGGTGCTATACAAAAACATAAATAAATAAATAAACAAATAAATAAACAAACAAATAAATAAATAAATAAAGTACCACTGACCCTTTTCCTGCATCAGTGTTGCTACTCCTGCTACGTGCTACGAGAAGATATTTACTTGGATTACTGCATATTCCTTTTCAAGACTGATTATCCCAGAAGGCTCCCGTGCACAACCCTGGTGGGAGGAGCTATACAGACCTGGAAGCGCGCGCACCGCTCACGCGCACCGGCGAACTACCGTGATGTACCACTTGCCCGCTTTCCCTGCATCAGTGTTGCTACTCCTGCTACATGCTATGAGTTGATATTTACTTGGATTACTGCATATTCCTTTTCAAGAAGGTGACTATATACACTAAATAACTATAACATTAGTTATTTTACCAAAAGAGGACATATTTATTTATCTTCATTTGCTTGTAGGCTCCCGTGCACAACCCTGGCGGGAGGAGCTATATAAACTTGAAAGCGCGCGCATAACGCGCGCGCACTGGCGAAGTACCGTGAAGTACCGCTTGCCCGCTTTGCCGCGCTTGTCACGTTTTCGCAGGCCCGAGCGGTACTTCTCGATTCCCATCGACACTTCGAACTGCATTCTCGTAGTGATCCTAACTGGGTATTGTTGGAACAAATGAAGCGTTCCATTACTTCCCTTAAGTCGGTTTCAGGTCCTTGAAGTGCCTGAAATTGAAGTCTGTCATCAACCAATGACGAAAACAATTTATCCCCTCTTTTTGGTGGTTAGTGGTTCGTCAGTGGGAACCCAAGCCAAATGGAAAAAACCTAAAGTTGAGCAAAAGAAGAAAACTCAAAATTTGAAAAATATTAAGCTCATTTCTTCTTCGCAATCAAAACAATTCATTAAAAGTTTAGTTCAATCCAAGTCGGCTGCCTCTATGGCTTCTAAAGCAATTGCAAAAAAATCTATGCTGCAAGCCTCTCAAAAAGAAACAATCATCTCTGATTAATTCAGATAAAAAGGCCCAATCATATGGACCACTAGATGATTTAGTGGCGGCCGTTACAGATGTTCCAGTCAATAAAACCACTTTCTACATACAACCTATATCAACAGTCACTCAAGTTGATTCATTAGCAAACCGACGCAATGAAATAAGGAAGGTTGTGGATGCGTACATGGCCTCCTTCCCACCTCAAAAACCTCTCTGCCTTTGTCCCTATGATAAAGACTTGCTGAATGTGAAAACACACTCAAATGAGCAAGGGCTCTCCAGGAAACCAAATGACCAAGAAACAATTACCATCGTACAAAATCATTTGGCAACTAAGGGAAATATTGCCCAAATAACAGAAATAGAATCAACAGGAGGAAAACCAAAAGCATTTGGATCCCAAGCATTGACAGAAGCAGAACTAAAACAGTTAATTAAAACAACTGTCAAATCCTTGAGAGCAAAGACCCCCTACATGAACAACCTAAACAGACCCCAAGTATAGCTTTGAAAAATACCAAACTAATCAATCAAGCTGTCAAAAGACCCGCAGTTCATTCTCTAACCATGATGTGTCGCCCCCTCCCATGTATACAATATAATTTTAATCTTACTTCGGTTCTGGCAATCTTTAGTGAACTACCGGCGCTTGATGATCTTGGTACAATTGACATTGAACTAGTTGAATTTCCAGACACATCGAAAAGATCAGTGGTTACTTTGTGGTTGAACTCTAGAGTCGTATTCAACACCATTTGGGCTGTCAGATCCCAGTTATTTGATTTGGGGTTTGTAATATCAGCGGGTCCAGACGGAAAGGATAGTAGAACTTCTGCCATACCTCCCCAAGTCATTTAATCACTGAACCAAAATATGGGCAATTTGGTTCCTTTGAATGGCCCTTGCGCTTGTCACTCATCTCTTTCTCAAAATTAGCTACCCCATGTTCTCCCTGCCCCTCTGTCTCTAGTCTCCTGGAATTCGAGAGGCTTCACACATTTAATTAACAACACCGAAGCTGATTCAAGTGTGTATGACATTGTTCTCATACAAGAAACATGGCTAAGGTCCCTGCCTACCTGGAATAACTATGATGTTCACTTGGTTACAGCTAACAAGGCAAAATGCGGCACACCAACATCTGGGCTCTTGATTGCAATCAAATGGACTTTACGTCTAAATTCAGAAACATGGTTTTCACCCAATACGTGTATTCAAATGATTAAATTACAGCAGAATCAAATTCCATATGCTTTAATTAATGTATATTGTAATCCGGATGGACTGAGTGATAATGAGTTCCTACAAACCATGAGTGAAGCCTTGGATTTGGTGGCGGAAGACAATCAGCCTTGCTATATAATTATAGCAGGAGACCTTAATCTTCACTGTCTCGATTCAGGGAAATCATTAGAGCAAATTCAGTTACAAAAATGGAATATATTCACAAAATCCAAAAATCTACTCATGCTTAATGGATCTCAGTTGTCAGACATTCCTCCAAAATCTACTTGGCACAGAGGTTCTAGCACTGGTATTATTGTTTTCATATATGTGGACAACACATTTTTCTCACAAATAGAGAGCTTTCAAGTAATATACTCGGATTTAAGTGACCATAACATGTTAAGCACCTCCTGGAACTCCAATGGCTTGCTTCCAAGAGCTATTAAGAATCTTCATGTTGGAAACCAGCGAGTGAACGCTGCTCGAAACAGATTAATATGGTCTGAATCCTCCCTGAATGCCTTCAGTAAGTATTATACCAGAGAAGCTTCCTATGCTCGAAATAACAATCATAAGATTAGTTTGGTTTATCCTGATCTAATGCAGTTATTTCAACCTGATGCAGTGCAATCTAAGAAAAGACAAATACCTCACTTCCATGTTTTTAATCACGAAATAAAAAAAATGAAGGCCAAAGTCAGACAAGAAAAACGGGAAGCTCTAAAACTCCCCACTGAGTGTAGATTTAAGATAATAACACAAATCCAAACAAAATATAGGAACTGGTTGAAGGGACTGAAATCAAAAATATACCAGGATGATGGTGCCAGTATGTTGAGGTATCTCTCTGGTAAAAATGCTTCACAAATATGGAGTATCATAAACCAAACGACAGCAGGTAGCCAGGTGGCAGTGCAGTCCAACTGTGTAAAAGAACAGGACTGGATTAACTACTATCAAAACCTATTTAGTCTGCCAGAAACCTCCCGGACCTTTAACCAAAATGCAGATCAATCTTCTTTCACCTTGAATTATGACCAGGACGATATACTATACTATATACATAAATCCAGCCAATTTCGAGCTCCGGGTCCGGACGGCTTGTCCAACATTATAATGAAACAACACCTGGAAATTTGGGCTAGCATCCTTATGTCTATGTTTGATAATATAATAACTTCCCAACAAATACCAACATAATGGCAGCATTCAATTACCATTCCGATCTATAAAAAGGGCGATCGAGCAAATCCAACTAGCTATTGCCCAATATCTTTGTTGGATGCCCCGGGGAAAATCTTTGGTTGTATTATTTTAAGAGATGGTCCGAGAAAAATCCAAAGAGAGATCCTTTTCATTTGGGGTTTGTAAGTGGTCTTGGAACAGCTCCTAATATTATCATTCTAAACATGCTACACTCACAAAGTTCCTCTTGAAACCAAAGTTTATACCTTGCATTTATTGATTTTTCGAATCACCTTTGACTCTGTGGACAGGAACTTATTATACACTAAGTTGAAATCTTATGGCTGCTCCTCTTCATTGTTGGCTCTCATCATACAATTACATACTAAAACTACTGTGCAAGTAAGATTATCCACTGACGGCCTTTTGTCTACGGCATTTAGCACACTTAGAGGACTCAAACAAGGGTGCATCATGGTCTCGATCCTATTTAATCTATTTATCTTAGACATTGGAGCCACATTTTTAGAGATTGTGTCAGATGCACCTAAATTAGGCAATCAGCGCATAGCTTGAATGCTTTACGCTGATGACCTAATTCTCATTTCATAAACCCCGATAGGTCTTCGACTAAATCCGACGAATATGTTCGACTAAATAACCTTACAGTGAATCTCGAAAAATCACAAGTGATGATATGCAAAACACAAGGAATGTCAAATCGCGGAAACAGGTTTGGAGTTTACAAATTACTATTCTTAAAACAGTTTCTAAATATAAATATCTCGGCATAATTGTTCATAATAAAAAAGCCTCCAAGTTATACCATTCACATCTTGTTTCGAAATTGACTGCTGTGATATATCAGGCCAAGATTCTAATTTTTCTATATGGTAAATTCACGTAGAAGCATCTATTACTATTCTACGAACAAAAAGTCATTCCCACCTTGATATAAGGAGTTGAAACTACGCTAAACATCCACATAAAAATGTGGAATCGCCTAGAGGTCAGATTCTGAAAAAAGTCTTTGAAATTACCAAACTGCACTCCAATGCCAATCATGCGCTACTAATTAGGTCCTGTACAATAGCAGGTCGCATTGTGTGGCGAATGTGCAGTTTATTTTGCAAATGTGTAATGGGTCAAGCTGCTAATAATCTACTGAGTGTGATAGCCTAACAGCTTACATCTTCATTAAATCATTTTCCAGTGAGATGGCGAAACTGTGTAACAGATGCCATGGCCAAAGCACATATTTCTATAAATTTACTGATTGAGAACCCAGCTCGTGTTAAAGTTAAACTATAACAGTGGGATTGGATCAGGAATTGCACAATCTGTATGAAATATAGGGACTTTGATACTGTCAAATTCGGATACAAAAGATTGCGACAAATGGCAAACTATCTACTAAAATGTCCCTCTCCAGTCATAAGAAATAAATATCTTCGATTCAGGCTAAATCGCTGGCCAACAGGAGAAATACTGGTACGCCGCAAGCAACGACCATTTTGTATGAATTTTTGTCGCTATTGTAATATCATTACTGAAACAGAGTCCTTACAGCATCTATAGGTTTCATGTCCTGTGTTGCATGCTGAACGCACATTACATTTTAAAAATACCCTACGTCTGTTTACTGCATTTACTGAGGAAAACATTAGGAATTTGTTGTGCTCAGCCAAAAGATTTACAGTAATGAAAGCCATAGTCCAATTTTTAGAATTTGTGCTACCTGATGAGAGTAGGATATGAAATAATTTGCCTTCCTTTATTTGAAAAAGAATTAGATTCTGCAACGAAACTAGCAAACTTGAGTTATGTTTAGTGAATTTGAGAGATCCTAACTAGATCTATATCTGTTTTAACAAGAGTATACTTGATACAATGTAAATAATCATTGCAATATCACAGGTTAAATAACAGGTGTGTATTTGACATAAAGCAAAAACTCAATTGTGATAATATTGCTTGATTTATATGTATCAAGTATGTATTTTAGTTTATGTTTATATTTCATCTGAATCGGATTCCTTTTTGCTTTTAATAAGCCTTCCAATCTGTTATATGAATTGCTTTATATTTCAAAAGTTTAAAAATTCTCAAGTAAATAAAAAATAAAATAAATAAATAAGCTAACATCAATCTGCTAACTTTGCAACACATTGTAAAGACATTCTTTCTCCCACAACGTTCAGCAAAGTCCTCAATGCTTTGGTTATCTCAAGACAAAACTATGGCATCAATTCAATTATGGATGTGTTGCTGGAGGCCAATAGATCTGTTCACATCTCTTCAATCTTTGGAACCCACAATTGCTGCTTTTAAAGCCTGTAAACCCCCCATATATAATCCAGATGAAGAGCCAAAGTGCAATCCATAGGTTCCCAACCACATACACCAGACAGAAACCACCCATTTCCCACATTCAACACTTGTACTAATTCGTGAATCCCTCCTTCCTATACAGTTTTTCTAGAATCATATTTAAAAAGATACTTCTAAATGTTGCACTTTCCTAAAGGTTCTTGCTGCTCCAGCAGCACCAAGGTCTCTGCAAATCCTTCAAAGGTTAGTAGGTAACACCAAACTTTGTACAACCATACAACAATACAAAGTTAACCATACCAACTTTTCATATACGTTAATGAGGGTCAAGTGCTAAAAATAAAAGTGGGGGGACTCATCAACAAACACAATGGGATGTGACGTCACCAGAAATTAACACATGAAAGTGAAATATGCATATTTCATTAAATCAGCTTTGCATAACCACCCAAATTGCACAGGACGAATGGCATTTGCCTTTCATAAAATCAACCCACACCCACAAAACCATGAGAGGATATTTTTTTCTGATAGTGTTTTTGAAAACGTTAAAAAGTGTGCATGTTTTAAGCCATTACAAATGTTTTCTCTGGAACTTGCAGTACCGAAATGGGACATTATAATGCAGTGGCAAAGATCCCAGAATGTCTGCTTTAATTCATAAATTCAAAGAGAACATTCAATGTTTCTTATTTTAGCTGGGGGTCTAAGTCCACCCTCTGAAAAAAGTGGATGGACTTCATCCACCCGCATGTGCCCTCGACTTGAGCCCTGTTAATGATATATTTTAGCCTACCATTAACACCTTCCACTGGTCCAAGTGAAGTCACATGACAATATCCAACACAGTTTTAGTATTTTTTTTATTTTAACCTGCCATGTTGGATTCCTCCTAAATATCCTTGTCGCTCAACTCCTCCCCCCACTGCACTTGTATGCTTCCACCCTGACCTGCACTTCCCTCCCACCCTAGCATTATCCCTTTAGCCCCTACCGGTACTTCTCCCCCACTCCTCAATGGCCTCCTCCATGCACACTTCTTGTTACTGCACTTGTACGATCCGAATGACACAAAACCTAGTAGGACCGTTATTGTTTTTTTTCTACCCTGCCCCCCCAATTTTTGTCTTGTGGTACCTTGAAACACCATTTGCTTTATTGACGCTTTATAAACAGGGTCGGGTTGGCCCCTCTGCCTTTTCATCCATGGCCTGGGTCGAAATCGTCCCTGGGGAGTGAGGGCTGGTTCTGGCCATGCCTGGGCCGGTTTGGAAGAAAAAGAAATAGAGTGTGAAGAGTGTTATTCGTGTGGAGACCCTGCAGCCTGCTGCCTGTTGCCAGAACAAGTAGTTTGCTGCCTGTCCACCTCGTTGTTTGAGGAAGTCCATTCCTCACAAAAGCTCTGCCCCCCTCGCGGAGCGACGCAGAGTGTGCAGAGTGTTATTCATGTTGCTCGGGGTGCGCTGGAGTGCGACCCGAGCAGCATGGCAAGTGGGAATCAAACGAAGAAGGCTTGCACGCCTAGTACAGTAGTCATTTCAGCCATCTGTCCAGACTTCGTTTGCTGCTGCGTGTCCGGAGCGAGTGTCTGTACTTGTGCTGATCCGGAGGTTGGAAGGACGGGGGTGGCCGGCCATCCTCTTACGCAGCGACAAAGAAGATTCCTAGCTCTAAGAGCTGGAGAGAGGCTTGGACCCGGCGCAAGCTCTCTGGTAAGCTGCACTGTGTCCTGTCTCTCTGTCACCTCACTAACCCCTGACATCTTTCACGACTGCACTGCCAGTACCCCCACTGCTATACATATTGGAAACCAATAGAACTGGCAAGAATGTAACCTCCACCCCAACAGCCTCAACTCTGCCTGTAATGTTTTCACGCCTAGCCCTGAATACACTGCCACTGGAACACGTTGTTTTATTCCTGGTGCAAATCAGGATGTGAATGGAGGCACATTCAGCTCTCTCTGTAAAAAGAACAGTGACCAATTTAAGGTCCTGCCTCTACAAGAATTAGCCTCTCGAGCTATACAGCTCTTGCATAAGTCAAAAAATAAGACCCAGTGTGATGCAGATGGTGTGGGGTTGACGCCCCCTAATTATATGAGCAACGGTGCCTATCTGTCACATGTGGTACCTACGGTACCGGAGGCTCTCCGAGTCCTTTGCACTCAGACTTAAATAGACGCAGCTCAATTGTAGCTGTAGATAAAGTGCTAAAAGATCTTATTGCAATCAATGCCAGATTTGGAAATCAACAGAGCAATGCCATTAATGGTGAAGAGAATAAAGAGGTCAAAGACGCAAGTCCTCCACAGTCCCAAGCTAGTGATAATATTTGCAAAGATCTGGAGGCTCCCGATTGCATTACAAAAGCGAATGACAGTGTGATCTTAGGCCCTAAGCCCCCCGTAAAAAGAAGAAGACTGTTGTCCAGCTAGGACGAGAGCTTAACTGTCTCTCAAAAAAGGCATTCCATGAAGATTAAATAGAATGCCGGAACCTTACGACTGAGGACTCTTACACATCATGCTCATCTGAAAGTGATGTGGACAAAGACACGTCGGTAACGCATACCTGCGCAAGCCTCATTGGAACATAAGACTTTAAATGAATCTTAGACTTTGGCCTGTAATCACCCTAATAAGCTCAGCAAAGATCTGAATCACTTGATCAAGACAGCACTCACTATAACAATGGCGCCTTTCACCAAACTCAACGAGCAGTTAAATGAAAACATAAAAGATCAAACAACACTGCTAGCTCTATTGAACTCAAAAATACTATCTTTAGAGCAGGAAATGGCCTTCAGCAAACTAGCAATGACAATTGGTAACTCCAACTCTGAATCAAACGTAAGAATTATGCTAGAACACACCAAAACCAGTGCAGCCAATAAACGGTTGTTTGCGGAAGTGGCTCGTGAAGCCATTGACCTTTTGAAAATGCAAAAAATGGTCTCTACAAATCCAGTGAACTCAGACGATGATCTTTCTGTCAGTAACATGGCTCCATGTGAGCTAGCAGGTTGTAAATCTGCCAAACAACTAGAAAATGGCTCAGTTCAAAAGACGAAGGACTTAATTGTCATGGAAAAATATAACGAGCCAATTGATGTTGAGCTAATCAGAGAATCAACGGATGTAGGCCAACCGCTAAAACGAAAGGATAAAACGAAACACACATCTAATTTTGAAACCCTGACAAAGAAAGCTAATCAGATAACACACTGAGGAGGAGAAGACAAGCACGCAAAGGAAGTAGCTGAGAGACCGAGATCAACACAATGGGCAGGAGAAACCTATCAGATTAAACTCTGAAATTATATCTAAACAAAATTCACTCAGTGTATTGACACAAGAAAACGCAAGTGAAAGCCCATCCTCTATCTCTCTGAATGTTCCTGACTTAAGAGAATGTTTTCCCTCCACCTCTGCGAATGCTGAAGGACTGATGGGCAATCCGGTGGATCAGGAGGCTAACCAGGCCATTGCCGGAAATCGTCTTGAGTTATGTACTCGAGAAAAGCCGTGGGTAGAAGCCACTCTAACAGAGGTAAAAATGTTTCCCATCTTTAGGTCAAATAAAGTGGAACCTACAAAAAAAGCCTCAACTACCGTGTTATTGGAGAAAAAAACAAAAAATGTGAAAAAAAGAAGAAAACCACGACGAGCGAAGTGTCAGATCTTTTCTGAGGAACATCAAAGCCTTCAGTATTACTACCACTTCTAATAACATCTGTGTAAAAAAACTGAACACTGGACCAAATTGTAATGAGGCCTTTACTTCGAATGTGCAAATGGAATCTAACCCGGAGGATCTTGCGAATCGATCACAGGATGATAACATTCCAACTGACCTTTTGGACCTGTCCACGAATGAATCATGCGAGGGTGAAGACGAACAAATCGAAGTGAGTGAGCCACACGACTCCGAACTGAATGTTGGTAATAGTCTGTCATATCTTCCAATTAACATAGGCTCTAGTCCTCCTCACATCGATCAGGTAACAATCAGTACCAGAAGATGTGTTAAGTTTGCGGCCATCAAGAGTAATGTTCCTTCTTTGGAGGATACCGACAAGAAAACTGCCAAATTCCTCACTCTGGATGCTAGAAGAGCTCTAGTTGAGGTGACTAATTGCCCAAAAGTGCAAAATCTTGAATCCGCTAAATGAAACCACTCAAAACTAAAGAGCACAATGATCGTAAAAACATGGAAATTCTCCAAGATAAAAAAAAATTGCTTTTGATCCACATATGGAAAAAAAGTGACCAATTCACTAGACAAAAGGTGAAACAACAAGCCTCCAAAGGTGTCAGCCGGCAAGCATCAAATGCAAAACAAATTGGGAAATATCTTGTACGATTGGAACAAATTCAAAAAGAAAAGGACGAACTGATCCTAAATAGGAAAAATGTCCTTACCCTTTTCCATCATATACCACAACTGAGAACTGTGATCTCGGAAGATATTCAAACAGTCGAATTTGAGGAGGAAAGGCTGAACGATTGTGCAATTCTTCACATCGCATCCAAAATTATCAGAAACTCTTTGCTGGAGTCTTGTATCGAAATAAATTCTCTGGGATTCGACATCACAGAAGTAAGTGAAGGAATGTGGCATGATCTACAAACGCGACGGAAGTTGCGCTCTGCGCCTGGAGCAGTTGAAAATAATGACGTTGAGACACTTGCTGAAGGAAACCTGTCGACCTTGGAACTGGACTTTGAAAATGGTGGTGACAATAGTAAGAGATGGGATCCTGAAAGAGACTTGATCACCATCACCATCGCACAGACCAATACGTCAACCGGAAATACTACTTCAGATGCCTCTAATGAGCAAAACTGTACCTGGGTGGCCAAAACCCTCAATAGGGTAAACGAGAGCTAACGTTTAGCGACTGGCCACTTGGGAAATTTCTGTATTGCATCCTGGAATACGAGAGGACATACCCTTCTTTTTGGAGAGAAATCAAAAGAACTTGGACTAAAAGACATTCTCTGTCTCCAGGAGACATGGCTCTTGGAAAATCCTATAGCCGAGGGATTTGAGACTGCCTTTAATTCAGCTACCAAGGGTGCCAAAGGCAGGCCAATGTCCAGCCTCTTATCCTTGGTAAGAGTTAAAAGCGGTGCACGTATTGCCCTCCATAAAAATGTATCACCCTACATTCAAGTTGTTAAGATTTCTCTACCGACTCATGCGAAGAAAATTGGTAAGATCTTGATGGTGATGAATTTGTACTAGCAACATGACGCCACACGTCAAGAAAAATGTATCTCCCAAGTCTCTGAAATTCTAAGTGAAATCTACTGTAAAGAGGCTGATGTGAATATACTGATCTGTGGAGATCTGAATATAAATTGCCTACTAAAACAGAACCTACACGCCAAAGAATACCAGCATACAAATAGAGCAGTAATGGCTGAAGCATGGATGCATGAAATGAAAGCATGGAATCTCAAGATGCTAAATGGAAACACCCCTCTAGACATTGCAGCTACCTTTACCTGGCAAAGAAATCTACAAAGGCAATCATTGACTATATGTTCACCACTGAGAGACTGGGAACGCAGGTCGAAAAACTACAAGTTTTTAATATGGATCAAAGTGATCACAGCATGCTAAAACTTCAACTGAAAGTACAACAACCGAGAAAAAGAGAACCACCTAAACTAGAGCACTTAGTCGTGGTACCAGGGCGAAATCATCTCCGGCTAGACGAGAACAACATACTTGACATACTAAAATCATTAGAGAATAAGCATGAACCAGAGAGACCAGAATATACTGCGCTCCTAGATGCATATTGAGAAACACGCATGACGAAATGAAAGTTTGACTTCAAAAAAAGTCATGTGTGGGACCATGAAATAGCAAACAAAAAAAAAGTCCTAAACAAAGCAATAAGAACTGCTAAAACTTTTCCAGCTGAAGAAGCTCTGAAACTAAAAAAACAAGCAAAACAAACCTACAAGAACAAATCTTTGGCCAACGGGAAGGCGCCGGGCTCGGACGGGCTTGGTGCAGAATTCTACAAGGAGCTTAGTGAGGAACTAACCCCGGTGTTGCTGTCGGTGTGGGAGGAGGCT
This sequence comes from Ambystoma mexicanum, assembly GCF_040938575.1. Taxonomy (NCBI): domain Eukaryota; kingdom Metazoa; phylum Chordata; class Amphibia; order Caudata; family Ambystomatidae; genus Ambystoma; species Ambystoma mexicanum. The sequence continues at coordinate 112,075,745 of NC_090922.1, forward strand.
GTGGAGGTGGGTACTCTCCCGCCATCAATGAGAGAAGCCATAATCACAGTATTGCTGAAACCCAGGCGACCATCCAGTGAGATGTCCTCTTACCGCCCCCTTTCTTTACTTAATTGTGATGCAAAAATTTTTGCTAAAATCCTGGCCACTAGACTTCTCCCACACATGCCCACGTTGATACACCCTGATCAGTGCGGCTTCATCCCTACCAGATCGACGGCCCTCAACCTTAGGAGGCTGTTCGGTATAATGGCCCAGATAAAACCGGAGGCCCAGGCAGTGGCAGTCTCACTAGACGCTGAAAAGGCGTTTGACACGGTGTCATGGCTTTACCTGTTCAGGGTGCTAAATAAATTTGGTATAGGTCCCTACTTTCTAAGATGTGTTGGGCTGTTATACTCGGACCCGGGCGCCAGAGTGCTAACCAACCGCGTGCTGTCTGACTGGTTTAAGCTGGGCAGGGGCACGCGACAGGGATGTCCATTTTCCCCTATATTGTTCGCCCTCACGATGGAACCGGTTGCAGCAGCAATCAGGGAGCATCAGGGGCAGAGGGGCATAAAAATGGCAGGTCTGACTCAATCCATATCCTTATATGCAGACGACACACTGTTATATATTAGAGAACCAGATGTACATTTAGGCCCTGCGATAGAGACAATACATGAGTTTGCCGAGTACTCGGGCTACAGAACCAACAGGTCTAAATCCGAGATATTCCCCTTAACCCCCGCCACGAGATGCCCAACCAACACATATGGTTTGCAATGGTCCCCCGCCAAGCTGAGATATCTGGGAATAGTGGTGTCCACTGGAGCAGCCTCTCTTTATGCTGACAACCATGATCAGCTATTAGACAACATATCTGCTAAACTTAAGTTGTGGACACGGCTCCCCATTTCTCTCGTTGGTCGAGTGGCCATACTAAAAATGGTAATACTCCCGAAATTGCTATACATATTCACCAACATTCCGCTGTGGCCGGGGGCACAGTTTTTTGCAACCCTCCGATCACTGGCGGTGGAATTTGTCTGGGGAGGGAACACGGCCAGGATGAAATGGGAAAAGATGGTGGAACCTTATGACAAGGGGGGAATAGCTGCCCCGGATTTCGAATTATATTACCTTGTAGCACAGGCCCAATTTATCAAATACTGGTACGACGACCTGGACACCTCCCCACATGTTGTTATCGAAAAGCACGCCGCTCTCCCTACCGATATAAGGTCCATAATCTTTAATAAAAAACATAAGGATGACTGCCCATTCCACCCGGTTAGCGTTACAGTACACGCGTGGTCTAGACTCTTCGGCAGGCTTGGAATAGTAGCCCCTTACTGCCCGGAAGCACCCTTCTGGAACTTTCCCGGTATAGCACCGTCCTACGATCCGGGTATCCGCACAAACTGGGACCCAGATGGTGAGTTTAAACTCCGGGACATATACCCTAATGGCAAGTTCATAACTTTAGAGGAATTTAAAGTAGGGATGGGAAGAGATCCGCTGAAAATATTGCAATACCATCGCATGCGACTATCTTTTAAAGCTAGATGGCCTCTGTTCCCGGAGGAACCACCTACCCATCCATGCCTGGATGTGTTGACTGCCCAAGGGGGAGTTAGTGTCTCGGGGCTATATGCAGTTATGCAGGCAAACACACCCACAACAAACAGGATCAGACTGACATGGGAATCTGACCTGGGGATCACGATCCCGAACGAGAAATGGGAGAAATATTGTGCTCTGACAAAAGGAGTCTCCATCAACGCGGGTCTCCGCCAAATCCAATTTAAGGTGTTAAATAAGTTACATTATACCCCTCAGAAGGTAGCGAAATTTATACGAGATGGATCGAGCAGGTGCCTGAAATGTGGAGACGAACAGGCCGACTCATTCCACATGTATTGGAGGTGCCCACTCATATACAAGTTCTGGGGTGAAGTGGCATCCATCCTAGAAGATATTACACAGATTCCAGCGGACCTAGCTCCTCAGAAATATATATTTGGTGACATTGGTAAGATCTCAGTAGTGGCCCGGCGATTATTCAACGTTGCGTGCGCAGTGGCCAAAAAATGTATATTGCAACAATGGAAAAGCACGAACGCCCCGAGTGCAAACCACTTCCTTAAAGAGCTGGCCTATGTCAACGAATGTGAAGAACATTACATAATGTCCTTGCCAGGTACATGCAAACCCAAGGACATATGGGGCCCATTCAGGGTATACTTGTGTGAATTGGGGTCGGCTGGAAACAGCCCCGGGGGAACTGTTACTGTGCCAAGTGTGTAAAATCGTTCCACTGTAACCAAGTTCCGATATTGGAGAAACGTAATGTGAAATGCTATGGTATGTTATGTTGTGTAGTAAGTGTACCACCACGATTGTTAAATAAAGTTTAAAAAAAAAAAAACCTACAAGAACTGGTTGATTAGCCATAGATTCGTAATGATTCAACATGATGCTGGGTTGATGATGGAGACTCTAACTAAAAGAAATACAAGCTCCCTTTGGAATTTGCTGAATTATGTATATGTGCCTCAAGGAGCACTGATAAATAATATGCTATCGGAAAAAATGTGGGTTGACCACTATACAGAAATGTTGTTCTGTCAAGAAAATAACGTGATTATACAACAAGAGCCTGTAAACGCTTAGCTATTATTATCGAAAAGGATGACATCTTAAGAAATATAATGAGACTCAGCACATCCAGAGCTCCTGGACCAGACGGCCTGACAAACCAGCAGCTAAAACAACAACCTGAACTATGGGCCGAATTCTGTCATGTTCTGTTTGCTTCCATTTTACGGAATTGAAAAATCCCGATGTCATGGCGGAGTGCAATCATTGTCCCCATATTTAAAAAAGGGGGCAGAACACAGCCAAGAAACTATCGACCAATTGCACTCCTTGACGTGGTAGGCAAAATCTTCACAAGTCAGCTACAATGTCAACTTTTGAAGTGGATTGAAGAAACTGCGAGATTTGACTCACGTCAGGCTGGTTTTGTCAAAGGTGTTGGCTGTGGCCTCAATCTAACATTGATACACTTCCTAAAGATGGAAGCAATATGACAAAACAGAAAAATCTACATAGTCTTTGTTGATTTATCCAACGCAGTCAACACTGTGGACAGAGAACTGCAGAAAAATGAGAAAATGGAAATGCCCGGAAAACTTGTTGCAATCCATTAAAGAATGCATACTAAAACGGTCATTAAGATCAGACTGGACAATGCTGGAACACTCAGTCAACCAATCTTGACCAACTATGGTGTAAAACAGGGGTGCCCATTGGCGGCTCCCCTTTTCTGTTTATTCCTTTCGGACATCGGAGAAGCTTTTGGAGCCACCAATTTTTATCCAGCAAAAATCAATGGCGAAGCAGCAAATTGGCTGCAATACGCCGATGATATTGCCCTACTTGACCTGACGCCAATTGGTTTAACATGGAAATTAGCAGCATTTGAGAGCTTTGTTACAAAAAAAAAACTAAAGATCAACCCTGGTAAATCAGAAGTACTAATTTTGTAGGATCTCACTCGGACAAAAAAAGTAATCAGAAGTTGGGAACCAAAATGGTGCCTAAACAAAAAAGTGCTAAAGTGTGTGACAAAGGTCAAATATCTTGGGATGTGGATAAACAGTAACATAAATGATGTGCCATGGGTTGATAATGCAAAGCAAAAATTGCAAACAACTGGCCTGCCAAGCTGCGTTTGTAAATAAGAAATATGGGAAGTTTTCCTTGCAGCCTGTACTTGCTCATTATAACCAGAAAGCAGTCCCGACTTTAATATATGGTGCAGAAAGCGCTTTAGGAGCTCTGGCGATCCTATGGTCACAACATGAAAGCCAGTATTGGAGAAGGGTACTCCAATTGCAAAAAGGTTTACCGTCCGCCTGCTTGCGATATGAATTCAATCTAATATCAATGAATGCGAGAGTGCTCTGGAATATGCTGTCCCTGTACCGAAAAACTATTTTTGATAAGAAGATGCTGCAGTTTGGAATATTAGCAGACCTGAGGAAAGCGAATTCAGAGTCAATACCAGTTAGATGGATTAATGCCTGTGAAGAACATCTGAAGGAGCTACGTACAGACTGTGAGACATTACAGAGCAACCCGAACTATGTATAAAAAAAGCTGTGGGAGCGAGATTGGTGTGCAACCGTGGACGACAGAAATCGCTATACCCTAATGAAAGATGCTGCAACGGAAGGGAAAGATCGGAGTAACCTCCCGCAATATCTGGTGAAAGCTCCAAATGCCAACTATCGAAAAACCTTTATGAAATATCGACCTAACCTATTCAATACAAGGGTAAATCAAAACCAGAGATTTAAACAAACACCAACGTTGTTAATATGCCGCTTCTGTGAGAATTACTTGGAGACCTTAAAACACCTAACTCTGGATTACGAAGGGCTAAAATCGTTGAGGACGGTACACCTCAAACAAGTGGTAAATACACACCCCACCCTAAGCAGAGAAGACATGTGGTTAAAATTTGCAAATCCGAGAGAAAAAGACACCTATGGTCTGATAAGCTTTCTACGAAAACTTGAAGAATTGCTGACAGACTCAAATCGTATGGAAAATAGTAAAGACGAGAAGTAGGAGGGCTTTGGATACAGACTCTCAAAAAGTAAAAACTACTGCTCAATCAGAACTTCTGAAGATCGTGCATAATTGAAAGAACTTTGCGGACATAATAAGGATGCAGCGTTGTAATGGGTGGGGTGGGGGCTTTCCCTGCTTCGCGGATTCCCATTTGGTTGTTGAACATCTTTTTCTGTAACCCTTGTTTTCGTTTTCTTCTCTTTCTTTTTCTTTTCTTTTCTTCTGTTATTCTTGTCTTCCTTTTAAAAAGTTTGCATAAACTAAACGAAATAAAAATAAATAAAAAATATGCATTTTATTTTCTTTTTTTTTTTCAAAAAGCCTTTCATCCTTCTTAGGTCGATAAATGAGTACCAACACAGGTTGGGTGATATTGTATGTATATTTGTTCTACAAAAAGAGCTTAAGCGTAAGTGCTATACAATAACATATTATCATTTGGCCTTGGACGTCTGCTTGGATTCACAGTAATTTAGTGTACTTAGGAACAATGCTATTTATTGCCACTTCCTGTTTTGTCAAGGGGTCAAAGGTCGTGTTTCATCGCTTTTCGGGATGTCAATCTGGGGTGGGGTCAAATTACCCACCCCAGAACTCTGACCTCTTGACCACACGACCCTTGACCTCTGATGACATCACTTCCAGTGATGTCATCAGAGGTCACGGGCCGTGAGGCGAGGGGTGGGTCACATTTTTTAGGCTATGTGTGGGCCACTTTTTTTTTGGGTGACCGGGCCTATTTATTTTCCCAGTCAAACCCTGTTTATAAATACAAAATAAATAAAATAAACCGTATATCTAAAAGTCGCACAAATACTAGTTACATGAACTATAATTGACAGTCCGTTCTCCCCCCTGCGTAGGATCAACAGTGCCCTCGCAACCACTCATGCAAGATAACTGCCTTACTTTTTTCAGACCGCTTAAGAAGTGTCTGTATTCCACGCCAGACACATCAATCAGTCCGGGACCACCTCCTGACTCTCCATTCCACGTTGGGTGCCTGAGTACGACTCCTTGGTGCACACCATTTGCCAGTAAACACCACAATGACGCTGCAGGAAGTATGGCACTGGCAACATCCTCCAAATTTTTCCTATAATGTGCCAGCATAATTGTCAATATTTCCGTGTCCTTTGAACGTGCGGTTGGCGCACTTTCGTCTCATCCCTTTCTGAATGATGATGATGGACGTCCTAATTTCGGCTGGAGAGATCATTAGAGTTCAATCTCTCTGTGATAAATGCCAACCACCTCACCTCGGCCAAACTCATCATCCTGTCCTGCACATTGCCACATCGAATCTTACATAAGCACTCCTTATGCTTGGCCGTGCTCTCACTCAGTTCCACCACCAGCGTGCTCACTGGCACCCCTCAGTAAAATTGTGCCCAACCTAAAATTTCCAAATCCATGCACCATACTACATCCTTGGTGGCTGCCCTGAGTAGCCCTCTGAACCCTCCATACTGTTCCTTGTTGCCGACTCTGCACCTGCAGCTGGCCCACATACTGGCAGATACCTCATACTCTCTGGGTGTCTCCTTACTCAGTTCATCCTTTCCTCTCCAAACCTTCCTTCCTTATATAGCCTATCTTCCTCGTGCAGACCACTATGGGTGATGGGATTTGACATGGGGGGCAGTGGGTCCTCTCTTTCTGTACTCCCTGCACCAGCTTACCTGACGTCTTTTCCTTCCAGCTCCAATGTCAACACACGAAAAAAGTTCCTCAGACACGTCAGGTAAGTTAAACATAAGATCCTTTATTCCGGCTACTCTTAAATCCATAAGATTACATGAGAGGAACCCACTGGCACCCACATTCCAGGTTACATATCTCCAACTGCCTGTGTTGGATAGCCAGCACCCTAGCATTCTCTTACTCATACATCAAAACTCTCACCTTCCAACACTCTCACTGACTTCATGCACTCCAGACTAGCTTGCATCCATCCATCGGCAAAACACTTCACAACAGTTATCCAGTGAGTATATTAGCTCGAGACGACTCAATGTGCTTCAAGCAAGTAGGTTCCATGGAGCTCAAAGTGTGTCAAATTGGCCTGCACTAGTAAAGTCATTGGATGATATATTTCCTGGAAGTAAATGGATGGGGAAGATGCTGAATGAAACGCCATTATTGGGATATGGACTTTGAAGGTAGATATGTTTATAAGTACTGGGAAGCCGTAATGTGATTGTTGATGTAGGGAAGGGGTAGCACCAACAGGGCATTGTGATTAGAAGCAACAGAGCCCATAAGACACTGCAGAGATGGTATATAGGTTGTGAGACTGATATTTGGCACTGATGTAATAAAGTGTCCTTTGTACCTAAGTCTCCCTAGTACGTATAAAAAGAGGACTCCTTTGTTTGATAGGAGGTCATTCAGCCAGGAGGGGATAGTTTGTCGATATGTTTCCTCCATTGCAACGAACAAACTGACTCTGTCACCTGCTGCAAAACATAATCACAGTTTGGAGTTTGTGTCAACTACGTCATCCAGTGAAATTAGCTTGACCTGATTCAACATGCTACAAGCGAAATTGAATGAACTAACTCAATCCATGATAAGTAGAGTCGTGCTCATAAAGTTGTGTTAGCGTTCAAGCAGAATTGACACAATTAGAGCCAATAGGCACCAACATCTGCAATCCATTCAAGGTATTTAAGGCATAGAGTGGCTTAATTCCTTGTGAGTTTCTAGAAACAGTGAGCTGTTGACAGGAGTTAGAGAGGGAGCAAGTGAGAGCTGATAGCTGCTAGGGAGAGGGAGGGAAAGTAGATCTAGAGTTGCTGAAAAGGACACAAAAGAAAAAGGCAAGGTCAGTAAGAAGGGAGTAGGAGATGGTGGCAGAGGATTTATAGTTAAAGAAGGTAAAGCCTTGTGTGCCCCAAACCCAGGACGTCCATGGGGAAGACCAGCAGCAGTCCACGCCAGCACATACTGTGCAAATGCAGCTGTCTCATGCAATCCCCCCTCCCCCAGTTAAACCGTCGAAGATGAAGCAGTGGCAACCCAATGCAGAAGAGCAGCAGCCCTCACCACCCCCGGCTGCTCTTCAGTCGGTGCCCCAGAAAGCAACAACAGAGCTCGAGCAGCCTAATAACACCAAGGAGGAGGAGGAGGTGCGTCCAGTGTTGAGGAAAAAGGAAAGGAGGGATTCAGAGGCCTGGAAATAGGCTACTGCTTCACCAAGGGAGCCCTATAATGACAATGGAGTCCTGACTCAAATGTTCAATTTGTGGGTAGACTGTGGGACAGGGCAAAGAGCCCCACTTCACAACAATCAGCATGCCAAAACACCTGGAGAGAGAACACCCCGCGGTCTTCTCTTCAGGTCATTCTGAAACAAGGACTGCCTATCCCTGAGATGATATCCTGTAGTGGTGCTCTTGGTTGCAAGGTTGGAAGGCACCATCCGTAGGACCTGCTACCTGACGTGGGAGAGGGGTGATGCTAGAGTGGGACACCTGTGGCAAATCAAGGCTGCCACATGGAAGAACAAACTGACAAATGCTGCCAGGTGGAAGACCCAACTGCAAAATGCAGAGTGCAGCAGTGTCACACAATCCGTTTCTGATCCCATCTCAATTTGCAGTTTTTTGTCCAGTTGTGTTGCACAGTTTTTTTCTCCATTGCAAAATAAAAATGAGATAAACAAAAAATCCTAAAAGATCAAATACAAAATCATGCACTCACATTTTTTTTTTCAGAGAGAGCAGAAAATCTATTTGGCTGCCCCGAGGGAGAAACACACACATCCATTCTTTTCTGTGGGAGCAGAAAATTCAGTTGACTGACTGGAGTTAGAAAGACCCATTTGAACAATTTTCCTAAGAGCACAGACCATTTAATTGACTGGCTCTTCCTCAAAGGAATGCCACTCCTTGAAAAATGGTTATGGCTCTCCCTCCACGGAAACTGCAGTATTTGGGGAGTAACAGTGGATAGTGTTTTGTGCCAATACAAGAGGGCTATATTTAAAAATGACATTGAGATTCACATATTTTGTTGTTTGCATGTTGGTGACTGTGCTGGTACCGTTCCTGCGTTGGATTTTCCTAATTCTCTTTAACCACCCTTCTCTCCTCTCCGTCAACCCCCAGGAAACGTGGAGAATGTTCAACTGGAACATATGCAGGTATGGAAATTAATTCCTTTTGAAAGTGAAATGGGTTATCGGATGTCGATTCCTCACATTCTTCGTTCTAGAAAGTAAGGACTAGTTAACTACCACCATTTACTGGCTCAAGCACACAATGCCATCAAATTTAAAAATAAATGATTCAATCATTATTTGTGCTCTATTAGGTGAATCTCTGGGCCAAACACATCTATGTTTTCTTGAAGTACAACAGCTATTGTAATTGTTGATAATCATCCTCTTGAAACACAGTCAGTGTGTGCATGAACTGGTTTCATGCACCTAAATCTGATTCTAAACTTCCCCCCGCACCATCATTGTCTATTGGTCTTCAGGAAAGAAAGAAGTTGAAACTTTTTAGGGTTTAGTTGGGTGCATATTGTGTGGTCTCCATTTGAATCGGTACTTAAACCTATCATTTGGGATGTTCCCTAAGGCTTGCCTATAAGCCCCCTTTTGTTTAGTTCATGGATGAGCCCTTTACCTGATTTTCGAATAGGAGAATTGGAGGATGTACAAGCTGACTGTTTCAAGGATTGTTTGTCACCCAGTTTGTCAGCAGGTCAGTTTATGTTTGAACTTGAACTGGCCAAAGTGTCTTATTTCAAAAACTGAGATTTTGTATGTGTCACATCTCATGTACGGCGTTGGTCATTATGGAGGAGATGGAGAAGAGTCTGTACAATTATTCAGTCTTCCCCCCAGATGGCACCTGAAGGCACGTGTACCATTTCAGTTGTTTCATGCTCACGCGCTCCCTTCCTGTCCCCACCCATGGCTGTTCTGGGCAGTGGATATCAGCAGTCACCAGCTTGGATGCAGCGCGTCGCTACTCTCCCAAGCAGATGCTCCATGAGTTTTGCCAATGTAACTCAATCTGACCTTTTGGCTGATGTTACTAAGTGTAAAGAACCCCCACAATATATCTCACTTGTTACTCAATTTACCAATGATTCGTCATTACTATATAAAATGGTTAAAAAGCACTGGCACATTTTGAGACTGGATCATGATCTTGAACTATATTTGACACCCAAGCCTAAATTTACGTTTACAAGATCACCAACGATCAAATCGATGGTTAGTCCATCTTTTTTTAGAACAAATTGCCCAAATCTGCTTGGTTACAACAACCGGTGGCTTTGACAAATGTGGAAATTTTAATCAGTGTCCATGGGCCCACTCGAAATGTAAAGCTTTTTCTGATAAATATGGCTCAGAAGTGATTATCTGTGATTTTATTAATTGCAAGACTACTTTCGTGGTGTATGCCATAATATGTGTTTGTGGCAAGCTCTACGTGGGAAGCACCATTCGACAGCTCAGAGTTCGAATTAGAGAACACCTAGCCAGTCTCAAAATATGTGAGCCAAAATCTCCTCTAGCCATCCACTGGCAACTTGACCACCAGTTGGATCATATTACTGATCTGCGTTACATTGGATTAATGAAAGTGCACCACGGTAAAAGAAGAGGCAGTCTCAAACTTAAACTTAGACAAATGGAAGCCAAACTTATTTGTTTTTTACACTGTACAGCCAGAGGTCTCAATACCGATCATGAGATGTATGTATTTCTGTAAATCCAACACTCATTACTTAGATGAAGATGTCACAGTTATACAGCCAGCATCTTCATATTCCACTTATGCGATACATGTGCTGTCTTTAATATGTTTCACCTAATTTATATTATGTTATGATTGGGACCTGTTGGGCCTGCCCCGGGGGCCCTCCCTCTTGTGATCTAGCGCCAGCGCCTGCTTTATCTTCACTCACTTCATGTACATTATGATGGGGACCTGCCTCTCATGGGGCCTCTCCCATTATGCTCTAACATAGTCATATTGTGTCCCACCTCAATGCTACATGCTTTAGAATATTGCATTACCAACTCCATCGAGCTCCAATTTTGCAGTGACACGACTTTTACTGGAATGCCATGTTTGGCCCAATATTGTTCGCCTTTAATGTTGTTGCCTTACCATATTCATTTTACTAGCATGAGGTTTCATGCACCTGTATATTGCCCCATCATTCTTTTTACTACTTTGTTCTAACAGTGTACTCTTTGTGTTCCACTCTAATGTTCACTTTGCTTGCATGACGTTTCATGCTTTCAATAATGTGCTGTACCAACTCCCCAACAATGATAAGACTGTTGTTGGAGCGCTAATTTGGGATTAATATTGTCCATCTGAAATATTGTTATATCATCACATTTGCTTTGCCTGCATGATGTTTCAAGCATTAGAATATCGCTCCACCAACCTTTTAGAGCCCCAGTTTCATTATTAGACCAATTCGGCAGAAACGCCAGTTTCGGATTGACTTTGTTTACCTATGACGTCATTAACGCAACGCCACACGTCCTTACGTTGCCTACGTCACTTCCGAAGTATTATCTCAGTACACGAATTCACTACCTTTCATCACTGGGATCTACCCGTAAATTGCTGTGCCGCTCGATTGAACGAGTGAGTCATCTTTGAGAATGACTGCATCTTATCTTATGGATTCAAATCGTCTCGGGTAGACTTTAAATTATGTTCCTTTTACTTTGTTTCAGGCCATATATATGACTCAGCCATTACGGAATTTATTTCAATGTGGCTGTCATATTGCATGACGATCTTGGTGTTTCTGCTGTGTAGTGCACATGGCCATCCATTAGGTATGTGTTATTAAATTTTTGCTTCCACGCAATTCTTTGAGCTTTTTATTGTTTCCACTCATTTTCTGGTATTATTTTACTTAAAGTTAGGATTCTACAGATCATTCTTTGGCTGCAATTGGTCGTGGTAAAACCACTTTCGTTATACATGTCACTTGACCCACTATGGGATATTTATGTAGTGGATAACTCACGAGTGCACACCTGCTGTTTTTACTTCATAGAACACTTTGATCTACCTTTCCTAAATGATGGTTTTCAGTCCACTTCTGGCACGCAGCATGCTCACAGCACCCTGGTGCTTTTCTTGTTGCTTTGAGATTGTATTCTAGAACTTTTCTCAGGTGACTCGGGCTTGAATCACATCCAGGCTGACCTCGGTGCGACTTTGAGGCTAAACAGAGCACTTATATCACTAATCTAATATTATAATATGAATCTTGAAACTGATTAGGTCAACATTACTGATATGTTTTATGCTTTCAAAATGCCAATTACCAAGTGTTTGCTCACTTTGATTTTGTTTTCCTTTTGATACTTCTACCGACTAAGCATTACTTGTCCCTCCCTCTCAACCTGACATGTGGTACGCAATTTTACTTCTAATTTGCTTGATTTATTTAATCTTGAATACCTTTTTGGTTTAAATGCATGATTGTGACATTGGAACTTCCATGTATTTTTCTTTGATGGTCAATGTTTACATACTACATGATGGTTAATTTTACTCTGTTGGAACGTATACCTTGCCTGTAATGTTATTATGTGATGCTATATTTGGAATTTATAATCTGTCTGAATTATTCAGCCCTGAAGACGACCTGCGTGTTGAAACACGTGCCAGCTGTTCAAATTTAATTAAATTTACAAATACTTTCTCTTGCATTTACTATCATTACTCTAATTGGGCAAAGCGCATAACCATCCCATCCTTCACTAGTATGCTCCAGGAGTTCGCCTGTTCCTTGTTTCGAGTATCAAGCCTTTCTTGTTTCTACTTGTACTAACTCTGTTTCTGTCCCTTTAGGAATCCGCGGCCCTCGCCTTTCCATATTTTTCTCCGACATTCCTCTCCGCCACGATAACACTCCCGACCAAACTGGTGTGTACAGTCGGAAGCCTCCTGCATTTATCCTTTCTCCTCAGTGAACCCGCTCATAATTTCCTTCATTCCGGCAGTGCAGAGACTTTCTTGCTCAACGACCTAACGCATTCTCAGTAAACCGTTAATGACAGGCCCGTTTTTAGCATGCTTGTTGTAATAAGCCAACATCAGTCCGACCAGGTGTGCGTGACTTCAGCCTTCACTTAATCGTACCTTTCTTCCCAATATCCCTGTTTACTCTGCTTCTCTAACTCTGCAGCACAAGGTCATTTTTCTCCAGACACCACAATTTGGCAAGCCATGAAGTCTTCTGGAAAACACTTCCGGTAGTTGTCTACATGTTCAAAGTCTGTCACTCTTAGAATCCCTTTAATTTTACTTACCTATGTTCTTTCCTTCCCTGCAGTACAAACATGTCTCCCGATTGGCAGCACCACAGACAAAGTGATTGATACTCCACTACTTACCTTTCGGAAGAGCACACAGAACTGACAGAAGGATCCAGCCATCAGGGTTTCCTTCCCCAGAGGTTTTCCCTGGGAGTCCTGTCCTTCCGACTCTTGTCTTCAGGATGGAGGGGCAGGGTTTTTTCAGGGGGATTTCTCTAAGTCTTCCGACAGCTGCATCTGGAACAGGTTAGTGCTTGCCAATCTCGTACTACTTGACAGTCATATTTGCATCTCAATGATAGTATGCTCCATCCTCTCTCATAATCACTCACCTGACAATCTTGAATAATCATCAGTGTCTGACTCTTGCCTGACACAAATCTGGCCCATGGCATTAGATGACTGCCCTGCGTCATATGTCAGAAAATTGGGAGTATAGTTGGATCTCATGCTCTCCATGGAACATCAGGTTTTACGGTATTTGGATCATGCTTTCTCCATCTACTCTTCTTAAAGGGATTTTTAGATTACGTTCCTCATAAAATTCAATTGTTAAATGCCTTTGTGTCCAGTAGATTGGATTTTTGTAATCCAATTAATCTCTGCATGCTTACATTGACCCTTCAAAGATTGCAAATTGTTCAGAATGCAGTGGTTAGGTTTCTGTCATATTTGGGTCAGAGAACTCACATTTCTTCAGCATTACATTAATTACCTTTATGACATTGGCTTTCAGGCTCTCTGTCTTTTACACAAGGCCTACTATAATCTTGCCCTATACTTAGTATACTTTAGTGGTAGGATCCAATATTATTCTTCATCCAAAGTGCTCCGTTCAGCATCTTCTGGACATATGTAAGATGGGGTGGCCGCACATTTTCTGTTCAAGCAGTCAAGCTCTGGAATTCTCTGCCAATGTGTCTTCATTTTACAGCTAAGCACCTTGAGTTTAGTTTAGATGCAGATGAAAGATTTGTTTGTTCCGTCACCAATGTTTGCTTCCTATGCTGATTTGGGGTGGGGCTCAATGAGCTTCGAAATCAGCACCGCAAGGCCTTGCCGAGGTGGATGCTGCACATTAAAAGCCACTCTTACCATAACATACCATATTATATCATATCAGGGGCCTCATTACGGGGATGGAGGTAACCCGCCGGTGCTACCGGCGGGTTGCCGCCATCCTCATAACCCCGAATCTGCCGTCTGATATCCTGGTGCCACGGGGACATTACAAGTCCCATCGGCCCGGGATATCAAGCAACGGATTCGGGAAGTCACCATTCCCATGGAGTCTAGTGGGACTCCATGGGAATGGTTTCATGGAATCACTGGCACCATTGTTAATGGTGCTGGTACTTCTGTGAAAACTCTGCTATCCAGGGCCGTTGCGCCCAGCAGGTCAGACCTACCGGGTGCAACAGCCCCGGAAGGCATAGTTGAAGTGTGGCGGTCCAGAAAGGGTGCTGGTACGGTGCAATCAGCACCATAATTTCTGGACTGCCACACTTAGAATGAGGCCCCATGTCTCAGACACAATATTTTCTGCTGTGTTAAAAATCATGTCACAATAAACAATGGTTGAAGGTCAGCTCACCATCTTGAATGCCCATGTAAAAAGTCCAGGACAGACCTGTCTTCTCTCTACAGTAGTGAAATAGATTAGTGTTAAAGGTTTTGACACCATCCCTTAGATATCTGTCAACAGAATCCTAGAAAGAGCTCATCGTATACAACCACAGTTCGTTATTGGGGGATTTGCATAGCTTGCCACAAACCTTTGACATAGGTGCTGTTTGTTTTTCTGCCTGTGAAGTACTTACTAGAATGCATGCAGAATCTAAGCTAGTACTCCTATTGGTGGCTGCAGATGCTGGGCGGATGTGGAGAACAGCCTACCAGAGGGATGGCCATCATGGTTAATACTGTACCTTGCCAATCATTCTATGCCTTCCAGTACAGCAGAGGGAAGCAGGTCTTTTTTGGTAAATGTTCCAATTTTAAGCAAAAGTTAATGAGGGTTTCAAGCTGACAATGCTGTCTCAATCATGTTGTTAAGTCTGTCTGAAATTCGAAGAAGCCAAAGCATTTGGTCAGAAAGTGACATGCCAGATGTATCTCTTTGCTCTGGAAGGCACTTTAAAGTGTATAAATCTGTTACTTTAGCAGGTTTAGAAGTGGCATCACTTCACTTAGAGTGCCTTGACCCTAAAGGAAATGTGGTGAGTAGCTTCCTTAAAAGGTCTTAATTGACTGTAAAGTGCTACAACATGAACCAGTGAGAAGAAGAGATGATGGAAGAGGAGAGGAACATCTGTCACACTGCAAGGTGTAGGCCTGCCCTCTCTTCTTTTAACTGCTCACCTTTGAAGCTTGTAAACCATCAAGTTCCAAGTCGTTGGCACATCTTGAACATGTTGTTGAAATTATAATTTAGGAATGTTCTTAAGCCCCTCCTTGGTCCCTTGTCCATCGCCTTCCTATGAGGCACAAAACCTTGGTGTCATCTTCGACTCCACTCTCTCCTTCTCTCCTCACATCACTGACCTTGCCAAGAAGGCCCATTACCAGCTGCACCTCCTCAGAGGTATTCTTTCTTTTCTCACTTTCTCCCACAAGCTCACTCTCTCCAGAACCCTGGTTCTCTCTAGACTGAACTACTGCAACAGCTTCTTTCTCAATCTGCCTTCCTCTACTCTCCACCCTTTGCAACTAGTCCAGAACAGGACTGCAAGACGTATCCTTGGCCTCAAGCCCAGGGACCATATCTCTCCAGCCCTGACATCTCTCCATTTGCTCCTAGTGGCTGCAGGGATCAAGTTCAAGACCCTCTGCATCGTTCACAAGGCTGTCTGGGGCCTGGGACCCTACTACATCCAACTCTCTCTTCCAAAATACCTTCCTTCTCAAGCCATTTTGCTTAGCTACCTCCAACTCTCTGGGGGCCAGATGCTTCTCCAGGCAGAGAGTGGGGGGTAGATCTCACTCCTCTGCAGGTGCCTCACTCTGTAATGGCCTCCGTGTGCCTCTCACACATGAGCCAGATCACCTGAAATTCCATAAGCTGCTGAAGACCTTCCTTTCCTTCTCTGCTTTCTTTCTCTCTCTCCCCTGCTGACCTACCTGCCTGCTGCACCGACCAGTAGTCTGGCAATCCCCAGAGTCTCACTGGGTACCAGGCTCCTCCATGCTCAGTCTGCCCTGCACTGTCTCCGGGCCTACCGCACACTTAGGGGCTGTAACTGTAACCTCTACAGTCCACTGCCTCCTTGCACCTACCCAGAGCCGTGCTGCCCTCTATGCACTCACTCAGAGCAATGCTGCCCTGATTGTACCCCCCACTCCCTGGCACTTCCCCCTCTCCCTTCTCGCTGCACATTTGTGCTGTCACACTTGCACGATCTGAATGACACAAGGCCTAGTAAGATTGCTTGTTTTGTCCTCCCTCTGTCCCCCACCCCTTGTCTTGTCACGCCTAGAAACACTTGTGTACAGGTGCATTATAAATGACATATCATATCATATCAATGTACTCTAATGGTACATGTGTTTTCAGAGAATGGCAAAAATTGTGCCAGTTGTCGGTAATGCCACAGCGCTGCTGTCCTCTTTCAAGTAAATGTGCACAAGAAGATTCATGCAATGAGCAAAACATGGGATATGTTGGAACTTCACCTGCCATCATGCAGACACTATGTGGGCTTGAATGATGAAGTCTAATGTGCAGAGACATTTGAGAGATGATCCATGAGCCAATTCTTGCTGTCTGTTGGACAGAATTTAGGGCAGAAAATGCTGTTCTTTGAAAGTCTTCACACGATTCCAGCACAGTTGGAAAGTACATCTAGCCTGGCGTGTTGTAACTTGGGGAGGGGTCATTTAAAAATACTTTGAAATCTTGATGTTCTGAAACACAAAATGGCTGCATATCCCTGGCTATCGACTCTGCCATTAACAGGTGAAGTGTTTTTCTTGCATAGTGTGTTCTCTTCTCTCAAACACATCGGTGATAGTTTGGTAACGCGTGTAAAGCAGTGATGTACCACAAACTGAAGTAGCAGAACTAGAAACATGTGTCTGTGCTGTAGATGATTGCTTTCATGCTGCTATGTTGAGATTGATCTAGTGCCCTCCGGGCAGTGCGACTGTCGTCAATCTTAGCTTCTACTGCAGTTGTCTGGACCCTGTTGCACTTTCTACTGTTTGCCGCTTCGTAAGCGCCCATGGATGGCATTAAGTTGTCGTTTAAGCCATTCCGTGCTGAGTGGCCCAGCCTCTTTCCCATGGCTGACTTTCTGTTTACAGGTTGTACCTATAGCAGGATTTCTGTGCTTTGGGTCTACCTTAACATGACATCAAACAAATGATGATGAAGATTGGAACTTGGAAGAAGTCGCCCTGAACGGCTTGCCTTTTCCTTTGTCACTGTGGCCTAGCCTGTGGGTGGCCGTTCATTGCGTGCATTTTCTGCGTAGCTTGTTTGCCCGGTCTGACGAGCAGAGGCGTAGCCAGGATTGTCTAACAGGTGGGGCTTGAAGCTAATGTAGTTGGTCCAACCTCTGTCGTATTAACATCTCTAAATGCCCACACAACGCTGCTGAGTGGCCGTTTAGAGATTTTGGATGGGCCTTGCCTGCTCAGGCTCTACCCTGTCCATGTCTCTGCATCTTGGTACTTGATAAACTGCACCAATAGCGGACTCCAAACCTTCCATACCTTGCTATCACCTCTAGCTGTTGTTCTTTCAAGTGACTGCTGTTCATTTGAGGAATGCTCTGATTCCAAGCCAGAACCCTGGGTATATTTTTCTTTTTTTTAACTTATTTCTCGAAATCATCTTCCTTCCAGCTGACCACAACTGTGTCATGCTCTTCCTCCTCCCACCCACACGTGTGCTCATGCCATTTGCGTTCTGAATGCCATGACGGTAAAAAACAGTGCACAGAAGAGTGTCGTGTATGGGACGACCCTGGCAGCCTCCGGACTGCCAACGGGTACAACGGCATAAGCCTTGAGAAGGGTGACGCAGCGGGAGGGTGGCTGCATTGCACAGCGGTACTGCGGCCAAAAGGCGAACGTGTAGGGCTGTGGCCTTCCATTGGCGGCTTCCAAGGCATCCTGCTACTGACAGCGCCATTGCAGCATGTTCAGCTTGTGATTTACTGTTGGCCCGACGTCCCTCTCCTGTGGTCTGACTTGCAGCAGTGTCAGCCATTTCCAGAAGCCTGATTTCTTTCATGGCCATCACCTATAATAACCGTTTAAATAGACCCATCTGTACATATTTTTGAAGAGCCTTTAAGGTATTTCCTTTTGTAGGGGGGGGGGAGATCGGAAAGTTTTTCCAGCAGTTGATAGTCTGGTTGGAGGAGGCATTTTAGACTAGGGTTATATTGGTACACACTTTGGAAACGTGCTAATGTCTCACTTTAGAGAATATTGTCTTGCTTGCAATCACTTTTATTTTCAATAGCACGCTTGATGTAAAAACTTGACACTAAAAGCAGCCTGGTAAACAAAAACTTGATTACATTCAGAATCAAAATAATTTCATATATGTTGAAAAATGAAGTGAAAATAGAGACAGAATCTCAAAATGCTACCCTCAATGGCTTGATATTAAAGATTAATGTCAGATAGCTGAATGATCAAAAAAGCACTGTCACTGATTTTACTATGCACTGATTTCTGTCCATGTCAGATATTTATGAAAGCCACTGTATAAAACAGCAGCAGCCTGCTGTAAAGGGTGAGTCTGACTAAAACATGCTTGCATTTCTGTTTCAACCGTTCTAAACCATTTTAAACCAACATAAAACTCTTGTCTGAAACGAAAAGGGTGCACTGCAAAAGAAGTGTGTCGTTTTCCAACTGGGTGGGTGGTGAAATAAAGTCTAGCTATCCATAGAGCAACATATCCAGGCATAGAATTGTCTCTGTGCCCTCTGTGCAATAAAGGTGGCGCATGCAGGCAGAGCTGGTCCCATCACGTAACTTCCCATAAGTTCCAGTATCCCACAAGTCAGGCATGCCATTGATGTTATCACATCAATTCCAGCATCCTTGGAGTGGGCTCCGCCTCGCGAATTGGGGGTTCAAATCCTTGGAATCATTTATTCAGCTTTAAATGTTGTTATTCTATTTTATTTATTTACAGGCTTATAAAGCACAGGAAGACCACAAGCATCGGGCACGTACACAAAACATGTACGAAACAGACAAGACTGAAAAGCTCTAACCTGAATTAACGGACTGTCCGGGTGGTCTAGGATAAATTATTTGACCAGATGGGTTTTAAGGTTCTTTCGGAAAACCTAGTGGCTGGGTTCAAGTCGGAGAGTTAAGGACAGCTTGTTCCAATGCCTTGTTGTTAAAGCAGGAAGAGCTCTGCCCAGTCCAGTGGCTCGACTTTAGGAAGGCACAGTGATCCTGCCCTGTGCCTCTGACCTCAATGAATGATTCGGGGTATAACATGGAATCTTTTTCTTGAGGTTTGTCGGTGCTGTGAAGTACAGGCACCTAGGCACTAGTTCAAGGATTTGAAATGCATCCTATCTTCGATCTTGAGCCAGTGCAGTGCTTAATGAAATGGTTTGAATTATTCAAGCTATTTCGAATCTCTTTTGCTTGGATATGTTAGAATCGCGCTGCTCGATCAACTGTAATTGGCACGTGTTATATGAATGTAAGCAGATACACATACCCACTGGAATGTGTATGGCTGTGTGTGCATCTAATGATATTTCTGATGTTTTAGTGGATAGGTGCGTGCTAAATCTATATTTACCCAAGAGGACACAATCACAATGATAGACTTGAATATACATAATGTTAAGTTAGGGACAGGATTTTTCAAAGCTTTTGCTTTCAGAGAATACTGTTAGTGTTCTCTTTGCTCACCTCGTGGTGCAGTTTAGCTTCCACCATAACTGTGCGCGAAAAGGCCTCTGGGCCTGTCTCTGCCACTACTGGCGAATGCCCTCCACCAGCACCTTGCAGGCAGTGGCAGACTATGAGAAGCACATGTCTAACCTGGATCACGGGCCTTGAAATCCTCAGTTGGGAATGTGGATTAACTCAATCTTTTTGTTTACCAAATGGACAAATAGCCTGATATTGGAATATTCTAGTCTAGCTGTGAGTGTCTCTTGCTGGGACCTGATTATTGGCCTGTCTGCCATCCTTCCTGTACACCAAGTGTTGCTGGCAGAGAGGAGGCAGAGTGGAATAACCCTTTGTGCAGAATCTGGTTCCCGGGGAGAGTACCCCCCTACCCATAAAATTGTTTACCTTCACCTCTGGTGTTGGTCAATCTTTGGGGTAGGGCAGTCAGGAATCCTTCTGTTGGGGTATAACGGCAGGGGAACCAAGATTGCCATCTGGCGCCATAACTCGGACCCCCATTCCTTTGACAACGAAGAGCTCTTCATGCAAAGGCCCCAGCCTGCAACTGGAAGTCCCTCTTCGCGAATCCCTCTTCGCGAATGTAAGTTGAGTCTTTTTCTTATCTTGTTTGTATGTTGTTTCTCATGATGTATGGCTTTGGTGGTGCAGCTTTGTGGCCAGGGAGAAATGAAGGACCTGCAAAGGAAATGTCCCACCGTTTAGTGTACAGGCAATAAGCTCTTTGATGATTAATGTAGTGTCATGCAAGTGGTCGTGTATAGTGAGTGCCCTTCTGCCACTGTTGGAGGATTGGCTGATACCTTGGGGCACATTGAGAAAAAGATGCATTAAGGAAAAGACAATGCAACTCATTACAAGTGTGGCGGTGTGTGGTAAAAACGGCAATAATGCAATGGCAATTCTGTCACCTCTGCATTACTGCCGCATTACCGAACCGCTGTACTATGAGTTTGGTGGTAAGGTGGAGGATAAACCCCCAGCAAATCCATCCATTGAAAAAGTGCTAGAAAATGCTGCTTACACTGATTGAAAATATTTTGAAAGAGATGGGGCTCAGTACAATGGAAAGATACGGATGCGCCGCCCAAGGATCCAGGCAAGCTCATTCCCTTTCGATGTCCAAGGAATGAAGAAAGAATAGAACTTCCGTGGTGCTGGTTGCTCAGTGGAAAGGCTACCGATTCACACAGGACACATCCCAATTGCATCACTGGCTTTGAATCACAGATCAACAAACTGCATCGGAAAAGGAGATCCATGCTGCATGGATAATGCCCATGCTGCAATCAAATACCGTACCTTCCAGAATTGAGGAATACATGGAATAGAGGGAGGAAGTAGCGGAATTGCACTGGGAAGTTTCAGAGTTACAGAACAATTTAGAGAGGTGCCCGCCGGAATGACAAGAACAATCTCAAATTAAAGGGTTGTCTGAGCTGTATCTTATCAGGGATGCCAATGAGGAAGCCCAAACTAATGTTGAAACTGTGAACAACCCCCCTACATATGATACCAGTACAACAGAAGGGTTAGATATGGTGGCCCCAGTTGTATTCACTATAAAGTAGCGCAAAAAAGCAAACATTACAAAATAGATACAGTTGATGCATTGTCGCAAGAAGCCGAAAATGTTTCTGCTTTGATGGACGGATACTCCAATGTAGAGGAGCTGTTGACAACAAAAGACTTGGATGCTGAGGCGATAAGGACGGAGTTGAGTGAGGTACTTGAGAATTTATATAAGGAACAGAAGGCAGAAGAAGAGAAATCATTTTTACTATGAGGAAGACACCAGAAAACTGCCAAAAATGATGTCAAGGAATAATTAACTAAGGTTCATCAGAAAAAATGGAAAATAATTCAGGATAAGATGAGGGAGCTCAACCTTACACAGGGAACCACCCACACGAGTCATTGCTTGGGAACATCATCTGATGAGTGGGGCAGGGATTAATCAAGAGGAGGCACAAGCCTCTTTGTTATAGTGAACCTCAGAAACAAGACATACATAGGGTCAGTACATGTTTACTGATGGAGGCAATCCGGGATATGGAGAGAGAGGAATGAGGAGTTTGTGTAGGGACCATAAAGGTTCATTCACACATGAATTTTGGCATCAAAGGTTGGTCTGAGTTGTTGCCTACGTTAACTCCTAAGAAAGAAGAATGCCGGTTAGTACATGGACGTCTTGTCTCAGGTAATTTTTGATGGAAAGTCCCATTTGACAGTGGAAGACAAATTGAGTATCTGGGAAACTTTTCCACAGGCAGTCCAGAATGAAATAGAATATAGGGCAAATGTGACAAAGAAAGTGAGCATTGAGTAAAGAGAATGGATGGGAAAAGATATCGCAAGCACATGATCCAAAGGAAGGTTGTACCGGTGAGAGAATGTATAGTGTGGCAAGAGGCAGGTTACCCACACTGAAAAGGGGAAGGATAAGGTGTTTGGACAATACTCAATGTGCGAGGGGAGCAGTGTCAACAGCGTGGCACTGCATCGAGAAGAGGATTTAGAGCACACGAGAGAGGATGTAGAGGAAGAGGAGAAAAGAGGGGAAGAGATACATTATTTGGTAGGGACATGATACGATATATGATATGATGTGGAATTTATAACGCGCCTTTACACAATTGTTTCTAGGAGCGACAAGACAAGGATGGGAAACAAATGGAGGACAAAACAACGATCTTACTAGGCCTTGTGTCATTCAGATTGTGCAAGCACGGGGAAGGGGAGAAGTACCATGGGGGAGGGGAAGTGCAATTAACTCACAAGTACAGCCAGCAAGTGGCTCATAAGTGCAGAGAGAAGGGAAGGGACTGTACGGTTGGAGATAGAGACCCTTAACTGCTGACGAGCCCGGAAGCAGTGCAAGGGCAACTGGAAAAGGAAGGAGCCTGGGCGCGAGTTCCGAGGGTAGCCAGGTGACCAGTGTGCAGAGCAGTCAGGTGCATCAGCAGGGGAGAGGAAGAGAGAAAGCGGAAGCAAAAAGGGAGGTCTTGAGTTGATTCCGGAACTGGAGGTGGTTCTGCTCAAGTTTGAGAGAGGCAGGGAGAATGTTCCAGAGGGAGACCCCAGCTGAGGAGATCGATCTGCCCCCAACTCTCTGCTTGGAGAAGCATCTGACCCTCAGAGAGTTGGAGGTGGATGAGCACAGATGTCGAGAAGGAAGATGTTTTGGAAGAGAAAGTTGGAGGTAGAGCAGTCCCAGGCCCTAGAAAGCCAGTGAAGAGATTTCAGAGCTGGAGAGATATGATCCCTGGGCGGGAGGCCAAGGACAAGTCTCACAGTCCTGTTCTGGATACATTGTAGAGGTCAAAGATTAGAGGCAGTCCAGCCTAGAGAGGATCAGAGCTCTGGAGACAGTGAGCTTCTGGGGGAAAGTGAGACAAGGAAGAATACCTTTGTGGAGGTGCAGGTGATAGTTTGACTTCTTAGAAACGTCAGAGGTGTGATGAGAGAATGAGGGAGGGGAGTGGAAGATGACACCAAGGTTCTTAGTCCCACAGGACGCAGCAGGAAGAGGGCCCAGAGTGGGCAGCCAAAGAGAGAGAAGAAAGGAGGGAGCAGGTGTCCCAATGAGGAGGATCTCAGTCTTACTGGCATTAAGTAAGAGATCATTGGCGGCACACCATTCCTGAATTACGGCCAGACAGTCTGGTATGAGAGAAGAAGCAGAGGTGGCTGAGGGGAGCCTGAAAGAGTGCTGAGTGTCATCTGCATAACATTGAACATTGGAGCAGAAGGTAGCGATGCGGTGGGCATGAGGTGCCAGGTAGTGTTTGAAGAGCCTGAGAGAGAGGTTGGATCTCTGGGGAACACCAGAAATAGAGAGAGGGATACAAGAGAGGAAAGACCCAGTTGGACCTGTGAGGGTCGGTCGGTGAGAAAGGAGGTCAATCAGGCCAGGGCCTGATCAGTAATACCAAGGTTGATTGTACGGGTTGATACAACACAACTGTTCGTAGAGGGAGAGTAGTTATTAATAAAGAAAGAAACAAAATGTATGAGACCACACAGGTTGAAGACAATTTCTGACTTAGAAAATGAGGTGAATGATACCAAAAGAGATACGGGGAAAGTTAAGGGAGCAAGTAAAAAAGGCTGGCACAGAACTGGTATCTGCATATAGCCAATAAGACCTAAAATTGGCCAGAACAGGAAGAAGATAAAGCGCTTGAGGCACAAATGGGGAAAAGCACATGCTAAGACAGGGGCAAGCCAGTGTGAGACACTGCAGGACGGGTCACCAGCCATGTGCCAGTGCAAAAAGACAAATGGGGCAGGGCCACAGTACAGTATACTTTCAGTGTCGGTGGATTCAGTTATGAAATGTATGCTTTGGGTTTTTTTTTAATTGTTTTTTATTGTGCATATTAGCCAAAACACATTTCGACTTTTTACACAAAGTACAAAAATCATCAAGACATATAAAACTAGATACATGTATGCATTGATGGATTGGGGAGAGGAGCTGTCTTTGAAAATGGGTGTATTACCAGAATAGAAAGATTAGAAGATAATCGCAATGCAGGCTTGAGATATGACACAATTAATGATCAAATATGCTCAATTGGATTTGGGCGAACATAATTGTGCACGTCTGGGTGAGGAGGATATGATGGGCATTCATTTGATCGGAGCAGAAGGTCTAATCTGGGATTTTGCTAACATTCACTTATGGAAGTCAATGGACAAGGGAATTGTGTCAGTGGCCCCATTTTTGTCTGTCCTTAAGAATTGTGAAAGAGACTAAAGAGTTGATAATCACCCCTAAGTTTGGCTGGGAGAGATACCATGATATGTATATTGCACAAATGAGATGATGGGTGTATAAAGGATTGTATGTAATTACAGAATCCAAAACATATGAAGCCATAGAGTGTGCCAGGAGGTATGTTTACATGTATGTTTATTCTCCAGTTATGATGTAGAGAAGAAAACACTGGGACATCCACCCAGCCTAGCCCAGCTCAACAGGCCCAACTGTCATCCGTGCAACCTCGCTCCCAGCGCATACAACAACACTCCACCTTCAGTGACATCACTCCACACTCCAAATAACATCTCCCACCAAACCCACAGATCCAATTATAACATGTGCCTCAGGAGAGTATTTTACCAATTACAGAAAACATGAAGCTATTACTGGTGAGGGGAGGAGCTTAAGTCCCATTCTTTGCCCTGAATTGGCAGAAAAAGAGGAAAGACTGAGGGCGGAGATAAGTGATAGATTATAGAGTTAAAGAAAGCATTGACCCCTTGCTAACTACAATTGGTTACATCATTGCCAGAAATCTTAGCATTGGCCATGCCCGAATGCACCATCTTTGCAGTCCAGATTCTGGGTTTGCCCTTTATATAAAAGACAGCCTGAGGTGCACTGCCTTTGGATGATAATGAGAATTGTTTGTTATGGGGAATAGTACTCCTAAAAGACAGCCCCAAAACATATCATAGAGCTACGAAAGAGATAATGGAAGATTTGACATTTGCAGAAAATGTGGTTCAACATTTGGATGATATTCTGATTTGTAGCAATAACGAAGAGAGACATGATGAACATTTGACAGAAGTGTTGATGAGCATAGAGGAATGGTAGCTGAAAGTAAATATAGCAAAAATGTAGTGGAAACAAATCTGAAGTCACGTTTTTGGCACGGGGAGTATAGCTCAGTGGCAACGTGCTCATCTTCGAAACAAAACAACGCAGAGCAACACAGGTTTGAATCCCCGGTCTGCACTTAAAAACCTCTTCGGTATTAAGCACGTTATTAAAAACCAATTATACTTTTTGGGCATGTGTTTATTAGCAAAGGGCAAAATCATTGATAGACACAGAGTTTAGCTAATATTGATGTTGCCAATTTCCAGAACTCACAAGTCATTGCAATCCATATTGGTTTTTTTTTGGTGGATTCTCTAGAACATTTACCCCTTTGTTGGCAGAATTGGCAAAGATGTAAGATTGCTGTTTGAGACAGACACCATTTCAATGGGAAAGGGGCATTCACAAGCATCAAGCCAATTGATTGAATCTTTGTACACAGCACCAACGATTGGGACACCTTCACAACATTTTAGATATGGACTTTAGTAACAGAATAGACACATGTTAGTGTTGTTGACACATGTGTATTGCGCTAAGCACATGTTGATAGAATGTCATTCAGGGATGTTGAAAACAACATAACTGAGATGCACAAAAAGCACTTAGGGATTTGCCAATGCAAGAATAGGGAAATGGCTAGTGACTTTGTCATTATCAGATTTCGAAGTACAGGAGTCCAGTGAGGATAGCGTTGGAATAATGGGAGTTGAGGCGTCAGAAGAGCACACAGATGTGGTGTTACACCTGCAGAAACGTTACATCGTGTGATTACAGCCTGCCCACCAGACAGAGACCCAGGTTCTGCTGCAGTTTATTTCTGCAGTCATAGCTCGCAAGTGGTACGAGGGAGACTGAATGCTTGAGTTGGAGTAGTGACCAAAATGATTGAACCCTGTGGCGAGTTAGGGGCACTCTCCATCCTTTGGTATAAAGGGGCTGCACACTGGAAATGGGCAACAATATCGGTTGGCAGACAAGAACATTATTGCAGAGGGTAGAAATATTTGTTAAAAAGATCTATGTGATCACTGAAACCACACATAATTGCGACGGCCGAAAATGACGACTTATTTTATTTTTAAATAAACCCCCTTTACACCACATAGATATGCGGCGTGAGACCCCGTAACCCTGCATATTTCTAAAATATCCCATACCCCCCACATACCTAAGTGGTGTAAAGGGGGTGTTTAAAAAAAAGGTCAGGCATTTCAGCCATCCCAATTGTGAGGGCGACATTTTGGGCCATTTCCTTTGTTAAATACAGAAATGACATACCTGTGTGTGGTGTAGGGTAAAGGTGCCAACATCCCACACCAGGAGGCAGGGCATTTAGTGAGTACCCTGGCCTTGGAGAGAGGAGCCAAAAGACTGTGGAGAAGACAAAGAGAAACCATGAAACTCTGGACATATGTAGAGAAGCCAAGAAAGTGTGGTGAGGATGGGATGAGGATGGGATGAAGATGTGATCTCCAAACTCAAAGTCAGGTGAATGTCAGCTGACTCTAAAGAGGCAGAACCTCTTCCTCTATAAAGGACTGTGGAGGCTAGCTCATACTTTGGACAGATCTCAGATTATTAGAGCCTTGAACAACTAATGGATATTAACAGTTCCTCAAAAGATCAAGAAAGGCATGTGTAAACTGTGCCCGTGGATTTCAGGCACATGAAAAAGGAGGCAAGAGTTGGTAAATGTTACCACGCACAGGATGGTGGCTGGGAATAATGGCAGCTTGCGAGGAATGTGTATCACATTATCAGACTTGTTGAAAACATGACAGACTGATTAGAAATTGGAATGGTATCTTAAGGTAGGAAAAGAGGCCAAATGCTGCATGATGCCATTTTCGTATGGATTTGATGGGCCCATTACCAGAGACACCCCACAAATGTCTTAGTTCCAAAAAATAATTTCAATAGAATGCCAGAAGCATCTTGTTCTGGGAGCAGTGGGTTTTAACAGCCCCCCCTTTGCGGCTAAATGCCATTGACTTCCATTGGCCTGAGTCCTGTTTGGCATCCATCCTTCTCCAGCCAACTGGATATCAAGCCTGGAACTGGGACTCTCTTTAAGCTGGTCTCCGCTGGTGTTCCCTGGGGATGGTTGCTCCTTTGGCTGCACCTGTAGGGTGAAGCAAGCACTTGCATGATTTTAACCCGTGACCTCAGCTTGTCAATGGACTTTGTCTCAGTGTTTCCTGTAGGAAAGGTTTGCAACCTTTTGGGCTCATTAGACTCCTTGCAGGTTGGCAAAAAAGGAACTTGTCTGATTTTGGACTTTTGTCATAGGTTCCCCTTAGATCCATGTAGCTTTACACCAGGGAGTGGATTTTCTGGTTGGCATCTGTGATTGGTGGGGACATGAAAATGCTAAATCACTGCACTGCACTCACATCCATTGAAATGGATTGAGTTAATGCATCAAGCGTTGGTTGTGTGATGTCCCTCCCTGTCTACGAGTTTTTTGGGACCATGTAGATCTGGTGGTTTAAGACAATTCTATTTGGACTTTTGATGGCCATCTGAGCATTGTTTAAATGAGGAAACCATTTTGCTGCACATTAAAGATTGCAATGAATAATGTATCTTTTAATATCTTGGCATTGTGAAACCAAACACGACTGAGTCGTTTACGGCTTTTCCTCTCCACCCCTCAGGATCACAATACCCTGAGTTTACCACCACATCTAGGTCTGGTGCTATCCACTGGAGTTGCAAGGGTCTGTCTAAGAGTATTGACTGGTTTTGTACACACATACACTGCTTTAGTCTATCCAACTCAAGTACCTATTTGAACTTTTCATGCTTTATATGCTTTTATGTGATAATAAAAAGTATACATGTTTTCAGTATGTCTCTCCCCCCTCTAGGAGCCAGGGGAAACACATTTAATGTATCAACTCTGTGCATTGCTCTCCCCTGCCTTGTGTTGCCGACAATATTAGCCTCTCACAAGTCCTACTCTTGACCGTGGCCACCTTCTGGAGTTTGGCTTGCAGTGGGCAGTCGCAGAATTATTATTTGGGCATTTGACCTTGTGTGCAGTAAACAGATTCTGCAGGTATTTCAGCGTACACCTCCCACAGTATTGCCCACCTATTCACTCATGCCCTTCACTCAAGCAACACTACTTGATACCTAGCTGATAACACTCCAAACCCGCTTTGGAATCCAAATGAATGGCTTAGTTAATCAAATATTTTCCTGAGTCATCGGTCCTTACAAGATAGTGCACATACAGTGGACTACGTGTTCATACTAAAAGTATTTCCCTTTGTCGAACTCTCTCTGCAGCTGCAAACACCTTTCCCGCTTTCCTGTCCTTTTACTTCATCCTTGCGTATGCTCCCCTCTCTGCAGCTGTAAACACGTTTCCCGCTCTTCTGCCCTCTTACTTCATCCTTGCTTATGCTCCCCTCTCTGCAGCTGGAAACACCTTTCCCGCGTGTCTGCCCTCTTACTTCATCTCTTACTTCATCTTTGCTTATGCTCCCCTCTATGCAGCTGTAAACACCTTTCCAGCTTTGCTTGCTTATGCTCCCCTCTCTGCAGCTGCAAACACCTTTTCCGTTTTCCTGGCCTCTTACTTCATCCTTGCTTATGCTGCCCTCTCTGCAGCTGGAAACACCTTTCCCGCGTGTCTGCCCTCTTACTTCATCTCTTACTTCATCTTTGCTTATGCTTCCCTCTATGCAGCTGTAAACACCTTTCCAGCTTTGCTTGCTTATGCTCCCCTCTCTGCAGCTGCAAACACCTTTTCCGTTTTCCTGGCCTCTTACTTCATCCTTGCTTATGCTGCCCTCTCTGCCGCTGGAAACACCTTTCCCGCGTGTCTGCCCTCTTACTTCATCTCTTACTTCATCTTTGCTTATGCTTCCCTCTATGCAGCTGTAAACACCTTTCCAGCTTTGCTTGCTTATGCTCCCCTCTCTGCAGCTGCAAACACCTTTTCCGTTTTCCTGGCCTCTTACTTCATCCTTGCTTATGCTGCCCTCTCTGCAGCTGCAAAACACCTTCCCTGCATTCCAGCCCTCTTACTTCATCCTTGCTTATGCTCTCCTCTCTGAAGCTGCAAACACCTTTCCCGCTTTCAAGCCCTCTTACTTCATCCTTTCTTATGTTCAACCTCTCTGCAGCTGCAAAACACTTTCCCTGCGTTCCTGCCCTCTTACTTCATCCTTGCTTATGCTCCCTTCTCTGCAGCCACAAACACCTTTCCTGCTTTCCTGCCTACTTACTTCATCCTTGCTTATGCTCCCCTCTCTGCAGCTGTAAACACCTTTCCGATTTCCTGCCCTCTTACTTCATCCTTGCTTATGCTCCCCTCTCTGCAGCAGCAAACACCTTCCCCGTGCCCCTGCCCTCTTACTTCTTCCTGTCTTATGCTCCCCTCTATGCAGCTGCAAACACCTTCCCCGCGTTCCCGCCCTCTTACTTCATCCTTGCTCATGCTCCCCTTCCCTGCAAAATAAGGTCTGTTTTCACTAGGC
The DNA here is from genome assembly GCF_040938575.1 of Ambystoma mexicanum. Classification (NCBI taxonomy): domain Eukaryota; kingdom Metazoa; phylum Chordata; class Amphibia; order Caudata; family Ambystomatidae; genus Ambystoma; species Ambystoma mexicanum. Next base: position 112,105,695 of record NC_090922.1, read on the forward strand.
GATCTCGCTGGGTAGGATTTCATTGCTTTGAAACGATTTCAGCGTGTTTTGGCACAGTACAAAACTATAGAAAAAGAACATTTATCACTATTTTCTGAACTGACAATTGTTAACCGTTTACTGAATGGCATCTATGATAAGATTGGCATTCATGAAAGAATCACTGCAGACATTGCTATACATTATACTGCAAAGGTTGCACAGACCCTGTGCCTTTTGATGAACATAGAACACAAATACCATATTCCCTTTCACCCGCAGGCCACGGAAATGGCCACAAGATTGAATCAGGAGTTGAAGATGGGGATATGGAAGAAGCTCTACGAAAAGGGGGCCGGTGGGGCTTGCATTTTCCTTTTATTTTACATGTGTTGAAAGGAAGAGAGCAAACAGCCATGAAGCATCCCCTTTATGAAGTGCTGGTTGGGGGGGGGGGCTTGCCCAGGGCTGAGAGATATTGTGCCTCCGACCACAGGAGATCCAAACGCATTTGAAGGACGTAACGGGGATAATATGCAATAATTAGTGGAAGGGTTGTACAGCACCAGGAAGGGTGTGATCTGTTTGATAACATGAGCCTACATCTGATGTCAGTCAGGACTTGCACTAGGGCGCTCCTAAGGGCCGACAAAAAGAAGTTCCTCAAAAGTAAATGGCCAAGTACCTATATGTTTACAGACCGCCTTAGACCGGTTGGTTATTCCATACTTTATTTGGGAGGGCCGGGCATTTCAGTAAAGCATGTTGGTCAGCTAATGGGTGCGGAAAAGTCAGTCAAAAGTCCAATTAAGATGCGCTTTGAGGGAGAGAAAGGACATTTTGTGTATATTGAGCAGGGGAAGATTACATAGAAAAAAATAGTATGATTTGATGGGTTATTTCTAACGCACTGGATACCGGAGGTTTCTAAGCGCGGACCCAGGGATCGAACCTGTGTTGCTCCGTGTGGTGTTGCTTGAAGGCAAGCACGTTGTCGCTGAACTATCCACCAAAGATGGAACATAATATATCTTTGTTTAAATTGCAGTATGAACTATTGACTGATCCTCTCCGAGATTGTGATGATGGGGGACATTTTGTCTAGAAAGGATGAGGAGGCTGGGTTACATGAAAGGGTGCTGACGTCTATGGGTATGACCACATTACCTGCTCGATGATGCCAGAGCCAGTGGATACAATGGAAAGTAAACCTGGGAAAGCTATTTCTGATGTAGAGCAGGCGTCGCTGTAGTGGCAAAATGTGTAATGCAGAATTAGAGCTTCACAAATGGAACCATGTAGATTGGCTGGAGGAACAATGACATGTCCTCTTTGGGAAATGTCATTGTTTTGGAAAAGAGGTGTTTGGTAAATAATGATAATTTAAAGGCATGAATAATGGCTGCCTTGGCAGGATGGGTGACCCTGGAGCGCAGTGACTTTATGGGTCCCGGTAATGTTTGAAGGGGACTGCTGAGAAAGAATTCAAACAATGCAACGGCAGGAGTACGGATGTTTAGTCATGAAGAGTATGTGGCTGCCTAAATGACTGTACCATTCAAATGTGAGTAAAGATGAGAGGGTTCAGAACCAGGGGCGTCACTTGGGGGGCGTTGCTGCACACCCCTGCTGTCTCCCTTGCGACCCCTGACATAGCCTTTGTGAACTCTATTGAAAGCAATACAAGAAGAAAACCCAGCAGTTCCATGGCTGCCTGGTCTGCAGGCACCACTGGGTCTCGTGCTTTCAAGAGTTCTGTAATTTTTCAGCGGTTGCTTAGCGACCACGAAAAGTTACAGAACTCAGGAAAGCACAAGTCCATGCTTTCACTCAGCCTGACACGTCCCTTGCCTGCATGTTACTTTTCATGTGCAGAGCATGCCAAAGGGTGCCAAGAAAAGGCGAAGCAGCGGACCAGCCCAGACAGCACGTAAAGTCCGAGTTTTTATCTGAGAGAAACTGTGTGGATTGCTTTGCGCAATGTGACCGGTCTGGTGCTGGTTCAGACCAACTCCGTTTTCCCCAGTGGTCTGCCATCCATTGCCCTATATCAAGTGAAAATGTGAAGGAGTTCAGACAGAGCCTATCCCCCACCTGGGCACGTCTCATGCCGCGCAGTGCCGGGTTCTTCCATCAGCTGGCATTCAGCAGGAGGATAACTCAGGGGCAACATGCTCGGCTTGGAAGCAAGACGACGTGGAGCAAGCCTGGCTCGATCCCCGAGTCCGCGCTTAGAAACCTCTGGGTATTAAGTGTGTTGTAAATAATCAATTATTATAATTATTCGTTCAAACCCTGGATTGCAGGTGGCGCTCCCCATCAATGAAATGTAGCATTGGCTTCACTTAGCAGAGTGCTATAGTTTTGCTTTTCTACCATGGTTAGGTTGAGATCAGATCAGTCACCAGCTGATGTTGTGCCCTCTCCACTATTTTATGGTGCTTCTATGTTAAGCGTTTTTCAGGTCTAGCATATAGCGCACGCAATAAACAATTTACATTGCGATGCATGCCTTGACTGACCATTTTATAATTGTAATAGTGGAACGATTTGTCCCTATCTAGAGTTAGGGTTGGTTCCAATACCACCCCAATATAACATTGCCTGGTTTTCATCTTCCCCCCACCATTACAGGAGTGCTTTGAACAGGCTGTGCACACATAAAGCATACCGGACCACGGGCCAAGAAACCCCTTTCATTTAGGTCTAATGCGGTGTGTCTGATTACTCGGATCCTGCATTGGTAGAACTGATGGGAAAGGCATGGAAACTTAAGGGAGATTCACTCATCAGAGATTGTGGATATTGGGGGACTGTCTTTGGTGCTTAACCGGGAGGGCTATTAGATTAGTGACATAAGGGTTTGCACACGTCTTGGAACCCTCAGGCTTCCACACTATCGAAAAGCCCCCCCCCCCCCCCCCGCCCTTTCAAAATCCTTTGATACATGAGTGCTGCCTTAAATTGAGGGCATGGATCTTGGCTTATAAAATAGCAAAACGTTCACAAATGCACCAACTGAGCCATAACATCGTATTGTGGTCTCAGAGAAGCCACTGTGGTGCTTGAACATGGGTTTCACAGGTACCCTTTTCTGTTTACCCTTGCCTCGGGGGAATGACACAGATTTGAACTGCTAACCTGCTGCACTAATGTGACTGACATTCTGGTGGGATGTTAAACAATCTTTATAAATTACATGAAAACAGACGTGCCTTCAATCTGATTTTAGAAAATACCAAATAAAGGGATGTTTTTTACCTGTTTCAAGCAACCACATTTATTTTAATTCCTGATTTTCACTTGCCAGCTAAAGAAATGCTACCTTTCCAGCATGCTCTCAAATGGGGTGCTGCGAAAACTTGTCAATCATTGGTATTTACACACGTGGGCCCTTGTTTGTCCTCCTTGTGAGCCACTTTCATTTCCTCCCCGGTCTTATTAATTCTCCCGGTCCGACCCTGCCTGCAGGCACCTTTCTTTTATCGACAGCATGCCCTTTGTAGGTGTGTGGGTATGCATTTTGCATTGATGGGCTCTTTCCGTATGAAAGACCTTTTGAAGTCTTGTTACTCTGCGAAGTGGTAAACACAGGGTATTTAAGGCAACACTTTTAAAGTTTAGTCATGAGGGGAAAAAGGGTTGCTTTATATGGGTAGGCAAATAGATTACTGCATGCTGCAACCTTGGTTTTGCTACAGTGGTGTATGGAACACAGATACAATATTCTTTTGGCTCGGCATCTTTCTCCAGGGATTTACATGTTGCAAGGTTACTTTAATATGGTCTTAGGAGGATAGCTGAGGGGCAACTCACTCGCCTTGGAAGCAAGACTATGCGGAACTACAGAGGTTTTATCCCTGGGTCCACACTTAGAAACCTCTGGCTATTAAACTTGCTATAAAAAAACAATTATTATAATTATTTTTGAGATATGTGATTGTGCAAGTAAACTATCAGAGCTCTGAAATTTCCCGTGGGCATGCCGTCCTTCTGTTTTCATTTTGTATTCTGGGACTTGTTGTTTTTCCTTTGCCATTTGAAACATAAGAACACTACAAGTCCCAGAATTCCAAGCAAAAGCAGAATTGAATATCCGTCTAATGGATAGCCACGGCAAGCATGATACCTATGCTCTACAAAACAGTATTTTTGTAGGCTGTGCAAAACTAATTTACATTTTTGTGCCAAGTGGAGCTTGGAATGTATGGGTTCAAGAGCCTAAACTGTAGCATGGGTGAAAATCCCAACTTCACTGTATAACCAACGTGTTTTGCTGAGCCAGTAAAGTCATCTGTTCTTGTATAGAAGACAGACCTAAGCAGAGCCAACATTAATGTCCTCCTCAGTTTCTAAGGGTTACATTTGTTGACACACCTTCTTTCATTTCATGCAACTACCATATGTATTGTATTTCCATTGCATCGCATCATTTGGCCTTGGACGTCTGCTTACAATCAGGGCAGTTTGGTAAAATGGCCTGCCTATACACACTGATATTAACTCTAGAGATTGCGATCCATTCTTGTATGAATTGTATATCATATTACAGTGATATTGTAACCATATTTTTCTTAGTTTACTGAGGAACAATGCTATGTGAAACCACTTCCGGTTTTGTCAAGGGGTGAAAGGTTGTGTGCCATCAATTCCTGTGATGTCACTGGGGGGGTCAAATGACATAACTTTCTGTGATGTCATCAGCGGTCAAGGGTCGTGTGGTGTCACTTCCGCTAACCCTGACATTTTGGTGAAATTACGTCCCTGTTCAGAATGTATTTATTTGCGCATGAGGCTTGTTTGACCTTATTGAACCAGTAGGACCGTTAAGCGAGCTAACAATTTATTGGATGGATGGGGATGCAGAATGTTCTCTTACACCATTGATAAGACCGGCTCAGGAAGTTGTCAAAACGTAGCTGTTTTATTTGCAATTATCTAAAACAGGGAGTACAACGGACAACAACAGACGTTCGGTCAAGTCTCTCAACGGTTAACATAAAAAAATACACTTTTATAGCAAAAACTCATCATCATTGACGTCATACTACGTGGCAAAATAAGAAAATCTACTTGGGGTTGTGGTTGGTCTATGGGGAACATCTAGGTATACTTTCTATGGGGGATAGGATTGTGATTGGGTCTCTATAGTGAGGTGGACAACTTTTGTCTACCCCTAGTGCAAGTCATCTTTGTTGTCATCAACTACACAACGTTTCATTGGTTTTCAAATGATCGGGTTCTTTGCTAAGTGGCCCTCTATGATTGGTTGGCATGGTTGTACCCTTCTGGAATATTCCACTCGCTTGCAGCATGCAAGCTAGTACCTTAGGTGCTTGTGGGTGGACTTGGCCATGCCTTCCCACCCAATTAGCCCATCATCCATTATCACTCCTGCTGTCTGCCATTCGAATTGTCTTTGAACTTGGCCTTGCAAAGAATCACTGCGCATGAGAATATAAGGGACTGTGAGCATGTTCTTATCTTCATTCTCAATGTAGCCTGCCCAAAGTTTATTTTCATCCACACCATGTGACAGGAGACTGTGTTTTAGCTCCTTTTTCGCATTTAATACTATTATATGAACAAGACTTGGCACTCATAGTGTTTTTCAATTGCACCTCAAGAGGAGCTCGCCTCGCTTCTCACGTTCATTGTATCTTCTCGAATAGATGACTAGTTTCTTGGCTGCCTCAATTCTTGACACTGGGCCAGACAAGCCTTCTCGATTCTTCCTCCATCGTCAGCCATCTTTCTTTGCTGCGCCACACTTTCAGCCCTTTTTGCTCACAGTGGGCCTAGTTTGCTAAAATAAGACCTGGAACATCCAGATTCTATACACATATTATATATATATTGGCAGCACCGCCTGCAGTCTATTCACTACGCATAGCCAGCCTTCATGATTACTTAGCCTACTTGCTTTGCAGCATCTGTACAGTTGTAAAAGCGATTTTTCATTTTCTTCAGTGCTCTTTGCACGTGCAATCTTCATTCCCACACATGAAATGTTACTCAATTCTTTACTTCGTCATCAGATTCCATAAGGTCTATATACTCTCTTCCTTGGCATTTCTTCTTGGTGCGTCACCTCTGCTTCATGTGACGTCACCAGTCTCTTTCCTTTGTCACTTTACACTTCTTCAGGGACCTCCTTTAAGAGACTGTCATTTCTCTGTGGGTACATCATGTAGGGCTTCTCAATGGATACATGGTTTTGAGGATTCTTCATGCAATAGATACCATTATTGGCATTGTATATGTCACAATTTTCAGCTTCCAACATATAGGCAGAGGGACTCCCAGGACCCCCCTTGTTAATTTGCATATTTAAGTAACTTTGGGTCTCACCTTAAGTTACTAGGGGAATCAGACGTGGACCCCTTGCTCAATATTCTAAGAGGGGCACAGCTCCTCCCTACTGATGAGGTCCAACCAGACTGAAACACGTGTCTGGGGATGCTGTTGGTACTCTTGTTCAGAGGAGAATTGCCTAGCATTTCGGTGCTGGACTGTCCCAGGGCAGGACAAAGACTGATATGTTTGGGATATTTCTTCTCTGTGAAAGATAGTGAGCTAAAGACTCTGGGTAAGTCTCTCGTAACCAGGACTAATGTCTGGCAGAGGGACTCCCAGTACCCCCCTTGTTAATTTGCATATTTAAGTAACTTTGGGTCTCACCTTAAGTTACTAGGGGAATCCAGACGTGGACCCCTTGCTCACTATTCATAGAGGGGAAAAGCTCCTCCCTACTGATGATGTCCAACCAGACCGAAACACGTGTCTGTGGTTGCTGTTGGTACTCTTGTTCAGAGGAGAATTGCGTAGCATTTCGGTGCTGGACTGTCCCAGGGCAAGACAAAGACTGATATGTTTGGGATATTTCTTCTCTGTGAAAGATAGTGAGCTAAAGACTCTGGGTAAGTCTCTCGTAACCAGGACTAATGTCTGGCAGAGGGACTCCCAGGACCCCCCCTGTTAATTGGCAAAACAGGGACAGGATTTCTGGTAGAGCCATTTGGGTCCTCCTCTACATTATGATACAACCAGGAAAGGAATATGGGCTGTATTGAACAGCAAATTAATTAAAGTAATGTTTAATGGCAAGACAAATCAGACAAGGGAAGAATATCCACTTTTTAAAAGAACAGTGCCAGTGAGACCGCACTGGAACAGGAGTTTTTGGATGAAGGAATGTATCATGTGCTTAATGAGTATTATTGTGGAAGGGTACATAACACTGATAAGAAAACAACTGTGGCCTGTCGGGGGCCAGGGATAGTTATGGACCAAGGAGCTGGGAATCAGACTATGGTTGTTTATAACTGTGAAAGCCAAGGTTATCCGGGAGACAGTGACATTGAGTGTGGAGGAGGCGAGAGTGACGTGACCTCTGAAGATTTTCACAGATTCAAAGGGTTATTAACTGGCGGATTAAAGGAATATGTCATGGACAAAGACAAGGAGAAATGCAGAATTTGTCAGATAAGCGGGATCAGCCTTTGACCAGAGAACGGGATCACCATTGCAAACGAGTGATTGAAAACAGTGTTCGATGTGGCTTACACGCCAGTGGTGATGACATGGGATCTGACTCTCTACACATTGCCACAAGACAGTATGGAATTCGAAAGGTATCTGAATGGCGTCATTCGTGTTTGTCTTGCAAGTCAACATAAATCATCACATGAATACAATGCCGAACAAGTTAGAAAGTGAACAGTCAGCCTTCTATCCTACTCAGTATTAACTGTTTCTTTAAAATAATTGCAGCACTATATACAATGGAAGAACTTCGCAAATGTGCCTTGAAAAAAGAACTTTTCAGGGGCAGCCCTTTTTCTGTGACCATGCTCTGCTTAAGTAATTTGCAATTGCGTACAATTACATCAGGTTGAGAAGTTGCCTCTCATAAGGTTTCACCGGGGATTCCCTGCCTATTCCCATGATTACTTACACAATTCTCAAATTGGATTTTCTAATCTCATTATACAAAGGGCAGGTAAACAAACAAATGCTGATGGGCTTTGCTGCCTGGGACCGGGCAGGAGATAAGGGGCTTGTCAGACTTCTGCTTTATTCAACGCTTCAACAGTAACTGTTGCCAAACGCGCCTTCTCCCACAACAACCTCCCTCGCCCATGCATCATGATGTCCAGCCCCTTAGTGGGCGGGGCTTGCATTAACCCTGTAGTAGCGGGCAACACCACCCCCGGACAAATATCCAAATATCCCCTTAACATTCTTCGACCAGTCGTGTTGTTCTCTTGATAACTCGTTGCGGTCTCTCGTGGCGGACCTCTGCTCCACTTTTATTCTGGGCCCCTTCCACTTGATTGGTTCCGCTGGCGTCTTCCTTCGGTGGAGTCCACAGGTCGTCTCGAGGAGCCCTTGGCACTGGGGTGCTGGGTCTCGGGGGAGACTTGCACTCTTCTCTTTTGATGTAATGCTTGAACTGTTGGCAGTTCCTCGTGATGGCCTTGTCATGATCTTGTGCTGTCACCATTGTTCCTTTTACTGCCGTGACTCTCATGGGGCTCGGAGCATAACAAGGGTCTTTCTTGCATACCATGGGTTGCTGTACCAACCCTTCATCTCTGATTTGGAAGTCTTTTGGCGTTGCCTTGCGTCTGGTGTCTGTGTCCTGCTTCGCGACCATTTCTCTTCAGCATCTCGCTGTAGTAATTCTGTATCCAGGTCCTCTGTCTCTGATGGATTTCATGGGATGCGTGTGTATACCTCATACCGGACCATGAGTTTGGTGGGCATTTTGTTCGTTGCTTCGTGTGGCGTATTTCTGTAGTCTCTGAAGAGCCGGCATAATGCTTGATGGGGATTGATTGCTTCAATTCGTGCTCTCTGGATTGTTTTCTTTATTGATGCCATGAATCGTTCCGCCATCCCATTCGCTTGTGGGTGTCGGGTGTAATCTTCATGTGTTTGAATCCTCAATGGTTTGCCAGAGCTGCAAATTCATGTCCAGAGAAAGATTGTCCATTGTCCGACTTAATCACTCTGGGGATTTCCCATTCGCTAAGTACTTCCTCCAGTACTGCTGCTACTTGTGGAAACGTTGTGGTAGCTAGTGTTTTTACTATGGGGATTCTCAAGTGTTCGTCTATCAGGAGTAGGAGGTATTCACCTGACTCTGTGGGTCCGTAAAAGTCTATAGCCACTATTTCCCATGGGTTTTCTGGTATTTGTGTATGTTGCAGAGGAGCTGGAGGTTCGGGTGGGAAGTGCACTGACAGGCGTGGCAGTTCTTTAACCATTCGTCCACTGCGGTGGGAACCAGACGTGACACCTCAGTTATTTCTTTGTGTTTTTGGCTCCGCTGTGTCCTTCATGTGCAGTGCAGACAACTTCTTTTCTCAGAGCAGCTGGGATTACAATGTGGCAACCCCTGAGTAGGATGTTGTGGTCTTTTACCGCTAATTCATTGTGTACCCTTGTTAGTCTCTCAATTTCTTCTCTGCACACCCCCGGGTGGGCCAGCATTGCTTGTCGGTGGTCTCTCCACTTGTTGGCTGATGTCAGGCTGATGGCAAGTGCAGTGGTGGGGTCAGCGACAGGTGCTGCAGTGACAGTGTCCATTGAGAGCGCAAGTGGAAGTGAGTTTTCCGCTACATAGTTGACATATGCAACGTCCCTGCTTCGTGTTAGTAGGGGCCCTACCGGCTGTCATGACAGATAGTCTGCTGGGTTTAAGTTGCCCCCGGGCCGATGAAAGATATCGTAATCGTATCCTTGAATGCGGATGCCCCACCGTTCTATCCTCAGAGGCATCTTGGTGTGAGGTTGCCGAAAAGTGACAATAGTGCTTGATGATCAGTTATTTGGGTAAATCTTTTTCCAATTAGAAAGTTGTGGAAATGTTCACATGCCCAGACTGCAGCAAATCTTTCTTTTTCTGCCTGGGAGTAGGCCATTTCTGGGGTGGATAGTGCTCTGCTGGCGTATGCTAGCACGTGCTTGGGGTTGATGTCTGCTCCGCTTGTCTGTGCTAAAATTGCACCTAGGCCAACTGGACTCACGTCTACAATCACTTCCGTGTGGCAGTCTGGGTTGAAATAGGCTAGACGGTGGGCCTCGTGAGGGCTTGCCTGATGCCGTCGAACGCGCGTTGGCATCCTGGAGTCCATACAAATGTTGCTTCCTTCTGTAGAGTTTCCTGAGCAGTTCAGTGAGGGATGCGTAGTGTGGTGTGTACCTGGTGCAGTAGCTGGCTATACCCAGAAAAGAGCGGATATCGGTGGCCTGTTGTGGTTCTTTCAGATTTGAGATGGTGTCCACCGTCTCAGGGTCGGGCATCATCCCTTCACTGGCCAAAATGTGTCAAAAAAATGTGAGCTTTGCCTTGCTGAACCGGCATTTTTCGATGTTGAGCGTGAGGCCAGCGGCCTGTATTGCCTCACAGGTGGCAAACAAGGTGGCATCATGGGCTTCTTTTGACAACCCGAAAATGAGGATGTCGTCGCTGTAGTTCAAGGCTCCTCGTATTGATCTGATGATTTGCCGCACCGTCTCCTGAAAATTTCAATGGCTGAGGAGATGCCGAAATTTAGTCTGCGATATCTGAATAGGCCGTCATGGGTTGCAAAGGTTGTAATTGATCTGGAGTCCGGGTGTAATTCCAGCTGATGGTAGCCCTGTCTTAGATCGAGTTTGGAGAATATGCAAGCATTGCTCAATGGTACGATCATGTCCTCGATGCATGGGCCCGGATCTCTCTTGCGTTGGATGGCAGTGTTGGCCACCCTCATGTCGACACACAGTCGCAACTTGCCCCCTTCTTTGGGCACTATGACAAGGGGGCAAACCCATGGTGTTGGTCCTGTTGCCGGTTCGATTATGTCATCAGCGAGTAGTTGTTAAAGTTCTCATGATACTGCCTCTTGGAGGTGAAAACCGAGTCTTCTCGGGTGTTGTGGCACTGGTCTCACGTTGGGGTCTATGTGTAATTTGATTGGGGGACCTTTGAGCTTTCCTAGGCCAGAGCATATGTTTGGGAATTTCTGTTCGATGTCCACCTTTGAGATTAAGTTATGTGATTGTCCGTGGATTATCGCCCTGATCTGCTCCTTCGACTCCTGGCAGATCTTGGTGGAAGTGATGGTGTCTCCAGAGCCTATGTGGATCTCAACCCGCCCTAGGCGAGAGGCGGTGTGATAGCTAAGAAGGCGTCTTCCTTTGGTAAGAGATCTAATTACGTGAATGGTGGTGTCCACTTGATGTCCGTTTAGAAGAAAACGGTGTGTGAAATGTCCGATTGTCAGTAGTGGCGTGGCTGCATCCCACTGAAATATCCTGGAGTGTGAAGGCTCGAGTACTGGTGGCTGTGGGATTCTAATGTACTCTTGTTCACCCACAATGTTCATGGTGGCACCCGAGTCTATCATGAAGTGAAAAAGGCAGTTCTCCATTTTGATTGGTATTTTTGGGGCTTCTCTGGCCTCCTCATTGTCAAGCACAAGGTTGACATACTCGTCCTGGTTGTGTGGGTCGTATTGCATATTGTACAGGATTGCTGGTGGATCATAGTAGTGCATGTCCTCACCATACCCTTCTGGAGGGTTGTCATATTCATCTGTTAGATGTTGTGGCCGGTCTGTGTAGTCAGGCGCATGGGCGTATTCGTGATCTTGATATTCGTCAACAGCTCTTACGTGTCTCCGTTGGTTCTGTTGGTAGTATCTTTGCGTCCCATATTGGAGAAGCATCGGGGGAATGGCATTTTGACTGGGGCCTTGGGTGCCATCATGGGGAACGGTTTCCCTTCTCTACATACTGACTGAAAATGTCCTTCTCTTCCACAGTTCATGCACCTTTGTGACAGTGCTGGGCAGGATCCTGAGTGTGGAAATGCCATGCCGCAACGGTAACATTGTCTGTGTTGTTGTGGTATCTGCTGGGTTTGTGGCCTGTGTGGATATAGACCTCTGTCGTTTTGGCGAGGTGACTGGACAGCGGCTATGAGTTCCGTTTTGTCCTGTTTCGCGTTGCTGGTTCCAGTCATGGATGCGACTTGTGCATCAACTCTTTCAAATATGCGAGCAAGCTCACTGACACTATGATTCTAAGGCGTATTGCTTCTTCCAGAGAGAATGCATCAAATTGGCAGTGCGTACCCTTCACTCTTAGGTGGGATATGAATTTGTCTATCGTTTCTTGCGGCTTTTGAGAACACTTGTTGAAAAGGGATCTTTCATAATCGCGATTTGGCTCAATTATGAGGAGTTTGTCTAGGGCTTTGATTAATGTTGCAAAGTCATTTTGCTCAGCCGCTGGGATTGTCTTGACAATAGTCTTTATCTCCCCCCCACCAGATTGAGAAAAATGCCTCTTATGTGTGGAGAGTCTCTGTCCCCTGACCCCCTCACGAAATGGTGGAAGTCTTCCATCCACTCAGTCCACCTCGGCCCTTTGGTGGCTTGAGGCGTTGTGGAGAACGGTGGCGGCATCCGTAGCTGGATGGACTTGGCGACACGTGCTGGCTGTGGTGATCTTGGGTTGCTCATCTTGCGGGCGGTCTGCCTCTGTGGGGCGCAGTGGTGAGTAATACTTTGTGATAAGCTGGTGCTCCTATGTAAATGGGCCTCCCAAAATGGCAGTGTTGGAGTGTGGCACTAGGACCACGTGGGCCTGTTGGTTCCAGTCATGTCGGGCCTAGTTTCCCCTGTAGGCCACTGTTTCTTGGTGTATTGAAATGGCGGATGTGGGCTTCCACTCACTGATTGCTGCACCTGTGTTTCTGGAAACCACGTGTCTCAAACGTTCCACATGCGTTTTGCAGCCAGATTTTGGTGTGGCTGCTTTAGTAACAGCAGGCTCACCCTTCAGGCAGGAGGCAGAGGGCTGTTGGGCGGACTGCCGAATCAGAATGCGCGCAGCGGGTTCGTTGGCACCTGTGGGCGGAGGCGGAGATGGGGGGGCTGCCCGTGTTGATATTGAGCGCTCAGAGGGAGCGCTGGTGCATGTAGGAGGAGGCAGAGGAAGGGCGGACTGCCCATGCACCCAGTGGGATTGCTGGAACGATGGAGGAGGAGGTGGAGGAATGGGCGGACTGCCGATGCTGGCATATGGAGGAGGGCCTGGCTCCTATGCGGCAGGATCGCCGTAGCAAGTGGAAGGAGGAGGAGGAGGAGCGGAGGCCAAGGAGTCCGGCAGATTACTGGCGCAGAGGACTCCAGTGTGCGTGCTGGGACCGTCCTCGTCGCCAGTGTTACCCGGGACCAGGCAGGAGATAATAACACACACACGTAGGGGCTTGTCAGACTTCTGCTTTATTCAACGCTCCAACGGTAACTGGCACCAAATGCGCCTTCTCCCATAACAACCTCCCTCGCCCTTGCATCATGATGTCCAGCCCCTTAGTAGGCGGGGCTTGCATTAACCCTGTAGTGGCGGGCAACATGCTTCTCCTTTATCTTTTGCAAAAAATAAAACATTCCGAGTCAGATCTATTTCATGTTCTCATATGCAAATTTAAATACAAAGGGCCTCATTACGACCCTGGCGCTAAGTGGTTAACAGCGCCGTAAAAGGCTGCGGCGCCGTTAACCACTTAGCGCCTTACTACGAGGTCCCTTTGCGGGACCCGACCTGAACCGCTGGTCTAGACCAGCCGTTAAAGTAGGGACCCGCAAAGGGACTCTCGAGGTAAGTACGGTACCGCAATTTGCGGTACCGTACTTACCGCCTTCCCCAGTCCCATTGAGCCCTATGGGGCAAAAATGGGAATGGGGAAGGGCCAATGTTCAATGGGGAATTACTGCCCCACCAACCTTGGAATGGGCTGGTAATTCCCCATTGAACATTGACGGACTCGTTACAATACCGGCACCAACCATGGTGCTACTAGCGCCATGGTTTAGCGCCGGTGTTGTAATGAGGGCCAAAGAGTGCATGTAATGGGGTTAAATAGCATTGAAATATTTTTCAAGGCCAACCTCTGTTTTGGGCAAGAAATATACTTGAGATAATGATGTTACGGACCATCTTCTCATGGTGCCCTCATCGAGATGTGGGCCATGGGGCATTTTTATATGCTGAAGACTCATGGTGCTCAATCTTCCAGGGCTATCCCAAAAACTTGTGAGCTCACTTTTCGTAGCTGCTCCCCTAATATGTTGGAAGCAAGGGGGGATAGTCCACAAGACCTCCGTCATGGCCTCTCTGTATTTCCCTAGATGGCAGGAAGTCCACATGTGGATCCAATAGGCCTTTGGGTTGAAAGCAGCAGTGGTTTCAATGGCAGTAATACTCAGATCCAAACGTAGTGGGAGATTAGAGGTACTTCAGGTTTGACCCAGTACCCCTTGTAAAAATACATTTTCGGTGGTTATGAGCGCTGGGTGGGCCTCACCACTTGAAACCAGAGACATAGGCCTGATTGGAATGCATCTGGCACACTTGTAGGGTTGGGGCCAATTACTTTATTGTCAAAATTACTTGAACATTGTATAGCTGCTGTTGTACCTCATGAGAGCAATAGCCTGATTTTTTCAATGTTCTCTCTCCAGGAACAAGAGCTGGCAAATCTAATTCCCAATAGTCACAGGTTTTCATTTATTCAATTATTTCACCCTTTAGGTAGAGGTTTATTTTCTTTGGTTTACAATTGTCATTTGAACAAGCCATGGTTTGGGATTTGTATTGTATTGTATTGTAGTCGTCATTTTTATAGTGCCTTGTCCAATTACTATGGTCTCCATGTGGTGTGATGGGAACACACTCTGGGAACGCAGCCCAGAGTATGGGAAAACTTATCATAAAGGCTTAGCTTGCGGTGTGCAGTTTGGCCAAGGGAAGGAATTAGGTTGGCTGGCCATGCTCCGGTAAGCAACACAAGCGCTCAGGCTTGTGGACTGGTTCTGAGGGAGGTCAGGTGAGTGCATGAGTGCAAGAAACTCTTCATGTGTCCAGCAGAACCAGATTTTTTCATAGGTCGTCACCGTATCCTAATGGCAGAGGTGTTGAGGCTCAGGCTGGTCTAAGGATGTGAAAGTGTTATGTGCCCATCTAGAGTGAATTTGTTGCAGGTCGTTGCTGCATTCTGGTGCGTGCATGTGGGTAGCCGTGCCTGCGGCAGATGTCCAGCGGAGTGGTGCCTTTATATGTGCCTTGAGAGTCAGATGGAGCTTTGTTATTCGCACCACTGTTTGGACAGGTTGTTTGTGTGAGGGATTCCCCTAGGCCAACTAGTCTGATTTCTGTAATAGGTCTTTGACGCGTCATGAACAAGCTATTGTAATGCACCCTCTAAGCGTGATAGACTGGTTGCCTTACCGTCTTCTAGATGCAAAATTGTGGTTACCCGCTTATCTTTGCTTGCAATTCTCTGGCAATAATCATAGATATAGGTGCCGCAGACGTGCTAAAGTCCATGGTCTTTTAGGTGTAAGGAGAGAGGTCAGGGCAGAGGATAAGGTATCCTAATACCAGGTTCAAGTAAGGCAAGGATGTCATACAGCTTAGAATGGGAGAGAGCTCAGGCCGAGGTAAGCAGTTAGTCTGGCTGGCTGTGCTACAGTGGGCCTTCTAAGAGGACAAGCATGTTGAAGGGTGCCAAGGAGGCCAGGTGGGGGTGCAATAGCAGTGGGTTTGTTTATAGGTCTATTTTGCATGGAGGTGATGGGTTAAAGGGGCTTTGAATTGCAGGGGCTCATTAGTTTAGCACGCACATGTAGTGTTACATGTAGGTTGTGTGAGTTTTAGTGTGGGCTTTGTACAGAAATACAGAAATACAAATATACCGACATATGCAAGGCATATGTTGCCAATGCAACCAGCGCGCGCATAGTGGAAGTTGTACAGAGTTCAGAAATGCAAAGCACATGCCTAAAAGTGTTCATTATTTCAGGATGATATTTCAATTGATTGAATTGCACGAAGCCTAATGACTAATATACATTAACATAATTAACCCAACCCCAGTAAAATGTCCCATGTCCTTAACATTTAATGCAAATTTGTCTATATGGAAATAACCTGAATCCAAATTTGAAATGCATGAGGCTCTGTTTCAATGGAAAAATAAACGTGCAATCAAGATTCATGCAAAGTACGAGGATCAGATCAGGGAATTTGGGCCAGTCAAGAATTACTTTCTGGACATTAGCGCTTCAGGGGTTTCCTGTGGAAGTTAAATATGGGCAGAATAAAAGGAGCATGGTTGCCCAAGGACTAGCAGGCTTGCATGATTGTGCGGCTGTAGGTACACCTAATGACACAGATCTAGAAACAAGTTTGAATGAATTTGAGCAATCCCCACACAAAGCATTCAATGAAGAAATATGTAAGGATTTACCAAATGTGTATGTAGATTGATGTGCATTCCATGTAGAAAATAATGCAGAAAAAGAGCTTGTAGCACAAATAGGAAATATCTGGTTTAAATGTGACAATATTCCAAGAGTAAGCATGAGGATAGGTCCTAGAAGAAGCCAAGTGGCAGAATTGGGCACTATTTACAAGGCAATATCTACAGAAAAGGAAAACAAACTCAAAGAAATTGTTCTAGTAACTGATTCTGATTATGCACAAAATAGCTTTCTGGAACATTTACCTGGCTGGAAGGTGAAGGCATGCTCACCTATAACAAAAAAACACTCATTACACGTTAGGCGGTAAGGGAATAACGGTACCGGTAAGGGATTATAGATAATCACGACCCGGACTGGCCGCTATTAGCGGCACCGCTAAGAACGGTGCCACTAATAGAGGCCAGTCCGTGGGCGCGCGACCCCTCAGGTCGGTAATAGCAGCATGGTGCTAATAGCACACCATTACAAGGCATGCAGACATGCAAATAGCGGCATGGTATTGGCCGAAGAAGCCCATACCGGCAGAGAGGAAATACCGGCATCGCGAACCACACGTTAAGAGAGCTGAGTAGTGTCCCCACCTGCCACAGGTGGCCACAACAGCACAGGTTGAGGCAATGGAGACTGGGGCAGCACAAAAGGAGCACACCACACCCCTCCCACACCCCTTCCCACACCAAGATGGTTCCAATACTTGCAGCATTACATGGGCTGGAGGACATGATTGCATTGCAGCACCAACAACAACAGGCAGCACAGAGGAGACGCAGGGGAAGGAGTATGGCGATACTGGCCCAGCAAGCCACACCAGTGCACCCAGTCATAACACAGATGCAGCCAGCAATCCCCAGGATTCTAGCCATTCCATTCAACCTAACCCCTGAGCAGATACACACCCTGTGCCGCCTGGACCGGGATACCATCACCACCATGGTGGACATGAATCACAACGACATAGTGAGCCACATACACATCCGTACTGGCATCCCCCCTGAGATGCATGGCATTTCACAACCATTATTCACACGCACGCTGACCCAGGTGCTCGATGCCCCCCTGAAGCACACCAGTGAACACATATCCCTGCCACGGACAGCCCAGGAGATCTCCAACGTCAAAGTTGGCATCTATTCACTGGCATGCATCCCAAGTAGCATCAGGGCAATCGACTGTACCCATGTGAAAATGGTGCCCCCACATCACGAGGCTGTCTACTGAAACAGAAAGCATTACCACTCCATCAATGTCCAAATGGTATGTGACTCAAAAAAGAAAACAACACATTGGGCCTCATTACAACCCTGGCGGTAAGTGAAAAACGATGGCGGTAAATGATTACCGGCATCGCTTACCGCTAGGTCCGATCATGACCCGAGAAAGTGCAATTAGCGGCATCATAGTTAACGGTGCCGCTAACATCACCAAGCTCGCGCGCACGCGACCTCCATGCCGTACGTACCGGCATCGCGCAAAGGTGGTGAAATCACGAATCAAGCGGACATGCTGTCAACGCCATCGCGAAGGCCGTAAAGTACCTTACCGCCATGGTGCTAAGTCCACCATCGCGAACCAACCGTAAATGGCCATGTGCAGTGTTCCCAGCTGCCACAGGTCCACACAATCAGCACAGGTGGAGGCAATACAGACTCACCAAGTACAAATAGAGCACACCCCACCCCTTCCCACACCCAGTCACACTCCACAATGATTCCAATACGACTAGCAATGTTGGGGCTGGAGGACCTGATTGCAATGCAAGTGCTACAACTACAACAACAACAACAACAACAACAGACAGCACAAAGGACATGCCGGAGGAGAAGGAGGGCAAGGCAGGGCCAGCAAGCCCAACCAGCACAGCCAGTGCCACCACGCAGCCAGCCCCCATTCCCACACATCCGAGCCAGTCCATTCAACCTCCACACCCTGTACCGTTTGGACCGGGACACCATCACCACCATCGTGGACATGATACACAACAACGTCATCAGCATGATAGAAACACCCACCGCCATCCCCCCCTACTGAAGGTAGTTTCCATGCTCCACTTCCTGGCCACATGCACCTACCAGCAGCACAGTGGGGCACTTGCATGACATTTCACAACCATTATTCTCACGAACGCTGATCCAAGTGCTCGATGCCCTCCTCAAGCACACAGATGACCACATTTCCTTACCACGGTCTGCCAGGAGATTGGTAACACCAAAGTGGGTTTCCATGCACTAGCCGGCATACCTGGTTGCATTGGTGCCATCGATTGCACCTATGTGGAATTGGTGGTCCCACATGACATTGAGGTAGCGTACCGCAACCGTAAACTATTCCACTCAATCAACGTGAAAATGGTATGTGACTCCAACAGGATCATCACACATTGTTGTGCCCGATTCCCCGGATCAACCCATGATTCAATGGTCCTGCGTAACTCCACAATACCACGCTACATGGAGCGACATGCAGGGCCAAGATCCTGGCTACTCGGTGAGTCTCATGTCATGGCCATGGAAATGTGAAGTGGGTAGGTGATTGACGTATCAATACATACTTTACCAGGCTGAAAGGGGGAGAGATGCAGACATTACCTGGCTGGAAGGGGGGGGGAGATGCATACTTTACCTGGCTGAAAGGGGGGGGGGAGATGCATACTTTACCTGGCTGAAAGGGGGGGGAGATGCATACTTTACCTGGCTGAAAGGGGGGGGAGAGATGCATACTTTACTTGGCTGAAAGGGGGGGGGAGTGATGCATACCTTACCTGGCTGCGAGTACCAGAGGCAATGGAGCCAGCTCATACCCTAAAGCAGCCCAAACGTCAACTGACACCTGAACACATAATGCCCGATGTAAGCAGCCCTACCATGTGAATGAAGGTGTGTCCCAACCATGACACAACCATCTGCAAGTGCACTGTACCGAATCGGACCACATCGACCTCAACGAAATGCACCTACATGCAATGACTTCAGCCAATACACGGCACCAAACACCATCAACTCAAAGGCCAGTCCCCCATAACTGCGCAAAAAGGAGGCACATGACAGACAAAAACATCAATACACCACTACACAGACACAGAGGCCCCAAAAAATTACCTAGTAACATTAGTAGTGCTCAGTGGGGTCATCATGAGGCTGACAGCAATGTTGCCATGATGAGAGCATTGATATCACTGGACACCTGCCAGGTCAACAAAACAAATGCCATGGACGAACACAGTGGATGGGCACTCACAAGGCACTGGACCCCCCCTGCATACACTGGTTGATGGAATGCAAAACAGTCCATGAGATGAATACACATATACCGGTCACATAGTGTGACTCCATTTGTGCATGTAAATGAGGTACAAAGTAAGAGATGAATGCATGCCATGGTGGCACGTCATGATTTGAGATTTGATGTCATGACTGACACATACATTGTTGCCCACATACAGGTGATGCAGGCTATCCCCTGAAGAGGTGGCTCCTTACCCCAGTCCGGATCCCACAGAACCAGCACGAGGAGGACTTCAATCGTGCACATACACGAACCTGTGTGGTGATTGAGCAGACATTTGGCCTATTGAAGGCACGGTTTTGCTGCCTCAGCAGGTCTGGTGGGGCACTCCTGTACCGCCATGAGAAGGTGGCAAAGATCGTCATGGCATGTGTCATGCTACACAATATGTGCATCAGACGGAATGTGCCCCTCCCCCCTGACGCTGAACTGCAACCACCTGACGATGAGGATGAGGAGGGTGGGGATGGGGCAGCACCTCAGGGAGGCAGCGATGCACAGGAGGGACGTGACATGCGTTGGACTCTGATCAACCAATGTTTCTAGCACACATGGATGGTGGCGTCACATGGAGATGGCAATTGGGGCACTGTGTGTGTCTGGGATATGCACACTGTGGACTGTTCACCAATAAAGCACACATATGCAATGAGCAATGTCCACACATGTGATTTGTGCTCAAGCAAAAATTGTATTGTAAATGTGAATTCAATTAACACACCCATTCCCCCTCCCCCCTGAACTCCCCAACACACCCACTCCCCCCTCCCCCCTCAACTCTCCAACACACCCACTCCCCTCTCCCCCCTCAACTCCCCGCAAAAGTGCGTGGATGCCTGTGGTGAAGTGCCTAATGTGGAATTGTTCCACTGGGGCGGCCTCTATTGGCAGCCCCCTCTGCCGGCCCACGGGGCACCCCTGCCTGTACTCTGCAGGTTCCTGCCCGACCTGCGGACGGGGCTGCTTAGGGCAGAACTGGCAGCGGAGGAGGTACTCTGCTGCTCACTAGGACGCATGTCCCTCGTTGTCTGTACAAGCTCCGAGAGCACGTGCCGCATCGCGGCAAGTTCGGCACAGATATCCTTGGTGGAGGATTGTATGGCTGCCTTCACAGTCTCGGCACATTTTAGCATTTCCGCCCTTGCACCTCCACATTCGGCCACATGCTGAGTCAGGAGTGAGGACAGTTGGTGTTGGCGTGTTAAGATTTGGTCCAGCGATTGGATAATGCCAATGGCGTGTTCATTGGGCTGCTTCCCTCCTCCACACCTTCCACTGGGCATGGAGTGGCTGGCCAGGAGTCATCAGGGGATTGCCCCTGTGTGCCATCATCATGCAGGCTACATGGGGACAGGTAGGGGGAATGAGGGTGGGCAGTGGGGGGACATTCAACGACATCATCATCATTCCCCACATCACTATCCGAGCAAGCTGCAATGGCAGCCGTCTCCCCAATCGTGCTGCTTCCTACAGACACAGTCCCTTCAGTGGCCACCAGTTGTTGGATGTCTGTTGCTGGTGGTACCGTGCTGCTTGCCTTGGTGCTTATCGGTGCCCTGGCCTGTGTTGTGGCCGTCTATTTTGGCTGCTGTGGGGGTTTGTTTTGTCCAGCAGAGGTGGAGGGTTGGTGTGGTGTTACTTCGGGCCTGGCCTTCTTGGCAGGTGTGGTGCCAGTGTCTTCCTCGCCAAGGTCCGAATGGGAGCCTGTGGTGGAGCAAAGGAGGGAAAGTGTTATTGATGGGCCTGCGGACATTGAGCAGGCATTGTGATGACCGCCATCATTTTGATAACTAGTTAGTGCACATTGTAGGCAATGACATACAGGTTGTCTCCCTTTTGGGTGGGAGAAGCATGCAGGAATGTGGGTGCCTACAGTGAGAGTGTGCATACTGCATGTGTACACGGTGTAGGTCAATAATGCCTGTAGGCAGTCTTCTGCTGATGTGTCGCGTTAACCCTATTAGGCAACATTGTGCTTCCCATGAAACTGGACTTCAGACACTTTTGCATGGCTTGATTTGAGGCACCTACCTGCGTCACCTGATGTCGGGGCTCCTCTCTCCATTTCTCCAACCCCCTCAATGCTCTCGATGCCAATGATTGTGGCACATATCTCCTCCCACGGCTGAAATTTTATCGGTGTGTCTGCTCCACCAGTTGCAATGCCCAGGTTTCTGTTGGCAGACAGTATACTCCTTACGCAGAACCGGAGGTCGTCCCACCTTTCCGGCACTGTCTTGTGGTGCCGGGTGTTGTTCGAACTGCACTGACCCGCTGTGCGACTAGGTCCCATATGGCCTTCTTCCGTGCTATTGCCGGTCTGGTCATTTCTGTTGAGAATACAACGTCCGCGTTTTCCTGTAGGGTTTCCGCCAACATGGTGAGCTCTTCCCTAGTGAAGCGCTCCTGCCGCAGCCGATCGCAACTTTTTTTAACAACTTTCGGCTTTCTGACGATGGGTGGATGTGGGTGAAGGTTTGTGGCGGGTCTCGGGGTCAGATGTGCACTGGTTGTGGAGGATGGCAATGGGCCTCATTACGACCCTGGCGGAAGACCATGGTGCTATTAGCACCATGGTCCATGCCGGTAACTTACAGACTCCGCCATGGAGAAAGGGGGAATTACCACCCCATTACAAGGTTGGTGGGGCGGTAATTCCTCCTTCTTCCATGGCCCTTCCCCATTCCCATTTTTGCCCCATAGGGCTCAATGGGAATGTGGAAGGCGCTAAGTAGGTTGCTGCAAATTACGGCACCGTAATTAGCACCAAGGTCCCTTTGCGGGTCCCTACTTTAACGGCTGGTCTACACCAGCCGTTAAGGTCGGGTCCCGCAAAGGGACCTCGTAATTAGGCGCTCATAGGTTAACGGCGCAGCAGCCTTTTACGGCGCCGTTAACCCATTAGCGCCTGGGTCGTAATGAGGCCCAATGGATTGTGTTTTTAAAGATGGCCGCCGTGCTCTTTCCCATTCCGGTGCGATGGCACAACTTCCGGATCTGCTTCTTTACGGTCACCGCTATTTACGGTGATCGCTAATATCGGTGGGTAGGGTGGCGGTAGTGCACCTTGCACGGCATACGATGCCGGCAGGTGCCGTTTTTGGGATGTTACCGGCATGGGGCAGATTACATTACCGGCATGGCGCAATGCTCATGCCCGAGAGGGCGTAATGTACCGCTTTTAACGGTTTCTGGCCAGCACGGACACGTTAGTTGCGCCATGCCGGTAATGTCCACTACTTACCGCCTTTGTCGTAATGAGGCCCATTGTCGTGACCGATACCCCTGATCAACCCATGAATCAATGGTCCTGCGGAACTCAAAGATACCATGCAACATGGAGCGCCATGCTCGACAAAGTTTGTGGCTACTTGGTGAGTAGCAGGGCAGGCACATGGCAGTGTGATGTGGGGTGTGTTTGGGGGGGAGAGATGCATACTCCAACTGGTTGTGGACTGTTGTCCGTACAATAAAGGGACATACAGATGTACGCCAATGTCCACCAACGCAGCACACAATGGAGAGGACACGAAACCACATGTAAGTAGTAAACTGCACAACAAAGACATCAATCCATAACACAATGCATGACACATCCATCCAAATACACATTGCACTTCATACTATACCCTACATGACACAAAGCTGCTACATGCAGCCAATATGCATAATGTAAATGTGCGTTGAACAACATCACAACAGATATCCGCCCTTGAGTGCATGCAAAGGGATCACCTGTAGCCATTGTACAGAACCACACCTGTACACCACTACTGATGTGCCGCTTCACAGCGTGGGGACATTGGAATCATAATGCCAGTAAACTAGCAGTGTCGTACAAAGGTTGCCTCGGCCCAGGAACACCTAGGACCTATCCACACCCAGGACATTGGAAATACTGCCGGAGGCATGCATGGTGCACAGCCACTTGCAGGGACTAGCTTAGTGTGAAATGTCCAGGTTGCAATTGAGGTGACCAGTAACAAGGCCCCATTGTTCCAGCCATGCAGGTGATGCTGGGTATCCCCTGCAGGGTTGGCTCCTTACCCCTATACGGAACCCACAGAACAGGAATGAAGAGGAATAGAACCTTGCACAGAACCGTCCCCGCCTCGTGATTGAGCAGGCATTTGGCCTTCTGAAGACACGGCTCCGGTACCTAAACTGGCCGGGTGAGGCTCTCCTGTACGGCCATGACAAAGTGCCGAAGATAACCATGGCATGTGTCATGCAGCACAATATGTGTATCAGACGGAATGTGTCTATGCCCCCTGACATTGACATGCAACCACCTGATGAAGATGATGTTGATGGGGATGAGGAAGGGGGAAATGGGCCACCAGGACATGCAACTGGCGATGGCCAGGAGGGACACGATGTGCGTCAGCATCTGATTCATCAAATATTCTGAGAGACAAGGGTCAACTATTTTGGATGGAGATGGGTATTGTTGCCCTGCTGTATGTGGTGAGGCGCACAATGGACCCTGTCCCCAATAAAGTACACATACACAATGATGAAGACCAAGCCTGTGTCTCAACTTGTCAACAGTCTATTATGATTAATTCGTGAACAAAAAGTGCATGGCCCCAACTGTGCAAACACCCTTTCCCCCCTGCCCCCACAACACTCCCAAAAACACCCTTTTCCCGCCCCCCACAACACTCCCAAAAACACCCTTTCCCCCTCCCCCACAACACTCCCAAAAACACCCTTCCCCCCTCCCCCCACAACACTCCCAAAAACACCCTTTCACCCCTCCCCCCACAACACCCGCATGTGTGGCTTGTAGTGCGTAGGTGTCCTGCTGCACATGTGCCAGCTAGTTCCTGCTGGCCCTTCTTCTCATGGCCTCCACCGCCATTGGGAGGTTGGGATGGCGTGCGCCTCATGGTGCACAAGGAGCGGCAGCGGGGGCTTGTCTGACGTGAACTCGCAGAGGAGGAGGTGCCCGGTTGATCCTGTGGTGGGGGGGATATTGTCGCTCCATAGCGTCTGCTATGCGTGTGAGGACCTGCCTCAGTTGAGCCATCTCCTCGCATAGCCTGATTGTGCAGACCTCCATGCCCTCTCTCGTCTGGCTTGCATTCGACCTAATCTCTTCCCTCAGATGGGCTGCCTCTTCCACATGCTGGCCAACCAGCGCTGTTATTTCCACCTGCCTCTGGCTGATGGCTGACAGGTCATGGCGACTGCATCCAGCTCTTGGGGTGGCTGCTGTGCCCTGGTCCATGCCTCGGCCATCAGGTGAGGACACCTGAGGGCTCCAGCGCCCTTCCACAGTGTCGTTGCCAGATTGTCCATGGCTACTTGATTGCGATGGTGGCCGTGGGCTTGGCTCAATGGATTGCGGGGACTGGGGGTCTGCCTTTGCGTTTCAAGGTCAATGGTCTCCTCAACGTCCGACAGCGGCGTGGTGGCTGCTGCCTCACCAGTGGAACTGGTGGCAGCAGAGAGCGGGCCCTCCGTGCTTGTTTCCAATGACGGGGGAACACTGCCCTGGGTGCAGCAATTGTAGCAGCCATGGCTTCAGGCCGTGTTGAACTGGCGCTCTTGCTGCCTTTACCCCTCTGCTGGTGCTCACTCCTCCCTGTGCCACTTGAGGTGGTGGCGGTGTCCCCTGTCTCCTGTGTCCTGGCCTTTTTCATGGCTGGGGGAGCATGTGTCACAGTGCCCTGTTCATCACTGTCTGTCTGTGATCCTGTGGGGGATGAAAATAGGGAATATCATCGTGATAGTTCTACGTGCCTTATGCAGAATGCTTACGTCATGCCGCTCTATGCATTGGGACCTCTTTAGTTGGGGATCCGGTAATGGGGATGCCGGGAGGGTCATGCATAAATGGGTCTGTGTTGCACATATATGGGGTGATGCGTGCATGTGTGTGTGTTGGGGTGTGACACTCACATTGGCAGGGTTGTGTGTATGTATGTTTGTGGCTGGATCCATGGGCTGGTTCTGGACTCAGATTTGGGGGGCCCCTCACCCTTCACAGTGCATTGTTTAATGTGTACACTCACCTCCATCTGATGAAGTGGGCGCACCATGCTCCATGTCTCCGACTCCCCCGATGGATTCCACGCCAATTGTGCTGGCGCAGGTCTCCTCCCACTCCCGGAGTTTTATTGGTGAATCAGCGCCACCTCCTGTGGCCATAGCCAGGTTGCGATTTGCAGCCAGAATGCTGCGGACCCGGAGCCGTAGATCCACCCACCGCTTTCTGCAGTCCTTGACAGTGCGGGTGGTGGTGCCCACCGCACTGACTTTGTGGGCAACCTCAGCCCAGATGGCCTTCTTCTTCACGAGGGTCTCACGCTGCATGTCATTGGCGAATACAACATTGGCATTTGCGGCAAGGGTCTCGGTTAAGATGATCAGCTCCTTGCTGGTGATTTTTTATTTGCGCTGCCGATCCGCGCCTTTCTTGATGACCTTTGGCATCTTCAGGGTATCCGGGATGATTTGGTGTTGGAGTTGTGTGGAAACAGGTCCTGGCTGCTGAGGATGCCAATGGATTGTGTTTTTAAAGATGACCGCCGTGATCTTTCCCATTCCTGTTCGATGACGCTATTTCCTGTTCTGCAATTTTACGGTCACCTGCAATAGCGGTGATCGCTAATAGCGGTCTCCGCTATTAGCGGTGACCGCTATTTGCATGTAGTGGGAGGTTGGAAGTGCTATCAGCGCTTTCATCGAAGCCAGTAGGGGATTTTTTGGGGTCTGTTGCGGCTTGGCAGTAGGGTCATTACCGGCATTGCGCTGTGCTTATGTCCGCGTACTCGTAATGCCACGCTATTAGCGGCATCATGCAAAGCCGGAAACGTTAATAGCGCAATGCCAGTAATGGCTGGATTTTACCGCATAACGTGTAATGAGGCCCTTAAACATGGCAAGATGATTAAAGCCATAGACAAACTTGTGTTAGAAAATGATTTGTTAATACATTGGAGGAAAATACGTGGTCATTTGAAAATGCCAGGTGATGACAAAGAAGGGAATGACAAGGCAGATGTAATGGATTTAGAACATGGCACACTCCAGCCAGAGACGTCTTCCACTGACAATGAATGTGGCGCACTATAAAAACACTTTTTATTTTTATTTGAACCCTGGGTTCTTTATTGAGAAGGCCACCAACCCGTCTCACACCCGTCTTAACAAATACCCAGTGTCGCAATGGACTATGAACCAGGCCCGTGTGTATCAATTAAATATTTATTAATTGAGGATCAAAGGAAAAATCAGAGCAAAATCAAATAATAGGGCTACAGCCACCACTATTGTGGCAATACAAATGCAACAATCCTACAACACTGTTAATTCAAATTCCTAACATAATCTACATAAAACTTTAATAGAAAACAGAAGCAAAATCACTTTTCAGAATGACAGATGGCACACAGGTGATGCACTCCCCCTGCAACACTTCCCCCAAACACCTGCTGACTAAATTTTATGTGGATGGAAAGTAGTGGCAAGGAGTCAGTAGGAAGAGGGAAACATTGAAATGTGGATCCTGCCCACCACCCCAAGATGGGAGGCCAGAAACTAAATTGAAATCCTGTTTAAGAGCAAAATGGCATACTCAGGTTTTACTGATTATTTGTGCATCAGTTTACAATTGCAGCGGGATATCTAGGACAGAAATTCATGTGGCTGCACTCTTGTGATAAGGAAGCTTACCGGCTATTGACCAGGGAACCAAGCAATGTGAACACAGGTGAAAAAATAGATTTTGGAAATAAAACAGAATGCAAAAGAAACACACGCAGCAGAATGGCAATTAATTTCTACACAGAACTTGTGAGGACAAGTAGCCACAAAGAAGGGCTCAACTGTCAAAATCGAAAATCGGTTTTGTGGATCACAGACACAGGCACATAGCAGATAGGATTCAGAGGGAAAGGGAGGACTCTTAATGGGATGATAGTGTGGGTTTTTCTATGGGAAATGAAAATCAGAATTTATGGAAAAACACAATGCACATGCAAATTTGGTTTTTGTTGCACTAGACTATTTCTGTTGAGACTATATTTTAATGGCTATAATTAGTAAAAACACTCGACAAAATTGTTGTTTTTCGAAAGGCAACAATAATGAACGTGAATTTTCAATGGGGAAATGTATTGATTTACTTGAAATGATACTTGGGACTTACACTGAAAATTGAAAGAATTAGAAAAGGAATACACTAACAGACATTGGGCCTCTTTACACGGATGGCGGAGAACCATGGCGCTATTAACGTCATGGTTCATGCCGGTAAAATACCGGCACCGCCTTGGCGGAAAGGGGAATTACCGCCCCATTCCAAGGTTGGCGGGGTGGTAATTCCCCCTTCCACCATTGCCCTTCCCCATTCCCATTTTTGCCCCATAGGGCATAATGGGAATGGGGAAGGCGCTAATTACGGTACCGCAAATTGCGGTACCGTAATTAGCTCCATGGGTCCCTTTGCGGGTTGGTTTTTAATGCCTGCAAAAAGCAGGAGTTAAATCCCCCAACCCGCAAGGGGATCTCGTAGTAAGGCGGTAAGGATTTACCGGTACCGGTATTTTACCGGTACCGGTAAATCCTTACTGCCATCCGTGTAATGAAGCCCATAGACTAGCACAGACTTGTCAATGGAAAAGGTGAACAGATGATACTAGCAATTTAGGATTTTCCACAGGATTTTCTAAGATATACAGGATTCAAAAGAGAGCGGTATGCAATATGGGACTTTCAATGGGATTTTCTATGGGATGCAAAGTTAAAAGAGCGGAATATGCAGGTTTTGGGTACTGGGTGATGTGATACTTACAAGGTAAGCTTGAGTTTGGGACTTTGGACAGCCAGCGAGTTCTCTGGACAGCGGGGTTAAGAGATCTGGTCACTGGGACAGCTGGGCTCTCCTGGATGGGATTAGCTGGGCAAGTTCTGGTCACTGTGGACAGCAGGATGGGTCTGCTGGGCAAGGTCTGGTCACTGGGCTCTCCTAGATGGGATCAGCTGCCTTTCCTCCTTTCTCCCTGCATGCTTGTGTATGTCTGGATCTGGGTTGGTGGTTCTGCCTGGATGTAATCAGCTGCCTCTGGATCTGGGTTTTCAGTCTAAATATCCCTTGTGTTTCCCTGTCTCCCCCTTAAATAGCCAGAATGACATCATTGGTTTAAAACCTGGGGGGAAGTACCCAGGAATTACCCCACTACTGGGATAGGGCAGTCTCCCAGTGTCCCCTCCTTTGCCTAAAATGATTGGTTCAGGGGAAATTACATTATTGTATGTGTACATTTATGACTTTCTTTGCTTCACCAAGCCTATGTCTTGACAAAAAGGAGTTATGGATCAAAACATGAGATTTACACTAGCCACCGTCATGAAAAAAAGATATGCAGATTCCATATGTCACATGTAATTGGACAAACCGATCGCCAACTCTGTGTGATGTTGCCTCGCCCTTTGTCACAATTTTGTCATTTTCATGAACAGTGTAATATTTAAAATTATGTAAATAGCTAGACACTTCCCCACGAATATCTTGCATCTTTTCGACAAAGTCCATGTCTGTGCCATTTATGATTCACCCCAAAATACATTTTTCCTGCCATTCCAGTTCCCCAAGTGCCAGAAACATGCCATTGGTTCCTTTCTGCTTGTCCAAATATCCCATAAAATACTGGCATAATATCAAATTATTGCTTATGTAAGGTGCTGTGAAAAATGTCTTAATGTACAACAGTTTTTGAAGTCAATAGGCTGGATTAGTCACTGTGTGGGCTGTCCTGCAACCCCCACAGCCAAATTGTCTTCCTCCTGGGTCAGCCTGCACAAAGGACATCTTGGGAAATGGGTGCTGCAGGAAATCGCACCTCTGGATCAACACTGGGCTTCACTCCCTTCCTTTGTCTTTTTGGGCTATCCTGCCTGCCAGTCTAGCAGAACCAGTAATTATCACACTGTCAGTCTCAAAACATTTTCTTGCAGCATCAGTTCACTGGTAGGTGCGAAAAGTGGGAGGTAAGCCTTCCTGCCAAACTGGTTTGACTGAAATTTCTGGGCCTCAGCCAGGCTGATCGAATTCTTTGTGGGGGGAAAAAGAGCATAAGGTACATGGCTTTGCAGACCCTCCACCCACATATACAATAATCTTTCTGTGCAAGTCACAGCTGTCATTTGACATTCACCTTTAAACAAAACTTTTGCTTATTTTCCAAAAGCGAATTCACATGTGTGCACGTCTATTTATTCTTTCTTGTTACAAACAATATAAATCACCAGACTGTTTTCGCATTAATCTTTGGTAGTGATTTTGCATGTACTGTGAGTTCATGGAAACACAAGGATACTGTAAAGTATTTCCTTGCAATTGACATGGGAAAAGAGAGGGAGCCATGCTACCTTTTTCCTTTGCTGCGATTTTAGTGCAATGATTTATTTCAAAGGAAAACAAAAGCTGTTTGTTTGCGTGAAAATAGAATTCTTTGCTCTTCAAGTATTTTGTCAGCAACATAACGCTATTCTGGAGATGGATTGCCTTATTTCTAGGCAATCCGATGAAATACATGAGGATGGCTGTGTTTCAATGGAGTGCATAACTTTGGAGTGTTTAAAATGGAAAAAGAACAAATTGCAATGCTGTCTTGGCTTCTGTGCACAGCTTTTAGTCTTCACATGGCAGAACAGCAAATGTAGCCATTCTGAATGCAGGTCACGTTTCTTATGATTGAAATTAAATAAGGCAAATGCAGCCATTCTTTGAGTGGCAGTGTTTGGATCTCGCCACACATGTACTAAGCAGACAAAGCACAGACGCCATTATGGCCTTGTTTAGATGCAATTTCTTTGGTTGTATGGGGGTGCTGCTTCGGGCCTTAAAATGTACCCCACAGATCCCCCCCTGCTCTGCCGTGACTTTTTGTTGAGGGAGAGTAGGGCAGAGTGGGGTTCATTTGGCAGAACTCTCCTTCATTAGGGAGCAGCACTCCAGGATTCCCTTCCTTCCTTTCCTTTCCAGGTCCCCAGGGAGGTCCTCACCAGGCTAGGAGGTAATGGAGTGAAGCTTCTAATAGAAGATAGATAAAGAACAAGTTTTAGGATTTTTCAATGACAGTATTCCTGGAAGATTTACAACAGCGGAACAATGATTACATTTACAATTTTCTGTGATCTCGTCCTCACATTTTGACAATAACCTCAAGCAAATTACTCAACAGGGCTTGCTTTTCCTTTCTTCTCATTCTTCCGATGGTTCCTCTGTTTGATTTTCCTTTGGCACATCAATCAGCTGCAAAGTGTGTCTGGGGTGACAGCTTTTTTAACTGATCGATGTGGACCCACTTCTCTTGTGACAGCTCTCCTTTGGGGATGCAGATCCTGTAGGCGACAGGTGAGATTTTATCTACAATTTCAAAGGGACCATGCCAGGAGGGGAGGAATTTCCTCTCCTTAGTCTGGTTCCTCTGAACATTGTATAAGTAGATCCTGTCTCCTACTTGATATTCTGTTTTAGTTGTTTTTAAATCATAGAGGATTTTCATCCCCTCTGCCGATTTCTCCAGATTCCGCTGAACGTACGCAAAAGCATGCTGAAGGTGTTTTCTTAGATTCTCAACACATTCATGTGTTGTGGAGACGTTAATCCGTGTCTGCTCTTGGGTGCTGTAGAGAAGATGCTGGGATAGCACCATTCTTAATACAGTCATTAACTCAAATGGAGACATGTTAGTCGCAAAAGATGGTGTAGATCTGATGGCCAGAAGGACAAGCAGTAATTGGATGTCCCAACTTGGCCCAGAATCTGCCACAAACCTCTTAAGAATGCTCACAATGGTTTTATTGTACCTCTCAACTCTCCCACTAGAGGGGGGCAGTATGAAATATGGAGTTTTCTCTTTACCCCATGTATTTCCCACATCTTTGTCATCACTTCGCTGGTGAAGTGACTTCCTCGGTCTGACTCAATCCTTTGGGGAAGGCCAAAGCACAAGAAGATGTGGTTGATCATCAGTGCAGCTGCTGTTTCTGCCTTGCAATTTGGGGCCGGGAGACATTTCACCCATTTGGCAAACAAGCATGTTACTGTTAACATGTACTTGTTCCGCCTAGAGGAGCGATTCACGGGCCCCATAAAATATACTTGTAAATCTGACCAAGGCAGTGTCATCTCCCTCTTCTGGAAGGGAGCTTGGTGTGTGAATGAACTTGGCTGAAATTGTGCACACACAAGACACCCCTTCAAATATTGATTGAGGTCCTGCCCCAGTATGTAACCTCCCGCAATATTTCTTAAGTAGTGTGAAACCCCAGATGACCGGCTGTGGCTGCATCATGGGCGTGACATAGCATGAGGCCTTGGAATGAGATGGGGACCACCCACTGTTCACATCCAGAGATGGTTCTCCTTACCAACAAACCGTCTTGGATTCTGAACATTTTGGGAAACTTCATCAACACCCGGAGATCCTCTTTCCCAATGTAATCGGTTTCCATCAGAGGATAGTTCACGGGGTCCTCAATATGTTGGTTACATTTCCCAATAATCTGATCCCCTTTTTGCGTTGTGATTAAATCAGCATCTGGGGTCTCCTTACTCCACTGGGCAGTTGAGAGTTCATTGTGGGCAAATGTTTGGGACTTGGTGACAGCAGTGACCTTGATTTCCACCAGCAGGGACTCGATCTCAAGGAGATCCTCCTAGATAGCTCTGGTTTTGGTCAACTGATCAGCCAGGTTTTCTCTGGTAGCTCTATTCTGGAATGACCCTTAATATTTTTCCAATAGGTGGTCATCTCATTAGAGGTGACCAGATCATCAATATTTTGCCATGCTTGAGTGGTTTATTGTTTGCACACATCATGCCTCTGGTTTTCCAATAAATTAGGTGCTCCATGAACCCGTTCCGGACATATTCTGAATCAGTGATTATGACCAGTTCGTGGAGTCGGTGTTGCACGGCAGTGAGGATGGCCTGTTGAACTGCCATCAACTCTGCCACCTGACTACTGCAGGGTCCAATCTTGTACCCAGCAGAGGGCTCCAGGGCATCATTCATCCAGGCATTCCCAACGCCGGCCACCAGTTCCTTTTCCCGTTGTCAAGATTGTAGGAGCACCCGTCCACATAAACTGTGGGCATCCCCTTGCATGTTTTTTCTTCATAGACCTTGTGCAGGGAATTCAGGTACGCCTCCAGGTTGTCTTGGGTTTTGAGACTTTCGTCCTGGAGACAGTTTTCTCGAGCACAATTATGCAAGTCAGCCAATTCTTGCGCGAGGGGACTCTTCTTGGTTTGGCCATATCTGACATCCACAGGAAACCCTTCCAAGGACAGAATCCAGGAAGTAATTCTGGAATTACTTACATTTCCTGCCTTGATTCTGTCACTTTGGAGGTATTGCAAAGGCTGGTGCAGAGTCTCCATGATGATGTGCTCCACCTGGATGAATGGGCAGTACATTTTCAATGACCACACTGTTGCCAGGAGTGCCTTCTCACAATCATTGAATTTTTCCTCCACAGAGGATAAAGTCTTACTCGCATAGGAGATTACTTTATTGACCTTTTCATGCTTTTGATATAATACTGTTGTTAAGAATGTATTCGAGAAAACCTGTCTCCAAGAAGAACTCCTTGTTTTTGTCGTGGTAATCTAGACAAGGCGCTTGTGAGAGGCTTATTTTGAGTTGTTTCACTGCCTCAGCTTGTTCTGGACCCCACTCCCACTTGACCCCCCCTTTAACAAATGGACAAGGAGTCTCGCAACTTCTGTGTAATCCTCAAAGAACTTTCTACTGTAATTAGTCAGTCCAAGAAGGCTCCTTCGTACATGCAGAGTTGTGGGGTCTTTTCGTTTTATTAGTGCTTCCACTTTCTTCACCTGGGGACAGAGACCCTCAGGGGTGATTTCATGTCCCAAGAAGTTTACAAAGATCCTACACCACTGTGCCTTCTGGAAGGATAGTTTTGCTCCAGCAACCTTCAACTGGCTCAGAACATAGCAGATTTCCACTGTGTGTTCCTCCACAGTTGAGCTTTTAATCCTTTTAATCAGGGCATCATCCACATAGGCCAGGTCACCCCTTTCACCCAAGTCGGACATGGCCTTATGTAGAAAGCTGTTGAATTAATTGCCGGAGTTTATGTATCCGAAGGGAGTTCGGGTCCATGTGTACTGCTGCCCCCGAAGGTGAAGGCCAGCTTGTACTGCTCCTCCCTACTGACGGGTACTGTCCAGTATCCATTTGTCAGGTCAATGGTGGTGTACAGCTTTGACCCCTGGATCTGGGCCAGTCCTTGGTCAATGTAGGGAAGAGGCCATTGGGACATGTGGACTTGTTTGTTCATCACCCTTAGGTCTGCGCAAAGTCTCCATTGGCCATTTAGTTTTTAAATCCCCAGTACCAGATTATTAAAGGTACTGTGTACTGGACGAATTATCCCACAGGACTATAGGTTTTTTATGATTTCTGTAAGGGACTCCACAGATGCAAGATACAACCGATACTGCGTCACAAATAAAGGAGTCATTCCAGGGTTCGTGGTAATTGTGGTAGAATGTATCTTGGTGTGACCACAGTCGTACAAGTCCACAGCAAAGTTATCTTGAAAATCTAAAAACACCTGTTTCAATTTTTCCTTTTGTTCCTCGGTCTCACAGGCATCAGCGAGGTTGACCAGTTCTTCAACCATCTGTCTCAAGCCTGGGAAGACCTCGGGTTTAGCGATCTCAGCAGTCTCCTCCAGCTGTGTGGAGAGATCTATGGTGAGGGTGTTGACCTGGACAGAGGGATTCAGGTACGAGAGGCAGTCATTATGGAGATGGAATATCACCTCTTCCCCTCCGTAAGGGCAGGAAGAGTACACCAAGAAATTCCCCCCTTGCAGGGTGAAGATCTTTTCTGCCGGTATGTCATCATCACAATCATAGCAGTCATTGGGGATTGGTCCTATGATTTAAATCCCTACGTCCATGGAAAAATTCTGGTCATCAACAGCCATTCCAATAAAGGTGTCTGCGCCCAGAGAGATCCTCCTAGGGTCGCTGTTATCCACCTTTATTGGAATGGTTTTGTGTTCTAAGTTCACTAATGGTGTCAGGTTCAACCCATCCCCTGCTGTTGGAGATGGGAATTGAGATGTACATAAGCCTCTGGGTTTTGGAGTTTAAGTCCTCTCTTAATTTTTAAATAAAGTGGGAATTGTCGGGTCTGTCCTCGGATGATGACCTCCTCTCCAATTTTGAATTTCAACTGCATATGGTGGCAATTGCGCTGACCGAAATGCCTTTTCAGAGTCAACAAAGCCCATAGGGTGGCCCCCTAGTTGGGACCAGGCTTTGTGATTTATGAGATCCAAATTAATTGCGAACCGATTGAGAATGTCACTGCCTAAATAGAATACAGAGGGGACATCTGGAACGACTCAACAATTATGCTCTATGCTTTTATCACCTATGGGCATTTTTTTGCATACACCTGCTAGACAGGAGATGTTTGGAATTGGGAGTTTCCAGGCTCATTTCCCACTTATCAACTCATTTAAATGTGGGAATGGTTGGATCTTTTGGGAGTTTCCTGAACAACGCTTCGATGATGAAGCTTTTCCATTATTCAGGCACACTCTGGCAAGAACAGGCTCCCTCCCTCATTCAACTGAATTGGGAGGAACAGCTGTTCACCCATTTTCTGAATATCAGCCAAGCTTTGAGCTGGTTTCTCATCACGGTCTATCATGGGACTCGGATTTTCAAATTGGGAATCAGTATAACATTTCAAGGTATTGCCTTTCAGTGTGGAATGCCACTTGAAACTGGAAGGAAGGTTGAATTTTCAGGAATGGAGAGGGATTCCCATAACCAGTTTGTTTTCCTACAGCAATTACAGTAATGTCAGGTATTTGATTGTTTTAAAGATGGAATGCAATTTGGTCAGATCGTTGTTCAACCATGTGGCATGTGCCATTTAAACTGACATTGTTGATGCTCTGTTTTAATTTGATTGGCCAGTTAGCCTGAGTCCAGAGGACCTTGTTCACACAGTCTATCAGGGGAGGCAACCTGCGAAGGTGGTCATTTCCTAATAGACAGGGGGTTCCCTGTGGAGTCACGACTATGACTGGGTGTTTCACCTTGTGTCACCCAATTTTAATCTCCAGATCCACAGTACCCTCAATGTTTCATTCCCGTCGAAGTTCTGGAGTTGTCCAGGAAGAGGGGTGAGATGGATCTGGTGTCCCTCCCTCTTCATGAATTTAGCTGATCAATGCCCTTTTGGACAGAAGAGTGGCTTGAGATCCAGTGTCCATCAGTGCTAAAAATGCACATTGCCTTTGTACACGGATGAGGGCATAGAACCTACGTTCTTTCTCCTCCAAAGGGCAAAGAAAATGGGCATTTGGGCTAGCTGGGCGGCTAGTTTCTTTATTTTGGTCTCCGACACGGTGGGGTTTTGGACAGTTTTTTGTGTCGGAGTTGGGGAATCTGTAAAGAAAATTTGGCATCCTGAAATAGGCAGGATTTTGGAATCCCTTTTTTCCCTTAGCTTTGTGCTGTTCCCCTTTACCTGGAGACAGTCACAAGAACCGGTTTGCCGGAATGATACCCCATTTATCATTATGTTCTCTGGATGACAATTCAGGGGTTCAGGGATGGGCGATTCTGAATCAGTCCTCACACCTACCGAGTCTGGGTTATGGTCTTTTGGGACCCATTTTTCTCTGGGAGGAATTCCCCCATCCTTGAAGGAGAAGACTTTCTTCCCAGAATCCTGCAAGGATTCTTCCCCTTCAAACTGGAGGCCACTGACTTCCTCCACAAAATGGGTCTTTTTGATCTGTTTCTTTCTCACACCCACCCTCTGTTCCCTGGGTTACAGATTTTCAGGGGTAGGAGATTTAAGTTCTGGTTCTGGGTGTCTATGGGATTTTCACGGGTGAGGAAGGAATCTTCCTCTAGGGCTTTGCATCCCCCTTCCTCCCGTGCCTCCTCCTCTGGAACCGGTTGGTTGTTGGGGTTCTCTCCCCATCATTGTTCCGGGGTGCCAGACCCTTGGTTTGAGTTATTCTGAGCCACCATGTTCATCGGAGGGTTCTGCTGAGCCCTCAACATGCAAGTCAGATCTTGAGTTAGGTTCTGGACCTGGCGCTCCAGTTGGGACACCCACTCTGGCTGGTACAGGGGTCTGGCATCAACTCTGGTTGCTCTCGGGAAGGGTTACTATCCATTTTCATGGTTACTCTTCATTTTCATGGCTACTGGGGGTTTCCCTGGTCGCCCTCCACCCTTGGCCTCCCCTCTCCCAGATTTGGTGGTCTGGATTCCTGAAAATGGGGAGAGTAAAGAGGGTTATCCTGGATGTTGGGATTTGGAGGGTACCTAGGGAAGAAACTTAAAACAGAATTTGGAAGATTACTGCCCTCCTGAGGGAAGTTAGGAGGCAAGTTTTCTGGGGCCATACTCACCTTATTGGACCCCCCACCTGGGCCAGGGGAGTCCACACGTAACCCAAGATGGGTCTGTTGCCGTTATACCTAGTGCTGCTGTAATTGGCAGAGTTATGGGGCACATTTGTGGGGTACCCTACCTGACTCCCACCTGTTTGTGATTGGTCAGAGGATCTTCTCTGCCACTGATTTGGTTGGTTTTGGGAAGGTGTATTTTTAGGCCCCCCATTTCTAGGTCCAAAATGGGGGTAACCTTTACCTCTGCCACCATAGCAGCAGAGGGGGTGTTGGTTTGTTTGGGGTTTTTGGTTCGATTTTTGTTTTCTATGGGTTTTTGGACCTCGTAGATATGGGTAGCTTGCTCCATCACCCAGTCCAGTGTCATGTCCTCATGGAAAACCCTTACCAACTGGCTCATGATGTACTTTGGGAGTGCATGAAAATAGGCATTTATAAATTCCCTACTATTCGTGGGCACTTGCCTAGTAGTTTGCGCAAATGCCCGTTTTAGTTCCTGAACAAATTCTCTTTGGGCCTGATCCTCTACACTGCAGATTGTAGGCCACCTTGTGGGCCTCCTGAGGCTTTCTGTGCATGGAGAAGTGCTTCAAGATTACCTTCTTGTAGGTGGACCACCTTGAATGGTTCTGGTCTTCCAGCCCAGCAAAGAAGCTGGAGTACTCTGCTTTGAATGTCCATTTTGCGAATTCTATTCAATTCTGATCATTTTTAATGTCAAAAGATGTTATCATCTGTTCATATAGCTCCAGATGCTCCCAAACATAATATTTGGCATTCTTATGGTACAAAGTCATGAAACTTCTGATAGCTTTAATCTGTTTAATGGGGTCTTTGACCAAAGTCCTCTTTCGTTTGTTAGCCTTCTTTTGCCTCTGCACCCGAGTCCATTCGCCCTCAGACTCAGAGTTGCTGCTATTTGAGGTTCCATTCCTATCCTCTAGGTGATCCCATAATTCTTTGAGCTCAGGAGTTTCTCTGAGAATGATGGGGCTTAGTCTCATCTCCCAGGTTGTACTTTGGGCTCTCTGGGTCACTCACCTTGGACTTCCTCTTTCTCACAGGGGACTAGTCTTCTGACTCCTCCCGGTTTCCAGGGTTGGTGGAGAACTCCCCCACCTCCCTGATTGGGTGGAGGTTTTCAAAATACTCTTTTGGTGCCTCAACTCAGACTCCTTTTTCTCTGCAAAGCGAACCAAGTGGCTCCTTTGCAACTGATGTTTCTGCCAGTCTAGCTCCCTGATTTTCTCATCATAGGAGCTTTCCTGGTCGGATCCATCAGCCATGATATTTTTTAAGCTGAACAGGAACGCCCGCCCATCAGTCTCTGATGGACGCTGACCTGCCGGCTCATTCATGCTAGGCCTATTTAAGTCTGGCTGCCTCATGATTTCTGGCTCATGTGAACCTGTTGACATGAAGTGAGCCGTGCCTTTTGCATACAAGGTGGTAAATGGGTTTGAGGCCCCTGGTACAGAGGGCATCACACTGTGATCACTGGTGGCCCTGTACCTCTCTACTTGTTCAGGGTTCCTCAAGTCTTGATTCAATCTAGATCACTCTTTTTCTAACTTTCCAAGTTTTTCCTTCTCCACCCCTACCTCTTGATAGTAGGCAAAGGCCTGAACCTTTTGCTTTGCTATCAGGTCTTGACTGACCCCTATTACCTTCTCTTGCACTGCTACCCGGCTATGGAGTCCCCTGTTCTCATCACAAAGAGCCTCATTGTCTTTCTGTGCTTCTTGTATTGCCTGGGAACACTCAGACCATTTTAATTGCAGGAGATGCATCTCCTGTCTCTGCACATGTTTGGTTTGGGTGGTCTCTTTACTTGTCCCATATGCCCCATTACATTTTCATATTCTGCTTTTAGTTCAGTCAGTTCTTGGAGGTCTGGCTCTCTTTTCTGTAGGTCTGTTTTTAATTTGCACACATCCTGGCATAGGGCATCTTTTTCCTGATACAGGGTGCCCCTCTGTTCAGCCAGGTCATCCCTCTGTTGCTTTATGGCACCTAACTTCTGGCGTTCTTGGTCAAATTCTGTTTGGGAATGAACTGCTTTAAGAATTAACTTATTATTCTCTTCTTTCAATTGCTTGATCTGATTTTGTAATGCAATCATGTTGTAACAAATTATCAAGGTCTTTCCGTGTTGACTATCTTACCACTCAGTGTTTTCCAGCAACAACATAAACAAAGTAGGTCCTACCTGTTCTTCGGAATTGGCTTGAAGCTATAGAGACTTCACCTGCTTCACCCTCTCCTCGCCTCAGACACGGCAAACAGAGGATGTGGCAGGGAAACCCTCGAAAGGGAAAAAACCCTGTGTTGCTTGTGAGCGTAGAGTAGTAGGTTGTGGTCTGGATTCCACTGAAGGAAAAGACGTGTAGACTATCTGCGTGCCGGGTCCGCCGGAGGGGCTCTTTCCTGATAAAGGATGTAGATGTCAGGGGAATCCGGATGCGGGCACCTGGATGGGTCAGCGGCTCAAGGGAGCTCTGGGAAGAGAAAGGAAAAAGGTGAGTGTTTATATGCAAAGAGGATGGCAAAAAGAAGAGGAGATGGTAGCTGAGACCCCCACCTACCAAGCCAGGGTATTGTACTGATCGAGAGAGAAGTGCTATTCCGGAAATGTATGCTCAGAGTCGTAGTCCGGGAACCAGCAGTTACCTGAATGTGACAGCAAGGAAATGTGTAAGTGTAAAGACAAGGTCTTCCTAAAGATAGAAGAAGTCTGGAACATGACGGAGAGAAAAAGACCTACTAAGCTGTAAACGCGACGGGTTGCCGATTCTGCGGCTGTAACAAATTTCAGTTCCTTAGAGCGGGATCGGAAGGCTGGAGTTGTTCTAGGAAGAAGGAGGGTTTTAAGAGAAAAGAGTTAGTATGAGGAAACTGCAGTGGCAGGTAAATAAGATATTGAGTAAGGGTAACAGGTACTTCCTAAACGATAACTTACAGAGCTTAACCACTATAAGCAGTAACAACGCACTGTGGCTTCAGTTCTGGTTGCAGATGTACTGTGACCAGGTTTGCAGGAGGAGTTTCTCCAGGTAACAGTGACAACTCTGGACTGTCAGCATGTGAGTGCGGCGCCATCTTGGGAGTAATGTAATGAAGTGAAGACATATAACGCCAGTGGCGCAGGAAAGACCACCTTCGTACACCTTTCGGAACAGTATGCCCCCTCCCAAAGGAGGTGGAGCCCGGTTTACCCGGGTGACGGCGATAAAATGCACGAACCAAGTGTGGGGCATGAACAGCCGACGCTTGTTCCCAGGAACGTTCCGCCTGGGTATAACCCTTCCAATCAACCAAAAATTGGAGAACACCCCTGTGAAAATGAGCATCACATATGCCGGGCACCTCATATTCAGGACCAGTGTCTATGAGTACAGGTGGAGGCGAACCAGTAGGATTCTGATGAAAACGGTTTCTAACATCAGGCTTCAATTTTGATACATGGAAGGTGGGGTGAATCCGACTCCAGGTCCGAGGAAGTTCCTATTTAAAGGCAGCAATGCCTATCTGTTTCAACACCCTAAAAGGGCCATATAATTTAGGAGACAATTTGGAGGGAACGAGTCGTCTGGGAAGAAATTTACTGGCCAACCACACATGGTCCCCTATATGACTGATGGGAGCTGGAGACTGGTGCTTATCAGCTTGTCTCTTGCTCCTGTCTTTGGCCATACGTAGAGCCGCTAATGCTTTTTGTTGTCCTTGTTGAATGGAACCCACTAAGTTCTCCAAACTAGGAAAAACTGAGGATTGAGGCATGGAGATGGGAAAAATGAAGGGATGAAATCCATAAGTACAATAATAGGGGCTGGCTCGGGTGGTGGAATGTGTAGTGTTGTTATATGCGAATTCTGCGAGTGGCAGTAAGTCTTTCCAGTTGTCCTGGGCTGCAGAAATATTACATCTGAGATACCCCTCCAAAGTCTGATTAAGCCGCTCTGTCTGACCATTTGATTGAGGATGAAAGCCCAAACTCAAGGCACGGGAGATACCAAGAGTGTTATACAGATGTTTCCAAACATGTGATGTGAATTGTGGTCCACGGTTTGAAATTATCATTCCTCGAAGGCATGTAATGCAAAGATACGATTCAAAAAGGCTTGGGCCATGTGAACCGCAGAGGGCACTGAAGGAAGAGGGATGAAATGTGGCATTTTGGTTAGGGAATCTTTTATGACCATGATGGTGGTACAATGGTCGGAGGGAGGAATATCCACTATAAAATCTGTCGAAATGATTTGCCAGGGTCTATCGGTTAGTTGCATCTGTACCAATTCCCCCAAGGGTGGTCTTCGGGAGATTTAGTTTGAAGACAAATAGCACAAGAGGTGATGTAATCCGGTACATCCTTCCGCACTGTGGACCACCAAAAGTGTCTGAGAACCAGATCCACAGTGCTGGTGAAACCTCTATGTCCCGCTGCTTCAGAGTCATGACATAATCTCAATGCTTCTCTGCGAAGGACATCATTCGGTATGAACATTCTGTCTCCTTTAAAGTGGAGCCCTTTACAGTATGTTAAATCTTGCTGTATCGGAATGTCTGGATCGATAGTCAACAATCTTCGTACTTGGTCTTCTATCTTTTGCAAAAAATGATGGATAACCGGAATGAATACCGCCTTGGGAAACATATGTTCTGGTTAAAATATCTTATGGTCTCTGGGTTCCCTATGAGACAGGGCATCGGCTTTCAAATTCATTCTTCCTGGAATAAATGTGAAAGTGATATGAAAAGGTGAAAAAAAGGAGCCCATCTGGCTTGGTGGCTATTGAACGTTTGTGCATACTGAAGGGTACATAGGTTTTGATGGTCTGTCCTCACTTCAAGGGGTATTGAGCTCCTAAGAGGAGATGTCGCCACTCCTCAGAGGCGCCTTTCATGGCAAGTAGCTCCTTTTCCAGGACTATATATTAATCTCTGCAGGGGTCAAGGTTTTGGACAAATAGGATATGGACCTCTCCGTGTTCTGTGCATCCGGCTGTAGAAGTGCTGCGCCAAGTGCATATTGGGAAGCATCCGATTCCACTATGAAAGGCAGATTCTGATCCGGGACTGCCAAAATTGAGCTTTAGTGAATAGAGCCTTCAATGCTTCGAAAGAGTCTTGTGTTCCAGAATTCCATGTAAATGGGATTCCCTTTTTAAGGAGGTGTGTTAGAGGTTGTGTTAAGGAAGAAAAATGTGGAATGAAACGCCTATAAAAATCGGCGAAATCCAAAAATCTCTGTATGTCTTTGACAGATTTGGGTGACGACCAGTCACTTATGGCTGAAATTTTGGCGGGATCCATAGAGATGCCTTGTGGGGATAGGATGTAACCTAAATAAGTGACTGGAGTCTTATGGAATTCACACTTTTCAATCTTACACAATAGATGGTTTTCCTGGAGACGTGCTGTGTGCCGGGTCCACCGGAGGGGCTCTTTCCTGATAATGGATGTAGAGGTCAAGGGAATCCGGATGCGGGAACCTGGATGGGTCAGCGGCTCGAGGGTGCTCTAGGACGAGAAAGGAAAAAGGTGAGTGTTTATATGCAAAGAAGATGGCAAAAAGAAGAGGAGATGGTGGTTGAGACTCCCACCTACCAAGCCATGGTGTGGTACTGATTGAGACAGAAGTGTGATTCCGTAAATGTATGCTGGGAGTCGTAGTCAGGAAACCAGCGGTTACCTGAATGTGACAGCAAGGAAATGTGTAAGTGTAAAGATACAGTCTTCCTAAAGATAGAAGAAGTCTGGAAGATGACAGAGAGAAAAAGACCTACTAAGCTGTAAACGCGACAGGTTGCCGATTCTGCAAATGTAACAAATTTCAGTTCATTAGAGCGGGATCGGAAGGCTGGAGTTGGTCTAGGAAGAAGGAGGGTTTTAAGAGAAAAGAGTTAGTATGAGGAAACTACAGTGGCAGGTAAAGAAGATATCAAGTAGGGGTAACAGGTACTTCCTAAACGATAACTTATGGAGCGTAACCACTATAAGCAGTAGCAACGCACTGCAGCTTCAATTCCGGTTGCAGATGTACTGTGACCAGGTTTGGGGGAGGAGTTTCCCCAGGTATCTTGGGAGTAATGTTATGAAGTGAAGGCATATAACGCCAGCGGCGCAGGAAAGACCACCTTCATACACCTTTTGTAACACATGTCCCCATAAGCAGGTTCTATTGTATACCACCTGTTGGTTTAATTTTAGATGACTTTCTTTCAGAGAGTCACCTCCTTCTTGGCACTCCTCTTTTAATGTTGTTAATTGGGCTTCCTGTTCTGAATTAGTTAGTTGCTGTACTGCCAACTCCTTTTAA
This sequence comes from Ambystoma mexicanum, assembly GCF_040938575.1. NCBI lineage: Eukaryota > Metazoa > Chordata > Amphibia > Caudata > Ambystomatidae > Ambystoma > Ambystoma mexicanum. The sequence continues at coordinate 112,149,038 of NC_090922.1, forward strand.
CTGTTTGATGAGATTTCTCAACTCTGACTCAGAATTTTGAATCTCTTCCATTTTTTCTTCTACCTGCTTTAATTCACTCTGGGTTTGACTTAAGAGGTCAGACTGGTTTTGTGCAAAGGTTATACTTTCTTGGTATTTTTCTTCCATAACCACCATGTGGAGTTTTATGTAGGCATTGAGGCGGACCATTTTAAGCTGCTCTCCTTTGATGTCATGTAAAACTCAGTCAAGGTTGATGTAACAAGCCACTGTCCTGCCACACATCGGTGCCTGTGGAGGTGACCTGTTGCATCATGTTAGATAGCCACGCTTCCTGCTCCTGCTCTGCCCATTCCCCTCTAATGAATAATTTGAACAGACGGTGCTGCCTAGCCATGTTAATCTATGCTGTGGCCATTATGAAGAGTGTTCTTCCTTTATTGAATTATCTATGCAAGGACAATCTGTACCCTGCTTTTGCCTAGTTGAGGGTTAATTTAACTTCATTTTTACACAAACGCCTGATACCTTGGGTATATGTTTTGTGATGGTACTTTTACAGTGTAACACAGTTTTCTAACCACCAAAAGTACCACTACCTTTACTGAGTTAGCCTGCTGTGTTAAGCTGTCACGGATGGAAAGTAATGGCAAGGAGTCAGTAGGAAGAGGGAAAAATGGAAATGTGAATCCAGCCCACCACCCCAAGATGGGAGGTCAGAAACGAAAATTAAAAAACCTTATTTAAGAGCAAAATGGCATACTCGGATTTTACTGATTATTTGTGCATCAGTTTACAATTGCAGCAGGATAGCAAGGACAGAAATTTGTGTGGCTGCACTCTAGTAATAAGAAAACTTAGAGGCTATTGATCAGGGCACAAAGCAATGTGAACACAGGTGAGAAAATCGATTTTGGAAAGAAACCAGCATGCAAAAGAAACACATGCGGCAGAATGGCAATTCTTTTCTAAACAGAAATTGTGGGGACAGGAAGCCACAGAGAAGGGCTGATCTGTCAAAATCGAAAATCGGTTTTGTTGAACAGAGACACAAGCATATAGCAGATAGGAATCTGAGGGAAAGGGATTATAGCCTGGGTTTTTCTATGGGAAATGCACATTGGAATTTATGGAAAAACACAAAGCACATGCAAATTCGTTTTTTGTTGCACTAGACAATTTATGTTGAGACTATATTTTAATGGCTATGATTAGTAAAAACACTCGACACAATTTTTACTTTCAAAAGGCAGCAACAATAAACTTGAATTTTCAATGGGGAAATTAATTGATTTACTTGAAATGATACCAGGGACTTACTCTGAGAACTGAAATAATTAGAAAAGGAATGCACTAATTGACATAGACTAGCACAGATTCTTCAATGAAAAAAGTGAACAGATGATACTAGCAATTTAGTATTTTCCATAGGATTTTCTAAGAGATACAGGATTCAAAAGGGAGGGGTATGCAATATGGGACTTTCAATGGGATTTTCTATGGGATGCAAAGTTAAAAGAGCGGGATATGCAGGTTTTGTGCACTGAGTGATGTCCCAAACTCAAGCTTACCAGGTAAGCTTGAGTTTGGGACTTGGGACAGCCAGCGATGTCTCTGGACAGCGGGGCCAAGGGATATAGTCACTGGGACAGCGGGGTTAAGAGATCTGGTCACTAGGACAGCTGGGCTCTCCTCGATGGGATCAGCTGTGCAAGGTCTGGTCACTGTGGACAGCAGGATGGTTCAGCTGGGCGAGGTCTGGTCACTGGGCTCTCCTAGATGGGATCAGCTGCCTTTCCTCCTTTCTCCCTGGATGCTTGTGTATGTCTGGATTTGGATGGGTGGTTCTGCCTGGATGGAATCAGCTGCCTCTGGATCTGGTTTTTGAGTCTGAATATTCCTTGTGTTTCCCCCCTCCCCCTTAAATAGCCAGAATGACATCATTGGTTTACAACCTGGGGGGAAGTACCCAGGACTTACCCCTCTACGGGGATAGGGCAGTCACCCAGGGTCCCCTCCTTTGCTTAAGCTGATTGGTTCAGTGGAAATGTCATCATTTTATGTGTGTGCATTTATGAATTTCTTTGTTTCACCAACCCTCTTGACAAAAATGAGCCAAAACATCAGATTTACACTAGCCACCGCCATGAAAAATAGATATGCAGATTCCATTGGTCACAGGGAATTGGATAAACCAATCGCCAGCTTTGTGTGATGTTGCATCATCCTTTGGCACAATTTCGTCATTTTCATGAACAGGTAACATTTAAAATTCTGAAAAGGACATTTTGGGAAATAGGTGCTGCAGGATATCCCACCTCTGGATCAACACTGGGCTTCACTCCCTTCCTTTGTCTTTTTGGGCAGTCCTGCTTGCCAGTCTAGCAGAACGAGTAATCATCACACTGTCAGTCCAGGCACATGTTTCTGCAGCATCAGTTCACTGGCAGGTACAAAAAGTGGGAGGCAAACCTTCCTGCCAAACTGGTTTGACTGAAATTCCTGGGCCTCAGCCAGGCTGATTGAAGTCTTTGTGGGGGGAAAAGAGCATAAGGTACATGGCTTTGCAGCCCCTCCACCCACATATACAATAATCTTTCTGTGCAAGCCACAGCTGTCATTTGACATTCACCTGTACACACCATTTTTGTTTATTTTCCAACAGCAAATTCACACGTGTGCAGGTTTCTTTTTCTTTCTAGTTACAAACGCGGTTCTATAAATCACTGGACTGTTTTCCCATTAAATTCCGTAGTGCTTTTGCATGTACTGTGAGTTCATTGACACGCTAGGATACTGTAAAGGATTTCTTTGCAATTGACATGGGAAAAGAGAGAGAGCTGCGTTACCTCCTTCCTTTGCTGCGATTTGAGTGCAATTATTTATTTCAAAGGAAAACAAAAGCCGTGTTTGTGTGAAAACAGAATTCTTTGCTCTTCAAGTAGTTTGTCAGTAACATAACACCGTTCTGGAGATGGATTGAATCAGATGAAATACACAAGGATGGCTGTACTTTGGAGTGTTTAAAATGGAAAAAGAACAGATTGTAATGCCGTCTTGGCTGCTGAACGTAGCTTTTAGTCTTCACATGGCAGAACAGCAAATATAGTCATTCTAAATGCAATCTTCTTATGATTGAAATGAAATAAGGCAAATTCAGCCATTCTTTGGATGGCAGTGTTTGTAGCTCACCACATATGTACCAAGTAGATAAAAGTGCAGCTGCCATTATGCCTTGTTTAGATGCAGTTTTTTGTTGTTGGGGGGGGGGGGGTTCTGCTTTTGCCCTTAAAATGTACCACACACAGATCAGTTAGACAAAATTGGAGCTGTAATGGGGGAGTTATTTTCTATTGAACACCTGCTTGGTGAAATACTGGTAAATGCAATAACAAGCTCCAAAACTCTAAAAGCAGTTTAACAGCCTATGGTGCAATGGAGTTTTGATATCCAGATCAAGACCTGATCAGAGCGCAAAAGGAAGACCTGATTTTAAGCCTATTTTATAACCGTTTGTTAGATGCAGAACAAAATCCTCTGACTGAAGAGGACTGCAAAGGGAAAGAGGAGTTGAGAGTGCTATTAAAAAACAAAAAGAGAATTAGATTACAAGAAAGACTGATAATTAGAGAATCTGTGACAGGCCTAATGGGTAGCACCCTTGTCATTTTGGGGGTTGATGTTACATCATGGCCATGATAACAGCAGGATACAGAGGTTCACAAAAAACTTTGGAAATGTTAAAAGATTACGCTTATTGGCCCCACATGTCCAAAGATATTGAACTCTACACCAGTGGGTGTCTAGTGTGTGCACAGTTTCAACCTGTGTCTACTACTCATAGAGCACCATTGATGAAAAGGGGTTTGACCCTCCCATGTTTTGATTTACACATTGACTATGTCGGGCCTGTACAAAGATCAGCAAGGGGAAACAGGTACATGCTAACAGTAACTTGCCTAATGTCCAAATGGGTGGAGTGCATTCCGGGCCCGGGTTGCAGTGCATAAACGGCAGCCACATTGCTTGTAAATAATTTTTATCAAGAGTTGGTTTACCTCAAAGAATAGAGTCAGACCATGGAGGCCATTTCACTAGTGAATTAATGTCCAAGATATGGCAAATTTTAGGCATGAAGAGAAAACTACACATTTCTTACCGGTCCTCCTCTTCAGGAGGAGTAGAATGGTGTAACAGGTCAATAGTTGATATGGTCAAGAAATGTTTAGCTAAAGGAGGTTCCAGTTGGGATATGCAGCTTCCATTGGTATTAATGGCTATCAGGTTGAAGCCCACTAAATCCACTAACCTCAGCCCCCATGAAATATCGAGAGGAAGAACAATGGTACTGCCACAACACTTACTTTACAAAACAAATGAGCAAGTCTTTGTAAATGTGTCCACAATTCATGAGATTGTGGAAGAGATGAGGAAGCACTTAAAACATGCTTTTGCATTTGTGCAGCACATTTTGGAAAAGGCCACTGATGGTGCAAAAACTTATTATGATAGGACGGCATCGGTGAAAGAATATGAAATCGGAGATCAGGTATTTAAATAACATTTTGGGAAGGGGTAACACAAAAACTCAAAATTTCTTGCAGCGTGACAAGGGCCATATACGATTACAGATAAGGTTTCACCTGTGGTCTACAGAATTGCTAAAAAGGAGGATGAATTGACAGTGGAACAGTTTGTCCATGTTAATCAGAACAAGCTGTTCCAACCGAAGCATGAGATCAAAAGGTTGGAGCGAGTTGAAGCTAACAGAGAGTAAAACATATAAAGTGCAAGAGCAAATGATTAAGTGTAAGAAGTGCTAGTGCACAAAAATGAATGCCATGTGCAGATTGTATATTTATTGGAACAATTGATTTCAGATGCTCCAGTGAAAAAGGAAATTAAAGGTTTATTGTGCTTGGTACTTAATGTGTTTTTTTTCTTTTTAATTCAGAAAAATAATTGTTTTCCTTATCAGCTCTGGACCATTGGAACGCTGGACCCCTGGAGGAGACCACTGGATCGGAGTCCCTTAAAGCCCCCTGGACTGAAGAAGGAGGTGAAGATGAAGACCCAAAACCCATGGAGATAACAACCCTGGAGGAGGTCCCATAGAGTCCCAGAATAGAGGATTTCAAACAACGGTGTTCTGTGTGATTGTACCTCAAACTCTTATTGACAGGGTTTACTTGAGTTAAAGACTGTTTTACTATTCCTGTCATTAACTATTTTACTACAGGAGTTATTTACAAAAACTCCAGAAATTTACAGAAACTATTTTTCCATGAACTGATAGTGGTTCTTCCTATTGTTGCTGTTTGTGTATTTTGCATTGGATTGAATAACATACCTGTATGTTTTCAAATGTGTTCTAAAAGTGTTAATGATTTAAGTTTTGAACAAACAGATTTTTATTTTTATTCTTACTGGTTTTTGCATTTGATTAAAAGACATAGGGCCTCATTCCGAGCTGGGCGGTAAGGGATTACCGGCACCAGTAAGGGGACAGGTGCCGATAATCCCTTACCGCCCAATTCTGAGGTCCCTTAGCGGGAGCCTCAGAGATCGTGTGGTCTGACCACACGTCCTTTACGGATCCCGCTAAGGGACCAGGGCGCTAATAACGGGCCTGCTATTCGCAGGCCCGTTATTAGCGCCTTCCCCATTCCCATTGAGCCCTATGGGGGCTCAAATGGGAATGGGGAATGGTTGGTTCAATGTGGACTTACCGGGTCCTCGAGGGTCGGAATGACCCGGTAAATCCCCATTGAACCAGACCGGACTCGGAAACGGTATGGGAGGCAACCATGGTGCTAATAGCACCATGGCTATAGATGTGATGTTTGTTGTCTGAAAATGTATGTTATTGATTTAATTTCTGTTTTAAAGAAAATCAAAAAAGAAATGTTGGATCACCAATTTGCAAATAAACAATTAATTAACAGATAGCGGTGATCTAAAGATACAACAAAAAAGGATAAAGATCTCATTAAAAAATGTATTACAAAAATCCAAAATCAAGTCTAAAGAAAAAAAAAACAGACCATGAATAAAAAAAAGAAGAAATGAGATCAAGATAAGGGTGATCACAAAAAAAGATTTTAAAAAAGATTTTAAAAAATATGTTTTTTTGTTTTATTCCTTTTTCAAAGATATTGTTATTATTGTGATTAAGACACATAGGGCCTCATTACACGTAGTGCGGTAAGGGTTTACTGGTACCGGTAAACCCTTACCGCCTTACTACGAGATCCCTTTGCGGGATCCGACATTAACGGCTGGTCTAGACCAGCCGTTAAAGTTGGGACCTGCAAAGCGACCATGGTGCTAATTACGGTACCGCAATTTGCGGTACCGTAATTAGCGCCTTCCCCATTCCTATAGAGCCCTATGGGGCAAAAATGGTAATGGGGAAGGGGAATGGAGGAAGGCGGAATTACTGCCTTCCCAACCTTGGAATAGGGCGGTAATTCCCCTTTCCTCCAAGGCGGTACCGGTAAATTACCGGCATGAACCATGGTGCTAATAGCGCCATGGTTTACCGCACTACGTGTAATGAGGCCCATAGTTATTTTTCTCAAGACTGGAGATATGTATATAATGTTCTAATACCTGGATATCAATTTACGTATTACTTATTTTCAAGTATAGAAGAACATTCAATTGGAAGCAGCACCTGCATTTTAGGGCGTTTGGTTTTCCCTTTTCCTGCAATGATTTCGGGTTGTATACCAGAAGTTAAAAAAGCAGGGAGTGTAGGAGTTGATGGGTTAAGGGGGCTTTGAATTACAGGGGCTCATTAGTTTAGCATGCACATGTGGTGTTGCATGTAGTTTTAGTGTGGGCTTTATACAGAAATCCGAAATGCAAAAATACAGATATATGTAAGGCACATGTTGCCAAATCAACCATCGCGCTCATAGTGAAAGTTGCACAGAGTTCAGACATGCAAAGCAAATGTCTAAAAGTGTTTATTTCAGGATGATATTTCAATTTACTGAATTGCACTAGCCTACTAACTAACATACGTTAACATAATTAACCCAACACCAGTAACATGTCCTTAACATTCAGTGCAAATTAGACTATATGGAAATTCACTTAATTCAAATATGCAAATTAACAAGGGGGGTCCTGGGAGTCTCTCTGCCAGACATTAGTCCTGGTTACGAGAGACTTACCCAGAGTCTTTAGCTCACTATCTTTCACAGAGAAGAAATATCCCAAAAATATCAGTCTTTGTCCTGCACTGGGGCAGTCCAGCACCAAAATGCTAGGCAATTCTCCTCTGAACAAGAATACCAACAGAAACCCCAGACACGTGTTTCGGTCTGGTTGGACCTCATCAGTAGGGTGGATCTGTGCCTCTCTAAGAATAATGAGCAAGGGGTCCACGTCTGGATTCCCCTAGTAATTTAGGGTGAGACCCAAAGTTACTTAAATATGCAAATTAACAAAGGGGGTCCTGGGAGTCTCTCTGCCAGACATTAGTCCTGGTTACGAGAGACTTACCCAGAGTCTTTAGCTCACTATCTTTTACAGAGAAGAAATATCCCAAACATATCAGTCTTTGTCTTGCCCTGGGGCAGTCCAGCACCGAAATGCTAGGCAATTCAACTCTGAACAAGAGTACCAATAGAAACCCCAGACACGTGTTTCAGTCTGGTTGGACCTCATCAGTAGGGTGGATCTGTGCCTCTCTAAGGATAGTGAGCAAGGGGTCCACGTCTGGATTCCCATAGTAATTTAGTGTGTGACCCAAAGTTACTTAAATATCCATATTAACAAGGGGGTCCTGGGAGTCTCTCTGCCAGACATTAGTCGTGGTTACGAGAGACTTACCCAGAGTCTTTAGCTCACTATCTTTCACAGAGAAGAAATATCCCAAACATATCAGTCTTTGTCCTGCTCTGGGGCAGTCCAGCACCGAAATGCTAGGCAATTCTCCTCTGAACAAGAGTACCAACAGAAACCCCAGACACGTGTTTCGGTCTGGTTGGACCTCATCATTAGGGTGGATCTGTGCCTCTCTAAGAATAGTGAGCAAGGGGTATTTCTTCTCTGTGAAAGATAGTGAGCTAAAGACTCTGGGTAAGTCCCTTGTAACCAGTACTAATGTCTGGCAGAGGGACTCCCAGGACCCCCCTTGTCAATTTGCTTAATCCAAATATGAAATGCATGAGGCCCTGTTTCAATAGAAAAATAAACATGCAAGCTAGATTCATGCCAGGTGCTGAAAATATGAAATTCCACTCTGCTGAAGAGACCTATTGTAGAGTCAGGAAGCGAAAGGAAGAGATGTTACATTTGTTGTTCAGCAAAGCAGTTATTTTTAATGGGGAAAACACTGAGCAGATTGGATGATGTGGGTGGATCTAGATGGGAGGTATTTTCTTTGAGTGGCAGGAAGGGGTAATAAAAGGACATTAGTGGGTGCAGCTGGGTCAGACATCCTCGAATGCTGGGCTGAGACGAGCTGGCAGGCAGACATCCTCTGACACTGTGCTGAGATGGACAGTGAATTGCAGGACATAGTCCAGTGCTGGCAGGCTTCTTGGTGCCTTCATAGTACTTATCTGTAGCCGACCCCGAGGGGATTCCCTGTTCACCTGAGACAGAAATATCACCAACTTCTAGGTAGATATAGGTAAAGTGGGGGGTTGGAGTGCTTGTCGATCAGATATAAAGGCAAATAGGGCATTCCATGTGTAATATTTCGATGTTAAAAGTACATGCAATTTCGAATTTACATGAGTGCCTTTGCGGTTTTGTACTTCTTTTCCTCAAAGTGCATCTCTTGCCAACGATTTGGTTTCCAAGGTCGAATGGTAAGATCAGGCAACGCTTGTTCTACTTTTGAAAAGTGCCATTGCTCATTGTAATACATTCATACTGTTAAACCTGTCATGCATCTGATTGTTGCCACGTGTAAATTGTGTGATTAGTTGCTATGATAAACCAATATATTAGAAAGTCCATTTGTATTCTGGTGCATTTTTTGCGCAACAAAAAATATTCGAAAGGGAAATAACTGCTGTGAACTATGTAGTTATAGTGTGAATGAATGTGTGATGTTTCAATTTGTTGCTCATGATTTTGCAAGTCAGCCACAAGAGCATACTGCAGCATTGTAAATAAAATGTGAGGTGCGAAAATATTAGTTACCTTCCGGAGTGTACCAAGTCCAGTATTTTTGTCAGAGGAAGTACCCCGGTAAAAAACAGTTGTTAGGCAATATTCTGAAGTTAGCCTCACAAATGTAAAAAGAAACACCCCAACGAATTACCACAAGAGATTCTACATCACAGAAATACCCCAAAATTAGGTGTAACCCGAAATATATATCACACATATTTGGTGTGTTGGCTGGGAACTTTGAAACAGTTACTGGGCATAGCATTGGATTATAAGCATAGCCATACTGTCCACTCTTCAGTGAATTAGTGCTGTGAAGTGATGCAGTACCGTGTGCTCATTTGACTCACATAATAGTGTCACCATGTCCCAAATTGAGGCTGATGTTTCCCAATTGGCAAACTATCTTGAGGTAAAGATTTTTGGCCATGCACTCTGGTCTTCAGAAAATGCAACAATACGGAAGCACAGGATTTGCAGAGAAGTAGAGAGCGAGGCAGTTGGACATATCTTTGAAGAAGCGAGCATTGTGCAGGTATGCCTCATGAGGCTGTTCAAAGCATCAGACCACAAGGAAGAGAACATTACATTATCAGATTATGTGTAAATGTATGATTTTTGTTAAACAGATCTTTAAAAATGTACGGAAATGACACAGAAGTGATTAGCAAGTTACAGCCCAGGTTGGATAATGTGTGTGATCAAGTGCAGCAGCTAAAAGCAGAACTAGAACAGAAAGAACAGAGCACATAATTCCTATCTAAATGCAGCAATATGGCTACTAAATTGGTTCAGAAAGAGAAGCAAATTAATGAGAGTGAGCAAGATTTAATTGCACTTAAAAGCGATTTTAGATGCCATAAAACAGGATAAATATGCTACCATTTTGGAAATACAAACCCATAGAGAGCATAACATGGAAAAAGACATAGAATGCCGGCTGTGGAACAGGAGATGTTTAAGTTAATGGAAGAGAATGACAAGAAGGACAGGGCATTTAATCAATGTCAGGCACAAATAATTGAGCTGCAAGCAGTAATCAGTAAGATCAGGGATGACAATTCTGATCAATGTAATGAGGCAGAACGACTTCATGGACAGTGCAAGAATTTAGAACAGCAAATATTTAGTCTAAAATCTCAGGAAAGGCGACAAGGCACTACATTCAATTGAATTGAAATTAATCACAGCTCTGTCCAAGGGAACAATGTACCTACAGCTGTTCCTGTGGCCAGACCTGTTTATAGCCCATTGATGGGGTATGAATCACCAACAAATAATTATAATCATTCCTGCCCACAAGAGAATAGAAATGAGCGACAACATGATGCACACCATAATGCACCATGTAGCCCTATCAAAATCATGAAGTCTATCAAAACCTTGATTGAACCAGTCAAAAACGGATGTGATTGTTGTATGGAAGACCATTTAGAAATAGTCCTCAATATATTTAAAGCCCTCCAGATACCTAGGGAACAATATAGACAGTACTTTCACCTAAAGCTTGATTTAGCCGCTGCTAGTGTCATTCGGGGTCTCAATGAACAGGAACATTTGTCAATGGTAGGACGTGGAGAAAGAGGTTAGATATACATGTTCACCTTATCAGTCCATACAAGAAGCCAAAAAGGCAACGTGTACTATGACTGCAAATCCAGGTATGTCCCCTCTCCAGTTCCTCCAAGATTTAAAAAGAGCATTTTCACAATTTGATGTGGCCTTTAAACCTAACTCTGTAGAACTTAAGACAGCATACATTTATGGGCTCCAAAAAGACATTTTATCCCAGTTGATTTGTGAATTTGATAGGGCAAAAATGCTAGAATGGATAGTAGAACAGGGTACCAAACTATATAAAGTGATATATGGTCCATTTATCTCACAGGAAATGATGCCATGCTATCTTTGCTAGCGTAATCCATGGCCTATTCTCCCTTTGCCATGTCCCGACCTTGACTGAGCACCAGTCTTTTGACAAGTCCATTACCATATTAAAATCCCCCACGCAGATATGAAAATGTCTTCCTTCCATCTCATTAGTTTCTCTAAGGCAGCTGTACAGATCCTACTTGAGCTGTACTGGGGGTACAAATCGCACATAACGTCAATATCAAGTTGCATTTCATTCCCACCCATCTGCCACCCATTTCACTCTTTATCTCCTGCACTGTTAGACCGAGGGACTTTCTGTATAAGATACCAACCCCCCCTTTTTGGTGGATCCCGATGACCATATTGCCTCCCTGTATTGACAACATTTGATGGCAAATTCCTCCCCTATCCTGTATCGTGTTTCTTGTAGAAAGAGCATTTCAAGCCCTTCCTGCTTAAATAATCTAATCACCATTGCCCTCTTTCCTAGTGAAATGAGGCATTTCACATTTAAGGTACCGATCTTCACTTTGTCAGTCAAAATGTACATTTTTTTTTCACCACTTTAGGTAGAGCCAAGGGCTTCAGTGGGTAGTCCTATAGGGTATTTCTAATCCTTCATCTGACATTCTTGTGGTTGTTTCTGCCCAACCACCCTTGCCTTTCCTTCCACCACCTCACTTATCTCCTTATTACCCAACCCCCCTCTGTCGAGACGGCCCAACCAACAGCAGGGACAATCAGGTGAAAGTCTTGCCTCCACAATCCCCATCGTAATTCGCACAATTCTAAATTCAGTTGACATATTGTCCCTCCTTCAGAATCCCCATGTCTCTCCGTGCATTTCCATCTTAATAATTAATAATAATAATAATAATAATAATAATAATAATTAGGCTTTTATATAGCGCTACAAACCCTCAGGTATCCGAGCGCTGCTTATTATTACCCACGGTGTGTGGTGCTCATTTATCGACCTCGGAAGGATGAAAGGCTGAGTTTGGCCCTGCCGGGATTCGAACCTGCGTTAACAGGCTCTGCACGGGTGTCAAAGCGAGCGCTCTACTCGCTGTGCCACTTGACCAGCTTATCACAGTCCCCTATTGTATTGCTTAGTTATCACTTTCTCTCCCCCACCTTCAAGATCGTCTTCCAGAGTGCATTGCTTTCAGGTCTTTGCCATGGGTGCAGTTAGCCTTCTACATTTCTGGCTCCCATTTACCTTTCCCCTTCTTCTGGTACCCTTCAGCCCCAGCCATCCACGGATGACTGAGAGCCGTTCCTCATTAGGTGTTTGCTCCTGTCTGCTCTCACTTAAGTGGGTCAGTGCCCCTTCCACCTCGTCTTTGGTCGTAATTCGAAAGTCTTCATTTCCTACTTCAAAAGTGTGCGAGAATGGGTACTCCCATCTATATTCACCTCTCCTTCTCTCTGCCATTGGGTGAGGACCTTACAATCCTTTCTCTGCACCAGTGTAAACAAGGATAAGTCTGGAATATGCTGACCCTTAAACCTTCAAAGGTGAGATACGGTTGTTTCCTGCCTCTGTCCAGTATGGCCACCTTATCTCGGAAGTAATGACACTTTGCTAGGATGGAGCACAGACCTCCTGGCAGCCCACCTGCACAGTAGATTCTATCAAAGCTGAAGTCACAGTCCTCCTTTCCTTCCACTGCAAAGAAGGATCTCAATATCAGTTTAACCGTCTGCTCTAGACCTAGAGGACACTCACCCTCTCCCTCTTTGACTCCCATGATACGTAGGTTAGATCTCCTTCCTGTTTTCCAGATTGTCAATTTTCAGGAATGTGTCATATTCTTTGGTTTCCAATTCCTTAATAATTGCCTCCATTATCCTCTCCAGCAAATCTGACAATAATTAGTTATTCGCTAATTTTGCAATCTTCTCCTCCACTTTCTCCACCCTGTCTTTATGCCTGGATGTTTCCACACATGGATATTATTTTCTCTAATAGGCTGCTGATGTCTTCCTTGGATGCTATTTGGTCCCTCACCAGTATTAGAGTTGGTGATCGCCCCCTGTTGTTTCCATTGCTTTCCGTCTTTCTGAGCTTCTCCTAAGTCTATGGAGCTACGCAGCACTACTCTCCAACAGCATCAGCCTCTCGAGCTTCCCACTCTCCTCTCTGCAGCCGATTTCCCAGTCAGCACCTCTATCTCCAACTTGGTCTCTTGTCCCGACATCTTCCCCACTTCAATACAGTTTGTGGCTCAGTCCGGGGTCCCGATCCTCGTCCCTGTACCACTTAGTATAGGTATTTCCTTGTAACCCACAGAGTTACCTCTGTCTTGAAAGTGATGTGTTTAGGGCCGACTCTGAGCTGTCATACTCTCCCTTTAAAGTATCCTTTTACTATCAGCTTGCTTATACGCCACGTCTGTTCACCACGGCTTCTAGGTCAGTTATGGGGCTGCCTACACGCCAGTTTCCCCTCCTAAAGTACTGTGCCTTATCATGCAGTCTCCATCTCCATGTATAGGCCGCTGATCCAGCCTTTTTCCACAGGACATTGCCTGTTTGTCCGGCTCTCTCCATTCATCTCCTCAACTCGCCCGCCCATAGCTATGGCATGCTGTTCAGGTGTCTTCGGTGAGGGTAGCACTCATGTAGGGCGCACCCTTGCAGATCAGGGTGCTTAGTCCATGTTTTGGCTCTCCCACACATTTGGGACCTTCCTCCATCTCTTTCCACGTCTGTGTGTTTCGGCATTGTGTTTATCGCGGGGGATGCCCTTTCCGTGCGTGCAGCTCTCTATTCTCTCTGGAGATTCTCAGCTTCAGAGCTCACACCGTCTTCTCTGAAGAGCTCCAACTAAGGCTTCAACCATTCTTGAGTACTCTGTTTTCCTGGGGGATTCTCTTCCATCTCTTGCAGTGAGCAACTTCTTCACTTTTCGGGGCTGGGTGAAGGAGCTCGTCTTTCATGCAGCCATCTTGCATGTGCCCCTTCTCAAATGTTCTACTTTTTTACTACTACAGTTGGAGGTGACACTGTGGCTTCAGGAGAGGATGAGCCTAACCTGCAAGCAATCCAGAAGACCAGCGAAGAAGAGCAAGTAAGGACCACATTTGACAGATTGTGAATAGCTAGTTCCAATTTACGTGTCTCGAATGCAGGACCTAGTGCAGGGGTCTGCAACCTGTGGCTCTCCTGATGTTTAGAGAAGTGGTCTAAAACTTCTGGAGAGGCAAAAGTTGCAGACCATTCACCTACCTAATGGGTGTTGTACAAGTACTAAAGCCTATTGTCAGAAGTATAATAATAATGATAATATGATATTAATACCAGATTTTTAGAGAGTTTCATGTTAGAGTTCTCTACACTTTAAGAAATGAATTAAACATGTTTTATAAGCAAATTTATATTTTATTTGGATGAAATAGGGATCCATATTGACTGTTTAATATGCAATCCGGACAAAGTGTAAAAATAAAGTAAAATTATATGACTGGGTTATGAAAAATTAAGCCTTGAACAACTGTGCATTAAACAAAGAATATATGACACCTTGCCATATAAAGCTGCCTTTGTCTGTTTCAGATTGAACTTTTTATTTGCATTAGAAGTATGGGAACCACATAGAGGAGTAGATAAAGCCAAGACATATTGTCGTATTGAGGGCTTGCGGGTGGGGCCTCCCTTGCATTTGTCCAGATACCTAGCAGAGGAACTTGGGCCCATCAAAGATTCCCACCACAAGAATGGAAGACTTATTTATGGGGAAACGTATACTGTCTTTATTATCCAACACAAACAGGGATGATCCAGGGCAAATAATTCTCCAGAATTCTAAGCCTGTGTCACATGGTTTTATGCATGGGTGACGTCACAAAAATTGGGTCCACCCCAAAAAACAACAGGGTGTCCTCATAGGTCAGTTATTGGTGCCCCATATCAGGTGGCTCTGCCCGAGAATACCCCTAAAAGTTACAAACTACACTGTTGCAGGGTCGCAGCAAGACCATTGGCCCATTCAACATTTTATACCACCTCACAAATGGAGCTTCTGGATTGGCTAGAGCAGGCCCTCCTTGGCCTGGGACCCTTTCTATTCACAGAGCTTAGTGCACCTTTTCATGGTGATCGGAACGAATAAAGAGGGCGATGTGTTCCATATTGTTGCCACTGGACTGATCACTTAGCCTGAGAGAGTGCCTGCAGGTTGCAGTTTTGGTGGGCAACACTTGTATCATTCCACTCTGTCTCGGTGGGAACAGATTCTGTTCCCATGACAAGTAAATGAACATTGTCCTGTTTGGCTGGGTCATGTGGGAGGGGACCGCAAAGTGAAGCCTTTCTGTCTGTAATTATGAGGATTTTATTCTAAATTCTTGCAGGTGACTTGCTGCCTCAGGAACCAGGAGAATTCCACCCACCCTTATCCTTGGTTGTGAACACCAGCTCTGAAAACACCAGCTCTGCAGCTCGTGCTGCAGGGATCGTGTCTCCCCCTCCATATATCTGAGGTCTGTCTTTCCAACCTGATTCACTTCAGTCACTCTATAGGCTCCTTAAGTCTCTTCATGGCTTCTTATGATTAGTTGCAATAAGGCATATGCAAGCTTGGTCCACATATATTCGACATATTGCTGTTTCGCTTTGGTGAAAGAAAGGAAAGGTTCTTAGCATTATGTAAATGCATCCGTTATCTATTTACAGGACTTATAAGCATTTTTTCATGTCTACAAGCAATTAACTAGTGCATGCCTGTGTAGCTTCATGAATGGATGCATATTTGCTTCATGGTTTATGTAATGACATCATTGATACCTGACTTTGTTGTCAGTCGATCTGGTCCATTGATCAGACCTCTGTCTCCTCGAACCCATCAACTGGATACGGTTTAAATGCCTGTCTGAGAGCATATCTCTTGTCATATCCGTGATACATTGGTGCATTCGGTCATTTCCGGGACACTCTCTTCATTCATTGTCGACCACACAGCCAGCATTCTTCAGCTTCAGCTTTGGGATCCAGATCTTTGTCACTCCCACTAGCTGTCCATAGAATCTAGCATGATCATCCAGACTCCACGTAACTGCAGTCTCCTCCAGGGTTGCATCAAACCCATTTTATTCAATAGTCTTTGGCGATGTAGGGATACTTGATACAATACTCTGTCAGAGGACAGCCTGTTATCTGGACCCTCAGTGTATCTTGATCCTTAATTATCTTGTCATTGTCCACTTCCAAGTCTACTAGCATTTTCATCCCTATACTCTATTCAGTCATCTTTTGGCATTGGGGGATGCATATTCTGATAACACAGAAAGTAAGTAATACTAATATTAGTGCTGCTGCTAATATCTTAAGTGCATTGGCCATCCATGTTGGTACCCATGAGAAAATATATGCCAGCCAACTTTCATCTTTAACTGCAGCGTTCATTTCTACCTCCATTTTGGCATGCATCTCTGATAACCTGGTAGCCGCCTCAGTGAGTGTTCCATTTTCTTTGTCATTTGCTGGAAGAAATGTACAGCAAGAAGACCCAATCTTGGCACAAACCCCTCCTTCCATTGCTGTTAGTAGATCTAAAACATATTTATTCTACAGCGCCATTAACTTCACAGCTCGGAGCTCTTCTTTGATCGCGTTGAACCCTTTGACGGGTCGAATGTATTGTCTGCGTCAGCTCCCACCTTGTAATCTAGAGCCATTTTGCATTTGTGCTGGCCTGCACTGCTGGAATGATGGATGCAAAGAATATTTCTGTTCTGCTAAAATGTCTATGCTCTGGTGGTATTCTATCCAGTCACTCGTCCATTTTTGATGATGCATAGTTTCCCCATTTCACTCTTGTATGCTCTACAGAACTATTCTTTCTCTTGCTAGAGTCCATCTTGGGGAAACCATCTATGTTGATATCCTTCTGGGGTACTACCAGTGTTGGTTTGTTCAGGTGCACCGTGAGTACGCCGCCCCCAGTTGGGTGGTAGTTTCATGTATGCTTTTGATCTGCAGGCCCAATAGTGATCCATTAATACTGCGGTTCCAAACTTCATACATGGAACGTTTACTGTCTGCTTACATTCCTTGTTTTCCCCAACCTTTACTAGAGCATCTGCTCCTTTGATTGGTATTATGGCATTGGCCCAGGATCGTTCTCCACCCATGTTAGTAACTTTTCACTTGCTTCCCATTCTTTCAGGCACTTGTTGTTTTCCTCTTGTACTATTCAAACTGGAACTGTTAGGAGAGCATGTGCCTTGCTCCCCATCACTCCTTCTTTCCAACTATCAGCTGTGTATACTTGTCCATACACCAGCATTTGTGGTCTTTACCAGCATCCTTGTTTTACTCCTATCTTTACTGGTCCTCTGTTGGGACATGGTAACTCTTTTTGTGTTGGTTATGTATTTTATGGCCTGATCTTTTTTCCAGTAATCATCCATCATTTCCAGAGCCTTTATATAGGAATATTCATATGGACAAGTCTTTTTGGACATCCATCTTAAGGTTGCTCTTTTCCCTTGAAATCTTCCCCTTGTGGGGCAAAGCGATAAATGCATGAGGCGTTACACCGTTGCTGCTGGGATTTCAGCTGCCACACATGTTCTGGAGGCACTCATGGCATAGGGGAAGAGAGAGCAGTCATAATAACTCTCTGCAGTGGTTTGTTTACCTTCTTTGGTCATGTGCTTGTACCACATGTTATTAGATACCTGGGTCGAATCAGTTAGATATGAATCAACCAGAGTGAAATTTAGGTCTGCACTGCATCTACTCTTGTTTACTGGTTTGGCAGTGATTATCGCCCGACCTGATATGGAGGCCAGGCCTGCTTGGATTGGGGTTATGTTAGTAGACTGTCACAGCTTGTGCATCTTCAAAAAATAATCTTTGTATGAGGATGTGGGTAAAGAGGAAGGGACAACAGAAGGCACAAAATATCACAAACGCACTTTGAATAATGGTACCCATAACGTACTCCTCTTTTGTATCTTGCTTTGCTCGAAATGTGATGAAGAACGCACCAGAAATGCCTCAAAAATGCATGATTATGTTGTTAATGTATGTTAGATCAAGTTCTATGGGTGTAGTATTGTGCAAGTGCGATGAAGGACAGTCGTTCCCACACAATACAGATTCTGGGGTCACTGAGCACCTGTATGACAGATGGATTTCCATGATGAAGTCATGAATAAGTTTGGGACAGATAGAGAAAAAAGCATGAAAAAATAAAACAGGGGGCGCCGTTCTCTCTTATTAAGAGTGTTTGATGATTTGAAGGAAGTGATCCTGGAAATTTAGAGGCCTTTAGGAAATCATGGAATACAGAAATAACAGTTGCTACTTTCATGATGAATAGCTATTTGTAAAAAAGACAGCGTGCCTAATCTAGACGTACGGGAAGTCCTAGCCCTAGTTCTCTTGCTCTAGAGCATGCGAGTCTTGGCTGCAAGTCTTCTGCCTTTCTTTGTCTTGTCATTGGGGTGTGAACAGGGGCCGGCATCAATCCATTGGGAAAATGGGCACACGGCCACTATTATATAGCGGTATCACTGACACACTTGTATGTAATGTACATGAAGGTGTTGAAAAGGACCTAGTGGACAGTGTATGGGTCCTCTCACTAACCTCAGAGTATGCCCCGCAGTAAAACTATTACAGGTGACACAATTGTCCACAAAGGCAGCCACATGTTCGGCTAAATTATGACAAAACCGGTTTTCGCCAATGTGAGCAGTAATTAGTTAGGTGTAGTTGTGTGAGTGCAGTCTGTAATAACGACAGTGGCATCACCGGCTTGCCTGTACTTTCCTGTTGCCATAGGTTGTCTGATGGAGATATAGAGAATCCGCTTCTCACTCATACTTCCTTTTCCTCCCTGGGTGTTCTTCTCTGTAACTCCATTATCTGTGTCACTGGTAACACACTTTACCCTTCCTGCAACACCATTGTGTGTGCCTGAATACTCTTGAGGGATGGACTGTCTGCTTTGTTGCCCCTGGATATGGGGTCCTCCCCCCTCGTGTGGGCCTGGCACTTCACAACCGCTATGCCAACTGGGAGTTGAATTGCCGCTATGAGTCTGCCAAATAGGGGTGCATGCCATCAGCAAATCACAAGACCCTCCTCTGCCACCGTGAGCAGATGTAACAGCTCTCTCCAGTGGTTTGTTTACGTAATTTGGTCATATGCTTGTACCACAAGTTATTCGATACACAATACAGATTCTTAGGTCACTGAGCACTTGTTTGACAGATGGATGTCCATGATGAAGTCATGAATAGGTTTGGGCCAGATAGAGCAAAAAGCATGAAAAAATAAAACAAGAGGCGCCCTCTTTCTTATTAAGACTGTATGCTGAATTGAACGAAGTAATCATGGAAAGTTAGAGGCCTTTGGAAAATCATGGAACACAGAAATAACAGTCGCTACTTTCAGGATGAATAGCTATTTATAAAAAGACAGCATGCCTAATCTAGATGTACAGGAAGTCCTTGTCCTAGTTCTCTTGCTCTAGAGCGTGTGAGTCTTGGCTGCAAGTCTTCTATCTTTCTTTGTCTTGGTTTCGTATTTTGTTCTTCCTCTTGTCTTGAACCGCCCTCTTCTTCTTCTCGGCTGAGAGAGGTCTCTGCCCAACAGGGTTTCAAATCTCCAATGTAGACCCAGGCTCTCTTTCCTCATATTTTCACCTCTCAATCAGTTGCTTACTCCACGGTATAGGGGCCTCTTAACCTGGGCTTATACCAGTTCCAGATAAAGTTCTGAAGTAGCACAGAGTCCCCAGGGTAGAGTTGTGACCGTGCCAAGTGATTTTCATTGGCCTGTGGGATGTTGTCCTCACACTTCTTTGATCTCTCCCGCTGTGCCTGCAGTTGGCGAGAAATAAAAGACGCACTAGCCATCAAAGAAGCGACATACTCATCCATCTCTTTACCAAACACATCAGAAACAGATTTGGCATCTGTCAACACCCTAGTGGGAGGAGAAAGGGGTAGTTGCATGCGCCATCCGGTACCACCTTGTTTGGCGTTAAATGGTGGTCAGACCCAGGCTGGTCTAAGGGCAGACAATATATCCAACTCTTATTTAGAATTGCTTTTATTTTGGCTATTATTTCTTTCAAGTAAGCCTTTTGGGCATTCACACACCCCATTTGCTTGTTGGTGATAAGCACAGGAAAACATATGCTGTATCCCCAGTAAAGGTGTTATGTGCTTGCAGTCTCCCTCCTCTATTGGTTTGGCTACAAATGTTGCCAGGTTCACGGTCCTGCATTTTACTATCTTTATGGCTGGATTTGATAGTATTACCTCATACCCTGAAGCCCTCTGTGTGGTCAGAGTACTCTTGCGCCATTCAAGTATTGCAAAGAGAGCATGCTCCACAAAAATGGTGGTGCTACACCCCATTGTGATACTCGCTGACTCCTCTACTGTGAATGTAGCAGCTGCCAATGTCCCCTCATTACTGGATCTAATTTCCCACTGTTGTATTCCAATGGCTTGTGTCCTAAAGTAGTTTTCTGTGTGAGTACCACAGTCATCACTCCTTCTTTGGAGTGTGAGAACAAATAAAATGTGTCCTGATAATCTGGCATCCCTAACACAGGAGCTGTGCATAATGCTTTTTTCAGCTCCTCAAATGCATCTGTCATCTCTTCTGTCCATTGTAGTGTGCCCGTCCCTCTTTGTGCTTCTTTGAGTGCACTTAACAAAAGCCTCTCGTATGTACTGTAGTCAAAACCCAAGTCCTGCTGTCATAGGCGTCAGCATCCTATGGATTGCCTCCGCCCTTTCTGATGTCACTTTCCTTTGAGATTAGCTGTCCAATGTACAGCACCTTCTTCTGGCAATACTGTAATTTCACCATATCTACCTTGCACACTTTCTCTGCTAATACTGTCCTCATGGACACTGAGTCATTTCTGCACTGCATTTCTGACTTGCTGCAGATCAAAATGTTGTCAACATAATAAATGATGGCAATTTCCAAATGTACATTGCCTAGATCCATCCGGAGGACCCTATTGAATATGGAAGGTGATTCACATTACCCTTGTGGGAGCCTAGTGTGTTTCCACTTTGATTTATATATAGGAAGGAAGTCAAATCCTGTGACTCTATGTGAAGTGGTATGGAGAAAAAAGCATTCTTCAAATCTATAGCCATGAAGTGGGTAGCTTCCCTGTGAATGCGACATATAATTGTCAATGGATTTGGAACTAAAGGAAATTCTGCCTCAACAATCTGGTTCAAAGGGTGCAAGTCCTGTATAAAATGCCATGACCCCCCTATAGCCTTTTTTCACAGGATGCACTGCGGTATTGCACTGCAATTCTGATGGTACCAGAATGCCCTGTTTAAATAATGCTGTGGTTGTCTCATAGATGCCCTCATCTGCCTCTCTTGACAAGGCATATTGTTTTGCCCTAAGCAAAATTGCTCCCAGTTTAAGCTTTATCTTGACTGCCTCTACCCCTTTCAGTAGCCCCATGTCATAGGACTTGTGATCCATAAGCTACTGGGACCCTTCCCAAGTCTTCCTCGAGAAATGGTGGTGGTGATTTCTGCAGCATAGCCATTCTCTGTGGTACGTCCCTATAGTGTATTCTCACCCAATATGTAATGCTGATGTCAAACACCACTTTGTAATCTTATCCATCACGCTAGAACAGTTCTTCGTCAGTCACATCAGTCAACCTGTACCCTTCCCTCACTGCAATCACTGTTCTCCAGGATCGTCCTTTGTCATCTGTCCCACGTAATGTTATTCTGTCTTCCCCCGTTATTACTGTTCAACCAGTATCTGGCACTTCTCGCCCACCGCATCGCTGCTCTCTGCCCCAACTTTCAGTGCTATGCGGATGATACCCAGCTCATTTTCGGGATACCCTCGGCCTCCTCTTCTCCTTCCCTCATCTCTGACTGTGTTTCTGCTATCCAGGAATGGTGTGCTGCCAATTACCTCTGCCTTAATGCCAGTAAGACCGAGATTCTACTCATCGGCACACCCACTCCCTCCTTCCCTGCAGCTCTCTGGCCGGCCTCTCTTGGCCCTCTTCCTGCTCCTACCTGCAAGGCAAAAAACCTCGGGGTCATCTTCGACTCCACACTCTCCTTCTCTCCTCACATTTCTGACATTTCTAAGAAGTCACACTACCAGCTGCACCTCCTTAGAGGTATCCTTCCTTTCCTCTCCTTCCCCTAGAAGCTCACTGTCTCCAGAGCACTGGTTCTCTCGAAGCTGGACTACTGTAACAGCCTCTATCTAAATCTGCCTGCTTCTACTCTCCGTCCTCTGCAACTCATCCAGAACAGGACTGCGAGACTTGTCCTTGGCCTCAAGCCCAGGGACCGTATCTCTCCAGGACTGAAATCGCTTCACTGGCTCCCTGTGGCTGCGAGGATTAAGTTCAAAACCCTCTGCATTGTCCACAAGGTGTTCTTGGGCCGGGGGCCAAATTACCTTCAACTCTCCCTTCCTAAATATCTTCCTTCTCGAGCACTTTGCTCTTCCGCCTCCAACTCCCTCAGGGTCAGCCGCTTCTCCAAGCAACGAGTTGGGGGCGATCTCTCTCCGCAGCAGGGGCCTCCCTCTGGAACAGCCTTCCTGCCTCCCTGAAACTTGAGGAGAATCATCTCCGGTTCCGGAAGCACCTCAAAACCTTCCTCTTTGCTTCTGCTTTCTCTCTCCCTCTCCCCTGCTAAATCACTGAAACTGTACTGAATCAGCAACTGGGCCACTCACCGATCTCGGTCCTTGGCCCAGCCACTCTCCCCTGCACTGCCTTCTTGGTAACCCCTGCACTGCGGGACTCTCTCTGTACCCCTACAGCCCCCCTTCCCAGCACTTGTCTTCACTTATCTTGCACTTGCCACCAGCTGGCCCTTATTATTTATCCTGTTCATCACTAACCCTGTACTGCACTTTCCCCTCTCCCTTTCCCCCTTGCACTTTTCCCATCCCCCCTACCCATGCACTTGCTCTGTCTCCCCTTGTTCCCTCTTCCCTGCCTCGTCGCGCCTTGAAACACTTGTGTATAGGCGCGTTACAAATGCCATATCATATCATATCATAGCACCTTGAGTTCTATTTTGACCACATTCCCTTCAGACTCATCTAATGGAACTTCCGGCCTGAATATATGCGCATAGGGTAATCTCCATAGATTTCCCTGAATCCCTGGAAGCCATGCTATCACTACCTCCACTCCATATTGGAACAGTTCAATGACTGCTGGCACCCCCCTCCGTACTGTGTGGTGACAATATGCCTGTATAATCTCTCTCACATTCATGTAATGAATTCCTGGTGTTGAACACACTATCAAAATATACAAAATGCCTCCAGGCATGCACACCTATATTTGTCATTTATCAGAAAATGTATAACATGAAATTGTATGAGTGTATAGGCAGTTATGCTAATTCTGACTCGCAACAGAGTTACCACAGCCCTGGCACAAGACCGACAATTATATGAAAAGAAAATAGAGTCCTAAACTTAAAGACCCTTGCGCTCCCTGCACACCTTCTAACTGATCTCAGTCAATTATTTTGTAGAGGACGAGCCAAAAGCCCCTACCAAAATCTCAGCTCCCATGTTGCCTATATGTTGGGAACCGGAAATTGCGACACATGCAGTACCAGTGAAGATGCCTGCACCGCAAAGAATTCTTGAAACAAAGTATCCACTGAGAGAACCCTATATGAATTCACAAAGATATAATGGCCTTTTGGATAAAGTCCCGGAAACAGTGTGAAAATGAGTGAGAAAGAAGAATTGTGACGTCATTTGGAGCAGAACTGACGGACCCTGAAAAGATATGGAAGACAAAAGAAAATAGACATTCTATAGGATCTGAAGAAGAGGTGTCAATTGTACAGACACAGTAACGCAAGTAGACAAAGTGATCTTGATGCTGGCTATGTAGTGAATAAAATGCGGTGATGCGACAATGTATATACATAGGAATGTATGGAACCTGGATGTTCGCTGATGCACTCTAGTAAGGCTTGAACCCCGTGACTTGAAAGGGTTTTTAGTGTGGCGCAGTTGGAAACAGCTAATGGTGAAGGAGAAATTCAAGAAAGGCTTGGCTGGCCCGGCACCAAGAGTCGAGGCCACCGTGAGCTGGGTTTTCCATCCAGAAGATACATGAACGTGAGAAAGAAACAAACTTCTGTTTGAAGCGGAATGAACAAAAAACAGGGATAATATTTAATCATATTAAATACAGCAAAGAGCTCGAAATGTGGACTCCAGTCACATGGTCAGATTGAAATAGACTTTGGGTCGAGCTACACCGGAACCATAAAATAAACCGTGCCACACTATCTTTTATTCTTAGGCACGGAGAGCTTCTGCAAGGCCAAGTTCAAAGCCTTAATTGAATGGCAGACCGCAAGAGTGATGATGGATGTCAGACTAATTGGGTGGGAAGCTATGGTCAAGACTAGCCCACAGGCACCTGGGGTACCAGTCTGCGTGCTGCTGACGTGTGGAATATTCCAGAAGGGTACAAGGGTGCCAACCAATTGTAGAGGGCCATGTAACAGAGAGCCCTATAGTTTGGATAACCAATGGATCACCGTGTATTTAATGCTGATGACAATGACTTGCACTAAAGGAGGGCTTAGTTGTCCACCTGATGTTAGAGACCTAATCACTACCCCTGTTAGTATGGAACGAATACTTAGATGGTCCCTGTAAGCCTATCACATCCCCAAGTAGGTTTTTGTAGTTTTCCACGTAGTGTGACTTCATTGATAATGAGTTTTGACTATAAAAGTTGTGTTTTTATGAAATGCATTTAGAGAAATCGAGCGAACGTCCATTGATAGCTGTTGTAACTCCCTGTTTTAGATAATTGCAAATAAAACAGCACCTTGTTTTGCCAACTTCCTGAGTCGGTTTGATTATTGATGTATGAGTAAAATCTGCATCCCCATTCATCTCTAAGTATTGCTATCTCGTCTTAAAGGGCCCTAGGTCTATGGGTTCAAGTGGTAGCAGAGGTAGGATGGTTAAAGATCCGTCAACCCAGTAGGCTTTAGGGTCTCAGAAATATCAGATGTCCTCCGCCAGTTAGCTGGAGGACCGCAAGGCTTCCTGTGGATAGCAGCTGAAACCAAGTTCTTGCAAGACAACGAAATAGGTGGGACGGGTCTCACTTCCCGGTTTCTACAGGCAGCTGAGCGGACTGAAGGCTAAGGTCAGGGCTGGACTGGGAACTAAAAAAGGCCCTGGAAATAATTACTGGGGACCAAAAGTGGCCCTGGAAATAAAGTTAAAAGTGGCCCCATATGACACATTTTCAGCAAGCCCAATGCTTTTCCTATGAGAAAATTTGAAAATACCACAGAAATGAGGCCCAGGGTGCAGAGGCCCACCGGGAAATCTCCAGAGTTCCCTATAGGCCAGTCCACCCCTGGCTAAGGTGGCTGATTGAGGAGGAGACGATCCTAAGGGTCAGGAGCTGAAAAGCGAATGGTGAGTAGATTGAGAAAGGTGGCAAAAACAATGTTTATATATTAAGTGGGGAAAGTGATAATGGGAAGTGATAATGGGACGAAAGTAACAGAGGGTTGTGGGGTGTTTAGTTTAACAATGAAGAGCATCAAGTGATTGAAGGACAAGAAGCATCATAGATTAAGCCCATTAAGCCTACATACAGGGATGTCTAGAAGAAGTTATTTTAAAATCCAAGCAGATATACGTAGGCTACAAGCGAACAAGGAACTATTTTCGCTAAGGAAAATAACGTACACTCCGATCAGAATAATTTTAGGGGCGAGAGTAGCCACAAGGAGCGTTGGCAGAGATAGATGTTGGGGCCGGCCAGTATGTCTGTATATTGTATGTATTGTATGTATTAAGGAAATGGTGAAATGTCGAAGGAAGACAACTAATAGATTGTGGTAAAAGGCTGAGAGTAGGTTATTTATTTATTTAGTTATTAATGTTAGTGATTGAATAGGTAGATTGAAGAGAAGTGAGACATAAAGGTTTGGAGTGGTGACGATTGGTGCACACTCATATTGTATTGTTTTTCTGAAAAGTATTTTTTGTGTAAAATAATGTTAAGTATTGACAGTCGATCGTGACTTGTCATGATGGAGGATGTTACTCTGCTCATGCACCTGTGCAAACAGCTGCCCAAACATGCACCCAAGCTTAAGCATTATAGTGCAGAATGGGCTATGGGCACAGCAGATAAAATGTTCATGCCATGGCCAAAAGGGGAATCACTGCCAAAAGCAGTTTTACAACACATGACCACATACTTGCACACTGCATACACGGGAAAGAAATTGGAAAAGGGGTAGCTAGCCAAGAGCTTTGGAAAATGTATCATGAGGAAAGGGAAGACCCGCCTCCTGCAGAATGGATGCTTAAACAGTGTAAAGAGGGGGGGTGTTGAGCATTCTGCTCCCCCTACTATGCCTGAAGTAAATGGCGATAGTGTGAAAGATGAAGGATTGTATCCATTAAGAGAGATTAAAGCAACAACAGGATACAGTAATCCGATACATGAGTTGCCTACATATAGCGGCGACGAGAGCTCAGAGAAAACTCTAAAAAGAGACGTGATTTCTAAAGTCCCACGGGACAAAGAGAAAAGCAAATGATCAAATGTGACTCTAGATATAGGACGAGAAATTAAGATATGGAAAGTTGAAAAATACAAAGCTGACAAGATAGCGCTCATACAGAACGAATGGATGGGCAGCCAGATATTGCTCAAACTTGATGGGAAGAGCATCGAGGAGGTACGGCAAGGGGAAGATCAAGACAAGCAAGATAAAAAAGACAGGGATTGAGAGAAACGATTGAAAGAAGACGAGTTTAAAAGAAAGAGTAGACAAAGACAGGAACACATTTTATTGTATTGTATTCTAGTGTATTTTTGTAAAACGCCAACTAACCCGCAGGCATCAGAGTGCTCACATAGAACAGCACATGCAAAAAACAGGCAGGAAACGAAAAAATAAAATACAGCTGGGCATAGTATAAGTATAGTCAGATAGTGTTCAATGTTGCAAGTGACTTAGTTGGCCCCTCCAGTGAATAGGAGCATTTAAAGTCCTTTCCAAAATTGGGCCAGCAATGGCAATAGTCTGATGAAAATGGGGAGGCCGTTCCAAATTCTAGGCCCCCAGGAGTCAAAGCTCTGGTCCTCATAGGTTCTCAGTTTGAAGCAGGGTTGAGAGAGAAGATCCTTATCATTGGAACATAAAGTACATCTGAAAGGCTGCTTCGTGATCCGTAACTGAAGATATCATGGGGCAGTATCAGCAAAGCACTTGTAGACTACGCAAGATGCCTTAAAGTGAACTCTTTCAAACAGGGAGCCAATGCAACTTCCTCCGTGCATGAGAAACATGTTCTCGGCATCCCAAGCCACACACTGCACATACAGCTCCATTTTGTATTGTCTGCAGTTTTTTTATATTAGCCACGGTGGTACCAACCAGTAGGCTATTACAGTAGTCTATTTTTGAGTTGAGAGTGGCTGTCTCTAACAGAGCGCTATTTCCTTCTGAAAGGGAGGGTCGAATTTGCCAAAGAAGGTGTTTGGTGTAAGTACAGCTGGTGCTGATATTCGCCACTTGTTTCGCAATATTTAAATTGCTGTTGGAAAGCACACCCAATGTTTTAACAGAGCTGGAGACCTGAATGATGACTTGCCCCACTAAAAATGTATCATATTGAGGTCCAGGAGCCATACGTTTGGCTGTACTGCTGACAAGCAGGATCTCTGTTTTTTTTTTATCATTGAGTGCTAATAAATTATCTTGCACACAAGCTTTTATGGCATCATACACTTTAATGAACAGTAGAGAGTCAGCTTCAAGGAAGCCTGTGAGTTCCAGGACGATCTGAAGAATGTATAAAGAAGATCAGTTAAGAAAAGAAGAAAGAGCAGAAGAGCAAAGAAAGTATGACAATAGGCAGAGAGCAACTGAAGAACGAGCCAGGCTAGGAAAGAAAAGAGAAGAAGAGGAAGAACAGAAATTAAGAGACAAAAGAATGCAAAGATGCAGAGATGAGGAGGTGCGTAGGGCAAATGAAAGAAGAGAAGTGAAAGGCAGGAAGAGGAAAGGGTTAGGGAGGAAGAAAAGTACCCAAGAGAATTTGATGAGGAAATGGAATGAAAGAGAAGACAGTGGGCGCGCGACATTGATCACATTGAGAAAGAGCTAATGGAACCTAGTGCAGTAGTATTATGGGAGGACATAGAGGAGTTCCTCCCATCACAAGAACCTATGCCAGGACCCCCTTGAGTAAATCTAGAGGAGAATTTTGAGATAGGAAGCATTGGAGACAGAATCGAGAAGGCTTATCAGGAGATGAGAAGAAAAAGTGAATCGCAAAATAAAGGGAAAGATGACTGATCTGAAATTTCCCAGTCACGAGGCAAGGATGGAGACCTGTTCAGCTTCGAGCATAGAGCCCTGTCTTTGGATAGGCTAACTATGAACACAGATGAGAAAGAGGACAGTCATACTAGTTGGGGACAAGATATGTTAGACGAAGACAGGGAAACCTCCCATGGGGAGGAGGGTGATGGTGCATGCGGTCCTAAAGGATGTTTTCAGACAGACAAGGAAGTGAGGTGGTTGGATTTGGACCTGCTTAAAGAAAGTATGCCAGAGTCTATAATATGGCTGAGCGACCTAAAAGGTGACCTCTTAGTGAGAGGGGGGAATCACCACCATATGCGATCAGGCTGATGTCATTACCAGGAAGAAGGAGATCAGGGACCCTGCTATGAACAGGCAGACAATGGGAGAGGATTGTGATTTTGGGATTTCACAATTTCCCTTGTTAGAAAAAGGAGGGGCAAGACCACCGTAAATCCTGTGGCCCCAGATGGATTAGGATAACCTAAGGTGTAAGCTCCAGAGTTTGATTTTGGGTGCCGGGAAATGGATCTATGAATTGGAAAAAATGACAGGAGGAAACACGTTCACTATAGGGGACATTAAGGGTCTTCTAGCAGCTATCCTTGGGGAAAGGGCTGATGAAATTTGGATGAGAGCAGGATATGCAAGTGTCACAGCACAGAACACAGCGCATGATGGAGAGCTGTTTAACAATTGTAGAGTAGCAGTCTGGAAAGCACTTAGAGTACAGTATCCTGATACGTCAGATATGGGTGCAATGATGGCACATAAGATGCGGGAGGACGAAGATCCGCTTGCTTACATTCAGAATTTTCAAGAACAGTGGTCTTTGGAAACTCAAGAGCCTTGGGTGAAATAGATACCTGTATTCTATCATATTCTGTGTCACGGATTGCCAGACCAGGTACAGAGACAGCACAAGAAGCTGGTGGGTATGCAGGCAAAGCCATGGACAGAAATACAGCTGACCATTGTGCAACATTGCCGATTGTTGCAAGAGAAAAATCGAAAGACATAAGATGCTAGGAAGATTGAAGAAGCTAAGTTAGTACAGAAGAAGCTATCGATATATATTTTATAGAAGGGGCGATGTTAACTAGCGGAGAAGGGCTAGGATCAAAACAGGCAGCAGGTATGCCGCAGGTGAATAACCAACGGCAGTTGGATCAAGGAGGGAATGGATTTAAGCCGAGAGGCAGAGGAGGCTTCTGCGGAAGAGGAGGCTTTCAGAATAATCAGGGACATTTTCAGATTAACCAAGGTGGCTTTCAGAACATGCAGAATGATAATGAAGGCATGCAGGGAGGGCAAATTAGAAGACCCCCACTTGTGTGTTGGACATGTGGAATAACAGGACATATTGCGCGAACATATGGGAGCCAAGGGTATGTGCAAAATTGGCAATTCTCAAGAGGGGGCACAGCTTATCCTTCAGTATATAGCCCACAAAGTAGGGACGGTTCGCCCAAGATGAGACATTGAATCAACCACAAGCACCACAAATACAACAGGCTTTGCAACCACAGCAAGCACCATTAAATCCGACGCAAGGGCAATCACAGCATGCACCCATGCAAATACAGCAGAGCGCAAATACAGGACAGCTATTGACTCCTAGAGTAGGGGGTGTCACTGTCATGGGAGGGAATCCTTTTACAGGTACGGAAATAAGTATGTACCCACAATAGGACAGCTCACAGGGTGACTTGATGTGTTCAGTACTATCAATGACACCAAATCCTCAAGAGGAACCGAGGGTTGACGTTACCATAGGAGGCAAATCCTTTCTTTTTTAGTAGACACAGGGTGCAACTCGTTCATGTATGTGAGTGGCAACATTTTTGTTATCTGGAAATGCCATGAATGCTCAAGGGTTCTCTGAAGCTACAAGTAGAGTTCCTTTTACTGAGAAAATGCCAGTCTCCGTAGGCCCTGCAGACATTTAATGATGAAGCTAAACATGACGATTTCTTTCACTGATGAAGGCATAGTGTGTTCAATGCCTGGAATACAATATTAAAACGTGGGCACATTTGTCATGGCATTTACTGGTCAAATAGCTCTGCGGGGGCCACTGTTAGAGCCCGAAGCTTTTCACTCTGGGGTACACATTTTTTTAACGTGGCTACCCGGGTTTAGTGGGAAAGATTATGAGAATACCTGATGAATTTTTGTTCAGCCCACAGACACCCATGGACAAAGAGGGGACACAGGTTTTTCCCTTGGAATTACAGGCAGCCATATTGCGAAGGGAATTGGCCAAGCTCGAAGGTTGGGATAAAGGTAGGTCATGGAGAACATTGATTGCTATTGGGGAAGGATATAGATTGACTGATGTGACTGACAAGGATATGTTTAGAGACGCCCCGTCAGATGACGAATTAGTGTTCGAGATGAGCATTACATATTGGATCAGGACAGAAAGACGAGAGATTCCATAGAAAATGATGATAGTGCGGCAGCGTCCCACATTTTTTGACGAAGACATGGAGAAAGTGCCAATCTCTTTATGGACTATGGGCCGTTATGATGTAGGCTTGGTAAAAGAGGTGGGAGAAGTTAAAATTTAATTTAAGCCAGCAGCAATTTTACCTCAAGCAAGACAGTATCCTATGTCTCTAGAGGCAGATTAAGGTATTTTCAAGACTATATCGGCCATGGTGCATCAAGGCATCTTAGTGACGTCAGAGTCACCATGTAATACCGCAATATAACCTATCAAAATATTAAAGGGTGGGTCATGGCATTTAATTCAAGATATGAGACCGATCGACCAGATTGTATAGGCAGAGTTTCCTGTAGTTCCAAATCTGGCAATGATACTATGTAGTATTCCTGTTGAGGTGCAATATTTTACAGTGATTGACTTAAAAATGCGTTTTTCTCAATCCTGTCACATAAAGATTCCCAAGATCTTACGTCGTTTACATTCCGTCAGACTAAAATGAAAAGTACACGTTTGCCCCAGGGGTACTGTGAGTCACCATTGATTTTCAATAAGGTCCTACAGATGGACCTAAGCAATATTGATTTGCCAAGTGTTGTGCAGCAATACGTAGATGATATTTTGGTCTGTAGCACATCAGAAGAAGAGTGTAGACGAGACTCGATTCAGCTAATGATTATTTTAGCAGACAAAGGATATAAGGTGGACAAAGAGAAATTGAAGTATTGCCAAGAAGAAGTGTTGTACACGGGTCAGTTAATCTCGCATTAAGGAAAGAAAGTTAGACCTGAAAGAGCTGAGGCCATTTTGAAAACATCAAAACCGCACACGATCAAGCAAATGCAACAGTTTTTAGGACTATGCAATTATGTAAGAGCATGGGTATTTGATTGTAGTTCACACACAAGGCCTTTGTTGCAAGGCCTGAAAAGGCATAGGTGAATCAGAAAAAAATTGAATGCACTGAGGAAATGGAGGAGGGGTTTGATGAACTAAAAAAGGAAATTTGCACAGCTCCAGTTTTAGGGATTCCCAATTAGTCTGAGGAGTTATTTTAATTTTTGCACACAAATGAGACAGTCATGACAACATTTCTCACAGAGAGAATTACATTGGGGTACAAGCCCTTAGCATATAACAGTGGGATTTTGGACCCAGTTCTGAGGGGTCTCTTCACATGTGAACAATTGTTGGCAGCAGCCACGTTCACTATTGATAAGTCTGCCAGCATAGTGATGGGGTGTTCCATGACGTTATTTGTTGAGCATGCTTTCTTTGCTGTTTTGAAGAAACCTAAGGGTACACTGACGTCTCAAAGAGCTTCTGCTTATGAGGTGGTTATATTGAATCCAGCAATTAAAATAGTTAGATGTAAAATGGTGAATCCTGCCACGTTTGTAGCTGAACCACTGGCAGAGGATGAACAAGTGCATGATTGCTCAAACTATGAGGAATTCTCTGACGAGATCCTGAGAGTAAAGGAAAATGCTCTAGCAGCTGGGGAGGTTCTCTCTATTAATGGTTCATTGAAAATCAATCAAACTGATGGAGAAAGTTTTTCGGGCTCAGCTGTGGTAAAACACAGAGCCAATGGGGAATTTGCAGTTGTAGCAAGTGCGAGACTACTGTCTCATTTTTCAGCACAGGCTGCAGAATTGGTGCCGCTTATTGTCACGCTCGAGAATCACGCAGGGCAGGTAGTGACGGGTACAGTGACTCTGCCTATGTGACGTCAACCGTGCACACAGGGTTTGCACATTGGAAAAGGAGGGGTTACCTCAGAGTGGACGGCACTCCGGTGCAACACGCCGCATTATTAGATAGACTCATTAAAGCACTACAACTCCCAGAAGCCATCACCAAAGTTAAGTGTGCAGCGCACACTAAGAGAACTGACTTTATTTCAAGTGAAAACCAAGCCACAGACGAAGAGGCCAACAGAGTTGCATATTCTTCTGATTTCTTAGTTTTGATACTCCTGATGTGAAAGAGAAAATCGTTGTAATAATGATAGTGAATGAAAGCTTTGATCATTTGTCATGAACACAGTTAATGGAAGTACAAGGTGGAGCTCCATAGGAAGAGAAGGACCGGTGGACATGGAGGGGGTGTTCTTTATCCCCTTTCGAAGCACTGTAGTGACAAAACAGCACTTAAAAACCGGTGATGCCTGTATCCTTATTAAGAGTGGCGTTTGAACAGCTACACTACCCTGCGTATGTCACTAGGGACAGCCTCACAGCAACCATTGCAGAGGACTGCTTCGTACTGAACCTTTTAGAACATGTTGCTTTTTATTTAGTAAATTGCATCATACATTAAATGTTAACTACTGGGCACACGCTGTGAACAGTTAGAGGAGTAATTCCTCAAGCAAATGGTCCTTTTCAGCACTTACATATTGATTATGTTGATATGCTGCAGGTTTGTAAAGGATATAGAAATATAATAGTGGTAGTGTGCCCTTGTTCAAGGTGGATTGAAGCTGGTCCATGCACACATCCTGATGCCACTTGCACTGCAAAGTTCTTAGTCCGAGAAGTATTCCCTAGATGGGGAGTATGTGAGGTGCTGAGATCAGATAATGGCCCCCATTTTGTGAATGCAGTATTTGAGATTATTGCTTAGCATTAAACTCAAGTTTTCTTCTGCTTATCACCTGCAAGTGAACGGATTATGTGAGAGACTCAATGGTCTGCTCACAGAGAGAATAGCTAAGTTGAAACTGACACTGGCTTGTTACATTGCCTGCCCCTTGCATTATATGCATTGAGAAATCAGCCTGCCTCTGACCACCACCTCACACCCCACAACTAGTCACATGGAGGTGAATGAGAATGCCTCTAACTCCTCTATCGTGAACTAGAAGTGATGCCCTGACAAATGCAGAATAGTTAGAGATGAGTTACGTGCGTACTTAACATGTATGACCGCTAGTATATCTGTAATTTCAGATCAAGTCAAGCGGATGGGGTGTCGGTCTCAGAACACAGATGAAGTCCATACAGCATCCAGACCTGAAGGACATTGTGTACCTAAACTTTTCACTGGAGATAAGGTTTTAATCAGGAATTTCACAAGAAAGTGGCACGAGCCCCGATTTAGCAGCCCTTTAATTATAGAGGATATTTCTCTGTCAGCAGTCAAGGTTCTAGTGAGACGAGCTAGGATACACCTAGGAGACATGAAAGTCTATGTTGGAGAGGCCGATGAACCTCTAACCCATTCAGAAGCAAGTCAAGGAGAATAAGTTCAGCATGTGCAGACTCGATCGATGAGGAGGAAAAAGGACGCAAAGACTGTCCAGTAGACAGATGAAAGTGTACATTTGGACTGTGGATCCCCTGAAACACTCTTTGTAGTTGCTAAGCAAAGAGTGAGCAAGTTAATGTTCTTGAGCCACAAGAGTTTGCTGACATTGGACTGTGGAGTGCGGATGTAAACAAAAAATGTCAGATTTGGACTTTCTACTTGACAACTGGAAGAGGGAGCAGTTCCCCGACTCGTTTCTCACTGAGTTTCTCTTTGGATGTGCCTATGGTGTTTTCAGATGTTGACACACCCAGAATACTTCTTGCTGTCTTCATAGTTATACTCAGAGCTTACCATGCTCTTGTTGGTAGGAGCACTGACAAACATACTTTTATCCAGTATCCTAAGAATGGCCCAGAAATGTGATGTTTATTGGCAGCAATTATAGAGCAAATTTGACTATTAACTGAACATCTTTCCAGACTTACAGATGGTCCTATCTAACGACGATGCCCACAAACTACTTGTTATGATCTTTTACTATTTGCTTCAAGTACACCCTTATCTTGTTTGTAGAAAACCCAACGCTTTTGCGTTTATGCAAGATCCCAAAAATCTTCCAGCAATCAGCCAGCTACTTGTGGAGATCATATAGCAAATTTGTTAGCTACCAGAGCATCTGATGAGTTTGCCTGGATAAAACAAGTTTTTCCTTCATTAAAAGTAATTACAGGCAAACATGTGGTCTATAGAGCATATTACATTTCCAGAAAGTGAGCAGAGTCAACGACGTGTGAAAAGACATCGATGGTGGAGCCTAATGTATTGGTGCATAATTTATGCCTGTTCAGCATCCATCATTGTTTTCCTGTTTCTGTTGATTCACGCTGTTTACTTTAATATTTCCAAACAGAAATGTGTTCCGTTAATCCTTCGTACTCCAGTCACCTTGGCAGAACAAGACACTATGAAAAGGCCAAGGCCTTATGTGATTGTCCCTACTCCAGTAGCTCACATAGACGTACCTATGTCTGTGACAAGTGACCCTAGGCTTCCCTTTGGCGGGAGGTCCGTTTTTGATTTACTCTATGGTCATTATAGGCAGAATCATTGGCAAGAAAGAGTCCTAAAGAAATACAAGTGAGGATGATTATGAATTAAACAATTATTAAGACAATACAGAGCATTTAGGGAACAACATGTGCTATTAGCACATGAAAGAGGTGGGAAGGAGACCATCTGAGGAGGATTGCTATGTATGTGCACTCCTGCCTTATGCTATGGGAAAGTCTAAAATACTCATAGCCATTAAAGTAGATGTGCAGACAGCTCATTGTCTGACTCACCTTGCACTCTGCCATACAAGAGGTCAGTTCCAGGGTCGCACGGCATCCATGATATGGGTCACAGAATGGACAGCACCATATGAAGATGATTATGTTCAAGATATAAAGACAAGACGCAAGCACACACCAGAAATCATGGGATAACATTTGAACAGCCTGGTATGAAGGGAGCAGGAATTAGATGCAAAGTAAAAAGAAGACTTAATTGTCAAGGGAAGACTGAAGAAGAAATTTGAAGCTGCAAAGAAAGAGGCCATATGCAGATCTGGGGAACAGTGCTTTCTCCAGATAAATGGGAAGAAGGTGTAGTCATGTGCAGAGCTGTGGCAGTAAATGGTCATCACAAACCAGTAATCGAACGAGTGGAAAATAGATGCAAACCTCTATGGCCGAGGCTTGCAAAACTTATGATGTAGGTCGAAGACAAAGGAGGTCCATTTGTGATAGTGCCTCTGGCTAGTGCAGACCTATTTTCCAGAAACAATGGCAAGAGAAAAGTTGGAGAGAATCAACAGTGCAGATGAATCTTTGATGTGCCAGGAATGAAGGACGGAACAGTAGTGATAATGGCTCACTACTGGGTCTGTGGATCCAGAGTTTACATGAAGCTGGCCAGAGATTGGGGAGGACTATGTTCAATAGTGATCGTTCATGTTCCAACTTTGATGATTCCTAAGAGTGACTTGAACATTGGCGAGTTTCCAAAAGCAGAAATTCACCTGAGAAAGAAGAGATCTGCTGAGCTCTTGAATCGGCTGAAGAGAGAGAACTATTTCTCAGCTAAATCAATAGAAGCTTTTGATGCCATTCCATATGAACATAGATTGTTCAGTCAGACTTCAGGAATATTCATGACAATCTGTATGCCCATGATCCAGGTGATGACAAATGCCAAATAGTTACAAATAACCAGATGAGAGCTTCTGCAGACAATCAACACCACCATAAAGGGATTCAATGCTATCAATGAAGAGCTGAGAGCCATAAGACTGATGACACTCCATGGATATGATTACAGCTATGCATGGAGGTGTTTGTGCCAAAATCAGAGAATCATGTTGCACATTCATACCTTTTCACGTCGATGAGAATGGAGCATTGATGGAGGTCATAACGATGCTAACAAACCTACAAATCAAGATGGAAGATGAAGTGAAAGACATTGCTGATGACAGCTGGTGTGTGTCAATCTTCTCATGGGTTGGCCAATGGATGCTGAACATTTTTGTAACTCCTTGAAGCCCTGTTGGTGATGATCATGTTTGGATTTTGTGTGATCAGGATAATAATCACACAATGCAAGAAGACTGCAAAGAAAGCAGTTGGAATGAAGATTGTGATTGATGTTAAATCAGGATTTGAACCTAAAAAGCTGACAGATTAAGAAATCAGAGAATACGTAAAGGCCAGCATTCATGCACCTGAGAGAACGAAGTTCCTGTACCCAAAGAAACACAAGAAGGTTGTGCGGCGATGGATCTACTGCAGTCCCAATGGACAATGTAGCCATATGACCTGGAGTGTTGATGATCATGTGAATTCAGCTGGATGCCTGAACAGAGTTATAAACATATTGGTCACAAAGAAACACTTCTTCAGACGAGGATGTCTTGATGTGAAGACTGATGAGAGAGTGGTCAATGAACTCCCAGAGGGGGGAGTGTAGAGGAAGAGCCAAAAGCCCCTACCAAAATCTCTGGCCCCCCGCCTTGCCTAGATGTTGGGAACCGGAAATTGCGACACGTGCAGTACCAGTGAGGATGCTTGTACTGCAAAGAATTCTTGAAACAAAGTATCCACTGAGAAAACCCTGTATGCATTCACAAAGATATGATGGCCTTTTGGATAAAGTTCCAGAAGAAGTGTGAAAATGAGTGGGGAAGAACAATGGTGACGTCATGCAGAGCAGAACTGACGCGCCCTGAAAAGATATGCAAGACAAAGGAACATAGACATTCTATAGAATCTGAAGAGGAGGTGTTGAAGATGAGCAAAATTTTGGGCTTGAAATGAAGATGCGCATGCAAAGAAACGCTGAAGAAAATGCAAAGTCGTTTTACAATTGTACAGACGCTGTAACGGAAGTAGACAAAGTGATGTTGAGGCTGGCTGCGTTGTGAATAGATTGTGGCGATGCGCCAATGTATATACATAGGAATGTATAGAACCTGGATGTTCCACAAAGCACTTTAGCAAGGCTTGAACCCCGTGACTGGAAAGGGTTTTTAGTGCGGCGCAGTTGGAAAACAGCTAATGGCGAAGGAGAAATTCAAGAAAGGCTTGGCTGGCCCGGCACCAAGAGTCGAGGCCACCATGAGCCTGGTTGTCCATCCAGTAGTATATTTTCTGAAAGTCACAGGGGACCCCACACTCTGGGTAAGGGTATCAATATAACAATTAATCACAGAAAGACATCCAGAGGATACAATTGGAAGGTTTGGTATCAAGGATTTTTATGAGACCTGATACAATTTAAATATATGAGTCAAATCATGATTTAATCTGCACTTACGGCAAGAATTTACATAGCAGGAAAAAACTTTTTTAAAAACCACATCTAATTAATAAAATTCATACTATTCAATCGTTCAAGCATTCATCCACATACAACCGCCAGACAACAATTCACTCATACCAAGCACCAATAGGTGTAAGATATATAATATATAAAAAATCATGACATATAATTCATCAAGTGGATTATTTATAGAAAGAATGTGAAATCAATATGTTTGGCCACAGTAGATAATGCAGGTGGCCGAAAGGTTGATATGGGTCTCAGAAGTCTCCGACCATGACCTCATCACAAGTTTCACTCTACCGGTTTCGACGTATGTACTTTATTATAGTGACGTCTTCATCAGGAGATAAAGTTTACATTCTACAAAGAGGAAAGGGAAACACAAACTCATGAATCCCCTATATTTTGATGACAACATGAAACGATATATTAAAACCAAATCAAAAAAATGTATAAGATCATTAAAGATCAATTTATAAACATAACCAACAGCCTGTTCCCACCCAGAGTGAAACTCCTTGAGGTGGACCATAGGTGTCAGACAGGAAAAGTGCTACCATCATGAATTGATGTCCTAAAGTCAAGTGGAAACAGGTCATGGGCGGAAACAACACCAACAGTTTGAAATTCGAACAAAGGATATCTGCTTGCCCCAGCTGGCTTGATTGGTACAGACAATAGTCAGAAACTGGTGGCCACATAGTTACTAGATGTTGTGATTAGAACACGTGATGGCAGCCCATCTAGTACGCCTGAGGTTGGCCGGACTAGTGCAAGGTGGTACAGGCAACCTCGGTCTCATCCCTTACTGAGTGCCCAGACTTACTACACTCCTGAAAAAGAGATGCTGAAATGGTGGTGACTGACCTTGGAAAAAAGAAGGCTATCCATGACTCCTTTTTATTTTTAACTGGGTCGACTTGTTTGTTCGAATTAACCGCGTCCCGAAGTTAGTTCCTGCACACGGGATTGCTGGACTCACAGTAGGGCTCCACCCTGTAAAGTGTTAATACAATTATATATATTCCCAGATTGGAACCAACCACACAGGTTTAAAATTTCAAGTCAACAGATCTTACCTAATGTGTCCAATCGGTGACACAAATCAAGGAGTGGATGCACTGGAGCCTATGAGAATCCAACACTGGGCCACACAGGTGTATCATGTCCCTATAATAACAAGACAGCAAAAAGACCAATCACAAGACTATATGAATTCGAATAGACATGCGTTTTAGAAAGAGTGTACTCATTATGGTCGCAATAATTCTCCCATGCGATGTCCTCATAGTTGTTTGGAAGACAACATGTTGAGAAATCCCATAGATTAAGTGGGATAACTGAGACCCCAGCTCATAGTTGTTAGAAAGACAACATGTTAAGAAGTACCATAAGTTGGGTGGGATGACTGGAACCCCAGTTACTGTGGGGTTTAGTGTTGTCACTGAACCCTAGGGGATCTAAGAATTGGTAGACCTCCCCTGGCTAAAGGCAGGGCAGCCTGTGGCCGAAGTAACGCAGCACAGGTCCACTTACCTGCAGCAAACAGGAGGTACTGTTTGACTGACAGCTGCCGACTGGACGTCTTGGGACGAGTGGGCTCCGGCGGACGAGGACGCTCAGCAACGCTGTGTTGTTCGCGATGTGAGTTAAAATAGCATCCGTTCGAACATGTAATTGTTCATTCTGTCACATGACCTTGCGTTTGGACGTGCTGCCATGACAACGAAGTGTCGTGTGTTTAAAAGGATTTCTCAAGGAAATCGAAGGCTCATGTTGCTGTGCCGGACCGACATTACCTAATTAAGGCATTTGATTTCTACGCCGTACGAAATTTAATTGCAGAAAAATTACTAAGAAATTACATGGCTCTAACAGCAGACTGTCGTCATTTTTGCCGTCATTTTCTGCCGTGATGCAGATTCATCCCAGTTGGAAAAAAATACTTATTTCTAATGTTCGTCTGCGAGGCCCCACATTTGGACGGGGCTGCTTGTCCATATTAGGGGGCAAAGAATTATTGGGATTAGAATGGAATTTTTTTTAATTATAGGTAGTACATACATGCTTGACTCCCTGTAATGGGACCCTTGCATCAAAAAGTGATGGAAACAACACTCCCTGCATATATCACTAAGCCATACTGTTCTGGGGTATGCCCTGTATTAGGGACGCGGGCCCCAATTTCGGAATAGAATTGGGGCTGCTGGAATTGGAATGAATGTACAAAACGATGGTAGTGTTAATTACTCAAATGCCAGGGTTCCAAGATATTCAAGCCTTGTGTTAACATTTTTAGATTAAAGATCCACAGTTGTTCTTTGTAGTCCAAGATTTTTAAGAATTGGGTCTGATTTTGAGCATATACTTTTTCCATACAGAACCATTCCAATTGTTCTGCATTATGTCCCATCTCTACAAAGTGGATTACCATAGGCGCATTAAGATTCTGGGCCTCATTACGACCCAGGCGGTAAGTTACCGCCTGGGTCGTACCTTTACCACCATGGCGTAAACTATGTTTACGCCATGGTGGTTGGCGGACTTACCGCCCCATTCCGAGGTTGGCGGGGCGGTAAGTCCCCAATCCCCATTTACCCTTCCCCATTCCCATTTTTGCCCCATAGGGCATAATGGGAGTGGGGAAGGCGTTAATTACGCCACCGTAAATTACGGTGGCGTAATTAACATCAAGGTCCCTTAGCGCCATGGATTTTAACACCTGCTAAAAGCAGGTGTTAAAATCTCCATGGCGCTAAGGGACCTCGGAATCAGGCGGTAAGGGTCGGCGCTGTTTACGCCGCCGTAAACCCCTTACCGCCTGAGTCGTAATGAGACTATCTGTGTTTTAATTTTTGAACGGTTTTCATTAATACGGATGCTGACCTCTTTGGTTGTTTTTCCAATATACAACAACTAGCAGGGGCAACGAATGGCATAAATGACATTTTTGCTCCTGCAAGTTGTAAAAGTACGAAGATCCCAGCTTTTATTCTGTGAACTGAAAGAGGTGGGTTTTTTTGAAAATTTGCAGGCAATGCATGAGGTACATGGATAATGTCCGACCACTGGGTTTAAATTAGTATCTCGAATGGTCGGAATTTTTAATGGAGTTCTGCTGGCACGTGCCATCTTTTTTTCAGATTTTTGCTTTTTTTGAATGCAAACAGGGGCTTAGGCATAATAATTCCCGATGCATTAAGGATACGCCAATTTTTTAGGATGATGCCTCTGATGGCACTACTGTGTTGACAGAAAGTTGAGACACATGCTAACTCCTCTTTCTTTACAGTATCGCACTTAGGTAACAATAGCAGGTCTCGATTAGTATATCGATCTCTCTTCTTGGAATGTTTTATACGTTTTTTTTGGGTACCCGCGTTCCAATAGTCTTTTTTCTAAGATTGCTGCATGTTTAACAAAATTAGCAATATCTGTGCAGTTGCGGCATAGCTGTAGAAACATACCATAAGGTAAGTTGCGAAGCAAGCTGGCAGGATGTTTGCTTTCGTATTTTAATGTTGTGTTTCTCTCTGTGGGTTTTCTATGTAATTATGTATAAAGACAACCTTTTTCAACAAAGATAGACAAATCCAAGAAGGACATCCTGGAGACTTTATTCAAAAGTAAAATAGATATCTAAGTCTATGCTATTGAGCCATTCTACAAATAGTAGTAGTGATGCTACGGAGCCTTCCCAAATCATGAGTATGTTGTCAATGTACCGTCGGTACACCTTAATTTGGTCTCTGAAAGGATTGAAAGCTCCCAAGATTTTTTCTTCTTCAAGTAAGGCCATAAAAATAATGTCCAGGTTCGGGGCAAAGGTGCAGCCCTTGGCCGTCCCCTTGCATTGAAGGAAAAATTCCTCCTTGAATTTAAAGAAACTATTCTTTAGAACCAGCTCAGCTGCTTTACAGAGAAAATCTGTAGGGACAACGTGTGGTTAAGGTCACCTATTTAATATTGTTTGTAAACTCAAGACTGCTCTATCCTGAGGGATATTCGTATAGAGCGCCTCAATGTCGAGTGTGACTAATATTTGTGTGCTGGGGTCAAATGTTTGGAATTCCAAAAGATTGATGACATCTCTTGAATGAAGGAGAAAGGTGGGTGTTGCCATCGCCAACGGTTTAATAAAAAAGTTGATATATTTCGATAAGGGTTCAAGTAATGAACCACACCCCAAAACTATGGGGCGACAGGGGGGTTCTTAGTGTCATTATGTATTTTAGGCATAATGTAAAACAAAGGCGTGCGATCTTCCAAAAAGTTAATGAATTCAACTTCTTTTGCTGAAAGGAAACCTACATGGCTTACTTCCTTGGTAAATTGGGATATCTTAAGTTTGATCATCTCTGATGGGTCCTTCGCAATTTTAGTATAGTGGCCAGGGATGTGTAGAAGTGTCAAAACTTCCTGGTCATAGTGGCCAGCATCCCAGACCACTATCCCACCTCCCTTATCGTGGCCTTGATGACTATAGAAGGATCTGAAGCTAGTGTCTGAATAGCCTGGAATTCAGATAGTTTCAAATATGGTCCTAGTTGATTTCTAGGATACCAAATCAACTGTTCTATTTCTTTAAGAACAAGTTTTTCAAAAATCACCAACTCAGAGGGGCGGTCACTGGAGATGGGGGTGAAAGTCGAAGGCCTCGAAAGGCCTGAGATATTAGGCTCCCTGGGAACCGTATTATTCAAAAAGAAGAAACACAGCCTCAGTTTACCTAGAAAACCCTTTATTTCACCTATTATAGACATCGCACTTGGGTTCTGAGTGGGAACAAAAGATAAACCCGGTTT
This sequence comes from Ambystoma mexicanum, assembly GCF_040938575.1. Classification (NCBI taxonomy): domain Eukaryota; kingdom Metazoa; phylum Chordata; class Amphibia; order Caudata; family Ambystomatidae; genus Ambystoma; species Ambystoma mexicanum. The sequence continues at coordinate 112,191,781 of NC_090922.1, forward strand.
TAGGATCGATATTCCTGCTAATGTTAATGTGCGGGAGGAAAGGTTGAAGATGGGCAATGTTTCATTCACCACCTGTAAGCTCGGTTCCGTGTCTGGAAATTCCGATGCGTCATTCCCTGCCCGGGGATGTCCTGTATGGGCATATTGCGTGTCATCCGGCCTTGGGGTGCATTATTATATTTTCTGAAAGTCACAGGGAACACCACACTCTGGGTAAGGGTATTAATATACAAATGAATCACAGAAAGACATCCAGAGGATACATTTTGAAGGTTTGATATCAAGGACTTTTATTAGACCTGATACAATTTAAATATATGAGTCAAACCATGATTTAATCTGCACTTACGGCAACAATTTACATAGCAGGAAAAAACTTTTTTTAAAACCATATCTAATTAATAAAATTCATACTATTCAATCATTCAAGCATTCATCCACATACAACCGTCAGACAACAATTCACTCATACCAAGCACCAATAGGTGTAAGATATATAATATATAAAAAATCATGACATATATTCATCAAGTGGATTATTTATAGAAAGAATGTGAAATCAATATGTTTGGCCACAGTAGATAATGCAGGTGGCCGAAAGGTTGATATGGGTCTCAGAAGTCTCCGACCACAACCTCATCACAAGTTTCACTCTACCGTTTTCGACGTATGTACTTTATTATAGTGACGTCTTCATCAGGAGATAAAGTTTACATTCTACAAAGAGGAAAGGGAAACACAAACTCATGAATCCCCTATATTTTGATGACAACATGAAACGATATATTAAAACCAAATCAAAAAATGTATAAGATCATTAAAGATCAATTTATAAACATAAACAACAGCCTGATCCCACCCAGAGTGAAACTCCTTGAGGTGGGCCATAGGTGTCAGACAGGAAAAGTGCTACCATCATGAATTGATGTCCTAAAGTCAAGTGGAAACAGGTCATGGGTGGAAACGACACCAACAGTTTGAAATTCGAACAAAGGATGTCTGCTTGCCCCAGCTGGCTTGATTGGTACAGACAATAGTCAGAAACTGGTGGCCACATAGTTACTAGATGTTGCGATTAGAACACGTAATGGTGGCCCATTTAGTACGCCTCAGGTTGGCCGTGAGAGCGAAGTTATAAGACGCCCAAAGAGTGTTCTTCCTATGGGTTTTGAAACTTTACCATAGCTACATGGCCGCTACTGCAGGCCATGTAATATATATATATAAATATATATATATATATATATATATATTCACTACAAAAAAACTTTGATGACATCACATGTCTGCCTCACTTATTTTGGTGCATTGAAAAATCTAGGCCAGGTGGTTTTATTCACTGACAATCACAATATAAAAATTGAAAAGGTGCTGTATATCAAAACGGTAACCTTGTGTGTTCTTAAAGTACTTTCCTTAGGGTCTGGGCTGAGCTCATGATGCACATGCATGGGGCAATAGCAGGCCTCAAACACACAATTAATTTGTATACAGGAAGATAAACTTTCTGATGATGCTGTTTCTTTCTTCCTTACTTGAGTTTCCCTGTATATGCCTCTGATTTATATGCATTGGGTCTTCATATGTAATGTTTGTACAAGCACAAGTATGTATTAAGTCTTGAATTGTTAGCTAGTTATTACTTATTTAACATTACACAATCACCCCTGACATCTTGCCACCAACATAATAGAAAGAACCCCTTGTAGGTAGGGACTTTTCGTCAACATTATTTTCACATGTGATGTCATCAGTGATGTCATCAATGATATTTGTGATGTCATATTTGATGTCCTGGGTGTTAGTCTTAGCAATACACGTAGATGCTGCAAGTTATGGTTGCTGAGTTTACCATAATGGGGGAATGTGCAGTGTTTTTTGGTTTCACTGTGAAGTATAACATCCCTTTAACAAAGTTTCTTTACTGAATGTACATATATATATGTGGCAGGGAACGAAAACAAAGGGGCTAAACATGTGATGTCATCAGTGATGTGATCAATAACATTTGTGATGCCATCTTTCATGTTCTGGGTGTAAATGTTAGCAGTGCACAGTGGTGATGGCAGGTATGGGGGCTTAGTTTACCATAACTGGTGAATTTCAGGGTTTTTTTGGTTTTAATTTGAACCATAACAGGGAGGTAGGAATTTTTTTTTTTTTTTTTTTTTATAATGTACACAGGTTTTTGGTAGGACAACTTAACCATAATGTTCCCTCAACAAAGTTTTTTTTGTAGTGAATTTTTCAGGTTTTTGGAAGGGGAACTTAATCATAAGATCGTGTCAATGAAGTTGTTGTGCTAAATATACACTGTCATCATGTAATTGTGGGAGATATGTAGTATAATGTACATACTTGATATACATTTAACATAGAACATACAGAACCCCCTCCCTATTGATATTAGAAAGGGACGGACTGAGCGCCTGTTTGCAGACAGGGGGCCTACGGGATGAACATTACCCAAAGATGCAGGGGGTATCTGAAAATGTACTATTGTCTTACACAAAAAATCTGCAACGTAGAAGAAGGACATAAAGACATTATAAGTAGTAATAAGTAAATATGGAAACCTAAAGGTGTGAAATGAAAACGACACATTTAATAACCATGTAGAATGAAATGGATGGTACCATGAATAAAAAAAGATGCCTCCATCGTAAGCACTTCACAGAAACTCTGCAGCCTGGACCGACAGTGAAGAAAGGGAAATTCCATCAAAATAGTGAGTGAAGGTCATTTTTTTGTATGTGTGTGTCATTTTTTTAGTATGTGGTGTAGAAATAATCATTTTTTTCTGTTGTTTTGACACAGAAATGGCTAGTACTTTGGAGTGGCTGGAGGAGAATTTTCCGCATGAGGAAATGTCTGAAGACAGCTACAATAATGGTAGACACTGCTCTGCATAGGCAAAATACTGATCAGTATTTTATAGGCATTTAATATATGTATATTTTTTTTTTACAGACCAGGAAAGAAAAGAAGAAAGGCCAACAAACGAGACAGAAGAAGACAGTATGAAAAGGATAGAGCAGAAAATGGATGTACTGAATGACAATTTTAAAAGTTTAAGGGAGTTTGTGGAGGACTGTGTGAGAGGAAAAGTACGTTACCATTGTCCCACCTGTCCCTGCCCCGCTTCTCCATTCCCTAGTGAACCATCCCCAAACCTTCAAGAAGAAAATAGACGTTTTGACGAAAATATCCATCCCTTCTTCCCCTCAGAAATCTTCTCCTCATAACGAGCCTGTGTTGAATCCTAATTCCCCTATATTTGTGTCAGTATCTGCTTCCCCCGCTATTTCTTTGGATTGAAGTGTGTGTGTGTTTGGAATATTTTTGTATAGTAGCTGTAGTTATAGAGTTTTGTGAAATTTTCTTTTTTGAAAAAGACTTAAAATGTTCGCGAACAGCACGCCTGTTCGACCTATCCGAAAGGAATGGAATGTGGGTGTTGTAAAGGTAGTACACCTACCCTTACGAAGGTCAAGTAAGATGGAGTTGATGTTTGACCGCAACATCTTTTCAAGTTTGCGCACATAAACTGAAAGGGGCGTCCTAAGGACATTATACCTCACCGTGCCGCTTACAAACGAGATGAAACACATTCGGAGAACTCACCAGGTGTCCGGATGGTTGTAAATGAGCAAAATGGGAGTGTGTTAAAGACAGTATACCTGTCCGTATCGTCCGCAGCCAAAATGGTGGCGACCGTAGAACAGGCGCGGTGACCGGCAAGTTCGTAGGCAAACAAAATGGAGTTGTCCTAAGGACACTGGACCTGTCCGTAAAGTGAGCATATCATGTATGCACATGCACAGTACAACCGTAAGTATAGCGAACATCGCGCCTGTCCCTAACTGTCTGTCTCACTTGTGTTGCACTTTGAATTAGTTTGAGAACCCGAACACTGTCCGTAGGACATTTGTGCGCATGCGCACTTTTGTTACTCTGCATTTGCTGTTCAGCGGACTCCCATTTCTGTTGCGGATGTGTTGAGGACGTCATCATGTGACCGCACCCACGCTGAGCATGTGGACTAATTTGCGCAGTTTGTGTGCTTCCGCAGCAGTACAAAAGAACATGTAGACACAAGGCAAAATGTTGAAGAGTGTAAAAATATAATTTCACATATCCCAGACAATAGCTGACCTGACGACTTGTTGTGTAAAGATGTCGTACCGCTTTGCAGGGATGAAGACAGTCACGAGGCACACCCCTCCACCCCTATAAATGGCCACACCCCTGAGCGCATCTTCATTGTCCTTCTAGCTATAGCAGATTGAGGTGTATTGCCTTCACTGCTGTAGTGACCAAAAGGAACGTAATCGGCATGGCTTCCATGGCTGCTGTTGGTTCATTAGCCTCTGCACCACCCCCAAACCCGCCACCACCACCCCAAGGGCCTGCAGAGAGATATGCGGGTGAGGATGTAGAGAGCGAGGAAGAAGAGGAGGAAGAGAATGAAGTGGAGGAACTCTGCACTAGGAGCACTCGCTGGGAGTGGTGGGTGTGGCGGTTGTTTTACGTTTATGGGAACGTACCAAAAGCACGTGCGAACCTGGTGAGGTGTAACCAGTGCGAGGTGGTGCTGAGTCGCGGGAGACCTGGTGCATACAGCTTTGGTACGACAACCATGAAGCGACACCTCACTTCGTTCCACACTGTGGACATTCGCAAGGTGGTGCCATGTGAAGAGAGTAGTCGGTTGAGTTTCCTCCACAGCATCCTCCGAGTCCGATCCTCCCACCACAAGAGACACTCCTGTGGGGAGTGCCTCCCTCCAGCTGCCTCACAAGCCATTCGCAATACTGTTGACCCTTACCTTTCAAAGGTGACAATAGTGTGTATGTATTGTGACGAAGTACTCTGCAGGGGGAAGAATTTTCAAAGTGCTTTTGAGGCTACGGGCACGTAGCACCAGAAAATCTGCTCGTTACCTAAGTGAAGCTCACCCTATATCTTTCTCTGTTCACTTGCCCTTTCTTATCCCCGTGGCTGGTGTCCCTTCCTTACCCTCCTTTGGCCTCCTCTCCTAGTGTGTCGTGTGCTGAGAACCAATAAACGTGAAAACAACAAAAATTACAGAAAAGGCTCTTTTCAAAGCCGCCTTTCTCAGTTTAACAATAGTACTATGAAGTGACCATTGTAGACCCCTGCGAAGTTGTGGAAAAGTTTGCAGACAGTCGTAGGGAAAAAAAGGAGGGGAGCAAACACAATGAAGTGTACGCTGGGAGTAAGTGGTGGCTCTGAGAAAAGCCTTTTGGTGGTGTGTTGTGTGGGTCAAAAACTGTGGATTGGAGAAAACGGATTGTCACATAGGTTATTGTGAATCCAAAAGAGGTTGCAATGCATTTTGTACATTGCGAAGAAAAATCTGATTGCCAGCATATGTGAGATGGACTCCATCTCTGCGGAAAGATCTGCGAAACAAAATGTTTTCATTGTGGAATGAGGACATGCCAACAACTCTTAAAAAGGCACAAACAGCCTTATTCACATTGCGTCTCGCTTTCTCCATTTGTGACCAAAAGCAGAAGAACGCAGCCATATTTGTCTTTGTGCAATACAGGAAAAAAGTATTTGACAATTTGGAAACATGTCCATGAGCTTCGCAAGTCCTTCCTTCATTGCAAATTGCAAAGAAATTCCAGAGACATGGCCTAAACGGTTTCCTCCGCAATGAATGATAAGTATATCTGGAGGACGCTTTGTCAGTAAAGTAACACAGAGAGGTAACAAGTCCAGCCACCTCATGCCACGCACGCCATGCCAGTGCACTTCCACATGAGGAAATCCGAGATCTGCAGATAAACTGCAGCTTTCTGCATGCAACTTCAACCAATGCATCCATGAGTCTCCCAAAATCCAGATAATCTGTTTGCGAGCACGCAAAGCCATGGCTGTGTGGTCTCCTGTCAGGGAGAAGACGGTCTTACTAAATCTTGTCGTTCAGAACACATCCACTGAACTTTATTGACCAATCCCTAGGTCCACTCATTTTTATTTGCATGTGTCTCCACCCCAGAATTCCCGTTGGTGATATGCACTGGCTGCAAACTACCGCCATGTCCGCGGACATGTATAGGATCAGAGCGTGACAACGGTACATTAAAGTATTATTGCCCTTTTTCCCCTTTAAGATGGGCTCTGAAAAGAGCCATTTTTTTATTTTTGGGCAGATACATTTCAGATATCTGTTATTTTGTTTATTTGTTTGTATTTTTTGTCCTTACTTTACTCCTACAACCATTACAGAACATTCTCCAAAGAAAGCCTTACGTTCCAAAAGAACATCGCATTTCCCAAAGAATTTAGCGCAACACCATCTGCTTCAAAATAATCTGCATTACTTGGAACAATGTTTTCGTGGCTGGAGAAAAACATACCAGCGCGTAACATAAACGCACTCATGTCACGATTAATGATACACCTCCCAATACTTTGATCTGGACAGAAAAAATAATTGTTGTACCATTGTACTCTAGGGAGTAAACCAGAAAAAATTACTTTCGCAGTTGGAAAGATGCTCATGAGTGCTTCAACCAACTGTCCCAAATCTGCCAACAAAGTACGTGCAGTCACGTAGCCCAAATGGCAAGCACCGTAGTGCAAAATTACCACATGAGGAGAGGTCATCGTACGTATGTGTCTGCAAACTTGCAGAATTGCCGCAACATTGGCATCAGTGTCAGCGTTCCACACCACCTCCACTCCTCTCACATCGAAATGGTGTGCCACATGCCTACTCTCTGCATAATGTTGTAAGCCATGGACAAAAATGTCTCCAAGCACCAAAACCCTGACCCTCTCAACCTCTGCCATCTTCAGTGTACGCACCATCTTTGGACACAAAAGAGTAATGTGAAAATCTGATTGGCTGATGCCTACAGTCCCCTTTCCATGCAGGATTTGCTGTAGAAATGCATATGTGGCATGCCCTACCCGCGGACAAGTGTTGCCTGCGTGCAGCATGCAACTCTTACCCAGTCCTTTCACCCTTTCCGCAGCGGTAGAAAATCGAGTCCCTCATTGGTCACAACCAAGCAGTCACACAACCATCCACCGATCACATTGAAAATCGCTAAATGTAACTCTGTCATCAACATTGCGCACTTCAAAATTACTGTTGATAATTCTGAATGGAAGTCGCATATCAATGCAAAGCACCTACTTCAGAAGCTACTGTGCAAGTGTTGCGAATTTCTACATACAGCTCCATGCATTCACACATGCATGAGTATAGAGTACAGGTATTTATACTTGAATCGGAGAACATGTGCAACCTTTATGATTTAATATAAAACAAATTAATGCTGCTAAATGTGCATTGGCAATGCAAACCAACGCTCCCCCTTTTAAGTGCAAGTTGTCCGCTTTATCATTGACAAACCGCACAACTTCTTACTGTCTTCCGCATAACCTATACAAACGTTGCAAGGATGCCTATTTAGGGCAAAACTCGATTTAGTATTAGAAATGTCGGAGTTGTATACTGTGTACGACCTACAATAATGCTACTTACAATGTAATCGTATGACAAAATAAAGCGCTCCCGATTGCTGTGGTGACATCTCCCTCTGAGGGTCTCCCAATTTTTCGGCATTGTGCTTTTAAATTGCAAGTAGAATTTTTTTTCCCATCTACTACTATGCCCTATCGCTTACAAACCTCTCTCCTATTGATAGTACACCTTGTAAAAAACAAGGCATTTTCATAACCTTAAAAATGTTAGCAATTTTGAAGGACTAGCAAGTAACATATTGCAAATACCATGCAAAGCCTGCACAGAGTGAAGTGAAATGCGCACAAGCACTGGGTTCAAATATGAAAGGAGAATGCTCTGACGAATGATGCACAATTAATGTGTGCAGTATCAGCACTGCTGTAAACACACAAAGTAATTAATTTTGTTTTTTTGAATTGCAGTGAAGACTACTCTCCTGAGAATCAACAGCATCTACACTGCAGACGACATATCCGAAGAAACCTGGTCATTTTGCAAAAAAACAGTACTACCTTTATATTGTAACTAGTCCTCTAAGAGGCTGCATGGGTTATTTGTTTAATTTGGGCACCAAAGCAAACATTGATTTTTGAACCACTTACATACAAATATCCATTTATTGAACAAAGAATAACAGGCAGAATGGCTCACGAATCCCTGTGTGTTTGGAACTCAAATAACGTACGTAATCCTTAGAAGGTTAGATTTAGAAAAGTAGTTGCTGTTGCAAGTTTATGGTATTTCGTTTATTAATGATGCTTCTCGTCACCACTAGGCCACTTTTTGTAGTCTCATCTGAAGCACATTTTACTAGTATACAAACAGTAAAATAGCCTTACCAAATCATTGCAAGAGTCCAATGCACATTCACACACCATAACAAAGAGCTTCCCCATCAGACTCAGCCATGCATGCACACAGCACACATTACAACAGACCAAAGTATGCCTTCTTTTTTTCAACAGACACCAAAGAATGCCTACCAAAAAGCAGCTCCGTAGTAAGGAACGCAGAAGTAGAGCAAATAAAAATAAAAGTGCCCAATCTAAGCATCCATCTGTTGTACAGTTTGTAGAGAATGTTGGAAGAAACCAGCTAATGCAGTCGGTTAGCAAAACAAGAGAAGCTTCAACTACCGAAACTTTACGTCCTCCATCAAAATGTGTCACAAAGCACAAAAATGTTGGCAAAAAATCGGCTACCAGTACAGCTAACAATGCTCCTACTAATCCTGATAGTGTAACAAGAACCCATAGTAAAAAAAGTATTTTATCAAAAATGTTTCGTCACAGAGTCCTTCAGAATCTACTAAGAAGAGGACCGAAATCATTCTCACCCCTTAAAACCTACCGTAGAAAGATAATCCTACCAGCTCTCGTGGACAGTGCAATCCTTCTGAAAAGGAAGTTGTTTATATTAGTGTTAAATAGGATGAAAGCACTAACAAAACTAAGTACCAAACTACAAAAGAAACTCAGCAATAAACGGAATGTGAACAAAAATATTTTTTTTAATGTTTATGGTGGTGAATGGAGTCACACAACAACCACAGAACCATATTTTAATGAAGAAGCATACAAACAAAATCAAACAAACACAATTGCCATCCACAGCAGTGAACGAGGGTATGAGAAAATCAATACCACCATCATGGAACAAGAAACACTGCTTACAAAAGTATCCTCTGTAAACTCAGAATTACCCGTCGATTCAGCAGAACTACACCATCCAGTATACAAATGGCCGTGCACATCATGTGTGCCATTCCAAACAAAGCTTTCAAATCTTTACGTCAGTTCCTCAATCAGAATGTAAAAGATAAAGACAAAAGTAAAATGAAAGTGCTGCAAAATATGGATATTTGTCCAGTGCGCAAATACACAGGACTACAAGGACATTCATTAGCCTGCATTTCTGGGCCTATTTGCAAAAGCACCTTCCATGATATCAAAAGGATATCAATACATCATTCAAGTGTAAGAAATCTAGTGTATAAAATATTCTATGCAAAAACTCCAGCTTCAGAATTAGGCAATTTAAATAACACTCTTCTGCATGGTACACCCATATATTTACAAGAAGAAATTGACTGTATTCAGAGAAAGTATTTTGGAAGTGAAAGCCACTTACAAAATGCTATTGTTTTAGAACATAGTAGCAACAATTCTGCACATAGCAACCTTCTATTACACACATACAGAAAAGAAACAGTCAAATTTAAAAGGTCATCAGCTGAAGTACCAAACCATGTGTGTGTGTTTTGCCGCAGAACCTTTTACAAAAGGAACACAAAAAATGTAGCCATAGCATACAAAATAGAAGACAATGAAGACTCTAAATGGTTTGAATTAGCTCTCTACCTTTTAGCAGAAAACAAATATGAACTAACTAAACGCCTAATATGTTGCAGTTACTGTACTACAAAATTAGACAACAACCACACTCCTTCACGTACTATTACAAATAATTTGGAATTGTTCCTACTACCAAAAATCCTGCAACAACTCAATTTGTATGAGAGCATAATAATTCAAACAGTTCACCCATTTCAAGCAATTATACACTTTCATCCAAAAACAGCAAAATTACCTTCCTCTGAATTGGTGAAAGGCATTTGTGGCAAAGTAGTTTATTTGCCATTAGATCTAACGGAATATGTACACACTCTAGGAGTGCAACATTCAATATAGCATTTTTTAATAGTCTTGGTAAATGGTGTACCAACAAAGAACAAGAAAAGTTGGCAACAAATGGTGGACTTACATAAAGTTAGACAAGCATTGCAATATCTAAAAGACAATAACGAGTACTACAAGGAAATAAATATTGATGAAAGCTTAAGGGAAACAACTGAAATAATTGAAGAGGCATCAGAAACTGGACAATTCGAACTTCTGGATCCTGCTACAGTATCCACTCTTTTGGACCATTACACAATTCATCCATTGCATTCCAATGAAAGCATAGATGATGCACTAGAAACTTACCAAATGTGACAAACCAAAGGGTCACCAATAAGTATATATGGAAAAAGTATAGAAGCACGTGCTTTTCCACTGCTATTTCCTACTGGCAAAGGTGGAAGATACGATGATAGACCCACTCAAATTGGAGCATCAGAATACCGCTCTTTACGAATGTATTTGCAAGATCCCAGATTTAGACAAAATGTGGAATACATATTCCACCTACTCTATGAAAGTGAATTAGCAACACTATGTTACAGAGTTGTACGCATTTTGAAATCTGGAACCCACTTTCAAAATATATCAGCTATTCAGTTAATACAAAAAGTACAGGAAAAAGATGAGGTTTTACAAGCAAGTATAACAAATTTCTTTGCAAAAATGCGTGGTACAAAGGACTACTGGTTCCGACGGCATGGAGACGTGCGTTGTATGATCAGAAACCTTGGACCACCGACTTGGTTTGTTACGCTATGTTGTGCAGAATATGCATGGGAAGATTTACATGAGTTCCTACGCATAGCAAACAGCAACAAAAACAACATAGATATATTAACACCTGGAGAACTTTGCTCTCTAGATCCAGTTAATGTGTCAAGATATTTCCATCATCGTTTCATTGCCATGCTACACTTTATTTGCAATAAAACTGTTTCTCCCCTTGGAGAAGCGCAACACTTCTTTTGGAGAAAAGAATATCAAGCAAGAGGAGCACCACATATTCACATGCTGTTATGGATCAAAGGTGCACCGAAATGTTGTCACGACAGTGATAGCACTGTTTTGCAGTTTATCCAAAAATATGTCACTTGTGAAATCCCTTCACAACAGACACATAGTGAACAGCATGGGCAGATTTTACAATTTCAAAGACACAAATATGGCAAATATTGTTGCCGCAAATACAAAAACAAAGGTAAATACTATACCAAATGCCGCTTTGGTTTCCCTAGACCAGTTACAGAAACAGGTGAAGTAAACAACTTCATGTCTTCAGTTCGACATAGTGTTAAAGGTAAATCACCTAAGAACACGTATTACATAAAAAGAAGGGAAGAATCAAAATATATCAATGATTACAATGCAATCATTGCCCTCTTATGGAATGCAAACATAGATGTGCAGTACATTGCAGACAATTCAACTGCTGCTGCACGATATGTTACAGCCTACTTAACAAAAGCAGAAAAAACAGAGCTTCAAGACCTCTGGGATGACCTAGCATCAGACAAAACATTATCACAGAAAGTGTACAGCCTAGGCATAAAAATGCTCTCTCATAGAAAATGTGGCGCCTATGAAGCAGCAAATCGTTTAACCGGTACTGCTGTGTATGGTAATCAGACAACATAGTATGACTAAGTCTTGGTCCTGCAAAATCTAGAAAAAGAGTGCTGAAATCATATGAGGACATAGAAACAATTGCCAGAAATTATCCCAACAGCCAAGACATTCTAAAAAACAATTTACTGAACACATACTATCCAAACAGGAGAAGCACGTTGGAAAGCATGTGTCTATACCACATACCTCAAAACTTTGCATACAAAAATAATGTAAAACCCAATGAAAGCAAACGTAGATATAGAGTGACAAATTTTGAAGAGAGCTTAGTGAAACTTACCAAACGAAGCTTCATTAATCATGTAATATTTTCATTAAAACCTCCTAAATAGAAAAAACGATATTACATGTCTCTGTTACAACTTTTCAAACCGTGGAGAAAAGAGGAAGACATACTAGAAAACTATGACTGCTATGAAGATGCTTTCAAAGCAAATGAAAGCTCTGTCACCAATGTGAACTTTACGCAGTACAAAACAATGTTACACAATGAGCAGCAACAGGAAGAAGAGCTTCAGGCCCAACTAGATAAGGACTATTCCGACAGTAGTCAACCTTCTGTAACAGGCAGTCAAGAACCACTAGGACAATCACTAATAGCAAATGAGGCTGAAGTAGCTATGGCAGAAGTAGAAAACACCATGTTCAGTATCAAGAAGATACAGAAGACTTAAATGTACAACAAGCAAAACTTAACAAAGATCAGCGCACCATTTTTGAAGATGTAACAAAACAAATTGTACATGGTGTACAACACAAAAATAAAGAATGTACCTGCCAAAATTACAAACCTATACTGCGTGAGTGGTGAAGCTGGATCAGGGTAAACATTCACCTTCAAAATCATCAGCAAGTTCCTTCAAAAATTGACAAACAACAAACTGTCAGCTGTTGTAACGGCCCCCACAGGTTTAGCTGCCTACAACATAGGCGGTGTCACTTTACACCGATTACTACTGCTTCCAGTAGAGCATCAAAATAAATTAGACTATTACAAACTTTCTGCAGAAGCTGCAATGGAATTACGCAGAGTATTAAAACAAAAGGAAAATGCTACTAATAGATGAAGTGAGCATCGTCTCCAACCTAATGTTGGCTTTGATTCACCTCACATTGCAAGAAGTACTTAAAAGTAACAACGAAGAAGTCTTTGAAGGAAACACATTATAGTTTTCGGAGATCTTCTACAATTGTCACCAGTGAAAAGTGAACCTATTTTAAAACCTTAGGCCACAAACTCTGCCAGAGAACTGTTGGTAGCATAGGCAATGTCAACTTTTGGCAACATTTCCAATACAGAGAATTAACTGAGAACATGCAGCAATCTGCAGATCTCACTTATGCCAACATCTTAAAAAGTATTAGAGTTGGTGTACTATCGCAAGAAGCACAAGCTGTATTGGAAAACCGGCACATTCATGCACTTTATGGCGATAATGCATGTGCAACTGATGTTATGGAACAAATAGGGCACAAAAATGTCAATTGTATGGCCTCAATGCCAACTCTTGCAAGCTGTTTCAAATTCAATGAAACAATGTTAAATGAAGAAATGCAACCAATAATGGAAATTAGCGCCACAGACAAACTAGACGTACATGGTTTGACAGTACGCATGTGTGAGCAAGCCACAACAAGACTAAATAGTTTAGAAAATTCAATCTCCAACACAGCTGGGTTGGAAAAAATATTAAAATTATCCTTAAATTGTAGAGTAATGCTTAAACGTAACCTTGACGTTAAGCAAGGGCTAGTTAATGGAGCACTAGGCACAGTTGTTGGCTTTCAATCATACCCATGTGACAGCAACATTCAGTTTGTCAATATTCGTTTTGATAAAGTTTCAGAAGTGAAAAGGATAGGGCGCTCAATTGCTCGATTCCTTCTCTTCAAAGCCATTTATGTACGTAGAGAGCAATTCTCTCTAACTTTTGCATATGCAGTTACCATTCATAAATCCCAAGGTTTTACCCTAGACAAAGCATTGATAGATATAGGAAATTTACAGGCCGATTCATGGAATAATTAGCGCGGTGCAAGTGGCCAAAAACGTGCGATTCGCAGTGGAATAGCGAAAATCGCAGTGCAAGTGCGAAAATCGCACGAAAAGCAGCGCACATCGATTCATGGAAGGCCGTGCGTGAGAAAACCATCGGATATGCGCTAAAAAAGTGCGCGGTGCACGTTGGCGCACAGGCCATCTAACGGCGTGCGCCAGGTCACAGCGAAAATCGCACAGGCCACAGCGAAAAATCGCACATAGCGCAGCGCACACAACAAAAGTAGGCGGTACACGGGGCGTAACACTCGGAATGGGGAACAACTTGCCAAAATGTGGGCGTCACGGGGGAAGTACAGGGTGCAAGTGCGCGGAACGCCCACACGCTCGCCTACAACCCGTATTCATGGAATCGAATAGGGCAAAAAAGCACACGGTCAAACCAGCGCACAGGCACAAACACGGCGCCACAAGAAAGCAGGCGGTAGCATCTCTGCGCCTGTAATAAATGTGCGCCAAAAGGTGCGCCAACAAATAGCACCTATATACAGCCATGATGAATGTCCTATACTGTGGCCCTCCCGGACAAATGACGTGCAAAGGGGTACCCACAAACACGGACACCCGCTGACTGAAAAATAACGTGTGCGTGTATTCCGGGGTGCGCGGGAAGTTTCACACGCGATTTGGCAGGGTACGTGGATTTCAGGGGTGCGCGGGAAGTTCAACACGCGATTTGGCCGGGTACGTGTGCGGGAATTTCCACACGCGATTTATCTGGGTACGTGGATCTCAGGGGTGCGCGGGAAGTCACACACGCGATTTGGCAGGGTATGTGGATTTCAGGGGTGCGCGGGAAGTTCCACACGCGATTTGGCCGGGAACGTGTGTGGGAATTTCCACATGCGATTTGTCTGGGTACGTGGATCTCAGGGGTGCGCGGGAAATCTCACACGCGATTTGGCAGGGTACGTGGATTTCAGGGGTGCGCGGGAAGTTCCACACGCGATTTGTCTGGGTACGTGGATCTCAGGGGTGCGCGGGAAGACTCACACGCGATTTGGCAGGGTACGTGCGCGTGAATTTCCACACGCGATTGGGCTGGGTACGTGTATGACAGGGGTACGCGGGAAATTCTACACGCGATTTGGCTGTGTGCTCCCAGGTATTCCCTGTACACCCTCCATGGCCCCTGCAGGCAGCCGACACCACAGGGGACTACCCTGCACACCTGCTCATGTCACCCAGCACCCCCACCCCCCAGCAGTGCAGGGGCACCCTCCACCAGGTCCCCACTCATGTCCCCCTGCACCCCCACCCCCCAGCAGTGCAGGGGCACCCTCCACCAGGCCCCCACTCATGTCTCCCACCACCCACACCCCCCAGCAGTGTAGGGCACCCTCCACCAGGCCCCCACTCATGTCTCCCACCACCCCCACCCCCCCAGCAGTGTGGTGCACCCTCCACCAGGCCCCCACTCATGTCTCCCACCACCCCCACCCCCCAGCATCCAGGGGCAGCCTCCACCAGGCCCCCACTCATGTCTCCCACCACCCCCAACCCCCAGCAGTGCAGGGCAGCCTCCACCAGGCCCCCATTCATGTCCAACTCAAGTCTCCCACCACCCCCACCCCCAGCAGTGCAGGGTCACCCTCCACCAGGCCCCCACTCATGTCCCCCTGCACCCCCACCCCCCAGCAGTACAGGGGCACCCTCCACCAGGCCCCCACTCATGTCTCCCACCACCCCCACCCCCCAGCAGTGTGGGGCACCCTCCACCAGGCCCCCACTCATGTCTCCCACCACCCCACCCCCCAGCAGTGCAGGGGCAGCCTCCACCAGGCCCCCACTCATGTCTCCCACCACCCCCACCCCCCAGCAGTGCAGGGGCAGCCTCCACCAGGCCCCACTCATGTCTCCCACCACCCCCAACCCCCAGCAGTGCAGGGGCACCCTCCACCAGGCCCCCACCCATGTCTCCCACCACCCCCACCCCCCACCCACCATGGGCAGCCTCCGCCAGGCCCCCACTCATGTCCAACTCATGTCTTCCACCACCCCCACCGCCCAGCAGTGCAGGGGCACCCTCCACCAGGCCCCACTCATGTCTCCCACCACCCCCACAACCCCAGCATCCAGGGGCACCCTCCACCAGGCCCCCATTCATGTCCAACTCATGTCTCCCACCACCCCCACACCCCAGCCACCAGGGGCAGCCTCCACCAGGCCCCCACTCATGTCTACCACCACCCCCACCCCCCAGCCACCAGGGGTAGCCTCCACCAGGCCCCCACTCATGTCCCCCTGCACCCCCACCCCCCAGCAGTGCAGGGGCACCCTCCACCAGGCCCCCAATCATGTCTCCCACCACCCCCACCCCCCAGCAGTGCAGGGGCACCCTCCACCAGGCCCCCACTCATGTCTCTCACCACCCCCACCCCACAGCATCCAGGGGCACCCTCCACCAGGCCCCCACTCATGTCACCCCCCACCCCCACCCCCCAGCAGTGCAGGGGCAGCCTCCACCAGGCCCCCACTCTTGGCTCCCACCACCCCCACCCCCCAGCATCCAGGGGCACCCTCCAACAGGCACCCACTCATGTCCCCCTGCATCCCCACCCCCCAGCAGTGCAGGGGCAGCACCACCAGAGCCCCATTCATGTCTCCCACCACCCCCACCCCCCAGCAGTGCAGGGGCACCCTCCACCAGGCCCCCACTCATGTCTCCCACCACCCCCACCCCCCAGCATCCAGGGGCACCCTCCACCAGGGCCCCACTCATGTCTCCCACCACCCCACCCCCCAGCAGTGCAGGGGCAGCCTCCACCAGGCCCCCACTCATGTCTCCCACCACCCCCACCCCCCAGCAGTGCAGGGGCACCCTCCACCAGGCCCCACTCATGTCTCCCACCACCCCCACACCCCAGCAGTGCAGGGGCACCCTCCACCAGTCCCACACCCATGTCTCCCACCACCCCCACCCCCCACCCACCATGGGCAGCCTCCGCCAGGGCCCCACTCATGTCTCCCACCACCCCCACCCCCCCAGCTGTGTGGGGCAGCCTCCACCAGGCCCCCACTCATGTCTCTCACCACCCCCACCCCCCAGCATCCAGGGGCAGCCTCCACCAGTCCCCCACTCATGTCTCCCACCACCCCCGCCCCCCAGCAGTGCAGGGGCACCCTCCACCAGGCCCCCACCCATGTCTCACACCACCCCCACCCCCCACCCACCATGGGCAGCCACCGCCAGGCCCCCACTCATGTCTCCCACCACCCCCACCCCCCCAGCAGTGTGGGGCACCCTCCACCAGGCCCCCACTCATGTCTCCCACCACCCCCACCCCCCAGCATCCAGGGGCAGCCTCCACCAGGCTCCCACTCATGTCTTCCACCACCCCCACCGCCCAGCATTGCAGGGGCAGCCTCCACCAGGCCCCCACTCATGTCTCCCACCACCCCCACCCCCAGGATCCAGGGGCACCCTCCACCAGGCCCCCACTCATGTCTCCCACCACCCACACCCCCCAGCAGAGCAGGGGCAGCCTCCAATAGGCCCCCACTCATGTCTCCCACCACCCCCACCCCCCAGCAGTGCAGGGGCACCCTCCACCAGGCCCCCACCCATGTCTCCCTCCACCCCCACCCCCCACCCACCATGGGCAGCCTCCGGCAGGCCCCCACTCATGTCTCCCACCCACCCCCACCCCCCAGCATTGTGGGGCACCCTCCACCAGGCTCCCAGCCATGTCTACCACCATCCCCACCCCCCAGCATCCAGGGGCACCCTCCACCAGGCACCCAAACATGTCCCCCTGCACCCCCACCTCCCAGCAGTGCAGGGGCAGCACCACCAGGGCCCCACTCATGTCCAACTCATGTCTCCCACCACCCCCACCCCCCAGCGGTGCAGGGGCACCCTCCACCAGGCCCCCACTCATGTCTCCCACCACCCCCACCCCCCAGCATCCAGGGGCATCCTTCACCAGGGCCCCACTCATGTCTCCCACCACCCCCACCCCCCAGCCACCAGGGGCAGCCTCCACCAGGCCCCCACTCATGTCTCCCACCACCCCCACCTCCAGCATCCAGGGGCAGCCTCCACCAGGCCCCCACTCATGTCTCCCACCACCCCCACCCCCCAGCATCCAGAGGCACCCTCCACCAGGGCCCCACTCATGTCCCCCTGCACCCCCACCCCCCAGCAGTGCAGGGGCACCCTCCACCAGGCCCCCACTCATGTCTCCCACCACCCCCACCCCCCAGCATCCAGGGGCACCCTCCACCAGGGCCCCACTCATGTCCCCCTGCACCCCCACCCCTCCCCAGCAGTGTGGGGCACCCTCCACCAGGCCCCCACTCATGTCTCCCACCACCCCCACCCCCCAGCCACCAGGGGCACCCTCCACTAGGTCCCCACTCATGTCCCCCTGCACCCCCACCCCCCAGCAGTGCAGGGGCACCCTCCACCAGGCCCCCACTCATGTCTCCCACCACCCCCACCCCCCCAGCAGTGTGGGGCACCCTCCACCAGGCCCCCACTCATGTACCCCACCACCCCCACCCCCCAGCATCCAGGGGCACCCTCCACCAGGCCCCCACTCATGTCTCCCACCACCCCCACCCCCCAGCAGTGCAGGGGCAGCCTCCACCAGGCCCCCACTCATGTCTCCCAGCACCCCCACCCCCCAGCAGTGCAGGGGCACCCTCCACGAGGCCCCCACCCATGTCTCCCACCACCCCCACCCACCATGGGCAGCCTCCACCAGGCCCCCACTCATGTCTCCCACTACCCCCACCCCCCCAGCAGTGTGGGGCAGCCTCCACCAGGCACCCACTCATGTCCCCCTGCACCCCCACCCCCCAGCAGTGCAGGGGCAGCACCACCAGGGCCCCACTCATGTCCAACTCATGTCTCCCACCACCCCCACCCCCCAGCAGTGCAGGGGCACCCTCCACCAGGCCACAATCATGTCTCCCACCACCCCCACGCCCCAGCATCCAGGGGCACCCTCCACCAGGGCCCCACTCATGTCTCCCAACACCCCCACCCCCCAGCCACCAGGGGCAGCCTCCACCATGCCCCCACTCATGTCTCCCACCACCCCCACCCCCCAGCATCCAGGGGCAGCCTCCACCAGGCCCCCACTCATGTCCCCCTGCACCCGCACCCCCCAGCAGTGCAGGGGCTCCCTCCACCAGGCCCCCACTCATGTCTCCCACCACCCCCACCCCCCAGCATCCAGGGGCACCCTCCACCAGGGCCTCACTCATGTACCCCTGCACCCCCACCCCCCCCAGCAGTGTGGGGCACCCTCCACCAGGCCCCCACTCATGTCTGCCACCACCCCCACCCCCCAGCCACCAGGGGCACCCTCCACCAGGCCCCCACTCATGTCCCCCTGCACCCCCACCCTCCAGCAGTGCAGGGGCACCCTCCACCAGGCCCCCACTCATGTCTCCCACCACCCCCACCCCCCAGCATCCAGGGGCACCCTCCACCAGGCCCCCACTCATGTCTCCCACCACCCCCACCCCCCAGCAGTGCAGGGGCACCCTCCACCAGGCCCCACCCATGTCTCCCACCACCCCCACCCCCACCCACCATGGGCAGCCTCCACCAGGCCCCCACTCATGTCTCCCACCACCCCCACCCCCCAGCATCCAGGGGCACCCTCCACCAGGCACCCACTCATGTCCCCCTGCACCCCCACCCCCCAGCAGTGCAGGGGCAGCACCACCAGGGCCCCACTCATGTCCAACTCATGTCTCCCACCACCCCCACCTCCCAGCAGTGCAGGGGCACCCTCCACCAGGCACCCACTCATGTCTCCCACCACCCCCACCCCCCAGCATCCAGGGGCACCCTCCACCAGGGCCCCACTCATGTCTCCCACCACCCCCACCCGCCAGCCACCAGGGGCAGCCTCCACCAGGCCCCGACTCATGTCTCCCACCACCCCACCCCCCAGCCACCAGGGGCAGCCTCCACCAGGCCCCCACTCATGTCCCCCTGCACCCCCACCCCCCAGCAGTGCAGGGGCACCCTCCACCAGGCCCCCACTCATGTCTCCCACCACCCCCACCCCCCAGCAGTGCAGGGGCACCCTCCACCAGGCCCTCACTCATGTCTCCCACCACCCCCATCCCCCAGCATCCAGGGGCACTCTCCACCAGGCCACCACTCATGTCTCCCACCACCCCCACTCCCCAGCAGTGCAGGGGCAGCCTCCACCAGGCCCCCACTCATGTCTCCGACCACCCCCACCCCCCAGCATCCAGGGGCACCCTCCAACAGGCACCCACTCATGTCCCCCTGCACCCCCACCCCCCAGCAGTGCAGGGGCAGCACCACCAGGGCCCCACTCATGTCCAACTCATGTCTCCCACCGCCCCCACCCCCCAGCAGTGCAGGGGCACCCTCCACCAGGGCCCCACTCATGTCTCCCACCACCCCCAACCCCCAGCAGTGCAGGGGCAGCCTCCACCAGGCCCCCGCTCATGTCTCCCACCACCCCCACCCCCCAGCAGTGCAGGGGCATCCTCCACCAGGCCCCCACTCATGTCTCCCATCACTCCCACGCCCCAGCAGTGCAGGGGCACCCTCCACCAGGCCCCCACCCATGTCTCCAACCACCCCCACCCCCACCCACCATGGGCAGCCTCCGCCAGGCCCCCACTCATGTCTCCCACTACCCCCACCCCCCCAGCAGTGTGGGGCAGCCTCCACCAGGCCCCCACTCATGTCTCCCACCACCCCCACCCCCCAGCAGTGCAGGGGCACCCTCCACCAGGTCCCCACTCATGCCTCCCACCACCCCCACCCCCCAGCATCAAGGGGCACCCTCCACCAGGCCCCCACTCATGTCACCCACCACCCCCACCCCCCAGCAGTGCAGGGGCAGCCTCCACCAGGCCCCCACTCATGTCTCCCACCACCCCCACCCCCCAGCATCCAGGGGCACCCTCCAACAGGCACCCACTCATGTCCCCCTGCATCCCCACCCCCCAGCAGTGCAGGGGCAGCACCACCAGGGCCCCACTCATGTCCAACTCATGTCTCCCACCACCCCCAACCCCCAGCAGTGCAGGGGCACCCTCCACCAGTCCCCCACTCATGTCTCCCACCACCCCCACCCCCAGCATCCAGGGGCAGCCTCCACCAGGCCCCCACTCATGTCTCCCACCACCCCCACCCCCCAGCAGTGCAGGGGCACCCTCCACCAGGCCCCACTCACGTCTCCCACCACCTCCACGCCCCAGCAGTGCAGGGGCACCCTCCACCAGGCCCCCACCCATGTCTCCCACCACCCCCACCCCCCACCCACCATGGGCAGCCTCCGCCAGGCCCCCACTCATGTCTCCCACCACCCCCACCCCCCAGCAGTGTGGGGCAGCCTCCACCAGGCCCCCACTCATGTCTACCACCACCCCCACCCCCCAGCATCCATGGGCAGCCTCCGCCAGGCCCCCACTCATGTCTCCCACCCACCCCCCAGCAGTGCAGGGGCACCCTCCACCAGGCCCACACCCATGTCTCCCACCACCCCCACCCACCATGGGCAGCCTCCACCAGGCCCCCACTCATGTCTCCCACCACCCCCACCCCCCAGCATCCAGGGGCACCCTCCACCAGGCACCCACTCATGTCCCCCTGCACCCCCACCCCCCAGCAGTGCAGGGGCAGCACCACCAGGGCCCCACTCATGTCCAACTCATGTCTCCCACCACCCCCACCCCCCAGCAGTGCAGGGGCACCCTCCACCAGGCCCCCACTCATGTCTCCCACCACCCCCACCCCCCAGCATCCAGGGGCACCCTCCACCAGGGCCCCACTCATGCCTCCCACCACCCCCACCCCCCAGCCATCAGGGGCAGCCTCCACCAGGCCCCCACTCATGTCTCCCACCACCCCCACCCCCCAGCATCCAGGGGCAGCCTCCACCAGGCCCCCACTCATGTCCCCCTGCACCCGCACCCCCCAGCAGTGCAGGGGCTCCCTCCACCAGGCCCCCACTCATGTCTCCCACCACCCCCACCCCCCAGCATCCAGGGGCACCCTCCACCAGGGCCCCACTCATGTACCCCTGCACCCCCACCCCTCCCAGCAGTGTGGGGCACCCTCCACCAGGCCCCCACTCATGTCTCCCACCACCCCCACCGCCCAGCCACAATGGGCACCCTCCACCAGGCCCCCACTCATGTCCCCCTGCACCCCCACCCACCAGCAGTGCAGGGGCACCCTCCACCAGTTCCCCACTCATGTCTCCCACCACCCCCACCCCCCAGCAGTGTGGGGCACCCTCCACCAGGCCCCCACTCATGTCTCCCACCACCCCCACCCCCCAGCATCCAGGGGCACCCTCCACCAGGCCCCCACTCATGTCTCCCACCACCCCCACCCCCCAGCAGTGCAGGGGCACCCTCCACCAGGCCCCCACCCATGTCCCCCACCACCCCCACCCCCACCCACCATGGGCAGCCTCCACCAGGCCCCCACTCATGTCTCCCACCACCCCCACCCCCCAGCATGCAGGGGCACCCTCCACCAGGCACCCACTCATGTCCCCCTGCACCCCCACCCCCCAGCAGTGCAGGGGCAGCACCACCAGGGCCCCACTCATGTCCAACTCATGTCTCCCACCACCCCCACCTCCCAGCAGTGCAGGGGCACCCTCCACCAGGCACCCACTCATGTCTCCCACCACCCCCACCCCCCAGCATCCAGGGGCACCCTCCACCAGGGCCCCACTCATGTCTCCCACCACCCCCACCCCCCAGCCACCAGGGGCAGCCTCCACCAGGCCCCGACTCATGTCTCCCACCACCCCCACCCCCCAGCCACCAGGGGCAGCCTCCACCAGGCCCCCACTCATGTCCCCCTGCACCCCCACCCCCCAGCAGTGCAGGGGCACCCTCCACCAGGCCCCCACTCATGTCTCCCACCACCCCCACCCCCCCCAGCAGTGCAGGGGCACCCTCCACCAGGCCACCACACATGTCTCCCACCACCCCCACCCCCCAGCAGTGCAGGGGCAGCCTCCACCAGGCCCCCACTCATGTCTCCCACCACCCCCACCCCCCAGCATCCAGGGGCACCCTCCAACAGGCACCCACTCATGTGCCCCTGCACCCCCACCCCCCAGCAGTGCAGGGGCAGCACCACCAGGGCCCCACTCATGTCCAACTCATGTCTCCCACCACCCCCACCCCCCAGCAGTGCAGGGGCACCCTCCACCAGGCCCCCACTCATGTCTCCCCCCACCCCCACCCCCCAGCATCCAGGGGCACCCTCCACCAGGGCCCCACTCATGTCTCCCACCACCCCCACCCCCCAGCAGTGCAGGGGCAGCCTCCACCAGGCCCCCACTCATGTCTCCCATCACTCCCACCCCCCAGCAGTGCAGGGGCACCCTCCACCAGGCCCCCACCCATGTCTCCAACCACCCCCACCCCCACCCACCATGGGCAGCCTCCACCAGGCCCCCACTCATGTCTCCCACTACCCCCACCCCCCCAGCAGTGTGGGGCAGCCTCCACCAGGCCCCCACTCATGTCTCCCACCACCCCCACTCCCCAGCAGTGCAGGGGCACCCTCCACCAGGCCCCCACTCATGCCTCCCACCACCCCCACCCCCCAGCATCCAGGGGCACCCTCCACCAGGCCCGCACTCATGTCACCCCCCACCCCCACCCCCCAGCAGTGCAGGGACAGCCTCCACTAAGCCCCCACTCATGTCTCCCACCGCCCCCACCCCCCAGCATCCAGGGGCACCCTCCAACAGGCACCCACTCATGTCCCCCTGCATCTCCACCCCCCAGCAGTGCAGGGGCAGCACCACCAGGGCCCCACTCATGTCCAACTCATGTCTCCCACCACCCCCAACCCCCAGCAGTGCAGGGGCACCCTCCACCAGTCCCCCACTCATGTCTCCCACCACCCCCACCCCCCAGCATCCAGGGGCAGCCTCCACCAGGCCCCCACTCATGTCTGCCACCACCCCCATCCCCCAGCAGTGCAGGAGCACCCTCCACCAGGCCCCACTCATGTCTCCCACCACCCCCACGCCCCAGCAGTGCAGGGGCACCCTCCACCAGGCCCCCACCCATGTCTCCCACCACCCCCACCCCCCACCCACCATGGGCAGCCTCCGCCAGGCCCCCACTCATGTCTCCCACCACCCCCACCCCCCCAGCAGTGTGGGGCAGCCTCCACCAGGCCCCCACTCATGTCTCCCACCACCCCCACCCCCCAGCATCCAGGGGCAGCTTCCACCAGGCCCCCACTCATGTCTCCCACCACCCCCGCCCCCCAGCAGTGCAGGGGCACCCTCCACCAGGCCCCCACCCATGTCTCCCACCACCTCCACCCACCATGGGCAGCCACCGCCAGGCCCCCACTCATGTCTCCCACCACCCCCACCCCCCAGCAGTGTGGGGCACCCTCCACCAGGCCCCCACTCATGTCTCCCACCACCCCCACCCCCCAGCATCCAGGGGCAGCATCCACCAGGCCCCCACTCATGTCTCCCACCACCCCCAACCCCCAGCAGTGCAGGGGCAGCCTCCACCAGGCCCCCACTCATGTCTCCCACCACCCCCACCCCCCAGCATCCAGGGGCACCCTCCACCAGGCCCCCACTCATGTCTCCCACCACCCCCACCCCCCAGCAGTGCAGGGGCAGCCTCCAATAGGCCCCCACTCATGTCTCCCACCACCCCCACCCCCCAGCAGTGCAGGGGCACCCTCCACCAGGCCCCCACCCATGTCTCCCACCACCCCCACCCCCCACCCACCATGGGCAGCCTCCGCCAGGCCCCCACTCATGTCTCCCACCAACCCCCACCCCTCCAGCAGTGTGGGGCACCCTCCACCAGGCTCCCACCCATGTCTACCACCATCCCCACCCCCCAGCATCCAGGGGCACCCTCCACCAGGCACCCAAACATGTCCCCCTGCACCCCCACCGCCCAGCAGTGCAGGGGCAGCACCACCAGGGCCCCACTCATGTCCAACTTATGTCTCCCACCACCCCCACCCCCCAGCAGTGCAGGGGCACCCTCCACCAGGCCCCCACTCATGTCTCCCACCACCCCCACCCCCAGCATCCAGGGGCACCCTTCACCAGGGCCCCACTCATGTCTCCCACCACCCCCACCCCCGGCCACCAGGGGCAGCCTCCACCAGGCCCCCACTCATGTCTCCCACCACCCCCACCCCCAGCATCCAGGGGCAGCCTCCACCAGGCCCCCACTCATGTCTCCGACCACCCCCACCCCCCAGCATCCAGAGGCACCTTCCACCAGGGCCCCACTCATGTCTCCCACCACCCCCAACCCCCAGCCACCAGGGGCACCCTCCACCAGGCCCCCACTCATGTCTCCCACCGCCCCCACCCCCCAGCATCCAGGGGCAGCCTCCATCAGGCCCCCACTCATGTCTCCCACCGCCCCCACCCCCCAGCATCCAGGGGCACCCTCCACCAGGCACCCACTCATGTCCCCCTGCACCCCCACCCCCCAGCAGTGCAGGGGCAGCACCACCAGGGCCCCACTCATGTCCAACTCATGTCTCCCACCACCCCCACCCCCCAGCAGTGCAGGGGCACCCTCCACCAGGCCCCCACTCATGTCCCCCTGCCCCCGCACCCCCCAGCAGTGCAGGGGCTCCCTCCACCAGGCCCCCACTCATGTCCCCCTGCACCCGCACCCCCCAGCAGTGCAGGGGCTCCCTCCACCAGGCCCCCACTCATGTCTCCCACCACCCCCACCCCCCAGCCACCAGGGGCACCCTCCACCAGGCCCCCACTCATGTCCCCCTGCACCCCCACCCCCCAGCAGTGCAGGGGCACCCTCCACCAGGCCCCCACTCATGTCTCACACCACCCCCACCCCCCCAGCAGTGTGGGGCACCCTCCACCAGGCCCCCACTCATGTCTCCCACCACCCCCACCCCCCAGCATCCAGGGGCACCCTCCACCAGGCCCCCACTCATGTCTCCCACCACCCCCCAGCAGTGCAGGGGCAGCCTCCACCAGGCCCCCACTCATGTCTCCCACCACTCCCACCCCCCAGCAGTGCTGGGGCACCCTCCACCAAGCCCCCACCCATGTCTCCCACCACCCCCACCCCCACCCACCATGGGCAGCCTCCACCAGGCCCCCACTCATGTCTCCCACCACCCCCACCCCCCAGCATCCAGGGGCACCCTCCACCAGGCACCCACTCATGTCCCCCTGCACCCCCACCCCCCAGCAGTACAGGGGCAGCACCACCAGGGCCCCACTCATGTCCAACTCATGTCTCCCACCACCCCCACCCCCCAGCCACCAGGGGCAGCCTCCACCAGGCCCCGACTCATGTCTCCCACCACCCCCACCCCCCAGCCACCAGGGGCACCCCCCACCAGGGCCCCATTCATGTCCCCCTGCACCCCCACCCCCCAGCAGTGCAGGGGCACCCTCCACCAGGCCCCCACTCATGTCTCCCACCACCCCCACCCCCCAGCAGTGCAGGGGCACCCTCCACCAGGCCCCCACTCATGTCTCCCACCACCCCCATCCCCCAGCATCCAGGGGCACCCTCCACCAGGCCACCACTCATGTCTCCCACCACCCCCACCCCCCAGCAGTGCAGGGGCACCCTCCACCAGGCCCCCACTCATGTCTCCCACCACCCCCACCCCCCAGCATCCAGGGGCACCCTCCACCAGGGCCCCACTCATGTCTCCCGCCACCCCCCCCAGCAGTGCAGGGGCAGCCTCCACCAGGCCCCCGCTCATGTCTCCCACCACCCCCACCCCCCAGCAGTGCAGGGGCACCCTCCACCAGGCCCCCACTCATGTCTCCCATCACTCCCACCCCTAGCAGTGCAGAGGCACCCTCCACCAGGCCCCCACCCATGTCTCCAACCACCCCCACCCCCACCCACCATGGGCAGCCTCCGCCAGGCCCCCACTCATGTCTCCCACTACCCCCACCCCCCCAGCAGTGTGGGTCAGCCTCCACCAGGCCCCCACTCATGTCTCCCACCACCCCCACCCCCCAGCAGTGCAGGGGCACCCTCCACCAGGCCCCCACTCATGCCTCCCACCACCCCCACCCCCCAGCATCCAGGGGCACCCTCCACCAGGCCCCCACTCATGTCACCCCCACCCCCCAGCAGTGCAGGGGCAGCCTCCACCAGGCCCCCAATCATGTCTCCCACCACCCCCACCCCCCAGCATCCAGGCGCACCCTCCAACAGGCACCCACTCATGTCCCCCTGCATCACCACCCCCCAGCAGTGCAGGGGCAGCACCACCAGGGCCCCACTCATGTCCAACTCATGTCTCCCACCACCCCCACCCCCAGCAGTGCAGGGGCACCTCCACCAGTCCCCCACTCATGTCTCCCACCACCCCCACCCCCCAGCATCCAGGGGCACCCTCCACCAGGGCCCCACTCATGTCTCCCACCACCCCACCCCCCAGCAGTGCAGGGGCAGCCTCCACCAGGCCCCCACTCATGTCTCCCACCACCCCCACCCCCCAGCAGTGCAGGGGCACCCTCCACCAGGCCCCACTCATGTCTCCCACCACCCCCACGCCCCAGCAGTGCAGGGGCACCCTCCACCAGCCCCCACCCATGTCTCCCACCACCCCCACCCCCCACCCACCATGGGCAGCCTCCGCCAGGCCCCCATTCATGTCTCCCACCACCCCCACCCCCCCAACAGTGTGGGGCAGCCTCCACCAGGCCCCCACTCATGTCTCCCACCACCCCACCCCCCAGCATCCAGGGGCAGCCTCCACCAGGCCCCCACTCAAGTCTCCCACCACCCCCACCCCCCAGCAGTGCAGGGCAGCCTCCACCAGGCCCCCACTCATGTCTCCCACCAAACCCCACCCCCCAGCATCCAGGGGCACCCTCCCACCAGGCCCCCACTCATGTCTCCCATCACTCCCACCCCCCAGCAGTGCAGGGGCAGCCTCCAATAGGGCCCCCACTCATGTCTCCCACCACCCCCACCCCACCCACCATGGACAGCCTCCGCCAGGCCCCCACTCATGTCTCCCACCCACCCCCACCCCCCCAGCAGTGTGGGACACCCTCCACCAGGCGCCCACCCATGTCTACCACCATCCCCACCCCCCAGCATCCAGGGGCACCCTCCACCAGGCCCCCACTCATGTCTCCCACCACCCCACCCCCCAGCATCCAGGGGCAGCCTCCACCAGGCCCCCACTCATGTCTCCCACCACCCCCACCCCCCAGCAGTGCAGGGGCACCCTCCACCAGGCCCCCACTCATGTCTCCCACCACCCCCACCCCCCAGCATCCAGGGGCACCCTTCACCAGGGCCCCACACATGTCTCCCACCACCCCCACCCCCGGCCACCAGGGGCAGCCTCCACCAGGCCCCCACTCATGTCTCCCAACACCCCCACCCCCAGCATCCAGGGGCAGCCTCCACCAGGCCCCCACTCATGTCTCCCACCACCCCCACCCCCCAGCATCCAGAGGCACCCTCCACCAGGGCCCCACTCATGTCTCCCACCACCCCCAACCCCGAGCCACCAGGGGCACCCTCCACCAGGCCCCCACTCATGTCTGCCCCAGCCCCCACCACCCAGCATCCAGGCGCAGCCTCCATCAGGCCCCCACTCATGTCCCCCTGCACCCCCACCCCCCAGCAGTGCAGGGGCACCCTCCACCAGGCCCCCACTCATGTCTCCCACCATCCCCACCCCCCAGCATCCAGGGGCACCCTCCACCAGGGCCCCACTCATGTCCCCCTGCACCCCCACCCCCCCAGCAGTGTGGGGCACCCTCCACCAGGCCCCCACTCATGTATCCCACCACCCCCACCCCCCAGCCACCAGGGGCACCCTCCACCAGGCCCCCACTCATGTCCCCCTGCACCTCCTCCCCCCAGCAGTGCAGGGGCACCCTCCACCAGGCCCCCACTCATGTCTCCCACCACCCCACCCCCCCAGCAGTGTGGGGCACCC
This sequence comes from Ambystoma mexicanum, assembly GCF_040938575.1. NCBI lineage: Eukaryota > Metazoa > Chordata > Amphibia > Caudata > Ambystomatidae > Ambystoma > Ambystoma mexicanum. The sequence goes on from NC_090922.1 coordinate 112,220,592, forward strand.
TCCACCAGGCCCCCACTCATGTCTCCCACCACCCCCACCCCCCAGCATCCAGGGGCACCCTCCACCAGGCCCCCACTCATGTCTCCCACCACCCAAACCCCCCAGCAGTGCAGGGGCAGCCTCCACCAGGCCCCCACTCATGTCTCCCACCACCCCACCCCCCAGCAGTGCAGGGGCACCCTCCACCAGGCCCCCACCCATGTCTCCCACCACCCCCACCCACCATGGGCAGCCTCCACCAGGCCCCCACTCATGTCTCCCACCACCCCCACCCCCCAGCATCCAGGGGCACCCTCCAGCAGGCACCCACTCATGTCCCCCTGCACCCCCACCCCCCAGCAGTGCAGGGGCAGCACCACCAGGGCCCCACTCATGTCCAACTCATGTCTCCCACCACCCCAACCCCCCAGCAGTGCAGGGGCACCCTCCACCAGGCCCCCACTCATGTCTCCCACCACCCCCACCCCCCAGCATCCAGGGGCACCCTCCACCAGGGCCCCACTCATGTCTCCCACCACCCCCACCCCCCAGCCACCAGGGGCAGCCTCCACCAGGCCCCCACTCATGTCTCCCACCACCCCCACCCCCCAGCATCCAGGGGCAGCCTCCACCAGGCCCCCACTCATGTCCCCCTGCACCCGCACCACCCAGCAGTGCAGGGGCTCCCTCCACCAGACCCCCACTTATGTCTCCCACCACCCCCACCCCCCAGCATCCAGGGGCACCCTCCACCAAGGCCCCACTCATGTCCCCCTGCACCCCCACCCCCCCCAGCAGTGTGGGGCACCCTCCACCAGGCCCCCACTCATGTCTCCCACCACCCCCACCCCCCAGCCACCAGGGGTACCCTCCACCAGGCCCCCACTCATGTCCCCCAGCACCCCCACCCCCCAGCAGTGCAGGGGCACCCTCCACCAGGCCCCCACTCACGTCTCCCACCCCCCCACCCCCCCAGCAGTGTGGGGCACCCTCCACCAGGCCCCACTCATGTCTCCCACCACCCCCACCCCCCAGCATCCAGGGGCACCCTCCACCAGGCCCCCACTCATGTCTCCCACCACCCACACCCCCCAGCAGTGCAGGGGCAGCCTCCACCAGGCCCCCACTCATGTCTCCCACCACTCCCACCCCCAGCAGTGCAGGGGCACCCTCCACCAGGCCCCCACCCATGTCTCCCACCACCCCCACCCCCACCCCACCATGGGCAGCCTCCACCAGGCCCCACTCATGTCTCCCACCACCCCCACCCCCCAGCATCCAGGGGCACCCTCCACCAGGCACCCACTCATGTCCCCCTGCACCCCCACCCCCCAGCAGTGCAGGGGCAGCACACCAGGGCCCCACTCATGTCCAACTCATGTCTCCCACCACCCCCACCCCCCAGCAGTGCAGGGGCACCCTCCACCAGGCCCCCACTCATGTCTCCCACCACCCCCACCCCCCAGCATCCAGGGGCACCCTCCACCAGGGCCCCACTCATGTCTCCCACCACCCCCCACCCCCCAGCCACCAGGGGCAGCCTCCACCAGGCCCCCACTCATGTCTCCCACCACCCCCACCCCCCAGCCACCAGGGGCAGCCTCCACCAGGCCCCCACTCATGTCTCCCACCATCCCCATCCCCCAGCATCCAGGGGCACCCTCCACCAGGCCACCACTCATGTCTCCCACCAGGCCCCCACCCCCCAGCAGTGCAGGGGCAGCCTCCACCAGGCCCCCACTCATGTCTCCCACCACCCCCACCCCCCAGCATCCAGGGGCACCCTCCAACAGGCACCCACTCATGTCCCCCTGCACCCCCACCCCCCAGCAGTGCAGGGGCAGCACCACCAGGGCCCCACTCATGTCCAACTCATGTCTCCCACCACCCCCACCCCCCAGCAGTGCAGGGGCACCCTCCACCAGGCCCCCACTTATGTCTCCCACCACCCCCACCCCCCAGCATCCAGGGGCACCCTCCACCAGGGCCCACTCATGTCTCCCACCACCCCCACCCCCCAGCAGTGCAGGGGCAGCCTCCACCAGGCCCCCGCTCATGTCTCCCACCACCACCACCCCCAGCAGTGCAGGGGCATCCTCCACCAGGCCCCCACTCATGTCTCCCATCACCCCCACCCCCAGCAGTGCAGGGGCACCCTCCACCAGGCCCCCACCCATGTCTCCCACCACCCCCACCCACCATGGGCAGCCTCCGCCAGGCCCCCACTCATGTCTCCCACCACCCCCACCCCCCAGCAGTGTGGGGCAGCCTCCACCAGGCCCCCACTCATGTCTGCCACCACCCCCACCCCCCAGCCACCAGGGGCACCCTCCACCAGGCCCCCACTCATGTCCCCCTGCACCCCCACCCTCCAGCAGTGCAGGGGCACCCTCCACCAGGCCCCCACTCATGTCTCCCACCACCCCCAACCCCCCAGCATCCAGGGGGCACCCTCCACCAGGCCCCCACTCATGTCTCCCACCACCCCCACCCCCCAGCAGTGCAGGGGCACCCTCCACCAGGCCCCACCCATGTCTCCCACCACCCCCACCCCCACCCACCATGGGCAGCCTCCACCAGGCCCCCACTCATGTCTCCCACCACCCCCACCCCCCAGCATCCAGGGGCACCCTCCACCAGGCACCCACTCATGTCCCCCTGCACCCCCACCCCCCAGCAGTGCAGGGGCAGCACCACCAGGGCCCCACTCATGTCCAACTCATGTCTCCCACCACCCCCACCTCCCAGCAGTGCAGGGGCACCCTCCACCAGGCACCCACTCATGTCTCCCACCACCCCCACCCCCCAGCATCCAGGGGCACCCTCCACCAGGGCCCCACTCATGTCTCCCACCACCCCCACCCGCCAGCCACCAGGGGCAGCCTCCACCAGGCCCCGACTCATGTCTCCCACCACCCCACCCCCCAGCCACCAGGGGCAGCCTCCACCAGGCCCCCACTCATGTCCCCCTGCAACCCCCACCCCCCAGCAGTGCAGGGGCACCCTCCACCAGGCCCCCACTCATGTCTCCCACCACCCCCACCCCCCAGCAGTGCAGGGGCACCCTCCACCAGGCCCTCACTCATGTCTCCCACCACCCCCATCCCCCAGCATCCAGGGGCACTCTCCACCAGGCCACCACTCATGTCTCCCACCACCCCCACTCCCCAGCAGTGCAGGGGCAGCCTCCACCAGGCCCCCACTCATGTCTCCGACCACCCCCACCCCCCAGCATCCAGGGGCACCCTCCAACAGGCACCCACTCATGTCCCCCTGCACCCCCACCCCCCAGCAGTGCAGGGGCAGCACCACCAGGGCCCCACTCATGTCCAACTCATGTCTCCCACCGCCCCCACCCCCCAGCAGTGCAGGGGCAACCTCCACCAGGGCCCCACTCATGTCTCCCACCACCCCCAACCCCCAGCAGTGCAGGGGCAGCCTCCACCAGGCCCCCGCTCATGTCTCCCACCACCCCCACCCCCCAGCAGTGCAGGGGCATCCTCCACCAGGCCCCCACTCATGTCTCCCATCACTCCCACGCCCCAGCAGTGCAGGGGCACCCTCCACCAGGCCCCCACCCATGTCTCCAACCACCCCCACCCCCACCCACCATGGGCAGCCTCCGCCAGGCCCCCACTCATGTCTCCCACTACCCCCACCCCCCCAGCAGTGTGGGGCAGCCTCCACCAGGCCCCCACTCATGTCTCCCACCACCCCCACCCCCCAGCAGTGCAGGGGCACCCTCCACCAGGTCCCCACTCATGCCTCCCACCACCCCCACCCCCCAGCATCAAGGGGCACCCTCCACCAGGCCCCCACTCATGTCACCCACCACCCCCACCCCCCAGCAGTGCAGGGGCAGCCTCCACCAGGCCCCCACTCATGTCTCCCACCACCCCCACCCCCCAGCATCCAGGGGCACCCTCCAACAGGCACCCACTCATGTCCCCCTGCATCCCCACCCCCCAGCAGTGCAGGGGCAGCACCACCAGGGCCCCACTCATGTCCAACTCATGTCTCCCACCACCCCCAACCCCCAGCAGTGCAGGGGCACCCTCCACCAGTCCCCCACTCATGTCTCCCACCACCCCCACCCCCAGCATCCAGGGGCAGCCTCCACCAGGCCCCCACTCATGTCTCCCACCACCCCCACCCCCCAGCAGTGCAGGGGCACCCTCCACCAGGCCCCACTCACGTCTCCCACCACCTCCACGCCCCAGCAGTGCAGGGGCACCCTCCACCAGGCCCCCACCCATGTCTCCCACCACCCCCACCCCCCACCCACCATGGGCAGCCTCCGCCAGGCCCCCACTCATGTCTCCCACCACCCCCACCCCCCAGCAGTGTGGGGCAGCCTCCACCAGGCCCCCACTCATGTCTACCACCACCCCCACCCCCCAGCATCCATGGGCAGCCTCCGCCAGGCCCCCACTCATGTCTCCCACCCACCCCCCAGCAGTGCAGGGGCACCCTCCACCAGGCCCACACCCATGTCTCCCACCACCCCCACCCACCATGGGCAGCCTCCACCAGGCCCCCACTCATGTCTCCCACCACCCCCACCCCCCAGCATCCAGGGGCACCCTCCACCAGGCACCCACTCATGTCCCCCTGCACCCCCACCCCCCAGCAGTGCAGGGGCACCCTCCACCAGGCCCCCACTCATGTCTCCCACCACCCCCACCCCCCAGCATCCAGGGGCACCCTCCACCAGGGCCCCACTCATGCCTCCCACCACCCCCACCCCCCAGCCATCAGGGGCAGCCTCCACCAGGCCCCCACTCATGTCTCCCACCACCCCCACCCCCCAGCATCCAGGGGCAGCCTCCACCAGGCCCCCACTCATGTCCCCCTGCACCCGCACCCCCCAGCAGTGCAGGGGCTCCCTCCACCAGGCCCCCACTCATGTCTCCCACCACCCCCACCCCCCAGCATCCAGGGGCACCCTCCACCAGGGCCCCACTCATGTACCCCTGCACCCCCACCCCTCCCAGCAGTGTGGGGCACCCTCCACCAGGCCCCCACTCATGTCTCCCACCACCCCCACCGCCCAGCCACAATGGGCACCCTCCACCAGGCCCCCACTCATGTCCCCCTGCACCCCCACCCACCAGCAGTGCAGGGGCACCCTCCACCAGTTCCCCACTCATGTCTCCCACCACCCCCACCCCCCAGCAGTGTGGGGCACCCTCCACCAGGCCCCCACTCATGTCTCCCACCACCCCCACCCCCCAGCATCCAGGGGCACCCTCCACCAGGCCCCCACTCATGTCTCCCACCACCCCCACCCCCCAGCAGTGCAGGGGCACCCTCCACCAGGCCCCCACCCATGTCCCCCACCACCCCCACCCCCACCCACCATGGGCAGCCTCCACCAGGCCCCCACTCATGTCTCCCACCACCCCCACCCCCCAGCATGCAGGGGCACCCTCCACCAGGCACCCACTCATGTCCCCCTGCACCCCCACCCCCCAGCAGTGCAGGGGCAGCACCACCAGGGCCCCACTCATGTCCAACTCATGTCTCCCACCACCCCCACCTCCCAGCAGTGCAGGGGCACCCTCCACCAGGCACCCACTCATGTCTCCCACCACCCCCACCCCCCAGCATCCAGGGGCACCCTCCACCAGGGCCCCACTCATGTCTCCCACCACCCCCACCCCCCAGCCACCAGGGGCAGCCTCCACCAGGCCCCGACTCATGTCTCCCACCACCCCCACCCCCCAGCCACCAGGGGCAGCCTCCACCAGGCCCCCACTCATGTCCCCCTGCACCCCCACCCCCCAGCAGTGCAGGGGCACCCTCCACCAGGCCCCCACTCATGTCTCCCACCACCCCCACCCCCCCCAGCAGTGCAGGGGCACCCTCCACCAGGCCACCACACATGTCTCCCACCACCCCCACCCCCCAGCAGTGCAGGGGCAGCCTCCACCAGGCCCCCACTCATGTCTCCCACCACCCCCACCCCCCAGCATCCAGGGGCACCCTCCAACAGGCACCCACTCATGTGCCCCTGCACCCCCACCCCCCAGCAGTGCAGGGGCAGCACCACCAGGGCCCCACTCATGTCCAACTCATGTCTCCCACCACCCCCACCCCCCAGCAGTGCAGGGGCACCCTCCACCAGGCCCCCACTCATGTCTCCCCCCACCCCCACCCCCCAGCATCCAGGGGCACCCTCCACCAGGGCCCCACTCATGTCTCCCACCACCCCCACCCCCCAGCAGTGCAGGGGCAGCCTCCACCAGGCCCCCACTCATGTCTCCCATCACTCCCACCCCCCAGCAGTGCAGGGGCACCCTCCACCAGGCCCCCACCCATGTCTCCAACCACCCCCACCCCCACCCACCATGGGCAGCCTCCACCAGGCCCCCACTCATGTCTCCCACTACCCCCACCCCCCCAGCAGTGTGGGGCAGCCTCCACCAGGCCCCCACTCATGTCTCCCACCACCCCCACTCCCCAGCAGTGCAGGGGCACCCTCCACCAGGCCCCCACTCATGCCTCCCACCACCCCCACCCCCCAGCATCCAGGGGCACCCTCCACCAGGCCCGCACTCATGTCACCCCCCACCCCCACCCCCCAGCAGTGCAGGGACAGCCTCCACTAAGCCCCCACTCATGTCTCCCACCGCCCCCACCCCCCAGCATCCAGGGGCACCCTCCAACAGGCACCCACTCATGTCCCCCTGCATCTCCACCCCCCAGCAGTGCAGGGGCAGCACCACCAGGGCCCCACTCATGTCCAACTCATGTCTCCCACCACCCCCAACCCCCAGCAGTGCAGGGGCACCCTCCACCAGTCCCCCACTCATGTCTCCCACCACCCCCACCCCCCAGCATCCAGGGGCAGCCTCCACCAGGCCCCCACTCATGTCTGCCACCACCCCCATCCCCCAGCAGTGCAGGAGCACCCTCCACCAGGCCCCACTCATGTCTCCCACCACCCCCACGCCCCAGCAGTGCAGGGGCACCCTCCACCAGGCCCCCACCCATGTCTCCCACCACCCCCACCCCCCACCCACCATGGGCAGCCTCCGCCAGGCCCCCACTCATGTCTCCCACCACCCCCACCCCCCCAGCAGTGTGGGGCAGCCTCCACCAGGCCCCCACTCATGTCTCCCACCACCCCCACCCCCCAGCATCCAGGGGCAGCTTCCACCAGGCCCCCACTCATGTCTCCCACCACCCCCGCCCCCCAGCAGTGCAGGGGCACCCTCCACCAGGCCCCCACCCATGTCTCCCACCACCTCCACCCACCATGGGCAGCCACCGCCAGGCCCCCACTCATGTCTCCCACCACCCCCACCCCCCAGCAGTGTGGGGCACCCTCCACCAGGCCCCCACTCATGTCTCCCACCACCCCCACCCCCCAGCATCCAGGGGCAGCATCCACCAGGCCCCCACTCATGTCTCCCACCACCCCCACCCCCCAGCAGTGCAGGGGCAGCCTCCACCAGGCCCCCACTCATGTCTCCCACCACCCCCACCCCCCAGCATCCAGGGGCACCCTCCACCAGGCCCCCACTCATGTCTCCCACCACCCCCACCCCCCAGCAGTGCAGGGGCAGCCTCCAATAGGCCCCCACTCATGTCTCCCACCACCCCCACCCCCCAGCAGTGCAGGGGCACCCTCCACCAGGCCCCCACCCATGTCTCCCACCACCCCCACCCCCCACCCACCATGGGCAGCCTCCGCCAGGCCCCCACTCATGTCTCCCACCAACCCCCACCCCTCCAGCAGTGTGGGGCACCCTCCACCAGGCTCCCACCCATGTCTACCACCATCCCCACCCCCCAGCATCCAGGGGCACCCTCCACCAGGCACCCAAACATGTCCCCCTGCACCCCCACCGCCCAGCAGTGCAGGGGCAGCACCACCAGGGCCCCACTCATGTCCAACTTATGTCTCCCACCACCCCCACCCCCCAGCAGTGCAGGGGCACCCTCCACCAGGCCCCCACTCATGTCTCCCACCACCCCCACCCCCAGCATCCAGGGGCACCCTTCACCAGGGCCCCACTCATGTCTCCCACCACCCCCACCCCCGGCCACCAGGGGCAGCCTCCACCAGGCCCCCACTCATGTCTCCCACCACCCCCACCCCCAGCATCCAGGGGCAGCCTCCACCAGGCCCCCACTCATGTCTCCGACCACCCCCACCCCCCAGCATCCAGAGGCACCTTCCACCAGGGCCCCACTCATGTCTCCCACCACCCCCAACCCCCAGCCACCAGGGGCACCCTCCACCAGGCCCCCACTCATGTCTCCCACCGCCCCCACCCCCCAGCATCCAGGGGCAGCCTCCATCAGGCCCCCACTCATGTCTCCCACCGCCCCCACCCCCCAGCATCCAGGGGCACCCTCCACCAGGCACCCACTCATGTCCCCCTGCACCCCCACCCCCCAGCAGTGCAGGGGCAGCACCACCAGGGCCCCACTCATGTCCAACTCATGTCTCCCACCACCCCCACCCCCCAGCAGTGCAGGGGCACCCTCCACCAGGCCCCCACTCATGTCCCCCTGCCCCCGCACCCCCCAGCAGTGCAGGGGCTCCCTCCACCAGGCCCCCACTCATGTCCCCCTGCACCCGCACCCCCCAGCAGTGCAGGGGCTCCCTCCACCAGGCCCCCACTCATGTCTCCCACCACCCCCACCCCCCAGCCACCAGGGGCACCCTCCACCAGGCCCCCACTCATGTCCCCCTGCACCCCCACCCCCCAGCAGTGCAGGGGCACCCTCCACCAGGCCCCCACTCATGTCTCACACCACCCCCACCCCCCCAGCAGTGTGGGGCACCCTCCACCAGGCCCCCACTCATGTCTCCCACCACCCCCACCCCCCAGCATCCAGGGGCACCCTCCACCAGGCCCCCACTCATGTCTCCCACCACCCCCCAGCAGTGCAGGGGCAGCCTCCACCAGGCCCCCACTCATGTCTCCCACCACTCCCACCCCCCAGCAGTGCTGGGGCACCCTCCACCAAGCCCCCACCCATGTCTCCCACCACCCCCACCCCCACCCACCATGGGCAGCCTCCACCAGGCCCCCACTCATGTCTCCCACCACCCCCACCCCCCAGCATCCAGGGGCACCCTCCACCAGGCACCCACTCATGTCCCCCTGCACCCCCACCCCCCAGCAGTACAGGGGCAGCACCACCAGGGCCCCACTCATGTCCAACTCATGTCTCCCACCACCCCCACCCCCCAGCCACCAGGGGCAGCCTCCACCAGGCCCCGACTCATGTCTCCCACCACCCCCACCCCCCAGCCACCAGGGGCACCCCCCACCAGGGCCCCATTCATGTCCCCCTGCACCCCCACCCCCCAGCAGTGCAGGGGCACCCTCCACCAGGCCCCCACTCATGTCTCCCACCACCCCCACCCCCCAGCAGTGCAGGGGCACCCTCCACCAGGCCCCCACTCATGTCTCCCACCACCCCCATCCCCCAGCATCCAGGGGCACCCTCCACCAGGCCACCACTCATGTCTCCCACCACCCCCACCCCCCAGCAGTGCAGGGGCACCCTCCACCAGGCCCCCACTCATGTCTCCCACCACCCCCACCCCCCAGCATCCAGGGGCACCCTCCACCAGGGCCCCACTCATGTCCCCCTGCACCCCCACCCCCCAGCAGTACAGGGGCAGCACCACCAGGGCCCCACTCATGTCCAACTCATGTCTCCCACCACCCCCACCCCCCAGCCACCAGGGGCAGCCTCCACCAGGCCCCGACTCATGTCTCCCACCACCCCCACCCCCCAGCCACCAGGGGCACCCCCCACCAGGGCCCCATTCATGTCCCCCTGCACCCCCACCCCCCAGCAGTGCAGGGGCACCCTCCACCAGGCCCCCACTCATGTCTCCCACCACCCCCACCCCCCAGCAGTGCAGGGGCACCCTCCACCAGGCCCCCACTCATGTCTCCCACCACCCCCATCCCCCAGCATCCAGGGGCACCCTCCACCAGGCCACCACTCATGTCTCCCACCACCCCCACCCCCCAGCAGTGCAGGGGCACCCTCCACCAGGCCCCCACTCATGTCTCCCGCCACCCCACCCCCAGCAGTGCAGGGGCAGCCTCCACCAGGCCCCCGCTCATGTCTCCCACCACCCCCACCCCCCAGCAGTGCAGGGGCACCCTCCACCAGGCCCCCACTCATGTCTCCCATCACTCCCACCCCTAGCAGTGCAGAGGCACCCTCCACCAGGCCCCCACCCATGTCTCCAACCACCCCCACCCCCACCCACCATGGGCAGCCTCCGCCAGGCCCCCACTCATGTCTCCCACTACCCCCACCCCCCCAGCAGTGTGGGTCAGCCTCCACCAGGCCCCCACTCATGTCTCCCACCACCCCCACCCCCCAGCAGTGCAGGGGCACCCTCCACCAGGCCCCCACTCATGCCTCCCACCACCCCCACCCCCCAGCATCCAGGGGCACCCTCCACCAGGCCCCCACTCATGTCACCCCCACCCCCCAGCAGTGCAGGGGCAGCCTCCACCAGGCCCCCAATCATGTCTCCCACCACCCCCACCCCCCAGCATCCAGGCGCACCCTCCAACAGGCACCCACTCATGTCCCCCTGCATCACCACCCCCCAGCAGTGCAGGGGCAGCACCACCAGGGCCCCACTCATGTCCAACTCATGTCTCCCACCACCCCCACCCCCCAGCAGTGCAGGGGCACCCTCCACCAGTCCCCCACTCATGTCTCCCACCACCCCCACCCCCCAGCATCCAGGGGCACCCTCCACCAGGGCCCCACTCATGTCTCCCACCACCCCACCCCCCAGCAGTGCAGGGGCAGCCTCCACCAGGCCCCCACTCATGTCTCCCACCACCCCCACCCCCCAGCAGTGCAGGGGCACCCTCCACCAGGCCCCACTCATGTCTCCCACCACCCCCACGCCCCAGCAGTGCAGGGGCACCCTCCACCAGGCCCCCACCCATGTCTCCCACCACCCCCACCCCCCACCCACCATGGGCAGCCTCCGCCAGGCCCCCATTCATGTCTCCCACCACCCCCACCCCCCCAACAGTGTGGGGCAGCCTCCACCAGGCCCCCACTCATGTCTCCCACCACCCCACCCCCCAGCATCCAGGGGCAGCCTCCACCAGGCCCCCACTCATGTCTCCCACCACCCCCACCCCCCAGCAGTGCAGGGGCAGCCTCCACCAGGCCCCCACTCATGTCTCCCACCAAACCCCACCCCCCAGCATCCAGGGGCACCCTCCACCAGGCCCCCACTCATGTCTCCCATCACTCCCACCCCCCAGCAGTGCAGGGGCAGCCTCCAATAGGCCCCCACTCATGTCTCCCACCACCCCCACCCCCCACCCACCATGGACAGCCTCCGCCAGGCCCCCACTCATGTCTCCCACCCACCCCCACCCCCCCAGCAGTGTGGGACACCCTCCACCAGGCGCCCACCCATGTCTACCACCATCCCCACCCCCCAGCATCCAGGGGCACCCTCCACCAGGCCCCCACTCATGTCTCCCACCACCCCACCCCCCAGCATCCAGGGGCAGCCTCCACCAGGCCCCCACTCATGTCTCCCACCACCCCCACCCCCCAGCAGTGCAGGGGCACCCTCCACCAGGCCCCCACTCATGTCTCCCACCACCCCCACCCCCCAGCATCCAGGGGCACCCTTCACCAGGGCCCCACACATGTCTCCCACCACCCCCACCCCCGGCCACCAGGGGCAGCCTCCACCAGGCCCCCACTCATGTCTCCCAACACCCCCACCCCCAGCATCCAGGGGCAGCCTCCACCAGGCCCCCACTCATGTCTCCCACCACCCCCACCCCCCAGCATCCAGAGGCACCCTCCACCAGGGCCCCACTCATGTCTCCCACCACCCCCAACCCCGAGCCACCAGGGGCACCCTCCACCAGGCCCCCACTCATGTCTGCCCCAGCCCCCACCACCCAGCATCCAGGCGCAGCCTCCATCAGGCCCCCACTCATGTCCCCCTGCACCCCCACCCCCCAGCAGTGCAGGGGCACCCTCCACCAGGCCCCCACTCATGTCTCCCACCATCCCCACCCCCCAGCATCCAGGGGCACCCTCCACCAGGGCCCCACTCATGTCCCCCTGCACCCCCACCCCCCCAGCAGTGTGGGGCACCCTCCACCAGGCCCCCACTCATGTATCCCACCACCCCCACCCCCCAGCCACCAGGGGCACCCTCCACCAGGCCCCCACTCATGTCCCCCTGCACCTCCTCCCCCCAGCAGTGCAGGGGCACCCTCCACCAGGCCCCCACTCATGTCTCCCACCACCCCACCCCCCCAGCAGTGTGGGGCACCCTCCACCAGGCCCCCACTCATGTCTCCCACCACCCCCACCCCCCAGCATCCAGGGGCACCCTCCACCAGGCCCCCACTCATGTCTCCCACCACCCAAACCCCCCAGCAGTGCAGGGGCAGCCTCCACCAGGCCCCCACTCATGTCTCCCACCACCCCACCCCCCAGCAGTGCAGGGGCACCCTCCACCAGGCCCCCACCCATGTCTCCCACCACCCCCACCCACCATGGGCAGCCTCCACCAGGCCCCCACTCATGTCTCCCACCACCCCCACCCCCCAGCATCCAGGGGCACCCTCCAGCAGGCACCCACTCATGTCCCCCTGCACCCCCACCCCCCAGCAGTGCAGGGGCAGCACCACCAGGGCCCCACTCATGTCCAACTCATGTCTCCCACCACCCCAACCCCCCAGCAGTGCAGGGGCACCCTCCACCAGGCCCCCACTCATGTCTCCCACCACCCCCACCCCCCAGCATCCAGGGGCACCCTCCACCAGGGCCCCACTCATGTCTCCCACCACCCCCACCCCCCAGCCACCAGGGGCAGCCTCCACCAGGCCCCCACTCATGTCTCCCACCACCCCCACCCCCCAGCATCCAGGGGCAGCCTCCACCAGGCCCCCACTCATGTCCCCCTGCACCCGCACCACCCAGCAGTGCAGGGGCTCCCTCCACCAGACCCCCACTTATGTCTCCCACCACCCCCACCCCCCAGCATCCAGGGGCACCCTCCACCAAGGCCCCACTCATGTCCCCCTGCACCCCCACCCCCCCCAGCAGTGTGGGGCACCCTCCACCAGGCCCCCACTCATGTCTCCCACCACCCCCACCCCCCAGCCACCAGGGGTACCCTCCACCAGGCCCCCACTCATGTCCCCCAGCACCCCCACCCCCCAGCAGTGCAGGGGCACCCTCCACCAGGCCCCCACTCACGTCTCCCACCCCCCCACCCCCCCAGCAGTGTGGGGCACCCTCCACCAGGCCCCACTCATGTCTCCCACCACCCCCACCCCCCAGCATCCAGGGGCACCCTCCACCAGGCCCCCACTCATGTCTCCCACCACCCACACCCCCCAGCAGTGCAGGGGCAGCCTCCACCAGGCCCCCACTCATGTCTCCCACCACTCCCACCCCCAGCAGTGCAGGGGCACCCTCCACCAGGCCCCCACCCATGTCTCCCACCACCCCCACCCCCACCCACCATGGGCAGCCTCCACCAGGCCCCCACTCATGTCTCCCACCACCCCCACCCCCCAGCATCCAGGGGCACCCTCCACCAGGCACCCACTCATGTCCCCCTGCACCCCCACCCCCCAGCAGTGCAGGGGCAGCACCACCAGGGCCCCACTCATGTCCAACTCATGTCTCCCACCACCCCCACCCCCCAGCAGTGCAGGGGCACCCTCCACCAGGCCCCCACTCATGTCTCCCACCACCCCCACCCCCCAGCATCCAGGGGCACCCTCCACCAGGGCCCCACTCATGTCTCCCACCACCCCCACCCCCCAGCCACCAGGGGCAGCCTCCACCAGGCCCCCACTCATGTCTCCCACCACCCCCACCCCCCAGCCACCAGGGGCAGCCTCCACCAGGCCCCCACTCATGTCTCCCACCATCCCCATCCCCCAGCATCCAGGGGCACCCTCCACCAGGCCACCACTCATGTCTCCCACCAGGCCCCCACCCCCCAGCAGTGCAGGGGCAGCCTCCACCAGGCCCCCACTCATGTCTCCCACCACCCCCACCCCCCAGCATCCAGGGGCACCCTCCAACAGGCACCCACTCATGTCCCCCTGCACCCCCACCCCCCAGCAGTGCAGGGGCAGCACCACCAGGGCCCCACTCATGTCCAACTCATGTCTCCCACCACCCCCACCCCCCAGCAGTGCAGGGGCACCCTCCACCAGGCCCCCACTTATGTCTCCCACCACCCCCACCCCCCAGCATCCAGGGGCACCCTCCACCAGGGCCCACTCATGTCTCCCACCACCCCCACCCCCCAGCAGTGCAGGGGCAGCCTCCACCAGGCCCCCGCTCATGTCTCCCACCACCACCACCCCCCAGCAGTGCAGGGGCATCCTCCACCAGGCCCCCACTCATGTCTCCCATCACCCCCACCCCCAGCAGTGCAGGGGCACCCTCCACCAGGCCCCCACCCATGTCTCCCACCACCCCCACCCACCATGGGCAGCCTCCGCCAGGCCCCCACTCATGTCTCCCACCACCCCCACCCCCCAGCAGTGTGGGGCAGCCTCCACCAGGCCCCCACTCATGTCCCCCACCACCCCCACCCCCCAGCATCCAGGGGCAGCCTCCACCAGGCCCCCACTCATGTCTCCCACCACCCCCACCCCCCAGCAGTGCAGGGGCACCCTCCACCAGGCCCCCACCCATGTCTCCCACCACCCCACCCCCACCCACCATGGGCAGCCTCTGCCAGGCCCCCACACATGTCTCCCACCACCCCCAACTCCCCAGCAGTGTGGGGCACCCTCCACCAGGCCCCCACTCATGTCTCCCACCACCCCCACCCCCCAGCATCCATGGGCAGCCTCCACCAGGCCCCCACTCATGTCTCCCACCACCCCCACTCCCCAGCAGTGCAGGGGCAGCCTCCACCAGGCCCCCACTCATGTCTCCCACCACCCCCTCCCCCCAGCATCCAGGGGCACCCTCCACCAGGCCCCCACTCATGTCCCCCTGCACCTCCACCCCCCAGCAGTGCAGGGGCAGCACCACCAGGGCCCCACTCATGTCTCCCACCACCCCACCCCCCAGCAGTGCAGGGGCACCCTCCACCAGGCCCCCACCCATGTCTCCTACCACCCCCACCCACCATGGGCAGCCTCCGCCAGGCCCCCACTCATGTCTCCCACCACACCCACACCCCCAGCAGTGTGGGGCACCCTCCACCAGGCCCCCACTCATGTCTCCCACCACCCCCACCCCCCAGCATCCAGGGGCAGCCTCCACCAGGCCCCCACTCATGTCTCCCACCACCCCCACACCCCAGCAGTGCAGGGGCAGCCTCCACCAGGCCCCCACTCATATCTCCCACCACCCCCACCCCCCAGCATCCAGGGGCAGCCTCCACCAGGCCCCCACTCATGTCTCCCACCACCCCCACCCCCCAGCATCCAGGGGCACCCTCCACCAGGCCCCCACTCATGTCTCCCACCACCCCCTTCCCCCCAGCAGTGCAGGGGCAGCCTCCACCAGGCCCCCACTCATGTCTCCCACCACCCCCACCCTCCAGCAGTGCAGGGGCACCCTCCACCAGGCCCCCACCCATGTCTCCCACCACCCCCACCCCCCACCCACCATGGGCAGCCTGCGCCAGGCCCCTACTCATGTCTCCCACCACCCCCACCCCTCCAGCAGTGTGGGGCACCTTCCACCAGGCCCCCACTCATGTCTCCCACCGCCCCCACCCCCCAGCATCCAGGGGCAGCCTCCACCAGGCCCCCACTCATGTCTCCCACCACCCCCACCACCCAGCAGTGCAGGGGCAGCCTCCACAGGCCCCCACTCATGTCTCCCACCACCCCCACCCCCCAGCATCCAGGGGCACCCTCCACCAGGTCCCCAGTCATGTCTCCCACCACCCCCACCCCCCAGCAGTGCAGGGGCAGCCTCCACCAGGCCCCCACTCATGTCTCCCACCACCCCCAGCCCCCAGCAGTGCAGGGGCACCCTCCACCAGACCCCCACCCATGTCTCCCACCACCCCCACCCCCCACCCACCATGGGCAGCCTCCGCCAGGCCCCCACTCATGTCTCCCACCCACCCCCACCCCCCAGCAGTGTGGGGCACCCTCCACCAGGCTCCCACCCATGTCTAGCACCATCCCCACCCCCCAGCATCCAGAGGCACCCTCCACCAGGCACCCACTCATGTCCCCCTGCACCCCCAACCCCAGCAGTGCAGGGGCACCCTCCACCAGGCGCCCACTCATGTCCCCCTGCACCCCCACCCCCCAGCAGTGTGGGGCACCCTCCACCAGGCCCCCACTCATGTCTCCCACCGCCCCCACCCCCCAGCCACCAGGGGCAGCCTCCACCAGGCCTCCACTCATGTCCCCCTGCACCCCCACCCACCAGCAGTGCAGGGGCACCCTCCACCAGGCCCCCACTCATGTCCCCCTGCACCCAGGTCCTCACAATCCCCAATCATGTGCGTTAGCCTCCACAGCCAAAAGGCCCTACCAAGTAACCCATTCACCCACATGGAAATGGAAATTACATGTTACACCCCCATTGTTCATAAAGCAAATGAACCCATGTCCGTCACACACAATGGTTGCAATTGAATGGGAAAACACCCAACATGACATGCATGAAACCAATGAGATGATACCACACAGTGAAGTATGAAAACAAAAATTAGTATTAAAAAAATTGAATGCAAATGAAAAGAAACAAACTAGAATGGCAATGAGAAAAAGATAAGCTGCATGTCCGTCCAAAAAAATAAAAAATACAAATCCAAATCCAAAAAAATGTTGTCCAAAGTCACATTAAAAATAAAATCAATCAGAGAGAGAAAAATAAATGCAAAGACCATTGCTCCATGGTGAATAAATAATAAAAAAAATAATCAAACAATCCAAGGAAGAACTATGTACAAAACATCCAAGGGTCCATGAGCCCAACTGAACAAAGGAAACCTACAAAAAACCCTAACTAAAATGCAACTATATACAAAAGGTTTAGCAGTGTCCGTCGACTCCAAAACATAAGAAGAAACAAAGGAAACCTAAAACTAAAGAACTATATACAAAGGCGGCGGGCAAGTCCAGCGGCTCACTCCGTGGTGTTCCGGGCCAGGGCATCATCAAACTCCTCGTCTATGTCCCGGAGACGGTCCTGTTCCATGGCCCCGAGGGTCCGCAGGGACGACGCCATCTGCTCCTCCAACCCCCTGCGGATTGCCTCGAGGCACTCGGCCCGCCTTAGGGCCCTCCGCATGGAGTTCTCCGCCCTGACCATCGTGAGCCGCGCCTCTTCCGCCCGCCGCCGCTCCGCACCTATCTGCTGGCCCAACCACAGCCACTTTGAAGACACTTCCTGTCCTGGGTCCTCCAGCCCTCCGGCCGATGCCTGCCCCTCTGATGTTGATGGCCCCGAGCCATGATGCCTCCCACGTTGACTCTGCTGCTGCCTCCGACGCAACTGCCTCTGCCAGCACGACGGCATCCAGGCTGATGGAATCCACCGACGCCGTCGTGCACGTGCCCTGCCTGATGATGCCGGCACATCCTCCATCTGCTGGGGTACAGTTGCTGTGGTGTCCACCCCTGCTGGACCTCCGACTCCCGACTGTGGCAGGGATGGGATCCCCACCGAGCTGGCTGCATTGGTCAGGGCAGGTCCACAGGGGGCCCTGGTGGCATCTGGGCCGGAAGACGGCAAGGAGAACGACCGGCGTATAGCCTCCACAGAGGAGGAGAGGGCCGCCAGATTGGCCGACACATGCAGGAAACCCCCGAACATGGAAGATCCCAATTGGGCCACGTCGGCACGGTGCTCTTCATGATGACGTGCGTGCTCCTCCCGGGAAGCACGCACGTCATCACGAATTGCACCCGCGCGCATCGCGACCCCAATCAGGACCTTCTCCATACGGCCACGGGTCCCCTCGTCCGCAGGTGGAGGGGAGTCAGGTGACATGGACATCCCCTCTACCTGCGGACGGGCCTGGGACGGGGCATCCCTGCTGGTGCATGGTGGTGCACTCACAGGGTCAGGGACAGCGACATGCACAGGCCCCTCCACGGTGACCTGTGCTGCCTCCTTCCCCTGCCCCTGGACTGCACCACTTGCACCAGCAGGGATGCCCGCACCAGGCCCCATGTGTGCCTCAGTGGCGGCCTCCTCCTCCTCTGTGGAAACCACCAACCTGGATGGCTCCTCACCATCTTCCGCCGTAGCAGGCCCCTGTGGGGGCTCACCCACCCCTTACGCAGCAGCCGTGGGGGCATCCCTGCCGCCTTGCTCCACAGCGCCGTCTCCGCCCTCTTCTTCACTAGCCGCTGCGTAGAGGGAGACATAGAACACAAGCATCAGGGTACTGCTCAATGGTCCCCTAGACAGGAAGCAATAGCAGATGAGTACCACTGTCAAAGTACACTTCCATCATGTCCCTCCACAACACATGGGTCAGTCCAGGCAAAACACACACAGTAACAGGCATGGTGCATGCCATGGACATTTCCATACATGTCCAATGGACTCTTGAAACATACAATGATATGGAACTCACATGCATCATGGGTCATGCCTATCACATGCACACAGTACACCTCAGTCACATCCATCTGGCCTCATACACCCCAAACACAGCGGATACAAGGATAACTAGGCTGCATCAGTGAATCCATGGCATTCACAAGTCACAGACACGCAGGTCAGGCACACAGAAATGGCTACCATATATTTACCTGGCATCAGCACCCATTCCTCACCCCCACCCATGTCCAGGAACAGAGACTGGCATGCCCTCATGTGTAAAATCTGCATCGGGCTCCCCATGTCGCATTTAAACACATGCAACAACCATGTGGTTCACACATCACTGGTCGCACATGCATTACCATGATGTCCCTGCACACATACATGCATACATGGCCTATGTCACACATACAGGCAAGTATCAGACAACCAGCACACCGCAACATGCCCTGTCTCACACAGCAATGCTTGGCCACTTACCGCTCAACTCCAGACGGGTCTCCCTCTCAAGGATCTGGGCGTGGAGCGCTGGGCGTACGCGTTCCAGGACCCTCATCTGGATGGAACTCATGCGGCCCCGGCCCCCCTCCACGAGGCGCCGGGCCTTCACGAGGGTCCTGGACCTCAGGTCCTCCCAGCCCTTCTTGATCTTCTGGGCGTCATGGGTTGCCACCCCCTCCGCGTTGATGGCAACCACACAGTCGGCCCAGATCCTCTCCCGTCCTTCCTTGCTGGCGCGGGACGATCCAAAGGGGGCATCATACTGCCCCAGGACATGCTCCACCAGGACACCAACTTCGGTGGCAGTGAAGCTGGTGCCCCTCTGCCCCTCTGCCCCTCTATCCTGGGGTTGCCACTGGTGCCAGATGTGGAAGTGCCTGACATGGCAACCCCAGAGGCAGGAGTGGGTGGGCAACTGGGTCCTGGGGCTGGGCTGGTGAGCGATGTTATCCCAGTCGGGAGTCTTCAGTTCCAGCAGGGGTGGACACAGCAACTGGACCCCTGCAGATGGCTGATGTGCAGGCACCAAATGGCAGGGCACAGTGACAGCAGGCAGGCAGCAGCAGCAGATGGCACGTGGGAGGCTGCTCGGGGCACTGGGGGGCAGTAATTTTGGCCTTCTGGGCAGGAGCAAGGTCTTCCGTGTGTTTTCGCGTGGCCAGCTTGATACGGAGTGATTTGGCACGTGAAAATCCTGCACGTCAGCGTGAAATTCGAGGAAAGGCCCTTAGCGCGTCAGCGCGTCAGCACGCATACGTGATTCTATTGGACCAAAGGCCCTCAGCGCGTAAGCGCGTCTGTGACGTGACCCACACGGGTGTTTCCCTCATAGCACGTGATGACGGAGCACACGTGGAAAGACTGCACGTCAGAGTGTCATCGCGTGTAATTGGACAAAAGTGCGCGTACACGCGATTGGCCTATGTACGTGTATTTCAGGGGTGCGCGGGCACTTACACACGCGAGTACATCAGCGCACGTGTATTCCGGGGTGCGCGGGAATTTCCACATGCTATTGGCCTGGGTAATGGATTTCAGGGGTGCGCGGGAAGTTTCACACGCTTGCCTACAACACGCGCAAAGAAACACGTACGCCAGTAGGAAGCAGGCATACGTCGACCCACGACGCATACATTTGCGCGCAAAAAAAAAAACAAGCTCAGACGCCAGGATGAATATACCGTTCCTAGCAGCAGTGGCCGTGGGCTACCAAAGGAGGAGGAGGAGGATAGTTAGGGCCAGAATATTCACACCCAGAACCAGCCTTTTCGGGATGCCTGATGACCAGGTGTATGGGAGGTACAGGTTTCCACCACACATAATACTGGACCTGGTGAGTGAGTGGGAGGATGACCTCACATCACCCACCCTGTGCTCCCAAGCACTCAGCCCCCTGGAGAAGGTCCTCAATGTACTGCACTTCTTAGCCACTGGATCATTTCAGCGGACAAGTGCCATAGTGGGTGGGGTGTCACAGGCCACGCAGTCACGCTGCCTACACCAGGTCTTGAACATCATCACTGCACGCCCATCAGTCCGCAGGCACATATACCTGCCCAGAACACATGCAGAAAGGCATGCTGCCGCCCTGGATTTTTACGGTGTGGCACGATTCCCCAAAGTGCTAGGTGCCATCGACTGCACCCATGTGGCTCTACGTCCCCCCAGGGCATCTGATTACATCTATAGGAACCGCAAGCACTGCCATTCCATCAACGTGCAGGTAGTATGTAATGCCAAGGGAATCATCACCTCAGTATATGCCAACTATCCCGGGTCCACCCACGACAGCTTCATTTACCGAATGTCCACCCTAAGACGGGACCTAGAAGCTGGGCGGCATGGCGATACATGGCTGCTTGGTGAGTATGAATGCCACTGCACATGAATGCATGTCAGATACTGAGCAAGATCACAACCCCACCAATGATACCAATCACCACCTCCACAGGGGACAGTGCCTAACCTCTCAGCCCCCACATGATGACGCCAATTCGGAACCCCACCACGCCACCCGAGGTAAGATATAACACAGCCCACATTGCAACCCGGGACATAGTGGAGCGCACATTCGGAGTGCTTAAGTCACACTTTCGCTCCCTTGACTGTTCTGGCAGGCAGCTGTTATACTCTCCCCCAGTAGTGTGCAGGATCAGAGTGGCAGCATGTGTCCTGCACAACGTTGCAACAGGCCGGGGCCTGCCTGTGGACATGGTGGTGCCCCCACATCCCCAACCACATGCACGCCCGCTGCGCATGGGAGGGGAAAGGGCACGGGGGAGGCAGCCCGTACACAGCTAGTGGCTAATTACTTCACATAGAAATCACACCCCTGTGGAGTGCACACTGCCCTGGCACATACTATCTGACAATCAATGATGACTCAACCTGACACTGATCCTGAATGTCTGGAGAATCAACCGTCAAAACCATATCAGCGTGAGATTGTTCACCTGGAAGTGTTAGAATGTGTGCATCCCTACCTACACAGACACCACCAATGCAGTTTCGTGAAAAAACACATTCATGCAGCTAAAATGAACACCCACTTGCAAAATGCAACATGAGGACAGTGCCATGTCACCCAATCCATCCCCAGCACCTCCACACGACACACCGTGCCATGTCATGCTATGTGCAGGTAAACAAAGTAATCCCCACAACATGACACAAGTGTCACAATGTACAGTGTCCCTAATTGAAACTCGCGACACCTGAAATGTTCACAGTAATGCAGGACCAACAACACACTTGAGCAGGTATTTAGCAAAAACACTTATCATCTACTGACCCTCAAAACTACCATTAACATGACATTACGAATGTAAGGAATTAGTAGTCTCACCACCTGGAAATGCCTGCACTCCCACCACTTCCAACTGCATGCTGTTGCCGCCATGTAGAGTTGTAGGTGCACTGCTGCCAACATGGACCCCATCTCCAAAGTAGAGGGCCTTGTGTAGACATGAGGAAAGGACCTGCAAATTAGGAGGTAGACACGGATGATGAGTTACACATCAATGCAACATGCAGTGTACAACACAACAGCAATATGCACTAGGAATGTATACACAGTATTGACTAGACTGCCCACACATGTAGTGGGAGTCCAATGTCACTATGTACGTCAATGTCACTTGGGCACACCCTTTGCAAGCCCATGGAAACGGGAAGCAGGAGGGGTGTGTGTGACATAAACCCAAGCATCTGAACCAAATACATGACAAGCCTGCATGTGCCCAGCCACAATGCAGCGTATGCCCACGGGAGCCACACAAGGCAACACATTGTCCCAAAAACAAAAATCAAAAATGGCCACTAATGGGCCCGGGGGGGTTGGGGAGGCCACCCAGGAGGTCCGAGGACAGGGTGCACACCAAAACCCACCTGTGTGGATCTTGCGAAAAAAAAACACCTCCATGGGCTCATGGCCCACACGGCTACTCTATTGTGGGAGTATCACTGCTGTCGCTATTATCACCCTGTGCAGCTGCATCCGGAGGTGGTTGCACTATGGGAGGCAGCCCACGCAAGGCCCTAGTCTGTTCCTCCATGGCTGCAAGCATGCGGGTGTGGTAGGTCTCGTTCTGGAGGATGAGTGTGCGGAGGTCCCCATGCAACAACTCACGGGATGCCCGGACCTCCGCCCTAGTTGCCTGCATCTCAGCTGAGAGCGTACGGGTGAGACGCTCCAGCTGCTGTTCTGTCCTTCGGTTTGTTGAAGCCTCAAGCTCAACAAGAGTCGTCCTGAGTTGAAGGAGTTCCAGCCTCAGGGCTTCCCTGTGGCCCTCGGACTCTATGGAGGTGGCTTCCTGCAGAGTCGCCAGTGCCGCCCGCCTGTCCCTGTTGGACGCCAACATGTCCTCCCTGTGTGACTGACAGATGGAGTCGGTTGCCTGCTGTAGTCTCTCCATCAGCCTTTCGGGGGGGGACAATGGAAGTGGCCACCCTATCCATGGCCTGAGCCATCATCTCTGATGATGCTGCCTGTTGGGTTGCCATACCGTAAATGGATTGCTCCCATGCGGTATTGCCAGGTGGCGTACGGCCACCACGTCGGCAGGCACCACACCTGTCTGGGGCAAGGCGAACTGCGCCTTGCTGTGCCGGCACTGCCTGAGGCTGCAGGACTGCATTCCCCCTCTGATCTGCTGGCCCAGGAACAGGATCAGATGTCGCAGAGTGTGACCCTGCATCCATAACCACCAAAGGCGTAGCTGCCAACACTGACATCCCCATTGAGGGTTCTGACCCTGGTGCAGGTGGGTGGGACAGAACAGAATCCCTCCCAGGAACACTCACCAGCGACGGCACGTAGGTCTCATCATTGGAATCAACACCTGAGTACAGCTCGGCGGAGGTGCAGCCAGAGACACCCCTTGAGAGCACGACCTGCAGCAGTTGTGGGTTCTCACCCACCACCACACCACGTCCCTCACTGGTGGTCGGTTGGCCCTCGGACCCCTCCTGGGTCTGCACCATCTCCACAACCCCAGCAGTATCAGGTGCGTCTTCCCCTGCAAAGACATCAAAGCAAACAAATGGAAACAGGCATTAGCACCATGGCACACAATGAGGGCTGAGAAGCAACAGAACCAGTACTTGATTGACACATGTCCCACATGACTAAAACCCTCCCATGCATGCACCCTCACTGCGTATGAAGGGGAGGCAAATGGCACACATTGATGACACCAAGATGGAAGATGAACACATTTGCTGCATGCTGCCTAGCAGTGGCATCACACATTGGCCTGTGATTGCCAGGTGAAATACACATGCCATTACACAGATGGCATGTACCATTGCTATTGAGTGAAGATGGAGAGGAGGGCAGCACTTATTCATTCAGTCCGGTTCCCTCATGTAATAGCTTTTCTAATTCAAACAGGTCTGATTTTTCACCTGGAGCTGCCAGTCCAAAATGGTCTGATTGCACAGGGACATGTCTAAAGAAATGATATCCAGGTAACAAAGTCACTCCACTTTACCATAGCCATGTCAGACATGTGACTAGAGGACTGAGAAATGCCTAGTAAAAGTGGTGGAATGCAAACAATCTGCCTGAATGAACAGTGAAAAATAAGCAACAATGTTGGTGCAAGGTGACACTTCAAGGGCAACTGGCGTGCTGTTGGGCTATATGTCTACTGTTGGCAGAAGGGATACTGCTATGGCCAAATGCTGCTGCGCAGAATGTATTGCATGAAGCACATGGGTGACCCAAACGACTCAGGCATACACACCCTCACCTGGCACACAAACAGAAGCCCTCACACACACACCATGCACATGGATGACACACACATGCATGTTCACTCACCGGACAATGCCTCATAATCAGGCAGATCTCCCACGCCTTGGATCTGTTCCTCCGTGACGTAGGTCCCAGCGACTGACTCATGTGGAGGGAGTTCCATGTCTTCTACTGGTCCAACAACCTCCAGTCACTAGAGTTGCGGCATGACTTGAGGCCAGTTTATTCTTTGCCCTGTGCTTTAGGTCATTCCAGCGCTTATAGCAATCATTGCCTGTGCGCCTCATGATTCCAAGGGCACTTACGATGTCCGCAACGGTCTGCCAGTGTGCCTGGCGTTGTGCAGGTGTGGTCTTGGATCCTGCAACAATGACCATCTCGTTATCATGTGCGGACACATACTCGACAAGTGCATTCAGTTCGGCATCCGTGAAGCTGGGCTTCCTCGACGGGCCGGACTGTGTAGCCGTGTCTGGGGCATCAGCCTGTGCCGGACGAGCACTCTTCCTCTTCCGCTTGGAAGGTGGTGGTGATCCTGAGTGTCCTACGCCACTCTGGACACTATGGGCAGGAGCCTGGTGGACTCTGTATCAGGAGTGTGGGATTGCACACTCAGCATGGGAGTTGGTGCAGGCATTGGCTCAAGTGTAATGGTGTCAGGGGGAATGTCAGCAGGATGGACTAGGACCGACACTGTCCTGGCTGGGTGTGTGAGAGCTGGGGTGTATGGAGCCGCAGTTGCCCCTGCAGCCTCTCCACCCTGCCTTCTTGGGGCAGCAGATGACCTTGCTGCCCCTGATCCACGTGGCCTGATAACATCAACGTGCACCGGCGCACGTGTCATAGGCCTGCTGACCTGGAAGTCAGCCATGGAGTCAGCCAGGTCTGGTGCCACAATGGGCTGGTCCAACAATGGCTGAGCATGGATGGTGTCAGCCACATCAGCCTCAACCGGGGGGGGGATTATGGGTGCCCTTGACTGGTCCTCCACACATGGGGGGACAGGGTCACCCTGCAAGTAACGACCACGTCCCCTACCGGATCCACCACGGCCACCACTTGTGGCTCGTCCACCTTTGCCACCCTTACGGATTCCTCACCTCCCAACCATGGCACTGATGTTAATGTGCGTATGGGAGTGGCTGTAAACTATTGTCCTGGGCAATTGGGGGTTAAAGGGGTTGGGTACCAGATGGTAATTGTACCCTAGTGCTCTAGCAAGGCTGAATGTGACCCCTGGGGAAAGATGATGGGTCACGCAACGCACAGGAAGCCCAAAAAAGGGAGATGACGTGCACGCAACCCCTCCTAGACCACGTGTGCGGAAAAAAAACCTGCACTACGCTGTGGCACCCAGTAACACAAGAATGAACGTATGCATGTCACAAGCAGCCTAGAATGACCTCTGAAGGGGTAGGCTACACACGGGGCAAGCACAGATGTTAGATACGTGCGTGACTCACCGTCTGCCAGGAAAAAGAGCGTGAAAAAGAAGCGCATTTGGTTGGCAACACCCCCGCCAAAAGAAGATTTGTATGCTGTCTGAGGAGGCAGGACAACAGTAGAAGGGAACACTGTTTGAGGGAACAGGCCCAGGAAAACCAGAAAAAGAGAAAAAAGAGAAAAAGCTGTCAGAGGTAACAGGGAGTACAAACTTGAAACGCCGTGAAGTAAATCGCGTGTGAAACGACAAGAAGTACAGAATTCACCCACTCGCTCTCCACGAAAAGCACGTACAAGGAAATGGTGTTCTACACGTACCTTTTATGCAGGCCCACACGTCCAGCGTCACTTACGCGGCGTGTACGCGCTAGGGCCATTTCCACCAATTACACGCTTTGTCACTTTTGCGTGTAGGGCCATTTCCACCGATTACACGCTTTGCCACTTCCACGTGTACGCGCTAAGGCCATTTCCACCAATTACACGCTTTGTCACTTCTGCGTGTAGGGCCATTTCCACCAATTACATGCTTTGTCACTTCCGCGTGTACGCACTAAGGCCATTTCCACCAATTACACGCTTTGACACTCGGATGTGTCTTTCATTTTTTTAACAGGCAACATTTCCAACGTGTGCCCTATTCAACGTGCACGTGACTTCATAGACGCACATACGCTGGTGATGTGTATATGCGCTAAGGGCCTTTCCTCGAATTACACACAGACGTGTTGGATTTTCACGTGCAAAATCACTCCGTATGAAGCTGGCCACGCGTTCACACACGGAAGACCACGCTCCTGCCCAGAAGGCCAAATTACTGCCCCCCAGAGCCCTGAGCACGCTCCCACCTGCCATCTGCTGCTGCCTGCTGCCCACGTGCCCTGCCATTTGCTGCCTGCACATCAGCCAGGGGTGCTGTTGCTGTGACCACCCCTGCTGGAACCGAAGACTCCCGACTGCTTTTCCATCGCCCCACAGCCCAGCCCCAGGACCCAGTTGCCCACCCACTCCTGCCTCTGGGGTTGCCATGTCGGGCACTGCAACATCTGGCACCAGTGGCAACCCCCGGCCAAGGAGGCAGAGGGGCACCAGCTTCACTGCCACCGAAGTTGGTGTCCTGGTGGAGCATGTCCTGGGGCAGTATGATGCCCTCTTCGGAAGGTTGCGCGCCGACAAGGAAGGACGGACTCGGATCTGGATGGACATCGTGACTGCCATCAACGCGGAGGAGGTGGCAGTCCGCGACTACGAACGTGTCAGGAAGCGCTGGGAGGACTTCAGGACCAGGACCCTCAACAAGGCCCGGCGCCTCCTGAAGGCAGCGGATGCTAAGGGGCGCCGGGGCCACTTGTCGGAAGATCAGATGAGGGTCCTGGAACGCATATCCCCAGCGCTCCACATCCAGGTCCTTGAGAAGCAGACCCGTCTGGAGTCGAGCGATAAGTGTACATGCATACTGATTGTAAGCTGTGCGTGTGGTGGTGTGCCAGGAGTGTGCAGGTTGAACATGTATTTTTATGTGGCCAAGTAGGGTGGGTGTACAGGGCCTTGAGGGTGACAAATGTGAGGGGTCTCATGTGTGACACATGGATGGTGCTTGTGTGTGTGGGCTTGCATGGCACAGGATGTGGAGGAATGATTGTCAGGTGTGACATGGATGTCGATCAAAACACTGCGACAGTTGGCGGAGGTGTACACATGCATGCAAGTTTGGTGTTGTGTGTGCATGTGTAGTGTACTCCCTATGTTGCATGTGATGTGTGGATGGCTGCTCATGCTGTTGTATGTGAATGGATGGTGCTGGCTGTTGCAATACGGCTGTGGTATGGCTCATGTGTGCAAGTTGAAATGACATGTGTGTTGGGGATTGTGATGCCATGTCTGAGGTTTACCAATGCCACTCATGTATAACTATCATGTGTGTATGAGTCCATTTTACAGTGCCCTGATGCCTGTGTTTTCTTTCTCCCTGTCTGCAGCGTCAACTGATGAAGAGGGTGGAGAAGGTGCTATGGAGCACAGCGGCAGGGGTCGCACCACCAGCCGGAGACGCAAGGCCCGGATCCCCTCCCAGGTTGTGATCTCGTCGGGGAGTGAGGAGTCCGGTGCCGCATCCCAGGCCGCAGCTGTCGAGGGGAGGTCCAAGAGGCGGAGGTTGGAGTTGGACTCCTCGGCAGCAGAAGGGGCTGCAGGGACCCCACAGGGCCCAACAGAGGAAGATGGCACGGAGTCATCCAGGTTGGTGGGGGGTTTGGTGGAGGAGAAGGCCGTGCAAGCGACAGTGGCGGGGTCTGGAGGTGGGGATTCCACTGGTGCTAGTGGTGCAGTGCAGGATCAGGGGCAGGAGGCAGCACAGGCCGCCGCGGAGGTGCCTGTGTGCAATCCTGTCCCTGCTCCTGTCACTGCATCATCTTGCACCAGCGGGGATGCCTACCTCCAGACCCGTTCTCAGGGAGAGGATTGGCTTACAACACCTGGCCTTCCTCTCCCTGCGGATGTGGCTATCCTGCACCAGGTTGAGCCTGTCCAGGGTGGGGTGGCGTTGCGTCAACGGGCCATGCGAGCTGACCTGCAGTCTTTTCATCAGACTGCACGTCTTCTCGCATGGCTCGTTGACCGCGTTGACCCACTGGGACAGCTCACCAGGGCTGGATTCCTCCGTTTCCTGGACCTTGTTTCGACCCCCTTCTCCACAGAACCCCCTATGCCCCAGTCGTCCTCCATGCCATCTTCCCACCCATGTGTCACCTGGGTGCCCTGTGGAGCTGCCTCCGACCGTGCGGCCAGGCTGGTGGACAACAGATCCCTGCCACAGTCGGGAGTCGGACGTCCAGCAGGGGTGGCCACATCAACGACTGCACCCCAGCTGGACGAGGATGTGCAGGCACCATCGGATAGGGCACATGGACAGCAGCAGCAGCAGGAGGCTGTAGGTGGGAGCCACGATAGCTCAGGGCCTTCAACATCGGAGGGGCAGGTATCGGCCGGAAGGGCAGGAGGACCATCGACGGGAAGTGTCTTCCGTGTGGCAGCGGTTGGGCCACGCCATAGATGCGGAGCGGCGGCAGGCGGAAGAGGCGCGGCTCATGATGGTCAGGGCGGAGAACTCCATGCGGAGGGCCCTGAGGCGGTCCGAGTGCCTCGAGGCAATCCGCAGGGAGTTGGAGGTGAACATGTCGGCGTCCCTGCGGCCCCTCTGGGCCATGGAACAGGGGATAGGAGTGGGGGCCTGGTGGAGGCTGCCCATGGTGGCTGGGGGATGGGGGTGATAGGGGACATGAGTGGGAGCCTGGTGGAGGCTGCCCCTGCACTGCTGGGGGGTGGGGGTGGTGGTAGACATGGGTGGGGGCCTGGTGGAGGGTGCCCCACAGTGCTGGGCTGTGGGGTGGGTGGGAGACATGAGTGGGAGCCTGGTGGAGGCTGCCCCACACTGCTGGGGGGTGGGGGTGGTGGGAGACATGAGTGGGGGCCTGGTGGAGGGTGCCCCTGGATGCTGGGGGGTGGGGGTGGTGGGAGACATGAGTGGGGGCCTGGTGGAGGCTGCCCCTGCACTGCTGGGGGGTGGGGGTGGTGGGAGACATGAGTGGGGGCCTGGTGGAGGCTGCCCCTGGTGGCTGGGGGGTGGGGGTGGTGGGAGACATGAGTGGGGGCCTGGTGGAGGGTGCCCCTGCACTGCTGGGGGGTGGGGGTGCAGGGGGACATGAGTGGGGGCCTGGTGGAGGGTGCCCCTGCACTGCTGGGGGGTGGGGGTGAAGGGGGACATGAGTGGGTGCCTGGTGGAGGGTGCCCCTGGATGCTGGGGGGTGGGGGTGGTGGGAGACATGAGTGGGGGCCTGGTGGAGGCTGCCCCTGCACTGCTGGGGGTGGGGGTGGTGGGAGACATGAGTGGGGGCCTGGTGGAGGCTGCCCCTGGATGCTGGGGGGTGGGGGTGGTGGGAGACATGAGTGGGGGCCTGGTGGAGGCTGCCCCTGCACTGCTGGGGGGTGGGGGTGATAGGTGACATGAGTGGGTGCCTGGTGGAGGCTGCCCCTGGTGGCTGGGGGGTGGGGGTGATAGGGGACATGAGTGGGGGCCTGGTGGAGGGTGCCCCATGACTGGCGGGGGCTGGGGGTGCAAGGGGACATGAGTGGGGGCCTGGTGGAGGCTGCCCATGGTGGCTGGGGGGTGGGGGTGATAGGGGACATGAGTGGGTGCCTGGTGGAGGCTGCCCCTGGTGGCTGGGGGGTGGGGGTGATAGGGGACATGAGTGGGGGCCTGGTGGAGGGTGCCCCATGACTGCTGGGGGGTGGGGGTGCAAGGGGACATGAGTGGGGGCCTGGTGGAGGCTGCCCATGGTGGCTGGGGGTGGGGGTGATAGGGGACATGAGTGGGGGCCTGGTGGAGGCTGCCCCTGCACTGCTGGGGGGTGGTGGTAGACATGGGTGGGGGCCTGGTGGAGGGTGCCCCACAGTGCTGGGGGGTGGGGTGGTGGGAGACATGAGTGGGGGCCTGGTGGAGGCTGGCCCTTGTGGCTGGGGGTGGGGGTGGTGGGAGACATGGGTGGGAGCCTGGTGGAGGCTGCCCCACACTGCTGGGGGGGTGGGGGTGGTGGGAGACATGAGTGGGGGCCTGGTGGAGGGTGCCCATGGTGGCTGGGGGATGGGGGTGATAGGGGACATGAGTGGGGGCCTGGTGGAGGCTGCCCCTGCACTGCTGGGGGGTGGGGTGGTGGTAGACATGGGTGGGGGCCTGGTGGAGGGTGCCCCACAGTGCTGGGCTGTGGGGTGGGTGGGAGACATGAGTGGGAGCCTGGTGGAGGCTGCCCCACACTGCTGGGGGGTAGGGGTGGTGGGAGACATGAGTGGGGGCCTGGTGGAGGGTGCCCCTGGATGCTGGGGGGTGGGGGTGGTGGGAGACATGAGTGGGGGCCTGGTGGAGGCTGCCCCTGCACTGCTGGGGGGTGGGGGTGGTGGGAGACATGAGTGGGGGCCTGGTGGAGGCTGCCCCTGGTGGCTGGGGGGTTGGGGTGGTGGGAGACATGAGTGGGGGCCTGGTGGAGGGTGCCCCTGCACTGCTGGGGGGTGGGGGTGCAGGGGGACATGAGTGGGGGCCTGGTGGAGGGTGCCCCTGCACTGCTGGGGGGTGGGGGTGCAGGGGGACATGAGTGGGTGCCTGGTGGAGGCTGCCCCTGCACTGCTGGGTGGTGGGGTGGTGGGAGACATGAGTGGGGGCCTGGTGGAGGCTGCCCCTGCACTGCTGGGGGTGGGGGTGGTGGGAGACATGAGTGGGGGCCTGGTGGAGGCTGCCCCTGGATGCTGGGGGGTGGGGGTGGTGGGAGACATGAGTGGGGGCCTGGTGGAGGCTGCCCCTGCACTGCTGGGGGGTGGGGGTGATAGGGGACATGAGTGGGTGCCTGGTGGAGGCTGCCCCTGGTGGCTGGGGGGTGGGGGTGATAGGGGACATGAGTGGGGGCCTGGTGGAGGGTGCCCCATGACTGACGGGGGGTGGGGGTGCAAGGAGACATGAGTGGGGGCCTGGTGGAGGCTGCCCATGGTGGCTGGGGGTGGGGGTGATAGGGGACATGAGTGGGTGCCTGGTGGAGGCTGTCCCTGGTGGCTGGGGGGTGGGGGTGATAGGGGACATGAGTGGGGGCCTGGTGGAGGGTGCCCCAGGACTGCTGGGGGGTGGGGGTGCAAGGGGACATGAGTGGGGGCCTGGTGGAGGCTGCCCATCGTGGATGGGGGTGGGGGTGATAGGGGACATGAGTGGGGGCCTGGTGGATGCTGCCCCTGCACTGCTGGGGGGTGGTGGTAGACATGGGTGGGGGCCTGGTGGAGGGTGCCCCACAGTGCTGGGGGGTGGGGGTGGTGGGAGACATGAGTGGGGGCCTGGTGGAGGCTGGCCCTTGTGGTTGGGGGTGGGGGTGGTGAGAGACATGGGTGGGAGCCTGGTGGAGGCTGCCCCACACTGCTGGGGGGGGTGGGGGTGGTGGGAGACATGAGTGGGGGCCTGGTGGAGGGTGCCCCTGGATGCTGGGGGGTGGGGGTGGTGGGAGACATGAGTGGGTGCCTGGTGGAGGCTGCCCCTGCACTGCTGGGGGGTGGGGGTGGTGGGAGACATGAGTGGGGGCCTGGTGGCGGCTGCCCCTGGTGGCTGGGGGGTGGGGTTGGTGGGAGACATGAGTGGGGGCCTGGTGGAGGGTGCCCCTGCACTGCTGGGGGATGGGGGTGCAGGGGGACATGAGTGGGGGCCTGGTGGAGGGTGCCCCTGCACTGCTGGGGGGTGGGGGTGCAGGGGGACATGAGTGGGTGCCTGGTGGAGGCTGCCCCTGGTGGCTGGGGGGTGGGGGTGGTGGGAGACATGAGTGGGGGACTGGTGGAGGCTGCCCCTGGATGCTGGGGGGTGGGGGTGGTGGGAGACATGAGTGGGGGCCTGGTGGAGGCTGCCCCTGCACTGCTGGGGGGTGGGGGTGATAGGGGACATGAGTGGGTGCCTGGTGGAGGCTGCCCCTGGTGGCTGGGGGGTGGGGGTGGTGGGAGACATGGGTGGGAGCCTGTTGGAGGCTGCCCCACACTGCTGGGGGGGTGGGGGTGGTGGGAGACATGAGTGGGGGTCTGGTGGAGGGTGCCCCTGGATGCTGGGGGGTGGGGGTGCTGGGAGACATGAGTGTGGGCCTGGTGGAGGCTGCCCCTGCACTGCTGGGGGTGGGGGTGGTGGGAGACATGAGTGGGGGCCTGGTGGAGGCTGCCCCTGGATGCTGGGGGGTGGGGGTGGTGGGAGACATGAGTGGGGGCCTGGTGGAGGCTGCCCCTGCACTGCTGGGGGGTGGGGGTGATAGGGGACATGAGTGGGTGCCTGGTGGAGGGTTCCCCTGCACTGCTGGGGGGTGTGGGTGCAGGGGGACATGAGTGGGGGCCTGGTGGAGGGTGCCCCATGACTAATGGAGGTGGGGGTGCAAGGGGACATGAGTGGGGGCCTGGTGGAGGCTGCCCATGGTGGCTGGGGGGTGGGGGTGATAGGGGACATGAGTGGGTGCCTGGTGGAGGCTGCCCCTGGTGGCTGGGGGGTGGGGGTGATAGGGGACATGAGTGGGGGCCTGGTGGAGGGTGCCCCATGACTGCTGGGGGGTGGGGGTGCAAGGGGACATGAGTGGGGGCCTGGTGGAGGCTGCCCCTGCACTGCTGGGGGGTGGTGGTAGACATGGGTGGGGGCCTGGTGGAGGGTGCCCCACAGTGCTGGGGGGTGGGGGTGGTGGGAAACATGAGTGGGGGCCTGGTGGAGGCTGGCCCTTGTGGCTGGGGGTGGGGGTGGTGGGAGACATGGGTGGGAGCCTGGTGGAGGCTGCCCCACACTGCTGGGGGGGTGGGGGTGGTGGGAGACATGAGTGGGGGCCTGGTGGAGGGTGCCCCTGGATGCTGGGGGGTGGGGGTGGTGGGAGACATGAGTGGGGGCCTGGTGGAGGCTGCCCCTGCACTGCTGGGGGGTGGGGTGGTGGGGGACATGAGTGGGGGCCTGGTGGAGGCTGCCCCTGGTGGCTGGGGGGTGGGGCTGGTGGGAGACATGAGTGGGGGCCTGGTGGAGGGTGCCCCTGCACTGCTGGGGGATGAGGGTGCAGGGGGACATGAGTGGGGGCCTGGTGGAGGGTGCCCCTGCACTGCTGGGGGGTGGGGGTGCAGGGGGACATGAGTGGGTGCCTGGTGGAGGCTGCCCCTGGTGGCTGGGGGTGGGGGTGGTGGGAGACATGAGTGGGGGCCTGGTGGAGGCTGCCCCTGCACTGCAGGGGGTGGGGGTGGTGGGAGACATGAGCGGGGGCCTGGTGGAGGCTGCCCCTGGATGCTGGGGGGTGGGGGTGGTGGGAGACATGGGTGGGGGCCTGGTGGAGGCTGCCCCTGCACTGCTGGGGGTGGGGGTGATAGGGGACATGAGTGGGTGCCTGGTGGAGGCTGCCCCTGGTGGCTGGGGGGTGGGGGTGGTGGGAGACATGGGTGGGAGCCTGGTGGAGGCTGCCCCACACTGCTGGGAGGGTGGGGGTGGTGGGAGACATGAGTGGGGGCCTGGTGGAGGGTGCCCCTGGATGCTGGGGTGTGGGGGTGGTGGGAGACATGAGTGTGGGCCTGGTGGAGGCTGCCCCTGCACTGCTGGGGGGCGGGGTGGTGGGAGACATGAGTGGGTGCCTGGTGGAGGGTGCCCCTGCACTGCTGGGGTGTGGGGGTGCAGGGGGACATGTGTGGGGGCCTGGTGGAGGCTGCCCCTGCACTGCTGGGGGGTGGGGGTGATAGGGGACATGAGTGGGTGCCTGGTGGAGGTTGCCCCTGGTGGCTGGGGGGTGGGGGTGATAGGGGACATGAGTGGGGGCCTGGTGGAGGGTGCCCCGTTACTGCTGGGGGGTGGGGGTGCAAGGGGACATGAGTGGGGGCCTGGTGGAGGCTGCCCTTGGTGGCTGGGGGGTGGGGGTGATAGGGGACATGAGTGGGGGCCTGGTGGAGGCTGCCCCTGCACTGCTGGGTGGTGGGGGTGGTGGTAGACATGGGTGGGGGCCTGGTGGAGGGTGCCCCACAGTGCTGGGGGGTGGGGTGGGTGGGAGACATGAGTGGGAGCCTGATGGAGGCTGCCCCACACTGCTGGGGGGGTGGGGGTGGTGGGAGACATGAGTGGGGGCCTGGTGGAGGCTGCCCCTGCACTGCTGGGGGGTGGGGGTGGTGGGACACATGAGTGGGGGCCTGGTGGAGGCTGCCCCCGGTGGCTGGGTGTGTGGGGGTGGTGGGAGACATGAGTGGGGGCCTGGTGGAGGGTGCCCCTGCACTGCTGGGGGGTGGGGATGCAGGGGGACATGAGTGGGGGCCTGGCGGATGGTGCCCCTGCACTTCTGGGGGGTGGGGGTGCAGGGGGACATGGGTGGGTGCCTGGTGGAGGGTGCCCCTGTATGCTGGGGGGTGGGGGTGGTGGGAGACATGAGTGGGGGCCTGGTGGAGGCTGCCCCTGCACTGCTGGGGGGTGGGGGTGGTGGTAGACATGGGTGGGGGCCTGGTGGAGGATGCCCCACAGTGCTGGGGGGTGGGGGTGGTGGGAGACATGAGTGGGGCCCTGGTGGAGGCTGCCCCTGGTGGCTGGGGGGTGGGGGTGGTGGGAGTCATGGGTGGGAGCCTGGTGGAGTCTGCCCCACACTGCTGGGGGGTGGGGGTGGTGGGAGACATGAGTGGGGGCCTGGTGGACGGTGCCCCTGGATGCTGGGGGGTGGGGGTGGTGGGAGACATGAGTGGGGGCCTGGTGGAGGCTGCCCCTGCACTGCTGGGGGGTGGAGGTGGTGGGAGACATGAGTGGGGGCCTGGTGGAGGCTGCCCTTGGTGGCTGGGGGGTGGGGGTGGTGGGAGACATGAGTGGGGGCCTGGTGG
The DNA here is from genome assembly GCF_040938575.1 of Ambystoma mexicanum. Lineage (NCBI taxonomy): Eukaryota > Metazoa > Chordata > Amphibia > Caudata > Ambystomatidae > Ambystoma > Ambystoma mexicanum. The sequence goes on from NC_090922.1 coordinate 112,255,690, forward strand.
AGGGTGCCCCTGCACTGCTGGGGGGTGGGGGTGCAGGGGGACATGAGTGGGGGCCTGGTGGAGGCTGCCCCTGGTGGCTGGGGGGTGGGGGTGATAGGGGACATGAGTGGGGGCCTGGTGGAGGGTGCCCCATGACTAATGGGGGGTGGGGGTGCAAGGGGACATGAGTGGGGGCCTGGTGGAGGCTGCCCATGGTGGCTGGGGGGTGGGGGTGCAAGGGGACATGAGTGGGGGCCTGGTGGAGGCTGCCCCCGGTGGCTGGGTGTGTGGGGGTGGTGGGAGACATGAGTGGGGGCCTGGTGGAGGGTGCCCCTGCACTGCTGGGGGGTGGGGATGCAGGGGGACATGAGTGGGGGCCTGGCGGATGGTGCCCCTGCACTTCTGGGGGGTGGGGGTGCAGGGGGACATGGGTGGGTGCCTGGTGGAGGGTGCCCCTGTATGCTGGGGGGTGGGGGTGGTGGGAGACATGAGTGGGGGCCTGGTGGAGGCTGCCCCTGCACTGCTGGGGGGTGGGGGTGGTGGTAGACATGGGTGGGGGCCTGGTGGAGGATGCCCCACAGTGCTGGGGGGTGGGGGTGGTGGGAGACATGAGTGGGGCCCTGGTGGAGGCTGCCCCTGGTGGCTGGGGGGTGGGGGTGGTGGGAGTCATGGGTGGGAGCCTGGTGGAGTCTGCCCCACACTGCTGGGGGGTGGGGGTGGTGGGAGACATGAGTGGGGGCCTGGTGGACGGTGCCCCTGGATGCTGGGGGGTGGGGGTGGTGGGAGACATGAGTGGGGGCCTGGTGGAGGCTGCCCCTGCACTGCTGGGGGGTGGAGGTGGTGGGAGACATGAGTGGGGGCCTGGTGGAGGCTGCCCTTGGTGGCTGGGGGGTGGGGGTGGTGGGAGACATGAGTGGGGGCCTGGTGGAGGGTGCCCCTGCACTGCTGGGGGGTGGGGGTGCAGGGGGACATGAGTGGGGGCCTGGTGGAGGCTGCCCCTGGTGGCTGGGGGGTGGGGGTGATAGGGGACATGAGTGGGGGCCTGGTGGAGGGTGCCCCATGACTAATGGGGGGTGGGGGTGCAAGGGGACATGAGTGGGGGCCTGGTGGAGGCTGCCCATGGTGGCTGGGGGGTGGGGGTGCAAGGGGACATGAGTGGGGGCCTGGTGGAGGCTGCCCCTGCACTGCTGGGGGGTGGGGGTGGTGGTAGACATGGGTGGGGGCCTGGTGGAGGGTGCCCCACAGTGCTGGGGGGTGGGGTGGGTGGGAGACATGAGTGGGGGCCTGGTGGAGGGTGCCCCTGGATGCTGGGGGGTTGGGGTGGTGGGAGACATGAGTGGGGGCCTGGTGGAGGCTGCCCCTGCACTGCTGGGGGGTGGGGGTGGTGGGAGACATGGGTGGCGGCCTGGTGGAGGGTGCCCCACAGTGCTGGGGGGTGTGGGTGGTGGGAGACATGAGTGGGGGCCTGGTGGACGCTGCCCCTGGTGGCTGGGGGGTGGGGGTGGTGGGAGACATGGGTGGGAGCCTGGTGGAGGCTGCCCCACACTGCTGGGGGGGTGGGGGTGGTGGGAGACATGAGTGGGGGCCTGGTGGAGGGTGCCCCTGCACTGCTGGGTGGTGGGGGTGGTGGTAGATATGGGTGGGGGCCTGGTGGAGGCTGCCCATGGTGGCTGGGGGGTGGGGGTGATAGGGGATATGAGTGGGGGTCTGGTGGAGGCTGCCCCTGCACTGCTGGGGGGTGGGGGTGGTGGTAGATATGGGTGGGGGCCTGGTGGAGGGTGCCCCACAATGCTTGGGGGTGGGGGTGGTGGGAGACATGAGTGGGGGCCTGGTGGAGGGTGCCCCTGGATGCTGGGGGGTGGGGGTGGTGGGAGACATGAGTGGGGGCCTGGTGGAGGCTGCCCCTGCACTGCTGGGGGGTGGGGGTGGTGGGAGACATGAGTGGGGGCCTGGTGGAGGCTGCCCCTGGTGGCTGGGGGGTGGGGGTGGTGGGAGACATGAGTGGGGGCCTGGTGGAGGGTGCCCCTGCACTGCTGGGTGGTGGGGGTGCAAGGGGACATGAGTGGGTGCCTGGTGGAGGCTGCCCCACACTGCTGGGGGGGGTGGAGGTGATAGTGGACATGAGTAGGGGCCTGGTGGAGGGTGCCCCATGACTGCTGGGGGGTGGGGGTGCAAGGGGACATGAGTGGGGGCCTGGTGGAGGCTGCCCATGGTGGCTGGGGGGTGGGGGTGATAGGGAACATGATTGGGTGCCTGGTGGAGGCTGCCCCTGGTGGCTGGGGGGTGGGGGTGATAGGGGACATGAGTGGGGGCCTGGTGGAGGGTGCCCCATGACTGCTGGGGGGTGGGGGTGCAAGGGGACATGAGTGGGGGCCTGGTGGAGGCTGCCCATGGTGGCTGGGCGGTGGGGGTGATAGGGGACATGAGTGGGGGCCTGGTGGAGGCTGCCCTGCACTGCTGGCGGGTGGGGGTGGTGGTAGACATGGGTGGGGGCTTGGTGGAGGGTGCCCCACAGTGCTGGGGGGTGGGGGTGGTGGGAGACATGAGTGGGGGCCTGGTGGAGGCTGCCCCTGGTGGATGGGGGGTGGGAGTGGTGGGAGACATGGGTGGGAGCCTGGTGGAGGCTGCCCCACACTGCTGGGGGGGTGGGGGTGGTGGGAGACATGAGCGGGGGCCTGGTGAAGGGTGCCCCTGGATGCTGGGGGGTGGGGTTGGTGGGAGACATGAGTGGGGGCCTGGTGGAGGCTGCCCCTGCACTGCTGGGGGGTGGGGGTGGTGGGAGACATGAGTGGGGGCCTGGTGGAGGCTGCCCCTGGTGGCTGGGGGGTGGGGTTGGTGGGAGACATGAGTGGGGGCCTGGTGGAGGGTGCCCCTGCACTGCTGGGGGGTGGGGGTGCAGGGGGACATGAGTGGGGGCCTGGTGGAGGGTGCCCCTGCACTGCTGGGGGGTGGGAGTGCAGGGGGACATGAGTGGGTGCCTGGTGGAGGCTGCCCCTGGTGGCTGGGGGGTGGGGGTGGTGGGAGACATGAGTGGGGGCCTGGTGGAGGCTGCCCCTGCACTGCTGGGGGGTGGGGGTGGTGGGAGACATGAGTGGGGGCCTGGTGGAGGCTGCCCCTGGATGCTGGGGGGCGGGGGTGGTGGGAGACATGAGTGGGGGCCTGGTGGAGGCTGCCCCTGCTCTGCTGGGGGGTGGGGGTGATAGGGGACATGAGTGGGTGCCTGGTGGAGGCTGCCCCTGGTGGCTGGGGGGTGGGGGTGATAGGGGACATGAGTGGGGGCCTGGTGGAGGGTGCCCCATGACTGCTGGGGGTGGGGGTGCAAGGGGACATGAGTGGGGCCCTGGTGGAGGCTGCCCATGGTGGCTGGGGGGTGGGGGTGATAGGGGACATGAGTGGGGGCCTGGTGGAGGCTGCCCCTGCACTGCTGGGGGTGGGGGTGGTGGTAGACATGAGTGGGGGCCTGGTGGAGGGTGCCCCACAGTGCTGGGGGTGGTGTGGGTGGGAGACATGAGTGGGGGCCTGGTGGAGGGTGCCCCTCAGTGCTAGGGGGGGAGGGGTGGGGGGATGGGAGACATGAGTGGGGGCCTGGTGGAGGCTGCCCCTGCACTGCTGGGGGGTGGGGGTGATAGGGGACATGAGTGGGGGCCTGGTGGAGGCTGCCCCTGGTGGCTGGGGGGTGGGGGTGATAGGCGACATTAGTGGGGGCCTGGTGGAGGGTGCCCCATGACTGCTGGGGGGTGGGGGTGCAAGGGGACATGAGTGGGGGCCTGGTGGAGGCTGCCCCATGACTGCTGGGGGGTGGGGGTGCAAGGGGACATGAGTGGGGGCCTGGTGGAGGGTGGCCCACAGTGCTGGGGGGTGGGGGTGCTGGGGGACATGAGCAGGTGTGCAGGGTAGTCCCCTGTTTTGTGGGCTGCCTGCAGGGGCCGTGGAGGGTGTACAGGGAACACCTGTGAGGACCCACCCAGCCTAATCGCGTGTGTAACTTCCCGCGCACCCCTGTAATACACGTACCCAGCCAAATCGCGTGTGATAATTCCCGCGCACCCCTGTAATACACGTACCTGGCCAAATCGCGTGTGATAATTCCTGCGCACCCCTGTAATACACGTACCCAGCCAAATTGCGTGTAAAACTTCCCGCGTACCCCTGTAATACACGTACCAAGCCAAATCGCGTGTGATAATTCCTGCGTACCCCTGTAATACATGTACCCTGGCTAATCGCGTGTAAAACTTCACGCGTACCCCTGTAATACACGTACCCTGGCCAATCGCGTGTAAAACTTTCCGCGTACCCCTGTAATACACGTACCCTGGCTAATCGCGTATAAAACTTCCCGCGTACCTCTGATATAAACGTTACCCGCTTTGCGTTCCTTGTTTGGCAGCCCAGTAACTGGTCCAGGGTTAGCGCAGCCCTTTGCGATGATTTAGCGATTTTGATGGCTTTTCCTTGCGCAAGGGCGTTCTTGGGGGCGTTACTGGCGCTGCTGCAGGGTTGCTGCGATACTCTGCGCCACGGCTGGTTTGGGAGCCTAAAATCCATGAATACGCTGTGCGTGAAAATCGGTTTTAGCGTATGCGCCTGGCGCAGACAATCGCACGCGGACACTCTGCGCCAGCCGCTTGCGATACTTTACTGCGAAATTCTATGAATTACCCTGACAGTCTTTAAGGAAGGCATGAGGTACGTACCATTATCACGCTTACGTACACTTGACGGTCTATTGCCAATGAACTATGATGCAAGTAAAGTGAAAGCTGATATTCCTGGCATTCTAGAATACAATAGACTGCGTTCACTGTACACCCCTCATCTGAAACAATATCCTGTTCCAGATAAAGTAAAACGTGGTAAAAGAAAACTAAATGAAACAGAAATGCAACAGAATCCAACATCAAATTTCTCAAAGAAAAGAAAAGAAGCTAAAGTTTCAGCAATTACCACAAACAAAGAAGAACCTATTAGGGAATGTAAACCAGGGCCGTCAGCAACGAAGGAACAGAAATTCCGAAAAATGCACTCAGATACAGAACTAGCTGCTCCATTCAAATTTGCAAATGAAAGTGGGTACGTTGCTATGCAAATGTAGCAATAAATATTCTATTTCAAATGCCACCAATTGTTAACAATATTTACTTGCACAGTACAGACCAATTGTGTTTGCAAATATTAGTGCTTCATAGAAATGCAACAAGCAATCCTGACAACACATACAGTGATCATGGAATACAGCAAGAATTGGACAACTGTGCTGGAATGGTGAGATTCACTCTGAACTCACGAGAAGATCCACAAGAATTTTTAATGTACTTACTATTAGTATTGGAAAACAAAAGCATACCTGTAAATTAAATCTTCGAGATTTCGTACATGTGGAAACATACATGCACTCTCTGTAGCAATGTGATACAGGAAGAAATCCCAAATGAGCGATTTGTGTATGTGCCATATCAAATTGTGAAAGCATTCAATTTCAGCAACTTGTACAGAATGCAAACCATGGCAGATTATTGTCACGACCTGTGAGCCAGAACCCCACTGGCATGGTCACATGCCAGGTAGGGTTAGAACTCAGGGTTCATTTGGGGCCCCTAGGGCCTTGCATTATCATCATGGACTCTCCAGGAGTCAGTCCTGGCGCCTTTGGCGCCAGGCTCATGTTGAGATTGGGACTTTACCTTGAAGGGACTACATTTTCTGTAAAGGCCTGCAGCCAACATGGAGGCACCCATACAGTCTAGTTCCTAAGAACCAGACTGTGCGGTGCAGTGTTTTAGGGTGTGGTAGCCCAGACTACTTTACCTGGACTACTTTACAGAGGGCTATATAAGCCACACCCCAACTACAGAACGTGCTTCGCGTTATTCTGCAGCCAGCAGCGTGACGCTCATCGTGTCCAGAGACCAGCACCCAGCGATTCTTGAATAGCAGACCTGCAGAGGAGACAAAAGAACATCATTAGCATTCTCTTCTTACCTGCAACTTTCCATCCGTTGATTCCTGCTGCTCGCGGTCTTCCATCCAGTTGGCAGCATCACCAGGACACCACGAACGCACCGGAACGAAGCACCTGGAGGGAGAGAGAAAGAAGGACAACGTTAAACAGGTTACTCACGGCATTCATAGCAGTAATCACAAAATCCTCTTCACTTACAAGCCCACATGGGTTTTATCTAGTGCAGTGGTTTTGGCGAAGATGTGTACTTTTGGGTGCGTGGTTGCAGGCTGTATGCCATACACCCAAGCATGCACCCAAAAGGAAACTTTTAAGCACTGCAGTTATAAGCCACTTCACAACCATATATTGAAATGTATGAACATACACCTAAGATTTTAGGCCCTGCCCACAAACAGTGAAGCATTTCAGAGCTACAGAGACATCCCTAGTATTCAACATCAGTCCTGTGGCTGTGGGGAGGGTCTGCAGTCATGAGTGCATGGGCGCAGGCTATGCACCAAACAGAACAGTTGTATGTAGTGTACTTACAAGGCACAATGGGTGTGATCTGGTGTGGTAGTGCATCACTCAGGTGGCTGTGGGAAGGGGCTGCAATCATGGGTATATGGCCGAAGGCCATTCCCCCAAAAGCACATTTGTATGTAGTGTACTTATATGCCGCAATGGATGTCATATGGTGTGGTAGTAGTGGCCAGGATGCAGAGTATTTGAACAAAGTAATAAGAACTGCAGTTGTAAGCAACTGTGCATTTTAAATACTGTACACCCATACATTGATAATTCTATGGCCTCAAACTCACGTCTGAAACCTGTGGCTACAAACTACTGCAACATATCACAGCTATTGGTACACTTGTACTATGCAACGTCACTAATATGGTTGTGGGGAGGGCGTAGCATTTTGGGAGCATGGCCAAAGGCCATGCTCCCAAAACCAACTCTGTATATAGTGAAATGAGAAGGCACAATGGTTCCGATATGCTGTGGTTTTTCTGGCCAGGACCCACAGTCTTGACTGCATGCCCAAAGGCCATGAACCCAAGACTGAAGTCATAAGCAGTGGAGTTATAAGTGAATATGGGAGTGGTGTAATGCGCTAGTTGTGTGCACACCGTAATGTCTTGGCTGCATGGCTGCAGACGATGGTCCCAACAGTAAATGTATAAGTAGCTAATTTACAAGGATCATGGTTTCGATATGCAGCAATGGTTGTGGCTAGGAAGTATACTCTTTGTACTTTGGTCGTAAGGCGCAGGTCGTAGATTAGACACTGAAGATGCAAGGTCCAGCCTCCAGCCACTGCAGCATATTACTACCATAGATTAGACGTGTAGATTCGCATGTGTAGAAAATGACTGCCAATATACTTACTCCTTACTCTGTTCAGAATCCACATATATTTTTAAATGCTTTTCGTACTTGGCGGAAGTATCCCTTTTTTAATTTCTGTGATAAAAGAAAAAGGTCTGTTAGTCTTCGCATTTTATGAAAACTTACTACATTGCATAATAGACAGTTTACCTTTTTTTTTTTGGACCGTCATATTTAGTTTAAAAACCAGTGTACTGTGCATTGTGCTCAGTTTCTGTGTTTGCTTTTCTAATCCTTGGGTCTGGGGAAAAAAATCCTTGTCAGATTAAAAAAAACCTTCTTTTGCTATGGTACTAACTACTTCCTTGTTTCCTTTGAGTGTTTCCTTCATCTTTCTGATTAATTTTATGTTTGTTGCCTTCCTGCTGATTTTTAACAACAGTTACATACCTGTAGGAGTATTGTAACTGTGCATTTGTTCCTACAGATCTGTGATATTCATTTATTTGTGTCGTTGTTATGTACTGTTTCCGTCATCTTTCTGATTAATGTTATGTTTGTTGACTTCCTTCCAATTTTTAACAACAGTTAGATACCTGTAGGCGTATTCTAACTGTGCATTTGTTCCTACAAATCTGTGATATCCATTTATTTGTGTCATTGCTATTTCCTCTTGGGCAGTTAGATACCTATTGGCGTATTCGAACGGTTTGCAGTCTTTCACATAATTTTAATGTGCTGTGGTGGTTGTGGCCAGTTGTGGCCAGGGCCTACAGTCTTGGAATTAAGGCCTTCGGCCTTTGACCGAAGGCCATGAATCAAAGACTCTAGGCCCTGGCCACAACCACTGTAGCATGTCACACCCATGGCGGTGTACTAATGAATACAATAATACCCATAGGAAAAAGTATTGCAATTATGGCATGTTGTCAATTTCAATGTGCTCTACCACTATGCGTCTCCTTACAACAGTGACAAGTTTCCTGTGCACTGCATGGACTGAAATGCTACCATTATTACACCCCTCATTTTCTGTGCATACAAGGTGGCCATAGAAAATACATCGTGAAGACCGACCCCCAGAACAAATGCATTGATCACCCATGTCTTACTGTCTGACCCTGTCCCAACGCTCTGTGATACAGCAAAAGAGTTTTATAAATATAGCATGTGTACGCTGGTTGTCGCTCCGCTATCGGTGGATCCAAGATGTCGGGCGCAGCCAAACAATCTGACACAGAACACGTCTCGCAGCAGCCAATCGGCAGAGACGTTGCGTGTCAGCGGTCATGGCGCGAGCCCATTAGCCAATCGTTATCTTGTCTGCGAAGCGAACAGGGAAGTGTGACCGCGGAGCGGACATAGATATCACAAATTTTTTGAGACATACTTTTTGGTCGTTTTAAAGAAAAATACTGCACGGATTGTCACCAAATTTACAAAAGCATGCTTTCTGGACTAAGCCCCTATACCTGCCGTAAATTTCGTGAAAATCCGTCCAGCAGTTTAACCTGACCTGTAGCCATGCGCACATTTTTTCCCCCATTCAGTCTATGGGAAAAAAAGAAGTTTTGGAACCCCCCCTATAACTCTTCCCCCCCTGGACCAAACATCACAGAACTTTGCAAAAAAAATGAGAGTGGCCAATATACTTTTTTTTGCAAAGTTTGGTGAGGATTCGTCCAGGGGGAGAAGAGTTATGAGCCGCCCAAAAAGTGCTCTTTCTATCGAAACAGCAGCTTAACCATAACTACACGGCCACTACCGTGTAGTATATATATATAGTGTAGTTATGGTTAAGTTGCTGTTTTTTTTGCTGCAAGAAGCAAAAAAAACTGGTGTTTTTTACCGCAAAAGTCTGCGAACAGTTCGGATGTTCGCGAACAGTCCTGTGAAAGTTTGCGAACACCTTAGCATTACAGAGTTGGTGAAATGCAGTTCTTGGATGGCTTATAACTTTGGCGCCATTTAATAGAACTGCATGAAATGTTGCATGTATATTCCTGGGCTGATTCTGAGTGGGTATGCAATGTTTGGTGGGATTCTGTCATGAGGGGGCAAAATTAGAGGGGGGTCTCAAAATAATGTAAAGGGTTATACATGAGGTGCCATTTGACGAACCCTCACTTAATTTGGGAAACTGATAATATTTTTCCGAAGTTTGGTAGGATTTTGTGAAGAGGGGCAAAATGAGAGGGGGGGTCCCAAATTAATGTAAAGGGTTATACATGAGGTGCCATTTGACGAATCTACACTTCATTTGGGAAACTGATAATAGATCAAGATATACATGTTTTTGTGAAGTTTGGCGGGATTCTGTCGAGAGCGAGCAAAATTAGAGTGGGGGTCCCAAAATATTGTAAAGGCTTATAAATGTGGTGGCATTTGACAAATCTACACAAAGGTTTGCAAAAAGATTATAGAGCTAGATTTATATGTTTACGTAAAGTCTGAATGGATTTTGTCAAGTGGGGGCTAGGTTATGTGCATACATTTGACACTTTTGAAAAAATAAAACATGGGTGGATTTCCAGCAAACTTGCGTAAAAAGCATTGGCAAGGACCTACAAGCATGGTTTTGCAAATGTGCCAGTGTTTTATTATTTGACAAGTGTCATAATGTAGCTACAAAAAATAGCGGTATACCTTTAGTGACTGAGGGGTAGCCTGTGGCCATGGGCAGTGGCCAGATTGTCCAGGTCATGGAATAAGGTCATGATCCGGACATTCTGGCTACTGGCCATGATCACAAGGGACAAAACATAGGATTAAAGTGGCCATGTCCACCTGGGTCTGGCTTTGTGGTAAAGTTATTCGAAATTAGGATAGATTTGAAAGGGAAGAAAAATGTGCTTGTGGTAATATGGTCATAGGGTTCTCTTTTTGCCTTCTGCAGGCTGCTATGAAAAGTGAAGAGAGGCCCTGTATGGAACCCTCACCTTCCCTTTCCATGGTGGCCATCCTGGAAAAGGATTTTCCTTCCTACACCGGGACGCCTGCGGCGTCCCGCTGTTGGAAGGAAAATCCTATTTTTTAGCACCCCAGGTTCCCGCTTTGGGAACCTAGGCTGCTAATGGCCTTCATCCCCCATTTCAGGTGCTGGAATGGGGGGATAATGGTCCAGAGACCTGGTTATCCACCCTCGCTTCGCTTGGACTGATAACTTGAGCTGCTGGGCCGGTATCCACCGTTCCAGTCCCTAGAACAGAGGATGAACGCCACAATATTCTCATTAGCATAACACAAAATGCAAATGGAAATGGTGGAAAATGTTATTTCGTCTATGTACTTTACTGAGAAATATAAAGTAGAAGAAGTCTATACATGTTTTTTGTTCTATTTTGTAACTGTGAAAAGTGGTTCCTAAAGGAATTTGTCATTTGTTGTTTTTGGATGTATTTTGTTGGGCAGGAGAGCTGAGAACGAAAGGTGGGGAGGGAAATAAGGGAAGAGCAACCAAACACTAATATGGAGGGACAGGTAGACAAGGGAAAATGTTGCGCGTGTGTTATTTCTAAGTTAGGGGGCACTGTTTCTCATGCTCTTTGATTAAAGGAGTGGTGGTGGCTCTTGGGGAGGAGGTATGGCATTAGCTGATGCCATTTTAAGATAAATAGCAGTTTTGCTAAAAGTATGTCCTGTGTACTAGATTGTTAATGGATAATGAGTAGGAATAGGTGTTGGAGCTGTGCAAGGGAAATTTTGAAGTTGGAAGTTCCTAGATTAGTAGAAAATGCAGTTGCGAACTGTCCGCCAAGTAGAGATCTTATTGTGAAGTGCGGACGGTTGTCAGACACGTCATCATGCCGCGTGCCAGCGTATGGTCATGTTCCACTGTCCGGAAAGGTCCGCTATGAAGTCAGATGTTCGTAGATGTCTACGGATGCAAAACTAGTTGAAATAGTGTCAAGAAGTGTATAGAAGTGTTAAAAATGTGTCCAGATGGTGTGAAATGGCAGAGTTTTAAGGTGAACATTTGGAAATTGGACACAAATATTGCTATATTGGGTAACTAAAGCATGATATTAGAAAGTTGTAGGAAAAAAGCATGCACTGGTAAAAACCTATGAAATTCAATGAAAAAACTTTGTTAAAGGGACGTTATGGTTAAGTTGCACTAATAAAAACCTATGAAATTCAATGAAAATACTTTGTTAAAGGGACGCTATGGTTAAGTTGCACTAATAAAAACCTTTGAAATTCACTGAAAAAACTTTGTTAAAGGGACGTTATGGTTAAGTTGGACTAATAAAAACCTATGAAATTGAAAGAAAAAACTTTGCTAAAGGGACGTTATGGTTAAGTTGCACTATTAAAAACCTATAAAATTCAATTAAAAAACTTTGTTAAAGGGACGTTATGGTTAAGTTGCACTAATAAAAACATATGAAATTCAAAGAAAAACTTTGTTAAATATATATATATATTTTTTTTTTAAGAATGGTTCACAAGATAATAAATCAGGTATATCACAAAGAAATGTAATGAAAGAATAAATATATATATATATTGAGCTCTACAAGTTTTGGCTATCAAGACTTCATCAGGAGCGAAAATTAGTTGTAAAGTTCCAGTTTCTTCAATTCAGAAATCTACAATTAAAATAAAACACACATAATAAAGACAATGGGCCTCATTACGACCCTGGCGGAAATCGCGGTGCTAAATGCACCGCGGAGCACGGCGGAAAGCTGCCGATAGCGCCATGGAGGATGGCGGATTTTCCGCCCCATGCCGACCTTGGCGGGGCGGTAAATCCCCATTCCCCATTTTACCCTTCCCCATTCCCATTTTTGCCCCATAGGGTATAATGGGAGTGGGGAAGGAGTTAATTGCGCCACCGTAAAATACGGTGGCGTAATTAACAACAAGGTCCCGTAGCGCCATGGATTTTTCCGCCCGGAAAAACCAGGCGGAAAACGTTCCATGGCGCTACGGGAACTCGTAGTAGGGCGGACGGGTCCGCCGCGAATAACGCTGGCGTAAACCCACTCCGCCAGGGTCGTAATGAGGCCCAATATATATCAATTTCATATCTCAATTAACAGTAAATACTAGACCTCACATGTTTTGGTGTAGTCATTCACCTGGATTTGGTAATCAAGCGATCCAAAGAGGCTAGCCAAACTAGTTCCCAGAAGTTTAGAGGTAAAAAAGATCCTCATGAGTTTTCCCTAATCAATAGGTAGCTGTAAAGTTGAGACACATAATCAAAAGTCAAGGACAACTGATGTGTATATAAAAATGCACTAATCTGCTGAGTGGAAATCGTACCTCTCAAATTAGTATAAAATGTCTGGACATTTGGGTTGAGGTGGTTGGTCTCTCGAAGTCAATAACGTTGTCTCTTGTGATCTAATGGATAGCACATTTAATATTCCAAGAAAATCTAGGCTCAAGGACAGTCTTGTTTAAGGCTTAAGATGTTCTTAAAAATGGATATTTTAGGGTGTAAGACAGAGATCTCTAGTGAATAGATAGTTGTACATTGTTATGCTTATTGCCAATCATACCTTACACTCTGGTCTATGCTGTTTATAAGTGAATACTCAGATGCCCGAAGTCATCAAGGTGCCCTTGATAGTCAGATTGATGGTACAATTAATATTCAGAGAATAGTCTGAAAACGAGACCAGTACTCTTGTTATGAGCACATAGTTGTCTTGTAATCATATCAAAAAAATCTCAAAAATGACAGCACAATTTAAAAATATATACTAAAAGGTATGTGCGTGTAGTTGTCTTGTATTCATGTAAAATAAAATCTGAAAAGTTACAGGAGGATTCAGGGTACATATACTAAGGTGTATGCGGTCACAGGATGTTGTAAGTAGGCCAATTGGTGGAAAGCATCCAGAGCATCAAGCAGTGATTTCGAACTATAGGTTAGCAAGTAAATGGATCTATCTTGTGCAGCTGTTTAGCCGCAAACTTACCCGCAGGTCCAAGATAATTGGAGAACGCTGGTTTCTTGCAATGAGTAAAGTGGCGCTTCCAAGATGGCCGTAATTTGAGATGCGCATACTAGGGTATTGTGTCATCATTTCAAAACGTGATAACGTTATATGTAAACAAAATAGCGAAAGAAGTGGAACACATTCAAATAAGGTTGTATAAGTGGTTGCAGAATTACATTAAAAAATAAAAGGGATCTTTGTGAGAATTGAACACAGAGTTGACAAATATTTATCTTGAAGAGATTGGTAAACAGAATTTTATTTAAGCATTGCATGACTCCGGTTGTAGTATGTATGTCTATCCTAAATAGCGCCAATTAGTAATAAATAGGATTTATTTATTTATTCACATTTGATGAGCGCACAGCAGGCCGAAGACATTGTGGCGCTAGTTACAGTGTTGCTTATACTTAGTTACATACAATTCATGTCCGTACGGTTACATTGGACGACATATACTTTTTCAGATATACGTTGAGCAGCAGGAGAACATGAGAACGGAGTTAGTTGAATAGGACAGTTTTGAGTTTTTTCCAGGAGGAAAATAGAGATGTATCAGCTCTGAGGTCAGTAGGCAGAGAGTTCCAGAACTTGGGTGCGAAGAAGGGGAAGCCTATGCCTCGTGCCTTGGTTCTGTTGATGAGAGGTATTGCTAGTTGATTGGTGTATTGTGATCTTCTCGGTCTCATGGATTGAGCTCTACCTATGGTGTCAGATAAGTAAGAGGGAGCTGAGAGGTTGATGCATTTATGGGTGGTTGTGAGAATTTTGAAAGAGATACGGTCTTTGACTGGAAGCCAGTGAGCTGTCTTTCTGGCTTGTGTGATGTGCTCTCTTTTTGATATGCTAAGGGCTGCTCTGAGAGCGTTGTTTTGGGTTGTTTGGAGCCTAGATAGGTTTTTGTTGGAGGTGCCGGCTAGGAGCGTATTACAATAGTCTAGTTTGGCTCCTATAGTTGCTCGGGCGATGGAGAGGCAGTTATCCTTGGTTAGAAATGGTTTTATTGCGTTAATGAGTTTAGTACTCAATGCAGAGGCCGAGACTATACTAGGATTGTGAGTAGATATGTAATGTTCAACTTTCGGGGATCTAATAAGTCGACCTGTAAGGGGAGACTGTAATCTCATAAATTGCTAATCATAGAATGGGTCCAGTTGTATGACTACGTCCAAAGCACATTAACAATCTGCATGTTCCCATTTTGTTAGGTACATAAAGGCTTCTGATAGTAGTGGATCACTCATTTCTAGAGCAAGAACAGAATACAATAAACATTACATTTGTCATATACATTGTGTATCCACTGTACTATATATACAGTCATTTTATAATAGAATCTTTATCTTTTTTGAGTAATATAATGATTGAAGATTGATCATTTACAGAATACAGATTGAAACCAATATACATTATATTATAGTGTCTTCTATATCCAACATGTTATATATACAGCCTTATTATAGCAAGACCACCATTGTCTAGTAATGCTTTGTATTCAAATCTATTGTTCATTCATGTCTCTTATACATTTAGAGACTACATACCTCGTATTCACAACAGTATCTATCACTTGCAGATCGATATGACATTTAGAGGCTATGTATCTCATGTTCACAGATGTATACATCACTTACAGGTCTATATGGCAAGTAATGAAGGGTCAGTGTCCAAAATGTCTTTTCTTTCTTAAAGGAAGGCCCCTCGATTGAATTCGTCATTCATTCCTGATGGGTAAATGGAGTCCAACCCATCTATCCATACTAGCTCTTTCTGAGTCCATTTTTTGTTAAAGTTACCGTCTCTTGGGGATTTGTTCATCGTCTCGAGGATCACACAACGTAGGTCGACTACCGTATATCTTTTCTCGAGGAAATGTCTTGCTACTGGTGACTTATTGTTGTGGGTATGGATGTTGCTTTTGTGCTCATTCCACATGTCTTTGGCGCGTCTAGTTGTCTGGCCCACAAAAAGAAAGATACCACACGGGCAGCTCAATCCTTATATTATATTCCTTGTGTAACATGTGGCAAAATCTCTTAATGGGATTTTAATTCCTGAGCATGGGTGTCATACACTTTTGCCTTTCATGATGTTACTATAGTTATTACAGCTCAAGCAAGGAAAGGTACCAATCTTACGTTTATGTAAGACCTGTTGTTCGGGTTTAGTTTGTTTCTCGGCTTTCACCAAATGGTCACAGAAGTTTATTTCCCTCTTGTAAGCAATCATTGTTGGTTCAGGAAACAGTTTATCCAATTGGGGATCAAGTTTAATTAGTCTCCAGTTCTTTTTAGGTAGTCTTGTGACATGGTGACTTTGACTGCCGAATGTCATGGCGTAGAGAAAAGGGGTATCAGAACTTTTAGATTTCGGGACCAGAGGATTTTTCCTGGTTTGTAGTTCAGCCCTTGCTCTTGCTGTTCTGACTATATCAGATGGGTAGCCCCTGTCTTGGTATCTTTCACATATTTTGTCTGATTCCATTTTGAAAGTAGACTCATCTGAGATTATTCTAGGTAATAGTAAGAATTGACAATATGGTAGATTGTCTTTTAAATGTCTTGAATGATGGCTAAGATAATGCAGTGTGTTATTGACATCAGTTTGTTTATGAAATATAGTTGTTGTGATCTCATTGTTGATTATTTTGGGCTCTACATCGAAAAAATGTAGCTGTGGTTTACCAATTTCCATCGTAAACTTAATCCACAGGTGTATTGAATTGAGAAAAAACTGAAACGTCTGTAGTTCTTCTAGATCGCCGGTCCATATTGCGAAAATATAATCCATGTACCTTTTCCACATAAGCAGTACAGAGGACCAGTGTTCATGCTGTAACACAATGCTATATTATAGGTGGTACATAAAGATGTTTGCGTACTGAGGCCATTGCTGACCCCATTGACGTTCCGGATGCCTGTAGGTAAAATTGTTTATTAAATCGAAAGTAATTATTGTGTAGAAAGAGTTTTGCTAGTTCAAGTGCAAAGACCCTTGATAATTGGCAATGTTCTGCCTGTAGAAGGGCCCACTCCAGAGCTTCAATACCCTCAGTATGCGGAATCGATGAATAGAGACTTTGTACGTCAAATAATATAGAGTACAGTCAGATGGTAGTCATCCCAAATCTTTAAGACATTTCAGGAAATGTGATGTATTACGTATATAGGTTGAAGTGTGTTGAACAATTGGTTGAAGAATTTTGTCTACGCAGATAGCCAAGGGTTCAAATATGCTGTCAGTTCCAGCTTGCAGCAACGATCAGTTTCAGAGGTGGATTATCTAGGTTTTTATTAATCTTGGGAAG
Organism: Ambystoma mexicanum; assembly: GCF_040938575.1. Lineage (NCBI taxonomy): Eukaryota > Metazoa > Chordata > Amphibia > Caudata > Ambystomatidae > Ambystoma > Ambystoma mexicanum. The sequence continues at coordinate 112,272,209 of NC_090922.1, forward strand.
GCCGTAAAATACTGGAGTAATTGGAAAGACCTTCCATAGATAGGCTCTGGTCTTAGTATTTAGGATTCACTTATAAACAGCATAGACCGGGGTGTAAAGTATGATTGGCAACAAGTATAACAATGTACAACTGTCTATTTACTAGAGATCTCTGTCTTACACCCGAATATATGAATTTATAAGAACATCTAGAGCCTTACACAAGACTGTCCTTGATTCTAGATTTTCTTGGATATTAAATGTGCTATCCATCAGATTACAAGAGACACCATTGATGACTCCGAAAGACCAACCACCTCAACCCAAATGTCCAAACATTGTATACTAATTTGAGAGGTATGATTTCCACTCAGCAGAATAGTGCATCTTTATATACACATCTGTTGTCCTTGACTTATTATTATTTGTCTCAACTTTACAGCTACCTATTGATTGGTGAAAACTCATGAGGATCTTTTTTACCTCTGAACATCTGGGAACTAGCTTGACTATCCTCTTTGGATCGCTTGATCACCAAATTCAGGAGAATGACTACACCAAAACATGTAACTAGTATTATCTGCTAACTGAGATATGAAATAGATATAAATTGACTTTATTATGTGTGCTATTTGATTTGTAGATTGCTGACTTGAAGAAACTGGAACTTTGTACAACTAATTTTCACTCCTAATGAAGGCTTGATGGCCAAAATGCATAGAGCTCACTATATATATATTTTTATTTTCTGTGATTACATTTTTTTGTGATCTACCTGATATATTATCTGTTGAACACACTCTCCCCTGGTCAAATGAGGTAGTCATATTGAGCTTACTCATTATTTCGCTTGCCATTATATTCACTGGTGTCTCACGGGAATGAAATAGTGGTAAAGCTAAGTCATGCTCCCTTATAGAGAGTGAGAATTTGTCTGTAAAGGGAACCAAATCCATTGCTCCAGAGAATCCCTGTGCATTCATGCCATTGCCTGACATTGGGTATCTCCCTTCCCTGAAACAGGATCTGACCCCATGTCCACGAGAAAGGAAAAGGTCTTGTCAACTATCGTCACCCCTATACGTGGTTCCTCTGCCGGGTTGGGTGTCACTGATAGAATTGAACACATCAGGTCCATATGTGGGCTGTCCTATTGTGGGTGTAATTAAATCCCTGTACCTGTTAACTGGTTGCCACCCACAACAGTCACCCCCCCTAATTTCCGAATGGTAGTTGATCCCAAAGACTCTGCGAGTGTCGGTGTCCCAGCATCCTGCTGTGCTGCTTGAGGTGACTGCATATGTCGCTGCAACTGCTGTGCAGGTGGTGCCAGTGGGTATGGCTGTACGGGTCCCTGCATTTGTGGTGCTTGTGTCATAAGTTGATATGCTTGCAGGTATGTGTCTTGGCTCTGTGCTTGTCACTATGTTTAGTCCTTGGCATAATAGTTAGTCTGTTCTGCCTGGTATGTGGGTTGGTGCAGCATTACATCATTCTGTTGCACCCTACCTCTGCTGCGACACACTCAAGAAATGTGCCCTCTCCGTCCACACACCCAACACTGTGGTTGTCCCACCCATTGGTGTCTGATAGCCCCCTTGAAGCCCTCTGGTCCTTGCTGTATTTGATGTCCATTCCCTCTTCCCCTTGGTGCTCCACGTCTCCCTCTAAACCCTTCATGCATTTCTCTCAAGCCTGTGAAACCTCCCCCCGCAGGTGACGGTCTGTACTGTGCATGCAGTGCATCTTCTCCTTCCGCATTGGGTAAGATTGCCCCTTCCATTGAAAACTTTGATAATTTTTTCTGTACTAGCTTTGCTTTGCTTCCTCTTGTTTTCTATCCTGATGCCTTTTTCATGAGTTCTCTTACATTAGCCTACAATGGTGTACTATAGTTAGTTGAATATCTGACTGAGGTTTGGCCTCGACCCCCACTAGTTTCTTAAGCTGCTTTTGCACCTTTTCAGGTATCCCCTGACACAATATGTGATAAAATAACCCTACTGTTTTGTCCCACTGTTCACACATCTCTAACCTCCATATCTCTTGAATAGCTTGAATATATTAAAGTGGATCCTTGTCCTCTCTCATTTTGCATACCATAATTGCACTGTTGTCCGAGGTATCTGGTTATTACACTCTTAGAGCGTGCCACACGGCCGCTTGCCAATTATTGAACGGCAAACCATTGTGTGTCGTGTTCTGTACTGTAACCTCCTCGAGAATTGCGGAAAGCAAACTCTTCATGTCATCCATCGCTAATGTCATTCCTGATGTCAATCTCTCTAGCTCATATATCCACTTTCCAGCCCCAGCACTCAATGACGGTAACTTGCATCATAAACTGTCTTTTTCCATCTGCTGCCATGGTACATATTGAGGTTGCCCGCCTCCTTTCTCTAATAGTGGGAACTCTGTCAGTCCTATTCCTCTGCTTTGTCTCCCAATGTCTTTGGTGGTGGGAAACACCCTAGTCATTTCTCCATTCTTCCACCCTGGCAGATCCCTAAGCCTCTGCACATATGGGGTGATATTGCCTGTGCTGTATGCTATGTCTTTAGGACACTGAAGCTGCCCCCTTCCGTCATCCCTTAGACCATCCAAGGCTTTGTTGTCTCCCAATACTGTGTCTTTATCTGGGATTGCACCTTAGGCACCGAGAGGGACTCTCCTTTTCCTCGTCCTCATTCCCCAATAAATCTTTGTTGGAACCCGTGTCCCCATCAGTACTGTCAATGTCCTCCTGAAAGCTAAGCCTCCTCAATACTGTGTCTTCATGCTGCTTTCCTCCTGATCGGCCTATACTTCTGTGTTAACCCCTCATGGAGAGATCGATCTCATCTCTGTCTATCCATGGCATAGCCCTGCTACTTTTTCCACTTCTGTCTCGTTCTCCTCTCTGTTGTGTCTCCTTTTCTCCATTGTCACTAAAACATGCTAAACCCATCTTTACTTGTGCTGGCCTTAAAGAGCCACCCTCCTCTTCTTTGTGTCATGGTTCCGTAAGGAGTCGTTCGACTTCTAACTTTCTCTTGGCCTTCTTTATTTACACTTGCCTTTCCCTTGCTTCTTCTCCTTTTCTTTTTTCTATGTCCTCAAACTCTCTCTGTCTCCTTGAGTCCTGCACCTCTCGCGCTTATACGTTTTGTTTCTCTCTGCACACCCTTTCATTCTCTTCCTTCTCTTCCCTCTCCCGTCTTTCTACTTCCTCCATTATCTTTGCCCATTCTCTCGCCTCTTCTGTGTCTTTGCTACTTGCAACTTCCCTGCTCACGCACCCTGTCTCTTCTGCAACCTTCCCGTCCAATGTAAGCAATATCTGTCCACCTATCCATTCATTCGGTACTATTGGCTCTTGCCCCTCAAGGCTTTCCCCTTTCCCTAGGTCATTTTCCTTTAACCTCGCCTGAATCTCACTGCTCTCTTTGCATTCGCCACTGCATTCTGAACTCTGTTAGTTGCCTATTCAGACTCGCTTTGCCCCTCCCTCCCTCCTACTATATGCTGGAGGTGCAAATATGGGATTGGTGTATCCTACCACTGCTTTTAATTCTCTTGTGGGGTATAATCCCTGGGTGTATGCTGCTGCTCCTTCACTCACTGTTTGAGGAGGAGGAGAAGGGGGAGCCGAGGGCGATTCACTTTCTGCCTCTCACTGGCTCAGCATCCATTGTCACCATGCCAGGTCCCCTTCCTCGTCCTGAAACATTCTCCACAACTCTAATATGGCCATTTGTTTTCTTAACTTTTTCCCTTTGTAAGCTTTACGAATGTACGTGTTTAATTGTTGCTGCACACATTTGGAAAAGCTCCCCTCTTTTGGCCAGTGCTTTACCAATTTTGCGTCTGTGCCGCAGGTCCATTCTGTGCTATATTTACAGATTTTGTCCTTATATCGCGGGAGGGACTTACACATATGCTGTAGGGGTATGTCCCTCATATTTGTACCTGAATACATAATTGATCAATACTTACTTGACCTCGGGATTTAGACACATCCACCTTTTACGATACACTTAATTTCTCCTACCTCAAAATCAAGTAACAAATACCATTCTGATCATTAAATCACCACATCAGCCTCTCCGGCTCTCGACCAATACCACGGGTGGGCTCTGTGCAAAGCCCTTCTGCAGCTGTCCGCCCATAAAGGCTTAAATGACAATTCTGCTCATGCACTTTCCACGCTCTGCCCCAAAGGCACGTTCTTGATTCAAAACTCAATTATAGCTTTCAGTCACATAAAAGCTCTGCACCTCTAGTGCACCTTAAGTCCTACACAAAAAACTCATTGGTGGCGTCACCTCTACAATGAGGAAGAAATTGCTGACACCTGTGCCTTCAATTTATCTGCTTATACAGTCACTGAACACAATGACAATCCTGACAGAACATAAATAACATATATGCGTGGTCACCTTCCTGCCGAACCAACAGGGAAAACCAATAATTCATGTTCTCTACCTGTACCCATAGCGTCGCCTTATAGATAAAAAATATCTGTGTGAACACCCTCCATGATACAAGCTAGCTTTGTCTGCTAAACCCTATACACAGGAATATCAACATCTATGGCCCAATCTGCAATGCCCAAACCACAGGAAATCTAATATGTACATACATTTTGTCACCCATACCCTTCAGTCAATCGCCTAAGCTGACTGTCCAAACTAATCTCCTCAAGACCGAATGACAAAAGCCAAACAATACTGCTCCCTACCAACCAAAAACTCCCACACCACCATCAAGAGGAACCTGTTCACTCCCTCCCCTTTTTGCCATATAGCTGAGTCTATACTTAGACTCTATGGTCCACTGAGGTTGTTTGGACACCGACTATCCCCCAACCTGCCACTCTGCCTTTACGGTCTGCTGGGCGTCTCACAGAAAGTGGGCAGGAATTTATCCAAGGTGGTTCCTGAGGACCTTTTCATGGTGTGCACCTTCTGTGTGACTCTTGACTTTCAGGGTCACCTCACATCCCTCCAGGCATGTGTTGGCACAAGATGGCATATCACCAATCAAATGTAGTGAACCGTCCTCTGCTATCAGCTGTTGGAGGCTTGCGGATGGGGCCCTCACAGTATTTGTGCAGATACCTAGCAGAGGAACTTGGGCCCATCAAAGACCCCCCACCACAAGAATAGAAGACTCAGCCATGGGGCAAAGCATACTACCTTTATTATCCAACACAGACAGGGATCATACAGGACAAATAATGATTCAGCATTCTCAGCTTCTGAGCCTGTGCCACATGGTTTAATGCATGGGTGATGTCACAAATATTGGGTCCACCCAATAAACCTACGGGGTGTCTTCATAGGTCAGTTGGGGCTAACTATGTATATAAAAACTATACATAAGTCTGTTTATTGGTCCCCCATATCAGGTGTCTCCATCTGAGACTACCCCTGAAAGTTACAAACTACACTGTTGCAGGGTCGCAGGAAGACCATTGGCCCGTGCAACATTATATAACACCTCACAAATTGAGCTTCTGGATTGGCTCCAGCAGGTCCTCCCAGGCCAGGGACCCTTTCTGGTCAGAGAACTCATTGTACCTTTTGAAGGTGATGGGAAGGAATATGGAGCGCTGTGTGTTTCATATTGTTGCCACGGGTCTGATCACCTAGCCTGAGACAGTGCATGCAGGTTGCACTTTTTGTGGGAAACGCTTGTTTCATTCTACTCTGTCTCGCCGGGAACAGCTTCTCTTCCCACCACGAGTAAATGAGCATTGTCCTGTTAGGCTGGGTCATGTATGATGGGACCGAAAAGTGAAGCCTTTCTGTCTGCAATTATGAGGATTTTATTCTGAATTCTTGCCGGTGGCTTGCTGCCTCGGGAATAAGGAATTTTCCACCCACCCTTGTCCTTGGCTGTGAACACCAGCTCTGCGACTTGTGCTGCAGGGATTGTGTCTCGCCTGCCATGTATCTGAGGCCTGTCTTTCCAACCTGATTCACTTCAGTCACCCTATAGGTTCCCTATGTGACTTCATGGCTTCTTATGGTTAGATGCAATAAAGCATATGCAAGCTTGGTGCACATATATTCGGCACCTTGCTGTTTCGCTCTGGCGAAAGAAAGGAAAGGTTCTTAGCATTATGTAAATGTATCCGTCCTCTATCTACGGGGTCGGATTGGCCCCTTGGCCTTTTGGCCCGGGCCGAAATCTTCCCTGGGGAGTGGGGGCCGTTTTCTGGCAACTCCTGGGCCGGTTTGGAAAAAAAAAAGAAAACCTCTGCAACTTGCAATATGGATCTATACACAGAGATATTAATGATGCATATGGTGATCCATTCTTGTATGAAATGTGTATCACATTAGTGAAATCATAACCATAATTTTCATAGTGTACTTCGGAACAATGCTATTTCATGCCACTTCCTGTTTTGTCAAGTGGGTGAAAGGTCGTGTTTCATCACTTCTCGGAATGTCACTTTGGGGTGGGGTCAAATGACATCACTTCTGGTGATGTCATCAGAGGTCAAGGGTCGTGAGGTGAGAGGTGGGTCACTTTTTTGAGGCAAGGGGCGGGCCACTTTTTTTTGGGTGTATGGGCCTATTTCTTGTCCCAGTCTGACCCTGTCTACCTACAGGAGTTTTAAGCATGTGTTTCATTTCTACAAGCAATAAACTTGTGCATGTCTGTGTAGCTTCATGAATTGATGCATATTTGCTTCATGGCTAATGCATCTATGGTGTGATGTCTCTAATGGCGTCATCAATACCTGGCTTTGCTGTCAGTCGATCTGGTCCATTGATGAGACCTCTTTCTCCTCGGTTTAAATGGCTGTCTGAGAAAATATCTCTTGTCATACCTGTGATACATTGGTGCAGTCGGTGACTAGCTAAACAGCGAGTTACCCCTTTCATTCTTCATTCTGTGGGTTGGCAGTCGCATGGGGGCCAGAAGGGCCATTCAGGACATCTCTTCAGTTGTTTATTTAAAGATGCCACTGCTATGGAAACAGGAAAACATCTCTTTAGCGAGTGCAAGAGAACATATGTAGTACACTGACTTTATTGTCTAGATTTGTTTATGACATGGAGGCAGTAAACGCTAACAGGTTGTTGTGTCCTCTCTGGAATGGGAACAACATTTCTATAATAACTGTAGCAATACGTCTTTGATCTATTATATATGAATTTCTTACTGAAATGTATGTTTTTTAGATTACGAGCATTTGATCTGACATTTTATACTCTGTTTACAGTGATTGTATATACTGTGTACTTTTTTTGTTTCTTGCTTCCTTTGCTGATCATAAGTATAAAGGTTTTAATGATATACCATTCGTACTGAAATACATTAAAAAAATATGACATGCCTATTGCCCGCTTTAATGGTACAGATACCCATGTACAAGTAGCATGTGTTGCACCATCAGGTGGTTCTGGTAACATTCAATTTTCAGGCAACTCACCGTCCAGCACCCCTACTTCTGCTTGCACAAATAGCCTGCTGTGAATAATTTCAATATAGCACCTAGATGTAATATTTTCAATACGCAGCCAGATTATGGCACTTTTTATTTGTTTCTATTTTTATTTATTTGTTACGCGCCACAGCCCACAGACATCATGGTACATATAGACACACAAGACAGAACATCAAGAACAGGGCGAAATAGAATGATCATAGAGCCATTTGTTTATTTAAAATAGGTGGGTTTTCAAAAGGTTCCGAAAAGCTAACAGGTTACTTTTGTGTGGTAGATTCAGTGGCAGAGAATTCCAAGTGGAGAGTACACCGAGATGATGCAGCACGCTGGTCATGGGCTCTTAGTGGTTTGCAAGCTCATAATACAACGTGGAACGCAAGCAGGTGATCCACAAATACCTTAACATTCCTTCCTCTGTCCATGACCACCCACTGCGAATGTAGTTCCTTCCTGTGCAAGTTACTCCTCGTGAGATGCGTGCATTGAATTCACAGTGTACTAAGGCAACACAAGCAGATGCCGCACTAAGGCACCCAGTCATCACTAGTCAATGAGGAGGTGAGTACAGGTGGTACAGCCCAAGCATGAAGATATAGAACATTCTGATTGTACACAATGGGCCCAAGCTGAGAATGGGAAGTTTGTGTCTATTAATATGCAAGTGTGACAAGTTGCCAACCCCCTCAAATGTATCAGTGGTTGTGCAAATCCCCCACAGAGCGTGGGCGCTGCCAACCCTTTGCAGTTCGCAGCTGGGAGGTGTAAGTGGATCTAGGTCACCAAGCCTAAGCCCCGCCCACCTGGTGCCTTCCTGGTTGCCGCTCTTTTTCACCACTTAGCAAGCCCCTCCCACCTGGTGCCTTCCTGCTTGCTGCTCTTTTCCCTACTTAAGGAGCCCTCCAGCCTCTTTTTCCTTTGCAGCTCGAGAGCAGATGTAAGTGGATCTATGTCACCTGGCATAAGCTCCGCCCACCTGGTGCCTTACTGGTTGCCGCTCTTTTCCCTACTTAAGGAGCCCTCCAGACTCTATTTCCTTTGCAGCTGGGGAGCAGGTGTAAGTGGATCTAGGTTACCTGGCCTAAGCACCACCCACCTTCTTAGCCCTGCGTCTTCCTTCCTGCTCTTAACTCTTAGATCAAGGGCGTCTCTCGCCCAGGCGTCCAAAGTGAAGGGCAGTCAAAGAAAAGGGCAATTCTTGTTTGGCCCTGTTCTGACCATGAGGATCCAGGGTCTGTCCCTGTGCTAAGACAGCAGGTAAGCATGCACCAACATGTGTTTACACCCTCTGTTGCCACAGGCCAATCCCACCCTCTCTGGTCCCCCGTGTTGTTCCCTTGTCCCCCCCCTCCTTCCCACACACAGGAGTCTGTCCTGATACATTCTGGTTTCACCATCACCGTCTTGTGGCCAATGCTGGATTTTACTTTTATGGACTTCATTGATTCACGGTGCGTCACTCTATCTCAACTTTCATGCTGGACTTCCTTTGCATCTTGTACTTATGGTGGCCCTGAATCATGCTGTTACCATCTTCATCTTGTATCCTGGCTTGCAACATTATGTGTTACTACTGACTTCTGCAATTGTATTTGCTCTCCACTCTTGCGTCTCCACTCTTTTTGACTGCTTACTCTCTGTTCTCTCCTCCCCTCCCCCTTTTCCTATCTCCTCCCCTCCTCCCCTTACTTTCTTCTATGCACTTGCTCTATCAGAATTGTCCCTGGACCTAGTATGATAGCAACCTCGTCTGTCGCTCCCCCACCCCCTTACTGTCGCCGCCCCCCCACCCCAGCACTATCTGAAACATTGTCAGGCCTGGTATGATAGTCACTTGTTTTGTTCCTCCCCTCCCTTTCTGCACCCCTCACCTTTTGTTTTTCTCCGGCACTACCAGAAATGTCGTCAGGCCTAGTAAGGTAGTCGCCTGTCTGTTTCCATTTCCTTCCCACTCTCCCCCTCCCTTCCTTTTCTATGTCTTAGCTCTTGCACTATCTGAAATGTCGTCAGGCCGAGTACATTAGTTAATTTCACATCCTTACTGTTCATGGCCTGTAAGAATGTTGTTGTATTTTCCCTTGTTCCCTCCCTTGCCTTGAAGCGCTTTGAAACACATTGTGTGTATAGGCGCTATAGAAATAAACTATCATATCATATCATACTCTTCACCACACACTGTTACCGATTGTGCAATCTCCCAATTATCTGAGATGTTCTGTCTTTAATGAGTCTGCAGCCCAGCACTATCACCCTTTCAGAAGGACAGCACGTTGGAAAATGAGGATGTGTTTCTACGGTCTAGTCGCCCAAATGCAGAGAATGTTTGCCAGAGCCTGCGCAAAATGCAGACTGTTAAAGGTTAACAGCGTTTCTAAACGTGTTTACTTGGTACAGACCTCAATCCAAAAAAGTAGAGAAACGTAGTCTGGATCAATTGAACTCTCCCATTTGAAAACAGTGACATTGAAAGCCATCATTATTCCATGCTCTGCCTGTGGAGTAAAGGCGGCCCATTTTATATAGCGTCCATTTTAACTTCGCTATCGCTGACAACATGAGGCCCTTATTCTCCCATTCCCGCTTATGCTCTCTATCGCCTGCTCGAGTGCTTGTTCTCAGTGCTTTTGTGAGTTTAGCAGCTGGCAGTTTGGTATGAAGCGCATTACAGATTGATAACCCAATGAATAAATACTGCGCAGCTCTGCGCGCCTGCTGGGCTGAAACCCCCAAGCCCTGGCAGCGGTCTGCGGAACGCGGCCTGGCAACCCGCCCTGTGGTACTGCGGCTGTGTCAGTGTCTCAACCAGGCTCAATGGAAGGCGACATAATTGAGTAAGGAATCAGCGTTAAGCTGTTATGTGGAGTGTGGGGGCTGGGAGTTCGTGCGAGGACACACGGGCCTATTTCTGGAAGTAAGTGCCGAAGGCGGTAAGAGCTAGAACCCGGAAGAATGCAAGCTGAGACTAATGGAGAGTCCATCTGAGGCAATGGGAGTGATAAGGAGAGGGGACATGTCACATGTGTGAAACACTGCGTCATACGTTCTTAACGGCTGGACCAAGAGAGCCAGAAGGACAACAAGATGCAGGAGATAATTTGCATCAATGCCAGCTCTTTCCATTTTTTTCTGCAGATGATGAGAGCAAGGGTAGGAAGGCTGATTCGCTGCCTGCTGGATACAGCTTTAGCTTTTAACAACAAAGTTTATTAATCAGAGGTTCGAATCGTAAGGCTTAGCCGACCTTCATCCTTGAGTGCTCGATCTGTAAAGGTGCCATTAACTTGCGTGATTATAAAAACTGTCATCGCAGTGCTTCGAAGTGGAAGTATTCCTGTTTGAAGTGCTATTAAAACCGCAACGTTAATGCTAAACCGTGTTCAGAAGTCATTTCAGTGGCTGGCATGCTATTTGTTTCGGTTTATAGTCATTTGGTCGAAAACAAAAATGTCGAAAGTCAAAATGTAGAAAAAAAAATGTAGAAAAAAAAGTCGAATTTCTTTTTCAATACGTTTTTTTTTTCTCGAAATGGGGGGTTCACCCCAACCCCGCTTTTTTCTATTTTTTTATTTTACCCCTTTTTTTTACTTACCGAACCCAAAAAAATACATATAAATAAAAAAATAATACATTCCACTTTTTTTTTTCGATATTTTTTTTTCAACATTTTTGTCATCTGACTTTTTTTTCGACATTTTGACTGACCACCATTTGTTTCCATAACTTTTTTGTTTTTATCTTTTTGAGGGAGATTATAATCTCATTAAAGGGGGGCAACAGTGCGCCTTAGAAAGAACAAACAAAAAGCGAACTCTTTTGAAACCACAGTTAATGCATATGACAGCCGAAATACGTATGCCCATCTACCTGCAGAACTTTTCAAACCCTCTCAGCTAATTTGAACTTGACCCTGAAAGTGATAGGGAGCCAATGAAGGCCATGGGCATTAGAGGGGGTTGAGTAAAAGAAGGGTGTTTGGGTTGCCCCAGACCAGGACCCTGCCACCTTTGGCTTTCCAGATGTTTTGGAGTATGACTCGAATGATCCCTCACCATTGTATATTCTGGCTGGGGCTGACGGCAGTTGTAGTCTAAAACTTCTGGATAGCCAAAGGTTGACCATTGCCCAGTCTCTGTCTCAAAGAAGCAATACTGTTTATTAGTATTATAATAATTATATTATAATTGTTTTTTATATCGTGCTTATAGGGGTGCAGTCGGAGTATGCCCCTGGCTTCTGAACATTACACTGTGGGGTCATTTACCAGCCCAGCAGAACTCCCCAGCATCAACAAACTGCATTTTTAGCAGTTACAAGTAGAATGGCAGCACTGGCTCTGCTGAGCGCTATTCTCTTGCATCAAAACTGTGTTTTGCAGCTACAAAAAGGATGGCTGCGCTGTCTTTGCCTGGCACATATGGGGCGAGATGAAATATAAAACACCAAGAATTATTGCAAGTTATTTTCTTCATGTGGACCAAAGAAAAGAATTGAAATGCAGTGCTGCTATGCTGTCAGCTTAAAACGTCAAACTTAAAAAAAAAAGAAAATGTTCTGCGTTTAAAATGGCTTTGCATTGGTGCCATTTTTCATCCTTCAACATTACACAGTTGGCTCCAGATAAGAAACATTTGTGCCCATCTATCTCCAGGCTACACATCAGCAAAGGAGGGCATTCCTCTCTGAAAGGCATTTTATGTCAAATGAAATCTGTGAACTACCAGAGAAACTCACTCCAGGCCGTACTGCAAAAGTTTTACTTTTGCAACAATCTAACACAGTCCAAACTCTTCACAAAAAGCCCTCCTTCTCATTTTGCTTGATGTTAGTTTCAAAGAACCCTTTACTTGAACAGATTCCTGTATATTAAACATTGACTAGTGCTAGGAAAGGGTTCAGAATATGGATGGGAGGAAAAATCACATCGGTATAAGTGACATCCAAGAAGAATGAACCCACGTGTGAAATGGTGCTTTTGCCAAGCAAGAAAATGTCTTTTTAAAGTGAAATGTTAAAATGAGGCCCTGTGCTTGCATAGAAATATGATGGGAGATGGGGGTTTGCTTTAAAAATATACATATTTATTTCCAAAAAGACTGGGTTTTGTGAAAGAAAGTAAGAAAAAAAAATGTGTGTTTGAAAACAGCAGAATAAAGGGGCCTGGCCAGGAAATTCAAAGGCACTAAACCTTCCTGGGACAAGAATCTACCCCACAAACTATGAATGGGCCAAGGTGGAGAATCTAGCACCCTTGTCAGACATAGCAGCATTGCTGCTGCATGACACAATGGACTGCCCTGGCACAGAGGTGTACATTCCTAGTGACACCTCCCCTCAGCTTCAACTGACTAAGATTAAAGGCAAATCCATGGTAACCCTGGGCTAAGCTGACCAGAGCCTGACATGTTGCTGGGGGTGGGAAAGACTGCCCATCTTTGGAAACAAAGCCAGCCCAGTTGATTTCAGAGACTGTTCAGATCGTGACATTTATTTTAATAATCAAAAGAAACAGTAATGTGAAATTATGACAGTTTAAATGTTATTTTTGCGCCATTAAAATAAGACATTGTAGTTCTAGCATGTTGTGGAGGCAAACGCCAGGAAAATGTAATTTCTGGAAAAACTGTAGAATTTTAGGTGGGATGTTTTCCAGGGAAATGGTGAAAGATTGCCAGGATGACTAAACAGCATTGTACTGTCTTGGGTGTTTGATCAGCATGCTTCATGTAAAATATGGAGTCTGCCTATCTAATTTTCCTGATGATGACATGTGTAAAAATAAGTGTTTTGCTCCATAACTTATTTTGGCAAAAGTAACTTGGTGAAACAAAATGGCATCATAAAACACCCACCCTAAAAAAACGGAGTCACCTCCTTCAGTCGAATCTGCTTCCAGGAGGAGGCGACATTACAGCTTGACCTATCCGATTTAGAGATATGTCTAGCTTAGTTCAGTCCACATAGCCTATAAAGGTGGGGACACACAAATTCCAGAAAGACAGACATTCAAGAAAATCCAGCATTCATAGATCAACATCCAGAGATCCAGGCATTCTACATTCACCCTGCAAGATTCCAGATTCCAGAAGCCAGGCCAGAGCTAGCTGACCCTATCCAGACAGAACCACTGATCCAGAATTAAAACCCTACTAAAAACCCTATAATTCAGGGAGGAAGGGGGAAAGGCAGTGGTGCCCTTTTGGGGAGTATCCTGTAACCAGACCGGCTTTGTCCCACTACCTGCTTGCCCAGCTGATGTACCTCGCTGTCCCCAGTGACCAGAGTAGGCCCAGCTGTCCCCTTCTAGGAGATCCCGCCACTGCACACAGACCAGATCTTGCTTCGCTGTCCAGAAACCCGGTTAGCTGCCCAAACTACCCCATTCAAGGCTCTTTGTAAGTATTTCCCTTCCCCAGTAAGCAAAAACTGCATCTCTTGCTTTGTTACCTGTTACTAGGCCCAATCCCATAGAAATTTTATAAATACCCTAGTAAATCCTTAAAATTGTCAGAATCCTCTGTGTATCCTGTCTTTAGAAAAAAAATCAGAGTACGTTTCCAAGTGTTAGCGCCATTCTTTCCGACTCATTTCAGTCCTTAGTACTATTTTGAATAATTTAATTAATTGCCATATAGAGCTGAACGCGGCATGCCATTGCAAGTAACCTCCTCACATATCGTGTCTTTTTTTAACAATCTAGTCACTAAAATATAGTTTCAGTAAAAGAAATCACTTTACTAACCAAACCGAGGAGTCGCGTGAAATTGTTCCCGTTTAAAAACCAAGTTTCCTTTCCCTTTAAGAATTTCATACTGTCATCCATCCAGAGTTATCCTTTCTCTTTCATATTATACCTATGATGTACCTTTGTACCTTAGCATCAAAATTGCATTCTGATTTTGTCTGTTTAGCCCATTTTCCAAGCCATTTTGCAATTTTTAACCCGTGAAACTAAGCAAATACAATTTCTCCATGTGTGATTTTGCTGCACTGTGTTTTTCTTTCCAAACTCGATTTTCTGAACTGTATGCCCATTGTTAGTACAGTGCCTTGTAGTTTTCTAGTTTTCTTCCTTGATACAGCCACACTCATTTCTACCTCATTCATCCAACTGCACATGTTTATATAGCAATTCCGAGTGCTGTTTTGCTCAATTTTCAATCCAATTTTGCCTCCCATTCAAGAGTGGAAGGTCTGATTTTCATTCTGTTTGTTGCCTGGTATACCTGCCTCCTTACTACTCCTATGTACCCACACAAAAGTTGGTTAACAGTGGTTTTAGATAGTGTTGCAGGGGGAAATACTAACTGTGGTGCTATCTGAAAGAAATACCCGAAAAGTAATCTTGCTTTTATTCAATTGTGCATTGTGTATCTTCTGTTAAAAGGTCAAACTAAGTGTGTTCTATCATTCACAGTGTAATTATCACCACACTGGTGATTGCTGCTCTATATTGAACGTGTTTGAGTTTTATGCCAAATGAAAATAAATTAATATTTCCTTATCACACACCGGCCTGGTTCATGGTCCATTGTGACACCGGGTGTACGTTAAGAGGGGTGTGAGACAGATTGGCTGCCTTCTCAAAGCTGAATCCAAATTCATACATTTAAAAGTTTTTTCATTGTGCGCTGCATCCTTGGACAGTAGTATTAAGAGTCCTGGTCTGGAGTGTGGTGCCTTTTTAAAATACTTAACACCACACACTGTATTTTTCGAATAATAACACACCACTTTTTTTGGAAGTAAACAGGCTGCCTTTTATTACAGAAATTCACAATACACTTATGACGGGGAACCATAGTTCTTTTACATCCCACATCATCAGTTACCATGACCTCATCCCCTAGAAGCCTTGCCGACCGCCAGCCGCTTAATTGGCCTACTGGCTGTTTCAGTTAATTGCCAAAAATCCAATGTCCAGCCGGACAGTCCAAACGCCACCCCTGCCGTCGCTACCTGATTGGCCTATTGGACGCAAATTCATAGTTCCTGTTAGTTCAACATTTTGGTCATGGTCCAGACATTTTATTTAATCAGTTGTGTAGGTCCCCATCAACAGCGCACCACTGGGCTGATTCGGCTACTGTCTAACAACCCTCCCCCATGTTAGAGTATTGGAAATCACATCAATGTCCAGCCACCTTTCCACATAATCTATGCCAGAACATAAGAATCCCCCTCTTCAACCATATTTCATCACTCCACAATGAGAAAATATCGCCTGATTACAGGTGAGAACTATATAGCTTGGTTAAGGTAATAGTCTGGTTGGGGTGTAGCCCCTGATGCCTGTGCTCCCCACCCCCGCACCCTTTCACTTCTTTTGCTTGTTGTGATTTTACTTCCTGAAGCACTTAAGTTTAGTGTGGGAGGACCCCCCCACAAGATGAGCACATTTGCTTGAATTGAATCTACATGCGGCAGCTTTTGCACAAAAATTCTTGGTGAACTGCCAGCATACAGTCTTTGGGTCAAAGAACCCGTTTGCGGGGAGTCCGGAGTTGTGCTCTGTCACACTCAAGGAAGTAGAGGCTCCAGCATGAGGACCTGTGGGGTTATCTCATCTAACCAGCTATTTACATCCCTCTGACCCCATCTCATCTCAGGCAAGTTCGCCTTCATCTGCTGAAAATGTGTATCGTACTTCAGCCGGGCCGCTTGGTCGTACTTGCGCTGGGCCGACACAATAGTGTTGAGATAATAAAGAAGCCCCTCACCCAATTCAGGCCACTTTACAATCAGGACACCAGCATACATGGCAAAACCTGTTATCCAATTAGACAGACTTTTATCAACCCATATTTTCTTGGGTTTAAACCATAAGTCCTTTGCTTCCTGCCGCTTTTAAGCCACCGGCCTGTTATGGATCAAATCAAACATATCCACATATTCTCCCTTGCAAATTTTTTCTTTAACCTCGCTGGTCAGATGCCAACATAAGCTACCCATGGAGCAAAACCACCACATGCCGTTGCCATTAAAAACACAGTCCCCTGTACTCTGGGCAGCATCACAGCCGCTCTCTCCCCAGTTATCCCAGGCCATAAATGCACATGGGAGGCCGCAGCCATACCGCTCAATGTTGGTGACTCCGGTGAGGAAGTGACCGGGGGCGCAGCGGAAGGAGAAGGGGCAGGATGTCCCCCCATTGTAGATGCCCCACCCTCTGACCCCCCCCATTAACAGAGGAACATTAGACCTGGATACAGGCTGCAACCCCCCAATTCCCATCACCTGCCCTGATGCCTGGCTCAGGGAACTTCCAAGTCCCGTAGACCAAGTGCTCCAATTGAAAGTAGGCAGAAACATTGAACTTTGGCTCGGCACATGAAAGAATTTGGGCCATTCCATCCCAAAATTGCATGAGGAAATTGCCCTCCTGCCCAAAAGAGGCCTTGTGGTAACAACGGGGGTCCCCTGGGGCCAACTGGGAGTCACATTTTACAAACTGGGGGTCATATTTTGTACATCAACAGGGACAGGCAACTCATTGACCGGCGTACCCCTGAACGGCGCAGGCAGCGGTTGCACCGTCCCATTAACTGGTGACACGACTGGATTTTCTTTACTTTATTAATTTATAGTGCGCACCACTGACCCGGAGGCTTAAGGGAGCTGAACATACACACACATAACAGAAGCAAGAAAGCGTCCGCCAGGCCAGAGGAGGCCAAACAAAGCTGACATCAGCATATATAGACCAATGCATAGATGGAAATTAACATTCTAACTAAACAGGAATGTCTTTAGTTTCTTTCTAAATACAGGTGTAGAAATGTCCTCTCTTAGACTCAAGGTTCCCTTCTTGACCTGCGACAGTCTACAGGAAGGAGTTTTTAGTTGTACAGAGTTGTCTGATCTCAAGTTATGTGTATTGGCTTTTAATGCCAATTCTTCCTGCAAGTAAACTGAAGCTGTGCTTCTCACTTGTGAGTAATCAGTATAAGGCGAAAGGAGATTCTATCTTTTATGGCCAACCAATGAAGACTTCTCCTGGCCTCAGAGATATGGTCTCTTTTATTGAGATCCATAATAACTCTCACGGCGTTGTTTTGCACCACCTGAAGCCGGTTGATCTCGGCTTTCGGCAGACCAACTAGTAGGCTACTACAATAATCTATTCTGGAGCCCATCATAGCCCTGGCAAGTGTTTCACGGTTTTCTCTGAATATCAATGGGCGTGCATGGGTCATTAGCTTAATATAATATGAGGCTGAAGAAACCAGACTACTCACTTGTGCCTTCATATTCAGATTGTGGTCGAGATAAACCCCAAGCGTCTTGACATAACTTTTTGTTTTGATCATACATCCATCAATTTGAATCTGGGCATATTCCAGCTCCATCTTGTGAGTTTTTGCTTCTGAGCCCACCAGCATAAACTCAGTTTTTCTGGTGTTCAGCGCGAGACCATTGTTACACATCCAGCTTTGGATCAGGCTGTATATTCTATTTATGTTAATCTCATCCTCCATAAAGTTGCCAGATATGGGGACGACACATTTTGTGTCGTCAGCATAATTTGTGAATTCAATTTTATGCTTTCCAAGAAATCGAGAAAGGGAACAGTAAATATGTTATAAAAAATCAGAGACAAACAGGCTCCTTGCGGTACTCCAACAGTAAGTTCAATTGGTTGTGCATCTGTCATATCTCTGCTTACCCTGCATTGTTGTTCACTGAGGAAAGATCTGATCCAGCCTGCTGCTGACATTGAAAACCCGGCACCCCCTCCAACCTGGTGACCAATAGCGCATGGTCCACCAGGTCGAAGGCAGCAGACAGGTCGAGCAGCATGAGCATAACCATCTGTCCATTGTCCATATGCCAGAGCATCCTGGACTTAAGGTCTAACAGCGCTGTCTCTGTTCCATGGCTCTCCCTGAACCCAGACTGCGATCGTTCAAAATGTTGTGGGATCTGAGATATATCAAAACTTGTGAGTAAGCCACTCAATCCAGGATCTTGAGTAAAAATGGAGAGTTGGAAATAGGGAAGCAATTCAACAGATCCAGCAGACAGAGACTGTTTCCTTTCAACAGGGGGTTAATCCAGGTTTTCTTGATACCTTTTGGGACACAACCATCCCTAAAGGAGGCGTTGACAAATTTACATAATGTTTTAATCAATAGAATGCGTCCCCTTTGCATTTAGTGGGTTCAAGCTTTTCTATAATAAGTGCTAATCCCGATTCACTTACAGGTCTGAAAGAAAATAGTTCTTCTACTTTCCAGGTTTTTCATATGGCATTCATAGTTTCGGCATCTTTAGGAGTTTTAACTTTCTTAGAGAGTACAATCTTATCCTTAATCCTATTAAGTTTGGTGCACATAGCATCTTGTATTGAGGTGCACCATGGCTGGGATGTGCTAGCTCTTTCAGAATTTTGAATAATTACCTCGGTTGAGAGTGAGTTTTTTAATGCATCATCAAGATATGATTTATTGGATGACAGCTGACATGAACGTTTTAGCTGCCATTCTGTATTATTCTTTATAGGACTCTGTAAGAGAGTCTTTCCATTTATAGAGTGTTTTGATTTTTAAACTCTTAAGTGCCTGTAGATCCGCGGTGAACCATGGATTAGTCTCCCTTTGGATGACTTTCTTAGTTCACCAGAGGGATAATACATTAACAGCCTTTGAAGGGTGCAATGATAGACCTCTGCGTTTCATCCAGAGAGGAGGAATCATTCAGATCCTCATGCATGGAAGTAAACCATGGGATGAGGGCTTCTGGCGTGAGATGTTTAATATTTCTGCACTGCACCATTGATCTAAGGACTTTCTTCCTTACAACCTTCTTCTCACATATAACCTCAAAGTGTATGAAGAGGTGGTCACACTATGGGCATGGCAATATATTCAGTTTTGCTATGATAACATTATGTGCCGCTATCCAGTCTAACATGTTGCCTATTATGTGTAGGGGTCTTCACAAATTGTTTGAACCCTAAGTCTGCGAGTGCCTCATCAAGGGATCTAGCTTGCGAGTCAATCCTGTTTCTCAGCCAGTAGTTAAAATCCCCTAGAAGTAGAGTTCTAGTGTTGGGTTTTAAAAATGAGAGAAGTAGGTCACAAATTTGATTAGTAAAATCATGCATGAGAGAAGGTTGTCGGTACACAAGAATCATGTTGAAGGTGCCTTCTGCATCTGTCCTTACTTCAATGTGGAGAGTATCACAGCCATCCATATTAATTGTGTCAACTTTCCATATATCTAGAGTATCTTCGTTGATAACAGCAATCCCGCCTCCTTTCCCCTCCAGTCTGTTCTAAGGGTGGTGTAATAGAGTGAAGCCAGACACACCCATCCCATGAGGCCAGGTCACATTGACATCACACGAGTGAATAGGCACGGTGAAGGTGAGATCTGCGTTTGGAAGTGGGAGTGGGCAGTGCAGTACAAGGGAACGGCCGCCAAATAAAATACAACTACATAATCAATAATGAAAATGCGGCGGGCTGGTGGAAGTGTAAGTGCAGACATCAGGTGTCAATTGCTGGTAGAGTATTGTAGCGATACAGTAAACAGCCAATGAGTGTGGTGGATGTCAAGGAGGCAGTGCATGGGTACAACTGGTGGCTCAGAGGCCCGTGTTGGAGTTCAGAGTGTGGCAGGTGACTAGTGCATTCTCTCAGTCATCCAGGACTGCAGCAGTGGAGAGGAGGAGAGAAAGCACAACACATGAGGAAGCATCAGAAGTGCCTCCAGACCTGGAGAAGGTTCACCTCCAGTTCCATTGAGGCAGGGAAACTGTACCAGAGGGAGCCCCCAGCCGAAGATAAACATTAACCACCAACTAATTGCTATGGAAAGTAACTGACCCTGAGGGAGTAGGAAAGGGATGATCAAAGACCATGAGAAAGAAGTGAATTTGGAAGATGGAGTTGAAGGAACTGCGGCCCCAGTACCCATAAGGCTGTGTGAACAATGCACAGGGTTTGGAAATGAACAGTCGTAGCCACTAGGAGTCAGTGCCATCATCACAGTCCTAGGGAGATACAATACTTGGCCCGTGACAAAAGGTCAATTCCCACAGTCCAGTTCTGGATGAGTTGCGGAGGGAAGAGAGTAGAATCACAGAAATCTTGGTAGAGGCTGTTGCACTACCTCACTATAGGAATGACCAGTCCTCTGGAGACAGTGAACTGCTGGGGAAGGAGAGGAAAGGAAGAATACCTCTGAGGAGTTGCAGCTGGCAGGGTGACCTCTCAGAGACTTCAGAGATGTGCGGAGAGAAGGCGAGTGTGGAGTGGAAGATTATCACAGGCTATCCGCCATCACAGGTTGGAGCAGGAAGAGGGCCAAGAGAGGCTGGACAGAGAGTGACATGGAAGGAGTGAGCAGGTGTGGTGATGATGATTGTCACAGTGCAGGACTACAAGCAAGTGTCAGTCCACCATGCCATGGTTCACCCATGGCAGTCATGTATATGCAGGCAGAACTGCCAGACATTCATTACACTTCATCCAAGCAGCATACACATGTAGTGGACACAAACGTATCACCACTCACCAGACAGTCCCTCATAAATTGGCAGGTATCCGACGCCTTGGATCTGTTCCACATCAATCATATCACTAATGATCTCTACATGTGGAGTGAGTTCTTCGTCCTCTGGTGGTGAGCCACCTTCAGTCACCAGAGCAGAGGCTTAGTTGGCACCCAGCTTATCTTTGGCTCCGCGCCGAAGGTCATTCCAACGCTTCACTGCCTCAGCAGCTGTGTGCCTCTCATTTCCCAAGGTGTTGATTCGATCGGTGACACGCTGCCAGTGGGCCATATGCTGGGCAGGTGTATGTGTGCTCCCTGCCGGCACAAGAATGTCACGTTTGTGTTCCCGCACGTAATCCATGAGGATCTGGAGTTCCTCATCACTGAAGCTCCTCTTCCACGATGTGTGGGTCTCCTGTGCCGTGCCTTGGGTCTGAGCCTGATTGCCTACTGAACGCTGTGCCTTCTTGCAAGATCGTGCAGACCTTGAGTGGCTGGGACCACTTAGGTCAGTAGGGGCTGGAGCACTGGTGGACTGGGCTGTGGCATCACCCACTGATGCTGGGACTGTAGGTAGCCTTGCAGGCATCTGTATCTGGGTGCTGGTCCCAGGACCTTTGTCCGCACTTCTCTTGCCCTTGGAGACAAGGACATCCAGCCCTGGGTCCCTGTGGGTCTGGGCCAGGACCACTACAGGCCTGCCTGGGTGACCCTGAGCCTGGGTGGTGGTTGCTGCAGCTGCCCCTGCAGCTTTCTCACCCTGCCTGGTGTAGACAGCAGATGGCAATGCTGCTCCAGGACCCTGGGTGCTGGTGCCAGGACCTTTGTCCCAACGTCTCTTGCCCTTGGAGACAAGGACATCCACCCCTGGTTCTCTGTGGGCCTGGGCCGGGACCACTACAGGCCTGGCTGGGTGACCCTGAGCCTGGGTGGTGGTTGCTGCAGCTGCCCCTGCAGCTTTCTCACCCTGCCTGTTGTGGACAGCAGATGGCAATGCTGCTCCTGGACCCCGGGTGCTGGGGACATCAGCATCAGCTGCATCTACCTGATCCTTTTGGGTGGGGGGCATAGCTCTCCCTACATGGCTTGGGGCACCTCGGCCACCTTGGCCTCCTTTCCCACTTGTTGCCCTCCCACTCAAGGCACTGATGGAATGGTGCAATGGGAGGCGCAGCTATCAATTGTCCTGGACAATTCAGTGAGGGGGCAGTGTACGTGATGTTATACATACCAGTGTGCTCCTGCAAGGCTCAATGTAACCCCAGGGGGAAATAAACGGGCTGCGTAATGCACAGGCACCCCAAAAATGAAAAATATGCATACGCGACCCCTCTGTAGCCCACGTGAAAAGAACAAACATTATGCTACTGTGATGTTAAGTAAGGGGGTTCGCGACACACAGGGGAACCCACTGTATGCAAAATGTATACGCAACTCACCGTCAGCCTCAAAAGTGTAGGCGCATGTGAGTGAAGGCAATCCCCCACCAAAACAAGAAGCTTGTACGGTCGCAGTAGTGAAGAGATCACTTGGAAACGAAGTCCACACGTCCATCTGCTATAACTTGCCCAAGCGTGTGATCGTTTCCTACGCACTACTTTATCCTGATCCTGAATGCCATGCCCAAAGTTCAGCACGTGTCACGTAACTTACGCGCTTAGGCTCTTTCCTCTGATTAAACGCTAACTTGCGCTTTTCGCATGTGCGGAGTCACTCTGTTTCCGGCTGCCCACGCGAGTAAGACGGAAGACCCACACTCCTGCTTAGCAGCCAATTTGCCTGCCTCCAAGTGCACTGAGCTGCCTCCTGCTGGCCATATGCTTCTGCCTGCCCACTTTGTGTGCCTACTGCCCACGTGCCCTGCAATTTTGGTGCCTGCTGTACAGCCATTTCCAGTGCTCCTGTCGTCGGACCTGTGACAACCTCTGATGATCCAGAAGACTCCCGATATGCCAGAGCACCGCTCCACAGCCCAGCCACAGGACCACCTTGCCCACCCACACCTGCCTCGGGGGATGCCATGTCTGAAACAACATCATCAGAAGCAAGTGGCAACCCCCAGCAGCGATGGCAGAGGGCTGTCAGCTTCAGTGCAAGAGAAGTTGACATCCTGGTGCAGCAAGTCCTGCTGCATCATGATGCCCTCTTCCATCGACCAAAGCAAGTCAGCAAGGAAGGACAGAAGACGATCTGGGGTGACATCATGGGTGCCATCAATACGGAGGGGGTGGCACCCACAACTACCACCATATCCACAAGCACTGGGATGACTTCAAAGCCTGGACCCACCACAAGGCCCGGCGCATCCTCCAGTCTGGTGTGAACCAAGAGGGGCGCCGAGTCCGGTTGAGCACCGACAACATGCAGGTCCTGGAGCGGTTCTACCCAGCGCTGCATGCCCAGGTCATGGATTTGCAGCTCCGTCTGGAGTCGACTGTTAAGTGTCCATGTGTTGGTGTCCTCTGCAGTGCATGTGCATCTTGATGTGTGGTTTGTGTGTGCACCTTGACCTTATGGCAGGTATGCATCTTTTACAGATGTATGTGTGCATGTCCCAGACAGTGCTGCATGTGTGTCCATTCAAGCATGTGTGACATCAAAGGTGTTTCTGTTGCAATGTGTGATGCGCTGCAGCATGTAACGACATGCACATTGTAGCATACATCTGTGTGGACGTGTCCGTGTGAGAGGTGTGACACATGGGTTCTGTCGGCAACATCATGACCATGCATGGTGTACATGTGCATGTGTCTGAGAAGTGATTGTGTGACTGGCCAAAACTCCTGTATGGATGTTACTGGAGCATTTGAATGTGTGCTTGACTCTTGCTGCAAAATTGACATTGAGTGCACTCTGATGTGATAGATCCGTGGCCTGCTTCATGACTGTCAGGTGATGTGTTTTAATGAAATGTGTATGTCCCATGATGTATGTGAGGGGCATGCCCAATTTTGAAGGACAGACAGTGCCTTGTCCAAGGTTGTGAGTGTCTGTTGTGAAGGACAGACATGATTGTGCACGTGTGTTAATTGCACGTGCCTGTGTGTTGTGGAGGGTGATGATGGTTGTGAGCTTTGCCAGTGCAACTCATGTGCAATTGTTTTGTGCCAAACAGACATATGTTCAGTAACCTGATGTTTGTGTTCTATGTCTCCCTATCAACAGCGACATTGGAAGAAGAGGGCGGAGAAGGTTCTGTGGAGCAAAGCAGCAGGGTTGCCTCCACCAGGCACAGACGCAAGGCCCAGTCATGCTCCCAGGTCATTTAATCTTCGGGGAGTGAGGAGACTGGTGCCGCGTCAGAGACAACGCCCATAGCTGCTGAGGGGAGGTGCAAGAGGGTGAAAGTGATCATGGACTCCTCGGCAGTGGGAGGGACAGGTGAGCTTACACAGGGGCAATCCAATGCAGAAGACGGTGGGGAGGCATCCAGGTTGGTGGGGGAGGAGGTTGCATCAGCCCAGCCCTTGGGGCCCGGCGGGAGTGATGAGGTGGGTGTGACTCGTGCAGTCCAGACTCAGGGGCAGGAGGCAGGGCCGGTCACTGTGGAGGTGCCTGTGCCAAATCCTGCCCCTGTGTCTGCGACTGCGCCAGTGTGCACCTCCGGGCATGCCCCAGGCCGGACCGTCTGCAGGTGGTGGATGTTTCGACGTAAATGGAAACACCAATACCTGTGGATGTCGCCATTCGAGACAGGGTGGAACGGTTTCTAGCCGGTATCTCGAGGCATACAGGCACCATTCGTGATGATGTACAGGCTTCCAATCTGGGGCTTGCACGTCATCACAATGTGGTCTGCCGTCTCCTGGACTGGCTAGCTCAGTTCCTGCTCTCACAATGAGTGCATGGGCTGGCCACTTATGCAACCCCCTCCTCGTCTTCCTCCTCTGTGCGCCAGTCGTCCTCCCTGCTGCCTTCTGGCCCAGATTCCACCAGGGCCCCCTGTGTACCTGTCCCAACCCTGGCGGCGAGTCAGGTGGAGATCATATCCCTGCCAGAGTCGGGAGTCAAAGTTGGATCATCCGAGGTGGTCACCACGCAGATCCAGCCGTCGACAGGAGCTGTGTCAATGGAGGGGGAGCAGGCACCAAGGAGCAGGGCACGTGCACGACAGCCCCAGGGGTTGTCATCATCCCAGAGGCTGTCCTTAAGGAGCAGGCACCGGGCTATTTGGCAGCAGGCTCAGAGTAGGAGGCAACAGTACTTGGGGCATGGCATCTCAAGGAGGCAGGTATCAGCCATCAGGCAGGTGGAAAACGTGGACCTTACCCAAAGGATGTCTTCCATGTTGGAGCGTTTGGGGCAGCAGAGCGGGCACGAGAGGCACGACTCACCATGGCCAGGGCGGAGATTTCACTGCGTCGGGCAGAGAGGTGGGCTGAGGCCCTCGAGGAGACTTTCAGGGAGCGGGAAACCAGCATGTTGGAGTCCCTGCAAGCCCTCGAGGTGAGAGCCGAGGCCCGCCTAGAGGAATTTTACGCAGTGTTCGATGATGCCCTGGCCGAGACATTGAGGGAGCAGGGTGAGGAGAAGGACTAGCCTGCTGCAATTGTATATAGTTCTTTAGGTATACATTTCCTTTTCATTTAATATTTTTTTGGAGTGTTTGGACTGTAATCCGCTTTTTGTACATAGTCATTTTTGTGTGTCATTTTGTGGAGTTTAATTTCATAGTTTGGGGTGCATTTGCGAAATTGGACCTCTTTCATTTGTACATAGTTCTCATTTTTTTCCCTACTTTTGGGATCACCATGGTGGAATGTTTTTTTCATTTGGATTTGCTTTCTGGAGATTTCGATCTTTTGTTTACGTACACTGGATTTTCATTTGGGCATTCTTACATTTGATTTGTTTGTTCATGCACCTGTTCATTTTTTTTTACAATATGTATGACGTTAATACTACTTTTAAATATATTTCATTTATTTTGCTCCCAGTGATGTTTGATCTTTTATTTTTTCCAGGTTTGACGCTTCCAGACTCTCTTATGTGTCCCTGCTAAGGACCATTGTTGGTCATGTGTGTGCACACTTGCATGCATGTGTCATGTATGTATGTGTCATGTTTGACATCCATTTGCATGGGGAATATTCTGGTGTGCATGACCAATGAATGGGTGTCAAGGTGGAGTTGGAGTGTGGCATTTGATTTCACATGTGCAGCATCAATGTGTATTGTTCCTCACTGTGTTTTGGAGGGTGGTGGGTGGGATGAGTGATGGGAATGTAAAATGTTTTCAATTTTGGGCCAGGATTTGCTTGATGCATTGTAACACACATGTCGTGCTTTGCCCTTCACCTGCATGTCTTTGTGCTTATTTCATTGTCTCTCGTGTAGTTGGCCATCTTGCATTGCAATGCCTTTTTTCAATTGGTGTGGTTTTACACATGGACATAACAATGCTGTATTATTGGTGGATAGGGCACGGTATGATTGTCATGTACTCAATCATACCTTAAGTCTTCCTCTGTGCTTATGCTTTTGGTACTCCTCTGCCCTGATGAAGTCCTGCGTGAATCTGCTGTGGTCAGCTGGCTATCCTCTGAACTTGGCAAAAGGTGCCCTCACATGCCAATTGCACATCTGCACTGGCTCCCAGGCAGGCCCAATCTTTAGACTGTTTTTATGTATGCCAACAGGCACCTACCGACAGTTTGCACCTCCTGACTGCACTTAGGCTTGGAATTGACACAAGCTGGGCAGATTCTCTTTGTTGTCTTTTTGGGTGTGTTTGTTATGATGTCCTTCACATGTGCTGAACTGGCACCTCCACAACCACATTTCATCAATCACCACTTCCCATGCACTGACACCGTCTCAATGTCACCTGCCCTAACAAGTTTCTTGTGTCTGTCTTCACTCTCTTCCCCCTCCCGGGACTCTTTGGCCCTTTGGACACATGTGTACATGTGCATTCTCAATGACATCTCATTTGATTGTATGTCATGTCATGTCCTGCACACATGGGTCACTTGTGTGTTTATGAGGTTATCTGTTCAGGTGATGCGTGCTCATTGAGGCTCATGCCGTGACATGATATGCCAATGTCTCTTCATGTGACACTAATCGTGGACGCTTTGCATTCTGTCACTATGTGATTATTTGTACATGTGGATTGTTGATATTAGTTTGTCACATGGCATGCAGGGCCTCACTTTGACATACATTTTCGTGATGTGTATGTAGGGATATGGTTGCAGTCAGCAATTGCGTATGATCAGCTGGGACACTGAAGCTTGTGGCCCAGGTGTATGTTTCCTTTGGTGTTTGCAGGATATTTTATGAACAGGAGGCTAAGGGTGGTGTCACTACACAGCAAGCAAGTTCCTGAACACACCATCGATGGAGTGAACGTGTTCACTATGTCAGCATCCAGCATGCAGGTGATGTCCAGTCTGGAGGGGGCTGCCTGCAGGTTGGCGTCACGGGTGATGGGGGCTGGGTTGTCACAGATGTTGTGGGCTGCCTGCAGGCTGAGGTGATGGGGGCTAGGGGCATCCCATGTGGTGGGGGATGCCTGCACAGTGGTGGGATGGGTGATGGGGGCTGGGCTGGGGGTGTCCCATGTGGTGGGGGCTGCCTGCAGGGTGGCGGGATGGGTGATGGGGGCTGGGCTGGGGGTGTCCCATGTGGCAGGGGCCTGCTTGCGAGTTCGGGTGATGAGGGCTGGGGTGTCACACGTGTTGTGGGCTGCCTGCAGGCTGGGGTGATGGGGGCTGGGGGATCCCATGTGGTGGGGGCTGCCTGCAGCGTGGCAGGACCGGTGATGGGGGCTGAGGGTGTCCCATGTGGTGGGGGCTGCCTGCAGGGTGGCGGGACAGGTGATGTGGGCTGGGCTGCGGGTGTCCTATGTGGCGGGGGCTGCCTGTGGGCTCGGGTGATGGGGCTGGGGTGTCACAGGTGTTGTGGGCTGCCAGCAGGCTGGGTGATGGGGGCTGGGGGTGTCCCATGTGGCAGGGGCTACCTACAGGGTGGAGGGACAGGTGATGGGGTGGGGCTGGGGGAGTCCCATGTGGCGGGGGCTGCCTGCAGGTTGCCATCATGGGTGATTGGGCTGGGGCTGTCCCATGTGGTGGGGTCTGCCTGCAGGGTGGCAGGACGGGTGATGGGGGCTGGACTGGGGGTGTCCCATGTAGCATGGGCTGTCTGCAGGGTGGCGGGACGGGTGATGGGGGCTGGGCTGGGGGTGTCCCTTGTGGCGGGGCTGCCTGTGGGCTCGGGTGATGGGGGCTGGCGTGTCACAGGTGTTGTGGCCTGCCTGCAGGCTGGGGTGATGGGGGCTGGGGAGATCCCATGTGTGGCAGGGGCTGCCTGCAGGGTGGAGGGATGGGTGATGGGGGCTGGGCTGGAGGGTGTCCAATGTGGCAGGGGCTGCCTGCAGGGTGGCGGGATGGGTGATGGGGGCTGCTCTGGGGGTGCCCCATGTGGCGGGGGCTGCCTGCAGGGTGGCGGGATGGGCAATGGGGGCTGGGCTGGGGGTGTCCCAGGTGGCGGGGCTGCCTGCAGGTTGCCGTCACGGGTGATGGGGGCTAGGGGTATCCCATGTGGCGGGGGCTGCCTGCAGGTTGGTGTGATGGGGGTTGTCCTGTCAGGAGGGGTCTGCTGCCTGTGGATGTGTGCAGGTATTGCATGTTGTTTTAGAGCGAATAGGGTGCGGACAGGATACACGCTGAGTTTCCACGTGATTCGTCTGTGGTGCGGTCGGGGTACACAATGAGTTTCCATGCGATGTGTCTGTGATGCGGACGGGGTACGCACTGAGTTTTCACGTGAATACCCCATCAGCACCACAGCCCAATCGTGTGGAAACTCAGCACGTACCCCGACCGCACCCCAGCCAAATCGCATGGAAACTCAGCGCATAGAGTTTTCACCTGATTTGGCTGGGGTTGGGGGCTGTATGCTGGTCAGGGATAGTGCGGGGGCTTATGCCATCTTTGGCATTTTATTTGCTTTTTACCGCAAGTGGGGGTGTGTTGGGGGCATTACTGGTGCTGCTTGATGTTCCTTGCGCCACGGCTAGTGATGCCACAGCAAATCCATGAATTTGCTTGGCGTGTAATTGTTTGCCTTTTCTGCGATGGATTCTGTGAATCAGGCTTTAGGTTGTCTATTGATCTAATGCTTTATATCTTCTATTGTTTGCTTTTTCTCGTGTGTTACAACTTTGAGTGGTTGTATGCAAAGTATTGATACATTATAGTGAATGGATTTCTGCATTACATGCTACAATAATTTTCTTTCCAACAGGTTAGTGTCTCTGCAGATTAGTTTAATTGTTTCTAAGACGTTTGATTAAACTCTGGGTTGGCTGTATGGGCTGCAAGTGTATCACTTTTGTTAAAGCAACTTGTGATTTGTTTGTTAGTACGGTTTTCCCAAAGTAAATGGGCGTGTTTATATAATTTTTGAATAATGTCAAATTTCAGATGATCTTTTTTATTCTCACACTGCTATCCATCCACCAAACTTTCCAGACTCGACCCTTTGAAATCTGTCTTGCATGAAATAGAACATAACTTACACTGCTGTGAGATAGCAGAAGTGTCTAATCCAAACAATAGTGTTTCATGAAATATGCAAATGAGCATTTTCTGATTTCTGGAGCGTGCATGATAGGTGCTGGTTAGAGAAATTAAAGCACAAATCAGTATGCATAGGAACGAGGGCGTTTGGCACTATGGTAGACATTGTAAAGTTGAAACATTGGGAATAATTTTCAATTGCTAAATTTTACTAACAATGTTTGGCAAGTCTTAGGTTGCAAATGAAGAGGATTAGCCTTTTTTGTCCTGAGCGGGCTTTACAAAGAAATCTTACCCTCTATGTTTACCAGCCAGACTTTGTGGCTTGGCCCCTCACCCATTTCTTTTCTGCAAGTGCTGCAAGTACTGTGGCTCCTATTTCTTCTGCAAATGTGCCTTTGTGATGAAGCTTCCTGCCTGGACCCATTGGTGGATGGTGGAGTCATAGAGGGGTGTGGATTCTACCACAAGTGAAGTGATGCTGGACCCTGAAGGTGGCATGGGTAGGACCCCCTGATAACCCACACCAAGCATAATACAGAGGGCAGGGGTTCATCAAATTGCAACCATATTTGCTTCTGCCCCTTTAAGGAAATCAAGGTACAGCAGTCCCACAGACCCAGCAGTGCTTGCATGCTCAGCTCCCCTCACACTAGTCCAGTAACTTTTGCTAAATCTACCCAGAGAAAGAGAGCTAGCCCAGGAAATTGGAGAGGTAGTTACCCAGGCCTCACCCAAGGACTCCACTCCAATATAATTAAGAACAGAGACCAAGGGAGTCCACCCTGAGGGCAAGGACAGAATGTGCTTAGTAGATAGAGGACGGCCCAAAAGGAGGGCATAGCCAGTCAGATGCTCCACCTCAGAATTGGAGAATTGGAAGCCATCTTCTAGAGTGGGATCCACAAGCCAATCCTTATATTAGCAACCTAAATAAGAAAGGAAAGTTGGGAACATGAAGGTGGAGGGTGCATTTTGGTAAAACTGTACTTCAGCAGACACTAGAGACCCATTCAGTCCTAGAGAATGATGGCTCCAGAGTTCCCTACACAAAACCTCCACACCTGAGTTCCTTTAATCCAGGGAGAGACTCGAAGGCATTGCCATGGTTTGGCAGGCAGAAGGTGGACTACCCACGGGTGGGATGAGCAAATCCCAAATCACACACCAGGGATGTAAATCATCCCCAGAGGGCGAGCGAACAGGCAACCACCATCCAATTTAGCAGACCTTTGTCCCATTGCAGCAGAGAGAGTACGGAATGACAGGGAGAGCCAGAACCATCTAAAATCGCAAGGGGTCGGCCAGTTGTTGTGACAGAATAGCATATGCTGTGGGCCGGCTAGCTTGATCTTTTTTGATTTTTAATATGATGCAGGCAATTCTGTTTCTGAAAGTGAGTTCTGCTAATCAGAGCTCACTTTTATAATGCACCATGCCAAAAATCATAATGCAATCATGTACCATCCTCTTATAGTCTACTGTTATCCCCAAAGACTGCCCTGCAGTGGCAACAGTGCAGGTTCAAAGGTGACATGTGCATTCCTGAACACAGCTGCTGGAACACAAAAGTCCAACAAAAAGAGGTGGCTTTTTAACTGTATGTGTCTTTGGTTCAAAATATCATACTTGTGTATCCCAGGAGCCGAATGGTAATAACTGATGTCATGTATTGTCAGCTAGGTGTATAGCAAACCATGACAGGGCCTGGTGTGACATTCACCTGTCTTGACTGAGGTACCTACCACACACATGTTAGGTCCAGACCAGGTAGCCCATTCTTTGATCCCCCTGAGAGGGTTGTCATCTTCCTCCACGGAACAGGAACATTCCCTGGGAGGTCCATACACTGCTGACCAGCATTAAACTTGTTTGTCTTGTTTTCAATGAATCACTGAAATTGTTTTGCAACTTTAAAGCTGGATGGGAGCAGCTGTGAGATGATGCAGGCTCCAGCCAGCCTGCCAAGGACACAAAGCTTGCTATCTCCTTTGTTATCAGTTCATGTCTCTAACTTATCTATTTCTCACTTACTGCAAAGTCCATTTATACAAAAAAAAAGTTCTTGGGACACACTGCTGAATCATGTTTTCTGCTATTTAATGCTGCCTAATTTGTGTGTCTGGCTCTGCTTGAGCAGACCCTTCCTTTTTCTACTCTCTCAGCTCTGTCTCATTCATTTGTAATGCATGCTATGGCATCTATTTGAAATAAGATGGATACATTTTGCCGTAGCATTTCTATGTTAATGAAATATGTCCATATGTTATTCATGTTGTACGCAAATGTATGCATTTCCTCATATATGTGTTTTCCTACATGAATGAGTGCAGTGGAATATTCTTCATATCTCTTGAACGTGTACATATGTACTCATTGCACCTATTCTTACCACTTTCACTTTACATTGTATCTATTGCATAATCCACCTGCCTGGGATAAGCGTGGTATGGCTGCCTCTTATGAATAATGCTTCTAACTTTTTCAGTGTTGGACAGGAGGGCAGGCCACGGGACTTGAGTGCCATATTCACCTGTCAATCACCAGAGGGGGAGGGGTAGTAATTTCTGGGGGCTACTCCTCTTCATTCCCCCCTCTGGTCGAGATATGACCCATACCCTCATTGTTTAGCCTCCCCTTCATGAGATATACATTTACACACATTCATCCCTATCTCAATCACCCCTCTCAACTCCGTGCTCTTTTCAACATGGGAGCTGTCATGGAAAGCACTCCTAAAGGACCAATAGTGTCTCCAAACATGTCTCCAAACATGTTGTATTTTAGTTATTTATTATATATGTATCTTTTTTGTGAGAGTGGTGGAATATTTTGCCCTCTTTTTTTTATTTGTATATATATGTATACCCAGAAAATGTCATTGTTTACTTCTGTCTTGTTCCCAACCCTCTTATCCAATTAAACGTTAATTTAAATGCACAACGAGTGACCCTGCCAGTACAAGAATCGGGATATATCATTAGACAACATTAATGTACTTCTTTGAGGTGACCCACTGTGAAAACAGAATCAAAATATCGAGGCTGAGTACCCCAAAAGGATATACACCGAACATGGGTTACAAAGGAACATACAAAGTACTTTATTTTATACTGAATCCAGTTACAAAAACAGAGCAAAATCAGATAGCTATCGGTTCTCAGTACAACACAACGAACTCCAGCATGGTTCAGTGTGTTCAGTGAGAGATGTTGTACATTAGAATGCATTTGCTTTTTATACATTTGGTGGGCACGATGTCCAGCCCACTTCGGGTTAATATTCCTTTTAATACATCACCGATCTAGGGTTCGTGCCAAGTCTCAAACAACTGCATATAACTGGTTTGCCTTTAATACATGTATCAACAAGCCTATGCAATAACTGTGTATTCTAAGATTTTCCATGCAGGCCTTCTCAAACAGTAATACAATGTAGTTAAACAGATGTTCTTCGTTCAGTATTTAAATACATTGTCTCAACATATGCTCGTGGATTAGTTTCATTGCATGAGTAATCCTTCTACACATAGGTCAACGAAGGACAAGGTCTCAGTTCACGACCTCAACAAGTGGCCTGCAGGCAAGTTACACATTAGCTATGTACAGAGGTCAAGACAGCCATGTTGTATTCTGGAATGACATCGTCCACCATTTTAACTCACAGGGTGACTTTTACAAAACGAAGCCTAAAATGGCGGTTTGACCTAAAATGGTGGCTTAAATGGATTTAAGGTCAGGACCTTGCAACACGGATTTCTTTCGCAAGCGACTTTCGAGCAGCTTGGCGTAGGCCAATATTAATATATTTATTAGAATAGGAGGCACAATATACTTTCTCTTTCGACACCACCAGCCCATTTTTACTTTCACTCCTCTTTCTCCTTTTCTTCCTGTATAGTAGTTCATCAAAAATGCATAAACAAACATTTGTTTCTCTCTCAACCCCACAACGTTTCCTTGTCCCTGTCCCATTCGCCAGCTGTTTTTGTTCAACTGCCTGGCAATCAACTGGATCAACTTCCATCTGCGCATCTTCCATCTGGTTCTTTGTTCTTCTCCATATAAGGTCCAAGGACCTTCCATCAGTCCATTATCTTTCTGGCTGCTTTGCAAAAAGTTCAGGGGTCCCTTAGTGCATATAAAAGGCCCTGCTTTGGAACTTATCTTCCTGAGCAAGATAGTCAGTCAAGGGGACATTATATCTTGAAATCAACAATCCAACACCTTGTGTGAATCATCAAGGCTAAGCATTAGGTCAGATTCAAAATAAAGAGATTCTTGATTCTTGCTCTGATCCATCATCTGGCGAAGAAACAGGCTTCAGTGTGTTTTTCATAATGTAAACATGAAAGTAATGCCCAACTCACTACAAATAGCTACCACTGATTTAGTCGGAGACAGCCCCAGTGTACCTCACCATAGTTTTCCCTCAAGGATAATTAATCAATACATATCCTTGTCAAGCAGTAACTCTAGGCCATATAAGGCACTCAGAACTATGGTTTTATTTATTTATTTATTTATTGGGTATTTGTAATGCACACTATACAGCAAACATTGTGTATTTATTCTTTCTTCCATGAATAACCATTATCTTAATGATATCTATTAAAGAGAACATGGGCCAATGTGCACCTCTGTTTCAAGCTGTGATTGGTGTGAAAAGGCTCACTCAAATGTCCATACATGTTACTTCTGACTTGGGAGGATGTGTCTGTGTATAGAGCTATTATAAAATGCAAGGTCATCAAATCTAACCCCCAACATTGATGTTTCCTCCACAATCTTTGCCTATTGACGATATCAAAAGCTTTGGTGTAGTCCACATAAGATATGTTTCTTTCTTGTAGTTATAGCCGGACCAGATTAAATAGCTCAGATAACACAAATTAGCCAGTGTGTTAATCCCTTTCCGAAATCCTGTTTGTTGTTTTTCAATATTTTGCCAGTTTGAAACTAACAATTAATTCTTCTGAGTAATAAGTGACAAGATATTTTGGGCAAGCAGTCAATCATTGCAAGGAACCAATTGTTTTTTTGGCTAGTTCTCACAGGCCCTTTTTGTGGATGGGAACCGATATGGACTTCTTCCAATTTGGGGGATTATTTCTATAATTAGTGCCCATCCAGAAGGGTTCCGTTTTAGAACAATATTTGCAATTTGATCCAGGCCAGATGCTCTCAAAGATCTTTATTGTATAATGACTTCTTCCATATCTTCAAAGAGATTATAAACCCCTCTCAATTATAGGTTGTTACCGCATTAGACACCCTTTCCTTAATTATGCAATCTCTTGCATACATGGTCAAAACATATTTTTTCCAGCTGTCTATCAAGATGGGATTCATTTCATTTTTGACTATTAAATCCAAAGTATGTCATTTATAGATGGGGCAAAGCGCAAAAGCTTTGCAAGTCCGAGCAACGCATGGAATTATATATAATTTGCCACAGCACTGTAGCCATGGAGTTTTTATGCCGCCTAATCCTGTTTCTGCAGCCAGTTCTGAACTGAGCAATTGCCTTATACATTTCAGTATTTGACAGAGCACAGCGGCGGGGCAAGGGCGCGGTGTTTGGCGCCTTCCTGGTCCCCGGAGGGACTTCCTGTTGCTGTGGCCACGCCCCCCTGGACATATCCCGCGGCCGCTAGCCCCGCAGCGGTGAAGCCCGCGGCGGAGCAAGGGCGCGGTGTTTGGCCCCTTCCTGGTCCCTGGAGGGACTTCCTGTTGCTGTGGCAACGCCCCCCTGGACATATCCCGCAGCCGCTAGCCCCGCAGCGGTGAAGCCTGCAGCGGGGCAAGGGCGCGGTGTTTGGCGCCTTCCTGGTCCCCGGAGGGACTTCCTGTTGCTGTGGCCACGCCCCCTGGACATATCCCGCAGCCGCTAGACCCGCAGCAGTGAAGCCCACGGCGGGGCAAGGGCGCGGTGTTTGGCGCCACAGGTGTTCGGCGGCCGCGGAGAGATGCATTCTCTGTGCAGGCTGTGTAGGCTGCCGGACGGGGCGTCAAGAGAAGTAAGTGCCGGCGGCAAGTGTTATACACCTTTTGACTGTTCGTGATTGTTTCCTACAAGGTGTAGAGCTCGAGAAGTTTGTGGGGGCCCACACTCAGCAAATCAGCCCAGCTTCCTCAGGCCAGCTGCGGGGGCCTCCGTTATGTCCCTTTTAAAATCCCTGAGGTCCTTTAAGGGCCATGCTGTACCAAGGAAACCGGCCAGGAAACCAGACAGCTTTTTGCCATCCACCCCGCCCCCGCCCCTGAACCGTTCCGAGTCCGAGTCCGCCTCCAACCCTTCCAAACATACTCCAGCGCGAAAGCTCCTGGCTGTCAAAAGAAGATGCCAACAGGGAGTTATAGCCAAAGCAACTACCCACACATCTTCATGCCCTGACATTGACCTGGCCTGGCCCACCGAGGGCCCATCCACACTGTGGAGGGTATAAAAGCATCCACCCCAGGATCACAATGTGGGGGGGGGCCTGCATGAATCTTGCTAGCCTCCCAGCATTGAGCGGCAATGTCAGTCCCCCAAGTCTGGAATACAAAACCATTGCCTGCAAGGATACTTTGCTCGCCGAAACTGGGAAACCAGATGCTTTGCTGCTGGCCAATGCTCCTGGGACTTGCATAGAGGGGGCTCATGATGTGTTAGTTCTTCCACCAGCATCCCTGGCACTTGTTGTACCAGCTATCACCCCACCCAGCCCGCCCCTTGCAAGTCCATGCTTGCCCCTTGATCTCCCGTCCATCTTGGGATCTATTCTTGACTGCCCCCCCCAATCACTGTTGCTGGACCCAATGGACATAGAAACTGTCAGAGCAACCGCAGATAAACTCCCTCCCAGCTCCATCTGCAGCTCCTGGAATGAGAACCAACCTGCATTGACCTTAGGGGCCAGTTCCTCTCTTAATTCACCACCATTTAGGGCGCTCAAGTCCATCATCAATGGCAGTCATCCCTCCTCTGCTCTAACACCCAAGGAGGTGCATACTGTCGGAAGTTGCCCTTGCGCACAGGTGCTCTCCGAACTAGCTGTCATTAAAAATCTACTTTTGGTACTGATCGATGCCCAGGGGAGGAGTGGGGAGGGGAACGGTGGAGTGGTCTCGCTGGGGGAGTCTTCCAGCATGCCTCTTGCTGGTAAGGGACCCAACCCTCCACAGCAACCTCTGAACACTGTATCCTGCGAATGGTCTGTTCATGCTCTAACAAGCTTTATTCCGGATGTGCAGTTGACACACTCTAACGCTGATCGAGGACACCCCCCTGGGTGTACCAGGCCAAGTTTGCCGGTGGACGGTCCCCCTAGCTACTTGAGAACAAATCCCCTTGGGGAGGGAGATACAGGAGCACATGGAAACTGTTCAAGGGTGCGCAGCCCCAAGAGTCATGTATCTGGGGGGAAAAGAACTGCTACTGTTTTTCTGCATGGGGTACCTAAACTGCTGTTGGGCAGGAGAGAACCAAGGGATGCCCTCTCTAACAAATGCCTCCACTGGCTTCGTACAGCTGGGAATTGTCCCTTTGTGGTCAGGGAAGCTATGGTGGGGTGTGTTAGATTGGCTGGCGAGGGTATAAATTCTTCTGACTCTGTTAAACTGGTTTTTAGGAATGTTCAAATGGCCAGGGAAGTTTTGAGAAGCTCTGAGGGTTATGTGCGGGCCCCACACAGTGGGATTGCAATCAGCTCGCGCCCCTATCCGGGAGCAGCTTCTTCACCTAGAACTATCACCCATAGTAATGTCCTGTCCGGAGCAAACTGTACACCTCTGGGAAAAAGGCCCGAAGGGGGATGTAAGCGAGTGCCTAGAGTGGGCAATTAGTCTTGTGTCTCTCTGGACCAGTAAAGGGACACTATGGGATGTAAGGGGGGCCTATGGTTGACACTCTTCTCCCTCCTAGAACCTCTGATTTATCACATATGGATATGGAGCACAGATGGTAATTTTTATGTGTTGTGATTTTGTATTTCTTGTGTTTGATGGATTTTTTTTGAAATCCGAATAAACTTGTTTGACTTTGACATTGACATTGTTGTAATTGGGCACACAAGGACGGGGGAGTACATAAAGAGCATTGTTGTTGTTTGTTTCTTTCAGTTCAGTGGCAACTGGGCATCTGGCTGCCTCCCCGAAGCCCTTTTTATGACAATTAAGGCCGTCATCCCTGCTCATAGTCTCGGGTGCATTGGTCACTTGAAGTGCAGGTATTCCCTGTCCATCTCTAACATAAGGAAATTGGGTGAGTTTCTTGAAAAATAAGTGTATTTTATTATCATCACCTCCTCATAAAACCTGAATATTACTACTTCAATGCTTTTGTTTCTTTGAAATATTACTACCTCCCAAACACTTGCAACTAAAAACTTCTTCTTTTAATTTAGTAAAATTGCTGCTCCTCCTCCTCTTGTGCCGACTTTAGTATCAACTTTGTTCATCTATGCTGTACCTGGGTGTGCCTGTAACATGGGACCAGAGAGCACACACAACATGTGTTGTTTTGCCCTCTCTTGCCTCACACTTTTCACAGGTTCACACCCAACCTTGTCCTACTCAGTGCTGTGCTGAGCTCAGATGTCATCTCCAAGTGCTTCTCTTAATTGGAAAAGGAATAAACTCTCCTCTGTTTTTTGATAAAACTCGTTGTGAACTGTTACATCATTAATATTACTGGGATAAACGATCCCCTTTCTTTTATAACCACAAAATAAAAAACAAATCTTACAAGACAGAAACAACAATAATAAAAAAGGAAGCATTTCATGTTCTCCTCTGCTGCTCTTTTTCTTTCTTCTTCGCGCATCAATAGATAAATGTTGTTCACTTCCTGTGTAGACTAAATGGAGGCAAACGTCATAATATACTAACAAATAGACCCATACTCTCCTTTTAGCAAGCCTTCCTTTTGCTATTTTATTTGTAGGGAATTGGCCTTGTCGCTGTGTATATCCTTGATGCAATGGTGCTGGTGTCATCTCTGTTTGTCCATGGCCAGGTAGAGTGTGACCTCAACTACTTAGAGTGGTGGTTCTTTATCATGTTTGTGAACCTGATGGAAGGCATGCTTGTGGCTTTCTTTATTTTGGTGCAAATCTTCTCTGTTTCATCATTTTGTACTCCTTCTTCTGATGTAGCCAGACCCCGGTCTCTCCTTTCTTTACTGTGTTTGTGCTGGCAAGATATAATGAACACTTTCTGTTGCCCTTCCTACTCTAATATACCTACATCTGACACTGAAAATAAGCGCATGTTCTATATAAGTGCAGGCAAGTGTGACATATGTATATACAATTTTTGCCGATCAATTCTTTTTTACAATACAATATTTCTCTGTTCCTTTACTAACACTTAATACACATCCAATACATTTTTTTCACTCATTAAACATATATACATTTTCAATACTTTACATTGACATAATCATTAAAAGGCTACTCCATCTTATTTTATCCAGGGGTCTTTTACCTTCTTCAATGGATATGACCATACTTGTATATACACAATACTTTACCTACACCTGCTAAACTCTATTTAGGAGAAATGCTATCAGTTTGAAACCACAGTATCCCTCAGTACCTTTCACTTGTACTCACCCGTGTTCTCCTTCCTTTAACAATAATAAATGAGGAAGTCCAATTACTATACCTACCTTTTCTTTCTCCGTTCCTCACCCTCTTTCATCCACTAGCACTTATCTTTTCTTATGATGTTCCTTCCAACTGTATCACTACACTATACTGTACTAAGGCCATAGACAAATTCCCTCTGCACTCCACAAAATGACAATGTTTTCATCTATAACATAAATCAATATTTATACTTATACATATATAAATTAATGTTTGTGTTACTTAATTACTTACATTGTTCTATGTACTGGAAGGAGTTCTCTCGTGTTTTTCCTCACAGCCCCTCATTCCTGGCCCTGACAGTTGCATGGTACTATGTGTCATTTTATTTCTTGTACTCCCTCCCCTATAATTTACAAAATGCTTCAAATATACTATATATATGACATGCACTCTATGTTCCCTTATGTTGTGCTAGCAGGACATGGGGTTACTGTTGCTTAAGTTGGTGCTATGCTTGCATTGTGGGAATATTGAGCTTCATTATTTTTGTGCTTTATTTAAGTGCATACAGTGGAATAACCACTTTTCACACTAACAATAAAAACGACACATACAATCAATTCCATTAAAACACAAATAAAATGTAAGTACAAACAAATACACATAAGATAAATAAAAATAAATAAAAAAAAGTGACCCCAACCAACTCACAGTAAAGGCAGGACTCTCAACTGCGTGGCTGACATGAACTGCAATCTATCCTTTAATGCCTCAACTCCACTACTGTGGACTGACCACAATGTGATCACCTTTACTATGGCAATAAAAAAACAACCACATCCCAATGTAGTCATAGCCCCCCCTGAGCACAAGGAACAAAAGAAATATCACCAGTGCTAGATTACTCCCCCATATCCTCCCCACTTTGAACTCACTTTCATCCACGACAGACCCTGACATCCTAGTTGAAGCTTACAATTCTACTATGTCCAAAGCCTTAGACATTATTGCACCTCTAAAACTACGCAAAAGTAAACCTCAAGCTCACTTGAATGCGTGGTTCACTCCCCACCTAAAAGCCCTTAGAGAGGAAAATAGAAAACTGGAAGCCATATGGCGCCATAGCCCCTCAGAAGAAAACAAAAAGATCTTCACAAAATTGTCTGACAAATATAAAAAAGAAATAATACGCACAAAGAAAGACCTATATAATGACAGAATTTCTAAAGCTAGCTCCAATACAAAGGAGCATCCTATGATAAATGGAAGCTCTCAATCCCACCAGCTGACAATATAGTTAAAGACAAAATCTGGTGTACTAACATACAGAAGTCACTAGCCAACAAAATAGTAGTCCTCAAAGACAAGATAGCCAACAAGAAATCTTTGCTACCTAACCTGGACACTCAAACTCCCATCCGTGAGAACCTGACTAATACACTAGATCAATTCAAATTTTCGAAAGTCACCACCCTTGAAGTAGAGAAAATGATGTTATGATGCCAGGACAATTTCCCAGCACAACTAATTAAAGATGCATCCAGAGACTTGGCCCCATTTATCTCTAAACTCATAAATGCATCTTTTTCAACTAATGCCGTCCCAAGTAATCTGAAAGAGTCCTGGGTACTAACATTACTCAAAAAGCAAACATTAGACTCATCCATTCCTACCAACTATAGACCCATTACGACTGTACCTTTCCTTCTGAAAATACTTGACAAAGATGCATATCTTCACATACAGCAATACCTAGAAACTAACCACCTCCTAGGCATCCGACAATCAGGCTTCAGACCACTACACGGTACTGAAACTGCCCTAATTGACCTGAAGACCCAAATTGAGGAGCTGAAGGACAAAGGGAAAACTGTGATGCTACTCCTCCTTGACTTGTCAGCCGCCTTTGACTTGGTGGATAGTGAAGTCTTATGCAATCACCTTGCTTTGGTGGCCCACTTCTCTAAGGAAGCAATAGCATGGGTCCAATCGTTCCTTAACAATAGAACTATGCGGGTCTTCTCCCCTTCAGACTCAGCAGACCCGTTTCCCATAACGTGTGGCGTCCCGCAAGGCTCATGCATCTCACCCACTATGTATAATATCTTCACAAAGCCATTGTTTGACAAATTGGATAATCTGTGTGTCTCCTACACGAACTATGCAGACGGCCCCCAGCTCTTTATATCCCTTTCGGCAATTACCTCAGTGACACAGCTCTTGTGAACAAGATTTATCTCCTCATTCAGGCATGGATGGCCACCCATGGCGTTTGCCTGAATGACGACAAGACTGAACTACTTATCATGGGAACCCGGGCCAACCTTAAAAAGCTTAGCTTTGATTACTCCTCGTTTGACATTAGTGGCAACACCATCAAGGTAGTAGAAGACGTAAAAACATTAGGTTTCTACCTCGATTCCACCTCAGCATTGACTAAACAAGTTAATTCACTGGCTTCAACCTCAGCATACACTTGTAAGCTAATCATGGCCTGCCGACCGTACTTATCCCCATCTAGCTGCATTACCCTAGCAAACGCCCTTATACTTTCAAGATTAGAGTACTGTAATGCGCTCTATCTGGGCGCCAATAAATATATCTTGAGCAAGATTCAAACACTACAGAATAATGCCTTAGGAACTGCCCTAAACCTCCCAAACAAAGATCATATATCTGAACACAGAAGACAAAATCATTGGCTGACAATCAAGGACAGAATCCTACTTAAAACCACCTCTCTGACCTCCAAATGCCTGAACAACGCTGCCCCAGCTTATCTCAATAATCGCATTGCCAGGAAAACCTCTAATCGCCCGTCCAGGACTACCAACTCTTTCTGCCTCAATGTACCTCATTTTAACTTAACCAAATCGAGAGGCAGAAGCTTCCCAGTTATGGCAGCTCAAACTTGGAACTCACTACCACTTGCACTCCGTATTGAGCAAACTTACCCTAGCTTCAGACGCAACATTCAGAAATAGCTGAGAACTAATGACAATCGCCCTGGGATCTAATACCAGACCTAACTGTATGTCTCAGTTTATATCCATGAACCATAATTCGGATTAATATCTTGTAACAAACATAAAGTCTGTTCTCGTCACATTACTATTGTAATCTATATATCTTGTAAATATTGTATATTACAGACTTAGATGCAACTTTCTTTTTTTTGTAAATCTTGTAAATTGCAATCTGAAAATTTGCCAATGACATTTCCTGTAACCTAAACTTAACGTTATCTTGTACTGTTTGCGTCCAGTTACCTCTGGGTTTGGGGCGCCATACAACCAAATACAAAAACATACAAACATAAAAACAATTCCTAACAATGTATAATTCCATAAAACAGGTATCTCATATCAAATAGAAAAATTCTAAAATGCTATATCACAATTCATTATATATATTAAAAGATCCTTTGTAATCATGGCACCCAAAAATAATGCTGGTAAAATCAGCAATCTTTGTCATCCAGATGCATAGTAAGGGCCCTAAGCCAGACATGGCGAGCTGCGGAGGACATCACATAAGATTCAGTTGCAAAGAGCCTACCCCAAAATTGGCTGTTTCATGTGTTGTGAACTGTTCATAAGCTTTATCGTAACAGTCTCCTAAAGATGTACAATGCATCAATATGTGATGAGCAGTTTCAATTTGTTGACCACATAGGAATCAAGTTTTTAAAAGTTCGTCCCACATAGTCGGCTCTTTTTTTAGTATGATATTACATAGTCCATCTGGGCCGGAAGCTCGAGAGGGCTTAACTTCCTTAATTAGCTCGTCCAGGTTTGAATCCTTCATATAATGCCACACGACAGAACCTTCCATCAAACTAACCATAGGACTGGACATGGGTTCTTTACTATCCCAGAAACCCTTTTTTTTGTGTCGAGCCCATTCCTCATCTCTAATGTGTGAATCATGTGCCAAAACATTTTCGAGTCATGTGTGCGGATGATTTTATTTATAAACTTCCATTTAGCAGTAATATCCTTAAAGCAGGAACTATTCAACCACCTTTTATACACAGTTTTAATCATAGCCAACCTGGTCCTAATTTCCAAGGCAGACGATAAACTGCA
The DNA here is from genome assembly GCF_040938575.1 of Ambystoma mexicanum. NCBI lineage: Eukaryota > Metazoa > Chordata > Amphibia > Caudata > Ambystomatidae > Ambystoma > Ambystoma mexicanum. Next base: position 112,315,319 of record NC_090922.1, read on the forward strand.
TCTCTTTAGCCTCCGGACATCATTATTCATCATGCGTTTCTTTTCTGCAATACCTGCATCATAGGTAACCGAGGGCTTTATTTCTGTCAAATTAGCTTTTCCCTGACCCTTCACATGATTCATTATTGTGACCACCATGGGCCTCATTACGAGATGCCCGCTAAAAACGCAGTCATTACCGGCATGGAGGTATTAGCGCGTCCGTGCACCCTTGACGCCGCTAATAGCGGCTGATTACGAGTGCACGAGCACGCGCGAACCCCCATGCCGGTAATGGCTACACCTCCATCCCGCTAAGGCCCACCAACCCCCTGATAGCGCCATCACGGGACCCCCCGATACCACCTCCGCCAAGGAGCAACCCCTTAATAATGACCCGGTAGTAACAACATGCTAATATCGGGCTCATAATACCGAACCCGGAAGTAACGCCATTGCGTCGGAACGGGAAATGTGCCGGCGGCCATCTTTAAAAACACAATCCATGGCAATCCTCTCAATCCAGCAGTGCTACAGAGGAGCGAGCAGAGCCACAGCATCCAGCATTTCAAAGGCTACCTGGAAAACTACCCCCCGCCTGCGCAAGAAGCGCATCTCAAATGAGGAACTAAACATGCTGGCTGATACCCTTGCAGCCCATGCAGATGAGGTTTTTGCTAATAACCTCAAAAGGGAGGTCCAGCTGAGGAAGAAGGAAATCTGGGAGGAGGTTGCACGCAAGGTGTCAGCGGTTGGCACCACCCCCCGCACAGTCAAAGACTGTAAAAAAAGATTGGACGACCTCTGTCTCAGGGTCCGGAACATCCTGTCCAGCAATTGCAGGGAGGCCATGGCCACAGGCGGGGGTGCCCACTCACCAGTGAAACTGATGCGCTATGAAGAAACCTGCAGCACGACCATCCAAATGGAGTTAATAGAGGGTTTTGGCGAAATGGAGACGGGTGCCGCGACATCGGGAGATGGAGGTGAGTGACCCTTCAAACCCCAGTAGGCCAAACCATGACATAGTACAACTGATGTGAAAGTGAGCCAAGCCAAGGCAATGCATGGCCCATCATACACACATATACAGATCCATGTCCAGATGGAGGCCCAAACCCTGCCACAATGAAATGCATGCTGTGTGCTAATCCCATTACCAACAGACACCCAACACACAGGGACCATTTGCATGTCATACATCACACAAACCTCAATACAATGGCATGCCACTTGGTACGCATCGGTGCCGAATGGAGATGCCACGGCTTATGCCAATATGCCCCCCCTTGAAACTACCCTGTGTGACACACCTATAAGATTGCAATGCATGCGAAATGAAATACTGTACAGCACCAACTCATGCATCTTGCATGTAACATCATCACTGATGCCCTGCATCTCTTCTTCCCCTACAGGCACTGATGCAGAAGGTGAAAGTCATGACCCTGCCCCAAGGCCATCTACATCCAGGGCCAGACCACAGGGCACTGGCCATTCCACCTCCGGGGCAGCACCGCGGCCCACAGTGCAACCCAGGTCACGTGCACATGCCGGGCAGGCTCATGAGGAAACCACAGCAGCGGATGAGACTGCATCTACTGAGCTGCCAACAACAACTGGAGGGGAGGCTGATGGCACCCAGTCCGCTGCCACAAGTTCAGTGGGTGAGGCAGCAGCCACAGCCCCACTCAGCGATGTGGATGTGGAAGCGAAGGAGTACGTCGACCTTGATGGCACAATCCATGTGGAATGTCCCCACAGCCCAAGCCCCCAGTCCACCCCTCAACACACCACCCAGGGCACACTGTCCAGCCCCATGCTGGATTCTGCAGTTCAATTGCACAGTCCAGATCTCACAACCACCCCAGAGGCCAGCCCTGCAATGGCCCACCCAGCCGCAGCACCCTCTACGTCCACAGCCCCCACTGACATGGAGGCACGCCTGTCAAGGGTAGAGGCCCGTTAGGACTCGATGATCGAGCTGGTGCGCCAACATGTGGCTGACGGCGAGGATACACACCGAGAGATCCGTGAGGCCAATGCTGGGACCATTGCGGCCATAAATTCCAGTGCAATCATGATCCGTGACAGTTTGGGGGCCGTCACACAGGTCCTAAGCAGCATGCTCCAACACATGCAGCGCCAGAAACCTGCACCAGCGGTGCAAATCCCATCCGCATCCACCCAATCGTCCACACCTGCAAGCTCCCCGCCCTACAGCCCAGTGCGGATGACGAGGCGCAGTGCAAGGCAGACAGATATGCTGCCCCCGGACACAAAAAAAACCTGGAAATAGTGTGGGATGATAATGGGTGAGGGGGGAGGTGGTGTTGGTGGTGTAGAGGGGATTAAGGGGGTGTTTATTGGGGGTATGGGTGTTTATTGGGGGGTATGTGGTGTTTGGGGATTATGGGGTGTTTGGGGGGTATGGGCTGTTTGGGGGGTATGGGCTGTTTGGGGGGTATGTGGTGTTTGGGTGTTTAGGGGGGGAGGGGAGAGGGCGTGTGAGTGGTGGAGGGAGGAAGCACTATTTTGTAACCTGTTGTGTTCAATTAATGCCTGGATATTGTTCATTTCGTGTGTGTCCATTCAATTCATGACAGCGCACAGTGAACAACTCCCCAAACACCCTGTGTCCATGTCCACATGGTCCCAGTGCTCAGTGTAGCACTGACACATAACCATCAATGTCCCTGTGGTTCAGAAGTAAACGTCAATCAGTGATTGACGTACAGCACGGCCATCTTGTGCATCATGTACAGGCAGGCGTGCTGCTTCTCCTCCATCATCATCCTCATCATCCTCACCCGGTGCATGCATGTCAATGTCAGGTGGCAGTGGTAAATTTCTCCAGATGCACATGTTGTGCAGCATGACACAGACCATGGTGATCTTTGCCACCTTCTCAGGGCCACATAGGAGTGCTCCACCAGACCTGCTTAGGCAGCGGAGCCGTGCCTTCAACAGGCCAGAGGTCTTCTCAATCACGACACGGGTACGGGTATGAACCCGATTGTACTCCTCTTCGTGCCTATTACACGGTTCCGCACATGGGTAAGTAGCCACGGCTTCAAGGGATAGCCTCCATCACCTGCATGAGAGCACAAAGAGGTATGTGTGAGTCAATCTGAGCTGACACCTTTAGGATTCACGGCCATGGCCGCAGCTATTTGGTGTTGACATGCACATGTCCCTGTATGTATGCACACAGATTGATTTGATGCATTGTGTACTGCAATATGGTCTGCTAGTGTGGATTGCATTGTACGGATGATGCAGGGTGTTCACTTGCATGCTGATGCGGATGTACTGTGGATGCGGAATGATGTCTTGCCACCCATAATTGCAGTGTATGCTACTATGTACCTAATCACACTAGCAACATTGGCACACTTGTAATCATGTTTAGTCATGCATCGCTTGACATACCCATAGTGGCCTGCTCGTGCGTCTTGCATGTTGTCATTGATGTACAGCATTGGTCTTATGTATGGCATTGGTGTGTCATGTTCGGGTTGGGATGTTCAGGTCAAACAGTGTTTAGCTCTGAGTGCATTATCCACTCACCGCCCATTCCCACCCAGGTGGAGTATGCATCCCTCCCCCCCAATCCCACCCAGATGGAGTATGTTTCCCCCCACCTCACAACCCCGATGCACTGCCATGGGCCAGTCAGGCAACTCACCAAGCAGCCAGGCACGTCGTCCAGCATGTCGCTGCATGTAGCGGGGTAGCGTGGAGTTACGAATCACCATGGCATCATGTGTAGATCCGGGATATCTGCAACAACAATGTGTGATGATCTTGCTGGAGTCACATACCATCTGCACATTGATGGAGTCGTATTGCTTGCGATTCCGGGACACTACCTCATTGGCATGAGGGGCCAACAATTCTACATGGGTGCAGTCGAGGGCACCAACGCAATTGGGCATGCCTACCAGTGCATGGAAGCCTACTTTGGTGTCCCCGAGCTCCTGGCCAGTCCGTGGTAGGTGAATGTGGATGCTTGCATGCTTCAGGAGGGCATCAAGCACTTGGGTCAGCATGCGGGGCAAGAGTGGTTGTGATATGCCATGCAGCTGGCCCACTGTGTGCTGGTAGGTGCCTGTGGCCAGGAAGTGGAGCACTGATACCACCTTTAGTAGAGGGGGGATGGCAGTGCGGATTTCTATCAGGCTGACAAGGTCCTCGTGTATCATGTCCACTATGATGGTGATGGTGTCCCGGTTCAACCGGTACAGGGTGTGGATCTGCTCAGGGGTTAGATTGAATGGACTGGGTCTGATGCGAGGGATTGGTGGCTGCCTACATGGTACCACTGGCTGCACTGGTGGAACTTGCTGGGCCTGTCTCACCCTCCTTCTCCTCCTGCATCTCCTCTCTGCTGCCTGTTGTTGTAGCTGTAGTTGTTGTTGCTGTTGTTGCTGTTGTTGTAGCAGTACAGGCATGTCCTCCAGCCCCATGATTGCAAGAGCTAGTGGGATCATGTTGGTGTAGGAAGGGGTGTGCTGTGTGGGTGTACTCCTTTTGTACTTGGACAGGCTCCATTGACTCCACCTGTGGTGATTGTGTGCACCTGTGGCAGTTGCCTGCACTGCAGGTTGCTATTTGCGGGTGGTCCGTGATGCCTGTATTGCCACCGTCGTGCAGGCCCTAATTACCGCTATCGGGATGCCGGTAAGTACATGCCCACGTAACTTGTGATGTCCTCCTGTAAGCGGCATCCCGTTATTGGCGCCGTGAAGGGGCGCATGTACGCACGCATGCCAGTAAGAAGGGGCACGGTATGGCGGTGGCAGTATTGGCGGGTTGTCGGCTCGTAATGGCCGGGACCCGTTAATGATGCCGGTAATACCATTTCACCTTCCTTTTTTTATTACCTCCATACTCGTAATAAGGCCCCATGTGTTTTAGATCCCAAGCCCATTTCCTAAGAATGGCTTTGCCATGATTCCCATGATTTGTAATTGCAATATTTAAATTGTTTATTTTAGTAGATGACCAACAAACTCAATTACCTTGTAAGTTCACCATAGGTGTAAACTTCAGTTTTGTACAGGATTTGATCTTAGATACATTGCAAGTCGTTCTTAGTTTAGTGTGGTCACTCATAGGAACCACTTTAATTTGTAAGTCAGGCGTTAGATCAAGGATCACCTGGGTTACAAATATAAAATCAATCAAGGAGCAATAACTTCCATTTGACCAGGTACTATTTGTTCCAGATGTGCGTATTGCTAAGCGGACAAGATCAAATTTAGCTAACATAGCTGCCCACTCCATGCCACACCTTGAACCGGGGGCAACATGTCCACCCGTCTCACAGATGAGTGGAGCAGGAGAGCAGTCGGTAATAAAGTCCCCTGCCAGGATGATACCACCTGTTCTGTTATGATCCAAACTTGTGTAGAGGGAGTCCAATACAGCCTCCATAAGATCACCTGTGTGTTTTCCCCCAGGTGGATCATACAATGTTGCAACTAGAGTGCCGCCCAAACCATAGGGAAACCCATCCAGGGTGGCTGCCTAGTGCCTTGATACTGGATAAGCGTATAATCATATTTTTTCCCAATGCAAAGTCTGCCCTTAGGACGACCCCTAATGACAGGGGTCGAAAGACGAAACAGTGTAGAAAAAACATCCATGTAAATAGGAAAAATAGATTAGACATAAAGAGTTCTTGGCCACCCAAAGGATTCACTAGGATGGAGCGATGACCACAAGAGTTCCAGGAAAGCACTGAGAACAAACCGGCTTTATGTACTTTAGGTCATTCTTGGTAGTCAAATGCCCTTAGCCAGTTTCCCTGGATTCTAGTGTGATTTGTGAGGCCCTCGTGTCCATACTGTCAGATTGTTAGTCAGGGCTATGCAGCCCGCCCACATCGTTGTGTGGGCAGACCGCCGTTGTGGTCTTAGTTCCCGGCAAGGGAAGTGACGTTGGGCTAGGGAGGGGGCGGGACATGGGAAAGGCAGTTGTTCCTGTTGTAAGGGATTAAAGAGGTCGCACTGTTCCCCGGCTCCCGTGTGACTTATTACGCGGTTCGGGGACCCACGTAAAACCCCACACATACACTGTCCCAAACTAAGAATCGACATCTTAGCCTGTTGATTTCTAGTCTCTTGTATATTTAATAGAAAGCCATTGTTATCAATCGTGAACGAACTATGACAAGCATCGTCAATGCGAGCGGGATTTGATGTGTTATTGGGGTTAGATGGTGTCATGGGCAACAAGGCCTCCTTTCCAATGACCCTACTTCTGTCTCCTTTCTGACTGTATCCTACTGGTCAGCCCTAATCTCAAGAAAACGTGTAATCACCCGCTGGGTCATCACCTTGCAGTTCTTGGGATCTTTCTTCCCTTTTTTGTAAGAGGAGGGAGAAACATGCTAGTTTTGTCAGCAGCTGGACTTTGGGCGCGTTTACCAGCACTTATACCGGCGCTGCGTAGAGCAGTTCTTGTGCATTTGCCCTTCTTCATTTTCCAACGACAAAGGAAATGTAATATAGACTGATAAAGAACAGGTTAGGGGCGGGTATCACAGACCCTCACAGAGTCTGTTATCCTATTATTAGCCTGATGTCAAAATCATGCACATTGCCAGCCAATGGTCAAGCCAGCAGCGTAGGGAGTAATTAGTTCCCCGTTAATAGTGTGTAAACATCGAGGTGTAACAATCAGTGAGGGTATCAAGCAAGAAGTGACTTTAATGATGGGGACAAGCAATACAAACACCCGTCAATGGAATGTTCAACGGATGCTTAACCCTTACTGACACCCCAAGCTTGAAACGCGGGACCAAACCCCATGCTTTCTGGTTTGCAGCAAACACAGGATCGGCAGGGCCAGTTATACACCACGAGGAATGACAATAACACCCAAGCTGGCTCTATACAGCTAACTGAGCAAGGCGTTGCAACCTCATGGTAATGCCCTTCTCATCCAAACACCAAAACACTCTATATAAATAAAAAAAATCTGCCTGGGCTCCGCCAAACACAGATGTTTTATGGCTCCACCTATTCTCCCAAATGCAGCAAGTGAAGACAGACTGGAGGTCTATGATCGAATGGCTTGTAATAGCTCGGGTCACCAAAGAACTCCAAAACACTCAGCCTCATTACAAGGTTGCCGGTAATCCGTTGGTGCTCCCGGCAGGTTACCGGCAACCTTGCATTAACGTTTCCACCACCTGACAACCCGGTGTTACCGGGATAAAACAGGCGGCAGCGGTAAAGTAACTTCCCATTCCTATGGAGTCCACTAGGATTCCATGGGAATGGGAACACTGAAACACCAGCAACGTTGCTAATGGTGCTGGTGTTTCGGTGAATTTTCTGCCGGTAGGGGCATTAACTACTGGCAGGTCAGCCCTACCGGTTCCTCAATGCCCCTACCGGCAGACTCAGAGTGACCCATCCGGAAAAGATTCCAGTAATGATGTTACCAGCACCTTTCTTTCCGGACCGGGTCACTCGTAATGAGGCCCATTGTCTACTATTGTGGGGGCGGTATATATAATATGTTCAGTGTGTGTGTAAATAATAATAATTTCGCATTTATATAGCGCTACGAACCCTCAGGTATCTGAGCGCTGCTTATTATTACCCATGGTGTGTGGTGCTCATTTATCGACCTCGGAAGGATGAAAGGCTGAGTTTGGCCCTGCCGGGATTCAAACCTGCGTTAGCAGGCTCTGCAAGGATGTCAAAGTGAGCGCGAGCTGTGCCACTTGACCGACTCTAACCTCTTTATGGCCATAACATGACAAAACCATAACGTGATATCCCTATGTTTTTCCATATCTTGTGCATGATGCCTTCGTTCTCGACATCTACAAGTTTCCTTCTCTTCACTCCTTCTAATAAACCAATCATCAAAGGTGCTATTGATCCACAATATGCTCAATAGTTGTGCCAAATCCGGCTTGTTTCGGTTTGCAATCTTTAACTGCTAAATAAACTTACATTAAACAAGCCTTTGTTTGTCAAATTAATCAGTCTGCGTTCCCTACCAAGAGCTATCACTGCCCTTCAGTTTTTCCCTCACCTTTGCAGCTCCTAGCGTACTTATACTCATTGGTCCTTCTTTCTTATTCATGGATAATTCTTATCTGAATAAAAAAATCTTTGGGCAAACTTAACAATCTGCACTTTATTCTTAACAACTATGCTAATTAGTGTTTGTAATTCTTAAGTAATACTTATTAATCAAATAACACACCCCTTCATGTTTTCTGGCCTTAAAATGCTAATATAAATGATTATGTATTTCCATATAAAATGCAAGGAGCAGTGCATATTATCCCCTGGTTAGTTACTCACATCTCTCCCAATATGTCTACTGACAGCTTGCAAAAAATACAAAAAATACAATAATGGTGTAAAAAGGCTGTACTCCCCTATCCTATGGTGTGTGTACATTCAGTCCTGTGCTGATGAAAGTGTTCCCTCCCATTACTATTTTTCCCTCTATTCTGGATATGGGTGCTTGTTTCAGCACATGCACATTCCATTGCGCTACTGTGTTTTGCTTCAATGGTCCTTATGATTGTGCTTGTGTGACGGTTTGTTGTATTGGACTGGTGCCACTTGTTGTTGCATTAGCCTTCCCTGTTGTGTAGGTTGCATTCATAATTGCACTTGTATTCACTGTGCATGTCTGACACTGTGTGTAATCTTGGGCATAATGTTCCAATAGTTCTGCACAATACAGTGGGGATATGCTGTCCACCCTCTTTCTGTCCTCAGTTACCTCACTGACCCGTATCCTTACTGTCTGTCTACTTGCAGCACTCTCATGTCCCTTTACTACAGTCCCAGTCCCACCCTTGCTCTCTTCCTCCATTTCTTTCTCCTTGGCGCCGATGTCCGTTTCTTTCTCACCACCATCTCTCTCCCTTTCTAATTTCCCTCTTCTACTTACTTCATTGCCTTCTATTGTTATAATTCTATAAAAATAAGCTGTGTGCATCTGCTCTTTTTTGATAATGTACTGGCACATCCAAGAGCTCTTCCACTTGTTGCAGTCATTTCTGTGCTATTTAACACCAGGGTATGAGGCATCTCCCTGTGCTCATTCATTGTTTGTGTTGGAAAACCATTGGGCAGGTCACCTTCCCTTTTTCAAATTACTATACAACAGTATACCTACACTTTTTTGTAATGGTTTCCTTTAGTGATCAATGTGCCCTTTAAAAATGCCCCATCTATTGCTAATACAGATACCTACAATTTTTAAATGGAATAAAAAATAGGGCAGTAGGGGGTGCTCTAATGTGTGCAAATATGATATCTGTGATCAGGGTCTGAAAAGTGTCTGGCATATCCCTAAAATCCCCAATAGCTAATAAAACCTTAAAATGGGAATTGGGCTCTGTATTTTTTATTTTATTTTATGATCTTATGGGGACAATCCGATCCATATATGAGCAATGAAAGGGAACACATTATAGTGTTAAAAAATGGGTTCAAATTATGGTTAATCATACAGACATTTTAACCAAAACAAAAATATAAAACATATAGACCCCACCAAATCAAAAAACATGGGTCCATACACCCCACAATCCCACATATTCCAATCAAAGGTGGCCCAAGGGCACCACTGCAAAATAACATATAACAAAAATAAAATCCCTTCTTTAAAAACTATCCAGTCTCAAATGCCCTCAACTGGTGCTGTTACCCCAACCTAAAGGTGACATCCCCTGACAAAAAATACCATTATTACTCATATATCTCATGAAAACCTTAATAAGGGTCGGTTGAATGAGTCCTGGCTCTGGGGCACTATTTAGATGTTAGTGAGACTGAGCCCCAGCTCACTCAAAGCCCTCTATTAATTAGGCATTTTGTCAAAATATGTCATTACAAACATTCTAATACTCTCTTCACTGACAATGTCAGTCCAAAACCACTTTGCTATTATATACATGATTTTGCTTTATCCTGATATAAATACAAAATTACAAACCTTAAAAACCTATCTTTTTTCAACAATCTACACTAATTATATACATGCACATATATATGTATCCTATCTAGCCCTACTCATTATTACATATTCAAATCCAAATCTCATACTTTCCCAATCTATTTTTCACATGCACACTTTTATGCGCCTTAGATCAAACCACTAAAAAATGGATTCATCCTCTTTAAGTAGCTACTTCATATCCCTCTTTTCTTTTTATATTCACAAAAGATATCCTATATACAGATTCTAAAACCACCTTTTCAAACTTGTCATCTTACTTTCACATATAAGTTTACAACCCATTTACTGCTAGCTAAAACAAAAATGCATTTTCTTCACATTACATTTCAACATTGCTCAATCCCAATCCAACTTCCATAAAAATATGAACACGACCCATCACCTTCCCAAAATCCTCCATAAATATTGAGGTGTCCCTGTCACAACCCTACAAACATCTCTAGCATAATGGCTCCTAAAGGGACTGGCCTCAACTTAAATGCAAATATTAAACTTAAACTAAACCACTCATCCAATATCTTGCTCCTCCTCCTTCTTGGGGGCTCTCTAACAAAATATGTTTCTTCAAATCCATGCCTCCTGTCTGTTATTTTAATGTTGTTAAACTTCATAAATGCATGTTACTCCGTCAATGTGTGGAGTTGAACGCCCACTGCTTGTACTAACAGAGCTATCCAGCTCAGCCCCTGCTTGCCTCCTCCTTGTCTTGAAGAGTGCATAGAAAAAAAACACTCCTCCCGTTCAAGTGCTGGGAAGAGTACAGAGGAAAGCCATCTCTGTTTTTACGAGGGCTGCAGATTTCACAACTCAATCTCTGCACAGCAAAACACTGTGTTGTGTATCTTCTTAAGTTAATATATCATAGAATACGCACATGAAAATGAACCAAGCTATGCCTGGGCTGTTTGTTTAACTGGCTTTTCTCACCTATTCAATAATGTGGCTCTGTTATTTCTGTAAAGATGCAGCCCACATTCCAGGCCAGCCACGAATAAACTGCATTTCTTTTAAAAAAAAAGAAATCCTTGACACATACAAATCATTTCTTTTAAGCGCAACAAAAAACGATGCACCACAGAATACGCAACACACATTAATGCACACAATAAGTCAGCCATCGCTAACACAAGATAAAAAACAAATATACAACATGACAAACACTTAATCAGCACTTAAAGAATATTTTCATATTTCAAATGAATCTCATCCCCCGTTTATTTCTATGGACCACTCTAACAAAAATCCATAATGCTTTTTCACTTTCCATGTTAAAAACCATCTACTCGGGCAAGCACCAAAAGTGCCACCCATTCTCTTTATCACAGCTCTTTATTCACCATCAAGACTACATCACTTCATACATCTAGCACTTTTATAAAAATAAGCTCTTTGGACACACTGCCGAAATTATGTTTTCTGCTTTTTAAGGCTGCCAAAATTGTGTGCCTTAGTATGCTTGAGCACTTTCCCTTTTTCTACTTTCTGAACTCTGCCTGATTTATTTGTAATGCATGCAATGGCATCCATTTTAAAGAAGATGGATACCTTTTGCTGTAGCATTTCTATGGTAATGAAATATATGTTAATCATGTTGTCACAAATGTATGCATTTCCTTATATATGTGTTTTCCTACATGAATTAGTGCAGTGTAATATTCTTGAGATCTCTTGAATGTGTACATATGTACTCCTTTCAGCTATTCTTGACACTTTCAATGTATATTGCATCCATTCCCTAATGCACCTGCCTGGGATAAGGGTAGTATAGTATGTCTGCCTCTTATGAATAATGCGTCTTACTTTTTCAATGTTGGACAGGAGGCCGGGGCAAAGGCCCTGAGTGGCATGTTCACCTGTCCATCACCAGAGGGGGAGTCACTTTCGGTCTACTCCTCTTCACTGCAATGACCACCTCACGTCAGGATGCTGAATATTGGAGACTTTGATGTAGGCAGACCAAATAAAGGGGTTCAAATAAGCATAGCCCAGAGGACAACTTTAGCCCACAAAATTAACTCACCATTGTGGATTTTGTTAGTTTTCCCAAACTTCCTGTTCCACTCTCCATTTCCTGCAGAAAATTCACTCTGGGTATGACATCAGAAGGCAAAGTTTAATTCTTCCAACAGCCAGAATTGAACCCTTAACTGCAGGCCTCCTGTGGACCAATCCACTGTAGAAGTTTGCCTTTATAAGTGTGGGAAAGCCTCCCATTGGTTGATTTATATTTGGAACACTTTTGGGAAGGATCCACCTGGAACTCTGATGAGGGCACAGTCTGCTTCAAAGACCACTGACAGAGAGGGGAAGACAGTGAGCTCCTAGATCCTAGATAAAGGTGAGGTTTTTTCCCTAACCATCCCAATGGTGTATTTAGGATGACCAGATATCTGGAAATGGTCAACTAAAACTGAAACACTGGTACCCAGAATCTGCTCACTGCAGGTGACAGAACATTGCACGTGGCCTTTGTAAACCTTTCTGATTGGGAAGGGCAGTATAACGGACTCACTTTGCCCTTGAGACCCTGATTTGGCTCTCGCTGCAACTGCAAAGTCCAGAAAGCAGTCCAGAGCCGGTTTACTGCCTTGAGACTTTTTGTGCTGGATCAACCCTGCTCAATTCACTTTAAGCTGGTACATGACCTGCAGTGCTCCCTTTCGCATCTGCTTATCTACTCTTCGAGTCATCTAGACACAGAGTCGGCCAATTGAAGTACATCATCCCATTCAACTTGGATGCCTTCCTGTCTATGTGAGGCCAACAACTCACTGCATCTCAATTCGATCCAACAGAGGTATCAACTCAACCCAATTTAAAGCCACTCGACCGCTGGAAGCCATCAACTCACTCGCCTGAACTCGACTCAGCTGAAATATAGTCTTGCCCCAACTTGACCACCGACTCAACCTTTTGGAAGCCATCATCTCAACCCGTCTCAAACACCTACTCGATACACTGGGAACCTTGTGTAAAACTTGTCTCGATGCCAACTCACAATTGGGACAGCATGACTTGGCTGTCTCTAGAGTACCTGGCTCCAACTTGTTGAGCCCTGAAAGACAACAACAAAATGAACCCCCTTCACTACCCTTTAAATGAAATATTCAATACTCTCCTGCCAGGTTTTCACTTCTTATTTTCTTAATTTCACACAGCCTTGGGCTGGTCCTGATATATCTATCTCAGGACCCCTGTTGCTGATACACTTCTTTGGCTTTGCCTGGTTTATCTCCCTACGAGGATTTTCTCATGTAAACACTCTTGCACTTGCCTGGTATACTCTCCTGCCAGGGCTTTCTTTAACATACGTGTAATTGCTTGGTGTGCTATCCTGCCAGAGCTTTTCTTTAAACTCTTTTAATTGCCTTGTATATTCTCCTGCCAAGACTTTCCTTAGCACACTTGCAATTGCCTGGCATATTATCCTGCAAGTGCGTCCGTTGATGCACTGTCTTGCAATTGCTTGGTATACTCTTCTGCCAGGACATTCTTGGATCTGCTCACTTGCAATTTCCTTGCATACTCTCCTGAATGAGTCTACACACTTCTCCAAAAGTGAATAGTCTCTTTTCTCTGTTTTTCCTAAGAGTTTATTTGCCTGGTATTCTCATCCTGCCAGGGCTTTTTTTTATCAGTGTATTGTATACACTTACGATCTTGAAAACTCTGTATTTCCCTTACGTTTCCTATTAGTACGAAATACTCATTCTGTCTCTTTGCATGGTTCTGATCCCTGCTTCCCCTGGGTGGACTAACCGGCCTTTGCTGGCGTATTCTCATTCTCTCGTGGTAAGCCGGCAGCGCTTGTTCAGCACCGCCTCTTCAGTTGCTGTATTGCTTCTGGGCTTCTCAATGGCCGCGATCCCTGCTGGGTTCTTCTGCTCCTTGTCTTTAGGATCCGTTAAGGCGAGGACTGCCTCCGAACACCTGTGAACACTGGCAAGCCCTTGGTTGGCTCCTGGCGTTCCCACAGCATGTTACTCTTTGTGGTCAGCTTCCCTGCCTTCAGTTCTCAAGCCAGTGTGCTGCAGGGCTGCCTTTCCAGCCACATGGTCTCTCGGCTTGTTCTGAGAGAGGCAGCTTCCTTTCTCCAGTAACTCTCTAGTGGCAGGCATAGGTATTCCCTCAACACCAGTAGAGTGTAACCTGTGTTCCAGGCTTTCCTTGATCTGCGTGCCTCCATTCATCTTCCTCCTTGAATTTCTTTGGGGGTAATGGGAAGGGAAGTCCATTCTTGCATTTGTATAGGTAAAGTCTGTGATGTCTGGGTATTTGCTCCTCAAAAGTAAACAAAAAGGACGCAAACATACATCAAGGGGCACTATGTGTGTCTAAGTGATCTATTGCGTTGTTCAATTGTACTGTGCTTGTGTTTAAATGAAGTTCTATAACTTCTGCTGCACGGGGGTATTGTCTCTTGGCCCAAGGAGACCCATTCAAAATATACCTAACTACCTTGTGTTCCAGGCTTTCCTTGGTCTGCGTGCCTCCATTCATCTCCCTCTTTGCATTTCTTGGGGGGTTATGGGAAGGGAAGTCCATTCTTGCATTTTTATACGGAAAGTCTGTAATGTCTGGGTAATTGCTCCTTGCAGGCAAATCAGTTGTGAAAGACTTCTAGGTAGAAGCTGAAAATATATTTTCCTTATTCTTAGTGTGTAAGTCAGATCGTGATGACCTATATACAGCTCCCAGTGGATGAGTAGGGTGTTACAGTAAGCCATCATGGGATCGGGCATGGATGCGGTATCCTTAAGTGAGGAAGGGGAATATCGTGCCTTGTCCGATGGTGCCCTTACACTTCCCAGAGGTTGTCTCCCCCCCATGTGATCCTCCCTCACATAGCTGCCCCCATGGGTCAGGATCACTAACCAGGACCCCGACACATCCCAGTGGCTGCCATCCCCTGGCCACATGGGGAGAGTCCACCATCGGGAAAGAACTGATGACATTGTCATAATATTCCTTACACTACTATAATGCGAAAGTTCTCCCTGCTATTCTATATGGGATGGAGATAACTGCGTTCTCTATGACTTTAGCGCAGGCTGGATGGAAAAATATGGCGGCAAGGTTTGAATCTGCCAAACTGTGTGCCCATTATAATAATAAGATATGAAATGGGTTTAACATCTATGTTATGTATTGTAACATGGGAAGTCCTGGCATTATATTGTTTCTCTTTAATATGCCATTTGTAAATAGATGGCGAATTATATAATCTGGGCTGTTTTTTTAAATTCCAAAAGGAGATGTCATGAGATTTTGAAAGAAAAGAAAATACCTCTTGAGGCTCTGGTTAACAACCCTAATGTAATTTAGAAAAAGCTCTATGATTTAGATTGGACTGAAACTTGTGATCTGCAAAGTTCATGCAAGTTGTTTAGCAACCTATGCATGGAGAACAGGAAAAGAGGAGTTAGTCCGGCATATGTTGTTGGGTGTCCTGCTGGTAGAGCTTTGAGAATCTCTTTAAGGACAAGGCTCTACTTGATACACACTTGGGGAATCTTATTTGTCAGGGGCCTTAGGGTTGACAGGTTGTGCTGATTCTGTAATCAAACAGTGGAGTCGCTTATGCACATATAGTATATTCTGCACCTCCCTTCAGGAGAAAAGACGAACATTCTTCTTTGACTATGTTCATGATGTCAGGTATTTAAACAAAAAATAGTTTTGGTCCAGAATTATTTCAGGGCAACCGACATTGTTACTGATTAGGATGGTGACTTTCTTGAAGGCCTTGAAACTGAATGATGAGTTTTCAATTGTAATTGTGTATTTGGGAATGAAGATGTGCTCTACAGATGAATTATGATATGCCCGGTAATTTTACATTTCGCGAACATATTTATGTTTATCTGAATGTTTTTAAATATGGAGAGTGTTTTTATTATTTTTTATGTGTATAAGGATATGGAATGACTATTGATTTTCTGAGTTATATAGTATTTATTTCTTAATCTATAGTATCGTATTTGAGATATGTGATTAAGTATATAAGGGTTGTTATAACTCATATATGATAAAAACAAAAAAAAATGTCAGTTATGGAGCACAGTGCCTTGGTAAAACAGTGGAGTTCCTTATCAACGGTATGAACAGGTCACTCTTTAGGTTTTTCTGAACCAATGGCAGCACTGTTACAATCTCAGAGAACCTGAGCCCATGGTTTGGTCCCTTGCATGCTAATTATCCTCTGTGCCCCCCTAAGCCATACCCTGCATGAGCCTGTTCATGCTTAACAAGAAGAATTGACTGGAAAAAAGATGCAGGTGGAGATGTACTTCTTTACCACATTCGTGAGATAGTTATGGCCTTTGCTCCGGTAGGCTTTGTGCAAGTAACATATGACTTTTCCCAATGGGTAACCAGGGAAGTGCCTTCAAGACTGGCATAATACGTTTGCAGTCCTTGATGTTCAGACAGCGTCTTGCTGTCTTGTTGTTGCTTGAAGTTTCTGGATCTGGTGTTTGAGAGACCTGAATGTGTAGTATTTCAAGAATGCAACCTCAATAATATCTGTCAAGTTATATTGTGTAGTCTTCCTTAGTATGTTTATTTGGAAGTTCACATTTTCTGCTACAGTATTGACATGGAGATGGAAGGACAGGCCCTTGTCAAAGAGACTATTTAGATTCCTGTTCTTTTTCTACCCATTGAGTTACTGAGCCGATGTGGCCACTGAAAGGGAAAGGTGTTGCTGTTGCATCATCAGTACCTCTTGTGACGATGTCACTTTTGGTGAGAGCACTGGAGGGAACTGTGAGTCTCTGGGGGTCAGGTGCAGCAACCCACTGTGTGATGCAGTCTCTCGAGTTGGTGCTGGAGGATTCCCCAGAGTCTGCCCTTTCCACTCAGATCACAGAAGCAGGGGTGGGTTCAAGTCCCTTTAACCCTCCTACAGAAGATATCTGCCCCAGGAGAAATCCATGTATGTATTTTGTCTGTTGAGGTCTGGACCTCCCTCGTCTGTGCTTTGCTCATGAGACTTGAATGTGCCCCTGAATACATCGCTGGCGGGCACCTGGATCCTCACACTGTTCCTGCCAAGAAATGTGGTACACATCACAGACTAGCCCAATGGCGGCCAGCAAACAAACTGATCTGCCCGAATGACAGTGGACAGAGACACCAGCAAACCTCCAGTTAGTGAACACACTGAAGAGTCCCTGGAATGGAGCAGAGATTGAGCGAGAGCCATGCAACAATGAAGGGAATTCATCCTGAACGCACGATGCAGATTAAAACTAGATGTCACCCATGGTTACAGGGAGTTGGTGCAGGTGAGAAAGGAATGAGAAGAAAATGAAGGAGATACAACTTACCTCAATCTCTGACAGAATTCAGAGCCAAAATAGGAAGATTTGCAGAAGGCATGCAGGGGGCTTTGGCATAGATCCTGGTCAAGTCCAGAGACCACGGAAGAGAGGACTTGCTGTTAGCTGGCTCCAAACTATAAGCCAAACCCTGGCAGGAGCCAAAAAACCAAAAGAAGAGAAAGAGGCTGAGTCTGTTGTGGAACAACTCCAGCGGTGTATCTTCAATTGTTGGGTAACAATAACTTCAGTCTGACAAAGACAGTGGGGAGAAATTCCAGCTTAGAGTAGCCTTGTGCTTCCACTAAGGCAAGGGGGAATAATACATTCTTGGTCGTCAGCATTTGATACAACAACCTTTTGGAGCTTAGGATCTTGACACACAGTTAGAGGGTATCAATATCTGATGCATGAAGACAGACATACAGAGAAGAGCTGAGACAATTCTCTCTAGGATCTTTGTAACATGGATATTGGTCCTAGAGGACACTTGGAACTCTGCTAACTTGGACTTTAGATTCAGCTGAGACTAGGAATTTATACTCAAACACTCTTCACTGGATATGAAGAGCATTTTACAAATTATTTGGGTTATTATTCCTCCACCGTAACACTATTTTCTTGAACTGTAACCTTATCATGATTTATAGCAAGATACCAGAGGCCCTATTGGAGTTCAGTCAACCCAACGCCTATTGAGAGGTGCCCACTAAAATAAAGGACTTCTGTTACCTGTTTGAGGTATTTGCCCGGGGAAGTCAGGTATCACAAGTGAGTATCAGAGTCAACACTTTGCTCTTTACTTCTGTTATGATTGCACTGCCATTAGAAAGTCTATTTAGACAGACCAGTGAGGTCATGCTGTTATGTTTTTCCCTTCCCCAACTGAGTAGATCCTCCTATGACCCCTCCTTCTGAGAAAAAGAATAGCTTAACTTGAAAGCTGATTTTTGGGTTCTGTTGTTTTCTCACATTCACACTTTGTTTTTAAACCTTTGAGAAATCGGTGGCTTTCCATGATCCACTAGTGGGTTTGCGGCAATCATTCTGAGTTGTCTGTATCATTTCCAGTGTCCTTCTACATTGCTGAGCACTTCTGGTTTTCGTCAGTATACATCTGGAAATGAAGGGAATGAAGGGAAAGGGCACACAGTTGAATATCAATGGGAAGAGTGAAGAGGTCTGGGAGACCCCATAAGGGAATCCCAATTTGGTATGTTTCCTGGGACCCTTTCAGACTTGCTAACTTTGTTTTGTATAAAGGATTTGACCCATTCGTATCCAATCTCTTTATTTGTTTTACAAGGCTCTGATGGTTCATTGTGTTCTAACACAAAGGTCCCTAGGCAATAAGAGCATGGTTGTTTTTTGTGCAAAATGTTGAGGAGTCCTTCCTGGTTGTCTATTAGTACTAACTCACTTTCCTGTCATGGTTGGAAGCCTATGAGAAACCAGAGTGGACCAATGGATAGGGATGACACAGATGTTTTTTTTTTTTTTATTTTTTTTTTAATATAGTTGAAATTACATCAACTTTTTCAATTTATAAGAAATAGAAAAGTCCATAAACATCAAATCCAAGTAGAAATAAGATTCATAAAAATTCACAAAATGCTAAAATATCATCATAAAAATTTATCAGAAAGAGATAAGCAAAGGACCCTTTTATTTTTTTTTTATTTTTTTTATTTTTTTGTAACTTCATTCCATATTCAAGGCTTTTAAAAAATTGATGGTTGCAATTCTTATGCTCATACATTTAGTGGCTGCCAAGGCGATCCATCTATTTCTGGGATCAATTTGTGCAAAATACGCAAAGTGGTTAACAAAGTGCAATTTTCTTAAAATGGAAAGTGCAGGACAGTTCAATAATAAGTGTTGTAGAGTTTCTACAATCGTTATATTTTTGCAAAACCTACACCAGTTGAGGTCAGAGGGAATTTGCTTTCTTCTTGTTTTAACCTCACGGGTGGGCCAGATGTTGAACCGCAAACGAAGAATGGCCGTTCTTATAGCAGCATATGGTGCCAAGCGTAGATAAGCAGCAGTGTCTTTATAACGCGGATGTTTTTCAAAACATAATATTACAAATTTTAATCAATAAACACATCTTTCATTGTTACATACAATGTTTTAAAAAAACCATAAATATCAATTCATCATCATATATTTCATCTATACTTCTCTCATTCCAAACTCACACATTCATTCAAAATTTTCCTTAAAAAACAAACAAATTTGGCTCTTTCCAAAAAATGTATCAAAGACTTAATACATACATTTCAACACACAAAATTTCAATAATTGTCTGCCCAGTTTTGCTTTCAGGTGTCGTATTTATCTTGGTCAAATAATTAACCCAAGTATCTTTTATAGTCATCGACACGTGTTTCGGTCCACATATAACACAATTTGCTGTTTTTAAATCTCAAGACCTTCTTCAGGACGTGAAGTAGCAGACAACTGCGTCTGCCCTTGTGTTTTGGAAACGTATGCGCCAAATGTCGAATCACTAAGTGTCAATTCACAAATGGGCAACTAAGTATACAGAGTCAATCCTTCACAGTGTCAATGGTATACTCAAGACAAATCTTCAATGTTTAATCGGCACCTAAATTAGATGTATAATGCTTCAAGACTCTTGGAGGAAAGACGGAATTCTTTTTCAAAAATCTTACTCCACAGACCGTGAAAATTCTACGGACTGTATAGAGATTATTAGTATCAGACCATTCCTCAGCAACCGTCTTCATCGGTTAGATACACAAGGCTTACAGTCTGATGTTTACTCTTTCAAAGGGAAAGTGAATCATCACTCGAGCCCAAATAAATTTGGCTGGTTGGTAGCCTGTCTGGTGATCACATATGATACTATCGGCTTCCACATGCATGACAAGCTGGTTGGTTACCTCTGTCTCAATATTTTTGCTTATGCAAGGCATGTTTGAGACTGGGTTCCATTTAGCTATGTCCTGAGGCTCCGCAGAGGCCTTTTAAAATAATGGAGTGCTAGTGACATGTTTGAGAGTGCCTGAAAGCTTACCTTGTCATAATGAGGCACTGATCAGAGAGGAGATAATGGAGGCATTTGTGTTGTAATGACATCTTTCCTAACCTTTTGATTGCTGCCTAGTACTTTCTCTGGAGAACCAGTGCATATGTCACTGAGGTCAATTTCCACCAGATTCACTGCAACTTCCACCATTCCCTTTACAAGCAAATTGTCTGCACAGTGTACCTTTGACTGGTCAAATTTCGTAACTGATTTAATAAGTATTAAAAGCTGCCTCTTGTCTATTTCACTCAGCATTGCATTTGTTTGCTTCCATTGAATGCTGAATGTGTTGTTGAGCTTGTTTTTCAATGCACTACTACAATGAGAGGTGGCACACAAAAAAAGATTGGAAATTATTGTCGTGGAGTGAAGCAGGGCTGCCCTTTGGCACCAGGGCTCTTTAACTTTTTCTTAAAGGACCTCCCTGAAGCTTTTGAAGAAATGCAGGAATTTCCTCCAAAGGTTGGGGGAGCTCATTTACCATGCCTGCTTTATGCTGATGATGTCGTGCTGATTGACCAAACCCCTGTTGGTCTCCAACGACAACTTGACACCTTGCATCATTACACTATTAGTTACGACTTGGAGATCAACAGGGGGAATACTAAAATCTTGTCCTTTGTCCTCGGCACGAAGGGACTAAACCTTCATACATGGTTTATTGACAGAGAAAAAAATGAAAAGGTCAAGTCCTTTAAGTATTTAGGAGTGTGGTTCAGTAATTCCTGTATCGAAGCCCCATTGTCTGCTCACCTGCAAACCAGAATGAAATTGCTCGCAAGCCAAGCATCGGCGGTCAATAGAAAGTTTGGCCGTTTTTCGCTATGTCCGGTACTGAAGTACTACAAGGGTAAAGTTGTACCCACTCTCACATATGGGGCAGAGGCTTTGGTAAACCTTCCAGTCTACCTCTGGAACTGCCTTGAACGGGGGTTTTGAAAAAAAGTCCTGAGCCTTCCACCCTCCACACCAATGGCCTTGATCCGGAGAGAGTTGGGTCTTGACTCCCTGAAATACACAGTGAGCTGGAACAGTTTGGCCTTGTTCAGAAAGTGTCATGAAGAGTCTCGGCCTGCAGTTGTGTATTTGATCTATAGAGAGATCCAGACGGGCTCAAATCGAACATTGGTAAAATGGTAGCGACATCCTTGTCCTTGCTGGACGAAATCGGCCGTTCTTTGGAACACTTTTGGCCAATCCCGAGAGAATAAAGAGGAAAGCCCAGGAGCATGACTAGATTAAAACTCTAGATCAGGCCAAAGGGTATAAGCTAGTGGCAGCCTTTCCTTCTGAAATTTACAGTCGAAATACGCCTTGTGCTTACTTGAAACTTTTCCCGGACAAAAGGGCCAGGAACTTTTTTCTGCGAACAAGACTGAATCTACATCAAACGAATGAAATTAGAGCACTCAGAGGCCAGGTGGACGACAGTTTGTGTCGTTATTGGCAGGTCCCTGAGACACCAGAGTCTCTCTTTCATTTGATGGCTCAATGTCCCGTCTTGAAAGATCAGCGTTCTAAACATTTTCGCTCTTTTTTTTCGGACTTCATCTTGATGGAGGAGAGAGTATGGTGCTCTCGCCTAATGTCAGGTCAAAAAATATCCTATGTGTTAGCAGGTAAGACATTTTTGCTGGAGGTCCTCCTGGAGAGTGCTCTGTCCAGAACATTTATATTTCAATTCTAATTTCAATTTTAAAGTGGTTACATACTCTGTTTTGTTTTTTCTTCTGTTTATTTTCTTAACTTCAGTTTTTCTAAAATGAATGGTTCATGCAATTTTGATGCAACAAAATAAAAATATTGTCAAAGGTAACAGAGTTGTAGATCCCATAGCTCCAAAAATGTTGACACATTTTAGTAACATTTTCCCTATTATTGAAGCAGATTAAGCCATTGTGACAAGGTTTGTTCTGTATGGAATTTGCAAAGCATTGTTGGTTTTGTTCCATTACTAGATGTAATCTTTCAGTTTGCCCACATATTTGAGGAAGTAACCCTGTTGATAATTGTGATAGCTCTCCAAATAACTAGCTAGGTTATTTTATTTGTGACCCTGAATAATGATCTAGTGATTTAATAATTGAGTGACTGTATGAGTGAGTAAGAATCCCAAGGATTGTCATTTTTCCGAGAGAGGGGATCCTGATAGACAAGATGCTTATAATACCAATAAGATAGCCTCTGAGTTGCCACGATGCGCATCACACTACTTATTTATTTAAGTATTTTTCCATTTGTATAGTGTTGAGCAATCTAGATAACTGTATGTTCAAATGCAACACACATGCCTTCCTTCGTAAACATGGAAGCACAGCATAGGAAAGACAACAACTACCATTAAGTTGGCATCATGCTTAAGGCAAAATGTGACCTGATTGATTCAGATGCTGGGGTTCCTGTACTAATGACAGGCGTCATTAGTTCTTTGAACATATAAGCTTCTGCACCACTCTGATCCTCATGTGTACCTAGCATGAAAGTGTGAAGGGTTGTTGAAGATACACTCTCGTAGAGGCAGTAACAATGACATTTCTTCCACTTTGAAAAGTACTTTAACATTAACAACCAATGTGTAGCATAATAGTCTACAAGGAGCATATTGCTGTGTCAAAGATCAGCGATTATATGAAATATATCCTAAAGAAATGGTACATGTCTTACATATCACAGTGGATGTTTGTGCCATTCTACCATGTATCAGGACTAATTTTATCCAGAAACTATGTGCTTGCTCCTCCCATAATGGAAAAGGCTGCATTAGCATTTTCGTCTCAAATCTCCACTCAGAGCAATGTGTGCTCTTAGAATTTCCCAGCAGGACTTCTTAGAACCATACAGAGGAATTTGGTCAGTTACTGGTAGTGAAAATGTTTCTCCAATAATATTGCCAATCATTGCCATTCCATGGCTTCGTTAATGCCTTTTCTGTGCATCCTCAAGTGAAACATCCATCTCGGGCACCTTTTTTTAAGAGTAAAGCTTCCATGTTCCCACCATGTTTGTGCATCTTAATTTGTTCAATGACCATCCACCAACAGGTTGTTGGCTTTGTGTCCTTTCTGTTTAAAATGGTCAACCCTGGGTGTATTCAATTTCTGGTTCCTAATGCAATATCTATACTCAGATAATTGTTTGTGCCATCCACACATATGTGAGTTTGAAAAGGGAAAGTGATTAGGTATATCACCAGTGATTAAAGGGGGTGACTGAGGTTGGGAGCAGTGCTCCTCTACTGTTTTTAATTAAGTTGTATTGTTCCTATAGTTTAATTTTAAAAAGAAACCATTCCAGAATGGTTTCGTTTTTAAAATAAAAGTTTAGGAAGAAGTTGAAACTTGAACCTTAGCGCACTGCACGGAACAATCCCTTAAACAACAGGTGCGTTTGTTTGGGGGTTTAGATTGCGCCTGGGAGGGGCAAGCCAATGGGATTTGTGGGGAGCTGAGGTAGGCGCCAACACGGAATATAGTTCTACTTCTTCTGTTCGTACACTTCAACAACTATATATCACATTGCACAACTAAGTGCAGACTCGTGCAATGTCACTTACGTTTTCCTTTCAACAAATGGACATGCAGACAACACATTCTGGTGGATGGTCATTGTACTAATTAGGATCCCCATACACGGTGGGAACATGGCAACTTTACCCTAGCCAGGAAAGCGCAGGATTTGGCTAATCAGGAAAACAGAATTTCAGAGATGTCTTGGAGTCAGGCACGTGTCTGCTTGCAAAGTGCCTGACTCTGCTCCAACCTTACTGAATTTCTGGTCTAAAGGCCTGTTCACTAAGCTCTCAGTTTCCAAGTTTCCATGTAGACCACACTGCCTGTGCAAAACCCTGGGGTCCTAGCATTCCTTCCATGCATTGTGACGGAAAGCCATGATTGGCAGGCCATAGGTAGGGGGGCATGGCACAACCATAGGACCAGCTACCCGCTATGGATGTCTGCAGCAATTGGTCACTAGCTGATCATGTAAACCTTTCCTCTTCACTGGTGCAGTTTAAACCAGGATCAATGAGGATCCCCTAAGACTTTCAAAGTGAACACACTCTTAATTATCTGCAGCAGGAAACACATCTATATGCAAATGTCTGGATGTCTAAATGAACAACTGGTTACATTTCAGAAATTGCTAAAGTTTTTGCGTCTGAAGAACTAGTGATCTGATAGATCGCTACTGTGCCGGTTTCTTCGGGTTGGGATTGGTTTTGCGTGAGACCAAAGAATCTGGTAATAGCATTGTTTGCAATTACAAGCTTCGATGACCGGGGCAGAGAATGGGGTGGATGCCACCATCAGTGAATCATCATGGGGCGCCATTTTTGCAGTGCAGCCAAATAATGTGGCCATTTTACCAGTGGAAAGCAGTGGCGTAGGGCAAAAGGGCACTTTGTGTGTGACATAAATTCTCGAGCCTGTTACTTTGGCAACCCCTCACAGATGCTCCCTTGAAGCAAGCAAGCATGATTGGCATGGCAAGTGGTCCTGAACACAAGGGAAAACTCCAACAGAATGGACCTATATTGTCCTTTGATTGGCATTAACGCGTACTTAAGAGGCTGGGTTGCTGAAACCTACTCACATGCATAGCAGGTGTTAGATTAGTGGGTGTGTAGATATAAGGAATAAAGCACTGGTCTTTAAGTAATTAAGGGGGTGGACAGGGTGAATTTGTTCTTTCTTTGATTGGAAAATGAGCATTTCGTGTCCTCTGCAGAATGATTTGCATCTCTTAACAACCTTGGAGGACAAAAACGCCGGAGATGAAAAGGGCAGCAGTTTTCTCAAAAGCTTCTATTCATATGAGTGGAATATTGCGCATTCATGAAGTGCTTACAGTGTACCGAGCCTCGTAGAGCTGGAACGGAAGAGCCAGAGGCTGGCTGGCAGCTGACTGGCATGTTTCCATACTCAGCTGGGTACTCGTGGGCACTGGGACGAAGACATGATTTGGATAAATGATCACTGGGACGAGCAGAGACTCACAGAGGTGCAAGAAGTTGAAATATATTAATGCAAACTGAAAGTGAGGGTTTTAAAGACTTGTTGGTCAGTGCGCTCAACCCCAAGATCTGATCACGAAGGCCAGCTGCGTCGCGGTCACAGAGTGGTATGACCTCAACCACCTCAATTAGAAGTTTCAGACACTGTAGTGTGCCGCTGGTCGCGCTCAGCCTATTGGGCCTGTATAGGTGCAAATGGATTAGCACCTATTGTGAATCAGTCACTAATCACGTAGAATTCATCAGATTCCTTTAATTTAACTGACAGCCGACACGTGTTTCGACCCAGGGGTCGTCCTCAAGGCTCTACTTCGTTATTATCTCAATTAGCGAAGTAAATTGCATATAAATATGCGCCTCTGTAAGTTCCAATGAAACCATCTATTCCCCAGTGGGTTGCCAAAACTATCCAATCGCTGGGGTAGCTCCGTCACATCGCACATTATTGAGATAATAAAGCAGTAGAGCCTTGAAAACCCCTGGGTCGAAACACGTGTCGGCTGTCATTTAAATTAAAGGAATCTGATTAATTCTATGTGATTAGTGACAGATTCACAATAGGTGCTAATCCATTTGCACCTATACAGGCCCAATAGGCTGAGCGCGACCAGCGGCACACTACACTGCCTGAGTTGAAATATTAGTATGGCATTAACACAGCACTTACTTGTTTGAATTGGGGGCATACAGGGCCACTGATAAGTAAGTGCCAAGAGAGAGCCAGGTACGGTTTACTAGAACAGAGGCCAGAACTCATAATCATCTCTAACTGGTGCAAAATATTTAGCTGGAGGAAATTTACACAGTACACATATGTTTTACCCCGGGTAGTGTGACAGCCAGGCTACATTTTGCACAGGTATTTTTTCTGGGACCTGTAGTTTCCTTTTTCATATGATAAGGTGATGCAAGCAATACGCCAGCGGTGTAGCTCACTAACGCAATGGATCCGCTGCAGGAACCTGTGTTTGTCTTCATGGCCACACATTTCAATCTTGGTAAGTCTACTTAGGACTTCACCCTTCCGGGGTCGATGAAATAAGAGTCATGTGAGCTAAAATGCTCACGACAAAACGTGTGATTTATCAATACACCTGATATGTTAATATACAAGGGCAAAATAAGAGGGAGCAGGCAAAGGTGTACAGTGAAAATACCACCTGATGGTCAGATGGGCCTTGAGTATCAAGGATGTGGCGGAGCGGGTGACGGAGAGTTTTGCAGATAAAGCCTGAATCAATACCACAAAAACTCGAGAATGTATATGAGTTAACTCATACCCATTCTTGTGCATGGGCGGGGATAAGAAATCACCCCAATCACGCTCAGAAATGAAGAACCACCATAAGATTACCCCTTTGTCCTAAAAATAATTCAAAAGACAGTTTAAAGCTGGGCTACCCTTTCCACCAACACTTTCTGTTTCCAGCACTTGCACCCTCTATTTCCTGCTGCTGGGACCCTCTGCTCGAGCCTCTATGGTTATCTTCCTTCTGCTGCTGCCCTGCATTCACCCACTTGGGAGTACATTTCCCTGCTTCTGTGGCAAACAACTGTGGCTGGTTTCTGACCTGACTTTCTGCATTCCTTCCCCAACTCGCTCCATTGGGTTTCCACCAGGACAGAGGAGTAGCCAGAGTGTCAGAATAGGGTGGGCCTGCACCAGACAGGTCACGTTAGGTTATGGCATTAATAGACCAGCCAGAGAAAACCTCTTTAGTTAAAGGATATGTACAAAAGAATGGCCAAAACAACAAGCAAATAAGGTCTTCATCATCTAACATAGCCAGCGTGGATACTCTCTCCAGGTTCTGCGTAGTTTCAAAGGAACACAATGGAGGAAAGATTCTCTCAGTGAAAAATTATATTCTTAAACCGAAGGTTCCTGATTTCCAGGACTAGGTTTCCCCTTAGGCCTTCATTGGAGGTTTGCGGGGGTTCACACATCCTGGCATTAGAGGTTCTCAGGACTTCTTGAACCTTTCCCCCTCTCTCTCTCTCACTCTCTCTCTGTCTCTCTCTCTCTCTCTCTCTTTCAGTCATGGATTTTAGTGTTTCTCAAATCCTTCTCCGTAAGGTCATCAGGCTGGTCTCTCCCCGGCCAGCAGGTTTCGTTGGCTCTCCTATATGAGGGAGACACAGGGCTAGAGTTTCTGCACCAGAAGAGCATCCATCTCTCCCTAAAGTATTTTGGCTTCTTGGGGAATTTGGCCCTCTGGTTTTAGGCAGAGCCACAGAGGAGGGTCCTCTTTACTCAATAGAAGCAGAGTTTCCCAAAGCTGGCTGTCCCTTCCTCCCTGGGTCCTGGTCTTAGTCCCATCCTCTGCCTCTATAAACCTCAAATTGGTTCCATGCCATGTCCTTGTTTCTCCTCCCGCTTCTAACACCTCCCAGGGCGCAACTGGATATGCTGAAATATTCATAGTTGAACTACCTCTCTGGTTTTTCAGTTCCATCTCCTCCTGAAATCGGTCAACCCTCTATTAAACCGCTATGCATAGGTTGTAGAGTTCAGTGGCAACCACTCATTTTGGAAGCAGGGTCTACGTAGAGCAACACTGGTTCAAATCCCGGGTCCACGCTTAGAAACCTCTTTGGTATTAAGCGCGTTATAAAAAAACATTTATAATTAGCAACCTCCTTATGTTCTCTATTTTCCTCATTACTTCATCCAGCCCCTCTTGGGAGCACTCCTGCCACTTTTACCTTCTACAGGAACCTTTATTTCTATTTCCTGTCTCTAGCTTTACCACTTCTTCACGGTGTTCCACCTCTTTCCTACCACTGTCTGATAATGTCCAAACTCCTCATTGTTCTCACCATTCACCTCCTATAAATATTCTCTCACCGCCTCCTGATTTTCTTACTCCACCAATATTTCCTACCAAACTCTACCTTGTAATCTTCCGCCAAAATTAGATATTCTCTCCAACCTCCTTCTCACTATCATCAAAGTGCTGTTTCCCAGACTCCACCCGACAATCTTCAGCCACCTCCAGATATTCTCCACCAACCACTTTGTCACTCTCACTAAACACCTCCGAACTAAGATCATCCCCATCCTTACACCGTTCACCAACGTCCTCCTTACTATCACAAACCGGCTCCTTACCCGCTTCTCCAACCTCTTCCTGACTGTCAGCAAACTACTCCTTTCACTCTTAAACCACCTCTGCCTTCCCTCTGATCTCTTATCTTCTCCTCTCCTCCAATCTCCTCTCACCTTCCAAACTCCCCTGCGTACTCTCCACCTATTCCAATCTGCTCCAACCTCCTCTCTCAGTGGCTTTTCCAAACTCCCACCTGGTCAGATGAGTGTGTGGGCTTTTCCCAGGCGTTGTCCCTGCATTACAACCTCTCTCTGGTGAAATGGGTCTCAGGTGCTCAGGTATGTTAGCTGTGAAGGGAATACACCCGTGGGCCCTACCGCTGGAGATGGCTAATAGCCATGATATGGGACATGGGATTGGCTCATCCCTCCCCTTGCGTAGACCTCTCTTTACCTGTCATATCATGGCCTGACTTGCAGGCTCTCTAGTTTGTGGAAGAGAGTGCTACTTCGTATGTATGTGATTATTTGCGTAAGGAAAATTTCAAATTCGAAAATCACGAATTTGAAATACCCGTAGTGAAATAATCTCGTACATGACCCCCACCTGCTATCCTTCCACCCCTACCCTTAAACCTTAACTTCAGGTACTAACTTACCTGCGCTTCCTCGGCACAACCGTGGCTCCTTCCCTGCGACACGAGTTCCGCCTCCCCATTGAGGGGCGGAACTTCCGCCACAGGGTCTGTTTTTTTGTTGTTGAAAATCTTTCTTCATACCCGCTTTCCTTTTTATGGAAGCAGGGGACCCACCCACCACCCCTGAATTCCCTTAATGTCAAAGGAGTATAAACTAAAGTATGAGAATATACTGAAGGAGTACATACATTTGGAAGTGTAGTGTTTCAAATTACTCATAACGAATGTGATCTCATGTAAATCATACAAATTAGATCAAGTCTTGAAACAAAACCGAATACTTGACATTGGTTAGTGATTGATCAATTTTATATCGCTTCACCATTCACAAGAGACATGTGCAAATAGGTTTCAACACAAAAAGAATATACAAAATATATACAGCACGATTTGATCAGTACAAGTTTATTGTACTTAAAAATAAACAAGATTTCTAACAAAATCAAGCAAGATTGACCATGATTTAACACACAAGTTTGAAATGCAACACAGTTTCACATAAGTGTTCATAACAGCGATTTGTCGACTTGTGTTAACAATATTCACATCAAGTAGATCCAAAGGCCTTATGAGTTCATATAAACAATTCCCAATAGCTCCATCGGGTCTAATTGCCAACACATTTTGGATTTCTAAACAATCCATCATCCTAGTATGGGCGATAAACAAGAACCCTGTGGAACACCACAATGGACCTTAACCAAATCTGCTGCCGCGTCCCTGCTGTACATTCTCGCTGAAAGATTCACAAGAAAGGAATGAACCTACACTGATGCAGATGGTGAAAAATTTGCTACCTGTGAAAGTCTATCAGTGAGGAGAGCATGATCAACAAGATCAAATGCAGCAGAAAGTTGTGACAGCATCATCAGTAAAGCTTGTCCCATTGCTGAGTCTGTGGCTCAGTAGACGAATGCAATCACTACAGGGTCCTGGGTTTGAACGCCTGGTCACAGGTTCAAATCCCAGCAGGTCCACTCGCAACTTCATCCTTCTGAGGTCGATAAAATAAGTACCTTTAAGTTGGGTAACAGTAAGCATCTGTTATTAGCGCCAAGATGCCCCTTTGAAGGTGAACAAGCGCTTTACAAAATACGACTGTTATGTTAAGATTTTTGATTTCATATATAAAAATGCTGATTTAGTAGCATGTACTGCTCAAAACCGGGATTGTCTTTTGCACATGATGGTATTAGTGGTCAGGTGATCCCAAATCTGCAAATAGGCAACCCGGTCCAAGATTTTGAGGGGGAAATAGCACATTGGTAATTGACCTATAGTTGGTTGGCACTGAGGGGTCAGGCATAGACTTTTACAGCAATGGTCATATCCAGGATTGCTTTATTCAATCAGGCACTTGGCACTCAACAAACGATTGGTTAACACATTTTGTTATTGATGGTATTAATGATGGCAAACAAGCCTCAACTACAACCGCTGGGAAACGCCCCGCTTACAACTGTTCGGCTTAAGCAGCACAATGATATCCAGCATCTCAGCCTCAGAGATAGAACTGAACTCAAAAGGAGTCTGAGCCTCCGCTGACAGTGGCAAAGCAGCTGTTTTCATTTAACCTAAACCTCTGAGTAGACACTCATTCCCAATACATTTCTTTTTGTCCTTAATGCTCTTTCTAATGCCAAGCAGTTTCCCAAACATGTCATCCAGAATACAGGTGCACCACACACTATCCTTAATAATTTTACTTGGCTCTCTACGACAGGGATTGTAGGATTCTTTCATCATTCTGAAAAGCTCCTGAGTATTGGAGTCAGCATTCAAGATTCTAGCATTGTATTTGGTCTTGTTGGCATTAATGATTGCCACTTTATGATTTTTCCTGCTATAGTATTAAGGGCTCTATCTTCTCCTGATCTAGATTCAAACCACCTACTGAAACATTTCCTTTGGACTAGCTTCAACTCATGGATTTTAGATGCATTTCATGCATTCTTCTTCTTGCGCGGCAATGCCCGTGCGTGTACTCAGGGGTGCAAGAAGATTAACAGGGATTAAATGGGATTCCTGCACCTCCACAAAGGGAGCCTAACTTGCAGGCACTGGCAGTTCTGTAGGATCGCCGATCCTTGACTCCCTTAAAAAGGCAGGAGTGACTGTGGTGGCAATGTAACAAGCCCCTGCTCTCTAAATTTGGTGTCATGGGAAAAGCCAGGGGAATCTTGCTTATGCTGGCCATGGGCCACTGGCAGCCCACCCATCCACTAACAAGGTCAGACAGGGTACTTTGTCACAGTCTCCATAAAGTATAGGCGATAAATGTTTTAATTGAAGTGTTTAATTTTGCATGCTTCCATGACCAGGCTGATGTTTGAGCTGTTACCTGCTATGTTAATTGCACTGCGAATAACAGATGTTACAGTTGACAAACTAATATATTCTCATGTTATTGACTGTTTGGGAATGAAAAGCTAAAAGGTCCCTGACATATTTGAATATATGCATACAGGTACCACAGAGATCTCTGAATAGCTCCACATAAGGGAACCTGGCCCTATGGTGTGAACCCTTTTCATTGGACTTTCCTCACTCTTACTTCCCCTTGATTCTCTCTCAGTATTCTCTCTCATTAGTTTTGGTTATTAGGTGGCGCTGAAAGCTCTACCTTTAGCCAAAAGTATTGTCATTAAAATAAGAGCTTTAACATAAGAGTTACAAATAGGGGGTTGAATGAGGGTCTGTAATGCGTTTCAAAGCAGATGACATATGAGGATGGATTTGTATTGTTTGTCTATGTTATCCACCCATTTAGCGGCCATCTATCTGTAAGTGAAATCTATATGATATTCCTCCCATTCCCACCCCAAACCACACCTCTTTTGCACTCTTTGCTTGCATTTGTATTGTGTGCTGAATGTCAGCCATTTTTACTTCCAAAATGGTGGCTGCCATGTGTTTATGTTACTAAAAAGTTATTTGACTTGTTTGATGCTTTAAAAAAATATGTACTAGAGATTTAAATGTATGTAATATGTGCTTACTTATTTTGTATTAAAAATAAACAACTTACTGTTATAAATAGGTTTTGCTGGAAAATGGCTCTAAAAATGATGCCCATGCAATTATTAGTGGGTGTTCGTTTAGTGTGTTGAAATGAAAGCATACTAAATTGGTTGGCAGTATGTTAGAGAGATGTCAGAAAGATATAATTGCTCTGGAATATTTGCATTTTTTCAACAAGACAGCCATTTTCTTTCACCTCCTGGTTTGCAGCCTAGCAGGGATGTATGGGCATTCATGTAAGGTGAAAAAGCTGGTTTAGAAATGTATATTGTTTAATGAGGGGGTCCTTGAAGTCAACACACACGTCTCTGAGGTGCGCTGCGTGAGTTCATACAGCCAGCTACAGGTTCCTGTCAGCCGCTGGAGCAGAGCTCCAGGTGGCAGAGGAGGACCCCGGGGACTGACACAGGTGGAGAAGCAGAGAGGGGTGCACCAGTGATGGCAGGAGACAACGGGTAGTGCCGGACACAGCTCCCCCCCCAGTGGCAGACTTTGCGGCTGTGGCCCGCTCAACCAAAGCTCTCTAGGGCTGGGTAAATCGTGAGGCCGAGAAAATAGGGAGCAGTGCTTGAGGGGGCCACTGGGAGTCCCGCTGTGCTGCCCCAGAATGTCAATGTGACACATAGTGCGCCCTCTGCTCCTCAACCACCGGTCACAGTCAGCATCGCACTCCGTGGCTCAGGCCCCAGAAGCGTCACTGGGCCCCGGTCCTTGCTCTAAGAGCCGCTGACATTTGAGACTGGGTTGTATCGCATCCTCCTTTAAAACTTTGCACCCTCCTCCTTGTTTTTATAAGGCACTCACACCCAGAACTGTCCAAGCCATATAACAAGAGTACTGGAAGTTCATGTACCACTCTCTGCAATGATGGCATTTACCCACTAAGCTATTCTTTTCGACTTGGAAGTTGCAACCTGTTGTATACTCACAGATCTCTGCAGAAGGCCCATTAACTCAGTGAGCTATCTTAGTTGAATTGGAAGCTTTTTACCTTCAAGTGAAATACAGGTCTATGTTTCAGGCCTATTACCCAGTGAGCTACTTCATTGGGATTGGGAAGTGTTACCTACAAGTTACATACAGATGTTTGCAGCAGGCATATTAATCCTATGAATTATGTTACTGTGAATGGAATTTGTCCCCAGCATGATGCAAACAAATCCCGACATCATGCAAACATTTGACTGCAGGGTAGACACATAGCCCAGCATCAGGCACAATAAACCTTTTGAGCTATCTTGATGGGATTGGAACTCGTGGCCTGCTGGTTACACAAAGCATTCTGTCCTGGTCTGATTGATACCTAGAGCCCTCTTTTCGGCATTGGAACATGTGATCTGCAAGTTAGGAACAAGCCATTGCATCAGTCATGTTAGCGTTTTAGCTAAATTAATGCCATTAGTACCTGTGACCTGCGGATTGCACCCACCTTTTCAGTAGGCACATTAACCCCATTGAAAATCTTATTAGCACCAGAATGTGTGACATGTATGTTACAGATCCCTGCATTGCTTGCATTAACCGACTGAGCTATCTTATTGGAATTGGATATGTGTCAGGCAGAATACATATAGAGCTCTGCAGCATGGGTGCCATTTACAGTGCTATGCAACCATCTCATCTTTGATTGGCTTCCTGGAGTACAGAAAGCCTTTCGTTCAATACAAAAGTTTTCTGAGGCACTTGGAGTACACTGACACACTAGAAATAACGTGCACTGCATTTAATTACTTTGAGGTGGTTAACATGTGTTTTTATGGCATACCCCAACTCAATGATACATGTTACCAATCTCGAGAGTCTAAGTCGCCAACCATGGCCATTTACAATGTAAGCTTTTGAGCATGCAGCGTGTGCATCTGGAGCAGTTGCCACATGTGCAGCAGATGCATTGACCCCCTTCAGTTATCTTACCAGACAGATGTACATGCGTCACTTCTCCACTGTATTGTGCTGGATGCTGTCAATGCCTGAGCTATGAGACGATAGTGTACAGTTAAAGTCAGCATGGGGTGGGTACTGAGAGGCCTGTAGAAACCCCACTA
The DNA here is from genome assembly GCF_040938575.1 of Ambystoma mexicanum. Taxonomy (NCBI): domain Eukaryota; kingdom Metazoa; phylum Chordata; class Amphibia; order Caudata; family Ambystomatidae; genus Ambystoma; species Ambystoma mexicanum. The sequence continues at coordinate 112,349,507 of NC_090922.1, forward strand.
ATGCGATAGTGGAACCAGAGGTATATTAGAGGATTCGGGTAGTGAATTACCTCAATGTCCTGGGTACGAAGGTCCTACAACCTGTATGCATCTGGAATCCTGATTGAAATGCCCTGTCAGAGTAAGCGTGGTGTGCAGAAAGTTGCCCCTGTAAAAAAGGGGACATCAGCCACCCCAAGAAATATGCTGATAAACATCAAATCCATTCTATATGGCGTGTGACACAGGTGCTATTGCCCCCACCCCCTTCTTCCCTTCATCATTGAAGCCTGGCTAATTATTGGTGATTTACATTACACTTAATGCTAGACCCCATTCTCTAAGCACCCTCCTATGCTCTCTGGCATATCAGGAAGGCTGCAGTCGTATTAAATCTGATTTTATCAGCTCCACCTAACATGAGACGAGGCTAGGGTCTTTCCAGTACACGCCTGTGCCTTGTGTCTTGTCAGAGAATCATGCTTCGTGCTCCAACCGGTTGTGAAGGCCATCCCGATATGAGGGTAAACATTTTTCCTCAGCTGCTGGAGAAGACCAGTCCATGTTGGTGAAGTACCCATGCCTGTTGATGTTGGGAGATTTCAGCACATGGGTAGGTGATCCGATCAACACACAAGCAACAGCTAATGCTAATTTGATCATCATGGGATCCAACCAGGTTCTTTGTGGTCTGATGCAGAAGCATGGTCATACATTAAACCTGATATTCACCCAGGAGGTATCTGCAGGAGGGATTACTTTCTCCACCCACTTATTGACCCCTCTCAAAGAGAGCACTAGACTTGAGGCTGCTTGTGTCTGTCCTAAGAGGCTCCTAGAGTGTAATTAGTCTCTGATAGACGTAAGGCACCATCTTCCTTTTTTAGTCACTCGTCGTTCACAAACACGCCTGCATATTAGTGCCAATGTGTTCCATGCTAGTCCCACGAACTCACACACTTGCGACGGTATTTGCAAACGAAAGAGCACTGCTGGGTTAAGGTCCAGCAGGATGCTGACTGGAAAGTTCTTCAAGTGTGTCAACATGGTTATAAGAATGCTGTGTTCAGGGCGAAGAAGTCCAATACTACAAGGAACAGCTGACCTTCTGAACTTCACAGAATGTTGCACAGCCTGATTCATCTAGATTGTGTGACCTGCAGGGTTTCAACCACTGAGCGTTGCTGAAGTGATTTACTTTGATTCTTTGAGGATAAATTCGGCACTGGCACATCATTACCTTGGAGTCTTGGCTCGACCCAAAAGCAGCTATTTTGGCATGTGAATTTGGACCTTTCACCACCACTCAACCCCTTGCATTAACATGCAGTATAGTCTACCTCTGCGTAGATCCCTACCCATCGAGTCTTCTTAAAAAGACCTTGGGTATGGTGGTTCCTAGCTTGGAAGAGATTACCACTTTGTCACTTTTGGCAGGAGGGGTCACAGTGCCTCTAAAAATAGCCCTCACTTAACACCTTAATTAGACAGGCAGAGATGCGGGTGTGCTATCCAGGTGCAGTCCTATCTTCATCCTGCCCCTGTTAGGGGAGGTTTTGGAGAAGGTAGTATTCACATCGTTGGCGAACTGTATATAAAAGGATGTATTGATAGATATCTTTCAGTCTGTATTTATAAATGGTTATACAACATTGTTATCTACGGTGTGCATGGAAGATCATTTACTTGTGGAAAGGGGATGTAGTTTAGCAATTGCATTGTATAACCTGTCAGTGGCTCTTAGCACCAGTGACCATAACAGGTTTTTGGTGTGCCTTTGAGCTCTGTGTAGTGTTGGGAAGGGTGCAGCCCCACGCCCCCAGGGGACGCCCCCCAAGCACTTTAAAGTCAAATGAGATGCATTTGAGGCATTGTAATGAGCCAGGAGGGAGGGGGTACAGTGAGAGGGACTCCTTCCTGTCCAGCAGGACCACACACTATTAACCAATCATAGTGTAACCATATGGCATCGCTATTTTGCATAGATATTAATAATCATAGGTAGAAGAGAAGGCTTGTGCAGTAAATGCGGCATTAAATATACGAGGCCCAAATCCACAAGGCCAAAGAAATCTCTAGTCATGCCGAGCTCCCATGAAGGCAGTTTGCACCACCAGCCGCCACACTGTCTTTTCATTGTTCTTGAACGTGTTGCAAAGATGTGTCTTTCACCCAAGAGGAATGTGCCCTACAAGGCCGGGATCAAAGACCGGCGCCTGGTGTGCATCTTATCTCACTTTGGCCAAAGCATGACCCGGCCCATTCCCGAGTGACCATGAGTTATAGCCCATATAACTGACTAAACCCTAAGGTCCCCGAATTCCATGACACCAGGTGCCTTTTGACCACCAAGCCCAAAGTAACAAGTCCTGAAATGTTCAAAGAGGATGGACATGGTGTATCGTTGAAGCAACAATAGTGTGATTTGTGTTGCGAGGTGTTACGAACAATATATTATAGTTAAAAACGAGAGCGGAGACCTTGGAGCCGGATGGCACAAAGGGAGTGAGTGAAATGTGTGGGTGAAGGTTAGAGTGCCACAGAACCTCCTGTGTGTCCGTCTTAAGGCCTGCCAAGTGCACAGTATGAGTGATAAACAAGCTGTATAGTAGGAGTATAAATTGTTTTCTGACCTTCAACGTGAGATGAAGATGAGCCCCGCAGCACCCATGTGATGGAACATGGACGGACTGAAACTGCCATCCCATATGGATAAATGCAGTATCTGTATAGGGTCCATCCAATCAGCCGCACAGGTTTTTACTGTATACTGTGTACTTTTCAATGCTTGTATTTTTTGCCAAATGTTCATAGCAGCAGAGTTCTTTGCTGGTGCTCCCATCTGTGTGTGAAATTAAACTTGTTATCCTTACAAGATCGACCTGGGCCTTCCAGCCCTAGTGGGTTGTATTCTCTCTGGTGTGAGCGTTCAGGGCCATGCCTTCAATGGGATCATGAAAACCTGTGCAAATTTGACGTAAAGGCCCATAAAGCTTTGCAGGGAGAAGGGCTGCTGCATCTGCAGACAGGTGCTGTGTGTCAGAGTGCAAGTATGCAGTGCCCAAGGTTCCAAGAGGCTCATACACTAACATGCACACCAATATTGTACTTCTTGTGGGAGAAAGTAAGACTCATTAGTTCCATATGTGTTTCCCTGTCTGATATTGCTTTAGGATTTTAATATCATTATAAAGCAAATCATTTCATCTGCATGCAGAAAAAGGAAGTCCTAGCTTCAAGGACTTTTCCAAGTCTAAGGGCCTCATTACACGGTAGGTGGTAAGGGTTTACCGGTACCGGTAAGGGCACCGGTACCGGTAAACCCTTACCACCTTACTATGAGGTCCCTTTGCGGGACCCGACCTTAACGGCTGGTGTAGACCAGCTGTTAAAGTTGGGACCCGCAAAGGGACCTTGGTGCTAATTACGGTACCGCGATTTGCGGTACCGGAATTAGATCCTTCCCCATTCCCATTATGCCCTATGGGGCAAAAATGGGAATGGGGAAGGGCCATGGAGGAAGGGGGAATTACTGCCCCACCATCCTTGGAATGGGGTGGTAATTCCCCTTTCCTCCATGGTGGTACCGGTATGGTACCGGCTGCAACCATGGTGCTAATAGCACCATGGTTTACCGCCTACCGTGTAATGAGGCCCTAATACTTTTACCAATCATAATCTCCTTAGCTGCACAGGAACGAGCTCCTGCTATTATTACCTCTCCATTATTAGCACCCATTAGTGATTTCTATAGTTGTACTTTAGACGAATGTATATAATTTATGTCCAGTTCACAATGTCCAAAACACGCTCGTCGTTCTGAGACTAAAGCCTCACAGACTATATATAGATGGCGCCAACCGCCAATCACACAAGCAGCAATAGCGTTCAGCACGTGGCAATTTCGACCAAATGCCTAATTACTAATGCGTTTAGCTTATTAAACCGAAGTATCTTGCATGTTCTCCGTGTGTGGGGGCACAGGAATGTTCCAAAATATACAGGAATGCCATCTGCCTCTTGAAAATACACAAAACCATGTGCCAAGTTTATAAGATCACCCAGTTGCCTTAAACATTTGTCAGGATCCCGCTCTTTAATTTAAGTTTTTAAAAAATACATGATTCTTGTTTTATTTGTACAGCGTTTGGTTGCACTATTACGCTTTTAATGCTTGCATTAGTGGTTATGATTCTGAGATCACATTTCTGGAGAACAATGTGCACTACCACTGGGGGTATAGGTGAATTGTGAGAGTGCACTGGCATTCTAGTGCTTGTTGCCAATCAGTATAGTAGGATTGTGAAAGACTTGTCATTGTCTAAGGGCACGAGTGTGTGTGTGTGCGCATTTTTTTTGTGTTAGGCTTTTCAGCAGGGACATAATGCAAGCCACGATGGATGTGGACTGAGAATGCTCTCTTGGTATCTTTGTACTCAGATAGAGGTGCATACTGCATTTCCCGATGGGTTACACCCAGATCTTTTGGTTTTATCCCCGGCTAGTAGATCAGAGGCTACAACCATAAGGCTAGCGAGCCCCGACAGTCCCAACATAAGCACAGCCCCGGATTCTTTTACTGACCTAGCAACAGCCCAGCATCTGTAGGTGCCTCATTGGCTGTCTTCCAATGCATGGTGCAAGTCAGGATAAAGGTGAATTGTGAGAACTGTCTCCCCACTCTACCACCAGCCACCCACCCTTGCTCTCTCTATCACCAGCCTCCCACCCTACTACCACTCTATCTACCCCATCGTACCCCCACTCCCTCTGCCCCATGCCCCACTCCCACTACCCCACCTATATTAACCCTACTCTCTCTAACCTCACTACCACTCTCTCTACCCCCACTCATCCACACCACCCTGACACTATCTACTCCCACACACCCACCCCAACTCTCTCTATCCAAGACCACCAATATCAGCCCCACTATCTCTTTCCACCACCCACACCCCTCTGCACCACCCCCACCCCAATCTCTGTATCCCCGTCCCACCTGACCCCTTTCTCTACCATTTCCTACCCTCTCACGCTCACTCTTTCGCACTCAAATTTCCTCTTGCTCGTCATCGATGGCACCCTGTCACAGTGGCTTCCTCCCTTGTTCAATTCCCCTTCTCATTCTCTTGCACACCTGTATCCCTCTTCACACCCTGCTTTGAAACCTTGCACTCTCCTCCTTGCTCCCTATGCCTATAAATGCAAAATGCAAAGAACAACAGTAAACAACAACAACTATTGGCTTTGCCAATGCTTGTTTTTGTTCAGCACGCTGCTTCTTGATAGATAGGGCCATGCTAAAGAAATCTCATACATAATGTTTCCTTTTCTGCTGTACACTAGTAATATACAGGTAAAATAACTGCTAAGTTTGATAGTGCTAAAGTGTCATGAATTACAGGCCTTGGTCACGCGGGTCCTCATGGAGAATGTGGACCCGTTTATTGGGCGCCGTTTTGTCTTCCAACATGGCGTGCTGATGTTTCTTGTGGAACCAATGGAAACGCTCTAGCTGTTGAAGGCAATGGTTTGGGTACCAGTATTTACTATGATTGTTAACATAATGTTGCAACTGAAGGTCATACCAGACTCCTGGAGAGAGGAGATTATCGTGTAGATTTTTAAGAAAGGTGATCAAAGTGATCAGCATGTTATTGCCCAATCTCCTTAATCGACACCTCAGCTAAATGGTTTGGATGAGTGTTATATGGCAGGATTTTGCATTGTGCCAATGAACATCAGATTCTCTCTGAGTACCAGTATGGCTTTCGCGAAGGAGTTGACACGGCTGATCAGATACTGAATCTGAGTTTGATCTTGGATAAGTATTTCTGCGGCTGTAAGGAAACGATCTACTTGGGCTTTGCGGATCTTTCCACTGCTTTTGACTGCGTGCCTCACAATACATTATGAGAAGTTCTGTGTGTCCTAGGCATGCCAGTGGACATGCAGCAAATTGTGCTCCAGCTGCACTGAAATTTGTCTGCAAGAGTACGAGTGAGGACTAGGGGTCAAATAACCCAGGCCTTCCAAGTAACTAAAGGAGTGAGGCAGGGATGCTTAACAGCCCTGCTTCTTTTTAACCTTTAGATAAACTCACCACCAACTGTACGGTCCGGCCTGACAAGTGATGTTCCAGAAGATGCCCACACTTTTGTATGCGGATGACGTAGTCTTAATAGCTGACACCAAGTCGGCCGTGCAGACGTTGGCGAATGGGTTTAACAATTACATGGGGCAGAAAGATCTGAAAATAAATGTAGGGAAATCAAAGGTTATGTGCGGAGGCAACAGCAAACTGCAAGGAAGTACAATATCTCTAGAAGGAAAAAAGCTGGAATGGGTTTCTTCTTTCCACTACCTAGGTGTCACGATCACACGTGACATGAGGTAGTCTGCACACATTAGGGATCAACCGCTGAGGGCCTCGCGAATCAATGGTTCAATCCTGAGCTTTGGCTCAAAAATTGGTGTGCTGCCATTGGATCATATTTCCCATAACTATTTGGCTAAAACGGTGCCGCTGTTGACTTTACAGTGCTGCCGTTTGGGGCCACCAGCCGGCAAAGGCAACCCAAATTTATGAAAACCAATTCCTCATGAAAATCATGGGTGTGCTACAGGGATTCCCGGGTTTCTGCTACATGAAGAACTCTGGTCAGATACGTAATGGCTTCAAATGCTGTTGGCCTTTCACCCTGGTTAAACTATATCAAGACTTCCTTCCACGAACTTGGTTGTACACATTTTTTGACTAAGGAACTAGTGGTAGGTAAGGGTGAAGAAAGGGAGTTTGTGCACAGGTACATCTCTTGCCAAGCAACTGCTAGAAGGGAAATTGAACTGCAAAAACAAAGCGTGCAATTTTATCATAAGAATGCTATCCCATAATTCCCAGGGAAAGTTATGGCCATTGGTATCCAAACCCTAGGAAAAGGGGAATCTTTCTCTGATTCAGGACTAATCTCCTTCTTGTGAATTTCAATCACAGCATAATGGCATTGTTGACCAGGAATGTATATGCTCTTGGCGTAGTGTACGTGATTTAAAGCATTTTTGATTCTCTAGCCCTATATTTGTGATCCCAAGAAAGAGATTTCTTCTTCCATTGTTGAGGGCGTGGGGAGCGAGGCAGGATCAAGCTGCTTTGAGGCTTCTCCTCTGAGCCCCAGGCTGGCTTGTGGTGCAGTGTATTTACTCTTATGTCGAGAATGCGCTTTTGTTACGCACTTCAACATTTGAAATCTAATTTTTCCAAGTTATTACACAGCTGGTTCTTAAATGCTTGCAAACGCTTGGTTTTATTATTGTTTTAGTCTATGTATGGAATGATGATCTTAATGTTGTGAGTTTGATGGAATTTTATGTTCCGAATAAACTTTTATAAACAGAAAAAACCTCTGGTTTTTTCAGGAGCATCCGGACGTCGTACTCTGTTTCCTGCTTTCACATACAAAACATGTCTGCAGACACCGACTCCTCAAGGCTCAACGCAAGATAACTATTTTGCCTCGCTCAGCACTTTTGTGTTGTATTTTCTTTGCGTGTGGAGTCCTGTTGTTCTGCCTCGCTTGCCTTCTTCCTTCTGTACTCCTGTCTGGTCTCCCCACTTCTGACCCCCTGCTGTGGTATCCTCCTCCTCTGTGTCCCTTCTAATTCGCTTTGATTACTGCCGCGTGAAGTGCTGGCAACGAACCAGAGGACTACTCTACCTCCTAGAAATCAACCACCGCATTTCCATTTCTGCTTGTCATATACTGCACGCAGAGGTTTTTTCCTACCCTTTGAGGGTGGGGGGGGGGGTTATTCCCTGCAATGCCGACATTTCTGCTCCGGAGGTCACCTGGCCTGGGTTTTCACCTGACAGGCAGGGTGGCATCTGGGGAATTTACCCCTTACCTGCATGATACTCGCTTCAAACAGAGAACCGCCAAGGACCATCCATACCATGTCCACACAGAAGAAGTATGACGGATCGCTGAAAAAACTGCAACCATTCCTGGATTCCTATTTTGTACACTTCACTTTCAAACCCCATTTCTATGCTTCTGACAGAGCAAAAGTGATGTTTATCATGTAACCGGTAATGCACTCATATGGGCAACGCCTTCAGCATCCACTGCTGACTTCAATTGGACAACTCTGCAGCTTTCCCGGGGTCATTCAAAGCCATGTTTGACCGTTCGTATGTGGTGTATACTGCTCAAGGACAGCTCCTGGACTTTCAACAGGGCAATAAGGATATGTTAACCTATGTAATTAAATTTATACAGTTAGCTAAAGAGGCTGACTGGTCTCCAAATGCATGTTTCACCCTCTTCAGGCAAGGATTAAATGAAGAGATAAAAGACGATTTGGCTAGAATCTGCAGACCTGATAGTTTTCAAGCCTTCCTTCACTTGTCCATTCAGATTGACTTTCACTTACAAGAAAGGAAAGCAGAGAAGAGACGGCACCGGACACCTCTCCCTAGACCACCACTGGTTTTGCCTATGTCTGCAGGATCCAGACTTGCTGCCTCATTGACACCCGGAACCATGCAAGTGGGTTCTCTTTGAGGCCCATTAACCACAGAGAAAAGGAATTGCAGAGTTGAACAGGGTATCTGTCTATACTGTGCCTTACCTAAACACATGGTGCAGAACTGTCCCATAGTTCCGCCTATGCGTACAGGAAACACCAGCTCCCGTTCCTGAACGGAGCTAGGATACGGGAGGATGAAAGCTGCTCCATCGCCTTGCCATCTTTCCAAACACCTTCACCTACTACTTTGGTGGTCCTCTGAGTTATGCTGAAGTCCAAAGACAAGGATCCCATATTAGTCCAGGCCTTAGGGACTGCAGGGCTTAGGTCCTATTCCTAGATGTTGGCTGCTGTGCTGAACGTAATAAGATCCCTCCAAAGGCTAAAGATCACATACAAACTGTGGAGGAATCGACAGAAGACCTCTCTCCTCTGGTCCCATCACCCAGCAGTCTAAACCTGTGCAGCACACAATCAACAACCATAAGTAAGTCCTGTTATTTGATATCATTAAGGCTGCACACTATCCTGTGGTGTTAGTGATGCCCTGGCCACTAAGACACAACCCCTACATAAACTGGACTGCAGGGATACTCTTTCTTGGGTCTGGATTTGGTCTTACTCATTGTCTTCAAGACACCCTGAGCTGGTATTGAATACCACCATTTAACTAAAAAGACAACTAGATTATGGCTCTTCCACAAATTACACATGCGCCTACAGAGTACCAAGAATTTGCTGATGTCTTCAGAGGACTGGGCGATTGACACTCCACCAGATGCCATGATTCCATTTGGCAGGATGTTTATTCTTTCCTTACCGAAAAGGCAGCAAACAAGGAATATCTGGATGTAAATCTTAAGAACGGACTGATCAGACCCTCCAACTCTCCTGCTGATGCTTTCCTCTTTTTTTGTCCCTAAGAAAGAAACCACTGAGCCCCGCCCCAGTCTCGATTACCGTGGCCTTAACCAGGTTGCACAAAAATACAAATACCCATTGCCATTAATTGCTGACATTTTGGAAGCCCTGCAAGCAGCCGTTCTTTTTTCCAAACTGAATTACCGTGAGACATACCATCAAATCGGAATAAAATCAGGATACAAGTGGAAACCGCTTTCTGAATGCCCCTTAGGCATTTTGACTATCTTGTCATGGCGTTTGGATTAATGAATGCTCCCACTGTTTTTCAGCAGTTTATGGACTGTTAACTATGTGAAGGCTCACCAGGACTTCGACATTGTTGTCGCTGGAGGAGGCTTCGCATAGGGAATTATCTGCAGAGATTTCTTCATTTTCACCCTTCTTCTTGAAGAGGTAGGGTCAGTTCCGAGAGCTCGCCACCTTGGTTGGCCCGAAGAAAACAGTGTCAACAAGAACGGCACACTCCCTGCGCAGCTCAGGAAAGTGGAAAAAGCCTGTAGGCACAAAAAAAACAGGTCGATAGTCCAGTGATTGGTCTTTCCAGGAGATGAGGAGAGGGAGCTCTGAGAAGCCAGGGTAGATGATAACAATAGGAAAAGTCCAATATAACTGATGGAAACCTGGAGACTCCGGAAGCAGTGGCTGAGAATCAAAAGTGACCAACTACCTTGAGAGCAAGGCAGTAAGGATCAGCTTTGCTGAAAAGACAAAAACTAGAAATGCCAGGTAAGTTGGAAACAAGGAGCACACAAGAAGGAGCAATAGAGATGTAAAAGAGGAGTAGAGCTGTCACTGAAAGAGCAGATGCGCAACTGAAGAAAGAATGCAGGACAATGTCGATGAAGGAAGCTGGAAGAGACAGAAAGAAAAGGTAAGAAAAAGGTAAGGAAATCCGTTGGATGCCAGTAGATGCAACGTCGGAAGAACTAGAGGGTGAGAGACAGAGAGCGAGAGCGAGAGAGAGAGAGAGAGAGAGAGAGAGAGAGAGCTTTCCGGATCCGTGAGGTAAACCTGGGAGCACCGAACGTGGCAATAGAACTGTACCTAAACCTAGATAATAAAAGGAATCAGAAACACTCAGTTTGGGAAAATGAAAAGAAAGGGGCAGGTGGCTGGCGGAACAATAGCCGAGACTCGCTATGAAAAGAAAGGTGGCTGGCAGAATGCGAGGTGGGAGTCGCTAAGAAAAGAAAGGTGCTGGTGTCAAGTAGAACACAAGTCGGGACTCGCAGTCACACCAAGCGGAAACAAACCAGGAGTAGCGAAACAAAAGGACAAGAAGAATCAAAAGAAACAAGGCAGAAGCGAAGTCCAAGAGGGCAGAAAGGGAAGGCAAATACAAACATGGACACACTGAGTACACTTTCAGCAGCGGAGCTCATGCAAACTAAAGTTGCAATGCACTGACGGGGCGGACTCTAGAGGCATATATGGGAATTGAGGGATGAAGTCTAGAACGCTGCAATGAAAACATGGCAGAGCATTAATGGCAGGTCCTCCACCGAGACCACAGCTTCCTGGAGTCCTTCCTCATGACATAGACCAATTGTTCTTTGACATGCTGTTCCACTATGTGATTGTCTACCTTGACGGCTTACTCATTTACTCCTGCAAAGCAGAAGAACATCAAGAGCATGTCAAGAAAGTTCTACCCCGTCTACGTGAAAACCACCTGTTGGCCACGCCGGAAAAGTGTCACCATAGTTGTTGGATTCATTATCTATGATTTGTCATCAACCATGGATCCTCGCAAAGTGTCTGCTGGTACCTCCTGGCCACAACCGTTTTCCGTGAAAAAGATTCAGTCTTTCCTGGGACTGGCTAACTTTTATAAGAATTTTATTCCACATTTTTCTGCAATAGTCCAGCCCATTACCTGTCTTCTAAAAAAGAACACACCATATGTTTGGTCCACTGAACAGGAGAAGGCCTTTTGTTATTTGAAGAAACTGTTTACTGAAGCCCCTATTCTTTGTCAGCCAGAGACATCGAGACTTTATAGTGGAAACGGATGCTTCAGAGACAGCTATTGGGGCAGTGCTGAAACAAACCCAAGACAACAGTGAAGAACACCCAGTGGCATTCCTATCCAGAACCCTTTCAGACAGTGAAAGACATTATTTGGTTCTAGAAAAAGTGCTAATCACCATCCGGCATGCCTTTCTTGATTGCCGTCATCTTCTGTTGAGCACGGTTCATCCCGTTCATACCCATACGGGCCATCATAATCTGCAGTGCTACCATTTATGGAGTGTTGTACCAGTCGACAGACCCACTGGGCTTATTTCTTTGCTCAATTCCAATTCATCCTCACTTACATACCAACCTCCCAAAACACTCTTGCATGCGCGTTTTCCAGATGACCTGACCATCTGGACTCCGATCCTGTCCACTATCCCACAATTCTGGAGGAAAAGTTGTTTTATGCCATGTGGACAACTTTTTGGAAGAAGTTCATCGTGATACTGTGCTTTGTCAAAAGTGGCAGACGGTGCCTCAATTCAATCCATGGGGCTTACAAAATGGAGACGGATACATGTTTAAGGAGAAATGCTTATATTTGCCTTCCATTACCACACAGGAAGCTGCTCTTCGTTTACGTCATGGCTCACTACCTGCTGGACACTGGGGGCCCGATTCTCATCTTGGCGCAGTGAGCGTGCTAAATAGCACGACTCACTGCGCCATTTCTTGACGCCCAGGCACCACTGCTACTCTCATGTGGGCCTGGGCGTCGTCGCAAAGCACGACAGTGCTTTCGCTGTAATCCGCCTGTTTCTAATGGAAACAGGCGGATTGCAGAATATCGGCAGCATCTTCGTTAAATAACGAGGAAATCGTTATTTAACGAAAATGCTGCCGAGAACACAGTTCCTATACACCAAAGTGAGCAGCTTCCACATTGCAGGTCTGTTGAAGCTGCTTACTGTGGTGTATAGGAAAGTGTTTATATACACCCATGTTGTGTATATGAACCCTTTCATTTAAAGCGAGCAGCTTCAACGTTGCATACTGCAACGTTGAAGCTTCTTGCTTTGGTGAACATGAAAGTGTCCATGTACAACACGGGTGTATGGACACTTCCATTTACACCAAACAAGGCTTCTTGTGGCACTCCTCCAGTTTAACAGCACCAAAAGGGTACTGTAAATGTGCGCTAGTTTAGCGCACATATTAAACTGGAGGAGTGCCACAAGAATAGGCTTCCAAAAAGCCAGTTTACGAATGTGGCGGTTGCTAGGTTGGTTTCCAACCCATCCTAGCAACCGCCACATGTATTCCGAAAGTGGCGCATTCCTTCTGACTTCGGAAGAATGCGCCACCTTCAGAATAGGTTTTAAGTACCGAAAAGGTTGTTAAGCCTTTTAACGTCCTTTTCGGTACTTAACACCAACATGAGAATCGGGCCCTGGGTGTTACAGGCACTTTACAAACCTTTCAGAGGCAATTATGGTGGCCAGCTATGAAACAAAGTGTTATGGATCATATTCCCTCTTGTTTAGTATGCGCTCAGAATAAGTCTTCAAAGGACTGACACGTTGGTTTGTTGCATCAGCCTGCCTTGCCCTCAAGAGCATGGCAAGTGATAGCCACAGACTTCATAGTTGTACTTCCTCCTTATAGGGGCTGCACAACCATTATCTTCACAATTGATTCCCTTAAGCATGGCTCATTTCACCCCATTAGACAAACTACCTTCTGCAGCCGAAATGGCAACAGTGTTCTTTATGGATATATTTCGCCTACATGGATTACCTTCTACCAACAGATCAGACCATGACAGGCAGTATATTGCCAGATTCTGGTCACAGTTATGCTGTTTGCTTGGGATTAATAAAGCTATGTCTTCAGGATGTCATCCTCAAAGCAATGGCATCACTGAGAGAGTACATCTGACACTCAAACAGTTTCTTCTGTGTTTTTCTGCTCAACTAGATGACGACTGGGTTTCATTACGGTGCAGAAATGTTGCACCTTTGGATTTTACCCTACAGTTTTTCCCTCTGTTCTGCATGACCACTGTGATGTTTCCTCTGTGGATACATGGGTAACAGATTGAATCTCTGTTCATAGACAAGCCAAGGAACATCTGGAAAAGGCCAGAGAGATGACTAAAAGATTTTCTGAAAAAAACGGAAGGGCAGTCCAGAGTATGCTGTTGGAGATCTGGTCTGGCTTTCTTCCAAGTATCTCCCCAGACACCTCCATCCTTCCAAGTTGTCTCCATGGAATTATGGCCCATTTTTCTATATACAAGAAGATAAATCCTGTTGCCTATCGTCTTCACTTACCAAAGACCTGGAAGACAATCCATCCGGTTTTCCACGTTTCCCTTTTGAAAGCCTACATGTCTGCTTCGACAACCAACCATATTCCACCTCCAGTGCTGTCAAAAGAACAACAACCTGAATTTGAGGTCACTAGGATATGTTATTCACAATATCGCAGAGGACATTTGCAGTATTTAGTTGAGTGAAAAGGCTATCTAGCCAGTGAGCACTCCTGTGAACCTGTCTCCTACATTCATGCTCCACAAACCAGGAGGTGCCGGATTTCGGAGGAGGCATATTGTCATGAATTGCAGGCCTCAGTCACTCTGGTTCCCATGAAGAATGTCACCTCGTTTATCGGGCACCATTTTGTCTTCCAACATGGTGCACCGATGTTCCATGTGGAACATATAGAAACAGATGGAAACGCTCTTATTGTTTCAGGAGCATCGGGATGTCAGATTTTCTGATTTCAAATGCAAAACATGTCTGCAGACACCGGCGCCTTGCGTCTCAATCCAAGGTAACTATTTTGTCTCGCTCAGCGCTATTGTGTTCTATTTTCTTTCAGTGTCTAGTCCCGTGGTTCTGTCTGACTTGCCTTCTTCCTTCTGGACTCCTGCCCTGGTGTCCCCACTTCTGGACCCCTTCTTGGATTTCATCTCCTGTGATTCCGGCTTTCTTCTCCGGAGGTCACCCAGCCTGGGTTTTCACCTGACAGGCAGGGTGGCGTCCGGAGAGTCTCACCCCTACCTGCATGATACTCACTCCATGTGAATCCATGCCAGTCCCTTGCTGGAGAACAATAGTTACAGGTAATTAACTTAAACCTTCTCCAGCATGGGGCATGGCATGGATTCACATGTTCGTGAATAACAAATGCACAGCAGTACACATCACAGAACCAGGGGAGGTGGCAAGGCTCAACAGAAGCAATTAACACTTACCCCTGGAACAGACTCACCTCAAGCAAACAGGTTGCGTAGCACTGTTTGGCTGACTCTGGACTCCTCCAAGGAAACCCTGTCGATGCAGTAGAATTCCGTGAAGGTACACGTGGACCTCCAAGTCACAGCCCTGAAAATATCCAGCAGGTGCACAGCAGAAAGGAACACCGTCGTCGCAGCAATCGCTCTGGTGGAGTGGGCTCTCGGACACCCGGCAGTGGCCGGTTCGCCAGCTGATGACAGTGCATAATATAGCCGGAGAGCCATCTTGAGAGATAGGCCTTATATAAGGCCTTTCCATGGTTTACAGGACCAAAGTTCACAAACAATTGACAAGTCTTATGAAAACTCTTTGTGCGTGCCACGTAGAACTTCAGAGCACGAGCAACGTCCAGTGAATGCAAGGTCCACTCGGCTGGCGACAAAAGTTTCGGGAAGAATACAGGCAAAACCAAAGCCTTTTTGAGATGGAATTCTGACAGAACCTTCAGCATGAAAGAGGGGTGTTTACGCAGTAACACCCTTGACTCGTGGAAAGTCAGATACGGTTGTTTGCAGCCACGTAATGACCACGAGGAAAGCTGTTTTCCACAAGAGAAACTTGAGAGGGGCCTGATGCATAGGTTTAAAAGGTGCTGCCATGAGCCTTGTTAGAACCAAGTTGAGTTCCCATTCCGGGGTGGGATCCTTCACAGGCAGGAAAGATCGGAAAAGCCCTTTGAGGAATTCCTTGATGAGTCTGTGGGACCACAGCAATGAACTTCCCGGAGACCTGGTCTAGCGGGAGATGGCCGCCAGGTGTACCTTGATGGATGCATGAGCCAGCCCAGCTCTTGCCAAGGACAGGAAGTATGGAAGGATCTGTGGATCCATGAACCTCAGAGAGGTGATCTTCTGTGACCGGCACCATGTAGCAAAACACTTTCACTTACAGCCATAGCACTTTAGAGTTGATGACACACTAGCCTTGGCGAGGACTTCCTTGCAGTCTGCCGGTATCTCAAAACCTCCAAACTCTAAGGCTGCAGGAGCCAGGTGTTCGGGTTCAGCAATCCTGGGTGATGATGCATTGCGCCGTTCTCTCTGGTGAGCAGATCCAGAAGTAGCAGCAACTTGACTGGTGGCGATGCTGACAGGCTGAGCAGGTCTGTGTACCAAAACTGGAGCTCTGTGTATGTGGGACTGCCATGATTATACTGCCTGATTGTGACATGGAGTATTTATAAACTTGGGCTGCTGTCACGGGATTCCGGCTGATCTTGCAGGAGACCACTATCACTGACGATAGATATGAGGAGAAGTTGAAATCATTTAGCCAGAACCAATTCAGTATCCAGAGGTTTATGGGGAATTAGGCCTACACATCATAGCACTAATTTTGTCACTTAAGGATCATTTTTATAAAAGGAGACAGAAACCTCCTGACAGGGTGGATGATAGTCCAGTGCACTTGATCGATAAGTGGAAGATTTAAGTGAGTTAAGAAAAGAAAAGCAGAAGAGCAGTACTTGTATTGGCCCAGGAAAGAGGGTCAAAATGCAAGAGCAAAATCAGAATACAAAAGGCTAGGATAATTGCACCTGTGTTGGGCAATCCACGAAGACCAAACAAAGAGATATAATGAGAAGGGGAGTTGGCTAAATCAGTGTAGCATATGCTTGGCATAGACCAGGTTCAGAGAATAGGCTAGGTTGAAAGGTCATTTGAACTGGGCTAAGAAACTGGTAGGAAATCATGCCTTAATCATGTTGAAGTATTAAGAGAAGAGCTAACTGGGCCGTTGTTGCGTGGCTGATTAAGATGGCTGCCGCCTTAGAGCCTCCGGCTACGGCCTATAAATCCTTGGAAATATCCTGCATCCAGACCACCCGCATGAGCCAGTAGAGCAGCTTGGTGACTGATCTGGGAACCCCCAGGTGTAAAAGCGGCTTTCAACGTGGCCTTGCCGAGTAGCAGCGATCGGAGCGGAGCAGAGATCCCCACGCAGGTCACGTGAATGGAGGAGGGGCAGCAAGGCCTAATGCCGTGGGAGCAGTGTATAAAGAAGTCGCAGAGCCCAGTGAAAATCCAAGCCGGGCGAAACAGTATGCACCTCCCTGCATGATCTGAAGCAGAGCTACGAAGTTGACCAACGGAGAATCACACCGGTGCTGCGCTATGGAAAGATCATAGTACAGAATCTGAATCACCCAGCTCGGTGTGCAGTGCCCAACGAGTCCTAAACAAAGGACCAGATGTGAAGGTGAGCTACAGACCCCCATGCCACTGTGGGACCGGTGCACACCCCCAGGACAAAGGGAGAAGGACCCCGCTACAACAGACCAGCGCAACCCCCGGGAGGGTTGGAACAATATCAGCCAGCGCATCAGAGCAGAAGGGGGCAGATGAGCGTCCCCCCTCCTACCCCTGCTGTACGTACAACAGAGATAAAGAGCCCATAATAAGAGAAAGGAGGGTAGCTGTATTAATGGACCCAGCCCTTCTGAACACTGTGAGTGCGGGCTCCGCATGGGTCCGGGGCACCACCAGAATTGCAACGGACAACAAGACTCGCCGGAGCGCAGACACGTTCCCTCTGGGATGGTACGTGTAACGTGCAGCACTGCATGATCGGGCCAGCGCTGGAGACACAACAGTACGGATCAAGACGGGTGCCCCCACTCCTACTGTACAAGATTAAAGGGGGTGTAGCCACTGAGTGGCTGTCACAGGCCCATCCATAACCCTAACACATTGAGGGGGGGCCCGGGTCCCTAACACCCCCTTAATCACACAGTGGGCGGCCACGCTGATCGAACTAGCACACCCAGGAACACAACACCTGGCTGTCAACCCCAACAATCCCCCCACCCCGCGAGAGGACGAGTGCAGCACCCATAACGCTCCCATGGACCCAGACAAACAGGAAGGGATGTCGGCTGGATCTCATCACTGATCAGGGCCAGGTGAGGAGAGCAGCCACAATAAATCCCTGCTACAAGAGCGGAACAGCTCGGCCTCTGTACCTGCTAGCGGAAGGACATAAACGCCTGGACTACACAACTCACTGCCATGTCCCATAAGAACCTCCCAGCTACTCATTCCAGATTTACTACAACAAGGCTATCCAAGCACGCCCGAAACGGGGGGGCACCCGAGATAAACAGCGAACATCAACTGGGCGAGCTAAGGAGGGGCAGTGACCCCAAGGCGGCAGTGAGACCAGAGGGAGGACTGGACCTGCACTGACCAGTGGAGGGCAGGAAACCCCCAAGACTTAATAACAGGTCCAGGGTGGGACAGCACTGGAGGTAGAGGGAGCCTTGGCAACAGCGTTATACCTAGGTCAGGAAATATACCCTGAGCAGACAAGGCTCCAAGGGTAAAATGGTTAACCCGAAAAAAGCAAGCAAAGATTGAGCAAATTGCACGCGATGAACCGCCACAACCAGCCGCCACCCCCCAGGAGCCCCAGGCAACAACTCAGGTGGACGTGACGGCACTTAACCAAACACTGCTGCTGCAGAAGAGTAGCACGGACAATTTGGGAGCAAAAATCGACGCCCTCAAATGCAAGGTGGATGTATCTGCAATACAAGTAGACAAACTATGCGGGCACATGGCAGAAGCCGAACAGAGAATCAGAGAGGGCGAGAATAAAGTGGCCATCCTGCAGCGTAAAGTAGCTGACTTACAACAGACGGTGAAGAAAATATTGGCTAAGAATGAGGAATTGGAGGGGCGATACAGAAGAAACAATATCAGCATCCTGGGAGTCCCAGAGACCACACAGATAGACAACATGGAGAAATGTGTGGAACAGCTCCTAGTCAATATCCTGGAGAACCCACCTCTGTCAAACATGTATATGGTTGAGCGCGCACACCGATCACTAGCGGCGAACCCCCCCTGCGAGCTCCAGAATGCCCCATAATTGCCGAATCTTCTGCTACAGGGACAGAGACGCCATACTCCAAGCAGCCAGAGAAAATAAAGAACTGAAATTGGGTTGTTCCACGATCAGACTCTTCCCAGACTTCAGTACATCGGTACAAGACCAACAGAAGACGTTCCAAGCTGCTAAAAATATTCTGCGAAAAAAAGATGTGATATCTCAATGTTGTACCCGGCCAAACTTCGAGTTCAGCACAACGGCATGACGATATTTTTCACCACCCCGGAAGCAGCTGAAGGATTCGCCATGAATATCCCAGACCTGGGCGGATTGCCACGATTATCACCTTGAAAGCACCACTATATCCTTTAAAATGTTAGCTGCATTGACAATAACAATGGGTCTCCTGTTCAGGCTCCTGGGGCACTTACCAGTGGGTTTGGTGCACCAGACAATGGCCTGCGCCACCCGGAGCGTAAAGGCTACTCTCAGTGCCCCAATTCCTACATAGACTGTTCAAGTTGGCTGTTACAAGGGGTGGGGGGTGGTAGGTTGTTGTTCCTGGCGTGGGTGTGAGCATGTGGGTAGAAGTGAAGGGGCTAAGGGAGGGTTAAATGGCCTCAATGCAGGAGGCCCTAAAGGGGGGGGGGTGAGAATACAGGGTAAATTACAAGGGGCAGATGATAAGGGCCCTAAACGGTGCCGACCGATGAAACAGACACTTATGATTCAATACAAGGTCTCCCGAATAGATGACAGAGTAAAGCTAGCAATAACCCAATACAAATTTAGAAGGCGGCCTCACTATGGGTGGGAGAGGGGATAATCCGTTATCAATAATGTCCTGGAACGTAAGCGGAGCCGACTAATAGCAAAGCACAGCAAAAAGCATAACATCAACATCCTAGGTATACAAGATACACACCTAGTTTACGCAACACCCATCCCTCGCCTGCCGGGGTGGGGTATACATAGATATGGCTGTTGATACACTACCCACTCAAGAGGGGTCACAATTGACATACACAAATCCCTGGATTTCAGGCTACATGAGCAGATAGGTGACGAGGAAGGGAGATGCATAATCCTAGCTGGGGAAATCCTGGGCTGAACCTCCTACTGATCAATGTATGCGCACTGAATACTGACTCCCCAGTTTTTTTTCCACAAGTGTGCCAGACACATACAGGCTTTCCCGGGGCATGGCAAGATTTGGGTCAGGGACTTCAATATGGCCCTCACATTGGAATACAACAGATCCTCACATCACAGCTTAACTTTCCCCTAGCCGCACAGGCATGGTCAGTCGTAGCACAACACCACGACCTACATGACATATGGAGGGAAGAACATACACATAGGAGAGAATATACTTTCTTCTCTAGCGTCCATGGGACCTCGTCCCCAATAGAATACATAATGACCACCTCCACCCTGGTGAGAAATGTAACAGAGGCAACAATACTACTCCAAACCCTATCTAACCCTGCCCTGTCCTGGCACGCCTTACTGGCCCGACGGGACCCCTAGACAGTTGTGGTGGAGGTTCAGAGCTGCCGCTTTGGAAGATTGGGCATTCCGCGAGGAAATAAAACAAGACATTCAGACACACTTTGATATTAATGTAGACTTGGGTCTTGACCGAGGCATCATCTGGAAGGCCTTTAAAGTGTATGTGAGAGGCTGTTGCATCTCCAAGGAGGGAGGGGTGCTGAGGCCCTGATGTGGTCCATGTGCAAACTGGAGGGATATATTAGGAGCCTAGAGAACCACGAAGGTGTCCAGGACTCAGAGGAAATGCTAGTCTCCCTAAGAAAACAAAGAGAAGGACTCCATCAACTAACGAATAGGGAGGAGAGGTTGAAAGGCGACTCAATAGTAGCCATCAGGTACAGAGAGGGTGACCGGCCAAACAGAACACTTGCATGGGCCATAAAACAAGAAAGACAATTAACCCCCATAATGGCCATAGAAGACCCCACAGGGCAACTCGTTCAGGACCTGGCCGGAATTAACTCTGTGTTTTGGGGGTACTATGACCAGCTGTACTCTTCCCACACCACAGTTGGACATGACGCATTGATGGAATACCTAGATGAAGCAGCGCTAAGGTGGCTGATCCCAGAGCTAGGGGAGGAACTGAACAGACCGATAACGGAAGAGGAGATCCGTAAGGGGATCCTGTCCCATCCAAATGGTAAAGCACTGGGCAATGACGGCATAACTGCCGAATTGTACAAGGCGCACATGGATATACTACTCCCTAGCTTACGGGGCATGTATGAAAATGCACTTGTGACTGGTACCCTCCCAGAATCCACGAGAACGGCACTAATTACTGTATTACTTAAACCTGAGAAAGACCCCCAGAAATGTACATGAATATTGATAATAAAATCATTGCAAACATTTTAGTGGTGAGACTACTTCCACACATGGAAGCATTGGTCCCTCCTGAGCAGGCCAGTTTTTAGTCCTTACCGATCCACACAATACAACTTGCGGAGAGTGTTTGAATTCATCCACAGCATAGACCCGGAGATCCCCATAGCGATAGCGGCATTGGATGCCGAAAAGGCTTTCGATTCCGTGGAATGACCTTTCCTCTTCGAGGTGCTGCGGCACTCAGGTCTTGGGTTGAAATATATACAGTGGATTAGACTGTTGTGCACAGGCCCGAGGTCAGCGGTATACACGAATGGGATAGCATCAGAATATATTCATCCATCAAGGGGGACATGCCAGGGCTGCCCCTTCTCTCGATATTGTTCGCCCTGGTGATGGAACCACTGGCTTGCCACATCAGGGAACCACACGCCCACTGGGGAGTGCGTTCACAGGAACAGCTCAATATCATACACTTATATGCGGGTGATATCCTGTTATATGTAAAACACCCGAGAGTGAATCTCCCGCCGTTAATGCTGGAAATTAGTACATTTGGAGAACTCTCGGGGCACAGGATTAATTTGAGTAAATCCGAAATACTGCCACTGACCCCATTCGTGACCCAAGCAGATGTAGGCCAGGAATTCCGATGGTGCCCCCAGCGAATCCGATACTTGGGAGCTGTTAGGCAGAATCCTGTGCAGTGCCCTTAGGGACCACTACACACAATTAAGACTACAAGTGGTAATACAAGTTCAACTTTGGTACAAGCCTGTACTACACTGTTAAAGTGGTAGCAGTAGCGGAGCTGCCAGACTTATCTCAAGAGCAAATGAGCAGTAGTAGAGATTACACAAAGGACTACAATTACTGTGACTCAAGCAAACACTGACTCAAGGTTTTTGGTTAAAAAGTTAAAGTACATTTATTTTAAACCATCTAATATAATAGTCTGGAACAGTACCATGTTTATATAGTATAATCGCGGTAGAAAAGTTAGGGTAGATATCACTGCCACCAGCCAAGTCTAAATGTTAAAAGAGCAAAACAAAACTCGGAGAGGTACAGACAAAAAAGGGATAGGAATTAACCCTTTCCAGTACTCCATGTAAGATGGGGTGTACTGGGTCTGCAGTTTTAAATGGCTGCATAAAGTAAATGGCAACTTTACATGTTTCTGGGGGACAGTAGTCAGCCCCAGAAAAATGGAGTCAGAGGGAAGTCTCAAAGACAACCCTGTGTCACTGCACTGAAGGCGCTGTGTAACACACACACAAAGTGGGGCTCATGGAGTGGTGTACTCCAGAGCCCAAGATCACACAAACAGTAGAAATACACATGGCAAAAAACGTGTAAGAGTGGGAATAAGGCTCACACTCTTACCAGGTGGAAAAATAAACTCCAGAAATCCAGCAAAGCTGCTGGGGGACTCGCACACCCTTTGAGAGACATCTTTCTTTTTGAATCTATAGTGGATCTGGTTGACTAGTCCCTCAGAAGTTGGTACAACTCCTGAACCTGTGATAGGCTTTTTCAAGGGGTCCTTATAAAGGATTACCTTAGATCTAGAGGGGCCTCCAGGGTTCCTCACCACCTCTCTTTTGGGAGCAGGTTGGGTCTCAGGCATCTTGGTAGGAGGGGCTGGGGATAAGCAAGGTACATGCTTCCCCTTCCTCTTAGATCTAACCTTACCTACTTTAGGAGTTGTTCTCCTAACATTAGGATTTGGGTTGTAGTCTTCTGTAGAAGGTGCAACAGTCTGAAGGTTTTTGGCAATAGACTTTTCTTTTCTGGTTTTCCACCAGCACTGAGAATGACCAGTTCTCTTAGGCCTAGAGAGGGGTCCAGTTGGTCTATCCACCTCTTCCTCAGAAGCAGGGGGAGTCAGAGACTTTAAAACTGGGGGAACAATGATGAAGCTTGGTTTGGGCTCCCATTTCCCTAACATACTAGCATGAAATGTGCCTGGGTTAGAGGTCAACTTACTAAGACCAGGGCTTGTAGTGGGGTTCTCTGTAGAGGTTCCCACAGGCTCAGAGTGGTCCCTTAAGATGGCCTCTCTAGCCAATTTGGTTTGGTTCTGCTTCTCCATACGGGGAGGCCTGTTGGTACTGGATACTACTCATAGAGTTTTTAGATCATTCCTCAACAGGACTCTCCCAGGCACCTCACTCTGAATACTGACAGGGATCCTTACTGTCATTTTGATATACTGAATGAGAGCTGGTAGAATAGGAACCATTTGGACAGGGCCTCCAGCAAGTTTGGTGGGGCCTTTGGGTGCCTTAGCAACATCCTCAGGCTTGAAAAACCTTTCGTCCACAACTATTCTGCTGTCCCCAGTGTCTCTCATGGCAAGGGTGTCCTGACCATTGACAGAAACACTGTCCACATAATATTCCCTAGAGTTTTCAGGAATGGAGGCATACACATCACTATGTGGTTTCTTACCCAGACCCTTGGACTTTAAGGATACAGTTGCTTGAAGAGCCAAAGATTCTTCAGCAAACAAGAGAAAGTGAGCACTAGCCATCTGTACTTCTCCCTCTGGGGAGAAGGCTAAGGAGGTAGTGCTGACCCCTGCAGCGTTACCCTTGCATCTGGGATCTCCTCTCACATGGTCAGTTGACCCACAACTAAAGCATTTACCAAATGCTCCCTGGAATGGGGGTCTGTCCTGACCTACCTCTGGTTTGGCACCAGGAGACACACTAGCCCTATTTGGTTTCCCTTGTGGCTTATCCTGGTTATGTTTGGGGACCTCTTCTGGAGGGGAGGTATTGGGATTCTCCCTGTGATCTTCCTTTGGCTGCTTTCTTTCATCCCTCTTCTGTGTTGCCCCAGAATCCTTGTGAGTAGCCCTGTTGGCAACCCACAAGTCAGCAGCCTTAGCTAGTTTCTTAGGATCTATCTCCTTTGAATCAGCCAAGTGCTGTCTAAGCTCATGAGAGCAGGCATCATAAATTGACTCCAACATAACAAGATTCCTCAAACCTTCATAAGTGTTCACTTTGTAACCCTTAACCCAACCATCTAAGTTTTTCAAGCATTCACACACCGAGTTAGCCCAAGGGGTACCATCATAATGTTTGAGGGCCCTAAACCTCTTAAGGTACTGGGAAGGGGTCTTCCCAAATCTAGCTATTAAAGCTAGCTTCACACACTCATAATCCTGTTTATCCTCCTCCCCCAACTCCATTACAGCATCACCTGCAACAGGGGGAAGCCTAGAGAAAAGCCAAGGAATCAACTGATTCCATGAGATACCTGGAATCCCATGATTTTACTCAAACATTACTAACCAATCCAAAACATCAAGTTTAGTCTCATACATACCAATCATTTCCTTTGGCATACGGGGTCTCTTAGGGCTGGAAGACCTAGAAGACTCTGGGAGAGAAGCATTTTCCAAAGACAATTTCTTCATCTCTAAAGCATGAGCCATCTCCATTTCTTTTAGCCCTAATTCTTGATGTTTCATGGCAATTTTGCAGCAATATGTTTCACTTCTAATTCAAGTCTCATTTTCTCTAGGGCAATAAACTCAGGAGTAAGTGTAGGACATGTGGGGATCCCTGTGGACAGAGGTAGTGCTTTCTGAGCAGGTAAGTGAGTTGTAGGGTTTCCTAACAAGGTCTCATCTACTTCTTCTAGTCCAAAACTCTCAGAATCAGGAACCTCATTATCCACATTTGCTGGAGGGGTAGACCCTTCTGACCCACTCTCCAGACTTTGTTTTCCCAATAACTTAGCAACCAGTTCAGATTTCTTTCCTTTACCAGATAGATTATTTTCCCTACACATGGTTCTTAAATCCTCAGCAGTGTAGTTTAAGAGACTCTCTTCACTGTAGTTTTCCATACTTGACATGACATTTCAGTTAACAGAATTAGTGGTGTTTAGCCTTGTGGTTAGTAAACCCAAGGTAATAGTAGCACTCTAAGTGTAATCACTATACTTAAAAATCCCACCGCTGCCGCCAGTGTTAGACAGAATCCTGTGCAGTGCCCTTAGGGACCACTGCACACAATTAAGACTGCAAGTGGTAATACAAGTTCACCTTTGGTACAAGCCTGTACTACACTGTCAAAGTGGTAGCAGTAGTGGAGTTGCCAGACGTATCTCAAGAGCAAATGAGCAGTAGTAGAGATTACACAAAGGACTACAATTACTGTGACTCAAGCAAACACTGACTCAAGGTTTTTGGTTAAAAAGTAAAAGTACATTTATTTTAAACCATCTGTTCACAAAAAACTTCACTTCTATTAAATTAAAACCACACTTTGAATACACTACACACAACCAATTCCCCTTGTGCAGAACAATTCAAGGTAAGTACATTTGGTTTTGACAGACCGGTGTTGTGAAACAAAGATGTTACCGGGGGTACAGATGCGATCACTTTTTGACAGTAATGACAGTTCGGTCTTACTAAAGATAAGCATACCCGCGGGAAGAAATGTTACCAGAGTTAAACACACTTAGCACACGAATCAACACAAGAGAGTTGGGGATAAAAATCATAGGCAATACTTTTGCAGATAGAATCAGAGGACACTTTCCTACAAGTGAATAAAAGTCAATAGGCCTGCGCAAGTGTCAAGTGGAACAGGGTTCCTGTTGCTGAGGATCACACAGATAGTATAGTTCACGATTCGACATTGCCAGGACTACTTAGATATTGTCAACAGAGGAAGCAAAAGTTATAAGAGGGAAGGAGGACAAGGGCAAGCCTTGGGTGAGGAAAAAGGGTTCACCCCAATTCCTCAAAGCTGGACACATTACCTTATTCAAAGTGAAGAAGAGCTGAGGCTATGGCAGTTATTCCTGGTAGTTCCTGCAGACTCACGGTTCCTGGAGCTTCAGTCATGGAGACAAGAAGGAGGATGTCTGGAGCGATCTGTTCGACCCAGGGATGAAGCCAGCATCAGCAACAGCAGCAGTGAATAAAAGGTGCGCTCCTTTAAAACAGGAGAGACGAGACTCTTCAGGTGGCTATCCGGACCACTACAGCTGTGTGCAGTAATTTCGACCAAGAAGAGGATCCTCTGCCTGTGGAAGATGAGCTGGTTGATCCCACCAGACTCAAGGGAAGAAGACTCCGGACTGGATCTTCTCTTGTCGTTGGAGGGTAGATAGCTCAGGACTGCAGCAGGGCTTCACCGGGACTCGGTAGTTGCAGCAGCAGTCTTCTTCTCCGCTTCGCTTCGGTTCCTTTCAGTTCCAGTGGCGACTCTCACTTCCAGCCCAAGAGTCCTGCCTTTTATTCAAAAATCCCCCATTCACACAGCCTGGCTGTCAATCACACAGCAGGGGGGGTTGTCCGGCCCAGACATCCCCTCCAGCCAATGCACACAAAGTGCAACTTGGGTTTCCAAGGAGACCCTGTGCAGGGGGTGACTACACCCCTCCCTCACATTCAGCCCACCTACACACCCAGGCGCCAAAAGGAGGGCTTCTTCATAGAAGCCTGCCAAAAGACGGTGAACAAAGAATGCAAACCTGGTTTGCAGCGCAAAGTACAACACAAGAAGGACTTTAACAAAAAAAAATGGCTACTAAACTCAACCGGAGCCAAAAGAAAGAGTATTTGGTCAAGCGGATTTATGTTTGGGGCTAATATAATAGCCTGGAACAGTACCACGTATATATAGTATAATCGCGGTAGAAAAGTTAGGGTAGATACCACTGCCACCAGTCAAGTCTAAATGTTAAAAGAGCAAAACAAAGCTCAGAGAGGTACAGACAACAAGGGATAGGAATTAACCCTTTCCAGTACTCCATGCAAGATGGTGTGTACTGGGTCTGCAGTTTTAAATGACTTCATAAAGTAAATGGCAACTTTACCTGTTTCTGGGGGACAGTAGTCAGCCCCAGAAAAATGGAGTCAGAGGGAAGTCTCAAAGACAACCCTGTGTCACTGCACTGAAGGTGATGTGTAACACACACAAAAAGTGGGGCTCATGGAGTGGTGTACAGTAGAAATACACATGGCAAAACACATGTAAGAATGGGAAAAAGGCTCACACTCTTACCAGATGGAAAAATAAACTCCAGAAATCCAGCAAAGCTGCTGGGGGACTCACTAGGTCAGGGAAATTTAGCCATAGAAGGAGAATTCTCCCTAACAGGAGCGATGGTGACTACAGATGTGGGGAGTCTCTATTCCGGTAATTACACAAAGACATTTGATGTACTAGAACATAAAGTAGAGTCATGGATATATCTCCCCATGTCCCAGGCAGCACGTATCTCTCTTGCCAAAATGGTAATTCTCCCCAGATTACTTTATATTTTCAATAATGTGCCCATCTGACCCCCTCAAAACTTCTGGACATGAACAAAAAGCCTAATGATAAGGTTGGCATGGGCGGGAAAACACACTAGGATATCCTATAATACTCTGCTAATGCCATATGAACAGGGCGGCTTGGAATATCCAGACTTACACTCATACTACACCCAAGACTACCCAAACTCCACACTGGCTAGGGAGACGGCATCCCCAGATGACATAGTGGGGATGCTGTGGGGCACACGACTCCAGATACCAAGGAAAGATGTCTAACCCACAATAGTGACATACAGAGCCTGGGGACGCATAGCACAATTGACTGCCACAGCGACAACCTACTCCCCAGACCTCCCATTGTACAATATACACAGCATACCACTCACATATGATAGATCATTTCAGGTCCACTTCCAAGGGCTGGCGGTACAAACACCACGAGAGTTGGTTCAAGATGGGAACTTTATACCCTGGGAAACGCTGCGAACAAGAGGGCAATGGACAGCAGTGACACTGTTTATGTATTTAGGATTAGGTAACACTCTGAACTAAATGGCCCGAATTTCCCCGAGCGCAAGAAGCCCACCTGGTTCTGCAATATGTGGTTAAACCATTGCCACCCCAGAAATTGATGTCCTCTATATACAAACTGGCTAGGAGTAAGAGGTTGACCCCGATCTGAGGTTCAGAGCCACCTGGGAAGGAGATCTGGGGGAGGTGATAAGCGACAAACCTTGGAAAATAATATGCATGCAAACGCGCAAATTATCCATGAATAACAGATTTAGGCTGACACACTATACATTCCTCCACCAGGTTTACTATTCCCCAGATAAACTACATAGAATATATCCTGACAGATCATCTACGTGTAAGAGATGCAAAGCAGAAACCGCCAACTTTTACCATATAGCCTGGTCCTGACCGCAAATACGACCATTTTGGGGGAGGGTGGAGGAGGCTGTGTCAGAGATGCTGGTAACTAAGTGGGAATATACACCCGCAGTCTGGCTTTTAGCTCTGGTTGAAGGGGGTTCCTGAGGGGAGAGGAAACTGCTGCCACCACATGGGGGAAGCGCACAGCACCAGTGTTCGCTAGGTGCGTGGAATACATGCACACATATGAACAGAGGGAAACCCGCTACTCACAAACATTACCAGGCAGCAGCCATCCGATTGATTACTGACCACCCTTCCCTCAGTTCTATTCAGAATGGGAACGTAATACATTTTCAGGAAAGGAAGGCTTGCCATAGTTAAGAACTGAAACGAACATTAGAACAACTCTCGTGGAAACAGAATTGGATGATTTTGTAGGTCAAAGAACTATCAGAGAACGTGCAATCACGAGCTCAGGCAGACCAGAGCCAATTAGGCCCATGACCAGGCTGTACTGAACCAATCAGCTACACAACTACAGACCTTGTGAAGGCGAACGTAACTTTAACAAATCTATGTGTCAACGGGCGGTTAAGGGGGTTGGGGTGGGAACTTCAGAAGTTTTGAATTTGATGTTAACTTTTGTTTCTGTTATGAAAAGAAACTGACAATAAAGAAAGTCTGGTGAGAGTAGTAATGCCACCATATCAAATAAAGAAATCTTGACAGGGTTTGAAACCCAGGTGAGAGGAAGTAAATGCTACCCTTACGTATTCTGTGGGCGGTATACCTGCATTATTGATAACAGAGAAACCACTACAGAAGAAGGGGTACCAGTTGTTAGGACCCCTACCTTGGATACACAAGATTGGGCCTCCACTCGCTCCCTGTGTCATGCCCCTTCCCTCTCCAAAGGCCAAATGTTCTTGGGGATCTGTTGGTCCCCAGTGTATTGTCCATGTTTGGCCTTGAGGAGATATTGGAGGAGATTCAGGGCGCATGTTCCGGAGTACTGTCTCCAGACGTGACTTAGGTCACCATGCTGAATGGCTGCTGTTAACCTACAGCGCCAGGCCTCCAGACGCAGCCACAGGACAGAGACACTGCCATTGGTTCTCCAGTTGCATCTCATTCTCCTTCCGAGTCCTTTATGAAGCAGGTATGTTTTGCTTTCCTCACTTCTGTGAACCTTCGGATCCCATTTAGATCTAGTCTGATTTCTTGCTGCCATTCTGGTATTGTGCATTTTGACTCCCTTCCGAGGGCTGACAAAGGTTTCTTCCAGTGTTCAAGGGTTGCTTTCCTCTACTTGTCTGTTTTCTTCTCCATGGTCTACTGTAACCGCACCTCTGCTATTTACTGCTTGTGGCTCACACCACTATTAGGGAGGTTGCCCATTCATTACTGTGTCATTGACCTGAACATTGACCACCATTCGATATTGCCGAGGTAGCTCCTCTGAGGCCTTTGTGTCTTCCTCCCAGGGCCAAGACACCATCCAGAACAACACCAAGCATCAGGAATCATCCAAGACAAAGACCTCAAACTGGACAAAGACCCAGCCATGACAATAACACGATCCTGATGCAAGAAGTGAGAAGCAACACTCTGAGCCCTAAGACTGTGCGTGATTTGCTTAAGACTATTCTAGAGGGACGCATTGTTTTTGTAATATTGGACTAGTGATGGTCCTTTCACAGACCATTCCGAGTATGGCGGTAGCCATGGAGAAATTAGCTCCATGGCTGCCTCCCATACCGGTACAGAGTCCGGTGTTGTTCAATGGGGACTTACCGGTCCATTCCGACCCTGGAGGGACCGGTAATTCCCCATTGAACAAACCATTCCCCATTCCCATTGAGTCCCGATAGGGCTCAATGGGAATGGGGAGGGCGCAAATAACGGACTTGCGAATGGCAAGCCCATTATTTGCTCCCTGGTCCCTTAGCGGGACCCGTAAAGGACGTGTGGTCCGACCGCACGGCCCTTACGGTTCCCGCTAAGGGACCTCAGAATAGGTTGGTAGGGGATTACCGGCACCGGTCTCCTAACCGGTGCCAGTAATCCCCTACCACCCACCTCGGAATGACCCCATTGTGTTCATTCTTCTTCTTTGCACTGTTTTGATTTATTTTCTCTTTTGCCTGTGCCCCAACCTATAGGCCATTCTCCAACCCAACCTCTTCAGACACTGAATAAAGATGTTTAAATACCACTCATATGTGTGGGTGTACTTTGTGATCACCACCAGTTACACCATAAAATACAAAGGTTCTTGGCAAATGATCTTCTTTAAGAGTGTTTCAGTGCAGGGAATATTGGAGGTCGAGTGATAAAGGCTGGACGCATATAGGTTTTGCAGACTTGTGAAATGGTTAATTGTTCAAGGGCCGAATTAAGAAGTGGTGGAATGGAATGGCAAGCCACGGTTGTTGTGTTGTGGCTTTGTAAATGTTAGTGTGGGAATGGATCTTCGGGTGACGATTATGGGTTTCTGGAGGTGACGGTGGTCACAAATCTCTGCACAGAGAAAGAGTCAGAGGCTCCGAGGGTCCCTGGGGATGGTCCAATTTTTTAATGGCCTGTAAATATGCTATGTTTGTTTCCCAGGTGGTCTTGAATCTGTAATATTTAGTCAGTGAAGTCACTGGATATTGATTCCCAGAATTGTTGTGGTGCGGTGGCTGTGGTTGTGGAGCCTGGTGGATTCTTGAACTCTTTGAGAGTTCTGAATATTTCTTTCTAGGATCACATTAGTGTATACAGGAGTTACGTTATCTATTCATGAAGCAAAGGGATATCCTCACATGGGGTTCTTGGGTGTCATGGTGAGGTGGAAAGAGGTTTTAGAGGCTTCCAGGATTGTGCGAAGCATGTCTAACGTTATGGGATTCTACGGTCTGGTGGATTTATGTGGAGCCATGGCACTTTCCGATCAGCAAATTTCTCTAAATGATGTGTAACATCTTTGATGAAGAACTGTATCCCATCCCCTTTGAGCTGAAACCACCTTACTCCGGTGGATTTGAGGACTTCCAGGAGGAGTACTAGTGAGAGAGAGAGAGAGAGAGAGAGAGAGAGAGAGAGAGAGTACCTGATTGAGTTGGTCTTGTATATGCAGGAGGCCAGGTGCATGCAGACTTCCTCAGAGCTGTTAAGCTTCTGCGCTGACCCCGAGCAAGCCTCATATTTCTTTTTTGAGAGTGATGGCTAAAGAAGTGAAAAAAGCTCACCCTCCAAACCCAAGGTCCAATATACATTGAAAGACATTCTGACCAAGGGTCCTCCATGCTGCTTCCTTTCAATGTGGCAGCCGTTCAGGAGAAACAGATGTCGATCACTTCAGTCGACCAAGACATTGCAAAAAAAGTGATACCTGGCTACTTCGAATTCAGGGTTCCTGTCCACTCATATATTGTCAGAGTTTGGTGATACAGGCTGCGATGGCGGGCCTCAAAACAACCTCTCTCACCTCACTGCCTCTGGATGGGAATGTAAGACTTCCCGCCTGGGGATGTAAGGTGTTTGCATCTGATAGGCTCACCCTAATGCATCTTGTACCCTGGCCAAGCACTCATACAAACATTTGACGTTTATTTCAGATTTTCGCAGTACAATCCATAAAACTAACAACACAATACATTAAAAACATTTATAAACACTACATTCAAGGATAACATGCTATTTAGGTTGTCATATACTGTTTTCGTATTTAAAAAAAAAAAACAATAGTTATCTAAACATATACAGTGCGAAAGAAGTTGGTTTGTCCAATAGTGAGCAAAAATATCGTTCTTGGCTAAGATGTTTAAAATTCTGTGCCTTAAGAAAAGGTATTACATATATCCTTTATAAGAATTTATGAAGAGGGCAACCAAAATAAAAACTGTGGTTGACCTTCTACTGAAGCAATGTTACATGGACAAGTAAACAGCTTGCTTTCACTGTTCTTACTATTCTAATATTTTGGTAACTAACTTGATGGTTGGTCCTAGCGTTAAACAATACAATTCGCTCCTTATTCCAGGGTTTTCAAACCAATCCATCTAATGTTTCAGCCCTATTCCTAGAAATTGCTGGTTTAGCTTCATATTATTTTCTCTATCTAGTTTTTGAGAGGTTTTCGGCTTTAAAAAGATCCCACTCAATGG
This sequence comes from Ambystoma mexicanum, assembly GCF_040938575.1. Lineage (NCBI taxonomy): Eukaryota > Metazoa > Chordata > Amphibia > Caudata > Ambystomatidae > Ambystoma > Ambystoma mexicanum. The sequence goes on from NC_090922.1 coordinate 112,381,738, forward strand.
GCCTCATTACATGGATGGCGGAGAACCATGGCGCTATTAGCGCCATGGTTCATGCCGGTAAAATACCGGCACCGCCTTGGCGGAAAGGGGAATTACCGCCCCATTCCAAGGTTGGCGGGGCGGTAATTCCCCCTTCCACCATTGCCCTTTCCCATTCCCATTTTTGGCCCATAGGGCTCAATGGGAATGGGGAAGGTGCTAATTACGGTACCGCAAATTGCGGTACCGTAATTAGCTCCCTGGTTCCCTTTGCGGGTTGGTTTTTAACTCCTGCAAAAAAGCAGGCGTTAAATCCCCCAACCCGCAAAGGGACCTCGTAGTAAGGCGGTAAGGATTTACCGGTATCAGTATTTTACCGGTACCGGTAAATCCTTACCGCCATCCGTGTAATGAGGCCCAATACCTTCATGTCAGTTACCCCAGCTACAAGCATGTCATTTGATATCTGTGGATTTTTTTATGTACTGTAGCCACGGACTACCAAGACCCACATTTGATGCTACCAAATCTAGAATAATCCTCTAGGTTAAAAGGGGTGAGCTATATTTCCATAGCGTTAGCGATACCTTTATAAGTCTAGAATTAGTTGTGCCTATGATATAACCTAGGGTTGACTACAAATGTAGCAGTAAAGTAGGTGCGTGCATGGAGACCCCAAACTTCTTTTATATTGCCAATGTATTTGTGTGCCCCCAGACCTTTGCACCTTACTCCGTTTGCACAGTAAATAAATAAAATTGGACAGCACTTACCTGCACCACAGTTGCGGTATTAATGTGTACCCCCTGTTTAGATGGTCCGCAAGTGTGATCTCTGTATATAGGAATTGTTTAAGCAATGTTAGTTTACTGACTGCAACACATATAGGGGCAGGTTTTCTGCTGTAATGTTCAATACACATTAAGTTTGATTTTGCTAGGTTCAACCATAGATCACTTTCAGCCCTTTTTAGATGCAAAAATCATGGCTGTGATTTCGATATCTAATACACGCTTAGAATGAATTGATAACTTAACTGCGTCTACTGTTATAAAATGAATAAGGCCCTGGGATATCTCAGGGGAACCTTCTATGAACGGTCCAAATACCTGATTAATTTAGAAAAGTCAAAAATATTTCCCCAGACTTATTTGTTGCTGGATATTTCATCACTGAGTTTGGGATTTTGTAGGCAGTATCTTCATCCGTGTCCATCTGTTCTACCCAAAAAAAACTCACATTTCTAGTTTGGCCTATTAGGTGGCGCTGAAAGCACTACATTTAAGCCAAAACTATTGGCATTCAAATAAGAACTTCGACATAAGAGCTTCAAATATGGGCTTTGAATGAGGGTTTGCAATGCATTTCAAAGGAGATGAGATTTTAGGAGGGATACACAGTTGTTTGGCAAATCCCACCCATTCCTGCCCATCTCAGGGCTTTTTGAGCTATTCCATGGAGGCAACCATTTTTGATGACAGTCTCTAAGGAAGCTCTCCGGAAACAAAAGAAAACTAGCAGCCATTTTGAATGCAAAAGATAGCATGCATCTTAGTGTAGAAAATCTGTATTCAGAATATGGTTGAGCTTTCTTTTGCTGAATGCCTTCACATTGATCCGTTTTCCAGGGGTAGTGCATTCAAAAATGTTATGCTTCAAAATGTTGGCCATAATAAAAAAGATATATTGCCATCCTTTTTAAAAAAAGTTCCTGTGAAAAATAATTTTAAAAATGACCATTCAAGTTTTCATTGAAAGACAGAGAACCTATTTAGGGGAAGAGCTGATCTCATCAGGGCCATGTGACGCTTACTGTGCCGATCTATTCACCTGCTGTGTTTATAGACTGATGCCTCGAAAACAAGGTCACTCAAGAGGAACTAACCAATACATGGAGTAAGCAGATACACCTACACAATAAGTGCATTCACACTGTACTGAAGCATGGTGCCTGCACGGGGATCCAGCTGCAACATGAAGACGTGCGCTGTACCACCATCTGCCAGTTTCACGTCAAAGACATTTTGGCAGCTAAATGCCATGCAGAATTTGCCAGTAACACCACAGTGCTCACATCGGAACACTGAGATCCTCTCCGATGTGAGCACTGTCCTCTGTGTGTTTTCAGGATTTTGCTCACTGCCGGCAATGTGGCAGGTGCCAGCAGGTAGCTAGAAATCCGAAGTGCAAGCAAAATCCAACGAACACACAGAGGTCATTGTTCGCTGATTTTGAGCAGTGCCCTCTGTGTGTTTGCAGGATTTTTCTCCCACTTTGGATTTCTAGCTCCCCGCTGCCAGCATGCAGGAAGCTAGAAATCCAGAATGCGAGCAACATGCCGCAACATACAGACGACAGGACTGTCATGCTCCCCCAGCATCAACATCATCCCTGTGTTTTCTTCCTAGCCCCTCTCCCCATAAAGAAAGACTAATGCTGCCCCTCTAAACCCCCCACCCTGCTTGCTGTCATTCCCCTTGGCCTACACCCCTGATCCGGCTACCATGCGACTATGGCTCGGTCTGCGTTTGGCTTCTAGAGCCACAGCCAAAGGCTTGGTCCTGTCTCAGTCCTCCCCCAGTGTTCGCTGCCTCTGCCAGCTTCACTTAGTGGCAACATGAGAAGTGACGTTACAAATAGTTGCAATGAGTACATGGAAAAACAAATATCTTTGGTGTGAAATACATGTATGGTCACTGCTATGTATTTAATATTTGCTTGTGACAATAAACTCAGATAAGGAGCTTACATCGAATACTTATTTACAGACTCCTACTTGCAGACTCCTACTTGCTGACTCCTACTTGCTTCCTGTCTACTGCATACCACAAAACTGTTGAAAAACCAGGCACTGCCATACTGGCAATTACTGGACGCTGATAGTAGCAGTTGCAAAGTACAAACTGTTGCCTTTGCAAATGCTTGTTAAATTAATATCTCCCCTAGTGAAAAAGACTGAATTGCTTGTCGCTTTCAACCAATGATTAAAAAGCTTACTAAAAGCTTACTATGAGTAAAGGTTGTGGAACCCTGAGCCATGGTTTTGTTGCCTCAGCTGTCCCTGCAGCTGCCTCCTGGAAAAAACCTCTGCAACGATTTCCCTCACTTGGGTGGGAGGATAGCTCTGACTGTTGAGGAGCGGCATCGCACCTCTTCTGACATTTGGGCCTTTCAGGTCAAGACTCAAGGTTACATGACCACTCTTCCTGCAGCCGATCTCTGCCCCTAGGCCATCTCCTGCTGAAGAAGGTTTGTCTGCTTTTGTCCACAGGTGCCATAGAATCGGCCCCATGCTCAGAGCAAGGTAGGGAATTGTATTCCCTTAATGTTCCACAGAAGGACGGGGCCTACATCTTATCATAGATATGTTTATTGTAAGAGCGCTATCGTAACCAAACTCACTAAAGAGACCGTCTGATTACCTGTTTAACAAGACAGATCTCTCCAGAACAGAGTATCTTGAGAGCTCTTCTGAATCTGCCCAACTGAGGGAGAGAGGGAGTTTGTTCCAAGTCTTAGAGCCCAGAACAGCAAACGTTCTCCCAACAGCTGAATTAAGCCTAAATCGTGATCGAGTGGATGAGGTTGAGTGATAGTGTACCAGCTTAGTCGTTTAGCAAGGTTCATAGGGGCTTTACCACAAAGGCATTTATGCACTAAAGTGGGCAAATTTAACAAGATTTCAGCAGAAACCGGCAGCCAGTGAAGATGTCTCCGGGCCACAGACATATGAACATTGTAGCAAACATTCATGACAATTCTGGGTGTATGGTTCTGCAGAATCTGAAGCTTGTGACATAACATTTGAGGAACTCAGCATATATCGAATTACAATAGTCTTATTTTGAACAAATATTGCTTGTGCAATAGTTAAGAGTTGGTCGGAAGAAAGGAATGGACTGATCTGTGTAAAGAGTCTAAGGTAATAAGTTGTGTTACTAATAATCAAGAACAGAGTCAAAGAGTACTCCTAGAGACTTGACTTTCTGTGGTACAGTAATGTTAAAACATTATAAATGAAAAGATTGGTTTGTAACTGGGCAAGGAAAAGATCAAGATGGTCACCTTGGCCCAGATCCTTTAGGTCCTCGATCTGCAGGACTGCCTGGTATTGCTGGAGCTACAGGATGCCTTCTATGTGCCGTCCATCACTACTGCACTCCACCCTTCTCCATTGCACTTTTTGTGACTGCACTTGCACGATCTGAATGTCACAAGGCCTAGTAGGACCATTTTTGTTTTTGTCCTCCTTTTTACACCCTTGTCTTGTTGTGCCTTGAAACACATTGTGTATAGGTGCATTATAAATACCCCATGCAAAATAAAACAATGAAAAGCACAGGAGGTGCAAGTGCAACACCACATCTCACTGCCTACCACCTCAGCCCAGGTCAATGCCATGAAGGCACAGTTCTATGCCGTTGCCTAAACGCCAAATGTGATTGCTGCCCTACACTGTACCCATGTTGCATTGGTGGCTCCCCAGGCCCACGAAGCAGTGTAACTTAACCGCAAGCTCTACCACTCGCTGAATGTGCAGGTGACCTGCAACACCAACCTGTACATCACCCACTGCTATGCCCGTTACCCTGGTTCCACCCACAATGGCATGGTCCTACAGAACATCAACCTGCCAGCATACATGGAGAGGCACAGAGGACAACGGACCTGGATAGTAGGTAAGTAGAAAAGCCAGCACACATACACTGTGAAGCACATGCCCAATTGGGGGAATGCAAATAGCTACACAAAGGATGGCTGACAAACGAATGTGAATTCCATATTTGACCACCTCCCCCACCAACATCACACACAGTACAGGCCAGGGAGAATGAACATGTCGGACTTACCTGCATGGAGAAGCTGATGTACACATACAGTCGCAACTATAAACACCAACATGACTACAGTCACCCCAATGCAACATGCACTCAACAAAGCAATGTCGACAAATGGCCACATCGCCTCACACAAGAACAACCCTTCCAGTACCACAGCCATGCACGCATGTGCAGCCAGCCCACAATGGCAAGCCGGCGGACCCAGATGCTCAGGGAGGGCCCATGGGAAACCCAGAATGCCATATGCACAGTGGAAATACAGTGCCAAATGACAGCCACCATGTCAGCTGCAGATGTCACCGACATACAACTCACATAACATATACTACAAGGGAACAGGGTGCATGTGAAGCAGAAGCACTGCATGGCATGAGTGACAAAGCATGCACAGACATAGAATCGACACATGACATGAAAAGAAGGCCCATTTGCACACACAAGTTGTCAATTGCCCTGATACTGTGTAAACCCACACCTTACACTGTGACTAATGCCTGTGCCTCCCCCATGCAGGTGACTAAGGATACCCACAGCTGCCCTGGCTAATGGCCACTGTGGGTGATCCACAAACACCGCAGGATAATGCCTACAACCACGCTCACAGCAGAACCCGGGTGTGCATCGAGCGCATCTTCAGCCTCCTGAAGGCACGTTTCCGCTGACTTGACCGTACCGGTGGAGCCCTGATGCATTCTCCAGAGAAAGTGGGTACAATTGTGCATGTGTGTGCCATGCTGCACAATATCTGCCTGAAGAGGAATGTCCTGCTACCCCCTGATGTGAACATGTGACCCCCAGAGGGTGAGGATGCAGTTCCTGTCGCAGGGGCATATGCACGCATTGCCAGAGATGATGTGAGGGATGGAAGATTGGCCTGCCAGGGACTGATAGACAATTTCTTCAGACACTTTACCATGGCAGAAGCCATGCACAACTGTGTGACACTCACCTCAATCAATAAACACGACATTGACACAATCAGGAATGTCCTCGCATTGATGAGGTTTAATGGTTTTAATGTAATGAAGTTCCCCAACTAACTCCCTCCTGCCTCCACCACCATTTCCCAGAACACTATCCCCCTCCCGCCTCCTTCCACCAACTCCCCAGCCCACTGTCCCCTCGGAGTGCATGTCCCCTATCGCCTCCTCTCCCTCTGTCTCTGCTCCATCTCATCAAGCCTGTGCAGCACTGTGTTGCTAGTTGGTGTTTGCTGTATGGGAGGGGAGGCTGTGCAGTGTGCCAGGTCTGTCAACAGGGGTGCCATAGCATGGGGTGTGCACGTCTGCCTCAGGTGTGTGAGCATGCTGCCGGCGACGAGGGCTCTCAGGTGTTAGGCTATGCTGTCGGTGGTGAGGAAGCTCAGGTGTTTGTCTACGCTGCCGGCGGTGAGGGCACTCAGGTGCTGGGCTACGCTGCTGGTGGTGAGGGTTCTCAGGGGTTTGTAGCCCTTCTGCATGTGGCGACACTCGGTTGGTGTCCCTCTGTCTTTCCACAGTTGCCCGGCCTGGAGGTGTGGCATCAATGTCAGTCCCTCCAGCTGCGGCAGTGGGTGCAGTGGGCCTTGCAGTGGTTTGGTTGGACTGTGGTGTGGATGTCAGCCTGGCCTTGCTGCATTGCTCTGTAACACAGTGGGACATCTGCATTGGCGAAGCACTGCAATGGGCTGACTGCGCCTTCGCGGGATGGCGTTGATGGTTGCGGACCTTGAGGGCCTTCCCTCTCATCCTCCTCAGATGCCTCGGGCGATGCATGAATGTTGTCAAGTATGGTTCCCCCACGTGTGTTGGCATGCAATGCACATTTTCTATGGTACAGGGTGGAACCCCACACATTTGGGCAGATGGGTGTTCTTGGTGAGGGGAGATTGCACATGGTCAGTTGGTCTTTGGCCTGAGGGGGAAGAGGGGCAGTGTGTCCATGCTGGGGCAGCTGATGTTTGGCATGCATGCTTGTGGTCCTTCAAGCCCCCACAATGCCCACACATCCCCTGCCAACGTAATGGCCGGCCAACTGGGCCCACAACATGTTGTTGTGACTGCTGCACACTGTTGTGGTTGCTCACACACCACAGTCCCGCCGGCGCAGGGTGCATCAGCAGGGGTGAGGTGTGCATGGCACTAGGATAGGTCAGTTGCCACCCCTTCCCACTGCTGCAATGCACAGGGGTGCCCTTGGTGACCTGCCCCATGGCTGCTATGGAGGGTGGCTGCTGTGCCATCCCCTCATTCCACTGTGCTGATATGTGTCCGTGTCCATTGGGAAATATTATGCTAGACTATCATTTGTACATGCACTTCTATTGGGGTGTGGAGGCATTACTCACCTGCCTCCTGGCTGCTGGCACCCGCCTATGCACCTCCTACTCCGTCGATTCCCTCCATGTGCAGCACTGTGCTGTACTTTTCCTCCCAGGCGGTGAAGAGCAGTGGCTCCACAGTTTCTCCTCCTGTGGCAAGGGGCTCCCGGTGGTGTTGCAACAGCAGCCCACACACCCTGACCCTGAGGCCATAACAACGTTTGCGACAGTCCTCCCCATCATGGGGGATGCTGGCCACAGCTGTCACTTTTTGACTTATTGCATGCCTGATGGCTGTCCTGCGCTGTGCTGGTATTTTACTTTGGCGAAGGCCATATAGCACATCAGTGTGAACAACAACCTCATCGGTCACGACCACTGTTTTACCCTTACTAAACTTTGGTTTTCAGAGTCGATTTTTGTCCACCTTGCCTCTTATCCTCTCCTGAGATATTTTGTCTTGTTTCCAGGTCCGCATGGCTGCAGGAAGTGGAGATATATGATGGGTTTTATTTTTCAAAAAGGCTGCCGCAATGCTTCCTGTTCCAATGGTGACGCAATAGCGCCGGGTCAGCGGCGGTAGCGCTATTAGCGCTGAGGTTTCGGCGGTAGCCCTTATTTCCGTACAATTTCCAGCAGGCGCTAATAACGTAACCGCCGGAGTCAGGCACGCATTCACGCCAGGTTGTGAATTCCACTGCATGACCCAGTAACACTTTTCCGCTCGGCAGAATTTGCTCTAGATTATTGCCAGACTTGTGATGAGCCCTTTCTCACATGGGTGTGTAAGGAAGGCATGGTATCAAACAGTGAAGACAGACCCAAGTGAACCCAGTTCAAGGGTGTTTATTGAACCTCAATGGGTTGTTTGAATGTCTATCTAATCCTAAATCTAAGGATGGGAGCAAGCTACGACCATCAAATAATAATAACGCAGTCCTAGTTGAGTCTCTGTCAAAATAAAAGGGCCTATACTAATAAACCTATTGCCAATCCTTAATTCTAAATAGAAATGATGTGGGAAATGATGTATGTGAAAGAAAAGTGTTCAAAAAACAATATGTCAGGATAGATGAGGAGTTGGCTTCCCTTCACCACGTTTTCAGCATGGGACAATGTGACACACTTGAGCTTTGCACGCACTCTGGCTTCTCTGACACAAGGATGCAGTTCAAAACATAGCTATCTGGGCCTTCTGCGCCAAAGTCTCTTTCCCAATAAAAGTCTCTTATTGCAGAGTGCATGGTGTAACAAACAAGTATCAAAGTTCCTTTCTCATTAGAATTTTCACATTCACAAGTTCTGTGGTTTACCGTTCACCACGGGTCTCCCTCAGTTGGGCTCAGAACACCTTAAACATAAGTTCATAATTGGTCTCCCTCGATCGGGCTCCGACCACCTTAAGCACAAGTTCACAATTAGTCTCCCTCCATCGGGCTCGGATCTTGGTCTCCCCCAGTCGGGCTCGGACCTTATAATCTTGCTTTCTTTTTGTTATTAAAATTCGAAGACTTTCGACTGTGCAATTGATTTTTCTTAAACCATCATAGAACCAATACGATTCACTTCATCCATAATTTTCACCATCTACTACTTTTGTTTCTGCCACTTCGTGGCTGGGTATTTCACACAGAGACTTTCGATTGAGCACACTCGCGATGCCAGACCACTCTGTTACTTTGTCTCGTACCTTCTCTGATTCACATTAAAGTTCAAACATCCATCTGCAATTGAGCTTTACTTGCGTCTTTCATCAGACGCGTTAATATTCTTCGCTCTTATGCTCTTCATACAATGTTGCTGCTTGCAACCTTGACTTCACCAAAGACAGGTCTTGTATTGGTCTCCACCATCTCACTGGCTCTGTTGATTTCCCTGGTACGGCTTTGATCCTGGAGTCAAGGACGATACCACGGTGGCTGCTGATCCTCCCCGACTCGAATAGTCATGCAAGATGGCCTCGGGTATCTCTGGCACAAAAAGCAGGATTGTCATTCTGGTTTCCTGGCCTTGCGCCGTTTAATTTGAAGGTTTCTGGAAAGTAACAGTTTCTCGCCAGAAAGGTCAAGGGTATCTCCCTCCTTGCTTTCCCTTCTCGGTTTGCCATCTTATGCCCCTCGTTCAGCTGCCATCTGGAAAACGCTGTTCCTTCATGTGCTTTGTCTCGCTTAGAGTGTACTCTCGTGTTCCTCCTTTTATCCGCTTGCGAAAGCTTAATGGAAGTCAGGTGTGAGTTGTTAACAGTAATTGCCTGATTTTACCTGACCATTGTATTGGGACATATCAAGTGTAATCCTCGGTGTGAGTCTGTTTTCTCCCATAGCGGGTTGTTTGTGTGAAAGTGTTCATGAAGGGAGGGGGGATGGGGGTTAGAGATTCCAAATATCCTACCTGGTAGGATGGGGTAAAGGTGTTACAGGAGGGATACTGCATCTCACCATCAGGTGTCCCACTCCCACTCCCGAAGACCCCTCACCCAGGTGATCCTCCTGCACTGGTCCACCCACCAGGGTCTGGACCCAAAGGCGATGGCCGTGTCCTGGCCACCTGAGAGAGAGACCTCCAGGGACTAGTGGGTGAGACACCTTCTGGTTTCTCACAAGCGGCAGTGGTAAGGGATGGCGTCATTACTTTAGTTAGTAAGGGAACAGGTGTCACAATGGTATATACTGGCTCAGGTGCAAAATACATGGCTGCCTTTTGTAATGTTAGAAGGGTAAAGAGGTAGAGACAGCAGAATGCCTAAAATGTGATCACATGTGCCTTAGTAGTATAGTTCATCTGTTGCACATGTGCACATCTGTTTATTTGTCAGTACGTTAGTATTCAAAGCTTAGCACAATCTACAGCATTATGCATCATTATCATCTTCTTTTTCCTTATGGTTTCACCCTTATTTTCTGGATGCTAACATTTCTAAAAAAAGAAATGGATCAAAATGGCCAGCAAAATATCCTCAAAGATAAACTGCATTTTCGGGTTGCTAAATAAGGCAGCAATTGGCCCTCTGCTCATCTTTACTGCTTGGAAACTGTTTGCAACGTATGTGAGAAAGGCATAGATAAAAATCTGAAAAGACAACACTTGATATTTGTGCTTTAGTTTTGTCAAAACAGTTTCTTTCTTTTACACTGCAGGCAAAGATGTAATTCACACGTGCATGGCAGTATCCTATGTAAAAGTGAACAGTGTGCCGACACTAATTCTCTTTTATGGCAAATTTGTTTCTTGTCATCGACCATGTCTGAACTCTTCTGTGTTTGTCTTCTTCTTATGCTGCTTCGTCTGGGACATGTCACTGCGGAATCTCACCTGTGCAGTGGTTGACATCCCCTATGTGGAACCAGGATCTCTTCCATATTTGTTTAACAGCTGTGGGGGTAACATTCTCAACACAAAATAGACCATTAAAATGTGGCTTGTGCCATTCCCTATTAAGGTTTCTCAATAGAAATGTATCTAGAGGATCTAAGGGAAGGGTTTTAAGCATTTTGTGGATGTTTGATGGTTTTTTTGTCTTCTTTGTTCTTTTTTTACCTCCCCTGTCGTGCTCCAAGGTATTAAGAAATAAAAGAAATACTCACCATGATTGCTGCAGGATATTTGTGCGTTTCAGTTCCCAAAACAACAGCAGCATTCTGGGCATCAGTTATTGCTCTAGTGTGAGGAGCCAGTGGGATGTGCATACAGTGTCCTGTCACCACCTCATGTGGAGTTAAGTCGTGGTTAGAGGTGGGCCGATTGCGCACTCCAAAAAATATTAGAGGTAGGCAATGGAGCCATCCCATTTTCAATGTCATCCTTAGTTTGGCTATTTTCTCCTTGAGCAGGCCATTGAGATGCTCAAAATCCCTGTGCCCTTGTGGGTGATAAGCACATGAACATGTATGTTTAATCCCCAATAGTGTTGTTATATGTTCGAAAACTTCATTTGGAAAATGCAGTCCAATGTCAGACCAGAGGACTTTGCACACACCCCATCGTGGGAATACTTCTCGTGCAAGAAATTTGACAGCACAGGTGGAGTCATGGTGGGTGCACGGACCGGCTTCAATCCAGCATGGAAAAGGATATACGACTACTAACATGTACCTGTAGCCGTTACAGTTTTGAATCATCGATATAGACAATGTGCAAATGTTGGAAGGGCCCAGTGGGTCAGGCTATTGCTCCTCGTACTACTCACAATGAATGTCCTGCTGTATATTGTTGAAAGGCAGCAACACGCACCGCCAATTCAGGATTGAACCAGTCTTCCGCTATCTGTGCTGCAAGACTCGCTTTACTGGTATGGGTTGGTGCTGGAGCTGCTCCAATGCTGTCTGCAATAATGCAAGGGGCATACACGGTTTAGCGGTGCTCCACTGGCACCATAAGGCATTTCCTTCTCCAGAGCTCTTGGACTTCTGGTGGGGTTCTACCCTGTAATTCTATTATTTGGGTAATGGGCAGTGAATTAAATCCTTCCTTTAATACCATGTTGTGTGCTCGCATGCGTTTGTTTAGTGGGATGTCGAATTCCATGATTTATGGAAAATAGTCTGTTTTTTTGGCCTCTGCATCAGTCGCTTTGTTGCCACAGGAAATTATGTCCTACACCCCTGTGCAGGCTGTAAACTTCACCACATCATTGGTCACTGGGAATTGCAGTACATCTATAAGCCTGCACCAGTGTGCCTCAACACATCGAAAGCTCCGACATTTCCAACATGACAGTCCTGCATGTACTGTTGACGTCACGTAGACGGAGTTGGAATACACTGTGATTTCCTAGTCCTCATGTGATTGGAGCGCTACAATAAGCACCACTAATTCTGCTGCCTTTGCTGAATAATTTGAGGACTACCTTGTGCTTGCCACTACCACAAAGACCCCACTCTGTCTCACCTTCACTAGTGCTGTCCCAGTGTGTCTTTCTCCTGAAGTCTGGTCATTTGTTAAAGGCCCGTCAATAAAGAGCCCCACTTGACCAGTCACCCTGCACTGCCTTCTGGCCTTCCCTGCACTTCTGGTCTGGGACTGCACCCGTGTAGTCCTCTGCCGTCCTTGCACTTACTCAGAGCCCTGCTGCTCTGAACGCATTTCTGCTTGTATCTCCCCTGCACATCTACCCTCACCCTCTCCCCTGCACTTCTCGTTGCACTTGCACGATGTGAATGTCATAAGGCCTAGTAAGATCGTTTGTCTTGTCATCCCTCTTTCTCCTTGTAACGCTCACCTGATTCTCGCAGAGGCGCCGGTCTTGACTGGGCGACTACCGTATCTTCAAAAGTGATGTGTAGCACCCGGTTGGCTCTTTGGGCTGGACCTCTGTGCACTGTATGCCTGACTCGAAGAGTAAGATGTCTGCAGATAGAAAATATGGGATTAATGAACTGGGGTTATTGGGGTGTCCCTATCTCTTTCCTTTTCTCCTCTCCTGTAGAACCCCAAAGGTTAACGCTCTCACCTTAGGTAAGTGAACGCCGAGCTCTCCATCTGCCTCGGGGCAGGGTGCTGTAAACAGTTTCTTCACTGGATAGGTAGCGCAGGCCTCTTGACTTCAGAGGACTGCTGTCCGTCGTTTACTTCACGAACGGTGAGTTCCGAATATTTCAAATGTCTTTAAAAGTCTTTTGTAATGCTGTCTCTTATTTTGCAGGGTTCCGGCGATGGCGGTTGACTGGCTGAAGTGAGTTGAGGATGGACCCGTATGCGGAATAGAAGCGCCTGGAAGCGCGTAAGTAAGCGCTTGTTGCTTGCTTCACGATGCGCACTAACTGTCCTTTTATTTTGCAGGTACCAGTTCGGAGCTGCTGAAGGATGCCGGAATGCCCACTGAGTTCGGCATGGATGGAGTAATGGCACGTGAGTATTTAACGTTACCCAATGTCTTTAAACGCACCTTATTTTGTCTTACAGATGCGGGATGCAGCGCCGAAGGCCTCCGGAGCGTGCAAAGAGTTGGTAAGCTTTTGTCTTTCAGATGTCGGAATGCAGTGCGATGACCTCCGGAGCGCGTGAAGAGTAGGTAAGCCTTTGTCTTTCAGATGCAGGAATGCTGCGCGAGGCGTTGATGACAGCCGATGGACCAGGTAAGAGATGCGCTGTCACTGAAGACCGTAGTGCTAACCTGTTCTTTCTTGTCTTTATAGATGTTGCTGAAGACTGGATTCAGGATGGTAAGCCTTTTTCCTTTAGGCCCAGGATCAGATGCAGAAGACACGATGAGCGTTCTGCTGCAGAGGATGCAGAATAACGCAAAGCAAGATTCATCCATCGGGTGTGGTTTAAATAGCCTCCTGTAGTGCTTAGGTGTCTCCTTCCACAGCCACGCCTAGGTAAGAAAAGAGTTCCTGCTTTCCAGAAGAGTTCCAGTGTTCTGAACCTAGGGAGTGGCTCCTGCCCCACCCAACAGGAAAAGTAGTCCCAAACAGAAGAGGATCAGGGGTTCAACTGGCAGGTAAGTAAGCAGCATGGTCTGCTGCAGGTAAGTCCACCCAAGCATTATGAGCCCGTCGCTTGCAGCGCTGGGACTGGGCATATTTATGAGCCTGGCGCCACTGGCGCCAGGACAGGGTCCAAAAGGTCCCAATTGGGACTGGCTGGCACTCGGAACCTGGGTTATGAGTCTGCTTCCAAGGGAGTTGGGTAAGTCCTGGCCTTTTGGAAGCAGAGATCATGACAGTACCCCCCCTCAAGGCCCCTCCCAAACCGGGCTTCCCCGGGGGTTTTGGCTTGTCAGGAAATGTTTGATGAAATCTTTTGATTAGACGAGGAGCGTGGACATATTCTGCAGGTTCCGAGGATCTTTCTTGAGGGCCGTAGCCTTTCCAGTCAATTAGGTAAAATAGCTTAGATTTGGAGATCTTGGAGTCCAGGATGCTTTTGACTTCAAACTCAAGTTCTCCATCAACTAGGATAGGTTTTGGGGATTTAGTTAGTCGGGTTTGAGGTTGCACGGGAAGACCGGATGTATCTTCATGTGAGGGGGCAAGTCCAACTTGACCGCTACTGGGTTTACTATGGTAGTGATGGAATAGGGACCAAGGTATCTTGGGTTGAATGTGCGTGGTCCTTTTAGAGGTAGATATTTGGTGATAACCAGACTTGATCTCCTACTTGATATTGGGGGGCTTCCTTCCGATGTTGATCTGCTCCTTTCTTGTATTGTTCTTTAGCCCTTTGAAGGTGAGAAACGGCTTCCTTAAAAGCTTGGGTGATAGTAGAGTGCAGGTAGTCTACTGCTGGTGTTCCAAGATCTTGGGGTGGATCCAACTCTGAGGTTCGAGGGTGACAGCCGTATAAAAGAAAAAACGGGGTTTTCCCAGTTCCTGAGTGGACAGAGTTGTTGTAGGCATATTCGGCTATCCAAAGGATATCTTTCCAAGTTTTTTCAGTTTGTTGCAGCATGCAGCGTAAATACTGTTCCAGAGTTTGATTGGTCCTCTCGGTTTGTCCGTCGGTTTGAGGGTGGTGACTGGTCGATAATCTCACATCAATTTGAGCCGACCGACAACAACTTCGCCAAAAATGAGAAATAAATTGACTACCTCGATCCGAAATTAGCACTGAAGGAAAACCGTGCAGTCGGACGATGTTTTCGAGAAATTCTCGTGCCAGAGTTGTTGCTGTTGGCAAGCCTTTGAGTGGAATGAAATGCGCCATCTTGGAGAATAAGTCCACGATTACCAGGATCGTATTGTATCCGGAGCATGGAGGTAGGTCGGTGATGAAGTCCATAGAAAGCGTATGCCAAGGGCGAGGTGGGATGTCAATAGGGCGTAAGAGGCCGGCTGGTCTTTCCTTTTGATTCTTGTTTTGGGCGCATACTCCACAGGACATTATAAAGTCTCTGATATCTTTTTTCCAAGACGGCCACCAGAAGTAGCGCTTGATCTTTTCTGAGGTTTTGGCCATACCGGGATGTCCTTCCATTAGAGACTCGTGATAACAAGAGATCACCTTTTTCTGTAAATCTGTGCTGGGCAGGTATAATCGTTCTTGGAAATACAATAAGTTGTCCTTTACTGCAAAGTCCTTTCCCTGCAGATGCCAATTCTGTATTTCTGCTGGAGTTATAAGTTGCCTGGTTTTATCCTTAATTTCCTCTATGGATTGTGTGGTTATTACACCCAGAATTCTTTGTTCGGGAATGATAGGTACAGGCTTAGGGTTGGTCAAGTGTTCCTCCACTCCCATCCGAGAAAGGGCATCAGCTTTACCGTTTTTTGTACCAGGTCGATAGGTAATTATGAAGTCAAACTCGGCAAAGAATAGTGCCCAACGGAGTTGTCTAGAGGATTGGGCTTTTGCGGTTTTCAAATATTACAGGTTTCGGTGATCCGTAATCACAGTAACGGTGTGTCGGGCCCCCAGAAGATAATGCCGCCAAGCCTTAAAGGCAGACTTGATAGCCAGAAGTTCCTTATCAGTAATAGTGTAATTGATCTCAGGAGGCGAGAATTTGCGAGACCAGAATGCCACGGGATGTAACTGATTGGTTACTGGGTCCTTCTGTGATAGAACTGCCCCCATGGCAAGGCTCGAAGCATCAGTATCAACGATGTAGGGGAGTTCGGGGCGAGGATGTTTTAGAATTGGTGCAGAGATAAATTTTGTCTTCAAATTCTGGAAAGCTTGTTCCGCCTCGGTAGACCATTCAAAACGTTTGTTTTTCTTTAACAAGGCAGTGATGGGCTGGACTATTCGAGAGAATTTGGGGATAAACCTGCGGTAAAAGTTGGCGAAGCCTAACATGCTTTGAACCCCTTTTACGGAGGATGGAGATGGCCATTTGAGAATTGCATCGACCTTCCTTGAATCCATACGCACTCCGCTAGGTGATAATATGAATCCCAAGAATTCAACTTCAGTCACGTTGAAAACACATTTTTCCAACTTAGCGAAAAGTCTGTGTTGACGCAACCTCTCGAGGACCATTTTCACGTGTTTCCGATGTTCAGATTCCGATGAAGAATAAACGAGGATGTCGTCAATGTAAACGACAACACATACATCTATGAGTTCTCTGAGGACATCGTTCATAAAATATTGAAAGGCGGCTGGGGCATTGCAAAGTCCGAAGGGCATGACCTGATATTCAAATAGCCCATACTTGGTGCGGAAGGCCGTCTTCCATTCATCGCCCTCTTTTACTCGTACCAAGTGGTAGGCTCCTCTAAGATCCAGCTTTGTATATATGCATGCTCTTCTGACTTGGTCCAGGAGTTCAGGGATTAAAGGTAACGGATATCTATTCTTAACGGTGATCTGGTTCAGGGCGCGGTAATCTATACAAGTTCTAAGGTCCCCTTCTTTTTTTGGAACGAAGAACAAAGCTGAAGAAGCAGGGGACTTAGAAGGACGAATAAACCCATTTGCTAGGTATTGATCCAGGTATTGTCGGAGGTGAAGGTTCTCAGGCTCGGTGAGGGCATTAATTCTGCTACACGGAGGAGTAGATCCAGGTATCAGGTCTATCTGGCAGTCATAGGACCTATGAGGAGGTAGAGAGTTAGCCTGATCCTTCCGGAAAACATCTTGGAATTCTAGGTATTCGGGAGGTAACTGGGGAGTCTCTGAAGAAATTGCTGCTAGAGCAACACCAGGTGGAGGGTGACAAGTAGAGACACATTCTGGGAACTGAACCGTTCTTGCTCGCCAATCGATCCGAGGATTGTGTTTCTCTAACCAAGGTATCCCTAGAATAATCTGGAACTGAGGGGCCTTGATCACATTGAACACGATCTTCTCATGGTGTCCATCTTGACTTACTAGCGTCACTTCTTGAGTGGTATGCGTTACTGGTCCGGAGGCTATCTCCGTACCATCCCCCGTAGTAATGACGTCCTTTACAGCCTTTGGACAAAGAGTTAGATTCATCCTCAAAACCATTTCCTGATCCACATAATTGCCGATGGCACCGCTGTCGACGTAAGCTTCAATCGCATGTAATCGATCCGGATGATCAGGGCTAATGAGGACCATAGGTATCACGAAATGCGAGGTCACGGAACTGGTTTTAACGCTCGGCAAGAGGACCTCTATTCTTGTCGGGCGAGGTCGTTTCCCTGCTCAGAGTTTGTGACCTTGGTAACTGCAGCTCCTACCGCCTTCTTGGCTGGTTTCACCGGACAGTCTCGAAGAAAGTGCCCTGAGTTTCCGCAATAGAGGCATAATTGCAACTGTTTTCTCCTTTCCCGCTCCTTTTGTGTTAGTGGTCCTTTCAGGCCCCCTATTTGCATGGGTTCCCCGGAGTCTACTCCTTTGGAAGGAGTTGGTGGTTTGGAAAATACTCGAGCATCAAACTTGGAACGATCGGCCTTCCTGTTCTGCAGTCTGTGATCTATTTGAACGACTAAGTCTATATAATCCGAACAGTCTTGTGGGGGATTCACTACTTGGGCTAAAACGTCTTTGAGCTCTCCACGTAGACCTCTATAAAACAGCGTAATCCTTTTGTCCTCAGGCCATTGCGTTTCCACTATCAGTCTGTTGAAAGATGCAATATAAGCCAAAAGGTCTTGATTACCCTGTCGCAACGAAAGAAGCTCATTGTCCAAGGCCTGCCCCTGTGAATGTCTTGCGAACAGTTTTTCCATACTAAGCTGAAAGGCTTGAAAATCATGGAGAACCGGATCATCTTGATTAACTAGAGGGATCGACCAGTCTGCCGCATTGCCACTAAGGTACGAAAGCACAAAAGCTACTTTAGATTGATCATTTGGAAAGGCTGCTGGTCAGCATAAAAAATGCAACCGGCACTGATTGATAAATACTGCAAACCTCTTTAGGTCACCAGAAAATCGTTCGGGCGGAGCCAGAGGTACATTCCCACGTAGGTTGATCTGCACTGGATTCATAGGGGATGTTGAAGGAAGATTTGCCCCTGATGCGGGTAACGGGGTCTGTCCGGCTTGTGACTGTAGCAATTGTCTAGCAAGATCGTCTGTTCGCTCCTTGGAAATAATGAGTTCCCTTCTTAGAGCATTCGTTTCCTGACGAGCTGCATGCACTTCTGCCCTTAGTTCCCCAAGTAACCGGGCTAGGGGGTCGGTATCCGAGGTTTCCATAGCGCCTGGGCGAGAGTTTTGCGGTAGGCTTTGCGTTCTGTAACGCTCACCTGATTCTCGCAGAGGCGCCGGTCTTGACTGGGCGACTACCGTATCTTCAAAAGTGATGTGTAGCACCCGGTTGGCTCTTTGGGCTGGACCTCTGTGCACTGTATGCCTGACTCGAAGAGTAAGATGTCTGCAGATAGAAAATATGGGATTAATGAACTGGGGTTATTGGGGTGTCCCTATCTCTTTCCTTTTCTCCTCTCCTGTAGAACCCCAAAGGTTAACGCTCTCACCTTAGGTAAGTGAACGCGAGCTCTCCATCTGCCTCGGGGCAGGGTGCTGTAACCAGTTTCTTCACTGGATAGGTAGCGCAGGCCTCTTGACTTCAGAGGACTGCTGTCCGTCGTTTACTTCACGAACGGTGAGTTCCGAATATTTCAAATGTCTTTAAAAGTCTTTTGTAATGCTGTCTCTTATTTTGCAGGGTTCCGGCGATGGCGGTTGACTGGCTGAAGTGAGTTGAGGATGGACCCGTATGCGGAATAGAAGCGCCTGGAAGCGCGTAAGTAAGCGCTTGTTGCTTGCTTCACGATGCGCACTAACTGTCCTTTTATTTTGCAGGTACCAGTTCAGAGCTGCTGAAGGATGCCGGAATGCCCACTGAGTTCGGCGTGGATGGAGTAATGGCACGTGAGTATTTAACATTACCCAATGTCTTTAAACGCACCTTCTTTTGTCTTACAGATGCGGGATGCAGCGCCGAAGGCCTCCGGAGCGTGCGAAGAGTTGGTAAGCTTTTGTCTTTCAGATGCCGGAATGCAGTGCGATGACCTCCGGAGCGCGTGAAGAGTAGGTAAGCCTTTGTCTTTCAGATGCAGGAATGCTGCGCGAGGCGTTGATGACAGCCGATGGACCAGGTAAGGGATGCGCTGTCACTGAAGACCGTAGTGCTAACCTGTTCTTTCTTGTCTTTATAGATGTTGCTGAAGACTGGATTCAGGATGGTAAGCCTTTTTCCTTTAGGCCCAGGATCAGATGCAGAAGACACGATGAGCGTTCTGCTGCAGAGGATGCAGAATAACGCAAAGCAAGATTCATCCATCGGGTGTGGTTTAAATAGCCTCCTGTAGTGCTTAGGGGTCTCCTTCCACAGCCATGCCTAGGTAAGAAAAGAGTTCCTGCTTTCCAGAAGAGTTCCAGTGTTCTGAACCTAGGGAGTGGCTCCTGCCCCACCCAACAGGAAAAGTAGTCCCAAACAGAAGAGGATCAGGGGTTCAACTGGCAGGTAAGTAAGCAGCATGGTCTGCTGCAGGTAAGTCCACCCAAGCATTATGAGCCCGGCGCTTGCAGCGCTGGGACTGGGCATATTTATGAGCCTGGCGCCACTGGCGCCAGAACAGGGTCCAAAAGGTCCCAATTGGGACTGGCTGGCACTCGGAACCTGGGTTATGAGTCTGCTTCCAAGGGAGTTGGGAAAACCCTGACCTTTTGGAAGCAGAGATCATGACACTCCTCTCCTTGTCTTGTGGCACCTAGAAACACTTGTGTAAAAGCACATTATAAATACCAAATCAAATCATATCATATCACATAAATGCCTCGATGCTTTTGGCGTTGAATCTCTGGAAACTGCCCATCTCAAAGAGGTCAGGGTATTTCAAGTCTTCATGCATCAATGAAACAGCAACATGTGTGAATGTGTCCCTCGCTACACACAAACCTAACCCACCTCCCTCTCTTTCAGACCCGCCAGAGCATCTTGAAACCATTGAAATTCGTCTGATGCACAGTATAAATTGCAAAAACATAGCATTCCTGGACTACAAGGAAGAGGTTATGATGGTGGGGTAATGGGCAACATTTGAGTCCAGCTGGAAGAGTCTGTTATTGGGTCCCAGAAGACGGCTGAAATGGTAAGTATTCTCTCACTCTTTCACCCTCACACTCTCTTACTGCCTCCCCCTACTCTCTCACTCCCTCATTCCATCGGTTCTGAGTTGAAATAATGGAAAAAAAACAACATGTCACAAAACACAGAATTATTTGTAATCGAATGTTGCCTTTTTCTGCTGGTTCAATGCGGGGGGAGAACCCCTGCTGCTCCTAACCCCACAACCCCTACCATTCCATCACTTCCTCACTCTTTTAATCACTGTCAGTAATGTTCGGACTTTAGGACTGACCTACTGTGATTTTCTTAGCGGGGTTGGGTTAACTGGGAGAGATAGGAGGCAAAGACGGAGCAAGGCATTGTGTTTTGACCCAGGGAGAAGACCCTGTTGTTGCAACATCAAAGACGGCTCACACTCAAAAGTTAATTATTGTCTCACACTCTTACCCTCTCATTATTTCAACCTATTGCTCTCTCAGTCATTCTCATTTACTTTCTGCCAAGTCCAAACCCAACTTGAACAATGATCTTGTTCTTCGCCCTTGTTAGAGTCCACTTGGAGGATGAGATGGCAGTTGCAGTACAAGGGCCAGTATTGGGGTCTCAACAGAAGACTCGGTTGTTGGTACTTGGATGATGGCAATCCTAGAAATGGTAAGTATTCTCTCAGTTGCTCACCCTTTCAATCTCTATGGGACGATGCAATGGCAGGGCAAGTAAGTACCAGCATGACAGAAGGCCCTGTTGCTGGGATCTGAAACGCAGCAGATGCCAAAAAGTTAAGTATTCCCTCGGTCACCTATCCCCTTAATTGTTAACTCACTCACCCACTCTGACCGTCACTTTTTCACTCAAATCATGTTAATATGCTCCCTCCCAAATTCTAGCCCAAGTGACCAAGTGTATTTTTTCTGTCTGTGTAATGATGCCCTTTCTAGCTGAGGGGTGGTGTGCCCAGGTATCAATATTCCACCTTTTATCTCTTCTGTTGTTCTTCTCATCAGTCATCCATGAAGCCCTCCCGACATGGTTCCAGGATCATTCAGAAACCAAAGTTATTGAGTTGCTTCAACTCTGAGGGAGGACAGGCGGGGGTGATTTTTCCCCATACATTTTCTCCATGAATCTTGAGTAAACCCACTCTGCGCCTCATATCAATGTATTATTAGTGTATTTTGTGGGGCATCACTAACATTCCTGTGAACTTAAAACTACTATTTGCAGGTGACCACCACAGCCATCTTGTAGCAACGTCAAGTCCAATGTGGTTGCGTTAAGCTTGAGTGCCCTGGCGGCACAACATGGAGCAAATGCCTTTGCTGATAAGTTCTGTGGCTGCCGCAGGACAACATAGTCTCAACACATTTACCCAATCACTTGTTGCCATGAATATACAGCAGTTGCTTTCACCTACAATGCATATCAGCACAGCCTTTCTCTGTTTTCACTTTATTATACACTCTATTTCTTCTTTGCTTTAAATCAATTCTTCGCTTGCCCAAATGACTTGGAAATATTGGTGAAACTCCTGCTTGCTCGAACATCCGCTAAATCAGTCAGAGTAAGTCATTGCTATGTTACTGTTGCACAAAGTTGTTATTTGGAGGAGTGCACGTAGGCATCTCAAGACATCTGTTTCAACTACTTTCAACAATGAAAGCTTATTCTGTGGCTCCGTCTGCATTTATCTTTATATCTCCTCGCTTATCCCTTTTATACATCTGTGATTAAACAAGGTTCATTGAGTTTATTTTAGTGAAATCATTGTGAATTAAAAATGCACTCCACATATCCATCTCGACTTGTTAGTGTGAAAAACTGTTTGATAATTGGATGAGTCTGTTCATAAGCTTTAGATTTGTATTGGGGGGTTTGGAGGGTGCATGACTCCTCAATTTGTTTTTCTTTTTTATTATTAGCACTTTGGTTTACACAAAAAAAGGAAAACCAATGGCTATACAAATAAACAGCTATACAAATAAACAAGTATATGCCCAACAAAATCCTTACCCTTGACTAAAAAGTTTTCTAATTAAGATATCTGATTTAAAAAAAGAAAAGCTTTGTCACATCATAGTCTCTTCCAAAGTTCTTTCTCCTTGTCTAAATTAGCCCATGATACCAGTATCTGCTCTTTCCATTTCACCAACGTCTCGGTTTTATAATCATGTATTCACACATTTTTCCTCTATTTTTGCAAAAATGATCAGCACAAATTTTGTTATCGCCAGATTGACTGAGATCTTTTCCCCTTCCAGCAAACGTCCGCACCAAAAATCAATTTCTCTAGAACAATGGCCCTTCCAAATATATCCCAAGTGAATCTGTCTTTCTTCTCTGAGAGTCGGACATTCCAACGACAGGTGTTTCAGGGATTCAGCACCGTTGTATCTTGACATAATCTGCAAAGTTTTGGTTCATCTTTAGTTCTATTCCTGTAGTTATTGTCTCTACATGGCCATAGGTTAAGGCAAAATCTTAGATAACCTGATCTTAAGAACCAGTTAGGAAATAGCAACACATATTTTGGTAGTCTGTTCAGCTTTTGGGCAACTGCCCAGAAGTCTACATATCCTTGATATTTGCAAAGATCTTAATTTGTTTCAATCCAGTAAAGCCTGTACATTTTTTTCTTTACCTGGTCTGGATTGTTTACTAGTGATTCTTCAGATTCATTCAGGTTTAGTAAGATTGCCTGACATGTTTTAGCCCATTGCGATAATATCGGCTAGGCCCTCCCGTCGAAGATGCTTCCAGACATTTCCAGAAAAAGGACATAATAGTCCACTCTGAAATAACTTTCAGTGAAGACATTGCTAGTTCTCTATGTATTATTTGAATTGGGTAGGATTTAGGTAGTCGAAGAGTCGTTCTCCAGATATCCCTTCTAAGACTGGCATATTTTAGCGTCCAAAAGAAGCAGGGTTTCTGCTCCGAATGTGTGGATTGCCACCACTTTCGCTCTATAAAAGTCCACCAATGGTTTCAAAGTGAATCTGCAAAATCATGTCAACAGGATCTTTGCTTGTCCTGTCAGGTTTCTGACTTTGTTTCTCAGGTCCGTTCGTCTGGGTAATTCATTTTTATCGTTAACACAAACCCCTGGGTATATAAATGCAGAAACCTCTGTGATTTTTTTGTTGTTTAGAAACTTTTGTTCTCTTTTCGATTTATTTCCCCTCTTCAAATTACCTAATCTTAGAATTCTGGATTTTTTTGGGTTGATAATCATTTTGTTAATGGCCACATATCTCTCAAGGGCACTTAGCTGATGTTGGAGGCCTATTGGGGTTTGATCGACTAAAACGATGTCGTCCGTGTAAATTAATCGGACAATTGTCACGCTCACTATTTTTGCCGGGAAAATTCTAAAGTCCAAAAAGGCGTCCTCCATGTCTGAGGAATAAAGATTATACAATTCGGGCACCAATGGGCAGCCTTGCTTTAACCCAATGGTCGTAGGGATAGACTCAGACAGTAGGCCTGCTTGATGTAGCCTCACTCTAATTGAAGTGTCTGTGTGTAGATCTTTTACATTATTGAGGATCACTCCCGGACAGTTCCACTTTTTTTGTTTTTTCCATAAATCGGGTCTATCCACCATATCAAAGGCCTTTGATAGGTCAATAAAGGCCACAAAGAATTTCACCTCCTTATTTCTTAATGTTCTAGCTTTTAGTTGATTTAAAATGAATATATTCAATGGGGTGCCTCGTCCCTTTACAAAGCTTGATTGCCATTCGTCTCTATGTCCTGTTAATACCGCCCATTTGGACAGGGCTCTTAGCAGGATGGTGGCAAAGATTTTCCCCGCCACGTCCAATAAGGCAATTGGCCTGTCATTTTCTGGGTTAGTTCTTAGGCCTTTGTTAAATATGGGGACCACTACACTTGTCTTCCAGATTCAAGGATGTATTTAAAGAGTTGATGTAAAACTTTGGCCCACTCTACTGGATCTCTTTTCAGTCCCTCATTGGTCAGACCGTCTGGGCCCGGGGTTCTTGAGTTCCTCAATTTTCTGATGATCTGTTCCAGTGTAGATGTGACGATGTTGAGCAGGCCTTCATCCAATCTCTCTGGAGCCGATCTACTTGACGGTATCTGTAATGGAAGTTGCCTTTGTTTACAGTGCGATAGCCATTTGCTTTCCGGAATTGGGTTGGCTGTAAGAGCGCCTTGATGTGTCTCCTTTTCATTTATCAGGGCCCACATATCCACTGTGTTTCTCTTACAGATGGTAGATATAATTTTCTGAGAATCATGATTTGGCATTGTTTTCTTATGCATGATTATCCAGTTGTGATATTTTTGTTTTATTTTCCGGATTTCTGTAGCTTTATCAGTCAACTTAAATTCCTTTAGATGTTTTAGTTCTTTCCTTAGGTTTCTTTTCTTCATGACCACTGCTCTATCATATACATGGCGGTTTGTCATTGTTGGTTTGTTGGTGCCCTGTTTGCTAGTGATATTGAAGATTTTAAGTAGCGGGACATAGTCGATTGTCTGTAGAGTTGCCTGTGACTGGAGCCCAGTTATCATTGAGGTCAGGTTACTATTCAACGTCGGCATTTTAAGTTGATTGCATTTTTGTCTATTTCTGCCAGGATTAATTTCCAATTCAAATGGATAAATTTGCAATTTTCTTTTTGCTGAAAGTTTAAAGCATGTCAACTTAACCGGATT